>NC_080601.1:30417140-32817140 GCF_027887145.1 Ammospiza caudacuta | reverse complement strand
AGACAGAAAGAAGAAAATAATATCTCTTCCATTTTGTAATTCCTGTTTGATTTTTTTTTTCTCAGCTGTGGATGAGCTAATTACTAATCAGAATTAGTGGAATAAACTGAGGTAAAAGGAAGGCATTTTTATACAATAGAAAAGGATAGTATTGTCAAAATGTGGATTAGACTTTGACTAAGTGATACTGATATTTAGCCAGGACTTCAAATAACTTAGTAACTTAACTTTTTCAAAGTTAAAGAAAAAACTTGTGTGACTATTTCCTAATTTTAAATTTTACAAATATTGTGAATTTAGTAAATATAACTATTTTTGGAAGACTTTTTTAAAAATCTAACATTTTTAAATTACTTCTGTTACTCATCCCAATATACAGTGGGTAAGTGGGAAACAAAACGAAGAATATGAAATTTAAGATATGCAAGCCAGCTTTTGGGGCATTCCTTAATCATTTAAGTCCAGTAAAAATTGTCTCTTTCTGAAATGGACTGTAACTTGATTTTGATGGACTAATTTTTTTTTCTTAAGGAAGACTTAGGGCACTTAGAGTTACAGTAATTAAAAAATTGAGAATTTATTTTGATGCTGCAAGATATCACAAAGTCTTATGCAAATCAGAGTTCAAATTGCTGCTGGTCCCATTCCTTGGAGCTGTTCAAGCCAGGAAGAACTGCTGAGTCTTACACTCTCCCTTTTTGTGAAGCTTATTGTCCCAAGTGGGTCAGCCTGAAAGTCACAGTATAAAAGCTTGTTATATTTGGCTGGGATCTGCAATTGTCAGGAGTCAGCCCAAAATTCAGGGAAGTCATGGATTTTCATCAAGTCGTTATAAATTAATGCAGACTGGGTCTGTCACACTTCAGCCAACAATGACCTTTCTTTGCATGTATGAGCATTCCCTTTCTGAATTCGATTACCAAGATATCTGTTTCTTAAGCCCTACAAAGTACTTTCCTTGGAAAAATACTTTGCCTGTCAATTTTTCAACCAGTGATTATAAGTAGTCATGGTAAATCCTGCAAACCACACTGAGACTAATCCTGGGAGAAAAAGACCTGTGCTGGTGTCAAGAGCACAGGTACCCAGTTTTTCCAAAGAAATGCAATTATAGTTAAGTATTTAAATAATACATGCATATTGAAAAAGGTGCAGTAAGTTTGGGGAGTTTCTTTGCATTACATTTCCTGAGAAACTATCGGGTTAATTTCCACACGAATTTATCATTGCATATAAAATTACTGCAGTTAGGAAAATTGCTGTTTGATGTATAAAGGGGTGAATTGTTCTTCTGAAAGCAAGATATTATAGGGCTTGGCAGTTGTTACATTGGGGTTTATGAACTGTGAATGTTCTACAATGTTCTCCTGTACCTCGTGGACTTGAACTGTTGATACATCTCTGAATGAATCTTGTAAATGGTGCTCCCATGGGCGCACTCCAATTTTGGAACCTTTGTTACAGCAAATGGAATAAAGGGTTTGATAATCAAGTGACATAAATGCACCCTGTAGCTGGAAAATTACACCACTTCTGTTTCTCCAGATTCACTTTAAAAATATTTAATTGGCACCGCACACTTTGTGGTTATTGAGTTTTCTTACATTCACTGGCATATGTGGAAAATTGCTTTTGCAATACACTGCAGACTGATGATTGATGCAAATTAATCTAAGGACAAGATGAGATGTTGAAGCTGGTATTTGATTGATTTGGCCAAAACAATGTGTGTGTGTATTACTACTTTGTGTATGATTACACAAACACAAAACAATAACGCAGCTAGACTCTCTTCTCTAATTAAGACGGTTCTGTATTTCCTTATAAAAATTAAAATTATACTGGTCTTTTAAATATTTAATTTTAATGAAGGGAAAGGGGAATGTGAGGAGGATAAAAACCACCTTAGTGATTAGAAGGCTTGGTCAAGCTGTAAGAAATTCAGGTTCTCTGCATGACTGTATTGGGGTCCAAGCCATCTGCTTCCCAGGAGGAGCCTTTTTCCCCTGGCTGTTGTAGTCCTGGGCACAAGGACACTCCACCTTGTAGCTAAAGCTTTTCCAGCTCTGCAGAAAGCACACAAAGTGCAGAGCTGGTAAAGGCAGGATCCCAGCTCTCTAATGCAGGATGATCATGTTTGATGCCTCCCACCTGCAAGAGCTGCTGCTGAATGCTGAAGTGTGTTCAAGAGTGTTAAAGGCAATGGCACTGCTGTTTTGGCTGAGTATTAGAGCTGGGACTGAACCCCAAGAGGGTGATGGTGGTGCTGGGTTAAAACACTGAGGATTTCTCACTATTGAAAAGATGGGTGAATGACCTGAGGAGTCACTCCTGTGCCCCAGGGCCTACATTTTATCCTTCTCTTGCTTTTTGCCCTTGTATCCTTTGGCAGGTGATGGCTTTGGGGATTTGCCACAATGATGCAGAAAGCTGTAATGAGGAAGGAAAACTGAGTCAAAGCCACCATCTTTCAGGCTGGGGATGTAATTAACAAATCATCCTCTGGCCCTGCTGTTCTGTTCTGGAAGGTCCCTGTGAAGAGGATCAGGTTTGTTTGTAAGTGATCCTCTCCATCACAGATCTCAGGGACTCTGCAATGGAGAACTTGAAAAGGCTTAATTAGGAGCCACTGGTGTGCCCAAGCAGGTGTTTATAAATGGGTGTGGTGAGAATCTGCAAGTCCAAGGGGCAGAGAAGCCTGCAGGGACACTGCCAGCTGTCTTGGAGAGGTTATAGCCATGGGGACTGGGAAAACTAAAATAAAACTCCAATGTGCTCTGCAGTCTGAGCCACCTGGCTCAAGAGCCAGGCTGTCCCAGTGTGATAATCTTCAAATATGTGTCACACCTTTTTCCTTTCTCTGCAAAATCCATCCATCCATCCATCCATCCATCCATCCATCCATCCATCCATCCATCCCTCACCCATCCATCCATCCATCCATCCATCCATCCCTCCCTCCCTCCACTGTGGGCTTTGAGTTTCCGCATCCACTGCTGAGGCAAAGGCACCAATTGAACTCATGTGGATGTTGTAACAAAGAGAGTTAAGCATGAAACACTGGGACAGCCCAGAGCCTGTAAATGTCTCTGAGAATTGAATCATTAAAGCTCATCTCCTCCTGCCAGCTGAGAGGGGTGGGGTAAGAAGTGTAACTTCAGCTCTTAATTCCACAGTACATCTTGCGGAAAAAAATCAGATGTAAATAATAAGGCAACACTAATTTTGTTTTTTCTCAGCTTTGGACCATTTGACTTTATAAACTTCTATTCTTAACATTTATGAATCAAAATTTGATATAATTTTGCCATAATGTTTGTTTTCTCCTGGCACTGGGAGGAGTTATGAACTCTCTCTAATTCAGGTGGGTAAACTCACAGCTTTTCACTCACCTGAGAGTGAGTGAGCTTATTAATGAATTTAAGAGTAATGATGCTATTCATTGGTGTTCCAACAGGCACTGAGGTGTCAGCAAGGTTGGGAATCTCATGATATATGTCTGGAACAGCCTGTTCTTACAGTTTCAAGAGGCATGAGCTGGCAAGCATGTATTTGCCTCTGGTGCTTTGTGCTGGAGCAGTTGGGCTCTCCTCAAACCTTTGGGTGCTGCTCCTGGGAAACTCTGCCCTGCATGGAGCAAAGGTGCAGCACCCAATCGTGCTCTGCTGCATTCCAGGAGTGCTGCCCCAGCCTGAAATAGAATCACTGACAACCAAGGGACAGAACTTTGTTTTGTAAACCAAAGAAAAGTGTCAGCTACAAAGCAGAAAATGAGTTATTTAGCAGTAGGTCTATCCTGGAGCATAAAAAAAAAAAAATTATACACAGAGTTCATAGAGAGCAGATTATAAATGTGCATGTTTTGGATCAGCTTCTGTTCTTCACATCAAGAAGTTCAGTGCAAGCCCAAGCAATGCTGACAGAAGCAATATTGCTCTGAAGTCTCTGACTGAAGGAGCCATAATTTGCCCTCAGTTACCTTTAACTAAGCATGGATCTAAGTGAAATTCCTGGAGCTGACCCTCCTTGTGTTTGCAGAAAGTTCAGCTGAGCTCCAATGTGTCCCACAGCTTTAATGTGTCCCACAGCTCCCATCCCACCCTCTGCCTGCAGTGGCTGCACCTTTTGAGTTTCCCTGTGTGTTTGCACTTGGAGAACTTCAGAAGACAAAAAGTTAATGCAATACAAATTTAGGGCCCCGTGCCTGTGCTGTGAAGGCAGGTTAATCAGCCTCTTAACATCCTGTATTTCCTCTGGCAAGTAATGACATTATGCTTCAATCACATCAACCTCTTTTTAACACTGCCCTCAAGAAAGATTTGGAAATGATAAACATTTCCCATAACGTTTTTTCCCCCCTGACTTGCATCAGTTACATATGATTTATTTTTTAATGTGTTAAGGCCAGCTCAGTACTCCCTTCCCAAGATAATGTCTCATTGACTCCACTGGGAGATTTTCTCAGGGCAAAAAACATTCAACAGAACACTGATTTTATTTTATTTTTAATGTGTTTCTGACAAATTTTTTAATTCTGCCTCTCTTTTTTCATTTTAATTTCTGCCTCAGTGATGCAGTAGAGATAATTTATTGGAATATATTTTCAACACTATTGTTTCAGCCACGCTTTAACACCTGCCATGGATGATAAATATGCCATGCACTGGTATAACATGAAATGTGATTCTTTCTCCTGTGCTTTGCTTCTAACTTTATTTTTAGATGAAGGTCTTTGTGCATAGAGACTGAATTGAGTAATTTTTGGTTGGCAACATTGCTGTTATCAATGATTTCTTCTTCATGCACATTGGCACTTAAAATATTTTCTTCAAATCCATCCCTTTTTGCTACAAAGGCACTTTGATAGTGAGTTGGTTTAGGAAATTGAAAGCCTACAAAAACTTGCCTTAATACTGTGGACGGTGGAAGGTAAACAGTAATTACACTCTTCTTTTTGTGCTGTGGAGACAGCCCTAAATTTTATCATGCATTTGCTAACTTTAAATTCTACTCTTGAAAAAAGCTTGTATTTATGATTACCTTTAATAACAAAAAAAGAAAACATGAAATTGGCACTACTATTTCAGTATTAAAAAGTTTATAAAATGAGGCCCTGTATTAAGATACTGTAGAGAAATTAGATTTTAATTCACAATGTTCTTTCATTTTACTCATCACGGTAGCTGTCATAACTAGAGACCTTGTTGGAAAATATTTTTGTTTACATTTGGTGAATAAGTTTTGATTTTCTTTTTATGTGACATGTTCCATTCAAAGTGGTTCCCCTAGTGATTTTTGGGGGCTTTTGTCCTCATTATGTGTAGCTAGTGACATGTAAGCAATTTCAGGATCAAGAGACAGTTTTGCTTAGTTATGGAGCACAGCAATCTTGTCCTCTTCAAGTTTTCTCTAGGGTGATTAAAATTTTCATCTCCCAGCTTAGGGCAGCTCAAGTGTGAGCTTTGCCATCCCGTGATATTTAAGATGAGAAATGGTTTCATTGGTTTTATTTTACTCTGGATTAAACAGAGAATCAGAGAAGGAAATGCTGAAGGTGGCAAAGTGTTGAAAAAATTGTGATGGTGTTCACAAGGGTTTTATGTTGAAGGAAGAGATGAGGATCTGACTCCATGTTTCAGAAGGCTGATTTATTATTTTATGATATATATAACATTAAAACTATACTGAAAGAATAGAAGAAATGGTTTCATCAGAAGGCTGGCTAAGAATAGAAAGGAAAGAATGATGACAAAGGTTTGTGTCTCGGACAGTCTGAGCCTGCTGACTGTGACTGGCCATTAATTAGAAACAACCACATGAGACCAATTACAGATGCACCTGTTGCATTCCACAGAGTAGATAATCACTGCTTACATTTTGTTCCTGAGGCCTCTCAGCTTCTCAGGAGGAAAAAATCCTAAGGAAAGGATTTTTTATAAAAGTTGTCTGCCACAAAAAAAATGTCATTGTTGCTTTCCTCAGTTTCCTCTGAGTGGAAAGAGGATAACACATGGAGAGGTCAGGACATTTCTGTCTGCCCTGGGGGGCCAGCCATGCAGCTCAGACTTGTTTTTCAGCTTTCAGTGTCAACCAGCCAAGGTAAGGGGATGTCTCATTTGTCCCTGGCTGGTTTTGGTGTCAGAGATCCATCATGGAGCTGCACACAGCGCTGGAAGATGTCTCACCACTCCTGTGCAGCCACTGCGCTTTGCTGGTGTTTGGCACAAGGTGTGGTGGCACTGAAGTCACTTGACAGGCCTTGCTTAATTAGATTCAAATCTCAGAGAAGGTTCCAGGGCAGACATTCTGTCCTGCTCTCATAAATGAGGATGTCTCAGACAAACAAACCCTGAGTTCTGGCACCACAGCTGAGTGTGAATCTCCATCCAGGCTGGTTGCAAAGCCCTGCTGTGGAACCAGCCCTGCAGCACTGCAAGGTTCCAACATCCAGACTCTCACTTGGCTCCATCTGCTTCCTTTGTGGTTTATTTGTGTTTTGACTCTCCATCCCCGCATCCCATTTTCTTACTGGCAGAAATGGTTGCCCTGCCCTGGAAATTTTGGGGCCAGATGCAGCTTCTGAAGAATAACCAGGAATAGCAAAGTGGGCCAGTCCCTGGGACCCTCTGCCCATCTTGCAGGCAGCATTAGTAGTATGAGACCTTAGTAGTAGAAATAATTTAACACAGCATAAATAGATTAATATCTACTGGCTTCAAGCTCAAAACAAGAATTTCGTCCCTGAGTTGATGGGTTTCAAGGCCTACTCATGCAAGTGTGTGTTTTTGCACAATTTGATACCTTCTTGTGTGAGATTTATCTACAAAGTGATCACATTTCTGACCTGCTTAGTAGCAATTATTCTCCCTTCCTCGTGTCAGCTTTAAGTGTACCCAATACATATGAACACAGCAAATGCAAAGGGGCAGAAGGCATTAAAATCATGCTTAAAATTGCTGCCACCATGTTTACCTCATTCACAGTTGTTCCTGTGAAGGAGGTGGTTTCTAGAAACATTCCTTTTCTGTGCCTGTACTCATTGCAATGCAGACTGAATGCTTTTCTGCATAAACAATTAATCTGACTTCTTTGCATCAGGCACCCTTTTGATAAATACTGCTGCTGCAACTTGTTTGCACAAGGTGAAGACCTATTGCTTAAAAACATTTACTTGATATATTTACATATAATTCTGCATTCTCTCAAGACCTGTTGGCAGTATTAAGTTATTCTACAATGTCAGCTGTTACAAGGTTGTGACTTTCTTGGCTCCTCAGTGTTGCATAGAAACAAAGCACTTGCAGACACTTTGCCATTTGGCTGTAATGTTGCTTTCCACTTAACAAAAAAAGCATTTCTTGGATGTCATGTGAGCATCAGTATCAGATTTCTGAGAGATTAGACCCGTGGTACAGGTAGATCTAAAACTGTTGCTGGTGCTGGTGTGTATTAAACCTTTAGTAAGGTCTTTGATGTTCTACCTGAGTGCTTGCAAACTGTTGCCACCTTAGTCTGTCAGCATTTTTGATGTTCCAAAATGTGAAAATGATAACCACGTGTCATTAGCAGCCTGTTGCTGCTCAAAGATAAAAGCCAGGGGTGGCAGAAGGAACATGAACAGCCACTCTGCTGTCCCAGACACAGTTACCTGAGCTGTGCTGTGCACAGGGATTTGTCCTGCCACCCATTGGAATAATTAATCAGCAAAGTGCCACGTTAATGAGGACTTTAGAGATGCCTAGATGGGTCCATGAAAATGATCCTTTATACGTGAGGCCAGATTCTGTTCTCCAAAGAAATTCTGTTGGCTCCAGTTGCGTTACTCTTAACAACAGCGCGTGAACACAGTCAGAAGCTGATCTGTAGAAATGAGGGAAAGTATAATGTGAATGAAGGTTTGTTTAAAATTATTGTTAGATTTATCTTAGGGAGGGGAAAAATGTGGAAATTGCCGTTAGTGACTTATACAGGGAGGTGTTTGCACCTAAATCATCTGTCACTGAAATGTAAGCAGGCCTGGACGATAGCTGGGGAAAGCAAAACCCTCTAAATGTTGATAGGAAAGTACTTGGAAGCAAAGTGCTTAGTAACAATCAGAAGAGATGACAGATTGTATTATTGCACAACAATAAGTCTTCAAGGTATTAGAGGTATCAATTTACAGCACTTTCTATGCCATCATTACCTGCCACAGTCTGACTCTAATCACAGCAATAGAAACCAGGGGAGCTCCATGGGTGTTTGTGACTTTCTCTGAATATTTATGAAGGTTATAAATGAAATCAGAATCTTGCTCTCTGTTCTTAGCCCATCTGTATAACCATGAAGGCCAAATGAAGCTTTTAGTCATTATACTTAATTGGATGAATGGCCTTCAAAGCTGTCAATAAGTGGTGTGTTCACAGTAAGGTAATTAATAACACTATTTCCTTTTGGAAGACATATCATTAGCCATTATTTCTCGAGATACAACACTGATGTCTTTATTCAAGGAGGTAATTGGAGGTTACCCACCAATTCCCCACCAGTGACATCATCTTTGCAAACTGAATCTCACAATCTGTCACTTCTGAATTCATAATTAGGGTATTTTTCTAATGGCAAGTGAATGTTATTGAAAGAAATACCTACTTTGTCGTTACAGGAATAAGCACAGCCGTCCTGAAGAGTGAGGGGCCTGTAACAAAAATAAGGCCTGTGGGTTGTTAGACTGAACATCTGGGGCCTTCAGAATGACTGTGCTGAAGGAACCAGCAAAAGTCAGAAAGGCAAACCATCAGCTCTGCCACAACCGCTGTGTCACCAACAATTTTGATGGTGTACTTCAACAGACATGCTGCAAATGTGCTCTGTTGCACAATGTATTTGCTAACTTAGAGTATTTTATAATAACACAGAAAGAGGTTCTGTTAGACTGTCCCTGCTCAGAAAATATGCATTATAATGTACCACACAGAATGAATGTCCATTTCCACCTCTTAATTAGCTAATATCCTATGCAGTGTAGCTGATTCCTGACCCTATCATGGGAGGTCAGAAACAGGGATAGCAGTGCATTTTGGTGCCATTTATTTGTTCATCCTATTCTAAAATGCACATATACAAATAGCAAGATTCCTCCACCAAGAGGTGAGCAGTCCTTGATGGTGTTGGAAAGCCATACAGGTAAGTTACATCTATTTATGTCAGGGTGAAATCCTGAAGTACAGACGTCGTTTTCAGCTGTTTCAGAGAATTCTTTTTCTGCTTGCACCAGCCATGTGGGTTCTTCAGTAGCTTGGGAATTTTGAGAAGGTATAAGTGACAGCGTGGTTTATGCAGTGACTTTGATCTGCAGACTTCAAACAAATGCACTCTGAAAGTGTTTGTCACAGACCCAAAATTCTGGCAAGAGCTGGAGCCCATTCTGCATCCAAACCCAGGGAGATGGATTCTGGTTTTACACCCACGTCTTACCAAGAGCAGGAACACTTTAAATGTGATTTCTGCTTCCTAATCCTTGCTCTTTGTTTAATCTCGAGTCACCTGCACTCTCCCCACACCTTGGCTCTGTGTTTTGGAAGTGAGCTGGCCTCCAGGGCCACCTGGAGAATTCAGGATGCAGATGAAGTACTGCAAAGGACTTCACAAAGAGGGCTGGCAGTAATATGGGTAATCACAAAGCAGCTTTGGGACTCATCATCTGGAGCAGGTTCTGAGCAAAAACAGTGCTGATGGCCTTGGTGTTCTTGACCCAGAGTGGGAAGATTACTCCTTATTTTGTCTGCTTTGCTTTGCAACACCAACAAGAATTGTCAGGAGACTGTGGAGAAGTGGAAACTCTGGAATTTCTTTCTTGGTGGTTTAAAGATATGGTGCTAAGCAGCTTCTTCTGGTAAAATATTTTAAGTGGTAACATAATTTCCTTCAAATAACTATCATTTTTAAACCTAGTAAAAGGGAGAACTTTATGGCCTGTGTTAACTCAAACAGCCCTTTGGAGAATGTCTTAAATATTTTATGAATATTTATTGTCTTGCTTTCCTACCTGTTTTAAATAATGGGAAGCCTAACACCTGGAAACATGGAACTATGTCAAGAAGGAAGTTTGAACACTTCGCATTGCCTGGAATATCAGGCACCAGAATTTGTCATTTGTAAACAGCATTATTCTTACAGGGCTTGCAGATATCAGGAAATCTTTATCTCAAAGCTGCTGCAGGAAATGTTCAGGATTCAGTGGGTGGGTGCACTCTGACTGATGACATACTGGAAAAATTTACCTCTCTATGCTGGAAATTTAGGCCTTGAAAAGCCATAGGCAGGATGGTTGCAAATGGCTCTTGCAGAAGTACAGTGTGAAAGATTGCATGAAATTCTCTCATGGGAATGAAGTGAAGTGGTATTTCAAATGTAATACAATAAAAATTTAGTTCAGTGTCTGATCTCCTTTCACTTAGCTGTCTATATTTGCTATCTGACTTGCTATGTGGAAAAGATGACACTTTTCTTTCCCTCAACAATCTCATCTCTCTTTAATCTTTTTTCCCTTGCAAACAGGCCAGTGTAGTGTTTACCTATTTAAAAAACCAAAGGAGAATGCTAGAGCATGGCTGCATTTAAAAAGCAGCATTTAAAAAGTAGCATTTAAAATACAACTTCTCAATTTATTAAGCAAAGGAATGTGGATTTTTAATGCTAATTCATAGAATGTATGACAAATTATAATGTAAACTTGCAGAACAATTAAGACATAATTATTGAGACGTGAAAGTCTGGCAATAAAACTTCTTTGAATTTTGCATTTTAAATACACAGAGTTGAATCTCAGAAATCTTTCTTTGGTAGAAATACTTGTGTGATAAAAGAAAGTTCAATAAATGCCCCTTTATCCGAATGCATTTCCCAGATGAGAGGGATGATAAAATGATCAAGCCAGCCCAGAAGTGTTTTATTTTCAAGAACAAAAAGTGCCTGTTGAATGAGGGTGGGTTTGCAGAGCTGTGCTGGGACACTGCAGTCAGAGCTGACTGGGGGAGATGGAACCTGACCAAAGCACACACAGCTCCTCTGGGCGCAGGTGGCAGTGGAAAATGCTCCTTTTGGTTGTGTTCCTGAAGGATTTGTTCTATTTCTACTCAGGGGCCTGTGTCCATCACAGACAGAACTAAGGACTGAGGCCCCCACGAGCCTTTACCTGCTGGTTCTGCCCAGCTGAGTTAGCAGCATCACAGTGGAAGCTCTTCATGGGGCAGGAGATCTCTGCCAGGATGCCCTGTTGGGTTTTTCTGGCACGGAGCAATTAATTCTAGTAAAGAACCTCAAAGACTTTCAAAATCAAGGTACAGCAACACGTTACAAAGCCTTTTTCTTGTCAAAAAGTACTTGCAAGACTAAAACTTGGGGACCACTCCCTTCCCTCCAAACCACAAACACCTTTGTGGCCAAAGATGCCAAGGTGTGTTTCAGCCCTGCTCTATTAAATTGGTCAGAGAAATCTCACTCAGCCTCTCAGGAGAGGATCTAAGCATTATTGCTCAATAATAGCACAACTGAAAACTCTGGCCCCAGGCACAGGAGTGAAGCAACTGGATGTTGTTTTGCACCAGCTCAGCCCGTGCTTGCAGATGGCTTTGTGCAACAGGAGCTTAGGCATGATTTGTGTCTTCTGTGCCTATAAACCCATCACTAGAAGGAGTTATTAATGATCACGAGCCACCATTATCAGCAATCTGCTGGATGCTCAGTCCATTGATTGCCTTCAAGAGCCTCTTGGAAAGGTGTAAAGCAGGAGGCACAGCCACTGTTGCGTAATGAAGCCATTATGCAATGATGGTGTCATTATGTAATGCATAAATAACATTAAATGTTGCCAAATGTGAGCTGTATGAATCACTAGAGGGCAGATTATAATCCCTGCTGGCTGCCTGTGGCACAGGGAGGCAGCAGCTCCCAGCAGCAGCAGGTGGGGAGCAGAGGGGCAAACTCAGCCCTGCCCAAACCATCAGCAGAGAGCAGGGACAGGGACACACAGCCAGAGGCCAGCCAGGCAGGTGGAGCTGCATCCTTCCCTTGAAACAAAGGGGAACACTCTGGCTTTTAGCAGAAATCTTGTTTGTTGCTGTTTCTGGAAGTATAGGAACGTGGCTTTTTATCTGGTTTCCAATTTATGGCAGAATCAAAGCTCCAATCTATTAATAGGAGTATTTGTGATACTATTGCTAATTGTATACCAAAATGTTCACAGGATCAAGGCATTCATGATTATTTTATAACCTCACTGTCATTTAAATATCCCACTGAGCCAGGTAAATCTTTAAACAAGATGAATAGGCAGCATTTTTAAAAAATAAAATAATAATATCTCCTCCTTTTGGTTTGTTTTTGCTTTGTTCCTTCAGAGTTTATGCAAAACATATATATTATTGTAAATTTTTCCCAGTAGCAATTTAAAAGAATTTCTATTTTAAGTTCACTTGAATCCCATACCCCACTTTTAGACTTGGTTTTGGTGTTGTCATAAAACCATCCTACCTATCCACAGCCAGAACAACCTGCTGTGTGCTATTTAACTGAAACAAACAAAAAAAGTTGAATGGAGTTTGAGACCGAGGCAATTCTCGTCTTTTCCTCCAAACTGTGGCATAATGATAAAATCAGCCACATTTCAATTCTTTGGATTTTTAAAGTAGAGAGAGACTAAATATAGACATGGAGGCCTCTCCCTCAACCTGCTGACCCTGAACCAAGTGACTGCAGGTTACCCTGACAAGAGCCCCATTGTCCTTTTCATTAATCAAACCCACTGAGCCAGGTAAATCTTTAAACAAGATGAATGGGCAGCATTTTTAAAAAGTAAAATAATTCACTCGGCTTTGGATGTGTTTCTCTTTAATTAGTTTGATGAGCACAAAATCTGAAGCCTTGTCAAACACCCAGTATTAACTTCTGGTGCTGACCTAGAAAAGGAGTGCTGCAGAGGTAAGCAAATGGGCAGGTGAAACGAAGTGAATAAGAGATCTTTTTTAGTGGAGGCCTCTTGCCAGATGAAAAGAATCATTACCACAATGATACTTCTAATTATACTGTCATTAGGGTACTAGTGCAGGTTCCTGCGGTGCATGAAGCTTTCCCTCTTTCAACAACTTGATCCAAAAAGGGTAAAATACATGTATTAACCCTTTCACTGGGAATACAGCTGGATATTTAGGCAAGCTGAAAGAACAAATTTTATTTCATAGTCAAGTCATAATATCATTGATATTTCTGAAAAATTCTCAGGTTTTTTGTTTGCTTGTTTTAAATTCAAGTAGTAAACAATACTGAACAGTAAACTACCTGGCTACTGTGCCTTCTTGTCAGAGGCCAAAGATGAAGGAATGATGATGTGTGTTTCTCAAGGTAGCCAAAAGGGAACAAAAATGTGCCTTATGGTTGATCTAATTGTTGCTTGACTGGAAAATGTGAGGGGAAGTTTCTGGCACTGAGTTGTCCAAATCATTGAAAGGAGCCAAGAGCAGATATCAACACTGGGCTGCAGACAGCAGAGCTGTTCAAGGTCACTTTCAACTCATGAAGCAGCTGTTTAATCAATGAGGTGAAAAATACTTGCATTTTTTTATAACTTGCAATCCGCAGATGATGCTGTAACATAACCTCAAGGCTTTCTCTTTACTTTGTAGGACTGGATGTTCATTCCCCATATCCAAAATGGATACAAAATCACAAGCAGCTACAGCTGGAGGTGCTAAAGATTAGATTCTCTTTGATGTTTTCATCAGTGCTTAAATGGTCCAAGACTTTGGATCTCAGGTCCAAGTTGACTCAGCATCCCTGTCTAAAACTTGCTCTGTCCAGGGCAGACAGTGGATTTCTCACTGTTCTGGATGGGTTTTAGCTCATGTTTTGTTCTTCAGGAGCAGATAGCCTGTTCTGGCAGTTTGGAACAAAATCATGTCATCTTCAAGGTAACCAGGGAAGGGGACTTGAACCTTTTGGGTTGCACACGTACAGAGTTACTCAGAGGGTTAGGTAGGCTGGAGCTCTGCCATCAGATGTCCCCAGTTATTGGATGCTCTAGGACATCCAAAATTAGAAACCTTTCATCAAATCAAAGGGAGAGATTCCTGGAGGAAGGAATCCTGGAGCTCTGAATTATCCCTGAGGCAGATGTCCTAAATGCTGGGAGAAATGGGAGTTCCCAGCAGAAGGAATTGAGCAAGGCCAGCAGATCAGAAACCACAACAGCAAAACCCATAAAGGCAAAAGGAGATTGGGCAGCCAGGAAGGGAGATAAATTTCCACAAAATAGGGGGTAAATAACACTGTTCATGCATCCCTGACTTTTTGTGATGCTCAGCCAGCAACGCTGCAGCTCCATGATACAGCTCATGGCAGTTTAAAATGAGGATGTGGCTACAGAGGTTTTGTGAATCCCAGAAGCTTCTCTTTGATGAATAAATAGTTATTAGCTCTTTTGAGACTGGGTACCATCTGGATAATTGGTGAGTGGACTGTGACCTGAAGTACTGATAAACTGGAGGGAAATAATTCAGAATTCTTTTCAGTTTTACTCCATACTGCTTTTGTTTCATGTCCACACAGCCCAGTCTGAAACTATATGAAAATAATGAATCATTATTTTCATAAGAGAAATCATAATAGGAATAATTTGAAGGAAAAAAAGTAGTAATACTTGTTAATATGGGCAGAATTCAATTAATAATACACCAACCACATACTGTGGCTGATTTGTTTCTAAAATATCCTCTTTTCTATTTTAATAGGAAAATATGTCATTTGTTGTGGTCAATCTTTTCAAGACAGCAGGGTTTATCCCTTCTGCCCCATTTTTTAAATCTTTGCCATTATCCACAACTTGAAAATAAAGGGCCTGGTCCTTTATGCCTGAAACTGGTGGGAGTTGTGTTTAAAATCATGTGTGACTTTATTTATGGACATAAAGCAGTACTGGTTTTAAGTGATGTTGCAACATTGCCTGGCATGTAGAGAAAAGGACCTTGTCAAGAATCATTAAAAGAATAAAAAAATATGGGAAACTTACTCCAGTTCTAGCCTTTAGTAAACAGATTTCCAAGTGGAGGAATTGCAATACTGCATTCAAACAAAATGACCTCAGTTTTCTCCTGTCCACTCATTTGTTCCTGTTTAGTTAATAAGTACAAAATGTTTTCAAATTTCTTAGACAGTCTTTGTCAACATTTATGGGTCCTCTATTCTAGAGTATAAAATCTATCCACAAAAATAGAGTTTAATAAGGAACATTCAGATTTTAAAAACTTTTGTATGACACCTGTTTTGCTGATGCTTATGGATTGGTAGTTGACTTTAATTTTTTGCGTGAAAAGGAGATAGGAAAGTTATTTTTGACATAATTAGAAACCTAAAATGTAAGTTTGCTCAGTGAAAGCTATATCTTGGAGTTCTTTTGCAATACAAGTTAATTAACTGGATTTAGATATTTGCAAGATGATATATTTAATGGGATTACTGCTCATATAATGTTCTCAGTGACTGACTTGGAATCCAAGCTCGGGGAACAGAATACTGAATTCCCAGCCCTTTGAGAGTTAATGTTGTGTTAAGAGAAAGTACAATTTGAAGCTGGCCGTGGATGAATGGGCAGGTTATTCTGGTGAAATGGAGCCGGGGCCTACACGGGCCGCACGAGGCCGGTGCGGGAGCGGCATTCCTGCAGGGCCGGGGCCACGGGGACGCCACACCTGAACTCCTGGCAAGTTCAAGGCAATTCCAGAGCCCATCCCAGCATAAAGGCCCTTTATTCTGCCTCACCTGTCTCCCAGGTAGGATCAATTCGATGCTCTGGTCTGCGGGCTGAAAAATAAAATAAACGCCGGTGTTTTGGTTTGGGTGGAAGTGAAGATGCGTTTCTTCGCTGCCCGCTCCTGTTTGAAGCTGCTGTTTCATTCTTTCAAAATGTTGTATTTTCAATTTAGAAAATAAAGGGGGAAAAGTTAAATGATAACTTGGGAAAAAAAAAAAAATACAGTAGCCCTGACAGAGAATATTTCCATGTGCCAATATACCCCACATTAGTGTCTATCTTCTTTTTAAGGCAAATATATTTCTGTGTGTCAATTTGGTTCACTACAATGTTAGAGTTTCGCTCGCAGCACAGGATTTCTCTAATGAATATGATAATTTAAATCTCATGATCAGAGTACTACTTTTTAAAGAAATTTGAACATTTTTTGTTTAAGTGCTATTAAATGTTTCAATATTAGCTCAGTCAAATAATTATTAGATTGGGAAATCTCATTTTAGTGGGTGGCTGTGTAGCTCTACAGTTCTTCTATATTGTAATATTTTTGAAAAGAAATTCATAAGTAAAATGATAATTCATGTTTAACCAGCATCGATTTTAAAATTTAACCAGTGTTCAAAAGCTCCAGTGAATTCAAATATCCCAACATTTTTATTTGTGAGACTAATTTTAATTTTAAATTTAGCTAAAATGAAGTCTAAAAGAATTAACTGGATAAGATCATTCAGTTCACAGTGGCTCTCCAGTGCCCATGCTGGAATGCAGACAAAAAAAATCCCACAAAGAGAGGGAGATACACACCTTCATTTTCCCCAAGTCAGAGCCAAAATACCAATGGAAATGAAGTGGTTTTGGTTTGTTTATGTTTATTTTTCACCAGTTTTGGCTAATTTTGTATTACATATTTTTGCGTTTAGCATAAAAGCCTTGGTTTAGATGTGGTTCTGTGCTCTGGGCAGAGGGTTTCAGCGACACAGATGAGAAACAGAGTGAATTTACCTCACTTTGCAAAGTCAAAAGTGAGCGGTGAACCAGAGCCGTGCCAAGGCAACCTTGAAGTCTAGAGTTTTACATGATTATTAGGTTATAAGTGTTCCATTCTAAGCATTTTAGTACTTGAATAAACAGCCCTTATTAAGCTAAATTTAGATCTGCTCTATTTATGAATGCATGAAAATAGGCCTGTTTATTTTTCCTGTTTTTTCTGTAGTCAAGACAACTGTGAAATGTGCCCTGTAATAAAGGGCAATCACTAAATAGACCACAATAAATTAATAGCTTACAAAAACATCATAAAATATTCTAAGCTCATTTATTTGTGAAGAGTTTGGGATCTTAAAATATTATATTCTGTGATTTACCAGTGAAGGAATTTGAATTGTGCCATTGAGTACCTGTCCTGCAGCATGATGTTCTTACTGCTAGGAAGGGTTCCACTGATGCAAGCCCAGATTTCAGTTCCTTGACTGAACACCAATGCCAGTGTGGGAGGGAGAATTCACAAACTGAAAAAGAGTTTTTTTTCTCAGTTCTTCAAATTATCTTCAATTTACTCTATCATCACTGTAGGGGAAAAATAAAAATCACTCAGGAGCTTTCTCCATGTGTCAAAGTGACCTTGTGAGTTTGAAAAGCCAGGATTTCCAAAAGCCAGCTGGTTGTGGAAATGGCAGAGCAATCTTGCACACCCAGGAGTGGAACTTGCAGGGAAAATATGGAATATAAAGAACATTTTGGGTGGGCAGGAATCAGTGAATCAGCTGCCATTTGTCCAGGGCTCTGAAAAAGAACTTGTGGGACTTTCCTTTGGCTCTCAGTATGGGGAGTTAGTGTTGTCCAGGATGGAGTTACAGCCACAGGCACAGATAGCAGGGAGATAATGAGCTAATGCTGGGGAAAAGAAGGTGGCTTGACCAAGGAATGTGAATGAACAAGGCCAGGGACAGCAGGTCTGGTTTGACAGAGCTGATTCCGGATGTGCTGGGGGAGTTTCTGTCAGCCAAAACTAATGCAGTCACTCGTGCAGGGTTATAATAGCAGGGAAAAACATATTGCAATTAAATCCCAATTATTTGTATAGTCTATTGTTAAAGAGAAATGTGAAATGACATCTGACTGGAGGAGCTTTTAAGAGACCATGCACGAGATGTGCTCTCTCAGAACACATCATTTATCAGAAGCGAAACGCTTTGCAAAGTCAGGTGTTGCCAGAATGTCTGAAAATGTTATGACAGTACCAAATCTATCTTTTGGAATGAACTGATGATGCTTTTTTGTTTTTTCAATTCCACGTTGAACTGAAGCTAAATCTAGCAAAGCATTTGTGTCTGAATTAGTGTAATAATTCTTCATTTACAGAAAGGACAGTAACTTTGAACACATCTTGTCAGATGTATTTTACAACTTTCTTCTATCTTACATCTTCTATCCACAGATAAGTGAGAAAACTACAGAGTTGCACTATTGTAATGGCAACATCTGAAAGCACAAAAAAAATGTGCCGCTTTATTAATCAAAGAACAATGTAATTCTGTACTAATAGCAGTTTGGAAAACACAAAATGAAGCTAGAGCATTTGTGAAATTATCATCCATTACACATATTAATTGACAGTGCACTCCAGGAATTAATTGATCTGAGCCTGGGATCTGGCAGTTCTGGCAGATAGGAATGCTCTTCTCTGAGCAGAGGGAACATGCAGGGAATTGTTTTTCATACTCATCATTTGCCCTCTCAAGGAGCCACTGGAGGTCCTTGGATCAGGCCTGGCAGCAGTTTGGTATTTGCTGTCTCCATTTCACATGGAGGAGCTCATTGGGAATGCATTTGGCAGCCCAGGGCAACCAGCTTTTCCCAAAATGAGAGCCTGTGGAAAGCAGTTTTCATCTTCCAAAGCCACTGGCCTGATGGACTTGAGCACAAATCAGTTTCTAAATAATGAACCCGCAGTTCAGCCTCTGGCCGAGGCGAACGAGCACACGTTAAGTCATTCAGAAAGGAGATGAAAAGCTCACATTCAGGATGCATTAATCTGAAAACAAGTGTACTTTTGTGTCTAGGGAGTATTATTTTCATTGCCATCAATTTAGAACATAGATAGACTGTGATTCTAGCTTCACTATCAGGTTGCCCCGCAGGCTGGGACCCCTCCCCAGGCCACTCTCTTTAATTTAGACTAATCTAAAGCTGAGTGAAACTTTGTACCCTCTCTGATTTCTGCTCGTGATGGGGAACACTCTGATTTCCCCTCCCCAGCGATCTGCTCACAGTGGCTGCAGGAGCAGGGCAAGGAGAGGTGCACAGGAAAATGCCCCCAGGTAAGGGGAATTATCTGTGAACAGATGGATGGCAAAAGTGGTCAGCCACCTCCTCCACAGCAGTTTTTGTTAGTTTGACTTTTCCTTCACTTTTGCACTGTCCTTTTGAAGGTAGCCTTTGGTACACAAAATTTTTCAATGCATTGCATGTACCAGCAGATAAATCTCCCATGGAACTGAAGGAAATTCAGCTTTTTTGCTGCTCTTACACATTCCTTGTGCCCCTGAATTTGCAGTGAAATTTGATGTGTCAGGAATCAGGCCCTGTATTTTTCATGTTGGTTTCTTTTCTTCATGGGTTAATTTTTTATTATTTTTTCCCCTGCAATTAAATTCCCAGCAAACTGAAGGAAAGAGTCAGTAAAACAGTGAGGTCTCTCAGTGAGGACAGGGTGCATCCCTGATTCTCAACCTCTTTTTGGAAGGTTTTAATGCTGGAAAGGGAGAAGGGCTGGATGTGCATGGACTGGCATAAGCTCAGAGCTTAATGTTCATTAAAACACACAGTGAGCAGGAGATGGGGAGCTCTCACAGTTGTTGGGACAGTCTGATATAATTAATTTTACACAATTTGCACGATTTTTTCTAGAAAATTTTCATTTGCTGCAACTGTGCAACTCCTTGTGAGATTTAGTTGCATCCATTTCTGTGTGAGAACCTGTTTTGGGCAGCATCTGATGTCTGGACAACTTTGGTGACTTTGCTGCATCTTTTCCTCTTGTCCTTTGAATTTTGCAGACTCATCCAGAGACTGTTGCTATAATTTATATAATTCCTCATAATTTATTTATTATTATTATTATTATCCTTTTCCTTTTCCTTTTCCTTTTCCTTTTCCTTTTCCTTTTCCTTTTCCTTTTCCTTTTCCTTTTCCTTTTTTTTCCCTTTTGTTTTGTAATTACTTTCTACGGATAAACCAAGTGAAGAAAACAATTTCTGCCCAGTAACAATCCTCAAATGAGGATCACTCAGCAAGCAATACATAAAAATCAGATTGTCGTTCAGTTTGGGCTCTGAAGTTATTAAAAGAATTGAGAGGCAACTGCCCGTGACTTCTAATGTTTTACAAAGCAAAATTTTGGGAATCTGTTCACAGGCCTGAAAAAATTATCTGGAGCAGTTCTTATTTTAAATGTGTCAATTAGTAAATTTGGATTACTCTGTCAACAACCAATAAATAAAATATAGTGAAAAAGAAATTAGGGTTAGTCTGAGTAGCACTTGTAAAATGTGCTTGAATTGAAATGTTTCATTCTTAAGATGGGACAGTGTAGAAATATTAGGCAGGTCTAAATAGGTGCTGCTATTGTAAATAATTCTGAAATCTTTGGCTTCAGTGTTTCCATTAAATAAAACTGTTAGGTGTGATGAAATTATTAAACTGATTAGTTCTAACTGACCTTAGATTTTAGAGGGGAAGATCCTTTAGGAAAAGAGACATCCTAAATTTTCCTCCTGGGTGCTGCTGGGCCTGATTATGTTTTGCATACACAATTGTGGTTTTCTGATTTATCCTTGCAGTGCAAAAAAAAAAGAAAAACAAAAGTCAGCAAAAAAAAAAAAATCTTATTTTTGTCTGGTGGCTCACAAAAGTTGCACGAAGAAGACTTTTATGTGTGTGAAACTGCCAAAGTGGAGCCAGGGTCGGAGCTCTCAAGGGGCTGAATATTGAGCAAAAGGGAGAAATGAAACAGCTGAGTTACTGCACTGAGAAACATATGTGGTACGTTTACACATTTACCAACATTCAGATGATTTTCTGATATGTGGCTGCTCTCTTGGAAATTATGGATGTGGCTGTCTGGAGCTGCAGGACCTATTGTGGCTTCTCAGGAAAATTATACAGAGCTGCAATAAATTTTATAAATCAGTGTTTATCCTTAGAGAGCTCTGACAGCCTAATGGGGGAATAACAAATCCTTTAAAAACTGTTTGCATGTGTTTGCCCAGGACTGCAAAGCAGTGTCTCTGAAGTATTTTTATTATGCTTCATGTCAAAAAAAACCCCCAAAAATTATCTTGAAGCATTCATGATACTGTTGCACCTAGTAAAGCCAAGAGATTCAAGGTTATGGCTGACGCTGATCCTAATTGATGGAGCTGACAGCTCTCAGTCTATTTAATCACTTCACCACTTCCACCTCAATCATCTGAAATCTTTTATTTTAGTTCAGTGAATAATGTGTGCTTCAATTAATCAGCCATGCTACCCTCAAAAATCCTCCTGGAGAAGTAAACAGACAGCAAACAGTCCTTCCTGATGGAAAATTGTCTTCTCCATGGCAGAAAACAGAAATATTTCCTCCAAATTCAGGAGAATGAGATGTGTTTAATAGTAGAATATTTGCAGAGACTTTGAGCCTTTATTCTAGAGAGCTCTGCCTGGTGGTAGGAAGTAACAAGGACTGCAAAACTCTTCTCCCATCTCATTTTCCCAGGTGTATTTATTTGATCAGTGTTTCACCTTTAAATATGCAGCATGTGTTTTTATGTTGAGAGAAAACTGTGTTATTAAACGATGGCAGAAAAAAAGTGGAGTCAGAAACAAAGGAAACAAAAGTACTTGAATTATGCTGCAGACAGCATGAAAGAGAATGTCTATAAATACACACAGAAATGAGACTGTCTAAAGAGTGCACTGAGGGTTGATGAGAACATCACTGGCACAGGGGAAATTGTTCACCCTGGCTGCGGGTGAGCCCCGAAATGCAGGTGCCACAGCATGAGCTCCAGCTGGTGATTTCCATCCCCATCCCTGCTGCAGCAGGACTCTGGAATCTCACTGAAATCCCTTTCTCACAGTCAGAGGAGCCTCTGGAGCACCCTGAGCAGAGTCCAATGCTCTGGCTCCTGGAAATGTCCCCACTGGGTTGTACCAGAGCAGACCCAGGGTTCACCCTCTGGTGAGTGCTCCCAGGTGAGGCTCCCACCTTTGTGTCCCTCCATCCTCCCTCCCTGTGCCCTCCTCCTGCACTGACTTTTCTCTGGGGGTCAAGATGACACCTGAGCCTCTCTAATCATGGCCCATCTCGTTCCAAAGGGACAGTTGTGTGTTGTTCCTGTGCTCTTCCTATCTGTCCTTTCTCCCTTTCTTTCAGTCTGCTTTATTTGTTGCTATCACATGGGGGTTTTTTTTCCCATAAATATTCTCTTTCAGCTCTTGATGCCTCTTTTTGTTGCCAGACTCACACATTCTGCCCCTTCTCACAGTAATCTCATGACCCCCAGGTAATATCCAGGTCTAAAATGGGTGAAGTCCTTTCTCTTTCCCCAGCCAGCACCCAGTTTCCAGCCCTGCTAATGCTGTGTGCCCAGGGCGAAGTTAAGAGGAGTTCCACAGAAAAGATAATCCTTTCTCTTTGGTAATTTCAGATGGAGACTGAGAGCCAAGGGTGCAATACTTCAAGAATTCAAGGGTTCTCCATGTAACAAATCCAGTTTGACTGTGAGGGGCACAGAGAAACCTTCTAGCATCTTGTAGTATCCTGAAAGGAAAATTATGCTACTCTAATCAAAGTCTCAAAATACAAGCTGACTTTTATCTTTTTTTTTTTCCTTTACATTGTCCATGTGGTGTTTAAAGGTGCAAATAAAAACTGATTTAATGACTGAGTGGTATGACCCTGCTTCTTGCTTTCAATACAATTGAAATTAAATCCCAGAAACAAGTTAATCAGAAAGGTCTGAGGATCATCATCTCATGGCTACAAATATCAAAACTTCCCTGAGGATGGAATTTTCACCATGTGAGAAATCCTGGAATTCCAAATCCTGGGATTTCAAAACTCAAACACATCATTGAAATGCCAGTCCTGTCACTGCTAACTCCCACCCAGGACAGTGGCCATACTTGCTTTTGGCCAAACTTTGTGTCCAAAGTCATTTTCTTTCACAAGGAAACAATTTTTTTTCCATTATTAGAAGACCAGGTTCCCATATATTTACATCTGTTTTACCTCTTCTAAAATTCCAGAAGTCTAGATCTATCCAAGGGAAAACTTCATTTTAAATTTTAACAGCTTTAAATATTTTTGGTTTTGCGGTTTTGGGTTGGTTTTTTTTTTTTTTTTTTTTTTTTTTTTGTCTGACTAGAAGTGTATGGACTTTTTAAAGTTCAGAAATATATTTTAATATTTTAGATAAAATTCCAGCTGTTGTAATGAAACAGGACAGTGAAAATCCCTTTTTTAGCTGTCTTGCCCCTTCAGCTGTTACACAATGATGGGAAGTCCTGCCATGACAGCTCCAAATGGAAGATGTTTCCATGTGTCACAAATGGGGGTGTGTTGGTAAATACCACATTCATGCTCTTTTAATTTCCTAAGAAGGTTCAAGAGGAGGAAATTATAGAAATTGTGTTTAGTCCTGAATTTAGCTTCACATTGTGGAAGAACAAAAATTAAAGCTCACCTAAACACAGTGGAAATACAGCCAATCAAAGCTGAAGGATTAGTAAAAAGTGTTAAAAATATTATATGGAAGTTTTAATTACACAGAAAAATTATAAAATGCCCAGTAATTACAGTATATTGATTCCATTTTTTTTTCTTGAAATGCTAAAACTATTTCAACACACACAGAATCAATAAACATAATTAAAATATGAGCTCATCAAAACAGTAATTAAATGTACTTAACAGCTTTTGTGACTTTTCTCCATATGGTTACTGTGGGAGTGTGAATCTGGCTTGCTAGATAAATTTAACAAAATAAAGTGAAAGCCTGGGAAAAGATTACTGTGGTATCATAAGCAAATACAATAAAGTCTAGCTGTATAACAAATTCCAATAAATCAAAAAGTTGACAAAGGAAGCAGTGTTTACAATTATTAGAGAGAAATTCTGGAGGTTTTATATTTTTATGGGATTAACACTATCATGGACTTAATATAGAAGCCAAATCAAATCTTTTTTTCCATCATTAAAGCTATCCTACCAGAAGACTTTCTGCTCAATGAAAGGTGTTTGGAAACTCTTCGTTGGTGACAAATCTCTTGACAGCTGTCATTCAGGGGACAACTCAGCTCCAGGACCCAACACAGCTGCTTGGAGCTGCCCTTGGAGCAGCAGATCTCTCTCCAGCAATTGGATAAAGCAGCATGAGTGCCAAGGAGAAGGGAAATTGGGTGTTTAAAGCAGAGAGTGTGGGTGCTGCTCCACCCTCCTCCCCTCCTCCTCCTCCTCCCTGGGTACATGTGCAGTGTGACCATGCTCACAGGGGTTTTCAAATGAGGGAAGAGACAAGAATGTTGACCCCATGTTTCAGAAGGCTTGATTTATTATTTTATGATATATATTACATTAAAACTAAATACTAAAAGAATAGAAGGGAAAGTTCTCATCAGAGGGCTAGCTAAGCTAAGAATAGAAAAGAATGAATAACAAAGGTTTGTGGCTCAGAGAGAGAGAGAGCCAGCTGGGCTGTGACTGGCCATTAATGAGAAACAACCACATGGGCCAATCCCAGGTGCACCTGTTGCATTCCACAGCAGCAGATAATCAATGTTTACATTTTGTTCCTGAGGCCTCTCAGCTTCTCAGGAGGAAAAAATCCTAAGGAAAGGATTTTTAATGAAAAGATGTCTGTGACAGTGCTGTGTCATAAATAATACAGAAAAGTCAGTGGGCAGTGCTCTGGAAAGCAAAATGTTGCACAGCTCCAGGATGGATTCCTTCAGAAAACACCACAGGCACCTGTGGGCTCTTCCTCTTGCCTTTCCTGGAGTCCTCACATGTCTATCCATGCCATGTCACAGAATTCACAGAATCACTGGGTTGGAAGGGACCTTCAAGATCATCGAGTCCAACCCAGCCCCAACCCCTGAACTCAACCCTGGCCCCCAGTGCCACATCCAGGCTTTGTTAAACACACCCAGGGATGGGGACTGCACCACCTCCCTGGGCAGCCATCCCAGAACTTTATCACCCTTTCTGTAAAAACCTTTTTTCCTAATATCCAACCTGCATTTCCCTTGGCTCAGCTTTGGACTGTGTCCTTGGAGACCCTTGGGGAGTTTGGCATTTCAGTGGCACTTTTGCATCACTGCTGTGACAGGCACATGGAGATCACGTGCAGTTGTGTATCTTCTGTGCTGTGTGGATTACAAAAACATTTGTAGAGATATTAAGGGAAGCCTTACCACCAAGGTAGATACATGTCACCAAAAAAAATTTAAAATATTACAGGTGTGATTAGGTGGTGACACACAATCACAGAAAATTTAAAAAAAAAAAAGTGGCATAGATATATGTTTCTAGACCCTTGGCTGTATAAATAAACTTATTGCTGCCTCCTGTTTTCCCCAACCACCTTTTGACCTGACAGAACAAGTACATTTCCCACTGCAGAGATAGCCACAATTTCCTCAGCAGCTTGTGGCCACCAGCACACCTCACAGCCCAGTGTTTTAAAAATGAGAACATTCATTTTAAAAGCTTTATTTAAATCCACTCCCAAATCCCTAAAGCCAAATAAACTCAGAGAAAGGAGCAAGACATGCATTACAATTCCTGACACACTTTTCCAGAAGCAGTCACTGGTGCTTTTTCTCAAGCCTCACCATACAAAGTGTGTCCTTCTGTGCCACTCCAAAGCCTGGGGAAAAAATGCTTTAGGTTGGTGAAGCAGAGCAAAAAGGTTAAAAACTCCTTAAAGTCAGGAACTCCTGTAAGAAACAGAAGATCTGGTAGCTAAATAGGGGTTGTGAAGGGAGGAATCCTATTTCAGGTGTTCATACCCTGTGCCTTTCTCCTGGAACAGGGACACGACACAGCAGAGCTCAGTAAGTGTCAGCACACCTCAGGAAGGCAGGAAGATGGGACTGCTTGGATATTTTCTGCCCTCTCGCTGACAAGATTTCTTTCTACCTTTGTCATTCTTTGCAGATGTCAAAAAAAATCTTTTTCTTGAAATTATTCACTTTTCCCCCCTATACTCTTCAGAGCAAGT
Organism: Ammospiza caudacuta; assembly: GCF_027887145.1. Lineage (NCBI taxonomy): Eukaryota > Metazoa > Chordata > Aves > Passeriformes > Passerellidae > Ammospiza > Ammospiza caudacuta. The sequence continues at coordinate 32,791,091 of NC_080601.1, read as the reverse complement.
AATCTGTCTATAAATGAGACATGGGCCTTAACTCCTGAAATTCCACTTTTTAAAGCTTTGCACAGGACTCAAATTGTGGGAATAGAATTAGTGGTGTTCTCTAATGAGAGAATTACATTGCATTTAATTCATTTTATTTCATCACACAAGCTAATGAAAAAAGTCACCTTTTTTCCCAGCTGAAGCTAGTTGCTCTAAAGATGAGGACAGAAAAGTAGAGCTCTCACAACACAAGTGAGAGATTATAAAAAAAATCTAAATCCCTCAAAATCCTATTTTCAAAATAAAGCACTAAGTTTCTTGACAACTGTTTTAAAATTAGCCAACACACATCTGCCTTTAGGATGATTCAGAAAATTTGAGTTTCTGCTTTGACACTTGAAAAATGTGGTACAATAATGTGCTACTGGGCCTTCATCTAAATTGTTTCCTGATTTTAACTGGATGTAGCATCCTATTGCCTCTTCAGGATGGTGCTACCAATTTATTAGACTCTGCATCCAGTTTCCACATCTTGTATTATGTTGCCAAGTAGGAGACAAAATGTCTAGTAATTAAGGCTGCTTTTAAAGTTTAAGATGGCCTTTTAAAAGGCCAAGATTGAAGTGGAAGATTGAAGACAAAAATATCTTTTAAGAAAATGATTAAGAGAAAAAAAAAATAAAAGGTTTATTTTAGACTTGGCCTGAATATTGAATTACAATGGATTTAAAATATTCAGCAGGCAATAATAGCTAGAAAATAAATATCTGGCAAATTAGGCACTGCAATCCCTAGCAGGGAGCTTCATCACCCTTAGAAATAAGTTTTGCAGGCACATTGATTTTATTTTGGCCACAGCTCAGCCAGCTGGATGTAAGACTACTTCATTTCAGAAACATATATTGTCACAGGAAAATCTGTTTAGTGGCCTTGGCTGTCTGAGTGCCTGTGAATGAATAGTGAGTTTCAATGCAGGAACTAAAAAGTTAATTAAAAAGAAAAAAACATCAAAAAATGCATCATGAGAGGGACACAGTAAGATCAATCTGCTGCCTTTAGCTATTCACAATTCTGTTTAATTTTGCACAGCCCATGATGAGCTGGGCTGTGGATGGTGCTTTATTTGCAGAAGATGCAAATGTTGTGCCTACAGTGTGTTGGACTGAATAAGGCCAGAAATTTTAATTTAGGTATCTCATGATGCCATTTTCCTTTGCAAGGCAATTTCTTTGGCATGGCTACACCTCTTATGTTACTCTGTGGTTTTATCCCTGCTGCATCCTCTTGGTAGCTGAGAATGGCACATAAGGAGCTGCCAAACCCTGCTTTTATAAAGGATAGAGGCACATCTCTTATCAGTAATTTTTAGCAAGAAATTGAAGTTAAATATTTAGATTCTGCAATGATTTGTTTGGTTAAAATTGCTAAAATTAAGTTTTTGATGCTCCCTAATTAGGAGGTTATACACCTTTCCATTCAATGATTTTTTAAAATATTACAATTTGTTATTAATTATTTAAAAAAAAATAAAGTTCAACTATGGAGTCTCTCATATAGGACTATAGGACCTGAGTTCTGTCTGTCTTTCAGTGGTACTGGTGACCAGCATAAATCTTGAAGGAAAAGGTTTAAATATAGATTAATCTTGTGCTCAGCTTTTGCTAAAGATGGAAGTGATGGAGAACATAACTAACACTGGGACAGGAAAGGTGGAGAGGTTAAAAAATCCAAATCCAGTGACTTTTTCTGGAGGTGAATGAAAGTTTTTGTGGTTTTGGTTTTCTGACAGTCTGAGGAGAACCTGTTTGGGCATTGTCAAGCAAAACACCTTATAGTAAAATATGTATTCTGTGGCTTTTTGAAACAATGAATTGTTTTATTTTCTCAGAAAGACTGAAACCTGACTCTTCTTCTTTCTGGTGAAAAGCCCCCTATTTTAGAGGGTAAAAACAGCAACATATCAGTAGACCTTTAACATTTGGGAAAAGTATAATGAACATACGTATAACATTAATGTCTTATGAACCTGAGCACATGTGTAGCTCTACACAGGCCCAAGTTTTGAACCTGAACTCTTGCAGCAAAACCCTATTCTCCCCAAATTCTGCACAAACATGTGCTCCTCCATGCATGGCTGGTCCCATTGGCGTCAAAGACACTACTCATGGGAGTAAAGTTACTCATGCATTTAAGTGCTCACTGGATTCCAGCCAAAATCTTAATCTTTTCCATTTAATACCCTTTTCCTAAACTGATAACAGTCTTCAAGTTTTCAGTATCATGTGCAGCAGTTTAAATAATGTAGAACCGAAGAAAAAAAAAAGTGAAATAACAGTATTGTAACTTAAGGAGTATCATGAGATAAACAGCATAACACAGGCACGGCTTTAATAGCAGTGAGCAGTTATCTCCAAGGCAGCTGCATGTCCCTGGTCTGAAGGCAATTCATGTCTCTCAAGGCCTGAAAAAGGAAGGCTGGGAGGAGGGGCAGCTTTGAAAGGCAGTACAAGAAGTCAGTGCAAAACAAAGTGTAAAAGAGCATATTTTACCTAAATGGCAGAGCTTGAAGTAAACGTGTTCTGCTCAGTACAACAGGCAAAAAATTTCACAGAAAGTGTCCAGAACTTTGGCAACAAAACCATAAATTTGATTTTGACTGCTGGGGGTTTTAAAATTTATTTTGATTTTCCATCAATGTTGGGGGTGTCCAACCTATTCCAGTTCTTGCACTACTCTCTCATGAACTTTCATTTCTTTTTATTGTAGATGAGCTCTGAATGTCCCTGCTGACCTCCATTAGAGGCATTTCATTCTTTCTCCCATTAAGTACTAAAAACAACATTACCTGTGCAACAGGATATTCCATTTTCTTGAAGGTGTTTGGTTGGGTACCAGTATTTATGTAAACACTGTTCACATGCATGTAAGGACAGATAAAGAGTAGAGTTGGTTTGTATGGCTTTTATTTCTTTTGCCTTGTCTTAATGGGAAAAGATGTGGAAGAGCTGTTCTGTGTTTTATTTATTTATTTTACACTGTGGAATGGGTAAGATTTGGCTGAGAGTTGAAAAACTTCCCTGGCCCTAAAGATTGGAGTGTTTTTAACCCCATCCTGCAGCTTCCATGGTTCATCTTTGAACCACTCAAAGTTTCTTCTACCTCCATCCCTATAGACAAAGACCTCAATTTTTTTGGTAGATGTTTTTCTGTGAGAGGAGTCTAGAGTAGGAGGGATAGAGAAATCTATCCACAGGAACAGTCAGAGATGGAGTTCCATAAGGACTGATGGCTTTTTGCCCAGAAATGCTTCACTGATGTAGCCCAGACTGGGACTTTTCCCAAAGGAAAAAGAGCAGGAGCAAACAGAGGGGGAAGAGACAGAGAAGAAAAGGGGGAGTGAGGGGGGGGGAAATCTCATTTTCTTTGTATTTTTTCTTGAGAATCAAATTGTTTTTCCATGGGTTTTACTCAAGGAGGAAAGGGAGAAAGTAAGAAATGAGAGCAAGATGCCGGCTGAGACCATTATAATAGAAGTTTTGCAAATTTATCATCATTAATTATCTGCATTAACAATAATGATACATCTCTGTGTGGAAAGAACTTGAGTATATGTTTTGAACATGTCAGCTGTATGAAAATATTTTGGTTTATAAAGTACAAAATTGATACATCACCTTTTAAAAACATATTTATGTTACTGTGCTGCAGAATTTTCAAATAGATTACTTTTGTGTAGCCACATCCTAAAGTATAATTTTTAAGAATATATGTCTGAGGAGCTTCTCTCTGAACAAAACTGAAACTACTGAAGTCTGATAGGTAGTGCAAGTAACTCTGTGAGGAAAAATATGGTTAAAAGAGACCATGCAGATGAGAATTTTCCTCATCATGGTGAAAAAAACATGGATTAAAATCCCAGCAAAATTGGTGTGGTGAAAATAGTCTCTGGGGGTAAATTCAGGCATATAAATGTACCATGTCACTACACAAGCCAAAGTGAATTTTAGTCAACAATATCTCTGCTAGATTTGGTATCAGACCTGCCTGGGTAAGGGAGAAGAGTGCTGAGATCCTGTGATATCCCAAATGTGTTAGAAAAGGGGAACAATTGGTATAAATACAGGAATTCAACACCAGAAATAAGATACTGACCTACTCAGTGAAATGAGCATCAAAATCAGTCCTCATGCTAAAGCTTTAAGAGTCTGGCATATCAAACAGAGCATGAATATCTTCAGGAATATGCCAGGAGCTAATTGATTTAAGAAATCTGGCTGTATCCAGAGACCATTACTCATAGATATCACGTTTTTCTGCCACACAAATTATCTTCAGTGCTCATGGTGTCTGCTCAAGGAAAAGTTTATTTTCATTCAGTCTTTTCTTTCCCCCTGACCTCAAAGGACTAATTAACCAAGTATTAGCTTGTTTCTAAAATATGACTGAATTCATCTTCTTAAGAAAGCGTGCTGAAGAATGTACCCTATTATTAGAAATGACAGGATGTATATAGGGCCATATGTTTTCAAAGGGTTTTCTGTCAGTGTTAATCAAAATGTTGGAGAACTTATGAACATACTGAGCAGCACGTCAACCATATGGATAATATCTCCCCTTTAATAGTGAGAATTTGAATTAATAATAAACACTGGAGAATAACCTAAAATGAGACAGAAACAATAATATTAAGACCAGTGAAGGCATAATATGGCATCAGCCTGAAGACTTCTGGGTATTTTGAAAAAAATCTATTGTGTGTTCAATCCTGGTCATGGAACTACATTCATTAATTTTCCATATTTTAGCTTGGAAAGCTAACTCCAAAGATGCAGTTTGTTTTTGCTGGGGTTTGTAGAGGACAGATTTTAGCTGTCAGAGCATGCTGTAACATGCATCAGCATCACCTGCTTGTCTGACTGTAGATGGAGATTCCTTCTTGCAGACTATTTGTCACTGAAAAGGCAGCAGAACATTTGTTTGGTGACACACACATGCACAAATCATTTCATGGGCTGTACAAACAGCTGCAGGGCAAAAAAAGAACTGAGTATGTTTCTGAGTTTGCAAACCTTGGAAAATGTATTGATATTGTGTTATTTTGAATAAACTTCCAAGGGTTCAACTTGACAAAATCACCTGCTTTTAAACATGATGAACTCTCTGAACTAAATGTTGAGAAATCTGCTTGAGAGAAAATTGATACTTCAAGTGTCATTATCTGCTTCTACATCACTGACAGGAGTATAGGAGAGATAAATCTATCAAAAATGAAAAAAAAAATGTAGTTATTACGTAAAGTAAGAAGTCCCACCTTGCAGTTACCTGTGAGGCCACAATCACATGCAATACAATTGACTGAAAATCAAGATCCTTTGGCTGGAGGCAGAACTGCAGCTGGAGCTGAGTCAGGACCAGGACAGGGCTCTGGTCACTGCTGTGATTATTGAGAATTGTCCCTCTACTCTCTGGGAATTGTATCTGCTCCTTGGCATCACTCAGAGCTGCTGGGAGCCACTGAACACCAATGCAACAAATGCAGGAGCTCAGAGCATCACCAGGAGACGCCAGGAGGGACTGAGCCTGTTACACCACCAACTCCAGGCCCCCAGCCTTGGCCCCTGGCCCCCATCTGCCCCCAGAGGTTGCACCTCATCTGGTGACAGCATCTCAGTCCCTCTCAGCTGGTAAGGCTTTATTTCCACAGTCCTGGTTTATTTTCCCCTTGGTTAAATGCAAAGTTCCATTTAGATCTCTGACTTCTCTCCCTGTGACATAAAGCCTTGAGCTGCTGGTCAGCACAATCCAGCCTCACCAGGGTGAGAACCTGAACCTTCTGACAGAGACAGGGAGTAGAGGAAATGCAAATTCAAGTTTTAGAAGGTTTAAATTGAGATATCCCTGTTATATAGCGATGGGTTTTATTTGTAACTACCCATCCATTCTACTGGAGTGAGGCCCCTCCTGGAGTGCTGTGTCCTGCACCTGGAGGAGGGGTGGATCTGGATTTGCTGGAGCCAGTCCAGAGGAGATCACCCAGCTGGGCAGAGAGCTGGAATATCCCTGCTGGAGACAGGCTGAGAGAGCTGGAGTTGCTCAGTCTGGAGAAGAAAAGGCTCCAGGGAGACCCTACATCACCTTCCAGTACCTAAGTGGGCTCCAAGAGAGGGGCAGAGGGACTTTTGGCAAGGCCATGGAGGGATGGGACAAGGAGGAATGGCTTCAAACTGACAGAGGGCAGGGTTAGGTTAGGTATTAGAACAAAATTCTTTGCTCTGAAGGTGGAAAAACACTGGCACAGTTTGATCTGAGAAGTTGTGGAAGAGCTCAAGGCCAGGTTTGAGATACCTGTTCTAGTAGATGTCCCTCCCCATGACTGGAGGACTTGGATTAGGTGATCCTTAAGGTCCCTTCTAACCCCAAACATTCTGTGATTCTATGATCTGCATCACTTCCCAGCTTAGGAGTATTTTACTCAAACATTCCCATTTCCACTTTGAGCCCATTCCTGCTTTCCACATTCCTTTTTCTGAGGCTGGGTGGAAAGCACATTATTATTGGTGGCACCTTCTGACTGGTGGATATTCTTGCACCTGCTCTGAGCTTTGTTTCTGGAGTCACCACAGAGGAGCCTGTGACAAGGAGCAGAGCTCAGCCCTCCTTTCCTCTCTGCTGTTCCATCAGCTGTGCCAGTGTTTACTACTCAATAGCCTGTGACTCTCTGCAGATCTCAGAAGAGATTCTCCTGCACCTGGGAAGGACTATCCACCTGCAATTTATGTTAGAATATACAAATCAGCTTTTTTTTTTTCCCTGTTTCAGATGAAGTTTAAGTACCAGGACCCCTGTCCATGATGTGCCACAAGCCTGTGTTTCACTATAAAACAGAGGTTTTATACTACCAACCATCAAGGTATGCAGGGAATGCAGCCTCTGTCTGACATGCTGAGGACACCATCCTGCAGGGTTTAACTGCTGTAGGGAGTCTGATTTTAAATTTCATTCACAGGGCAAACTCTCACCACACCAATCTACCACCTGCCCAGCTGTCGCAGACATCTTTTCATGAAAAATCCTTTCCTTAGGATTTTTCCTCTTGAGAAGCTGAGAGGCCTCAAGAACAAAATGTAAACAATGGTTATCTGCTGCTGTGGAATGCAACAGGTGCATCTGGGATTGGCCCATGTTGGATGTTTATAATTAATGGTCAATCACAGCCCAGCTGGCTTGGACAGAGAGTCTGAGACAGCTGCCTTTGTTGTCATTCTTTCTTTTTTATTCTTAGCCAGCCTTCTGATGAAACTTTTTCTTCTATTCTTTTAGTATAGTTTTAATGTAATATATATAATAAAATAATAAATCAAGCCTTCTGAAACGGAGTCAAATGCTCATCTCTTCCCTCATCCTAAGACCCCTGTGAGCAACATCACAGCCCAGCTCCTGGGAGCCTCCTGCAGCAACACTGTTCTTGTGGCCAAAAATTTCAGCTCCCCAGGCCATTTTTGTTCCCAGCTTCTCCTTTTTTTTGTTATACACTGATCTTCAACAAAACATCACAAACTGCAACCTCTCTTTCTGGAGGAGCAACATTTTTCTCCTTCACAAGTCTCATTTTTTCAGACCATCATATAAAAATAGAATAGATATGGTTAGAAGGGTCCCTGAAAGGGCATGTAGTCCAACCACCAGGGAGATGTAGACCAGGTCATTGAGAGCTCCATCCAGCCTGACCTTCAACACTTCCAGGGATGAGGCATCCACCACCTCTCAACACAAACTGTGCCAGTGTTTTAATACCCACATTGCTTCTGTACTGAAGTTTTAATTGCCAGGCACAAAATTCAAAGGCTTTTCTTATATTTTAGGAGCCACTTTTCTGGTTCTTCTGCTCGTGTTGGGCAGCAGGCTCAGTCAGCAGCTCCATCTGAGCCCTCCTGAGGCCAGGCCAGCATCCCTGCAAGGTATAAACCCTCAGCTGCTCTCACCAGGCTGCATCAGTTTTGGTGGGCATTCTGCACAGCTTATGAATCTCCACACATGCCTGCTCTATGGAGAGTCCCACGAGCCCTTAAATACTTGAAATACTTCACTTCTGCCACACAAACTACAAGAAAGAGTCCCAAAACTGGCATGTAGCTTCCAGCAGCCTTCTGTCAAACAGATGTTCAGCTGAAGGAGAGTTGTGTGAGGCATTGTGCTGATACTGAAACCGATTCCTCTTGCCTGCAAATCACAAGAGGAGGTGTTAAAACCTAAATAAATAAATAAAATATAAGCACTGGCTGAAGGGGAGAAGGGGTGGGGGAAGGAAAGATGCTTGCTAAAACTTCCAGGCACCCTGGCAATTAGTCTCACAATGGCATAATCCTGATGAGCTCTCACATCTGCTATTACATTTGGTACATGGTGTTTGTTAGCATTTTACTCCATCTGCTTCTACACAACCTCCATCAGCTGAAGGAGGATATGGTTACTCCAGCCATTAAATGTTGATGATCTCTGTTGTTTGTGGTAGGTATCTGTTACATTAACTGTTATTTTACCCCCTCACACTTGGAAATAATGCCTCTTTCCTCACCATCATCCAGGCATTTGCCAATAATAATAAAATGACAGCTCTTTATGAAGGTGTTAACACCAGCATGACTTGCAAGTTCTGTGAAATATGTTGGTTAGTCTGAATGGAATGAACAAATTCTTTCCTAGTATGGTATTTAAATCTTTAAATGCATGAATTTCTAGCATTTACTGATCAACTATCCCCCATTAGAAGGGATATTTCTTGTTTTCAGGCAAAATCTACTCTTCTCCAAAAAGGAACTCATGTGTTTTCATTTTCCTTAGAGCCATTTAGTGACAGATTTAAATGGATAAATATATTTGACATTCTTTGCCTTTCCATTTCCCTTTTGCCAGCAATGCCAAACAGACTGTGAAAAAGAGAATTAATTCATTATCCCAAGTTATTCATGCCATTCTCTGAGCTTCTGATTCTTGGGCTGCAGGTCATTAGCAATCATTAATTTTTAAAGGTATGGATGATGTCCTCTGAAGCAGAGATCACATGAGATAAACTGATCTATTCCTGTGGTACTGGGATGAACTTTGGGGAGAGGTAAGTGTGTGTTAAAGCAGAATTTTGGCTGTGCAGAGATCTTTGAGAGAAGCAGTGCTTCCCTTGAGGCATCTGCCTTGCTGCATGGCAGGGCACAGGGTGTGAGAGGCTCCTCTGCTGCCCTAAGGACAGACAATGTGTTCTGCATCCTTCTACTCTGCATCCCAGTGATTGTTACCTTTCCCTCAGCTCTTGCCCAGTCACCTCACAGTCAGAGAGAGCCTAAATCTGCCTGCAAGAGCTCCTGCCGTGTCTGAGTGTAGAACATTTTGTGGTTTTCATTTTTCCTTCCTAAAAAAATACCCCTCCACCTCTGAGAGTTAAGCATGCCTGTACTGCCCCAATAGTAAATTTCCTTTTGATTTTTCCACATAAGGCTTAGCCCACATTAACATGTAGTGCTCCTAACCTGAGGAAAGATAGGAAAGCTCAGGATTGTTTGAATGCTGACTGGGATATCTGTGTTAGCAGTCAAACCATATGTCCTCCTGAAAGTGTGATGTTGATTGTGACCTCAGAAGAAATCAAGCCTGCTTATGGCAAATATATGGAATTGATTAAATGAATAAATAACCCTATTATTTAGTTTTGCATAAAAATATGTGGGACCCAGGTCAAAGATAATCCCTAATTTTTCTATGCATAATAGATTCCAAAGTGTAAACATTTCCAGTAGTATGAACCAGACTGGATGCTTTAAGTCAACAGTCAAAGGTGCGAGTGTAAACTCAGAAATATTGATAATGTTTGTGAATAACTTCAGACTAAATTATGCTGGAGTTCCCCAGCTGATATGAGTTCCTGTGGTGTTTGAATACTCCAGTGTCTGTTATTTGTAAGAGTTCAAAGGCTGACCACAGTTTCTCTAATATTTGGCACCTCTGCTTCATTTTAGCGCCTGTTTCTGTGTCAGAATATCCTAATTTATTGAGGAGGTGCAGCAATATTTCCTTCAGCCCCTGCCGAGATTTCTGTATTTTGGGCGCATGATACTTTCTGTCCTTGATTTTCTTTAGTTTTTGGCTCAGGCAGAGGTTCTGGACCACAATCATTAGATTCTGCAGATCTGATTTTCCTATTCTGTACTGCTCTGTGCTGGGCAGTGTGTGCTGAGAAAGGTCCTGCTCCCAAATGCTCACAGTGAGGGACCAAATAGGAGCACAGGAGGTGAAAGCACCTTCCTAAAAATAGCAGTAAAAAATGACTGTCTTGTCTGAAAACAAAGGCCAGGCACAGTGACATGCAGCCTGTTGTGGGTTGCATTGCATTGCCTCATATTTTCCTCCACATTCCACAGTCTGAATTATGAATAAACCATGAAACTTTGATTTTTCTGTTAAGCCACTAAGAGATCTTCAGCCCAATTTTCCACTGCTTGTATTAATTTTGAGCACAATAGGTGCAAGACTAGCAGAGCACCTACAAATTTCCCTGCTTGGAAGGATTTTGTGTGTCTTCCTTGCTAGACCCCATTGTGCTCTGCTGCCTCTGAGGCACAAACTCAGGCGTCCCATCTGCTTCCTGTCTGTGCACAGATCTCCAGCCCAACCCCTGCGCTGCAAGGCTGTGTTTGATGAAGTTCAGGTTGGAGCCTGAGTGAACAAAGCAGCTCCTCACAGTGGGATCTTTAATCTGCTGCATGCACAGCAGTGGAGGGCTGTGCACCTGGTGCTGCACACAGAGCAGGTCTGACCATGATCCTGATGCCAGCCTGGCAGCTCAGGGTGTGCAGAATGCAGCCCAGCCTGGCTGTGGGATGGGAGGCATCCAAAATCCACTGGGAGCCTTTCCATTGGCTTTGGCTGCTTGTTAGATAAGCCAAAATCTCCACTTCTTCCATGAGGTACAGGACTATCTCTGGCCATCAATGCAGAATGCAGGAGATGGCAGAGGTCAAGAGCATCACTCAAGCACTGAAAATGGAAATAACTCCAAATATTAAACAGAAAATGATGTAAGCAATGCCTGAATGACAACTGTTTAGGAGCATTTTTACCCCAATAAAGCTTATATTTAGGAAATAGCAAGAGATAGAATTGATGTTCAAGAATATGGATTGACTAATGCATAGCTATTATGCTTATTTAACAGTTTCCTTAAATTCAGTGTTCAAATGCGGTTTCATTTTTGTTTCAATCCAGCACAATTTCAGGGAAAATTTTTAAAACTCTAATTTAATACATGAAAATATAATAATTATTTTCTGTAGACATTTGGATCATTTTAAATTACACAATTCTCCAATTAGGATAGTTCTCCTGTATTTTGCAAGTACCCATGGTTTAGCTTTTTGCAGCATGTCTTAGCAAATTTGGTATGGTGTTTGGTCTGAAAAGTTATGTGATTTGAATTATGTATTTAAGTTCCTCAAAATGTGCACTGTGGGCTTCACAGAAAAAAAAATAGGTAAAAAAGAAAAGAAAAAATGAAAAAAAAGAATCCAGGGTAAAGCTGAGAAACTGCTTTTGCTATCAACACTGCTTTGATATATTAACTCGGCCACTCCTCCACCAAAGATAGGATGTATATTTACAGGGTACCTACATAAATACAATTTGTGTGTATGAAATACAACTCAGTGCTTTTGTGAGGTGGATCAGATCCAAAACCCACTGAAGGTAATGAGAGAATACACTGCAGTGTATTTTATGCACACAGCTATGTAAATAAGGGCTGTGTAGGTGTGCAGGTGTGGAATGGATGCAGGATCATCTGTCCTGCCTGTGCCCACACACACAGCTACACCATATTTTACATTTTTGTATGCATACAGTCTGCACACAGGGCTGGCATGATGTCATTGCAGGGTATTTGAGCTGTGTTTGAGTATAACCTGCTGCCTGATGCATTTAGATCCTGTTTTCCACCATGCCTGTTGCAGAGAGAAGGAAATGTGGAAGTCACAGGTTTGGTGTTAGGTGATTTCTGCTCTGGTGGGGAGAGGGGATAAGTGATTCCAAGCGGGATCCCTTAAAGTCCCCCAGGGAAGGGGACAGGGCAGGAAGTACTGCCTTGTTTGTTTTCCTCTTTCAGAAGTCAACAGGTCTGAAGGAATCACATCACCTTGAAGCCGCTGCCGGGTCATGAAAAGCAGCTGAAAGCAACTCAGGCTCCTCATAGAGCACCTGGCTGTGGAACAAACTGCACTCTGTCCATCACCCTGAGGAGGCTACAAAAACCCCAGTGAGTGACCTCTGCAGAAAAGATTTGCATTGGCTTCTCCTCTCCCCTGTATCACTTACACTCTACACACACTGTTTGTTGTTCCCCGGCCTGTGCCATCATTCCCACCTCCCAGCCTGGTGGTTTAGCTCTGGAAGGGCTTTCCTGGGGAAGGCAGCACACAGAGATGGTGGGGGCCTGCAGCACTTGTGATAATTCCCCACGTGGACACTTGCTGTGCATGTTAAAGGCCCTCCTGCAGGCAGCAGCTCTGAAGCTGAATGCGATGCCTTGCGTGTCATTGAGCACAAGACAAGCTCCCAGTAACATCACCTCAGTCAGTAATGCACAGTTTTTTATCCTGTCTTTCTTGGGGTTTGGGGTTTTTTAAAGCAGGAAGCTCAGAAACAGGAATAGAGATCAGTGGAGTGTTTCTTTATTCACTTCATTGCTTGGAGTGAATTTTGCCTGCCTGGTTCCATGGCGCACCTGGGAATTACCTGTGAGCTGGACATACATAACTCATCTATTACTCTGTGCTTCAATAAAGATATTTAAAAGGCAGTTGAGTAAATGGGTCAGAAGGACTCCTTAAATCACCTGAATCTGGAAACTTCTATAGCTTTCAGTTATTTGGGAGCAATAGTTGAGAGATAAATTAGTTGAGAGATAAATAGTTATTTTTTGAGAGCAATTGTTGAGAAATAAATTAATGTCAGACATAATGGCTTATGGTGGAAGGAGACAGTTCCTCCAAATGAATTTTCTGAAAAGTCAGTGTTATTAATAGGTTTTTCTAGGTGGGATGATGCAATATACAGATATGCAGATATTTATGAGATCCTATAATGGCATTGATTGCTCCTCGTTGTGTTATCCTGCATATGAATCACCAGTGCTCCAAACACAACACATTAGAAGTTAAGAATATTCCTAATCAATAATTTACCATGTTATTGATAGTTTTTGTAATGCAAACTTAATCCTTTGAAGTAATGTATATAAGCCATTTGAACAGCACATATAAAACCCTGTCTAATAATCAGTCTGCACAGAAGATAAAAACCCACTGCTGTAACCTTCAGCTCCTTTTGTCAGGTGCCAAATATTTCTTCTTAGAGAGCATTGGAATTTCTGGAGATGATGATTGTGAGCAAAAAGCCCCCCAGATGAGCACCTTGAGCCCCACTGAACACTGTGGTTTCTGTGGCATTTTGCCCCTTGCCACAGAGGAGGATGAATATCCAGAATATACCCTGGGCAAAGGTGTGTGTTTGCTGCAAGGTGAATGAGATCTCAGCGTGGCATTTGGGGTTCTCTCTGTGCAGGTGTCTGGGGCAGGGAGAATGCTTGGCCCTGGTGGGAAGGGAGGTGCAGTTTATTTGGCTGAGCTCCCCTTGGAGCAGGGGGTGGGAGATGGAGGCACCAGACATCGCTGCCTCAGAGCTGCTCTCTCTTCAGTATGCAATTATGCCACCCCTAAAGGTAAATAGAAGGTTTGTCTGTGAGAAATATTCCTGTAAAATATTTTGCAGCTGAAAAGATAACACTATTCCCTGCCTCCTACTTGGCTGTACAATTTTAATTATGTCAGGGAATCTCTCCTATTTTATATTCCATATATATTTATGGAATAAGCTGTTGGCAAATAGAACATTATTTCAAATAATTTAATGTATTTATTAAAAGAGATTACAAATCTATCCAGGCTATAGTCATTGCACTTAGGGCAACCATTATGGCTATATTATTGTTCCATTTATTTCAAAATATCTTTGGCAAGGACTGCTCCTCCATGAGCAGCGTAAGAAAGGGACTTTGTGCCTGATGATCTGCCCTCTTCTGTGGCAGAGGAATTTGCTGTCTCTTTTTTCTCCCTAAATTCAGAGTAGGGTCACAGCAGAAGAGGAATAGCCTGATACACCCTGGCTTAGTGATTTTATTCATGGAACTCTGTGTTAGCCCATGGCAGAACAGAGATGCAGGAACAGCCCCAGAGATGAAGTCAGTGAGTAGCTGCAGAGATGCTGAGGGACAAGAGGGTCCCTGTGCATCCCTCGAGGGCTGATGGAGGAATCCAAGAATGCCAAAAAGGCAGAGCAGTGTTCAGTGAACTCTAAGTGAACCCTGCGTCTTCAAAGTCCAAAAGATTAATGTGAGAAGTGCCTGGCATGTCTCTAGAGCATCTCCCAAAGCATCCCATACAATTCCTGCCAAGGACTGAGGTATCATTTGCTGCTTAATCAGCATCTAGATCTTTCTAGTGGGTTTTTTTCAGCTTTCACATGGAATGATCAAACAAATAACCATATGTACAGATTCTGGTTGATGAGCTCCTCAATGGATATATGTCTGAAGAAAAGCATGGGTTAAGGAAGCTCCAATGTGTGAGACCACCAAGACATCCCACTGTTGTACACACCTGTGTGCCATACTCCAGAGTCACTCCAGAGCCCCCATGGCCTTTCCAAAACCCTTATTCCCTAAGAGAAACCAACCCCAGCCCCGTGAGCCCCCACAGACCCACTCACATGCACCACACCTCTGCACCTCCAGTGGTTTCAATGCACTCATCAAGGTCATAAAATCAATCTTCTTTAGCACTCTTAGCAGCATTATAGCATGGATAACATTTTGGGTGCTTCCTACCTTCCAGAACTGCTACTTGTTTGACATCACGTAACCCGTAAGACATTTTATAGGTTTCCAACCTTTGAGCACAATGGATTAGAAAGGAGGTTAATTATGCATAAGATGGAAAGATTTATGTAAATATAAAACCAATATAATGTATTATTTACATACAGCCTGTACTTATCCTAAGTAACTTCTAGAGAAATCATGAATAGCTCACACCTCATTTCTGAACCAGAGTCCAGAAAAGGTTGGAGGGCTCTGGCTTCCTTAAATTGCTCCTAATAATTTCTAGACTAGAGTGTGGATGCATAAGAGCATAACTCAACACAGATGGACAACAAACAGGATAAATCTCTATCATTTATTACATTTGCCAAGCGATCAAAGGTGCCTAACTAGACATTTTCCTCATTGGTTGTTTGCATTAGATATGCATATCTTCTTTCTTGCAGAGCCATTCCCGAATATATTTGCAAGGCTATTGATGTCCATTACTTCACTTAAATATAGATCAGAAATACTGACAAATATTTTCATTCAAAGAGTTTGATCATTTTCAGATTACTCTCCATGCTAGTAATTAACCTCAGTCAACACCCTTCCATAGTACTTTCAAACACAGTTCCTAGCAAACATAAAGTTTCATAAATATGTACTAAATAACCTTAAAGCCCTTTATGAATAATTATGAGTTTTTAAGTTTTTGTGAATCTGCATATTAATTCCTTTCCATAAATAATACATGAAGCAAAAATCCAGCTTGTTTGGTGTCTGGGGACAGAGGAAGAAAAGGAGGGGATAATTATCAGTTTAATGTGGGAAAATACTTAACCTGAAAGATTATCTTCAAAAACTGATGACTCCATAGGTTTGTATATATGTGTGCATAAACACACATGTATAAAAATATATATATAAAGATGTGTTTAGCTGCAGACAGAGCTGATATTCCTTCCTCTCTGAAAGAATGCTCTCGTTTGAAGCGTGTTACGCCTCTGTCTCTGCTGTGCCATGCTGAGCTCTTTAAACGAAAAGCAATGTGCTGAGCTTAGCCTCCACACAGCCCCTCTTTTTATAAATGTGCCTTCCCCCAAAGGTAGAAAATTAATGAGAGGCTGCTGACTAAAATTACTACATTTTGCCTTCCGTGGGACATTACGGATTTAAAAGATAAGAGAGAGTGCAGCAAGTCCAAAAAACAATTTCATTTCATTAATCCCTTAAGTGCCTCGGGACGAGCAGCCCATGTCCAGCAAAGGTGGTGCTGCAGCAGCTTTTGCTGTGCCTCCTGCACGTCACCCTGCGCGCCTTGTGTGCTCTGCTTCTCGTCTGGGGATGGAAGGCATCCAATAAAAAGATGGAGTGGGAATGATATATGGCTGAATGCTCCTGGACTGACGCTTCCTGCATGCACACTGACAGTAATGGGAAACGTAAGGGCTCTGCAGAGCCAGCCTGCTGATCAGCCAGGGGAGATGGGTATTTTTGTTCAACTTGTGTTTATGGTAAAGAAAATGTATTCTCTGGTCTTCTTTCTTTCTGTGTTCTTTTCCTTCCTACATTAAAAACAAAATGGGATTATTATTTTAAAGAACAGAACTTAAGAAGGTATTAAATACTTGATTTTCTCACAGGACTGTAACTGTACACTTGGTAGAAGTGATTATGTAATAATATAAACACACTAAGGTTTTTCAGATAAAGTACAGTAGATGTGGCTGGAAAATCAACACAGAATTTGGGCCCTTGAAACAGAATTTGTGTGTGTGTGAAACACTGTCTGTACCCCACTGCCATTCAGATTTTGTAGAATTTTTTGAGAGAAAAGGATCACATTCAAATTTTACATGTTCAAATGAAGAACTCCATTTGGTTGTTTCCATATTGATCCACCTACAGAATGAAAATGGATTTTGCTTCTCACTTCAAGTCCCTCAGATCTATTTCATTTCATGGTCCTGTTCTGTGGCTGGTTTGAAGCATGAAAGGCAGTATTTAAACACATTAATTAAAATGAGCCTCTAAATAGCAAACCCGTTCTCTTGGGTTTAACACAAACAGAAAGGAAAAAAAGAAGGAGAACTGAAGTGATACAAGAATTTTGAGAGCTGCAGGTACTTTGCTGTCTCTATTTTCTCGTGCAGCAGCACCACAGGGGTAACACCTCGTTCAGCAGAGTGGGTGGCACAGACACTGCATGGGAAGAGTGTCAGACACTCAGTGATGGCACTGGTGGCACAGGAGGCTGGCCTGGAGCCTCAGAGACTGCTCCAAGCCTATCCCAGCCCATGGATGAGTCCTGCTGTAAATCCCTGCACCTCCTTCCCCAAGCAGGAGCATCCTCCAGGCTGCAGCAGAAGTGCCCTTGGCAGTTGGGTGACCTCTCTCACTGGAAAAGAGCAATACCAGAGCTCTCTGCCCTCACTCAAAGGGACCTGTGATAGCAAACCTCTGCTCTGGAACCTGTTTAAAATTATTTTCATCAGCTTGGCTCATGCAGCCAGTAATAAAAGTGATTAGGTGAGTGGCTGCACCACAATATCAGGAAGGTTGATAAGCTCTGGCTGGAGAATGCTGGAAAATAAAGGAATTTTGGCCACCCTGCAGCCACTGCAGAACATGAACACACAGAGGAAATCACCATACTCCACTCTTACACCAGCCCTTACTTTTTTATGTACAAAGAAGAAACAGAGGAAGAAGCACAACCCATAGAAGTGGTTGAATCAAAAGCTCAACCTGAAACTGCTCCAAAGCTTTCTGTGAGTGAGGGAGTGACTTGTAGAGGTTTTTTAATGGTGGTGTGTCTCTTCACTGAAAGCCTGCTAATTAATCATAAAGACTCAGCTGGAAATAGTTTCTGTAAAAAAAATTTCGGAGCAACCCAAATTTGTTTTTGATTAGACATGGGACACAGATTTGAATGAAGCCTTTTAAAGGCCACTATTGCAGTTGTTTGGGAATCTGTCTCCCTTGTAAACTGAGAGGTCATTAGGAATTCATAAATTAACTATTTTTATTGCCCAGAGGAAAAAAACCAAAAACATAGCCCATGAAATATTTGATTGTTGTTGCTGTGTCTCATGGAAAGAAATCTTTCTCGTCTGTGAAGTGCTTTGTGTGGATCCAAACCTGTTGATGAGTAGTTTAAGCTAATTCTTCTGAGTGCTGCACCCATAAATTCATAGACTTTACTATGAACCCAGCAGCAGCCTATGTAATTGGTTAAACTATTTTCATCTCAAACCCACCCTAAATCCCCAACAAAAATAGTAGGCCAGATGCCCAGGCTGCAGCTAGAGACCCTCATTAGGCATCATTTGCATCCTATTAACCACAGAGCTGTGGGTCATTCGCTGCCTGTCAACCATTCAAGTCATTTCTTTTGTGTTAATTAGTAGAGAAATAAGGAGTTAATGAAGATCTTATGATCTGTGATGATTTATCTTTGTTGTTTCAAATGAATCCCTGCTCTCTGAGCACTCCAATGAGCTCCTACACACCAAATAATACAAAACCAGTCAGAGGGAGCTTTGGAGTGCCGTTCTCCAGGGACCTTTTGCATGGTGGGCTTTGTTAGCTAAAGATTAGAAGGAGTTAATTGCTTCAAGATTGCTGGCAGATTAGGTTACAGGGTGTGTTGTATCTATGTAAGCATATGTCAGGTCTAGTTAAAAGATAGAAGATGCTTATTTTAATAAAAGTATGAAAGCAAGAATTAATTTGTCATTATAGTGAAAATCTTACTTTTACTCTTGGTTTGAGCACTTGCAGATCAATGTAGTGCTGGTTGTGCTCTTGCTTGTCATCTCAAAAGTGGAGAGCTCAGATCTCTGCTGGACTGGATGGCTTCCCAGGCTGGAGCCAGGCTTTTGGAGGCTTTTTTCCATCCCTGTTTGAGGAGGGCAGAGCAAGGCCCCAATGGACAGCCCACATCTCCCATGGCTCCTCTTCCTCTCCCTCTGAGGGGATGAGGGCTCATGAGCCAAACGAGTGGTTTGTTAAATCTCCCCCATGGAAAACTTTCCCATGGAACGTAGGAAAATCTCACAAGCCACACACCCTGGGACCTGGAGCCTCACATCACCCCCACTGGGATGGCAATATCACTTGCACAGGGTCTGATTTGCTCCTGCTGCAACAAAGAGAAGGAACTCCAACCACCTGAGGTGAGCGTGTTCAGGTTTGCTCTTTCTTTGGTGGTTCCCTGTCACCCCAGGGAGATGCTGGTGCAGGACCTTTCCCAGGCAGATGCCATTGATCCTAGAGATGGCTGGAAATTCCTTCCTTTCTGGCTTTTCATTTCAAAAATAACGAGCCAACAAACAAAAAACCTTCCCCAGAGGAATTTCCACAAGGCTTAAAGAAGAAACTGTTCCATGAGCACATCAACTCCCATACTCAGGGGTAGTTATTTTTTCAACAGAAAAATTAATTTGAAAGTTTTGTCTCTTTGTCTCCCATTTCCTTCCTGTGGAGCAGAGACAATGGGTCCAGAACCATGTATGGCTGGAAATGTTTATGCACCTTCTCTCCCCAGTGCTTTGCTGGAGGCTGCTGCTTCCAACAGCAGGAGTATTGGACCATGCACAGACCTTCAAAATTTGTGGCCTGAATGTAGTCTAAAGTAAACCCAAAATGTAATATTCCGGGCTTTAAACCAAAGTAGGTCAATAAAGATCAGCATCTTGATGTGGTGGAGAGCTGCTGCTTGTCTTGCCCTGCTGCAATAACTTCTGGAGGGAGGCTGAGATGCTCCATGTATTGATCTTGTGCAGAGCCCCTGCTGAAGTTCTAAGCAACATTCTCAAGGCATCAGGAGCTGCTTCAGGACAAGAGATAACTGCTCCTCATCCTCCTACTTGCTTGATCTATGACTGATACTTCTGCTCTTCCAGGAAATTCCATTCTCTTTAAATTAAAAAAATAAAAATTAAAAAAAAATCCTGAAATTAATTATTTAGGTTCACCAAATATTTTGAAAGTTTTTATATAGACCTTTTTCTCCCCCTCCTGTACATCTATTGAGTGGAAAATAAAATTAATTATTTGTTCAGCACTATATTAAAGTGCCTGTGAATGATGAGGTGTGTTTTAGCAATGAAGAATATCTTAAAAGAGGTTAGGATCTGTTGAAAAAAACCCACAACTCACTCTTCTGTGGTTTAGCTGCCATAGTGCATCAGTTAGAAATTATTATTTTCTGGCCTGTGAAGAAATACTGTCCAAATTGCAAAGATATATATGGTGACCACTTTTTTACAAACTGTTCTGTAAATTCTACGTAATTCATGTCTTCCTGGCTGGAAAAAAAAAAAAAGAAAAGAAAAAAAAGGAGTCAGATATTTGGCTTATCTAAGTCCTTTCCTCATTTCGTGGGTAAAGGCCTGGGGAGGGGAGGCAAAAGAGCAGCAGAGCCCAACCCATGCCCCAGCAGCAGGAGGTGGACACAGGACCAGAATCCCTGTGCAGCTTTCATTGCTCTGAATGAAGAGAGGGTTTCCACCCTTTAGTTGTTAAAGGGAAAAAAATCCTACCTTGGCCCCAAACACAAGAGGAAAAAGGGACAGCCAGGGTGATAAGGGAAAGGTGGCTGTGCCTCTTGTGCAGCTTCAGAGAGCTGGAGAAGTCGGGGATGAAATTGCAGCTGGATTGATCGGAGGAATTGGGATGGGGTGGGAATGGGGAAGCAGCTCTAACACCCAGCCCAGCTCCTCCTCAAAACCCCACAGCTGAAGCCAAGCAAGTGCAGGGCCACTGTGTGAGCATCCCTAGAGCCTAGCCCAGGTCCCAGTGCCTGCAGCAGCACAGTGACAGCTACAGGGATTTTTCTCTTCTGCCGCGACATCAGTCAGAGAGATTCAGCTTTTGTGTGGGGGCAGGAGCGGGGGAAGAGGCACAGAGAGAGAAGAGGGGAAAAAAAAAATAAGCAGAAGTAATTTATTCGGGATCTTTGAGAGGATAATAGCCAATTATTTGTTTATAACACTGGTTAAATTTTCATTAGGCAGATTAATGGAATATCATGTACTGTCAACATTGGACTGAGGGGTGGTCTGTAAGAGATAAACGGGCAAACAGTCGATGTGTCTCCCTGAGTAAATTAGTTTTTGCTTTCCTGTTTTTCATATGAAAATGGAAAGGTGGACAAGGTGGTGCATTTTAAAACAGGTCTCAAGATGGGCCAAATCAGTTAAATATGAAAGCAATTCTGGTAATAAATACATTATAATAACTTAGCATCGTGCCTATCATTTTGATTTCATGAAAGTCTGGAATAATGTAGATTTTTAACCTGCTCTCTTAATACACATTTCCTCTTCCTGAACTTCAGCATTTCGTGCTGTGAGGTGAAAGCATATTACTTTTTTTTGCCTGATTTTTCTGTGTAATCTGTTCAGTATTACAGCTGGTAAGTGCTAGAGGCTCACAGCTCTTTCTTGTGAATTCTGGTATTATCATACTGGATAGCATGAGCAGTCCCCTCTAAGTACTGTATTATCAGCATCAGAACCCCTGAGTGGTTATGGTTGCATATCCTCCTCTTTTGAAGTCAGAATATTTCTTAACATATTAGCCTGGGATTTTCAGACAAGCCTCAGAAAGGCAGACACCCAAATTTCAGAGGGAGTTCACTTAGCCTCTTGGAAAATCCCAAGATATTTCCCAGAAAAGCATCATCACCTTAATTTGACTTCAGAGCTCTGCTCTGCTTCTCTCTGTGCTGCACGGGCAGATAGAGAGGTCCTCTTCAATGAGCACAGCTCTGGAATGCACAGCAGCTTTTAAAAACTCCCAAAACATTTCATACAGACTCGACCACTAGTAATTCCAGAGCACATAAGCAGCCTCTTGCTGTAAGGAATGGCAAAATATTTATTTCTGATGACGGATTATAATGGCATTGCCACGTATGCTCCCATTCACAGATGGCGCTTGATGACATTTAGGTCACAAGTCTGCACCATTCTGAGGCTATGTAATGCTTGCAAGAATAATATTCATTCTTATTCTTCTTAAATTGGCAGTTTTCATCTCCATCTCTAGAAAAAATGATCTGATACTTTGCTTACAAAATCTCCAATTCCCTTTGACCAGTTTAAATCTTGCCTATTTCCAGGAGGAAGCCTTTAATTACAGCCCTAAGCAGTGTGAGATCAGAAGAGATCCCTGACAGCCTTGCCCTCTGAACTGTGCCAAGTGCTCTCAGGAAGTATATTTTGCAGTTTCTGTTCTCCTTTGGCCTGAAAGTTGTGGCTGTGATCTGTGCTGGAATCTTTTAGGAGTTAAAATGCTGCAAGCAAAGTTATGGACGTCTATAATGAATGGGATTATCTCTACTACTCATCAGTGCAGAAAGAATAGCACTAATAATGCAAGTAAATTCTCATCTTGCAGATGTTTCTCTGTTTCATCTTAGAAGTGAATCTATGCACTCATAAATCTTGCTTTGGTTTAAAACCAAAGAAAGAATTAGCATTCTAGCAAGTCCTCTCCACAGAGTGACATTCATCATTTCCAATGTAAACTAAATGTTGCAAGAACTGATAGGCTTAATTTTTCTTGTATGAGTTTAAAAGATGTGTGAGTTTTGGAGGGAAAGGAAAAAAAAGAGAGAATTAATGTGTACTTGTTTGAAATGCTGTAAAGTATGAAGTCCATCCTGCAGAGAATTCCTCAGAGGCATGGTAGCAGCAAGCAAAGGTGTTACTCCAAAATTGCCAGCAGAGTTTTGTTATAGCTCCATCAAAGAAAAATATTTGCTAAGAAAGGAATTAATTCTCACCCTGTACCCAGAGATTCTCCATTTCTGTGAATGGAAGGTATGCATCTGTGTATATGGAGGTATCTCTTTTCCTAACAAATAGTCCAGATGATAAGCTCATAAGGATTTTGTGGAATATTTATCTTTTCCTTGCTTTCTGCAAGCCAGACTTCTCTCACAAGGGATATAATTAGCAGGAGCATCAAAGCAGACATATTTTTAACAAGAGTCCTTCATTTCCACAGCATTTTTCCCAAACCCTCCATCTTGGGAGGGAAAAAAAATTAAAAATCCCACCCACCCATAAAGGTGGGAGTGAGAGATTCAATTTGTCCACACAGATATCTGCCATTTCAGAGGATGGCAAATTTCCACCTCCTCGAATGAGCAGGTCTGCTTTCACTGAAGGACTAATGAAGTCTGACCCCCTATTAAGTATAAAAGGAGCCTCAGTTTAGTTGGGGTTTTTAATCATGTTAATGCAATTTATCTACCGCATAGGGAGACTAATCTCCACATTTCAATACATTAGTTAAAATGAGGTGGTCTCTGCACCATTCTGGGATTAGCAAATGTACCAGGACATGCCTTTTTCCTCCGATGCCATTTTCTCCTTTCAGGCCAAGATCATTAGTGCCCCTTACCTGCAGTACTCAAAATAACCAGCAACAAACTGTATGGTAGCTGAGTCTTTTAAAGGAGACTAAATCAGTTAGGCTCCCAAATCCCATCAAAGGACAGTTTGGCTTGGTCCCTCATCAATCCTAAATCCCTTTGGAAATCCCAACATTAATTCATTCAAAAGGATCAAATATGTCCTGTAAAACAAGAGCCTCAGTGGCTGTTCTGATAGAAGAACAGAGAGAATAAAGTTACTTTCCAGTGAGTCACAGAATATTTTCCTTTGGAAATGGCCTCATGAGATCTCCTAGTGTGCTATCATACATTAAATTCATTTAAAACAACTGATAATATCCTGAGATGCGCAGATAATATCTCTCCTTCCAGTTATATTTGAGCCTCTGATGGCCAAATTTGGCCAACTCAGTTTTAAATACAACACCTAGAATGTTAACAAAATATGTTTCACGAGGCTGGTAAAGTGGCTGCTTTTTATTTCAAAGCCGTTGACTTCAAAGGCTGCTTGGATTGTGTGTGTGTGCGTGTGTGTTTTCTTTTAAAAATCTTCATACTGTTTCTGTCTTTTTTTCTCACTATCAAATAGATCATTACATTTTCAACACTTAAGGACAAAAATTCTTCCCTCAGATCTGCGTGGCAGATCTTGACAGTAATATTCAGCTCTTCCCCACATGCAGGGAACTCCTGTTGACATCAAGGAGAGGAACGGAGACATGTGCAGGTAGGTCTGGAGGGAATGCACTCACACCCTCTCGCCGAGGTCTGCTGGGAAAATCTGACCCTGGTTTTCCAAAATATCCTTGAGCCTTGGGGTTTTGGGGCCCAGTTTCAGCAGCTGCCCTTGAGGGGCCATTGAACGCCTGTTTGCTGGTACCCTCTGCAGTCAGAATTTCAGCTGCAGAGCTCAGGACTGCACTGACACTCCCTGACATTCTCCCCATGGCGCCAGGGTTATTTCTGAGGGACAGCAGATTTCATTACCCACATCACCCCATTAGTTGTCCATGCATTTAGGAACAACCTCCTGGGTTTTTTCCTTGTTTTTCTTAGCACTGAATATTGTGATGCAAGTTTGCCATGAACCTTGGCATTGCTCATGTTCAGGGTTGTGTTTCTTTCTAGCCCACAAACTCACTAATAACATGAACTTCACATCCAGTGCCAATTGATGGCAAAGGCATGGGATATTTACTTGTTGATTGGCTGTGTTTGAACTTTTGGGGAAGGCTTCCCTTCATCTTTATTAATACTACCAAATTATTTCTAAAACAGAAGGAACTGGGCAAACAGCTACTTATTACAGTTCAAAATTCCAGGAGGTAGATGCTGCTCTCCACCAACATGCATGGCTTTGTTGAATTTCTCTTTTGAATTTTACCATTAATATATTACCAGAACTTTTCTAAGCATCTTTTTTTCCCTATCTCTTCAAACAATGGAAACAAATCCAATGCCAAAAAAGGTCAAGTATGAAAAGGAATAACTCAGTCATGTTAAAATGTCTTCCCTCCAAGCCCCAGATACCATGGAGAAGGATTAGCCATTTAAATGGGCAGGGCTTTTTTTTTAAAAAAAAAAGCTGTTAGGATAGATGTTTTTCTTTCACTTCTCGTTTCAATCTTCCATTGTGTATGTTTAATGAATAGCACAATTAGGGTGAATAAGTTAAATAAAGCAAATAAGGCCATGGTTAAGTTAACTAGTTATATGATTAATTCTTTGCTCTAGCTGTTTTACTCACATGGGAGTGTTTGTGTGCATGTTATGAAACACATATTCAAAATCAGTGGTTCAGCTATTTAAAGTTGTAAGGTTTTTATTTATATAAATGTACATCTGTCATCAAACAGAGCAGCTTAAAGGAAATCTTGCTGAGAACAAAATTCATACCAAGATCCAAGATGATGGAGAATCAGTCCTTAAATAACCAGAGGTTTTTAAGTGCTGGTGCAAACATTTCTCAGATGTACTCTAATGCCTTCTGTATAGAATTTTGTGAAGAACAACTGTAGAGAACTTTGGTATTGTGATCTCCCTGTTGCAGTTAAGAATACCAGTTTCTAAAGGGAGACAAATCCAAGCAATGCTGAAGAGGTGCAGCCCTTGTTAATTGAGAGAAAATAGGTGGGAGTGAAGGTGTGGGGTAAACAGCAATCCTTTAGGAGTTTCCTCATCCCTGCTGCTGCTCAATGGGTCTCAAACACAGGAGCTTGTTTCAAAAATTCAATATTTGAAAACAGTTTTGGTGGGGCAAAAGGTCTTGTGCTGCTCCCTCCTGGCACAAGCAATGCTTTTACCACCAAACCAGGTTTCAGTACCCATATCAGGGGTTTCAGTGCACAAAACTCACAGGTCTACCATAAAAAGAAAATAGCAGAGTGAATATAGATGTTGTGTGAGTAGATGTGCCTGAAGTTTCAAATGATGACTCTGTTGGCTGTTTATTTCACTTGCTCTCATGTAGCAGAACCAGTGCTTGGACTGCCCTCTAACTCTGCCTTTCTGTCTCTGCTGATCCACACCCCTGCTCGGATTCCTCCACACAGTTTGAAATGCAGAAGCTGAATGGACACTGGGAATAACTATTTCACATGGGGCTTTTCAATCTTTGCCACAGCAGACAGCAAAGTGATAGGAATATCAGGATATTTATTCTGTGAAACTGCTTTTGGCCCTGCTCAGGAAGAAAAAATTTATCAATTTTCACATTCTGTCAAATCCTTATACTAATATTTGTGTAAACAGAGGAGGAAACTCAGGATGTGGAATTCTTCAGTTAAGAAGAAGATATTTTTCTGTCACATTGCTGGGTAATGGGAAGATTCATGATAATCTGTGACTATCCAAAAGTGTCTGAAGAGCACATCTGGCCCATTTTCACAGACTTGCCAAATTATGCATACAA
Source organism: Ammospiza caudacuta (assembly GCF_027887145.1). Classification (NCBI taxonomy): domain Eukaryota; kingdom Metazoa; phylum Chordata; class Aves; order Passeriformes; family Passerellidae; genus Ammospiza; species Ammospiza caudacuta. Next base: position 32,764,886 of record NC_080601.1, on the reverse strand, counting down.
AAGAAATATATTCCTGTGTTGCAAATCAATCTATGCCTTTCAAAAGAGCCTGGTTTGAATTCCAAGTTTTTTATGATGCCTGATGATCTATTTACACACAAACTCTCAAAACTTTGGTAGCAAAAAGAAAAAAACCCTGACATATCGGGGTTTTTTTCTTCCAAATTAATTATTGGACAGGTATTTTTGCCTTCACTCAAATCCTCTGTTTTCTTTTCATGCTCATGACAAGTTAAAAAGGAAGATGGACATTCCTATGTATTTTAGAGCTGACATAAAAACTTACCCAAACTTTGCACCCCTAACTTTCAAAATACCAGCAGGAACAAATAATTAGATTTGATATCACTAATTTCTGTTGGACAGGCACTGCTGAGCTGTGCTGACACTCACTGGCATTCATGAGCAGCTCACATCAGCTACAGTGATGCTTGGGGGATGTTTTGGAGGCTGAATTGCTTGTGAATTTAATGATTCCCTGCACAGTGGGAACAAGCAGGGGAGGGATTCTCACACAGGCAGGGCTGGTTTGGGACATTCTATCTGGAGCTGCAGCCCACATTCTGCAATGGGCACCCATGGGGAGATGGGATTTGGGGCTGGGGCCAGCCCCACTGCCACACTCCTGCATCCAAGGTGGCCTTTCCCAAGGTGGGATCTGCATGGAAAAAGAAGCAGCTACACCTCCAAAAGGCTGTGGATGTCCCTTCCCAGGGAGAGCAGGCAGGACTCTGTCTCTGAGGTTGCTGTTTTCATTTTAATTTTGGGACTTGGGTGTATTTTTTATTGTTACCGTGGCCCGTCAGAACTTTTGAGAAATGCACACAGCCCCCAGAAGTTTAGGATCAAATGAAAAACTGAATAAATCAAATTATATTGATGATGGATTAAGGCCATTTCCGGCAGGGTAATCTCCTCTCACGGTGCATCTGCTGAGGAGGGCTCTGTTATGCTTTTGGGCATCTTTTAGGTGCATTAATTAGTGCCAGCTGTAACTGGTACCAGATGTTACTGCTGAGGGAGCTCCTCCTGGCATTTGCCCAGCCCTTGGGGAGCCCTTGGTCTCCCTGATGGGCATTGGGGATGCAGGAGGAAGACTGAGCTGGAGTGATCCCTGCACAATGGGTGTGTGAGGTGGGATGTGGCCAAAACCCCTTTCCTGACACACATGCTCTCATACCACATTAAAGCACCCATTACCTCTAAACATGAGTAATAGCATTTTTCATCTTAGTGTTCCATGCATTTCCCTTATAATTTAAGACTGCTATGAACCAGACTGATAATCAGCCAGAGTTCTGGAATTGTTCCTGAGCTATTGCAGAAGTAAAATATTACAGGGCTATTTCAGCCTGGTCAGATACTATCTTCCTTCATACAGCTGGTACTGCCTTTTCATTCTGCAGCAAAGTGTCTGAGGTCAGGGAGTGCCTTCCTCTTTGTCTGGTCTCTATTAACTCTCTCTAGAAGATGTTGTCCCTCTAACAGATTTTTTTTTTTCCCTAGCCTGCCTTTTTGGGACTGATCCTTTGAATTTCACAGAAACAAGCTGCTACAGCTTTTGAATGAACTTGCTGCTATTTGCTCTCACTCTCTCCCTCTTCCAGCTGGTAAGTGTTAACTCACATTGCCTTCCCTTGCAGATTTTCATTTCTTATTCCTGGGAAGTACATTTTCACATGGAGGGGGGAAGAAAAAGATCCCATAAGTCCCGGCAAATCCATTTGAACACAGATGTAGCCGTTTTATGGTTGTTGCTATGAGAGTTTGGCAAAGGTTATGCACACTGTGAAACCCATCTTCTGAGGAGAGAGAGGTCCATGCATGAGCAGAGGCAGGAGGAAGGTGGGATCAGACTCTTGTCCTACCAAACAAGCAGGGAACACTGGATTTTTGGTAGGAAAATGAGAACATGGAAGGGAACTCTGCCCATTATCTCCTCCACTGCACCCACTGGGGTATAAATGGGGCTCAGGACCACTGAAATCATAAAGAGGATTTTCTGTGGGAATGGGAAAGTGAAAACCAGATGATATTTTTGATTTTTCTATTATTTTAGCAGAATTTATCCCAGACTGATAGAGAAGTCTAAGTCTACCAGAGAACATCTCTCTGAAAGTAGTGTTTCAATCCATGGTTCAGCCCTTCATGCAGACATAGACATGGCACATTTAAAAATAATTTTGGTACCTCACAGCGCTGCTAAAAACCCTTGCTCATTAAGAACAAAGCCATATTTAGTGAGCTGTGGGGTAACCCCTGCTTGTTAATTCCTTTTTCTCAGTATTTCTCATTGCAAATAAAGCCCAAGAGGAGCCAAAGGTCCCTTTCAGAATTCCTAGGGAAGCACCATTCATATCTTAAGATATCGTCACTGCCAAAATATGCACAAAATACATTTAAAAAATGCAACCCGAAAGATTAAAGAGTCCTAAAGGTAGGGTGGATGTGCTTCAAGCTCATTGCAATAAATGCCATTTATCATGGCTACTTTGCTTTCTGTGGAACAGATCTGTTAATTTTTTACTCTTCTAATGGATTTATGTGAAATTTAATCTCATATTTAAATTTTAATAATATCTAAATTTTAGTTAAAACCTGAAAAATGCAATTCAAATATTAAATGTAAGCCAAATATTAAAATATTGGTTAGGACCAAATAAAATGTTTGGTTATCTTTTTAAGATACTTTAGGACATAGTCTTGGGATGTAAATTTATTTACTATATAGAAAATATTTAAATACACAGAATAAATGTATTCTCCCTGATAAAATGAAGTTATTTCTGGGGTGAGTTTGGCCTAGCAGGGTTAAAATTTTTCCTAACACAATCAGAATATCAGAAGTCTATTTTTAGCAGCAGTAGTCTCACAAATGGACAACTTTGTTACTGTAGGATTTATAATCGCTTTGTACATTTCCTATATATGGCACAAAGCATCCAAATGCAGCATTTCCTTTGATAGCCTATAATGCCTGTTATGATTCCATATCACATCTTGTTAGGGAAATTTATGTTATATGGTAGCTTTTCAAATTACATTTACAAAACTCACAAACACCAAATGTTTCTGTGGTTTAAAATAAAGATAAACTGAGAAACGTACACTTAAAGACAATTACAATAATTTTGAACAATATTTGAGAGTATTTAGCCTGGAATTAGTGCTTTCCCTGAGAGGGCAGCATTGCTTTGCCCTGTGCAAATGAGGAGCACAGCACACCCCCAGGGCAAGGCAATGGGTGCAGTGATTGTGTTTTAAAGTGTATTTAAAGTGATGTGGGAAATCATTGGGAGAGGGAGGGACATCACCTTGACAGCAGTCACCGAATTCTCACGGTCCTTGTGGTCCCTGCACCACCTGTGTCCCCCTGCATCTTCCAGCATTGCACAGCCCATGGGAGGCAGGACATCCTCCTCCTGCCTGGGAGGAACATTTCCAGCATCTCAAACTCCCCACCAGCCCCTGACATCCTTTCCCACCAGATGTGTTGAGGAATGGGAAGGAATAGAAAAATCACCTGACTGCAGGTAGGTAAAGGGAGGGAAATACCAAACCTTTTTTTGTGCCACAAACACATTCTGTCACTCCTCCAAAAGCTCTTTTAGGACTGCCAGGTCTAAAGAGGACCAGCATTACCTTAACCTTGATCCCCTGTGGGTGTGAATATCACCCTGGTAAGAGCAGGGACCACAGAGGGTGGGTGGGAAGCAGAGCTGGTGATGCCCACAGGTGCATCCCTGTGTCCCTGTCTGTCCCCTGCCCACAGGTGCATCCCTGCGTTCCTGTCTGTCCCCTCACCACAGGTGCATCCCTGTGTCCCTGTCTGTCCCCTGCCCACAGGTGCATCCCTGCGTTCCTGTCTGTCCCCTGCCCACAGGTGCATCCCTGCATCCCTGTCTGTCCCTGTCCCCTCCCCACAGGTGCATCCCTGCATCCCTGTCTGTCCCCTCACCACAGGTGCATCCCTGCATCCCTGCCTGTCACCTGCCCACAGGTGCATCCCTGCATCCCTGCCTGTCACCTGCCCACAGGTACATCCCTGCATCTCTGCCTGTCCCCTCACCACAGGTGCATCCCTGCATCCCTGCCTGTCACCTGCCCACAGGTGCATCCCTGCATCCCTGCCTGTCCCCTCCCATGCTGCCAGCCATACGGCTCCTTTCAAAGGCAGCATAGCTCCAGGCAAATCTGCTCTGCAGATTGTTTCCATCCTGTGTTCCCCAGGGTTCTGGCTCTGTCTGTGCCTTGTAGATAGAGTAACTTTGCAGCTTGTAAAGATTTGTTTGCTCTCCCACCCCCTCCCCCTACTCCCCCCTTAAATCAGTGATGTTGTGTTAGAGGTACCAGGGATGCAGTCACACAACAAGGTGTCTGTGCCAGATTCTCCTGCAGGACTGAGGATGAGTCCTCATCCTCCTGAAGGTGAGCTCCTACAAAGGAGCAGGCCATGCAGAGCCAAAGGGAGGCCCAGACACCCAAGGGCTGCATGTTCCTGGTGTTCCACCACAGAGAGACCCTGCAGAGATAAAAAGTGAGACACAAACACAGCCAGTACCTGGCTGGCACCTCCCCACATCACCACTGCAGAAATGTTTACTAACAATAAATAGCAATAATGAGATTTTATGACTTCCTGACTCCTAGTCTTACCTCCAGCCCCCCAAGAAAAAAGCCAAGCTTCTTGGAAGGGCTCCAGAGGGAAACATAGCACAGCTGCTGCTCACAGGGTTCCTGGGAGCCCATTACCTGCTGTACCAGCCTCCACAGAGGCTGCAGCTAAGCACAGGATCCACTTTAATGCATCCATTTTCCAACTTCTCATGCTCCAGCTGTCTGAAAAAGAGCCAAAAAAAATCCCTTCTCTCTCTCTCTCTCTCTTCCACCACACACTTGCACAGCAGCTGTAGATCCTGTGGTCCCCATGCTTGGAGAGAACACCATGGCAGGACAGGACTGGACCTACAGTCTGAAACTGTTTTGTGACAAGCCAGGCTGCTCCCCCCACTGTCTAAAAAACTAATTTCTTCCTTCAGTTTTTCCTGCTTGACTTCTCCCACCTTTTTTTTCCCTCAAACATGCAATCCTACAAAATGTGCTTTTTTGTGCTCTGACAAGTGATTTTTCACCCAGCCTGTGAAGGAATGGACATCAACAGTGGGTTTGGAGTCATTTTATAGAAAATCTCCTCACACACACATCTCCTGGAAACTAGATCCATTTGCAGTTCCCCTAGCTCCTCTACAGCAAGACTTCTGCTCTCCAAGACACTTGGAACTCTTCTTCCCACCACTACTCAGTTTGGGAGCAGTCTTTGGCTAAATTCATGCACAATTCCAAACCCTTCCCTTTCCTCTCCACCAGCCACAGGGCAAAGTTTCACTTTTGGTGTTCAAATATTGCCAAAACAGGCTGTCACTGTGGGAGAGCCACGGGCAAGTGGACATGGCTGGCAAGGGGTCAGATAATTAGAGGAGCCTGTGAAGGAATGGACACCAGTGGTGGGTTTGGGGTTGGTTTTTAGAAAATCTCCTCACACACATCTCCTGGTAACCAGATCCATGTGCAGTTCCCCTGGTTTCTCTACAGCAGGACTTCTGCTGGCAGACACTTGAAACTAGGCTTTGCTCCACCACATCTTGGACTGACAGGTCCTCCAAGCACGCTTGGGTTTCAGGAGGAATTTCAGCAAACACCTACAAGTAAGGAAACAAATCCTTTCTTCCTGCAGCAGACAGGGGATGGAAAAGCTCGAGGACTGCAGCTCTCCAGCTGATACCTTGTTATGCCAAGTTGGAGCACAGAGTAAATTTCTTACAGCCGAGTTATAAACCCCCTGAAAATAGGTTTTATTATGGAAATGCAAACACAACCATGGCTATAGCAACATGAAAGGCTCTGCTACAATAATGCTTAGATCCAACTCTTTGTGCACAATTGACATAGAAAAGTATTTGATTTTTGTCGGGTTTTTTTGCTGGTACATGTCAATGTCACTTCACAGTTGGTCTCAGTTTATAACAAAATGCATAAAAATTGTTAGTAATCCTCATTTATAGCTGGGGTCTGAGAAGCACCATCTCAGACATTACTTTACCTATCAAACATGGCTAAAACAGCTATTGACATTTGGAACCACTATTCCTGGAAGGGAAGATGTGATGTTCACAGTTAACTAAGCAGAATGTCTACTGAGTTTAGACTCTCACGCTGTAAAGCATTAGGCTGGCTGAGCAAGCCTTGATAATCAGTTTGTTTCAGACATGAAGGGAAAAAAAAGAGAGGAGAAGGGGAGAAAATCATGAAGGGAATCAGTCTAAGACACTCTGCTTCGCTGTAAATTCAAATGCTCTGCATATTTTCAGAATCCTGAGATTTCCCTAAAAAGTACCCTCATGTTTACATTTCTGGTTTTCAGCTAAAAATAAGAAGGAAAAGAAGTAGAGGTGTTTGATTGTGCTCCTACAGTTTCCAACATTTAAATAAAGTTAGGCTCTTATTGAGAGCTGTGACCTATTCTGATCTTTGGGAGGGAAACAATCCAAATTCTAATAAGGAAACATCCTGCAAATCAGAAGAAATAAACAGCTCCCCTCACATTTTTATAAGCACATTTTGTCGAGTCACCCCGCCCTAAAACCTCCAAAAGCAGCAAATCTGATTTCTGTGGATGGAAATTGCTTTCAAAGGTCCATATTTTGCTTAAATTACTCAAATGAGTGAGTTCTGCTCAGCTCTGTACATTGAGCCCCACTAGGGGAGCAAGGTTATCCCCATTCAGCCATATCTTCACCTTGAAAGCAAACCTGTGCCTGTTTTCCTGAAGCAGTTTTAATGAGCAGCAGCATGAATCTCTATTTCACAGGGCCAGCCACATCCTTGGCACTCACACATCCTTCCCCCCATTGCTCTGTAGCAACTTTGGCAAATTTGTTTTGATTTCCACAATCCTGGCACCTCAGTTCACCAAGCATCAGCATTCCAAATATAGTTAAGATAATAGAGTACTTGGAGATAACTTTTGTTTGTTTGTCCTTAATTTGAATATCCCTTCCACTCAATGGGTTGATTAATGATTACATATAAAACAAATAAATTTGTACGGCCATTTTACAGATGAGGTAGGTTGGGAAGTCAGGACAAAAAAAAATTTGAATACACAAATATCTTACCCTTTTAAGATTTCAAACATATTTCTCTCTTTTTTTTCCCTCCCCATACACCTCAGGATGTGTCTCCAGCTGGAGAAAGCCAAGCAAGTGCCATGTGTTTGTAATACACACATAACTGTATTGGCTCTTCTGCTGCTATTGTGGAGCTCTTGGAGATACTCTGCATAAAATATCAACCTCTCTAAAGGAACATAAACTTTAAATGTAAACTTTGTGATGAGATCATGTTGCCCAGGCCAATCTGGATTGCCTTTTCATTTTGATGCTCTGCTTCCAGAGGATCTATCAAAGAACAAGCACTAAATTTTATCCAGTTTTTAAAGCTTCACATCATATTTATGGTATTATTACCTTGCATATACTCTGGCTGGACCAAGAGGTATCATTGTCTTTATTTCCTGATTGGAGAGAGAAAAACTAAAGCCTCAAATTCTCAGAAAGGAAAAGCCTTTATGGGTAGGAGATGCACAGCCATAATGAAGTTAAAAATTGAAATTTGCCTCTGGTGGGCATCTGGCCCTCCACCAGTCTCACTCAAAGCTATTTACAGAGGCTTAGAGGAATTTCCAGCAGTCCTTTCACACATAGATAGTTTGTAATAGTTTGTTGTTTGGGATCCTGGATTGTGTATTCATCAGTTTCCAATGATTTGTTGTGACAGTACTTAAAGGACTCATGAGTGATACTCTGCAGGCAACTAAATGAATAGCATATTGCCATGAGCAAAGGTATTTTTACTGCTCTTCTGCTGACTTTTATGTTAACTTTACAGCTGTGTTATTTAATATGCAGATGCTTTCTTAGTATTTTTTTTTTAATTGGAATAACTGGTTCTGTCAATTTTTGAACCCTCCCAAAGGGAGGTGGTAATGTGGAGCCTAGGTGGGAACAACATTTTATTTGGTGTTGGAAGTTTTGTCTGCTCATGATCTGCTGGGATTTGTCTCTTACAGACTTGTTTGGAATTTTTTTAGCTTTCCATTATCTGACTCATTTCAGTGGTGAAGCAATTAATATTTGTCTGACCAGTTTCCATCAGAATTGTCTTTTTATTTAATTCCTAACATTTTCTAGACACTCAGCCAGTCTGTTTCCTGATTTTTATAGTCTACTTTATTGCTACTTGCCTAATGATCTGTCATTTTGTTCTGATGCTTATTGGTCACTGATCATTTTTAATTTATTGCCACTTCCTTGTTTTTCCATCATATTTGTTGATGTACTTATGGCTGGAGTTACATGCACACAACCAGTAATGCAATTAGGGAATACTTGGTCTTTTGGCTAACCAAAAAAACCTCCCTACAAATGATTAATAGATGAAATATAGAAAGTGTAGCATTTCAAAGTTGCCAAAACGTGGAATATTTTACAATTCAGCCGAGTCATCTGTTTAACAGCCCCTGTTTTGTTTTGTGTATTACTCTCCCATACATATGCTTTTGGTTTTCAATCTTTATTGGTTTTGTCCTTTATTTCCACTCTTTCCTTAGTACAGACACATAGGAAATCATAACTGAAATAATATTCATAGTTTGGTGTATGGTGTGAATAGAAGCAAATACTCTCTGCTTCCATCTGAGAAGCAGACCAGGAGAGAAAAAAAAAATTAATAAATTTGTATCAGAGCTGGTGCAGTGATGTTTAAAATGGAGGCAGAATCAAATCTTTATCATTTTTAATAAAAGAAATAGGTTAGGCCTGGGAAGAAAAAACAAATACAACTATCTGAAATATTCTTGTAGTGAATTATTATCAAATCCTTGGAGCTGTTTAGCCCTTTACATTGTCAGGTAAGCCTCCCCATGGGATTTGAAGGTGTATTTATTGGTTTTGTTATTAAAAAATACATTTTAAATTTTGAAAAATACGGATCAAATCTGGTTTATGCAGAGCATTAAATTTATACTGTTGAAGGTGGAATTAAAATCTGGGCCATGATTTTTAAACCCTAAAACATTTTTGGCACTTTTGGTGAAAGCACAAAATGACTGTTTAAAATCAATTTCTTTTTAACCTCGTCTCTGTATGTCATCAGTTAAAAAATATCCACCAGCACTATTAATAGCTAAGGGAAATGGGTATTTCAAGGCTGTATTTCAGTGGGGTGGGGGAGTTTGTGAGTGAAAATTCATAAAAACTGAGCTTTCAGATCTGGTAAAAACTATAATTAGTATGTTTGGGGTTTTTTAATCCTACTTGAAAGGAAAAACGATATCCATGAAAATAATACACAAATATGCATAAGAATTAATTGCATCAGCCGTATAGAAAAAAATCACCTGTCAATGCACTGCAATGGCAATATCCTGAACTGAACTGTGAAACTATTTAATTAGCTCCAAAACTAGCAAATAAAATTTACACTTCATGAGGTAACAAATGCTCATTGTGTCAATGAAGGTAAAGGAGAAGGGAGGTAGTTTGTGAAAACTCTTCCTTGGCTCTTGGTAAATTTAATCCCACATGTTCTTCCTGAATCCACAGCCCATGGAGTCATGGGATTATGGGAGACTTCTCAGTTTAATTCAAATTTAACTTTCTCTACATCCAGCAAAGTTAGAATTTTGAACATTAAAGACTCAAGAACAGAAAAATAAAAAATTCCTGAATTTTTTTCTGGAAAAAAATTAACAAATGAAGGGCCTGACTCATAATGTTCATAGTCCAAAGGAGAGCACTCTTTAAACCCATGGTATGTTCTTACTCACCTGACCCAAAAAGCACCAAAAACCCAAACCACTTTAAAAAAATCTTAACACAGGATCTTATGTCAGCCAATTCCACCCAGAACCTTGGATATGGAGTGGGGCAGGGCAGACCCTGTGCTTTTCAGAATGTGAAAGCAGGTGTGCATAAATTCTGGTTGGCATTTTGTATTTCCTTCTCTCTAGGAAAAAAAAAAAAAAGGTCCTATTAAATCCTTTGAAACATTTCAAGGCAGCTGAGCAGAATTGACCATCTTTTTCCAACCCCCTGCTTTTATTTTAAAAAATAAAACAAAAAACCCTCCCCAACCTGAACTCTCCCAAGCTCCCTAAGGAAATTAACTACAAAAAAAACGATGCTAATGGAACATTAAAGTTGTAATGTCAAACCATAAAAGTCAGGAAATTCAAAGTTAGGTCTCCCATGGTACCTCTAAGTCTGTCACCTCAGGCACATGTACCACGACAGGGCTCTCAGAAATGAACAATTGGGTAAATACCAGTACCTTGCTAACTGCTCAGGTGTTTTATGTATTCCTGAGGCTGGTTTGTTGCTGGGCACCTTGTGGGCACTGCACTGATGTAATTTGTGCTCAGCACAGGGCTCTGAGAGCTCTGGGAGCACCATCCCTGTGCAGGCAGAGGCAGCCAGGGCTTGTCCAAACCCAAACCCAGCTGTGATGCACGAATTTCTATTTCTTTTATGTGCAACTTTACCTGGAGGTTAGTTAATCTTAAGCAGCAGCCATACAAAAGCTGCAGTTTTGTTTGGGCAGGAGATCAAGTTTTTCATAGAAATATTTTAGAAGGCAAAAAAATAAAAAAAAATAGAGGAGGAGGAACTGAGCAACTGGGGCAGCTGTGCACGAGCGATGGCAGATACCTTATTCTGTGATTCTGTAAAAATAATATTCCAGCGATAGCATTTATGAGGGGGATTTATAGGACAATTTTGCAGCCCACATGTGTATAAGAGTCACCAAAGCAATTCATATCAGGGAAAGAGGGCAACACATTTCAGCAAAGCAATTTTAACAAATATCCTTCCCGATATGCAATATATATATTTATATAATGGAGGGTCTGCACACAATAAACCCAGCAGATTGGTATCTCTCCCCACTTCTACCTTTTGGCACCCTCCTCAGCCCTAAGCATGAACAATGAGCTGCCACTCAATAAGCACAACTGACCGGAAGAATCAAAACAATTCTTGGGAAAAAAAAAAAAAAATTAGGTTATCATTCATTAGCTCTCTATCATTTGGCCACCAGTAGGCTGCAGGATATGAGGGCCATTTAATTAGGCCCTGCACTACTCTCTGGTGTGAAAAAGGCTCTCAAAAGCTTTGATTCCCCACAGCTTCACAGCAGGAAGTTGTTGGCGATAATTGACACAGGATTTCCTTGTTAACCAGCAGCAGACATGCTGGATTAAAGCGACAGAGATCTAGAGAAGAAAGTGAAAAGAGATAAGGAGCTCGGAAAGACTTCTGCTTATTTTGCACTTGAGGATGATGAGCAAATAGCAATAACAAACTGGAGTGCTGCTCCCTGTGAGTAAGGCCTCCACTTATCAGACCCATTTCAGCTTGACTGATCAAAGATTGACTTTCCTTAAAATAACATAGGCCTGGGGTTTGTTAGTTTATTAAGCTGCAGGTTTTATGAATTATCGCAGTTTTAAAGATGGATTGCAGTTTATGTGAAGGAGTAGAGGATTATCGGGTCTTCATCTAAACAATTATAAAATATCACAGCTGAAAGCTTACTTGCAAATGACATCATTTTCTTCTGCAAACTAAACAGGTCATTGTATGCCTCCATGTAAGCATTTCCAGCAAGTGCACATATTCAGCAACATTAACTCTGCAGCAGAGATGATAGCTCAGTAAAATCTGTATTTTAACTTCCAAAGTGCATGAAAGCCCCCCATTCCCTTATGCTGGTCCAAAGGTAATTGTATTTAATTTTTGACTGGGACCTTTGAGGTCTAGTTACGTTAAAGAAAGGAAAGAGGGAAACGGCCTATTGAAATCTTTCCTTAAATGTGGTCGTGATAAATGGTACTGAAACAGATCCACATGAGTATAGTTAAATGAAATGTCCACTTTAGAGCAGAAACAATTATTGGATATCACTTAATAACTTAACCTTACAACAGCACATGTGGCATTAATAAAGAACTGAGAGTAATAAAAGCTACTACTACTCCTATGCTCAGTGCATGCAGGCAGGAGTGTGTGTGTGTGTATGGGCAGAGCCAGGGGAAAACCAGGACACCCGAGGGGCAGCAGCAGGGCAAGGACAGAGGACAAAGGCAGGAGGAGATGGGCCAGCAGTGCTGCTGGATGAGGTGGAAAGGGAGAGGCAGGGAAGGGACACAGGCAGGCAATCCATATATTGCATTTCAGGAAGGATATTTTTTATCCTGAGCCATAACCACAACCCCTTGCTAGCTACTCACCACCTGTGAGCTCCCTCAGCACGGCTAGGCCGCTGCCTGTGAGGCAGCCCTGAGGGGAACTGCACAGCCCTGCATCTCCAAGGGGGTTACCACAAAACCCAGATAAATCCCCGGGGTGTGTTCCCCCTGCTGGGAAAGGGGAGGGGTTGTGTGAGTGCTGCTGCATCCAGGATCCTGCAGCCAAACCCTGCAACGCCCAGAAATCTCTGCGGGATGGAGAGATCCTGGTAAAGCTGCCCATGGGGGGTGCATGTTCTGCTCTGTGCTACCAATATCCCTTTCAGCAAGGACACCCAGCTGGTAAATTACCATGTGTTTTAACCAAGATGACATAGCATCAATTCCCGTGGCACTGCAAACAGAGAAGTTCTTTAAGTTCAGTTTTACATATGGAGGGTGTGCTGGATGAGGCCCTGAAAGTGGGATCCATTCAGAGACACAACGTTTTCCTGTGGCAAATGGAGGTCTCATGCAGTTCCTCTCAATTGTGCTATGATGCCTAACACACACATTAATTAATTTACTATTTTACATCAAAATAAATATTTTTTCTAATTTATCATCATTTCTAGCTTGTGTTGTCAAGTTTCTTTATGGCCTGATACAAATCTCAGTGTAACCACTGTTGGTCTCATGTTGACTCAAGCGAGTTGTGTGCCCTATTGCTCTGTCCCATCACCAAAAAATTGGTTAACAGAAGAAAATGGTTCTCTGGTTATGTATTTCAGTGTGCTCAAGCAACCTATTCTTACCCTGCACAGAGCAGGGGCAGTTATTAACAAACACACACCCCCAGTGAAGGACTGAACCCTTGTGAAGGATTAGTACCATGATAGGTCAGGTTGTAGGTGTTAATTTTTGTTTTGAAATATAGAATGTCATCATATTTTGGAAAAGTTGTTTTTGCATATTTTGAAGTGAGAAATATTGATTTAGCAAATTTCTCGCTAATTTAAATATTTATTGTTATCTGTAGTTTTTGCAGTTTTTAATGGTGAAGAAGAGATTTAAATTACAGTTAAATTTCTTTGAGTTCTTTTAGTTATGTATTTTTTTCAAAACTAGCATTATTGCCATGGACTTATACACAGACTAATAAATACTTTTTTAAAAATATTTTGAACAAAGAGTCTATGCTATTTTACTTTTGACACAGCAAATTGAGATTTGTGGTCAACTGGTAACCAGCTTCATGGACTAATCCACCTTAAGGCTAGAAAAAGAGTTTGTTAATTTTCCTGGGAAATAAGGTTTCTTTAATTCACATATCTACATATGGTAGATATGATTCTTTCATTTGCTATGGCATTTGATAAAATCCTACTTTTATAAATGATGCATCTGCTTTTAATGTCTTAAATCCTGTGATTGAATAGACAAATCTCCCCCCTTGTCTTGGTTTTTTTTTAATATTTAAAAGGCCTTACTGCCTTAAAACATACATCAAGAAACATTGTAATAGAGAAATACACTTTTAAGACAAAGTGACAGATTTACATATCTGTGTGATGTGACTCTCTTGACAACCAATAAATGTATTATATTGATGAAGTGAATATGTTCTCTATCTGGTCATTTTCAACTGGAAACTAATAACCAGCATCACCATATCAGGCATGCAATAACCTGGGTTAAAACTAGGTTCATCAAATAAATCACTCAGGAATTTTTCTATTTCTTTCCCAAGACACGTTGCACATCTGCTTAGTGAAAGGAGGAAAGAAGCAATATTTCTTTGATCAAAGTCTTTTTTAATATCCTTGTATCTGTCCTTTGGGAATGCTATCTCTGGACTTTGGCTGGGCAGAGAAGCTCAGCATCTCCTGAAAGGTGCTAAGCACCCTTTTACTGACATCCATGCAGCAGGAATATTCTGTTCCTTGCAAGACAGGGCTCCTCCAGAACATTTGCTGATGCTACATTACTTCCTAATGATCCAGGAAATGGCATAAATTCAGAATCTCTGAAAACAAAACACAAGGTGTTTTTAATGAGTCCCAGTTTATATCAACAGCTTTCAGGGGGAATAAAAAAATAATAAAAAAATTCTAAGGCTGAAAAGAATACTGTATTAAATTTACTCCAAGCCTCTATCTCATAGACATGAAACACCTATACATATGTAGAGATCTCTAAGAAACACTTTGAAAAGCTACATTGTGCTTTTAACTTTTTTTTATAAAGTCTTATTAATATCATTTAGAGTAGCCATGTGGCTGCCTTCCTGCCTGGCCTCTTTTACTGTAGGCTTGGCAGTTGTTACCCCAAGCCCCACACATGTGTGGATGGAGCTGAGCGTGGGCAGAGGCCATTCCACTGAGCCAGCTGGGCTTTGTCATATTTCAAACTGGCAACCCTAATGCCGCTTCTGAGGGGATACAAATCCTGTATGAAATTCCCAGACTCGAGCCAAGGCCAGGCCTGGCACAGGAAAATCAGGGTTTTTTTCAGGTGAGGGTGAGTACAGAAATCTATAGACCATGGGAGATTTTTAATGTGCTTCCATTTCTGCTGGAGTTGGGGCAGGACTTGAGGATTTGCAGGATCAAAGTGTGAAAGTGCAGTCCTGTCCCACAATTTTTGCTCTGGATAGAGGGCTTTTCCTTGACTGATATCCACAGCCCAGACTGGTTTCAGGTCAGAAATATGTTGAGAACAGGCAATGAGTCTGGTGAAGGGTCTGGTAAATAAGTCCTGTAAGGAGCAGCTGAGGGAGCTGGGGGTGTTTAGTCTGGAGAAGAGGGGGGACCTCACTGCCCTCTGCAGCTCCCTGACAGGAGGATGGAGTGAGGTGACAATTGGTCTATTCTGACATGTCTCAAGTGAAAGAATGAGAAAAAATGGCCTGAAGTTGCCCCAGGGAAGGTTCAGATCCAATATCAGAAATTTTTTTTTCTGAAAGTGTTAAACATTCAGTTGCCCAGCATGGTAGTGGAATTACTGTCTCCGGAAATGTTCAAGAGCCATTTGGATATGGTACTTGGAGATTTGGTTCAGGGGTGATGGTGGTGGTGCTGGGTTTTGACAGATGGACTAAATGATCTTGAAAGTGTCTTCCAACCAACCTTCATGGTCCTGTGGTAACACAGAGAGGGAAAATAGCAGCTACATTGTTTTTCTTTATCCTGAGCTTGCTAGCTGGTAAGTGTGCCAAAGATAGAGTTGGGAGTGTCTCAAAGAACAGCCTTTTGGGATCCTGCTGTATTCCAGACCCACAGTCCCCCAAAGAGAGTGGATGCCCTCCATGTCTCCATTGCTAGAAGAAGAAAAGCCATGCAAGAAGCACAGGTCAGGTCTGCTGAAGACTCCTGGGTTTCTGCAATCTATTTTCTTTTTTATGGTAGGGCGGAATGATACAGATGCAAGCCAAAACAATTTGGATAGGAGTTGGTTTCACAGGCTTAAGGCCAAATGCTCAAATAAGTTTTAAATTATGGGTATGGTTTTAAAGTATGTGTATAGTTTTAAAGTATGCGTTTGGTGTCACTTTTCTTGCTGCTCCCTAGGTGCTACCTGAGAATCAGGTCTCATGTAAATTATAGTGGGATGTGTGATGGGCCCAACATTGCATTTCTAGGTAGGGCCTGGGGCCATGAAGTCACCCTACACTTTTCATTATAAAGCAGCATTTCCATCAACTGCACAGCCAGACTTTTGTCCACTTCTCCGTGTCTGGCTTGGGCTTGGATTTTGGGGTAAAACCATGGCACAAAACATTCATCAAGGATTTCTTTCTATAGTAAAGGATATGTCTCCTGCAGTTTTGTGCAAATCCGTGTCCACTCAGCTTTGGCATAACTGTAAACCTCTAAGATTTTGCTTACCAGAATCTGGTTAGTTCTTCAGAATTCTCACCAGTTAGCCGCTCTCTGTCAGCTGGACTCTCTTATGAAACAAGGAGAATATTATAAGGAGAAGATGTTAGAAGATAGAGGCAGACAGACCTTGAACCATTTTTCTGCTAGATCCTACCTTTTTATATAAATATATAAATAAATAAAAGTGCAAATCTACTCTGTTGGCAACAAATAGGCGGGAAACACACATGCTAAGCTGAGTTCTCAACCCTCTCTCAAGGCTGCACCATAGATGGGATAACAATCTACCAGTTCTATTTATTGTACCAGTAACAGAATTGGCAAAACATATAACCTAAAATCAAAATAAAACCCTCTCAGTCTGTATATGTAATAGTATATATGGGATAAAAATGACACACAAGAAACAATATAATTAAATTCATAATCAATTTAAATTAATTTAATCTATATTTTCACTTAAACTATTTTCACTTAAACTATTTTCGCCTTAATTTATATTTTCATTTTCTCTTAAATGATAGTATTTTAAAGAAAGTATAGTTTTCCAAATAAACTGTTAGGTAACATATCCAAGGAAAAGCAGACATGAAATTCTGGAAATGTTTTTTTCTTGCATTTGTATGTGTGTTTCAGGCCAATTCAATTGAAAACGTACCACCAAAGGCAGCAGTACCCACGTGTAAGGTTTTTGGGTGAGTAAGTTGCAGTAATCTGTGATACCCTCTTTACTACCACAAACTGAAATCCAGAGTGGTGCTCACGAGAAGATTTCCACCCCATCTAAGATCTGAAGTTAATTCCCAGTGCTACTGATTCCACAGGGCTTCTATCTTTGTTCAGGAGATAAGTGGGATTGAAAAGCTCCCGGCAACTTGACTAGGGCCCAGCAGATTTGGATTAATTTCACTCAAAGATTTTCCTTAACTGGATGTCATACAACTTTTTAAAAGTCGTTTGCTACTGAAAAAAAAAGGATCACAGAACTGGCATGACATTTAGGAGAAAAGGAGAAAGACCCACTTGTTTTGACCTGGAGGTAAATGGTGGTTGGTTTGACATCATGGTGAAAATATCTGTGTGCATCTGCATAAACAGGAGAATGCAGTTACCTGAGGAGGGGAAAAGAGGAATATTTTCCTATCTGTTGATGGCAATGACAGAGGCAGCTTTCGTCAGTGCTCCCAGCTTAAGTTGCATTTGTTAAAAACTAGTAGCTGTACTAGTAGCTTGCTTTGTTTTTTAACTCCTAAACATGAAAAGCAAATGTGAATCAACCTCTTTAAATTAAATATGAGAAACAATTACATTTTGACAGCTTAATTGCATTCTTCCTCCAACATGGCATTCTAAACAAGATACCACATGTATTTAGCATGCTGATTATATTTTTAGATTGTTTTGCAATTAAGAAAGTATCCCTAAAAGAGATAAAATAATTGGCTGACTAAATCACTATTTCTTGAGGGAACAATATTAAGAAATGAATGTTGAATGGCTATATCCATAATAATTAGCTTTTAAATCACTGCTTAAAGGTTTTAGGTTTTAGCCTTCAAAATTGTATCTGTCATTTAACTTGCTGCATATTATTCAACTTTGCTTATGTAAAAGAAAAGAAGATCCAACTACTTGCAACAGAACAGCCTTCAGTGTAACTGACAGAATCTCATGACTTTCAATGGCAAAAAAAACCCAGGCACCCAAAATGTTTTTCATTAGCACTGTCCTAGTCTGTGTCTCTGATGGTCATTGTGCTATTGATGTCAAAATTGGAAGAAAATATATTTTCTTATTACAATCACTGACTATTCAAGCACATTCCAGCTTCTCTGGAGTGGAGGGTAACCTTCATGTCGCTTTTATTACTTTGCATAAGTCACTTTCGTAGTTTTATTGATTAAAAGAAGGAAGATTAAATACCAAGATGTTTCATGAGTTTCTGTCATTTTTCCTCAACACTGGATTCAAACAGGATGGTGGGATATGAGTTTGAAAATGTGCACCCCCAAATCCTCAGGTTAAAACCACCTCTGGTTGACAGAGGAATTTGGAATTTCTTCCAAAATTTCATTTAAAAAATAAATTAATCTATTTAAAAGATGCACTTTGATATCAAACTTCCAGTTTTGTTGGAACAAAATTGTGTTTATATTTTCATTTCAATGCACAACAATCTCCCAAACATTCTCTTTTATTTTTACAAAATATTTTTGTCTTTTCATACTGACAACAAACTAAAAAAACCCCTCACTTTATTCTATGTGAAGTCAATGTGAGTTTTTATTCTGAGTATATTCTATGTAAATTTGTGCAAAGCCAAGTCAGTATTCAGAGAAGACACACAGTAGGCTCATGATTCACAACAAGACCATATGGAATTTCCTGGAACTTGATTTTGAGGTATCAAATAAAATTGTATTTAGGAGGAGGAAAGTGAGAGGTTGAACTGCCGCTGAGTCTGAAGCAACCGTGCTAAGACTTTTCTCTGGTAATATAACGTTTGACCTGCTTGCAATGCTCTTCAAGGTGCATTGATTTCCTACTGAAATGGATACAAAAATATGTGGGTAGAGATGCCAGTAGTTCATGGATGAGTGATTTGTGAGGGGAAAGAGAGGTGAGCCCAAACATGCAGGACAAAGTGAAGAAGACATGCTGCTGAGAAGCAGAATGCAACAATGCAGAAGGGTTTAATCAGCTGAAAATGTTCCCAGTGCTGGAGCAGAGAGGGTCTGTTCCAGCAGGTTTGAGAGCAGGAACCACATAGGAGGGGAGAGAGAATTGGGATTGCCCAGTAGACACAGCTGGAATGAGCCCACAGACATTTCAACACACAAGCTCACAGCATCACACTCTACCTATTCTTCTGTAAAAGGCCTGAGAATTCATGATCCTCACTGGCTGTTGAAATAAGTGCCTTTCAGTACTCTAGTGCTTTGTAATTCTATAAAATAAGTGGCAAATTCAGGGTAACAAGAGATCTTTATTTAGTGCACAGTCCCAAGTGCAAGGTCCCAGAGAAACAACAGGGTAACAAGGTACCTCATCACCTGCAGGAAATTATTTCAGAACTTTTCCAAACTGGGATTTGGAAAGAAAGAAATGGTGGCAAGATACAGCCATGAGCTCTTTCCACCCAGCACTGCTGAACTGTGAAAATCATGATGAAAGTCAAGATAGGAACCTGCAAGCAGCCAGGACACCTCATACATGCTTCTGGCTTTTCAACAGCAGCTGTGCCAGTACAGGATATTGCTTCCCCAATGTACTCAACAAGCTTGAGATGATGGTTCTGTGTTTTACAGGCCAAGATCTGACATATCTCCTCTTTAATTCAAAGGCTGTCTCCCAATTGCAAATTGTCAAAAACAGCTCCAACGCTGCAGTGGCTGGAGTTGGAATAATTACACCCAAATGAGCTTTCACGTAACAGGTTTTGGGGGCAGATTATCGATATCTGAGGGAAGATGGCTTCTTCCATGCCAGCTGCTACAGGGCAGGCCCAGCATTTGTAACTCTCTTGGAAATACAGCCTGCAAACCTGAAATTACCTTGTGCTGCCCCAGCCTTGCTGGTATTCCAGCCAGGGCACCAGGTGGCATCAGATCAGCAATGATTTCACCCTAAAACTCAGTGCAGGGATGTGGAAACTCATCCAGACAGAAGAGAAGGGAAGAAACAACAATGTTAGAGAGCTCAGCAATTCCTTCCTCACATTGCATAAGTTTTATCCAGTACACCATAAACTCCACATTCTAGCTGTTCCTGGGAAACTCAGTAAAATGAGTTGGCTGATGGACAAATTTATTTCTTATAGCAAACAGACCATACTGATTAACTAGGTCCCAGCAGTTCAAGAGTTTATCACCAAGATCCCCCTACAGAGTAGAAACAGGGAGGCAGCTCAGGTAAGATTTCTGTTTCTGTGCACTGCCCACAGGAAGCAGGCAACACTTTCTCAATACAAGGGCCTAAAGCAGGTGGGAATGAGCCTGGATGCCAGTGGCCACCTGGAGATGCAGGAACAGCAAGCTGATGCTCTCATGGACCTGCTCCTTTCTACTGCAGCAATAAAACTGAATGAATTCATGGATCTGCACCATGCTGCTGGGATTCCTTCCCCAGCTCTATTAATTCAACAGATGTGATCCAACCTAAGTCCACTGCAGAAGAAAAAGACATGGTGAACCTCTAGTTCAGGTTTAAACTTTAGTCTAAAAACAGGCAGTTTTTGGCACAGAGGCGAGATTTAAAATGAGCACAAATTGGTGAGCTAAAGATTGAAAAAGGGGGTGAATTATTGAGATTCCAGCCAGATATTTTGGGGAAAACACACCAAAAGTAATATCTATTCTAAGGAAAAATACTGATAAACTGTGGAATTACAGGCAAACTCTTTCTTCTTTTTCCTGACAGTCTGGAGTATGCCTCATAGCTCATCATATTTTTGGCTTCTGGCACATATTTTATTAACTTCCATTATGTACAGAAACAAAACAGACCACTATTTTGAAAAAATGCTGCGAGTAAAAAAAGAAATAGAATGGCATATTCAAAGAGTAATTAACTTTCCTTTCTCAAGAAAGTTAAAAGCTGAGAAGAGTTTGAGAGACTTTTGCACACAAATATTACGCAAAAATATGAAGCCATTTGCATCCACATTTGTCAGCCATGTGAATTCCCCTGAGATTCCGTTTGGCTTCTCCACTTAAAGCATTACAGATACTGAAAACTGAGGATGAAAAATTTGGCTTGCTATCAAACCCAAGTTTGAGTTTAGATGATGCAGGAGAAATCAACACAGTCATACCTCCCTTAACTCATTCCAGTCTGCTCAATTACTGCCACAAGTAGAAATTGCTTCATGTGCCAAAACCCGTTAAGCCCAGCACAGCCTGATAAAGATGACTGCAAAGCTAAGAAGCTGTAAAACTACCAGCATGAGATGAATACTGTTAGGGACAAAACACATCCAGAAACACAGGTTTGGGGGTTTTTCTGTTCTTGCTGCTCCAGAGATCTGGCCTAATCTGAGAAATTTGTAGGTGACATACACACTACAAAAAGCGTGGGCATGCAATGTTATTCACTGCCTTGTGATCCAGCAGTGAGACTACCAGCATGGTAAACCCTGCTACTGCTGGCATTGGTGTTGCTGCTCCTGTTATTCTCTCATAGTGAGGATTTTGCCACACATACCAAGCCCTGTCTGCTCCTAAGGTGTAATATAGGCCAAAGATGTTCTGGAGAATGTTCAAGAGAATCCCCAGTAACTTTAGCAAAGTCCTGTGGAAGATATGTGTCCAAGGCAAAAGGGCTATTTTTAGAAGTCATGCAAAATTAAGGAGGAGAGAGCCCAGACCTGAAAGCCTGTTAGAGAAATAAAGATGTGATCATAGAATTAAAGAGTGTTTTGGGTTGGAAGAGACCTTAAAGTTCATCTAGCTCCAACCCCCTGCCA
This sequence comes from Ammospiza caudacuta, assembly GCF_027887145.1. Lineage (NCBI taxonomy): Eukaryota > Metazoa > Chordata > Aves > Passeriformes > Passerellidae > Ammospiza > Ammospiza caudacuta. The sequence continues at coordinate 32,743,255 of NC_080601.1, read as the reverse complement.
TGGGCAGAGACATCTTTCCACTTGGACCAGGCTGTTATAGCCTCATCCAGCCTGCCTTAAACACTCTCAGGGATGGTTCATCTACAACTTCTCTGCGCAACCTGTTCCAGTGCCTCACCACCCTGACAGGGAAGAATTTCCTCCTAATATCTAATTTAAATTTACCCTCCTCCAGCTTAAAACCATTCGCCCTGGTCCTATCACTGCATGCCCTTACAAAAAGTCCCCACAGAAATAAATTATCTTTTCATATAAAAATCTTCTAAAGCCCGTTTCCAGAAGAGTAATAGAGCTGCCAGTCCAACACCTGCAGGGTTGGAAATAATTTACTTAGCCCCGCCGACTTTGAGGCAGGTTCTTCACTTGACGAATGGCCCAATTAAACATCTGTTAATCACCGCGTTATCTCGAGGTGGAATACCTGCTTCTCCCATCCCCTCTGCCTGCCAGATAACATCGGGGAGCCCCCAGGAGAGCGGTGGGCAGCCCAGCAGGGCTGGGAGGGGGCGGCTGTGGGGCTGAGCCTCCCTCCCCCGGCACACAACCTCGCCGTAACCTCGGGCTCCTGAGCCCCCGTGTACGTTTTAGGCCTTGATAATAAAGCAACATCTGCAAACTTACAAGTGCTTTACTCGAGTTAATTGAGTAAATTGAAGCAAGCTGCGGTGCAGGGGTGATCTATGATCCCAGGTTGCGGGCCGAGAAGGGAGACAACAGATTTACTGCAAAGACAGTGGGCGGCCTTTTGTTCGGGCCCTGGTTCACGGGAAGTTTGAGGTCACAAGGGATTAAAATATCTTCAGAAACAAATGGAATAATTTGGCTGAAATATAAGGCACGCAGTGCCAGCTCATGCCAGGAAACCTGGGGTGATTTATGTGCCTTCAACCCAACACATTTTTCTGATATCTGCCCCATTAGGTTGAATTTATAGATTTTTGGGAGAATATGTATCCTCGTCTATGCTATTCTGACATGTTTGTGCCCTGGGGAGCAGTTCCAAGGATTGTAAAATAAATAAAAGGATGCATTACCTTGTATTCACAATGCTGCGTTCACATCTCAGGAGAGGAAAAAGAAAAAAAAGGAAAAGGGGAAAAAAAACAAACTGAAACCAAACCAAACCAAACCAAACTCCCAACCTCCCATTTACTTTACTTGTTTGGGAATTACTTATTAAAAAAGACATTAAACAGGTAATGCTCTTTCTCCTATAATCTGTACAAGTCATTAAGTTTAAGCACAATTCGCCACCTTGAAGCAATTGGATACATTGTAATTTGTTTTATGGTCTCGCAGATGCAAGGTATTTGCCGAGCTATAAATACATAAAAGTGGTTTATACGAGCAGCCCGTACCCTGCACGAGTCAGGCTGGGGAGAGCCTCTCCAGGTTTCCCCATTCCCAGGCGCACACACACACGCGCACTTGAACGCTCTGTTTACTTTTTTATTTTTAATTTCTTTTTTTTTTTTAATCCCGCCTCCCTTTTAGCGGGATATATTGTCCCTTTTGTAGTTTCTCTGCTGCTTTATTAAACCCCAGATTCCTTACAAAACTGTACAATTTTAATAACACAAATCCACGCAGGCCGTAAAGCTGTCGAAACGTTGGCGGCACCAGCCGCGATCAGCTGCGCTGATATCACCGGCCCTGATTAGCCAGGGCCCGTCACGCGACAAGGTTTTATTACAAGTGTCATTTACATTTCTGACAGTTTTACAAGGCTTAATGGCTTTGTATTAAATACACTGTGTTTCAGGGAAACTGACAGTTTGGGGTATCTTGTAAATACAATGCTGAGGCATTTCCTCCGAAGCAGCGCGGAGGAAAAATGAAACATCCAGTGTTTCTCTTGTAAACACAGACATTTAGCCAAAAACAAAAGTTCACCCCAGCCAAGTATCCAAAAAAAAGCTAAGAAAAATTTTTTGTTGTTGTTTTTTTAATATATATTTATATATCAAGATACAGGTATCTTGTAACATGCTAAAACTTTTTGTAGCAAAAGCATTAGAAATCACTGAAACACCTGAGGCATGTTCCCCACAGAAATTAATGAGAAAATGCTCTTTGCAAAAATTTGCCACAAAAACCTGATTTATTATTTGTTTCTCTTACAAACAAAAAGCACTGCCTGGGGGCATTAAAGTATTTCTGTACTTATTTACCAAGGTGGCATCCATTTTTAATCTCATGACGAAACCTTTCCTAAGATGATTGTTTCTCGTATGTTTTAATCACAAATGAGGATGAAATTCACAACATTACCCCTGTTTCTGCTTGGATTTTGATGTTCAGTTGAGCCTAAGATAGAGATGATTAGAAGAAAACATCTTTGAATGACTTTGTAAGTCAAAATCCAAATTAAAATCTCTACTTTTTGGTATAGAACAGTCACTTCAGAAATTAAGAGGAATCCCTCAACGTGATTGAGGGATTGAAGCAGATAGACATTTTCACAGCAAAATCAAGAGCAGAATGACCATTCCAGGCCCGTGCATCAAGTGTAAGTTTTGCCTCCCACAGAGTATCTACTTACGCATGTAATAATTCTCCAACTGATTAAATTTGTGCAACCTGTTATTTACTATATGAATTGGGTTATTAATCCCAGATGTATTTCATTCAGTACTGTTTCTGTGCCAGTTTCTCAACAAACAGCATCAATATCCCTTATCATTTACACACACAGGTTTTATTAGTTTGATAATATCAACTTAATAAAACTGGTACAGTCTCTTTATATTACAGCCTTTTCTTTCTGTGGTGACCAGTATGAATTTACTCACACCACTAGAAATTCTGCCATTACCAGAGGAAGGAATTCTTTTGCTGCTGCACCAGAAGATACAGTAGAGATTAACTATTTAGGTTAAATAAATCAAGAGTGACAAAACAGTACTCTCAAATGAAAATCGAAAGCCCAGCATAAAAAGATTTGTTTACCCTGAGCCTGAAAAGATTGGCATTGCTTATTTGTCCAGCTTGATGTGAGTAAAACATTAGAACTATTTTATTTCTTTTTGAGTGTAAAGTTCCTTAAAGTTGAAATTAATGAAGAAAAAGATAAATCAATGTATGATCTCTTTCCATCTTTGATGACATTAGGGAGCACTAAGAGAGTTGCAGTCTTGTTTTACCACAAGCGCACACACATTAGTTTCAACTTTAGATAGTTTCAACTTTAGATAGTTTCTGGAGATGATTTTGACATGGCCTTGTATTTATTAGCATTGACTTTTTAACCACATTTTTGATAACTTGAAATAGGCTCAGCCATTTGATTCACCCTAATTCTGCACAATCATTTCAGTGATGTCTGTGGCCCATCTCCAGATGATCTCCTGAACTGATAGTTCCCAATGTAAAAGGATTAAAGTAAAAAAGTGCTACAGTGTCCATAAAAGTCCCCCCCAAATGCTGTAGAAGTACAAGAGGAAGAAAGTTATTTGGGATGAATAATGGTAGAGTACTTTTAGCCAAGTAAATCTGTCATTGCTTGCCCAGTGGATCTTGCAGGCTGTTTTGTCCTTCCTTCCTTCCTTCCTTCCTTCCTTCCTTCCTTCCTTCCTTCCTTCCTTCCTTCCTTCCTTCCTTCCTTCCTTCCGACACTTCCTTCCTTCCTTCCTTCCTTCCTTCCTTCCTTCCTTCCTTCCGACACTTCCTTCCTTCCTTCCTTCCGACACTTCCTTCCGACACTTCCTTCCGACACTTCCTTCCTTCCTTCCGACACTTCCTTCCTTCCTTCCGACACTTCCTTCCTTCCTTCCTTCCGACACTTCCTTCCGACACTTCCTTCCGACACTTCCTTCCTTCCGACACTTCCTTCCTTCCGACACTTCCTTCCTTCCTTCCTTCCTTCCTTCCTTCCTTCCTTCCTTCCTTCCTTCCGACACTTCCTTCCGACACTTCCTTCCGACACTTCCTTCCTTCCTTCCTTCCTTCCTTCCTTCCTTCCTTCCTTCCTTCCTTCCGACACTTCCTTCCTTCCTTCCTTCCTTCCGACACTTCCTTCCTTCCTTCCTTCCTTCCTTCCTTCCTTCCGACACTTCCTTCCGACACTTCCTTCCGACACTTCCTTCCGACACTTCCTTCCGACACTTCCTTCCTTCCGACACTTCCTTCCTTCCTTCCGACACTTCCTTCCTTCCTTCCGACACTTCCTTCCGACACTTCCTTCCTTCCTTCCTTCCTTCCTTCCTTCCTTCCTTCCTTCCTTCCTTCCGACACTTCCTTCCGACACTTCCTTCCGACACTTCCTTCCTTCCTTCCTTCCTTCCTTCCTTCCTTCCTTCCTTCCTTCCTTCCGACACTTCCTTCCGACACTTCCTTCCTTCTGACACTTCCTTCCTTCCGACACTTCCTTCCTTCCTTCCGACACTTCCTTCCTTCCTTCCTTCCTTCCTTCCTTCCTTCCTTCCTTCCTTCCTTCCGACACTTCCTTCCTTCCGACACTTCCTTCCTTCCTTCCTTCCTTCCTTCCTTCCTTCCTTCCTTCCTTCCTTCCGACACTTCCTTCCGACACTTCCTTCCGACACTTCCTTCCGACACTTCCTTCCTTCCTTCCACCACAAAAAGACTGAATGTAATTTATGTTATTCTTTAAGGATTTCTCCCCTATGGAACCCTCTGGAACTCATCCTCTTCCCAAGGCATCTGCTCCCCATCCAGCCACAGGACACCGAAAGGGTTTCCACCCTTCCAACTTGCTTCTGACTCCTTTGCTGCTGCTGTACCAAAATCACTTTCACCTCATGCTGGTGATATTCTGCACAGGGATCTGCCCACTGTTGAGCACAAAGTTACAGGCAGAGGTTCTTCCTGTGGCAGCTCCATCACTTTTAGGCTGTTGATGGGGAAAGGAGCAGCCACACTCCAAACCCTCTTGGGTGGCCACCAAGGTGGGACCTGCAGGACCCATTCTCAGGAGGGTGCTGTCTCCCACCTTCTGTGCCATTGCTGCTGTGGCTGAGGGACCCCTCTGGGGGTGACAGCTGAGCAGAGTGTCCTTCCTGCTCCCCGTGGCTGCAGTGCCCAGAGCCAGCATCCTGAGCAGCAGGTTGGGAATGGGCTGTTCTGTATTAACGTTTGGAAATGAAAGTGAAAGCACATGTGAGACCTGCTGAACAGAACAGCAGAACTGGAGACTTAGCTGTATGCCAGAAGCCACAACCAGATAGAAATCACAGGTTAGTCAGGAAATTACTTGCATTTAATTTGGGGCCATGTCTCCTGGGAGGAGGCTGGCCTTTTCCTGTTGTGCAGCAATGTTGCCCCTGGGTATAATTTGCCTTTTTCATAAGCAAGGGTGCTATCTCCTCCTTCCTCAAAGAGACCTTTCAAAGCCAGCTGAGGAGAATCAAATGTGGCACATTAGCAACAGGACAATGGCAAAGTCATTATAAATTGACTTCCTTACTGTGAGCTGCAGTAATCTGGATGTATTACTAGCATGATTCTGCAATAAAACCGAAGCAGCCAGTTCCTCCACTGGAATTAAAAACACCTTCTCCCTGCTGACTTCAGAGAGGTATGGAGTGCTCCCATCCTCTGGGGATGAGGTGAGGAGCCCAGCACACAAGCATTGTGCTCCCTGTGTGTGTGCCCAAGGGCAGGAGGCTTTCCAAGCTGGTGTGGACATGGGCACAGCATGCAGGCTGCTCTGTGAGTGCCAAAAGAAGCAGCACAGCCTCATTTGGTGCTTCCTCCCACCCCTCATCTCTGGTGGGTTGCAGTAAGAAATGGCAGCACAATTACCACAATGATGCTTTTCTTCCCTAAAAGGAGCTGCCTCAGTGATAGAGGAGGACATCTCTGACTGACATACTTAAGAGCTGGAGCAAAAGTTGATGCCCTGCTCTGGTTCACCAATTTCCCAAGTGCTGCATCAACAAGGCTGTGTGTGCCAGTGGCTCCTCACAGCTGGAGGAGCTGTCTTTAAAGCCAATCCTGTAAGGTAAAAGCATCTGCCAGTTTTCCCCCTTGTATTTTTTTTCCTCACACCTTCCACACAAACAATGGCAGCTTTTACAAGCATGTGTCTGCCATAAAATGAAGATTTCACTGTAAAAGTAATGTTTCATTCAAAGCAAGCAGGTTTTTAAAGGTGTGTTTTCTGCAGGGCAAGGGGTTTTTAAAAGTTCTCTGCTCATGCTTCCAGAGAATTCATTAAAATGTTGCTCTGGATCAAATGAACAAATTCTTAATATAGTTGCAAGTTTTTCCTGCGTCTTAACTTACATTCAAAGATTAATGGTTGTGATCAAGTACAATTACCACCTCAGTTGAAGATGTTTTGGTAGCACATGTGTATTCTCTATACCACTTCTTATAACCAATTATTCAATGTCAGCAACTTCATATTTTGCAGCTTTTTGGCCATTATTCACTCCCAGTGTCCCTTGCAGAGAGCATCACTCCTTTACATCAGTGGGGTGTGAGGTTCATGCAGAGTTCATTTGCTGGAAGAGCCAAATCTCAGATTCTGATATTAATACATCCCTCTCCATAAACTGTGATAAGATTCCACACGATCATCCCATTACCAAAGTATGAGCAGGATTAATCACACAAGGCTCCAAAATTAGGGACTTGCATGGAATCTGAGATGATTATTTTTTTCTTAAGCACTGATTTTGGGCACCAGCTCTTTCCATTCTGCACAACCTGAGGCATCCAGCAGCTCAGTCTCATGGACAGAGCATGTCCACCCAAAAGCACCAGTGTACCTCTGTTCCCAGAACTTTTCAGAGCACCAGTAAATAACAAAACAATGAAATAAATTAAACAGAAGCAAGGAAACCCACCAGTGCAACCCACTGCAACCTCCCCTGCCTTGAAGGAGTTAATGAATTCCAGTTTGGTTTAAGTTGGGATAACTGTGACTTTCCCATGGCAATAAAAGTCCATATTAAACTCAGGTCTTGGATCCCCAGGCCTCACACAACCTCATTCTCAGGTCAAATTAGAGGACACTGGTGGGAGTTTTGCTGCAGAGGCTGGGGAAGGAGATCCCTTGGTCGATGTGATTCCATCCCAGGGACTGAAAGAGAGCAGGACCAGTCCTACCTTGGACTGCCAACACTGGGCTCAGGAACCAGAGCCAGACTGGTTGAGAAGACAAATAGGCTCCTCCTTATGTTTCATAAGTTCTGCTTTTCACATGTGCTTAAGAAAGCATATTTACAGCATTAAAACAATGTAGACCATAAAAGAAGTTTAGTGGGCTACCAAAAGATTGGATCAAGCCCTCATCGAATTAAAAATATCCCACAAGCTCTGAATCTATGGTGGCAATTTAAGACAATTTTTGAAAGTAGTGTCTCCTGGGGCTAAAATGTGGAGTTTAATTTTCTTTTTTCCTTTATGATTTCTGCAGAATTAACATCTGACTGCAGGCTTTAGCTGTGGCTTGCTTTAGTAATATATACTGTCACTTCTCTTAAAAATATTCTAATTTTTCTTTTATTTTTCCCCCTTTGTCTACAATGTGTGTAAAGAAAAGTGACCGAAAGGAGAGGTTAAGAATAATTCCCTTTTTTTCTAAATCTATGTTGATTGAATTAAAATGTTTTGAATTTTATTGAACAGGGAAAAAGAGATTTTTAAAAGCCTATCTGTAACCCCCTATAAAAGCATTTTTTTTAATAAAACTTCTGTTTAAAAAGTATGTTATTAGCAGTATATCCTGTGCTGCATATTAATAAAACAATGGAATTTTGTATTTCTTTTTCTCATAAATTACATAATTCAAACCTTAAAACACCTTTAATGAACACTGACTCGGCATGTGGCACTTAATAAAACTGGGCTAAACTCGTTTTCTGCCTGACAGGCTACCAGTGGAGAATGTGCCCTACAAGTAAATGATTAAGAGGCAGAAATCTTTTCTGGACTACTATTAAACACTTCAAAGATTTTCAAAGTCAGATAAAATGAAAAGCAAATGTGTTTCACTGCCTCTCAAATACCTCAAATGTTTTAGCAGGTGCAAGCAATGAAACCTTCTGTAGTGACAGCACTTTAGGGTCTGCAAAGTGCACCCTACTGAATTATGGGAATGCAGGGCTGACTTCATAAAAATTCATGATTTTAGATGAGGAGAGATGCATGTCCTTAATACCCATCTACATATGTAGCACAGAAGGAGAGTCCCCTTGTGTCTCCCGTGTCACTTGTCTTAACCCTTGCTGGCACTGCAGGACTGTTTAATGTAGAGTTTCACAGCCTTTAACCCTTTCCAGCCTTGCTTTTATTTGTGGGAGAGCAGGCAGAGAGCCCTGTCCTCTGCGCTGTTTGTGCTCCAGCAGATAATTGCAGTGTTGGACAGTCCAGGAGCTGTCCCTGCCTGTCCTGGCAGCAAGGCACACCTAAACCTTGTGAATCACCAGCCACACTCTTCAGCCTCCCCAAGCCTCAGTTTCCCTTCTGGGAACTGGGAGCAAGGCTGGTTTTGGCCTCGCAGAGTATTGTACTCAATACCACAGAGCCCACGGGTATTAAGAAAACAGGGCTGGATTTTTAAATGGCACTTGCAGTCTTAGGCAACTGAGGAAATTTCTTTAAGTATTAATTTCCCTGGCATATAGAGGAAAGTCTACACATATTAAATAGTTGTTGCTGCTTTGAACTTTCTCTTCTAGAAAACTGTAAATGAAAGTGGGGCTTATAAAAGCAAAGATAGGTACCATCTGGGCAGGTGCTGGTAACTGCTCTCAGGCTCTGCCAATTTACCAGATCATACAGCTCAATCTCAGTCTGTAACCACTTGGATTTGGATTCAGGAGGACTTTATCAGATGGTTGAATGGGTTTTGAGAGCAGAACAAATAGTGTCCTTCTTGGGCAAGTTTGTTCCGTTTCCTCTGATTGTGCTGTGCTTTAACATTTAACTGAGAATATTTTGTTGGGGATTAATAAATGACCAACACAAACCAAACACGCTGCAGACCAGAATGTTATGGACTACCCTTAATCAGAGAAAAAGCAGGACAAAGTGGTAGAACAGTTTTTAAGCAAACTATTGTGAAATTCTTCCCTGATTCTGTATTTATCAGAAGGTGTTGGAAACCAATTCTTAATATATTCTCATTAAATGCACTGTAAATATGTTTTATTTACCTGCATCCTAAAAAGAACTGTGCAGATGATGGGTCACATTTTCCTGGGCTGCTGAGAGGGTATTTCCCTCCCTGCATCTCCAGCCAAGCCTGGCTGCCTGGTGTGTGTCCTGCCCAAGAGGCTCACTGGAGATGGGTGCACACCTTGCTGCTCATGGCCAGGGCTTGGCAAGGGGGCTGAGTGTGTGACTGACCCCATAACATAACCCCATAACAGAACCAAACCCTGAGCTACTGCCAACAAAGTGCTGCGGAGGAAAAGGAACCTTCAGCAAGTGGCAATACAAGAGGGGAAGATCACAGATTTAATAAAACCTCATTTTCCCTTGGAAACGATTTACCTTTGTGTCAAAGTGCTAAGTGGAGTGTCCAGCATTACCTCCCTGATGAATAACTACATGCATGATTAACTTTAAAGCCCCACTAACATAGCTACATGCAGGGAATTACACTTACCAGAGTGTTATGGTGGAAATTTTTGCATGGCCCAACAGCTTGAATCTCAGTGCTTTGTTTCCCACAGCAGCTGCAGCTTCACTCTTCCACACCAATATCTGACTTCCTATGGGTAGATGGAGTGATGGCAATTCTTCTGCTAGGATATATGTGCATAAATGGGAAGATGTGCAGTAAAATTGTGTTGTGAGCACAAATGTATTTAGCTGTGCAATGACAGAACCACACAAATGGTCCCATATTAAAATAAATTCACAGAGCCTGACATTATGGAAGCTGAGAACAAATGTTTTGCCATGTAATCCATAAAGAAAATTCTTATAATATATAAAATTATCCAGATCAACTGAAAATATTTATGGGCCAGCCATGCAGCTGGTGTAAATCAGCATCACTGCGCTTAAGTTGGTGGAGTGACACCAGTTTTAGGCATGTGAAGTTTTGGCACCCAAGTAATTTGGATTTTCAGCAAGAAAACCCAGAGCTACTTATCCTGTGGATTTGATGATTGAACCTCTGTTTAAAAGGTTGTATTTTGAAAATCTGAATCAAGAAAATCGTATATTACATTTCAGGTTTTGAACAGCTTTTGCTGGCTGTGGAAACTTTAATTCATCACAGTTGGCACTAAGCATTATCTGAGATAGTGTAATGGAAACTTTTAAGGACTGATGAGGCTTTTAACATTCTACATGTGTATTTATCCTTTCTGGTTTTTAATATATGAGCAGATTGTAGGGCATTGGACCCTGACCCATATTCCATTACATTCAGGAAAAGCCTTTTCATTGGTGTCCAAGAGCTCTGGGTTGTTCTGTTGGTCAGCCAGACATGTATGTCGATCTCATGTATTGTCTATATTTATTTTGTGAGATGGGAAAAATTAACATGCCTACCATTTACTGAGATGTTTGCACATGCACATTACATCACACATTTAAATAAATACAGATGCATTTATTCCAGCATGTGGCTATCCAGACGTCTGTGCTTGCCTGGCATACATCTGGATCACTGAAGCATACGATTTCCACTTGTTTATAACTCCGTTCTTTCTGAACCAATTTTTTTCCCAACTTATCCAAGCCCACATTTCTCACTGGAGATTACATGCCAAGTTTGAACTGTTTTCAGTTACCCTAGCACAAGTCTAACATCTGAAACAATTCTTTAAGCATGCTCTAAACCAACCATATGGATTTTTACCAAACTTTCCAAAAGCTACAAAAGTATCGGCTTAAAGGAGTAATTTTTCTGGAAACTCATAAAGGGGCTTAGAAAGGAAGTACCTCTTTAACTATCAAGGAACACTCAACTACCAAGGACTTATTTTCAAGAAGTTCTGAAAGTCTGTTTCTGGGCAAACACATGTCCTGTGCTGTCTTCTTACACTGGGTTGGGTAAATTCTGAGTTCAGTTCTGACACATATAAGGTTCCTGACGTGTTATTTAAAGTTTCTGTTGAAACTCTGAGTTGGAGTTTGTTCTCAACATTTACCACACTTTCAAAAAATGTCTTTATACCTGGGAGACCCAACCAGTGAGTTCTGTGGTGTGTCCTCAAGGAGCAAGGGTAGCACACGTGGGCTTCCAGTTGGGTTGAATCCTTATTGAGAGATCAGATCTGCATAGCAGGAAACTTGGACTCTGGCTCTGAATTCCCTCCTTGGGCTTTTGGGCTGGTACAACAGTATTTGCAGCATGGCAGGTAAAAAGCAGTTTGTGTTGAGGTTCATCTAACAGGGGAGGTGGGAGCAGAGGAGCCTGAGCAGGCAAGCCTGTTACCCTAAGCCCCATCTGCTGCATCCTGACAGAAGCAATGTGGATAATTTCCATATGGTGTGTTCTTATTCTAACAAGCTTCAAGTGTTGAATTTTTTGGAGCTCTCTTTTCTTTTGAGATATGAGAGTCTTTTTTATCAAGTAGTAGAAATTAGGTTATCTCTGCATGACAGCAGCAGACAGTGCAAAGTCCTTTGGAAGCTTCAGCAAAATCACTTTATGGCCAGTTAGGGCTGCACAGCTCCTGTCCAAACAGGTCCACACACCAAAAATCCCTGGGTTTGAGCTGCTGAGCAGTCCCCCTTTATTGAAGAGTTCTCCAAACTGGTGGTGTTCAAGCAAGGTAGCAGCACCTGAGGGCTCTGCTCTCTGCAAAGCTTTTGCAGGCTTTGCTTTTGTGAGCTCTGAGTTGTCAGTATTCCCATGAGAAACTCCACAGACAGCAAATGCAATGGCAAACGTAAGCAGTATTTTAAGGACATAGGTGACAGTGAAACACTACCCTGGTTTTCCTCCCTTTTAGTCATGCTTTTCATTCCACCCTTGCTTGCAGGTGACATGAATTTGATTATCCCAGCTACTCAACCACCCAATGAAAAACAGCAGCTCCCATCCAGGAGCAAATCAGCATGAAATCAGAGACCTGACAGTGGTTTCCCAGAAACTCCCTTTAATGTAGTTACACTGTGGACTGGGTTACCTATTCAAACTAAGCTGGGCTGACACATCTGACCCAAGTGAGCAGCCCTGTGTTTGTGTTCAGCCCATCCAGCCCTTCAACGTCCTCAGATTACAGCTGCGGTGGGAGGGAAACATGAGGTGTTTAACAAATGCTATTATTTTATAAGCTTCTGTTAAATAGTTAGACAAATATTCTGTAATCCTTCAGGCTCATCTCAGGTCAACCACATAGTTAATGAACAATGATAACAAATTAGCAAGTTGAAATTGAAGCTTTGGGGAAAATGCCCCATCTCTTCATCACACGCCTGCGTGCACATAGGCAGAGCCTGTTAAGCATTTACATTTTAGTTCAAACTTACTTGCCACACTCAAGAAAAATAAATTTGCTGCATTTAATAAGAGGATTGAAACCAAAGGGCGTTTAATCTTTTATGATCAACAATAATATTTAAATGCTAGAATATATTAAATCTACTTATAGCAACCCCTCATTACACAAGCTGTGTTTTCTTCCCTAATGAACTGCATGTTTCAAAATACAGTGCTACAGAAAAGTTTGTGAAAATCTGCTTTACTTTCAAATGTTTCACAATATAAACTGCAGGCATTTCACATTTTTTATAATTTAAGCTTTAATATTATGCAAATATGTCTTAGCTGAAACACAGAATTCCTCCATTTGGAATTATAATACAATAGCAGAGCAGTGAATGTTTTTCTATAACCACTGTCTTTCTCACCAAAGGCTAAAATTTATGGCAAAGTATGTGAGCAGAGTACTATGGAGACACCAAATAGTCTGTGTCTTACTGCACTGATTAAACAGAATACCTAGAAAATGTAAATAACTGGATTTCCATGCTAATATTGTAATGATTAGTTCTTTTTTTATACCATGCTCAAAAGAACAACAGGCACCAGACAGAAGAAGAAATACAAGTCTCTGTCATGAATATCTTCCTCAGTCCTACACATGCAGGATGAAATTGTGCAACTTTATTCAGGTGAATCCCTTCAAGTGCTGGCTTCCCAAAAAACCCTACATGGTAGCAGAAGCAAGAGAGAAACCTGTGGGGTCATCATTTAGGACGGGTTTTTTTCCCCGTTCCTTTTAAATATTTCCTTCTTCAATTCTGCCAATTGACTTGGTATCTTTTTATAAAGATGGGGTTATTTTTTTCTTAGAACTGTGGAGGATTTTAGGCACCAAAACTGTTGCTGTCATATTTCCATTGTCCGGAGACAAAGCCCTATGGAGCCCTGGAGAAATCTAAGTGGAATATTTCTCAGTGAGGTCCTGATGCAGTAAGGTGCTTAGCATCAGATAGGACTGGGACCTCAGACAGAACCTATTCTGTTTTTAAGTGGTCTGTGAGGGGATGCACTTTGCCTGAAATTCATTCCAGCCCAAGATTGTGAACACAGGGGACAATAGATGGATTGGTGTAAAACTATCCCAGATAACTGCTCATACATCTTCCCTCTGTCACTGAAATTTGCCATGATGTGTTCAAAGCCAAGAGGCATTATTTGTGCTGTCCTGGATCTGTTAAGGAATGGCAGGGGGAGGACAGAGATACTTAGGGATTTAAAAGCAGAGAGAACTCTATGAAAGAGATAAAAGGAGTCAAATGCACAAACCCTATTTGAAGTCCTTAAAGCATAAGAAAAGAAAGTATTAGACTTACCACATAGGGAGAGCTGGAATTTGTGTAGCTCTGGCCCCTGTGAACTGTAGCTGCTATTTTAGGGGTGGTCTAAATGTTTGAATAGCTAGCCTGAATTCACAAAACTTTTCCCTACTACTTATAATGCTCTTTTTTTCCTATAAAAGTTGACTCTTTTAACTGTTATTGTTTTTATGAACTGATGCATCTGTTGCCTTGTTAGAGAGAGGCAGGAACTCTTTGGAAGCAGAGAAATAGAAAGCAATGAAATGTATTTTATGCTGTAGCTATCTGCATCTAGAAGTGGTTTTCCACCAAGCCAACACACCAGGTCTAGGACAGCTGTGTTTGACTAATAATTGTCTCTGCAAGTAGTCTCTGCATCTTTACTACCTGTTATCCCATATTATGGTCAAAATTTGTTTCTGTTATTTTTTTCCCATTTTTTCTAAGCAAAACTACGCCAATATCGATGAAGTCAGTAGTGAAAACCAATGGCTTCTGGTGAGTTTGTGCTTTGGTATCATGTATTTCTCATTTACTCAGTTTGTCTAACATTTTGAAGATCTATTTTGATTAATATCCTCACTAAGGTCCCCACCAAGCTGTTGTTCATTTCAGGATGCCAGCATTATAGATCAGGGAAGAGCCCAAAATTTATTATTGGTTGAGAGCTTTAACCCTACTATTACATAATAATAAAAACTCAAATTATTCTGTTGCCTGGACTTTTCAACATTTTGCTGGTATCTGATGCTAGGGTGCTGACCAAGTAGGTTGTGAATTTTCTATCTCCTGTCAGCTACAAACATGCTGAAGAAAGACATTTTATTTACAATTTGTGAACTGTACTGTACACAGCACTGACCACAGAGCTGGGAAATCTGTAGAGGTGAAAATAAGAGATAAAAGAGAGTTGTTCAGACCTTTCAAACACCCCATGAGTTTGCAGTTGTCTCGCCCAGTTTCCCAGTACCTCACCAGAAGTTTAATAAGAGGATCATACAAATGAGGGTGTCTGTGTCAGAAGGGTGGCATTGTGAGCATCTTTTGAGAGAAAAAGAAGAATCTATGTCTGCCATGCCTTTCAATATTTCATAGAAAAAGTCAAATTCACAAGTTCCAAAGAAAAAATTCACACTGAGAGCTGACAATCACCTCTCACTCACCTGTTTTACATCATTACTGTTAAATTTAGCATAAAGCTGAGAATAATTATATATCTTTGCCCATGTATTGGGTGTGTAAAGTTGAGTATTCGTCTCCCACAGTTGTTGGCTCAAACTGCACCCAAATTCTTCCTCAGGACTGTGAGTTTACTGCATTCTTTGCCTCAACAGAAGCTGTTCTCTTAGAGAAAAATAGCAGGTGGTTTGTTTTCACTGATGGGTAAGGTGATTCATTCATTATTCATATATATGAATATATATAATGATATATTCATTGGATAATATCTTTTTAATATCATCCAAAGAATGATATCCCAAGTCATCCTTTGTGCTCACATTTCCTGTTTCCACTGTGCCACTGGTGTTTTATTCCATGTTGTTCAGACATTACAGATTCATATTGATTAATTCTTAACAGGGACAAAATTAAAATTTAAAAAAAAATTAAGCGTTTTTCTGGACATTAAATGGGTGCTGGAATAAAATGTCATTCCTCAATCATATAAACACCCTAAGGAA
Source organism: Ammospiza caudacuta (assembly GCF_027887145.1). Taxonomy (NCBI): domain Eukaryota; kingdom Metazoa; phylum Chordata; class Aves; order Passeriformes; family Passerellidae; genus Ammospiza; species Ammospiza caudacuta. The sequence goes on along the minus strand of NC_080601.1, from coordinate 32,727,857 downwards.
ATTTCTGTGCATGCTGTGGTGGGCCCTACTATAAAGGAAGTAGAGTGACATAATTAACTGCACTTTTCATGACCTACCCTGATGAATATTTCCTGAGTCTCAGAGAATACATTTCTATATTTCTATATCTATTTGTATATTGATAACTCCACAGCAGTATTCAAAAGCAAATGTGCATTAAAAAACCAAAAAGAAGCAGACCCATCAGGATATATGATAAGACTACTGCTGGAAAGATTTTCTATTAGGTTGAAGGCAGTTTGCCATATTTGGGAGATTTTGCAAAATCTTTTTTCAACTTTTTTCCCCACCACCAGTATGTTCACTGTACAAGCTCTTGAAGCAATAATCTGTAAAATAATTGTAAAAGTTATTTTGATAGCAATCAGGTTGGCTGAGTATTTGTCCAATGCACAAATCTCTCAATAATTCAAGTGCAGGCAATTCAAGCAGAGCCAAGGGAAATCTTTAGCTGCTTTCAGCACACAACAGAATGAATGGAAAGATGCACTTCTCTACATGCTTGTTTATGTCTTAGTTTCTTCATTGATGTCTAATAATATTTCATCCAGGACTCATATAAACTATTTTTAATGATTAATCCAAGATCAAGGGATTTTTGACAGAGGAAATTCTATTTATTTTCCAGGAATGTGAGGTTCATAGCAAAGCCTTGATTCCAAAACTCACAATTGCATTGAGTGGCCACAGTGGAATCCCAAATCTCCTCGCCCAGGTGGTATTTGTCAAGAAGCATAGCTGTAGTCACAGATGTAATCAAGCAGGAATCCAGTTCAGTTGCAGCTCTGTTTCCTGCATTTCCCAGAGATTGCATTGTCTGGAAGTCAATGCACAGGGACAAGCAGCGAATAAACACTATATCCAAGGAAATCTGCCACATAAGCCCTTTGAAATTCAATCTCACAGTGTTTTTCTGATGTGAGCGAGTGCTACTCAACAGGTATCACAAGTCAAGCTCCAGTCTTTGCCCTTTTAGTTTCCATGAGCAGGATCAATAAAAGGCCCTGCAAAACACTAGATTATAGGCTGGGTAGGCTGGATGCAGAAGCCAAATTAACAACCTGCCATGGTGTAGAAAGCTGCAGATTTGCTCTGATGAATGGAGCTCATAGTAATTATTATTTTTTTTTCAGAGTGCGAATTGAAACATTATTGTACAACTATTAGTTTCCAGGAAAAAAATGTAATTGCTTCTAGATGCTGCTCGCTGTTTTCAAGAGCTCTTTAACCTTTAACTTTTTCAGTACAAAGGAAGCCTTGCTGTGCAGTGAATCTAACAAGACCATCATTTATAGTTGGCAGAGTTCATTAGTCAGTCGTAACAGTTTAATTATTAGCATTTTAATGCATGAGTGTTTAACTAGACATAACAACAGTCTTTTAGGTACAGCTTGAGACTTCTTGAAAGAAAACGAACTAATTGGTGCTGTTGTTTATACTGTGCCTCAAATTAGACAACCAAAATTCAAGAAATTTGGAGTCAGATTTTGTCACCCATTAAATTAACATTCTATTTGATGGCCCTTTCAGTACGTTTCAGCTTTAATGAAAATATGTCTCTTTATAGGAATAAAAACTCTTTCATCTTTTGTGTCTTAAAAAATTAGTTTTGGTGAACTGGGCAAGGCCATTTCTTCAGTTCAGCCCTTGCCTCAGATTCCTGGTTTTTCTCTGAGTTGATTTCTCTTCAAGCTATCACTGCTTCCAGAAATGAAGGTACAGTGTCAGCCATGGGGCAGGTTAGTAGTTATCTGAGGTATATGAAAAGTTTGAAAATTAAAAAGTTGCCTATATTTGAAAACACTGATGTTATACAAAGAATAATTTTTTAAAAATTTTATTAAAATGTTGTCATCAGTCCATTTTTCATTTTTTGAAAAGTGTTTGATGAAAACTTTATTTTCTACAATCTGAAATAATTTTTCAGTTTGTTCGTTATTTTCTAGATTTTGCTCTTCATTTAACCCCTGTAGCAGACCATAATTTTTTTTCTCCCTTTTTTTTTTTTTAATTATGGATTGCTGGAAATAACAGTTGTGTGGGAGCTAGAGATCTGAAGGGGGATCTTTGGGAACAGGTTGGGTTGCTTGGGAGATCAAAGCAAGAGAACTAAAAAAATGTGGATGCTTATCAGAACAGCGCTTCCGGACCCTCAAAGAATCTAATTTCTGCCTGTGGACCAAAGGAAAATATGTGAACGTGGGTTATCTCTGCTATCTTGGCATGGCAGGTTAATGGTGCTGGCAGAACATGTGCTGGGAAATCCTGCAGTGCTGCGTTGTCCCACGGCAGTGATGCCACTGAGCAGCACCCCTGACACTCCGTGCCTGTGGCTCCTGCAGGGTGCAGATGCTGAGGGATAGCTCCCATTAGTCCTTCTCAACCTCTGTTACACTGTGACCAGCAAATCAGGCATGACAGCATTCCCTGCTTTCATCCACCTTTGCTCTGTGATCCTTCCTTCCTCCTCTGCCATCCTTTCCTCTCTGCCCTGGAGCACCGTGTCCCCTTGGATTAAAGCAAGGCATGGACTAATAATGTAGAGGAGCATTACAGCATTTTGTCAGGTGAAAGGGGATTGTGCACATAGATTTTCTGGTTGTTTTTGTAAATCTTGGAATCCCAGACTGATTTAAATTGGTGCTCCTGTGCTGGTACACACCATGATCCCCCATGAGCATCTTACTCTGAGAGCAATGAGTGGCTTCTGCACATCACAGGGTGCCCTCAATACTGATAAATTATGGGATTTCAGGAACTGAGCCCTCAGTTGCTTCTCCATAATCTGGGAGGTGATGACTGAAAAAGTTTTGCAGAGTCTCAATGTATCTGTGGGGCGATGCTACTGGCAATTTTATTTTTTTTTTTTTACTTATCTTGATAAACAGACTGTTTCTCTGCAGCATTCCTGTGTTTTCTGCATGATGAAATGTGTTGCAACAGGACTTAAGCATCATTTTAAAACTGTCCCTGCTTACAATTTACTGCAGACAGAAGTGTTACATCATATTTACAAGGTTAAATTAGAAGCTCCAGGTTTTACAGAAGAAAGAAATACCTATTCACGTCGAGCATATAATGACACCTCTCCAGTTTCACAAACAGTTTATTAGAATTCATCCATTTTAGCAGGATATTTATACTCAGAAATAAACATTTGCTGTGGAAATGCCTTTTCCCTCAACATTTCCAGACACAATGTGTCTTTAGTCACACAAAGGGCTTTTATTTTCAAGAAATGGTATTTCGGAACTGGAAATGCCAGCTCCCTGGTGCTGAGATGCAGTTTCTGGAAGTCTCTTCCAGATGTGAAGCTTTAAGGAATTAAGTTATATTGGGAAAATGGATTATCCCTCATGGAGAGCATTTTATCACCTCGTTAGGTTTAGGAAGTCCAGGTGATAGAGAAGAGTGGGAGAAAGAGATGCTTGTACAAAATGCTTCAAATGACAAAACAACATGGAAAGACTGCCAGATAATACACTCATACTGCTGTAAAGTCTGTCTCTGTGTTGGACCATGATTAATATGTCATCATTTAATCAAATGATGGGATGAAAAAGAACAAAAAGACAGAGCAAGCCTAGATTGTCCCTATTCAGCATGTTGAGAGAGCCACTGAGCAAATGACAATGTTGTGATGACAGACTGACCATACTACCAGGCAGCTTCCTGACAAAGGAATGCCACCTGATCTCTTAGATGTGCATTTTTACACTATTTCTGCAGTTGTTTTTCTTGATTTCTGCTGCCACTGTCCATCTGATTATGCTTTGCCTGTGTGTGAGAGAGTGAGAGGGAGAGAGGGGGGCAAGAGAGAGGGGAGAGTGTCTGTTTTGTACATATCATCAGATTTGAGCTTGCCCTCTGAGGATATCAGTGCCCTAATTAGCACATCAGTATTATGCAAAAGGTAGAAGCATTTCTGGTTCCCTTTAGTCACAGAGGGCTTGCTTATCCCACACACTCTTGTCTCAGAACAAGGGAAGTTTGTTCCTGGTGTAGCTGATTGGTGTCCCCTCCCTGTGAACAGGACACTCGTTCCCCTTGGGAATTCCTCCTGAGCTTGAAATGGAGTGGCAGCCTGGTTTTCTATAACCCTATTTACATCTGTGTCATTGTTTGTTTGCTGCTGGAGTCAAGGCTACAGGTAACACAGAAAAACAGACCCTGGTGCACAAAGACTTGTCAAATACCCTGTACTGGCTGTAGTTTTTACCTGTATGCCAGGCAGGGCTGAGGGTGTTTGTCTGTGCTGCAGCTCCAGATGTTAAAACATGGACAAAAGCTTGTTAAGGTTGTAAAGGAAATCACAAAATGTCAAAGCTCAGCAATCACAAAATGTCGAAGCTAAGGCTCACTTATAAATCCATCCTTCTTTAAGGTATGAATAGCAGGGTAGGCAGTTTTAATTGCATAGCCACACTCTGTTTTTCCTAGATGTGCATGTGAGGTAGAGGGACCCTGTGTGCACATCTACGGAGCTATGCAGTCTGGGAGAGCATATATTAAACCCCTTTTTCTTACCCATAAATAGAGATGATTCCAAACCAAAACCCTAGCTTCAAGCTAGCTACGGACCTTAGGGAATTCAAAATCAGAATCTGGATTTGGATCTGAATTTAGCAGCTTAGGCCCATCTGCAATAAATACATACAGGATGAAATGTAGATAACTGAGATATAAGGCTATATAGACTTCAAAGTGGCTCTGATAAAATCATGATAACCACAAGAAAGAAGTGGTGTGTGATCTCAGATGAGATATCCCCAAGATGTCTATACAGCTTAATTTTCCCACATTGTGTCCTTTTATCTTGGATGGATAAAAGGTGAATTATTATTATTATAGGCAGTGGAGTAGTAACGCCTGTTATTCAGGTTGTCTAACACTTTCCATTGTTCCCCCCCTCTAGTCACTTGGAACTTTTGCAGACTTTAACCTTTCCAGCTGAAGTTTCCCATACTTGGTGTTTGCCTCAGGTTGAATTTGATGGAGGATAGACATTCTGCTTTGCAGCAAGAGTGGTGGCAATAAATCATGTCAACATTTGCTCCTGCATTTGTAAACTGTCGTTTTGAGATAGCTGGGGAGAGGACAAGGGAGCAAGCAAACAGACAACTTTAAAAGCCTGCACCATCACACTCCTCTTATCAAAGAGCGATCGTGTTAAACCTGGAGTGACAGAAAGTCAGACAGCAGGTGGGTGGGAGATGAAGGAGGGAATGGCATTTCTCACACTGTGGCACCTGTGCCTTGCCTCTCACAAGAACAGCCCCTGCCTCAATGGGGAAATCCACCTGCTCTAATATCTCTAGGATTCAGTTCTCACATAGCAGTGCAAAGAAATAAAAGGGGTCTAAGTCTGAGAAATCTGCACAGCCTGAGAGCTGTCCCACATTCCCCACCCAATCAGCAGATAGGAGCTGTGCTCAGCCAGCCTGCCATGCTAGCTGATAATTATTGTTGTATTAATTGGTGCTGTTCAGACTAGACAGAATGTAAAAGATCCCACTGTGTCCAATAATTAATGTTTTTCCCTCACTGCAATGTCATTAATAAGGGGTTCCTCCAAGAAACAAGTAATTGGATGGTTCAGCTTCATTAGGGTGTTTTTAGATAAGGTTTGGTCTAGAGACATATAGGAAAGCTTATTATGTTTATTTAGACTGTATTATCTATTGCTAATGTGTTATACTGATTTTGTATCTTCCACATTCTCAGGGATTGCAATGATAAAAGGAATGCACAAATTATGGTTTAAATGAACAGAAATACTGCCTTTAATTTGGCTGTATTGAAATGATGAACAAAATGCCATCTCAAAATAAATATCACCAGCATCCTATAAATCTCCTGTTTTCTCAGAGACATGCAAAGCTATTGTCACAGGAAGACAAAAGTCAGATTTTACTAATTAGAGATGAGCATAGTGGAGCGCTCTTGTTTTGGCAATTATCTGAGCAGCTTTGGAAACTGGAATGTGTAAATCTGGGCTTGGAAATGACTTTCAAAAGAAGACTGAGGGGCTTTTTCAGGGGTATCATTTACATGGTCATGTATGACTTTATTATTCTGCAAGGATGCCTTGGGAATCTGACTCACATGAAAACTTGATATGCAAGTGAGCTCTAGACCAGGATGTGGCGGATTTACACAGGAAACATATATGGCTAGTCAAAACAGCTCTGTTTTACCACAAAGGAGCTTTGCACATGCTTTGTGAGGATTTTATGTGGGAGCTTATTCCTGAACATAGCACACAGCCAGTTTTTCACAAACCAAAGTTACTGTAGTTAAATTTTTTGGAGCAACTTAGCCAAACTGGTCCCGTTCACAGCTGCATCCTCCTTAATCTCATCGCAAGACACAGATCTCCCACTAGGAAATAATAATCCACAGTTTAGTGTCTGTATTATGCTTAGTGCAAACACAAGAGACCGCATTCATCCCAAAGTAATTCTCTAAATATGAGAGATCTTGTTACAACGGGGATGCGCTCAGCCCAGAGGGTGTCAGATAGTGAAACGGGCTCATCACGCCGAGCTAAATAAAAGCAAAGAAAAACATCATCAGGGAAACTACTCAGAGGCTCAGATGAGTTCAGTTGATCCATATTAAGTTATTGTGTTGGTCAGCATTTTCAGTGAGTTGTGCAAAGGGCATTGAGCCAGAATCTCATCTCAAGTATTTACAGTTCTAGACCCATTCCATTAACTTCTCACTGTGGCAAATGAAAAAAGAATTTGCCTCCTCCCTCCCTGCCAGATACATCTTTGCCAAGAATGCTGCATATTGATAGCTCTGAGCAAACTGTTGCCATCAGTTCTATTTTAAAAACAAGAATTTTTATAAACAAAATGCGGGATTTGTCCAGACAAATGTCTAAACCCATCACAGTAAGTTCATCTCACAAAGATCTGAATGCAGCTCCAGGAAAGTCGCCATGTCACAATTTTCTATAGTAATGGGATGTGATTTTAGCTATCATATTTCATTAGCATAAGTTGTCTCTAAAAGGCACAGAATTTTTGATTCCTGCCCATGGCCTGCCCCAGTGTCTCTGGACTCCTGTCTGCTGCAGGATAGCAGAGAGGAAATCACATGTAATTCTGCTGGAGTCAGGGGTGTTACACCAGCACAAATCACAGCACAATAATGTCCTTGGTGTCCCGGGCTCCTCAATAAGATTCACAAAAGCAAATTCCATTAGCATGTGTAGAAATATGTCTTTCTCATAATGATATGACTATAAACTTTTGTACTTGAGAACGGTAGCAGAGAGACCCCTTGAAAGCCAGATATTGATAACTTGCTTTATGTTTAAAGATGTCAACAGAATACAATGGTTCTCAGCATCCCTATTAGTTATCTTTAGTAAGAGAGAAGAAGATTTAAAGTAAGGGAATGAGGTTTGCAATGTAACAAGATAAAGTCATCTCCTGCAGTCTAGAGGATTTCTTTAATCTTATTTTTAGAGAAGAGCTGAGGAGCTTTTGCAAAACCAGCTTGTTTGGATTCAGTTCCTATTTTATCTCACCCATGAAAGTTTAGAGTTGAAGAGAGAAACAGATAAAAGTTTTGAGCAAACTGAGGTGGTTTTACATTTCACTCATCAACCCTCTTAATCTGGGTTTGCTTTTGTAAAACCAGTTTTAATCCACATCTCTTCTTATCCAGTCTACCAGAACATGAAGGATGCTGCAGAATTTTGGAATTAAGGGACGTTTTCTAAAAAGTTATATTGTCTTCTGGTTTGCATCTAGAAAATTGCTGAGGTGTTTTTTTTTTTTTCACTGACAATGGAAAGCGTCAGAAGGAGTCATTACTTATAGCCATAAGTAAAAATATTTCATTTAGATTCTTTCATGAGAAAATTTCTCCCAATTAACTTTGCCCAAGGAAAATTTCAGCATTTGAAAAGGACCTCTTTTACTGTACAGGATTTTTTTTTTAATATTTCAATCAATATGAACATTTTGAATACAAACAAGAAGGGTAATTTTCCATATTCAGAAGCAAGCTAGTCTGCATTTTAATTTCAGGCCCCTGATCTTAGTTAACAGAGAAACTCCTCTGTATCCAGAGTTTATCTGTCACTATGGGAGGAGTGGGGATGAGAGAGAAAATATCTTCATTTTAGCCATATAGAATACAGTCAGGACTCTGTTTTCTCCTTTTTCCAACATGATATGAAAGATTTATCACTGGAGACCTCTGCTAGGAACATCTTCTTGCATGATGGAATCAGTTATCTGCTGTAAAATAGGCAATAGTCCAAACAACAGAGGAAAAAAATATCTTCAGATAAAGTTTTATAAGTTAACAATTTCTGATTAGCATTGCAATGGTTCCTCATGAACCTGATTCCAAGCCCCCAGAGCTGTCAAAGAACTACCAAGCCTCTACATTTCTCATTAGCCATTGCAGGAGCTAAATGGAGCGTGAAAGTTGATATATTTTACTGCAGTCATTCACCATGGCCTTTGATCAAGGAAAACATTTCCCGTGTGTGTCCCCTCCTTCTCTTCGGGGAGAAACAGGTAAATCAACACTCATCCTTCTGGATTGCCTTGCACTATCTGATTCATTCAATAATACTGCCAAATATTTTTGTCTTGCCCCCAAGAACTTCTCGGGAGAAACGTTCAAGCCCCGAAGGACCTGGGGCCTTTTCCGAAAGCCGGAGCATTCTCAGCATTTGTTCCTACATCTCTAAAGTTCCTGCAGGCAAAGATTTACAATCCCTGTCCTTTGCCTGGTATTGTTCAACAAGGAGGCTGCTGGAAGAACAAGAAAGGCAGAGTGGTTTAAAACGCCAGGAGTTGGAAGGTTATGCCTACATGTGCATCTCCCTGCTATCAGACACAGCATCTCACAGATCTGTCAGGGCTCTGCTGCCAGCAGCGTGTGGATTCACAGCTGGAATGCACTGGCTGAGTCAGGGGAGGCTGGGCTGGGGTCCCTTGTGGTCAAGGCACTTGGAGATGAAAAGCCAGCCCTGACACACTTTCAGAGCATTTGCCTGCACACAGGCTTGGCTTGCAGGGCCAAACAGAGCAGAGATGACCAAAATCAGCTGCCCCAGCCCCAAAGGGTGTGATCCATTTGGGTCAGACCTTAGGGATTCAGAAGCTCCAGCCAATAGTTTGTAAAGAGGAATAAAACCAGTGAGAACCATAATTCAGCAGTCTGTTTAACAGCAAAGGTCAGCTCTCCACAGCAGGGGCACACAGTAGCCTAGTTTAGTGTTCTGCCTTTTCTGTTCAAAATTCCATGCCCTTAATTCTTCATGAAGCCACTCGCTTCCATGCCAACGGACTCATCCAAATGTAACAATCAAGCAAAAATTTAAAAAGCAAAAACTACTGAAACGATTCCTTGTCACAGACATCTTTTATGAAAAATCTTTTCTTTAAGATTTTTTTCTCCTGAGAAGCTGGGAGGCCTCAGGAACAAAACGTAAACATTGATTATCTGCTGCTGTGGAATGCAACAGGTGCATCTGTGATTGGTGTCATGTGGTTGTTTCTAATTAATGGTTAATCACAGTCAGCTGGCTCAGACTCTCTGTCCCATACAGAAGCTTTTGTTATCATTCTTTGCTATCCTATTCTTAGCCAGCCTTCTGATGAAATGCTTTCTTCTATTCTTTTAGTATAGTTTTAATGTAATATATATCATAAAATAATAAATCAGCCTTCTGAAACGTGGAGTCAGATCCTCATCTCTTCCCTCATCCTAATACCCCTGTAAACACAGTCACAATTCCTCACACAAAGATTTTTTTAAATTATTATTCCTCTTCTTACACACTGGGGATAGTGTCTAGCACTACCCACAGACTCTGGGTACCTGCACCAGCACAATCCCACAGCATCCCTCATTAAGGGCTCTAAACCCCAAAAGCCTGTGTAAACAGGTTGGTCTTTTCCCCCTGCTGTGTCACCACAAGGAAAATGCATTTTGATTACCAAGGAATACATGGTTGTCCAGCATTTCCTATTGTTTGTTGCAGCTTAAGCTGACAACTCCTCTACAGCTATCACCAAACCAGACTGACTGCTTTGAAAATTTGTTTAACAACAAATCCTCCGTGCCTTGGGCAATCTGGACACCAACACCAGCGTTAAGAGAATGGAAGGAAACTTAGGAGGGAGCATCCCTTGTGCTCACTGCCAGCCCTTGAATTACTGGGAAGGCATTCCTACAAAAAGGGCCTCCAGTCAAGTTGGTGAATGGAAGAGCTGCCTCCAGAAAAATCAATTCTGTGTGGTAAGAGCCCAGTGCCTCTGTTCTGGAGGCCTTCCTGCTTTGAAGCCAAAAAATCAAATGAAGCTTCAAAACTTCATCTCATCTCTAAATTGTCATAAATCTTATTTGTTCTGTGAAAGGAAACAGGGTAGGCTGAATGGGGAATCAATTGGATGATGTGTTCTGGAAGTCCTGCAGCTTCTGAGTACAAAGAAAATCCCTTTCCATGTCTCCAAAAGGTATTTTATTTTTTCACATTGCTTAGGGTGCTCCCAGTTTTCACAAAGAGGGAATATCACATGCTGACACTTGTGGAATCATTTTTATTTACACATTTTTTGATTGGAAAATGAGCCAGCTTTATTTCAAGGGGATAGGCAACACCAGGAGGAAAAAAAAAGGGAGGGATAAACCCCACACTGATTGCAAACACAATAAATGATACACAGGCACACACACAAAAAGGAAATTGAAGAATGGAATCTGACCCTCCTTGAAACGCAAACTGTATACAGATTTACTTCTAAAAATGAACAGATGTTTCTGAGATTAGGGGAAACTACTGTATAAAACCTCTGCTGGGTGCCTAATATTTTAAATTCCACGGGCCATGGTTCCTAAAGTCCAAGTTTCAGAACTCTCAATTCTCTAGTAAACTACAAAACATCCAAAAGAGACATAACTTCTTGCCTCTCTCCAGTTCCTGATTTTTACATTTAGTTCCCAGCATTATCAGAGATCATTTACTGGCATGAGACCCAGTAATCTGTCATCTCGTCCTGGAACGTTGCATAACATTATCCCTGGCAGTCCTGGAAAGAAGACAAGCCTATCTGATAAATAACACACATGTTTCCTCCAGCAAGATATGCACAGTCAAATTCTTCAGGACACATCAAACATGATTGCAGTGAATGCATGTTGCTAGACTGATGAATTATTTTTTTATTTTATTTTTTAAAGTATATTTACAGTGGGAAAAAACCTATGGAAAGAAACATGAAAGATTTTACCTTTTCACCTGCATTTTGAGCAAGAAAAGGTTGGAAGCCAAGGTCTTAAGCCCCTTACTGACTCACTGGTGAAGAGGATTTAAAATACATTTTACCCATTTCACACATGTCCAGTGCCTGTGAGAGGCACTTCAGTGTAAATGTTACATCTGCTCTTCAATTCTCAAGTGCCCACTCAAGGCCATGAAAGTACTTGACAAATTTTGATTTTTTATTAAGGGATATTTCCAAATAGAGCATTATTATAGTACCTTTCAACTACAATAACTATGTGAAAAGATTTCAATTAGTAAAATATATGTTAGATTGATGTGTCAAGAGACTTGGGAGATAGCTGATGGGAAACCTGCACCTTTGTGTTTATTCATTGCCTGATGATACAGCAGCAAGTAACGTTTCTATATTTTTGTTTCTAGCAATCAGAAAGGCCTAATAGGTTGACACATGCTTGCAGGTATTGCAAAAATGTTATATTTTTGTTTAATTTGAGTTGTAAGAAGCATGCGCTCAGTCTCGTGCTGTGATGCAAAACTCCTGTTTTCCAAAGTACCAGAAGTAGCAAAATGCTCTGGTCCCATCTTTGGAAGAGAATTGAAAAATTCAGCCAGCCTTTCACAGTTTCTATATTTAGGATCTTTGAGAGCAAAATAGAACCCATACTTAACCAGATATATATAGATAAATGCATATACATACATGTGTACATTTATACACACACATGCACACAAAAGAGGAGTTGTACTCTTTTAGTAAGCAAGCTCACTCCACAAGTCTTGTGGGTTTTTTTAATTAAATGAAACAAGTCAATTTGGGAGCACTCAGATGCAATTTAGGGTTTTTCACACACCTCAGATGTGTGGTACTGACTCCAAAGAATATCAGCTCTGCCTGCGAAATGTGTTTGTAATATTGATGCAACACTGCCCACTGTTGTAGTGGCTAATGAAGAGATAAAATCCTGCAAAAATGGAGCTGTGAGTCTGTGATGTGTCTAGAGTAGGAAAAAGGGATACTTCTCTATTTGAAATATTTGCTTTTTACAGTAGCTGATTTCTGAAAACTAACTGAGTGTGTCATCATTTATAACTCTGTTGAACGCAGCTGTTATTTTTATCTGAATTCTCTTTGATGAGTTGATGCTGTTATTAACACTGTTTCAGGGTAACAGGAGTATTTACGGATTTATATAGCTGAATAATTTCACTGCCTTATATATCTGTCTCTGAATAAGATCTTGAGCCAGAATTATTCCACTGAAGCTGAGACATCAGCTGAAAACTGGGTGGTCCTTAATATGCAGAATTAATAGAGCTGCACATGTGGGCCAAAGACCACAAAAGTGTCTTCAAAACTCTTAAATTACTTCAAGGAGGTTTGGATCAGACCAGGAATTCATGGATAGAACTTCATCTCAAATTATTTTAAAGACTTATTCACCCTCCTTTTTTTTTTTTTCTCCTAGGACTATTTGAAATCAGTATGTAGCTGAAAACAGCCAGAAAATGAACATTACAAACAGAAGAGTGTTTGGGGTATTTAGGAACCAAAACATTGGTTTTAAATGCATATGTACAAGTACAAAGAGCACCTGGGCACCTCCATACAACAAGGCAGGTGTCTAATGGAAATTACAGTGTTGCTGATTTACTCTGAGGCTTCTTGTCTATTTATAGCCTTCAAAGTGCTTCCATTGCAAAGGTGGGAGGCACCACAGTGTGAACACCTTTCCATGTGCATTCCATAGTGCAAAGTGATGTAATTGCTTGATTGTTCTTATTAGACTTTTATAATCTGTATAAACATGTATGGCATGGTGCATAAATCTAACAGGCAAAACAGTTGGCACCAAAGTCTTTATTTGAATTCACAAATGAATCCAATGCAGGGCTGGTGCCAGCCCTGGTTGTTGTCTCGCCATGTGATTTCCATCCTCCTGCTGTACCTGGTGTTGTACAAGTAAGGGCAAAATGGGTGGGTGATGTTTGCAAAAGCCCAAAAAACTGAACCAGATCCCTCTGCTCCCAGCATGATTCTGATGCCAGAAACCAACAATTAATTTTGTAGGGTTCCTGGGGTGTGGGAGATCCTGGAGATGTGGCGTGTGTTGATCTAAACAACCTCCCACCACTGGGGAGCTATTTTGTGTTTGCTATTTACATTGAATAGCATATAAATTTATGTGTTTTCTATTTATATTGAATTATTTAGGGGCTTGTTATGTGAATTATAAAGCAGCACTTTGCGGTTTTAAGTCTAATATTGTGTGATCTCCAGTTGATGAGGCAGGCTGGCAGGATTACCCACAAAGGTTAGGATGAAACAATTCAGAATCTGGCAATTTGTGTGCAGAGCTAAAGTTTCAATTAATATGCAGCAAAAGGTGGGTAAAATAAGTTTTCTTCTCTTAGTTTTTCTTCCAAAGACACCAAACTGCTTTACTTTTTACACAAAATCCAGTAAAAGAGGTTTGTTTTGAGATATCCAAGGGTGACAGAGGAAGGGACTCATTCACTGAACTTAAGCAGCACCAATATTTTTACAAGTATTTGTGCAGTGAGATTATGTGAGGAAAAAAATGGCAAAGTCTTGCGTGTGGCAAGGACTGAGGAAGAGGAAAATACGAAGCATGTAGGATTTGCACAGGAGGAAACCATCAGGCCTGATGGTAGTGGACAATAAATTAGATGGCCTGGGAAACAAAAGAAAGAAGGAAAGAAACATAAAGGGAAAAAAGACAAAGGAGTAAATCTAAGAAAGATACAGAGGAAGGCTGAAAAAAGAAAATAAGATAAAGTCCAAAACAAAGCAAGATTTTCTAAGGAATTGAGAGTAACCCATAAGGCCTCACAAAGCTTATGCAGTTCCTGCTTATTTCTCCTTTCTCACTGCTTCTCTTGTTCTGTGCTACTGGCCATCACTTCTAACAAAAAACACAGGATTATTGGCTATCTGTAAACATAATTAGCAGATTTAGTGCTTCTGCCACCACAGGGAAGAATGAGAAATCTCTGATCTTTTCTGACTGGTCATTTAGTGAAGCACAGAGTTAAACCTATCAGTGTTTTGGAAGACAGATGGGAGGCTGCACAGGAGATGACAATGGGATGCACTGTGGGCAGCAGGTCAGGGCAGAGCCCACCTGGAATTCTGTGTCCAGCTGTGGTGTTCACCAGCACAGGAAGGACACAGACCTGCTGCAGAGTCCACAGGAGATGATCAGAGGGATGGAGCACATCCCCTGTGAGAAAAGGCTGAGAAAACTGGGAAAAGAGAAATCTCCAGGATAACCTAATGGCCTTCCAGGGCCTGAAGGAAGCCTGCAAGAACAATGGAGAGAGATTTGTGCAAGAGCATGTAGTGACAGGACATAAGGGAAAGGATTTACAGTGAAGGGGAGGATGTTTAGAAGGAAGAAATTAGGGAATTTAGGAAAAAATTGCTCCCTGTGAGGGTGGTGAGGCCATGGCACAGGGTGCCCAGAGAAGCTGTGGATGCTCCTGGATCCCTGGAAGTGTGCAAGGCCAGGTGGGACAGGGCTTGGAGCAACCTGGGATGGTGAAAGGTGTTGTTATCCATGGCACGGGGTGGAATAGATAATTTTCAAGGTCTGTATGTCCCTTGAGGATCATGGCTTCCATGCAACGATCTGCTGGGTCCCAGCAAAGTCTAGTGAACAGGAGGTGAGTAACAAAAAAGTGCTCCCTGGCAAAACCAGATGCTTTTCTTTGTGATTGATATTTTCTGACAAGCCAAAGAGTGAAAAGCAGTGGCAAAGGAACAAAATTCTTCAGCATTGCTGAGGGGAGCTGTGGAAGTTGGCACATTGGCCACAGCACAAGTGTGCACATTCACAGGATCACAAGATCACAGAATCACAGAATCACAGGATCACAGGATCACAGGATCCCAGAATCACAGGATCACAGGATCCCAGAATCACAGGATCACAGAATCACAGGATCACAGGATCCCAGAATCACAGGATCACAGGATCCCAAAATCACAGGATCACAGAATCACAGGATCACAGGATCCCAGAATCACAGGATCACAGGATCCCAAAATCACAGGATCACAGAATCACAGGATCCCAGAATCACAGAATCACAGAATCACAGAATCACATGCTGAGTAGAAAGGAGCCCACAAGAGTCATCAAGTTCAACTCCTGGCTCTGCACAGGAACTGTGAGCAAAGGAGAAAACTTTCTGTCAGACCAGTGCAAACTCTGCAATCCTGCAAAATCCTGCAAACAAACCCAGTTTCTTTACCCTGAGCCAGATTCAGCACCTTTTCTGCACCTACAACGCACTAAAGTCAACCTTCAAACAAATTCTCCTTTTAAAGCTGGGAACAGCCTCACATCATCCTTCATAACCAACACAGGCTGAGCAATCCAGCCAGGCAGTTATATGGCTTTTAGTCTCACCCCAAAATATTGGATGTTTGCATTTCCATGGGGTGTGCCAGGCCAGGTGCTTGGGGCTGGTCCCATGGGACCCCAGGGCATGCTGGTGACAGCTGCCCCTCTGCACCCAAGTGGCACCAGGACTTAAAATTGACATATCAAGACTTTAAATTGACACATCAAGACTTTCCTGATTACTTTTTCTATTACTTTGTATGGCCAAGCCCAAAGGGTGCTGGGACATCCCCAGCCCATATTGGAGATTTGGGGTCATGCTGGAATCCAGACCCCAAATCCAGTCTGGAAGCCACCCTCACCTCACCTCACCAGGAGCAGAGGAGGACCAGGGGCTGGTTTTCCTCTGCACACCAAAACCCATCCATGCTGTGATTTCTGGAGAAGGACATTGTAAATGTCAGCGCCTTATCTTAGCTCAGCAAACACTTTAGTGAGCGCAGCCGCTGTTTACGGCGCGCTAATCTCGGCGGTGGGGATTGAGGCACCTCCAGCCTGGCAGTGGTGGCATTACGAGAGGGACAATAAAGTACAGCAGGATAGCACAGAGCTACATTAATTTATAACACTCACTGAGTTACAACCAGCAGCCTTAGATTAATGTGGTGTAAATTACTGCATGCTACTCCTTTCGTGTAGGCATGGGGTTGGGTTTTTTTTTTTTCAAGCAATTATTTATTTTTCCCTGTTCCCCACTGTTCTGAATGCAGTTATTGACAAGTAACAAGGTATGGATTGTTATTGCTTTTTTTTTTTTTGGTCATAAATCCCTGTAGACGTTTACTTAACATGAATTAAATCACAATCATGTGTCATTTATTTTGCATAAAATGAGACATAAGTAGTCTTAATCATATAGCTGTAGAAAGAAACAACCACACCATTGTTTCCCGTATTTGAACAATAATTCTATATTTAAACTTAAATATTATAATTAGCAGCTTTGTTTGCCTTGCTTAGAAGTAAGATAGGTAAGATTGACACCTCACTTTTGACACCAGACATTAGATTTAATAAGCATAATTTTCATTTATTTGAGTCTAGACTGATTTTTTTATCAATGTATTTATTGTAGAAAGCAAATGTACATAAAGAAAGTTGGCATATTTATGAAGAAAGCTGAAATGACTTTTATGTGTTGCTTTGTCCAACTGATAAAATACCTACTGGCATGAAAATACCTATAACAAGAGCTGAAATCACACCAAACTGTAATTGACATGCGATTTTTAAAAATGCTCAAAGTAATAATATACTATCTCGTAAGTAAAGATTCTTCTGTTCACTCTTTATCCATTTCCAAGAATCTTTTTGTCATGTAAATTTGAATTGATTAGTTTTTAATTTGACTTTCTAAAAATGTGCTCTGAATACTTAATTCCAACAAAACTACATCTTTTTTTTTTTCCACTAATATTAATAACAATAATTGCAGCCCACAGATGGAGAGTCTTGATGGATATTCTTTTTAATACACACAAACTTCAGCTGCTTCAAGGATCTTTCATTTTGCTGTTACCTGTTTAAGCTCCAACCCTCCTCTGCTTATGCAGGCAAACCTGGTGGTTGCTGAAGCAAAAATCACAGTGTGACACAGAAATAAGTGAGAATTTTGTCAAAAGCACCCTCTGAGAGGATGAATTCACTGCAAAGCCGATGAAAGAAAGCAATTCCTGCCACGGAGATCCTGCTCTGGGGGAGGAAGGATCAGGGAATAGCGGAGAAGGAATTTCTTAAAGTCAGGGGCAAAAGCTGATGGGGCACAGCTGCTCCTGCAGAAAAAGGGAGCCTGGAATCCAGGTGATTTCCAAAGGCTGGGAATGCCCTACAACTCACAGAAAGGGATGCCAGGGCAAAAGGGAGACGTTCAGGTGCAAATAAAATCACTGATGGCAGAGTGTGCTTCCAAAATTAACAATAAATCCAGGGAGAGGAACTCTGCTGTCGGATAAGAGAGGCAAGCGGCAAAAAATTAAATTAAAAAGGGGGGGGAAAAGGTAAAATTAATTAAAACATTACCAAGAAACGCAGATATTTGTGCAAAATTTGAGGTTTTCTCCAACAACACCTTAAAAATACAGATCTCTTAATTTTTATTTCTGCTTATCATGTTAGAAGGCATTTCCTAAAGACTACTACTTTTTGATATATTTTTAAAAATCAAGGTAGACAATTAATTTTCTCTTTCTGGACACCCAAAACCTCATGCATTTTTGTAAAATTATATTCATAGCTGTATATTTTATTGTTCATATATTACTTTTGAAGCAAGCTTTTCATTTCTTTCCTCCTTTAAAGCAAAAGCATATCAAATATTACAGGATAGGCATAAAAACAAATTATGTTTGAAATAATCTAAAGATTAAACTTTATTTTTCTTAGCTGATTGTATTATTTGAACAATAATATTTTCAAAAAAAATTATTCATCTGCCTGATGAAAGAAAGTACCTGATACATATTTTTATTCAAATATTAGTCCCGTGGAATACTGGCAACATTTTATGTTTCAGCCTAAGCTACAAATTCCTTCAGAACAAATCAAATGTCTTTAAAGAATATTTCTGTTTGAAAAGGAATTAAGCTTTCCTGAAAGAATTTTAAAGGTTGTGATATTCGCAGTCTGATAAAGCAGCACCTTTAATGAAATTCTAATTAGCAATTTCATGCACTTTGCTATTAGTCATATCAGATTAGTGCACATTTTCACAGCCTTCCTTTAATTAAGTGCACTTATTCCAAGTTTCAAACACTTTCCTTATAAGATGAAAACTGTGCTGAAATGTTATTTAGTAAACAGCAGACGTGTGAAAGTAAAGGTGCATTCTCCATGAGCTGATGGACATTTTTAAGCTGCCCACAGATGTACTCAGTCCTGCTGCCTGCCAGCTGCCTGGGGGCTTTGTTTTCTGGGTTTTGTTTGTTTTTTGGGTTTTGTTTGTTTTTCTGGGTTTTCTTTGTTTTTCTGGGTTTTGTTTTGTTTTTTGGGTTTTGTTTGTGTGCTTTCTGCACGTGCCTCCAGAAAGTGCAAAGGGATGGAGCACAGTTTTTCAGACGGCTCTGGAGGTGTGCAGAAGTTTTTAGTGTGTGCAATTCAGGTAATAAAAACAGAATTTTGAAAAATTTCAGGGATTCCAGGCTGCAGCACCCTCTGTCACATCGCCCTCTGTCACATCCCCCTGCACTGTTCCAGCAGAAGCTCTTGTGTAAATCCAGCATTTTGGACCCATTATTATTTTAGCCACCCAAATAATCAGCAAAATTCCCACACACTTTAGTGGGAATAGGTTAGGCCTTATCTTTCATAAAGGATATTGCATTGCAAAGGCAAGTACTTCTAAAATACTGTACATAACACTCATCTCCCTGCAAGCTGATTAACTTGTGGTCAGCATTGTAAAAGGTGAGAGATTACCAACACTGCATTAATTCACAGAACACCTTGTTTTGCATGATAGGAGCAACACAGGGAGTGATTTAACATACGTAATGATAAGCAAGTCTATTATGTGCCAGTAGATAAAGAATATAACATGTTTCTTCCCCTTTCTGCTATGTGTAGCTGCAAAAACACCAATGTGATCATTTTTTCACGGTTTTCATATTTATATCAAGCTTTATATATATGAGGGTTCATATATATGAAGGTTTTCTCATTCCAGAGCAGAGTATTTTGTTTTGTTTTTCAATGCTCCCTGCCAAGCGCTGCTCCTCAGGTCTGTCATGTTCCAGGATTTCCATTTCATTGTATTAGGTAATTGCACATGTTTTTAAACACGTTCTCTTGCTGATGTCATTCATTTAGACTGTAACATTTCTGACATTTTTAGGTAGTCCCCCAGGCCTCATAGCCCTCTTAGCAGGGTCCTTTCAGTGAGGGGTGTTTGCTTTATGATTACTGACTGACATCTCAATAACTTGGAACATATTGAGCAGTGCATGTCTAGTGAGCAGCTTTTTTAAATGCATGGTCCACTTTGTCAAGTCATGTGCGAGCCATAATTTAGGCTAATAATTACCAGACATGAATGCTATGAAACACTGATGTCTACACTTTTTTTTTCCCCCTCTAAGTACTGAATTTTAATACATCAGAAAAGGTTTTCCTTAGGCCAAGATAAGCCCCCCAAAAAGCTCATATGGAAGCACTTTAAAAGTGATAAATGATTTGGAATCTGCACTGTCTACTGATGTACGTCTCAGGAAAGAAAATTAGAGCTAACAGGTGTTAGATAGGGAATGGTGAAGCATTTTAATAGAATTGTCAAAATGTTTGTCCCAGTTGCTGACATTAATGCATGCAACAAGAAATGTAATGCTGCACTGCCAATAAATGATTACTTGTTTAAATTTCAAGTTGATGGCAGGAAATCCTAACTTTGTCCACTACTTCTCTGTACAGGCCATCCCTCCTTTGCTTTCCTCTATGATTTGCATCAAAGTGTAATGGCTATATGGCTCACGTCTGCATGCTTTAAATAATCCATGCCTGTCAAATTTCATTTTTTCCTCTCAGATCAGAACCATCATAACCCCTTCTCCGCCAGCCTTGAAGTCACTACAGATATATTTTTACATTTTGGGGAAAATAATTTAAATACTCTGAGTTGAGGGATAATTAATCTTTGAATTATTTTGTTATTTCAAATGTATTTACTAAGTAATCTGCGTGAACTTGTAATTATTATGTATTTGTGAGGTATTTTCCACGTAATCACAAGGTATTTACATGGTCATATGAATCCTGTAAATTATAATAATGCTGGGGGAAGGGGTACGAGGAGGGAAGCTCTGCTGCCTACAGTAAAAGGCTTTTCCAGAAATCTTTGGAATTCTCCTCAGTGAGGTAGCCTGAAAAGGCAGGAAAAGCACGTCCTTTAGAGATTACTGTGATTTCTGCCAACAAAAGAGATTCAATATCCACGCACAGTTCAGCTGGGTGAAGGGGGAGTAGGGAGTGCAGATAGTGACTTTTTTTTTTAAATCTCTTGTTTTAGAGGCAAACCATTAATTCAAAAGTTGCTGCTATTTTTCAGAGGAGCCTCGTCAGTTTACAGACTGCTGGAAGCTCAGCATCCATTCATGCTTCAAAGACAAAAGGGAGATTTCTCTGTCTAATCTTTGCAGCAGCCTAAATGGGATGTAGCCTGTAGTCAGAGCATCTCAGGCTGCAATCTTGTCAGAGCTCAGCACACATGCACAGGCGTGTTCACACACACACACACACACACACACACACACACAGCTTTACAGCCACAGCATGTACAAAGCCATTTCTCCAGCGTGGTGAAAGCAGGGGAGCAAGCTGGGTGCTTATTGCCATTTTTAAATGCCTGGGAGACAGCAAACAGATATTTGGAGAAATGAACTGATTCAGAGTGAGTGCCACAGTGGGGCAGATTAGAAATGTGGGTGGAAGAGCCTCGGATATCCAGTCACAGGGGAGAAGTCCTGTGCTAGCAGAGCAGGGCTGTTTCATCCCTAACTGGCATCTTATCTCTCCACAGAGCCTGTGGTTAAAAGCCAGGGCCTTTTTGGAAGCTTTTCCTCACAGATGGGATATAAAAGCAACGCCTGCCTAACCACTTATATACATTAATAATCCCACAGTGCTTTCCAAAAGAGGAAATATTGACCCAGGCACCACAACAATATTCTGCTTGCTTATAACCCTCATACATTTAAATTCAATCTGGTGTAATGTTATTTTTGACTTCCTGACCCAAATCTCTGTGTGTGTGTGTGTGTGTGTGTAGCTCTGAGCTGTTAAGCAGATGATTGCTCCAGTCCAACAGTAGATCCATCTCTCTGGTGCCTTGGAAGAGATTTCTTAGCCTGTGTTTCAGTGAGCCTGTCCTGGAAAATGTGCTGTATGTAAAACCATTGGCTGAACACAGCACAGCATCCACAGGGCCATTTTTACAGCATACACACATCCTTAGTTTCCCTTGGCTGCATCATTGCCAGAGCCTGCAGATGGAGAAAGGCTCTCAAATCCCTCTGTTGGTAAAAAGGAGAAAGTGCTCCAGCAATATTTTCCTCTCCTTTTCTCCCTACCCACACACAGCTCCCTCAGACAGTGTCCAGCATGTGTGCAACAGCAAAGTGCATTGCTCTGGGTGTCAGAGACAGGAAATGCACTCTCATTTCACAAACAAACGCCTGGGACCTGAAAGGACAGGCTCTGTCTGGGTTCCCATCCTGCCCAACTTGTCCCCCTGCGATGGGGACTGTCACCTGCTGTAGCTGCACCACTGCAGAGGGGCATCCTTCAGACCCTGCTCTGCAAATTATCAGAGCCAAAGTAGATGCTGAAAATTCTAGGTGAAAAAAACCCACAACCCACTGGCAGCAGTAAAAACCCCAACCCCAGGCTCACAAATTTCTGGCTGTCCTAACAAGCAGCCATAAAAAGTTTTTCCTGACGCATCTTTTAAAATACATTGCTGAGCTTGTATATTTTATTTCAGTACCATTAATGCAGGTGGCTGCTATCTTTTAGACACTTATTTTGTGTGGCATTTGAAGCCAGTCATTTTTTCTCTTTCCTCACTACAAAACCATAGTTCTTGATACAATAACTGTAGAAATGAGCCTAGACAGAGTAATATTTCAAATGCCTCAAGCCCACTGATGTGAAGTTGCATTGGTGATCCATAGTGAGAGAAGTTTGGTGTATGTATTCTCTCCTGCCTGTATTTCTTGTTGATCTCCATTGCTAAAATTAATTCAAGTAATTTTCAGTATCCTACTCATCTCTGTTGTCGAACCCTCTCACCCACCCAAGGCCTATTCCTGTCTAAATAAAAAAAATTCCATGTAATGAATGGTCAAATATCAAAGATAGGGCTGTTTGGGCTCCCTTTCTGAGAAACAGCAATTCAAGCTGGAATGAGTCAGAGAAGGATTGCTAAGATGATTCTTGCACATGGAGCATGTCTTATGAAAGAAGATGAAAGTTTTCTTACTTGGAAAAAAAATGTGCCTGAAGTGTACTGCAGGATGAGCTAGACTGCAGCATTTAAAGATGAAGAAATTAGTATAAAACCAGTCATGAATAAATAAGTGAAGGCTTAGAATTGGAAGTATTTTGCTCCAAAAGGATCAAGGATCTTTAGCAATCTCCAAATGGCTGGTTGCAAGGAAAGGCAATCACTTTCCACAGTGAGCTTTAATGCACTGGGAGGAAATGCAGCAATTGATCCCCAATATAAGGGATTTCTTCTCCTGTACTGAGGATTTACAAAGGCTGTATATAAATAAACAATATGAAAACCTTTTCCATTATATCCCAATGCCCTGTGTGACCACGACTAGAGGCAAACACCTGGGCTTGCAGCTCTCTCTTGAGTTGCTGTGGAGCACACACTGATTTCTTCCCCCATTCTTGGGATCAGCCTCCCAATTCTTTCTGGAAGGCAGAACTTTTGGAAGACCATGAGAAACTGTTGTGCCTCCAAAAGAGCCATCTCACTGGAACTGGGGAGGGTAATTGTGCTGGAGAACCACAAGGTTATGCTGCTAAAGAAGCAGATGAAGCCTTGCTTTCATTTATTCTCCAGAGCCCATTCAAAACACTGGAAATTTTCCACAAACACAGAGAGAGAGGAATAGAAAATCCCAACATTGATCAGTTCATTACTCTTGTGAGAGTTTTGACCTTATTCTTTACATTTCAATGCATAGTACACATTAGTTGGATAAAATGTCTTTAGGAAATCAAAATACATCTGAGCTCAAAAGGTTTTCTAGAAATGCTCCAATCTGACACTTCACAGTGGCTGTATAAGTCACCTCTGTGAAGCTTTTACATTGGAAGGAAATAGTCTATTGTGAAAAAAAAATGGTTACCTTAGACCTTCTACCTTCATATCCTGCTCTAACAGGAGGGTCTTTCTACACGGGCTTGTCCTTTCTCCTGGGTGCTGGTATGAATGATTTTGGCTGGACCCTGATCACAACCTGCACCTCTTTCTACCAAAGCACAGTTGTATGATTCTCTCTCCAATTTTGCTGGAGGCCATGTCAAATATCCCTGGTAAAGCCAAAAAAAAAATAAAAAAGACCAAACAAGGGCATGGAAAGATCGCTTGTCCAAAGTCCAAATGCATTGTCCATCCACTGAACATCACCATCCAAGTGAAACCTCCAGATCTTCCCACAATTAACCCTATGGCTCTGACCTTCAGGCTAAAGTTTATAAGAAGAATCATCAGCAGGACTAAAAGCAGCAGGAACAGCATCAGGATAAGCTCCGCTGCCTCCAGTGGGAGCAGGGAACAAGCTAAAACAGACCAGCTCTGTTTAGTTGTCAATCCACCCAGTGCTACCTCAATGGCCTGTCACAGACAGCTTGTCCCTCCACTGGCAGGCAGCACTGGTGTGAGTTCCAGTCTCACAGGTGCTTTTTCCACTGAAAACAGCCCTGGTAGTGAATTTCTAGTTAAGCAGAGCCCATCTGATACAGGAACCCCTGTAGCTGCTGATGGGGTCAGCTGGGAACCTTTCTCAAGCTCTGTCCCTCCCTGTGAACTGATGAGACATGGGGCGTTTGTTCACAGGGAAAACAAAACTCTGTTGGATAAGTGAAAGGAAAGGTGATTAAGTGTGGCCAGACATCCTTTACAGACAGGCAGCTCATCAGGGGAAACTCAGTGACCTCAGGGGCCATGAGAATACATCAGAAGTGTCTCCGCTTGCGGAGGAGAAGACACGGACACGGGCCGGCCTTCAGCTGATGCAGGAGCAGCTCTGGCAGGGTGTGTTGGCTCAGGAGCTCTCCCCTGATCCCCTGGAGCAGCAGCAGTGCTGGTCCATCCGTGGAGCTGCACAATCTCTCTCCCAGCAGCTCCCATCGAGTTCTGCAGGATCCCTGACCCCGGGATCGCTCAGCTCGCCGCGCTCAGCCCAGCACCGCGCGCATCAGCCTCGCTGCAGAGAAACGTCTCACCCAGACAATATTTCCTGCTTCTCCCCACAGCACTGCCACTCACCCAGCACGGGAATGCTTTTCATTAAAGGCAAAACACATATTTTCTATCCGCACGAGCCCACGCTCTTTGTGCCATTCATCGTTAGGCATACCTAATGTATTCTGCAAACCGCCCAGCTCTCCTGCTTTCTGCCTTTCGAGGCATTTCTGAAATCAAATGAAAATATTACACCCCTGTTTACTTTTAAATGTTTTTTTTCCAAAGCAAATGCATTCTGTGTTTTAAGTAAGATACCACCACGTATTTATGGGAGTTTAATAAGTTCTTCCATTAATAACATAGACAAACTAATTTACCAGAACGTGTCTGTTTTAAACTTTGGGAACAAAGAGTGGGAGTATGAAAATCAATCTTTCCTTTGTACTTGAGCCACTGACCCATTAAAGCTTTGAAGATCATTTCTTTAAGAAATTGTGAGGAGTTATTTAACTACAAACAGCAGCTACCTTCCCATTCCAGCTGCGTAATCAACCGTAATAAATTAGAGGAGGAAAAATAAAGGTTCACTCCATTTTTTTTTTATAACTAAAAATTCTTAATAGTACTTTGACAAATCGGCCAAGAGCAGAAAGAAACCCTCATTCCTCCTGAGACTGCTGTTTAGCACAAGTTAAAACATTGCTTAAAAGCTATTTTTTTACTTTAATTATGGCTCAAAAATGTTCTTAGTTGCCCGGGCTTAATTATTTAACTCAAATTAATTGTAAAAGTTACCCATCGCTAGAAAAAGTTAACAAACCTGTGAACTACAACATTGGTAATGACTGCATGTATAAAAACATCCAGCAACTCCTTTTTTGCTTGAAAAATGAACTGATGGTATTATTTATTGTTAGTTATCATCACTGAGTATTTCACAGTTTAACACTGAAAATATGCTCAGTTATGTAGGAGAGGAAATTTAAAATAATTTTCATCTTAAACTGCTTAAGCAATCTACATGCCAAACAACCATAATGTTCTAGTTTTCAGAAACTCCAGTGGAAAAAATCTGTATGGAACATCACTAAAACCTGTGTGCTAAAGGCAGAAAAATACCAGCCTTTTTAAAAAATCTAACATATGGATAATGTAAATTTTGTTTAAAATACCTCTTTTGATTCAATTTTGATGGGCTGTACTTATGATAAATACACAACTGTTTTCAAAGTCTTCAGAGAACATGAAATAGCATTTTTGTGTTGCTGAAAGAGTAACTGTGGTGCTCAGTGACAGGGGACAGGAGGGTGACCCTGCAGCATTTCCCAATTCAAAGGCTTGGAGAACCACATCAAAGGGGTAAAAATTCAGATTTTTTTATTATTTTCTGCTTTTCTAAAGTGTTTTTGCTAAATCTACCAGAGCTTTTACCCTTTCCAAACAAGGACATCAGAAGTTCCTTCCCCTGCCCACACAAGATGTGCAGGAAAAGAGAGCTTAATAAACACTTTGCCATTTCATAATATAGAATAGACTGCAATTCACATTTCCAGAGAGGATTTGGCACAAAATGTGATGCAGTTTATACCAGGGAGTTCAGTCACTGTGCCAGACAGTCAGTGCCCACACAGCACAGGGGCTGGTAACTCACTGCTTATTCATCTGCACAAGACTGGGGACAGTTCTAGACCAACCTGCAGTCATCTGCTGCCTTTTTTCTGACCTCAAAGATCCCAAACATTCAGATTCAGTTGGGTAATATTTTCCACTAAAATACTTCAGTCAGTTTTATTCCAGTTCGAATTGCTACTTGATTTCTGGCTTTATATATACAAAAAAAAAAAAAAAAAAAAAAAAAAAAAAAAAAAAAAAATATATATATATATATATATATATATATATATATATATATTTCAGGACATTTGTATTTGCTCATCAAACAGATCTGTTTATTAGTGTGAGAGATACTCAGTCCAGCTCCAGCAATTTGCAAGTCTTTAGAAGGTTTTTCTTTGCAGAGGCATCCAAAAGGCATTTTCTGAGTGCTAACACTTGATGTGGATCAAGGTCCAAGTTCCAAGGTCTAGCTCCTCAGGGATATTTAGAGAAGTACATTTTATTGATTGAAGGATTAAGTTGCTTTGAGGATCTGATCTGAAATCCTCAGCTCCACAGACTTCAGAGAAATGATGCCATTTATTACTGCCATGGGTCAAGTTCTTGCCTCCAGGGCCAGCTTTGACCAGCTCAGTGCTCCCTGTCTAGGTTGCTCTAAAACTGTCCAAATTATGCAAACCCTTTCATTAAGGCCAGCCACACCTGGAATTCTCATGAGAACAGCTTTCCCCAGAGAATTTCACTGATTTATCTCATTGGGGCTGGTTGAACGTATCTGCCGGAATCTTATTAATTATTAATTTTTGTTAATGCTTTTGGCTGAACGAGCCTCTTGAACTTGGTTAAAAGAGTCTGAGCACATAATACTCAGACAAGAGGTTGCCTGGGAACTCCTCACTTTCTCCTGTTTGCTGCTTATTATTCATGATACACTCATCAGTCACCCTGGAGCACGTGTCCATCCTACAGGTAGTGAGCACCATCTTCACCAGGAGCTCCTGTTTTGTGACCAAAACCCAGATGAACTGTCAATAACCTGTTTAAACACATGCCTGAGTCCCTCTCTCAGCAAAAAACCTGTGGGCTGATATTCTTTCAACAGATAACAGCAAAGACAAGCCCATTTTCAATATTTCAATAAGATAATAATTAATTGCAGCTAAGGAAAACTGGGGACTCCAGGTGCTGCCAGAAATAAGTGTCCTGATTACCCAGCCCCTAGACACAGCTCATTTTAGTTCATTATCTCCCAAAAATGTGGACAAATCTATACTTATTAATCTGTTTTGCTCCAGTTTCTCAAAACAATAGAAAGGGTTTTCCCCAAGGGAGAAATTTTCATGTAGTCAGATGCTGAAAATGGGGAAAGGTTCATTCAATGAAGTTCAGAACTTCAAAATTACATCTGGAATATTTTTTGCCTCCATTATTAGTGGAGATGAGAAAGTGCCAGAAAAGGCAGAAAATATGGTGGACAGAGGTTTTAAAATCCCCTAAGTCACTGAAGAGTTCATGGCCCTTGGACATACAAACATGAATCCCTGAGATGCTTCTGAATAAAAGGCCATGGTAGAAATATCTTTCTACTCCCCATCTCCATTACTGGCAAATTAATCATATGCTAAAAAAAATTACCTTTAGGGCTCCTTTCTTTTCAAATCAGTGTAATTTCTCTTAGAGCATCCATCTGATTTAGCTGTGGTGCAGTTCATAACATCATTAGAACAGCACATTTTTGTGTCAATTAACAATCTACTACAAGGTCTGCCCTTGCAACTATGTCAACATATTCTTCACCACTGCAGATCACGAAATACAGACTGCAATAGTGTTAAAAAACAAGCTTTTAGATCCATTTTACTTTGTTGCAACACTGCTTTGCAGATACTGAATTAGAGCCCATTTAAACCATTCAAGCATATAATCAAATTTCAGTAATGAGTTATTAATTAAGCAGGGGCATCCAATTCTGTGCTAACTGCCTCATAAACAATCGACAGGAGATTTGTGAATTTTGACTTCCTGACACTATTAAACAAATCAATATTAGGTTTCAGACACAGCAATTCAGACAGTTTTCCCTGTTATTTGGCAATCGTCTGCCTGGAATACTAATGAAAGAATTAAGAGCTGTAGATTTTGCATGTGTTCCATCAAAAAGATCCTTATCTGTGGGGAATTGGGGCCTGATTTGCATGGCAGAAGACTTTGCTTTTGTAGGTACAATTTTTCTCAATATGTCACTCATTAGTATTTATAAACTACAGAGCAGTGAAGCCTTCAGCCCCTATTCATAATGAACAGTCATATCCCTGCTGGAGATACAACTGAACAAAGCTGTTTATTTCTTTCTTTATTTAGTGGTCCTTTCCCTTTTGTAGCTAACCTAACCTGCAGAAAACTTGGATCTAAGGAGAGCTCTGAGCAACTTACATTTCATTTTTTTTTTTTTTTTAAAGGGATGTGTGCATGTATATATTTATATACATATATGAGTGAATGTATATATATTAATGTATATATATGTATATACATGAATGTATATATATATGTATATAAATTATTAAATTTAAATAACAATTAGCTGTCTAAGCAACACCTTTGTTTACACGCAGCAAAAAATCACCTTCCGAAACCTTCCATAGATTTATTTTTAATTTCTCTCTCCCCGCTGACAAAATGAATTCAGGCCCCAGTTCAGGCAAGCTTTGGAGCTAAGCAGGGTTTTGCTGAATGGGGGATTAGTGCTGAGCAAAGTGCTGGGTTAACAGGGCTGCAGGATGGAGTCCAGAGAGAGGCACAATGCTGCCTCCTCCTCCTCCTCCTCCTCCTCCTCCTCCTCTGGCTGCCCTTTGCTGCTGTCACCGAGTTGAACTTCACCTAGGGATAAGTGAGTGTTTAGTTCTCATAATCACACGGTCTTTGGCCCCTTAATGAAGAAGACAGCAGGGGCTACCAGCACCTGTTGAGGTAAAGGCTTTTGTAAGGAGGATTATCTGCCTGCCCAGGACTGGGCTGAGGCGGCACGTGGCCACTTCTCGGGGTGCTCTGGATATGCTTATCCCAGGGCTGCTTTGGATGCTTTTGCTGGAAATTTCTGGCTGCTCTCTCCAGAATCAGCAGAAGGAAAAGTATGACCAAAGCCCTGACCTAAAATTTCTCCTCCACTTGTGTCTGTGATTGAGTATTCTGCAAAATTTTGACTTAGAGGCTCTACAGGAGGCTCTTTTCTTACATCAGTTTATTATTTCACAGGCTGTATATACATTTTCTCTTTCTTTCAGTATCTCCATCTCAGTTCCAGATACAAGAAAAATGCACAAAGGTGTATCAGACTTAAAATGAAGTTAATATTTGTTATACACACCTCGGTTTCTAACACTAAAACAGCCTCCTGCCAACAGAAACACTGAATCTTGTTTGGTTAGCAAAACTTGTGCTGTATTTACATGAGCAAGTATCCAACAATTTAAAGGATAAAAGCCTCCCTAGCAGAGAAATCAGTGTGAAAATAGGTCAGAGACCAAGCCTTTGGAAAACAACACTGGCGGGTAATGATAAAAGTGCTGTGGAGTGATCAGTTCCAAAGTGGGTCAGGATTCTGTCTGCAGGAACAACACTCCTGCTTTATTTCTCCTGGAGAATACAAAATGTGCGAGCTACACCCCAGGATCCCCTTCTTCTGCTTACACCCCAAATAGCTCCCAGCCAAAATTACAAATAAATTATAATGGATGCACAGAGTCAAAAAATGCTGTCAGAGGACAACACAAGGAAATTAATCTGCCTACTAAATGGCAGGGGGAATGTAGAACTGAATGCATCTGAGTCCTGTTTTATTTTGCTTTTCTACCAGCCTCTCGCTCCCATTATTTCCTTCTCTCTAGGATCTTAAGACATCTAACTCATTAAAAATCTCCTTTTTAATTATCTGCCAGGAAAAAAAAAATTAGCATAATTAAGGACATTGAAATTTAGATTAACAACCAACCCAATACATGGCACTGCTTCCAAGAAAAGAACATTTCTTTTAAATCATCATAGACTACCCAAATGTTTCCTTTTGGTTTCTGTCTAGATTTCTGCTCAATATGGCTCTGAGAACATATTTGAGTGCATATCACTTGATCTGTTCAGCAGCATCCTCTTGTTGGGTTTTTTTCATAGACTCAGAGTCACTGAATGGTTTGGATTGGAAAGTACCTTAAAGATCAGCTAATTCCAAACCCCTGCCTTGGGCAGGGACACAGAGCAGGTTCAAAACCCTGCCCAGCCTGGCCTTGGACACTTCCAGGACAGGGCAGACAGAATTTCCTGATGATCTCCCATAAATTTCCCCAGGAGCACCATCCTGCCAAATGCCTGCAAGAGCAGGGTCCCACTGACCTGAGGTGAAGCAGGTGGGTTTGTTCACCTGCTGAATCCAAATACCACTGGTAGGAGACTGAATTTCAAAGGCTTCCTCTACCATCAGCACTGGAATGACTGGATTTAAGGTGTAGACAGCCTGAGTACCTAAAAACACAATTGAACATACCAAAATAAATAAAACTGGCATAAATAAGACAGGAGAGCATGTTTCCTTAGCTCACTTATGAAAACAAAGATGTGTGTTGCTCGTTTGGCTTACACACGCACACACAAAAGTGATTTCTTCAACTCTGTGTGCTCCCTTCTTGCCTTGTTTTCCATGATCTCTTGGAAATTTTCAAGTCACTAGTCAGTTCAAGCTCACCTGCCAGCAGAGAAGTGATGTGAGAAGTGTGTTCTGCAAGCTGAGGGATGCAGAGCATGCAGCTCCTACAGGGGGAAGGAATGCTGACCAGTCTCAACACCCGGGCTGTGCTTGTTGAAGGAATGCTCTGGTGGGGCTCCTCTCCTGTAGGAAACACCAGAAAAACCAATGGAACAAGTGCCACCAGGGGCTGGCTGCGCTGGCTCTTGTGTGGCAATTGCACCCTGTAAAATAGATGTATCTTTCTGTTTTGACATGTTTCTGACAGTGGCAGTGTGATAAATATGCCGAAAACCCAATGAGCCCCTACATCCAGATCTGCCCAGACCTCGTGTGTGTCTCAGATCTGCACCTTTTCAACAAAATCTGGCATTTCCAGGTGCCCAGAAATGCTGTATGGACACAATTCCCTAAACAGCAGAGCCAAAACACCCCTAGCACTGCGTGAGTAAATGCCCATTTCTCAGAGCCCCACGCCAGGGCAGGCTGCGGCAGCTCTGTGCTCCCCATGGATGCTCCAAGATCCACGGGGCTGAGCTCATCCCACAGTCACAAACCTTGGAGGAAACCAGGTTTCATCAGCTCTGCCTCTCACAGAGCTGTGCTGCTGTTAAGGTGAGAATATCCCCTCAGTGTGGAAAAAAATATGAAGCCTGAATAAATTAAAAACGGGAGCTATGTTACACGTTACTGTCATTTAATTAACATCTCATAATGTGTTGCTTAAGGAATCAAGGCTCTATCAGGATAAAGCCTATAAGCATTTTCCCTGTTTAATCAAAAATGTAGATCACATCACATTTTATTTCTGAAAAAAAAATTACACACTTATTGAAAAAGCTATGATTAAATTTTATATTACGTGCCATTTCTCTGAATTAATTCTCCTCCTAAAAATTCAGTGTCAAAGAGGAACATGGAAATTAGTGTATGAAATTTGGAAATCTGCAAGGATAGATAGATGGGTTCATTTGACTTTATTAAATTTTGTTCATTGTACACAGATAATGATAATATTTATCCCTATAACACTTTATGTGAATATATTCTGACATTGTAGTTTGGACTAGCCATCTCTTCCTAGACAACCAGGCAATTCCTAGTGGAAGAAACTCTTTTTTTAGGTTTCCAATCTTCTTTTCCTTTCTTTCTTTTTTTGCTACGGTGGATTTGTATTATTTGGACTGAAATTGTGTGTGCTATCTGCCTGCTTCTAGTTAATAACCTATTTATTTTAGTCATCACCATTCAGATCAGAGGCAGGGTGAGGATACTCTCATACATTTTGGAGCACAGCATGAGATTTGGGTAAAGTGAGGAGGAAGGAAACACAGCATCTTATACTGACCTTGAGAAGAGACCAGACCACAGAGCTCCTGTGAATGGTTCACTATTGGATGCTTGGCCCTGGAAAATTGAAACTCAAGATGTGATATTCAGAGCCACAAAGAAAAGGAGAAAGGAGTGCAAGGTGCAGACTCAGGGACAGAGATTTTGGAAAAGCTGTATGAGGATGAAAACAGCAGTGATTAAAACAAAGGTGACTGAGGGAGAAACATGGACCCAAACATGGCATCAAGCCCAGCCTTCAAAACTGCAAAGCAACTTAATTTAGAGCTGGGGTAAAGAGATTCAGGCACCAAACATATTGTGCAATTCTGGTGCCTTCTGAAAGTTCTGACCTTTTGGACTAGTAACTCAAAGAAATGGACTTTAGCAATTCAGTTTGTATTTCCTGGCTCATTGCACTCTGCAAATAATTTCATCAATGTTTCTGGACAGAGCAAAGCAAACATGAATGTCGCAAAGTCAGCTCCAAGGACATTCATCAGTCACTTCTCAGAGGATAATTTCAGTGGGTGCAGGAAATTAGGGATGGAACCCTTGTTCAATAAGTAAAATGTACTACTAAATTGGTGCCCTGAATTAGCCCAGAGGCTGATAAAAAAAAAAAAAAAAGAATATTATGTGACTATGTAATTGCAGGCTGTACCACCATGGGGATGCACAAGGGACTGAGCACAATTCTCAGCACTTGACTACAACCCTGCTTTCACACTTTCACATGTAAGGATTGCTGTATAATCTCAGCAGAGAGATGTGATGAGCCATACACTTTCTGCTTTAAAGAGTTTGAAGGGTTGAGCCATAGCACTGTGATGTTGTGGTTCAGGTTTTCTGCTGCTGTCCCTTCCTTTTGTGGCATCATGGCAAAATTGAGTGCCACAGAGCTTCACCTGGGTAAGCAATGTTAGCAGCTTTTATCACCCTCTTCATGGAAAGGGAAGGACAAATTGGCCTGAAAAATCACATTTCTAAGGGCTTAATTAGGTTATATTAATCTGAATTTGTATGAAGTTGTGGCTGACCTTATTAAACCATAAAGTGTGATAAAGCTGCATTAAACCTTTGCCCTCTATCTGTCGAGACAGTACAGAACATGAATGATCTCACAATAGCTCTACATACATAGTGTTGATTACAGAAGTTTAATATGTAATAGAAGTAATAATAAGAACAAAGCAAAAGAAGACTGCAGTCTAAAAAAGAGATGCTTTAGCTGTTTTATTTTACTAAAATAAATTATCCAGCTACACATGGCTTGCTTTTCAGTATCAGGTAAGCTTTTCTTGAAACCCAGTCCAGACAGAAACAAGATGCTTGAAACTTAAATTATAGGGAAACAGAAGTTCTTCTGGATGGAAAAGAATCAATCTTCTCAGTGTTAACACCTCCTTTCAGGGCTCACTGGCATTCCCTCTGAGCTGTGTGGTGCATCTGTTTGCACAAGAGAAGGTATGGCTGTAGATAGGTATTGTGCCTGGAGCTACAGAAAGTCACCTCATTTCTAAGTTCTCTCAGAAATGGACTGTGAGGGGCCTGGTGGCTCCACTGGCCTTGTCTGGACTCTGGTGGTGGAGATTCTCTTCCAAGGGGCTCCCTGACACTTCTGCTTGTAGCTCTTGGCAGGTCCCTCAGGTCTGTCCATGCCTCTGTGATGTAGGAGTATTGATGTTTGCCCAGATGGGGCCAATCCTGTACAGATGTGTTCATGCATGTCTGAAATGGACTCAGCCATTCTGACTTGGAAAAAAGATATCAGACATTTCAAAAGATATCAAACATTTCAAAAGATACCAAACAGGCATTTCCCTGGCTGGTATTCCTGTCTAAACTGACGTGTGCAATGGAATCGATATGATTGTCATTTTGGAAGTGCAAGGAAGAAAAATCACCTTTCTACAATTCAGCGTGGTTGTTTTGCTCCAGAGGGAGCTCTTTGGTTGCTGCCACCTCAGTGTCCTTGGCAACCTGGTCTAGTGGAAGGTTCCCTGCTCATAAAATGTCTTTGAAAACCAAGAGCTAGAAATTCTAGAAACAGCCAGATACATCAAGAAGATAGTCTTAAATTTTAAGCTCTTCTATATCACCCAATAGCTGATTCTTTAGTGTAAGTCTCAGGCTTCATTTACAGAGTTATGTTTCTTATAACATTATTTACATAGCAATACAAATGTGGGCAAGGCCTTGCAGATGGCTAAAGATAAACTCCTTAGGGAGGAGATGGTTTAAATATAAGCAACAATCAATATAAATGCAACCTTTTTATACCTAATGACAGTCTTTAAATTCATACCTCCTTTGCACAAAGATGATGGTGAACCACTCTAGATGTTGAATTTTGTTGATAGCATTCTCCTTGGCTGATAAATGTACGTCTGATGCTGGAGGAGTGCTCACTTGCATTAAAATGTCTGGAATACTCTGGTTTACCCAGCTCTGACACAGCACTGAACTCGCTAGGAATGTTATGCTTTGCATGAGAAAGGAGCATCTTTTGTGGGGCTACAGATATTGCCTTGTTTTAACAACATCTGCAGAAACAAACCGTGATAACGATCACGCTTTATTGTGCATGAATAACTGCACTTTTCACGCTTTCATGGGAGGCTGGGAGAAGAAAAGGATGATCATCAGCTGAGTGAGAGAGACATCCACCCATGCGCTCTGCAGGAATTATGAGCATCAGGCACATGGCTTATGTGCCCACACAGGACCCAGGTACAACAGGGACAACTAGAACCAAAATTGTGGTTAAAAATATGGCTTTTTCAGTGCCTGCCTAATCTTGGCAGTGCCTGGGAGTACCTGAACTCAGCCCTCACATATGCTTTGTGTAGCTCTGTGCACCCCCAGAACAGCCCTTGCAGCCTGTGCTGAACTGCAAAAAACCTTGTTGTCCCTAGTGTTTACAGCAGTTGTGTCCTCATGCCAGATTTTTATACAATAGCACATAATTCACAGAATTCACAGAATTATTGGGTTGGAAGAGACCTTAAAGATCATTGAGTCCAACCCACGCCCTAACACCTCAAATAAACCATGGCATCGAGTGCCACATCCAGGCTTTTTTTAAACACACCCAGGGATGGTGACTCCAGCCTGGTGGTGAGGGTGGGCAGACAGGGAGTGACTCCTAGGTCCTGTTCCCAGGATCTTGTATAGCTCATATTTAGTAACACCTTACTATAAACCATGGGGGCTGAGGGAAGTACCAAGGTGATGACTCCTCTTAAGAGATGTGCTATCAGCATTAGTCCAGCCAATCATCCTCTCTGTGCCTCATCCTGATGTGCAAAAATGTGCAGAAAGATCTGCAAAAATCACTCTAACACGCCTTCCTGCACAGTTCTGCTCTGGCAGCTTCATCTCAGCTTGTAGATGGGCAGGGAGAGCACTTTGGAACTTGGAATATGCCTTGGAATAGCATCCTCTTTGGTATTGTTTATTTGACTCATGGCACTTTCAGGAAGAAGGAAAACAATTCTGATCATTTAGAAAAACATAATTTCATTTGGATTTTGAGGTTTTGCTAAGCATCAAATTTTAACAGAAAAATCATATTACTTTACAGCATTTCTTGAGACTGTATCAATTCCAGACTCCTTGCCACTGTACCATAGTTCTGGAAAACCATTCACAAACGTTAAAATAGTCACAAACGTTAAAATAGTCTGACAAGAGTGAAGCAAGTATGGAAAAGAGCAGTGTTTGTCTGGGGGGAAGGGGGTGTATCACAGCTCCCATCTCCTGCTTGCTGTCATATGTGACTCACCATCAGTTTTTGGCTGTGTGTTTTGTTAGTTTTTCCAGCACAGTGGTAGAGAGAGCATTAATTGGACTAATTATTGTGAGCTATAATTTAACTCAGTAATCAAACTCATAAACCAGGCATTATCAAATTTATAAACTCAGCATGCTCAAGTGCACTTAGCGATAATGAACTCGCTGAGTCAGATTATTCCCTTCCCGCTGCTGATAATGTCAGAAACAGATTTGGACTGTCTTGAATATAGTATTTTCCACTGCTCTATTACATGGAGAAGAAAAACTGGCAATACTTGAGAAGAGAACCGTCAACATGGTTATTTTTTTAACCTAAACAGAAACTTTGTTTTTTGCTTGCATGTTTTAACTCTGCAAGACAGGGTTGTTTCAATTTTCACTCTAATTGCAATGAAATCTTTCATTACTTTGTGTACCTCAGTCCTTTCCTCATAATCATCTTTAGGTAAGACAAACAAGATTCTGGTATCCACAAAACGTCATTTCTACAGATTCCGAAAATTTTGGCCTCTTTACATAGGTCAAATGTTGTGCCAACAGAAGCAGGGCTGACTTCCTAACATTGTTGTATTAACATACCTCAATTTTAGCCTGGGGGAGAGGGAAATGATGTTGTTTGGAATGAGATGGTAATTTACTTTCCATGCTTTCTCAGTCCTAAGGCATCTTTTCAGGATGAGACAGCCAGCTGTGTAAATTGAAATTGGTGAACAATTGTCCACTGGAGGCTCTAACATCTGAAAAGCAGAGTTATACGCTCCTCTCTGTCCATGTAGAATATGGTGTTTTCATTTTACAGGGATAAGGGATTTACTGTTAAATTAATGGACATTTCAAACTGCAGTGGCAACACATGTTGCCTCCTGCGTTACTGGGAAATAAGTTGCATCTGTTCAAGTTATCACTTGGAAAGAAAAGCTTCCGGTTTCTGTGTGATGGCATGAGAAAATAACACTTTCTCCCCGTGTGCCAGGGGAAATGAGGTCACAGCTCTTGCCACATGCTTGCAAGTGGATATCTCATGTACAAGTTCGGACAGGCATTAAATTCGTTATGCTTCAACCTCTGATTTTTGTTTTCATTAACATCTGCACCCTTGCGTGGCCCGAAGCGTTTTGTCCTTTTTATTGCCTTCCTTGGTAAAGCCGTGGAAAGCTGATCTCAAATTCACATTAATGGCCTTGGATTTTCAGGTCATTCCTTGCAGCAAAGGCTCCATTCTGCTGCTTTTCTCATGGTGTGACACCTATACCCCCATGGATATCCTCGCCTTCACAGCCTATCTTCACATCAGTGTTTTTAATTCTCCTTGGCTAAGTCGTGACATCAGTCTCCAGAGGAACTCAGGCCCAAGTGCATCTTGACCAGAAGGATCAGAGAGCTACCACACTGCAAGCCACACAGCTCTCAGGATTAGTGGGAATTTGCCCTACACACCACAAAAACCTGACGTCTACATGCACTCCTCAAGGTTTACGTGTGATCATGCACTCTGATCCCTGAGCTTATTCCCTGTCTTCCTGAGCTAAGAACAGGAAAAGTAATATGTCTAATTTTTTTCCTGCTAGACAGTGTATTTTGCAGAGAGTAATTATACTGATTCTGTATATACAGCTGATATATAGATTAAAATAAAATGAACCAACTTTGATTCAAATGTCTGTCTGTATGGCAAGACAACCTGGCAAAAATCACAGTGGTGCTAACACCAGTGCAGCTGTATAATTACAAGTTGTTGGTATGAGGACAGAAGGGTATTGCATGTAGGTGAAAAATTAGGGAAAATTATTGTGAGGTCAAATAACTCAGGCTGTTCAACCATTATTAGAAGTAGCACAGGTGTGATAATGAGCCAACTTCTCTTTCCCATCAGAGAAGTAGGATCACAGAACAACAAAATCATTTAGGTTGGAAAAGACCTGTAAGATTATTGACTCCAAGCATTAACCCAGCAGTTCCAAGCCCACCACTAAACCTAAACCATGTCCACAAGTGACACATCTGCAAGTCTCTTGGGTCCCTCCAGGGATGGTGACTCCTCCACTGACCTGGGCAGCTGTTCCAATGCTAGGTCACTCTTCTAATGAGGAAATCTTTCCCAATATCCAATCTAAACCTGTCCTGCTGCAATTTGAGGCCATTTTGTCTCATCCTGTCACTTGTTACCTGGGAGTTTGACCTCCACCTGTCTCCACCCTCCTGTCAGGCAGTTGTAGAGAGAGATCAGTCCTCCCAGGAGCCTCCCTTTCTCCAGGCTAAGCTCCCCCAGCTCCCTCAAATACTCCTCATCACTGTGCTCCAGATCCTCCCACAGATTGGTCTGTTAGTGGTTTCCTCTTTTCTGCATGTAGCAAAGCTGCAGTCCAGACTAGAAGGAGCTTGCATTGAGAAGAGATAAATTTTGCTATGAACTAAGCTTTCCTATAAAAGAATTTCTTTTAAATGGATATCATTAAGAGGTTCTGCTTCAGCGCAGGCTAAGCAAGCACTACTCTAGAAGCGTATTCCCAACTCATTTTAACCAGGCAATAAATGGGTTTTTTCCCCATCATCTTCCTTTTTTTGCCTATCTGAGTTTAAGAAAAGACCATGTGGTAAAACTGCTAAACTTGTCAATCAGATGACAGGCTGTCTTTTTCTATTTAGACATGGTAGGAGGTCATTCTGAGGAATAAAAGATAGGTTCTGTCCCTGAAACCTGGCAAAGCATTGAAAAATAATACCCATACAATGGCAAATTCTTCTAAGTATCACTAAAAATGATAAATCCTAATTTTCTCAGGCCTAATCCTGCAATATATTTTGTACACATAACCTCCAAGGTCAAAAGAAGATAAAAGACCTGGAAAAATACCCTAAGTCCGTCGCATACCTCATTGTTTATTACTTCTTCTAGGAAGGAGTTTCAAGAAGCAAAAACACGTAATTAAGACTTAACTGATGCTCCTATAATAACTGCTTTTGATTTAGGAGATAAAATTAAATTAGCAGATAAGCTCTTTTATTCCTGCTCAGCCACTAGCATATTCAAATAGGGTGTGACTTGTCCCTTTAAAAGGCACAGCAACAAAAACAAACGGGAAGGCAGTCACTTATTAATCTGTGTTTTTGTACAGCTATCTGGAAACTCTGCTTTGCTGTCATTATTTAAAACTCACAAACAAGACACGCTGTCAGTGATTCTTGAGACTGGAATTCATGGGAATTGTCTAAACAAAACATATTCACTCCTCTTATGTGTAACCAAATGCATAAATGTTGTTGTCTTTTTATTCTTTACAGATGGTTTGTATCTCCAAAGATTTATAGAAGAATTCATAAATTGGCATCACTGGTATGTCAGAAATGTGAAGCAGCCTCTGCTCCCATTGTTCCCTGACTGTGAACCTGCCTCTGGCTGAAAGAGTTTGCTTAAAATATCAAACTCAGGGCTCAGCTCCAGTGTGATCACTAAGCTGACCCTCTGCTGCTTGGGGACTCCTCAGCTCTAAATATACAGCTTGATAATTAAGAATTGTCATCTCTTTTGGTCATCTATTTTTACATCCTTTCAGCCTGCTGGCCTGGCACTGCTGCCTGACAGGAGATACTGATTAAATAACTCAAAGGGAGTGATTGTAACCAAATGCTCTGATGAGTGAACCCTCCAAAAGCTTCACAATCGTGAGTGAGCTGGTGCACTTGTCATCAGGAGCAACTTATTCATCCAACAATGACCTGTCAAATTGACTTGTTAGCATGGCTGATAATGCTCCTGCCTTTTTCCTGCTAGAGAAAAGTAGGGAACATCCCAGATGCTTTTGAATAACTCACGAAGAGCATCAGGGGGAAAAAAACCTATTCTACTTTCACCGAAGATTTGTGGAAAGGCTGGGAATTGAATCCAGATTGCCTGACTCCTTATGCAGGGCTGTATGCACAAGGCCAGCGCCTCTTTTGAAGCTTGATGTTCTGCTCTTTCTCTATTTGACAGTCCTTTCCCTTGTTCTCATTTGTCTTTCAGATACGCTGAGTGGCTCATGTGAAGATTGCTAAAAATCACAGCGCACAGGATTTTATCAGATATGATTTTTTTAGAACCTGTGTTGCATATATGTCATCTCACACAAGAGCTGTGTAAATGGAGGAGGAGGAGATTTATATGAGACTGCTCACAGGAAACTCACCTGTGGAAGAAGAGCAGATCACTGAGAATTTATACAAGCAAAACCAAAAGTTACTTCTGGGAAATTCCCAGGACATGTTATATACCAGTGTGGTATCATAGTGCTTTCCCTGCAGAATTAATGATTATATCTTTCATACATTTCCTCCTCCTTGAACAAATTAGCAATGGTGAGAAATGGATGTAAAGTCAGTGAGTTTTTTGAGAATTGGAAGGAGATTCAATACCATGCCAATCGTTTACCAGAAAATTCCTTACGAAAGAAGAAATTCCTGAAATGCTTTCCAAAAATGTTTCAAACTTAGATTTACCTGATTTTTTCAATTCATTTACCCCATAAATTTGACCTCTTATAAAGCACTCTCTCCAGATCTCAGATGATTTATTATTCTTTTTGTCTCCTAATGGATGCATTTTGCAAAATTATTCCTAGATATGTATTCACCTTACACTTTGCAGGATCATGGGATGATTTGCTAGGACATTAAAAGATTAGGACTCCATCCTAAAACTGGAATGCATTGGACAGTGACCTTGTATATGTGAAAGAGCACAGGGAACATGGCCTAGAGCAGGGTAAACACCCATTTTTTTAGAACCTGTGTTCTAAAAAAAGCCACAGCCAAAGACCATAATCTGGCCTGGACGCAAAACATCCCTGGATTTCTGTAGCCAAGTAGATGGGACATAATTTTCTAATACTCTAATGGTGAAACAGTGCTTGTCTTGGCAAGTGGAGATACCAGGCCATCCAAGTGGAAAGACAAGTCAAGGTAGATCCAAAGACTTCACTTGGACCTTATACATGCCCAAGATAAAGCAGAAACTGCCCCTTATGTTTTTTTCTCTTTGCTTGGCACTACAGGAGCATATTTTTTTCTTCCAATGATTCTTTTTAGACAGTCTAATATTTTAGCTATGGCAACACTTGCAGCAGGCAAGAATCCACTGACTGAGCAGCTCCAAGAACTAAGAGGAATACAAGCAGCTGCAAAGAAGTCCACAGGACCAAAAAAGAGGCAAATCCCAGTTTCATCAGTGAGATTCCAGGGAGCAGGGATGAACCTTGATTTACGGGGAGGCGCAAACTCCGCTCAGGAGAATGCAGGAGGAAGAGCCTCGGGGGAACCTTTGATGAGGGAAAACAATCTAGACATAAATACAGACTTCAATGGATTTGTCCCTTCATTATTTTGGAGCCTGATCCAAAGCCCTGTTAAGTCAATAGAAGGGCTCCAGTTGGGGTTTGGGTGAAGGACTGAGGGTGCAATTTGCACACAACTTGTGTCACTTGGGGATATTTTCTGTGGGATTTAGGTGGAGAACTGAGGGTGCAATTTGCACACAACTTGTGTCACTTGGGGATATTTTCTATGGGGTTTAGGTGAAGGACTGAGGGTGCAATTTGCACACAACTTGTGTCACTTGGGAATATTTTCTGTGGGGTTTAGGTGGAGAACTGAGGGTGCAATTTGCACACAACTTGTGTCACTTGGGAGTACTTTCTGTGGAGGAGGGGAAAATGTTTGTTAAAGCACTGAGTTGATATCGAGGAGCATTCAGCTATTACAGGATATACTTTCATTGAGTTGCTTGTTGCTGTCCCATAAAGTAAAATATAGGAAACCCTTTAGTGTTTCATCAAATTCTTGCTCATTTCAAAGAGGAGCAATATTTCTGTGTCTGGCTCACATATTAAAAACTTTCCGTGCATATTAAGTTTCAATTTTTTTTTGTCATAGGCTTGGCTCCAGATCTTTCTATGACTTTTACTAGAGGCTATTTTTGAAGGATTCAAGTCTGTTTTGCCAGTATAACCTTCAATTTCTAATGAGTGTTATTTCAAAAGAGACTTTTTTGCTGGTAGGTAACAGAAAATAAAGTTACCTTGAAATTTAATAAGCATTATTTACTCTGTATCTGCTAATAAATCCCATCATACATATCCTGCTTTCTAAAATGCTAGAGGTTATGATCTCTTCCTATTTGGCATACAGAAGTTAAAGAAACATTAAATTATTTCACTTGGGGGAATCAGAATTTTCTATTTTTACATTTTGATTTTTTGTTTGCGTGGCCAGGTAACATTGTTACCGCCACCAATTTTAAGGAAGCTTATTTTAATAGAAGTGTATTTATACTTCCTTTTCAGTCAAACATTCTCCTTCCACTATTATGGTGATTATATATGATAATATATATCCCATTTTCATCATAACCTACAGATGTTTTATGCACTCTTCCCTTCCTATTTCTTCAAGGCCTGGTGCAAACATAATTACAATTTTTGCAAAGGCTTTCCTTGAACATTAATAGATTTTAGATAAGTGATATAACATTCCATAAATTCACACACATAAGCATTGTATGTGTGTATGTGTGCCCATATAAATCACTTGCAAACCATGTTGGATTTCTTGGTAAATGTTTTTATTTTTTTAACAATACAAATATATGGGCTGCAATAGCCCATTCTCACCAAGAAGCTTTTTTAAATCAATAGTAGATATAAATCTGTGTGTGTAGTTCCAGTGACCCAAATGATTGCCATCATCCATAGTGGGGAGGGTTTGTTATAACACACCTCCTATTAAAATATAGTTATATTTTTAACTTTCAAATATGTTATATTAACTGCCCTGCAATACCTGGGAGACAATTGAAATGAAATGAGCACATTAAGTTCTGTGCTATGAAATATTTCTCCCCTTGATCTATAGGGATCCTTTTAGGGCTGCTTTATGGGTGAAAGATACATAAGAAGCCTCATTAGTTTAAGGAATATTATTTCGTTTTTAAATCCTGCAAATTGAGTATCTTTGGAGACTTTCTGAAAATGTGTTTGAAGAAATAATTAACAGGATGTTATAAATGTTAAAAACTAGTGTTTCCCAAATTATTTTCTGCCATTAATGCAGCTTGAACAATTTTTATTTTCTTAAAAATAGAAAAAATCTGTTGCAGCCCAAAGTTTCTTCCTCCCCCTTACATCACTAGTTAGATATTAAATATAAAATGCACATTGAAATGTAAACATCACCACACTGAACCTTTTTCTTTTGATCATTTTGAATTTGACTATTAATACTTTAATTTTTCCTTACTCTGTGTGCGTGTGTAAGCGTATGAGTGCATGCATGTGCCTCTGATCTGGCTTATACACTGTACTAAATTGTTCAGTAAATACTCTGCAGCAGGATAAGGTCTAACTGGAAGAAAATTGTTGTGAGTTACAGGAAATTAAAAAATTCCTGCAATACCAACCCACTACTCAAAGTCAATCTGTGGTATCCCACAATCCACTCGGCTCTGAAGTCAAGCCAGAATGATTTTTGAAGAGTAATTTCAAGCCTTATAAAGGGTCACATCATGTATTAAAGCCATATTTGCTTCTGTGTTTTGTAAATTTTGAACTCATTACTAAACCTTTGTCTCTTGCGCTGTACGTCTGGCTCTGAACTCTCCTTCATCAATCTGATCCTTAAAACTCCAACCAAAAAAAAAAAAAAAAAAACATGCAACAGATTTTGCATGTGAAAAAGTGGTAAAACATAAATAGTTACAATCTCGAGGTGCCAGCATTTAAGAAAGGCTTTAAGAAGCTTATCTCTTTTTTTGGTACTTCAGATAGCAAAATCCCAAGCAAGAGGTTGCCCAAAACTGCTGTTTTCTGACCACCTCTGGGAAGTGCTGAGTGCCCTCAACTCCTGTTGACTTCACAAGAGATTAAGAGAGCTCAGCACCTCCCAGTATCAATCCCACTGAGACATATCTATATCTATACATATATATGTTTATATATAAAATGAACTGCTAACAAATAGAGGATCTCCTACTCTTTTTCTTGGCCAAACTCTTTGTGAAAGGATCAGACCCAAAGTTAGAGGTAAAACCATATGCAATTTACGATAAGCAAAACGTGTCTATAAACAAAATACAATTGGAAATCTGGGAATAATTTATACAGAAAGTGCTGGCAAAGTGCAGGCATGTGTGTACAAAACAGTGCAGCACCTCTACAGATTTCAACAGCTCCATTTCTAAAGTTTCTACACTAAACCTTTATCACAACCTGGGGCTGAGGAACAGCACACTGTTAAAGACAAGGGGGTTACCCCCACAACACATTTAGTACTGGGGTGGGACTGCATGTCTTCAAACCCAACAAAGCTGTGTGCACAACCTGGGCTTTGATTCTTCTAAGCTCTCTTCTCCTGGAGGACACCACCCCTGATCTGCTCTCACTCAAGGCTTCCCACAGTATCCATTGTGTGCCTATATCACATTTACAGTGACTGCTCCAAATTCCTCCCATTTTCCCTGAATG
Source organism: Ammospiza caudacuta (assembly GCF_027887145.1). Lineage (NCBI taxonomy): Eukaryota > Metazoa > Chordata > Aves > Passeriformes > Passerellidae > Ammospiza > Ammospiza caudacuta. The sequence goes on along the minus strand of NC_080601.1, from coordinate 32,683,264 downwards.
CTTTCATTTTATCCTGATAATAATCCTGGGCTGAATCAGCTAAAAAGAATCTGCAGCAATCTAAACAGGGATTCGAGGAAAATATCCAGTGAAGTGATTGCAAAATTAGAATGAGAAGCAGCTCGGGCAGGGTTGCAGCCTGCAGCGGCACACGTGATGGAAAGACTTGGGAAAAACTTGGGAAAAACATGGGAAAAACTCCCCACCATGTGGCTTTCAGTGTCTCTGTCCCAGGGATGGCCCAGCCAGGTCTGACATGAGCAGGGAGCAAGCGCGATGCGTTTTGGCCTGGCCTGCTGCCCCGTGGAGCACATTGCTCAGGTGAGAGCTGGCCAGGCAGTCAGCAGAGGAGCACCCAGTGCTGCTCTGGAGCCAGGCAGACTCTCCTGAGCTGTCAGGGTGTGCTAGGCCAGTGCACGGGCACAGCTGGGGCTGGGTAAGGCTCCCAGCTCCCCTCACACGCCAGCACGTCTGTGCGCACTGGGCCAGACCCACACCTGCGTTCCCCACGGCTGTGCTGTCCTTCCTCAGCTCTTCAGGCTCCGAGAGACCACGGAGACTTGGCCCAGTGACCACACAGAATTCAGAAAAGTTTTGAGTTTCAGTATTCAGTATGAAGAAAATCTCTACAACCACTATACAGCAGGAGCAGTCTTAGGCCTCCATCTTGGTTCCAGAGCACTGTTATTTAGACTGCTCAGGCTGCAGTGATGCCTCAGGTTTAGCTTTTATACTTTTCAGATTCTGCTCTGCTTTGGTGTGTGGATCTGGGCTTCATATTAGGAATGATGTCCTCTATTCACAGAGTAAGTAGACAAAACAATTCCTGCTCCAGCTGGGCACCAAGGACAAATGATCCAAATCTCAGGCCCAAGAGCCAACGTGGGCTGGAGAGAGAAAAACAAGCAGGGTGGGACTGCATGGGCTAAAGCTGGATTAGACAATTAAGTCCAATATGCAAAAGGGGCAGAACTTATAAAAGTGAGAGACCCTGTGAGTGGTTGTGCATTTTGGGACCATTTTGGTTCACCTTGGGTGTAGCCCCGGCTGTTTTAACAAATGAAGGATCCCAGTAAGGCTGGTTCTTTCAGAAATTAAATGGCAGGCAACGTTGTAAAGATGCCTTGAAGAAACAGTCAGTTTGGACTAAAAATAAGACCCTCACCCTGTTTTACACAGGAAAATAAGCTTCTCCAAATGCCCTACAAATTACACACCTATTTCTGTACATATGTACAGAATTGTCCTTCACCTCTTTAGAAAAGCAGGGAAATGAAAGGTGAAAGAAGAAAATTATTACATTCTCTTTGTACGTTGAACACCTATTCAGGAGACAGTAATTGCTAACTCACAGAAGCAGTTTGGGGATATTTTGTAGTGGCACTAAATACTTACTTATTGTGGAGATGGATGGTGAAGGAAACCCAAACTAAGTTGACAGAAAGAAACTTAGCTCATTTAAATATTTGCATAACTGATTCAGATGTGATTTCCTTCTATGAATATGGGGTGCAAAAAGAAAAGCAAAAATTGACATGGAAAATAATGGAAGTTTGTAATGAGACATGGCAGCTCTACCATAACTGTTGTTACAATTATTCCCATCATAAATCCAGTTTTCCCCTCCCACTGCTACAAATTACAATAAAAGATCTTCAGCTTCAGATATGGCAAATATGGCCCCTGGCCAGGAAATTGTTTAGGCAAATTTTAGGTCATATGTCAGACGCCAAATATTTTTTTCGAAAGTGAGTCACAGTTTGTCTATTTCTATTCTCACTATTTAGTCACACCATAAATAGCTGCTGTACCATGGGGCTGATCCAGAAAACATAAAAATATATTCCTGCACCTAAGATCTAGCCTGAGATGTGAAAAGCCTTTCATCACTTTTTAAAATTCCTTTTGTGAACAAATTCAGAAACATGAGATTGGTTGTGACAAATTCAGAAATATGAGATTGGTTAATATACAAATCTTTGACATTTACAGCCAATGGGAAATTTGCCATGCTGGTGAGGTGTGTGAAAATCAATTTTGTCATAAATGCCAGTCTATAGATGAGTAATATCAGCACCACACATGTCTGTCTTGGGGCTGGATGAGTGGGGACTGTCTTTGGAACACCACTTGAAGGAGTGTGAGTACCAGCAAAAAGGCAGTTTGCTTTTCTTCTGGGCCATGTGCATATAAATGTTTGCCCTTCTCAGATTTTTAGTGGCAGCCTATTGAACTATATTAATTGACAGCCTTCCTGCACAGGGAAAGAGGGACCTCCAGCAAATTCCAGAGGATGTTTTGGATAGGGGCAACTGTGAGGCCAGAACTGGAGACAGCTCCAGAAATCATGTCCAGGACTGACAGTCCTGGAGGACATTTAAGGTTTCCAGGTTTTCATTCTACATTAAATGTGTTTCCTCCTTCTTATGAAACTGAACTCTAGAGAGGAGTAGATTTATATAAATCCTATCTTTGCCACATTTTAAGAAACTATGTGTTACAGCTTTTTTCTTTAAAGGAATTCCTCTCTTTAGGAGGCCTGTGGGTCACCATGTAATTCAACGTAATTTAAGCATGACCAGGGAGAAGTATTCATGACCAAAGTTAAAGTTTTCTTCATAATGGAACATATGATTGTCATCATGTGGAATCTGGGCATCACTACAGTGACTGACATATTTGTGGTACTGCTCCTCCAGGAATTTGATTCCCACCAGTAGAAGATCAGGTTCATTTGATGTTTATATTGAATCTTGCCATTGGTTTTGCCATGACCAAGTTGCTTTTGATAATCCATTAAACAGTTTCTGGAAAGCATTCAATGCTAAAATATCTTTTTATTAAGCTAATGAAGATCACTAGCCTGATATAAAGAGGTGCAATTATGAAGTCTACCTTGGAATAGCCTAACCTCTCTCATTTCATCCTGGTAGATTCACAGTACAGCCATAATTTAAATAGGAGCCATCCATTTAAAGGGTTGTGACTGAGTGTTTTAGGTTAGCTATAAGTTTTGGTAATACCTTAAGGATGTCCAAAATGCAAACTGATACTTAATACAAAAGTACCAAGCTTCCAAATAATCATTAAAAGTTCATTCAAAAAAAGAGACAGGAAATTAGTATATAATAGAACTATGACATTTCTGTATGAATTGTGAAGACACATAACTGGTCTATCTTTCGATTTTGAAAAGCCATTAGAAAAATTCTCAGCCTTTATTGGAGATAATATAGTTCTACTCTAGCCTGGAAGTCTGTACTATGAGGCAAGTTTGACAACCCACAGAGATGTTTTCTGTTTCATTTGTCTTATTTAAATAGACATTTGTAGTAACTTAACACTCAGCTTCACTGAAATCATGAACTGCAGGTTTTGATGCCAAATCCTGCAAATTAGTTCAGCTGAAGGTGAGTTTGATCACAATTCCCATTTACTTCAGAAAGGCAGGAATTGAGTCTCAGGTTAAAGTACCACTAGAATGAAAGATACTGGGAATGTGTGCTGAAATCCAAATTCCAAAATTCCTGATTATTTCAAATTTTGGGTGCATGGAACTTGCATAACCCAATGTTTTAAGCCAAATGGACTCACATATTGAAGCAGCACATCACACTAGCCTCTGTATTAATTAAATGGAGTGGTCATCTCCTCCTGCTTCCTGATGGATTTTTCTGGGTCTTTCACCAGCCCTGCCACATCAACCATGGTACCAAGCACTTGAATAGAGCCCAATGAGTCTGCTTGTCCCTGCATACCAGTAAAGCCAGAATAAAGTGGGTTTTCTGAAGTTATGCTTCATTGTTCAAGGTAAGGAGGCAGCAATAGAGACATCTAAAAGATTTTTTTCTTTTCTGCTAAAATCTTGTGAAAAATTTTATTTGAAAAAGGGAAACCTATTGAAACATCTTCCAAAATGACAGTTCAGAAGTTTTTGTGTCTGAAACCACTTTCAATTACACAATTTCCTTCACTTTGATTGAAAAATAAGTGTTGAAATTCAGTATGAAAAACCTCATGTGCATCCAGAATAATTGTGTCCCATCTGGCCAAGAGAAATACTTTTATCCATCAGGAGTTTGTTTTCTCAATTTCTCAGAATTTTGCAAAAGTAATAGAATATCCTTGTATTTACACAGTTTTTAAATAATGATTTGGCTTGTTTGCTTTGGAGTTACCAACAAGCCAAGAAAACAGTCTCATTCTTGATGATCTCCCTACTGTTGGGAAGCAGCATGAGAGGGAAGCTGCTGTTGTGCAATGTGAGGAGATGGGAAATCAAGGAGCAAGACTAAGAAATAAAAAGGCAAAGGGTTGAAATCTAGAGAGAGGAAGGAGCGAAGATACAGGTAAGGAACAAAGAGACGGAGATTATTTCCTTCATGGGGACTTCTGCCTCTTGCTGACCTGGTAGGGTGTATCCAAGGAATCCCCTTGAGTGGGGGATAATGAAAGGATAACTCAGAGCCAAAGAGCAAACAGTAATGCAAAGCTCCCAGCCACAATTATAAATGACAGAACATCACTTTTAAACAGAGATCTGGAAAATAGAGGTGTTCAGTTTCTTAGCAAGGCAAAATTCCATGGAAAGCAGATATTGCTGGGGGCAGAAGGGGCAGAGAAATTAAAGGGACACTGTTCAGATAGATCCAGGTTTCTATCAAAAAAAGCCTTTCTGCAAAATCTTCAGTCAGTCTTGTTTGGGGTGGTTTCTAAAACGTGAGACCATGAGGGTTTTTTAAATCTTTGCATTCCCTTCTCACTTCTTAATGTGAAGTTCAGTTAAACCTGTATTTGTCCAAATTATATGTGTGCTCTTAGTAGGAAGAGCTGGTTTTAACTTTAAGTTAGAGCTGGGGTTTAATATGAAAGAAGGTGGAGTCTGTGAATGGGTTACATCAGTTATAAGGGGCAACAACAAGAATGCTGACAGATTATATACATGCCTATATTTGGATAAGATCACTGAATACAATTACTGTTGAATAAATCATCAATAAATATATAAATGCTAGTTTCCTCCTTATGTGGTTTTTCAGCCTAACAGCATTGTTTTTATTTGCACAGAAATACCTTCCACCTGTGGAGATATCTCCACTTAAAGAGAATTAAGCAGCCAGGCAAAGCTTCCTCTGTTCCTGAATTTTAGATGTAAGTTTAGAGTGCAATGACTTAGCACAGGCTAATTTGATGGGGCAGAAATCTCTATTTCACAGCTGATGTGTTCACCTTCCAAAGGACACTTCCTAGTTCCTCTCCCAAGAGAACCAAGGGGTCTCCTGATGTGTGCATTCTCCAGGATCTTGTCAGCTGGATCACTGCCACTCTTTCTGAAAGCTGGGAAGCAGACAAGATGATGGCATTTTTAATTGCAGCCTCCAGGAGGAAGTCTCCTTGTCTAACAGGGTTGCAACCCTAAACCCAGTGAATGTTCTGTGCAGATTTGGTCAACACAATGTAAGATATTAAGTTATTAAAGAGTGTCCAAAGGATAATAACAAAGATGGTGAAGGGCCTTGAGGGAAGCTGTATGAGGACCAGCTAAAGGCACTTGGTCTGTTCAGCCTGGAGAAGAGTCCTTTCCAGCTCAACATATTCTGTGATTCTGTGATCCATCCATTTAGATCTCTGCACTGGTTTTGGGGCTCCTTGCTGTCTGAGGGCTGGTAGAGGATGCCAAAGCAGCTCATCAAGAGCTGCTGACCATAAAAAAGTCTCTCTGCAAAGCCACATCCTTCCACACTATGAGAATTAGGAGTGGGCTTTGACTTCCAGCACCAGTTCAGAGTCCAGTTTTTCCAGGAGGGTGCAGAGAGCATTAACGTTGCTAACCTCCATACCAATGACTGTGAGTGGTAGGAAATCCCTCTTGAAAGCCAATATCTCTTTTCAGCACAAACAAGAGACATGAGCTGCACAAATAGGATTTATAGCCCCGCAGCTGTGGGGATCTGAGCTGCTATTTGTGTCTGTATTGCAAGTGGGGTAAACTGCTGCAAGACACAGGGTTTTATTTGGAACTGAGTGATTCAGCCACCTCAGGTACACACAGGTTGGTAGCTGTTCTGAGCTCTCCACAATCCACCTCTTCAGATTCTTGATATAGCACAGAAAGGCCAAAGTTTAAATTCTGTGCTTGCCTTCTCTTCCACACTGTCTCACATCTCCAGATCAACTCTTCCCCATGAGGGTCTCCCTTCAGTGGTGTAGACTCAAATGCTAAAATCCTTTATGGAATCACCCAAATCCACTTGCCTTGCAGTGTGAGCAGAGCCCTCTTTGAGCACATAAAGCCATTTCTCAGCCTGGGGTCTGGGGTCTTTAGAAGGTGCATTTTTCACAGTCTTTTATCACAGCACTACAACATGTGCATATCACAACTTTCTGTCAAGGAATTTCATCCACTACAAGGCATAACATCCTGGCACTAGGCAAAACTCTTTCTGGGGAATATTTCATAGCATGCACATGAAAAGGCATCAAGAAAGTAAACACCAATTAGGGAAAAGGCTAAGAACACTGTTAACCCCTAAGGTTCCAAGTAATCATTGCTGAAGTTTGTTTATTCAACCGTGGAATTTGTGTACAACCACAGGGGATATAAAATGGAATTGAAATATGAGAAAGGGCTTGACTATGACTGCAACATAGCAAGGCAGAGCTACTTTGATTCATTCCAGCAAAGGTGTTGGTGCCCTGTGATTCACACTGTGTAGCAGCATTTCGGTGCATGACACCCCTCAATGTCTTTCCAGGATTTTCTTTGCCTTTTTAAATTAACTCACACAACTCAGTGTGCTGAACCAGCTATCAGAACAATGGCACATCTTCAGAAGAAAGAGCTTTCTGAAGAGAATGTTCAAAGAGAAATGTTGCCCTGCAAAGATGGGCAACTGAGAACCCACAGGGAGTTCTCTAATGTTCCACCAGCAGTCAGAACATCCTGGGAGAGTGCACAGATTGAGGCACTGAGCAGCAAGGACAAAATGTGAACATGTACAGTGTCCATTCTCTATGGCAGTGCCAGCCATGGGGAGGACATTTCATGTAAGGAGAGAAAACATCTTTTAAGCAGAAAAGAAGTGAGCAAAGGCCGTCACTGTCTTGCTAGTGACATCCTAGATCCTCTCTGTCTTCAGCTGGTAAGGCTTCAGTGCTGGGATTAACACCAATCTACCCCTGCCTGATAAATGGGAAAAGGAGCAGTGGATGCTGTGCAGGAAATGGGACATGAGCCTCACTCTCCAGGTCCTCACCTGTGTATCCCCACAGAGCCCAGCAGAATCCTACAGATAGCTAAAATGAGCACAGGACCTTCAGGGAAGGATAATGAGGGACTCAGCAAGCTTCTAACATCCATCTTACAGCAGCACCAAGTTTTTGTTGTTCTATCTCCACAAATGGTGTAGGCTCTGAGGGAAGGACTCCTATCTCAGCAGGCTGCGCCTCCTTCCCCACACAACAGCCTCAGGAAAGGAGAGGAGAGGGCAGACACTGTCAGTCTGGAGACAGCACCATGCCAGCATCACTGCCCAGCCCTCAGATCAGGTGTCTGCCAGCCCTGAGCTCTGGCAGAGGACGACATGGGCTGTAAACAACCCAGGGCTGTAAACAAGGGCGAGCGTTTGCGTAGCATCGAAATACGGGCGAGCTTGGCTCTTGTTGATTTTGGTTTTGTTGATTTTGTTTTTACACCACTGCACTACTCATTTGAAGCTTCTGAATTTTTTAATGGCTACTGTTGATTCAAAAGTTTGTGTAACTTCTGAATCTGACGAAGTGTTGATGTCTAGACTTTGCCTGTATCTATTTTTTCCTGTTTTATTCTATTGGAATAAAGTCCGTAATGAAAAGCTGAAAATAAAAACTCCATGGAAGCACACTTGCTAACCATGGAAACACATTTCTCAACCTCAAAGTGTGAAATATATGTGGAAATATTAGAGTAATACTTCCCAGAAAATCTTGGGCTTTGGACTTACTTATGCTATAAAACATTAATTACTACAGGTTTGAGCTGAATGCAATTGTTATCCAAAATCACTAACATTCATTTCTGTCCATACAGTATTTCAGTATTTCCTTATAGAATGCTTTATGACATATTGCTTGAAAATGCGCTGGGATATCAAGATGGAATCCATTAATTACTTAAATATTCTTCTATTTTCAAGAAAAATTTTATTGCTAGTTTCTTTTTCTCTGCAGAACCAATTACATGAATGCAAGTTTAACTTAATCTCACTGAAAACAATACATTTCATATATATATATATATATATATATATATATATGTATATATGTATGTATGTATGTATGTATGTATGTATGTATATGTATGCTGAGCAACTACCACATCTACTCATTGGCTTCTGTAGGGATCTTTCATTTGATCCAGAGGCAGGATGAATCATTCCAGGAGTCTGTGGGCTGCAAAGTATTAACCAGTGACATCACTACCAACAGCTGAAGACTGCTCTTAGCAGAATCAGCTGCTCCAAAATTGGTGTGCTTAAAAGCCATTTTACAGGCTGCCCTGTAGCTTTTGGGGAAGGTGGAAGGGGGAAAGAAATAAGAGGGTTTATAGTACTTCAGCTGCCTTTGATCCTGTGGTTTAGGGTGTGTTTGCTAAAGAAATCAATTTCTTTTGATTTAAAACAAAAAGTAGGGTTAAACTCATGCCTGATGTAACTCTCATGGAGTTACACCAGTGATTAATATTTTAGGGGAGTGGCATAAGCTATTTTAAGTGCTGTGCTTTCTTTCAAGCATCTTTGAATGTATATATGAAATTCTAGAGTGGCATAAACTGAACAATATAAGGAGTTGTAAATACAGCCTGTGCAAACAGCATAAGAATCCAGTAACACAAAAAAAAGGTGTTCCAGTCAGGAATGGATCTCATTGGCTTCAGGATACCAACATGTCACCAACACTGAGAAAGTCTTTTTCATAAAGATAACAGGAAAAAAATTAGAAAAGGCACAGTAAAGGCACAGATGATGGGATGCCATGTTTATGACTCTGGAAAACATCCAGAACTTAAGTTGAGGAATATATTGAGCTTTTTTTCTGCGTAGATGGATCCCTGTGAAGTGTAACTTATACCTCTGCTGGTTTGTGTGCAATGGGTTTCCAGGGGGACTCTGGAAAAAGCAGGAGATTATTTCCTGGATTCAAAGCAGACTTCCAGTGTGAGAGGTGGCTAAATGAAACACAGGAGAAGCTGTCCTAAACTGGATGCTGTCCTGATATTAAGGAAATACCTTTTAAACAGTTCACCTTTTTCCAGTACTAACATTTTACTCCTCCAATGCTCATCTTTTACTAAGTCAGTCATTCCTTAGAGGCTATTTCTGTTTTCACAAAGCATTTTATTCCACTTCCAAGAGGTTTAATAGCAGAAGCTGCTATAGGCTGTGTGATGCAGTGCACCTGAAGGATGTTGAAAAACCAAATCACACCATTGCTTATCTCTTTATTGCATCAAATTAGACAGTTGAAAATACTCCTCTTTCCATGAGTATTAAAGATAGGGTGCTGGGTGTTCTGATGGTATAAGTTTTTAGAAATGCAATTTTGTAAAATACATATAATTAGAACCAGCAGCGTTCTTTTGGAAGAGAAATAGGTCTGGATAGAGCTCTTTAGAAAAATCAATCTGCATTCACCAGCAATTCCAAAGAATTTTTTCATTCTGTCAACTGTTTCAAGCAATAAATCATCGTCACTTTATATTACTTTACATAGAGATAACTTAAACTCTGGCTGATCGACAACTTTCTTATTCAGCCTTTGACATCAATTATCTATTATCTATTCTTCTGTCAATATCTGCTGTCTAAATCTCATGCAAAAGAATTACACCTTTAGAGAGGAAAAAGTGCCTTTACTACACTATCCAACATTTGAATGACTACATTTATTCAGTGTTCAATAGGACTGGGCAAATAATTTAATCAGCACAAAGCCACCCCAAATTTGTTGGACTTAATGAGTTTTTTCAAGTCAAGACTTGAATGTCTTTACTATTCCCTTGGGAAGCCTGGGCAGGAAGGTCTCTGGTGTGAATCTCCCCACCTTTGCAGGGGGAAGGAAATCACTGATGATGATCCTGTGCCTTGCAAATGCCCAGCTGCTGTTACAGCCCCTTGGAAACATGGCCAGAAAATAGACGGGCTATGAATTTAGGCTAGCAGTTAGTGTGGTAAAATGTTTGCACAGAAACCCCAAAGTGTGGGGTTAAGTATTTTCAGAAAAGAGAAGCACCAAGGTGTTCAAGCAGACACCAGATGGGTTGGGCAAAGGGGAGGATGAGGATGGAGCCCTGCCATGGCTGCTCATGGCTCTCCCCAAGCACAGCCAGGGATGCTCAGGGACAACTCTGAGCCTTCCCTGGCCAACTCTCACAAATGCTCTCCTGTTCTGGTTACCTGGACTGCACCAGGGGTTTGTTCTGCTCCTGATCTGGGTTTGCACAGACTGTTGGAAACGGCATTAGAACAGCCAGACTGGATTGCCATACACTGGGTTGTGGTTCAGCAAAATACCTGAGGAAAAGCTCTTCACTCATGGAAAAGCACGTGCACTGATAAGGCAATTGTGGGATGGGCTGAAGGAACACCACCATGGGAGCAGTTCAGGTCTATTGAGCATAAAATACGAATTTTAGATGACCAACTAATTGCATATCTTCCTTACCTTCCAAACAGCTTTCCAGGTCTGTGCATTAATAACGCTGCACAGCAAAAGAGAACACACATTTAAGGTGGAGCTGAGGCTTACACTCAAGTTTTCTAACACTTTTTTTTTCTGAAACTCTTTTCTTAAAAAATTTAATTAATTTCTTTAAATTGAAAAATTGAAGTTATATCAATGCCTTTATTCCATATTTCTTAAAAACCCACAAACCTAGCTGAGATGTTTCAGGTGCTTAGCATTGAGTTTACTTTTCCCAGGAAAACAAGAATCTGCCAGCAAGTTCTCAGTTAAAGCAGCCACCACTCCTCATGGCTTTCTTCCTAAGCTGATGCTAGCCCAGGTCAGAGTGTCCCAGCTTTGTCATTGTGTGTTTTAAAGCACACTACAATCATCATTTTCTCTAGTGTCAACATTCCCACTTTATTTTCCAGCATTGTTATTTGAACTCAGTGACATTCTTCCATAAATCTAGGACAGGACTCAGCAACTTGGATTTTGCACTGGAGTCTTCTAAAATAATGAAGGAAAAGGCAAATAAAATGAAAAGCCCAGGCACACACCATAAAAACTGTTGAAGTAGGATACATTAGGATCTTTTGGCTGTCATTTAAAGAAGGGCCACATTGATTTGCAGCAAGACAAGTCTATTCTTTTAAGTTATTTTGGCTCTCACCAGGAGCATCCATGTGCCTCTCCTGGGGAGTTGGAGCTCCATTCTGCATGGCACTGATGTAATCTTTGCATGTCTCAAGATGCTACTGAATATAACTTCAATGTAACAAAGACCATTTGGAATTCATTCCCCATGGCATGGAGCCACATCTACTGTCAATGCTCATTTCACAAGGACCACAGCAAGTTTTCATTGCCAACCAGCCTCACATTCAGACCATGGTGTAGTCAGCTTCTTCAACTGGTCTGTTCTCTGTGTATTTTACATATTTCTACAAAGAGAAAGTAGAAAATTTTTCAGGAAAGAACTCTGTCTGCATCATTTATGAGCCACTGCCTTGGTCTTTAGAGTCCTTCAGGTGCTAATGAATGAAGATATTGAAATAGTGGCTAAAGTTCAAATATTATCAGAATTCTGGCAAGAAATTCCCTTCACAACACTTGCCAGAATTTTGGAATTGACTTCCCTCCAGCCTTTGCAATGCCTTGACCTTGAGACAGGAAACCCCAATAATTGCTGTGCAAATATTCAGGTTCATGTTCTGGCTCCTAAATCTCTTCATGGCAGGTTAGACCTAAATATTTTCTTGCTGCCAAACTTTCTTCAGTCTTCTGGAGACAATTGTTCCATGTGTTTGAAACATTTGGAATATAGATTTTTACTAAATTTAATACAGAAAATTTACTAGTGTGGCTGTATCATGATCTCTGTAGTATTTTGTTTGATAGAACTTTAGGTTCATTAAGCACAATCTGAGCATTTCCAAGCCATGATATTTTAGTTTCATGTCTTCAGTCATCACAGCTCAAAATGGTCAGAAGAGCCAATGCTGATTTCTGCTCCTTGTCATTACTCACATAAAAGCTGAGATCCTGAGTGAAAATTAGCAGGAGGGTGAATTTTACTGAAAATGCTGCAAGCACAGACTACAGACACAAACTGACTCTCCATTGTGCCTCAGTGTTTTGATTCTGAAAAACTCATGGCAACCATGAACAGAAGAGCCTCTGGCTGAGACTGACAACAGCAGATCCTGAAATGAGTAGCTGGGACTTACAATTCTTTCAGAAAATTCAAACTCTGTCAATTCCAATAGTTGTTGCCAGTTCAGAAATAGCATTTTGTAATATTTTTTCAGGACTTTCAGCTTCCATTCATAGAAGGGGTGTTTGTGTTTCACAAAGACATGGATCCTATCAAAAAAGGGAAAGAGCTCCCTTTTGAGGCTTGATGGATGATGACTTTGTTTCTTTCCCATTTTTTCTAATAAAATTCACCTGATCATAACATCCAAGTTGAGAAAAGGCAAAAATAATCTCAATCCCTGGATATCAGATTAGTGCTATGTTTACATGTGAGTTTTCCTCTCGTGGATGAGAGGAATGAGAAGTCTCATTGTCCAAAGGCAGATAAATAAAACCCCATCTGCTGTAGACATTGAGAGAGTATATGTATCTATACTCTGTACAGAACTCTGCCATTAGCTAATAATAGCATTAACAGTTCAGAAGTAAAAAGAAAAAAAAAAGTCTCTAATACTCAGTCTTAGCAGCTGATAATGTAAAATAGGGTGGCATTTGGAAGCATAGGATGATGCCAGTCCCTGGGGAGAGAAAGGTGTTAACTTCTAATAGCTTTTCAGTAATAGCCAAGCATCTGCAGTCCACCATAAAAAAGGGTTTTTAAAAATTAATAGAGCTGAATGTGCTTCACACTGAGGAGAATGCCAGATTAATAAGCGCATTAAGGACCGCTTTGGATTGGAAATAATTATGGAAGATGACAAGGAGCAGAGGTGGCATTGGTGGTGCTTTCAGGAATGCATTTTAAAAAGCAGTTTAAAGAGCCTTCAGATGTTGGTATTATCCTGCGTGACCAAATTAAGAGCAAATGAGAAAAGTTTATCTGGCATTTTGGAGTATTGAAAGGGCTTAGTGTTATAAATTATACAGTGTGAGGATAGGCAGTGGTGAGTAAATTCGTGTTAAACATTATTGGCAGTTTAAATAGCAACTGCTATATACAGCACTAAAGATTTTAATTTGGAAGTAAAAGTGTACTCACTCCCCTTCCAAAAAAAAGCCTGTTTGACTTATTTATTTGCCAGCCCAATCATTAGACAGTTTTTCACTGATGAACTGGTGAACACTGTTCCCAATAGGCTGTTACAAATGTGCAATAATTGAGGTGGGTTACAGGTTTAGAATTGATTTAGAGCTCTCATGATGAAAAAGTTGAAATGACATCTTCATCTTCAGCTGCAGGGCAGGCTGTGAGCATTCAGGGCTGTTTCCACATGGGCCTGGTGTTTATCAATATTTAATCTTCTTGTTTCAGCTCCTTTTTTACTACTTAATCTTTCAGCCCTTACAGCAGAGATATTTTCACACCATGGTTCTTGATGTTATTGATACAAACCAATCAGTCCCAGTCTCTTGATGATGATAACAGAAGCCCAGGCTCCCAGGTTTTAATTCTGGGGCACAACAAGGCCGTTCTGAACACATCAGAGCTGCTGCAGTTCTATCTGAGGGGTGGTTAATACAAGGATAACCATCCCTGAACCCCACAAGTGCTCCCAGAGCAATTCCAGAAACAGCAAAAGTGCTATTCCCTCTCTGTGTCATGATCAGGTTCCCTAAATACAAATAGAACAATGAAAAGATTTTACATTAATACAAAAGTCTGGAAGCTCCCAAAAAACTCTCAGAGTGATTTGAAGACTTTTTCCTCTCAGTCTGAAAATGTGCTGCTTTTTTCTCTTACCTGACTATTTGCAAGAAGTTACAAAAAAAGAATGCCATTAATATCCAATTCTCTAATAATTACTTTAGGAAAAAGCAAAACTAATGCTGAAATATCTTTTAGGTGAGTGGTACTTGTAAAGAGGCAAACCCCACAATTATAACAGCATCTTCCATTAAATAGTTCTAAGTACTGTATATGCAACATGCTGGAGACTCATTATTTCAAATCCAACTTCTCAAAGATTTATTTTTCTTTTGAAACAATTTCTGACAGCTTTTGATCTTCTAAACTGAAAAAAATCAAAGAAATCTGTTTCTCTGGCATATTAATAGCAAAGGAATTTCTGGATGCTGCAAAGTAGGAACTGAATATAATAGCATCTCAGTTTTATTCATCTTCAAAGAAAACCAAATATATTTTTGAGACTAAAAAAATAGGATACCCTACAGATTTTGAAGGGATGGGATAAACCTCTTTTCACAAGAAAAGATGACAAGAAATTCATCTTGAAGGACGTTCACTATGCCTCTGTCCATTTAATACATTTACAAGCCAGCTGCCATGAGTTAATCTGGCTTTTACATCTGAAGCAAAATTATTTTATAATTTGGGGCTCACATGCCTAAGGGATTTTTTTTCTGTTCCCAAATTCTTTGGATATTGCAGATCAACCTGCCAACAGACATGGCACTGGTATGCACTGTTGTCTAAAATTTATTCAAGGCATTCATTAAAAATCCTTTTGTAAAAGTTATACATACAGGAATCTTACAATCTTTCATTCGTGGCTTCCTCACTGCAACTCTTTGCAGGTGTAAAACTGATAATAATAGCAGCTGATTAATTATGTATGTCTATCTACATGATTACAATAGAACTAATATGCAGCCAAACCCCTAAAAAACAAATGCTTACAAAAACACATTTTACAGAGGTTCACAAATTTGGGTAATCCTGCAGAGTTTTTCCTGTAGAGCTGACTGGTGGAAACATTATCTTTGCTTGATGCCAGGGTGCTCCGTGAGCAGGCCCAGGACATTGATCACACACAGCCAGGGCTTAGCTATGGCTGCCATGGGGAGTTGCAATCCTGGGGGAATTGTGTTGCTTACAGTGCCAGGCTTGTCAGAAGGAGGTCGAAGGGATGTCTCAAAGAAGAGCTGCTGGCCACTCAAAATCAGCTGGGTATTATAAAAAAAAAAAAAAAAAAAAAAAAAAAAAAAAAAAAAAAAAAGAGGTAATTTAGAGTGTCAACAGTGAAGGGACAACCAACAGTGGTAGGCCTCAAAAACTCTCGCCGTGGAAACTGCTGAATTACACATCACAGGTGGAATTTTAGCACCTGCACGTCATTACCACCCAAAAATAACAAAATAAGGAGCAATGCACACTAATCTGTGTGAAATGAGTTGAGTTGTACAACTTGCAGCCATTCTGTCAGCACAGAGGGTTTTATGTCTATTTACCAACTGAATGGCGTCTATTCTGTTGTTTGGTAGAGGCAATTAATGGCTGCATAAACACCACTTTTCCAGGCTGCTTGTTTTTGCATGTATAAATGAAAGTTTTGATTTTATCTTAAATAATAGAATGCAACAAATCTTGATAAAAATTCTTAGCTGGTGTAAATTGTTGTCATTTATTTATCTGTGGCAAATTATGCCAGGTGAGAGAGATTCAAAGGACTCCAGAGATGCCACTGCCTCAGCATGATTAGGCATTAAGTCACAGTTGAGGCATTCAGAGTAAAAGGATGAAGTTTAAAGGCCATGTTTTAAGAAAAAGAAAAGAAAACCTGACATTTAAAAAATCATATTTAGGGGGAAAGAAACCCCAACAAACAAATGTTTGACTCTGCCAGATATTAATAAAAAATTCACACTTAACACTACTAGTTAGGCTTTCTCATGTCTTGTTTTTCCCCAGAAAATATTTTTCTAAACATCTGTTATAAAAAAATAATAAAATATCTTATTACCTGTACCACACTATAGCTATTAAAGCAGCCACTCTAATTTCAATACTTCTTTGTTGGATTTCTCTACAGAAGGAAATACAACTTATCAACCACAAACATGGGATTATACAAGAGCATTGCTACCTTCAATCCAAAGATCCGAGGTACTGGAATTTATACTGGAAATAAAAGAACTCTAGAAATTCATGTAAGAATTTCTATATAAGTATATATCAGCAACAGTTTTTGTAGAAAACATCTGAATTTCCATGAAGATTGATTAAAATAAGGAGGAACCTTATTTTAAGGTGTCAAGTCTTGACCCAGATGCAAATAGTTTGAAATATTCTAGGGTTATAGTTTCACAGTCTTTGTCATGCAGCTGCAGAAGACAGATTTAAATTTTCCTCTGAGTTTAGAGCTGGGATTTCTGTTTGGAACTCCTTCTGAATTCACCTCAAATTATCTCTCTATGTAGAATGAGTAACAGGCATAGCTAAATAAATTAGTTTCTTGAAAGTTCACACAATCCTAAAGATATAAAATGCTGTCCAAAAATTTGACTTAAAAAGAAGAAATAGGAACAGAAAAGTGAAGTCTATTCTACCAAGAGACTCCAACAAGATTTTTGGTAGATTGCTGAGAAAGAAATTATTCACTCCTTTTCTAATTCATATGGAAGAACTATTCTCTGCACTGACACAATTTATTAACTGCAATTGTATGATTAGAAAAATGTGAAGAACCCCTACAAATGAACAGGGCTTTAAAAATCCAGTAATTGTTTATGAAGTCTAGGAAGTCTCATTCTGATTTCTGCCCCCCATAAAAAACCAGGAAAGTTGGAGATTTATGGACTACTATAACTCACCTCAGACCATGAAAACATAGGAAATAACCTGCTTTGAAATGGAATAAGTCAGCAGCTGTGTCCATGAAACCTGATGGTGAACCAGCAAAATTTTACAAAATACAGAACCACAGTCAACAAAATTTCATACAATTATTTAAATGCTAATACAGAGAACCTGGTTTTCTTGACTACCTTGAATTTAATATGTTTGTAAATTCTTTGGAGCAAGACTGACAGCTCCTTTGTCTTTGAACAAGGCCCAGTGTGATTTTTGATTTTGTTTTCAGTCATGACCACAGTGTTAACAAGGATAAAAAAAATGCAAAACTTATATAATACATATATTAAATGTATGTAATATTAGTTCATAATTATATAATAATTTCATTTCATCAAAGTATTGGCAAAAATGTCATAGGATTCAAGATACACATCCCAATCAAAAATAAACGTCTCCATATTTCCCATGTGTCTGAATATAAGGTCCATGCTTAACTTAAGGAGAAATAAAGTGGCAGTAATATTTTTAATGAATTTTTATTAACTCACCAGAAATTTGACTGTTGTGGTCCAGAATTATAAAGTTTAAAATGAGTGTCCCATTTGAAATTACACCAGACTTAGGCATTTGGATTCTTTATTATTATTGTTGTTGTTGTTGTTGTTGTTAGTGGTGGTGATGGTGTTATTGTTGTCATTTTATTTCAGATACTAAACTATTCTTATCTCAACCCATGAATTTTCTCATGGTACTCATCAATGGAAATGAACTCTCTGGAGTTCCTTGCCCACAGCAAGCCCAGAAGCAGATTTGATATTGTGTGAATGCAGCATGGGAAGCAACCCTGCGGGATCCACACGAGTATTCCTGTGCTTACCACCAGGAAAAATCTCAGTCAGCTTTCCATGAGCTCCCTGCTAACAGGGGTGCTGTCAGGAAATTTTAGGGAGGAAAAAGCTTGGTTTGGAATGGGAACCATCAGAGGGATTGGTAGATCAGAACCTGCAGAGATGTCCTCTAACATTTCTCCATTCTTCGCAACCAGCTCCTTCATCCCTGCTAAAAAGGATCTAATCCCCAGCCAAGGGGGCTGGGAAGAGTGAAATAAATAAACTTTCCATGAAAGAGCTCAGGATGGAGTGCTACAAGAAACTCCACATCTAACAAAACCCTAAAGCTTTGCCTGAAATCTCCCAGGTATTTCCAAAAGCTGCATCAAACCCTCAGCGGGGTGGAAAGGCAAACAAAGCAAGGCCAGATGCATTAGCAGCTGCCCACTTGTGTTGCTGCCCTCTCACTTCCAGGCTCAGATGCACATGGAGCATCTGGGTGTTTATGGCATTTAAATTCTGTTAATTCTGTTCATTTGTGCTGTTTTCAGGCTGACATCGATGGGGTGTGGGGAAGAACAAGATATTCCCTCAGCACTGGTGTTGTATTTGCCACTGCAGAAATTTTACAGTAATATTATCATTTTTCCACCAGTTACACGTTTCCTCTTCCAGACTGGCTGCTCTTTCAGGCATGGCACTGGATCTATAACTTTAGACAGACAACGTGAAGCATGAGCTGAAACACAGTTGCAAAGCAAAAGAAACACATTTGTATAATTCAGAAATAATAACTTGCCACAAATAATAAATGTAGATAGGCAGATGATGTCTGTGTAACTTGTTGCCCCAGAAGGAAGATAAAAATAAACCTTTAACAGACCTGAAAAAAGGCTGTGCTGATACAACACAAGTTCAGGTGAGAATTAATTCAGGTTAAGTTGTTTCTCTTGTTACAAACTCTTCTTATAATCTGATGATCATCTTTACTAGCTTGAATCATTACAAAGAGTGAAGAGTAAAGAGCATTAAGTCATTGAGCTGACAATGAAAAAGGAAAGTGTCTATTTGGCCAGTTAAGTGAGTGCTGTAATCTTTAAAGTGTCTTTTTATTTGAGTTACCACATTGCTGAAGCCAGAAAGTTTTGGTTTGTCACAGAAGACATGCTTGTACCTGCAAGGAAAAAAAAGACTGTCAGCAAAACTCAGCAAGAAGTCAGACAAGAAACGTGATATATCACCCCCTGCAGACACCACCATACAAGCTGTATTCAGAAAATAGATCAAAATGTTCAAAAAAAGCCTCTGGTTTGCAGTTAGATAAGTCTACTGTCACCAACGTGCCTGTGGGAGTGGTGAGCATTTGGAAGGGGAGTGCTGGAAGATGTTCTGTTTCATCACTGCTCACCCTTCTGGAAGTGGCCAGCCTGAAGTTGGTCCAAGCACTGGAAGTTAAAATGAAATTGTGTGAAGTGTGGAAAGCATGTGAAGGTTTGCAGGGACGGTGCACACTGAATGACAGGACTTTTGCTCACTGCACGGGACACCTCTTCAAAGCAGCTCCAAATGACCAATGCAAACATCACAGTAGTCACTTGGAAGCTCTAGCAGCCAGCATGAAAAACATCCTGGATGATTGTATCAGAGCTGTACCAGTAGAGTCATGTCTATTTTCAGATCTATGTAATGAAATGATTGGCAAACTTGTGAGCAATGGTTGTCAAAGAGCAAAGTACTTACTTAGTGCTTTGAACTCCAAAAGTTCTTTCATGATGATCCATTTGAACATCAACTTGAATCTAAGCATGGCTTTGCTGAATTGTTTTCTCTCTGGTTGTTTTCATTCCTAAACGATTTCAAGTTACATTTGCAAGCAAAGAGACTAATGGCTTTGAATATTCATGCTAGAACTGAGATATCAAAAAAATTCATTTTTGAATTTAAATAAGGATTGTCCTTCATCATTTTTTGGCTCATAGTGAAGAAGGAAGTGAAGCAGAGGAGCCCTTCTTAGTGTTCAAATGTCATTTTCTCTAATGCTTCCTTGAAGTGAGCTCAGGGGGTGATTAGATAAGAAATTGAAGTGCTGCTCTGGTTGTAACCTGGCTGCTGCAGAGAAACAACAAACTGCTTGAATTATCCAGCAAAGGTGACCTGGTGCTTGAGTTCAAGCAAGACCCTCTTACATGAATACAACAAAAAATTAAGAAAGAGAATCCTGGCTTACAGAGTACATTATATTCTGTATGCCATTCACAGTTGTGGATTTTTGTGAAGCTGGTTCAGTACAATGCTAGTGAATATACACTGTAATTACGAAATAGATGTAAAAGAGAACACCATTTTAATCTGTCCTATCAAAGCTTCACTTTCCCACTGCCAAAAAGCAATCTCAGTCATCTCAAATTATAAGTACATGGAGGTGTACCATTTTCTCCATTATTTTAACAACCAGTTTAACTATTTTAAATTAAAATAGTGAATTATAGGTACATTACAGATCAATTTATGTAAATAATGGTTCTCCAGATTCTCTATGTGTAAGGAATGACAAAATACTGAAGGTCCAAAAAGGTTTTGTCAGATGAAGAACTTACCCTGGAATAGGTCTCCTTGTTTTGAAGGCTTTATTAAGAGAAAGCATCAAAGCTCTCAAATAACCACAAGATGTGGGGGGATTTTTTTAGCTTTTGGTAATTTCATTGGCCTAAGTATGTCAATCTGAAAAAAGTGTTTCCTTAGTCTTATATCTGCATTTTGTTATATTTTATTTGTGTTTGAAAAGCAAACCAACACCCTCATGTGTAAAGCACCTGGGAAGGAGATGCTACAAGAGGAAAGAGAAACTGGGAGCTGAAACAAAAGTCCTGAATTTCAACAACTTCCCAATCTGGATTAGAATCTCCTCC
This sequence comes from Ammospiza caudacuta, assembly GCF_027887145.1. Taxonomy (NCBI): domain Eukaryota; kingdom Metazoa; phylum Chordata; class Aves; order Passeriformes; family Passerellidae; genus Ammospiza; species Ammospiza caudacuta. The sequence continues at coordinate 32,662,592 of NC_080601.1, read as the reverse complement.
CTTCCATTCATTACCCCAATTTTTGTTATTTGCAAATCTCTAACCAAGGAAAATATGAAGAACATCTTACCATAGCTTTAATTAAAAACTTTACTCTCTAGTAATTCAAGATGTTGTTTGATTTATATTAGCTGTAATTTTGAAACGAAGAAACCATTTTTTTCTTTGTGTTTGGAAGCTTAAGAAACCAGGAAACAATGGAAATATTCTGCCTCCTGTTTTACATAGATTGTTAAGGAACAATGTTATCCTGAAACCTGAACACTGACATTAAAGGGGAGAGCAAATTTCATTACGTGATCCCTCTATTTATTTAAATCTGCTCATTCCTGGGGAAAAAAAATGAATGAGAATTTAAACACACGCAGCAGTTTTGCAAGAAGCAACTTTTTTTCTAATTATGTATTCTTTACTTATTAATCAGTGCTACAATTTCCTGTGACATTTAACACAGACACAAGTTATTTTCATTCCAAAAGTTAGCAGTTCACTGTATGCTATACACATGGCACAAGCATTGCAAATGTAAATAAATGTAGGCGTCTGGGTTTTAACCACTGCTTTCAGAGAAACGTCTTTTTTAATGTGGTATAACTTGCAATCACACTGAATGTCATCACAGCTTTTGAGAGTGGGCAAGACTTCACGCAATCTTAATTTTTCACTGAGAAGAAAATCCTGGCATCTGTGCAAAAATAATGAAGTCCACAGGAGAGGAAAGAGAGGAATGTAGCTAATAATCCTATTTATGTTCTTACGTACTACATTTCATTTACTAGAAATAGCATGGCTAAATTCTAATAAATAAATATACTAATTGGTCATTGGAAATGCAAATTTCAACAACAATCTTTAATGCAGTATAATAAAACCCATTACAAGCACCAGCTTTGTAGATGCTTTGATTGTAAATAAGAGATTAGTTTTAAATTCAGATGTGCTGAACAGGTTGGCATAATTTCAGGTAGCAGTGGATTTAGGCCGCTTGCCAATCTGTGGGAAGAGCAGATATATTAATACCTGCACTGTTTCTACTCTCCAATGTTCAGTCTGAGTGTTTGCTATTTGCTACATTAAATTATGTTGAGTGGCAGACACAAATATGGTTTTCGTCTTCCAGCTTCTTGCAGATCACTTTTCTTGGGTTCAGGAGATTCCATGGGGCCATTTTGCCTCAGAGCTTGTCTCAGTTTTTCATAATGTCAAAACAACCTATCTTGATGGCCACAGGATCAGCCACCTTCCCTCTGAAAATGAAAAGCTAATTTAAGTCCTAATTTCCCCTGCACTGTGATATTGCAAACATGTTCCCTCAGCACCCTTCATTTTCTCTCTGTCTTTCCATCCATCCCAATTCCCCTGCAAGCAATGAGTAAATTTCTCCCTTTGGCACATCTGCAGATGGTCTCAACTGCTCAGCCTCTGTGCCAGTTTACATTGGCCAGAGCTGTGTTCCCTGCCTGGCAGGGCTGGATTTGCCCCTGGGAGAGGATGAGTGTGACACCACTTGAGCAGACAAAGCCTTGGGGATGCACCACACGAGGCAGGAGAAGTTTTGGCCCCAGTTTCTCCCAGAGGCAGAAAATCAAGCACTTAATTTTGGATAGGGCCACCCCGGTGGGATTGATAGTGTGTTTCTCACTAAGCTCTGCTGGTTTTTGGGAGGACTTTTATCAGTCTAGGCTGTATTTTCATGGCTCCAAACTTTCACTAAAGTACCCATTAGAGAAGAGTATCTTACAGGGCTGTTAACAAAATGCCTGAGCTTTTCTGCCCTACTGAGATTTTATCAGGTGGTTCTAGAGCCCTTTGAGCTTTCCCAGCCTCAGCCACCTGTCCTAATTCCTAAAATGAAGAATTCACCTGATACTTGGGTACACATAACCGAGAAATTTTGCAAACCGCTCATTTCAGATTTTTTAAAGCACTTAAGCTCTAAATCACAACTGTATCCATTTTAGTTGTTTATACCTCAGCATTAAAAAAAAAAAAAATAAAATTGCAGCTGAGTCTAAACCACTGTGTGGAGCTAATCAGTGCGACCACTCAGTGCCACTGTGGGTTTCCTTTCCAATCCCCTCACCTTAATTACTGTCTCACATACCCACTTGTTGCATCCTGCCTTAAATTACTTGTAAATTCTTTGTCACTGGGAATGTTTCCAGTTAGGCTTTAGCATACCCCTAAGCACAGCAGTCTGAGTAGGACCTGAGGGACTTTTGTAATAGGAATAATCAGTGCTGAAATCGGGATGCTTTGGCCTGAAGGGGGAAAGCCACAACAGGGAAATTGATGGAGGTGTCTAAAATGAAGTCTGTTCAAAAAGAAGAAAATGAAAAGCCCTGAGTGGCATCTCTGAGTGATGATATAACACTGTGACAGGTGTTTTTGATGCACTAAGTGAGAGCAGCACCTGAGGAAGACAGTTTTGACATGTGCTCTAAGTACTTTGGGGCAAGAAAACCCTTCTTTCCTTCAACAGCAGACAGCTGCCTTTTTTATCTTGAATTTTCCTCAGATTCTTTGGTGGCATATAAGTTTTGGTAGGACTTTTCTTGGCCAAGTCCCAGAAAAAGTCTGGACCCATTGAGAAAATCCCAGTCTGTGCATGCAGTATTGGTCCCTCTCTAGCTTGAAAGGACAGTAGACCTTCCACAGCACCTCAGGTTGTGTGAGAAACAAAATTTTATCAATTTTTGAGATTATTGAGATTATTTCTATAGGAATGAATGGTAAATTTTAACTGACTTGTGTCAAATTTTGGTACCCATGGATACAAAGGACAGGCTCCAATTTTACAGACCTCAGACATTTTGTTTAGTGCTTTTCTCATAACCCATTTCAGACTAAACCAAACTCATGCATTTTTTATAAACTGGGTAATCTATGAAGTGGTTGTCTAGTTTGGTTAATCATCTAGATCTCCCTGCAGGGCATTTTTCATTCTGCAGCACTGTCTTTAGCATGCCCACGATCTCCGTACAAATGGATCAATTATTTATTGAAGGAGCACTTAACTGCCGTACAACAGACCTAGAGACCCAAATTCCTTGCTCATGGAGTTAAACCAAGCTGTACACACTCCAGTGAGGTCCTGCCTCCTTACACTACTGCTATCTTTGACTGTCAGCCCTGAACTCTTATTAATAAATTATCTTAATGGTTGTTTTTAGCTAAGACAATAACTTGAAAATTTCCTGAATACACGCACACACAAAATTGCCAAGAGGTTTTTACAGTTTGATCTTTTACTTCTCATATCCTGTTGAATGCCCTACATAAATTATTCATTTTTTAGCCTTGTTTTGTCCCTTTCTCTTAGTAATGTCCTTTTCTCTTAGTAATGACTTGCTGATGCCAAAGAATAAGATGTGATTCAGCACAAAGAGGATGAGGAGGATCCACTGGGGCTGGCTTAGTCTACTCCTTGTCACTGCAACCTGCTGGGTTTGTGCAAATAAACATAGCTTTGGGGCTAAACTAGCTAGACTAGGTATTTCCAAGGTAGTACCATATTAATGATCATAAAACACACTTCCTGACTCTGTCCCAAGAGACCTTTTCAGAGCTGTTTTATGAGAGACTGGGGAGATCTGTTAATGAGGGAAGTAATTATTACCTGTGGGCACAGATTTAGAACGACTTCATGCTTCAGACTCCACAAGCATAAATGTCTTTGTTACAACTATGTTGTGTGCAGTAAACAAAAGGGATGCTCACAGAATTACAGATATGGATGTTAGGATGCATAATGCTTTTTTTTTTTTTTTACGTTCAGTAAAAAAAATCACTGAGATAAACAAAAGATTTGATATCATAAGCTCTTGAAAAAAAACCAAAAAAAAAAAAAGAGTAATTTTCCATATAATGAGCATGATGAAATCTACAACAGGTTGTTTATTTACAAGCATGCACAAAATTAAACTACATTTCCTGTTTAATTTACAGTATTAAACAAAGGCATAATATCAGATCCTGAAACCACCCTGCTAACTCAGGATGTGCTCACTTTTGTTTTTTTTCCAATATTGAATTCTTAATGTAATGCTGTGTGTTATTCTGGTGTATTTATAGAGTTACACATGAATTTGTGAGATGATATTACATAATTATAGTATAATCTATTTCAATGTAGCTTTTTTACACAGAGCCAGCACCATACAAGACTCAAAAATGTCAGGGGCCATCTTGTGCAGTATCTTTTGAGGATTTTTGGGATTCTTTAGAGAGTTTGATAGTGCTCCATCACTGAATAAACTAGATGACAGGCAGGAGGAGGAGCAGTGTTTTGGGCAGCATGGCTTGTACTATTGCTGTTTTCAGCTTTTCACAGTCTTTAGGGGGCAAATATAACTCCAAGGAAGTCTGGAAGCTGCTCTATCCCAGGGGCCAGAGAAGCCTGAACACACTGGGAAGCCATGAACCACTGAGCTGCCTCACACTCACACACTCAGAGGTGTTTGAGCCAGGATCTGGTACCCAAAATCCCATAAAGACAGGAAAAAAACAGATTGACAATGGTAATTTTTTTTTTTTTTGACTCCTCTCTGCATTTAAGGAGCTTTACTGAAACTACATGGTTAGAATGAAATGGTGTTGTACTTTTGAGAGGTTGCCCTGGGAAGCTGTGGGTGCTCCATCCCTGTTCAAGGCCAGGCTGGATGGAGCTCTGAGCAATCTGGTCTAGTGGAAGGTGTCCCTGTCCACGGCAGAGGATTGGGATCAGATAATCTTTAAGGTCCCTTCCAACCCATTCCATGATTCTGTGACTCTGAGAAGCATAAACATGCACAGGCATGCAAAACTTTCCAGAAAAAGAGAAGATTCAGAGAGCGAATTCTTTCAAATATATAACAAATGTTATATATTTGAATATATATAACTCTGCCTCTACTTCTCCAAATCCCCCAACAACCATCAGATGATGAAAGAAGGGGAAGGAAGCACCTGGTTTCATGTAGCCCACTGTGATTTGGCTGAGGAGGAGCTTCCAGGGGTCTCTGCAGTGCTCCCAGGAGGAGAATCTCAGCTATCAGCTCCTTGGGGCACAGGCAGACTTGAGAAAACCAGAGAAAATGGGTGGGGGTTTTTTGGTTTTTTGGGTTTTTTTTATTATAATTTTTGCAAGTCATCTTCTCTATTCCCACCTGGTTTAACTTCAACAGCTGGTGGGTCAATAGTGATCCCTCCTCAAGAGCCAGGTTTATCTTCTGGTAGTTTGAATAATTACAATTTAAAAGCCGTTGTGATGGGTCTCCTCACCTTTAACACACGTGGCCATTGCATTCCTACTGGGGTATCCAGTGGGCAGAACACAAGGAGATGAGTGAGGAAGGAAAAGCTCTTATTTCAGACTAAATGCTTTTAGAACTTAGTGGTGATTATCTGAAAAGATTTTAAAAATAACTGTGTCATGGCTTAAGGTTCATTATGAATACATGTGAAGGTCTGAATTGCTCTGGGTACCTGCTTGCAAGCACTCAGTGGTTGCAGTTGTCAAGACAGGTAGGGAGCTCATTTAAAGTGTAGTTTAATGCAATCAAAAAGGAGAAATTATTTCTATTTGCAAAGGGAAGATGACTAAAATAACATCTGGGAAAACCGATATAGTGGATATCAGAATCTCACCCAAAGCAGCAAGAAAGGCAATTACCAGATCAACATCATGCAGGAAACACGTGGTCTAAATCTTGATTTTTGTTAGAGCTCAACTGCACTGTGAGATTCTACCCCAAGAGTTGCATTTTGCTGCTTTGTGGATTTCTGACAAGTGAATTTAAGGGAAGTTTGGGGCTGGTTATGGCCAGGTGTGCAATAAACATAAAAGATTTTTTCAGTGTTCTTTAATTCAAAATACTGGCTCAACTAATGCATCCTTGGTGTAAAGCCACTGAAATCAGATATTGTCCAATAAATCAATTTTATTTTACATTCTACAGTTGTGCAATTGATATTCACCTGGCCTAAACTGAATCTCATCTTACTAGTTATTTACCTTTCTGGAAGATTTTCCTACTTAAACAGTATTTCTTATTTTTACTGTGGAGTTTGCATTTTATACAGGGAAAAAAAAGTCAAACATGCACAGATATACCCCAGAAACAGCTGGGTCCTGTATATCTGTTTACTGAAAACGTGAAATTATGCAAGCCTTGATAAAACTGCTCATGTGGTTGTGTTTTGGAGTCTTCAGAAATGCAGAACTCAGTGAGTACGTGGACAAGGCTTCAATCCTTTTAAATGAGAACCTGGGCTATGAAAGCATTTTCATTCCTGGGGTCATAGTTATTCACTTATGTGCTTTTGTAAACTCCATTACACATTTAGCTGCAGCTTGAGTACCTAAATAGGATAAAAATACAACTTTGCTTCTTCCATCTTTTTATTTTATATTTCTTGTTTGGGATTTATATCACAACCACTTGTCTCAAATAGGAACTAAACTTATTTTTCTTTTTTTTTCCCCACTGAAAGGTATGAATTCCTGAATGTCAATTTAGCGTGGACACTTCAGGGAAACACTGCATGAATTTTCACATGATTTACATTAAGCTTTCATTAAAAATGACAGTGGCTTACATCCTACTGGATAAGAGCAGCAGAAAGTGGATGACGGTCTCCAGAATTTTGAGACTCCAGAAAATTGAGTAGAGAAATGGAGAATTTTTTATTATTTGATTTTTTTTTTTTACTTTCTCTTTTTCATATGTAAAGAATTGTAAGGTAGCTCTCCAGATAACAGGAAAAAGCTGAGGAAGGTGGACTCATAGGGATTGAGCTGGTTAATCTCTCTCTGTTCACATGGAATAAAATCCAAGATTTTAGTGGGAGAAGGGTTAAATTTTAGACCTTATCCATGTGAGCCAGTTTGTCCTTTGGCCTGCATGTAATGAGTATGGGGCTGTTCTTGCCTGTTGGACTCAGCACCAGCACCACCAGCTAAAATCTACAATATTGTCATGCAGAAATCCAGATTAAACAGTGATATTGGTCCCTGCTTGCCTTAAAACCTATGAATACATGCCCAATAAATGAAGATCATCCACCTTGTAATTTTCAGCGAGCTCGGAGCCACGGCGAGGGTGGGACGAGAATAGCATCAAATAAAGGCAAATATTCCTGAAATCTGCATGCTATTATTTCTGCCCAGAAAAAGGGGTCTGCAGGTCCAGGATGGTGGTGGTGGGGAAGAACATCTGGCAGCTGGAAGGTAACCAGAAATAAGGAACATATGGGAGCAGGGCTGTGCAGAGGAGGGGATGGGGTGGTTTCCAACACCCCGTGTCATTATGCCTAACCCCAGATTTAGCAGGGGCCACTGAGTGAGTTTGTGTGGTTCCCAGTGCTTTGTGGAGCATTATTGTTGCTTTGTGTTGTTTCTAAGGAGAATTACAGTCTGTTGCTGTGTTAAATAGGGGGTTTGTGTGTGTGTAGAGATGCGTGTGCTTCTCCTCTGCTTTCAGACAACGATTTCAGCTTCAGAAGTAATTTTCAGATTCAGAAAGGGTGGGAGAGCCAAGGAAATGTGATTTGTTTGTCTACATTATCTGGGAACCACATGACTTGCTGTTTCCTAGGGAAAGCTCTATAATTTGATTGCAGATCTATATTTAAATGTGGGAGAGTGTCTAAAGGGGACCTGACACCTCCACTGTAAAAACTCAGATAATACAGGCTCCGGGAGTTTAGAGTTCAAGGCATTTACATATTGATGTTTTCCAGCACTGGTGCAAGCAATCTAACAGCACAGGATTTGCCACCAAACAACAGCTTGGTTTGGGAGTTTCTCAACTCTCATTTAAGTGCGAATTCCTAGATATTTGAATTTACAAGGGCAGGTCCACTGGATTTCCATTTGCATATTTTTGGCAGCAGTCCACCTCATTAATGCAGGAGAGAATCAGACAATATTATAACAAAAACACATATGACACTCAAGGGAATTAGAAATATATTGTTAATTTGACGGAGTGTTAATAGGCCCTCTAATGTCACCAGCTTTTCCTAACAGTTGTCTGCAATGTTTATTTCTTGTTGTACCAACAAAATCATGGTTCATATTATAGATGTGAGCTCGGAGATGGTGGCTCTTTAAGAGAGATGTGTTCTCCAGTAGCTGTTCAGCATTTAGTGCTTCTCTTCATTTTAATCAAAGAAAAGTCTCCAAGTCAAAGGAGGGAGGAAATCAAACTCTGACTCAAATCTCTCGTGTAGAAGTAGATATTATTTTTGAATGATGCCTCCTGAGAAACTTTCCATTGACCTCTAAAGCAGAAGGGCTGCAATGGAGCTGTTATCAGGTTTGACTTTTGTGACCCACAGCTGAAATCATTGTAGACGAGTGGCTACGGGGAGATTAAATTCAGAATGTCCTGTAAGCTGAAAGAAATATAAATCTAAGCAGTGCTCTTTAAGAAGCATTAAAGAGTGTGTATAGAAACTTAAAATTCCTCTGTGTTAAGTTACTTGGTATTCCTTTTCCATTCCTTGTAGATGTATGAAGGACTACACCATTATTTTTTGACCTTTTCCCACTAAGGGCTGGGAGGTTATAAGTTTTGCTCTGGTAATTACCTATCAGTCTAACAAAGTAACCTTAATTAGTGGGATTTTTTCATCCCATATATAGGAATGGGGCATGGTGTGAACACATGTTATTATGATTTAACACCTCGCTCAGATCTCATGTATATCCTTTGTCTTCTGCTGTCACCACTGTAATTAGGCAGCAGAGGTGCAATATATTCAGATTTTTGTCAATACCTGCCCTAAGCTCTAAATGCACACGTGATAGAAATGAAGGCTAATATGCACAGAAAAGCTGTAATGACCATTGTAGACAGCCAAGCTCCATTTAGCTCCCTGTATGAGCCCACTCTGGTTTGCTCACAAAAGCCTGGCTCATGGGATCGCTCTGGTTTCATCAAGATGGATTATTGCTCAGAGAGAGCAGATTTTTTTTCTCTTTCATTTTAGCGCAAATCTGTTTTATCTTCCCTCAACCTGGCTTTTGATTAGAACAGGTTCAGAAGTGCTGCAGACAATACTTGTATCACATAATCTGTGGATTTCCAATTGGACTTGCACTGATTAACCAACTTCATTATGCACAAATCCCGAGCAGGCAATCCCACACATCCCTGTGCCACACTTCAACCCTCCCCCTGTAAATCCAGTTCCCCAGGACTTGGGAAAACATTTTCTCACTGAACACAAGGGATTTTTCCCTCCCTCTTCCCTCCTTCCCTGTTCTTACAAATTGGGATAACATTCATCCAGTTATTTTATGCAAATGTCACAGGAAAAAAAATGAAATTAATCTATGCAACTAAGTATTGCTAGAAATACTCATTAAAGATTTGTTCACACAGTTTCCTAAAATTTTCTGCTGCTTTCTTATTTGTTTCCCATCAGCAATGAGGTCTCAGTCTCCTGAGAATTTCTCCTCATGATCCCAAGAGTGATATTTATTCACTCAGAGATTAGAACCCATGCTCTGTGATACAGGTAACTAATCACGTAACTCAGACACTGACTATCAAATAATTTCAGTGAAATCTCTCCACCAAAAGAGAAAAGCAGCACAAAAGCTCTTATGGATGAAATGGAATTTTATTTATTTCTTTAGGTCTGCCAGGAGACGGTCAGAAAGCAGGAAAAAAGACAAATTTTGCTGCGTAAGTTATTGTAAACAACATGATGCCACCTGCTTTCTTCATCAAGCTTATACTGTGCAGCAGAGAGCAGGAACAGTGCTCTCTTAGTGAGAGGCCTGCTTTTACTATTATTTATGCTTTTCCTTCAATGTTTTGTTTGGAGCTATCAGCAACACTTTGCAACTGCTGCAGCAGTGAATAACTTATTTCTGAGGATCCCCCCTGCACCTTCCCCTGTGATAAAACAGCAGCTGTGCAGGTGAAACTTGTGAGTGACCACTTTCTAAAAGAACTTTTCTTACCTATTATTTTTTTAAAAGGCTCATGGGAAACTTTGTCCAAGCCCCCTTAGGGTGCAGCTCATTAAAGCTGTGTACGTGGTGAGAAGCCATTGGGAGGGGAGGGATGGTGCTGCCAGGCACAGGAGGGGAACGGATGCAGAACACACAGGATGGGCATGGTGGCAGAGAGATGGAAAAGGATGAGAGGAGTGTATGGGAATGCAATCTAAATACTGGGAAAATATAAATTATTGCAAAGCCACACATTGGGCTTTAAATAATGTTGGACAATTCCTCCTGGTGAAGTCCATGGGTCTTCCTGAAAATAAAGTAGTAATTAGCATTAACTAATGTACAGAATTTGAAAATAAGCCGAGAAATCACATAAAGTGAGTGTTAAAAGTAGACATCCAGATGCAAGTGATTTGCTGAACTTTTCATCATAATTAAATAAACACTGCAAGGGCAACCAATCCTACCAAAAAAAATCTAAAATAATTCAGTGAATTGCACCTTATTCTTTCCTGGTGACTGTGACATAGGAGTCAGATGTCACCCAGAAAAACAGCTCAGAGGAAGATATCTGAATTTCATGCAGCTAAAACTAAGTGAGAGGGGCATTGCCCACATCAAAATCAGAGAAAAAATAAGCAGCAGAGGGAATAAACAGAATTTTGTACTAATAAAAGACATACTCTCCTTCAAGTGTTTCTAGTTTTCATTTTTTGTGTTTTAATAGTTATAATGCTCAGCCATTGACTGGGAGGTGAAAACTCTTGATACTATGAATTATCATTTAACATAATTAAAATTATGTCAGCAAAGTTTCAGGAATTATTAAATGTTTCTTTAGCTATGTCTTTAAGTGAAGTAACATGAAAATATTAAAAGCCATCTATTCCAGAGGTATTTGTCATCCTTTACCAGAGGCACAAGAGTCAATGTTCTGTAAATATCTACTTAGCACATTTTTGTCTATGAAATACACTGTGAGAAGTCTCATCAGGTTAATGTTCCAATATATCCACATTAAAGGATGCTCTTACAAAATAAATGTTCCATTATATCTAACTTATGTTTAAAACTCAAGGCTAAGAAAATTAATAAAATTCGGAAATCTAAGGCAATAAGCCATCTCTGAAGGTAGAAATACAGGATGATTTCTTCTTTTCTGCTGGTTCCTGTGCATGTGGCAATGTATTTTATTTTCCCCAATAGGCATCCTCAGCAGAAAGGAAGATACATGGCTGAAAGGTGTACAGAAGGAGAGGATTTTGCAGCTTTATTCCTGTACAAATCATCTGGCTGTGACAGGGCTTGAAAAATATCTTCATTTTTATGTACATTTCTATGGTATCCACCACACTGTGCACAAACTAATGCAGGCCTAGGCATGGCTCAATTCTTACTCTGCTTTCTGCCAGTGCAACATTGACTTCAATGTGCTTATTTCAGATTTTCTCTAAAGGAATTGAATTTGGAGGCAGGCTGCTCTTTGAGCAGCACTCAGAGCTATGTAGTTCAGCAGAATTTACACAGTTTCTATTAGCACTTATTCAAACTTGGCCACAAGTGTCAAATGAAGCTCCCATTTACAGAAATCAAGGTACTTAATTAAAATCTTACCAATAAAAAAGGGATTTTCCATTGTGTAATTGGAAGTCCAGATACTTAATCCTACTTAAAAATAACAAGTGCTCACACTTTTAAATCAAGAAGTGCCCTTTTTATTTTACTTTCAATCGTGTGTGAACAGTAAGCTCCCTATGGTTTTAACCACTGAATTGTTATAATTTAAATGTTTTTGAACTTCTGGTGAATGTTCATATTTGTTTTTGACTTTGAATTTGATTATGCCATTTATGCTGTGATGTCCCCAGAGCTTTGTCAGGGTAGGGAAGCTTCCTTTAGAAATCAAGATTTCCTCAGGATTAATAAATGACAGTAGGCTGTATCTTTTTAAACTGGTGCTGGGAAATATCAGATTTGCCAAGTTCAGGATCAAATCCAGAGGGTTGGACGCTGCTTTCCTACCTGGCCATCCAAGCAAACAAGGAGGTAAAGGATGCCTAATAATTGTCTGTGTAACAGCAGCTGGAAAGCATCCTGGAGAGCATCTCTAACATGGAGATACAGACTTCAACTCTTTTTTTACAGTGGGAATTTACATCTCATGCTCTAATTTAACAGATGGAGAAACTGGGTTGTGGAGGGTGGGGTGAGATGCATCTCAGGTGATGCAGCAGGACAGTGGCAGGTCTTTGTGAAGACCCCAGGAGGCAGGATACCCAAAAATTAACTTATCATGGCCTCAGACCCCACAGCTCCCTTTCAGGGAGCAGCCAAGACACTGAAAAGTCAGTGATTCCTGTGGAAGACAAATCTTTTCACCAGTGAGAGCTTCAAATACACAAAAGCCAGCCCAGGACTGTTACAACAATTCCACCATTCATTTCCAAACTGACAGCCATGAGGGTGCTCACTGAGTTTCCTGAGGTGCTATAGCAATTTATGAAATGATCAGGAAAGTATTTATTTAGACATTGTTTAAACAGGACCCTCTGGGAATTCTTTTTAATATAGGCAGAAACTAATGGAGAACTTCTCCAATTTGGCAGGGTACTGTGCAGGGGCTGGTGTGTGCTTACATGTTCAAATTAAATTGCCTTTCTGCTTGTTCTGCCTACCAGGCCAGCCATGAATCATTGTCTCTGAATAATTTTATCTACAGCTTGAGATCACTGGGTTACTGTGGACAGAGTATTTTTTAATCACTGCTGAAGTGCAGGTGGAACAACAGGAGGCATCTCAGGAGTGTTGTAGCATTCACCTTCTCTCATCTGAAGGCAAAAAAAACTTTGTGAGGTTCCTCTTTGTGGAGAATTTCCTGCTCTCCAGAAACCACCATAGGTTCTGGCAGAGTCACATGCCATTTGGCAGGATTCATGAGGGTTTGAGGACTGCCAGGCCTCCTTTTGCCAGGGACTAAAACTGATCCAAGCTTTAAAGGAGTCTGTTGAGAGCGTTCCCATGGATTTTGAGAGCTTTAGAGCAAGCCCAGGTCAGAGATGATGCACCATAGCAAAGCGTTTCTCAGCAATAAGCTGTACAAAGCACAGCCTTGTACCCACTGCACCCAGAGAAGCCAGTCTGGTTACACTGGGTGAGATTGGAAAAGTGCAGGAGCCACTGAGGTGTCCTGGCCTTTCTCTCTCTCTGGAGCTTTCGTTTTTAGGATCATGGAGACATTTCACCTGATATGGAAATAGGAGCACACAGCTCAATGCAGTTGTAGGGACCTCAATGACCCATACAAGCTCTTTTGGACCCATTTATTCTCCTGCTGGTGCACAGACCCAGTCAAAGTGGGCACTGGGCTGTCCCTGGCCTGGGGACCCCTGTTCCCAGTGAGAATGAGGCACTGCCCACCATCTCCAAAGCCTGGGCAGCAGCACAGGGTAACCAGCAGCATGGTGTGACTCACACAAACCTTCAGAGGTGTGGTACAGGGGCTCTGGAGGTGTCCAGTGCTGCTTACCATAGAGATATTTGTCCCATTTGTAATAATTCACATGACTTGACACATTGGATATACATCTCAACACTCTACATCCTCTACACCTCCTTTGCAGAGTTCCACATGCTGCAATAAGGGAGACACTGCACTAAAACAATAAAGTTTAGTCCAGAATAAAGTTAACTGAATACGCTGCCTGTTTTCAGTCTCCTTGCAAAAGGGTAAACATCATCCTTAGAAATAATTAAACTGTAAGGTTTCGGGTCTTGTAAAGATGTTTAACTCTCCTGAAATTAGGCAGCATTAAACCCTGAGTCTGAGTTAAAATCCTTTTCTCCTCCTATCCCCAAGCCAAGCTGTGTTCCTAGTGCAGGATCCCACTCCAAGAGGAGTCTGTTTACAGCAGACACAACACAAACCACAACCAGCATTTAGCTGATAGGATCAAAACCACGAATATAAGAATAGCTGTTGTGCTCTTATTCTAATTATTATCCACTTTCTCCAGTTCTCTCCAGAGATTTGAGGCTTGTTTGTTGCAGCAGACATATCTATTATTAATCTTTAGGTAGTCAGTGGAATCATTTGCAGCATTCATTAAAAAGTATCACCTTATGGATTACTAAAAGGCATCTATGCTTTTGCTAATGAGCCCCAATAGTGCAATACTTTACATATTTTATGGCCAGACAATTATGTGATGTCTTGTTTTTTATAGTCAATATGAAAATAAATTGTTTCAGACATGGAGATAGTAGCCAACATGAGAGGAGTCAGCATTGGGAAATCTTGCCTCCTGAGCTGCTGAGTTATAACTGTGAAGAGGTGACACATTTCCAAAGCATTCTTTTATTATTTCTAGAATCCTGCAGCCCACAAAAAATGTCTGTTATTCACACTTGGGATAAAGCATTATAAATGCAAACAAAAAGAAGCCAGGGAATTTCAGAAATAAACTGTTGCTTTATGGAACATTTTTTTTACTTTATTTTTAAACATGTTTCATCTGAAAATAATATAGATATTTAATACTTAAGGTGATAACAGAATCTGTATTTCATGTATAAGTAGATAGTGAAATCATTCATCTGAAAAAAAGGCAGCATCAATATGAAATATTTGCTCATATGAAGTGGTTGTCTCCACAGAGTCACCAATTTACATAAAAATTCACCCATTTGACCTCACAATTATCCAAGAAAAAGTATTTACATCCATTCCAAGATGTCTTTGGGAAGCAACATGCTCTTCCTTAATTTTCCCTGTTACCCTAAGTTTCTCATTTCTCCCTTTTGCCTTTGTCCTTTAAAAATATTAGTGCAGCAAATCCATCCCAAGAGGTGGCAGCTCAGGAGCCTGGCTCTGGCCTGCACAGCCCTAGAGGGAGCACCTTGAGGCACGTGGCAATAATTCACTCCCCGTGCCCATCAAACCTTCAGCCTCTCCTTGGAGACTGCAACAAGGGTGCCAGTTAATGCCAATGGTCACAGTGGTTGGTGTGGCTGGAACAGAGATGCAGAGATGCCCAGCAGCCCCTGTGTGTGGTGCTCAGAGTGGAGATGATTTCACAGGTGAGGAAGCAGCACTGGCTCATCACAAATTTCACTCATTGCTGGCACAGGAGCTGCAGCTCGACCAGAGGGAAGGATTCTGCAGCACAGCTCAGCTCCCCTGTGATCTTCTCCTCTTTCCTTGAGGTCTCTCTTGCAGCAGGGCTGACATTCTCTATTTTCTGCTTTGCAAACTGACAGGAATCAATACTTCATTGAAAGCTGCTGCTTGCACAGCTTTGCAGCCCAGCAGGTACAGCCCGAGCTGGTGTCATGACAGATGCAAGTGTTTTAAGTGATGTTTGCTCTCTACCTCCATAAAAGTGGGCTAGAAATAGTCTAGGAGTTATCAGTTATTGCAATTTATTGCTCTTCAAGCGTTTCTTAGCTTATTAAAAAGAGAGCAGAGCGTTAATCAGAAAAAATCTCCTGTCAGCATCACTCTGCTCTGCTCCCCATGTTGTATCACCAAGCACAGCCTGTGGAGACTGGCAATAACTGCCCACAGCTTGGGTTTCCAAAATCCATCTTTTGCCAGTGGGCAGTTAATTTTGAGGGTGAATATGGCAAATTATAATAACTGGTTTATGACTGAAGGTGCTTGGGCTTTCCCCAGCCAGGCTTGTGCACCCTGTCCTGCCTGCAGACCACACTTAGGTTTCCCTTATGCATTTCCCCTTTCTTTTTCCCCAGATGTAAACACTCACCTGATTTTCTCTGGAATAATATTTGGCCTCATTCCCTGATTTTCAGCGGAGCCTCTGTTAAAATTAATTGGTCCCCTGGGACTGACATTTGCCCATATCACCAATAACCTGTTGTACACAGAAGCAGATTCTGCCTACCCAGGGGAATAATTAGGGAGAGAATTCAGTGTGGAAAACTTTGTGGACCTTTTTTTACTCTCTTCCTCACTGGCATGTGCTTTACCAAGAATTTTTTTATAACCCTGACATGCTAATAAACTGATTTTTGTTGCCAGCCAGTTCAGTGAGCTCATATTGTGCCAGAGGATGAGATGGACAATTTCCTTTCTTTCTTCTGACATGTCCAGCTATTAGTCAGTTATATTCTGCTTTAAACTGGCCCAATCACCTCAAAATCTGAATCACCCATCTGCCAGTAAGCAATGAAAACTGCAGAGTGCAATTAATTGTACTATATAATTAGTGTATTTTCCTGGATTTCTGAGTCATGTCTTTCCAACGTTCTGCAGTGAGAATTATAGAGGTGTTTCAGGCTTAGGTGTTCATGGGAATGAGATTCCTTTTGTGAGAGGCTCCTGAAAACATTAAAGGCTGTTCAGAACTAAATTAAATTATATTGAGATATTATGCTGCATTTGAGCACTGATGCTGGATTGCACACATATAGGCACATAATTTTACACACTGCAATAAGAAAGAATAAAAAGAAACTTCTGAACATTAAAATTTTATTGTAAGCATGACAGGGCAATGTCTTTATCTTCTTGCAAATTTAGATGCCATCGAACCCCTAAAAAAACATGGAATAGGCATTAAATATCTGATCTTTTAATTACATCTCACATCCCTCCAGATCTTCCCCACGCACAGTGCAAAACTAAGACCTGAGCCCATTCACTGTGCAGGTGCATCCCTCCTTGGACGAACAACAGGATTTTTCTGGCATCCAAGAACTGCAGACAGCATGGAGAAGATTTCACCTGAGCCTCCATTTTCTATCCTTTTGATGGCTGGTCCACAGAGAATGGAAGTGGACACCCAGTTTTACTCAGAGGGGATCTGTTGGCATCCCAGGGAGAGGGGCAGGCAGGGCTGGGTGTTTGTGTTTGCTCTGCACAGCCTGTGGGCTGGGCTGTGCTGAGCCCTGAGCAGTCACTGATGCAGAACCCGAGTTTTTCTCATTTAGCCAATTGCCCTGGACCTGGCTGGGGGGGTGGGATTTGCATAATCACCACCCAGGTACAGGCAGTGTGTGCATGCCCTGCTCTGGCAATCAGCCCCTGCTCACCCAATCAGGGATTTGCATAATCCCCTTGCAGCTCCTTCCCAGCAGCTCCACTCTGGATATGCAAAGCCCTCCATTCTCCTTGGCTGCTGCAATCCCTCTGTGCTGAATGAACAGCATCTCTGCTGCTTCGTTTTTCATGTTTTTCCAGCAATAAAGACATTTCTTTTGCCCCTGATGTCCGTTTCCGTGAAAAGAAGAGAGAGAACACACTGAAATCTTAGCACAGATTGGTCCTTTCAGTAACTTCTTCTTCCATTTCTTTTTGGTCTTATCTCTAAATTTCTAGGGTGAGGCTGAGGGAGGGGATTGTGCCCCTCTAACCCACTTCAGCAAGACTCCAGCTGCAGTACAGTGTCCAGTCCAGGAAAGACATGGAGCTGTTGGAGCAGGTCAAGAGGAGAGCTACAAAGATGGAATAGAACACCTCTCCCATGAGGAAAGGCTGAGAGAGTTGGGGTTGTTCATCTGTGGAAGGGAATGCACAGAGAGACCTCAGAGCACCTTCCAGTACCTACAGAGGACAAGCTTTTCAGCGGGGGTAGTTGCAAAAGGATAAGGGGTAATGGGTTTAAAGTCAGAGAGAGTCAATTTAAATTAGATATAAGGAAGAAGTGTTTTACAATGAGGGTGGCAAAACACTGGGGCATCTTGTCCAGAAAGGTGGCAGATGTCTCATCCCTAGGAACAACCAAAGCCACGTTTGATGGCCTCTGAGCAGCCTGGTCTCGTTGAAGATGTCCCAGGTTTGTGCAGGGGGCTTGGACTGGGTGACCTTTAGAGATCCCTTCCAACCCATGCCATTCTAATATTCTGTGGTTCTGTGACCTTCCCTGTCCCATCATCCTGCCCAGGCCATCTGTCCTGATCATGGTCCCACCAGGAGAACCATGTCCCAGTTTCTGCTTGACCTTTGCAAGATGGCAGGAACACCCAGGGCAAGTCCTTTGGGAATGAGAAAGGGAAAGGAAGGGAAGAATGGAGAGCACAAAGCAGTTTATGAAAGGAGAGGATATACATCCCAATGTGTATCCCCAAATTTTACAGACCAAATACAGACCAAGTATCCCATCCGGTGATACCCTTCCCAAATACCTTCCTGTACTTAGTCTGTAAAACTTCCTCTGTTCATCCTGGCCTTTCTGGTCTTAGACTGAAGATTCTAATTTGTTTTCAAGGCAATGCAATGTGTAAAAGCAGCTAAAATGAGCTCCATAATACCAGTGTCCCTTGTGTATCCCATTTAATATCACTGCCTGTTACATAGCTACAAAATTTAGAGATAAAACCTTTGACTTCCCCAAGTGAAGTGACAGTGAAGGTGGAAGCATACAGCACAAAAGCAGCAGCAAGTGTGACTTATTTTTCTTTCAAACTATTTTAAATAGGGTATATAACTTCATCTGCTTTTAATGTGTTGTACAACTACACAAGAAAATCACATTTAATGAGTGCATGAGGAATCATCAAATTCAGAAATAAGGTTGATTACAAACATCAACATCATCCCAAAGTTGAGGTCACAGCTTCAATCTGGAAAAACCATTTAAAACCTCGAGGTAATTACTTTCTTTGTTAAAAAGTAAATGGTATTAACTTCAATTGCTAATAGAGTAAAAGGTGCTCCCAGCCTGTCTCCTGAGGTCATAGCCTATTTGTGATATAAAACACCTTTTCCAAGAGCTATCAAGGAAATAACCTTAGGAATGATGTATGGCACAGCCTAATGGTCTAAGAAGAGTCTTTTGCTGCCCACCAAATAGTCCTGCTCTCAGATTCCCCACATTTTATGATGTCACAGAACACAGCAATCCATAAATCTTTGGTAAATACCTACTTATCTCTAAAGCACCTACACACATTGTTGACAACGTTTTTTTGTAGAACTGTAAATTCTTACTAGTTACAGGTATTTTAATGTTTCTACAGCTCAGATATTTACTGTTCTGCCTTAGGAAGAAATATGCTCAAGGCAAAATTTTTACTTTATTGCTGTCTGTAATAGGCAGATATTTTTCTTGCAAGGGATTTCCTGCAATAAATACCATTGTCATTCTTATGACTGAAGTTGTTGGCTTGAAACACCTTGTCCTGAAATACTGCCTTTCCAAGCCATTATTATATAATTACTGCAGCTTTTGACCTAGTTACACAAAACAGGATGCAGTCCTTTTCTCTTCAGCATTCCCAAGGAAAGGACAAAGGGAGAATATTTATTTTTCAGGTGAAAAATTGTTAACTTAGAATTACCAGGTACAGACCCCTTTTTGAGTCGTGTCTGGGGCTGTGTGTGCTTTATAGCCCCAGCACACACCTGTGTTTGCGATGGAGAACAATTGTAAAAAAGCACAGTAGCCATGATCCAGCTGCCATTAAAGCAGCCAGACCACTGGGGGACAAAGGAATTTCTGTAAGGGGTACAGGGGTGTCGCAGGCTGATGGGATTGGTTTTTTCCTGCCTGTGAGCTCTGGTGCACTGAGAGGATGGGCTCTGCAGAACCCCTGTCTCCCGTTCCCAAGGTTATGGGATGCTGAAGGGGCAGGATTATCCTCCAAAGTCAATATTTCGTGTCAGATTTGTAGGAACACAAGCACACCAGAGCAAAAGAAAGGTTCAGTAGAGATAGTCTAGCCAAAAACAGGAGCCACGTTCAGCCACTTTTGGGCATACCCTCAGCAGTAGAGTTCATGCCTGGGTGATGTGGATAAACAATTCTGCTCCCACTCACAGAGTTATCCAAACCCAAGGGCTTAAAAAGCCTTCTGCATAGAGCATCACCAAAAGAGGCCTGAAATAATCTTCCCCTGTCAAACAGAAGCCTAAAGGTGAAAAGCTACTTTAATATGTCCTTGGGAAAATTAAAAAAATTGCTGTGAAGCCGGGTGAGTGTGGGAGATGAACCTCATTCTTTGACCGTTCTGAACAATTGTTCTCTTTATCCAATACCAGTCAGACAATTCTAATAGAATACTTTAGAATATTGTATTTCTATAATGCAAAAAGAGGCATGAAGTAGCCTCTTCAAGCTTTGTGCTTTAAATGATGCTTTATTAGTATCCCAGACTTAATTGCAGTCATGTAGCTTAATTTGTTTTCAAAAAAATTTCTTTTTTCCCTCTGAATTATGATCTTCCTTTACATGCAATGAAATGTTGGCTTTCTTGTTTGAGTGCTGCTGCTTCCTGTTTGCAAGTACCAGAACCCACGCTCTTTAAACTGCAGTTGTTATTAATAAAGGTCTCAATGACTGACAAATCCCTACTTCATGCCTCTTTATTTTACCCATGGGAGCTAGTTAAGCTGTATTGTTTGATTTGTATACATTGATGTTCTGATAGCACTGGCCACTTCTGTTTCAGTTGGAGTGGAAATACATTCCTTGTTGGCTCCTTATTAAACATTTCTGGGCCAGCTTTTGTGTCCACTCGCAATCCCTTATTTTCAAACTACTTAAACACTGCTCTATTTTTTTTTTTTTGTCATTTTCTAATCTCCTGTGTCTTCTGAGTGTAGGAAGAAAAATAACTCATTTATGTCTGATTCTCCCTTAACTTGCCCAGTTCTTCCAAAAGAGTCTCTGAATAATTACCGTGCTGTTAAACCACTGCTCCAGAATTCCTTAGAAATTTACTTCTTATCTCCCTTGGAAGTAAATCACAGTTTAATCACCTGCCAAAGCTGGTATTAAGTGTCCAATTAAAAACCAAACCTTTTGCAGCTTATCACTTTATGCTGTAAGGAACAGGTGTGTTTTTAGGTGAGGCCTGGGCTGATTTCTATTGAATTATCTGGTAGGACTCCCACTGGCTTCAGGGCGTGTGGAATGAGGCAGATGGTGGAGGCTTTCTTTGGAAAAAGGACCTGATGGATGTCTTCCGAGCCTGGAGAACTCCCCCAAGGCTCACTGAAGCCTGCAGGTCCAAAATTCCCAAGGATCTAACCCTATTACATTCCACAGCTGTGGATTTGCAAATTAGGCAGAACTGGAAAGCATCATTAGGAAAAGCTGCTGGAATAGCTGGAGAATGACTGAGGGGCACATCCTAAATCAGCCACTGGCCCAGGATTCCCAGCTCTGTTTTGAGCTGGGTGAGCACTTGTCACTGTGCCCCCAGAGATGATAAATTTGGCAGAAAGTTTGTCCTGGTTGCACCTGTGCCATGGTTGTCACATTATTCATGACTGTGTAGTGTCAGCAGAGTTTTGTGCAAATTACACCAGACACTGTCCCAGTAAAATGTTCAGCCCATGCTGTTGGGCATTCAGGTGGGTTTATGCTGGAAAGCTGCTGATGTGTCCCACCATTTACAGTCATATTTGCCTTGCTCTTACCTGCCCATGTTTAGAATCTGATCCCTACTTGGTACATCAGAGCCCCACCAGCTCTTTTTCTGGGAGACTCTGTATCTGGGGAGATAACCTGCAAGAATTCCATCACCATGCACAGAGAAAGATTATTTAATTTATGCTTGTTCTGGCCTGTTTGTGTGCCAGTGACAGATTCACATACAAACCACATACAAAGTACATGGGAATTGCAGCATCTCCTGAAAGCCCCTCCTGACCACAAACACCAGCCCAGCTTCAGCAGCACATCCCAGTTGCTCTTATCAATGCTAACAACCCAGGCAGCCTCCAGAGACTCTCCTCTTTTCCTGAACATTGTATTTCCCTGCTGCTGAAAAAATCCACTGCACACTCCCCTCTTCCCACATATCTCCATGTTTTAATCTCTTGTGTGATGGTTACACATGATATATGATAAAAGGTAACTTTTCCATACCCAGAAATGGTGTCATTCCATAAACAGGCCATTTTGTCATAAGATAGCACAAAAGATGTTCATACTCACTCAGTAAATGCCCTCAGGGTATGCCAAGGCACAGAAGATTGAATGGAAACTTCAGTTCTTCTTATTCACTCAGCTATTACCATGTGCTAAACCCTTTCCAGTGGATGCTGTTGCAAATGGATAGGTCTGGGTCAGACCTGGAAGACCCTGCTATGGAAAACTGCTGCTGAACTGAAACCCTGGGTGAGAAGTGGAGTCAGAACCTCAAAGTCTGTTCAAATAAATCAGGGCTGATTATCAGTGAGTGGTGAAATTGCAGTTTTTACACAATGATATGTACACATTTGGCTGTTTGAGTTTTTTGTAGTTACAGTCATTTTCAGTCATCTAGTTAAATGAAAAACAGATGCCACCAACAAGTATTAGAGCTCGCAAAGATGGATTTACACATTTCTTTTAGTGAGTGTTTTTATCAATAATGCACATGAGAAGGGTCTGAGAAGTTTTATTACATTAGTTTAGCCACCATAAATCAGCACAGAATACAAAACTCACTAAAATTAGCACCTTAGGGCCAACATAGCAAGGATGAAGTGTTATGTTCCAACGCTTAGAACAAACTGGGGGATGATCCTCTTTCCCAACATTGGTGCAGTGACCATGAGTGCAATGATGGACTTTTGTGAGTGTTTCATTCTGCTCATCCAGAGAAGCCAGCAAAGCAGAGGCAGGCCTGGGGAGAGCAGCTCTCAGGGGCTGCTGTGTGTGCAGCCAGGGCCAGGACAGGCTGCTGCGGCACTGCTGGGTGTTTGCTCAGCCCCAGAGCAGCTCCTGCTTTTCCTGGCAGCAGTTTCCTGGTTGGTGAGCGATCCTCTGGAGGAATCCTCACTCCAAAGGGGTTTGAGCTGCTGGGGCCAGCCAGAAGGAAGGACACAAGCCATGGGTGAGCCTGTGCCACTGCTCCTCCCCAGCACAGTGCATCCCCTGCTGCAGCCCTGCCTGCAGGAGCAGCACCCAGTTCATGCAATAACAGCTCTGATTTTGGGTCCCAGGCAGTGACAGCCCTGCTTCTGCCCCTCTCCAAGGCAGTGCAGCCACAGATGCTTCCCTAATCCAACCACAGCTTGCATCCCTCATCTCAGCCCTGCTCTGCAGTAATCCCATTCAACTGCGTAATTACTGCCATACTCAGACAACTGTATAATTTCCTCTTGTGAATTAATAACAGTAATCATACTACTACTAATAATAACGGTAATAAACTATTGTTGGGATTTCCCCCCATTATTAATTGCTTGCTCCTTTGGCCTTCCTATGGAGATGGCCAGCAGCAATGCCGAGCAGGAAATTGTTCTTTGATTTGAATATTGTCAAATGCCTCCTAGAGTTCCTGGTGAGACCACCAGTTTGTTCCAGAGAGGACATGTTCAGTAACCATCAGATGATGATGACTAACTGGTTTATGAGTTCAAGTCAGTGGTCTAGAAGTGAAAGGATTTATTTTTCTGTTGGCTTTTTTTAATCTCAGCATCAATCCTCAGAGCCAGACTCATCCCATTTTTGTCCCTCCATCAAGCTGTGGTTACACTGATTCGTCAAGATGGTTTGAAATTCTTTTCTCTTGTCCTTTGAGGTCAGAGGCTTCTTTGTTCCTTAATATTTTCCTCTCCTCAGAGTATTTTAGGATGATTCTCTAACCCTGTCTTGTTAAAGCTAATTGGACAGGACCTTAATCGAGGTGACTACATCAGATGTCGTGTTTTCCCCTTCTCTCACCACGACTCCAGCCTCTTCCAGGAGTTATTATTTTGGAGAAACTTTTTCTTAGGAAGTATAAATGTTTGGAAAAGAAATTAGCTCCAAATGTGACTAGCCACTCACCCATAAGTCATGATTTGCCTGTTTTCCCAGGCTTTGTTTCTTATACCAGTCAAAGGAAAGCTGAAAACAAAATAGATTAAATGTTTTCGCAACGTAGCATCAAAGGCCATAATTTTGCTCATTCAAATAATTTAAACAAGATCAGACAAAGTGAATACTTGGAAGGGACCCATTCTAAACTCACAGGAAACCCAAGTATTTCAGGAACTGGTGGTGTCTGTGTGAGATGGGCAGCTAGCGCTGAAGCGATGCCACAGTGTGGTTTTCAGAGAAAATTGTGAGAAATTAATCAGCTTGAATAGATCCAGTCAAAATAAGGGAACATTTTGTACATCAGATTTATGGCTTTGGTTAGAAGTAGTGAGATTCATTGAGTACAACATATCTTTTGAAAGCACTTTTAAGTGGGCATGTGGTGTTCTCCAATCACTGAATGTTGCTCACGTATGGGGGGTTTTTTCCACTGGCTCCTTTTTTGACTGAAATGCAAAGCTGTTTTCTTGATCCCATGATACTTTTCAAAGTATTGAGTACACAGCTGAAGAAATACGCACAGTGAAGTAATTAGGCAGTGAAAACAAGGCTGTTTTCCTTCTTGTGAATTGTCTCAGCAAACATAGAACCTTACAAACCCTAACACTTTGCTCGTTTACCGTGCCAGCGAGGAAGTAGAAGAATATTTTGATTTAAAGTAAGGCTGGAGCTGAGGACTTCACCAAACCTTTCTGATGGTGCTCAAAGCCCACAGTGACCCTCTGCCCACCTCCTGTGCTGGGGACAGCACCAAGGCAGCTGCCCAAGCCCAGCAGGACTTCAGGGCTGGGTTTCATTAGTGTGAGAGCAACTCAGAGAGACAACTGCAAGCTCCTTCTGGTGTCCAAGAGGCTCATCAAATCAAATATGTTACATCCGTTGCACTGGTGTCCTGGTGAGCTATTACGTCACCCAGCAGGAGAAAATATTCACATTTGGATCGTGCAGACGCAAACCCAGGAGCTCGTTAGTGCAACTGTGTTTGGAGACATTGAATCACTCCCAATTATGTGTTCTAACAATTGCCCAATTGCACCTCATACAACTTCAGCCTTGAGTTTCTCTTCTTAAATTCCATACAGCGCTCATGAAAACATTGATTGTTCTGTAAAGGCTAAATAAATGCCTAATTGCATTTCAGTAATGTATTTTTCTCCAAAACAATTTTTTAAACCACTCACAGATAAACCCATTGCCATTTAAATACTGTGCATGAAACATGAGTTTTTATTCAGGGTGAAATCCTGGCCCCAATGAAATCAATGGGAGTTTTGCCATTGACTTCAGTGGGGCCAAGATTTCTCCCCTGATGCACATGATATATTTTTCCTGACATTTAGAATGATGAAACAGCCCTGGTTCTGATTAGCCCAGGGTATAAATAGTATCACTCAACTAGAGCAAAATTCAAATCAAACCTCAGGCATCTTTGCTGATGCTGCTTTGTTTTGCAGGGCTGTGTGCTCATGGAGAGACCCAAATGGCCATTTGGAGTCAAGGACTCCATCTGAGCCCCCTTCTCTGGGTTTACACTTCAGGGTACATGGGGAGCAAAGGGTTAGTAAGCATGGAGGCATCCAGTCATATGTCTTGTGACATACATTTTTCCAGCGTGAATTCTTCATTAAAAAGGAACCCTTGATGTCTCACAGCTTGTTACCAAATTGGGCCTTGACTCTTAATATAATTTAGATGAGTTTAAAATACACTTCTAAGAAAAGCTGCCTCCACATTTATAAAAATTGTATACCATAATATTAGGGAGAAATCTGCTGCTTGTTTTGACAAGTTTCTTTTTTTTTTTAGTATCTTATGAATATATTTTAACCTGCTGCTTTATGTTTGAATCAGCAATACTGAAGGAGGAAAGCAACATAGTTGGATTTCTGAGACTATCCAATAAATTGCTTGCATATTGCACAGAAGAAAATCTTATTTTTAACCTTTCTCTAAAATTTAGGTCCCTTTTTTGGACAGAAGGAGTCATTGGAAAGCAGAACTAGTGGAGACACCGTGGAAGAGATTAATAGATGCTGAATGTAGAGGGAATTGTCTCAATCAGGTCATTTACTTTGCAGAGTTACTCCAAAGCTTCCAGGACCTGTGTAGTTCCCCTGGCCATGCTCAGAGCATCTTCCAGACATCTCCAGCATGGATGGAGCTCATCAGCTGGGGGGAGGCTCTCTCCATAAGTGGGGAGGCAGTGGCACAGCCCCTCTGCTCCTGCTGCCCCTCCCTGATCCCCCCTTATCTCCACCACTCCCTTATCAGCCTCTGCAGCACACATGGGGCTGTGATACTTCATGAGACATGATAGAGAGTAAGGACCTGCTATTGGCCTGCTATTCAGGCAAAACTCCCACTGGCATCTCTGAGCCCTTAAATAGTACAGCATGTTGCAAGTGGAATTGTTTATTGTGTTCAGTCGGAGCCGGCTACAGCCAGCTCTCACTACTGACTCAACCCCGCGCAATCTCACCCTCCTGTCATCCCACACTGCTGCACTCACTGGGCCCAGCTCTGTTTCCACTTAAATGCTGGGGAAAAAATGGAGTTAGGATTGCTCCACCATCTCCTTCTGAATTCTGAATTCTTTTCACTCTTGAAAAACTGCGCGAGAGTCTGAAGGATGAAGACAGCAGCTGAGACACTGTGTTGGTTGTGTGATTCACACAGCCCTGGCAGCCAGGGCTGACCTGAGCCCAGGATCTGCTGTTCCTGTAGCTCACCCCTCTGAATATCAGCAGATCAAACCCATGGAGTGGCTCAAGGTGAATATCAGCAGCAGGATTTGATCCCCAGTGGGTCAAACAGATAAACGGTCCCTGCTCTCCTGTTCTGTGCTCCAGTACCCAAACAGAGCTCCTTGCAGCAGATTTATCCCCAACCATCACAGTGTCTGAACATAGGACCTACAGGTATTATTGCAACTTACTTAGCTTTATAAAGCACCCTTGCAGCCTTATTCACACACACCCCTGGGGAATGGTGCATGCAGCAGGTTTTGTCATTTTAGCCGTGTTAAAATTCATCTGGTAACTCTTTCTTGCTAAATGCAGGTAGACACACACTCTTGAGTGAATAGGATATGCTCCACTTGTGAAGTGTAGAAGCAGGTCAATAGACAACTTTCAAAAGGAACCATTTAGGATAATTAAGCAGCACATACACACCAGCAAGAGTTTATTTTGTATTGGAAGGCATGTGGTTAGGGAAACAATAGCAGTTTTTTCCCTGGAGAACGTTAATTAAATTGAATACCCTGGAAAACTGAACTATTCTTACCACAAATCTATAAATCAAACTGTTCTGTTTGCTTAATATAATGCTTTGCTATTCTAGTCACACTGAAGTGGGCCAGCCACACAATGCCAAGATATTTCCATGATGAGCACATTAGAAACACTGATTGACTATAGATCTTATGGATGTGAGGCCAAACCCATATCTCATTTACTCCAGAATAACCAAGATCAAAATCTGGCCCACACTGTTCAGATTAGTGCATAAATAACATGAAAGGTTTGTGAGCTCTGCAGCAGATGCATTATGTACTTGTTATTTGTGCTCTAGAAGTCCCTGGCAACTCCAGCAAGGCACCAGGACTCTGCTGTGTGAGGTGCTGTGCAAACACAGAGCAGAAAGAATTTCTCTTTCTGCTTTGCCAAAGTAGCTTGAAAGTACCTGTGAGCAGATATTCACCTCCCCAGCTCATCTCAGCAGGGTGAGGGAGCAGCATTCTCTGCTAGAGGTACAGGACAGGCATTGGCAGCCTGGTCAGCTTGGTCCTGTCCTCTCACAGGCTAAAGGGGCTCTTCTTGCTAAGATATATTGTGACTCTGAAGCTGAGATTCCCAAATTTTGTACCCAGGGGCCAGCTGAATTTTCATCTGGCGTAAACTGAATTTCTCATCCAGGCTGAGGCTGCCTGCAGGGGTTTGGCCAGCTCAGCAGCAGCCCCTGAGAGCATCACCCACAGCAGGGCTCCAGTGCCACAGTGGCTTCAGCTGCCACTCAGGTCTGCATCACAAGACACATCAAAACACCCTGCACACATGGTGCAAACCTGGAGAAGCGTTTTCATGTTTTCTTGAGTGGGCTGTGACTCAGGTTCCCATGGAAAACCCTTGCATGCAGTTGTTACTCATTGGAAAAAAAGGTCATTTTAGCTCCAGCCTGCCAGCTTGTTATCTATGTCTCACTTAGATGCTAAATAGAATTTAGGCAAGGAAAAGATCCAAAATTTTGGGGTCTGAAGGGAATTTTGCATGCGCTGAGGAAATCAGTTTAATATCTGGCTGTGTGCTCTGCAAAAGCAATGCACAGGAGTGAGCACATGTCCCTGAGACAGGGGCAGGCTCCATGCACAGAGGGATGCAGGAGCCACACCAACCTGCACAGGGAAATCACTGCCTGCAGTGGATCAGCATCTCTGGAAGAGGTGCTTCTTGAAGTTCTCCAAGAAATGCGTAATTTGGAATGGTCCTTGTGGTATACAGATTTTCTGGGCCTTGTTTACATCACAGAACTTGTATCAGTCAGCAGAGCAAATACAGAGAGAGCTGGGCTTGGATAGCCATGGGAATATAGAATTCAAAGGCCACACTCTCCCCTGAGCAGCTCAAAGTCACCAGTGACACTCTGCTGTGACCTCACTGTAAGGTCACCTGCACAGCATCCCAGCACTGAAAATAAAAATTTCTGACACCAGTCCTGACACAAAGCAGCCTCATTTATCACAATCTGCAAGTCCTGTTCATTGGAAAATCAAAACAGGTGGCTTTTTCCACCAGTCACAGGGTGGCAGCTGAAAGATTTGCACAAATTTCTGCTTTCTTTTCCAAGTAATGCTCACTCACCCTCTTTCAACCTCATCCCTGGGCCAGAAGTGGGAAAGTTTCCAGTGTTTGACCTGATGGCTCCATTCAGAATAGCAATCTTATCTTGAATTAATAAGGCTGGGTGACAGTGGATAGGCAGGAAAAGACATATTTTGTGTCTCCCTAGAAAACTAAGTGACAGTATGGAACAGTGACTATTAATATCTGCTCAGCTCTGTCACAATTTACTGGCCTTCATTTGTGAGATAAAATATAAAGCCTTTATTTTACAGCATGTAGAGTTACTAAACTTTAATATATAGCCCAAACATGCTACATATACCCACTGGAGTGGTTTAGCTGCTACTGGATTGCAGTTATCACTTGTAAAAAAAAGACAATTCCTCAGCAGTAAAACAGTGTCATGAGATGTGCACGGCTGTAACTTTCCAAGCCATGTAATTTAGCCTTTCTGAGGGAGTTATTTCTGATTCTGTCATGTATGAATGTTTTGGGCTCTCTCACAAGAATTGCAGAAGTATGTTATATTGAGGGAGAGATCTGGTATAAATCACACTTGTTCAGCCAGACATCAGTCACATCACAGGGAAAAATGAACGCTTCTTTCGCTCTCGTGTCTGACCCCTCCAACACAGTATTGTCCCTGCTAATGAGCTGAAGATTTTTGCTGATTCGTTACATGCAGCAAATATAGAAGCAATGAAACCCATCTGTGTAATTTATTCATTGATTTGGACTTGAATCCAAGTGTGTTCTAAGTAGTTCTTGTCTGCGTGCATGTGTGTGAGAGAGAATAGCTCATCAAAAACAAAAAGTCTTAAACTTACCTGATTGAAATATTTATGAATAATGGAAAATACCCTGGATCTCCTCCTCTGCAACCCAGCAACCATTTCAGAAATGGTTTAGTGTTAAGTAAGGGCTGCTGGTTTCAGCCCTATATTTGCAGTAAGATCAAAAGATCATTTTTAGGGAGGTCTCCTGATAATCCTTTCCATTCTAAAAATAAACAAATAAAAATATCAGGGAAGGATGGAAAGCCAAAATAAAATAAAGCAAGCTCAAACACACTTTATATTTCCTCCTTAATGCTGAAAATATACATTGTGATGGTAGTTTTGTGCATTCCCTATGATTTCAACTTTCTGTAAAACAATTTTAATTTGGGGAGGTGTCACTGTTTCTACCCAGAGCTCTTCAAAACATTGCTGATTCCAATTCACCTGTTAAAAATCTGTTTTCCTTTAAGCTACCTAAGGGCCTATCTCTCTTATTTCAGAAACAAAGGAGTGTTGTGAAGGAATTGGTTTTAAGCAGTTGGTTTGAGCCTGTTTAAGGTTCTATTTCCCATCTCCAGCCACTGTGGATATTTGGTTTGGGATGCAGGGGCTGTATAAAGCCTCCCACACAAACATTCCCACCTGCACAAGCAGCTCTTTCTGTGCTCTATTATGAATGACAGAGAGAGGTTTATTGAGCAAAGTTTATGGAGAGGTGAAGGTTTGCATGTCCATCCCGTGCTTTCTGATCACACAGCTGCCTTCTGGATGGGAAATGCAAAGGCAGAGGTGCTGGATGGTGCTCCTGCTCTGCAGACACCTTCTGCTTCATAATTCCAGCAGGCTGATGCCAAACCTCACAGGATCCCAATGAAGAAAGGGAAGGGAAAAGAACAAATTTAAAAAAGAAAGTTATATTACACTCAGCAAATGGAGTAACAGTCTGATTGAACACAGACAGGGTTCGCTCAGAAACCCTCCTTTCTTTCTTTACAAGTGGAACATTAACGAGCTGACCAGCTCTGAGGTAAGTCAGATTTTTTCTCCATTCTGCAGATTTTTCGGTTTATTATTTTCTCCCCTGACTGAGTGCCGGTTGCAACAGATTAACAGGTCACCGGACTGGCCCTGAGAATTGCTGCCGATTACCTCGTCCCCGCCTGTTGCTCTGCGCTCTAATGGCATCATTTACCGTGTGCCCTCTCCGGCTGACATAAATCTGTCGAGGGGCAAGTGGGGCTCATCATTCCCGGGGTAAACGATGCTTTTTGCTCGTTCCGCATCCAGGCAGGCTGAGCATGAGCCCGCAAAGGGACACGGAGGTGCCGGGTCCGAATCTCCGAGCCCGAACCTCAGCAGCGACAGCGAGAAACATCTGAACCAGCACAGCATCGCTTACTCACAGCACCGACGGCCCTTCCACTCGAACTGCTTCAAATTAGTCGACGCCACATTCTTTTCCTTCTGTGCGTTTTGTTTTCCGCCTTTTTTATTTTTTTTCCTTTCCCCGCTTTAAACGGGGATGTAAAACTGAGATATTTCAACCGGCTGAACGCGAAACAGCCCCGCGGAGGGGAGGGACAAGCGGCGGGCAGGGCTGGAGCGGTGAGGAGGGAGATGCAGGAGATGCGCGGGCAGGAGGAGATGCGCGGGCAGGAGATGCGCGGGCAGGAGATGCGCGGGCAGGAGGAGATGCGCGGGCAGGAGATGCGCGGGCAGGAGATGCGCGGGCAGGAGATGCGCGGACAGGAGGAGATGCGCGGGCAGGAGATGCGCGGACAGGAGATGCGCGGGCAGGAGATGCGCGGGCAGGAGATGCGCGGACAGGAGGAGATGCGCGGACAGGAGGAGAATGCGCGGGCAGGAGATGCGCGCCCGCGGGAGGCTGCGGATGTTCCTCAGCCCGGGCCGTGTTCCTCAGCCCTGGCTTCCCCAAGGGAACTTACCTTCGGGACGTGTGCGGGTGGAAAAGTGGGGACATTAAAATCAAATTACAGGCGTGTATAAAGACAGAGCCCTTCGCTGGCAGCGGGGATGATTAAACGGAGCAGCTCGGGAAACCTCCCGTATGAATATTTCATGTGAAATGATGCGATCCCCCCCAAGGTACAAGGGCCCTGCTTAATTAAACTGGTGTAAACGTTGCCTTTTACTCCTTTTTTATTTAAGTTATGGGGAGGAGAGGGCAGATTGGCCGAGTTTTACCCTTACATCCGAAAACGAAGGAGCAGCTTTTCCACGGGAGGGGGAACCGCTGGGAGCATCCGCGGGGTCGGGTGCGGGGACAGGGACCCTGGGGCCACACGGCACTCGCCGGCTGGGACAGGCGAAGCTCAAGCGATGGCAGAGGAGGGCAGGGACAAGCTCTGGGCCCGCGTTTGCCCGCCCGCACCTCCATCCTTTCCCGCGGGAACGAGAAAGGACTGCTGGCCGCTGTCAGTCCCCGTTCGCTGCCGCCCAGCCCAAAGCCACCCCTCGCCTGTCTCTGACCCTCGTGTCAGGGTGGAAAAGGAGCCAGAGCGGCTCTTCCCGCAAGACGAGCCCCTGCCCAGCGGCGGACGAGGCGGGGAAGGTGGATTGGGGTCCCGAGGGCGGCAGCGCGGCCGGGGGGTCCCTGGGGGGGCCCTGGGGGGGCCCTGGCGGGGCTGAGCCCCCGGGATGTGATGGCAGCCCCGCGGTTTCCATGGCGATGCTGGGCCCCGCCACGCAGGACAGCCCGAGCCCTCCCCTCCTGCCTTTCCGAGGCCGGGATGGGGCGCTCGGGTGGGAGAAGCGCCCACAGCGGAGAGGGAAAAGGAGGAGCCGCCCTGCCCGCCCCGCCCGGCACCGCTGGCACCGCTCCCGCCCGCCGGGAGCCTCCGCTCTGCCCAGCGGGGCTTCGGATCTGCAGGGAAAACCTACGG
Source organism: Ammospiza caudacuta (assembly GCF_027887145.1). NCBI lineage: Eukaryota > Metazoa > Chordata > Aves > Passeriformes > Passerellidae > Ammospiza > Ammospiza caudacuta. The sequence continues at coordinate 32,630,366 of NC_080601.1, read as the reverse complement.
AAAACACCGACCCCAGCCTCCCAGGACTGCGCCACAATGGTGGGAAGGAAGCGGATTTCCGACAGCCCTTGACTCTCCTAAAGACAAATTGGCGTGAATTTCCGAGTCTGTCCGGAGCTGAACTCACGGCCCTTCCTCCAGACTCCTGACAATGTCCCCGTTCCATTCAATCCCACACTGGGACCTTGGCATGTCCTAATACACGACATTCCCTTCCTTCCTTCCTTCCTTCCTTCCTTCCTTCCTTCCTTCCTTCCTTCCTTCCTTCCTTCCTTCCTTCCTTCCTTCCTTCCTTCCTTCCTTCCTTCCTTCCTTCCGACACTTCCTTCCTTCCTTCCTTCCTTCCTTCCTTCCTTCCTTCCTTCCTTCCTTCCTTCCTTCCTTCCTTCCTTCCTTCCTTCCTTCCTTCCTTCCTTCCTTCCTTCTCCCTTTTTTCTCTCTTTTCCCCTATCTCTCACACCTTTCCATCTTTATATTTCTCACACTTTTCCATCTTTATTTTTCTCTCTTTTTCTTTTCCTCTCTGTTTCCTTGCAGATTTTAATCAGGGTAGGGCTTTCTATTATTTTGCATTCCCAGGGAATTTAAATAAAATAACGTTATTCTTATGAAAATACCTTTCCGTGGTTTATTTGAACAGCCTTTACTCTTCCAAATCACATCTTCCCCTTCCCTCTCTTTTCCGTGATTCTGAGCAGATATTTGGCAGCCCACGGAGAAGCAGGTAAGGTGTGGGCTACAAAAAGGCAACGTGCTTACCGGGACGAGGAGAGTGGCACAGGAGAAAACTCTCTGAAAAAGGTTTTTAAATCATATTTGGATCCTAAACTTCCCAGCGCAGCAAACGCCTCCTCTCGACACACGCACGCCAAATAAAATAGCCGTGATCGCGTGGATTATAAATGAGATCACAGAAGAGTTTATCTGGGAATATCTCAGTCTCGAAACCCACAAGAATGCACTTTCTTCCCTGCCTCTGATACCCACTTGCTGATCTAAAGATAAAATAACAGCCGTGCTTGTATTCCCCGGCCTTGAGGAGAAAGTCGGGACTTCGCGCGTTCTGTGAACACAGCGAAACCACAAAAAGGTTGTTCAAACACTGATAAAGCCAGGGGTGTAACTCCACAGAAACACCGGGATCCAGCAGCTTCTCACCAGTCAGGCTTGGATCAGCTGCTGCTTCCAGGCGTGCGGGATCTGACAGATGAGTTTCCACACCTTATCTGAGTTTATTTGTGTCCAGGTCACCGACACTCATTCAGACAGCACTTTCACTGGAGGAAATTGTTTCGAATTCTTCATTCCTTTTTTTTTTTTCTTTTTCTTTTTCTTTTTTTTTTTTTTTTTTAATTCCTTTTTACTTAAAAACACAATTCTATAGGAAAAGGGAAAAAAAAATTTAAAAGCGCAGCTGAAGCCGAGCATCTCTGCTCTTCTGGACTGTTCCCTTCCTGACTGGAAATCCCTGAAACTTTCCAGAGCTCCATGTGTCAGGCGGGAGAGAGTGGAGCAAGGAAAGAGGATACTGCCAGCCTGTCCTTTCCTTTATAGGTAAAGGACTTTTAGAAAGGTAATTCCAAGCAGGAGTCTGGGTAAGAACATTGCTCCCTGCGGAGCTGCTTTCTGCCCCCTCCAAGCCCCCAAGGAATGTTTTCAGGCGGTGCAGGAGGCACGGAGATCCCCGCTCCCGCTTTATAGCCGGGCTGTAAACGCCTCGCCGAGGTTTACTCACACTCAAACGCTTAATTAAGAAAACATTAAGGGTCCAGCTTAAACCAACAAAAGCCAAGCAGCTCCGAGACGGGTTCCCACTCTCCACACGGCGGCTGCGAGCCCCCTCCCTGCTCAGAGCCTCCGTCCCTCCATCCCCTCTGGATGGGGCTGGGGCTGCCCGAGTGCCCGAGCTCCGCATCCCTCTCTCCTCCTGCGGGGCTGATGCTGCTCCTCTCTTCCCCATTTCCAGGGGGAATCGGCACCCAAAGCCTTTCCCGCCCCTTCCCTCAGCCCAGACGGACAAACGCAGCTGGGACTGGGTTATTTTGGAGCCCTCTCCCCAGAATGTGAAGGAAAGAACCACTGGGGGAGGACTCGGCGTCCCCCGGCCGGTCCTGGGCTCTGTGAGAGCGCAGCCGGGGTGGGGTGATGGGGATGTCCCCTCCTGTGCCTGGCCAGTCCTCACCACCCCGAGTGGAGGATCAGGGCTTTTCTACCTGTCCGGAATGACAGGCCAGGTTTCTTCGGACTGTGAGATCCCTTGCTTCCCCCAGATCCTGCCTCTGCCTGCTCCCTATTATTTAACTGTCCCAGGGAAAAAAAAAAAAAAAAAATCGGCCAGTTTTTCTGTCCGTCCGGCCTTGGGGAAGGAAGCAGAATTAACACGGGGGAGGCGACGTGCGGAGCATTGGCAGAAAAGCGTGGACTTTGTTTTAAGACATCAAAAAGGAAGGGCAGAAAAGGATGGACACTACCTTCCAATACACTTTAGTTGGCTGGTGACAAAAACTCCGGGCATGCTCTGAATGCGTAATTACCCCCAACTGAAAATTCCCTATCTAATTTGATATTTGGTGCTCAGCAGAAGCTAGCCTTCGTAAATAATATACAAAGTAAGAAACCTAATCCAGCAGGCTAGAATGTTTAATTCATCATTATGCGAGCTAATTGGAAGGTGATTATATGGTAATTGCTCATTAGTGGTGTATATTTATCGCTGTACCTTATGTCAAGGCCATGGGAATTGTGTAGAGTCTGTTCTCTCATTTCAAGGATCAGTTTCAGAAGCAGGAGCAAAGCGGGCGAGATCAAGTTCTTCCTGACGTCAGGTCCAGCCGTGGGCGATGGAGAGCGGCTCTATAAATGCTCTCAGCAGCCGGGGCTCCGGCCGGGCCGTGCGGGGACAGGGGCCGGCCGGGGCAGCCACGGCGGGGACAAGGATGAGGATGAGGATGAGAGAAGGCAGATCCTGCCTCCCCTTCTCCATCCAGGGCAGCCACCCGCGGGGCGGGCTGAGCCGGGTGCCCGCAGCATCCTCGCTCGCTCCCGGCCGTGCCTGGCGGGGACACCGGGGACAACGCGGCCCCTCCGGGCAAAGAGGGGTCCGGGGGCACCGGGAGGGTTCCCCCACAGCCCACGGGTGGCTTTCCCCGCAACAGGCGCTAATTGCCAAAGGTCAATGAAAAGCGAGCAGGGGAAGGTGATTAATGGCCCTTTCGGTCCCAGGCGTGGGCCACGGGCAGGGCTGCGAGTGTCGCACCACGGGAGAGGCTGGCGGGGAGCGAGGTTACGGCTCGGGGTCAGGAGGTTCTCTAAACTCCCGCTTCCCCCTCGCAGCGGGACCCTTTGCAGAGGTGAATCAATGGCTCTGTGAGCTCCGAGCGGGGATGAGCCGCGGATGGACACGGCAGCCATCTCCCAGCCATCACGGGCTGGGAGAATCCCGTTCAGCAGGAGCCCGGCCCGGGCGGCTCTGCCTGTTTCCTACGGGCTGGGCGCTAATTAGGGGGGACCGCTAATTTCCGCCGAGCCCTCGCAGGTAACAGCGCGATCCGCCAGAGGAGGAAGGCAAATAAACAACGTTTAAACACAACAGAGCCAACAGAACGAGGCCTCACCCCGGTCCAGCGGCACAGAGAGGGCTGCGTGGGTGCGGGCTTGCCACGCGTGGGGAGCGCAAATCCCAGCGGTGGGAAGCAACCCGGCTGGGAGCCGCTGGCTGTGTCCGAGGGGAAAGGGTTAAACCCCCGAGGCCGGAGGGGTCAGGTCCCGGAGGGTGGGGATGCTGAGGGGACCTCGGGCTGAGAGGGGCCGGGGGGGCGAGGGGCGGGATGCGCTGACCTTGGCCGACACACAGAGCCGAGCGGCGGAGGAGGGACAGCAGCGGGGAGAGCCCCGGCCGCCCGGAGCCCAGCCCGGAGCCCAGCCCCGCTGCCGGGACGCTGCGCGGGGCAGCGCGCTCCGCTCCGCACCCGCGGCCGCCGGGCAGCGCTGCCAGGAGCGGCCCCGGGGTGCGGGGTGTGGGGGTCCCCGCTTGTCCTGCAGCCCCCTGAGCATCCCCGCCAGGGGTCCCCGCTTGTCCTGCAGCCCCCTGAGCATCCCCGCCGGGGGTCCCCGCTTGTCCTGCATCCCCCTGAGCATCCCCGCCGGGGGTCCCCGCTTGTCCTGCAGCCCCCTGAGCATCCCCGTCGGGCCAAATCCCCCGCCGGGCACCCAGGGGGATTTTCACCCGCGCGTCCTAGAAGGGAGAGCCGCTCCCCGGCAGCCGTCCCCCAGCTTTCCTTCAAAAAAAGCCGTAAAAATCCGCCGGAGTTTGCAATTCGCCACCCGAAATCCGCGCTCCCTCCCCCTCCACCCCTCTGAGTTATTTAATGTAAAATGTATTTTTGAACACCCGCTCGGATAGCATCTCGCCAATATTTATATTTCCACGTTGCCTGGCATCCACTGTCCCACATTAGACTCTGCCTCTCTCTCCCTCTCTCTAATCCTGCCACTTTAAATAGATGAATTAATAAAGCAAATGAGGGTCTAATAAGCTGACTGTCCTGCCTATTGAGGCAGGGGGAGAGAGACTAGAAAGTGCGCCAAATTTGTTTGCAGTGGATCAAGGCTAGCCGCCTTTGCTTCACTTTCTTTATCTTAATTCCGACTTGAAAAGATATAATTATCTAGTTTGAACAGAGCTGCTATCAAATCCTTCTCTAGGCAAGGCAGGGGAGAGCTGGAGTGGATTGCAGTGTTCTGAGCCGCTTGGTGCAGCCGGAGATAGGGAGTAATGAAGTTGTGGAGTCCTGAGATACAAAGGGCATTAACCTCATTAGCATGAAACCTTTTCTTCTAACCATTGTGGGACCCTTTCAGACTCCTAATCCCCCCTATTTTCAAAGCTGGGTTTGTAATAAAGCTTTTAGGGTTTTTTTTTCAAAGCTAATGGCATTCTCTGAAGATTTTATTGCTGTTACGCTACATAGGACGCTTAATTTTTTTCCCCCTCTCTCCCTCTCTTCCCTCACGGTTAAAAAAAAAAAAAAAAAAAAAAAAAGGGGTGGGGGGAGAAATATATGGTTCCTGCAGAAATAAGCCTTTTATCAAGATGGGAAACAATTTCTAGAAAGGCCCAAGTCTGCTGTTGGGCCGCGATGCGTTTAATGTTTGCCCATTTGCCCGGGTTTGAAGTGGGGAGCGAGGCAGCCCGGGCGGGTTCAGGGGGAATGCGCGTCCTGCTTGGCTTCCAGATCTGCCCCATCAGCTGCTCCAGGAGGCAACAAACGCGGCGAGTTTACCCTGGGAATGGCTCTACTAAATAATTAGCCCGGGTTTAAATGGAAGGGACTGCATTGCGACATGCGTCCTAACCCTGACTGGGCCTCTCTCATATTTGTAGCACAAGTGAATGGAAAGTCACCGGGATTGTATAAGAAGAGATGCTAAAAAAAAAATAAATAAATAAAAAGATGGGATATTAAAAAAAAATTAAATTTACATAGTACCCGATAGAGCCAACACGTGCACAGAATGTCTAATCTTAACTTTTCAAGGCAGTGTGTTTAACAAAGCTCGTATTTTTGCGATGCATTGTAACTTCGCCTTATCACAGTGTAAAGGGTAGTCAGATTGTCCTAAATTATGTCCAACTAGCCCCCCTGGATCCACGGATTAAGAGATTAAAGGAGACCACTGGGCAATGCCTCCTCTTTCCCCTTCATATTCCTGGTATGATAATTGCCTAAACTGATTTGCACTTTCACAAAAGCTTGCAGGATTCTTTGTAGCTCGAACAGAGCAGACGAGGTTTCTCTATCAATGGAAATAAAACTGATTAATGCAGTCTATCAGGCTAAGGAGCAAATGAAGCATGAAAAAACAACTGTGTACCCCCAGAAAACCAGCTAGTTTCCTCAAGGACCCAGAGCAACATTTCTTTTCTATTTTTTTTTTTTTTCCCCTTTCCCCCACCTCTTTAATGTCAGAGTTTTACTCCGTGCCCAGGATCGCTCCCTGAGAGCGGCAGGGAGAGCAGCAGCCTCTGCTCACAGGACCTGCTCCTGTTCCTCACCGCACCGCCCTGCACGGGGGATGCAAAATATGGGGGAAAACACCAAAAAAAAAAAAAAAAAATTAAAAATAGAAAAAAAAAATCATTTCTCGCTAAATAAAGCGCGTATTTCAGCCGAGAAAAGCCTCTCTCGGCGGTTTCACCATCACGGTCCGCACTCCAGTTCCCAAGCAGGGAAGGGGCTGGGTTTCTCCTCGAGGTTTTTGTTTGGTTGGTCGGTTCTGTTTCGGGGGGTTTGGGGTGTTTATATACAGCAAGTGCGCCTCTGCGGCTTATTTTCAGAGGTCTATTTAGCAGCCAGCGAATGCATTGAGAAAATGCGCCCATGGCCGCAGGAATGCGCGGCGCGGCCGCGGAGGTTCAGCAGCTCAAAACAAGGCGGTATGAAGGGAAATTTCTCGGAAATTTCGGTTTCCGAGAAATTTGGGGGTGAAAGGGAAAAGATGTTGCTTAAAAAATTAGGGCATATTGATAAATCTTTATTGACAAAATATTGACAATGACATACTTCTTGGAAGTATATAGTGTGTTAGAATTCTAACAAATTAAACACAAAACACAAAAATATTTACATTCTGGTATAGGAGACATGAAGGAAACATTTGTCACTTTTTTTTTTTTTTTTTTTTAGTAGCTCTATGATCTCGGAATATGATAAGGTCAGTGCTTGAAAATTGACCCAATGAAAATGGTCATTAGAAAAAAAAAAAAAAACAATCCGCGATTTTAAGTCCCTTTTCTCTGGATCCTCCCAGCCTAGAAGGTGTCCCCACCGCCAAAATTGGTCGCTGGGTTGGCGCTTTATAAATCTTTTTAAAAAAAGTAATCATCATCCGGTTTTGCAATGGGGATACAGTTGGGGGGAGGGGGGAGATAATTCCATTTGAATTTTTTTTTTTTTTTCCAGCAAAAGTTATGACCAAGCCCAACCTCCCCCGCCCCCCCCGCCTTTCCCTCCCGTCCCTCCCCTCCCCACCGTGTTTGTCCATCCGGAAGGAACACTATGCTTTGTTACTGCTACTTCATTTAGCTTTCACAAACACTTTGACGCCAGAAGTTATTATAAAATGTTTACAGACTGCACATTTCTCGTAAAATAAAATTAAAAAGCACACAGAACCTGTCTTAAAGGGAAAAAAAAATTACAATTCATTTCTGTCTTTAGGAACCGGAGTAATTTTTTCCCGGTTTTTTTCTTTTTTTTTTTTTTTTTTCCCCAGACGGCTTTACACATGCAATTCAAGTTTCTGAAACAGGTGTGGGTTTTGGCTGCTTATGGAAATTTCTCTTTCAAAGACGGAAAAAAACCGTGAAGTGCAAAATGTCCCGTAAGGTGTTCATTTTTCTGGTTTGGTTGGGGGGGCTTTTTTTTTTTTTTTTTTTTTTTTTGTTTTTTGTTTTTTGCTTCTATTTTTTTTCTTTCCTTTTTAAGATTTTTTTTTCTATATTTTTTTGTTAATTTTTTGTTTGTTTGTTTTTACGTTATGCTTTTAAAAGTGGACTGCGATAAACGGAATACCTGTCAATCACCTCGTCCCGGTGTTTTGGCTCGGATTGACAGATCCCCTTTGGCAGAGCGGTGCCGGCAGTGCCACAGTCCGGAGCCCTCGCTGGCTGCCCTCGCTCGCTCGCAGCTCCCTCCCGGGCTGTGATGAAGATCGCTGTGATGAAGATCTCCGTGTCCTTCCCCGCACCGCCCCGCCGCGGGGCCGGCTGGCTGTGGGGGGTGAGCCTTTAACACTTTCGCTTCGTGGGGTGCTGGCTTGGAAAAGTCCAAAAGTGCCAGTTTTTTTAATCGTCCGACGTGACGTCGATTTCCTCTGGGCTGGCTTGTTTGGTGGCGATTCTCCACCGGTTAATGTGATGAGTCCCTTTTTTCTTCTGTTGTGAGTCTGAACCTTCCTCTTCCAACTTTTGCCGCTTGAACTTTGTCCGTCTGTTCTGAAACCATACTTTTACCTGCGGGAGGAAAGGCACCGGGCGTTAATCCTGCCCGGACCGGGGAGATGCTTCGCTCCCTATTGCTCCGTGCGCCACCGCGCCGCGCTGCGCTCTGTCCCCACCGCGTCCCCTCTGCTGTCACCCTGGCCAGTTTGGCGAGCAGAACCAGGACCCCTCTACCTAAATCTCTGCCAGAAAGGCACGGCCGGGCCGCCCCACGCCCTCCGGAGCGCTCAGCAGCGGCGGCACCGCCGGGGGATGCTCCTGGAGCTTCCGCGGGCGCGCAGCCCCGAGCAGCGCCCAGGGAGACCAAGCAGCGTGGGGCTCGTCACCTCGACGGCCCCGATGCCCGGAGAGGCTCCAGTTCCCCGCTTCTAGCGAAGTTCCCCGCTCCTGGCGGGGTGTGCCCCCTCTCCAGCCCCGGGAGAGCCGTCGGGGCCGCGCCGGCCGCGGGGCTCCCACCTGCCCGGCAGAGCAGAGCCAAGGCAGGGCCTCGTCCGTTCTAAAGGGCTGAGGGGAGGACGCGGAGGATTTTTTACCTCGTGGAAAAGCGAATAAAATATATCAAAATGGCCCGAATAGCAAAACGCCCAGCAGCTCCCTGGGACGCGCCGTCCAGGAGCGATCGCGGTAAGGGGCATCAGAAATGTCCCTCTGGTTTTGTTCAGCGCCGCGTAAATCTGACTGAACCATCCGGCAGCTGACTTCAGTGCTTTAATTACAGATAGTATTGATCTGGGAGCTATCTCCAGGGCTGGCCACGCTCCTTGTAGCGTCCAAAGGTAAACTTTTTTTTTTTTTTTTTAGAAAAAAGCAATTTAAACTCTGGTTCTGTCTGAAAGTGCCTGATAAAGGCCTCAGCAAGGGGGGGGGGGGAAAGGAACTGGAGCATTTTAATAAGCTGGTTTAACCCGCTTCGCTGCCTCTTCAGAACAGAGACCTGACTGGCCGGACACACATCTCTGCTGCATTTTCATATTCTCCAAAAGTCCCCCATTAAAAAGCTGAGCGGGGAACAAGGGGTGAGTTTAATTTGCTTTTAGTTTGCTAATTGAAGGGGAGGACGGTTCATTTCTGCACACTGATCTCCCAAAAGGGAGCTCATTTGTAGGGGACTGGGGGTTTGACATCCGGACAAAAGACCCCAACCAGCTTCGGAATCAAGCACCACAAAGACCACCTTAAATACAGCTTTCCAGTAGAAATAAGCCTGTGACCGGTCCCTTGTTCGGGGAACCTCATAAAAGTGGCGATCCCTTTTTATTGTTTTGTTAGGGAGACATTTTAAAACAAAAGCTCCAACCTCTTTATTGCTTCCCCCACGAAAAGGAGTTAAGAAAAAAAAAAAAAAAAGTGTTACAACTTAATCCGCCCAGAGAACGCTGTGTTTACTGGGAACTTTGAACTAGGCTGCGGCTGGGTATTTTGGCTTTTTTTTTTTTTTTTTTTTTTTTTTTTTTAGTACAGTGCCACATACTGTAGCAGAGACAATCCCCATCTGGAACCCTGTCTCTCCACGAGTCTCCTGGAAGGGCACACAACAAAAACCCCGACACAACAACAACAACAACAACCAGCACCAGCAATCCTCCGAACTCCAGCCTTTCTTCCGGCGGGGAGAACCCCGCGTGGAAATCGCGCTCGTAGCGGGCCCGGCTGCCCCGGGTCCCGGCCGTCGGGGGGAGCCTGAGCCCGCCCCGCCGCCGCTCCCGGCCCGTTCCGAGCCTCCCCACGGGCCCCGGGCCCGGTACCTGCGGGAGCCTCGGCCCGGCAGAAACATCGCCCAGAGCCCCGCCGGAGAGACCGAGCAGGCTCCGGTGCGGTTCTGGCCCGCAGCCAGTCGGCTGGGCAGGGGGGAGAAGGGGGATGGAAGGGGGAAGGGGGGGGATTCCTTGTGAGTAATTTCTCTGCTTTTATTTTTCATCTTTCTGCCCTCCTGAACCGGCTCGTCACGTCCCCTCTGTCGGCTAGAAACGAGTGAAAAATTCATCCAAGAACTGTGTTTCTGATGTAGGGTCTGAAGGAGAGATTCTTCCCCTTGTCCCCGCATTTGTTTTGGGGGTTTTTCCCCTAATATTGAGCTCTTATTTGAGGGTCACACCAATCCCGCAGCAGAACGACCGAACCCACAGATCGCAGCTGCGCTCGGGTCGGAGCTCCGGCCGGGGCTGCTCGGGGACCCCAAATCCCCAAATCCCCAAATCGCGCCCCGAGCGCTGCGGCTCCCCACGCCCGGCAGAGGCACCGCGACCCCCGGCACGGGAAAAAGATTTTACGGCACTCAGGCTGGGGAGATCCCTCTCCCCATTGCACCGGCTCGGGATGGAGGCCTAAACACCCCCAGAACTCGCTTTTGCCCGATCTCGGCCCGGCCGGTGGGATCTCCACAGGAGATGCCCGATGCACTTTCGCTTTCCCGGCTGCCCGATCCCTGCTCGCCCCTCACCTGAGTTTCCGTGAGGCTGAGGCTGTGTGCCAGCTGCTTTCTCTCCGCTCCTACTACATAATGGTTCTTCTCAAAGGCATGTTCCAGTCTCAGTAATTGGGATGGGGAGAAAGCTGTACGGATCCGTTTGGGTTTCCTGGCCAGTGCATTGTGCAATAGGAAGCTCTCCGGGCTGGTTTCATTCCCTGGGAAACGGGGTAAAACAGATTAATAAAACACCTTCCCCAAATGCATTCGACAGCACTTTTTAGCGCAAGAATTTTTGTCTCCCACCATTACCCTCAAGATAAATTCAACTATAGTTTCTTTTTTATTTTTCAACTCCTTTGTTGTATTGAATTTTCCTTTGATAAATACATGGAGGGAAAGGATAAATAAGCAGGGGGAGGAGAGGACTGGTATAAATTAAAATGCTAAAACACAACCTGGCGACCACTACAGAAAATAAAGAAGAAGAAGAAGAAAAAAACCAGAATCGGCCAGAGCCCGGCTGCGGTGTCTGCGGCTACACCTCACGGCTGCCCCCCGACCACCGGAGCCTCACATCCTTCCCTATTTGTTTGTTATTTCCATCTTCCCTTCGTGGCCAGCTGTGCTCGGGGCTCCCTGGCCGCTCACTGAGCTCCGGAGCCTCCCGCCTGCTCCCCCGGCCTGTCGGGGCTTCCCTCGCCCAAAACTTCGGCCGGAGCCTTTCTGCCGCCGCTTCCCTTCGTTGTCCCGGTGTGCTGCCCGCAGCGGGGTTCCCACCGCCGCCTTCCCGGCCCCGTGACCCCCCTGCTGCCTCGGCAGCGCTGGGAACCGGCGGGGAAATAAAGAACCAAACTCCGAGGAGGCCACAGAGCGGCCATCCCATTCCATCCCATTCCATCCCATCCCATCCCATGCCATTCCTGCCGGCCTGCGTGGAGCAGGGGGTGGTGACCCGGGGCTTTTCGGGGGGCATTTCCCTCCGGGGTGCCCCTGTGCCGCTTCTCCGGGCCGGTCCTTCCAAGGTGGAAGCGGCACCGAGGGGCTCTCTCTGTAAGTGCTTTCAAAATCGTTGGAGGAGGAGGGTGTGTTTGAAATCAGGCTGTGGCTCAACACCAGGACATTTCCGCCTTTCATCTACCCCTCGTTACCAATCGCCTGGTGCCTGCGACAAATAATTTGGTGAGCGAAACCTGTAATTTTATTCTGAAAGGGTAATAATCCATTTTGTGTCTCGGAGCGCCTGGCTTTGGAGAGAGTGGCTCCTTTTTCAAGCCGGCTGCAGCGGCCCGGCTGTGGAAGGCCGGGGAAAATGCAACATGCAGGTGGTTTGTTTTCGTTCCGAATTAAAAAATAAAAATACAGTGAAAAAAAAAAAGGGGGGGGGGGGAGATGGATCCTTGCAAGTGGAGACTGATTTTGTTTTGTTTGTTCGTTTGCCTATAATGAGAGTGGCAGAAGCCGGACCCATTGCGGGAGAAATCGGCTCACCCCTCGGAGAAGGCGCTGCCGGTTACAAAGGGTTAAGCAAGGGGGATTTTATTGATTGTCCGCCATTGGATTCGGTTATTTCCCTTCAGCTGGTCATTAATCGCTCGGCATTTGGAGCCCCTGGCTGACCGCAGGGTCGGGATCGCCCTCCGTGCCCCTTCCCCGGCTCTCCTGCGCAGCCCCATCTCCCCGCTGCTCCGGGGCTGGGATTCATTCCCCAGACTCATTTCCCTCCTCCTTTCTCTGGGGTTCGCTCCGTTCCTTCCCCTCTAACGAGGGCAGCGGCCGCACTTGGGGCTCCCAGCGGCTCGGCCCCGCAGCCCGGGGGAACTCAGCCCCACCATTCCCCGCTTCCTTCGGGGGCTCCTCTCTAGCTCCCAACACACCGGAACAAAAAATATCAACCTTTTCGTCTGCTTTTAATGGGAGCAGAAAGCTGACGGAGTCTCAGCCGGCCTTGCCTTCCCGCTCGTCCCCCCTCTTCCCGGGAAACCAAAACAAACCGGGAAAAGCAGCAAAACAAAACCAAGCCCGAGCTCCTCGGCTCTGACAGCTCTCCCAAGTTTGGCGGAGGGGGAGACAGGGACAGAAGCGCCCGGGCCCGGCCGAGCCGAGCCGAGCCGAGCCTTCCGCTGCGGGCAGGGGCCGCCGTCCCCCAACATCCGCGGGGACCGGCCGGGGGATGCGGGGCTGGGTCGGGAGGAGAGGAAAAGTTGCACGTACCTTGGAACCTGTGGCCCAGATACCGGTAGCGGTGTATTAGCCACGGGTAGAAGGTGGAGGGGTCCCTTTGCTGCGAGGCGAAGAGCGGGTGCGTGGAGTGCGAGGCAGGCAGCGGGTGGGCGGCCAGGGCGTGAGGAGGGGGCACGGGATGGACCGGCACGGCCGGGTTCGGCGGGTGCGAGACGGCCTCTGCAAAGACCAAGTCCGGGTTGGAGTAGACCCCCCTGCCAGTGGAGTGGAAGCCGTTGAGAAAAGGGTTCATCGGGCTGGAATTGGCATAGCTGAGCGCCGCCGGCCGGATAGGATCCTCGGAGCGAGACGCGGGCAAGGGGCTGTCTTTGGCCACCAGCGACTCGATGGTGAAACACCGCTTGGGTGTGGGCTGAAACATGCTGCTGCCGCGACGAGAGTCCCCGACCCAATCTCTGCCCGTCTCTCTCTGGTGCGCGGGAGACGATCCGGGGAAGTTTGCAGCAGGGAGTGACTTGAGGAGGGATAGATACACACATAAATAGACAGGGGCTGGAGGAAAAGGAGGCAGCGGCAGCCAGCGGTACCCAAAAGGGAGACACACACGCACACACGCACCACGCACACACTCACACACACAAAAAAAAAGTTGCTGGGAGAAGTTTCCCTCCTGCAAGGAAAAGGCGGTCGCGCCCCCCCCTCCCCCCCTAAGTCCAAAGACAATCCATGGATGTGATCGGCCCCTTCACAAGTTGTGCAAACGATTTGTTAGTTCATGAGCCTAATTAGTGCTGGGATCACATAAACAGCTTCCTCTGAAGCCTGGTAAATGGCTTGATGATTGGTCGCTATTACTCGCCTTGAGGTTGAAGGGGGAGACTCTTTAAAGTGCGTCAGAGGGGAGGCGAGCGCCGGGCAGCGCCATCGGGAGGGATGGAGCCGCGGATCGGAGTGCGGCGGGAGCGCGCCCGCCAGCGCGGGGGGAGCGCGCCTCCGCCTCCGCCCCCGCCCGGCCCCGCTCGGCTCCGCGCCCCTCCGCGGTCGCGCTGCCCGCCCGCCCTCCCCTGCCGCCGCCCGGAGAGCAAGGTAGGCGGACGGGGATCGGGGGGGACGGGGGCTCAGCGGGACAGGAGATGGGGGGCCCTGCATCTCCTCGGGCGGGAGTTGGGCAGCTCCGCCAGCGCGACACCCCCGTCCCTGCCACCTCTCGGGGACTCTCCGCCCGGCCAGGTTACCTTGGTCGGCCCCGGGGCGTCAGGGAGGGATGCCCCGCTTGGGGAAGGTTCCGTCCCGGTGAGAGAACGGCTCGTCCTCCTGCTCCGAACTTATTTATTTGCCCGTGGCGGCTCGGCGCTGGGCGCACCGCGCGGCGCGCAGCACAAAGCGCGGGGCGGCCGCATCGCGCACAGCGCCGGGCGCTCCAGGCGGGACGGGGGATCGGCTCTCCGGTTCCAGCCTTGTCCGGATTTTCGCGTTTACCTTTGGGTCCGGAGATGATTTTAGGGCTGAGTTCTCCTCCTCCCATTGGCTGGAGCTGCAGAATAATTATGATCACATCCTAATACTCTTGGCTGGTGCTTACTGTTTATTGGTAGTTAAGGATCTATTATCTATTCATCAGCCTCCCATTTTTGCCAATTACATTCTTCTAAAGTGAAGTACCAGCAGGTATTTTGCACATTTACAATTAATGATAAAAAAATCTGGCGTACTTTAAATCTATTACGCCGCTGTGTAATTTATCTTCAAGATGCAGAATTGCTAATGTAAATTAATGTTTCTGTTGAACCAAGGGATGGGGGGGAGTCTTAAAACCAGTCTAGCGTTTCTTTCCTTCTCTCCCGGACGTTGTTTTCTATTTTCTTTCCACTTTACACACTGAAAATCCGTTACATCACTGCATTAAATTATGCTAAAAAACAAATCGCCGTCTAAATGGTTGTTTCCAGTAAAGGGCGAGGTGAATTCTATTCTCCTTCCCCGCTCTCTGCTAAAAGCATCTGTTCCCAGCTCGCCGATATTTTTAACACAATACCAAAACGAGGGGATAATATAAGTGACAAAACAGTGTTGGGCACGCAGAGATGCGGCTGTTCCTGCGCCTTTGTTCGAGGCCGTGTTTCCCTTTGTGTACCCCGCGCTGTGCGCACTTTGTGGAGGGAGAAGTTCACTTTCTGTAGGAAATGTGAATCTGATCTGCAGGCGTGGGGCGGCTGCACGTACAGACACCCAGAGCCACACGTGCGTGCGAGCTCACGGCAAAGCGAGCTTTTCACGGCGGAACTCCAGGATTTGGGCAGATTTTCTGCGAGGTGCCGCTCTCCCAGGTCTCGCACGTTTGGGAAAACCTTTCCTGCCCGAAGACACCGGAGTGCGGCCCCGCTGAACTGAGAGAGAAGGATTTCCCTCCAGCCCCACTCGTGAATCGCTAGTATCTTAACTTTTTCAGTTCCCTCACCCCTTCTCCCTGCAACTTTTTTCCCCTCAAGTGGTGGTGGTGACTTATCGAAAAGATCTGGGGTTATAGACACGAGCGAGGATGAGAAAGTGCCTTAAATAGGACGGGTGTTTGATGTGCTGATTTCGACTGGGGTCAAGGTTCCAGAACACTGAATATGAAGGAAAAAAAAAGAAAATTAAAAAAAAAAAAAAAAAAAAAAAAAAAAAAGAGAGCGAGAAACTTCTCCTAGGAAGAACACTTCTGCATCTGCGTATTTACACTTCTCCGGGACTGAAGAATGAGTCTGAATTGGAAAAACTTCAACTCCAAATTTTTTTGCCTTTTTTTTTTTTGCCTTTCCAGACATCCTGACATAATCACGGGGCTCCTTTGAAAACTGCATCGAGTAATTTAGCACTTGGGGAGGGAGGAATTATATCCGTTTGAAAAGAAACCTCACACACGCAGAACCTCCACAACGATCGATAAATTTCCCCCGACCTTCTTTACCGCCGGGGAAATATCCTCTAGCCTAAAATCCCTCTCCGAAGAGGGGTCCCGTTGTTTTGGAGCTGAACGCAGGAGGCTGCGCTTGCAGCGGGGAGCTCTCCGCATCCAAGTCCGATTGTTTTTCGGGAAAAGCGAGTGATCTCGGCCTCAGCACGCTGGAGGTCCGAGCCCTGCTCGCTGCCTGTGCTCTGTACATAGGAACACATATCTGTGTGCGTGTCGTGTGTGTGCGCGGGGACACATCCAGGCACAGCGACCGCGAGCAGAGCCTGCAGAACACAAGCTTTCCCTGGGTTTTGTCAGAGATAAAACAGGCCCGGAGCAGTGAGAACAAAAACTAAAAGGACTCGGGATGGGATTTCCCGGAATTTTCCTCTTCTCCCTAAACTTTTCTCGCGCTCGTCGCCGTGGCCGTTCCGCTGGGCCGCTGAGCCCCAGCCCGGCCTGCCCCGGGAGCACCTCCCCGAGTCGCTCTCGTGAACTTTTCCTACCCAAGGCCTTGACAGGTTGTTCTCGCTGTCCTCTTGGCGTCTGCACGGAGAGGATCTGGCAGGGGCTCGGTCCCAGCGATGCCCGATGTGCTCGGAGCGCAGGGAGAGGCAGCAGCCTCAGCCTCCCTCGGAGGGAGGGTGCGCTCCGTTCGCAGCCAGATTGCATGGCTGGCCTCCGGATTTCCAAACTAACACTCATCTTTTAAAAGACGAGCCAAGAAGAAATTGAGAGGAAGGTCTCCGATGCGGGACCTCGGGGTAAGATGGTTATTCATGGGCTAAATCAGGCTGAGCTTCCGCGGGTATGGGAGTGGCGGTGAAGGAAGTTTCAGCCTCCCCGTAACTTTCTTTTCCAGGTGGAATCTGTCTCCCTTTTTTCCCTCCTGTCCCAGCGATTCATGCAGGGAGGAGAGGTGACCTAGGCTGGTCGTGTGTGGCGTGGGGCTGATGGAGTTAAAGGAGAGGGTGAAATGCCTAATTCAATTCTTTTCTGAACGCCTTAAACCCTACTTAGTGCGTCTAAACCTCCTGCGAATCCTTCGCAAAGCGCAGGATCGACGGGCCGGGCCGGGCCGAGCCCTGCCGGGTTCCCGGGACCTGGGCCGGGCTCCGGGGCTGCAGGAGAGCCCGGGCCGGGCTCCACGGCCCCGCCGAGCAGGTGGATTCCGTGGGCAGCCGGCCCCGAGCAGCGGGAACCACGCGTGGACAGGGCCTTGCTCCCCGCTCCTCCTGGGCTCCCGGGTGGGACGGACCCGCGGGATGCTTCCCATGGACCTCCCCATCCAGGAGAGCAGCCCTGAAAACCTCACTCCTTTATTTCGGTCCCGGGCCAGCCCTGGAGCCGCTGGGATCCCGTCTCAGCAGCAGAGAACCGGGACCGGGAGCAGGAACAGGCCTCGCTGCCCGGATTCCTCTCACCGACCCAGGAACAGCGATCGGGCAGGGCTGCTTTAGTTTTTCTCTGTTCGACGCTATTCAGGGCCTCGTCCCCTCTCACTCCCGAACCAGAGCCACTTGGCGCTGCACAGCCCGGCCCCAGCGCGGCTCCGCGGGTTCTTTTCGTCCCGGGGGTGCCGGACTCGCCGTTCCGATACCCTGTCATTAACACGGGACTTCGGTAACACGCGAAGCCCTAACCCGCCAGACCCATCCGTGCCAGACCTTTCAAACATCATGTGCGGAGGAAGCGGGAGGAAATACCCGCAGCGGGCGCGGTGGGCGGCGCGGTACCGAGAGCGCGGGCCGGGCCGGGACAAGCCGAGCCGAGCCGGGCCGGGCCGGGCCGGGCCGGGCCGGGCCGGGCCGGGCCGCTCGGTGTCCGGGAGCGTGCCCGGCCCCGCTCCTGCCGCTCCCGTCCCGGTGCCGGTGTCCGTGTCGGTGCCGCTCTCGGTCTCGGTCTCGGTCCCGGTCCCGGTCCCGCCCGCTGCGCGGGGCGCGGGGCCGCGGGCGCGCATCCGCGGGGCGGCAGCGCCCCCTGCCGGCCGCCCGCAGCTCCGCCCGCCCGCGGCCCCGCCGGCCGCGGATCCCGCCGCTCCCGAGCTCGCCAGAAAGTCACCAGGCCTCTTAATGTGTCTATTAATAAAAGTCATCAAGGCCTAAAGGGTTTTTTCATTTTTTTTCTTTTTTTTTCTAATTTTTTCCCTTTTTTTATTATTTTGGTTTTATTTTGTGTGGCGCGCGGAGAAAGCGCCACGCGTGTGTGTTCACACACGTCCACTCACACGCACTCCAAACTCTCCCCGGTGAGCTGGCAGAGCGCTTAATTTGAGCTACGTACCGAGGGACCGGCCCGTCTGAAATTCGTCCCTCCGGGGCAGCCACGGGAACAGCTGGATGCAAACACTGCATCTAGCCACGAACTTATTCTCGCACTTTAACCAAAATCTTGGCTTGAGCCGCGCCGTGTACTGCGACTTCTCGTGCGTGATGCGGTACAAGCGAGAGGGCTTTGGAAAGGCGTCTGTCTGTCCTGCCCGCCTGTCCGATTGACTTGCGGGCTGTGTCCCGAGGGGACAGCTCCTGCGGGGACACCCGTGGGCTCGGAACCGCGGGCTTGTCGGCGGCGCGGAACAGCACGCCCGTGAGTTACAGCCAGTTCGCTGTACTCAACAACTCAGGTGTTGAGTGCTGAATTCATGGCAGATACACGGGCTTCGCTCGGCACCGACTACCTGGGCAAGCCCTGATTGTGTCAGCCACGGGGGCTCTACCGTGATGAAAGTTGGTCAGACTCACAAGAATTAAAAATAAAAACCCAAAAAAAAACCCCAAAAAAAACAAAACGGGGGGGGGGGGGGTGGGCAGGAAGAAAAGGAAAGAAAGAAAGAACTAAAAGCAGAGGCAGAGTTGCAGGCCAGCCAGGGACTGCAGGTGTCCACACTCAGGACACCCCGTGGGAAACCTGTCGTCTCCTGTGGGAACGCAGAGGTGTCCGAGCCCCCACTGCTGCGGAGGCTGCGTGGGAAGAACGCGCGGGAGATGCTTTTCCAAATGTTTGTTTTAGTGGAGTACAGCGCTTACCAAAACAGAAACTCGGCGTCCAAGGCGCAAACCCCGCTCTGCACCTGGGCGGGCCGGGGGGACACGGGGGCGCTCCGCGGGTGCGCAGCCCGCGCTGCCCTGCGCGGTGCGGCGCGGAGCTGCCCCGCATTCCCGGCTCTGCTCGTTCCCCATCCCCATCTCAGCGCTCCCCATCAGTGCCGTGCTCCTCTTGGGCAGCCGCGGGGCTCCGTCCTGCCCGGGGGTCCCGCACAGCATCGGCCGGGGACAGGGAGTGACAATTCCCGGCGGGACAGATCCCGCCCGAGCAGGGGGCTGTAGTTACAAACTTTCCTAAACTTTCCTCTGGACCCAGCTCACCGCTGTCCGTACGGGGATGGGGAAGAAGCGAGGAGAAGCAAACTAAATAATGTCTTCAAAAGCAAAAGTTTTGTTTCTAAGGGGAAACAGAAAGCCACTATGTAATTTACCACGAGTTCTGTTCGGCACTTTTGGGTACTACTAAGATAATTTTAGTTTCTCGTTTAGACATTCAATTTTGTGAATTATTCCATTTTAACTTCTCCTAGAGAGCCCGATCCCGCGGACGCGACTAAATTTGTTTTGCATTTCACGAAGAGTTTTTCTGGGCAACGGAGAGAAGGTCATCTCTATTTTCCAGTGCCTCCCGACCTGGCTTGGAGAGAGCCTGGAACGAAGTTGGTTCTACTGGGGGTCATTTCTCTCTCCTCTCTTTGCCCCATGGTCGGGGTTTTTTGGTGTTTAATTTTTTGGGTTTTTTTTATTCTGTGTTTGTGCGTGAGTTCACTCTTGTCCATCCCTTGGGGGAAATTGAGTTTGCAAAGAGTAGAGGGTTTTTCAGAGTGGTTCTCTCTGCATCCCCCCACAAGCCCCTCCACGCACCCGAATTATCTTTCTCCTGGTGACCTGCATGAGGCACAAGGAGTTCGCAGTGAAAGAGAACTACCAACTTCCAAATAACTCTCCAAGCTTCTGAAATTTAGCGACTAAACGTTAGCACATTGAAGCGTCATTAAGGGCACTGATTAATACGTATTTCATTTTAAAATCTGCATTTTTTTCCGAGGATCTCAAGTACATAATCGCTTGTAGCGGCATCCTGGAAAAAGAATATAAGTATCCAGCTTTGAAACGCATAACCTCACCGAATTCCTTCATTCGCTAATGCGTTCCCAAATATTCAAGCTCACAGGGATGTGCGAGCTGTGGAAGTCATACAGAGTGTAATAAAACAGAACTCCTAAAGGAAAATTATGGATGTTCCAGGCCTCCGAAGCCCGGGGTTGCTTTCTTTCTCTCTCTCTCTTTTTTTTTTTTTTTTTTTTTTTTTTTTTACATGCATAATGTATGTCAAACATAGACACGGGGGCTTTTGCTAAACTCTGTGTATTATTCCATGGGGTTGCCGCTCCGTTATCTTGCTTCCATCCAACAACTTTTTCCATAGATTTGTTCCGAACTAAGACTGCTTTTAAGGACTAATAAATTTTTTGTCTTTCTTTCCTCTCTGAAACGGAAACAAAATAGGGAAAAGTCTTTTTTCGGAGTTTTAGAAAACTTCACCTCGGTGCAGTGCACAGATGAGGGAATACCTGGGCAGAGGTTCTGCCTTTCCCCGCGTCCCTTCGCTGGCCATTCCCCTGGGGTGATGCAGGTCTCTCTCATCGCTTGTCCGGCTCTTCTCGCCGCACCAACACCGGCAAAGGTCAGGCCCGGCCGTGCTGCTCGGTGTGCCCCGCTCCTCCACAGCCGCCAGATCTCGCCCAGACACTGCCATCGGTGCTGGAATAGCCGCTGTCAGGAGAGGACAGCGAGCAGCGAGCGCCGGCAGCGCTGCCCGGGCAGGGCTTGGCCCCGAGCCGGGGCTGGCCGGGCACGGAGCGGGGAGCTGCGAGGAACCCGCTCCTCTCTCGTCTCTCCGGCCGTGAAGGCTGCAGGATAGCAGCCGGGAATCGAAAGTGACCCCCTCTCCCCACTCCTGCCAGGTCTGCGCTGTTTGATGCCGCGATCCAACGCAAGTCTGAACTCCGGCGATAATCTCCTCCATATGGGCAAAGAGAGCGCGCACACGGCGGCTCTCCCCGCAAATCACCTACCTCCAATCAGTTTTCACTTTCCACAAACTGTTACAGGGGGAATAAATAAAACGAAAATGAAAAGGAAGCTGGGGGGGAAAAAAAAAGTGATGGTAAAGAAAGTGGTTTTCTGACCGCAGGTCGGAAAAAGCAACCGGTGTCTGACCGCGCACCGGCGAGGGGCGGGCGCGCTCCTCGGTCCGAGAGCCGCGGGGGTCCCGGGGAGGCAGCGGATGGAGCAGAGCAGGAGCCTGGACCTCCCTGCGGGGAGAAGTGCGTGCGGCTGCGAGGGGTCTGCTCCGCAGGCAGCGCCGGTGCAGAGCCTGGCTGCTGAAAATCTGCTCTGCAGCTTCCCCGCAGAAGCCCCAGCGCAGCGCAGCCAAGCCAAGGAGAGCGCTGTCCGCAGCTTCCCGCAGCTTCCCTCGGCTTCCCGCAGCTTCCCTCGGCTTCCCGCAGCTTCCCTCGGCTTCCCGCAGCTTCCCGCAGCTTCCCTCAGCTTCCCTCAGCTTCCCGCAGCTTCCCGCAGCTTCCCTCGGCTTCCCGCAGCTTCCCGCAGCTTCCCGCACGGGCAGGGCGGGCAGCGCAGCCACAGAGCAAGGGCAGGGTGGTGGCGAAGGGGGACGGCGGCAGGAGAAAAGCCGCCCGGTCTCCGCTTCCCACCTCACCAGGAGGTTAGCAGGGGTGCCTTGCTCTCCCCTTTCCTGTATTTCGGAGGAAGGGAGCGGGGAAGGAAGAGGAAAGCTTGCGGAGGTTTGGGGAAAGTCGCAGCCGGGCCGCGGATTGGCATTGCAGAGGAGCCGAGGCGCTGCAGGGAAGCAGTACGGGACCCTCGGAGTCAGTGTGATATATTTAATACATTTTTAAAAGATTTCAGTGAAATTAGCAGTTTTATTTGTGTTTCTCTCCTTCCAGCCCAACGAACATCCACAGGCGAGGATGTTTGTGGAGGTGGCAGATGGTTCCTCGCCTGTTTCCCCCGTGTGTCACCACGGGACCGAGCTGCTCCGTGAAGCGACCTTCCCAACTTAGGGCGCTTCCTTCCAAACGAGCAAACACGATGTGTTTGTTTGTTTGTTTATTTGATTGTTTGTTCGCAAGAGTTGCGCTGTTTTCCTGCTCGCAAATTGACCGTGGGCAGAGAAACCCGCTCCCGGCCGTCGCCGCCGTGACGTTGAGTCAAGGAAATACTACAGGTGTTACTGCGGTGTTCGGGAATTGATTCTCCTTCCTCTCCCCCTCCTCCTTCCCCGAGTTATTTCCTAGACTGCCCAGATAGCTGGGAAAGGGTCCCCATATACCCCCGAGCTGTAAATTGAGCGCTGAAATACTTGATCTCACTGATCTTTGGAGAATTAAATCTGGCCTCATTTTACAGGAGGAAGCGAAGTCAATCTCGGAGGTTTTGCGAAGAAAGGCTGTTATTTCCTAGAGGATAGGCGTTTAAGTTGTTAAATATTAGTTTTTAATTACGTATTGTTCTTTTAAAAAATAATATTTATAACTCAGGTCCGTGAAGGTATTCAATTGAATTTTCAAGCCATCAGGTCTACACGCCTGATGGAAAACAGCCCATTGTACCAGCGCCCGGCTATGTTCCATCAGCAGACGGAGATTCAAGTGTACCCCATTGTCCCCCGCACCCTCAGCGGGGACATCGGGGCTTCACACGGACCTCGGGGGGAATCTCTGTCACAAACCTGGGCTGGGGACACGGCGGGGAGCAGGACACGCTCTGCAAAGCCATACAGCGAAGGAACTAAAGGGCAAGAAATAGTGATAATGGATAAAAAATTTGGGATCAAACGTACTCGCGATCCCCGCCGTGGTTTAGGAGCTGTCCCCGCCAGGTCCCCGAGGCTGAGCGCGTTTCCCCGCATGTCACAGGGACCTGGTGGCCGGGGGACCGCGGGTGCCGCAGCCTTTGCGGGGCCGGGGGTGCGGGAGCGAGGCGGGTCTGGCCGCACATCTGTGGGGGGACAGATGTGATTAACCCCTTATCCCCCGCAGCGCCTGTCCCTCGGCTCCCCAGCTCCGTCCTGCGCACAGAAACACCGCGGGGTTTGCAAACACCTCCAACAGGAGGCTTCGCCCCGCCATCACAAGAGGCCATTTTGCAAAAATACCGATTTGAGCTCCCTCCGGCCTCACCATCTCCCGTGCCCGGGCCCTGCCCGCCTCTGCAGAGCCCCAGAACCGACCCTGGGCTCTCCTGCAGCGGTCAGGGCTCCGGCCTTGCGGTGAACACGCTTTAAAACAGCGGGGCAGGCACCGCGCACCGCGCCCGCCGGGCTTGGAAGTCAAGTTTGTGGTTTGGAGAGGGTGGGTGAGGGATTTATTTCGGTGTGTAAATATTTCTGCTCTCCATAAACTCGAGGAGTGGGCTAAAATGAGCACATGCGGTTCAGCATCTGTTTAGCTGGATGCGTCTCGCAGAGGAATATTGACTTTTCACCTCCCGATCCTAAATGGGAAATAAAAAGAGGTTGGTGTCCTCTATTGTGTTTGCAATTGCCTATCCCAGGATTAAAGAGATCTCCATTTTACTGGCTGCCTTTCATTTAACTGTTTGGAGACCAGAGATGGAAAATATTTGCCGAGAAGAAAAGAATAGCTGCATGGGATCATTTGCAATTCAGTGTGAAAAATATTCTACCAAACCCATTTCTATCCCAGTGCAGTTGAAAAAAATAAAATAAAATAGGGCATAGCCGTCAACAGCCCATTCCACTCTGCTGGACAGCACGGAAAGTTTTAGGCAACTAAATTCCTAATGGGAGACAGCAGCAAACAGCACAATCATGGCTTTGACTAAACTATGTGGCAGCTTTAATTGCTAGAAATGCTGGCATTAGCTAAAATATTACAGCTTTGGTAAACGGGAGGCTTTCCAACTGTGGTGAACGGTGCAGCCTGTGTGGACAGACCCCAAGAGAAGCCTCAGCTTCAGGTGGCACAGCTGGAATTGCAGAGGAATGAGCACTTGGAAGGAGGTCAGGATAGAGGCAGAGCCGTCCAATGCAGGGTGTGTGCTGGAGAGAAGCAAATCCAGAAACAACTGCATTTCAAAGCGACAAAGAAATGAGCATCATTTATCTTCAAATACAATCGCATTATCGCCCCTACCATGGGCGGGACATGTTTTCACACAAAAACATGCCTTGCAAAGCGTGAGCGGAACTGGCCACCCTCGATCGCCTCCAGAGCGGTGATTTAGTTGGTGTGGAGAGTCTTGCCCAGCTCCGGGAGCAAATAAATCCCTTCCCCCGGTGTCTGTGCCCAGCCCGCTCCGCAGGAGCCGCAGCCGGACAGTGCCCACTTGTGGCTGACCTCGCTCCGAGCAGAGACCCTGAGAGGCAGGAAACTCATTGAAAACGCAGTGTTTGCCTTGTCCTGAGCTGGGTCTTGCTTGCTGTGAACACGAAAATGCACAGGGAGGGAGGGTGAACACCCGCTGCAGTGCGTGTGAACACCCAGGACACCTGAAGAACAACTCTCATGGACCATCTCTGCACGGAGCACTGCAGTCGTGCAGACCTAAAGAGCCCCTGAGAGGCAGGAAACTCTCTGAAAAAGCAGTGCTTGTCTTGCCCAGAGCTGGGTCTTGCTTGCTGTGAACACTGAAATGCACAGGGAGGGAATTGCTGGAGCAGCGTATCCGCTCCAGTGCGTGTGAACACCCAGGACACCTGAAGAACGGCTCTCATGGATCTCATCTCTGCACTGGGCACTGCAGTCATGCACAGTTCAGTGGAACTCTGATGCTTTGGCATCTAAAAGCCTCCCTGGCGCTGTGAATCCACTCTGTGCTGGAGCTGCCTGTGAACATCCAGGACACCTGAAGAACGGCTCGCATGGATCATCCCCGAACTGGGCACTGCAGTCATGCAGACCTAAAGAGTCCCTGAGGGGCAGGAAACTCTTTGAAAACACAGTGTTTGTCTTGCCCAGAGCTGGTTCTTGCTTGCTGTGAACACTAAAATGCACAGGGAGGGAATTAGTGGAGCTGTGAATCCACTCCAGGATTCAGGATATCTGAAGAACAGGACACCTTAAGAACAGCTCTCATGGATCTCATCCCTGCACTGGGCACTGCAGTCATGCACAGCTCAGTGGAACTCTGGTGCTTTGGCATCTAAAAGCCTCCCTGGAGAAGGGTTTTGTTGTGGATAACACATTTGCTTTGCAAAAATATTTCGTGTACCCTGTCATGGACTAAGGATCAATTGTACCACGCTCTTCTTCAGGGCACAGATGAAGATCCTTGGCACAGTAGTCTTAGTAAAAGAGTAAAGCAAGAAAAAGCCAAAAAGAAAGAATCAACACTACAGTAATTAATAGGTAAGAATTGGTGAAGCTGATGACAAAAGGACACTCCTAACTCCAGTGTACTGATTATGAACTGTTTTCTACTGTGGATAAAGCCAGTGGTAAAATGTCTCTTGGCACTCAGAGTGCAAGATTAAACCACATTACATGTGGATGTAATGATTGCATTTAGCTCTCACACAGTATTTCTCATATGATTTTTTCCCTACAGCCTGAACCATGTGCACTGTCACACAGCACTGCACATTATCCAGCACAGAGGCAGAACCACCAAGAAGGTCAAAAAGCAGATCACAGGAGGAGCTGTAGAAGCAGGATGTGCAGCCACAGTGAAGGTGTTTCCTGTGTGCAGTTTAGGAATTACATTGCAACACTTACTCTCTGTGCTTCTGCATCACTGTGGAAAATGCTTTGTTAATACTTCCTATAGAAAAATCTTCTTTCGTGCTTAGAACAATTAAATAATCACCAAGTAATCAAAAAATGGCCATGTGAGCTCAGAGAAGGGAGCTTACCACTAAACTCCTTTTCTGACCACGATGCTTTGTAACCTGTATCTGCAGTCAAAATGAAGAAAGGAAACTGACACCTCAGAGGAAATCAATCACATCAGATGATACACAGATGTATTTAGATTGGTATCTTGATTTTTCCAGCTTTTCCACCAGACCCTGATTCCTCATTTGTTACCCTTAGGCTGGAGAGTCTCAGAGAAGGTGTGAGGAGCTGCACACTCCTCCTTCACTGTAATCAAAACCTGCCAGTGTCCAGGGAAGCTCACTAAAGTGAGTGAAAAGATAAAGTTCTTGCAGGGACACATCCACCCCAAGCTATCCTTCCTCTCTAGTGGTGTCCAAGGATGAGCTCCCTTCAGTTCCAGGCGCTGTTCTTGCTGTCAGAACCTTTTGGAGAAGATGCAGAATGCCATTATTTCCCAGCAAAATGCTCCCTCCAGGCTTTCTGTTGGGCAACTTTCCTGAGCCATGAACACATCCTGCAATTCAGACCTGGAGCAACAGCAACTACCAAACAAACACACAGAACACACACAGGCAGTGAGGACAGGATAAATGACTGGTCAGGCCTCTGCTGGGCAAATACTTTCAGATAGGTAGAGCAGTGCTATGTTACCTTCAAAAAGTTCATTAAAAGCTCCCCTGGAGCTGTGGTTTTTACCCACAGCAGTCAGTTTTCAGGTCACTCACCAGGTGCCAGCTGTATTATTTGGCATTGCTGTTGTGCCAGGCAAGAGACAGAAACACAGAACAAAACGATGGTCCCTGCCCCAGAGCACTTCCACTCTTAATCTAGGACGCGAAAAAGGGAAGCAAAAAAAAAAAAAGGAAAAGAAAACAGCAGGTGGAGACAGGAAAGGGGAAAGAAAGGATGAGACAGGACTGATTAGTGTGATACTGAGCAGCCTCAACACAGCAGCTGCTATCTGGCATCAGATCCTGCACATAAGCGATGGCTGGATGGGGCCGCAGGGAGCCTGCCAGCACTCTTTACCACACGAGCCATACGTTCTGTGTCACAACTGCCAAAAGCGCTCTGGGGCTGCAAGGATGGCTTGTGGTTGTGGCTTGGCAAGGAGTCTAAGGAGGCAAGAGAGTGTGTCTTTCAACTGAGCTGATATGCCAAGAGTAAAGGGAAAAAAATACAGGGAGGCTCTCAAGCTCGGTCCTCGCGACACTATCATGAAAAGAAATGTTTGTTTATGACAAGAGAGCAAATTTGTGAATCTCAAAACCCAAGTGGCAGCTTCCAGTGATGTGTAGGAATCAGTTTGAAATTCTTCTTCCCTGCACTGTGTGTTCATGCTGCAATTGCAGGCACAGCCACCTCGTGCTGACTAGCAGCCCACACAGCGCTTGGCAAGCCTGAGTTTTGAAGGGAGGCCGAGATTTGGGACTTCCTGGTTCCTGCAAGGAGCTGCCAGATGTTCACAGGAGTTGTCTCACAGCGAGGGTCAGAGCTGGACTGCCCCATTTTTTTGGTTCCTTTTTTTTTTTTTTTTCCTTTCTTGAATGTATCTGGCACGATACACACCTCAGTTTGGAAACCTTGTCCCATATTAGGTTACACTTCTAGTTAAAAACTCATTCGTGTCAGTTTGAAAACCACACACTTCAAAATATAATGTGCTTGAACATTCTTTCTCTCCCCCTGTGCCCCATGGCCTCTAATTTAGTAGTTCTTTAAGAGCATCATGTGCTTGAACTTCCAGCTGCTCCCAGGCATCTAAAAAAAGTAATTGGAGTATTTAGGCTTTAAATGGATTCTCTTTTCAATCTAAATGGTATCACACATCAGAGATGTCAGTACGAGTGGTTGAAGAGAGATTAGAAATTCTCCTAAACAGCCTGGTAATTAAATCATTTATACATCCACATGTTTGTTTGAAGCAGCTCTGGCTGCCCCAGGCCTCATCTCCTGTGTGCTCCCACCAGCTCAGAGTGTGGGGTTTGCAAACCCATCCTGCCTCAAGGGTGTGTCACAGGGGTGTCAGCCCTGCTCACTCGGGATTCCTCAGGACTCTTCCCTGAAGGAATGCTACTTTCTCAACAGAAACTCACAAGCCTGACTGGAGGAATTAGGCACTAAAAAATCCTTCAGGATTTATGCCTTCATCTCTTTATTCCTTTCATACAGTATCTAGTGCCTATCAGCCATTGCAAATAGGAATATGGAAGTAATGGCTAAATTCTGCTTCAAGTTCAGACCTGAGAGCAGTTGTTATAACTAAGCCATACTAGTTACTTATCTTTTCAGTTGCTTTCTTAAAGCCCATGCATGATTATCTTCTCTGAAAAAAGCACAAGCAGCAGCAGGGATGGTCCTGTTTCACGTGGGGTAATGGCTGGTACCACCACACAAAGTGGCTGAGGATGCATTTGCCTCTGGCCCTTGAGTGTTCCCTGCCTCCAGACTGGTTATCACTGCAAGGAGATTGCAGAAATTCCAGAACCACCTATTGGTCTCAAAATAGGGCACACCTAAAATAGACTTCACTGGTTAGGAGTAGCCCAAACAACCTCTTTAATGTTCTTACCTATCAGCTTTGTTTTCTTTCTTTGCTCACAGAGGAGCTGATGCATGGATGTGCTCACCTTCTCTTAGAGTTAACTTTGGAGAGTTAACTTTGGGACAATCCTGCCACACAAACAGAGATAATTACTTTTCCTACTCCTTTCCTTCCAAAATGTATCAAAAATACAGAGAGGCAATGCAGAAGTTTTCACATATAGTCATTGCACTCTGTCACATGGACGTGGAGCAGCAGCTCTTGTGCTAACTGCACCCTTCTCATTAGAGTAATTGCTACAATAGCTCAGAAATACACAGCCTCAAACACACGTGCCCAACCATAACAAAGGGTAATGAGATTTTATGGTCACCAGCAGTGAATCACATCAGCTAAACTTTAGCAAACATTTTATCTTAAAAACACGACAGAATTCCTCTACTTTGTCACAATGCTCATCCCCTACCCCTCCTGAACGTGCCAGAATGAGATGCTGAACCTGAACAATGACCCACTCCTGGGTGGATTTTACACTCTGCAAGAGCAGTTTCTTTGTGCTTGGGAAGGAGTGACTCACAGCAGCCCAGTAACCAGAGGTAATTATCCAATATACACGGTGACTCCATCAGGTTTCCCAAGGGCACTTGTTCCACACCCTCTTCCACAGGGCACGGAGCAGCCACGTGCTCCTGACCAGATTTCAGATATTTCATATGAAACACAGAGGTTTACATCTACCTGGGCTTATGGCTTGCAAAAGAGAGAAAAATCCCTTCACTTTTAGTGCATTTTTAAAATCATGTTAATATTTTTTATAAATTCCCTCTCCCTTGTCCTGAGCTTAGAGCACCAAAGTAGTCATGTCCATGAATCCCAAGACCCAGGTGGCAGGGCATGTCAAACCATCTGTCTTTCAAGTGCCTGCAACCTTTACATTTGCTGCTTTATTTTGTCTTTCTGAAAATGCTCTTCAATTAATTGAATTACTTTCAGTTATAAATCTAAGATGGAAAAATGAAACATTAGGCAGATCTGGCTCTCCATCCTTCAAGTAGTACCCATATGCACATTCCTTCCTCTTTCCAATCCCTGTTTGCTCATAATTCTGCTTCATTTAAAGCACAGGGCTTGTATGTGGTAGCACCAATCCACTGGTCACAATTCAAGGCAGCTGCAGATTTCCAAATTAAATGCAATGTGGAAGTCCTTAAAACAAACAGAGACGCTTGGACTTGTAACACCAGAAGTGTTTGAGATTCCTTAAATATACACAACAGCTCATTCTTAGTGCTTCCAAAACTTGCTGGAGGAAGCAGGGCTTGTCATTTAGTAGAGTAATTATAATGATTCACCATTATGATTATTAATTATAATCATATAATCACAGTAATGATTAATAATTATAGTCATTACTATTTATATTAGAAGAGATCCTGGAGGCCCCAATCAGAATAGTGGGCTCCATTGTGCTTCTTAAGGTCAGGACAGATTATTTGGGCATCCTAAGGACGTGGGGACTGTGGGGAAGGACCCAGATGTTCCAGATGTGAGCACTGCCTGTGCTCAGTGCCAGGGGCACAGCGTGGAGGGGCAGCCCAGGGGATGGGAATGGGGATGTGCCACCCTCTGAGGAATGGGGTGTCAGAAGGAGCTGATGCCTTGGGGAATGGCAGTGGGATAATGGCAGGGGACGCATGAAGTGACAGTGACAGTGACAGTCACAGTTTGGGACCTGCAGTGGCAGTGTTTGTGAAACCCCTGTGTGCTTCTGTGCATCCCCTGGTGCTGCACTGTGTGACAAGCTGTGCTTGGCTAAGGTGGGCTGCTGTCACAGGCACTGCCAACTCCCTCAGTTCCCAGCTCCTCAGCTCACTCTGCCCACGTGGATGCACTGCTCCAAGTGTTTTCCTGCCCTGGCTTGGGAGGGATTTGCCCCATTCTCCCCTCTCTTCTCCAGCATCCTCTCCTTGTCTACACAGAGTCATGAAATGTCTGGGTTGAAAGGGACATTAAAGCTCATCCCATTCCAACCCCCTGCCATGGAAAGGGATGTTTTCCACTAGACCAGGTTTCTCCAAGCTCTGTCCAACCTGTAACGCTTCCAGGAATGGGGCATCTACAGCTTCTCTGGGCAACCTGTGACAATGCCTCAACACCCTGACAGTAAATGAGTTCCTCCTAACATTTAACCCAAACTTACCCATTTTCAGTTTGAAGCTGTTCTCCCTTGTGCTATCATTACATGCCCTTGTAAATAGTCCCCACCCCCAACTCTCTTGTAGCTCCCCTTTCAACTTTGATTTAAACCTGGGGATTTTGAGATGTAAAAACACCACCCATACTTGGATAAACATTATTTATATCATATATTACCAAGCAGGGGACAACACTATCTTGCCTGCCCAGCACTGCCTGCAGTAATTGCTGAGCCCATGACCCCTGTAGCACATTTTGTTCACTCCTGCAATTTGCTCTCTGCAGCAGTTAAACACAGTGCACATTAATGAAATAGTCTAATTCTGCATGCTCAGAACCCTCCTGAAGCCAAGGTACTACCACAATTAATGGGGCTAATCATAAGTGTAAAGATAACTGTGTATAACCTTTGAAAGATAAAGTTCTTGGCCTTTTGTTCTGTCTGCACATAAATTGCTGCTTTTTTGTCACCTCTTTGTACATGTTTGAAGATGTAAGAGAAGAGAGCTCTGCATCCAGTGCTGTGATTTCTCTGTTCTTCTCCAGGCTGCTTCTAAACTCAAATTTCTCTATTCCTCTAGTCTAGTCTCAAATTTCTTGGTTAACCAATAAAAGCTATTTGAATTGTTCTATTTAGAGACTACAGGACATATTCAACTACTGAGTTGTGAGCCAGGCCAACTTAAAGAGCTGTAAAGATGTCTATACCATCTCCAGTTATAGAAGCAAGGAACAAAGCCCTTTTGTAAAATGTGTGAAAACCCTTGACTTCAAAATGCTGGGGAATATAAAAATTGGTGATAATACATCTTCATACATCTCCCCCCAACTCCCCCAGAGAGGGGAATGCACAAGGGATAACATTATTATCAAACACTGAAAAGTTGATCTATTCTTGCACAAGCAGATCTGCTGCAAACTTCTTTAGGCAAGTTGATGAAATTATTTCTGGCATGTGGTCCATGACACAGTGCAGAAGAACAATCCAGGAGCAGCCCTGGAAGTTCTTTTCTGAAAGAACAGTCCTTGTTCATTCAGAAAAGCAAGAAAAGGGCCCAGCTGATGCTCAGGTACAGCTGTCCTCTATCTGCAGGACACTGATGCTATTGCACAGTGTGATGCAACATTCAGGGAATTATTTTGATACTGTAAGGTTTTACATCCCTAAGGATTCTCAGTAAAAACATCCACAGAAAAAAAAAAAAAAATCCGAGGCTAAAAAAATAAGTTTGGAAATGAGTTAAAGCCTTCTTTTCTCCAGTCCCTGAATACATGATCACAGCTGTGTGTCAGACAGGGAGCAGGGTGGAGCTGGGTGCTCCAAGTGAGCGAGTTCTGGTGGAGCCTTGTCTGATTCACTCCAAAGGTTGGCTGGTATGCACTCCACGGGACATGTGGCTGCACAGCAAACAATGAGCACAAAAATAAAACCTGAACAGCTGCCTCATTTGCTAAGCATGTCCATCTTGTACATTGAGCAAGTCTGGGTTTCTGTGTGGAGGAAAAAAGCCCCATCTGATGGTGTTAGCTATATATATACACACTGCATGTGGATACATCAATATCAGATGCTTTATAAGGCTGGGATGTGTCCTGGACTCCAGACAGATACAAGAAGAAAAGACATCTTAGAGAATATTGCATTTTTGGCAACATGTGCTGGCTCAAAAGAATTGTAAAGGAAGTAAATTAAATAGCACTAAGAATGTGTATATTTATAGCACTTTTCATACCGGGATCCCAAAACACCTCTCAAAAAATTAAGCTTCACAACATTGCTGTGATCTAAGCAACAAGCATCACTTTTTTCTTAATGTACAAAGTGAATCAGAAAAAGACAAAGTGATTTAACCAGACCATCAAGGGCAAGAAAGTCTGCATTTTAGGCTCAGATTTTAACTCTTGGCCAAACTGTCTTCTGTGAAGACATACAGGGAAGCTATTGATTTTCATGCTTCCTTGCTCTTCTCCAACAATCCAGCACAGTGCTCAGGCATATGGTTAACTTAAGGCCATTGACTGTTGGCTTATGTTTCTGAAAAAACATTTTGGCATGAAGTACACACAGTTTTGAGGAAAAAAAAAAAAAAAGTAGTAGGTTTATAAGAGCACTGGTCATTTTACCAACTGTGCCTAGAATTTCCTGGACGTTATAAATGTTCAGCCGAATCCCCAGCATCGGATTGTATTAAAAGACTGTCCTCAGGAAGGAACATTCCAAATTTCCGTGAGCTTTGCCAGTTTCCAATGATTTGATGTTTATTTGAGCTATTGTACAAAGTTTTCTGTTGAGTCAGATCATTCAGGACTAGCTGCTGGGACCACAGAGTGTCAGCAGAACATAATTCATCTGTGGCTGATGGCAGCATGGTTTACTGGATGGGTAATGCTTCTTCAGGCAGAGATACCACCAGGACATTTGGTGGGGTTCATTTCCTGTTAAAATACAAATCAAGCATTCGGTTGCCCCTTTGGTTGCTTGTTGGATCTCTTTAGGGCATGGAGAAATACCTGCAGCATCCTTCTGGGGTGAAAGAGGGAGAAGCAGCATCATGATTGTAAAGAATGTTCTCAGCATGCTTTTTTTCTGTATCATCCCTGCTGCCTTAGTCTTTTGTTGGCTTTTTGTCTTTTTTTTATCTTTTTGCTTCCCACATACACACACACACCTGCCGAACCTCTGCCTTTTCAGTCTATTCCCTCAGACTGCATGAAGTACCAGGCTCTTTTTCTCCATAATAGAAGAAATACCTACCAAGATTATGCCTTGCTTTTGTGCTATGAACTACAGTTGAATAAAACTTCCCCAGCTATTACTGCAACACCCAGCTGCACAGTGAGACCAAGTCTTTGAGCTCACATGTGCTTTCTGTGAAAACAGCTCCCCCAGAAACGTAAAGCAAGAAATTTTTTTAGTTTTCCTTTTTTTTTTTTGTGAGTTGTTCTCAAAAGTAGCTGCACATGGAGCTCTAATTAGCTTTTACCTCTCTAGATGGGACATCTTGGCTTCAAGATAGAGCCTGTGTTGACTTAATTACTTAGATCTTAAGCTATGCAAGGCTCTTGGTGCTTGTGTAGTACCTGGCAGTGTTGGAACTGGCCCGAAGTTCCTCAGCAAGACTCAATGCAAATAATGAATGAAGCTGCATAAGAGGACTTTGAGTGACTCGTTCTGAACCACGAGATGTTTGGACTGCAAATAAAGGAGGATATGTGGGATATAGTCTGCTGTTGAGCTGTAGCAGAATTCCTGTTAGCTCTGAGCCTGACACAGCCAGAACAATAGCAGGCTATAGATTTTGTTTCTGTCCCTGACATTTACTAAGCACTGCAAGACTAAAACATTTTGAAGGTTATATCCAATGTCTTGCAGAACGAATGACAAATGTCAACCCTTACATTCTCACAAGATCTGAGCAGGAATAAGACAACTCTATAGACTGAGGCAAGTTTATTATTACAAATACCTTATTAAATCTAAATGGTAATGGCATTCCAATTAGCTCATTGTTAGAAATCTTTCATGTTTGACTTTCATTTAGACTGATTACGGGAATAATGCAGACCCTGTATAAGTAATTGGCACAAAATAAAAGCATTTGAGCTGCAAAAACCCTCCTAGAGGCTGTGCTCTTTAAAAAAAAATAAATAAAAGCTTCCTATCTTTCCCAGCTCATGAGCTCTCTCTGTTCACCATAATAATGAGACAACCCATTGAGTCTCCTGTGGGCCTGGTGGTATCAGAGCTCCCTTTTTACCTACCCTCTCTTCTCAGAAGCTGTAGGGGGGCTCCTTCTCTTTTACTCTCCACCATCCTATTCTCTGCTCCCTTCGTCACCAGCCTTGGCACTGTTTTATTGATCCTGCCCAACTGCGGATTCTTTCACACCCAGATCACAGGCTAGCCTCTGTCTCTCCCACACCCTCCTCCTCCTCCTCCTAACAGCCCTGCTGGTCTTTCCAGACAGGCAGCTGGGAGCTTGCCTTTCTGCCCTGCCTCCCTGCTCCTTGGGGAGAAGAGGTGTTTCCTCTTGCAGCAGAGAGCTGGGCAGAGACTCTTGGTGACTCCTCACAGCAGCTTTGTGCTTGCTTCCTTCAGAGGGCAGAATGTGAGAAAGGACTTTTTCAATTCTTTCTGCACATTGGGGTGGAGATTTTCCCTTCTCCCCCTGGTATAAGGAGGTCTGGAGAAAGCATCCACCATGGAGTCCCTCTGGCCATGAGGAAGGTGAGAGCACAGCCCTTGTAGAGCTCAGCCAGGCTGGTGGGTCCTGGTGTCCCCCATCAGTTAAGTTCCAGCAGGGCAAGGGTGCACCAAGCCTGGAGAACCTGGCTTACAATTTTATTGTAGGCTGAGGAGGAAGCATCCCATTCCAAGAGACTCTGCTTTTGGGGAAAGGCACCAAAAGCCACTGCCTGGAGCCCCAGCTCGTTAGGTTAAGAGAAGGAGCAGCAGGAGATACTTGGTGAAGAACCATCCCTGCCAGACCTCCCTTCCTCCTCTGACTAATCTGGTGCCAGCCCTGGCGTGTTTCTGGGCACAGAAGCTGCAGCAAAATAATCCATGCAGGAAAGATTTCCTGCTCTTTGGTCTGGCTGTGCACATCCGTGTCACCCTGCCCTGCGCCCGGGCCAGCACATCCCCAAAGCTTCCGCCCCTTCCCACCCCAGTGTGGGTGAGAAGGGCACACAGAGCAGGGAGCTCTGGGGGTCTGAGCACACTGCAGCCCCTTCCCCAGCCCTGGGATCAGGCTGGGAGCAGGGCTCTGGCTTGCAGCTTCCTGGCAGCGCAGACACAGCATGTGGTGTCCGTATGACGGCGCCAAGGAAAGGTCTCTGGTGTGGGAAAGGCCAGCAGTTCCTACTTAGGAGCTCTTTGCCTTCTGCAGGGCTCTGCAGGGTGAGCTAGGAGTTACAAGTAAGCAGCAGCAGCAGCAGGGCTTTGGGAAAAGCTGGGGAAGTCGGTGGGAGCAGCAGGCAGCTGTAGAGGAGCAGGAAAGGAGAGCTGGGCCGAGATGTGCCTGGCTGCTGCTGGAGGGGAGCAGGAAAGGAGATCTGGGCTGAGATGTGCCTGGCTGCTGCTGGAGGGGAGCAGGAAAGGAGATCTGGGCTGAGATGTGCCTGGCTGCTGCTGGAGGGGAGCAGGAAAGGAGATCTGGGCTGAGATGTGCCTGGCTGCTGCTGGAGGGGAGCAGGAAAGGAGATCTGGGCTGAGATGTGCCTGGCTGCTGCTGGAGGGGAGCAGGAAAGGAGATCTGGGCTGAGATGTGCCTGGCTGCTGCTGGAGGGGAGCAGGAAAGGAGATCTGGGCTGAGATGTGCCTGGCTGCTGCTGGAGGGGAGCAGGAAAGGAGATCTGGGCTGAGATGTGCCTGGCTGCTGCTGGAGGGGAGCAGGAAACTGAGAGCTGGGCTGAGATGTGCCTGGCTGCTGCTGGAGGGGAGCAGGGCTCATGGCACACAGGGCTGGGCTCACTGGGCACTGCAGAGGGCCCAGAAAGGTCTTCTCCACTCCTGGAGGATCTCAAGACCAAGATGAACAAAGCCCTGAGCTGGTTCTGCATTCAGTGTTGACCCCACTCTGAGGTGGAGCTGAGGCTGCAGAGCTCCAGGGGTCCCTTTTGCCAGTAACTGCATGTCTGAATATTGGGAATGCCTGCTTGTTTCTGTCCATTTGGTGGAAGCATCTTTCATTTCTGACAGGGCTGATGAAACACTGCACAACCAGCCCACAAATTTCTAAATCAGCCTGGTAATTCTTGGCATTTGGTCTCCTGGAGTGTCTCTCTAGGGCTGGTGACCCTTTGCCTGCTGGTAGAATACCTTCCCTCACTCCTCTTGCCTGCTATGGACTGGCAGGTGTTCTCCTGATGAAATTAGGGAAAATTTTCATGGATTTCCATAGGGGAGTCTGGAATTTCAAGGGTGTCTAGGCAGTGATGTGGACTTTTGGAATTAGTGAACTTTTCATATTGGCTGGATGATGATCTGGTACAAAAGCCAGTAGTGTTCTACATTTGATCTACTGTGACCAGGTATCACAATCTTGTTATGAATTAGTTACTTTAAAAAGCAGCAAATAATGAAGCAACTAGCTCAAAAAGGGGGAAATGCTGACAAGTAATGAGCACATACCTAAATAAAGTGTATAGTTAAGCATGTGCTTAATCACTTTGCTGGACTGATTATGGGTACTTTCTTGAAGTGAAATGAAAATTTATCCATAGCTGAAGCATATAAACAGACCTGTGCAAGAGATCCTGTATTGTGTGAATAAGAAATACTCCCATGGATGGCTAAGTTTTAAATTAACTCTGATTTTTATGGGACTCTTTGAACCAGAAACCACAACAGAACTTTTAATACTAAGCTGGCAGCAATTTAGGCATTGCTGTATTGTCAGGCCTATTTATCCTGCCTTTGTGTTTGTAACTGGGCTATATTTACTTGTCACATTAAAATAACCAAGAGTTCACTTTTGTGTGTTTGAGCCATTCCATGAGGTACACGAGGATCAGAGCCTTGTTATCTGTCTGCAGCAATAAAGATGAAAAATCTGCTGACATCCCCAACAAGCTGTAAACCAGGTTGTTGAACAAGGTTTGTTTTGATGCTCAGAATCACCATGTTGTCACTGTTAATTAGGAACTTTCACTTCAGGTGAAACCTTGGATGTGTCCAAAGTGATCTGCAGCAATGGATCTGGAGCTGGTGACTGCCTTAATAGCTACAAAATTCTTCTGAATAACCCTACTTACACTCCTGTCTGTAAGGTTAACCAGAAGGAAATTATGCAGAGTAAATTTTGTCTGTTTAAAACCCATAAGCCTCACAAATTATATTTACATTTAATTTAAAAGAAGACACATTAGCCTTTTTTTTTCCTGCACTTTTTTTTTTTTTCTTTCAGATTCTGCAGTGGGTCAAAATTTCTCTGCAAGATATTTAATGATAATCTTTTTATAAATAATAAGATAGTTAGACAGGGTTGCCTTTAACCCCCAGGTCTTGATTTGTAAGTTTAATCAATTTCCAAACATATTATTAAGAATTGTGAACACACCAAAAAAAAAAAAAAAAAAGAAAAAAAAAAGAAATAAAAGAGAGAGAAGAAAGAATTGAGGTGCATTAGTAACACTAAGGAGTGATACTGTTCCATCCCACAGAGCTGGATGAATTCCCTGTGTAGCCCTTGAAATTCACCCTGCTTATCTGTTGCAGAATTAAATCACCTCCTTATCTCAGCTGTTTATCCATACTATACTCTTTATCACATAATGTATGCTCTGTCAACATCCTAAAATTTACATCCAGAGTGATTTGTGATTTTGGTATCTGGATTTTGACATGAAGCTTCTCAGAATGAGCCTAATTCGGGTTGCGATTTCTTTGTTTATTCCATGTATTCTGCTAAGAACAATATTTAATTTGAAAAACAAAACAAAACAATTTTAGGTTTCTGAACATTAGACTCCCCAAGTTTACATGAATTTCAAGCACTGCTCAGGTATCAGACAGCCCTGTGCTCTGCATACACCAGTTTGGAGCCGTGGTTTCCGAGGGAGCTGCAGGAAATGACACATAAAACAAACCCCAAGGAGATCTTTCAGATTAGGAACAAAACTTTGTTCACAGGTGACAGCAGCCCACCAGGACACTGCTGTCCCACAGCTCTGCACTGCTAAATTAGCACCATCTGAGCCAAATTAGGCTTTTTTGGGATCAAAGTAATAAAGAGGAGAGGAGTGAATGTACTGCTCATAACAAGCGAGTTCAAATGAGAAAGATGAGATAATCAGGCCAGAGGGAGGTGAAAGAGGGAATTCTGATGATTATAGTTATTTGGAAATCCAGTGGAGGGAGGATCCCTGTGGCTGGAAAACGTTTGCACACCTACAATTTGTGGAGGATGAGGTTTTGGTGGTGACTTCTTCTTTGATGTCTTTTCTTTTCCCCGCCTTTATCTAAGCTTCACTTGAGCCTCAACCAGCAGCTTGCTCCCAGGTGAGGTTAATTCCTAGATGCTGTGAGGAGCTATCAGCTGACTTCTTAAACCACTGTTTAATTAGCAGGCCCATTACGTTTTCAGAATGGGAGCATGTACACAAAGGGCTGGAGTTATAAATTATTCTAACAGAGGATAATCTACAGAGAGACCAGGAGAAGATGCATTAATGCAGTGCCCAGACATGCCCATGCATTGTGCTCAAAGCTGCCCCAGTGATGAGTGTGCATGTGGGATATTTGACTAAAGGCTCACATAGCACAAAACAAAATAAAGCAAATATAGGGAGGTAAAGAGGAAGGAAAAAATAAGACTTAATTCCCCAAGCCATTACATCACCTGCAAATTCAGACATCAGTAGCCTTTCACTGGAGATGCAGCTGTACAAAAATTAGGCAGGAGGTTTCCCTATGTGCAGCATGAAATAAAGAAACACACAAATATAGAAATACAATAAATATGAAATAAAGAAATACACAGGCAGGAGCCTGTACTGCCACCATGAACAAACTTCACAATACATCACTCCCAAATCAAAGTAATTTACCACAAAGTCAAATTAAAATTCTTTTTTTTCTTTTCTTCCTGTAGCTCCAGAGCCACTTTGGAAAAACCTGATTAGCTATGAAAAGTATTTTTTCCTCCTGCACCAATGGAACTCCTTATTAAATATCAGGTTTAGAGAAACACATTGAGTAATAATCCCACCTATGCCCCAGCTTCCACTTGACAAAACCAGACAGCTCAGAGTAAAAAGCCACTTAAAGAAACAAACCAAACCTGAACAGTTTGTGTATGAAAACCAAATCTGAATGGTTTGAGCGGCTCCAGACCTGACACTGCAGCTCCTCTGTGGCAAAAGGATAGAAAGGGCATGATGCGATCATCAAATCTTTCTTTGCAGAAGTCACAGCTAGGCCAGAGATTTGTGAAAATTTGATCACTAACTAGGCACAAATTAAAATACTATTACTGAAGAAAACCAACATATTTGACAAGCAGTATTTTATCAAAATGGATCTTCAACAATGAAATATCCTGATGAGTATTTCAGAGGTTTTTGCCCTTTTCTCAGAAGAGCAAACATGGCATTACTGTGCTTTAGAAAGCACAGAATCAGAGGATCAATGAGGCTGGAAAAGACCTCTGAGATCACCAAGCCCAACCCATGACCCAACACCACCTTGCCAACCTGAGTGCCACATCCAGGCTTTTCTTAAACACCTGCAGGGATGGAGACTCCACCACCTCCCTGGGCAGCCCACTCCCATGTCAAACACCCCATTCTGAGAAGGAATTCCTTCTAATGTCCAACCTGAACTTCTCCTGGCACAGCTTAGGGCAGGGTCCTTTTGTGCTGACATTGATTTCCTGGGAGGAGATGCCAAGACCCACCTGGCTCCAACCTCCTGCCAGGTTCTCAGATACCCTGTAAAAACACACATTTTCCTCTTTTCTCATTTACAGCTTGGACATCCATCCATGTTTTCCACAGCAAGTCATGAAAATAGCACCACCCACTATCTTTCCACCAGGAAAGGGGGTTTTGTCCAAAATACAGAAAGAGCAGTGGGCAACCTGAGTGCCTTCATGGATCCAGCCCCAGTGACTCCTGAAGTGTTTAGCAGAGGAGCAGGTGGCACCTGCTGGGTGTGCAAGGTGGACAACTGCCCGTGGGATGGGACAGGGCTGGTGTTAGTGGTGACAAAAAATGCAATTGGATGAGTCACAGATTGTGAGAAGGATCCAGATGCTCAGAGGCACAGAACTGTGCTGGGCCCTGATCCTTGGAGTAGCACAGGGGTAAAATGCCCAATCTTTGCAGAGGGGTTAAGCAGTACAAAACAACTTAGCCTGGTGGAGGAGCGAGCAACAACTTTGTCTATGTGCAAAGCTTGAAGCAGAAAAGATGTCATTTGGCACTCCAGAGCTGAGGCAGATCCCTCTTGACAAGCCAGGCCCCACAGAATTTGCCATCACTTACAAAAATTAATATATTATTTAATAATTAGATATTATAATTACCATTTAATATTACTCTCTGAATTACAAGCAGGGGAGTTGAAGTTGTGGGCAACCTGCAAACCAATTGAATTTCAAGAGGAGCAAGCTTCCAGACGTCTAGAGCTGTTTCTCTTTGCTGTGCACGGAGTGCTCCTGTCTGGCTGAGTGATACGTGGAGCTAGGGTGACAGCCTGTGGCAAAACAGAAGAATTTCAATATCTTAATCCTTTTGATTCCCACTTGCTTTTGATCTTTTCTCCACTTCCTGCTTGTCAGTCCAGACAAAGGTGTTTATGTTGTGGTTGCTACCACTACCTCTGGTTTGAAGAATGGAAATTGCCATCCTCTCTCCCTCTATGTTCTCCCTGCTCTTCTTTGTTGGTGTTTTTTGGGTGCTGCATAAACTAAAAACCCATTTGACAAAATGGTGCTGCTCCTGGCAGGAAAATGATCTTATAACCTGAAGGACCTGAAGAAAATAATCTTATGTAGTTCTTTGTAAGGATCACACCAGGGATGTCTGGTTGGTTCCTTGTGACTCCAACAAGAGGAGCAATGGAGCAGCCTCAATCTCAGTTCTGCTTTTTTCATGTTTTGTTTCTCATTGATTCCTTCATCAATGATAGGGAACTTATTTAAAGCCATCTCATATTGAGATCTTCTATTTGCCAGAGAAAAACCCATCAAAGTTAAGAGGCAGGAAGGAGTTTCTGCACTTCTAATAACACTTTAGGCAATTTTTATTTGCAAAATATTTTTTTTCTGAGGCAGGGTTTTCTTCTAGAATCACAGAACAGCCTAGGATGGAAGTGGCCTTAAAGATTACTTAGTTCCAATTCCCATGATGTGGACAGGGACATCTTTGACTAGATCTGGCTGCTCAGAGCTCCATCCAGCCTGACTTTGAACACTTCCAGGGATGGGGCAAACACTTCCAGGGATGGGGCAGATCTGCTGCTGCTTCTTTCTCTTTAGCAGCAGAGGTTTTGGGTTTTTTTTAAAAAAGTATATTCTCTTTATACTCTGCCCAAATTAATAAAATAAATTTTCTTTAAAGTGACATGAAATGAGTCACAGATGCTGTTGCCCTTTTACAGGTTGCAGAAATCACCCATTACAGTTCTTTTAATTTATCAGTGAGGGAAAATAAGACGGCCTCTTGCTCCCTTGGCAGTAATAATCAGAAACAGTCTATTTGGAGCTTAATTTATCCCAAATACGTACTGATAGTTGCAATGAAGAATATGTGACCTCTTTGGGAGTCACCAGTGGACAGAAGGTGGATAGCTTTTATGAAACCACCTTTAATAAAAAAGAGTGTTATATTGTGTATGTTTGGTGGGGTATTTAAGCATATGGTTTCCATATCAGGAGTGAAGATGGCAAACACATGCTCCACCTTCCCAAAAACCTTTCTTATGCTCATCACTCCTTGAAAAAAAAGAAAGAAAGCTGTGAAGGTTTGTTTTGTTTTATTTGCTTTGTTTTTATTTTGCAACTCTGATTATATGGGAGAGCTGCAGTAATTCCACAAGGAATGTTAAATTTGTATCTCGTCTGCTTGCTGTTTTCCTGTGGGAAGAGAGGTGATGGAATCTGCCTGTAGGTTCTGCCCGGTCCCGGTGGGATCCCTCGGGGGAGGATCACACCAAAAATTAAGGATTTGCTCTGCCGATCTGAGCAGATCCTGGCTCTGGGCACATCCCCGGCCGTGGATCTGGATTTGTCTGTGCCAGTCCGGGTACAACATCCCGGGTTTATCCGTGCCAGCCCGGGCTCAGCAGCCCCGGTTTGTCTGTGCCCATCCCTGGGTTTGTCGGTGCCAGCCCGGGCTCAGCATCCCCGGGTTCGTCCGTGCCAGGCCCAGTCTTGGCTCAGCATCCCGGGATTGTCCGTGCTCAGCCCGAGCTCAGCATCTCCGGGTTTGTCCGTGCCCATCCCGGCTCAGCATCCCCGGGTTTGTCCGTGCCCATCCTGGCTCAGCATCCCCGGTTTCTCCGTGTTACCCTTTATTTCTCCGTGCCCATCCCGGCTCAGCATCCCGGGTCTGTCCATGCCCATCCCGGCTCAGCATCCCGGGTTTGTCCATGCCCATCCCGGCTCAGCATCCCCGGGTTTGTCCGTGCCCATCCCGGCTCAGCATCCCCGGGTTTGTCCGTGCCCATCCCGGCTCAGCATCCCCGTGTTTGTCCGTGCCCATCCCGGCTCAGCATCCCCGGTGCTGCCGGGGCTCGCCGCGGGCCGGGCGGGTCCCGGGGCCGCCGACGCCCTCCGGAGCGGGGCCGC
Source organism: Ammospiza caudacuta (assembly GCF_027887145.1). Lineage (NCBI taxonomy): Eukaryota > Metazoa > Chordata > Aves > Passeriformes > Passerellidae > Ammospiza > Ammospiza caudacuta. The sequence continues at coordinate 32,587,897 of NC_080601.1, read as the reverse complement.
TCGGCCTCTCGGTGATAAATCTCGCGGTCCCCTCGCTTTTTCGTCACTCGCCTAATCCCGTGCCCCCCTTTCATGTGCGGTAATTGCGAGCAGCTGCCGGGCGGCCCGGCCGCGCATTGCGCAGAGACAGAACAATGGCAACAGCTGTTTCATTTCGCCTCGGGCAGCGCTTCCTGCTCAGTCTGCATCTGCCCTTCTGGGTCCAATTTGTGCTCCTGGGCTGTTGCTGGGGTTTGTTTTTTTCCCTGTGACCCCGTTGAGGAGGGATTTGGAAGAGGACGCGCTCCAGCCGCGACGCTCTAACTCTGCCCATGGCCAGGGGCAAGGGGAGAGAGGGATGCCGTGCCTCTTCAAATGGAAATAATAACAAATGTTATGGGGAAAAAACCCCCAAAACACCCTGAAGTTGTGCAAATGAGCAGTAAGGCTGGGCTGAGGTGGGCATCCATTCCCTGTGGGAAGCTGGGTGGCCAAGGGGCAGCTGGGGCTGGAAGCCAAATCCTCCTGAAGCACAGAATCACAGAAGGATTTGTGTTGAAGGAACCTTAAAAATCCCTTGGTTCCAAGCCCCCTGCCGAGGGCAGGGACACCTTCCACTATCCCAGATTGCTCCAAGCCCCGTCCAGCCTGGCCTGGAACCCTCCCAGGGATGGGGCAGCCTTGGGTAACGTGTGCCAGGGCCTCACCACCCTCACAGGAGAGGATTTCTTCCTCATATCTAATCTAAATCTTGATGGTGGATGCCTCCTTCAGCATCAACCCATTCCCCCCTGTCCTATCATGCCTGCCCCTGTCAAGATTCCCTGTCCAGCTTTCCCAGGGCTGCTTTATCACACAATCTTTGCAGTCCCCAGAGAGCACAGCCCACACTGGGGGTGACCTTTAGGGTCCCTTTAAGCTCCTGCTCAGTCTCCTAATTATTTGATTTCCTCATTCCCAAACAACCATGTCCTGGGCAAGGGGAATCAAAAGGTCCCAGCACTTCCAGGCAGAAAGAGAGGTGATTTAGGCTGGAACCTGCAAGAGTTTAGGACCAGGTGTGAGCCTTGTTAAACTTATTTAAAGGTCTGGAGCTGCTCAGGATGTTTCTTTTGAATTAGATACACACTCAGGATCTGCAGGATCAGCCTTTCATGCTTCACCTTTTATCATGAATCCTTCCTTCCCTCCCTTCTGCTTTTCCCCCCCTGAGAAGTGGCTGCATTCTTTCCTGAGTTAATTGTATCTTTCTGGGTTGGATAAGGCATATCTCATTAGAGGGGGAGAGAGATTTAATGTGAACTCCAAGCTTCCTCCTCCATGCTACAGAAAAGAAATCCCTGATCAGCACAGTATATATTTTGTATAATTGCTCTTTGACATTCCCTCTTTGCTTGCTAATTAAAGTGAAAGAAAACGGTGGTGAAACATTCCAGTGTGTTTTTCTAGGACAAGAAAAACCAAACCCCTCCTTTGTTTATAAATACAGGCTATTCCAAGGGCCCAGCAAATCAGATGTTTTCACAGGCACACTGCTGAAATTTATTATTATTTTCCTTTGGAGCCTGGCATTGAGCACATTTGCAGCTGAGGATCAGTTTTGCAGTGATGTAAATGGCACCATGGAGGTCACCCAGGCACAGCCAGGTGACAGCCTTGTGGCAGGTGATGCTGTGTGTCTGCTGGGAAGCAGGAAAAGGGCTGTGTCCTCCTGTGCTCTGTGAATGTAGTTTAGAGTAAAACACTCATTTCTGTTCAGAGAAATATTTTACTTTTCTTTCAAGAATGAAAATTATAGCAATAAAAGTAAGCAAAGTGTAAACAGTAGCATAGATCTGCAGGTACTGCTGATTATTTCTAGTGTTCTGGAGACTGTATCATGATTTTTGTCCAGTATTGCTCAATCAAAAAAGGCTTGTTTCCTTATCTGTCATGGACATATCTTATGAAAAATCCTTTTGCTAGGATCTTTTCTCCTGAGAAGCTGAGAGGCCTCAGAAATGAAATGTAAATAATAATTATCTTCAGCTGTGGAATGCAACAGGTGCATCTGTGATTGATCTCATGTGGTTGTTTCTGATTAATGACCAATCACAGTCCAGCTGTCTCAGACTCTGTGAGTCTGAGATTTTATTTTATGATCACAAGATTTTATGATCATTCCTTTTATTCCTTGCAAGCCTTCTGATGAAATCCTTTCTTCTATTCTTTTAGTGTAGTTTTAATATATCGTTTTCTTTTAATATAATATATATAATAAAATAATAAATCAGCCTTCTGAAACATGAACTCAAGATTCTCATCTCTTCCCTCATCCTGGGACCCCTGTGAACACCACCACACTCATCCCATCAGGTTTGTGCATTTATTTGGGTTTTTTTCCCCTATAAGCATGTTCTTGCCAGGGGAGATGCTACCAGGGCATCACTTCTCTCAGTGGGATATTCTGTATCACAAGGCTGACACTTGGCACCTTTTTGAGATGAGTGAGAATTCATTTAAAAGTCTTCCATCACACAACAAATGGATGCAAATGTACTGGTTCAGCCAAGGAAAATGAATTGTAGTATGCATTTCTTGTGGCCCTGACATGAGAGTTACCCAAGGTGCTATTCCACGTCCCTGTCCATGTGTTCCCAGCCACAGCCAGAGCTGTGCAGCCCAGGGCCGTCCCTCTGCCCTGCAGATGGTGCCACCCTCTGCCCAGCCCAGTCTGGGCCACGTCAGCCCTGCCCTGAGCCAGCAGGGCACGCTGCCCTGTTTGATCACACCTTTGTTGTGATGACATCAGATCACATCATGGCCCCTGGAAAAGGCATTCAAAGCTGCTGATCACACAGGGGAGCCAGGGCAACTGGCTGCTGACAGATTTATAGGTTTTAGTCCAATTAAAGTGCTGTTTATTGCCTTTAGAAGGGGCCTGTTTGCTTCTAATTTTAAAAGTCAGTTTGGGAAGTGACTACCTTGGCACTAAGTTGTGAGTTTGGGACCTGAAATTTTCCAATAGCACTACTGTTGTTATTAACTAATGAGTATTATTAATAACTATTTGGCCTTGGACATCACTCTTACATGGCAGGGCAGGAATTCAGGACCCAGAGAACAACAACAAAATTGCTTTTGCTGTGAAAGTGCTCAGCCTTGCTTCTCTCACCACAAATTACATCTGGTTTGACCAGATGTAATTGTGTCAGTGTCTCTTGTTTTACACCTTTCCTGCCCCTCTTCTCAGCTTTATGATCAGCATGGCAGCAGCCATCACCTCCAAAGGTGATGTGCCAGGTCAGGAGCAGCCAGCATCGGTTTGGGACTTGCATTTGGTGTTTGAACCTGTTGCTCCTCTTCCTTGCACACCTTCTCTTCTGATTGCTCACATTTATCCATTTCATTTATTCATGTTAAAGAGAGGAAGAAGAATTAAGCTAAAAAAAGGGTACATTGTTCTAAATGATCAAGTCTATCTCTGGCCAGCAGTTATGGCAAATTTGCATAAATAAGCAGTGCAGAAATAACAAATCTTGTTTGAGAATGAAACTAGAGCTGGAATTGGGATGTATTAGTTCTGTTCACAAGTTGGCGCAGTTTTGATGTGTGGTTGTGGGAAAGCCACTTGGATGTCAGCTTTCCTGCTATCTAGAAAATCTGGAGTGAGAAATGGTTATAAAGCTGGGCTATTTATTTGTGCAGTACTTTCAGAGCCTTTGGTGGAAGGTACAGAATAGCTGCACGCTTCCCTGTGGTTTGTTAAACACACATTGATCACAATTCACCAGAGGCAGTGACAGGTTTCCAGCAGGAGGAGACCCAACCCAAACACAGGATCCTCACGTTTCCAGACTCCCGCAGACATCTTTTATGAAAAACCCTTTCCTTAGGATTTTTTCTCCTGAGAAGCTGAAAGGCCTCAGGAACAAAATGTAAACATTGGTTATCTGCTGCTGTGGAATGCAACAGGTGCATCTGTGATTGGTCTCCTGTGGTTGTTTCTAATTAATGGCCAATCACAGTCAGCTGGCTTGGACAGAGAGCCAGGACACAAACCTTTGTTATTAATTCTTTCCTTTCTATACTATTCTTAGCTAGCTTTCTGATGAAACCTTTTCTTCTATTCTTTCTTCTATAGTTTTAACGTATATATATATTCTTTCAGTATAGTTCAGTATAGTATAGAATATATTCTATTCTTTCAGTATAGTTTAAAAAAATATATAAAATACATATATTTTATAATATCTGTATTATAAAATAACAAATCAAGCCTTCTGAAACATGGAGTCAGATCCTCATCTCTTCCCTCAGCCTCAGACCCCTGTGAACACGGTCACACCAGACCTTGGAGAGGTCCATGTGCTGAACTCAGACCTAAAGCAGAAGGCAGAATGAAAACCACAATTCTCCATGCAAGCCTTGAAGTCTCAGTGAGGAGACAGGGGCTTAACCCCACCTCCTGCCTGGTGGTTCTTATTCCCCTGTAGGAATGTGGCATTCCCAAAAAGCTTGGGGTGATAAAGGGTTCATTGCCAGAACACATTGAGATGTACCTTTCCTTCTTCCCTGAATCATCTGTGGCAATACTTTAGCTGGGTTCTGAAAGCATAGGGAAAAAAAAAAAAAGATGAAAGAGAACTTGAATAAACACTATCTCCTGTGATAGAAAGGGCTTTAAAATGCCTGAAGATCTCTTTGGTTGCACAATGTTTGGGCCATATGCCATCCTTTTATTACTTATCCATGTATTGGAGAGGTCACCGATGTTCTGTTGAAAATATTTTTTTTCCTTTGGTCAAATCCAGGGGTATTTTTAGCAGAAAAATAAAAGGCTAAAATTATTAAATTACTTTCTGTTCCTCAAATGATCCTTTCCTCCCCTAGGTAGAGGAAAGCAGATATTTTACGAGAAAATTTGGAGCTAGCTGGAACATAAATATCTGCTGAAATATATTTGAAGTCAACTTTTTGCCTATGGCTATTCTTTGTGTCTAACATACAGTAACTCCTTGGGAACCTCTCTTCTGTAAACAGGATTATTACTAAAAATATCCTAGAAAGTAAGAATGCCAGAAAGGGGAAATGTAAATTCACCATTTTCTTCTATCCTAGCCAGATCACTTCATTGGGCTGATAGCCAGGAAGGCTCAAATACAAATGGATCCTGCACAGACCACACCAGATGGAAAAGATCTGAGCTGGGCAAAAAGCTCTTTGTTGGAAGTTGTACTTTTGGGTGAAATAATTTCAGAAAGGTAGAGAGTTAGGCAAAGGAGCACCTCCATCCTTTGGACACATTTCTGTGCTGTTTTAAAGGAAGAATTGTGAATTCTTGCTTGTGTTGTCATGGATGTGTATTCTTTCTAGCTCTATGAAAATCTTCTTTTTCCAGTGAGGTTGGGTCTGCGCCTCACTGCAAAGAGGGGTCTGTCCCTGTGCCTGCAGGCTGTGGGCTCATTTCAGAGCAGGTCTGTGGGGACCTGCCACCTTTGTCACATTTAGATGGGCAGGAGGAAGGGGGAGGCAGCAGTGATGGACAATCAGGGTGAATCTCCTGCTTTCCAGCCCCTCTCACCTCCCTCTGATGATTTAATGCTTTTACAGCCCTGGAAAAAAATAATGGGATGATCCATGATATCAGGTTTCTTTGGGATTTCAGTGCAAGAGTCCTGTAGGTTTTTAACTGGAGCTCAATGGAAAAAAAATGTTCCTATGCATCAGGAAGAATAACTCCTGGGCAAGTGACTAGATTCACTGTTTTATGCTGTTTGCTGCCCTGTCCTGCTGGGCTGTCACTGAGATGCCTCAGTGCCCTCTCGACAGCAGGGGAAGGCAACACCAAGAGGTAAAAGCCCCATTTGCCAGGGGCAGAGGAAAGAACTGCTCCAGCAGCAGCAATTCACAGTCCCAACAGGAATATAGCACTTAGGCCTGGTATTGGAGCACATTTTCAGAACATATCCAACATATCCCCAAATATATTTTTGTAACAGAATCCACTGTCTGGGCATGGCACCAATGCACAAAGCCTGTGCCATGCTCACAGTGAAACAGGATGAATTCTGTTCCCCACACACCCCTGGCATGGGCTAAGGTCCCAAACTGAATCCCTTTGCAATACCCAGTGGACAAAAGTGATCTCAAAGTCTGCTAACGCACTGAGCTTCTGCAGTAAAGACCTTTTAAGTAAAATCCAGGTTCCTTTTCCAGCTTAAACCCAGTGTAACTGAAAATACAAAAGAGTCACAACTCGTAGATGTCACCTAAATCCGCAGCTGATGCTTCTGAGCCTTGCTGGGCACCTCTTAATATGACACAAATCCTGCTGACAGGTAACTGTGGGCACAGAGCTGTCCCTGTCTCAACCAAATCTGGATTAGATACGAGTTCTTGTGTTGAATACTTAGGAGCATTGCTTATCCAAGTCTCTCCGCAGCTCTTGGGAAGCAAAAAAAGCAAACCTGTTTCTGTCTTGGAAGTGAAGTTTACAAATTATTTAGCTCTTATTTCAAATGAAATACCTGGCTCAGCTGGGCTTTCTGGCTGACCAAGGTGCCTGTGCTGATTTGTTTCAAATACCAAGTACCAAACAAGGCTAATATGTAAAAAAGTTCAGCTTACATTTGTCACAGACACATTTTATTATCAAATTGATTTAAAAAATCATTTTGTTAGGATTTTTCTCCTGAGAAGCTGAGAGGCCTCAGGAACAAAATGTAAACAATGATTATCTGCTGCTGTGGAATGCAACAGGTAGATAATAGATTAGTCTCATGTGGTTGTTTCTAATTAATGGCCAGTCACAGTCCAGTTGTTTCAAACTGTCTGGTCAGTCACAAGATTTTACTTTCATTCCATTTTTTCCTATTCCTTTCAAGCCTTCTGATGAAATCCTTTCTTCTATTCTTTTAGAAGAGTTGTAATACAATATATATCATAAAAAAATAAACCAGCCTTCTGCAACATGGAGTCAAAATTCTCATCTCTTCCCTCATCCTGGAACGCCTGTGAACACCACCACATACATTCATGCTGTGCTGTCCAGTGAGCTGGAAATGTGGGAAGGTTCCCAAGTGAGGTAGAAACTGAAATCCTTTTATATATGGAAAAAACTCATCTTTCCAGGGAAAGACTCAGGTCTGACCAAATGGGAGGTGTGCTGTTCTTTAGTCAGATTCAACAGAAATTAATGAAAGCTGGCTTAAAAGGCTCAAAAATACAGTGTGATTTTACACCTTTCCTTCTTACCCAGGTGCTGTCCACCTTCTCAAGCATCTTTCACTGCCCCCCTTTCCTCTATAAGAGAGAAATGAAGCTCCATCTACCATGGCCTGTTGGATGTCTCAGGCACTGCTGACTGAAATAAAAACCTTATTATTTCTCTGCCCTTTTTTTTTTTGCTCTGTTTTAATATTAAATGCCAGGGAGATTGGTAAAGATTTCAGAAAAACAAATTGACATTTGGCCTAATAAAACGTTGTACACAGTTTTTCCTTTCTGCTTTGACTTGGCAGAAGAGTGCGTGAAAGCTCAGAGAAGAAATATTCCATTTAAATATTTCATTTTTCCTGGAGGGAGGCAGGAATCCATTAACATACAGTGCTGGAGCACAATATCCTGATATGCCCTTAAAAACTGACACAAAAATGTGCGATCTGTACATTAAAATTAAATTGAGAAATCACAAATGTTGTGGTGGCAGCAGCCCTTCTAAGTGAGATTTATTGTTGTCAGCTCCCACAGTTTTTTCATGTCATGTACAACACTTCCCTTTAGAGCTCCATCTGAGGAAAGCATGACATCTCATCAACCCAGTAACCCAGAGGGTCAAAACCTCCCGTGATGGCTCTCAGCAAATTTCTGTGGCAAACTGGGGGGGGGGGGGGAAAGAGAATAAAATTAAGAAAATAAAATTAATGTTGGTACTGAAATAAATGACAGAAGGCATTATGGTTTTACTCCCTAAAATCATCCACTTCTCAGCTTACTGGGCACTGCCAGTTTGCCATGGAGCAGATGGCTGCCATTTTGCATGGCTTTGGCTCTGGAAGTTGATGATACAGTTTTGTTTTTTTTTTTTTACAGGCTACACAGCATTAGCCAGGGCAGAACCTTGGAAGATGATAAAAGGCTTGAAGTAAAAAAAAAATGTTGATAATTTTAACCTGGACAGCTGGAAATGGGCCAGTGCCATGGCTTTGGCAAGACCTGTGGCTCTTGAATTTGGGAGCAGGAGTGGAAATTACAGCAGCAGCAAGCAAGAAGCCCAATGAATGTAAAGGGACTGAAAAAATGAAGTCAGGATTGAAAAAATGAAGGTCCTGCCTCTCAGCCCAGAGGAGCAAAGCCAGGGAGTGCAGGAGCAGGGGTTGCAGTGAGAGATGGAGATTTGCTCCCATCACTTCCCAGAGGAATGAGGAGAGGAGACCCTGAATGCAGCCCTTGAGAGGGGAGCACAAGGCACCCCTGAGAGCTGCTCCAGCTGCATCCCAGGGCTGGGAAAGCCAATCCTGCTCCCTGCCCAGGCAGCAGAGGACACTGCATGCAGCATCTGCCACGCTGCCTGGGTTTGACAGTAAAAACAGGGCACAGGCAGGAGCGTCAGAAGAAAAACTGCTTTTACTTGTGTCTATACTGAGTGAGCGTGTAAACAGCTACTGGAACCCAGCAGAGGAGGGCTGTCAGCCTGGCAGAGGCTCGCTCAGATTTTCAGCTGATGTAAATCAGGAGGACTCTGTCATTAGCACTGAGCTGGCTCACAGCAGCTGAGGCTCTAGCTGAGCCACTGAAGTGGTGAATAGTGCTGACAGCAAGTTGTGGCTTCAACAACCTTAAATGAACTCCATTAAGCGCTCATTTCTGAAGAGAATGTTGTTGAAACCTGGAAATAAGTCTTCCAAAGGTTTAACATATTTGTCTGTTGTAGAGGGGTTTGTTTTGAAACCAGATGCACTGAGCAGCTCAGCGTTGCTCCACATGGCAGCAGAGGCAGCAAAGCAGGGACGGATCCTGCTCTCTCCTTCCTGCTGGAATTGGAAGTAACCTCTGCACAGGCAATGTCATCACATTAGTGTCAGTGGGACGAGAGGTAGGGCAAGTGTGAGTAATTCCTTCCAGGGAGATGGAGATGATGACAGCCTGAAACCTATCTGAGTAATTGAAAAATGTTGGTGATGCTGCATTCTTGGAAATAAAACTGGCACACGTTCCACAGAAAACTCAAAGTAGCTGAAACAATTGATCATGACAGGGTTGAGTGAAGAAATGAACAGGCTCTGTGGGTTTGAGCGACTCACAGGCAGATTTAGTGAAAGGCAGAGTGGGCAGGGGCAGAATCAGGCAGCAAAAATCTAGAGAGAGCAACTTAGGGTGAAGACACAGGGGAGAGCTCAGGGGCTGGCCACACCAGGAGCAGGGATGGGGCTTCAAGAGATGGGGATGCAAGAGAACATCCCAAGGGACTGATGTGCCACACAACTCACAGCACCAGGCTGGAGATAGCAAAGGGCTTTCCCTGCTTCAATTTCTCAAGTACTTGGTTAAGATGTGCCTGCAACCTATTTTTAAAGGAGTGAATTTCACTGCAGCTGTGCTGAGGGAGAAGTTCCTAACCGTGGCAGTGGGGTGGTCAGAGCTGCTCAGGCAGAGTTTTTGGGTAAAGCAGCCCCTGCCTGGAGCAGAGTGGTGGGAACAGAGTGAACACATCCATTTCCAGGTGAACACATCCATTTCCAGGTGAGACTCCACCTCATAACCAGCAGCTCCAGGGGCCAGGGGAGGCTTTGTGGTTTAAGGGATGCAGTGCTGGATGGATGGTAGAACTCTGGATGATTTGAAGGTCCTTTCCAACCTTGATATTCTATGGTTCTGTGTAAGTATTTTTCACAAGTCAGGCAGCAGAAGGTGGATTGGCTTCTAGAGCCCTGCCTGACTCTAGTGCTGGTTCACTCAAGTGCCACAGCCTCTAAGAGAGATGCTGGAAAAGAAGCTGGCTGCCTGGAATCACAATAGGGTGAGTGGACATGTTCCATCACTGCATTAATGCTCCTCACCAGCCCACATTCAATTCCTTGGCCAGATCCAGCAAAGGACAGAGGCATCTCCAAGAAGAATTTCAATAGAATTCCAGAGAGTTACAATGGAATTACACAACAGCACAGAAGATATAATTTATTGGTTATTATGGCTTGCATCTTGTGGATTCCAAAAAAACTCGGTTGAATATAAATACTCCAAAAGCCACCAGCGTCCTTTCCCTCTATTAAAAAAACCCCCAAAACCCCAAAACTCCAAACAGGCACACTTGAAGCTCTGCTCAGTGTATTGTTGTTTATTCATTCAACAACACTTTAAAAGGGACACACAGGTGTGTCAGCAACAAGTTGTTCTTATCTCAGAGAGGTTTCACTGCAGAGTCAGGCTGGAGAAAGCACAAACCATCAGCTGGAGGAAAGAACAGGTGACAGAGGACGTTTTGCTCAGACTGCAGGATCTGCTTTTTCTCTCTTCCTGCCATTCCCAGCACAATTGTGGCCCTTGGCACTTGGGCTTGACTACAGTAGAAAATATAAACACCAACAACACAATAAGGTCTAAGATATTTTGAGGTTGGTTGTCTGGAAGAAACCATTAGGCATCCATCATGTGGCAGTGTGAACACAAGCTCTGTATGCCTCAGACTGGGAGGTTTTTTGGTGATTTTTCAAAATTTTCAACTGAAATATGCAGTTAAAATGGCATGTCAGTTATCTCTGTGTTATTGATGCTGGTTTTCACACTACAGGCATATTTATTGTTGGGGAATCATAAATACTTTTCATTTTTTTATCCTGCTTTACACTATAAGGACAGAGACATTTCTTTGATTATGAAAGCCTGGTTTGGTTTTGTTTTGTTCCCCCCTCCCAATTTCTTGTTGACATGAATAGTCTTTGTCTTTTCTTTTCCCACGTTGCTGGAGGATGGTAGCAAAACCATTAATGGACTTGGACCAGCAACACTATTTACAGACTGGGAGGGGATGAAGAAAGTCTCATTCTTCACCACTGAGGCCTGATGCTAATTCACCAGTTAATCCATGGCACCAACTTTGCTGCAACAGATGCAGGGATTCAAGTGAGCCACTAAATGATAAAAAAGTCTTTAACCTGATCAAATGAGACCAAAGCATAAATAATCTCATGCAGCTTCCCATATTAGATCCTAGAAAATGTATTTGTCTGTCTTGTAGCAAAGACCATCATGTAAGTATGCATTGCACAGAAAAATATCTTTATCTTACTGTAGGCAAGTATTGCAGCTAAATTATTTTTGATCATTTTCAGTGAATATGAAATCAGAAAAAAAAGATCCTGGCAATCAAATAGAAGATTTTAGGTTTTTAGTGAGCCTCCAAATGAAGAAGTCCAGCATCCTGTCAAAACCATGAAACAAAATAATAAAAATATCAGTTAAAAGCTGCATGGGCAATCAATACTGAAATGTGACAACTTTTAATCAGGGGATATTTTAAAAAGCCTTGGGAGAAGAAAAAAATAAAAAGGAAAGAAAGAAAAGAGAAGATTGTTTAATTGCAAGAGCAATATCTGGCACTTGGGAAGTTGAAATCAACTTCTGAAATCCAGCTTACCAAAAACAAGTACGTCAGAGTTAGGCTGCTGTTAAACAAGAGAGTTTGTAGCACTCTTAGATTAACATTGAGATACAGGACCTGTTTATTTAAGTGAATTCATGTGGTTTATGAAGAGAATTCATGTACTTTTTATGCTCAAAGTGCAATAAGGGGAATGAAGTAGCCCATGCAGAGAATTCCATTCAGACCTATGGCACAGCACCTGCAAACAAAACCTTCCTGACCACGACCTCTCAACAAACCCTACAAACAGCCACCCTGAAGCTATTACAGTGCAGAGGCAGCCAGTTCCCCAAATCTGAGTGGTTCCAGAGAAGATAAAATCATCCAAGCCAACTGTTACTTTGCATTAAATTTCCCTCAGCCAGTGTGTATTATTGCCATACCAGAGTACGTTTTGGGGTTTTTTAAACCAGTTTTGTACAACTCTGAATCTCCCCCCAGAGCTCCAGCCCATCCTGCAGCGCACAGAGGATGCTGGGGTGATGGGTTGGGCTGGAGCTCTTGCTGTGCATGCCCCAGGAGCAGCTGTGGGGCTGGCTGCTGCTGAATGGGCACTGTGCAGCAGCTGGGATGGAAACAGGGGTTCGCCATTCAGCCAGCTCCTCAGGAGCAGGGCTTTGGCACCTGAGACATTCCTGCTTGTTCTTTTATGTGACCCCATGGGACAGCTCCCTCTCATGAGAATCCACAGAATCACAGAATCACTGGGTTGGAAGAGACCTTGAAGATCATGGTGTCCAACCCAGCCCCAACCCCTCAACTCAACCCTGGCCCCCAGTGCCACATCCAGGCTTTGTTAAACACACCCAGGGATGGGGACTGCACCACCTCCCTGGGCAGAACATCCCAGAACTTTATCACTCTTTCTGTAAAATCTTTTCCCTTCTATCCAGCCTGTATTTCCCTCGAGGCTGTGTGCTCTGGCTGTGTCAGTGCTGCTGCAGACAGAGCCCAGCCCCAGCTGAGCACAGGGATGTCACCCTGGTTTTTTAAGATTTTCTAAGCCTTCTGATGTTGACATTCTTGTAGTGAACTTTCTCACACACTTTGTGTAAATAATGCATTGTTTTGCATTCTTTCATGGAGGAGGAGAAATTCGATGGACTGTTGGGTTGACCAGTGTCATTGGAGGGGTGGCACCGTCACCCTCCAATCCGTTGTCACTTTTGGAAAACTATAAATGTTGGAGTCAGAAAATAAACTTCCCTTTTTTCTTCACCTTGAGAACAGCAGTGTGTGCTTGTGTTCTTTCATGTCCTATGGTGACACAGGCACATTTCAGAGAGTGATGGGGGCAGCCCTGAGTCTCCTTTTCTCCAGGCTGAGCACCCCCAGCTCCCTCAGGGGTTCCGCACAGGGTTTGTGTTCCCAGCCCCTCTCCAAACTGGATTTGCTGTGTCAGACTCCAGCTGTGGGTTCCTTGGAGCACACACAGCCACAGCTCCTTCCCAAAGCCAGGGAGGGAGAGCCATGGTGAGCAGAGAGGGAAGGGATGCAGGGCTGGGACTGTGCTGCAGGAAAATCTCCAGCTAAACCACCATCTTCTGTACACGATTGCCTGTGCTTAGCTCATTCAAGGCAGTATTTTTCCAAATAAGAGGATTTTTGCTTTCAGATTAAGTGATTTCTAGATGATTTTTCCCATAGCAAATCAGCAGGGGGTGAGTTTAGCTGCATTTTGCCTGCTCCACAGAAAGAGAAGCTCAATCTTCTGAAAATCATCCACTAAATTAATGAAGACATGAACCTACATTAGGATGAACTTATTTAGCTTATTAAAGCCTCTCTCAGATCATTTCCCTCTGTGTGTCTCTACATCACAGGCTCTTCTGTTTGTAATTTCCAAAGCTGAAAAAAAGGGAGATTTTAATCTTTTTTTAGGGGTTATCCTCAGCTTTCAGCAGCCAGCAGCAATATGTACAGTAGTCAGCCTAAAATCCCATAGCAAGATTAAAGACTATGCTGTATGCAGTTATTGCAATAATGACAATTTCACCTCACTCATCAACATGATCTGAGGTGTGTGCCACTGTTAGCAAGGAAGGAAGAACCTAAATGTGATACCAGTTTATGTTCTGCTGTGTTGGACTTATTACTGGAATCTTTGTTTTCTAAAGTTTTGGCTAGGATCATTCTTACTCTCCTGAGGGAAATAAAATCTTTTGTCAATGCCAGTTTCTCTAACTCCCATTGTTTTCACTGTCTTTGGGAACAGATCCTTATTTTTTTTCTTTATTTTTTAATTCTCTTTTACATCCTCCTATCTAGTGAATAGTCTGATGCAAGAAATCAGCAAAGGGAAACTGCATTGATGGAAAATAAGGAAGTTTTAAAAAAAGTTACAGAGGCCATTTCAGGAGAAAGCAGAACAATTTTCTGTAGAATGAAGACGCACACTGTTCTTTTGTCCTGAAAGACAGAAGAATTTTTCTGCTGTTATTGGGCTGAGGTTCCCCAAGTAGGAAAAACAAGAAAAAATGGAGGACGGCATAAATGACAGATTCTAATCTGTGGTTCAGTTGTCCAGCATCTCACACCTCTCTCTCCATAAAGAGGACACAGTGGACATATCTGTGGGAGAGCTTGCCTTAAAAAGACCCACAGGTAAAACAGAACTTTTCCCAGTCAGAATAAGAACTTCAGCATTGCAATTGACTCAAATTAATGACAGAAATTTTTTGAATTTGAAGTGTCAGCAAATTAGGCTCCTTCTAGAAATTTCTAGATGAAAAAATATATAACATTCTTCTGCACTCATTCAGCACCTGGTGTTCCTGGGTTGAACAGAATTTTAGAAATGAGCTGCCATAAATTCTGCATAAATTAAGTTTTGCACCAAACTGAAGGAAAGCACCAAGATAATCTATTTGTAATAAAATACTTTCCCCTCTCTTTAGTAAACTCAGTGGTTCCCTGTAAAAACAAACTCTTTAGTTACTCAGGTGTGACTAGTCACCATATTAAATCACCATACTGCCTCCTCAGTGTAATAATACATTTATGTTAAATTGCATTTTAGAATAACTCTTCTCTTGCTGACATTTAATTTTGCACAGGAGTAACTATCATAAAAGAACACAGGTGTAAAAATATTACATTTTTAGTAATTATGTACTGTCCATTACTACTAAAAACTAGAAAAACTATCAATATTTCTCAAAATTACCTGGAATTACTAAGTTTAAACATTTAAGGGAAACATCTAAGAGCATAAATGTGTGCCAGCTACATTTGACCACTTGCTGAGGCATTTTTTAAAAGTGAAATTAAACTTTTGCAGAGGTAACCAGCGTATTTTAAGACTGTAACATTAACATTGCTGAGATACAGCTCAGTAAAATGCAGACAGCATCAGAAGAAGGAGAGACAAAGAGGAGTCACAGGTTTGGTGAATGCCATTTTGACAGGTTTGTGTCTTTGGCTTTCAGATGTTCCTTTGGCCTCCCAAATGAAGCTCAGCTTCTTCCAACGGGAACAATTATCACTGCAGTGCCTGTAAGTTCTTGGGCTTGGGGTGTTTCCTTCATTTTGATAACAATTCTAGCCTGGACTGAGAAACTTTCCACAGGTACTGTTAGAACCAACATGGCTCCCCTATCCTGACTTAAAGAAAAAGTTTTTAATTTAGAGAAGCAGCAATAAAGACATTCCTCCAAATAAAATGGCTTAATTTTTTTTTTTTCCCCAGCAAATTTTATTTCCAAATACACATGCCCTTGTAGGACTTGACCCAAACATGTCAAAGTCCTCTGGGTGAATGTTTCCAATTGAACATGAGCCAGATGAACACTGGATGTTTAAAGCTGAACAAATCCTGGTCCATGGAGCAAGAGAGAAGCAACCATGACTCACCTGCTGTAGGTGCCTGCTTCAGGGTGGCATGAATCCTCCCTGAAGCTTCTCCCAGTCTCACTCATGGAGACTCTACTTCCCCATGAATGAAGAAATGCCCATAGTTGATAACCTGTTGGTTATCTTGCTGTTAAACCACTCTGGCAAAGCTCTCAGATTAATTCCAGCCTGGTTTGTCATTAACCTGGGTTAGACTCTGGATCCTTCAAGTTCCACTACAAAAAGCCTCCAGTACACCAAATTAAGACAGAAGAACCTTGTGGTGACCCAGCTGAGATATGGGAGAGCTGACCTCACCAGTAGGTGAGGCAGGTGTCAAGGTCAGTGGGTTAATGTGTGCTGTGATGAGAGCCTGTCTCTGTTTGTCACTGTAAAACATCAGGGAGCCATGGCTTCATTCTAGCACAGACCAGATTAGACCATTTTTACAATAGAAGTTTTCATAGGCTAGAAAATATTACTTCCCCTTTCATCACTCTAAAAGACTATTCCAGAGGGCAGACAAAAATCTGCACTAAACACCAGCTGACTTTGAATTTTGGCTTCCATGCAGGGGCCAATATTATCTTTCCTAGGCTAGAAGGAGTCAGTCCATCCAGTTTTGATGCTGTGAGACTCAGAATTTACTCTGCTATTTGTTATTTGGGCCACTGCTGTTGTCTCAGAGCCCGAGCTGGGGACTGAGCCTGGATTGTGTTGTACCAGGTTAAAGAGCTGAAAGAACAGCTTCTCTCACAAAGTGACAACAAGACCTGAGGTTTTCTCCAGACCTGAGCTGTAGCAAGGCTGAAACAGCAGCACTGTGTCTTAGTAGACCCTCCTCCTTTGGGCAGATGTGTCCAAGGTGAGGCAGAAGATGTGGGGTTTCTCCTCCTTTCATAATGATCAGTGGCTGGGGAGGCTCTCCAGAGCTATCACAGCTTCTCAACTCCATCTTCTCACTATTGCTTTCCCTCACGATTTTCTTTGCTCTGTTGGCATTTCAGCACATTTTAATCTCTTAGATTTCTCTTTGTCCTTGTTTTTCTCCCTGATTTCTCTCAGAAATTTTCCCCACGTTGTTATCTGCAGCTCCCATCTCTGCCTGGTTGCTGTTCTTTTTCCCGAGCTGCAAGTGGTTTGCATGGTGGTTTCTCCTGTCATGTTTTTATCAGGCATTCTCCAGTAACATTCCTGCATTTGCCCATTTTTGCCCAAGGTTTTGTTTACCTTCTCTATCTGCTCTGAGTCCACATGTTTTGGGGCTGTTGGATTTCTCATAATTGCATGGTTTGGGTATTTTTTTAAAAAGGGTTGGGGTTTTATCTTGCTAAGATGTATGTTTCTCTTTTCTCCCTGCATTGGCCTGCTCATTTAAAAACTTTCTTTTAATCAAATGAAAGAAATTAAAAATGAGGAGCGAAAGCCCAAGAATTTAAATTCCAGTCCCCTTTCTACCACAAGGAACCAAGAATTCTTTCTATTTAAGACAATCACAGATTTTATCATTGTGACTGGTTTCCATTAACTTTGTAAGTAGAAAGACATTTAGTAAAGTTGAAAGCTGTCTCTTACATGATGACAGACTTTGCCTGTTTTAATATTTTTGCTGGTTAACTACCAAATCCCAAGTCTAGCACTGTCTACAGCCAACATTTAGTGTTCACTACTCCTCTGGCAAGAAACATGACTTAGAAATATCTCTTTCCTACTAAGCTTTTGAAATGTATAGTGTTTTGTGTTAGAAAAAAAACAGCCTCAACATGTGAAAGAAATTGCCACAGCAAGCCCCTCCGCCCCTGCAGAGAAAGAAACAGCAAAAGAAAGGACGAAAAGTGTCAGGCAGAGATTTTTCTTCAGTAAACACAAGACATGAGAATCTACTCTAATAAATACTGATGCATACACCTCAGGCAGGATCAACTGGTTATGTAGACTGGGAAACTGGTTAAACCAATGATGGTGCCATACTGGGATGCAGTGATGCCAAGAGGGATTTTCCTTCTGGAAGTCAGGACCCAATTTAGTAATGTCGGAGCCCTTATTGTTGCTGTCAGTGTGACAAACACGGCCCTGGCACCTGGGATGTCACCTGCCACCACACCTGGTGCCATGGCCACCTGCAGCTGCTCTCACTCCTCTCCTCGCTCAGGAAAATGGGAACAAGGGGAGATAAAAGAATTCTGAGCAGGAATGTATGTGCCACTCTTCAGTGTGAGCAGCACTGACTGGACTGATGCCAGCTTCCAGCTCAATTCCAGCCAGAAGCAGGAAGGCACTGCCAGCCCAGTTCTGCTGCAAGGAGTGAGAACACATCCCCTGGGAGAGCAGTGTTGGTAAAAATGGCTATGTGGGTAGAGCAGATGTCCACAGAGCTGCTCCCAGCACAGCTGGCTCAGAGTGACCCCACAGAAACCAGTTCTGGGGTGCCTGGTGCTGATGGGCACAGGGAGGGCAGAAATGCTCACCTGAACTGCCCCAGCTGCTGAACTGAGGCCCCTCATCCTCCATCTGGTTTTCCCCCTCCCCTGAGGAAAGCAGACAGGAAGCAAGGCATTTTGCTCTGCCTGTGAAAGGAGAAATTTGCTCTTTCTGATTCTTCCATGCTGCAGAGTCTATCTGGCCCCAGTGACACGTGACAAAGGTCCCAAATCACCTTCTGCAGCCAGGCTGCCTCGTGCTGCCTATTTTAGACTGAAGGCCAGAGAAGTCAGATTTGATAGAGGACTGAGAAGAGAAACAGCCTCCTCCCTTAACCCATATCCCACCTGCCCAGCTTTTCCTTCTTACAGTTTCTTGGGAAAGCTTTTCCGTTACAAAAAGTTTTTCTCTGATGTCCCTCTACACTGTTTCTACCTTCAGTATCTGAGCTTCTGAAAGGCTCCAATGCTACAAAAAGTTGGGAAAAAAGAAATAAAAAAGCCCCATACAGCTTTGCAAACTTCCTTTCAAGAGGGTTGCAGGGCTCAGAGGCAGGGATGGTGTGGAGTCACACGTGGAGTCTCCTCCAAGCCAGGCTGGGGAGGACTCAGGTAACCCAAGCGCCATCTATTCCCACCTGCCCTCAGAACTGCAGCTTTGGTTTTCATCCTGAGTGTTTGCTTCTCCTCAGATACATCTGTAGCTAATTGCATTCTCAGTTTATCATCGAAAAAAGTCTTCCCTACTTAATTATTAGAAACAGAGAATCCATAATGTACTCAAAGCTGTGAAAATGTAATCCTGGATAATTTTTTACTCTCAGAGAAAAGTCACTAGGACTGATCTATTCTTTCAATCAAGTACACCCATTTAGTTTATTTTTAACATTCTTTTCATTATGTTATGAGCTTCTTAAGGATAATGAAATAATTGCTTGTCTCTTTGATTGATCTTTGTTTTGAAAGGGAACTTTAATAGTGTTATTTCTAGAGCAGGCTTACAAAATAATACAATTAAAGGAAAACATGACATTAAAACACATTAAAGCACATGTTCCAATAATTAGACCTACAATTCTTGTCAACCAGAGCCCTGTGTAGGGAGGAGTTACTGTAAAAATTTATGAGGGAATAATTCATATTATTCTGCCGAATAAAGCAAATGTATTAATAATGGCATTTGATGACATTGTGTAGCTGTGGCAATCAGTGAACAAGCTCCTTCCACAGATTTCTCTGGAAAGCTGGAAACATGCTACAGGGGATCCCTGGCATTTTATTTTGTTAACATGAAAACATGTCAATAGAAAGTGGTGCAGAGGAGAGCTTTGTCAAGCTCTGGTCTTTCAGAACTAAGAATTCTAGTTTGCACAATTGTCTGAGATAGCAAATGGTGGGGGAATTTAAAACCTGATATCACTGGGTGTGAAATGAAATGAAATGTGGATGTGCATACATGCAAATTAGAAAGCAAAATAAAAGGGGTGAAGAAAGCAGAGATCCTGAACGTGGATGTTCGTGCTGCCAGTCAGGAATTCAGTTGTGCTGATGATTAGAATGAAAATGAGATAGTATAGCCAGATTACACTAGACTGGATAGGCAGGCCTCTCCCAGGAAGAATTAAACAGAATTGGTCAGAAGAGACTTTTACCCTGTTAGGACACTGACACAAGGCAAGGCTGTAGCACTGGTGTCAAGGATTTTCTAAAATATACTTTCTTGTCCACTTTCTGTAACTTTATTTCTCAGTAAGAAGGCTGAGATCCCAGATAATCAAAATACTCAGTTTTGGTGGGGTTTTTAAGGTTCAGTTGCATTCAATTTAAATATTTGGGGTTTGGCAACAAAGGATGGTATGGAGGAAATTTTTCACTTTTTTTGAATCCTAAACCAAATAATCTTTTCTTCATTTAAGATCAGTGAAATCATTTAAAGGCTGCTTAGAGTTTGGTTGGATTTGTGCTGGACACACAAAATCTGCCTTGGAGGAAAGGACAAGGGGGTCTGGAGCATCCTGGGGAGCTCTCTGTGGATGCATGTGGCTCAATCCTCTGATGAGGTTTCAGTGATTTTGCAGTGATTTTTTATAGCAAATGCAGCTATATGTAATTCTAATGAGAATTACTCTCTTTAACATCCACTCACACGTGGCACACGCAGTGCAAATCCACATCGGTGCTTGAGCAATACCTGGAAGGGTGATTTGGCAATTTAGGAGGGAAAGGGAAGACTCTGGAGTGAACTAAGAGGGTTTAGGTCATGCTCCGCACTTGTCCAAACTGGAATCACAGGTTTCATTCTTCTGCTTTGGAGGGGCTGTGACCACTGTTACCTCTGCGGTGTGGATGGCATCTCCAGGTCTTCTCTGAGAGCTCTCCTGGCTCTAGGTACATGCAAGAAGCAGTTCCAACCTGGGAATCCAGAACTGCAATCCCAATCCAGAATGCAGAGCTCATGCTGGGAAAGGACAGTGTCCTTGTTTTTCAGGATGCCTGCAAGGCTGAGCTCGCGAACGCTGATGACGGCAATAATGCCTTTGGGAGAATCTTGGCACATTGGGACTGGCTGTTTTTCTGATGGAGAGCTGAGATAGCAGGAGGAACCTTTATCCTCTGGCTGAGCGAGAACATCTTGAATCTGTTTATATGTGTATGAAAAAAATTAATCAAACCTCCACAGGCGAGATTCCTCAAGGATGATAAACACTCGGCTGGCTCGGGAGCCCTGCAGCAGCAGTGTGGGTTAACCTGGAGAGCTGCTTCACTCCAGATACACTTGAGGAGCAAGGCTGTGGGGCACACAGAGAGAAATATCTCCAGGAGAGCTCCAGCATTTTCTGTGCACAGAGCAGGTACTGGGCCACTCCAGTTTTACCCACTTGGGTGTCTTTCACTCTCTGTTATTAACAAAGCCAGCACATATTACTCCCCTTCTTGCTTTTATTTGGTGTCCCGGAGGTCAGAACCTGATCTCTGCCAGGATGAGTAAGGCTCCTGGCTCAGTGGCAGTTTCAGTTTAAGGAGGATTAAAAAGAAGTCAAGCACAGCAATCAAACACTGGTTTCTCTGGGAGATGGCAGGGGTGAGAGCGAGCCCAGCCTCACCTCTGCATGAGTGAGACAGAAGAAGGGTGAATGTAAAAGTGGTTTGGTTTAGCCTGCGAGGTAAAAACGAGGCCCCTGCTCAGTTTTGTTCCCCATCCCACCTTCCCTGCAGCCCAAGACCTGAGGAAAGCCCCAAGTGAGACAAGTAGCTGGTCAAACCTCTTGAATCATTCACTCACCATTCCTACACAGCAAGATGCTGATGATAGTTACCTCCAGGGGGGTGGGTTCAAATCCACTTCTCCAGAGAGATTTGAACCTGCCATCTCCCACACCCTGGCTGAGTGCCTTAAATATTTGGTAGAGTATCTGGATATCCTCTACAGAGCTGTAAACCTAGGCCAAAAATAGTTTCCAGCTGCAACTATATGACTGATTTGACCTGAGACTACTTGGGAAGGGGTGGGGGTGGTGTCAAGTATTTTATTCACAGAAGAAAAATAATTGCCCTCCCCTATTAAGAAGACTGAAAGGAAGAAGCTCTGTTGCTACAGGAAATGAGCAATGAGATCTTTCAGACAAGGCTGGAAGGCTACACTAATAAACGCCACCTTTCCCCAAGCTGTAGTTTGAAAAAATACAGAGTTCTTCTCCCTTTCTCCTTTTGTATGTAGCCATACAGTTATGTTTGGGGTTTCAGGATATCCTGGAGTCACAGCATATTCTCATCATGTGCACTAATAATGACACACATTTTATACCTGTGACCCCTGGGAGTGCAAGTGGGTGTCTCAAATACACAATGTCTTTCCACAAAAAAATAAAGACCAAACAATCTACATTCAAGTTATAGAATCATATAATTATTCAGGTTGGAAAAGAGCTTTAAGATCATTGAATCTGGGCCTAGGTTTTAAATGACACCTGAAGTGAGGCTTCTAGAGTCATATTTAGGCTTATAAATAAATAATCAAATTTTCATATGTGCCCCATTCAGCTTCTCTTTGATTACGCAGTTGCAGCTGGAAAGCCAACATTTTGGAAAATCGGCATAATTGGGGGCTTGAATGCAGACTTGAAGTAGAGATTTGCAAAGGGAGTTAGGAGCACAATTTCTGTGGAGAAAAGGTGTAGTAGTTCTACAAGCACAACTTTTAGGTATCCATTAGGAAAATCTCAGCCTTGCTGGATACACCTCTGGATTCCTGAGATTTTGTGCATTTGGCAGCCAGACCCCAAGTTCTGTCGTCTGACCCGAGAAGAAGTCTACTGAGTTCTGTATAACTTATGTAGCCTTTCTTTGGAAAATAAATAAATCACTCAACTGGAAATACTCAAAAAAAGCTGGGCACGTGTCCAGATACAGTATGCCTAGCTTAGTGGCAAAAAAAGTTACGGCACACATCCTGCATTGTCAAGAACACTGAATGTTTTGGCTGCCCTAATAGAAAAACAATAATTCAATCATGTATTATAAAGGAATTTCCTGGAGAAGTTTGGCCCCACTCAATCATCCTATTAGATTTATCCTTAATGTGGAAGAACAGCACATTAGATTCATTACATACATTAGGCCAGCGACGTTCATTTCCAGATGGGGTTTCCGTAGAGTGGTCAAAATGCCTAAAAAAAAGGCATTTTGAATGCCTAAAAAAAAAAGGCATTTTGAAGATGCCTTCATATGTAACTCCTAAAGCATGATAATAACTCTGCAGTCTCACACCATTGCATGCCCAGTAATTCTTCCTTGCAATGGAAGGACGCATTTAACACAACTAGCTGTAAGTATTTTATAAATCAATAATGGCAGGCCCACAGGGCTGGGATCATTGTTTTGTTTTGCTGGCAGGGGCCCACAAGGCTGGGATATTATGCAAAGAAGAGAGAGGATGTGTGAGGAGATAGTTATGCTAATATACAGCACTTCCTCCCTCCCTCTCTCCTCCCTGGAGTAACTGTCTTAGCATTACACGTGGTGATTTATCCTTGGCAGTTCCAAATTACCTACACCTGTTGGCTCTGGCACACTAAATAAATACCCCATTAAAGACTTCTCTATTCACCAAGAATGAGGAAAATGCAGTTCAAAGTGCTCTGCTGCAGCCCTACAACCCTCACTGAAGTTTAGCTGCCTTTCAGATGAGAGGAGCTACATCAGTATCAATACTTTTGAAAATAGAGCTGCAGGGTGATATTTGTGAAATTTTAGAGGTTTAGATTTCTCAGAGCCTTGCAGCCTTGGTCCTGGCTGGGGTCTGGGATGGTGCTGCTGGGAAACAGCCCTGTGCTGCCATCAGAGCCTGTAAGGGACTGTGTCTATGATGGAACAGAAACAAAAGTAAGGGAGGTGAGTCACCTCTGGAGACAACGATCTTTCTCATGCAACACTGGCTAGAATCCTTTTCTTTAAAGCTTCTCAAGGACCAAAACCTCCTGCGTTTGGGAAGACTGGCCCTACATTGTGTGAATTTTCCCCAGCTGCCAAAACACAGCTCTCAGCACGCTCTTGGTGTTGACAGGATACCTTTGAATTTCTCAGGGTCCTTTAGATGTTTCCCCCTCACATTCTCCTCCATCTCACAAATGTGCCACGTGTCCAGCTGCTTCTCCCTGGATAGGAGACCTGGATGCTGCTGGTCAGCCAAAGGCCCAGTGGTCACTGCCCCTTGGGGTCCCAGGGCAGAGGAAGAGCAGAACTTTGAGGGGCAGCTCTTGTGAGTGTCTCTCCATGAGAAAAGCAGAACTGCCTCTTCATGAGCCTATTGTGGGAGGTGGGTTTTGCTGTTCTGGTGTGCAGCACCTTCTCTGCTGATCACACTGCACACACTGCAGATGTGAAGGGATGGGTTGAGGTACTATTTTAGTAAAAAACATCACTCCTGAACTGAAATTGTATAAAACTGCTCCAAAACCACTCATTACTTTAGTAATAAAGGGTACTTATCTAAAAGACTTCACTTTTTGCTCTATGCTTTTGCACATGCAGGATGTTTTTTGCACATCCAGACCAGGACACAGTTGTGATTATGGAGCATCACAAAGCAGCTGGCCCCACTCAGGTGCTGTTTGGGGCCACTGCTCTACCAGGGTTACCAGAGATGTGGAGGTTCCACAGCAGGAGTTCTGACTGAGGCAGAGATGGAGGGTTGTTAATCACACACAGCAAACGACTGCAAACCATCACTCTGACTGTACTTGATGCTGGGAAAGGTTTTACTATTCTTGGATCTGCCACAAAAACATTTCAAGTTGTTACAATGCCTCTCTCTCTGCAGAGAGGCAGGAGGCTCCAGCATTTCAGCTGTGCCAGTGCAAACAGTTTCCTCACCACCTTCACTCCAGTGTCTCCTAATGACACCCCTGGACCCTGTGCTACACTCCATTACACAAATGTAAAATACATCTACCTTCTGTGCATGTGTAAATATACAGGCTTTGCATTCATGCATGTAATGCAGGTATCAGCTTTCCTAATTCCACAAGATCTGTAGCTCTACTGGTGCACAAGCATGTCCTCTGCATACTTAGAAATTGTATCAACAAGATATGTGTGCCAAGACTTTTCAGGAAGGAATCTGAACCAGCCAGAAATTTCAATAAATCCCCGTGAAGTACTGGGACATGCACTGGAGCTGCATGTTGTGTTCCTCCCATGCCAGCAGCAGGGGCAGGCAGGATGCTCTGTGGTGGAGCTCTCCTCCTGCACATCCAGAGTTTTTAAGGAATAACTCCTGTACCCTGCTGGGACAATTTGCCAATAATATAAATTTTACATATGTTTGAACTGCTTTTGTGGTCTTAAAAAATGTTAAAAGCACACGTATTTGTAGAAACTCTGGGTTGCCTGATGTGCTGGAAAGTTGCTAGGTGCCTATAATGTTTCAAACTGAATCCTTTCCCTGTTCAGGGAAACCTTGCCAGGTTTTCTGTAGTCCCAAGGGGTAAAGTTCTCATCTGTCAGTTCCAAGTTACTGAAACCATAAAGTTGAGAATACTACAATTATCAAAATCTCAGAAATGATAAATGGAGGGTCTATTTAGGATATTTTTCTATGTGAACTCCTGTTGTGATGGATCCAGTCCCCACTCTTCAAGCCCTGAGTCCTTTGTTCTGCACTGATGGAAATAGTTTAATACAATTTCCCATGTCCCACAGGAACAGTTCACTGTGGTCATTACATTAATTAATCTTTTCTCTGAACTTGCAATGTCCCTAATACTATATCTGTGTTTGTTGTCAAATCCCATCTGTAAATTTGTAAGTTTGTCATTTTCTTCACCTTTCCTGACAGTCAACACCTTCCTTCCTCAGTGTTTGTGATATCCAGAGGAAAAAAGAGGAAATGGAGATACAGGTCAACTAGACAGCCTTTCTGTATATCAGTTCACTTTTATTGTTTATTAAAATGGAGAAAACCTGATTTAAAAAGTGAAATCATTATTAAGCACACTATTAAAACTAAGTAGTAATTTGTTGCTCTTGCTACAGGGAAGCTCAGCATATTTTTCTTTCTTGTACATTTTCCTGCCTTATTTTTCTTATTTTTCTCCATCACTTAACATCCATTGCAGGAGAGCAAAGCCTCTCCCTGAACAAAGCTCTGCAGACAAACTGGGATCACAGGCTGCATTCTGATTTCCTGTATGTTACAGAAAATACAGCATGATGCCAATTACTTCGAGGGGGGAATGACTTTGGATTTAAACCACTGTATCTGAGATCATAACTGGGGTCACGTGCCTTCCTTTTTAACCTCAGCACTGCAATGCCTACGCCTCGTGCTGCAGGCTGAGCAGCCTGAACCATCCCAGATGACTGAGTCATGAACATTTTTCCTAGATGAATACATGAGACTTTATATGAGAGCAAGTAATTGCTCTTCATAAGTGCCTGGGATATTATTTCATTAACCAAACTACTCCCTATTCATGCAGAAGCCCTGAAGATCAAGCAGCTGCTAGTGCCAAATTAAGTTTTCCTTGGGGTTAGAGCACAAAGCCAAAATGTTTGGGTCCTTTTTCATTACCTTTCTCAATTTATGGCTTTAGACAAAGTCCCTGGGATCTCTGTACATCAGTTACCTATCTTAAAGTTGAATGAAAGCTTAATTTACAAGGGAAAGGAGATGTGAAAGTTAAGCATAAGAGGCCAAATTCTGTCCTTTTATTCATACTGAAACAGTCCCAGGTTCCGTGTTCCTTGACTGTTTGGCTCCATGATATCACCAAGGAAAGCTGCACTTGGTGTCAGTTCACGTGTTTACCCCTGCTCTCCAGGCAGGTAAAACACCCTGGAACAGGCTGAGATTCTCCAGTGAAAGCTGCCCTATAAATGCAAAGTGTTCTTGTGACTCAGGTTCGCTCTTTGTTTGTGTACAGATTCAACATCTCACTTCCTTGGCTTATGAGGCAGGTTGTTACTGCAACACTCTTTCCTACCTCTTAACACCTACTTAAACAGAAATCGCTTCTTATTGGTCTGATGTTCTAGGCAGAAATCTATTTAAACTTTCCTTGACATGAAGGAAATCATTAAAATCAACCTCAACCCCCCTGCCCCTGAGGGACTGCTGTCTTGTGACACCAAACCACCACAGGTAAAGCCTTCAGCATGCCTTTAACTATGCTTTTCTTAGGAAGGACCTCAGCTTCTGAGACTGAAGAGACTTCTCTGAAGCCATGAGCAAACAGCATGAGAAAGCAAGGGCGTGGGGGATAAGTTCTGCTCCCAAAGGAGGGGTTTTACATGGCTGAAGGAGGGAATTAAGACTTCAGATGGAGGCTTTAGCACCATGTTAGGTAA
Source organism: Ammospiza caudacuta (assembly GCF_027887145.1). Lineage (NCBI taxonomy): Eukaryota > Metazoa > Chordata > Aves > Passeriformes > Passerellidae > Ammospiza > Ammospiza caudacuta. Next base: position 32,561,197 of record NC_080601.1, on the reverse strand, counting down.
GTGGCACCTTTTAGCATAAAATCACTGTATGGGGAGTAAGCAGAAAATTATCAGCTATGTTTATATAATCATTTTATATGTTCTTATATTCATTTCATGCATGCATGGGTGGCTGTATAACCTATAAGGCACTAGAGGTCTGTTTTGTCACGTTTTCTCCCCATGGTAGTAACTTTTCTTCCCTATGTGTAATGTTTATGCTGTAGTCATCCAGGTTAGTGATAAAAAAACGCTATTTTCAAAATCCCACAGCTGTAATGGTGGCAGGTTGCTTTAATACCAGGATGGGGTCAAACAGAATGGCCCTGAGCCCAGCAGACACCCACTCAACACCCCCTCACACACACTGGACACTTCTTACCTTGCTTTTCACAAGCCCAAGAGCCCAAACCCATCTGTGTTCCAGAGATCTATTAGTGCACACACTAAAGAGCATATTTATGATACCACAAATATTTAAGCATGGTCTCTGCAAGTGGGAGGAGAAACTGCTCTCTCCAAGAGCTTTTGGCCATAGGATTTCCCTTTCTTGCCAGCCTCCATGTGTCCCCCTGAAGCAATGGGAGGCCTCAGATAATCATCTGACATCTTCCACAGGGCTCATAAAAAGAGCTAGTCAGAACTCCTTACATATTATCATATGCATTTGAGTTTCCACAGGACAGAGCAGCACTTCCAGGAAAGGAGGGATAAGCGTGCAGCGGGTGCTAAGGCATTCAGGGAGCCTGGAGTGGGAAGGAAGGATCCTGCCAATGTGTCTCACAAAGCTCTGGCCAGCTCCTTCCCTCTTTGCTTTCTTGTTGGGAAAATTCAAGTTTTTTAGCCTATATATATAGTGAGACTGTGAAATGAAGCTGATGAAAGGGTCAGTGTCAGAGGAGGCTCCCTCCTGAAGGGCTCAGAAGGTCTAAAATGCCAAACAGATTCATTTCTCAGGGAAGTCTGCTGCCTTCCTAGAGTCCAGATTAAAGATGTGAAGAGAAAGCTTTCTGCCCTGGTATGAGTGCTGGATTTCTATCCATCACTGATTTTTCAGGTAGGAAGTGACAAATTTGTGACAAGAATTTTGACCGCGATCAAGAGAGGCTTCAGGGGCTTGGGACAAGAAGTTAAGGGATCAGGAGCACAGGCAGTGCTCTCCTCCATCTTTCCAGTTGCAGAGAATGATGAGGGAAGGAACAGGAAGAGCCAGCAGATCAATAGCTGGCTCCAAGCCTGATGTTATCGACAGAATTTTGTGGTTTTTGATCATGGGTCAGTTTACACGACACTGAGCTTGGTGGCAACAGATGGGGTACACCTGTGTCAGAATGGGAAAGGATCCTTTCACAAGACTTAGCAGGGCTCATTGAGACAGCTTAAAACTAGAAAAAAAGACAGCTTAAAACATTTGAAGGGGGAAGGGATAAACCCAGTCTTGCTAGAGAGAAGCCTGGGCCAGCGCCCCAAAATTTGAGGGGCAGAGTGCTGGTGAGGTCCTGTGGTCTGCTCCTCAGTGAAAGAAGGGACAGAGATTTGTGCAGCAGCAGAGACATGAGTGTTATTGATATGTTAGAAACCATTGAAACACCTGAGAATTGTCAGGCAGGAATTAGGACTTCTCCCTGGAAAAGGTGGCAGGAGTGTGCAGGGGAGGATTTCCCGGCACAGCTGGTGAGGGAGCCAGCAAGGAAAGGCACCCACTGAACCTCTACTTGTGAACAGAGAGGGACTGGGGGGATGTGATGGTTGGAGGCTGCCTGGAGCACAGGGATCATGGACTGATAGAGATTTTCATTCTCAGAGAAGTAAGGAGGAGGATCCACAGAACTGCAGTGTTGGTCATCTGGAGGGAAGACTTTGTCCTCTCTAGGAGACTGATTCATGGGGTCCCTTGGAATAAGAGATGAAGTGCAGAGGAGTTCAGGAAGGCTGGGCATTCTTCAGGAAGGAAACCTTCAAGGCTGAGGAGCAGGCCATTCCCATGCACTCAGAGATGAGCTGGTGGGGCAACACTGGCACAGGCTGCCCAGGAGAGTGGTGGAGTCACCAACCTTGGAGATATTTCAGAGTCCAGTAGATGTGGTGCTCAGGGACAGGGTTTTGTGGTGGCTTTGGCAGTGATGGGTTAATGGTTGGACACAGGGATCTTAAAGGTAATTCCAACCTAAGAAATTCTATAATTCCATGAGTCTAAAAGATGATTTAAAGTGGATATTCAGTATCCTAGTTTGGACTAATAAATAGCCTTCCTGTAATATGCTGCTTTGCAGAATGGTCGAAGAGAGAGCCAAACTGAGCCTCTGCAAAATGGAAATGATCCTTGTCCCAGAGTTTACATTTTCAGCTGAAAATAAGGGATCAGGTTCTCTCCCTCAGGCTGAGCAGATTCTTACTCTGCAAGTAATTGTGCTGAAACCAGTGGTAGTGCAGTGGAGTTGAAAGATGTCCTCGCATGGAGGCCCCTAGCTTTGATTCCAAACTTCCATTCACCTTTTTTACTTCTGTACTAAAAAGCTGTGAGTGCCCTACAGGCATTGCAGTATATTGGGACTGAGATGCCATGGCTGAGCTTTGCTGCCTGCTTGGCTCTCCCAGCATACACAAAGAAATCCAGGCTCAGAAATGAAAAATTTGTCCAAAAAGCCATTTTGGTTGTGTTTTTTGATTGTGGCTTTTTTTTTTTTTTTTTTGCTTTTCCTCCTCCCTCCAGCCGAATTCTCAGTCACACTGGTAGAGTGAGCATACTTCACTGGATACCCTGACTTGAATAAAGGAGCTTTTCCACTAGCAGATGCAAAGGGTGGACCCCATGGGCATGGTCCTGCTGCATCTTTTCCTGAACAAAGCCAATTAGTTGAAGTACCTGCTCTGTGCCCCCTCTGTGCTGCTACATATATTTCTTTCATTTCCCATGACATTAATACAACTCTGCATGTGGTGCTATTTCCCCATGGCATTAACGTAGATCTGCACATAAGGAGACAGGAGAAGAAAGAGGGAGCTCCTGAAGACTGACTTGGTTTATCCTTTAGCTCTCACAGAAACAGGCTGGAAAATCTCAGAGAGGAATTTTTTACACTGGCAAAATGCCAGACTGATTAAATCAAAATGAGTCTCCCAGCATAAATCTGAGGAGTTCCTCAGGTTTCCAGTGAGGTCAGTGGGCTGGTGATGGGGAGAGCCCTGGCCCAGCCCTGCTAGAGCCACAGCTCCATGAGATAACTGGGTGTGGGTCACCACTCTCTTTATCTGGTTGTGTCACTGTAGGAGCTCAGCAAGCTGATGTAATTCGCACTGGACCAAGCTCATGGCTCGGATGCTGAGGCTGTAAGGCCAAGCTCTGCTCCCAAGAGCTTGTGATGGGCTCAGGAACCCTGCAGCTCCAAAATCTGTGCTTTTGCAAACACCTGAATCACCCCAAACAACACCCAATCACAAACAGGGTCACAAGGGGAAGGTACCCCAAAAAAGCATTCAGAACATTTCCAGGTGGTGAGGAGGAGCTCAAAGGCAGTAATTTTGGATGCCTATACCAAGTTAATTTACCCTCCATCCCTTTGGCTGTCTGGTCCTGTTCTCTTTTCTCCTTCCAGGCTGTCACCCAGTTTTTAAATGGCTTGAGGATCCCTGAGTGCCTAAAGGGGATAAACCCTGGAAGAGTCCAATTATTAATCTCTAGAAGTCTCTACTGAGTATACGATTTCTCTTTCAATTTTCTTTCTTATAAATAGATTAATAGTTTAATTCCCTTGTTTTTCAGCTTGAATGATGAAAATTTTGTGAGGCAATACTGAATGGCAAATAAGGCCTTTTCCTGGGAAGTTCTGAGCAACCTTGGCATGAGGTGGGACTCAGGCAGTGCAGGGTGGACTCACAGAATGTTTAGAAAAGCACTCCAGTGGTTGTGCCAGACCTCCCTAGAGCACTGCATTGAGTGGATAAATGTATGTGATCTGCCCAGAGGTCTCAGGGAAGCAAGGCTAATTCCTTGTTTCATTGTCTTTGATGTGATTGTTCCAGAATCTCCTTAACCTGCCCTACATTGCCATAAAACTCTTTCTTCTCATCCAGATCTTGATGTCGTCTTCTCTCTTCCCTTCCTGGGATCTCTGTAAATAATTTTAAACACATTTTGTACATATTTGTACATATTTTGTACATACATTGTACATATTTTGTCCTAGAGCCCCATTTCATCTGCTCCTCTCAGGTTGCCTCTCCTCTGCTCGGTGGGGATGCCAGAAGTGCAAAGATATCACAGCACAGAATATTTATGTCCTCTGATCTCTGCCACCTCCTTTACTGCAAGGATTCAGAGGCAGACCCAGCTGTCACTTGATGTCCATGCAAGTGTCCAACACACTGGGGTGGATCTGTAGAGAACTCATCTTTAGTGATCAGGCAGGTGCTTTGTCACTACTGTTTATTAAAATCTATAATACTTGGGATCAGCCTTTTATCTCCAAGAAAATAAACAAATTTTCCCTGTTCCCACACAGGAGGCAGAGAATGAGGCTGGTGCTGAGCTGGAATTTAGCACTGCAAATCTGCAGTTTTTTCCCCTGGATCCCAAGATCTCCTCCCTGACTAGGAGAAGTTGCCTGGCAATGCAAGGAAACAGTCTGTGCCTGCGCTCCTTCACAGTTACAGACAAAGAAACAGGCACGCTGTGCTGGCTTAGGAAAATGGTCTGTCAAGTTCTTATAAACAATAATAAGAAGTAAAATAATGTTTCATTTTCTCCAAATTAGGAGGGTATTTGTTTTGCAGGCATAAAAAATCCTCTGAAATGGATCAGTAGCGACATCCAGTGGCCACAAACTGAGACAGACAGTAATTTTGGGATGTAACGGCTCGGGCAGGATTTGCCACTATTTAAATGTCTCCTAAAAGTGTTCTGTATGCAAAAAAAATAATGTTTGTAGATTTTATAAGTGCCACCACCCAGGGAATGAAGAAAAAAATTTATTTTTATATATATATATAAATATATATATATATTTTTTATATATATATATATATATATATTTATATATATACACATATATAAATCTTATCTACATATACTTATATAAATCTTATATATATATACATATACACACACACACACGCACACATATATATATATACACTTATCCACCCAGATCTTAAACTAAGAGCTACTCTTCTGCTCTGACCCACACAACATTCCCTCCATAGGTATTGGCCTTCAGAATAAGCTTAATTCACTCAATAAGGTATTTTGGAGTTAAAGGTAAAGTATGGATGAACTTGGGGTGTCTATGAAGGTTGTCAGCTTGTTTAATCAGTTTTTTCCAAGGGCTTTTTGGCTCTCTGATGGTTTCTATTTATCTCCTTGGCTTCTTAGGCATTTTCTGGCAATGCTGTCTAAACAAAGGGGCTTTCTGCACTTGGCAGAGGCAAACAGATGTCGTGGTTTTTGTATGATGAGTGAAGGATCTGCTATCAATGATTTTTTAAAAAGAAATGTGTATGAAATACAGTGCAGACCCCTATTAAAACCTTCACAGCCCTATTTCCAAGGTTTAGATGGCCACTAGATCCAGGTAGTCCAAGTCCAACTTGGCAATCCTACATCATGAGTGATTTGTTTCTACATCATGATTGCTTTTTTTTTCTTACTGTGTTCTAACCCACAATGTGTTAAATACAGCAAGGGGAATACTTCAGTCATCCAAATGGCTCCCTGGCCTTGAAGAAGCAGACACAGGGCCTGTCTAGGATTGCAGCCACTCTGCTCCACTCCCTGCTGAGCCAGGGCTGCAGAGTGATTCTTCATGGGGACACGAACCAGACCACCAAGGAGTGCATCAGCTGGCTTGGACGAGTTGGGGAACTTGAGAACACCTTGATTCTCTTTATTGGTGGGTTAGAAACACACTGACCAGCCCAGTGTGAGCCAGACACAGATTATTTTTTACAACTGTGCGCTAGGAAATGCTCAACTCTCCCTCAGAGACAATAGGCTTTTCTTTAGTGAAGTGCTGATGCTGTGACTGCAGAAAGGAAATCCTCAGTAAAACACTGTTCCTTACTTGACCAGACTTGCAATTTAAGATGTTAAATTTACACCTTCTCTGGCAGCCCAGTGCCTCTCACTCAGTTCAGATCTGAAGCCACTGCTGTGGTTCAGTTGAGGGTTGGGGAAGATAATCAAGTTACTGTTGGCTGGAGAGTTGCTGTGTGTTCCTCGAGGCTGGGGGTTCCACCACATGCATTCTTCTAGACTCACAAACACTCAGCAAAAGTGTATTATCTTAAATCTTCCTCTGCTGACATTTAAATGAACACATTTTTCCTCAAATATGAGACAGGCCAAGAACATCTGGCTCCACTGATGCTCAGTCAGTAACTGATTACACTGCAAGAGCTCACTCATTTTTGAGCCCTGAGCTTTGGTAATGCTCTTGCCTGGTTTATGGCTCTGGTGTACTTGATTTGTGCTTGAGCCAGGGTTTTATATTTAGGCACTTGAGCAACAAGTTTTGCACAGAGATCCCAAACCTTTAATTCACAGTTGTGGAAAGGGCTGCAGTAAAACCCTGCTCACCATTCATAGCTTACATTTAGAATATGGAAGTGCAAGGAATGACAGCTGGATCTAAAAACTCTTGTATTGAAGCTAAAAAGCAGAGGCACATAAGCCAGCCTTTCAGATCCTGCTGATGTTTTATCTGAGGTAGCAGCCTGATAAAACATCCTGCTTGTCTTTTCAGGGTGGCTGTTCAAGGACATCATGATGATGACTGACATTTCTGCCATGTCACTCTTGTCAGGATGACTCTTATTTCTCTCCTGCTTCCATTTCTTGTAATGTTTGTTTGCCAAAGCTTAAAAGATGCTAAAGCTCCAAACAGGACCCAGATGGCAGCAAGCTCCTATCATTCACATACAACTATTTATACTCATCTTGTACTTACAATCACTTGTAGTAACTTTAAATTCTGATTCTTCAAGAAAATTTTGGGATGCCTTTCCAAACCAAATCCAAGGAATTTACTAATACTTCAGTAGTATAATTAGCAACTCTGCTTAACCTTCTGAACAGAACAAGTCCATCATTATTGAGGTTTGATTCCTGCTAAGGAAACAGAAGGGGAAAGTAAGCAGTGCCTGAATCCATAGAGATCTGAGCTACTCCCCTGTCATGGGATGTGAAACATCCTCTAAGCTAGGAGAGAGCGAGCAGATTACCAGATATCAGAATCACATCCAAGGAAAACATCAGGCTGCAAGGCAGGAGTTAAAAATGGAAAGCTTTATGTCATTGGTGCCAGGTGGGTGACAGAGCAGAGTGGTGGTAAAAAAGCAAGAAGTGAGTAGGTGACAGCACTGGTCTCCAGCAGAGTCTTTATGAGGCAGTGTAAGTCTAGCAGGAGTTAACAGAATGTAATAGGATTAAACTTGGCTGAGTTCAGAGCAAACAGTAAGATTTGCTTTCTCAGAAGTTTGAGATGTGGCGGTTTGGCACCTCAGTAAGAAATGAAACCTTAAAAGGGGTGGTTGGAGTATATTTTGTCACTATTATTATTAATATTTCCAAAAATCCCTGGCAGACATAAGGTCCTTAGGCGACCCATGTGCAGAAGAGGGAATATGTGTGGAGGGTGGCTGCAGGCTGAAAGGAAAACCAGCTGTGGACTGGCCATGCCTTGCCTTGCCTTGGAGCATGGTGTGGGTCTGCTGGGGTGCCCTGGGCTCTCTCCAAGACTTGAGATCACCAACACTACCACAGTGAGGGGTTCATGACAGCTACCTGCTGCTGGGGATAGTGAGCATAAAGATGTAATCTTTACTGTGTGTGGAAGAGGGAGCAGTTCCATTTGCACAGACAGCAACTGCTGGCTCTGTCTCATTTTTTTTTTTTTTTTAATTCTTGTAGCAAGAAATAGAGTTCCTTGGGCTTCCTGGAAAGAAAGTTTTGTTGGAGGAAAACAGAGTTTTACTTCCTAACAGAGTTTTATTTCCTAACTACTTCCCTCACCTATCCCACACTCTCCTGCCTCCCCAAAATGAAGAATGTTATGGCATTGTCCAAGTCCATTAACAAGGCCTGTTCTGCTTTTATTTCCCTACAGGATTTCTTCATCCCTGAGCTGGAATGGTCTCTCACTTTACACTGTGGAAATGCAAACAATGTTTGAGGAGTCACCTCATGGAGCAGGCACTGCACTGACCCTAAGGCTGTCCTGCATCCCTTGGAAAGGGACCAGCCCAGCTCCCAGTGAAGACACAAGAGAAATACAGAGAAAGATACCAAAATCTTTATTAAATTATGCTAAAAAAATATTGTGCATATGTCCAGAAAAGTCTCAGTATTGAGACAGCCAGGAAGTCAATCACTTTTGTGGTGGTGATGGTGCCACAAAACAGGGGATGTCCCAAAGGGAGTGGATTCAATGACTGGATTCAAGTCTGGTTCTAAGTGGACCTCCCTCAGGATCTGGATAGACATGATTGTGATGTTTGCTGGCAGTCTTTTATTTTTTCTCAACTGTTTTCTTTGAACATCTCTACTAGATTGTGGATTATCTATAGCTGAGGTACCAAAACTGCATGGAGAGAAATGCACTCATGGTCTTCAAAATTTGTTAAGAAATGGGGATTGTGCTCCTTGGTGAAGGCACCAGTTTTATCATTAAATAGACAGAAAAAAAAAAATAGCCATTAATGCTGCAAATTTTTATGAGTGAGTTCAGGCCTCTTTGTGCTGATTCTACCTCAATGGGGGCTCAGTCTGGGGGCAAAAAAGGGCAGAAACTGAAAATCTTCTCCATTGTAATGATTGCTTGAGTATGTCTACAGAACTGCAAATCTCTTCTCTTAACATCACTAAGTAGAACTGACAAGATATAATGGCACGTTACTGCCTGCAGAGGAAGGCTCTGCACTTAGCTTTTCCAGGATTCCTCTGCTGCTGGATTTAGTATCCTGTTACAGGAAGCCTGACTAAGACAAAGCTTGGCAAGATCTAATGGCCTCATACTCTTTGCTGCTCTGTTTTACCCACTGCTCTGCAGATGCTGATCTGTTTTGGAGAAAGCATAGGCTGGCTCTGCATCTTTTGCTATTCAAAAAGAACAAAGTTTCAGAGTCCCCTGTCCCAGAAGATCTATGAGGATGAAGCCTTGGACCATATTTTATCTCTTCAAGCCAAGAGTATCTTCAGGAGGAAGTGTTCAAAAGATAATATATTTGTATTGTGCTGGCCAGGCTTTTAATGTCACAGGAAATCTGAGGGTGCAGCTATGAGTCTCCATGGGGTTCACTCCTGAGGTATTTAATTAATTGAAATATTATATTTCACCCTTAGTGAAAAAAAAACCCAACCAAGTTAACAAACAAACCAAAAAACTTTGAAGAGAAAATCACAAACGTCTAGTATCTGTAATATAAGACAGAGGATCCCTTCCTTTCTTTCCTACATGAAAATCTACTTCATTTTGTTATGATCATTCTCTATTTGCTTTTACTTCCACACAGCTGTGCTAGTCTACAGCTCCTATTTAGCAATAGCCTGTTTGGGTCTGAATGTTCAGCAAAATCTTGCAAGTTACTCCTTGGCATCTTAATTGCATTTCCAAATAACTTGTTTTTCAAGTTCTCCACCTGCTACTTCATCACAGCACACAGGAACACACACACTGTTTGCCAGACCATGCAGGACCTGATTTCCTTGGATGAGCTAAATCAGGAAACAAGTGTAGCTAAGGCAGAATGGACCAAGGCAAACTCAGAAAAGGCACTGGGAGTTTTCTTCCCAGGTGAAAATAAGGAAAAAAATGCATGTGATTTACTGAGCATGAAATCTTCAGATGAAGAGAATCAGACATTGCAAATTCTCATAATTCATCGTGAATAGAGAAGCACTGAGTACAGCAGGGGTATTGCTCAAACTGTGAGCAGCTGGCTCTTGTGTAAGCAATGGGCTGTGGAAAGGAGGTGTGTTTGCATCAAGAAAAGCAATCCCCAGAAAAGCTGTGAACCAGAACTTTTCACAACCACCAAGAATCATTCTTGTGCTGTTTACCCAAATCCAGCTCTCCTAAATGCTTCTGTGCTAGAAAAGGACACTTTGTGTTGTTGGTAGATGGCAAAATGAGGTAGTGTGCAAGATGAGTCACCAAACCACAGAGAGAAAATGCAGTGAGGGCAACCACAGCACCCTCAGTGCCCCTTGTTCCTCCCACAGCACCTAAAGCAGTTTCCTGCAGCCCTGGCCTCCAACAAGAGCTAAATTAGCTAAATTATCTCACTAGTGTAGATAATGGTGAGGGATATTTATTCCAGCTGCCCCAGATGTGTCTATGTGTCCAACTTATCGAACCAGCCTGTAATTTTAATAAGCACATTTATCCTGATATTACACATGCAACTTCAGGGTTTGAAGACCTAAGCTTCAGGTGACCAAATACCTTCTGAAGATAATGAAACAACTTGGCTGGTGAGAATTCAGGCAGGAATCCTGGCATTGCTGTCTCACAGGGCTGTTCTCTCCAGGTCTGGTATCCAAATCATTAAAATACCCTCCTTAAGTGTTGGGATGGGGCAGATTCAAAGTAAAATCACCTTGAGAGCTGTGCATATTAAGCCCAGGCTCACAATAACAGAGAAACAAAATATTGAGCCAGAATTGTGGGCAAGGAGGGAAGGCAGCCTGTGCTGATGAATTGTAACTAAACCTATTTCTGTAGGCAACACTTGTGTCAAAAAAACCACCAAAACAACAATAAAATTAAATACAAAATGCAAAACAATTATAGATTGTTACTGCTAACTCTACTAAATATAAAATGTATGGAAAGCAAAAGGGAAAAAATCAATGGTGTTAGAAGGACAGCAATAACTTTCTATTAAATCTTCATTGCATCTGTGTGACCTTGTCTTCACCTAAATTTGAACCTGTGCTGGCTCTTAATGTCACCTATCTTGTGTCAAGTGAAAAATTTCCCCCAGTAAACACACATGAGGAGAAGACATGAAAAAGAAGTTACTGTGGGAAGATTCATGCTGATGAGGGTAACTGTAGGAATCAAATAACAACTTGGCCTTGTGGAAAAGCAATATTTTTATTGTTCTGGGAGGGTTTCACAAATAACTTGGCAAACACTTTGAAAATGTCCTTGATGGTGCCCTTCTGACAGCAAGTGAGCTCACATTACAGCATCAGATATGCTGAGCAACTGGTGTGGAGGAAGCACTGATGCCACAAATCTCCTGTGTAAAATCAAACACAGACAATTACCTCGCTGATGAGCCATGGTGGTGTAACAGCCTTCAGCCAGCAGCCTGTCCGGCTGCTCCTTGGCACAGATCCTGAACAGACCTTGCAGTTGGTCCTAAATCTTCAGCTCCTTCCCAGCCAGGAGCTGTACTGACCGCACTAAGCGTGCACAGAGCTGCTGATGGCTGCCCTTTTCCTAGAGACAAATTGCCATCAGCAAAGCCTCTCCCAGGCTGTCCCAGCAAAACAGCATGAGTGGAGGGGGGATATGGTCCTGAAGAATGGGGAACTTCCCAGGTAGCTGCCATTAGGAGCACAGCTGAATTAGCTGAAGAAATCTGTGCTCCTGTGCTAACAGAAGAGAGAGGAACACTCAAATGAACCAGCTCTGCCCAGCCCAGGCAATTCTGTTGCACAAATGGATATCTGTGAATCCCTGTTAAAGACCTCTGGTGTTCCTTGAAGAGATTTATAAAGGGACAGAATTCAATCCTTTCACCTACCCTTCTACACACTCTGTTCTTGACAAGAGCTGCTGTTAAACTCCCATTCATTTTTTTCCTTCTCAACACACATTTTTTACAGGTTTACCTGTGATTCCCTTCCCCTGCCTTTGACATCCTTTGTGCCCAAGCTGCTCCAGAGATGGACCAGAGCCCTGTGTACAAAATAGAGTGGATAATGGATGAATACACTCTCATGCTCCCTGTTATGTGCTCCCTCCAAAACAGATCATTTCTGCATGGTACAAACAGTATTCCCAGACTATGTTTTAAGCATTTAAGCTGATGAAGCAAAGATTAGCCTCTCAGAAGTCTATTAACAAACTTAGGAGGGTTGTTTTTTTACCCAGTACGTGTATTTATATATAATTAATGAAGTCTGATGCTTGCAGTACATGCCTCTATCCCTCCTGTATAAATTATTGCTATTATTGGTCCTTGCTGCTTGTCTTTTAAGAAGCTAACAGTGGAAAGGAAGATCTTTCTGTTCCTTTCAGAAATGAAGCCCCAGTATCAATCAGCACAGGGCTGAGCTCAGCCTTTTTCTACCTGCTTTACCTGCCTGAAATCTACATTTCCCTCTCAAACTGTAGGGTTGAGGAATCAGGGGAAAACAGTAGGATTACTCTGAGATAAAAAAGGAAAATGCTGCTTACAAGGAGGTTTGGAAATCCATGCTTGCCTTAACTCAGTCTTTATGCTAGAATCAGTAGGGGGTGAATCTTTGGGGACACTGGTCCAAAGGAGCAAGAAAATGCAAGAAAAACTCACACGCCGCTTCATTTCTCAGAAAAATATTAGCATTGTTCCTGCTCCTCCTCCAGAAGCAGCCATTTGGGATCCCTGAGATAAACCCAACTGTTTCTGTTGTTCTTGCTCGCTTAATCAAACTCTGCTCCCACAGCAGCTCCCCCGCTGCAGCACCTGACAGAGCTCACAGGGCTTTGAGGAGCTTTCCAGCTTCCTCCTCCTCCTCCTCCTCCTCCTCACCCTCCTACCTTCTAACTCTGCTTCCCCCAGCCCCACTCCCAGGCATGATGAGCCTCCCCAAACTCCTGTTTTCTACCATTCTGGTGGACTGTCTGCCATAACCTGCTCCAATTTTCCTTTTTAAATTCTTTTCTATTCCCACAGCTCTTCTGACTCCTCTCAGAGGAGAGAAAGCTCTGACAGGTTGATTTTTCAGACCAGCTGCCTGTTGATAAATAATGATGCAATATTTAGTGGAAATTAACTGATTGCATGGGGAAAAGCAAGCCTGTGGTGATCTGCAGAAAAACAAGGCAGGGATCATCCTTTCAAGCCTCAGCAAAGGAGTTTTGTTGGATGATTAGCTCACAGCAACATCTGCATTGGAAGCAGTTAATAGCTGTATTTTTTAAAAACCATGAACACAAGACTAAGAGCATTTAAAAATATCTGTTCTTGATGTTGCTACGGAGATCTTTATTGTAGCCACTGTACGTGATGTGCATTGATTATATTCCTCAAAGGTAACATTTCTCTCTCAGACTACTAGGAACTGACAATACTCCCCCTTGTAGGAGGTGGTGGGAGGGAGTACACAGGCTGTGGAACCAAACAGCACTTGAGAGGAGCTTTACTCCGTTTTCCAACCCTTAAAAATCTGCAGATGTACAATTGCAGCACTCTGTTAACAGCTTCTTGCCTTTGCAGATATCTCTTGTTTAACACATTTTGCCTTTTTTAAAGCAGAAGGGCTTAGGATCAGTGCTTAGGATCATTGTAATTAGGGTGATAAATGCAGCAATCCTATTATAAAAATAAGGGTTATCATTCACATGGCTGGCAGTGCGTGCATTTGGAGCTCCCTCAGTAAAATGTGAGTAGTTTCAACACATGGCGTTCACATAAAAACTGCATGGACTGCATTGAAGATTTCATTTGTCTTTAAGCTGAGCTGATCAGGTCAGTACCAATGGCAGAAAATGCATTGCTGGTACTCATGTAGTTACCTGGGATGCTTTTTTCAAAAGATTTGAGAAAATGTTGCTGATCAAAAGCAGTTAAGTCAAAATCTTGGCAAAAACCTCCAAATTTTTATTACCATATTCTAAGCTTTACTCGTTCCAATAAAAATAACATTATTTGGAAATACAGCCCTCATAGAACTTCAGTTTCACTTTTTAGATGACAGTTTTCATCTTTCTGGCTTTTTTTTTTTTTTTTTATTTTAATGTTGATTTGGATTAAATAACCTTGTGGGGATGACAAATTTTAGCAGAAATTATTCAGGAACCCAAGCTTCTTTAAGGCTTATTTCAGAGAAGTTTTAAATTTCATATTAAAAATATTTGCTTCAGTTTTTCCATTTGTTAGATGCAGAGCTCAATAAGTAAATTCAAACAGAAGTCTATAGGCTGCATTTCAGGCAGCTGTGGTTTTAGAGACATGCTTCTTAAATCAGGGAAATAACTGAAAAGTTGTAGGCTGGTAGTGGGAGGAAATGCCAATCTGCTGTGATGCTGAGGACAACAAACAGGTTCCTCACTTGTTTGAGCCTGCAGACTGGAATTTCACCTTCTCACTCAATTCAGCATCCTCAGCATCACTTGAGTGCCCAGGAAAAGAGAGAGGAAATCAAACAGATCCAAAACTGTGCAAACACCCATGAGCTTTTTCTTCTGGCCAAATGATGCTACAGGAGTACAGTTTGTCCAAAAAAAAGGGGAAATTGTTCTTCAGTTAAGAGGGATTTGGAAATTTTCCCTTGTCAGAAGTTTGGAAGTGAACATGAAGATCCTTGTTTTAAATTGCATTTCTGCCAGAGATTTCAATCTATTTTACTGATTTTCCATACTCTTTTTCTTACTTATTGTTGTTACTTCCTTTGTGTAGGCAGCTCACTTAGCCCATTCCTCTGCAATGTCTTATGCACAAAAAAAAAAATAGTGTTAAAAAAAGTGTTAAAAAATTATGGCCTAGACTCTGTGTCAAAGGATAAGGCCAGATTTCACTGTTACTACAGAGGTAATACAGTTTTCCAGCTTGCAAAATGTTTGTGGCTTTACAAATTGCTTCAGTCCTCTGAATGTATCACTTTCTGAGTGTGAAACGTGAGGTTGTGCTTCTGGGTGAATTTAAATTTGGCCAATGTTTGTCTTGCTCTGAACAGTAGCAGCACAGACAGAGTGGTATGAAACCAGACTATTAAATAAAGTCTAAAGGGAGAATGCAGGAATTGTAATGTTATGCTTTCTCAGCTGAAATGTGTTATTAATGGTATTTACAGAGATTTCAAAAATATAGCTATTTGTCTTACATAGTTAAACAAAGTAACTCATGTTATTACAAATATGTAGCCCAAATTGGTATGTATATGTATTAAAATACAAACATATGTACATATATTAGAATTATAGTTCAGATATGGTTGCAAGGATCATAATTTGTCATTAAACATGGCCTTTGGGACAGCTTCTGAGAAAATCTACTTGAGTTTGTGCAGAAATATGCTGTGAAGGGAATGAAACTACGTGTGTATAGATTAGCCTTGGGAACCCACATGCATATTTTCATTCTCTGAATACAGAAGCATCAGTACAAGCAGGGGAAAACTTGTAAAATCCTGTTAGTAGGATGAAATAGAAGTAAGAATATGTAAACAAATCTTTCCATTTACCTCCTGAGCTTCTTACCAGTACAAAAGTTATTTTTTCCCCCCCAGATTTATTTACTGATCTACTTTTGAGTGCTTGGAACAAGTTATGTTGATTTTAGTTTAAACTGCTGGGTTGAGGGGAGGAAGGGAGATGCAAGGATCTGTTCACTGGTTCAGCTCCTCACACACATTTACAGATGCTGAGATGGACAGCTTTATGTACAGCCCTGTGAAGGTGCCTCAGAAGTCCCAGGAATGCCAGGGGACAGGACACAGTCATGCCTGCCCACTGCCCTTACACCTAACACACCTTTCCCACAAAGTACATGAGCTGATCAGTAATTTCAGTAATTTCCTTTTTTTTTTTTTTTTTAATTGTTTTAATAGCTTGAGACTTTGTATGAAACTTAGCAGAGATGCTAAGGTGAATAATAAAGAAATCCCAGAGTCTTCCTTTTCTGAGAAAACTTCAATATGACCTAAAATTTCTGAGATACTCCCTCCAGCTTGAAGAGCTGGAGCAGGTTCCCCCAAATCTCCTGTTCCTCTGCTTCTTTTCTCTTTCCAGCAAAGCCAGCATCAGGATCCATGGAGGCTGTGAGCAGCTACAGGAATCCAGGACCTGCCACAGCTTGTCACCAATCCCAGGGCTGGAGCTGCTGGAATTGGATTAACGAGCATTTGCACAATTAATCACTCTCCCAGGACATGAACTCGGGCTGGGATTGTGGCAGTGCCAGGTGGTTCTTTGCCCCCAGTGCAGCCCTTTGCCCTCCCTGCTGCAGGACACAGAGGCTGATAAAGGGTCAGATACAGAGACTGATAAAGGGATAAAGGGTCAGATACAGAGGCTGATAAAGGGTCAGATACAGAGGCTGATAAAGGTCAGATAAAGAGGTGATAAAGGGTCAGATACAGAGGCTGATAAAGGTCAGATACAGAGGTGATAAAGGGTCAGATACAGAGGCTGATAAAGGGATAAAGAGTCAGATACAGAGGTGATAAAGGGTCAGATACAGAGGCTGATAAAGGTCAGATACAGAGACTGATAAAGGGATAAAGGGTCAGATACAGAGGGTGATAAAGGGTCAGATACAGAGGCTGATAAAGGTCAGATACAGAGGTGATAAAGGGTCAGATACAGAGGCTGATAAAGGTCAGATACAGAGGCTGATAAAGGTCAGATACAGAGGTGATAAAGGGTCAGATACAGAGGCTGATAAAGGGATAAAGAGTCAGATACAGAGGCTGATAAAGGGTCAGACACAGAGGCTGATGAAGAGATGGACAAAGAGGCTGATAAAGGGATAAAGGGTCAGATAAAGGGTCTGATGAAGAGATGGACAGAGGCTGATGAAGAGTTGGACATAAAGGCTGATAAAGGGTCAGACACAGAGGCTGACAAAGAGATAAAGAGTCAGATATAGATATATATCATATATATATGATGAGGGTTGAACATACAGGCTGATGAAGCATCAGACATAAAGGCTGATGAAGGGTCGGACATCCAGACAGATGAAGAGTCCCTCTCTGAGCCACAGGACTGCAGCCCAGCCACGTGTGCAGCCCTGACCTTTCCACAGGGGTGATCACCTCCAGCAGCAGGGAGGGAAGGAGGGAGGGAAGGAGCTCCCTTGCCATGGCCTGATTTGGCTGAGCTGATCTGGAGGCTAACAAGACACAGCAGATGCTCCACGACCGGCAGCTGCCAGACATGACCAACTACCTGTGGCCTGATGCAGGGAATTACACTTTTAATGAAGGGCAAGTGAGGCACAAAACCTCCCAGGGACCCTCATCTCAAACCCCACATTCATCCCTGAAGTGTGTATTAACCCTTTAGCCAGTGAATCCCTGTGCAAACCAAAATTGCTTTTTAATGCAGTTTCCTGAAGCATCTCCATCAGCCAGAGGCTGCTTTGGACTAATCCAGGAAATGAGCCAAGCATTAAAAAAAATAATGTGAGGTTATGGAACATCAAAAACATATTGACCATAGTGTAATTATACTTGAAATGGATTAGGGAAAGTAGCTAAAACAATCTCCATTCTGAATAAGATAATTTGGGAGCTTGCAAGAGGGCCTTGGGGAGGGTGCCTGCAATTCTGAGTAGGGATGTGAATGTGCTTCAGAGCACGTAAGGCAAAGGTACCAGAGTGAACACTAAATGACAAATGTGATCATCACTGTCCCAAACATATCACTTTGCAGAGCTTAAGCAAGCTGGCATTTACATGAATACCACAAGTCAGCAAAGGAAATGCAGGAAAAAGCGAAATACGTGTGACAAGTCTCACCCGCATCTGTGAATTAAGTTACAGTTTCTGGACTTAAGATGTACCAGCAGACAGGGAATAAAGGAAATCTTCAGTTTGCCTTGCATTCTGGTAATACTAAAAACCTGAATTTGTTATATTTACAATTAAAATAGCTGGTTTAATTTTTTTTTTTTAATCTTGGAAAAGTTATCTGAGAGCTACAGTTCCTAAGTGGAGTATCTTCCTTCATGATATAATAAAAACCAGAGTCTGTGTAAGATAGCAACAGAATCCCTAATTAAGAACCCAGATACTTTAAGCTTGAGTATCATGAGCCTCTTGAAGTAAGTATCCAAAGCATCTTTACATCCAAAATGTTAAGCTCTTGATTAAACAAGCAGAACATACTTTAAAAGATAATTAAAGATGAGCTTCAGTGAAAATACTGGGTTTGTATTTGGGCCAAACTAAATCTTGGATGCAAACCCTTGCTGTCTTTTTTGTTTTAACATGTTCAGATCCAAAGTGGTTGGGCTCTAAGTCACTGTTACCAAAAAACTCAAGTGTTGTACTTGTTTCAGGTAAGATTGATAAATGACAGCATCCCTGTTGTGAGACAGATTATACTAGATCTGCAAATTTGGACCCAGAGTTTTTCTTTTTCAGAAGTGTCAATTCACATCTTTATTCAGCCAGTGGAGTTCTTTTGTTTTTTTCCTCTTGCTGCAGGCAATATTCACAATTTCAAAGTAAATTCTGTAGTTTCTCTTTATCTCTGAAAACTGAGGGTTGGATATGTCAGGTAGGATCCACTAAAAGCAATATCTAATATGCACTTCCATCTTGAAAAAAATAAATCTTCCAGTGAGACATTTCTAAGATAGGAATAAAACCTTCCAAAATTCTCAGTTGCCCTCCTTAAAAATAACTAGAAGTTGGGGGATGCATGTGTCATATTTTTTAGTAGGATAAATGGATGCATTAATGCAAGAGAGCCAATGATTTTTTCCAGCTGACTAAATGCTGGTGGTTCACTGCAGCATTAACACAGCCTAAATATGATTGAGTCACCCAAACTGGAATTTTTTCCCACAAAATTCTGAGTGGGGGAATTTAGATTATAATAGTGAAATGTACTTGAGAGATTTGGAAATGAATATAGAACCCCAAGCAATGGATTCTCCTCTGGACAAGGAATGGGCTCAGAGGGGGCATGAGACAAATTCGAACAAATCTCCTCAGGGCCCAGCCAGAAACAGGGTGAGCTCTCTCTGCCAGCTCTGGGAGCAGACTCACAGTGCAACCTGCCCCTAAAAAGGCAGAATTAAAACAAAAGTGGGAATTCAGATGGCATCAAAGGAAATCTCACCCGAAGCTCCAGTGTTTTTAAAGAGGTTTATACCAATAAAACACAGAATTGCCTGATATTAAGGTAACACTGTTCTTGGCAGAGTTCCGAACCAGAACTGGAAGAAGTACCAATCACTGTGTTTCCTTTTTTTTTGGGTTTTAACACATCTTCAGCATTGGAGCAGAGCAGCTGTTCCCTGTACTGAATTTGTAGAAGCCTGAGGACAGTCAAAGTGAAAAGACACCCGCCAGCTGTCTGTCACAGTGCAACTTGCAGCAGTCTTTGTGTTTAATAGCCTTCAATGGATTGTTTTTTCCTCATGAATTTACCTAATCACTTTCTAAATCCTGTTTCATGCAGCACCATGAGAATGATAATCTAATTTTGGTCTCTAAGAGATGTAATACAAAAACAATAGGAGGCCTAGGAAAGAATGAAATCATTTTGCCAACAGATATTGCAAAAGAAGGCAACAATTCCACTCCAGTGATGAAGAAAATTACTAAAACCACTCATTACAAAACATCCTGCTTTGAAAAACAATCTATTTAGACTACTTTGCAGTTCTGAAAAAAATAAAACCCACCCATCTGTAACTGCCTTTCCAAGATTGTGGTGTGGATGTTTCTTTCCTTGGTTCCACAACATGAACTTTAAAGTGTGCAGCTTTGCCTGCTCCTGCTGCTTGGGGTTACAGAAAATGCTCCTAAAGCCCAGTGATCCTTGGACCAGGCAGGAGGGAGATGGATTGAGACAAATGTTCCCAAGGCACCCCCACTCCTTGCTTAGAACAGGACAATTGCCTCAAACATATCCCTTCTGTGAATTTATGCTACTTGCTCTGTGTTATCAATTATGGAACTCTGCATATTTTGCAATCTTTGTGCACTATCATTGTTGAAATCTCCCACAAAAGCGTTGAAATTAGATTTGCTGCCGTCATGTACTAAATTGATTTACAAATGAAAAGAGTATTTTCCTTATTTAAATACAGGTAAAATATCCCTTTTAATAAACTATTTCCTAGTACTTTTAAAAAGATCAGTATAAATATAGGCCTTTTTATTTTGCATGTCTTGAGCCCCATTTAATAATTTCCAGCTATTCAAAGAGTAAACAATTGAGTACATTCTACAGAGTTTTACAAAGCTCTGTGTAACCAGGGTGAAATTGGTGAGACTACATAAACCTTTCTATTCATCTAGACTTCCAGAAAATGCAAATAAGACCTTCCAAATGGAAGCCAAAGTAAAATATGTTCCTAAAGGCCCTTTTTAGACAGTATTAAAATGAATCTTCATTTTCTCCTCTACCTGCCAAATTTAAATATCTTTTCCTTTTATTTCAATCCCATGTTATATAACATTTTTGCACAATCGTTTTGTATTCACGTTAACACATTTGCTATTTCCCTCCATTCTCCCACTCTCATTGAAAACTCTAAAACACGCCCAACTCTTGCTTCAGAACGTGGCTTTTAAGATAACACAGCTCCTGTTGAAAATGTTCCCGGGGAAGGAGAAAAGCCATTACTGAGCTGAACGTTTCCGAGGCTCTTAAGCTGCCATCAGGTGTACAGAATGTGCCAAATTCCCTATTCTGCTTGTCTAACAGGAGAAAATACTCAATTGAGACATCTGCAACATGACTTTTTTTTTCATCCTCCTGCTGTTCCTCCTGACCCAAAAGCAAGGCTGCTATTGCCTTTTTGAATAGATTAGTCCTTATCTGAAAAGCCATTTAGTTGCAAATCCCAAACCTTTCCATTATTCCCACGTTTGGCTGTGTTAGCCACGGTGAAGGTAACAGAGCAGCTCAAATGTTGGACTAATGACCTCTCTGGCATTTCTAAAGGAGTGCTCTGTTAAACACCCAGGCATTTCAACTTTCAGTCACAAGACCTATAAAAAATTCATACTCTGAATCTCTAGTTTCAAACCACAGCACTGCATCATTAAGAGCTTTTCAATCCTCCCACCCCACACACTTTACGAAGGGGGATGGGGAAGAGAGCTTTTATCTTCTTGGCAATAAAATTTCACATTTTCTTCTCCTCTTGTTTGCATTTTTAAGCAGTCCTGGAGATTGGGGGAAAAAACAACCAACAATGGGAGCATGAGTTTTCTTTTATTCCATAAAAATATAACATTATCAAAGGACTTTTAGCTAGGTATTTAGTGTAAAAGAGTGTAAAAAACAAATTGAATGATTAAAGTAACTTTTGCCTCATTTGTTGCTGCCTTTCAGAAATCATAAAACTTCTATTCCAAGACTGAAAGAAAAGACTACCCCTGACAAAGGGAAGCACCTGGAAAAACAGTGTACAGCTGTACATTCTCTAGCAGTACATACATTTTTGATCTGGCCCTTCAATGAGTTTGCTGAATAACAGAAGTGTCTTTTGGATATATGTTTATATTTTCCAGTAAAAATATGGGTATTTCCTATGACAATTCTGTAAGCCGAATTTGAACGGCTCTTCCAAGTTAACCTCTCAGAATGTTCATAATTATTCTGAAGGGTCCCTGCATGCTGTAGCCCTGCCTCATGTCACATTTCTTCTTTCTCTCCTCGCTCACTGGTTTTGAAGCAGTGTTTTAATGTCCATCCTCCCTGTAATGTCCAATGTCCCCAGTTGGATGGGCTGTCACTGGCTGTGCGTGACACATCTGTCACCTCCCTGCAAGGTTCTGAGCAGCCTGGGCTGTGAGATCCCTCCTCTGCTTTCCTCTGTGAGCTCATCGAAGCCAGTTTGTCCTAAAACAAACCTCTGTCCTTGGTTGTCCTACCCACAGGACAGCAGCGGCCTCACACACATCAGAGGATGAAATATCACGCAAAGCTCTCAGCTTTCTTTTCTTCAGGCTCCTTCTCTCCACAGGCTTGGTAGGGCTTTTTTACCTCATGCACTCAATGACGACTTTTAAGCACAAGTAGATAGCTGGATGGGACGGAAACAGATTTATATCTCATCACCAATAATAGCAGAGCTGGATAAAATGTCATCTGGGCAAGGTTTTGGGGGTTTTTTTTGAATGTGCTAAAAGTATCTCTCATCAGAGGAAACACGGAGGTTTCTAGGAAGTCACACAACGCCCACGAAAACAGACTTTATGTCATCGCCCCTCTCCGGAGCAATTTCACCGAAGCAATCCCCACCCACCCGCCGATTTTTGAAGTTGCTCCATGTCCTTTTTCTGTCACCGCCCCTCGGTGCTCCTCAGGCGACCAAGTGCCACGGACACCGGTCACCTTCCCACGGGCGGCGCGTCCCCCTGCCCGCACCGCCACACGGGGCACGGCCACACCGGGCACCGCCACACCGGGGACCGGGCCCGGCCACACACCGGGCACCGCCACACCGGGAGCGCGCTCTTAGCGGGTGTCGGAACTTGCCCGCGGAGCAAATCAGGGGAGCGCTCACCGGGGGCGGTCGCGGGAGCGCGCCCCGGCACAGGGTCTTGGGACGGTGCGCCGGGAGCGGGTACGAGGAGCGCGCCCCGGGAGAGGATTCCCCGGGAGCGCGCCCTGAGAACGGGGCTCGGGAGCGATTTTGGGGAGCGCGCCCTGGGAGAGGAGTCCCTGGGAATGTTTCCAGGGAGCGCGCCCTGAGAACGGGTTTCGGGAGCGAGCTTGGGGAGCACGCCCTGAGCACGGGTCTCGGGATAGATTTTGGGGAGCGCGCCCTGGGAGAGGAGTCCCTGGAAGTGTTCCCAGGGACCGCGCCTTGAGCACGGGTCTCGGGAGCGAGCTTGGGGAGCACGCCCTGAGCACGGGTCTCGGGAGCGAGCTTGGGGAGCGCGCCCTGAGCACGGGTCTCGGGAGCGAGTCTGGGCAGCGCACCCCGGGCCGTCTCTCGGGAGCGCGCGCCGCCCCTCACGGCCGCGGGTGACCCCTCCGCGCGCGCCCGCCCCGCTCCGCCCACGCACCCCTCCCTCCCGCGCACGCGCCCGCCGCGCCGTGACGCCACAGCGGCGCCCGGCGACATCACGTAACCCTCTGGGCCCGCCAATCGGAGCGCGAGGAGGGCGAGGCCGGCGCCGCTGGTTGGCTGCCGCCGCCGCCCCGCCCCGCCCCGCGGCCGGCGGCGGGGGGGACCCGGATGAGGCGGCCCCTGGCGGCCGCGGCCGTTAAACGCCGGCGGGGCGCGGGCGCGACCCCCGCGATGGCGGCGGCGCGGTGAGGGCGGCGCGCCCGGGGCAGCGCGGAGGCCCGAGGATGCCGCTGCTCTACGTGATCCTGCTCTCGGCGCTGGCCGGCTGCTGCCTCACGCTCCTGGTGCAGCTCCTGCTCGTCTACAGGAGGAAGCCGGAGCCCCCCGGGGCGGACGGAGCCTACGGCGGCATCGTCTACACCCGCGTGGCGGCCGAGCACGGCCTCAGGGAATACCTGCAGGGCGCGGAGCCGGCCGGCGGCCCGGCGTCCGCGGAGCCAGCCCCCAGCCCGGCCCCGGCCTCCGCGCCCGCCGCCGCCCCGGGCCCCGATCCCGGCCCCAAGCAGCAGCACCAGCACCAGCAGCCACCGCAGCAGCAGCCGGAGCCCCCTCCAGCCCCCTCCTCCCGCGAGGAGACGTGCCACTTCCTCAATGCCATCTTCCTCTTCCTCTTCAGGGAGCTCAGGGACACTGCCCTGGTCAGAGACTGGGTCATCAAGAAGATCAAGGTGGAGTTCGAGGAGCTGCTCCAGGCCAAGATGACAGGGAAGGTGCTGGAGGGGCTCAGCCTCAGGGAGGTCTCTCTCGGCGATGTCCTGCCTGTCTTCAAGTCCGTGAAGCTGATCCGGCCGGTGGCCTGCAATGAGGAGGGCTGTCCCGAGGAGCTGGCCTTTGAGGTAGACCTGGAATACAATGGTGGCTTCCACCTGGCCATCGATGCCGACCTGGTGTTCGGCAAGTCGGCCTACCTGTTCGTGAAGATCTCCCGGGTGATGGGGAGGCTGAAGCTGGTCTTCACACGCCTGCCCTTCACTCACTGGTCCTTCTCTTTTATGGACGACCCCGTGATTGTCTTTGAGGTGAAGTCTCAGTTTGAAGGGAGGCCCATGCCTCAGCTCACTTCCATCATAGTGAACCAGTTCAAGAAAGTGATTAAGCGCAAGCACACCTTGCCCAATTATAAAATCAGGTGAGTTGGCCTGCGTCCTCAGCGTTATTTGGGTGCTTTGCAGCTGAGTTGCTGTTTTGCTCTTAATGGGTGCTTAGCACGGTACATTGCTTGTCTGCTGGCAGGAGCTTTCCTGAAAGGAAGGATCATTTTCTATTTATGACAGGTGAAGAAGCCTTGCACAGTGGGGTTGTTCCATGCCCTCCTCTGGGTGTAACTAAGTGGCAGAATCAATACGTATGAAAAGTTTGGGGGTCTTGTCAGGTGTGTGACGATAGGACCACGATGTCCCTCTTTGGAGGATGGCTCCATGGAGAGTGTGTGCATTTGGGGTGTCCTCCCAAGCTCCTGCCCTTGGTGTGAGCCACCAGGGCAAGGCTTGTGGCTGCTGCTTACCTCTAGAGGTGAGGTGATTGTTGCTTAATGTCAGAAAAGGTAGAGTTCTCTGTGTAAGGAATATTTTTGAGATCCCATGATATAGGCAGTCTGCTTCTTTTCTGGTCTGCTGAATTCCCTCAGTAAATCTTGGGGGAAGTCTGAAAGTTGATAAGAGAACTATCACCACTGCTGTGGGAACTAAACCTTCTGGGTTTCTGCTTTTTTTTTTTTTTTTTGGGGGGGGTATTGTAGTAGCTTTCCTTTACAAATGCACACACTGCAGCGCAGACTGCATTATATAGTGAATATAATGGAATATGCCCTGATACTTCTGTAGCAGAAGTGGCAAGAGACATGTTCACTTTGTTTCTATCCCATGATAATGATATTGAGTGTCTTACCACTGCTCAGGTACTGTTTCCTTTCTGTTGAGTCTCACCACTCTCAGGGCACCACGTTTCCTTTCTCTTTTGTTTGTTCTTTTGAGCTTTTGTTATGTGTTAAGTAAGGATTTTAGGTTTGTTTACAGCATTCCTCTGCAATAAGCCTTTTCCCTGAAATTCGTGAGAGATGAGCAACTGAAAATGCCTGTTTGAGTTTTGAAGTGTAATTAGCTTTGTAGTGGTGTAATTTCTGAAGACTTTTCAGCTGCTTCCCCTGCAATTGAATGTATGAGTGCTCTCATGAAAGTGGATTTTTAAAATATCCAAGATTTGGATAGCCCTAACAGAGCAATAAGTTTTTTTGAGTAATGTAGTGGCTCTTTCAAGTTTTGAGGTGCTGAACTCTCCAGAGGAGAGCAATCCCTGGCCAGCAGGGAAGCTGTCACGGCAGGTTTGCTTCCATTCTGTTGCTGTTTTGGAAAGGGTGAAGCTGCAAAGTGGAGAGGAGCCCGAAGGAGAGGTTGGGATTGCACAGTCGTGGTGCAGAGTCAGCACTCCCAGCACACTCAGACAGAACAAATGATCTTTGCACTCCAGACAAGTTTTTAGGATTCCTGTGCAACCTGTGATGGGTGATGTGCTCCCCCCCTCCAGCAGATGAGGACAGACATCTTCAGTTTGCCTCTGAGAGATGCAGAGGACAGTGAGGTATTCTCATCATTTAGTTGGAGACAGTCAATTTTTCACGGGTTTCTCAAATTTTCTGCCCCCATAAAGAATGAATGAGGCATGTGTGAGGGACTGGAGGGGCAAATAAAGAAGCAGAGTGCAGAGCCTGAAACAGAAATGAGAAGTGTGATGATAGAAGGTAACTGACACTCAGAATGATATATGAAGCATAAATAATTCTAAAACTAAGAAGAATTAACAGTTAACTTAAAATGTTCTCTGTGGTTGAAGGAGTTGGGAATCTCTGAATGCTTCAGAGGAAAAAGCAATACCATAGCTGATTTTCCCACTGGATAGTGGGCTGGTGGCCTGCTGTGCTCAGTGCAAGTGTCCAACCCTGCTTGGTGCTTCTGAATTTACATTTTATCCCATGCACCGAAGGTATCCTTCCCACCCCCGTGTTGTGAGGGGACACCAAGGCTCAATGCACATGAACGGAATTGTCCTCAGGGAGGAGGGTTGGCTCCTTGGTGTCCCAGCTGTCCACACCATGGCATTTACAGCTTCAGCTGGGAGCCTTGAGCTGTCCACAGGGGCCCAGGGTTTTCTGGAGCACAGACTAAAACTGCAAATTCTTGCTCAGCGTGTCCAGGCTGGGTTTAGGCAGGTGAATCCCCACTCTTGGGAACAGCTGAGCAGTAGCAGTGCACGCTTAAGTGGTGGCACAGCTGAGAGTTCAGGTGTCACTGGAAGCTGGTTTGGAAAATCAAGCCCCTTGCTGATAAGATGCAAAAGTGGGGCTTTAAATTGGAAGATTACATTGGATTTGGGATTATGGTATGCTAATATATTGCTTAGCAAAGAATATCCAGGAGAAAGTCAGGAGTTTCACAGCTGCTTAATAATAACCTCTTACCTTACCTAAAGCTGAAAAGTTTCTCATCTACATGAAATGTGATTATTCTCTCCCGTTTTTTCCCCATTGCCCACATGTCCTTAAGTACATAGAATTCGCTTCCATGTGTAGTTCAAAACCCTTTTGATGTCTCCCTGCTCTTGCTCAAGTAACTTTGTAAATAAAACTTCGGATAACAGCGATTGCAACTTTGTAAACAAAGGTACTTGGAGTGTGAGGAGTTCTCTCTTTGTGGGGCCAAAAAGGGGCACTTTGCTACTCTGTTGGCTTCCACATTGACGATCACAAAAGAGTTTTATCTTGCTTCAAGGTGTTAATTAGTATATAAAAATATGCCATTTTCCTTGTCTTTTGTGTTAGGCAACTTCTAGAGGTTGTTACTGAGTGGTGAACGGCATACAAAGAGAACTTTTGCCAGTAGTTGATTTTGAACATGTTATAACTCAGTTTGTGTTACAGATCCTGACCTCCTCTGTTGTTCAGTTACAAAATACTGTATTTAAAAATATATATATTCCTATGTGCACTGTCTGTTACTAAAGCCAAATTACTACTCAAGTACTTTGTATTCTTTCCAGTTAGGTACAAAATTTATGCAGCACAGCAGTGCTGAGTATTTTCTATCATCCATTTCTACAAGCTTTGTGTGATCTGCAGAACTGTACCTTGAAAGCAGGAAAAGGCATCTTGCATTCCTGCTGCACTCCTCAGAGTCTAGGGAGAGGCAGTGAAGCCTAGTTTAAGTGCATGTAAAGTTTGTCTAACATTTTATGCACATTTTTCTCCATAAAAGCAATTGTCTACTAATTGAAAAAGAAGGGTTGTGCTTTATGTCTAAACTAATAAGTAGTAATTTGTGTTTTACTCTAATAGCATGTAATCACTTTTCTCTGTCTCTTTAATAAATGTGTTTGTGTCTGGCAAAACCCCCTGTTCTGTAGCTGCTCTGCTATTGAATGGGAATTGCTGTCTTGTGTAGTAGATTTGAGGAAATCCCTGGATGTAAGGCTGTGGATAAAATCCAGTGACTGTAGGCTAGGTTTGTTTTTTTGGGGTTGTTTCTTTTTTTTTGGTCATAATTGATAAAGGATGTATGCAACTCTGTTGATAATAGCAATAGTTAAATGTTTGTATTTAATGTTAATGTATTTGCTGCTTTATTCTAGAAATGCAAACAGCTTTTTCTGCAAACATTTTGGTATGTCAGAGCAGTGTCTTGTTCAGATGTGGGGAAAACCTAATACAACCTTGTTTTCATGTAGATTTCTTTTGATAGACCAGGGCAATGAATGCTATCAGCACAAAGTGGAGTTTATCTTGTAACCTGAGTCCAGCTTTTGGTTTGTCATTGTATGCACTCCAACAGTTCTTTAATGCTGTGGACACTGTTCATGGGGGTTTTAACTTTATCATGTCCCTTTAACAGTGGCCATTAAGGTGGTTAATAGGATTTAGAGGCACAGAGTAGGGGCTGTTTCAGGTGTCTGATGGTGCTGCTGCAGTACTCGTGGGTTCATCTGTGTTAGCTCTCTAATGAGCTCTACCTTGCTCATTAACCTTTTATTAAGTTGCTTATGGTGACAGCCTTGCTGTGCCCTCTCTCACCTCTGGCTTATCAGTACACTGATTATGCTGTGGCCAGCATGTTCTTAATACTTGGGTGTATTTTTTCTCTTTTGCACAGCTCTTGATCTTGCTTTTAGATTTTGGAGAGGTTTGGGTGTCAGGTTGTTTCTAGCCAATAAAAATACACTTTGCCCTAACAAAGATCCAAAGCCTGTTGTGTATGTGTAAAGTGCTTCTTCTGCCAGATTTTAACTTCCTGCTGTTTCTTAAGCAATGATGTAAAAAAACCTGACAGTTTTTTTTTTTTTTTCTTGAATTAAACATCTCACAAGTTCATCCATTCTAGGCAGACCAGGTGTTGGTTAAGCAATAGGTCAGTTCTGTATATTTTAGGAATGTTTGGATCATATTCCAATATAGGAACACTTTGTTTCTTGGTTTGTTACATTAAAAAACCCAACTCTTTTGTATTGATGCTGGTCTGCTTTGAGAAAATCTGTTTGCTTTGTTTTAATGCATGCTACCACTGAGGGGAATAACTTTTCTTTGTAAGTATTCTCATAAAGCATTGCTTCTACCATTTCTGTATTGGATGTTTACAGGACCTCCTCTGGCCACTGTCAACATGAATTGTCCTTAGAACTGATCATTTGCAATATATTTAGTCATGTTAAATAGTTTTATGCTTTATTTGGAAGCTGAGGCTATATTGAATTTCTCTAGGAAGAACAATTAAACAAGCCTATTTCTATTTACCATTATAGAATGCAATTTGAGAGTTACATAGTAGTTTCTTATTTTTGGCAAAACTTAAGCCTAGAAGTAATTTAAATAGATATTGATTTGAAATGTGTTTTACAATAGAAATTACTTCATAATATGGAAATTGATGTATTGGAAAAAGTATAAAATAAAAAAAAAACATGTATTATTCATATGATGAGGCAGGAGTACCAGAAATAATCAGATTTTGGGACTGTGATCATGTCTGTGCTTCAGAGACCTTTCTCTGTAGCTGCTGCAAAGGGAAGGTTTTTCTTTTTGAGTGGATTTCCACAGCAGTTGATAAGAATCTCTCTAGTTAAATCTGTAAGACACCCCTGTTTGAAGTTCTCATTCCTGCTGCTGCTGATGGGAAAGAAGGCTGGTTTGTTTGTGGTTCTATTTATTGGGGTTTTTAATGCCATGCCTGTTTTAGGTACAAAAATAATCTACTGTACAAAAGCATTAAAACCCTGCAGGAGTCCTTTTCTGAGTCCTTTTCTGCTCTGCAATTTGATGGTAAAGCAGCACTGTGATTTTCACATGTCCCAGAGACACTGCCCTGAATGATGGCAGCACAGACTGTTCTGCTCATGGCAAAGGGGACATAATTTCACTCAGTGGATCTGTCAGTCTCTAGTCAGTAGTTCCATGCTTGGAAGATCATCTTAATAATGGACAAGCAGCTTTGCTTTGTCTTACAGGAATTGGATAAATGGGTCTGTCGGCAACCTGACACACAACGAACACAACTAAACCTCAGAACAGCAAATAATTATTTCCTTTTTTTTTTTCTTTTTAAGGATGCTACATGTAGAAGGAAGATTTTGGAACTGCAGAGCTTTTTACTGGTTTTGGTTTTTTTTTTTTGGGAGGGTTCCATCTCAGGCTTACATAATTTCTGGAGGGTCACTAAGTACCAGTTTCTTCAGAGCGTATGAAATTATATGGTACAATGGCTGTATGTAAGTCTTATGTAGCTAGCAAGTTCAAATCCTTTGGTTCTAAGGGGTTTGAAACATTTTTAGTCATCTTCCCCAGCTCCAGCACTTCATGAGTTTTCACTCTGGAAAGACTGAATTCTGAAAGAATGCCAGTTTGAAACTTGTTCATGGTAAAGTCAGAAGTAATGAGTGCCCAGCTACATACCAGGCATTTCCCAGCACACAGGTGGCATTCTTTGCAGCTTAAGAGTGAGCCTTTTTCTGTGGTTAGTCAACAAATCCTGCATTTCCTATTCTTACCTCCAAGGGTGAGGAGCTAACACATCACTGATTTGAGATGGATTAGTGAAAAAACTGCGAGACAGAGGTGTGGGGCAAAGAGAAAATGTCAGCTGGAGGGAGTGATGGATGAAGGTACAGGATAAAGGAATGTTTTGATCATTAGCATCTGCCTTTGCTGCAGCTGGAAATCCAAAAGGCATAATTGGTCTGACATGAAAACAGGACCTCCTTCAGCTTTTCTTCTTTATTTTCATGTACAGTATATAAAACACTGTACAGTAATAATGTAAAGAAAATTACCTCATTTAATCCTTTGCTGGTTTGTGTTAGAAGTCACTTGATCTTAGTCCTGCAGTGAACTTTCATGTGGATAGTGAATAAAGACTGAAAAATCTGCTGAGATTTATTTAGTACTTGATGGAGTTTTGCATGCACCAGCATTGAGACCACATTTCTGTTCATCTGGACTCTGCCCTTGAACTGATCATGCTGCTCAGTGAGCACAAATATGGATCTTTTTATTCAGTTGTCCTCATTGCTTTCAATGCATTTAAATAAATATTAAATAAGCAGTAGTAGTGTTTGTTTTTTTAAGGGTAACTTATTTCAAAATGTAGATCATATAGGAGTTAATCACTTCACTGAGCTGTGGGCACCTAAGAAATGTGAGGATGGTAAGAAATGTGAGGATGGTAAGAAATGTGAGGATGGTAAGAAATGTGAGGATGGTAAGAAACGTGTGGGCAGTTTCTGAGCCTGTCTGCTGGAGCAGGGAGGTGTGCTCAGGCTCTGGAACTGGGCTGTTCTCAGCCACCTTCTACAAGCTATATTATGATTTTTAGGCTCTGTAATAGGCAGTATGATTAGTGTCCCCCACTTGTCACGTGTAACTGAGCACTGGGTTTTCCTGAAGCAGATTATTTCAAGGAAAAGGACACAGAATTTGCCTGTGAATATCTGTAGCTAATACCGCTCTCAGTAGTTCATTGGGTGTAAAAATGTAGGAGGCTTTTTTGTCAAACCTATTTGTATGTATTAAATGCATGAAACAGTTAATCTTTTATTCAAATGGCACTTGATCAGAAAGCCCTTAAAAGCAGCCTGGGTGAGCACAGTGGGTTTTAGTGGGGTAGAGCAGTTCAGTGCTGGTGAAGCTCAGCCTCAAGCTGCTGCATTCACTGTTGGAGCTGATCCTTCCATGTTGTGGCTTTCTGTGGGAAGCTGCTTATTCTGCATTCCTGCAGGGATGGCCTAAAGTCACCCAGTGTGCTCCTGTGTTTGCACTTCATGTTCACACTTGTTTGATTTGAAACTGTTGCAACATTTGGGTATTCTTGATGTTATTTTTTTTTTTAGAGTATAGTAAAAGACTTAAAATATAACACTTCTAGGATTAATAAGCTTTATTTTCTTAACTGAGTATGGAGAGGAATTAGCAACTCACATAGGTAGGTTACATGAATAGATAATTTGTGTCACCCCAGTCTGTTAAAATCCCTGAATTGTGGAACTACAGGAAACTTTGTGTGGTGATCTCAAACCATCCTTTCACTAGAAAACAAGCAATGATCCAATGTGATGATGAAGATTCCTACACCTGCCCAAAGCCATTTGGGTACATCTGATTCCCTAAGCACACCCTACCTTGTGGAGCCCTGCCTGAGTTCAGTCCCCTCACGACTTTCCTGTAGGACCCAGCTGGGGGCTGGCAGGGTTTTGGACCTGTCTGTGGCCAAACACAGCTCTGCAAAGTGCCAGGAGATGCTGGGTATAGCAGAGAATAAAAGAAAGAGGGGGAAAACCTTAAATTTTGTGAGGTAAAAAACGCACAGAAATTACGTTCAACCCTGAGCTAGGCTCTGGAGAGCTACCTGGTTTGATTTTTTATTTTTTTTCCCTACTAGCTGCTCTAATTCTATTTAACCTTAAAGCTACTGAGTACAACTTCCCTTCATAACATCTAAATTCTGCTGTTTGGTGCTGCTGGAGCTCAGCAGAACGGGCTGTGAGCAGCAGTGTCCCCTCCATTAAAGCTCTTCCATGAGGAATTCTACTACACCAGCACACTTCACCCATTTTTGAAGGCTTCCCAGATGCCATAAAGCTCTGTCTGAAATAGAGTGTATTACAATGATCAGACACTGATAATTAATCAGACAGTTACACTCAAAGGCAGTAATTAATTGCCAGATATGATGAGCATAAAATTTAATTAGGATAATCACTTGGGAATTAATTTTTTGGCAGTTTTTTTGTTGCTCTGGCTGAAAAACTTAGAGGGACACTTTGAGATGTAAATTCAAATCATTATTTCTTACTTTGTCTTTTAGAAATGATCTGATGATATCCAATGGAAATCAACACTCACATACTTTGTTCCTGACTTTCTTTACTGAGACTGATGCTAAGCAGGATATTTTCCTGCATCAGTGTCAATGGCAACATTGCTATGAAAAATGCTCACTCAGAAGGAAATGTGTACAAATATTAAAATTCACTTTTGTAATGGCATTAAGTACAAGATTGTGGTGTTTGCCAGTGAAATGAAGAAATACTGGTAGTAACTACTACCACATGTGTAAAATGCTTTAAATTATACTTAAACCTGTGAAAAATATCCTGTGACATAAGTTTTATGTGTGTTATCTTAAAGGTAACCCATTGAGTAGTAAAATTAAAATGGACTTTTTAATGAATGTCACTTGTGTAGTAAATGGTTTAAACCATTATTGTTTGCCTGAACTGAAAAAGGAGGAGTAAAAATGGAAGATCCCAGTCTGGTGGTGACATGGCACCAGGGTTCCTGGTGGTGTTTAGATCACCTCTGAATGATCTGGCTTGGTGAATAGTTCCTAAGTAATTAACCAGAGGAAATTACTCCAAAAACTTCAACAGTTGTGTGGTTTTTGTTGGTTTGATGTTTTTTTAAAGAATAACCATATACTTGCTAACAAAACTTGATGCAGTGTGTTAGAAGAAACAAAACAAGCCCAATGTTTCCAAGCAAAGAGTGAATTAGAAAGGGAGGTGGGGTGGGAACAGCAGTGATAGGCAGTGGTATTGTTCTAAAACAATTCTGCAAAAACTCAGATGGTTTTTCTATTCCTCTGTTCCTCTGAATGAAGGGCAAATTAGAGAAAGTGTCCAAATTCATCATTTGAGCAGCTGCTTCTATCAAATGTAATCACAAGTTGTAATGTGCCATGAGTGCTGCAGGATTGGGAAAGTGCAGGAATCCTTCCTGTTAATTAACCTGCCAAACCCTTCCTGTGTTTGATTGTCACCAGTGGTGCCACAGGTCATGTCCAGACTGAGCTTCTGTGTTACTTGATCCTGTTTACCCTGTGGCTCTAGAAATAAACTGCTGTGACTTGCCTGGGGTGTTGGCTTTGCTTGGGGACAGCTGGCAGGTGCATGGCCGTGGTGTGTCCCTGGGTCTGTTTGTGCCCTCCCCAGCCCTGCAGTCCCTGAGCTCTGCCAGCCAGCTTCAGGGTGAGCTGGGAGTCAGCTCAGCTTTGAAAATGCTCCTGCTGAGCCTGAGCTCTCAGGCTGTGAGTTGGAGCATCTTCTGTCTTGTCAGAAGTGACTTGATAAATGTAGATTGAGGAGAAGCTTCTGCAGTTTGAGCATTTCTAGAACTAACTGGAGCAGTGAGGATAAACCTTGGGAAGCTCTTGCCTAGAATTTCCAGCAGATACTAATATTTTTTCCCTTTTGGTTTACAGCTGTCAGGGACTGCTTTCAGCAGTGAGACATTTTCTGGCTCAGCAGCCGGAGAGATTTTATGTCACTTTATTTCACATGGATGTGGGCTAGGGTTTGGAGCAGAGGATTAAAACTCTTCAGCTCAATGAGTGAGTGATGTTCAGAGCTCAGACCTCTCATAGAACATCCTCCTCTTTTTGCTGTAACCAGGATTGCAGACAGGTGATGTTTGTAGACTCGAGACTTCCTTATGGGAGAACATTCTGCTGAAGTGAGCAAAAGCAAATGTTTGCCTTACTCACTGGGACCAACCTCCGAACCAGCTGGCTGAAGGCAGAGCTTTGGGGTGGCTTGGGTTTTATTTGCTTTTTTTATGTGTGTGCTTTTTAGTTTTTGTTATTTTTTTTCCTGCTGCTGTTTTCCTTGAATGCTTAAAAGCTGGTTGCTAAACCACACCTACTTCTCTTTCAGCTCTATGTGAACATAAGCACATTCTGTATTTTCTGTCCCATTTGGAGCAATGCCACAACAATTCAGGCTTTTTGGTTAGACAGGGAAAATTTGTCTACATCCTGTCAGAATTACAGCAGGATTTTCATCCTTTAATTTGAATCAACAGAACCTGGAAACAGGGACCAGACATTGACTACATTCAGTTAATAAAGCTGTTTCAGTATTTTTGCAATTTAAAATTTGGCAAGTATTCCGGAAATACTAAAGAATATGCACATGGTCAAGTTGAGCTGGTTTGTGGTGATTAGAAAGAAATTTTGGTTAGATTTTTTACCTGTGGCTATTCCAATGCAAGCAGTAAAACCATATCATTGAGACCGTCCATGTTGTATTTGCAATTTCTGTCATATAAGCAAGCAAAAAAATCTGTGATCTTTTTTGAAGAAGCTACTAGACTGTTTGCATTTCTTCTTTTGTTTGTTCTTGGGAAGTCAAGAACAAACTGAAGTTTGGGAAGTGTCTTGTCTCAAATGTATGATTCAAGATATACCTCAGAACTACTGAGAAGAAAGAAAACTATTTTAAGAATCTGGAAATGTGTGAAGTTTCTTTGAAAAAAAAAAAAGACTAGTAAAATCTTTTTTTTTTCTTTTGAGGTCTTGGTTTAAAAAAAAAGGACTGTTCATCTATTGGGACCTTGTGTGTATGAGCCTCCTACATGTGTGTGGCAGAATATCCTGTAAGACAGTGGGTTGATTGCTAGATCTGATTTGCAGTTTACCATAAAACTTACTAGGAAAAAAAAAATCTTATTGCAGTGTTTTTTTTCAGGCTGCTTGTAAGCCAGATTTTCATGGCTGTGAATAAAGCTGAAATCTTATTTGTTATAGAAATCTACCTTAAATTGAATTGTTCAATCCCTGAGTGTAAATACTGATAGAGTTCAGCAGCAGCATAATTTCTTGAGAAATTAATGGAAGCTGGAAAATTGCTTTTGTAAAATCTATAACAAAATCTATAGAGAAACCATTACTGCTACTATTTTTTTGTTCAAAATAAAGATAAACCTCATTTTTATATCTTCAGTGTAAAGAATGATATAAGCTGTTTACATTATAATACCTGACAAGTGTAAATGTTAGCTGATAAGCACTTCTAAAATCTTATTAAGGTGATAATGTAATTTTAGGAGTGGATTGTAATATTTTAGAATTTTTGTAGAAGTAAAACTTCATCTTAAATTACATGCAGTGTAAGAACAGAGGACTTCTTTATGTTTTAAAATATCTGCTCTCAATCCCTCTTTGAAGTTTACATGCTTTACTAGTGCCTGACTTGTGTTTCTGTGACTCAGGTGAAAAACGCAATCTAAAAATGACTCAATTCTTAGAGTAATTTTTAGATTGTATTTTGTTGCATAATTCTGTTGCATAATTAGTTAAACATTTTGATTAATCCCCAAACTGAAAATAAATCCAGCAGTTATTCTTTCAACAGTATTTTAGATAAAAGAAGCTTCACATACAGTAGCACTTGCAAAACTGAAATCTAAATACAGTCTCTCTTTGGATTGTGATAGAATTTTGCTTAACATTCAAGATGAAAATAAAGACTTGCAATGCATTCAGAGTTGCTTTATGCTGAAGATGTTTGCATTTTTGGTTGGTTGATTCTTCTGAGGTTTAAAATCTTTTTTGCTCTTTATTAAAATTCAAATGTTCAGTTAGTGTAACTTCAAAATTCCCAAACCTGAAAATGTTTTATCTTTATGTCAATAGAGTAGTGCTGGGATTCATATAATCCAAGTGTTTAATGTGGTCTGAAACTGATAGTCAGTAATTTTAAATACTGTTTTAGATACCAAACTTCCTTTTTAAAACAGAGAATAAGTTAAAACTTCTCCTATAACTTATTTTAGAAAAATATTCTCACTTTTTAGCAAAAGCTCTACAAAATCCCACCTTCTCGTGCCCTTGGCAATGAAACCATAAGACTTTCTACTTCTCCAAGTAGAAGATGGAATACTGACAGCTTTTGAATTTTGTTTCTGGCTCTGTTTAGCTCTGAACAATTATTGGTTTTTTTACTGTGATTCTGGATATTAACTGAAGCAATGAGCAGACACAGAAGCATATGGTTATCATACCAGATAAATCAATTTTTTTTATTTCTCAATAGATTTCCTGATGCAAGTAAAAATATAATTAAATAGGTACTGAGGTGAGCAGTTCATTTGGGGATTAGGTTAATTAAACTAAGGTATGAAAGACTTCTGTCCTCTTTTCTGTTAAAAGTTGGCTAAAGAACCACAAAACAACCATCACAGAATGGTGAATTTAAATTAAAGGGAATGTAGGTCAGACATCTTTAAAATGAAATCCCCAGATCAGACTTGTTCCAAGGAGATGAGTTCTGCCTCCCAGAGC
The DNA here is from genome assembly GCF_027887145.1 of Ammospiza caudacuta. Classification (NCBI taxonomy): domain Eukaryota; kingdom Metazoa; phylum Chordata; class Aves; order Passeriformes; family Passerellidae; genus Ammospiza; species Ammospiza caudacuta. Next base: position 32,524,646 of record NC_080601.1, on the reverse strand, counting down.
CGCCAGCTGCAAGGGACAATTCTGCCATCCCGGGGCTGGAAGCACTCGAAGGGAAGGGAAGGAGCTTGGTGTGCTTGGGGTTTTTCTGGATACACTTTTGATGTAGACTTTGAGGGAGGTGCTGCTGAGAGGGAATGAGCCACTGAAGAGGGAATGAGCCACTGAAGTGACTCTGAAGTCTGGCACGGAGGGAGTGCAGGAGTCCTTCACGCCAAGGAGACACTGCCTGCAGTGCCTGGAAACATTTTTGCTGTGCTTTGTGTATGGAAGAGCTTAGTGTTGTGCTATTTTAGTGTCTGCCTTTAATCCTATATATTAATTCACTAACTTTATCTTAATTACCTTCAGTATAATCATCTGACTAATTCCTCATGTGAAGGAAGAATTTTTACTGTTTATATCTTGCAATATTTGTTAAGGAACACTCACTGTGCTACTGCTTCTTTTAAATATTTTTTCTGTGGAGTTGAGATTTTTTCATTTGCTTAAATGTCACATGATTGATGAATATTCCACTTCATATTAATGCTAAGTTTTAGCTAGCTTTTTCTTAAGACTGTGCTGTCTGAATTTCAGACCTTTGGACAAATGAGTTTGTGGAGAGACTCTGATAATTTAAAAAGTTGAAAAGGCATGATAAGCATTTCAAAGCACTTTTAAAAGCCTTTCTGCAGAGAGAGCATCCATTGCTGGCCTGCTGCAGTCCTGCCATCACAAGGAGAGGAGAGGGATGGTGGCTCTGTAAGGTGTGCCCTGCTTTTAAAAATTGGGGAAGTTCCCAGGGTTTTCCTACCATGGGGAGAAAGATGGGAGTGCTGTGATGCCTGGCCTGTTGGGAGCATGGATTTCCTGTGGGTGATTTTACAACATGAGGGAATGGTCCCACCCTGGTACCAGCAGTCCCCATCTGGGTCTGTGTTAGCTCACCAATTCCCAGTGGGAAAGTCTTTCCCAATAAATGGTGTTGTTTTCTGCTTAAATATTCTGACAACTATTCAATTCCCTAGTTTGTAATTGAAATCTACAGGAAGTAGTAATTTGTCCAATGTTTAATTTTAGAAATGCACAAACTCTCTGTAAATTAAATAGATAAGTGCTATGATATAAATTTGGAAGGCTCCAGAGCAGCACTAAAACATTAAAAATGCATTTAATGTGAGATATTCAGCTCTTTGTACGTTGCTAGTGCCAATGGAAATAGGTGATGTGTTCCTTTTTTTTTGCTAATGATTTTGCAAATTAGTTGTGATAAGAATGTGAACATAAGTGCTTCTTGGAAATTAAACATGGTGTTGAGACTGCCTTTTAATTCTGTATTTGTAGAAAATTTCAGTAGTACTGCACCAAGTCCCCCAAGCACTGCTAAGTGTTTTATATATTCATGTATATAACTGTATTGGTATTTTAGAATGAATTCCTCTTTAATTCATTGTTGTATAAAATTTTAAAGGGATTTTGAGAATAGAAATCAAAATTACAATAAACATTGTCTTAACCTAGCAAGGAAAATAGCTTTTTCTGGGGATTGTTTCATTATTCTGTGCTGCAGCAAAGGCTTGCAGTGTGTGTTGTAGCAACACTTTGTTCTGAAGTCACTTGAGGATGATGTTTTTAGTTTGAATGTGTAGGTGGATATGTCTGCATCCTTACTGGAATGTTTCAGTGTTATTTTGCTTTCCTGTTCTTACTTTTAGGATATAAAATAGGTTTGTCCAAGTTTGAGTTCTTGTAGATGTCCTGCAGGATGTGTGAATACATCATCCTGTGAAAGACCTTCAAAATGCCAACACTTTTAGGCATGGTATTTGCAGAAATTGGGAGAGCTGATGGTAACCTAATGAATCCCCTTCCTTTGCCTTTTTTCCCTGCCAGAAATCTTGTTTCAGTAAGTCACTGAAGCTCAGAATGGTTGTTGTTAGTTTGATGCTCCCATGGATAACTATCTTTATAATAGATTTGGGAGAAGGACTACTGGCAGTTGCTGGTACTAACTGAAAAGCAGTTTATTAGTGCTTAAAAATCCTCAAACCTGCAAGTACCTATTCACTCAAAACTTACTATTGTTTTCCAGTGTGCTTGCCTAACTCATCCTTTTCTGCTTAACAAAATCTGAGCTAAGTCTGTATTTTGAGGGGATAAAATCATTCCTAACTGGAGCAGGGTACCTTTGCTTGTACTTGAAGTGAGAAACGTGGGGTGGGTCTGGGTAGGAGGTGATCAGGCACTGAACTGGGATGGAGTTTTGCAGAATTGAAGCAGTGGGGTCATCTTGGTGGTTTTTTCCCTATCATTATGATGCTTGCTATTACTTTAGTAATTCAAGACCTATAAGGGAGGATTATGAATAAACTACCAGATCAGTCAGTACTTGAACAAGGCCTATTTTGAGTTAGTTACTTTTGTTATGCTCATAAACCTAAACCATAGCCAGAGTGATTTAATAGCCTCATAATTTTCATGCACAAGACCTTTAAAAAAAAAGTATTTAAAAGTGAGTATTTTTATGCGACATATTTCAAAATAGTTTTCTTTATGAAGGAGTTAATGAAGGAGAAACTTGGAACCAAATTAAAGTTAGAAGTTGAATTGGATTTCAGGAGAATAGCTGGAGTGTTGAGTTGTGTTTATTCACAAAGAGAACAAAAGAAATTACTTTCTCATGGCTCTGTATGAGGCTGTTGCTCGCACAGAACCGAAGTGTCTGGAATCAGAGCATGGAGCTGCCTCCCAAAGTGTGTGCTGACAGTTAAAGGATGCTTAATTATTTATTGGAGTTTCTGAAAGTCTTCAGTTCAGCTCCATGTGACTGTTTCCTGAACATATTGTGATCTCCGAATGTGACAAGCAGATGCCTCTGATGGTTGAGCGAACAGTGCTTATGAAAGAAAGAGTTTTTCTCATGGAATGGCAGAGCCGTCCCGCAGCCTCTGCTGCTCCTTTCCTGCTGCTTGTGACTCTCCACACGAATACTTGCTGGGGGGCTGCAGCAGTGACAGAGGATGGAAACCAAGGCACAAGGCAGTGCTGGGAAATGGAGCAATAAATAAAGACAGAAAGAAGGAATGCCCTCTAAGAGTTTTTTTGTTGTTTTTTTTTTCAAAAACTTCAGCACAGATGCTGTGATATCATTCTTTGTGCAGGGTTGTGGCCCTTGCTGTTGGGATTTTCTGTGTGTGTCAGCCATGTGATGGGGCTGCAGCTGTGCAGCCTCTCCCCCTCCTTCCCTCCCTCAGATCAGGGCTGTGTCCGACACCAGAGCACTATCACTTAAAAACCAAATTGGTATTTATAACTCAGCATTTTCTAATCAAAGACACAGAATTATGTGGTGAGATAGCTGGTGTTTTGCACAGTTATCTTGAACATGAACTGCTTTTCCTGTGAATCACACACTGCAGTGAGGGAAATAAAGCTCAAGGGCAAATGTTTAGAATACCTCTATCTTTATTTTTATTCAAGAGGGCTGGCTAAGAAGAGCCACTTAAAGTTTTTTACAAAGTGAGAGAAGAATCAATCTGTGTAACTAAAGTGAACTGTTCACTAGGGTGCACCAACAGTACTGTCATAAAAAGTTTAAGCTTTAGGGTCATAGCACATTTTCATCTTTCTTTGCTGTGATGTTTATGCAGAAAAACTTAAAGACCTGCTAAGATATTTACTGCAGTAGGACTCTTGTGTTAAGTCATGTTTGCAATTGTAAAAATACAATGTGATTTTTACCAGCTTCCCACTTCTTAAAAATTATCTGTGCTAGTAAATGTAATTCAGTCTATTCCTGTGAAGCATTTTTTGTTTGTATTTTTCAGTCTGCTGCATTCAAAAAGCTTCAGTAGCTCCTACTCATTCATTTTGACCAATGAATACATAGGAATGGCAGTATTTCTCTTTTTAAAGAGTGTTAAAGATTCATTACTGTCCTGTTACCTTTTCTATATTTTTGTGTGTTCATGCTGTGTAATGTGAATTAAGAGAAGTTTCTTCTGTATTTTTCAGGTTCAAGCCATTTTTTCCGTGTCAGCTATTGCCAACTGATGAATATGAAGATCGAGACCTCTGTATACAGGATTTTCTGTTGATAGAAGGTCGCCTGAGGGTCACATTAATTGAATGTACAAGGTATATTTTGGTATATTTTTGTGCACTTTTGCTTATTCTTGACTAAGCAAGGACCTGTGTTTCCTCAGTTTGTAGTAATTATTGTTGTAGGGCAGTTCTGATTTGCAAAGTGGCAACTTTGGTGTTATGATTGCACTCCAAACACAACCTGTACTTTGCTTGAAGTAAAAATGAACAAATGAAAGTTGCAGTTACTTTCTTGAGGCACTTTGGGTTTGTGTGGGGGCAAGCCTTTGCCTTTCTGAATTTTGCCTGGTTACAAGCTCTGTGCCTCCTCTTATTTGCTTGGTTTGCTTTTCTGCCACACCAAATTATGGGTCTCTTTCCAGGACAATATAAATGTTGTAATTATATTACTGTGTTATGTAACCAAAGGGAAATAATGGTTTCACTCAGTCTTACTCAGAAAAATCCAAATCACTTTTATAAGGCATTATTTACTGTCTTGGTCTTGAGTAAACAATGGAAAGAAATAAAAATCTATTTCCTCCATTCATTGAAGAGAATATTATTCTCTTCAAAGCTGGAGAAAAGGTGTGTGGGCTCTTGGTTTGTTGGGGGTTTTTTGTCAGGCTCTTGGTTTATGTTAGATCTTATCCAAGTAGTGCTAAGGCTTTGATCTAGTCATGTGCAGTTCTACTCTTTATGAACTAAACTGCTCTGCAGAAAGTCTCTTTTTTAACCTGTTCTTTCATTGCTTGTATTCCCATCCCAAATTCTCTTTGCACTTTTTTTTTTCTGTAGCAGTGAACAACACTGTACAACATTTGAGCTGTATTTGCTGTACTAATGTGGTGGTCAGGATTTCCTGAAGCTATTCTTCTGCTTCTAAGGGTTCTGTGGGGGCAGCAGGGGTTATGTTTTTTGTGATAAAATTCCTGCTTACCTGTCTCCCTGTCTTTGTGGTGGTTTCTGTGGATGATCCAAGGATGCTGAATAACTCTGCATTCCTCGGCCACCAGGAGCATTTCCCCTTTGACTGTACTGAGTAAGAAAACTCTCATCACTTTTCATAACAATTCTCCAATTTCAGCCCAGTGATACATTTGTTTTTATCATGAGGGCCAAAATGACCACCTTGCACTGTGATCAGTTGTTCTTTGTTTGGGAAGTAATCTTTAAAAGTTGTCTTTCCTGAATCTGAAACACTGAGCAGCACCAACTCTTGAGTTTCTTTGCACTGAGAGCTCAGATTGCTCAGTCTGACATCATTGTGAGCTCTCAGTGATTTCAGCTGTCACAGATGCTTATCAGATGGCTGGGAGAGGATGCAGTTGCTGATTTGTCAGGTCTGACATAATCCAAGTGTTTTATGCAGCTTGGAATTTTTCAACACACACTTGGAAATTGTCTCAGCAGACACTTCTCAGGCAAGATGCCTGACTGCTGGACCCACAGTAGTTCCTCAGATCTTCCAGTTGTCCATTCTTTTTTTGAACTAAACAGCTACAACTGCTGTCCATAGAGTCCCTCAGTGAGTAAACACTCTTGTTTGATTTGCATCTGAAGATATTGATGAGGTACAAAGAGAAACAGAGAATTTTGGTAGTGAAAGAAGAAATATACACTACATACAGTGATCAAATTTCCCTTTTTCCTCAGCCCTCTGTGAGTGGTGTGAGTTTGGCTGGGCCAGTTCCCAGTGCAGCACTGGGTGCTGACATCCAGGGCTTTCCACTTATATCTGCCATAGGAACCTGAACATTTTTATCCTCTCATTCTCATTCCAGAATGAAGGATCACTTTAATTTCTGTGTGGTTTTCAGTTTTGCTCAGTGCCCCAGAAGGTTTTATATTTTCTCAGTAGATGATCTCTGACTTCTCTACAGAATTTGGAAGTAGAATTCTTCCATCTAGTCAGGTAACAGAATTCTGCTGCTTCTCTCATTTAAGTCTGGACATCAGTGTTAAACCTCTCATTGTAAAATGTTTAGCAAACTTTTTCTGTATTATAATGGCTTGTTTAATTAAATTATACTCTTCACATGACCAAGTACTTGCACTTTTCACACTTCTTTTCTAATTGCAGGCTTGACCATAGCAATTTTCTGCTGTCATGCTGTTGAAAGAAAAATTAAATTTGTTAAAAATTAATGAAAGGTTGGGAACTTTGGTGTAAAGAAATAATAAGGAATATATCTTGCAAATCTTTATCTGACCTGCACAAAAAACTGAAGTTTTCAAAAAATGCAATGCCCTCAAAGAACTGAATTGTTGCAAAAATGCTGTTTTCTGTCATTATCTTAAAACTTTGAAGAAAAAGGGAAAAACAAAGCAACACTGTTAAATTTTGGCTTTATTTCTTTTTAATCAGGAAACACTCTGAAAAAAGTAACAAAGGTAACAAACTCTGGTTTTATTAGGCAAGAATACACTTCCAAAACTGTGCCATAAAGTGGGCACTTCTCAATCTGTAGGATATAGATTTAATATTTAGTAATATATAATAATGTCAGTCTTTATGTGCAGCTGTCTTACAGGATAAATCTTCTTTCTTTGCATATTAATGGAGATACTGTTCAAACAAAAAATTTCTTAGTGCAGCAGAAGTTACAATTTTGCCTTTGTCTTTCTGAAATTGGAAATTGAGCTCCAAACTCCAGCAGAGTTTGAGCTCCTAAGAGCTCTTTAAAATTTAAATGTGTGGTTTGGCTGCCCTGTGGTGTTTGTTCACCTGACACCAGGTTTGCTGTTTACCTGCTGTAAGGTGAAATCTCAGCATGCCTCTTGGTTTTGCTTGTGGTTTGGCTAAAAATTGTTCTATTCCTCTTTTGAGCTGACTCATGTGCTTGTTTTTCTATCCAGTACAGCAAAATAGCTCCTGGGCTGATATTTTAGAGGAGGGCAGTAAGTGCCCCTGAAAAATTTCCCAAGAGTGGGTCTCTGTGAGCAAAAGCAAGTTTGAGAGCTGTCACAGTCAGAGAGGTGTTTACCCTTGGGTTGTCTTAATTTTACCAGTTCTGATCATTGGTGAAAGTTGTCTTCAATAACTTTACTTAATTTTCAAAGGATGTTTACTACAAATCCCCACATCTGAAAGATGAGACTTTTTGATTATAAATATTTAACCTAGAAACATTATTTAACAATGACAAGATAAACTGAGAAAATTGATGTTTTCCTGACAGCTTGTGTCTGTATCATCTAAGGAGTTGTATAACACATCACAATCACAAATAAGATACTTGGGATGAAAGCTTAGAAATTGTTCTTGTAAAATGTGTATAGAAAGTTTAGGGGGGAATTAAAATCTAACAGCTCTTTTGAATGAGTAAGGTTTGTTTGAATTTTTATATTCCAAAATATTTATCTGCTTCCAGCTACTGTGAGATAAGTTATGAACAACTTGATTGCTGTTCTATAGCCTAAAGTTTATAGTCTGGGTTGTTTTGTTTTGTTTTTTTCAAGTACTAATATCTGTCTGAAAAGCTTTATAGCCTTCTGGAATAGGGTATCATGCATGAAGAACTACTCTGTTATAAATGTTACAAAAATCATAGATAAGAGGATCCCAGTTTAGTGAAATACAAATATAAGCAGTAGTAAACTGACTTTAATCTACAGTAGCACTCTCTTAAACCAACAAGAGCTTCACTTTGTGATGTTTAGGATTAAAGTGGAAGACTCTGGTTGCTCTTCCTAAAATAAAACAAAAGCCCTTTATGGGAAAATGCCAATTGAACACTTTATTTAAAAACAAACCAACCACTCCCCTTCCCCCCAAAAGAAAAAAGAACAACACTGTAGGAAAAAAGTCAACCCAAAAAAACTCCCTAGCTAAAAATTCTGTTATATTTTACGGTTTTGGAGTTCTTCCACTAGAGGGTGGCAGTGTCTTTCCTTTGGTGTAAGGCTGTGCCTGTGCAATCTGTTTTCTCTGGACTTCTGTGTATACACATTGGTAATAGTCATGTATAGATGAAGAATAGGGAATTTAATATTACAATTCTTACCATAGGCTTTTCTATTTCAGGTTACTGGTGTTTGGATCCTATGAAAGAGAAACAAATGTTCATTGCACAATGGAGCTGAGCAATAATGTTTGGGAAGAAAAATCAAGAAGTTCTATTAAAACGGTAAAAACAAAAAGGGTGTCATCTTTGCATATTGCACTTTGTCTTCTGCACTTGATACATGGTCTAGAAAGTGTCTTTAGGTAATCAAATGGGTGACAGACCAGAAAAAACCAAACCCAAACAATAGCAGACCAGTTATTTACTTTTTAGTCCACTGACAAATTACCACGTATGGATAACATCGTGCTCAGTTCTCACAGCCGTGCTTGAAACTGTACCTGGTTTGAATATTCTGCCAGCTGTCCAGCTGCATTAAAACAAATAGTGGAAAAATATTCATTTTATAGTCCTGTTATATTTGGGTGGGGCAGTGTTTAGAAAGCAGTGAGTTGAGTTCTATTTGGGGTATATTTGGGTGGGGCAGTGTTTAGAAAGCAGTAAGATTCACCTGTCTTTACCTGGCCAGTGTTGTAGAGTTGTGTTTTACTAATTATTGCACTTGATAACAGGAATTTAGCAGCATACAGCCTGCAGATTGCCTGCCTTTTTTTTATTGTGAGGGTGAGATTGACCTTTTTCTATTTCTTCAAAGAAGAGGTGTGATGTATGAAACAGCCTTTCAGTTTTACATTAGAGGGGTATTGTGTTAGTAATCAAATTAAATTGGGCTTGTGCTGAGCATTAAGTAGTGTGCTTATTGAAGAAAACCCCCCAAAGCTTTAACAAGACTCTGTGTTAACAGTTGGTTTCATGTAAAGAAATCACTGGAACAAAAATCCTTGCCCTGAATTTTACCCTCTGCTGAGTGCCACTAACTTAAGCCTTTGCCTTTGTTACCTCTGACTGGAGTTGTGTTTGGAGACCAGCATTATTTTCCACTGGAGCAGCAAGAATGCAGAATTTCAACATCTTATTCAGTTTTCCACCATTGAATTCCACTTTGCATTGGGTCTAAAATCCTTGTAACAAATGTTGTGATCCTTGTTTTCAGCTTATGTATATTATGTTTTGCCAAAAGGGGAGTATGGCTGAGCAGCAGCTGTGTCTGAAAACATGCACAGATCTGCAGGGTTGGTGCTCTGACAGTGAAGGTGGCAATGCATTGATTTACCAGTGCACTCCTCTAGACAAATTAGCCTGTGATTATTTTTACAGCACATTCTTTTACACAGAGGAAAGAAAAAACGCTCTGCAGACACTGTGGCACTGATGTGTTTGTGACAGCAGATGGCAGCAGGAGTAAAGGAGTGAGGGTGGAATGGCTTTTTTAAAACTATGCAAAAGTACTCCCGGGGAGGCTCTCAAAAACTCATCTGCTGTGTCAGTATCTAAAGTGAAATGGCAGGTTTTTAAATTAAATGGCAGCATTTAAAAATGTCCTAAGTTTTTGGAAATCTGGCCCTCAATGTACAGAGGGTTTTCTGTGCATCTGTGGTGCTGTCCTTCATTCAGTGGGTTCAAACACTGCCAGAGCAGAGACTCCTCAGTTTGGGTTGCTGCATCTTGAGCTCAGCTGGCACTGGAGAATTCACTGTGCCCAACCACCTTGAACTTGAGGATTCTGGAATGCTTTAAAGCTCCTGCTTTTGAAATCTCAGTATGGGACAATATTGAAACTGAAAGTTCGCAACTTGCAGAACTATTTTTTATTCAACAGATGTAGCAAAGTCATGTAAGTATCTTTTTTTTTTTTTTAGGAAATCTGGTTAAATTTGCAAGCTAAGTTACAAAATGTTAAGACATCTCACTGAGTGGTAAGAGTATTTTCAAAGATCCTCAACAAAATAGGAAGTGTTGCTTACACATTTAGCACTGGAACTTAGTTATTTTCAGAAATATTAACTGTTTGAGTAGTTAAATAGTAAGTGTTATTTTTCCACACAAAAAGTTTGCTTCTAGCCTTAATTGTGATTATTAGCACTATTGCAATATTGACTATGAAGCAGCTGATGGCAATACTTTAAATCTTTTTAATATTAAATCCTTATTGTAATGATCAAATTTGCAATACTTACTCAAGATGAAGTTAGAATGAATAACAATTTCAGAAACTACAAAAGAGAAATAGCAGAAAAGTTAAAGGTACATTCTGCATTAAAAGGTCTAATTTATACAAGCCTCACAAAGGCATGACAATACATCCCCTGATTCAGACCATGTTCTACAATATTCCTGAGGAAAATTCTCATAACTTTCTATACTTCCTGACATTTTCATTCTTTTTATTGTGTTAGTAGTAGTGATAAAAGATTAGACAGGTTTAATACTTTGTAATGAATTTTGGCAAGACTTTAATCTGATCCCAGAATTTATGGAACGTTAGTAGATGTCACAATTGATTTTGAAAAAATGCTGTGTTATTGAATATATCTGGAGCATTATTGAAGTGTCTGTTACAATACAAAGGTGTCTCAGGTTTATGTTTGTCAAATCTGAAACAGGAGTAAGACTTCAGAGAGTGATTTGGCACATTCCCATGTGAAACATGTAAACATCTTTAAATACCTTAATTAGCAGTACATGCTGCTGGAATTAAGGTTAATGAGTGCATTGCTATGTAAAAGTGATGTATGGTGAGGATGCAGTAATTAGCATTAGCAGCATTGGACTGGCAGACAGGTGTTCTGTGGTTAAATAATGAGATCTCTCTGAATAATGAAATACATGATTGTAGATATGAAGTGGAGGCTGTGTCATAACTGTGGATGGGTGTGTCCACTGGACTGCAAGTCAGCAGTACCAGGTTGATTTCTACAAACAAAAAGAATTGTTCTATTTTTCTTGGAGCACATCTGTTCAGTGAACCCTGTGCCCTTTCTACCCTTGGTGAGACTCTTTACAGTACCAGCACTTCCTGTGTAGTGTTGTGAAAGAACAGCATGATTTTTCAGCAAAAATCAGAATTTCTTTATTTATAAAAGGAAAATAGAGTCTGCTTTCTGTACAACTGGCAGAAGGATGGACATGGAGATGAAGTATGAGTAGCAGAGACCAGAGGTAGCTTTGTAAGTACTCTGTGCATTGACTGCTCTGTATTTGCTGGTGCTTTTCTCTGGGTCCACCTCTGTAGAGAAGAATGACTCAAGAGTGCAGTTGTATTGAAGTGAGAATCTTGTCTCTTATGAACTGCTCTGCAAATCTTTGTAGTCATGTTTCTTTTATCTACATACTGATTTTTCTGATAAGGATTAAGTAATTATCTAGAAATTGTAGAAACTATTGGAAGGAATTTGGTATCTTCTGATAATCTTATACATATGTAAACTGTAAATGGTTTGTGCTTTTTATTGGTTATAAGAATCCAAAGTAATGTGGAGAGGTTCTCCACTGCACACCAAAAATATCTGTTCCAAATTTTCTCTTAAGGTCTTTTTTTATAGAAATTCAGGAGCCCAAGGGAACCATTATTGATCATGAAATAAGTTACATAACCCAAGAAAAATTTGAGGGAGCACCTTTAAACTCTGGTGTCAGCTATGTTGTCTGAGGTGGTACTGCAGGAATAGCCATGGGTTCCTATTTCTCCACAGTTTCTTATTTCTACAGGCAGTAAGTCTTGGAGTTTTTTAATTGTTGATAGGGTTTTTCATTATGATTTTTTTGAAATCCCTTCTATAAATATTAACTTTGGCAATACTGAAACTGGATTTCATATTCTGCAAAGTAAAAATTTGTGCTTTTTATTGGCTGTAAGAATCCAAAGTAATGTGGAGAGGTTCTCCACTCCACACCAAAAATATCTGTTCCAAATTTTCTCTTTAAGTCTTTTTTTACAGAAATTCAGGAGCCCAGGAGAACCATTATTGATCATGAAATAAGTTACATTACCCAAGAAAAATTTGAGGGAGCACCTTTAAACTCTGGTGTCAGCTATGTTGTCTGAGGTGGTACTGTAGGAATAGCCATGGGTTCTTATTTCTCCACAATTTCTTATTTCTACAGGCAGTAAGTCTTGGAGCTTTTTTTATTGTTGGTAGGGTTTTTCATTAAAATTTTTTTGAAATCCCTTCTATAAATATTAACTTTGGCAATACTGAAACTGGATTTCATATTCTGCAAAGTAAAAATTTCCATCTAAAATGCCACGTCTGGTAGCCCATAGGATTCACTCTGGCAGCAGTTGTCTCAGAAGCACAAAAATATCTCCTGAAGTAATCTAATAATAGAAGGAATTAAAGAATTAAGATTAGCATCCCAGTGCTTTTTTATGAATACTGCTTGGTGTTTTCTCCAGTTCATTCTGAACATTGTGATCAGCACTGGAGTAACTCAAGGGGAGGACCTATAACACCACCTCACCACCTTTCAATATTGCACTATAAAAAAAAGAGCAATATTTCTCAGCTTTTCATAAAACCAGATTTCCTTTATCAGGGATTAAGGGCAACTTCAAGGTATTCCAGTACCATAACATATGAATCTAAAATGAAAAATAATGTAAATCAAATCCAGCACCTTCTGAAATGAGTTGCCTGAAGGTACTAAACTATAATGTCAAAATTTAAAGCAACTGTGAAATGTTAATTTGTGAATACATGGAGTTAAATGCCTCACAGTTGGCATTTCACTGTGCTTATTTAACAGCCTGCCATTTCAGTATTTAATCCTATCAAAAGAAAGAAGGAGGATTAAAGCAAGAAAAGCTTTTTGAAAATGTCACTTTTTATGAAAATTCATGATCTTGTAAAACTTGGTAATATTTGTAAATACAATGGGGAATAGTTCTGAGATTTGTGCCTTACATAATATTCTGTAATCTGTCTTTCAAATAAACTTGAAGGCCACCAGAATTTTTTCAGTCTCATCCTAAACATTTAAGTCTTTTGACTTGGGGCTTCAGAAAGCTTTGCTGTGATTTAATGAACAACCTTCTGTGAAAATGCACTGTAGTTCTTTATTACTTAGTAACTGTTCAATATGAACATTTAAAAAACCCCACCAAAACCCCACTGCTAGAGAGATTTATTTCAGTGTAAATTCAGATAATTCCTTAGAGCCCAATGCCATTATTTCAGTCACAGCCTGACCTGGAAGTTGTTACCTGCTGCATCCTGGCCATGAGCACCCTTGCTGGGGCAGGCACAAAGTAGAGCTTGCTCCACTCTGGCATTTGGCAGCAGACAGTCCTAAATGCAGAATGTGCATCCAAGGCTGGGGCTTCCCTTCCCTGCTCCTTTTTCTCCCTATGTCCAGATCTAATCCTGAGTAAGCCTGAAGTTTCATGCAGCTTTTGTCCATGAACAGAGAAAGTCTCCCTAAGGACAATTCACCCAACATACCCAACTAAAAGGCTGGAGCCTCTTCCATGACTGATAAATCAGGTCACTGCCACATTTTCAGAGGTCAACACCTTGCAAAATATCAGCTTGGAAAACCTCAGCTGGATAGACAGCATCACCATCTGCAATCCAACTTGGCTACAAAATCTAATGGAGATTTCAACTGGAATTAGGTGGCTTCAAATCAAACTCATTTCACTATCCAAGATGAGTAGCTGGTTGCAGAACTCCTAAATCCAAGGAGCATGGATCAGCCTTGCTGGCAACTGAGAGTAAGAGCTGGGCATGGGGAAGTGCAAGAACACAGAGAGCACTAACAGACATTGACTGCTTGCAACAAATCTGACTTGAGTCTCAAATTGAAAATAGTAGATGAAAAGATTAATGGATAAAATAACTTGGATGAGAAGCTGTGCTGAGCAGTGCTTAGTGCTCTCTGTGTTCTTGCACTTCCCCATGCCCACCTCTTACTCTGTTGCCAGCAAGGCTGATCCATGCTCCTTGGATTTAGGAGTTCTGCAACCAGCTACTCATCTTGGATAGTGAAATGAGTTTGATTTGAAGCCACCTAATTCCAGTTGAAATCTCCATTAGATTTTGTAGCCAAGTTGGATTGCAGATGGTGATGCTGTCTATCCAGCTGAGGTTTTCCAAGCTGATATTTTGCAAGGTGTTGACCTCTGAAAATGTGGCAGTGACCTGATTTATCAGTCATGGAAGAGGCTCCAGCCTTTTAGTTGGGTATGTTGGGTGAATTGTCCTTAGGGAGACTTTCTCTATGACTGTTCATGGACAAAAGCTGCATGAAACTTCAGGATTAGTCCTGTTCTCTTTTTTACAGAGCTGATCTGAAAAGAAACCCATTTTTGCTGTGCTTTTACTCATGGAATAGCCAACCTGAGTACAGATTCTGAGTTACCTTTCAGTTGACTATTTTATGTATCATCCTTGATACATAGGTACCCAGTTTGACTGTCAGTTGTAAGCTTTTCTTGTCATATTTTAATGTACTGGTTCATTTTTAAAGATATGTAACTATTTACAGTAAATTATGCCTTTTCCTTAGAAATGCTTGTAAAAGTGATGACTGTTTCAGAGTGTCACCAGATGTGGTGCTGGTGACTCTATTTTTTCCCTTATTCTTGTTGCCTGTTCTGTAACAGGCCCAAATACTGAATGCAGTAGAGAGTTTTAAGTAGGTTTTACAGCAGCTGTCTTTCTCATTCGCAAAGAAATTGATTTACAGTGATAGCTGATCTTGCTAAATAAATAGATGGCTGATGCATGAAAGCTAACTTTGTGTAAACAGCATGGCTTATTGTAAGAGAGATAACACTGTTTTATTGACCAGAGTACACAAAGTGGTTCCTGGCTAATTCAGTATTTCTGGAATGGCTTTTTCAATTATTCTGTTACATCCTATTGCAAAATTGCATGGCCAGATGAGCTGGCAGCTTGGAGGCTGCCTCACATGACTGAAGTGGAAGGGGAGGGACTTACTTCAACACAGATATCTGCAGCCAGCTTTGGAAAAATTAGCTGGTTCTGTTCTCATTGGTTTGTAGGTTTTTTTTCCTCTTCAGCTCTTAAGTTTACTTTTAAAATATATTTTCTCTGATAACTTTATAATAGTTAGCCTTTTCCTAATGTAGGGATTTTTTTTTCAGATTAAGAGGCTGGGATCTGTTCTTACTAAGGAGATAGTAACTGGATTGGAGCTAATTTACTCATGTGTATGGATTTTAGTGGTATTGCAATGTTTCCTAGCAAATCAAGACCTCTTTAAGTTGAGCAGGCTGACAGCTATTTTCCTTCCATTGGTGAACAGTTATGTCTCCAATAATGAAGAAGGGGAGTCTGTGCTTGAATGTGTAATTACTGAACAGAAACATTTTCTAGAGAGAAAGCCTGGGAGTGGGTAAAAAGTTGTGAAAAAGGGGCCCATGGCTATGAGTAAAAATCTTGTTAAGAAATAGCAAGGTATTGGCACTTGGTGCTCACAAACCCTCCTAAAACCAGTTATCTCCCAACATCTGTGTGAGATGTGTGCAGGTTTGACATGACAGAGTTGCAGAGTTGTTCTTTTCTGACTGCAGGTTGCTCAGTAAGAACCTGCCTGAGCGTTACTGCCACAAGCAGTTCATCATCTGCAAGTTCATCTTGCAGTTAAGGAAGAGAAAATGACATTGGAGTTTCTGCAGATTGTCAAAGGATAGGCAAGTGCTTGTAGTGTCACAGAATAGCTGATGTTTAAGTTCTGCCCTTCAGGAATCTGATATTGTCCTTGCTTCTGAGTATAAATATCTCACCTGTTTATAGACTTGGAGTGCATTAGTAACTGCTGGGAAGACCATACAAGAAATCTCAGCTGCTTGGTTCTAATTCTTATTTTTTTGTTTACACTGGCTGAATTAACAATGACATTAGCTTAAACAAAAGCATCATCAGGTTGCATACCAGGAAGAAATTCAGAATGGAGATTTTTTAAACTATCCTTAATTAATAACTATAAAATAATTATTTATATTAATTATTTAACTAATAAACATACCATTTTTAATGTACGTATCTGGTGCCCTTCAATGGGATAGAAATGAATTTCCATATACCACAAATAGTTGATGTCTAGTAATTTTATATTTTATGGTTCAAATGTCAAAATACAGGCATAAAATGTACTGTGTGACTGCAAAGAAAGCCTTTAATTTTGTGGGAGGAATTGCTTATTCTGAGTACAGTCTAATATATTGTAACTATTTTTATGAAGTCAAATGCTTTTAGTAGTTCAGATTCTTGAACTCAAGGTAATGCAGTGTTGTTACATGTGTCACATCTTGCCTTCCTAGAATGTAATTCTTTAACTAAACGTTATCTCAAAACAACTGTTTATCTTTTTTTCTTTCTTTCTCCCTCTTCAATCACAAGCTGAACCAGAAATTACATGCTTGTCTCAGTCTTACAAGTCTCTTCTAGGTCTGGTGGAGCTCAACACTTGGAGGCCACACAGAGTGAACGAGAACAGTGGTATATTTATAGTGTTGTTATAATTTTCAGTGGTTACTGCATTACCAGTTGCTATGGCCGTTCTGTCTGTAGAATAGCAGGAGTGGAATCTCACTTTGTAGGCAAAAGTGAATAATAAGATAATTATCAGTGTAAGATAAGTGATTTTTATTGGTGACCAAGCATCTTAAAAAATGTTTCCATAATTTAAAAAAAAAAAACTATAAGCAAAAATTTCCCCAGAGAAGTGCAGTGCATGTTCTCCCAGAGCTCTGTAATGATGGCAGAGAGCAGTAAGAGAATAATGTGAGTGGGCAGTGCAGCAATTGTCCTGGAAAAGCCTTGGGGATCAAACCTGGAATTGCCAATTCCCGTCACACAAATGAAATGACTAAAAGGTCACCTAGTGTATTAAGGTTAGAGGGAGCAGAGTGAGGCTCTGCAAAGGCCACCTGCAGATCAGGAGTGATCAGGAGTAAATAATCATTAGAAAATTGAGCATTTCCCTTAATGCAATCTGGTAAAAGGCTGTCTCTGTCAGACTTTGGGTGAGATAAACAGAATTTAGGAACTATGAGTGTCTTCACTGATACTTTAACCAAATGTCAGTATATTCAAATCTATACTTCTGTCATCTCTTTCCATTTTTAGATGCTTAGTTTGGAAAAATATCATGTCTGTGCACCCTCAGATCCATTTGATATTAATCGAAGCTTTAGATTTTCCTTGGCTGAAGGAAAAAAAGAAGCTTAATTCCTTAGAAAATTGAGGCAGATATGCAGAAATACTTTTGTGTGTTTTGTTTGTTTGGTTTTGTTTTTTTAATTATAAAACCCATCTAAAAGCATATATATTATAAATATGCACATGCACTGTTTAAGTCTAAGTTGTGCATATAAGTACATGCACTTATATATATGTACAATGAAAAACATCAGTTGCTCTACTTCATTTGAATTGATATGGAAGTCTCATGGATAACAAGTTGACCATGCATTAAAAAAAAATGTTGATACTTGTAAATACAATAAGCGACCCTTGAGAAACTGGAATTGACTCACCCAAAGTTCATCAGCAGAGTCAAGAAATAACAAAGTTGATGTTTAGAGAGCAATTGCAAAAATCAGTTTCTAGGTTCCACAGTAGGTAAATCACACATCTGTGGGAATAGATCAGGAATAGCCTGTACAGCAGTTTGTGAACTAAAAACAATCACTTTATATAATAATGTAAGCTACATGTGAAGGGAGCATAGGATTACAGTGTCCAGAACTTCTAGTGCAAACATGTGGCTCATCTCCACTGTAAATCTCCCCCTTTCAAAGCAGTGAATTCCACTGGTTTCAATCAGATGCACATTTACACATTTCATTGGACTGGTTAAATGTACAACAAGTAACTCGCTTAAGTCACAAACTGCTGTTCAGTCCCATGGTATTTCTGTGAAATGTGGAGTCCAGTTCTGTTTGAGCTGTACACTCTGTTCTTGGGGACTATGAACCACACCAATATGACAGTTAGTCTATTTCTGGATTCAAGACTTGTGTGTAGACTCCAGATCAACTTCTCTCTATGGACATGTACATAAATGAAAGAAATTTGCAATATTTAGCTAGGGAATCTTTAAAGTGCCTGATTAATGTATGTTATTTACAGGTTTGAGAAACTCCCAGGAATTATGTGGTTGTATCACCAGAAACACTCAGCAGAAAAATTGGCTTGATTCCAAGCATTTCTTTATAATTATATATAGTCCAAAAGAAGATGAAAAATGGTATCTGGACAAGGTATCTGTTTGAGTGGAGTCAGTAATTTAGAATGGAAAGGACCTCTGGAAGTAATCTGGTCCCAGCTCCAGCAAGGTCAGTGCCAAGCTGGCTCAGACCTTCTTCCTGCTCATTGATAAAAGAGTCTTTTTTCTTCAAATTCTATTTTCACTTTTGGTAAATAGTACATGACAGACTATGCTGTTACACAGGGAGGGGAAGGCAGCAGAGCTATCTCGTTTCAACTAGTTAAATAAAAATAATTCAAAAAATACTAATTTAGTCTTCAGACTAGCCTGAGAATATATCTGTAGGGATGACTTCAGATGGAATAAACTTTCTTTGCATAGCAGACAGTCCAGGCTGGAGGCAGTTTTAGCCTAAAAACTCTTAATTAAATCACATCAAGATTACATCTGAGGTACAGACCTGCTGGAGAGAGAAAGTAATATTAAATGTCTTCATTCTGGCTACAATGGATGTTTAGCCAAAACATGGGAACATCTATGATGGATTTTTACTCCTTGCAAAACAATATTTGAGAAAATAATTCATTCTTTTAAACAATTTTCTTGCCAATCTCGATAAACATTTTTATTTCCGCTGGAGTTGTTGAAGCTTTCGCTATTGGAAGAGAATGTGAAATAGGGAGTATTCTAAAAATGTTTGTAATAACTCAGAACAAACTCTTGGCTGCTGTTGTGAGCAGAGGCATTCAGATTCTTGCCAACTGATGTGTAGAAGTGGATGAGGAACCAAAAGTCTTGGTTGCATATGATTGAGGTAACCAAGAGTTGTAATTAATTCCCGAGCTTAAAAATAGCTGCTAGGAGGAACAGATTTTATGAGAGGTCATTAAAGCAATATTCCCTCATATCTAGTAATTGTAATGAAAATAAAAGAGATTTTCCAGAAAATTAAGAACCTGATTCTCACTAAGAAGAAAAAAAGTTACTTCTGCAGAGATTAGTTTTGTTTCTGAATTTGTTTTAACAGATGGAAGTAGTAACTTATAAAGACACTGGAAATGTGTCCTGGACACAGCACACACTTTTCTGCACATTCAGAAATAATTTAGTGGAGCAAAGGGTTCTTTTTGATTTTGCCAAATCCTCAACCTGGTGTATAACTCTTCAAATGCTGAGGTAGATGTTTTAAATCTGCAGTAGAAAAGACTCAAGGAATGCTGCTGTGGCTGCAGGAAGAACAATGCGGGCAAAGATGCTGTGTGGGTCTTGACAGATTTTTGTCCTGGGACTCCTTTTCAGCAAAGCAGTGGTAGAATGGGAGAGGTACAAGCAAATTCCTTTCTCTTTCTTCTCTTCTGTCCATATCAGAAATAAATCTTTGACATTGAACTTTGGCACTCTTTCTTATTTTTTATTTTTGCATTTTACTGGGAAGTAACTTTACCAACCAGCTTCTGAAAGAGATTCTTATTCCTTATGAAAGCTAGATTATTTTTTTCTTGCAATGTGCTCTCCTGATGATTGGTGTCTAGCAGTTCTACAGATTTACTAGGTAAGTTTCAAGTGTTCTGTATTAACAAATGCAAACTGCAAGAGTATAAATTTCTACTATCAATGGAACAGATTGAAATTTTTTAAAGTGGAATTTCTCTTGAGACAGCAGCATAAACCCAGAATAGCAGAGCAGTGGTTAATTTGTCGTTACTGAAAAGTTAAAATTTTGCAAAAAGTCATGAACTTGAAGTGTACAGTCATCTCTTTATGAATCTATAGGTATCATGCATTTCTACATAGCATTTCTTAAGGAAGGAATAGCAGTTGAGAGTGCTGCATGAGCAGGCAGCCAGTAACTATCAGCTGGTCAGAAATACTTTAAAGCAACACCTTCTGTAAGACAGAGAGTGTGACTGATATGAAAATGTGCACGGTAGATGCAGACAAGCTTTTTTTGAGTTTCTATCACTTCACCTCTTCCCCAGCATACCTTTAGTTCTATTTTTTGAGTATTACTCCCATTTGTCTTGAGTACTCTGTAATGTGAATGTTGGCAAGGAAATCTAGGGAATCTATGCACTAGAATCTATCTAGTGTATAGATTTTTGTAAAATTGTTTATTGTTAGTAGTCTAATTTTTTTGTTATTTGAGAATTTCAAAAATCATATTTTAGCCACGCTGCTTTAAGGTTGGTAAGTCAACTGAGTGTCACTGAAATCTACAGGCATAACTTTGATAATCCATTTCAAAGTGCCTCATTGCTCTTTGGAAAAGTCTCATGTTTGTATTAATTTAGCTATGTCTCCTTTTTTGGTATTTCTGAGTGTCTGTATACCTGTAGATTTTTTATTTTTTTTTTTTTTAGGAAGGCACAGTTATTTGTAAAATAGAGCTGGAACTTGTGTTGGAAAAAAGTTGTTTACCCAGGCAGAGACTTAAACCAAGAAGGTGGCCTAGCTTGGCTCTAGTCCTTGCTAGTGTTGTTGGCCCTGTGTCCTCAGAGCTTTGCTACTTGTATGAGTTTTTTTAAATTGTATTTATTTCTCATGCATTGTATGGTGTTGACAAATTCTTTGTTCAATTTTCAATTAAATGAGTGAGTTGTGAATTCTTTGGGGAAGGTGATTGGCCACAGTCCCAAGCCAGCTGGGTTTGTGGTGGTGGAGGAGAGACGGAAAGCGAAATAAAAAGATGTTGGGTTATGAAACTGGGTGAGTGCTTTGCAGAGAGCTGCAGCAAGCCCAGGTGGAAAGCTCAGTGTTTCTGTGGGGTGGGTTGGCTCTCAGGTCCCCCCACTCATTGGCACCTCCCCAGCAGGGCAGCCTGGCTGCCAGGATGGTCCTGCTGCCATGGGCATCCAAGGTGCTGCTGTGGGACCACCTTGTCCCTCTCCACTCACCTTTGGGCACGGGTGATGCTGCCACCATTGCCACTGTCCCTGTCACGGCTGGGTTTGCCCCTGTGACCACAGCTCTGGCAGCTGCTATGGAAGAGAGTCTGCAAAAAACCCAGATATTCTCCATGGTAGCAAGCACATCACTCTCTGTGTAATAAAACCATAGCTCTTTCAAAAATTATTAATTCAATAATTTCAATAATTATTAACAGCTCACTGGTTGATGTTATCATAATATTCAGATTGTGATCCTTGCATACCATTTTTAACTTTGGTCTGCTTTCTATGCAAAATACTTTTTCAACTTAGAAATGTGTCCTTGTATGAAAATGGCAAAGAATCAATGATGTTTCTGCTGAAAGCATCTAAATTACAGTTAATTTTGATGTTTGTCTGACTTAACAGGATAGATTTACCTGAGGCTGAATTACTTTGTAATGTTCTTGATCAAATGGTATGAAAGTCACAGGCTGGATTTTTGGGCTTCAGGAGTTCATGGAGAAGGGCAGGTTGTGCATGATGAATACATGTGTTTATTCATTATGATTTTCTTTGGGTAGAAAGAAAATAATTTTTTTACTCTTAAGTAAAAATAAAGCATTGATAGTTTCGCTTTCTTTGCTCCCAAGTTGTCTTTTTTTTCCCCTTTTTCATTAGAAAAAGGCAATTCTCTTCTTAATATATTGTAATGTATGCATGGATGTCTACTGAAATGTAACACTGTACACAAATAATTGAAAATTATCCATTTTAAGTTTAATCCATTGGTTTCTTGTAGTTAATGTGAGTTAATTAAGTTTTATTAATCGGAGGTCATGGGAATGGGAAAAGTACAAGTGTATTGCTGTCATAGTGCAGCCATGGATTTACAAACTGCAACTTAATTCCCTGTCCAGATCTGTTGGTTTTTTTTCCATCTCCAATCTCCTTTCCCTTCCCATCTCTACATCACCCAATCTTTTTACCCTTTTTTTTTCCTCCCCAAACCCTGATTGAATATAATTTTTCTGGTAGTTTTTTTTAGAATGTCATAGAGGTTATAAAAAATTTTGAGCTCTAGTGGGAGTAAAGTGACTGTATAACATTGAGAGCGAGCTGATGATTAAATTTGTAATTTTGTATCCTGAAGCTTTGCTATTGGGAATTTTGTAGGATTTCCTCTTCTTTTTTACTGTGAAGTATTTCATCATTCATCACATTGCGCATTGGTTTTTTCTATGGAGTCGTAATGTCTTAAGCCTGTAGGTTTTAAATGAAATATTTTTACAAGTACCACTTGAAAAGAGCAACCTCAGACTTTGGAATACTTAGTGTTGAATGTGCCGTTTATGAACGGTGCCCTTACTGTGGTGATCAAACAAGTATAGTACCATGGTCTGAACCAAGTATTCAAATAACTTCACAAGTTTTCATCAACTTCTTGGATGCAATTTTCTTATTTTTATTATAAGGGTCATTGAAGTTATTAAGTAAGCTGAGTTATTCCTATCTTCTTCAATATGAGGTTTTTTTAAACTTAGATTTATTTCTCAAGCCTTGTATGGTATTGACTAATCCTTTGTTCAATTTTCAATTTAATGAGTCAGTTCTGAATTCTGTGGAAGAGGTAATTGGTCACAGTCCCAAGCAAGCTGGGTTTCTGGTGACAGAAGAGAGAAGGGGAAAAGGGAAGTAGAAAGATGTTGCTTTATGAAATCCTGTGGGTATTTTTCATATATATTTCACCAACTATCAATAAAATATGTTGCTAATTTAAAAATAATAGAGCATAAAACCAGAGTGTATGAAGTTATAGTGAGTGCTGAAGTAAAAGAAGTTTTTAAGCTTGACATAATTTCCTATTCATTCTTTCACTTACCTTACAAAAGGGAGATGAGGAAATGGTATCTATTATTTCCCTGAGCCAGAAGATACTGAAAAAAAAAAAAAGGTCAAAAGGAATGAACTTTTACTTCCACTCTGGGTAGTGTTCTGCTTCTCTTGCAACTTTTTTTGGGTTTACTCTTAATAAGCTGTTCCTGGAAGAATATTTCTTTTTATCTCTTTTACACTTTAGTGTTAGAGAGGTCTAAAATTGGCTTCTGGAGAAGACGTAGTTACACAAATTGTTTTCTTGTCATTTAGCTAGCTGACTATAGGGAAAGGAAATCCTACTTTTTATTAGGCCCTTATGGTCACGTTGGTTGTGTGGAGAGAGCATTGCAGACAAAGATCCCTTCTGTGAAAAGTTCAGATGTTTGGATTTTCGTGAAGCGTTTTTAGAAGCTCGGTTGCAAAGCGGGTGGGTATGTGCATTCCAATTTACAGCTAACATTCTGTTTCTAAGGCATTCTTTGAGTGTATTGGGAACTGATCTTTATGTGTATTAAAAAATAATCTGGATTATTTTTCAAGTGCAGAGGCAATAGAGCTGGCTATTGATTTTTTTTTTTTTCGAAGTGAATTGTCAGTATTTGCGTTGATGTAAAGATATTTTCAGTTTGATAGTTGTGACAATTTTTATAAGTGGTGATCGTCGGTAACAGAATGAAAATCTAGTTTCTAGGTGTGCTGTTGTCTTGGTGCTGCTAATTAGATGTGACATTGAGCTGCTGTTTCACTGCCTGCCAGGGACTTGTGCTCTATAACCATAAATAAATTGATTTGATGTGATGTGTTCAACAAAATAACCAGAAATAGATGTATGGTCGTGGAAACCTTTACTGGTTGTATATTTGTGTGTTTATACTGCAGTGTTTTGTCCAGAATTTAATTGAAAACAACTCAGTGTGGCTTGGCTGCCTTTCTAGGTACAGAAAAAATTATTATATACAAAACCTTGGCCTTCTTGCAGCAATTATTCAGAATAAGTTAAATATAAATCCTCATTTCTTCTGGCCATGGTAACACAGAATTTCAGAAAAGTGTTGGTCTGGATTTTCTGGGCAAAGGGTGGGGCTAGGGCTTGTATGCAGCAGGAACTTCATTTTGATACAGATGGGTCTTCTATTTAATCTCTGAAGAGCTGTTAAGATCACGAATCATTTTACTACATCTGCTTCAGTTCCTTTGGGCTTAGCTCGTTCGGTGGGAATGTGGGAGTCTGAACACTGTGGGTCACACAGGGCTTGGGCTTTGCTTTAATAGCCATCTAGCCATTAAAGTTGATGAGAAATGTACCACTTGCCAAGAAAATAGTGTTTCTGCTGAAAAAACAAACTATTCTTTTAAGTTCTATGATATTTCAAATTGTATGATTATGGAGCTTCCAGGTGCACGTGAGGTCCCTATTCCTTTGGCTGTGTTATTGATGAGAGTGTAATTTGTATTACCTGCAATCTTAATGCTTTGTTGGTGAGAGTGTAGCTTTTCTGTCAGAAAACTTCTGACAGAAAGTAGCTTCTAAGCTTTTAAAATGTGACTTTTAAGCCCATTATTGAAATCAAAGAGTTACTACTTTTTAGTGCATATAAATTATATTGTGTATCTTATTTCCATGGAGACTAGCATCTGTAATGCATATTATTGTAATCACAGTGGATAATAACATTTCATATTTTTAGTTCTGATGGCAATATCCATGTCAGTATTCAGATATTTAATGCTGCTGGGTCTGATAGTGAAAATTGCCCAGCAGTTTCTCTGTGTGGAGAAAACTCTTCACTGTGTCTGTTAGTTCCATTATAAAGAACTTCACCTCATAGTCCAATATTTTGAGTTTATTGCAGGAAGATTAATAGTAGCTGTCATATCACCATTAATTAGATACTTCTAAGATATGTATAAATAATTACTATTTTAGAGGGTTTACTTTTAATGCATAGACTTGAATGTTTTCAGTTTTTTTCTTCCATCTCACAGGTTCTCATCAGTCTCCTTTATCTGTAATTTGCAATGCAGTGATTGGTAAAGTTTTTATTGTTTTGATGTCACACATGGTATTATTAATGAACTTAGTAACATTATTTCAGTATTTCTTATTAGACTACCTGAGTTTTGCACAAAATATTTATATGATGACAAAGTACTGCTTAACCAATATTGGAGGAAGCCTTTTTCCTATCAAAGGCTTATATGGCTGTATAACATTAGAGAAACAAAAGTTGATCTTTGTCATTTCTTCAGAGCCAAAGGAAATCATCAAAGTTGAATTTAATAAAGACTAAAAGGATGTCAGTGAGTAAGAGCACTTAAAGACGAGCTATGTTGGTGTTTGTGCTAAATTGCTCTGCAAAGAAGAGCTCCACCTAAGACTGAAGGCCTTTATTTTACCTGCTTTTGACACTTCAAAGTTAAATGCAGGTTTTCTGCTGCCTTGTCTTTATCTCCTCCATTCAAGTCCTGTAATTGCTGTAAGAATGCCCCAGCAATTCATGGTAATTGCTAAACAGTTTGCTTTTTACATGTCGTGTAACCTGCCTCATGCAATTGGAAGGTGCAATTTTTTAGGAGTAGCTTAGCCAAAGAGTTCCTGCAATGTGTCAGAAGTATTTGGGAAAATAAGGTACAGCTCCTTGTTCTGTTCAGTAAAAAGCCTGTTCTGGATTTTGCTGATGTCTAAAGTTTTCAGTGCTCATCAGGCAGACATGCAGATGTTTCATCTTCCTACGATGAATTGTCACATTTCTTTTCAGACAAGTAGTTTATGATGGTGAAGTTAGACATGTGCATAACATTTGCCATATTGTGGTGTTAATGAATTGCTATTTTAAATATGATCTTGGCCCAATATGTAACTCGTTTTGGAATGAAATTATCGTCATACTTATATTTTTTGGGTTTTAGAAGTTAAATGAGTCCCACTGGTTTGCTATTTAGGATGACTAGTAAGAAAATATGGACCTTTGTCCATAAGTACACTTCTTCCTAAAAGTAAAACAAACCAAACAGAAAAATGCAGTGTTCATTTGAGATGGTTGTATCTGCCCGTGCACAGACAGTTCACAAGGCTGCAAAGATTAATAGCAAAAGGTAGAACATCCCACTTCCTTTTTTCACTGTTTTATAGTCATCAAAAACTTGGTTTTCCCAATATTCCACAAAACATTGGTGCCTGTTCATTCAGTAACACTCAAGGAGACACCAAGGTGTAACCAGTCCTATAAAGCTGCTCCAGCTGATGGGGTATGGAATGCAAATATATGTCCAAAATGCAGAAATTAGAAAATGGGCAGTGTTGAATCAAAGGAAAGAAGCTGAAGAACTTATTTTCTGATATTGCACTAGATATTTTCTGATATTTGTACTAGACAAATTGATTGTGAATAATTAATCTCAAGATGATTTTGAGTGTTGGCCGATTCCTTTGTTTCACTGATGAAAATTGTTTTCAGGACAGAGTGTGTTGTTCAGAGGTGTTGTTCAGAGAGAAAGGTGAGCAGTGTGAAAAGTTAACTTTTTTAGGGGCTTAAGCAAGTGGAAGTCTGCTCAGGACAGCAGTGAGTACAGAAAAACTCTCCTCACTCATGGGCTTTCAACACACAGTCAGAGCTGCAGTGGAGGAAAGCAGAACACCAGGTTAAGCAAAAAAGCAATTAATTAAAACTGTCTAAAATTTGAATATGTCTAAAATTTGGTCAACTTGGTCCAGAAACCCACTACAAACACTCCAGTGAATGTTGGGTACAAGTAAGGAATGGTTTAGCTATCAAATAAGAGGCACAGAACAGAAAGAGAAATTACAAAAATATGGTTGAAATTTTATTGTTGTTTGGTGATATCTCCTTGTGGTAAAAGTCCATTTTAGTAGCTTTTTCAAACTTATTTTGGTTTTGCATGTTAAGTTTTTAATAGTGTTATCAAATTACTTCTTTCAGGCAAAATCAGCATAAGAATATTTTTATAGTAGTTGCTCAGCAGGAATTTTTTTATAAGCAGCAGATAGTTTCCTTTTGATTTCTTTTTGGCAGTTCTATTCTCACACACACACATATATATATATATATTTAAATGTTTAAGTGTACTAATAAATTTAGTTATTTCACCCCCCTTTCACCTACCATTCTGTATATCTAGAAGAAATACGTATTCATTCAATGTATTTGTCTGATATGTTTTGTCAAAATATTAAAAAAATGGAGAGGACAAATCAAATTGTTTATTAAAATTAACTGAATCAATGTAAACCTGAGAATGGTAGAAAAATACATTTAAATTTCCACTTGAATGATACTAAAGATGTGTATATCTTTGGCATGGAGGAAGGATCACATAGCAAGGAAGAGTATGTTAGTTACTGTTATAGAAGTCTTGATACAAATTGTGGAACAGTAGCAATTTTAGATTTAGGATTTAGATTCGATTATGGAAAAAAATTGAAGCAGATTTTTATTCAAGAAGTCTTTTGTTAATTATTTGAAAAAAAATTATTTCACAAATCAGTAAATTAATTTCCAAGTTTGTAAATGTGTTTTCTAGTATATTTTGGTTTCTAGAAGGACATATTGCTTCTAGCTATAGTATATACTGATGTTTTAAGTAGCCAGTGTATTATCTTTTACATTACATTACCATCAGTCTTCTTCTAATGAATGATTTGTAATTAATGCCTCTTTCTAGTGGGGAGAAAAAGAACTTAAGTGAATTTTCTATATAGATTTAATTTGATTGCAGGGATTATTTCCTTCCTTTCACTGTTGTACTGTATGGTGTAGTTATTCGGTAAGTATTACTACAGCTTTTTATTTTATTTAAACCTTCTGTCACTGTGTTTCAAGATTTCTGAAGCCACTAAAGGAAATTCCCAGGTTAAATCTGGAGATGGAGGCACATCCACATGTGTGCATCGTTGCACCTGTGCACGTGTAAGACATAACAGTGAGTACAGTGCAGAACTGATAATTAAGGGATACTTTATTGATACTGAGCTATTTAAACATCCCAAGAACAGGGGTAGCTCTTGAATGCTCAGAAAACATTTCTCTTTCTGTAATTGGGAGTTTTCTCAGTGCCTGGGAAATGAAAGTGTTTCTGTCATCGTGGATTCCTTAGTCCAGGTTTACATCGGAACATTTCTGATGTTACCGTGCCTGTGGACAGGAGGGCTGGAAAAGCCTTGTTCCACACTGCCACAAGCTCTCCTTTTAGGCTTCAGGGCTGTGACACAAGGAGAAGAAAAACACCTACTCCTGTTCTAAACCATAGATTGAAATCCTCTCAGAACATTACAAGAAAATTATTTTATTCCCTTTGCGTCCAGGGTTTCTAAGGAGCAAATCATGAGTTTGGCGATACGCGTTTCCTTTCAGTGCCTCCTCTCCCCTGTAAATAATCTCTCAGCCTCTTTGCTGTGCAGGTCATACATAATAACTGTATTCAGTAATAGGCTTGAAAAAAGCAATAATATTAAAGTCAATGTTTTAAGGATGTTTGCCAAAAACGTTTTTTCAATAATACAAAGAACTGAATCTTCTGAAGAGAAGAAACTGCTTCCCAGTTTTTACTTTAATGTTTTGGGGGGTTTGACATGAAATATTCCTTCCTCTCCTGTCGGCGTGCAGGGTTGTCTGGGAGAATGTAATATTTTACAGACATTCTCACTTTTTTCCTCAGAAGGCATTGGACTATACCTTGCAAGAATACCTAAGATATCACCTTTAACAGCGCCGATGGTTTGGCCAAAAAGAAAGATTTTTATCCACAGTACAGCACGGACATGGGTTCAGTTTCTGCTACATGGAGTGTTACACACACCTAATGGGGAATACGAACAATTTGGAAAAACAGTATTCTTCTAGTTGATGTAAAGTCAGTAAAAAAAGATTTCTTATTTGTGATTGGGTGATCAAGCTTTTTTAGCAATTATTCAAAAGAATGTGACATACTTACTAAATTCTAGTAAAGGTTTATGATGTTAATGCTTACAAATAGTTAAGCAAATCTAGACTATTGCACATTATTTTACAGTGTACAATTAAGCTTACAAAAGCAACTATTTATTTTTTAATTCCTGAAAATAAGCAGTTAAGTTTAAAAGCAAAGCTCTGCTGCTCCAGTTATCCTGCCAGGGCTTAATTTTGTCATTTTCTATTTTTCTATGCACCTAATAATTTTTAAAGTTTAGCTGAACAGTGTTGCAATGCTGGTAAGAAATTGTCATACACACTTTCCTAGATGTTGTAATCTCTGTATTTATTAATGGACATTATTTATTATGTCTTGTCTGAGAAATTCTGAATGGAAATGCTGTATCTAAAGTTAACTAGATTCTACTTATGAGACTACAGTATTACTGTTGGCATTCTAACCTCCGAATCAAATAATAATCTAACTTCATACATAGTTCTGGAATAAATAGTAAATGAGATGGCATCACATTTGCCTGTTGCCTGTAAAAGGGATGTTTATCATCCCATTTTATTTGTAAATTATTTCAGACTGATAATTTCATGAAGCATTTGCAGATTAAAACTACATCATGTTTTGACATTCATGTAAATATTTGGCCATTTAAACGATACTAGCAAGCTGTAAACCTCTGATTAATCTCTGTGGAGTTCAGTACTGGTATATTTGAAAAGGTTTGGAAAAATTTCTTTTCACTGACATTCAACTGCTGGGCTTTCAGAACAGCAGGGCTGAGGCAAGGAAAGGCTGTGAGACTCAAGGTGATTTTCTCCTTCATTGTGTTTCCAGATCACCCATCCAGTACTGAACTGAAAGTGGCAGTGAAACTGTGCTGTGCAATTCATGCTTGTGGACTTTGTGCTGTAAAAGCCAAGTGTTCACAGCTCTACATCAAATTGTTCTATTAATTCTCAAGTTAATTGGCATCTTGTGGTCTCTTGTTTTGTTGTTGGATTTGGGGATATTTTTAATAATAAAACACTAAGGAAATTACTACCTTTTTTTCTCTCTCTAGGACAGTCATTCCTGTTTTGTTGCATCTTAATCTCAACAAGTATTTCATAAATAGTCTGGGGATTGCTTGCCTTTTTTTTTTTTAAGATACATTTTCTAAGCTCTGTGATACAATTTAGCTCTATTTCAATATAAAATACATTGAATGTATGCTTGTCACTGACAATGAAGTACTAATGTCTGCTTTGTCTTGCTCCTTATTTAAATAACTACTAAGGTTTGCAGGAACTAGTAAAACGAAGCTATTAATTAGAGCAAATTAAAATAAACTTGCTTTAATATGATATAGCTAATTGGTTAAAATTTCCCTTTCTCCTGGGTGCAGCTGTTAGTTTTTCTCCCTTGCAGCAAGGTTTCTTGATAATAAATGTCCTTTCATTATTAGCAATTTTCTTCCAACCTCTGTGTCATTTAGCTGATTTTCATCCTCCTTGTGTTCAGTGTTCCAATAAGTCTTTGGCTCTTCACATTTATTATCAAGTCTTAATTTGAGTGGGAGACAGAAAGTAGCTGTGCTGGGTATACAAAGATGTTTGTTTTTGTGAGTGAACTTGTTGGGGTGGGGGATGTTTGAGAGCTCCAAATGGTCTTCACCTGCATTCATCTTAGCCTGAGATGGCGTGGTGTTTCTTGCAGGTGCCAGAAAGAATAATCAAGAAAACCATTCATCTGTTTTGGGTTGATAAATAAAACCACTTTACTTCATGAGAAACCTTGTGACTGTGCCAAAGTTAATAAAAAAGTTGAGATGAACTTTGCTTGTTATGTTCAAAGGCACTCTCCTTCCAAAAACAGCTTTCCATCAGATACTGCTGGAATATGGGAAGTCTCCTTGCCATCAGTGAGTCATACATGTTGTAATCTGCAGGCTGTGTCCCTGCATGGGAGCCAAATGTTCAGAGATACCTACATATCTTGGGTCCCAGCTGTCCCTCATTTCTTTCATGTGGTCTCTCCCTGGAGGAGGAGGGAAGGGTGAAATGCTGGGGATCACCTCAGGAGTTTCTAGTCTTTGCACTCCAGAATATTTTCACTGTTAAATCATCCACTGTGTAGTTCTGCTCAAAGGAGTTCTTGGGTTCAAAGGAAACTCAAGAGCATCAGAGTCTGTACTGACAAGCGCTTTAAAAAAGAGCTTTTGGTAACTTTTTTATTCATTTTTGCTGCCTAATTATGCCCTTTCTCCATATCTGCTCATCATGCACTTTGCCATGATTGCAAGTACCAACAGTTTAGAGATCATTGCTGCCTTTCTTTAAACAGTCAGATGTTGCAACACCAGCTCTTTTCCTGACATTCTCTTTGAGACAAGACTTTCTGGAGAAATCTTACCACCTTGGGCCATTTTTTGAAGAGATGAGAAAATACCAACTGTAAAAGGAAGGAGTAGGTTGGCCTGAGGTAACTCCTGTGGTGGGGTTGTGATGGCCACCTTTCATCAGTAGGTGGGTGTTTTACTCCTCTGCTCAGAGACTGCGTGGACAAGAGTTATCTCATATGGAGAACAAACTCACAGCAATGTCTCTTCTGCTGCCATGCAAAGCTAACAGGGTGTCCATCCTGGCTGGGCCTTGGCTCTCAAACGTCTTGTCTTGCTAAAGAGCTCCAGTCCTGGGCTGTGAGCTACAGAACTAATGTAAGACTTCAGAAGAAACTATATACAGTCAAAATAAATGACTTCCTAAAGGAGTATAATTAAATGGCCAGAATAACAGGGTGTTCAAAGGAAAACCATCTTGAGGTTTTTGTTGGGGTTTTTTTTCCTTTCACTGTTCTAAGCATCCATTTCTTTCCTGGAATTCACTCACTAAACAGCTTTCTACTTCAGTGCACTAACAGAAATTAGGGGGGAAAGTGGTTATAATTTGTTTTTCAGCCCTTTGCAATTTTCATGTTTGTCAGCATTCCTTAAATGCGAGTTTACTTCCTGATCTTCATTGTGATAGTTCCTCTTCTATTCAAACACAATGATTTGGAAGTATTTTTTTGAGCTTAATCACTTAGAGTGAGACTTACAAAGGAGCCATCATAGGAAAACTGAGATTTGAGTACTTGGACTCTGAGCAAAGCTCAGAAATAATGGTTTCCTCATTGTTTGATAAGAATGTGCAGTTATATTATTGTGATCTTTGGATGTTGTTTTTGTTGCAGCTTTGCGTGCTGCCAAAGCAAATTCGTGTCATTTGTGTTTTTGACAGTTAAAATATTCAATTAATGTTGTTTGAAATTGCAGTAATTGTTCATGTTGTTTCCATACAGCAGATTGCAACATTTGTGAAGTGCTAGCTTAAAGCTATATTGCATATAAATAAAGGGCTAAAGCAGAAGAGCAATTCTTTTTTAAAAAAAATAGTTTGTCTTCTTCCACAGACATTTCTAATACTTCTTTGTTTCTTAATGCTTAGTATTTTATTATTTAATTTTTTTTAAATTTAATTATGTAGCAGTAGTTTTGGTGTAAATGAGGATGGCATTTAAACAAACAAATGAACAAAAATCAACTGGAAAACTCCATCAGGGCTGTTTTTGTAGGCAACTATTTACTTGTTTCATTCTGGAATAACCTTTAAGTCTTGGAACTGCAATTAAACTTATATTGGTCTTGTTATTCTTACATACATTACTGGGGATTTACAATAGAAGTTGGAGAAAAAAGAGTAGGTGCCTGTGGGAAATGCAGAAAATATTGACAAAGCTTTGAAAGTTAATACAAGTCTGCTTCTTCAAACTCAATAAACTGCTGAGCAGTTCAGCATTTTTATTTCTGCAAGGAACTGAACTACAATTAAAATGAACCAAGATGCAGTGCTATTAAGATTATGGCAAGGTAGTGACAGCCATGCAGCCAAGGAGAGAGCCATGGACTGAGTAAAGGAGCACATCCTCCAAAGAGGAGCCTCAGCTCCAGACAGTTCAAACATCCGCAACTGAACAGCAACAAAGTAAATGCAGAAGGCTGGAGGAGAAGAGTGTCTACCTGAACTCAGTAAATTGAAACCAAATACAAAATTTCCTGTGGAGGCTTCTGCACTGTCGGCCTCTCTCTTCTTGGGAATCAAAAAAACAAATTAAATTTCTATCCTTGAAGCTGAAACATATGAGTTCTCCTTTCAAATAGAATATCTGTTGATGGAATGATGGTAGGCAGTCATTTGGAATAGTCTAAAAGGAATGTGCTTTAGGGGAAAAAATGATATTGTTAAATTCATTAAGGGCTGCTTTTATTAGGAAAAAAGTTGCTAAAGATCTCAGCCACTGAGGTCTGTAAATAATTGATCCCTACCTAGGTGTGTCATGCAAAAGTCAGCTACAGGGATTGCACCTCACATGTCCTTTGTTTTCATTTGTTTGTTTTTAAAAATGTATTTGAAGTTATTTAAGTTAAAATTTAAATTCTATTTATTTCGCAAGATAAGTATGAGAAAAGGGTTTCCCTGTTTGAAGAAACTTTTTAAGCTATTGTTAATTTAGATTTGTTCTAAATATACTTAAGCAATCTATAAGTACATAAGAGTTTTGTCACTGCAAACACTTTTGCACAGACTACTGGAAAGCTGCTCACAGTGTTAGGTTTTATGACACAAATGGGCTACATTCACAGTGATACCTAGGGTTGATGGTGCAGTGCTCCTAATAAAATGGATAATGAGGTTGTGTTTAATAGTAGTATTTCATTTAGGACTGGGACTTTCTTTGAATACCTCCAAAGGGGTAAAAGTAGTTGGCAGACAATCAATTAGATGAAGTCAATGGATGTCCTAATGCACTTTTAAATAATAATTTGTTTTTAATAATAAAATGGTATAATTTAATTTTTATTTAAATTATTGTTAGTAGCCTTGAATCCTTGCAGTCAGCTTTACTGAGATACTTTTCACTTCTTTCTCTGCAGGCAGAACTTGTGAAGGGGAATCTGCAGAGCGTTGGGCTCACGCTGCGCCTTGTGCAGTCCAAGGAGGAGGATGCAGGGCACGTTGTCATCGAAACTGTGACTCCAAACTCACCTGCTGCAGCTGCTGATCTACAGAGAGGAGACAGACTGCTGGCAATTGGCAGTGAGTGATATGTCAGCTTTCACAATGAGGGTCCTCCTGTCCTGTATGCAGTTCAGCCAATCTCCCGTTCTTAACAGCTACAGTTGTGCTTGGCACTCAAAAGCTAACATTAATGTGTTTATGGTCGCTTAAGATCTTTGTTTGCTTGATTTATTTCCTTGCACATTTATTTACTCCTTCTTAGGTAAAAGGCAAAAGAAGCTTGAATAAATATTTGGCAACAACATTAAAAACAGAACAAACAAACAACAAAACAAAACGATAAAAAACCAAGCCAAAACATTAATGTGACTGGGCTAGCAGGAAGTTTAACCTTTTACAGAGGTTTTACAGACCACAGCTTAAAATCTACAATGAGTTCTTTTGCTTAGGTACTGCCTAAATAAATCTCCATTGAAATACTCCAGTAATTTAAAAGGGTTTTCAGTTCCTTTGAATAGATTGCTGATGATTGCTGATGATTGCTTTAGAACAAAGGAGGAGTCATTTTTATGTGATCCTCTGCATGACTGTATTTGCATGCTCATCAAGATATTTTAACTTGCATGTAATTTGGAGATACATCAAATGGCTCTGAAAGTTCTGCCCAGAAAGATGGTTCAGCTCACTCCAGCCACACTGATAATGTAGCATTATGCCCATATTTCATTAATATATTGCTTTTTTATTTTAGCCTGCTTCTGTTATAATTATAACTGTGTTTAAAGATACACATCTTTTTGAGCTCTTTTTTGAATGTCGAATGTCTACTGCTGAAAAGTCCAAACTTACAGTAAGAGCAAGGTTAAAACTGTTACCATATCAAATCAACATTACTGTGTAAGATTACAGTATTATTACAAGCAGCAAACTGGAGTGTTTATGTAATTATTTTTTCAAGCTCCACATTTATAGGAATAAAATAGAGAGAATCCATCTGTTACATTTCAATTAAGCTCTTCTGTCATAATTGACTTCCTTTGTTACTGAGCAGCAATGTGTTTGTTGACTATTTTTGGTCACTTAGATTATTATCATAATTAGAACTTAATAATGTTTGTCTTTTTTTTTTTTAATAGGTGTTAAAATCACATCAACTGTCCAAGTGTTGAAGCTGATTAGACAAGCTGGGGAGAGAGTTTTAGTCTTTTATGAAAGGCCTGTTGGGTATAATCAGCATGGCTCAGCACTGCAGGATGGATTTGGACAATTGGAGGACACAGCTTTCTTGTCACAGGCAGAAGATGACCAGAATAGTTTAACAGCTGATACTGATAGCAGAGATTTTGATTCAGAGTTTGAAGACTTAGCTTGTGATGCACCTGACCAAAAAGAAGATCTGCCAACATCTCAGAGTCCCAAACGGTCGGTAGTAATTCTTGCTGCTGCTAAACCTCTTGGAACTATATCACCCATCCTGAATCGAAAACTGCATTTAGGAAATTACCAGGCAGCATCCAAAACGCAACAAAAAGATGGGGCTAAAGTGGCAACACCTAAAACTCTTGAGGTTTCAGATGCACCACAGCCGTCAGGTAAACAGTCACAAGGATCTAGTACTAAGCCTCCTGTGCCACCTAGGCCCCAAATTAAGCCTCCTTTGTCTACTAATGATAACCAAAGTGTGTTAGAAACTGGAAATGTATGTCCTGATAAACCAGAGAGGCCACCTCCCCCTGCAAATAATGGAGAAAAATCTACAGAGAAGCTAATTAAAATTAGTGATCAGATAGAAGATCCAGCAGTATCAAAAGTAGTAACAGCACCAAAGCAAGATACATTAAAAGATGGACTTACAGAAAATGCACGTGGCAGCAAAGATAGTGATGATCATCGAACGTGGGAGTCACCAGAAATTCCTTATAAAGCCCGTCAGGGCCGATGGCCGGTGGCGAGAACATCCTCCTGTCTATTTGAAGTAGAAAAATACCACAAGTACCTTAATGTTGCACTGTGGTGCAGAGACCCTTTCAAAGCAGGTGGTTTTATCTGCTTAGGGTATGCAAGCATAAAACTTGAAGAAATTGCTTTAGATTGTCTAGCTACGTCCTCGATGGAATTTGTTAGAAAATTTCAGCTGCTTGCTCCCACACCTAAGGCAGCAGTCACCAGAACAGCGTTGAGGAGTTTGACAACCCATAAAGGTTTCAATGAAAAGTTTTGTTACGGTGACATAACTTTACAATTCAAATATTTAAAAGAAGGTGAAATTGATGATTCAAGCGCATTTCTGGAGAAAGAGAAAGAATTTCACTTAGAAGAAGAAGCTCATGCCCTTCAGAAAGAGGATCATTTCTTGGGACAAGTTGTCACAGAGAATAGGCATAGCTTTCAAGATACTCAGTTTCAGAATCCAACTTGGTGCGATTACTGCAAAAAAAAAGTGTGGACTAAAGCAGCTTCGCAGTGCATGTTCTGTGCTTACGTTTGCCATAAAAAATGTCAAGAGAAATGTTTAACTGAGACACCCTTTTGTGTAGGAGCCGAAAGGCGGCTCGATCGAACTGGGGGCAGCGGCAGAGCGGAGGGCCAGGAGGCTCCTGCAGCCGCCTCCTCTCGGCTGGATGCAGAGGCCAAGTCCGCTACCAGAACCACAGGCCTGACCAGGCACATCATCAACACGAGCACGCGGCTGCTGAACCTCCGGCAGGTGCCCAAAGCCCGGCTGGCCGAGCAGGGCCCCGACGTGGCCGAGCCTTCCCCCAAGCACACCCCGAACACGTCGGACAACGAGAGCAGCGACACCGAGCTGAGCGGGCCCAGCAGCCCCTCCAAGCGCGTCGTGGGCGCCGGCATCAAGCTGGTGCGCAAGGAGGGCGGCCTCGACGACAGCGTCTTCATCGCCGTCAAGGAGATCGGCCGGGACCTCTACAGGAGTCTGCCCACAGAGGAGCGCTTTCAGAAGTTGGAGTTTATGTTGGATAAGCTGCAGAATGAAATAGACCAAGAGCTGGAAAACAATAATTCGCTGGTTAAAGAGGAAAAAGAGACGAGCGACGTGAGGAAAAAAGCCCTGATATCTGCTGCACTGGCCAAGTCAGGTGAGAGACTGCAGGCCCTCACGCTGCTGATGATCCACTACAGGGCAGGCATTGAGGATCTAGAGTCCCTGGAGAACATGCTCTTAGAGAAGCAATCCAAAAAACTGACTAAAGATTTTGAGGAATCCAGTATAGCAGAAGAAGTGGATAGCGAAGATGGCAGTCTGACAGAGGCTCCGACATTGAACATCATATCAGAAGAAGAACCTGTTGATCCACCTCAATCAGTAGACTGATATTTACATATTTAGTCTTTGAAGGAATGGACTAAAAGAATACTTTGCACTTAAATCCAAACACACACAAATTAAATTAAAACACTGGTATAATGTGCGTGTCCTGCTTCTCCACAGTTAATTGCTAATAGTGGTTCTTCTCCAGCTACAGCACCATCATTTTGTTAAAGTAGCTGGTTAAAACTACACTTTGGGTTTTATATTGGAAATTTATTTTTAATAACTTATTTTTATTTTTTCTAATTATGTAACCTTACCATTTCACATCAATGTGTGTGGTTTCCCTAATGCATTACTTGACCCCACTTTTCTTCTCTGTATTTTTTGTTTTGTTCTGTTTTTTTAGGTAGTGTTTTCAATGGGAAACAGGCAGGGTTTTCAAGATGTTTAGTATCCATTGTATGATGAAAACATTATAAGCTTGTTGCATGCCTAAGCTGATGACTGACTCAGAAGTCACCAAGGGGCCAGGCTTTTAAGTGTTAATCGCAGTTTTATTGTATGTCTTCTAGGTAATTGTATATTTTTTGCCAAACATATCATGAAAGCAAACAAAAAGTCTTTCATTTTGTCTGTTATTAGTACTTACTGAAGTTACCATTGCATATCATTTGTTTTCCATGTTTTTGTTAAATGCAAGAACTTTTTGTAGTTTGTATTTAACATGAAATATAGTAATGCTATGCTAAAAAACTCCTCCTTAGAACTTGGGACTATTGTTAGATATCAAAGTATAAACTGGTATCTCATAATAATTTAATTGGGAATATTTTCAAGGTAAGAGGCTTGTTGCCTTCCAGAATGAAATCATATGTTTGTGATGTTGTATTATCTGATAGCCTGATAAAGGAAAGTTGTTCTTCACAAGAGTTGGAGGTTTCATTGCCTTCTGTGTAAAAGCATGTAATCATGGTGTAAGTAATATAAAGAAATTAATATTTTGCTGCAGACTATCATTTTGGAAAGCTTAAGGTGCAAAATACAAAGTAACTAATGTTCTCTCAACACTTTTGAGTAATCATAGCATGGTAAGTTGCATTCAGCTTCTCAGACAGAAGATAGAGTCTGAGCAGAAGGATCACCTTTGTCAGCAAAATGTCTTATAGTGTATATAACATGTTTTATTTGAGTCAATTTGTGAGTCCAGT
This sequence comes from Ammospiza caudacuta, assembly GCF_027887145.1. Taxonomy (NCBI): domain Eukaryota; kingdom Metazoa; phylum Chordata; class Aves; order Passeriformes; family Passerellidae; genus Ammospiza; species Ammospiza caudacuta. The sequence continues at coordinate 32,486,309 of NC_080601.1, read as the reverse complement.
AGAGATGAGGAAGAAATTCAGCCAGCTGCTTTTGAAAAGAACTGTCTGGTCTTGTGCTATGTGTAAACTGTGGATCTTAGCATCACCTGGCTAAGGCCATCATTCTTATTTATTTCCTGTAGACATTGTTTCATCTTCTGTGTATAGAAATTTTGTATAAAATATCATCTTTATTTTAGGTACTGTGCTAGGTACTTGTATCATTATCACTGGTATTGCTGGTAGTAGAAAAAAAAGCCTTTGTGGGAGTTACATTTGAGATGGTAAAAATAACTTCTTTAGTTTTTGAGGTCATCTGTAATGTACCTCTCCTTTAAATTTGCTTCTTGGTTTAGTTTGTGATGGGCAAAATGAAGAAGCAGTGGTTTTCATCATGGGACAGTGTGCTTGTGCTTCTAAGCAAAATGGTTACTGCCAGTCATGCAACTACTTGCACTTTTTAGTGAGTTCTGGGCAGTTGATACTACTTAGTTGATGTATGGAAAACTATCCATGCTAAAACAGCATGTGACACACTTCTGAAATTAAGCTTCAGCAAATAATCGCACAAAATGAGCTTCCCTTCTTGTCTGAAAGTTATTTAACCTGTACTTGCTTGAGATGCATATTAAGACTTCCCCACTCCATTTTCTCAGCAGCTTACCATTGGTGGTGATCTGCATTCAATGCCATCAGAGTTTGCTCTTACAGACTACTACAGAGGTTTTCAAATATATCCAAGTGCTTCATTTAAGCCCTGGTGCACATGAAGGAGCTGTGAAAACAATGCAAATACTGATTTCAAAATACACATTCATGGTTTCAAATTGACTCCTGTAACACAGTGGGTAAGAAAAGCTGGGAATCGTTTTCCTCACATAAGTGTTGCTAATGATGATGATTGTAAGAGGTAAATTAAATGTGGTGCAATATTTTTAAATATACTGAATGGAAAAAGGGCAAAATAGTTGTATTTTAGTGGTAAGAAGGAAAACATGAATTCCTATCTGGCATTATTTACAATAAGCAGTGAATCTCCAGGGGGAAATTGTAATACTACATTCCTGATGTAATCTTTGCTTCATGCTTGACTGTAAATAGCTGAAAATAAAGAATACCACAGAAAACAAGAATATCTTGACTTAATGATATCTGAATAGGTGGCAGCTACACACATTTGCAGAAGACCTGCCTAATATGATTTTGTTGGCTATTATTTTATCATGAAAATAAGCTTTAATAAAATAGTTTTGCTAAATTATCAACTTTCTTGCATTGTGTCAATGTTTTTTAAGCACTTCTATTGCAGTAGCTTATCATCTAAAGCCACCACTTAAAGGAGGGATCTTCAGGGGGAGAAGCACATTTTGCATTATATAAAACTACTGATAACTGGATTATTTGGGGTGAGAAATTTGAAACAAAGCATCTGTGGAAGTTTACAGCTGCAGAGGAGGAATAAATAGTGGGAGTAAATGAATAAAGTATCTTTATCTGTCACACCTGAATTGACACAGATCAAAATATACAAAATAGGAAAAATCCACATTTTTCCAGGACAGAAAAAAATCCATAACAACTGCTAAGTTTTTATTTGGGAGTGGGGGGAAAGGTGGCTTAGAGATTACAAAAACGAGTGTCTATGTGGATTTTAATTAATCTTCCTCTTCTGGTGGAGCAGGAATGGAGCAAGAGAAGGGGAGCCACTGCCTTGATCTGCTCAGCAAATCCTGGGAAGATGCTGCTCCCTCAGGCCAGCAGAAACTGGCACCAGCTGTAGAAAAGGAATGTGATCCATTTCTCTCCCCTTGGGTCTCCTCCTCAAACTCATGTTGCACATTAATGCAAACTCCTCCTTAGTTTTGATGTGCTCAAAAATTCAACGCAAAGCCATGAAGAAAGCCTTTTTGTGCTTTTGAAAAAATGTGAGTTGCTATGTTTGAGTCACATATTAGTGAATTTAAGAAATACACTGGTTGATCAGCTGGCAAAAGGATGAACACATCCTGTAATAATTCGGAATTCTTGCATTGGTATTTCAGTCTCAGATTTGATCAGATTAGCAATTTGATGTTGACCAAAAGACTTCAATGAAGACTTCAGTAAGTAGAATAACATCTCTTGGAACAAAGTTTCAGTGTTCAAATCACAGTAAAATCTGAGCCTGATGTAAATAGCCACTGATCTGCACAATTATTACTTACTTGGTGTTAGTGGAGAATTCATCATGTGACAGAATCTTGGTTTCTGAAGGAGCTCTGAGAAATGCCAGCTTTCCCCACACTGGTAAAGCACACTGCATAAGGCAAATCCTGAGAGGGGTTGTTCTTTTTTAATCCTTTTTTCACTTTATTACAGTAGGTCATGAACTTCTGTCAGATAACTTTATTTTGATGCGTTCTGAATGCATAATTATTGACAGAGCAACACTTGAAGTTTGATCCACTATATTTTTCATATTTTTTGACCATAGTATATACGCTTTACAAAACTATATGTAAACATAGTATCTATGCTGTAGTACATAAAACATCTGCAATTACATGAGAGAAGGCACATCAAGATTTTCATTTTACAAATGAAATGATACACCATGGCTGAGAAGGACATGGGGATTGTTTTTAAAATGCTTTCTTTCCAAGTCTTGTTTTTTCTAAGTGCAGGCAGGGACTGCCTAATACAATACTTCACCTGTATTGGGCTGTTTCCCCAAATGTTATGAGAGATTGGCAACAAACTGGCTGTTTCTTCCATTTTTTTAAGCCAAAAATGTATTAAAAAAAAATAACTGTACATTGGATTTTTAGATATATATGTAAATGCATGTAGAAGTTGTTTGAACTGCTCCAGGTAGCAGCTCACTTTCAGTACATGCTAAGACTGAATACTGTAATACTGCAGCTGTTCCTAACCAGTCACTGAAGATGCAATTAAAATAAAGTTGAAATATGTTAAAAGATCCAAAAGATAGAAATACAAAAAGTATCCTCATGCTGTTACATTCCCTGCTAAGGGACAGGAACAGTGCATGTTCACACCCACTTGTTTGCCTGGTGCTGAGTGTTTGGGGGCTTCACATTGCACAACTGCTTGATTAAAACTTTGTTAGATACTAATAATAGCAATACACTCATCTGTTTAACAACATGGTTTCCTCAACATTGGTGGTTCAGGGAGAACTCAGTATTTGAACTGACAGAGAAGTTGTGCCTCTTATTTAGTTTTTTGTATATATTATTAGGACCTGAAGTTGATGGAAAAAAGTGATAGTGCTGCCCACACTCTGAATTCCAGCTTCTCTCAATGCACTTACGAGGGTGTCGCTTAAAAGGATGTAAATTGGATGGGTTCTCTTTGAGGGTTGCTTTTTAAAATTTCCAATTAAATAAGACTCAAGTTTGACAGTAACCTATGACTTCAAATAAAATATGAAATACTGTCCATGAGGTGACTTTAAAAACCAAATTGTTAAAATTCACATTTTATACAGATTTATGCTACACATTTAATAAAAAATAGAGTGTAATATTCAATAAAATTAAATACACAAAGAGTAACACTATACAAATGGTCTATAAAAGCTCTTTCCCCCCATAAGGCGGTTTGCAGTCTGCTTTCTAGTCACCAATAAATAATATACCTTTGGTTTTTCTGACCATTTCACTATTAAATGTACAGTACAGCTAAAACCTATTTCTGGATGAGATGTTTCACATGAACCACAGCATTTTGTACACCTAAATATGTTATATGGCTTTTCTGTTATTCATCACTTTCATATTCCTCCTCTTCTTCACCTATGGGGTAGGATTGGATGTTGTTCTGGGTGTACATTTTTGTTTTCACAGGACAGTTGTGATCCATGAGTATTGCCTGGAAGAGAACAGAGTGTGAGTATTTCTGCTTAGCATCCAGCTGAGGCTGGGGCTGCATGCACCACTCAGGGATTCACCTCTCCTCCCTTGAGGCAGAGCCCAAACTGATTGCAATTAGGGTAAATTGAGTCCTCAGGTCTGTGTGAGGGGGGATTTTTGGTGCTAAAGACCTGGAAAATTTCTATTTCCAGTATTTCAGCCCAGGTATTACTGATACATATCTACCTGCTCTGCAGAGACAGTAGTTTACCCCTCCCAGAGTTAATTTCCATCTATTAAAACCTGAATGAATGGTCAAGAGCAGTCCTACTGCTTCAAGCCAATTCTCTTTTACTGCCTTTGTCCCCTCTTTCCATGGAGATCCAGAACAGCAAAACTGAGTATGATGCCAGGAGTGATGGTCCCAATAATATGCTTTGACACAGCAAGCTAAAAGTGGTAATCATGGTAAGGGCCAGATAAAATACTAAATTCTCTGGGCTGAAATTTTCCAAGGAGTTTTGGAGCAACTGTGTACTGTTCTTCATGCTGAGTGTAATTAAGCTTGGGAATTATTAATTAGGCAAAGACCACAATTTTGGGACCCTCCTTCTGACTCTCCTCCAACCTGAAAGAACTGGTGCATCATTTTACAGCCATGAGCCACTTGGGAACAGGAGCTATTTTGCATTTAAAGGTATATTAGAGGTGGCAGATGTTGGAGCCATGGAGAGAGATCCTGTCCCTTCAGGGTTGTGATGTTACAAATCAAACAGTCAGGGACCATGGAAGTACCTGATAAATTTTATATTGCCAAGAAACAGCAGCTGAGTTTTTGTTCCCTTCTGTTCCTCAGCCTTATTTAATGTACAAAAACCAAAACAAACTAAACCAGTGCATTCAGCAAAGGTCATGACAAGGGATTAACTGGGATTCTGCAGTCCAAACATGAGCCAAACAGAAGCTCTCTGGCCTCACACACACCATTATTGCAGCAAGATTCAATTTTCCACCTTCTGCCAGCACAAAGTGAGCAGCACCAGCATCAGGTGCTGTCCTTACCTTGCAGAGAGGTGCCACTGCAGAATAAAACCATTGCCATGCAAAATTAGTTTATTTTCACCCAAATAAACAACCAGCGACTACATTTTGGGCCCAGATCAGCCTTTTTCAGGAAGAGTAAGGATGGAGTGCTGAGTGGGTTCAACCTACAGATGGTGACTCTGTTCTTACACACCCTACAGTGTCTGGGGAGCACTGAGTGCTCCAGATCATTAGGTCTTTGGCAATTTATGTTAAAAAACAGAAAAGAGAGAAGCCCTGTGGTACATACTGGACAAGACAAACCACTGGTTTGTAGGGATCCATGAACTGTATGAAGGGAGGAGAAGGAGGAAAAAAGATGATTCAAAACACACTGTGGTATATTTTTCTATTTTTTTTTCCCAGAGGACTGTGAGGAAAAAACAGTTTGAGGCACACCAAGGAATAATTTGGTCAATTGGCCAAATAGAGTTCTGGATCCTCAATGAAAAGAGAAATGAATTCTCTACTGACTCTACCCCAGCATATGCTGGTGCAGAGGAATGTCTGTAGGACCCTGTTTCATAGAAATCAAATTTGTGACTTTGTAACATCTAATTAATAAAGGGTTTCCCTTTATACATCTTGGACATAGAAGGAAGGGGGAGTTCATTTCAAAGTTAATGCTTGAGAGTGAAATACACTGAGCTGGTCCTGTTTTGAGGAACTTAGAGGCAAAGATGCAAATGTAAGTTATCATTTGTTTCACTGAAAAAACCCAAAATTTATAAAAAAGAAACCAAGTTACACTTACCATTTTCTCCTCTTTGGCGGGTGGACTTCGAAGGAAAAAGCACAGGGGAGCAAAGATGATATCCACAATTCCTATAATTGTCATGAGCCATGGGAATCCAATGGCCTTGGCAATGGCACCACCAGCAGAGGGACCTTGCACAGATAAAAACCCTTTCCTGCAGATTGCTCTGACACAAAACTTGCAGCAGCATATTTTGTATACAAGTAATTCTGTATACTAACCCCCTATCTCACAAACAGATTTGAGGAATGTAAAGACGTGTTTGTAATTATAAACATAAATATAATTATGATTTAACATAATTATATGTAATTATATAAATATATATAAATATACAAAATCATATAAATTTTTTATATAATAAAATTTATATAATTTTATATATTATATATATAAATATTATATATTATTATATAAATATTATATAATCATAAATAATATATATTATATAAATATTATATCTATAGATATAAAATTATATAAAATATATATCACATATAATATATTATATATATAAGTTTTATATATAATAGTTATTATATATAAATTTATATAAATATATATTTTATATATAAAATTTATATAATATATATTTTATATTATATATGTAAAAGATATATTCTATTAATATATATGTTATATAATATATATTTATATATATTCATATATATAAATATAAAATATAAATTAAAATATAATATGATTAAACGTAATTAGATGTAATTATATAATATATATAAATATATAAAATTATATAAATTTTATATATAATAAATTCTATATAATTTTATATATTTTATATAAAAACATTATATATAATTATATAAATAATACATAATTATAAATAATATATATTATATACATATTATATTATATATATTATATATAATTTTTTATATATAATACCATGTATAATATTTATAAGTTTTATGTATAATAAAATTATTATATATAAATTTATATAAATATATATTATATGTATAACTTATGTAATATATAATATATATTGTATATTATATATGTAAAATATATTCTATTAATATATATGTTATATATATTTATATATAATTATATAAAATATAAATTAAAGTATAATATGATTAAACATAATCATAAAAAATTCCTGGCTCCATAGCTCACATTCCCTGGGGAGATTAGAGATGTTCCTGAGGGCATCTGTGTCATGCTCTCAAGGGGATCAGGGGAGCCTGATTCCCCCACACACCCTTGGAGCACAGCTGTGGTAGTAAAGTATCCCAAGGCCTCTTTCCTCAGCATATCCCATTTGTGTTCAGTGCCCTCAGACACCTTTAGGCCTCTCACAGCCCATGAAATGTGCACAAATTGCAGCAGGGGAGGGGAATGATGCCAAACACAATCCCCCCACTCTGATTTCCTGCAGAAAATAAGAACCTCCCCTCATAAAACCTGCAGGCACCACTGGGATTCGCAGCTGGCATTGTAGCAGACTCCCCTTTTCTTAGCTGTGCTTTCCAGGCAGGGGAAGGCTGGACTTACCGATGGCAAAACCCATGCAGAAGGCAACGTCAGCTATGGCATACACACTGCCATAGACTGACACGTGGCGCAGATCCACCAGGTAGCCCATGATTGGCATCATGGAGGAGTCCACCATCCCTGCAAAACACATCCCGGGAAAATGCTGCCTTTTCTTCCCATCCTTTAACCCTTTTGGGTGAATGATGTGCCAAGAAGGGGTGCAAAAGCAGCTAAAAGGATGCTTGTTCATAACTAAGCAAGATTTGTGTAAAATAGTCTGTGTTAGCTTTGCTTTTTATGGTCTTTGATGTGCCCAGAGTCATGTGTGGACATTATACAGGTGTACACAGCAATATTTGTGTAAAATAATCTGTGTTAGCTTTGCTTTTTATGGTCTTTGCTGTGTCTGGGGTCATGTGTGGACATGTATAGAGGTGGCACCTGCTAAAGGACAGGAGAGATGTGAGTTTAGGATGTATCCACACTTCCCACCGAATGTCTGAGCAAAGCTCCCACCTCACATTCCCTGCCAAGGAATTAGGGCAAGGTTATCTGGTGTGAACTTGCCCTGGCTGAAGGCCTAAAAGGCAACATTAGCCCCCAGTCAACCAAAATGATTGACAGTGTTTTTATCATGTCTTTTGATACACACCCTCATTTCTAGCAAGAAACAGCACAGACAGCTCACAAAACTGCTGAGACACCTGAAGTCTGAATTTGTTTCTGTAACTTCTTTCCTCACTGCACATCCCTGGTGTGGAGATGCCCCAGGACATTTGCTGAGCACCAAGCACTGAAAACAAGGCAGGGTCCCCAGTGCACAGCCCAGTGTAAGGAAAGTCACACATGTCACTTGAAGAATACATGTGTGTGAGCCTGGGAATTCCCCTTTATGTACAATTTAAGCCTTTTATTCCAGTGGAAATGTCTACATAAATCCTTTTCCTCTGCAGGAAAGGCTGAGGGTTTGGGGCAGTGCACAGCTGCATTTCTAAAAACAACATTTACATTCATGGACAGGTTGAAAGGTCTGTTTAGGTGGATGGAGCAGTTCTGGACAGGCCTGGGGCTCCAGCTGGTCTAAAGCAGCCTGGTTCAAACTCCCTAAGCACTGTCCCTTAATTCCTTCTTGCTCTGCCTGCCAGTTTGGGCCACAGCTCAGGCTGCAGCACTGTTAGATCAGAATGGCAACAAAACTGATTTTCTGTGTAACTTCATAACAAATCATTTTTACAGAAATAACAGAACTCATGTAAAGAACTCACGTAAGAACTCATTGCAAATGTTCTTACCTATGGCAAATCCAACTCCAAAAGTTGGTGCTATGAGCCCATAAATGTTTTTAGCAAATGGTACCTACAAAGGAAATTTCAGGCAGTTAATTACACCATACTGCACATGGTGGTTAGCACCTTTTTCTGAGATAAATTCTCCAAGTAGTTATGCCCCACTTTTGTACAGATCTGGGAGTCTGATCCTTGTTCTGAGCTGTCATTTCAGACAACTGTGCCATTAAACCACTGACACACTTACTATTATAAACTGCTGAGTGACAGCTCAACAGAGCAGCATGCTCCTCTCAGAGTCACCATTTCTAAAAATAATTGAAGCACTGAAACAGGAAAGCACTCAAAACTCTGATCTGGAACTTATTACCCACACATTGTTTAATAACATGTCATAGAACTCTCATGGGAAAAGCACATATTTGAAGATGAGCACCCCAACATTCACATGATTTAAAAGATGTGTGATTGTCTACTTACACATAAAATACTTATTCCCACGATTAGCATCCCGAGCAAAGCACAAAGCCACCTACCAAAGAAGAAACATCACTCAGAGATGGTGATAATGAGATGTTAGAGCTGATCCTGAATGTTTCAAAGCCACGTCTGAAGCATTGAGTTAAACAGCAAAAGTAGCAATGTGTTCAAAAAAAACCACCAATTTTGCTCCCATAGAACAAGCTTTAATAATTTCCACTATCAATAAACTGCCCTGGGAAACGCTGGAAATGGTACATGAAGAGACTGGGAGGTGATTAGTATTTTTAAATTAAGCATACCTTCCAATTTTGTGTGCAAGTACCCCAAAAAGATTGGTCCCAATGAGATAAGAGATGCTGGCTGGAAGAAAAGCGACGCCTGAAAAATATGAATGAGAGGTTTTATCAGCAAGGCTTTCAGGGAAGTGTTAGAAGAAACTAATAAATGCCAGACACTGCAATTTTCATCTGGACACATCTAATGGAGCCCAAAGAATCAAATATCCGGTTTGTTGCAGCCTCCCCGTGAAATCTCAGGACATCATCTGTGAAATGCAGCAGCAACCTGATGCCTTGGGAAAAAAAAAAAAAAAAGAGTTTTTCAGCATTAGATACAAGAACTGCTCTGGGAGAGGGGACAGAACAACAAAGAGCAGAAAGTTTATGTGTGACTGCAACAAGCTTTGGGATGGGCCAAGGAGAGCAGCCCGGGGTTGTGGAGCAGGTGCTCAGCACATGCAGCCAGCCCAGGTGCTCAGGGTGGGTGAACCCCCTGCAGGAGGGGACAGCAGGGCTCTGCAAGTGACAGTGCCCCTCTGAGCCTGGCAATGCCACTGAGCCCCCTGTGATACTGCCCTTGGCCAAGCAAGTATCAACGATGTAAGGATAAAAAAACCCTTTGAAAATAGTATTAGAATTATTAAGCCAACATCTTCTTAATATTTTTTTTTAAAAATTACTTAAAAAATAAGTAGAAAATCTTTAAAATATAAGCAGTAAAACTTTAAAAAAATTTAAGTAAAATAAAACTTTAAAAACTTCAAAAAATGAGTAATAAAACTTTAAAAAATAAGTAATAAAACTTTTAAAAATAAGTAATACAACTTTAAAAATTATTTTTAAAATATTGCTTTAAGTAAAATAACAAATTTTGAAACTGTAATAGCTTGCAGATGAGGACACCTGAGTAAATTCTGTCTCTCTCATTTCCCACCTCCACTTGGAAAAACACATTGTTGGCACCAGCAGTGCTTTTCCATCCCTGAGGTTGCCACAGCAGTGGCTGTATCTAGAGCAGATGCTGTTGTCTGGTGACACCTCTGGTTTAAAATCCAGTTGTTACAGTCTGTACTGGAGGATTCCTCCTCTCCTTGCACAGAATCCCAGGGCAGGACCCAGCCAGAGATGCAGAAATCAGCTGTGGTGTCAGGGTACAATCCCAGCCCTGCCTCTCGTGTGTGTGCTCCTCATCTTCCACCAGGGCAACAGAGCTTTTCTCATTTCCTGCCTATCCATCTTCCTTCCCATCTCTCTGATATATTCATAAGAAAAAAAAACAACAAGGGGTAATTTTTAACACAGCAATATCCTGTGATTAAAAACCTTGTGGGTTTTACAGTGGTGGTGCTGGGGAAATATTTAATTTCAGCCTGTGTAACCACAGCTACTTCAGTACTGCTTGGAGCTGTCTGGTTATACCAAATGGTCACACAGAGCAGACCTTGACAGCTGTAAAAGAGAAATTGTACTGCAAAGGCTTGTTAAATAAGACTGGAACAGGTTGGTCTGTAAGCTGTGGTATACTGAGGCAGAACTATAATTTTCTAAATGGGCTCTATGCACAGTAATATTCATTGGGCAAATCAAGGTACTTTATACCTTCTTCAGTTCATGCTTCAAACAGCTGGCTTCCAACTGCATAAGATAATAATTTGCTTAAAACCCTGCAGTTTAATTTACAATTTAAGAGGCTTAAAAATTTTAATTAATGCTGTCAAACCAAAGTGAAATGGAGTCAATTACTTGTATCATTAAGGGGTTACATTAGTCTTAATTTAAAATAGATATTTTTCTTCTAGTGACCTCTGTTCAATGAAGAATTCGTAAATCTCATTTCTATTGCAGCAGTAATATGAAACTGGTGAGGGAGGTAGATAGGCAATATTTATTTTTCCTTTTTGAGGTTCAAAATACCCAAGTTTGCATGTTCATTCTGCTGTATTGCAGGCTAGAAGTTATAGCCAGGTTCAGCATTAAGAGCTCATAAGAGGTTCACTCATTAAGAACTGCATCTGTGGCCACTCTAAATCTCAATTGCATTAATTAGAACTAAGATTTGTGCTTTACATAGGGTGTAATGTGCACATTAACACACAGCAGGCATATCAGCTGAACATCATTTTCATGAAGGATTTTTTGTTTTCTTTCAAACTATACAGTGATATTAAAAAATACCCTCATGACCAAACTATTAAATTAATCGGAGATAGATGAAGGCTGAGCATTGCCCACTTAAGAAGATTCACATAAACTTCTCACACATAGTTCATCACTCACTAGAATTTAATCCACTTTCCGGTGGTTTTTTCCTGCTCTTGCTCACGTCAAAGAGAAATTAACTGTCCTACTTTCTTCTGGAGGGCAACATTCCATGGTTGCCCAGGGATTTGGTTTCCCAAGGCTGTGTCCCTGCTAAAACTCATGACAAGGTCCAAGGTGGGGCTCCCCAGTGCTTTCTGTTGAAAGGGATGATTAAGCAACCACTAAAGCAGCCAAATATGTAAATTCCAAGGGAAAGTGCTCCTCATGTCCACGTTTTAAGCAGCAGTCCATCTTTCCCCCACGTGTGTGTGAGGAGGAGGCTGCGCTGCCGTGACCCTGCTGCCCATCCCTGTGCACAGAGCACCTGCTGCCCATCCCTGTGCCTGCCTGCCTGTGCAGTTCAAACCAGGGACTGAGGAGGGGCTCCCTGCAGGGAAAAACCAAAGGGTTTTGCTGTGCAAGGCTCCTGTGCAGCTCAACAGGCACACTGCAGCTGCCCTGGCCAGCATCCACAGCCCGAGCAGCGCTGGGATTCCCAATGGAGAGGGATCAGTGCCACTCCTGAGGCTGCCTGCAACTGTTTTTCCTTGAAAAACAGTTCAAATAGTTCAGTAGTTTAGTGTAGCCCATTCCAAGAGCCTCTATTGCAACAACACCACCCCACTGTGTAATATTTTTCTTACCTACCAGCGTTTGTAAATTCTGCAGGTTTAGCACAGGCACTTTACAGATTGTAAAAAAAAAAATAATTAAAAATTACCCCCCTGAAGCAAATAATCTTTAACAGGACCAGAACTCAATAGAAAAAATATAGAGATGCAAACAATATACTGTACTTTACCAAGCTGCCATTTTTTTGAGCACATGGTCTCCATCATCCAGATGGGTAAAGCTGGTTCAAGCATAGCAATAGCCATGTTTGCAAAACAGATTGAGCCTGGAAGAAAGAAGGGGGAGGGAAAAACATAGCACTAATTATTTCTTTTGGCTATAAACAAAACACCATGCAAAGAATGGATGGTTTTACGTAAAATATTTCACTTTTTACTGGTTTTACGTAAAATATTTTATGTAAAATATTTTCACTTTTTACTGGTTTTACGTAAAATATTTTATGTAAAATATTTTCACTTTTTACTGGTTTTACATAAAATATTTCACTTTTAGGGCTTATTTCACAGCCCTATTTGTCATGTGTCAGATGGTGATTAACATTAAATAGAACACTGTAAAACCACTGAAGGCTAACTTTTTGTATGTTTCTATTCTCCTAGAAATTCTACAATAAAGGTTAAGCTGTTTCATAATGTGAAAGTTTGCAGCGAGCTTGATGACATTTGGAAAGTTCACGAGGTCTGTTGTACAAATGATTAGCTAGAACCACAACCACTTGGTTTGACGTGTTCTCCCGGGGCAATGGCAGAGCCCTGCTGTGCAAGAGGCTCAGGCTCTGACCCTGTGCCTCTGCCACCTGAGAGCTCATCCTGCCCCACATGGCAGCATGGGGAGGGCTTGGTCCTGGAAATACCAAGGTGCAAACACAGGGATGGCTGCTCCCAAAAATGGGATTTTATCTGGAGATCCTACAGGCAGCAGTGGGGCAGCAAACGCAGCTTTGAGCTGGCACAGCCCTGCGAATTTCAAATCTCTTTTGAGCTGGCACAGCCGTGCGAATTTCAAATCTCTTTTGAATCCCAGGAGCCCCAATAACCCAGCACAAAGGATAACAAGGGTGGAAGTGCTGATTCAGCCCGGCTGCCAGCTCAGCTCTGCCCCACCCCAGGGCCCGCAGAGCCGGAATCAGTTTGGGTTTGGGTGGTGCTCATCTCTCCCAGTGCTGCACTTCAGCTCCAGAGCAGGGATTAGGAAACCCCACCGTATTTCTTGGGATTCAAGATGCCTTTCACACTTACTCAAAAGACCCTGAGGCACTCAAGGCTTAATGCAGGGCAACAGGACCTGTCCCCTCTGCTAATCCCTTTAAATGGCTCTTGGGAATCACTGCTGCAAGTGACAACCTCAGACTTGTGTTCCCTTTCTTCCTAATATTTACAATCTCTGAATTTCAGGAAAATATTCTAGACTCTTCCAGTCCTTTACTATACAAATTCTACCTTTAAAAAAAAATCTATATTTTTCAGAGGTCAGAGAGGCATTATTTCTCTCGGAGGGAGTTCCTCATCACAAGGTTCAAAACCAAATGAGCACTGATGTCATTCTTTGCTCAAAGCTGTCAGAATACATTAGACTATTCCTAAAATGACCTTGCTGGCTAGCTGGCTCTCTCCCTTCCCCAGGCAAGGAGCAACAGCTCAGCACTGCTTTGCCCTAAGGACAAAAGCCAACCTTTCCACTTGGGTGCAAGCTCCCAGAGTGGGTCTGCAAGGAGCCCCAGTTAAACTCCTTGGGGCTCTCCCAAGCCACAACCAGCCAGGCTCAAACAGCTTCCCTGATGCTGGAAAAAACATTTCACTTTGTGCAGCCAGAGGAAGCAGGACCGTTCTAACTGAGACAGCTTAAATAGCAAAGGATTTGCTATTTAATTAAATATTCTATTTAATTGAATATTCAATTAAATTTTCTATTCTATTCAGTTTACTCTGTGCTGAACAGAGCTCACAAAGGAAGGAGAAACAGGCGTGCCTGCACTTGGTTCTGGAACCTGCTTCTCTTTAGGCCAAGAAGCAGCACCAGAGCTTGCCAAAGCACTCAGGGATATGGTGACAAAGGTGCTTCAGACCTAGAATGTGCCCCAGGAGAAAAGTGAGAGCCTGAGCTGTGCTCTGCAATCTCAGGGCAAGAGCCTGCTACCTCAGCAAAGCTTCCCCAAAAGAAAATAAATTAATTTTTTCCTCAGTCTTGCCTGGAGCTGACCTTACTTTAAAGTGCCATGAGTCAAGGGCATGAATCCTACATCTTTTCCTCCTTGAATGGGATTAAATGTCCTGTGCTGGCCAGAAGGTGGGAAATTGCAGCCTTCCAGCTGAATCCCATCTCCAGAGCCCAGAACCCCCCAGGTTTTGGCAGAGTGCCACAGACATCAGTGACATTTCCCTGTGGAAGAGCAGGACCCAGTGCAGAGCTGTCCCACACCTTCCCAAGGGGTGCTCATGGTGATGTCTGTCTCAGCTCTGGTTTTTAAATAGTTTAAACCAACTTGTCTGTCCAAGCAGCTCTGTGAGGCAGCAGCACTGATTTTCCTGTAATCCCTGTCAGTGAGGTTGGGCTTCAGGAGTGACACTGACTTCACTCCCACCAGCAGGGACAAAGCATGTCAGGGACATTTCTTCTGCCTGGTCAGGGTACTGATGGCACAGGCTGTGAAGCATCACCTCTGACACAAACCTGGGCATTTGACAGAACCAAATTTGGTCTGCAAGGGAAATAAAGCAAGGAGAAGAGGCTGAGGTCAGAGAGCATCAGCATCATCTGTACTGTCACAGCACTGGGCAGCCTCTGTCCTGGGAGGCAGAGAACCCAAGTGCTCCCCTTAATCCCACTGAAAATCCATGGGGATTTCTCATATTTTATATACTTTGCTGTAGGAGAAGTTACTGAGTCAGCTGAATGACAAATCTGATCTCTTATCACAAGAACTGTCTTTGCTATACTTTTATTCAGTGGTTTTTTCAGGCTGCAAGAATTTCTCAAGCAAAAGAGTTTGTATAATTTCAGTCACAGCTCAGCCAAGTCACAGAAACAAGGTTATGATAATTTTCTAAGATCAACAATAAACAGAAAACTTCCAGAAATGTCTGGAAGAATTGCTGTTAGACAAGCAAGTTAGGATGATTAACAGAACTGTGAAAATAATTATCTGTTTCCTGGTGTTTTGTCAATATTAGAAAGGGCCAGGCTTAATTACAGACTTCAGAATAAACATTCAGCAACGTTCAATGCAAAAAGGCAAATTTCTCTTGAGACAGAAAGGCTCATCAGAAAAAAGATACATATAATACCAAACAGCATTCACCACTCCAGCAGACCTTTTCTGAAATACAACAATTCACACTCAAGAGACCAAACTCACTCCCTCTTCAAACAGGAACAAAGTTCAGTGCTATTCCCCGTGCCTGCCTGTGCTGTGCTGGCAATCCCTCACTCTAAAGCCTTGCCCCAAGTCACTTTCCTCACAGGAACTTTCCTGGCCACATCCCATTGCCCCAGCAGGCACCTGGAGGTCATCAGTGGCCTCTCAGTTGGAAATACACATTTATTTCAAATTTTCTGCCTATTGTGCTTCTGCTGGTTCATTCATCCTGTATTACCAACACATTCTTATTAGAACTTTGCATAAAGTAAACCAGCAAATGATAATGCTGTTAAAGCAGCTCAGCCCAAGGCATGCCAAGAGGGTAGGAATGACATCCATGGCTGGTTTAAAGAAGGAAAAAGAGGTCTAGTACCTGCTGCAATAATGATGTATGGGTCCTTCAGAAGTGTCAGCAAAGGTGTTCCCTTCTGACTCTGTGAAACAAAAGCTTGGGATTAGGAAAGGCAAAGTGACACCCATTGCTGCAGTGTTTTACCTTAATACTCACTTCTGCCTGTGTTCTGGAGGGCTGCAGGACAAGTAACTGAACAGCTGTGGAAAGAAAGGCAAGCTGTGACTCTCCTGCAGGAGGGGATGGATGGCAGGAGCAGGAATGGGCTGTGCCTCAGGGAGACACTGACGCAGGGACCTACTGACCTCCATCAAACAGAGCCAGGGCTGCCAGCACCAGGAAGGGAGAGCTCTTCCCCACAAACTCATACATGACACTCCCAAAAGGGGGGCCCACTGCCAAGGAAAGGGAAGGACACACTTGTGAAAGCTCTGACAGAACAAAACCCCTGCGAGCGTTCAGGCATCCTGCTACGGGCACGCAGCGACCAAAAATCCACTTTGAAAATCCCCACAAAGATCATTGATCATGGCAATAACCATATTCTCCGTTCCCCAAAAACACTGTGCAGTGTAAACAAAACCCAAACACCTCAGAGATTATTGCTTGACATGTAATTCCCTGTGTGAATCCACACAGGGAATGCCTGCTGTGGGAAAAGCTGCTCCTCACATGCACCATGAACCCAGTCTGGAGACTGCTCAATGCCACAACACCCAGGGAGACCTTTCTGCTGTTTCCAGAGCTCCCAAGAACAAGCTTTGGGATGGCTTGGGGATGGTTTCTTCTGCCAGCAGAGCCTCCAGCTCACTGACCTAGTACTCCCATAGCCAGGCCTCCAAGGGCAATTCCCATCGCGTTGCCTCTCTCTTCATCATCCGTGTAAACAGTGGCAAGCAATCCCATCCCTACAATTAAAAATCAATAAATAAATAAATAAATATTTTTAAATTGTTTTTAATAAATAAATAAATAAATAAATAGACATTATAAAATAAATAAATAAAAATAAATAAATAAAGAGACATAAGAAAAAAGCACAGGCACAAAATTAGGCATCTGTGCGCTACATTTTATGGTCATAATTTGCCACACCTCCTAAACATTATAGAGGACTTACCAAGTGTTTGGGGTTTTTTTTGTATGTGTATATATATATATACACATATACTCCCTTCCCACAGAATTAACTTCCAAGCAAAAATGGTTCTGGCAGCACTCATGGTCCCCAAGACCACATTCTATTGTGCAGCATTAGTCAGGTAATTTAGTGATGCCCTTATTTGTTAGATTCTTTATTCTTCTCTTTGTCACAGAGCTTTTTGATGATGCTTTCCAATGAGCAGAATCAAAGCCTCAGACAAGTATTCACCATCATTTATTCATACTCAGAGTGCACAAAGGTCTGGTGACCACTTAGCTCCAATTGTGGACAGTGCTCTGGGCATGAGGTATTATGCAGAGCTGATTGCTTTGTAAATGAGTATTTCAAGTTCAGCACAAAAAAATTAAAGGATCCTTTTGACCTTTATCTCCACATGCCTTATTTCTGCACTTGATGATGAGCCTTCATTTCACAAAAGGAAACATGAAGCCTAATTTGCTTGTCTTTTTGTGGAGCACTCAGACACTGCAGACGTAAATGCTGCAGGAGAGTCCTTATAGAAATTAATAATTCTGTTTTCAAATCAAGATTTACATAGGACTCAGTAAATAAGTTCTGCAGCTACACAGAGGAGGAAAACAATACATTGCATGGTTGATCACTCAGTAAACACCATCCATCACCAAAAGAGCAGAGGTCCTGAGTGGATCACCACGTTTATTGAAAAGAGTGGATGACATCAAATTGTTTGCATGAACAGCTGGGGAGCTGCATTAGAATTCACAATGAATGTGGGATTTGGGGAAATATTCTGGAAGAAAAGAGGGAGGGGGAAATGCAAAAACCATAACACAAAGTTCTAGGACACAGATGTATATCTGTGTGTTCTGTCACACATGGATAGGAATAACTGCACACACAAATGCAGGGGAGGGAATGACTGCCAGCAGTGGCTCACAAAACTTCCTTTGCTGTGAGATGCAGGGTGAGACTCTCACTGCTGAGGGCCCTGTAAGGAGCCAGAGCTTCTCTCAGAGCTGGGTCTGGCTCTGGTGCAGCACAGGGAGAAATCTGGGGCTGCTTGGAGACCATGCAGAGAATGGCAATGAGAGTGAGCAAGGACTCAGAATAACATCTGTGAGGGACAACACAAGGACTCCCAATTCAAAACCAGAGAGGATAAAACTGATGTGAGAGGTGATAACAGCCTTGCAATACACAAGAGAGCCAGGAATATAAAGAAAGGAAACGGATCTTTGTCTTCTCTGCAGGATGGCAAGCAGAAATCAGCTCACATGGCAGCAAAGAGCCTTTAGATGAGACATCAGGAACAAAAAACCTTCCTGGCCATAAAGGTGCTTAAGCACTGAGCTGGATGCTGAGGGCAGTTCTGGAGGCTTCTGAGGTCAGGCCTGTCAAGTGTGCATGAGGAATGACAGATATTAAGTTGATCCTGCCTTCAGGAAGGGGTGGACTAGATGGTCCCTTGGCCTTTTCTGCTCTTTTGTGTTCATTGGCTGAGAAAAAAGAAAATCTTGTGCTCACCTAAGAGCCCACAGCTGAAGGTGCCCCCTTGCACAGGGACTGAGTTACAGCTGAACAATAATTTTGATTCTGGCATGTCTTCCCTTGGGAAAACTTCACTTGCAGCCCTAACTGATGTCAGTTCCTGCCATTCCAGGAAATTTTTCCAAGATTGGAATATTCAGCATGAACAAAACGTATTTTCCCCAGCCTCAGCCTCAAGAATGCTCAAATAATTTGGGCTGAAAACCCATACTACATTCTACCTACTCATTTAAAAATGAGACACGTTTTTTGGAACTCTGGTACCTTAACTGGCAGCCAGCATGGTAAACCCTTGAAAACAACATTTTATAACAGAAATTTCCATAACAGACAGAGCTGCTGTTCTAACTGCAATAAGTACCAACACAAGTTCCCAGTGACCTTTAAAATGGCTAAAAATGAATTTAAAATGTTGAAGACACAGGTGCAGAAATCCCAGGGAGAGTGCAGTTCATTTAGTGCTCTACCTCACTGCAACCCAAATACCAAGGAAGTCTTAAAAGGCATTTGCTTTTGAGCTACTTCATATGAAAGAGACAAAAAAACAAAAAAAGAAATTGATTCAACTGAATATTTTGTATTAATTATATATTTTGTATATAGAGAGTATATACTCTATATACATATATAATATAACTATAAATAGATATTATATTTATATAATATAATTATATTTTGTTTATAGAGAGTATATTAATTATAAATATAATAATTTCAATTAATTATTGAATGTGTCAGCACATTCAATAATTAATACAACATATTGTATTATTAATATACAAAATATATGATAAATATATTGTGTATATTAATTATATAATATTTTGTATTAATTATTGAATGTGCTGACAAAATTCAATTTAAAAAAAGACTGAAAGTGATCTGCATTTTCCTCTATCATCTCTTACCTGCCACAGAAGAACAAGAGGAACCCACTCCTTGCAGGGACCTGGCAATAAATAGCAGTGCATAGCTTCCAGAGAAGGCAAACACTGCAGGAAAAAAAGAAATAAAAAACAGAGGCAATTTTTGAAATTAGGTTAACTATAACTAGGTTAAAAAGTTAGATTTCTTGAAACTATCACAAAAACTTCCTACAATTCAGTCAAGTGTTTACAGTGACTTGTGCCACTTTCAATGCTAACTGCATTATTTCCCCTTATTGCATTTGGATGTGTCAGTGTTGAATGGCTCCCAGGTGTCTAAGCCTCCAGGTGACACAGAATGCAGGAGCCCAAGCAGTTTTAACTAATTACTCTGGATTTGATTACCTCTGCTCAGGTTCAGCTGCACACAGGAGGAGTAATGAGAGTTTTCTTTGCAGCCTCACCTCTCCGTGCTGCTGCAAGCACCAATGCTGCCTCCAATGAGGGGGTGGAGAGAGGTTTTCCCCTGGTGCTGCCAGATGTGTGGAGCACAGCTGGCTGGAGGTGCAGGGAAGGCAGATCCCCCCATTCAAAACCTTCAGCAAGTTCCTCCTCCTGCCTCTAGCAGAGACATTTGCCACTCTTTATTTCCCCAGGAGATTCAGCCCCCAGGGTTCACCCTCAGCCACTCCCTGCCCTGGGCGCTGCACTCAGCCTGGCTAAATTCTCCACCCACAGCACTGGAAAACAGGAGTTTCTCAGAAACCCAGCCACATCCCTGCTTGTAGAGCCCATGTTGTCGGTGTCATTGACTCTACAGTGAGTTTACAAAGCTTTTTTTTCAGCTCCCATCTCTTGGCCACCTAAGGGATTTTGCTGGGCAGGTTGTAGCTGCAGGAAGGTGTCATGCACCAACCAAGCATGGGATTCATGTGCACTCCTCCCACCTGCCCTGTGGTTGTGCCTCTTGGGGCTTTTCACCTCATTTTACAAAAATCCCTACTGTGTGGACACGTAAAAATAAAGGGGAAAAGGATTTCAGCAGATCAGCAGCTCTCTCCTCTGCCTGAGTTAGGCTCCCTACTCATATCTACATCCCAACCAGAATTTATCTAACATGTTCCTAAAACACAGAGGTGTCAGTGGCTCTAAGACCAGCTCATCTTCTCTAGTACTTCAGTCCCCTTGATGATACAGCTTTAAGATCATAGACTCACAGAATGTTTTGGGTTAGAGGAGACCTGGCTCAGTCCCCTGCCATGGCCAGGGACACTGTCCCCTATCCCAGGCTGCTCCAGCCCTGTCCCACCTGGCCTTGAGCACTTCCAGGGATGTCCATCCCATCCACATCCCCTCTGGGAATCCTCTCATTATTCTTTCTTTTATGTACAGAGGACCTGGAAAACTGTTTATCCCCTTCTCATTTTTTTGTCACAGGCTGTAATACATCTCACATTTGCCTTCTGAGGCAAAACCAGTTCTTTCACTGATCCTCACAGGCTTCTAATGAACCTTGATGTTCTCTGTACTCTTTCTGTCTGGGCCCCGGGTTTAAATGTCAAATACCAAACATAAACCAGCAGCTGAAGCCTTATCAATGCCATTAGAGCAGGGAAATTATCTCAGCTGACTGGCAGGCTGTGCTGCTGTTTGCACATCCCACAGAGATGTTTAGCCACACTGTGATCCTGTTGACTCATACCCTACTCATGAGCCACTGCAGCCTCACAATCCTTCTGATAAACCCCCGTGGTATCTGCCTGTACAGGGAGAGCAAGGCAGCTCTCCCATGGCTATTTAACAATGTCTGAGCACTGCTCCAGAGCAGAAATACCTGAAAGGCTCAGCTAAGGAAGGTTCTGCTGAGGTGGGATGAAGGGCTGTGATCCCTCAGAGCAGGTTCCCTTGTTCAATCTTATCAGCACCACCATCAATGTGGAGCTGACTCAAATTTTCCCTCAAATTTCCCCTCAAATCTTCCTTGGGAATCAGTCCCCAGACACCAACAAGAAGAATTCCTAGTGATAATTATTGTGGAGCATTCATTTAAAAGTTGTGCCTGGGCCAGACCAAGTGAGACATGGACACTTACTGATTGTTGACACAAACATGATGCAGAAGCCAGCAAACAGTGGGATCTGGTACCCTATTCTGGAAAACAAAATGAATATTCACATTGCTGAGGTTTTGAGTTAGTCTTACACGAGTTCCCACACCACACAAACCCAACCTGTAGTTCCTTGGCAGGCTTTGAACTATTTATTGTGGACCACATGGCCATATTTGTCCACACCACAAACCTCTTTTCATCTGACACAGCAGACTTTTTATCTGAAATCCCTGGGAAAAAAATCCTTCTCATGATTGCCCTGATTGCCCTGTTCTCATTCTGCCTTGATTGTTCCCAATAAAACCCTCTGGGGCTCCATGAGGCTGCCAAAGATATGCCAAGGGAAGATTTCCATGAGTGTGCTGAATTTTGAAATACCCCAGTCGTGTTTCAGCGCTCATCTGTTTCCATCCTTGTGAGACAATGATTATAATGAGACATAGTCAAGCCAATGGCTTTTTTACTGGAAAAATTTGTCATCAGCTTTTCTGGGAGTTTTGCCTCCGGAGCACTGGAAGAGTCCCAAAGAGCCTGAGAATAATGCTTCTGCTTTCCATGGGTTTAGGAGCAGAAATGGAGCTGATCAAAGCTTTCTTCATCAGCCCATTTCTTCATTAGGACTCCAAACAGCCTGTAGAAATGTCTGGTTTATCCAAGTATTTTCAAGTTTCCAGGAAATAAAGAACTTTCTGGCTGGGAAGCATTTATATTTTTTGAGCAGATAAAACTGAAAATTCGACCACAAAAAAATAATAAAAATCACAACATATTATTTTCCACACCAATAAAAATCTACCCTGGAGTCCCAACCTAGGTGGCTCTGAAGACAGAGTGCACATTCTATCCAACATACTTTGTTCACAGCTTCATTTTTTGTAGGATTGTGCATCTCAAATGTATTTGCCAGGACATTATTTAATGGCCAAATTCAGGAGTACTTTCAAAGGATTTCAGTTTCCAATGATTTGACAGTGTTGCACATTTAAATGGGCAGCATTGGCTAAAGCAGGTCAATCAAATAATGGAAAGGTCAAAAATGGCCCTTATTAATAACACTAGTCATGACATAAACAAACCAAAAAAATTATTCTGAGCTTTGTTTTTGTATTAATATTTTTATACAGTCAAGGACCTTTGATAATGGAAAACTCCCTAGAATGCAGAGCTCAGTGTTCATTGTTTGTCTCATTCTTGTGAATGAAATAAATTGAGCTTCCACGTGGTATTTTGCTTTAAATCACCACTGCATTAAAATATGATAAAAACATATTATAAAACATTTTAACATAGATTCTCCCAGTTGAAATCTGTAAGTGAGTGTTGTAAATATCCAGCAGAGACTGGTCACTCATGTGCTACTCACCTGAACTGGTGTCCCCAAAGCAAATTAAATCCCTGTCACAAAATTCCCCTGTACTCTTAGGATAAAAACTTTAATCTCCCAGCACCTTCACACATGGTATATAAAAGAGCAATATTTTTTTTGTCTGCTTTATTTTAAGTGAATGATTTTTTTCTCAGCCAGCCTTTCCCTTGCTGTGTGTGTAATAGGGATTACACAATGGGGTGCTGGTCTCCACTGGTGTTTCTGTGTACATGAGGAAATAAAAAATTACCTCTTGCCAAATTCTTACCTGCCTCAGGGCTGAAGTGAGCACTTCCCAGTGGGCCCAGGTAGAACAGGCCACTGAGAGTTTGATCACAGTTGCTCTGATTTTGAGTTTTTCAATTAAATAAAGCAGTGACAGGAGTACAGATAAAAAACTAAATAAACCCTGCAGGTATGGCTACTGCTAGTGGTGGGCATTATCAGCTGTTTCTGGAGTGTTAAAACAGAAGGTGAATGTCCCTCATGCATTTCCCCATGGCAAAGTAAACTAGGGCTGGGTCTGTCACGGCAATCCCAGATGTGTCTAGGATGGATAATTGAGGGATAATTCTGATTTCAGTACAGGAATCAAGGAATTCGTACACCTGACACAGGGCCTGTAAGATAGCAGTTTGCTACAAGTACATTGAAATAATATTCAGTTATTGCATGAAGAGAAATGCCATCCAAATTGGCTCCCACATTCACATTTCCATCATTGCATCAGAGGCAATGTAATGTCACATGAGCTGTGAGATCTTCCACAAACATTCACAAATTAAACACAGAGCAGTGCTGTCATACTAAATAAAGGAGATTTCAGCTCTTCCAATGGGCTTCCTGCACCTGGGAACTTCCTGGTGGTTGAAGGCAGGAAGAAAACAAACATTTTGGGAGCCACTTCTAATGCTCAGTGTAATACTGCTCAAGCACTGTTCTTTCATTTTTGCAGTTGAAGATCTTATTCTTCCTTTTCCTTGGACAAACAGGGCCACAGCAAGGTGGAAAGTGACACATAGCAGAGGGTGGGAGTTAAACAAGTCCTTATAATGCTCTGGAAGGATAATACTGCCCAGAGCATCCCCCAAAACGTGGAGATGCACAGTTCTGCATGGAATTGCTGAAGCCCTAGAAGCCATGGCTGGGCTTTCTCAGGGGACAGTCCTGCCCACATCCAGCTGACATTTCCTTAGATATGCAGATTGTCCTTTCCTGGGCGATCTCAACACACCCTGCCTCTTAGCAAACCCTGAAATAGCAGCAATAATTAACTGCCAGTTGTGCTGCCACCAGTGTCCAATCTGCAGCTGCATCCCCTGCTCTGTTCTACAGGTGTTGAGAGCACAGACTGGGAGGTTTTGCTGAACAAGTGCATTATAATAACCATAAAAAGGAGAGGCACCACCTGCAGCAGCCAATTTTGTGATTCTGCCCCTTGGTGCTGGGCCATTCATGTGAAAAGTGAATTTACAGTTTTTCCTCAGCCATGACACAGCACCCTCCATCACAATCACCTCTGCATTTTGTTCCTCTGCATGTATGCAGCACCAGAGAATATTACAGCCTGTCCTCTCTCTTATCTTTTCTTGTTACTATGGCTAAACATATAATTTTCCTGGGCACTTCTTTCAAAACCCTCCAAGCAATTCTGAAGCAGAGTCCAGCACGCCTCACCAAGGCTACTTGCAGCTAAAAGTGCTTATTACAAGTGTTTGTGATCTCTGGAAAAGTCTGAGTCACTGGTTGAAGGAGGGAAAGGAGAGGCTGCCACAGCAGGAGAATGATGCCCAGATGAGCTCCATTTCAGCCCCTGTGGCTCCAGATTGTGGGGCTCTCAGGAAATGATTTATGCCCATTAACAAGATTACTCCAAACTAAGACAACAGATTGTTGGTCCTGTGCAACTGCACAATAAAGGTTACATTGACCAGGTGAGCAGCTGTGGATTATTAGAGCCTAATTACCAATTAGAGTGCTGCAAATCCACTGGTTCCAACCTTGCTGTCGCACAGCTCCATGTGAGCACCTCTTGCTGGCTCTGTCCTGGCTGGAACTCTGGCTCTCTGCTTCCCTGCCAGTGAGGACTGGGGAGGATTTATGGCAAGAATATGTTCCTTGAGGTTCTGAACCAATGAACCACTGAATATGTGTGGAGTTCAAAAAGAACATGTAGGGTCAGCAGGGACAGAGTGACCTGAACAGACAGAACAGGTCACTTCAGCCTCTGCCAAAACCTGAAAGGAAAGCTCACACAGGAACTGAACTGTAAATATGTAGTTATAAATGTTATTTATGCCTCTGCTTCCTTCTCTGTGCGGGTCTTGGGCATGAACACATTTTGGTCCTAGCTACTCTCTCTCTCTCATGCTAAGGAGTTCAAAGCTGCAGCCAGGATGGTGATGATGAAAATAGCTATTATTTTTTTATGGTTTTTGAGGCTGATATGAAGAAAAACAAGGTTAAAACTACAAATTTTCTTTCAGACTAATGAAAACAAGAAGGGGACACACATGGCAGAGGCATTGACTGGCTCTGGTGGTTGAGGGGCTGGCACAGCTGGGCTCACAGAGAGAGACTGATAAAAGCACTGGAGTCAATCACAGAACCACAGAATGGTTTGGGTTGGAGGGGAACTTAGACCCCATCTCCTTCCAACCCCCTGCCATGGACAGGGACACATTGCACTGGACCTGGGTGCTCAGAGCCCAATCCAACCTGGCCTTGGGCACTTCTAGGTATCCAGGGGCATCCACAGCCTCTCTGGGCACCTGTGCCAGGGCTGTTGGATAAGGCAGGTGGTTACAAAGGGCACCTTTTGCCCACCCTCTTCACAGGACAGCCTTTTGCCCACTCTTTTCACAGCACAGCCTTTTTTTTTGTCCACCCTTTCACAGGACAGCCTTTTGTCCACCCTTCACTCTGCCCCTGCCAGAGCATCCTCCTCACAAAGAGCCCTGTGTCACATGCTGGGCTTTGTGGATAGCTCCTCACAAATTTCACCATCAGGAAAAATAATGTGCTTCTGACCCACAAAACCTTATCAGCTCTGCCCTGAAAGCGTGCCAGGGTGGGAAGTGAACTGTTCACTTCCTATGGCAAAGCCATCACTGGTGTTTGCTCTGCCAGGACTTTGTTAGGGCGGAGGGAACTTGTATTGTTTCAGGAGCTGCAAACCTGTTCTCTGAGCCAGGTGTGTCTGGTGTTCCGTGAAAAGAGATAAAAAAATGGTTTTTGCAGAGCATACTCCTTGAATGAAACCAATTCCGAAATTTGTTTTCGAAAATCTACATTTTCAGTAATTATAAAAGAAAGGAAAACAAGCTCCAAAACTTTCAGAAAACCTAAAAAACAGTGATTATTTGCACAGACTCATATGAGTGGAACATCCTGTTGCTGGCTGTACAAACTCAAAGCCAGTGCCTGGTGAAAACCAGCACTTGACTAAAACTCTAAATCCTTCTTGTTCAGCTATATTTGATTGAAAAATAAAAATCCCTGTACAGAGTGTGCTACTCATTTGAAAAAGAAACATACTGGTCATCTTAACCAACTGTGAACACAGAGCTTGAAACAAGCAATCATTTCTCTCTAAGCTTTGATATATTGCTGGAATTTTGTAGAAGTAATAAAGGTAAAAGCTTAACAGTAACCAAAGAGCTCATTAGTGGTAAGGAAGAGTCTTTCTATTGATAACCCAGATATTTTCTGTTTGATTTATACAATCACACATTTTAGCTGATCATATACATTGACCTGCAGAGGAGCTGTGGCATCCTCACTAAACAATACAGGTAAGAAAAGTCCTTCTCAACTTGCAGCAATATTCGTGAAAAAGTAATTTTGTGGTGGTGTACTCATATTTGTGGAGGTGATATGTATTGGTGATAAGGGGAAATGAGAGAGAAATGAAACTGTCTCCCTCATTTAAAGCTTTTGTGTTTAGATCAGTTCCACAGATCAAGCACAGGTTTTGAATACACAACACTGTGAGTCCAAAAATGCTACTTAGCCCTCAGCTGGATACTTTTTATGAGATTGAAAGGAAGCACTCAGACAATATTTATATATATATTAGGTTTAATAGCATATATATACACTATATATATAGTGTATATATATACACACACTGTAAATATATATATAGTAAATATATATAGGCTATATATATATATATATGTGTGTGTGTATGTATATATACACCATAAAACCTAAACAAGGTAGTTTTTGTTTCAAAACCTGAAATACCTGTCATTGGATTGTGTTGGTTGTTTTAAATATTGCCACCTATGATGGGCATATTGACTGCTTAAACCAAAGTGTTCTACAAGTCCAAATTTCTGCTGCATGTTATTTTCTGAAAGGAATAATTCTCTATGAAAACAGCTTACATATAAAATATTATGCAGATCATATGTTCACTAAATACAATTTGGAGTTTATTTCCTGCAGAGATTGATCTCATAGAATGTTTGGGAGGACTGAAGCTGCTTCTCTGGGGAGTGGTTACACAAAATGCTAACAGTGAAATCAAATTTATTATTAACACAAAAATTTGAATATTATATATACTTTTTAATCTTCATGTTAACATCATCGGTACTTTCATTTGGAGAGGAGTTTTAAGTCACTGATATTGGTGTTTATAAGCTTGATCCTGGCCCAAATAAATTTTCTGTAAAGTCCCATTTAAACATATTTTTTTCAAGACATCGTATATTTGCAAGAATTTAGAGGGAGCAATTAGGAGGTTGGGCAATGTCATGTACTAATGGGAATGTGGGACCCACTGAACCTGGTGATGAACATGGCATCAGCAAAGTTGGACATTTGTGCCCTTTTCCCTGAAGTCCACACAAATTTCCCATTGATTCTCTCCTCAGACAACTCCACACAGCAAGAGCTGCTCATCTCAGTGACAGCAGGGAAGGGATCTGAGCCCTGCCTACAGTTTCAATATCATCTTTGCCTCATGTGGGTGCCACAGGATTATTGACAATTCACAATCTTTGTGAATTGCAGTGTCTTTTGGCCTCCTATAACTATATGGGAGATATTTCAACAGAATCACAGAATAATGAGGTTGGAAGAGACCTCTAAGATCATCAAGTCCAACCTGTGCCCTAACACCTCACCTAGACTACAGCACCAAGTGCCATGGCCAGTCTTTTTTTAAACACATCCAGAGATGCTGATTCCACCACCTCTCTGGGAAGAGCATTCCAGTGCTTTATTATTCTTTTGGTGAAAATTTTTTTCCTAATATCCAACCTGTACCTTCCCTGATGTAGCTTGAGGCTGTGTCCTCTGGTTCTGTCAGTGCTGCCCGGTGGAAGAGATCAACCCCACCTGTCTGCAGCCTCCCTTCAGGAAGGTGCAGAGAGCAATAAGGTCACCTCTGAGCCTCCTCTTCTTCAGGCTAAACACTCCCAGTTCCTTCAAACGTTCCTCACAGGGCTTGTGTTCCAGGCCCCTCACCCCTTGTTGCCTCCTCTGGATGCGCTCAAGCATCTCAACATCCTTCCTAAACTGCAAACACCATCTCTGCAAAGGCTGGTATAAAAACCCAAGGTTTCAGGAGCTGGGGGAAAAGTGTGAGATACTAATGGCTGACGTGCAGCTACTTTGGAAAGGGTGTAAACGTTTAGAAGTGTTCACCAAACTGATTTCACTAAAATATTCCTCCAGAAGGCAGCAATCCAGGGAGAATTAAGAGAATTAAGAGGAATCTGTTTGAAACGCTAACCTGGGCTAAAACAGCAGTGTGGGATGGAGCAGCAGCAACGCCATACCTGTTAGTCAGGGGCCCTATGAAGGGGTTGGTCATCAGCTGCACTGTTGCTTTTGAGGCAAACAAGAGGCCGACGCGGACGTTCTCGTTCAGCAGCTCCTTGTCATCCTTGGGGCAGTCAGAGGGGGCCGGAGTCACCCTGACAGCCATGGGCTCTGTCTGGCTCTGAGGCAGCTCTGCACGCTGTGTCCTGTCAGACTCGTTTCCAGCGAGCACGGTGGAGTTGTCGTAGTAGGAGAAGATGCTCTGGAAATTGTCCATGGTTGCTGAGGGGAGGTTGGGTTTAGCAGTCTGGATTTCTGTGGCGTTTTTCTGGTGTTCGATGCTGTAAAGGTAACTGGGAATTATTGGCACTGGAAAAACAAATAGAATACATTGGCGTCTTACTGTCAGGTTACTTGGAAGTGGAATCACCAAGCTGCTTGCTCTGCCATCGATCAGGAAATACAAGGCTTTGTATTTCAGAAACACAGAATTGAAAGAGAAATTTGCTCATGGGAAAAAACACACCTGTAACTCAGAAGTGCAGTTTAAAACAAAAAGTTCATTTACACTGATCTTTATTTTTGCCAGTTTTCATAAGATTCCCATGAGGTTTTCTATGAATACATCATTAAGCAAAATATCAAAAGTATCAAAACCCATGTCTGAAGCCTCTTTGTTGCAGGTGGCTGCACAAGTCCTTTTATTAGGCTGTGAAAGCATGAATAATGAGAAGAGCATTGGAATGATTATTAAACAAAAATATAAAAAAATACTATATAAAACATTTTTAAAATAAACCACCAAAATATTGATAGGTACTAGCCATAAGAAGGAAAAAAAGTAACAAACCTATATCAAGGAATCAGAAATAATATGCCTATATTTGCATTGGCAATAATTGTCTCATTATTTTGAAATTTACATTGAAAAGATCATCCAGAAGGAACCATGTTTATATGTTTTAGGATCCTGGCTGCAATTTAATTGCATTAATATGTATCTCAAACATTAGGATTTTAGAGTTTGTAAAAACAGATGTCAGGTTCATTCATTTTAATACAAGTGAGAAAACCATCCCTTCCCATCTTGCATTTCATCCTGAAAAAGTTCAGCCTCCCAAATCTGCAAGTTATAATAATTTCTAGGGCCTCTAGCATACTTATTACTAAACAAGCAATTAAATATTACTAATATTATATGGAAATATATCAATGTAAAAAAAATCCAAAATCAACTGCTAAAAATATATATTTTCTTAACTAAGGTCTACCTTGTGGCATCAACTTTTAAGCTGAAACCCCTTCAAGAAATTCAGGAGTCAGATTCAGAAGCTGAGTCTGAAGCATCATCTGAGAGCTGAGCCCTGCACAGACAGAGCCACTTCCAGGAGAACCATGAGCATTCAGGTGTGTCTGTGTGCACATCCATGAGCCACTGGTTCCTCTGGACTATATTCTTTTATTTCATATAAACATTTGAATGGGAGGAGTTCTAAGTCTACCAGAGAAAAACATTCAACTGTTTTATTTGAGTAGATTTCTGAATCTTGACACTGTGCCACTGAAGCCATTAAAAGTTGGATCTTAGACTTTGATCAAAACTTTTATTATTTTATTAAACTTACTCATGGAAGTGCTTTTCTTAAAAGTGACCTAGATAATTTTCTTATTAACCTATCATTTTAAGACCAATGTGGGGGAAACAGAACTATCACAAGGAAACAGGCATCTCCAATGTTATCTAGCCTGTTGTTTCAGTTGCACGACCACAGGAGAAAAAACGATGATGAGCTAAAAATACTGTTATCTGTCGTTCTACAAAGTATTAGTGGCGTTTAGCAGAAAAAAGGCAAAAAAGAGAAAATAAAAAGAGGGGAAAAGGAGTTATTAAGACCTCTTTATACCATTCCTTATCTCGCAATTAACATGGAAATAAAGCAAGACTTTGATGTCCACGGCGGCGCGTTTGCAATGCCTGCAATATAATTCACGGTTAAAAATAAAATTAATCAGTGTTTGAAAACGCTGGGTTTGAGAGCATTAATCGGGCATTCGGGCAGCACATCTGCAGCAGCCGGGGCAGGGACAGCAGCCCGAGCCCGCTTCACCTACCGACCACGGTGAGCAGCATGTTGTCCAGCAGCAGCGCGATGAAGACGATGAGCAGGATGAGCTTGCGGGACTGGCGGCTCTCCCGCAGCCAGCGGAGCAGCCCGAGCTCGGCCCAAGCCATGCTCCGGCCCGGCGCGGACACGCGGGGACCGGGGGGACACGGGCAGGACACGGGTGGGGACCGGCGGCAGCCGCGCTCCTGCAGCCCCGCTCGCCCCGCGCTGCGCTCCCGGCGCGACCCCGGCGCTGCTCGGCGGGAGCGGGAGAGGAGGAGCGGAGGGAGGAGGAGGAGGAGGAGAGGAGGAGAGGAGAGGGGCGGCTCCTCTGGTCCCCGTGAGAGCCGGGGAGCGCTGGCCAGCGGTGCGGGGCACGGGGGGCTCCTCTGCTCTGCTCTGCTCTGCTCTGCTCTGCCCTCCTCTCTGCGCGCCCCCACCACAGGCGGGGATGCTCCGGACAGCCGGGGCGGGGCCGCGCCAGAGCCTCTGAGTGCCCGGTGGGATGTGCCAGAGCCTCTGTGTGCCCGGTGAAACCTCTGTGTGCCCAGCGGGATGTGCCAGAGCTTCTGTGTGCCCGGTGGGATGTGCCAGAGCCTCTGTGTGCCCGGTGAAACCTCTGTGTGCCCAGCGGGATGTGCCAGAGCTTCTGTGTGCCCGGTGGGATGTGCCAGAGCCTCTGTGTGCCCGGTGAAACCTCTGTGTGCCCAGCGGGATGTGCCAGAGCTTCTGTGTGCCCAGAGAACCTCTGTGTGCCCAGGGTGATGTGCCAGAACCTCTGTGTGCCCAATGAGGTGTGCCCAATGAGATATGCCAGAACCTCTGTGTGCCCAGCAAAATCTCTGTGTGCCCAGTGGGATGTGCCAGAACTCCTGTGTGCCCAGCGGGATGTGCCAGAGCCTCTGTGTACACAGAAAAACCTCTGTGTGCCCAGTGGGATGTGCCAAAATCTCTGGGTGCCCAGGGGAACCTCTGTGTGCCCAGGGGGATGCACCAGAACCTCTGTGTGCCCAATGAGGTGTGCCCAATGAGATATGCCAGAACCTCTGTGTGCCCAGCAAACCCCTGCATGCCCAGAGAACCTCTGTGTGCCCAGCAAAGTCACTCAAATTTTGTGCTCAGACACCAGAGCACATCAGTGCTGCCTTTGGCCAGCCACAAGGAACAACTGCCTAAAATTAGGAATTTCACACAATCATAGAATATCAGAATGGACCCACCAGGATTATCGTGTCCAGCCCTGTGCAGGACACCCCAAGAATCCCACCTTGTGCCCAAGAGCTTTGTCCAAACATTTCCTGAGCTCAGGCAGGCTCAGTGCTGTGCCCACTGTCCTGGGGAGCCTCAGTGCCCAACTGTTGCAGCAAGGTAGAAAAATCATAAATAAAGGCTTCATAAAATCAAGGCTGCTCTCCTGGAAGCAGTGGCTGGCCTTGTCAAAGCCAGCATTTTGTGAGTTCCCATGTGAAAGCAATCCTGTTGTGAGCAATTTGTTAACATAACAAGCTATTTCTGGGGAAAAACATAACTTGCACCTGCATAAACGGTTTTACACAGAAAAATGAAAATTATCTTCCACAAACAACTGTCCCTACACATAGACACCAAGGGTTTGAGTGACCAATCAATGCAGAATAACAATTTGTTACTAACCAGTAAAGGAAATTGGCCAGAAATCTACCAACCAATTGGGGTCCCACACAAAGTCTGCAAAACTGTATAAAAAGGAGTTATGTGAATAAAGAATGGCCTTTTTCAACCATGAAGAAAATGGAGTCCCGTGTGATTTATTCCCATGCCCAACCACTGGTCATAAACTTCCTTTTAATACCCAACGGAAACTTCCCTTAACTCAGCTTCATGCCTTTCCTTGAGTCCTGTGACTGATGATGAGAGGGAAGAGATCAGTATTTGCCCCTCATAAAGTTATTAAAGACCACAATGAGGTCTCCTTTCTTTTTTTTTTTTTTTTGGTCTTCTCCTCATGGCATTCCAAGTGTTTGACTCAGCCTTATCGATTTCTTCCCAATTTATATTAAAAAAGAGGTTAACCACATTGAACTGGCCAAGAACACATTCTAACAAAGGTTTCCACTTCTGTAAAACTCTTGTCTTTCCTATCACACAGCACACTACTTTGATTTAGTCACCAAATACTGAGCTCTGTGAACTGTTCTTTGCTTCACTTTTGGAAAAACCAAAGGGAGAAGTCTCTTGAGGAGCTCAGTAGCCCCAGATCCAAATGTCATGCTGAAGATATTGACACCATCACTGCACAGGTCATTTATTTCTGTGGCTGCACTGCCTGCAGTGCATTTAATCTGTTTAGTGTTTCCATCTCCCATGTGTTGCGATTTCACTGCTGATGCAGGTTTCTTAGGAAAGTGCTCAAACTTCTGCTGGTGCCTCTGTGGCAGCAGCCTTTTCCTGCTGTGAACACCCAGATTGGGAACAAAAGACATGTACACTGGAATTTTGCCAATGTCAGTTATAACAGGAGATAAATGTTTATGGTCTAAATTGCTCTCTTGGGTCTTAACACATCTCTGGATGAAGTTTAACAGGTCTTGGAAATGGGAATAAATTTTCAGGGCAGTGGGTTATTTGCTATGCACAGATTTTTTTTTATAGAGTTAAAAATGGGAGAGGATCTGCTGACAGCTCAGCACTCTTTGGTTTGCATGCAGGTAGCTTTGATTTTATTTAAAATGCCCACCACACATTATTTCTAAACAGAACCTATTATGCCAGCACATGGCAAGTATCACCCAAAGCTATTAATGGGTTATTGATTCTTGAATGATGGCTAATAATTGGTTTGGGGTTGTTAAACTTTTTTAACCAGCAGCTTCAGCAGCTGGACACATTCACATTTGAAGCTGAATTTTCAAAAAAGGACTTCTGTATTCAGAGGAGATAGAAAAATACAATCAACTGGACTGAAGTGATAGAAAAATACAATCAACTGGACTGAAGTGAGAAGAAATGTTTCATCTTTCAGGTGTCAGATACTGAAGGCACTGGCTAAAAAGTGACATTATTTGGTTGACAGCCTGCATGGATAGCAGTAGGAGGAGGGCAGCACCAGCTCTGGTCAGCAGCAGGAGCAGCATTAATATGGAATGCATGTCAGTGGAATGTCAATAATTCTACCAGGAAAATGTGGGCCTGGGTATTTTTTGTTCTCAACCGTTCACAGGAGAGAGAATCAACAGCAATGCTTTTGCTTTGTCACCTGTCAAAAAGCAGATGTGGAGAGAAATAAGATGTTTTTCTGATCATTCCTAAAGAGGGGCATGACTGTAGAAGCAATTTATTTCTATCTCTTGGAATCAATGACATGACAGGGGGGAAATGACAATGACATTTTCCTTCCTGTGCCTCCTCTCTCAGTCCTTTCTTGTGGCATTTTTCTCCTCCTCATCCCTCTCTTGCTGTGGTGCTACAACACACTGACAATATCTGCTCACTTTGCTGGAGTTTTACATCACTCCCTTTATCCTGGTTTCTCTTGCCTTCAGCTAATTGATTGTTTGATGAATGATGCTGAAATATAAATGCAGAATCATGCCTGTTCTATTAGCCTGGGTAGACAGAAGAGCCCTCAAAACCACCCATCTGCATGTGAAGATGCCTGTTGGTACCTGGATATTTTGCTTTCCCCATCCAGCTGATGGAATTGGGGTTCCCCAGGCAGGGAGCAGGGCAGAGCCTGCCAGGTTTGCTGCTCTGCAGCTGTGAACTGCATTCAGGCAAAAAATTATTCCCTCACTAAAACCCATTTGTCTTCAACCAGCCATCTCTGTGTCTACTGAAGAACAAGCAGAAAAGGAATAGCCACAGCCAAAATCAGCTGTTGATGATTATAAGGTTTTCCTATCCTGTAATTTCTAATTAAGATTGCTCAAAAAAGAGTGAAGAAAAGCCAGGGAGTTGTTTCTTCCTGTTGTTATTTTAGCTTTCAACAGAACAGTGGAGCACAAATGCTTTCATGCTTTGAAAAATGCTGGTCAGCTCCATTTTATTTGCTTTGACTCCTTTAACTATACACATGCTTATTAGACCCATATTTAATAATGTGATCACTTTATTAATTTTAATAAGAAATTAATATGAAATAAACTTCTAATAAGAACATTTTAAAATAAATAAACTCTGAAATTAGTTCCAAAAGCATATATTTATTTAGAAATAAAAATTTTCAGGACTTATAAATGCTTCCCATCCCTGGGAGTGTCCAAGGCCAGGTTGGATGGGGCCTGGAGCAATCTGGTCAAGAGGAATGAGATGATCATTAAGACCCTTTCCAACCAAAAGCATTCTGTGATTCCATTGCAAGCACCAGGGAGAAGTGGAATTTTGCTCATTTGCCTACAGGTTCCTTAAATGTTAAAATTTAGGAAAAGCCCTCCTGGTTCTCACAGCCCAGTCAGAGAAGTGCATTACCTTGCTGACTTCTTTGGGAAAATAATCCCTTTTGAAGCTGTCTCTTTTTAAGATTTACATTTATTTTTAGTGCTTGGAGTTTTAATTTGCAATACTTCATCATTTACTCAGCTTTCTGTATGAATTAATCATTGGCAGCTATTGCTGCTGGGGAAGAATTCCTGCTATAAATAATTCTTACCATTTAAGTTGGAAGCCATACCTGGCAGCTTATATTTTACTAATAGCAAGTAATACCCTTAGCCAGCTTTTCTCATCCTTTGCAGCCCTTTCCAGACTTTTTTTCCCCCCTCTGTGCCCGACAGCCATGCTGCTAATTAGTCTGCAGTGAGACTGGGTGGGAGTTAGTTCCACTGAATAATGCATCTCCTCTTCTCCAGGCACACAGGGTGTGCATTGTGTTTTAATCTGCAGAAATTATAACCTACAGAAAGTGTACGTGTGGATGTGGATTTCTATATTTGCAAAAGTGAATGTGTATTTCTATCTATACAAAAGTGGATGTGTATTTCTATATACACAACTGCTCACTATGGCATGGAATGTTCAGAGGAGAGAGGGGAAAAAAAAAGCAGAAATTTTGCTTGTGAGAGAATCACTGACCAATTCATCAATAATGCTAAATATCTGTTTGGCTGAACAGCTGTGTGTGTGATAACCAGGTCTGACATGCTCTGAGGGGGCAATTTTTAAAGCTGGAAAGGCTCAGGGTGGAGAAAGGGGGAGAAGAAGAGGGATAGAACAGCTCCTGTGTCTCTGCTAAAAAGGAGTAAAATATCACTTGTTCCCTTTGAATAGAAACAACAACATTAATTTCAATGTCAGAATACAGGGCAGACACTTCCACATCCAGCAAGAAACTGTGCAGGAGGTGTTTACAGATGTAGGAAAGCTGTCGTGGAAGAGTAGGTGGAAATACGAACATAAATAGGTGATTCTTTGTTGTGATGCTTTTGGAAGACCACACATGTATATATGTGTCATGGACAAAATCCTGGACTTCTACACATAATGGCAGATCTATATGCACTGAATAATTTAACCTCTTCAAAAATAAAGACTTTCAAGTTAGGGCACTTATTTCTAAAATATTGTTCACACGTAATCACTACTAAAATAGTAGTAGCAGTCTGAGATGGTGTTCCCTCAGGTTTGCTTTGTACAATTCACACTGAAAACAAATCAAAAATACAATATTGTGAGGGTTTCGATGAAGGTCTGAAATTTTCGTTGCATTTCACATTTAGGAAATTTGATTCTACGGTAAGATGTCTTTAAAATTTATTTTTTAAAGTATTTTGCTATGCACATTAGAAAAAAAAGCATTTGACAATTCTGTACTTGGGGAACTGCTTGAGCAGAAAAGCATCACTTAATCCTGCTCCCTGTCTAAACCCCTGAAGAAAACACATCACCTGGGACACTTAAACGAGTTACAGCATAAAAAGGATGTTTAGGTTTAGCTGGGAACATATTTGTCTACATATATACGTGGTGGCTAAAGTATATATATATATATATATATATATATATATATATAACCATTGGTTTTATATATTTTTATATATATATAGGATATTAAGATATACCTGAATGTATTCCAGGTATATCCTCATCTTTTGGACTTGCCTGAGAATTTAACCTCAAGAACAGGAGGCAGGAGAGGAAGGAGAGGCAGTGCCCTCCATCCCACACCCCACAGCATCATCATTTCTCTGCTGGCTTCTTGCACCCAGAATATTTTCATTCCTGAGAGCAAACATTGCCAAGAGCTGCATGGGGCAGAGGATTTAATGTTTCTGTGCTCATGAGCTGTCCAGGAGAACCATCACCCTGCAAGATGCCCAGGGAAGCTATTTTCAGCATTTCCATGGCATTTCCATTTTGTCTGAGCACTCTGGTGTTACTGACCACAGGTTAGTGATGGAGAGATCTGACATGCTTCATCTGACAAGAAAAAGAGGCTCTGCCAAGCACATTAAAAGCTGGAAAATAACTGGGCTAAATAACACCTTGTTGTATCTGTTCCTTCCAAGCTGGTTTTCCCTTTGGAGTGAACGCAGCCCTGGGGCCACTCTTAGCTCCGTGATCAATGGGGAGAAATGCTGCTCTCAGTTTTACAAATCTAATTATTTTCTTCAGAAACCTGTCTGAAACTAAAAAGCCTCTGACAAAAAAAAAAAAAAAAAAAAAAAAAAAAAAAAAAAGTCCTTCTTATCCCTGGAGCTCAGAGGAATTCAGTCATTGCATGTGAATTGTGTTTATATTGACTGCTTACATGTCTTAGAAACTGGTGTCTTCCAGGTGGCTCTGCAGGAAAACACAGCTCCCTCCAGGCACCAACTGTGAACTCCTTTTATAAGGAAAAACGTTCAGCATTGAGAATGCAGGATGAGTTTGTGTTCACAGACACAGGTACACAAAGGGATGCGTGTGCCTAAGATCAGTAATTCAGGATAATGGTGCACAACCCACTCAGCCTGGGAATTCTGGTGGAGAACAACATTCCTTGTTCTTTAACACATTTTAAATGCAGTTGGCTTTAAGAATGTTAAACCAAGCTGTAACTTTGTCTCTTTAAAGGGCAAGTTAAGTGTGAATTAAATAAAACAAGATTCATCTGCCATTTTTAAGAATTACGATGTCACAGTAGACTCCCTCAAATACACAATCATCAGTGAAAGAGGCTTCAAAAAAGCTGCCTTGCTTAATTAAGATTTAATTGCAAATCCTACCCATCATGAAAAGTGAATCCACTCTAAAATCCTTGAATTGTCTGCCAGACCTACCTCTAAATGTATTATCCTGGAATAAACCCTGTGGAAAATTCATAATGCAAAACCAGCCCACCGCCCTGAGCAGGTGTGACCTGCAGGCTGCTGAATGCTGTGATTGCTTCCCACAGATTATCATTTTAGCTACACCTGGGCTGAATGGGCTCTGCTGATGCAGCAGCCTCATGGGTCCTAATGAAATAATTATGGGATAAGAGCACAAAGAAACAGTCAGAGCTTGCAAGAAAACAAACACCTCTAATGCAGGAACAAAGATACTAGATCAGCTTGGGGACAAAAAGCTTTTGTATGGCCTTATTTATATTGCTGGCATAAATGAAATCTCTTCAGAGCTTTATGCAATGTGTTAGATGTAAGTGCAGTCAATGAGAAATGTTAACTGCCTGCTCTGGAGGAAATCACATTAGTTTTACAGGACAAGGCTTTACATGAAATCTCCTGGTCTTACAGGAAAGAGAGGAAGGCAGAAGAAGAGGTTTCTGCCACCCACCTACATTTGCAAGTAGGAAAAAACCTAAGAAGTCAATGGGCTTTTCTTTTGATAGGTGATAGAGGCCAAGTTGATTGGTGAGATCTACCAAGAAATAAATATATTCAAAATAAAAATGCACGAGAGCCTCTAAAATATCTGAGGGTTAAAAATTGACATTGAACAGTTCATTGAATCCTTGCAAAATACACTTCTAAGACTGCTCTGAAGAGTGCAGTAGAACATCAGTGAAATGTGGGGTGTGTGAGCTGCACCTCTCAGCCACTGTGACTCACTCAGGATCTCCCACTGCCAATGGGTGAAATTCAAAGATTTCTACTCTAGCACTCTGACAGACCTAAAAGTTACCCACATGTTTAATCCCTGACTTCAAGATGTGACTTTGCAGGACTTGATCTAAAATGTCTTAGCAATAATTATAAATATATAAGTATTTTTTAAAAGCATTTTCTATTGTGTAACTTTTAATTAGAAATTGTATTTCTCTGAAATATCTGTTCTAGAGTCAATGAAGAGAAAAAATACTAAGTTTGTATCCTACATGAGTTTGTTGAATTCTTAACACAGAAAACCATTATTTGCAATCTAAAATGACTGAGACCCTTTGCTTCAACAAACCAGTCACAATCTCTTAGATACCAGCATACACAACTGGAAATGCTGCAGTAAATTTTTTGAGCCAAGTTCCTTTCTAAAGATCTTAATTGATTTTCTTCCACCAATACAGCTTGTGGTTTGACTCTGATTTCCAACAGGAGATTTTTTTTTTTTTTGTCCCTTGGGCTGTATAATTTTCGTATGAGTTTAAACACACTTGGAAAAATAAGAAGCCCTGCCTGGGAGTACAAATTGCACTGCTGTGCTTAGTCACAAATGGCTGAGCACAATGAGATTTTACAATAAACCAGAAATGTCTGTGTTTTGTTGTGTCAATAAATGTTCCAGTGATGCTCTTAAAGACAATAAATTACTGGTAATGGAACACTATCCCCAGCATGTAGAACTCATTTTCCACTTCCAGGCATTCTCAGATTAGGTTTAAATTGCTATTAGAAAATCCTAAATGTGTTTGGTTGAAGGAAATCTTTTTAAAGCCTAGAAATAATCTGGCAGTGGCTGGTTAGAGCGGAGTTAGCAGGAGTATTCCTGGGGAGAGCAGTTTACACATATGGAAGGGAACTTGGCTCCAGCAGATCCCTACCACTCACAGAGGGAACAATACACAGAGATTTCAGAGCCTGTAATTTTTTACAGCTGCTCAAATGAAAGGGAACCATGTCAGTGCTAAGGAAATCATTGTGAGTTTGCAGCAGGGCTGGAACTCCTGGTCTGGGCTGCCCTTGGCAGAAATTTCCCCATAATGGTTGTTCTCCAAAAGCTTTTGAGGTGGCAGAATTAATGATGGGCATGGGAAGCAGGGCAGAAGGAGAACAGGGGAAGGGAAGAATCAAAAGTGAAGGAAACAGCAGAAAAACTGGTGTACAACCATTTTTTGTGAGTAGAGCTGTTGGTTTCCCTGGGGATCCACTGAAATCCATGGTGTATTTATCAGCAGTGCTCGTGTGCTGGTGGATGTTCATGTGCCCAGGCCTGAAGGTGCAAATCCTGGGGTGCTTACACACCCTCTTTCCTTCAGCAGTGGCTTTAGCAATAGCAAATCCAAGCAGGACAACCCTCCCCATTTTTTTCCTTATTAATGGCTGCAATTACAGAGCCCAGAAAAGTGTGTGTATTTATCAGTGAGCAACCTTCAAGACTGCCACACTCGTCCTGGTCCTACACTGAAAAATAGAGTTAAGTAGAAGTGCATAGCATTAAAAGGAACTTCTGTATTGACTTTCTGAGGTTTTCCAGAAAGAAATCCACAAGGGACTGAGGGGGAATTTTCTTAGGGACTAATTAACTTCATGCTCTATGAGAAATACCATTGCTAAACATAGACTCTGCTGGACTGCACTGCACTTTCTCCCACACTAATGACCCCAAAACATGGGGCAAATTATTCATTCGTGATCAATGCATTCAAATTAAAGAATTCATTTCCCTCAGCATAAATCCTGCTTTTTTTCATATTTTAGTTTGCTTTGTAGAAGCCTGAAATGAAGGGAGAATAAATTGGTGTTGTTAATGGATATATTTCCATTGGCTATAGCAGGGTTTGCCCATGGATGTCGTGTGTGGCCTGTGGTATGTAAATTAAAAATAAAGGTTACTATTTATTGTCAGAAACCATCAAAACTGGCTGTGCTCCCTTCTGTTTTCTGTCAGTTTTTCAAGCTTTTGTGAGTCTTGTCTAGTCTTAATGTGATAGATAATTTTGTTGTATGTGCAGAGGTCCATGAGCTCAGACATGTAATGTCACACTAATGTATAAACACATGTATTTATATGCAGGTGTGGATACAATACATTCATAAACTGAGATCTGCAGTTTTGCTTTCAATCCTACTAAAAAAAAATATATAATATATGCACTGCAACTGGACATTTATATTGATTGAGCTTTTCCTGGTGTCGTTATGGACATTTTCCAAGGGAACACAACGAGTAAAAGCATGAAGCTGTGTTAAATGCATTCAGAAAAAGAGGAAGCAAATATGAGCCAGAGGGCTCCCAGCAGTGAAGAAAGTCCTGGCTGTCATGAACTTGCTGCATATTTTTATGTGATATTCCACTTTTAAGGCTCAAAACTTCCCTGGTGTGTTAGTGACAGCTTCTCAGGTCCTAGATGAGCCCTCAGTGGTACATGGGCTGGAGGATTTCCATGGATCTTCCAGGGGAAAGCAGTTCAATAGATTACCTCTTTACACCTGCACTCTCTCAGATGCCTTCATTTTTGCCATTTTATCCAAGTAACACAACAGAGGAGCAAAACTGGCCTGGTGTGAGATGGTTAAAACCAGGAATTAACAGGTACAATGGCAAGGAACTTCCATGGTGGTGTCTGGCAGGTGGAAAAGGAGGAGTGCAGGGGTAACAAAATGCCATCAGCCTGCCCACAGGGGAGGAAAGAGATCAGCAAGGGTCTCCCTAGAGAGGGGAGTCTGGAGCAGCTCTCAGGTGAGACTTCACTCAGTCACTGGGAGCCCTGGTCAGCACCAATCCTCCTCTCAGGGTCCTGGGGGGAGAGATTCAGGCCTTGGATGTTGAAAATTAACTACAAATAAAGGGAGAGATTCAGGCCTTTGGTATTGAAAAGTTCACTATAAATAACAGAGCCAGTGCTGAATCTAAAGATGCATTTGAAGCCATGAACTGCGAAAACTAAGCTGAAGCCAGAGCTTTTCCTGACAGCATTAAAAAGGCTTAGTTTGGCAGCAAGAGATTTTCTTTTTCTTTAATATAGCAGAGTGCAACACAATGGATAAGACCACAGAAGCCATGAAATCGAAAAATGTGATTTGCTGAACACTTTAAAAACCTTCAGTACATCCATCTTTATCCAGGGAGCAGCCCATGAGCAGGAGAGTATTTCTGCAAAGGGAGTGAAGGGATTCCTCTGTGCATGACATCAAAGGTATTGAATTTTCACTCTATAACATTTTTGCCTTTCTGGAAAGGAAAGAGAACTTATGTAAAATCAGGATTCTGTGACATGGAGTATCTTCTTTGTCATGCAATCCTGGTTTTATATAATAAACATATATTTATATAATTAACATATATTTATATAATACATATTTATATAATATCTAATTATATAATTATGTAATTGATACATGTTTGTTTATTTACATAATAAGCATGTAGTATTAATGTAATAAACATAATCCTGGCTTTTTTTAAAAGTTATGTAAAGTTTATATAGTTTATAGCTTATAAGTCATATAGTTACAAGCTGTAGTTAATAGCATATTGTTTATATATAGTTTAAAGTTTTATAAAGTTTACACAATTTTATATCATTTTTCCTTCCAGTTTCCTGTGTAAACAAAGGCAATCACAGAGCA
The DNA here is from genome assembly GCF_027887145.1 of Ammospiza caudacuta. Lineage (NCBI taxonomy): Eukaryota > Metazoa > Chordata > Aves > Passeriformes > Passerellidae > Ammospiza > Ammospiza caudacuta. Next base: position 32,443,865 of record NC_080601.1, on the reverse strand, counting down.
AATATTTAGGAACAGCTTTTCCAAAGTCATAAATCCTTCTAGCTCCTCTGCTCTCCAGGGCAGCTCACCACAACTGGTGTTTGGACCCAGGGCAGGTCAGTCAATCCTCGTGAAGTTTAAACATCCTAGGGGAGGGAGGTTGCACAGTTAGATATTCAGATCTGACAAAGGTTCAGCATCCCAAGTGTGAATTTGGGTGGAGGTTTCCATCCTGCACCCCCTGTGACGCCGCCTGGGCGCTCCATCACATTTAACATCTCCAGGCACCAGATTTTCCCTGCAGGAAGAGTCACTGTCAATATTTATAGAGCCCGGTGAGACCTCCTCGCTGATGGAAAGTGTTTCACCATTATGAGTTTCCAGCTCTCCAGTGACATCTGATGAAATCATATTAAAGGTAATTATATTTGAGGGGCGCACGTCTAAGTTTTAATGAGCCTTTATTGTTATTCATTATCTGATTTCTTCATTTTCATTTTCTAAAGGTTTGTTTGCTTCATTCAGCTAAATTAAGGGAGAACCACGTTCATAGTCTCTTCCCTCCAACTTTCAGATCTTTCGCTGTGTTTTATGACTGGGCTGGTGAATATTTTTGCACACAATTATCTGATTTTTACCTTCTAGGGACTCCAATCATATGTGAGAAGTTATGGACAAGAATAGCTTTATGAATAATAAACAGCCCCAGGTTTACAGGCTAGGATTTTTTGGTTTTTATTAAAGGAAATTCTTACATAAAGAAAGCTGGTTTTGCCTTTTCAGAAATGTCTGAAGTTAGTGGGACAAAATCCAGGCATTACAGATGCTTCACACGAGAATTATGTGCAGATTTAAAGCAGAAATCCCATTTTGACCACATATTCTGGATTGAAAGGGAAATGGACTGAGCATCACACTGACTTGTACTAAAGATGAATATCTGCTTTGGCTTAATTCATTATTTAAAGCCCTGACATGGGAAAAAGGCTCTGGATTTTAACAGGAGAGCATTTCTTCATTCAGTTTTTCCTTCTCTTTCTGTGCCTTTTCCATGAGGAGTCCAGGTAAGATATATCCACTGAAAGTGGCAAGTTTTATCTATAACCATAATTATAATTATAATTAACTATCTAGATTGCTTGCAATAAAGAAGGTGAAGAAGTGATGCCAGTTGCTTCCCAATAACTGTTCCTGATTTCTGATTAAAATTCTTTTTCCAGAGGAAATTAAACATGCTTTTGAAATTCTACATTGTGAACAATCATAAGGAAAAGCTTCTGATAAGAAATATGAAGCACCAAAATATTAATGACCTTTTTCACCTCCTGGGCAGTTTTTCAACATTGTATATATGTAACTGATTGTTTTTTTGAAATAAATATTTTGAATTTCCTAAATTAAATAATGCTTTTTAAAATGTAAAACCTTTTTCCTGTTTTTGCTTAGATTTTCATGTAAGTATATAGTAGCAGATCCCTCATAACTTTAAGATACAGGCAAACCAAGGATCTGAGGATCAAGCTCCTGTAATCTTCAAGTGTTCTGGAAATTCAGAATTCAAATCTTGATATTTCTAAGTAACCTTTTTTTTTTTTTTTTTGTAAGCTGGACATCTGAATTCTGGGCTGTTTGCAGTCTCAGTTTGGATCAAATTGTATCTTGAGCACCTCTAGAATTTCACTTGCAATCAAATACTATGTTTTTCTTTCTATATGATTTCTCTTTGTCAAAAATAATCAGGTGCTCCCACTTCTTTGCAAAAAAAAAAAAAAAAACAAAAAAACCCAAAAATAAAAACCTCTGATTTAGTTCTGCTTTGAGCCTGCATCTACATGAAAGGAGATTTCAATAGGCTGTCTCCATTGCCTCTATTTTCAAATCACAATATTTGCACAGACTGCCTCTTCACAAGAATAAATAAAAGAGAGAAAGCAAAGCAACAAAAGGAAAATTCGAGGATAAAAGAAATAATTTGCAACCCTAGTGAAGGCGCGGCATCGTGCTGCATCTTTGTTTTTCAGATAACCCAAACCAACTTCAAAGTTAGACTCCAAAGGCAGGATCAATATCCATAGCAACTAATTGCATTTTCTGCACCTGCTGGAGAGCGCAGGGGCTGCGTCCAGTGACACCAGAGTAGCCAGGCTGCTGCAAGGAGCAGAGCCTGGCTCAGGGTGTGCCTGGGGCACTCTCTGCCAGCTTCAGGATGCTCCCCTGCTGGTCTCACACTCCTTATGTTGTTAATAAACATACTGCCTATTACAGCGACCTGTGTGGGTCGCTGCTGGTGAGAGAGAGACGGTGAATCTTGTATCTTGAATCAGAAGGCTGAATTTATTAATATATGATATAATACATTATGACTATACTAAATAGAATATAGAGAGAAGTTTGCAGAGCTGCTAGCTAAGATAAGAATAGATAGAAAAGAAGCCCACAACAAAGTTGTGGCCAAGGACTCAGTCCCCTGGCTTGAACTGGTGATTGGCTCTTAATTATAAACATAGAAAATGAGCCAATCAAGGTGTTCCTGTTGCATTCCCCAGCAGCTGATAATAATTGTTTACCTTCTCTTCGGGGGCCTCTGGCCTCCCGAAGACGCAGAAATCTGAAAGAAAGGATTTCTGTGGAGAAATGTCTGCGACAACTGCCCTTCCTCTTCTGCTGTTCTTGACACCAAAAATATTCTCTAAAGAAGAATTAAATAAACTCTGTCCTTGTCCCTCAGCCCGTGAGTACACAGATCCTGGCACACAGAAATCGCTCCCTGTTGACCCCAGGCAGCGCCAGTGCCCCTTGCACTCCTGCATGCAGCCCTCCCTGTGCTGTTTGGAGTAACCAGGTGTTGCTCAGGGCAGGAATTGCCTTTCCATTATTTAGTGATGCAGTGCATAACAAAATAATAAATAAAAATAAATCACTCCCAGTGCCTGGCTGGGGCTGCAGGCTCCCTCCACACCAGAGCCAGCCCCAACAGGGGCTCATCAGTGCCCTTTGCAGCACCTCCACCAGGCACCCCGAGCTGAGCAGGCTGTTACACTGCACCTGAGCATCACCACCCGAGCACAAACAGCACTGCCATCGACCATGCAGCAGGGCTGCCTCGGAAATGTTTACAAAAGCAGAACAATATCCTGGAGCTGGAACTGCTCCTCGTGGGTATTGCACAGGCAGGACACTCCCCTTCTTGCTGTTTATCAAATACTGTAATCCAACTGAATTTCTTTGTGAGACAACAATCCATTCAGTGTAGAAGGCTGATAATATTAGATACCCTTTTGTGTGTGGTTAGTCCAATTTGATTGCACAGATAACATGTTTCTGTTTCTATTTGTCAGTTTTATATACACAACTTGTAGAGTCAGAAAGAGAGTTGGGTCTGAAATGTATAGCAAAGATCATTAAACAGCAACAAAGACATCTTTTAAATGTTAACATTTCCTTTCTGGGTCCTGTAAGCCTTGCCAAGAATTGCCTATGGATATATGATCTTATTAAAGCACACTGCTTTTGCGATAGGTGTTTCAAAGGTAACAGATCTTGCTCTTTTTAAAATTTGTTTCTCCCAAAAAAAATTAAATTGTAAATGTTACTTAATACTCACCAAAACAATTTGCTTGCTCTGATATAACCCTTGAGCCTTTTGTTACAGCTTTCCAGCCAGTCTTTTTTAACAAGAGAAGCAGCATTCACTGGGCAGGCAGAAAAATGAATGTTTGGGCTTGTTATGAATATGAACGCCCCCCCATTCTTAACATAATGCAATTAATAGAACATAATTAATACAATATGATTGAACTATTTACCCTAATTTAACATAACTTAACTTTTACCTATAACAGGCTCGTTTTCTGTCCATGTCCATGCTCTCCCTCCATGCGTGAGCAGCCCTTGTGGTGAGTATTGCTCTTATCTGCCAACAACCCCAGCCCAGAAAAGCAGAGGCTGCTGCAGCCCCAGGTCACAGCCAAAAGTGAGTGAGAGCTCTGAGAAGTCCAGAGTAACAAATCTGTGTGGGGAAGATGGATTTAGGGTGGGTTTCACCCCTCTGTGCAGCCCTGGATCTGCAGAGCATCCCCAGGGGCTCAGCGCTGGTGCTGCCCTGTCCCTCTCAGGAGCCCTGGCCATAAATCCATGCTGCTCCCTGCCACACTGATTTCTGCTCAAATCTGTGTTGGTAAGGTGGGTTTGGGTCGGGTTTCAGCCCTGGATCTGCAGAGCAGCCCCAGGGGCTCAGTGCTGATGCTGCCCTGTCCTGTCCCTCTCAGCAGCCCTGGCTGTAAATCCATGCTGCTCCCTGCCACACTGATTTCTGCCCGGGTTTCTGTCTGAAATGATGTGGGAATTGCCCTGGAGAAGCCAGGGGGAGTGGGAGGAGGGCAGACAGGGAGGACAGGGGAAGGGCACGGTGGTTGCTGTATCTGCTCTGCATCCTCAGCCCCTGCTCTGTTCTCTTCTCCTGAAGCAAACACACAGAAATCCCTGCCAGGTACAGCAGTGGGGACAGCAAAAGGGACAGCAGAAGGGGACAGCAGAAGGGATCTGCACCCATTCTCCTCCCTCCTCCTCTCAGGAAGTACCCCAGGGTCACACAGTCCCCTCCATGGCCTGGGAATGACACTGAGGAGCATGTCACTCCTGCTCAGCATCCCCTTTCCTTCACAGCCCCATCAGCCATGCCTGGTGTGCTGGTTGCCATTGCTGGCAGCCATCCTCCTTCCCTGAGCACTGCATTTCCTCCTCCTGCACTCAGGGCAGGCAAAGTTCAGCATCCAGGCAGCATTTGGAGGGGTGGTGAGGTCGGTGCTATTCTGGGACGGGGCTGTGGTGCAGGAGATGACATTTGGTGTGTTTGCATCAGACCTGCCTGCTGCAGTTATAATCAGCCATGCCAGCAGGACCAGGGGCTGGAATGATTCAAGTCCCGTGGCCTCCACCACTGGAACTTAAATTCCACTAAAAATAACAATAAGAGAAGCTGGAGACATTTAAGCAGAAGTCTGGGCCGAGTATAAGCAAGGATGGAAGAGAACAAATAAAAGATTATCTGTCCTTTGAAACACCCCATCTTCCTGCCAATTCAAATATTGACTGGCTGCAGAATAGGAAAAATCACTGCCTGCAGTGGGATGGAAATGGCAGAGTTTGCTTCAGAGATAACTCAGGAAGCAAAAATGATGTTTGGAGGCTTCCATCAAAGACCGGGGCTCCAAAGCAGGAGAAAAGTCACAGTGTGCCTTGAGGGGCATATCTCAGAGATGGTTTTTTGGTCTGAAATCTGAGTGGAGACATAAATTTCACATCCAGGAAGCATTGTGGCATTCAGTATTCATAGATTAGAATATCCTCAGTTGGAAAGGACTCACAAGGGTCACCAAGTGCAGCTCCTGGCACTGCTGAGTTGTGACACCAGCTTTAAGGAGTGGTTGTGAAAAGCTCCCTGCTGGTTGCTTCCATGGACATGGTGGGAAATGCAGGGGGAACTGCTCTGCCAGAAGAGAAAACTTGTTCATTCGGGGTATCCTTCAACCAGATCTGCTTTATTTCTCTGTTCCTAACCCTGAAATTGTGACAAACGCCTTCCCACTGAGTTCCTGAAGTGATTACCCATCTCACACCACCAGTGCATGGGCTGTGCTTGGTGATATGAGTTTAAAGAACTCCCCTGTCTTCCAACACACCCTGAATTCAGCATTGTTCTGGCTGTGTTAGGGTTTGGTTTGACCATTATTTTAATTGCAGTGTGATGGATGGTGGTTTGGTTTGATTTTTTAAAATGTTGTGTGTGTATCCAGTGATTTTTTGTCAGTGAAAGACAATAAGCTTCAAAATAAGTCTTTCTGTCTGAGATGTTCATTTTTCTAATGCTAGAAAGGCCTGTAGAGATCAATTATGGGAACAAAGAATTGGAATCTAGCTCCTCCTCTGGTATTAATTAAATCTTTTATCCTATGGTGAGCAAACAGCACATTAGGCTTTGCCACAGCCCTCAAAGGTATTATTACCACACTTCAATGGATGAGGGCAAATAATGCCAAGGGAGGCTGTCATTTCCTTTAGGTCATTTTTCCAAATTAAAATAAAAACCAGAGCATAAAATGCCCTGCTCTACATCAGGCTCTCTTGCCATCAGAATTGCATGCAGAGCAATGTGGGCAGCGCTTTTACCCTCCCTGAATGAACAAGGATTGCCAAGGTCTCAGTTTTTACTGCCTGCCTCCCATGTGTGTTTGGGTGGGCCTGGCTCAGGAACTGACACTTTGTCACCTCCTCTGTCCCTGCTTTGGGCAGTGATTTCCACTGCAGGAAACTCTTTCCACCTGCTGAGGAACAGGGGAGGAACTGCAGAGAGGCAGAGGGAGCAGCAGCACTGCAGACCCAGCTGCTGGTTCTGGCTCTGGCCCTGGGCTCCTACGGGCTCCAAGTCTTCTGTGCCTCTGTTTGCCCATTCATTTGGCCATGATCAAGAAATTTGAGATTTTTCAATACTTCCTATATATTTTTTCTCTAAAAGGAATGTTAAAAAAAAAAAAAAAACTTGTTGCGGTGTGACATGGATAAGAACTGATCAAGGAGCATCTTAAAAATCTATGCTCTCTCTGTGACAATGCATGTAGGGCAGCACATCAAATGATCTTTGTGGCCCCTTTTTGCATTAAACCCAATAACAGATTGGCTATTCTGTGTGAAGTATTTTGTTATTCTTTCCTTCCCAAACTTCATTCATATCCTCCTGCTCCTAAAGTCCCCATCTAACAATCTCACTGTTCTGATGTTGCACAGAATTTTCGAAGGCGTTCTCTGGTTACATTGGCAGAAGAAAGCTGAGGAGCAGACGGGAGGATTTGAGTCCTTCTCAGCCGTCTGCTGGCGCTGGGCTTCCCGCAGCAGCGAGGTCTGCTTGCACCATCTAGTGGCTTCAGGTAAGGGATTTTCTATCCCCAGCAAGCCTGAGGAGTAAAAACACAGATGAGGTGTTTGCATCTTCAGGTAACTTTAAGTGAACCTAGGGAATGCAAAAATCACACTTCCTCCAGGAATAAAATGAGAATTTTCTCTTAATCACTTCTTCCCACCCCCCGCCCCCGAATTTTTTTTTACCATTACCACTATTCAAAGAACAGGAAAGCATGAACTTTTAGAAATAAAATAAGGAAAAAAGTTCTTCCACAGCAATACCAAAGGAATCTGTCCAATCTCACAGTCAGGATCGATATTGTGGAGGTCAGACTGGGATCATTATCACACATTATCCTTCCTTTTCCAGCTGCTTAGGGACAGATTTGCTTCACTCCAGAGAGAAGCAGAGATGTGAAAGCAAAGCTACAGAGAGTTTTTCATCACTCTTATTGAGTGAATGGAAAGAAAAACATCTGCAAAGACTTCAGAAGCACAATTGGAATGACAGGAGCTGCATTATTCAGGGATGGAGTCACATTAAAGGTTTCCAGTGAAGAAAATGAGAGTTTTGTTGTCAGTCACTCTGAGTGTGGGAATTCACCTGAGCTTAGCAAACAGCCCCTTGTTCTCTCACCATGGAGATCCAGGGTCATGCCAGAGGATGGAATGCCTCCAGGAAGAGAGAGGCACTTGGCTGTGAAGCTCCAGGTTATGTTTGATGGATGCCTGAGGACTTCTTCAAGTACAGATGATTCATTCCTCAAGACAGCATAACATACCTAGAGAGTAGAACACATCCACTATGAAACACAGGACCTGCTGATCCACCTGCACAGAATTCTCTGTAAATCATCTTCTTCACTCAGAATAGCCTTTGAGTCATGGCTGTGCACACCATGGCTTGGAAAGCTTTTCTAGGAATTTAAGCACTTGCTGCTTGCCATAAAGTGTTTGTTTTTAGGGTGCTCCTTGCAGAGGAGCCTATTTGCTTTAACAGACTCTGGGGCTTTAAGAGAACGTGAGTTCAACTGGACAATTTTTTGTGCATATTGCTTTCCTCTTGTAAATACAAATTTAACATCCCTTGACTCACTGTGTTCTCTGGGACTAAAAACTAAATTTATAAAGGCAAATAGACCAGAGAGGTTATCCCTATGTTAATCTTGCAGGAAGGAGCAGAGGTGCATTCCCCAGTCTGCAGGGATCCAGAGACCTCTCTGTAGAGCTAAAGGGATGAAAGGATGCTGCTTGCTTTGCTGTCTGCAGAGAGCCACACAGACCTGCAGAAGTTCATGTCCCTCCCAGGTTTGACAGCTATAACTATCAGACTATTGCTCAGCTCTCTCTCAGACATTAGAATCTGCTTTGCTTTGATCTTCTTTCTTTTTCATTAAATAATGTTGCTTCAAGCCCTTCTTGCTATGAAGTTCTCTTGCAGCTGAGCATCCTTCTGTACAGTTTTGACAAATACTTCAGGCAGTGAGACAGTGAAGCATCTCCTGTAAGGGTCAATTAGTGTCTCAGTGTCTTCTCAACAATAACAGACATTCAAGTGTGGTTGCTTTTCTGACTGATCTCTTTTCTGCACCTGTTTCATTTTAGTCCTAAGGCAACTCTCGCCTGTGAAGAAGTGATGCTCATGGACCCCTGAGTGCGGATTCTTTTACTATAAATCACTTAATCTGAGCAATATAATAATATGACTATAAACACTCCTATGTATGTACTTCTCTGACACACATGCCTTCTAGTCCAGCCTCATAAAATGTGATGATGATTTGAAATTTTGCAAGTTTATCACATTTTTTTCCCCACTCTGGAGAGGGGAAAAGTGATTTCCTTGATCTGTGCTTGTCAGATTATTGCTGTGCTGGGTTACACCACTTTTCCAGCTTTCCAGGCAGCTTCAAGCACCTTGAAAAAGAGCTATCCATCATCAGGAAAGATAAATTAATGTCTGAAGGCTGACAGACTCGTGTTTCCTCAGCATTCAGAGTTATCCAAGAGATTAATGTACAGAGATATTTATAAAGATATGTCACTGACATATTTTATGAAAATCCTTTCGCTAGGATTTTTCTCCTGAGAAGCTGAGCAGCCTCAGAAAAGAAATGTAAACAATAATTATCTGATGGCTGTGGAATGTGGTTTGGAAGTTGCTTCCAACAGGTTCATCTTTGATTGGTCTCATGTGAATTGTTTCTACTTGATGACCAATCACAGGTCCAGCTGTGTTGGGACTCTGGTCAGTCGCAGGATTTTATTATTCATTCTTTTGCTGGCCTTCTGATTTCTCCTTTCTCTTTCTTTAGTATAGTTTTAGTCTATAATATAACGTAACGTAACGTAACGTAACATAACATAACATAACATAACATAACATAACATAATATAATATAACATAACATAATATAACATAATATAATATAATATATGTATTATATAATATAATACAATACAATGCAATGCAATACAATACAATGCAATGCAATGCAATGCAATGCAATACAATACAATACAATGCAATACAATACAATTAATATATCAGCCTTTTGAAACACGGAGTCAAGATTCTCACCTCTTCCCTCATCCTGGGGACCCACAAACATGGCCACAAAGATATTTATAATATTTAAGATATTTATAGCACCCAAAGCCAGTGCATTGGTCAGGCATTCACTCACTGATGGGTTGCCCATGCCAAGCGTCCTGAGCTGACCACAGCTGGTGGGGTGAAGTGGCACAGCTGGAGCAGGGCAGATGGGCAGTGCAGACACTTCCTGTGTCATGGAACTCCATGGTGTTGCAGGAGGCTCCTGCATTCACATCTCCTATTCCACTGAGTTTCCCCTCTTTTGAAACGCGCCGCAGCTGCTGCGCAGATCCCCTCCATCACCCAGTGACACATATTTGTGCACGTGCCATAAGGAGTTTCTCTTTCTTGCTCAGCCAGGACAGGCAGGAAGTGATAAGGGCTGCTTTAGTTACAGAGATGCACTCTGCAGCAGGCATGCAGCTCGAAACTCTCAGATAAATGGGGGTTTAAAGTCCTTATCTAAGATGCTCCAAGGAACCGCCATAATAAAGATAATAAATTCCAGAAATAATAATTATTAGCAGAATTCAAGGAGCCTGACCTCAATCCCATGTTGGGTTTATAATTTCATTATTTTTTCTGACTTTGATAGAGCTGCTTCCCTCTGAAACTGGAAGTGTAATCAGAGACAGGGGCCAAATCTTTTGGTCTCCTTATTTATAACTGAGCTGCTCTGAAAGGTCGTATGGGCCCATGGTGATGCTATTCAAACTAAAAAGCAGGTGAGATTTTAGATCAAAGCAGCATTTGCCAAAGTCAGCCACTTCAAATCCTTCTGTGTGGAGTGGCAGGCTGGAGAATTTTACAGGAACACACTCCCTAATGGTTTTTTATGACACCTTTTTCCAAAGACTGAAATGCTGAGAACAGTTTCTAGCATGGTTTCCCGCTCCCATCGCTAAAAGCTATAATTGAACAAATAAAATACCTGACTCTGAAAACACCAGACTTCAATTAAGCTCAAGTCAAAGTGTTTATTGGAACATCATCCCTAAAATCTATTTTAAAGTCACCTGGACACTGAGTTTAATGACCATCTTAGTTGCTGTGTTTGTAGTGTTGTTATTATTGATGCTGCTGCTTCCCTTTAATGGAAAACAAGGCCAAAGGAGGGAATATATCCATGCTTCTCCAAGGAAGAATTAAATCTCTGACCCATGGCAGGGTGAGCCCTGTCCCAAAGAATGTCACACCCAGGCTCTTCCTGAGGATGCAGGGACATGCTGAGAACTCTGAGACAGGGAGTTCTGCTCAAAGCCAATGGCAAACATAGCCACAAAAACAAATTAATAACCACATGACTGCTTAATGTATGTATAAGACACACCTCAATGTTTGTCTGGCTTTGGTCAAGAAGAACTTGGATTTATTAAGAAATTTCCTTTTCTCCAGGGTCTGTAATCATTTTCCAGGTCAGTGCTGCTGACCTGGAAAAATATCTAGTCCTTTCAAGAGAAAAAAAAGACAAATAATCAGTAATTTAGGTCATTTTTTGTAGGAAAAAACCTTCCCATGCCAGGGCAGTTTAGGCATGAAATAACTCTTCTAAAACCAAGATCAAAGTGATTAATGGCAAAACATATTCTATTTGTCACTTCTCTCCAAACTGATTTTTCTAAAGCACTGTGAGCTTTGCCATGGATATCAAGAAGATCAGAATTCAGCCCTCTCCTTCTTAAACAGCATTTATAAGTGGCTTTTTTAGAAGGCAAACACATGTAACCATGCCAGTCCCTAATCTCTTTGAGCACAGAATGTGTTCATTTCCTTGGCAGATAAAATTGCTGTAAAAACCATTTCTTGCAGGGAAGACAGAACAGAGGTTCTGTTGGCTGTCAAATGTTAGTCCAAGCATTCACTATTTATAGACCCATTCAGAAAATCAGACTTCTTAGTGCAGCAAATTATGTCCCGCTCTTGAACTCCAAGGAAAATTCATGAGCCTCCATTTGCTCTCTTATTTCTTATTCCCAGGAAGTACAAGGCTGTCTTGTCACAAGGCTATTTAAACTGTTTGAAAAACATTTTTTTTATAAAAAATTACATATATTGCTTTGTCTGAAGTAGATCATACCACTGTTTGGTGTTCTCCTGGGGAAATGGAAGAGCTTGGAGTGAGCCTTGGAGAAAGCCAGCCCTCCTTCACCAGCAGTGTGACCTGACATGTCTCATGTCAGAAGTGACAGTGACAGCATGGGAGGATCACAAAGAGCTTTATCCTTCAGCTCCTTCCCTTCTTACTGACATGAATGGCTCAATTCACAGGGTTATTCAAAGGTGGAAATGCTAAAGCCTTTCCAAAAGCCTTCTCTTCATCATCAGCATTTTGTGCTTCAGCCAAAAATACCACCCTATACTCAGATTTGCTTTGAAAACACTTGCAGTTTTTGGCTGGCAAGTGTATTTGGACCATCCATTAAGCTTCAGTGAAATCCAGGCAGCCAGTGCTCTCCTGAGAGTTTGGATGCTTGTGTGAGACACAAACAGCCTAAAACCATGTGCATTATCAAGCTGGTGAGCAGAAGGATTCATACACAACCGAATTCCCCAAACTCCCAAATTCCTTTGGCAGCAACAGCTCCTATTACTTTCCACAAGAAAAGTGTAAAGAGGGGAAAATATTAGAAAGTGAGTGTCTGGTACCCACAGTGAGAACCCCAGCCTGCAGCTCTGGTTCTGTTTCTCAGATCCTTTGCCACGTGTGACAGAAGGCAGCGAGCGGGTGGCTGTCCCCCACAGGGCACAGATCAGAGCACGATGACAGTCTGCAGAGCGCAGCAGATCAAGGAGCTCTCTTCCAGCAGCACATCAAGAACACTGGCAATTTTATCTGCTGGTTTTGTGGTGTTCTCTCACTCCGTTTTCCTGTTCACACAGGGGTTTGTGGAAGCAGATAATGTAATGAATCAGTGTTGGTAGCATCGTTACCCTGATTTCTCATCAGTGGATGCTTAACATGGAAATTCATTTTTCACTGTTGAATTTCTACTCTTTTCTTCTTGCTTCCCTTTCCCTTCTTGCCCATTGCTTTCCTTTTCCTCTGGATTTTTGTGCATCCTGAAAATGCACAGACATAAAGTTTTATGCACAAGATCAGTGTTGGAAGGATTCTGCCCTCAGCCAGACACTGAGAGCTTCATCAGTTTGAAAAAGCCTAAACTAACCTCAAAAGAACTACATTCTATCTACTCAGAGACTGATTTTTTAACTCAAAGAAGAAAAAAAAAAAGAGAATAAAAAAGCTCAGATTCACATGCAAACCCATAAGCACACAAGCTAAGTAACATTTGTTCAAGCACTTCCTAAAACTCTCTGATGAAAACCACGTGCAGACAATCAATTATTGGCACATACAAGCAATGCATTCATGGACTCCATTGCTCATGAAGGTTTGCACTTCGACCTCAGACTGCTATCCTAAAAATATTGGCTTCATATATGAGAGATCTGCTGTCTTCACATAGCTATGATTTGCTATGTGAGTGATGGAGAAAATTCCTCGTATTTCCACTGCTATCTGTGCCTGTGTACTTTAAGAAACAATTGAAATTTATCCTGAGCAACTTCATCTCCCTTGCTCTGTATGTAAATGCAGGCTGCCATGTCAGATGGCTTGAAAAATATTTTTTCTACATATGAGTGGTGCATAAGGTGAGGAAGAAATGGAAATATAGCCCAGCTAAATACTTAAAGTTGGACTTAGAATATAGCATGTCCTGGCAGAACATGCTGAATACAGCCTGTGGAGTTGCTTATTAATAGTAATAACAACAACAACAAAATATTGTTGTTACTTATATATAAGAATAATAAATTTTCAGAGTGTTTCATTTATGAAAGCCAGGTTAAATTATAAGACCCATCCTCCTAGGTTCACAAAACACTCAGATTGCATGCAACAGCCACACATGCTCCATTTGATGCTCCCTGTGGTCTGGAAATTAGGATCACAAGATATGCTGGGAACCTGGAAGCAATGGGGACTGCAGGGACTGCTCCCAGCTGGAGTCCCAGCCTTGGCCCGTGCTGGGCCTGCCACCACACATGCAATTAGCATTCATTATATGGCAGTGTTTTTGTGATGTGGGTGCATCTCCACCTGGAACAAGTTGAAAAAGCATAAAAGCCATCAAAGTGTTATCAGATGTTATCAAAATGGAGCCCACTAAAATCTGGACTACATCTGAATTACTGGAACACAGATGACAAGTCCTACATCCCATTAAGAATTTCCTGAGTTCTCAGAATTACTGCTCGTGCAAAAGATGCTTGTGAACAAAATGTCATCCTTTGAATGACAGAGCAGAGGATGAGAGGAATGTTTCATTAATGGCTTTTCAATCCAGACCCTGTATCTTCTTTCTGACACTGTTTTATCTCTCTTAATCAAGGAGGATTCCTTGCACAGACTTTCTGCCCTGCTGTGGCTGCTGGTGGTGAGACCTGTGCTGGAGCCCATCACCCATGACCACTGTGCTGGTTTAAGAAGGGCTCTCCAGCCAAGCTGGCTGCACAAACCTTCCCAAGCCACAGCAACCAGCCCCCACTGTATTTTCAGTCTCAGGCATCTCTTCACCATATTTATGTCTACACAGAAAATGGCTTTTTCCTCCACTGCTGCTGTCATTTCCTAACCCTCCTGCCCAAAGATTATTTTCCACCCCTTCCACTCATTCCTATGGTTGTTTCCCTGTGATTCCCAGAGCAGGGATACCCTGCCCTCTGCTCCTAAGTGCTCGTGACAGCTGCCATCTTGGCCCAATCAAGGGTGATTGATCCAGCATCCTTCAGCATCAAGTGCATTTGATCTGTAAAGCTCTCCAGCTGGGGCTGTAATAACTCATATCCGCTGTGGGTTACACATCAAGCAGCTCCTTCCCCATCAGTCACGTCTTTCCTGATAGAAGAGTTCTTCAATGAAGCCCCTCACATCTAATCTGCCATCTCATGCAGATCCTGATGGGGAAAATTTATGAAAAGCAATATTTTGTACTGCTTTGAAGCAAACAAAGCTGGTCTCCATGTCAATTTTGTTGGATAAAAACTTCTGTGGGCAGAGACTCTAAATTCTTCCAGGACTTAGTCCATGATAAGAACAGTCAAATCATAAATATTTATGCACTAAATGAGCCATTAGTCACTACTTTGTTTCATTTTCATTAGCTGTGACTATATTTACTGTATTTACATTCAGATCCTGCTCTGCAGTGTCACTGTCAGCCCAAAGCTGCTGCTCTGCCATCTGGAAACTGGTTCCCAACTCTGGGTAAGAGAACCAGGACTGGGTATTCCTGTTTGTGGGATCACTGTTCCAGTACACCTGAACAGAAGACATAAATACATTTTTATTCCTGACAATGCAATGTGTGTCCAACTCTCCACCCTCCTTTAAGTTCATGACACAAGTCAAATGACCACTTTACTTTTACTGCAGACTGGTTGTGTGGTGTTGCCTAAATCACAGTTTTTGGTGATATGTTTTGCACAATCAGACTGGACTGGTTTGCCTACCTGGCACACAAATATGAAACTAAATATCTATTTAGGCATTAGGTTTGCTGAGTGGCTTTTTAGCTCTGTAGCAATGTGTTTCTATGCATTCCAGGCATGGAAATCAGGCCAGAGCAGGATGGACAGAATACCTCCTGTCTCTGAGGGATAGCAGGTTGCAAAGGAAGAAAACAAGAACAGCAAAATCTGTAGAGAGGGTTCTCCTCATCTCCCAGTTTAGAATTCAGTGATCATCAAGCCAGAATTATTATCTTTGGATTTAATTGTTTTTAATGTTTTTCTTTCATGGTTTTGTCCCATCTCTCATTGATCTAATGAGAACTTTTAATTGCCACATCCTCCCATGACAAGGAATAGCTATGGCTTAATTATATCTTGTGTGAAGCACCATTTTCTCTTCTTTCTGTTTCTTTTCTTAAGCCTGTCACATGTGGGATTCATTTGTCAGCCCCAGCTCTCACAATGAGAGATGTTTGAAAATCATTCCATCATTCCTTGTTCCCCTTCTCTGAGCCCTTGTAATGTTACACATCTCTCCATCAGACTCTCACCTCTTTCCAGACTAGAGATCTCCTGTACATGTCCTGTATGGAAGTTGTTTCCTATCTTTGTTCATCCTTCACCCTTACCCTATAAATTTTTTCCAAATTTACATATCCTTTGGGAGGTGGAGCACCAGAGTTGTGCACAATATTCAACAGTCAGGTGCCTTATTGGTTTATAGAGGGTAATGTTTATGTGATTTGTTCCATCTCCTAATAAATCAGTTTTTATCCCCCTTAACTGACAGGTTCTATAGGAAAGAAAGCTGTTTACTGCCATCCCTTGGCCATAACTAGAATGATTTGGTGCAGAATCTCTATTGTAAATCCAGCCAAAATTCCCTAAATCCATAAAGTAAATGGGAAGGTATTAAGGTACTGTGCCATTGAGAAATATACAGGGCATAAATTCAGGATTAACTGGTCTCCATAAATGAGATTCCACTGATACGACAGAAACAAATTAAATTACATACAGACCAGTTATTAAAAATATTGACAGGTTTAGAATATCACAAGGAAAACCTTGAGGGGCAGGAAGTGCAGTTATCTGATCCATGCAAATCCTTTCATTGATTTCTGAGAACTCTGACATGGTACCAAAGCTCTACACTGATTTTAATCTGAAGACACAAAATTAAGTAATATGGGAATACTGATATGAATAGAGGGACTTTCTATGTAAGGCCAAAATCACAGCAAACATGACAGAGTTAACTGAAGTTTCTTCCAGCTTCTGCATTTTTTATTTTTATTCTTATAAAACACTTCTCTATTTACTATCAGTCATTATATATATCTTGGATATCATTAATGCTTAATTGTATCTAATTATTAATAAGGATTGAATACATATTGCCACATACATGGAGTGCAACAGACATAAGATGGCATGTAAATATTCTGAAAATCTCAGCTTCAACTGGTAAATTTGCTAATGGAGAATATTGTACATTCTGTAAATAATCAAGCATTTTTTATTATCTAGAGATCTTCACACTTAGTGGGCAAGCATGTCATCATAAGTTAAATGTGGTTAATTAAAGTTAGTGATTTCTTTTATATGAATTATATATTTTTATTCTAAATTATTGGTTTTAATGAGAAGCTATTATTGATAATTCAAATTATTAATAATATAAGCAACATCCTGAAGAAAAAAATTATATTCTCATCTTAATGTGCTCCAAAATTCTATAATTAGAGGTCCTCCCCACATCCCAGTGAAACAGGTGGGTCAGGGAGCTCCCAGAGGTGGAGCAGAGTGAAATGGGGGTGAGGAGTGGGGATCTCTGGGTTGGTGTTCGGCACAGGCTCCTGTGACAGCAGTGACATGGAGCATCACTCCAGGGCTGCAGCCACCCCAGGGCTGCTGTGCCTTCCCCAGACACCACCAGGGAGCAGAACCTGCCCTGAGCACCTCGGGAGCTGGGCCCTGTGGGACACACATTGACTCGAGCACAGACACCCTGAGCCATGGTGGAGCAGGAGTGCTTCCAGCTCTGAACAGATGAGCAATTCTCTGACTGGTTTCTGGACAGGTGGCAGAGATGGGGAAATGTGGTGTCCTTCCTTTCCATGGGACATTTCCCTGAGCTGTGCCAGGTGTGATGTTTGCCACACTCTGCAGCTGGGTCCACACCTCTCCCCCCAGCTCTCTCTGGTGACGAGCAGGGTGTCACAGTCAGGACAGACAGACACAGCCCGGCTGCAGAGAAGGTGGCGGGACAGGACCTTCCAGGAGATCTGGGTCTTGCTTGGACGAGTACTGAAAACAAAATTCCTGAATTTGCTTGCAGTGGGAGAAGGGACAGAAAGGCTGCAGAAAGTCAGAGCTTTGCACAATATGTCAGGGAGAACTGTCAAGGAGAGCCTTCACCTTCCTCATCAGGCAGCATCTGTGATTATTCAGGAGAAGAGTCCCCTTTGCAAAGTCTACCCTGGAGATACCTTCACCAGGTGCCTCCAGAAGTGTTCAGCCATTTCACAGTCATTTCTCAGAGGAAATCAGATTAAAATATGGCACCTGCCAGCCCAAGGCAGAAATGTACAGAAACAATTCCATCTCTTTGCAGTGGCTAGTGCTGACAAGTGAAGGAGAAATGACTGCTCTTATTTTGGATATATTTTCTTTGAAGGCATATTTTTCTCTGCACAAAATGAAATCACCTTTTTATACAGGACAATTAAACGGTCTTGGCCCAGCTTAAAAGCAATGAAGACAATTTCCATGCCAATTATAATGTAGAGGGAAAAAAACAAGAAAAACTTGGGATGCTCTAACTTTGTATCTCCAAATCCAATAGTGGTCAAAGTGATAAAGCAGAAATAAAAGGCTTCCTGAAAATCCATTTTTTTTTCCCATTTTGGAAGAATAGCAGCAGCACAGGAGATGTACACAAAGATAACGAGCACCATCAACACAATGGGCACATCTAATTTTTCTAACTCTTTTCCTATTTTGTCAAAATTCTTGATTACTCTCGACACAGTCTTTTCCCTGGCTAGTTCAGGACATGAACTCCATCTCTCCATGCTTTTATTTCTTGCTGGTTGGGTGTTTTCATTCTCCCTGGCAATTAACATTTCAAAAAGTTCCACGTTGCGGTATTTGACCTGTTTCACACCTGACTGACTTCTCAGCACTTCCATAATGGCCAGGGGCTCGTTGATGACTATTTTAGACTGTTCCCTGGATTTCAGTTCATTCCTTTTGCTGCATGTGGATCCAGAACAGAGTTTAGAGGCAAGAATTTTTGACTGCAGTTTCCTGAACTCGTTGTAGGACTTGGATAAGACAGTTGCAAGGATGTCTCCCATGTCTGTCAGGACCAAGAACATCAGGGGGATCCCAAATAAAGCATACAACATACAGAGACACTTCCCATTCCGTGTCACAGGATAGGTATTGCCATAACCTTGAACAAGAATAAGAAGGGGATGAGAAGAGAAAGAGAGAGATGTGATACATAAAATTGGTAGCAGAAGATATGCCTTTTCCCTAAATCCAGTTTGGGTGTTTATATTTCCTTCCTCTAACATACTGGATATGAAACTCAAGCTGTAAATAATTTTCCATTATAGTGGGAGAAAATTTGGTATTATAGTAACTGTATTAAATTTTATCAACCATTTTTCTCTTAATCCTTCAGAAGACATTGAGTATTCCTTCTCTCCTTTCAAAGACCATTTTTTCCTAGAGGAACTTCTAGGCCAAGTACTTAGCCTGTCAGATTATCATCTCATATGTTGAGGTATGGTTTCCCTCATTTTCTTCATCCATGCATGTTTTCACTTGTGGCTGCCTCAGCCTTTGGTCTGAACCCAGCCTCAGTCCCTGCTTTGCTGTGAGGCACTGAAATATCATTTATTCTTGGTCACTCTCTTCCCCGCAGGCAAACTGGGAAACTCTCAAAGCACTTGGGAAAGATTATTGTCATTATTGCACAAAGTGATCTTATTTACTCTTTTTAAAATTGATTTCTGTGCATTAAAAATACCTAGTGCAGTTTCCAGGCTTAAAAGTTATCCTGAGCCTAAATTTAGCTATGCAAAAATCTTTCCCAGCTGAGCCACTAGGCAGCCTCCCCAGGCAGCAAAGAGATCCAGTTCAGTCCATCAAACTTCAGACTAGATGACTCAATTCTCCCAGAAAATTCAAGGTAGATAATTTGATTCTATCCCAAGGTGATTTATCAGTTCCTGATTCTACAAATAACAAACCCGCTGCAATGGAAATAGCCACCTATTCCATCTATTAACAGCAAATGTTCCGGGCTTCCTACTGATCCCAAAATTCAGGTCAAAATTGAGGAAGCTGCATTAATACTCAGTGCTCTGAAGGCAAAAAGTACTGGCAGCTTAGAAATCAATTTGTTGGGTTGGTGTGTATGGGGATATTTGTCAAGTCCCACGTTAATGGAGGAGGGTAAATACGCCCGTGGAAGACATTTCCCACAATATGCCTTTTCATCAGCTTGCTGAAGTCAAAGCTTTCTGATAAAACACTCCCTTTCAAAAGTCCTTGGCTGCTGTGTTTGTTCCAGGAAATATTCACAGGGCTGAGGATTTTGGTCTCATCCCCAGTGCATCTCTGGCCACCCAGACTTTTGTCTTTAACTGCAAGAAGCTGAGCTTGAGCAGTCACCCAAAAGATGAGAGTGTGAGGTTTGAGCTGTGACACAGCCCACAAGGGCTCTGGGTGAGCTCTCACACTGTTCCTTGTGTAGGATAAGCTCTTTTTAAGGTTTTTCTCTTACAGTAGGATGCATCCCCATGCTGGGATCTTGAGCACATCCTCCTGCAGTGGAGAAATGTCTTTGCAATTTGATACAATGCTGTGGGAATATTTCCCATCCAGCTTTGATTATGACAAATTTGGATAGACAGTGCCTGTACTTGCCAGCATTTGAGAAAGATTAACAAAGGGATAAAAGTAGCTTTGGGAATGAGCATGAGGAGTTGTATTTAGCAATGCAGAGGGAGCCAAAATCAGAGCAGATGTTTCTATTTGATTTAGGTCCTCCTTTGAAATATGAAGTCAGACTGAAAGATTTCAAAGGTGTGACTTAAACACTATCATGTGCTGTTAACCCAGAGAAATGTGAACACGGTGGTTAATTACAGAACCACAGATTAACAAAGCTGAATTAGACATAAGTAACTGAGAAGCAATTGAAAAACAATATAAGTATTATGAATTCCCTTTTCCAGAGAAGAAAACATTACCCAAGAGGACACACAACAGTGGGAAGGATAAGGTTTGAGACTGAAATATGGATATTTCTTTTTATTTCAATAGCTCTGTGAACATCATATAGGAATTCATATTATAGTATATATGTAATGATGCAGTTAATTAGTGTGTACCATCACTAATCACTAAATTGTGACTTGTTTCTGTGACTCAGCTATGTCTCTGCAGTCTGTGTTTGCAGAGCCACTTGCAGACTCAACAGCAATATTCAGGGGAAAAATTCAAAGAGATTTGGGCTTTGGGTTTAGTAGGGGTGGGTTTGTTTGTTTGTTTGCTTGTTTAGGGTGGTTTTAATTCTCTGGAAGAAATTCATTAGAGAAAGCAGCAACAGGAATTTATTCTGAAGGGTGTTACTTTACCTCTGTACTTACCCACAGTTGTGAATACTGTGCAGCAAAAAAAGAGAGACCCAAAGAAATTCCATCTTTCTTTTGGGTTGATAAACCAGACTGGGTCAGCTGTGTTCAAAAGCTGATGGATGTCGCGGATAAACGTCTCATTTTCTGTCAGGTTATCTGTCCAGTTATCTGTCACAGTCACAGCAGGAGGCACAGTGAGTGTTTGCAGACCACCACCCAGGGAGCAGCCTGCCTGCAACCCCAGTCAAATATACTGCAGCTGAGAATTTGCTCATATTGTCTTAAAAATATAAAAATATTCCCCTTCTCACCCTCCCCTTTCAAGCCCCTCACCCCCACCTCTGAGAAAATCAGGTGGGTTCAGTGGCTTTGGTGAAAAAAAGTACAGGGAAAAAAAACATAAAGAAGCAGGACTGAGTAACCAGCTTCCAGCCTGAATGTCCTGTTTCATTTTGGACTTCCCAGGAGATTAGTCTACTTTTGACCCAGAGGCGCCAAGAAATGTGGGGTCAACACAGGGAACCACTATGAACCACTTGGATGTCACTGCCCAGTGCCCTGCTGTGAATCCTGCTACCCTTCTTCCTCCTCCCCGTGGCTGGGCTTTGCTGGAAAGGACATTATTTACATTATTTAATTGCCCAAAACTGATCACTGTGTCAGCACAGCTACCTGAGTGAAACTCCAAGCCTATGTACAAGCCCCATCACAAATCCAGGAGGATTTCTGACCCTTCTTTTCTCCTCTACTCCCTCCAATCACTGGGTCTGGGGTGCAGAACTGCACCTGTCTCCCTCTGAGCATCCCATCACCAGAGGGCTGGCAGGGAAGCTCAGAGCAGGGAAGAGGCAGCTGGAAAAACTTTCTGAGAGAGAGGATTCAACTCCAGCAAACTGCAGGAAATACCACAGGAATGTCAGCTGCTCGTTAAGAACCTGGCAAAAAGGGAGAACACAGGCATCTCAGGGAAATCTGTCTAGGCAGGAACACAAGGACTGGGAAGCTTGCAGTCAAAAATCACAGCTAAAGAAGACACCAGCAGTGTCATTAGCTAGGCAGAGTGAAAATCCTGTTTGCAGGATAAGCTGCTAGTATTTTGAAGAATGTCTTAAAAAGCAAAAAAAAAACTCATTCAAAAAGCAAAGTAATTAATAGCTCCCTGTGCAGATAAGTCATTTTGAAATTCCAGTACATACCTGGTAACTTTCTGGCGAGGCACATCAGCTTCTGCAGAAATGTTCTGTATTCTTCACTTACTGTGACCTTCCGGGTACTTTCAATGTGGGAAAACATGAGAGCCCCAAGAAAAGCATAGATGACAAGAGACACAATGAAGCAGGCATGAGGAAACACTGCCCAAAATATTTTTTTACATGTTGTTTTACCTTGCAGAGGTTGTGATGTTGTTGCCATCCTAAGCTCCTCTTTTATTTTTTTTTTAATATATAATTTTGTGCAGAAGACACAGCTTTTAGAAAGGAAGATAAGAACGTAAAAGCTTTTGCAGCCAAGAAAAGCTTCTCCTGTGAAAACAAGGATTGTTCTGCCTCAGGCTTTCGGATCACATGTCTTTATAAGTGAAGATTGCGCTACAGTCCCCATGGAAAAGCAGCACAAACCCTGAAATACTTCTCAGTAGATGCCACGCCACTCTATCCCTGAATTATTATTGATCAGCCAGCACTGTAATGCACATGGATCACCAGCTCCTATCAGCTTCCACTGGAGCCAACTCGTGCTTAAAGTTCCTTCTCCTGAACAGCAGCTTCCCACTGATAGAGCAGAAACACTTCCAGCTCCCAGAAGGGAAAATGTGCACTGTAAGGAATAGAGTTCTTTAAAGATTTCTCCCAGAAACAATCAGGAACACTTAAAATTAGTCAAAAGAAGGGGATGGCTCTAATTGTTACCCCTAGGCAGACAGTAGAACAATGAATTTCCCTTTCAGAGAACTTACAGAATCTCTCTATACCACTTACTCTTTGTGGAGAGGGTCTTTTGAATTTTAAATTCTTTTTCTCCAGAGAAAAAACAAAATAAAAAGAGTCAAGAAGGTTTCTCCTAGCTCTCACTTGAATAACCTCTTCTTATATAAATAGAAGTTTCAATTGTGAGATTCCCACTGACCTTAGTAAGTCAGGACTGCAAGATTCAGTTCAGAGTTAGTGATCTTTGCAAACTATTTCCAACTTAAAAATAAAGCCTTTCTTTTCATCCTTTACTCTAAAACACAAAGGAGCAGCAACATCCTTTGCTCTAAAACACTTGTTGGAGCAACAAGCAGTATCACTGCCCTTTGCAATTTTTGTGGTGGTAGTAAGAGGAGTTGGACTGTACAGAAAGAGGTATTAAATATTTTATCTCCAGGCATCTTTCATTAAAAATTGAAACAATCTTGTGCAGTCAAGACCTACTGAGCTATGTATATGGAGCAAGTCCACACATCCACACAGAAATCCTACATGCTTACAGTGACTTATTCTAGGTCAAACTCTCAGTAAATTTGATCAGAACATAGTTTATGTTCACCAGTATACAAGCCTCCACTATTAAAAAAAGAGACTTTTAGGGCTAAGACAAAAATAAAACTGTGTGCTTGCTATTTTTCTTGTTATCTGCCTTGTTGGCTCAGTCGTGCTTTTTGGCAACAGATTTATAAATCTTCTTATTGCAGTCAATCTCTGTCTTCATTTTTCCCCCACTGAAACACAGGGTTAAAAACTGCTAATGTCCATAATTAATCCAAAGCAACAGAACTTCCTGAGAGGTTGTGCTTGGAGATAATGTACATAGGTCTGGTGTCCTTTATGCTGGGAATTGTTACAATAGGGACTGAAACATTGGAAATTTGTTTATTACTGTCCAAATGCACGGGCTGCATACACCTGCAGGAGTCAGCACGGCTCTGCTACCCTGCTCTCAAGCAGTACAGTTAAAACTGGGAAAATTTCAAAAGCAGCAAGGATGGCTGAAGGTGTGGACAGCTTTCAGACAAAGAATGACTGAGCAGCCACTGGCCAGGGGGGAAAATATTGAAGAACTCTCTCCAGTCTGCCAGGTGTTCTGGAGGGAGCAGGTGAGGGATCAGCTCTCTGCAGCCTCTTTGAGGACCATCAAAAGGAGCAAAGCAGAAATCTGCTCCAAAACAAAACAGGATTGTTTCTCACATGGCTAGGAAGGTCTTTGCCAAAGGTTGTTGGGTTTCCATACATGAAAGAGAATGGAGAGATGTTTAGAAGAGCAGTCACTAGTGCTGACTACAAACCACACAGGGCTCAATAACCCCCCTGAACTGAAAATAGCTTGCAGCTGTAAAAATAAGATGGGGTACTGGGCAATGAGCCCCTGTCTGAGGCTACACATTCACACTGCTGTTCTAAAAAAGGTTTTCACTGGCCAGTATGGTAATTCTGATACAGTTTGTCCTGCACAGTTTTTCATCTGCAACTCAGATATAAACATATTTTCCACAAAGTGCTTTAAAATCTTCTCAGCCTCCTCCTACACATGGTACTGCAAAGTATTTAGCAATTCCCAGGAGCTTCTCAGCCATTTGCAGCATCAGGCTCTGAGCTTGTGACAACAAGAAAATTTAATAAAAATAAAACCATAAATGATTTTTACATTATTTGCTTAATCTAAACCATTTCCCACTATTGCAGTATTACATATTTGAACTTAGTTGCTTAAAAGCAAATCCCACTAACCACAAGTTATTCCAAATTGAGTTACTGGTACTTGTATTGAGAGAGATTTCTGCAATACACATTTCCTATCCACATTAATGGACAGCAAACCTGCATTTGTCCCAACTTCCATTTCTTTGATTAGGGCAAATGTGAGTGCTCTGTAAGGTGCTGGTTGAAAGGGAAGTTTTTGACCATAGCTGCAAGGTTATACAAATCCAGTAAAAATATATACTTACAATGAAATTACTATTTTATCTGATGTTTCTGAATTACATAGGTTAAACCTAGAAGGTCCTTGTTTGGGCAGAGAGAAACGTTTTTCAATAATCAGTAAAACTCTCCCTGCATTAAGTCATCTGCTATGTTGCCAAAGACCTGCTGTGTTACCTGCTGTGTTAAACACCATTCTGTACTGACAAAGAGTGTAATGTCATCCTTTTTAAGAGAAAATCAAAGTGACCTGAAGTTTGACAGTGCTTTTTAAAAATAAATGGCAATGGATTAAATGGTTTGCATTTATTTACACCTGGCATTGATTCTGATGGGAGTATGGTTTAACAGAGGAACTGAGACCTCAGCCTGGCAGCACTTCACGACAAGGAGAATTAAAAACCTTCCATTCCAGGTTGAATGTTAACAAGGATCATGGAAGATTTGATCCATTGCCTCAATATAGGCCCCCTGGAAAGTCTTTCCAGAATGCATTAATGTACCTTAGCTCCCCCCAGAAAATGAATGTTTTGGTATAGCGGTGATATCACCTCCAAGTACCCCAAAACAGCAAAAAATGAGTAGCAGCAGTAGCTGCACTAAGAAAGCAATCTCAGGGCTGTGTGAGCACTAGATTTGACATAAGGACACGCCACTCGAGGTCGGCTGGGTGGGTGGTGTCAGTGAAGTTTCACTTTTAGCGCCCTCAGTGTCCTCCCACCTCCCACCCACAATGGTTATCCCACTCCCTCCCAGCTCTGGGGCTCCTTGAGGCCTCTCCCTGTGGGATTTCAGCCCAGGAGCAGTGCTGGCCCAAACCCAGCCCCAGCACAGACCAAGACACTTGTGCAGAGCAAATGCACCCAGCCAGATGAGCCACACCAGCTTTTAAGGCGCTCTGCAAATATTTATCTCCTCACAACCCCACATTCCATATTGCCCTGGAATATGAATTCCCCTGACATCTCCCATTCTTAGCCCTCACACCTCACACTGCTGGGATGGAGAGAGAAATGCACAAACTGGCAGCGTAGGGTGTGTTGGATACCCCAGGGGAGTTTGGTTTTCTTTGTATCCATCTTTAAAAGTCTCAGCTTTTGCTTGAGTCGAGTGCTTGAGCTTGTAACCTCTGGGAATATTTGAGAGCACTCAGGACTAATATCCTGACACTACACAGAATGCTAAGTGGATTCAAAGATGTCCAGGACTCTCACCCTGAATAGGAGATTTTCCTATTTCATTGTTTGTTCACACCAAAGCCAAGCAAATGGTCCCATAATTTAATTTACAAGAGAAAAACCACTCTCAATGTGCCCCAGGACCAAGCAAAGCTTGGGTATTAGTTTCTGTTCCTCCTCTTTCTTTCTAAGAGGGATGAAGTCACATAGTCAGGAAACACCTTTAATGGGAGTTTTTTTCACCTGATAACAAAACACAGCAGCAGTCTTCAGTCACTCATGAGTTAACCAGCCCCTTGATCCCCAAATCATTGCCTGGGCAGAAACACTTCACCTTACCCTCCTCTTCCCCAAACCTGAGCAACCACAACAGCCTAGAAGAAGCCAAGCTGCCCCCAAAATGAGGAAATATTAGCTTTTTTCCCTCTGGAACTGGTAACATCTTCTCTCTCCCAGAGCTTCACCCAGTAGCCAGGGGTGCAGCTTATCTGGAGGGTTTGGCTGCTGCAAGGCTGAGGTTTCCAACACAGCAGAGCTCTGTGTCAGCCACTTCTGCTCCTGCTGCTCTCTGAAACATGTGGCAAGTCAGAATACACTTGGGGCTGGGAGGGGAAGCTGCTCTAGAGAGACAACACTCTCCCAGACCCTTTCTAAAGGGCCACCAGCAAAACCAGTGGATAGAGGGCAACAATTCTCAGTCAGGGTGGGGATGGCTTTGCAAACAAAGCCACGTTCCTGCTCATTGCTTTGCATGACTCCTCTGAATGCTGTGGCACCATTTCAGGGTGCTGGAACAAGCAGAAAGGTTGGTGTCACCTCGAGTCACCAGCATCAGACCCCACAGAGCAGGAGCCCTGGGTTTCCAGATAAGCAAAGGGGATTACTGAGGTTCAGCCACAAGTCTTATGCCAAGTCTTTACTGAGTTAATGTAGTGAACGTAATGCTGGTATAGTGGAGACTATCTCAGCACAGTAGTTCATTTCAAGGCAAACAAGCTCCCTGTAGAGAGATCAGAAAGCTGCTTCTGAGGAATTTAATTAACATTAGAGTATGTGAGATTATATGCTGCATGAGAGCTAAGCATCATGGTTCATGTCAGCACTGCATTTATTTGCAATTCTGCACTTCTTTGAGCTGGCATAAAACCCACATAGATTCAGGATGACAAGTCCACTTTGCTCTTAAAAATGCTAATTCTTTATAGTAATGCCACATTACTATTAATGTGGCATTATATGTACATAAGCAGGTGGAAAGAGGGGAATCTTAAACCCCAAATAAAAGAACAAACTTCTAGCCATAAATATCCCCCAGCATTCATGTGATACTGTCTCTGTGACAGGCACAGACACTCTCAAGTCTCAGCATACAAAATACTAAGAGAAAAAAAATCTTAAAATGATCTTCTTTCTAATGTCACATACAAGTTCAGTCAGAGAGAACACAGATAAAAAGTCTTCCTTTGCAGGCTGCAGCATTGGCCAAGTATTACAGATAACATCGAGGTCAGATGTGTATCTGGAAGAGCTCTGAGGTCATTAAGGACTGTAAATCCCCAGAGTGTCCTGCTTACAGCATCCATGGCACTTTATAAACCACAAGCAGGAGTCTGTGAGATGCCCACAATCAGACGCCTCTTTCTGTCTCCTCTCCCTGGCAATCAGGCTGGGCACAGTTTCGTGTCAGTGGCTCGGAGTTTCTTGAGTGTCAGGCTACATTTTCCATCACTTGTTTTCATCCCAATTTTCCTAATGACACTAAGCAATTTCTCTTCCCCTTTTGTGTAAAGTAATCTTTGAAGAGTTCTAACTCCATTATCTTACCACTCATTAGTCATTGTGGATTTGAGGGGTAGAAGACACTTTCACAGATGGGTGTGCCTTGGGACAACATTGAGTGGACACTTGTCTTCAAATTTCTTTCAATTCTGCTGTTTTCCTTTAGCTCTGACCAGGAATACATGAACTTTTCAAATCCTGTCCCACCCATTAATAAACCATTAATTGCTAACCCTTTAAATGTTTTAGCTCTCATGGGAATAGCACTTAGATGCTTTTTAGTGAATCAGAAAACAACATTTTGCCACCTTAGCGGGGGGACACTCTTTCAGGTTCTGGGCCCTTGTAGCTTCACCTATCTAATTAGTTTAAGACATAATTCCTCAATGATGTGATCCTGCCTGCGTTGATGAGTAAGGCCACACTATGAAAGCTCCTCCTGCAAAATATTTTGGGTTGGGGAAAAAATGCATGCAAAACCGCCCACCTTTTCTGAGGAACATCTTACAAAAACTGCATGTGGAATGAAGTCTCTTCTTATATCTTTGTCGACAAGGAAAAATCCTTTAACACTTCTAAGCGAGCCATCTGGGCCCCAAGTGCAATGAACCCTGTGGATTTGCCCAGGGCTCTTCCCGAGAATGCCTGGCACCCAGACTGCTGCTGCTGCTCAGGCTGCTGGGAAATCCTTCTAAATGGCACTGGCCTTCACTTGGGAATTTGAGATGTGAGGCTGGGGCAGCTCAGCTGCAGGATGACTGTATGCTCAGCGAGGGTTAATGTTTGAATCCTGCCAGGCAGCCAAAGACAGCTGGTTGCATCTTATTCAGAGAGATGGGGCTTTAGGTTATGGCTTCCTGGGATTTGTCATTTGTCTAAACAAAAGGACATCAGAAACACATCAGAAATGAAATGTTGAGCAGCTGAGAGACACAGGAGATTTCAGACGAGCCCTGAAGGTGGTTCACACAGAGGAGGAAGCAGGCAGGGCTGGAGGTGGCTGCATGCCCCCATGGAGGAATGAGGGCTCACAGAGCTGGTCCTGAGGAGAAGCACAGCCTCTTGAGTCCTACAGCACCAAGCACCTTGGCTCCACCAACAACAAGAGGGAAGGGGGATGGAGCACAGCAGCCAGATCTCAATCAAAGGGTGTGTCCACATCCAGGGGTCTGGCTAGAAAACAAGGGCCCCCAAACATTGGAGCTGCCAGCAGTCCCCAGCATGGAGCAAGATGGAATCTCTTGACAAGATGCCTTATGGACAATGCTACATTTCCTCCTTCTTCCAGCCTAACTGCTGATGGACAGCTGCAGTGGTAGCCACTCTCTGCTGTCCTCTTGCACATTCCTCAAGAGTTGTTGCTCAGCTCTTATCTCTAACCAGCAGTGCCATGGCATCAGCTCACTTCAGCTGTTGGCTGTCACACCAAACCTGCCAGGAGTTCTCAGCCTCTGTGCCATGACTTCCTTTTCCTTTATTTCCAGAGGAAATATCCGATCACCATGCTGAATACTGTCACAAGGCCATCCTTAGCAGCTGTGTGAAATGCTTGCCCCTAAACTGACCCACACCACATTTGCAGCTCAGCTTCTCTGGCTGAGAAGGCACAACACAGAGCAAGGGCACAAACCTCTTCCACATGTTGTGGGTCTCATCTGGAAACACACAGTAACTGCTTCAGTAACTGAAATTTTGTTCCAACGGTACATAGAACCTCTCTTCTTCCTTGCAGTCAGATGTTTACATAAGCAAAAGTATCTTGGGAAGCGCCCTTTGTAGATTTGAATCTTTCTCTCCCTTCTGAAATGGCCAGAATTTTTGTTCATTAGTTTGAAACTGAGGCTGTCTGCAGTCCAACACTAATAGCAGAAATGTGCCATTTACACCAATTAAGCATTCAACTTAATGCCTTTATATAGCTGAATTGCAGCAGAATTTGGTCAGATTCTGTTTCCTTTTAAACTCATGCAACACAGTTTAATGGATATGAAAGCAGAATTAGCTTTTTTTTTTTTTTTTTTTTTTTTTTAAATAAGCCATTGTAGACATTCTAGCTTTCTTGGGTTATAGAAGATTTCTGCACACACTTTCTCTGGATCTCAAAAGGGGGTGAATCGTGACATAGCCAGAGGGATGGATAAGCAGCCCAAAAACCCTTGTGTGAAGATAGGATAAAGGAGAATGACTTTAAGCTGAAGAAGGGTGAGTTTAGGTCATATATTAGGGTGAATTTTTTTACTCTGAGGGTAGTTAGGCCCTTAAACAGGCTGTGGATGTTCCATCCATGGAAGTGTTCAAGACCAGGCTGGATGTGGCATTGAGCAACCTGGTAGAGTGGAAGGTGTCCCTCCCTATGGCAGGGAAGTCACAAGCAGACCATCTATAAGGTCCTTTTCAACCCAAACCGTTCTATGATTGCACCTTGGCAAAAAAAAAAATCTCTTTTTGCAGAACCCTGTTGCAAAGTGACTCCCAAAGACCCAAATGTGTGCCAGTGCCCTCTGCCCTGGCACAGGGACATGGAAAACCACACCAGAGAGGAGCAGGACCCACTCCTGCTCCCCACCTCCGCCTGCAGCAGCAGCTGCCCGGGAAAGGGCGGCAGTGCAGGGCAAGCTGCAGTGGCATTTCCCAGAATAGCCCCTTACCCTCAAGCGATTCGCAGTTCATGGACTTCACGAGCCCATATTTCTGCGACAAGGAGATCATTTCCAAGCCCTTGAAAGAAGCAGGAGTTCATCGAGGGGCGGCAAACATGTGCGGGGTGCCCGTTATCCACCTCCGGCAGCGTTTCCCAGGAGAAAGGCTGGAACTGGCCCGGGGAGCCGGAGAAGGAGGGAGGAGGGATGGAGGGGCTCGGGCCCGGCCGCCTGTTCCGAGTGCTGCCGCCAGAGAGAGCTCGAAGCCCGCGGGCCGAGCAGCTCCGAAGGGTCTGCGAGCTCCAGGAGGGTCCAGGAACACCGGGCAGCCCCAAAGGGTCTGTGACAGTGGCCAGGAGGGCCCGGGGATACCTGGCAGCTCACAAGGGCCTGGGACAGTGGCCAGGAGGGCCCGGAGACACCCAGCACCTCCAGCAGATCTAAAGGGTCTGGGACAGCCTCCAGGAGGGCCCAGGGACACCCAGCACCTCTGGCAGCTCCAAAGGGTCTGTGACAGTGGCCAGGAGGGCCCAGGGACACCCAGCACCTCTGGCAGCTCCAAAGGGTCTGTGACAGTGGCCAGGAGGGCCCAGGGACACCCAGCACCTCTGGCAGCTCCAAACTGTGACATGAGGGCCCAGGGACACTCAGCACCTCCGGCAGATCCAAAGGGTCTGGGACAGGAGGGCCCAGGGACACCCAGCACCTCTGGCCACTCCAAAGGAGGGCCCAGGGACACCCAGGAGGGCACTGGGACAGTGGCCAGGGGGACCCAGGGACACCCAGCACCTCCAGCAGCTCCAAAGAGTCTGGGACGGCCTCCAGGAGGGCCCAGGGACACCCAGAATCTCCAGCAGCTCCAAAGGATCTGTGACAGGAGGGCCCAGGGACACCCAGCACCTCTGGCAGCTCTAAAAGGTCTGGAACAGGAGCACCCAGGGACACCCAGCACCTCTGGCAGCTCCAAACTGTGACAGGAGGGCTCAGGGACACCCAGCACCTCCGGCAGCCTGCTCAGCCTCTGCAGCATGTCATCACTGTGGTCCAAACTCCTTTGAAAAGCGAGTCAGGGAATGCAAGAGGGATGGAGAGGGATTTTCTGCAAGAGCATGGAGTGAAAGGATGAGGCAGGATGGCTCCAAACTGAAAGATAGTCGTTTAGCTTAAATATTTGGGGGGAAATTGCTGCACACCAAATTGCTGTGGTGATGCACAGCAACAGATTTCCCAGGAAACTTGTGGATGCCCCATCCCGGGAGGAGTTCAAGGATGGAGCTCTGAGCAGCCTGGTGTAGTGAAGGATGTCCCTGTCCGTGGCAGGGTTTTGGAACTTGCTGGTCTTCAAGGTCCCTTCCAACCCCCAAAATCAAAATTTTATGATTTTAAGATTCTGTGCTGTCAGTGCACTCTTACAAATATGCTGGTGAATTCTTGACACCAAATACACACAAACACAAACGTAATCACTTGTGACCTCCCTTACACATTGTTTTATGGATTACCACTGGAATATCTGTCAGTGCTGGGTCAGTTGACCAGATGGATGTTCTTCAGTCAATTTCCAGCTGCTGCAAACTGAAACAAGAGGACAGGCAGCTGCCTGGATATTATGAGGTACACTGGAGACACTGTGCCACGTTGTGCTCACCATTGCTCTCCTGGGCACCCTGGCTCCATTTCTTAGAACTCTTGTTTGCAGCACACCAAAGAGCAGCCCCTGGTTTTGCAGGCAATGGGAGGAGAGTGAGAAAGGAAATCTCTAGAGTTTTGGAAGTACAGCTATGGGGAATAGCCTGCAGCTATCCAGCTAGTTTGAGGAGTGTCATTTTAACCATAAAAAGCTGGAGTTTGTTATAACATTAGTCTTCCCCTGAATCTCACCTGGATCTCACTCATTGCGTGATCTCTAAATTAGAATGAGATGAAAGGAGAGCAGAGACATCATGAGAGCCTACAAGCTCTGCCTCCCTTGCCATGTCCTTTCTCATCCTTCAGATCTCCCCACTGTCACACAGGGCATTCCCCCAGGCTGCCTCCCTGTCACACAGAGCCCTGCACTGGTGCTAGGGATAGAGAACCTCTCCTCTCATGCTGCTGCTCCAGTCTTGCCTGGGCACACAAGAGTGGAACCCTGACCATCTGTGAAAGAAAAGCTTCAGCTCTGCACATGCAATGATGATGAGCTCCAAGGAATGTGCATTACAAGGCCCCTAAATTGAAGCATGGCTGTCCCAAAAGATGCAGGAGAACTGGTGCAGTCCTTGCTGCCCCAGGAGGCAGCAGCTAAACATACTCAGCTGGTTCCTCCAGCTCCCACGGCCCCAGCCAAAATGACAGCTCCTGGGCCTTTTTCAAAACTATCAATGTCCCAGGCAACACCTGGTTTCCTTCAGAAACACCCTCAGCAGGAAACCATGGATCTTCCCATCAGCTGATTTTTGCACATCTTCAAGCCAGCCCAGCAGAGTGGATGCTCATACCAGCACCCAGGGATAATTTGGGTGTTCCTGACACACCTGAAGGGCTCAGAGCCCAACATTCATGCTATGCCTGGTTTAGTCACCTCTGGCTCACTGGATATGCATAATCTTTCACCTTGAAGTCTCTTTAAACACTCCACAATGTCATTACTTTCTTGGAAAATATTGAGCTCTTACAAGAAGACAAATATTAGTCAGGGCATGTAAAGAAATCAAGTAACAATTTTAAAGTAGACTAGAGAATATGTATCATTTCTGACAAGGGTCTCAGTAGAGATCATCTGACCTCATCCTCTCATCTGAATTTTTGACTTAGGGTATCCTTCCAATCACCTTCTGGGCCAAATCCCTTTTCTGATTATTCCTGCCCTATGGAAATGAAACCATATAAAATGAAAGTTAATAATGCATGGTTTATTTCCACATGGATGTAATATTTCGTGGCCTACTCTTGGGATTTTGGCATGAGATTTAAAACAGGATTCTCAACCTAATGGGAAAATATATCTGTCATTGTGGTAAAAACTGTGGAGGAGAAAAACTTTTTCTAAGTAATACTTTCCTTTCTGCAGTCCCTTCTCTTTGCCCAGGGATCAGAGCTGCTTGGACTCCCTTTCCCTTGAGCCACTGTTTCATTCACGTTTCATTCAGCAGAGATCCCAGATGCTCTCTGGAAACCACGGATGCCACAGATGGCAGCACCACAGCATCTCCCTTTGGAAGCAGTTCTGCCTTATGCCAGCTTGGCCAAAGACTGGAAAGAAGCCCTACCTCAAGCCAGGTGGGTGATCACTTCAGATGCCTTCTTAGCAAGCAAAATAAGAGGGGAGGTCTCCTTTTAATATCTGGGACTGAACACCGGCCTGAGCTGCAGCACTGAGCAGTCAGTCCCAGCCAGGAGCTTGGCCAGGGCTCTTCTTTGTGCCTGAGTCCTGCCAGAGGCTGCTGTGACACCAACACAGCCTGGGGACTGTCTCTGTTTTGTCACACATGTGTTGAGTTTCTTGGATTAACCTTTGCTTAATTACACACCTCAGGCTAAACACTTTGAGTGTGATGTGAGGGGAATCTGGCTGACACAGGTCTATTTTTTCCCCATTCATCAATTGTGCTGTGTCACCCCTGGCCCATGTAGGCTTTAGAAGTAAATGCAAAGACTGAATCTAAAAGTCATCAATGCACCTGATGGGATTGCCTGAAACATATTTTTCAGCCTCAAAGCCTTTCCAAAAGTCCATAAAATATAGCATTTCTTGTGTATTTTTTCTAATAACCATGCTAATTTGCCATCCCAGTTGTGCAGATTGCGCTGGGGCAAGAGGTGTTCTGATTATTTCCTTTGTTTATGGTATTAGACTTAAACTATTGTTGATCTTATTGTTCTTATTTGTAACGTGTTCACCTCACTAGGACAGTAATTGTGTCAAGCAAGTTGGAGTCCAATCTGCAGAGCTGAATATTCAGAACTGCAGAAGAAAGGCTCCAATTTTTCAAGCAGCGGGCATATTACTCCTCCATTTGGATTTTTAAATTCTAATTATAGCCTGTTGATCCAGTTACTATGTTGTTTGTAAATCTAAATACAGTTCTCTAAAGCCTGCATTTTATTTCTTAACCTGTTGATGCTTAGCAAAAAACACTGGTGTGCCTAATAGAGCAGGTGGAGCTTAGCTTGCTTGTGATCAAGCTGTATTTTCCTCACTGTATTCCTTTGGATAAGTTTAGGAATGAATGCTTAACATCATACCCAGAGCACATAATGCCTTGGTACCTGTGGACTCAGCAGGGCTGGGGTCAGGATAAAATCTTCTGTTAAATAACATTGGTGAGGATTCCCAGGTGTTTTGGGAGGAGAGGAAAGGCAGTTGGGTTTGGTTTCTCTGCTCTTTGGAAAGTTACCCAAGGTCTTCTGGGAATGGCACCTTAACCATTCCCTCTTACACAGACAATAGTTCTAGTTCCTTCTCTTCTTTTCATGCAATGTTTTCTGCCCTTTCAAGCCCTTTTCTTTCCTCTGCAAGGAAAGCAGAGAAGCCCAAGCCCAAACCAGCAATGTTTCCCAGGAAACATTGCTGCATTTTGTGTGGCTGAGAAGTCTCCACAGCTCTGAGCTGTGAGTGTACCTGCAGCATCCTCCCTCACCTGTAAGAGTAGAGAAGTTTTGAGTAAGAAACTACCATCATGGGTGTTTGCCTGAGTCCATAAACCATACTTCCATCACAACCTTATTTTTTCTTCCAAGTCTTCTTTTAAGCTCCAGCCCCCTTGTGTGCTCCCAAGCATCCAGCACAGGCTTCTATCCAGGCTTGTCCCTGATCTGCTGAGGTGGCCGGCTGTGCCTTGACTGCTGGGCATGGAAATCACCAGGTGCACACCCAGAATTGCCACTGAGTCTTGGAGAGCTCCTCCCTGAGGCAGACACAGCTCCAGGCAGTGAAGCATCATCATTTCACAGCAGTGGGAAGGGCCAGGAAGAGGTTGTGGATGTTTTGACAGGTGGTGTTGGGGAATTAACCCGATTTCTCCTTTCATCCTTGTCACTCAGAATCCCCTGGGGGAGGAAGGGAGGGAGCTGCCCTTCCTGAAGGGAAGGTCTCCTGGAGATTTTCTGCTGAGGTCTCTGCCCATGAGCACTTTGACAGGAACTTGGGATACAGACATCCAAACAATGGACAGCTCCAGCAGGTACCAGCTACTCTTCCCATTGATCCTTTCCATGGGTCCCACAGGGAAAGTCACTGGGGTACAGGTGGTGGGGATGGAAGGTAAAGCCTGTTTGCTCTCCTTGAAACAGCATCTGAGCTTACAGTCTTGGCCTGGGCAAGTGAGGAGCAAGGAGTAAAATGTTTGAAAGATATTTCAGCATTCCAGCAACTGGGATGGGGATGGAATGGGGGCTGGTGTCACACACACACATTTCCATGCTGAGATGGGCAAGGCAGGGTGGTGCTCACTGCTGGGAGGAAAACTGCTGCTTGCAAAGCCCAGATGGGTCAGCTAAGAGGGCACAGTCTTCAAGGCATGGGAAAGGCCTGCCTGTGCTCTGCTTGCATCTCTGTGTCCTCCTGGGTGGGGACAAGAGGGTTCCATCTCCTCCAAGCTGTCACTGAACCTTGACAGTGCCCCCATGAAGGTGTGAAGGAAACTTTTCACTTCTCAGATAGTTGTGACCAATGGGAACAAAATTATTGAGCCCAGGAGCTCTGCCAGGGAAGAGATGAGGGGGGCTGCTTCTGCTACAAGGAATGAGGCAGCAAATCTACTTCCCCAGTCAAGCAGAGTGCAGCATGGTACCCTCGTTGCTGGGAGTGAGGGCTGGCTGGGGCAAATGCTCTTCTTGAATTTCTGCTGGGTTCCTTGGCTTCATCCCTTCTGGAACAGCCTCCTTCCCCCACCCTTAGTGTGCGTGTAATGGGAAGAAAGAGGCTTTTCCTGCATTTAGACATTTCTGCAGAAGCTGACCTGGGAGGTGAGGGAAGGACCCTCACCCTGCCCAGAGGAGAGGCAGCTCCGGTAAAAACTCACTGCCGTGCCCGAGCAACAAGGTTTTTCCAAGGATCCCTGAAAGCCAGAGGGAAAGGATGCGACCCCCTGGGATGTCGTGCTGCCTGTCACCCCCCGGGATGTCGTGCCGCCTGTCACCCCCCGCGCTCCCCGCTGCCGCGGCTGTGGGGTGAAGGTGCTGTGCCGTCCCCAGCCCGCAGCATCCGCCACCGGGAGCGCCCAGCGCCGCGGGCCAGCCGCGCTCGGGGGGACGAGAGGGTGAGAGCAGCAGAAGCAGCCAGAGCATCGCCCCTGCCTGACGGGGGGACGGCGGCAGGGGAACGGGAGAAGAAGCAGGCGCCGATTCCTCGGCATCCCCGCGGAGCCCGCCGGGGCCGCTGCCCGGTGTGAGCGCCCTCGGGCTGGGGCCGCCGGAGCCCGGCCAGCCGGGGCTCTCCGCTTTGGGTCCCCCCACTCTGAGTTTTCCACTCCGAGGACTGGGAGAGGGCGCAAGGGTGGCTTTGCTGCCCCGTGGTTTCGCTGTTTGTCGTACCCGGGAGTGTCCGGGAGAGGCGCGGAGCCGCGGGCGGCTCTGGGCGCACCGGCACCGGCTCCGGGGATGCTCCCGCCCCGCCGCACCCGCGGCCCGGCCCCGATGTGCGCCCGGCCGGGCCCGGAGATGCCTGGGATGGCTGTCCGCCCGAGCCTAGGGAGAAAATAAAGAAAATGAAGCGAAAACACCGCGCTGGCTGCACCGGCGGCGGCGAGGGGGCGGCAGGGATGGAGCCGGGGCAGGTCCTGAGGGCAGGGACGGAGCCGGGGCAGGTCCTGCGGGGCAGGGACGGAGCCG
This sequence comes from Ammospiza caudacuta, assembly GCF_027887145.1. Classification (NCBI taxonomy): domain Eukaryota; kingdom Metazoa; phylum Chordata; class Aves; order Passeriformes; family Passerellidae; genus Ammospiza; species Ammospiza caudacuta. The sequence continues at coordinate 32,406,914 of NC_080601.1, read as the reverse complement.
GGGCAGGTCCTGAGGGCAGGGACGGAGCCGGGGCAGGTCCTGCGGGGCTGGGATGGAGCCGGGGCAGGTCCTGCGGGGCTGGGATGGGGCTGCCGGCTCGCAGGTCTCTCCTCGAAACCTCTGCCTGCCGTGGAAGGAGCCACGAAGCTGCCTTTGGGGAGAGGCTGTTGTTAAGCCTCTATTGGGAGCGCAACTCTGTTTATTCTGGGTTTCCAAACCACCTGTAAAATAATAAAATAACAGAAAAGGTGGGCGCAGCTCCGGTCTAAAATCCTGGGAACAAAAGGCCGATTCCAGGCGTGAGGCGGCGCTGGGACCGGCCGGGCCAGGTGCCGGGGCAGCGCCCGGGCTGTGTGTCTGCAGCGTCCCTCGGCCCCATCGAACTCTTGAATTGGCACAAATAAATCATCGGCAGCGTCTGACGGCGCGATTCGGTTTGTTCTGTATAAGCTTTCCTTCCTTTATACGAAAAATATTCTGTATTTCCGTTCGATTATCCTCCGCCACGCTCCCTGCGCTGCTGTGGTACCCAAGGACCGTCGACGACAGAGAAGAAAACAATTTTACGGAGAAAATGTGAGGGGGAAAAAAAAAATCAGTATTTTTTGATTTTCAGAAACCAGCACTGACACCGACTATGCGGAAAGAAAAAAAATAAATAAAGCAAAAGCAAATCTGTCAAAACCGTGTCTCATTTGAGGTAAAATTCGACCAATCATTACAGGGAAAGATTTTAAAGCAACCGGCAAACTGCCAAAAGTTTTTTAAAATAAATAAAAATCCGTTTAATTGTTCAGTGATTCTAAACTGTTTAATATCGAATTGGGTTTTTAGATGCCAGGCAATACTTCCAAATAACAAACCACCACCACCCAAACGGATTTTAGTTGTGCTCCCATGTGCATGTCACATTATCAAGAGAATAAAATGTGCCATGAAGGTTCGCAAAATTCCTTAAACTTGTATTTGATCAAGAAAAATTAATTCATTTCAGTTGTCAAAGAACACGTTAAAGTGTCGTTCCTTGTTTTCTATATTTACCCCTCTCTTTCTTTCTTTCTTTCTTTCTTTCTTTCTTTCTTTCTTTCTTTCTTTCTTTCTTTCTTTCTTTCTTTCTTTCTTTCTTTCTTTCTTTCTTTCTTTCTTTCTTTCTTTCTTTCTTTCTTTCTTTCTTTCTTTCTTTCTTTCTTTCTTTCTTTCTTTCTTTCTTTCTTCCTTCCTTCCTTCCTTCCTTCCTTTCTTCCTTCCTTTCTTCCTTTCTTCCTTTCTTCCTTTCTTCCCTTCTTTCTTTTCCCTCTTACCTTCTTTCTCTCCTTTCTTTCCTCCTTTCCTTCTTTCCTTTCTTTCTCTCCTTTCCTTCTTCCTTTCTTTCTGTCTCTCTTACTCTTTCTTTCTCTCTCTCATTCTGTTTCCCTTTCGGCACTTTCTTTATTTTTCTTTCTTCTTTTTTCTTTTCCTCCTTCTCCTGTCATGAAAAACATGCTTTATACTCTTACTCTACAACGAGATAAAGGAAAAATTACGAACTCAACCTGACATTTATCTCTCCATTCCTAGTTTCCCCTCAGCTGAATAAAACGCAAGCCCAGGGTTTTCCCAAGGTGCCGTGAGATAAATTCCTCACAGTTCTCCGTGGCTCCCGGCCGCGCTGCGGGCCAGCGAGGGAGCCGGGGCTGCGGGCGAGCCCGGCCGGGAGAGGCAGGGAACGGGGAACCCATCCCAGTGTGTGCAGGGGACTCGCAGCCCTAATCCCGCTCCATCTTGGGAGGTGGCACGCACGAAAAAAAAAGGGGGGAAAGGGGTTTTGTTTCCCCATTGTGCCTATGTCCTGAATAGAAACCTCTGCGGCTTCCGCCCGCCCGGCAGCGGCTGTGCCGGGGGAGGCTGGCGGGGCAACGGCCCCGGTACCCCCGGCTGCCCGCGGGGAGCGGGGCCGCACAGCCCTGGCCGCGCTGGGTACGATCCGCTCCCTTCCCGAGGGCCGGGCCGGGCAGGGCAGGGCACGCGTGGGGCGCCGGGCCCGGCGGGACCAGCGGGGGATGCGCGGGGAGCGCGGCCGGGGCGGGACGCGCGTGGGGAGCGCGGGGTGGGAGGAGCGCGCGTGGGCGGCGCCGGCCGCGGGGCAGCCCCGTGGGACGGACGGCGCGGCCGGGCCCGGGGTCCCACGGCTGTGCCCGGGGTCCCGGTGCCGTGCCCGGTGTCCCACGGCTGTGCCCGGTGTCCCGGGACTGTGCCCGGTGTCCCACGGCTGTGCCCGGTGTCCCGGTGCCGTGCCCGGTGTCCCACTGCCGTGCCCGGTGTCCCGGTGCCGTGCCCGGTGTCCTACGGCTGTGCCCGGTGTCCCGGGGCAGTACCCGGTGTCCCACGGCCGTGCCCGAACGGGCCTTCCCCAGAGCAGGGCGGCTCCGGGCTGGCGTCGGTGCGGGCGGTCTCGCATCCTCCACGCACCGGCCGAGGGTGGCGAGCGGGGCCGCTGTGGCCGGGGCTGGGCTCGGCTCCCTCTGGCCTTCCGCAGCTCCTTCTGTGGGGCCCGGAGCCGGCGGAGGCTCCGCAGCGGCTGCGCCCCGGGGCTCCGGCCCCGCTCCCTCCGCCCGTGCGGGCAGGTGCAGCGGCCGGACCGGGCCCCGCCGCTCTCCCTTCGCCGGGGCTGCGTTCCCGGCCCGGCCGCCCCGCGGGGCCGGCGGAGCTGCTGCCGGGCCGCAGTGGGACGGGGGAGCTCCCTCTCCCACCCCGCTCTGGGTCTCGGCTTTTCCCTGTCCCGAGAGCAGCCGGGCTGCAGCGGCGTCAGGCCGGGCGGCGGCACCGCCGACACTGCAGAGCAGGTTTTTGTTTGTCTAGCCCCCTTCTCTTTTTTTCCACACAGCAATTTTTCCTTTTCGTTTTCCTTTGTTTTTTCTTTTTCGTTTTCTTTTTCTTTCTCTTTCTTATTCTTTTCCTTTCTCATTGAGTTTTTATTTTCCTCCCTTTTCCGTCTTCTTGTTTCTTTTCCATTTTTCCATTTTTCCATTTTTCCATTTTTCTTTTTCTTTTTCTTTTTCTTTTTCTTTTTCTTTTTCTTTTTCTTTTTCTTTTTCTTTTTCTTTTTCTTTTTCTTTTTCCTTTTTCTCTTCTTCGTTTCCTTTTTCCATTTCCTTTTTCTTTTCCATTTCCTTTCTCTTTTCCATTTCCCCTTTCTTTCTCCCGTAGTGCCAATTCAGCACAGTTTAAAACAAAGCTATAAACACCAAGCATCGAACGCCACTTTCCCAATGAAGAAGCCAATGAAGAAGTCCCTTAGAGCATCCCCTTCCTCCGGCTGGCGCCCGGTGCAGCGGGATGCGGGGAGAGGAAGAGCCGCTCCTGCCGCACAGGGCAGGGAGCACCACAAGGAGGGGGCAGGTAAACTGGCAGGTATTGCCTTAACAAGAGAAGTTATTTGAAAGCACTAACTCTGCCCATCATCCCAAGGCTGTTAGTCATTTTAATGTACACCCGTAATCTATTTAACAAGCAAATCTGACACAGTTTTTCCAGCTAGCTGGCCCCTGGCCATCCGAGCCCCACCGTGAGTTATGGTTCCCCAGGACCGGGGAATCCAACGGAGCCCTCTCGATTCTCTTTTCCCCACCGTCGAGGTGGTGATGGTTTCGTGTAGTTAATTCTAAAATGCTTGGCAGCTTGCCCGTCAAACCATAAGTGATAGAAAAATGCAAACAAACTCTCTGTTTAATAGTCACAGGACAGTGCAACTAATCCACTGTAAACTGCTAATGGGTATCGATGTCAACAGGTACGCGGCGAGAGCCTGATACTCTGCACTCAATGGAAGACACTTCCCTTCTGAATGAGGATTATGTGCAAAATGCAACTTGGCAGAAGGATCCAAATTAAATTCATGCTTCAGTTAATTCAGATTAATTTTCCTGATTGCCCTAGCACACCACACAACCAAATCCCTGTGTATATTTGCTCCTTTTCTTTTTAAGGAGTTGATACAAATCTCTTCTCCTGGGGAGTGTTGCAAGATGCGTGTGCTGAATATTGTGATTCTCTCAGGCATTAACTAGAGTAATAAAATACCTGAGATGTATTTTTATATCGCTGTTATTACTACAAACATTAGTTTAGGATACTGGATCCACTATATGACCGTGTTTCAGTGTTTTTTCACTAACATGCTGCAAGCAGCATTCCAGCTAATCACCTTAATGGAAATTAGAGAGGAAAATGGTCTATTAGGCTATTTAATCTATCCTCACTCAGTAACATTTTCTTACCGTTTTCAGTCCAGCCTTAAATTTAAAAATAGCCCGTAGGAATTATTCTGCAGTCTCCAGAGGTTGTTATACCAACAGATAGCTCAGAAAAGTGTGAAAATACACTAAAAAGAGGTTACTAAGAAATGTTTTCTGGTGGCCAGCTTTATTTTCTTTCTTTCTGTTTTGTGTTATCCAATTGTTGTAAGTCACACATCCCTCTGACAAACTAAATGTGTTCTCTCTTCTTCATCATGACCCTACTGTGTTTTTAATGTGGGCATTTTGGGGTTTGTTGGGGCTTTTTTTCCCTACAAAAGGTTAATAAAAGAGTGTGAGTTTAGCTCGGGCTTCATTCCAGGCAGCACCTTGACTACTCATTTATATCCAAATTCTTGCTCTTTTTCTTTTCCCTTATTTGACACCTTGACGGCAAACAGCATAATCTTTCTTGCAGATTTATTTTTTCCTCTGAAATGATAGGAGAAGTTGGAAATTTGTTTGCTTCTGCCCCAAGCTGCTTTCTCTGCTGTTTCCTCTATGAAACATTTACATAGAGCTGGTACCCCACAGAGAATAAATGTATGGTACGGCAGCATGTGGGAGCTTTCTGTGGCAGGCTAGTACATTTTATGTCACAGCCTCAATGTAATTTCACCCTCTTACTAAGGGTATGGTCTGCCTCACCCTCTCCTTGGCAAAATTACTCCTTACACGGGGATCTCCTGGCCCCTTCTCCATCTCCATGCAGCCCCCTGTGCTTGTCCCTCCAGCTCTGTCCCCATCTGTGCAGCTGATCCCACAGTGACACCGAGGCCTCCAGCTGGGGGGACACAGCCGTTTTCCGGGGGTTGTTTCATTCCATCTGCTTCCCCCTGCAGTTCCTCAGCTGGCACCACTGGGAGAAGCAGCCACAGCAGGATGATCTGCAGGGGTGAGGTGCAGAAAGTGCCTAACCAGGCTGTGCCACCAAAATGATGTCACGGTGCTGCAGTGCAACTTTCGTCGTCACGCGAAGCCTCTGATGGCGTGTGTGGATGTGAGCCAGCCTGGCCTGCTGCTTTTGCTCAGAGGCTTAGACACAAACCATGTCCCCTCCTGGCCTGCTTGCCCCCACCGGCTGCCCTCTGGTCAGATGACGAGCAATTCCCTCCCCTAGGCTAGATTGAATGCAGTCCAGTAATTGCCTGAGGAACAATAAATCATACATGAGACAAAGCATTCATTTACACCACTTTATTTCTGTAACAATGAGAGAAACTGAAATGGACCATTGTTAAAGATCACTATTTCCTGCTCTGTAATAAAAGTCTCATCTTCCCTGATGCTTGTTTATTTTATAAATGTCTCTGCTTTGGCTTTCATATTTAGCTGCCAGCAGGACACCATTATTCCCTGACAGCATTCTGTTCCTTCTCCATTGTCATTACTGCTGGAGTGATGTTATATTGCTGTGCTTGGCCTAGATGGTGGTACTTTCTTATCCTGCATTTCCCATTGCTTTTCCCATCCAGGCTTCCAATGTGGCACAGAGCAGAGGTGGCAACACTTAAAAAACAATGTTTTTGTGGAGTATTAGCAATTCTGGTTTTGCTTTAAAAAACAACACTTAAAAAACAATGTTTTTGTGGAGTATTAGCAATTCTGGTTTTGCTTTAAAAAACCTCAAGAACAAAACCCCCACTGATTGCTGCTGTTTATTATTGTGTTTCCAAGGCCAGTTGAGAAGGACTGAGCTGAAGTGCATGGGTTGCACCTACACTGCAGAGACCCCAAGGACCAAATGGGTCTCTGCTGTCCCACTTGTGGAGACCACACCGACGTGGCAGAGCCCCACAACCTGCAGTGGACTGTCAGGAAGTGAAAAAAGGCAAAGACCCTGGGACACAAGTGCTGTTTCCACATCTTTTTTTCAAGTGGAAGGTTGTGTGCATCAAGGGGCAGGGGTAAGATCTCAACCCTGATGCCTGTACACCCTCCAAGGGGATGGGCAGGGCTGACCTGTCCAGATCCACACACTTGAGTAGAGCAGAGTGTGTGTAGGGTGGTGAGATGAGCAGTGCCAAGCTGGAAGCAAAGCATTTTGGAGTCAATGGGAGCATTTCCACTCATTTCAAGGACTTGTATTACCCTCTTGAACATCTACAAATGAAAGATACTGTACTCAAGACAACTTATTTTTTAGGGCCACTTTGCCATGCTGCCCATCTGCTTTGTTGATCTCAGAGCATCACCAGCAAAACAGCAAAACCAGCAGCAAAGTCCTGGTATGTACCACACTGCTTCTCCTTTCAAGAGCTAAAATGTAATAATCCCCCCGACTCTCCCATCCTTCAGTCACACACACAACATTCCCTTTAATATTGCTATGTCTCACTTCTCCTTCTTCTTCTTTTCTTTTTTAAACAAAATTCCCAAGTGGAGGTATCAAGGTTTTCCTACAGCTCTGTTTCACTTAAAAAATAATTGGATCGTTATTTTCTATAAGGACCAAACTTCAACAGTAAGTAATTTCTAGAGATGTCAAGTGGCTCAGCATAAAAGTTAATCTTGATCTATTGGTTTGTTAGGTGTGTTTACATCCAACCAGTTAGCTCTCCTTAAACAAGAGTGATTCGAAGCCCTTTCTGGAGAGCATGAAAATGATTCCCCCAGCACTTAGATCCTCAGGGCCATAATCCAACAAAAGCAGGCTTATCTTTAAGCATATGAGTAGCCCTGTCAAAGTCAATGGGGCTCCAGATGTGTTTAAAGATAAACACATACTTAAGTGCCTTGCTGTATTGGAACTCCTTGCCTGTTTTATTTCCATTTAATTTCAATAGAAGGCCTTAAATTTTGTACATAGAAGCAGAGGATTCTTGCTGGATGGCACATTAGAATATTATTTTCAAAGAGGTTGAATAGGGAAATGCCAACATCACAGAAGTAATTTTGAATTATTCAGATGGTTTATTTCAACTGTAATGAATCTATATTGTTTGACTTGTTTTACTTGGGGCTTCAGGATAGAAGCACTGCAAACATGGAATTGAGCAACAAAGCTCTGCTAGGCTCCACTCCAGTGCCACAAGCCCAATATCTCACTTTAGGGAAGTTGCTTCAGCTGCTCAAGCTTCATCTCACCACTGCAAAAATGAAGATTATTAACATTTCCTTTATCTCACTTCAGTTGCCTAGTAAATGCTTGAGCAAGGATTTGATAATAGAAAATGCTGAAAGCTGCTTCTTTTGAAAAAATATAACTGGAAAAAAATATTGATTGCAAACCTGCTTGGGAAAAAAAAAAGTTTCTTTGAGTTTTCCACATGCTCTAGCAATCAAATTGATCAAACAGCAATTTTATGCAACTGTTTCTTAACATTTCAGAGAACGAGCTCTGCTATTCTGGATGACTGAGCTCCAGATGAAAGCGCAGCAGCAAAATCATCGCAGCGAATGAAACTGAGGGAGCTGAGCTTTATTGCCCAGTGCATTGTAAGGGATGATCATCTACATGGCCTTTTGGGTTGGGTGGCTTTGTTTGGACACTCCATCTGCCTGCAGGAGTCCTCTGGCAGGGTGTGTGCTGCCTGCTATGCCTGGCCCTGCTGCGGGCAGGTGTCGCGGCCAGCACAGCAGCAGTGCCAGCACCCAGCCCCGCAGAGCAGCTGGGGTGTGCCTGGGAGGCAGCAGGGTGGAAGGCAGTCAGGGGGGTGCATCACATGCCCTGTCTCCAGATTCTCCTGAGATTCCTCCTGCAGGAAGAGACAGCCTTTGGGCTCATCTATATTTCAGCTGCTCCAGTGACTGCAGCTTCTGCAGAGTCATGGCTGGTGGTCAGACACAGCAGCACTGCTCTGGTTTTTCCTGCAGCTCCCAGCACCCCTGAGCGCAGGAGGGGCAGGGTGCTGTGTCTGCCCTGCCAGAGCTGCATGGAATCATCCTGCTGCACAAGCTGTGGGTGTGGAAAGGGCTGCAAGGCAAGCAGCCTTTCATTCCTGTCAGACTGCGGGCAACTGGATAGATCCCATTTAAAAGGAAGGGGATGGGAGGGAGGCACTCAAAGAATGGGAACATAATGAAATGAAAAGAAATCCAGATGTGGTGTTCATTTGCCTGAAAGGACTGCTGCCTGGGCCTTCCCACGCAGTGCAACAATTGCCACTCCATCTGCTAAGGAAGCAGCTATTCACACAGAGCCGCCTTCCCACGGCACAGCACAGCCCGTGACACCCAGGTTTGCAGCACAACCCAACAGCCACCTGCCAGTGTGGCACTAGCAGCAAGCTTGGGCAGTGGGTGATGTCCTTTTCCCCAGCTGGAAAGACTTTACAGGAGCCAGCATGACAACATGGCCCGGCGTGCCACACAGCATCTCCCCAACACATCTCGTGTCTTGAGGTGACAGAAGGAGGGATTGGCATGATCAGAGAGAGAAAACTCATTCTGTGTAAACATCCACTGACATGTGCTGCTTAATTCAAGGCCAGGCACTGGCCCCTGTTTGGCAGGAGAAGGACTGAGTGGTTACTCTAGGCTGAGGTTCTACAGCTTCTTTTTATTTTTTTCCCAGCTGACATTTAGCTCCTCTCAGTAGCTCAGCTTTCCATTTCCCCTTTGCCATGTCTATTCTGCCAGGAAACTTGCTGGCTGCTTTATTGCCTTGAATGTCCAGCTCTTCTGCTATTCTTTTCACATCTGTACAGTCATTTTTCCTTTTCCTTCTGAATCAGAGCACCACTCCAAACAACCCTGTGAAGTACAGTCTATTATCCCTTTTCTCCACAAAGCGGTTTTGAATTTTCATATGTAATGCGCTATATAAAAATAAAAAACCTTGTCCTGTCTTAATAGCCTAATTCTTAAACAGTTATGGCCTCATTCTCCTTCAAAGTACATAATTTCCATTGACAGCAGTGGGAACACTGCCAACACAATGGTGAATTAGTTCCCATGAAAAAAAGATGCAGATACCAAAAGGTCCAATTCTGCTCTTCATTAGGAGGAAATGAAGGTAGGGTTGACAAAAAAAGATAAAACCAAGACACAAAATAGCATGAAACAGCTTGATACTAACAGGCAGTAGGCTGCTAACTGAGAAGTCGTTGGAACTGACCCTAATATGGCAGGAGTGTGAGTCAAGAGAAATTCAATAACATCAGTAGCACCTGATCCCTGTGGCAAAGCCTGGAGCCAGCCCTCAGAGCTGTGCCTTCCCCTGAGCTGGGGAAGGCAGGTACAGCTGGACCTCACCTGCCTCCTCTCCCCTGGCTTGTGGGGGTCTGAGTCAGGGCCTCAAGAACATCTCAAAATATTTCCAAGTGTTTGTCCTTCACAGCCAGACACCTCATGGATGTTGTCTGTGCCATATTAAAGGGCAGGGAGTGGGTGGCATCATTTCTACACCTGAGAACTCAACAGTGGGGGCTTGGCAGTTATTCAGCTTCCCTGCTGTTTAACAAGTCTATTTTCTGAATATTTTTTCTTTTCTTTGTGGGTGGTCTTGTAGTTGGAGCTTTTCCCTGAGGATCTCACTCCATCTCTCTGGCAAAACTGGGAAAGTATAGCATTCTCTGGGCTTATTTTTTTTCACCAATTAAAAAATAATAACATTAAATAAAATTAAATAAATAATTTCTTCCATCTGTAAAAATTAAAGAAACCATATTTCTTATCTAATTAGTCTGTTTTGGGTTGTTAAAAACCTAAAGAATACTATTTTATTTTTTGTATTACATCTAATCTATCAAGAGCACAAACAGATATGGGGATTCCTGATGTTTTTAATGTAGCATCACTTTTCTTGTGCTATTCAATCGTAAAAACATCCTAGCAATAAAAATAGACAATCTATATACTAGTAATACCAAGTCTTTAGAAACACATTGTTTGAGATTTGTACCTCTCTGCTATTTAAATGAATAACCAAACTATAACTACACCTAAACTCCTTTATATTCATAAAGAGGAAACTATGAGAGTTTGGTAAAAATTGCCATACTTGTGACCAGAGTTTCTGCCTGACAATGAAGCTGCTATGTGCTTCTACTGCTAGAAGAACTGCTCTTACTGCTCCTTTCACACAAAAGTGAGCCTTGGGATCCAGGCAGCAAGATCTGGACTCCAGGATGTTTTAAAATCATAGAGTTGTTCAGGACCTTTAAGATCTTCAGCCACCAACCCAGCAGCAGTACAATGTTCATCATTAAACCATATCCTCAAGTGACACATTCACATTTTTATGAATGCTTCTAGAGATGGTGGAATCATCTTATCTTATCCAGATTATTTCCTTCTGGGAACTGGAAAACATAATAAATCATCTCTCTTGTGCACCCAGAAGGGGAATGCACCTTTGGCCACAGGAGTTTAGTTTCCAAATTTTGCAATCCCTTTGTGAAAGGAATCCGTGGGAGTGCACCAGAGCAAAAGATCTCTTCTTGTTATTGCTCCTCTCCTCCTTGTCCTTGCCTGTGCTTTGCAGAAACTTGAAGCACACCAGACTTTGACAAGCTTGGCTTTGCAGAACCCCACTTCTGAGCTGTCCTCCACATTTAGGATTAATGTTGTCTGCTATCCCAAATGTGCTGCTCTGGCTTTTTCCTACCCCATGCCACCAGTCCTTCAGGTACCTCACAGAGTACCCTGCTCCTGGTACTGCAAGGAAGAACAAACTAAATCCCAAACAGATGCCCCACTCCCCACTGTGAGCAGTGCCCAGCCCTGGGTGTAAGACTCAATCAGGCTGATCATCGTTTTCAACCCTGTGTAACGAGTTAATCCTAACAATGTCCAACTCACTTTAAATTCACACCAAGGTATTTGCCTCAGTAACCTCCTGCAACAGCAGCTCCTGTAGGTGATGAGACGTGTCTGGGCATTTAGTTTTCATTCTAAACTTGCTGGGTTTAAATTTAACCTGAGGCTTATTCACATGTGACAAAATAGAGAGGGTACGATGTTCAGTGCTTGAGAATTTTGGCTTCCACAATCAGGTCCCTTTTCATCTTCTTCTCATCCAAATAATTCCAGTCTTTGACATGTCTTGTGTATTAATCCTAGCAGCTCTGTAACTGTTCTTTATTTTAATTTCTTGAACATTTTTTGACTCTACTATGTACCTCAAGAGAGAGGAGGATAAATAGAATGAACACAGATTTAATGTGTAATTATGGCATAATCCTGCTATATGTCATAAACCAGCTATCCTGATGAGTTTTTGGCATTCTGCTCTATCTTTATATGAAACCAAATAGTCTTCTTTTTTGTTTTTTTTTAAAGCTGCTGGTACAGATTGAGGTAAATCAGACACTCTTGGCTACTGATACAGGTTCTTTTCCCTCACAGATTGCAGGAAATTCAGGGCTTTTCAGATTATTTGAGCTATACAGTTAATCACTGATGATTTACATTCCTTTTCATTTAGCCATGCTCAGAGCTGTCTCCATCGTGCTGCTCACCCTTCCAGCATGCTTAAATCCATCAGGTGAAGTATTCACCATAAAGTGAACTCATCCCAAGCTGACCCACAATCTCCAATGGGTTTTAACAAACCAAAGTGCAATGATTTTTTTTGCCTACCTTTTCCATAATTTTCCATGACAAAATGTTTGGAAGTGCACTGAATCATTATTTTCAGGGCTGCTTCTGAAATACTGCTGTCTTCTGGGTAACAAAATCCTGCCAGCATTCAAGCTACATATTCAGTCAAAAATTTCCTGTAAATGTGACTCTGTTCCCCTTTATGAGTGTACCTTCAAGACCCATAGTTCAATAATTTTCTGTTTAGGCTCTTATTTGTTGGATGTAATCAAAAGGTCCAGGTAGACAAACCTTTCAAGAAAAGATTTGATTTTGTTGTGGTTGTACTTGTGGTTGCTGTTGACATTTTCCATTTCCATACAGGGAACAAAGTAATTACATGATAATAAAGTAAAAACAGCAAAAAATCAAACTTAAACCATTTCAGGAAGATTTTAACTAAATCTGCTGGATGCCTCTGGGTGAGCCTTAGGATGATGTCAGAGTTTCTCTCACCCCAGAGTGAAGGGACAGTTTCCAATCTCTCACATATTCCAACATGACTGTCCTCTGCAGCTTTCCCTGGATCCTTGGAACCATGCTTATGAGTTTTTGAGACACTCTTTGTGTTCAATCTGACCTGACTTAAGCTTTCAAAATCAAAGCACTAAATAGTTTAACCCAAAATGTGACCTTTTTTTTTTTTTTTTTTTTTAATTTGATGCAAAGGTCTTTAGTGGTAAAACACCAAGTATTGGGAAGAGTACAGTTCACATCTACTGCTCTGGACACGTCACCTTCGCAAACAACTCCTCTTGTTTAAACCTTCAAGCTTGCTTTTATTGGCTCTGTGAAAAAAATATGATTGTGAGAGTTTTAGCACCAATAGTAAAGGCTCATGGTCTAACAGCTTTTGAGGTGGTAAATACTCATGAGTGCTCCAGGCAAGCTGGGAAAGCTCAGTCCCCTCTCAGGAGAGGGTGAAATGAAGGCAGGGAGAGTTTGAGTGCTCAGGTACTGCTGATTACAGAGGCAGCCAGTGACATGGGGGAGGCTGAAACCAAAGGCTCTCAGTCTGCTTTCAGAGAGAAACCAGTATTTCCTCTCAAATCACAGTTTTCCCTCATGGAAAGAATCCTGTCTCAGCCCTGTTCAGATGGCTTGTATATGCCATGGGCATGATCCAGGCAATAAAGCTTTGTAATAAGCTACTGTCCAGATTGATAACTGTAAGGAGCATCTCATAATGACCACAACATGATTAGTCATGATACATGTGTGATACCCATGCTCATTATTACCGGCCTCCAGAACAGCACTGCTGAGTCCTGCCAATGTGCTCAGTTTGGTACTGGGAGAGACAATACTGCAATTACTGCCAAAGTATGCAGGAACATTTAGCAGCAGCTGGTTGGGGATTCTGTACCAGGCTGGCAATCAGGAGCACAGCAAAGCATGGCAGGGTGTGCTAGGACTAACTTAGATTATCTGGATTGATGCTTTATTTTAAATATGTCTCTGGGTGTGCCCATTTATTTTAAGCAGTTGTCTTGCAGAACAGAAGGCATGCATGGGGCACTGGCATGAAGAACACAACATCTGCACTGGAGCTGATGAAACCTATTTGGAAACAGCTACATCCCAATTTCATACCAATATTTGATGTTGTTGCCCACTTACAAAGCAGAGATATATTTTCTTTTTCTTGCTGTTGCACCCATTATGTTTGTGAGCCTGTGACATTTCATTTCATGTACATCTTTTATATCATGACCCAAGGGCCCACGTAACATTGAAAAACACAAATGTACCTGAGCATCAGTCCTTGGAAAGTCTGGGGAAGTGCAATTAGAGCTGTTTCTAGCCATGCAGACTACCACAAACATGACAACCTTACCTTCCACTTCACACAGAGAGCTGAACTGAGTCAAAGACTTCAATCCTTTCCTTCAAAGGCAGTGTAAAGTTTCCAGATAGAAACACATCTCTGTTCTTCAAGGATACTGCTGCCCTGTGCGGGAGGAGTCCATTTTCCAGGCTCAGTTGCAGGAGATGAAGGCAATACACACTAGAAGAAATCTCTATTTGAAACAGAGAGCTTAGCACAGGCCTTCTGAATGTCCCCTAAATACACAGTAATATGTACATTTTGAAACTTCCAGAATCCATCTTCTGTTGTAAGGAAATTTCCTCAACAGCAGCGAGTAACTGCAAAAACAGAAGATTATGATTAATTATATTATTAAATATGCTGTGCACTTTGTTTGAGAAGGTGATAAATGTTCCTGATGGTAAACATATTCCTGAGACTTGTGGGAAAGAACCTTCTGGTGAACCTTCATCTTGATAAAGACCTTCTTCCTCTGCACTGACACAGTCACTCACACTGGACAGGAACGCCCTGTCCAAGAGAAATGTAACATTGATGCACAAAATAATAAACTTTTTATTGTCTCCTCATAACAATTCCTTGACATTATCACATGTATCATTATGAGTAACCATCACACTCTCTGCTAATTGGAAATAACCAGGAAGTTGTTCAGCCCCAAGGTACCAGCTCACATCCCCTGTGCTAAACAAGTATCCAAAAAAGGCCTAGCAGGTCCTTGCCAAAAGTATCTGTAAATTCAAAAGCAAATAATCTGAGCCAAAATAATCAGGAAAATTCATGGAATAAAAATCTGCTTAGGGCTATTAAACCCTGAGATAAATCTTTGAGTCAGAAGATCTCTGAACCATGCTTTTTAGCTTGAAACTCTTACTTTTATCAACAAAGAAGAACACAAGAAGCAGTAGCTATAATGTACATCTCTCCTGTACATGAAATAGAGATAAAAATAACATAAATAATGGCAGTCAATGAGAGACATTTTTCATTCTTCTACGTGCTAATGCAAACTTATAAAACTGTATTTGAAAAAACAGAAAAGTCTACACAGCAAAGCACAGCCAGGGAGTACCTGTAGAGTGTACTAAGAGATTTTAAGCATTATTTGAAGGGAAAAGAAGTAACCCTTAATCTGCTTATCCAATGATACACGAGTGTGGATGTGAGAGTGCTGAAGCTACAGACATCCCTGAAGTTGTGACAGTAAGAGAGGGACATATCATGTCCTGAAAGAACATAACATCCAAGAATGATTTAAGCATATTGTGGGGGAAAAAATGAATGAGGATAGGAGAAAGGAAATTTAGTGACTGCTGGACTAAAGAAAACGTTGCTTTTGTAAAGGGTAAAATTCTGATTTTCCCAGTGCTGCTCTGGATGTTGCTATTTGTTGCAGATGAGCGGGCCTCAATTAAAGGAACTGAGCTCTGTTTGGACAGGCTTGTCTGCTCACTACAAGTTTCCCTCAGGATTAGACTCATTATTTGAATTTCCAGACCTTCAACAGTGCTATGTTCATAACGTGTGAAAGCAAATTTAACTGATTCAATTGGGGAAATTCTCTTTACACCACTGAATTCTATGGACAAAAAGATCCTTGAAATGTATTTATCAGAATATGGCACAAGTATAACAAAAATCCCCTGGTCTTTACTGAACTTTGGATCAGGGACTTGTCAAAAAAAAAAAAAAGGCCAGATTATCACACAAACATAATATTTAATCTCCAGATATTCTGTTTCAAACAGTGTAATTGAGTTCAATAGCTCCATGTTTATTATTATGGCCTATGCATAGAGATTACATAAAGAAAACTATGGGGGGAAATGTCACACATACACCCACACACCTATGCAAATACAATTATAATTGCCTCTGTATTTCACAGCAAACCTTTTATGGGAATCACTACGCCCATTGTGTCTAAAATAAAATCCGTTAGGTAAAAATGTTTGTAGCAGAACTTTGTTTTGTTTAGCATTAAACAGCCATGTCCAGCTGGGACTGTTGATGGAGCCTTGCCTGTGCACACACACATGTTTGTGTTTATCTATATCACACAACAAAGCTGGCCTGCTAAGCCCAGCCTATGCTTCAGCCACATTAAAAATTTCCCTAATCAGCATCCACTTGTTGCATTTCCCTTTGAAAGACCAAATCTCTCTGAAATGTATCAGAGATTTCCTGGTAGCCTGTCACCCAGCAGGCCTTTGAGCAGCACTGCAAATCCATGGGGGGAATGAACTCCTTCCATGCTCTGTCTGTAGCTGCATGGAGCCTTGCACAGGGGCTAGGGTTTATTCGGGGCCCCTGGGTTTATATGGCTGCCCTACAATGGGAGCTAAAAACAACAGAGCACCACAGATCCCTGAGATGCACTGGCTGCAAGGAAAGAAGAAACCTGGCCCATAATGAGGATGTTCTATGTCTGGTTGTATGCATAAATAGAGCTGAAATGAGAGGGTTTGATGAAGGTCTTAGGTACACCTCACCAATCTCAATTCGACTTTTCAGACAATGTCAGTATAAATAAATTATGGAGATTTGTGGGAAAATTACAAATATTTGAGATTTCTACTAAAGACAACTCACTGAAATGTACCTATGAACAACCATCTTATTTTTCTTATTTTTCTTATTTTTCTTATTTTTCTTATTTTTCTTATTTTTCTTTTCTTTTTTTAAAATCCCCTTTCCTTTCCTTTCCTTTCCTTTCCTTTCCTTTCCTTTCCTTTCCTTTCCTTTCCTTTCCTTTCCTTTCCTTTCCTTTCCTTTCCTTTCCTTTCCTTTCCTTTCCTTTCCTTTCCTTTCCTTTCCTTTCCTTTCCTTTCCTTTCCTTTCCTTTCCTTTCCTTTCCCCTCTCCTTCCCACCCTCCCCACCCCCCGTTCTTTTCTCGCCTCCCATGAATTTCCTGTTTATGCTGATCGAGCACTGGGTCCTTCCCTCCATTCCACCACCTTGGACAAAGATTGTGTCCCATGGGATGAGGGTGGGTGGTTTTTCCACCAGCAGAGGCAGGATGAGGCCCATGGAGCTGAGTTCTGCTTCTCCCTCCTGGCACCATCAGCAACAAGGCACAGGGCTGGCCCTGCCTGCTTCAGGTGGGTGGAATTCCCAGGCAGGCAGGCAGGCAGGGGACGAGGCGGGGAACAGCCAGCCCGGTGGATACACCGCCATTTGTGTGAAAAATTCTCAGGGAAAATTCTTTCTCTCCCTCTCAGGCCCCTAAACTCTTTGTGAATGGGGCCAGTGCAACATGTGGCCTTTCACCTCGCCCAAGAACCACTGCCAGACAGCCACACTCAGAGAATTGTTTGTTAATAGTCCAATTAGATAATTGCCATCTTTCACTCCTTTTGCTCTACGTTTCCCATAAAGGAATGAATAAGGAGAGAAGCATGAAGAGGGCTTCTGCCCTGCAAGGTGACAAGAAGGACTGGAGCATGCTCTTTGCACAAGGCCATTTGCTTGAATTGAATCATTGTAGCCTAATCAATGGTCTTATTGGATTACTGGCTGTTGCGGTTCTCAGAGATATTGTAGCAGAGACAATGAAATAGCTAGAGTAAAACTTTTTTCTCCTTTAGTGGATCACGCAGTTGAGATTTTTCACGGGCTATCTCTCCCTCTCTCTCTCTCTCTCTCCTTCCCTCCCTCCCTCTCTCTCTCCCTCTTTCTCCCCCTCTCTCTTTCTCCCCCCTCCTGGATCCACTGCACACAAAGCTGGCTTTTTTTTTTTTTTTTTTTTTTTCAATGAGCAGGCTCTGCGAATAGGTTCAGTGTTTGCGAAGGTGCAGAATTAGCAGACACACATGCATGCACACATACACACACACACAGAGGGAGAAGCACAAAAAGCAAGTATCGGGACTGAAATAAGGAGAGGTAGGAGTTTAAGATGGCTGTCTGTGGGGAGATGTGTTAACGAGGATTTCTGCTGGCCAAGATAACCTGCTTCCTTGGAGAGATCTGCTTGAAGGAAGAACTTTTTGGGTGTGTGCGTCCTGGGGATCTGTTTGTTTGTTTACAATCCAGGGGGCTTTTTTTTTTTTTTTTTTTGCTTTTTCTTCACCCCCCCTGCAACTGCATTTTTTCAGCCTTTCCTAGCAGCTTTATTCAGATTTATTTGGCGTGCTTTGGAGAAAGCCACTATATAATCGGGAGGTCAAAGGCAGACTGAAGAAAGTTAATAATGGCTGCTAATGGTGCTAACAATTCAGGGTGAATCTTGTCAAAAGTTGGTGGTTTTTTTTCCCTCTTCCCCACCCTTTTTTTTCTGTCTCTTTTTTTTTTTTTTTTTTTTTTTTTTTTTTTTTTTTTTTTTTTTTCTGGAAGTCTCAGTCTTTTGATTGTGTGTTTCCTGAAAGCAAGACCAATCATTTCAGTTTATTCACTGGCTAAACTCTACTTGATTGGGGACAAGCACACAAACCATCCATTACGATCTGATATATTATCCAAACAATTTAGTGTATTCATGAGGTAACCTAAATGTGGAGGCTGCAAAATTACCCGTAATCAATTGAAACAGCGAGTGCGCGTCCCTCTGTGTGTCTAACAACTACATGTCTCTGTAATAAGGCAGACATTAAATCATTTTAGAGTTGTACTGTTGAGTACCTGATCACTGGGCGCTCTGGGAAGCTGGACAGTCACATTAGGACGCTGGGACTGAGGAAGCCGCTGCTTTTCCAGTGGGATAAAACCCGATCTTCCTTACTCAAGGTGCTTTACAGATCCCCACCGATCTCACCCTAAGTCGTGCAATATCCAGCATAGACTTCGTCTTCTTCTTCTTCTTCTACTCTTCTATAATTTTTTTGTTATCGTTGTTGGCGCTTTTTTTTTTTTTTTTTTTGGTTTTTTTGTTTTGTTTTTATTGCACTACATGTTTGGGAAACAAGACAAAATGGACGTTAGATGCAGTTCAGAGACTGAAGCTAACCGGGTCTCGAAGAACGGACATAAAGAGGGCAAGGAAAGCAAAGGGTCTGAAGGAAATATTTCTACTTCTTTTTTGAAGGATCAGCAAGGGACTTTTTCTGCCTCTGCAGCCACGGAAGGTTGTAATAAAAGTAAATCTAGTTCGGCTGATCCGGACTATTGCAGGAGGATCCTAGTTAGAGGTATGAGTTTGAGGTGTTTGGCGAGGGTGGGGGAAGGTGAGCCCGGGAGATGGGGTTGATTTTGCCGCTTTGCCTGGGGTCTGGCCCTGGGTCCAAAGCCCTTCCTACGGCTGCGGGGGAGAGACCCCGCTCGGGGCCGGGCCGTGCCGTGCCCCGGCCCCGCTCCGCCGCCTTTATCCCGGGGAATTTCCGCCGCAGTCTCGGCGCAAAGTTAAGCCGCGGTTGTTGCTCCCCGGCGCTGCCCCGGAACGGACCGGCCCCGCTCATTGTTGTTTTGTTTTTCCTTTCCTGCCCCGCAGCTTTCCCGGGGTGCCGGTCCCCGCGGGGAGCCCCGCGTTCGTTCCCCCGGGGCCGCGGCTCTGCCGGGCGCGCTCCCTCCGCGCCCGCGCATCCCGCCCGCGGCCGGCCGCGCACCACGGCGAGGGGCAGCGAGGCCCTCTCGGAGGGCAGAGATTCCCTCTGTGCCTCCTCTCTCCGTGCCCGGCAGCCCGTAGGAAAGGGCTGCTTTAAAATAACCACCAGCCTTAAGATAAATGGAGGGATAACGAAGGGTTATTTAATTATTACTTTTTAGTACTTATACGTTTAATTTCCCTCAATCTTCGTCCTTTCTCCAGGCTAAAATAGCTAAATAATCTTATTCTTACTCCCTCCAAAAAAAGAGAAAAAATTACCTGAAGAAATTTCAGTTTTATTAAGGTGCGTTTCGGGGGAGGAGGGAGAGAAGAGAATCGGAACAAAATATGTGGGAAGCAGGCCTTGAAAGCCAGAATTAATCCTTACGCCACTGGCTGACCCAGAGAAGGGTCAGATTAAAATGATGTGATTGTCTCTGATTTAAAACGTACCGAGGAGGTAAAATTACGGCAAGTAAAGTTCCGAAGGCTTTAAGGTAACCTGAAT
The DNA here is from genome assembly GCF_027887145.1 of Ammospiza caudacuta. Lineage (NCBI taxonomy): Eukaryota > Metazoa > Chordata > Aves > Passeriformes > Passerellidae > Ammospiza > Ammospiza caudacuta. The sequence goes on along the minus strand of NC_080601.1, from coordinate 32,387,255 downwards.
CTGGCTCTAGCTTGACAGTCGTGTTAATGAGATTTGTCCCGCTTTCCTTCCAGTCGGGGCTACCAGAAAAGTGAGGTTTCTGCGGGCTGGTTGGTGCCTTGTTTTCTTTCCCTCCCCCCCTCCTTTTTTTTTTTTTTTTTTTTTTTTTTTTTCCCCTCCTGCTTCTCGTTGCCAAAACCCCAAAGCGGCAGCGGCAGCGGTGCAGGGTGGGCTGGAGGTGTCCCCACGTTCACAGTGGCAGGCAGCCAGGTCGGGGCACTGCTGCCTCCAAAAGCTTTTTTTTTGGAAGCATGAGAAACTTGTTATTAAAAAAATAATAATTAGAAGTGTTTATATTTTGGGGTGGGGGACGGAATGTGTATGGTGGCTACCAGCAAGTCCTAGCCCGGAGCCCAAGAGGAACAAAGAGTAGCCCTGCACTCCAGGCAGGCACAAAGCCTGGCCTGAAGGATCTCTCTCCCCCCAGCTTCTTCCCAGAGGGGCCGTGGGTGATGCCGCAGTGTCGCACTGTGAGCACAATATAGTCAAAGTAATTTTTAAATGGGCTGAGGGGATTAATTATAGAGGCCCGGGCCCCCATCGCCCCCTCCTTCCTTCTCTGTTGTGGGTTTTTTCCCTTCCGTGGGTGCAGTGGCCAGGTGCAGAGCCTCAGTCGCAGGGACCCTGCTCCATCCCGACTCGTGCCTCGGTCCTGAAGGCGCTGGGGACGGCTCTTTCCCTTGGAAAAATTAGAAAGTATAAAAAGGAGGGGGAAATCAGAGGAGGGTTGCCTGGGTATGAAGCTGACTGCGCCTTTCTTTGCCAGATGCCAAAGGTTCAATCCGAGAGATTATTCTGCCTAAAGGGCTTGATCTGGACCGTCCCAAGCGGACCCGCACCTCCTTCACGGCCGAGCAGCTCTACCGCCTGGAGATGGAGTTTCAGCGCTGCCAGTACGTCGTGGGCCGGGAGCGCACGGAGCTCGCCCGCCAGCTCAATCTCTCCGAGACTCAGGTAGCGCCCCAAGGCCGGGGAGCCGCGCCTGCCCTGCCCTGCCCCGCGGGACCCCCCTCCCGGCCCGGGCAGCTCCGTGCCCTGCGGGGCCCAAGGACGCGGCCTTGCGCGCCTCCTGCGCCCTCAGCGCAGCCCCCGCGGGGCGAGGGGGGAGGCAGCCCCGGGGTGCCCACGCGTGTCCGGCCGGGATGGAGCTGAGGGGCTGCTGGCTGAGGAGTCCCGGCTGGGGACCTCTAACTGCGTGTGTCCCTAAGTGCGTGTGTCCCTAAGTGCGTGTGACCTTAACTGCGTGTGACCTTAATTGCGTGTCCCTAAGTGTGTCCCTAACTGCGTGTGTCCCTAACTGCGTGTGTCATAGCAAGAGGAACTGCTGGCCAAGGGAGTCCCTCGTGTCGCCTCACCCAGCCCCTCTGGGCTCTCCCCGCGGGCGAGGAGGCCCGAGGGCCTCGGAGGGAGCTTGGCCACGAAGCCAAACTCCCGCCGGACCGGGAGCTCCCCCAGCTCCGGCCCGAGGAGATCCGGCCCCGCCAGGCTCGGTGTGCCCGGCTCCCCCACCTCCGGCCCGAGGGGATCCAGCCCCGCCAGGCTCGGTGTGCCCGGCTCCCCCAGCTCCGGCCCGAGGGGATCCGGCCCCGCCAGGGTCGGTGTGCCCGGCTCCCCCAGCTCCGGCCCGGCCAGGCTCGGTGTGCCCGGCTCCCACAGTTCCGGCCCGAGGGGATCCTGCCCCGCCAGGCTCGGTGTGCCCGGCTCCCACAGTTCCGGCCCGAGGGGATCCTGCCCCGCCAGGCTCGGTGTGCCCGGCTCCCACAGTTCCGGCCCGCAGGGATCCGGCCCCGCCAGGGTCGGTGTGCCTGGCTCCCCCAGCTCCGGCCCGAGGGGATCCGGCCCCGCCAGGCTCGGTGTGCCCGGCTCCCCCAGCTCCGGCCCGGCCAGGCTCGGTGTGCCCGGCTCCCACAGTTCCGGCCCGCGGAGAGCCGGCCCCGCGAGGCTCGGTGTGCCCGGCTGCGCGGAGCCGCCGCCCCCGGGCGCGGAGATTTCGCTGCTGCGGCCGGGGAGAAGCGAGGGGAGGCCGAGCCGCTCCCAGCCCAGGCATACAGGCGCTCAAAGTCGCAGGGAGAGACGGGCACCTTACCCCCGGGCTGCCGGGCTGGAGATGTTCGGGCTGGGCTTTCCTGGGTATGAGAGATCCGGCGATGGGGCTGAACTTTGGGCCGTATTTTGAGTCCTTATATGTCCGAAGGGGAGAATCGCTCCTGTACCCTCCAGGGCAGAAAGGCCGGGGACCGACAGGAGGCCTAAAACTGTGTGAGAGCGCAGGGAAGCATCCAAAAGTCCAAACTTAAAGCTGGTTTCATATTTCCACAAAACATCATATAACAGTAAATTCCCCTGATATGATAATTAGCTTTTTCTTTCCTTGCCGCATAGGAGTGACAAGTTGAACAGCTTGTAGGTTACAGAACCTGCCATGGGTGGGTTTTGTAGTGTTTTGGTTTGGTTTTGGTTTTGTTTGTTGTTTTTTTGAGTGACTTCCAGAATTCCTTTTAAAAGTTGAATATTATTTAAAATTATTTGGGGATAGAGAGAGAGCGTTCAGTTTGGAATACGGGGAAAGAAGGTCATTGCTGCTGCTACCCCCAGGAAGGGCAGTCGGAGCGGGCAGCGGCTGCTGGGAGCCGCGGAGTGCCCGGGGCTCCGGCTGAGCCGGCTTAGAATAAAGCGGTGAGAAAGGGCTGGCTCCGTCTCGCGGAGAATTCCCGGCCTGTAGTAAACTAGGACGAAGTGAGAGGTCTGGTTAAAGATGCAGAACGAAAGGCCCCGGGGTCACCCCGAAACCGGGCCCAGACAGAGGGTGCGGGGGGCTGTGTCTGTGAGCGCGGCTTTGTGCGTTTGGGAAGCGCTCCCCGCTGCCAAGTGCCTGTGCCCCAGCCCTCCCCCGCAGCCTCCGGGGGGGCACCTGCCGGGGGGCGCCGCTTCCTCCCGCCCCGCTGACCCTGCCTCTCTCCCCGGCCCGCAGGTCAAGGTCTGGTTCCAGAACCGGCGCACCAAGCAGAAGAAGGACCAGGGCAAGGACTCCGAGCTGCGCTCGGTGGTGTCCGAGACCGCCGCCACCTGCAGCGTCCTGCGGTTGCTGGAGCAAGGCCGGCTGCTGTCTCCGCCGGGGCTGCCGGGCCTGCTGCCGCCCTGTGCCACGGGCGCGCTGGGCTCGGCGCTGCGCGGGCCCGGCCTGGCCGCGGCGGGCGGCGGCAGCGCGGCGGCGGCTCCGGGCGGCGGCGGCGGCTCCCCGCACCCTCCGGCCGCCAGCGGAGCCGCCGGGCCGCCCCCGCCCGCGGCGCTGCACGGAGCGGCGGCCGCGGGGCACGGGCTGTTCGGGCTGCCGGTGCCCGCGCTGCTGGGCTCCGTGGCCGGCCGCCTCTCCTCCGCGCCCCTGGCCGTGGCCGGCTCGCTGGCGGGCAACTTGCAGGAACTGTCGGCCCGCTACCTGAGCTCGTCCGCCTTCGAGCCCTACTCCCGGACCAACAATAAAGAGAGCGCTGAGAAAAAAGCACTGGACTGACTCTAAGTACCTTCCCCCTATTTATATTTATAGTCTCTATTTGTGGCGGTATTTATGGGACGGGCGGCCCCGCTCCCGCCGCCCCCGAGCCCCGCGGCGCGGCTCCCTCCGCGGGCCGGGGCGGAGCGGGGCCCGCAGCCCGGGGCAGCCGGGGCCGGGGCGCGGCGGGGGCTGCGGGCGCCTCCCGGTGCGCTCCCGCTGCCCGCGGTCCGTCTGTCCGGGCGGGAGGGGCGATCGCGCTGCTCGTTCGGTCGGGAAGGGACGCAGAGGGTCAGCGGTCGGGCCGAGGGTCGGCCGGGCTCCCCTCCATCGGCTTCGGCCAATGCCGAGCGAGGGAGCGGGGTTTCGGAGAGAGGAGGACGGAGCTGCCAGGTGATGCCCGTTTTGGGGTGGTTTTTTTGTGTCCCCCAGACTCAGTGATTTCTAAGCACAAAGGTTTTGGGGCCCCACCTGTGGCCCCCGTTTACCCCCACACTCGCTGCACTACAGCCCCGAGCGAGCCCTTAGCACCAGTCAGGAAATCCTCCAGCAACTTTTCTTTTTCTTGGTAAATCTTGGATGTGGGAAGAGCCGAGACTGACTGAACGTACAGTCACGAATAGGGGAGACAGAAACCAGTGGCTGCAGAAATTTTGCGTAAAATTGTCTCTTCCTTTGAGATAACACAACGCCCCCCTTTTTTTCCCCTTTTTTCCTTTTTTTTTTTTTTTTAATTTGAATTCCAACGGGCCTGTCCCGCGGAGCTTATCTGCAAAAACAAGTCTGCAGACAAATCATGGAACTCACAAATCTATTTGTATCTAGATCTGTTGCGATCGTAATTTTAATTTTTATTGCTTTATTTGATTTTTCCAAATAATTTCAATGTTCATCTAAACACAAAAAAACCCTGTAGCCTTCCTTCCTCCTAAAATAACCCTCTCGCATATCGCTCATACTTCATTTAAAACGAACGTAAAATATAAAAATCGTATCTTTTATTGTTATTTTTGTACTTTAAAACACATCTATGTAACAAACTTTTTTTTTTTCATAATTCTTACTGCTATTTTCTCCACAAACATATGTATTTCACCTTTTAGTATTCTGGATCGAATATTTTCTGTTCAATTTCGGTACTTGAATTTGCCACAAAAGGGATGCTGTACTTAGGTAGTTCTTTGGGGGGAAAAAATATTTACTTTGGTTTTAAGTTTCTTTTCTTTCTTTGAACTTTAACACATGGCGTTTACAAACTGTATAAATACGTGCCACCAAACTGTAACCAAAAAAGAAAAAAAAAATTACGAAAAAGTGGAATGGTTGCTGTAGAATATAGAATTAACTATAGACCAGAACTGGACAGAAGGAGCTGGATGAAAAGAAAATAGTAATTTTATTGTAAATTATTTACGTCTGAAGTTTCTAGGCAACTAGTCGAAAAAATAATGAATGAATCGAGCGCTGAGCCCTTGCTACTAACTTTTGTTCTGAATGTTTTGGATATTTGGATGTTTTGTATTTATGTGGTGAGAGTGAAATATATTATATCTATATGATGACGGAATTAGGTGTATTTTCGTCTTATATTTGTAGCACCCAAATTGCCTTCATTTACACATGCACTGAAAAAAAAAAACAACAAAAAACCAACAAAATAACAACAAATCCCTATCCCTATTTAACCTGCCCGATTTTTCCTGTTTTTAAAATTAAATTTAATGTTTCATTTTAAGCGGGGGGCTGTGAGATCCACTTCCTAGAGGGTGATTTCCCGGCTGGGGCAGTTTGGGGCATTCCCAGTCCCGTGCTCGGCTCTGACCCAGCCCTTGCAGATCTCCCTGGCCCGGGGGCTGATCCCTGCCCGTGCCCGTGCCCGTGGTGCTGCCGGTGCCCCGGAGGTGCCCACCCTGCCAGGTGCCACCCCGTGCAGGGCACTGCTCACCTCCAAACCGTGCCGGGCCAGGCAGGCACTCCTGAGTGCACATCCGTGCGTGTGTGACAATGTACAGATGTACAGGCACACGTAAAGACACTGCTCAGCTTGTGTGCACAAATACAGATATTTAGAGGGGTTTTCTGAGCAGCTCTTGCTTCCATTCTGGTTGGCAGCCCAGCCCTGAGGGTTTTTACTGGGCAGGAGTGCAGGTTTCCCAATGCCCTGGCTCCCCAGGCCGTGCCACCTGGGCAGGGTGGCACCTGCTGTCCCCACAGCTCTGCCCTGCCCTCAGGTCCCTCTGTGGCCTCCGCTGGGCTCTGCCACAAGCCTGTCCCAGCCAGGGCAGATGCACTGCTCCAGGTTAGGGGGGAAGGATGCAGTGGTGATGCTGATTTGGTTGGTTTTTTATGAAGAGTGTAGAAATGATCTGGGGAAGGGCAGCCGGGGTGAAGGAGGGGATCGCAGGTGACATTTGAAGAGGTGACATTGAAACTGCTGGTCAAGACTGGAAAACTTCACGGGGAGGGAAAAGTGTTGTATTAAAAAGAAAAGAGCTGAATGTGACAGATCTGCCAGGGAGATCTGGAGGGAGAGGGTGGTTTTCAGTTTGTGCCTTGCCTGGACTGCACAGCATCACCCACAGCCCCACACAAAGAAGGGAGCCCTGGCCTGGGCTGCCTTTGGGAATTCCCTTCCCAAGGAGGGAATTGTCACCACCCAAACCCTCCCTGGGCTCCCCTGCCAAACAGGGGGCTGAGCTGTGTGATGAATTTGTCCTGTCTTGCAGGACCTCCCTGCAGCTGAGATGGGGCCATTTCAGTGTCCAAATTCGCTGCTGCGTTGTGAGCCATGGGAACAGCAGCACAAACGTGTTCTGACAGAGCTGGCTCAGGTGCCCTCATCTAAAAAGAGGATTTCCCTGCTCCTCTCTTTAACCAGAGACTGCAGGAGCATTCCTGTCCCCTCACACAGGTGCCACGAGGCTCTTTTTCCCTGGTTGCTGGCCTGATCTGCAGTCTCAGGGCTGGAGCTGTGGTCAGTGTAAGCTCTCTGCTCCCCTTGTAAAGCAGTTTAAGCCAGCATCAGGCTAAATTGCTGACACAGTAGCAGAAGCCCTTGTTTTACAGCTTTGCAGCCCTCAGTATACATGTGAAGAGCTAGACATTTTTATTCTTATTACTATTATTATTAATTATTTCTGAACATTTAAAAGAAAAAAAAAGAAATAAATACTTCAGGAAATTTTAATTTCTTTTTTTTTCTTGTCTCCTTCAAATTCCATCTGTCGCATATCAGGGGCTGCTTGTGGGCTGGGGTTGGAGCAAAAACCAGAGGCTCCCCAGTCCTGTGTAGGGCTGTCACAGTTCTGTTTCAGTCTCTGCTTGTGACTCAGGCCAAAACCTTGGAGCCCCACAGGGAGGGAGGCAATCGGTCATTTTCTTTAAAATTTTCAGCATTTCAAAAGCACGGGGTCCCTGAGAATCAAAACACCCTGGTTTCTACAAAATATATTCATTTGCATTTCTGTAAAAAAAAAGAGGGAATACCACCTGTGTTATTGCATAGGAAAAATTAAAAATCATTCATACACACATCTACATATACAGTGAAGCTGAATATAAAAGCTGGTTTAGTTTTTTTGGTTAGTTGGTTCAGTGGGGTTTTTTTGTTTTTTTTTCCAACAACACCAAAGCTGTTCTGAAGCTGTGTGCTGCCCAGAGACACTACTTGCTTGTTTGCACTAAAATGCTGATTTTCATCCTACTGGAGCAATGAACACAAGCCACCTTCCTGAAGCTATTTGCTGCTGAAAGGTTTTGCTGCATTTCTTGCTGTATTTTTATTTGTGGCCATCACCGGGGCATTAGAGCTCAATCAGAGAAATATTTCGTTTATGCAGAGGGAGCATGTGTGAATGTGAGGGGGGCAGGAATATTCAGTAGGAAAGCAAATAAACCAAGTGTAAATCTATATCTGGCATGAATTTTTAAAGGAAATCACAGAAGGATTTCTGTGGCAGTTGGACTTCCCCAAACTTTTCCTTAGCAGCAGCTACACATAGGGCTTAGGATTTACAAAGATGGAGTGCAGCATGGGCTATTTAAATTTCTTCATCTGAAGGAATTCATCAACTCAAGGAGTATTTTCACAGTTACATGGACAATATATCTTTCTCTGTGGCTCTCAGGAAGGAAAAGCTCCCAGGATCAGCTCCAGAGCACCCAGGGAAAACACAAAACAATGCTAGCCAGGTACACATAGGGAAAAGAGAAATCAGTCTATTTAGAGGATATTTTCAAAAGCATTTGCCCACCCACTTAACATAGACCCTGTTTTATTTGCTGCTCCTCCATATCCCTCATGCCAGGGATTAGTGCAGCCTCTGACCACTCTTTGCAATCCTGCCCCCGTTTGCAATCCTGCCATCAGCCCAAGGTACATGACCTTGTGACATGGAAAAAAGCACACCAGGTCTCTGATTAACTTCAGAGTATTTAATTACTTTTAAGGAAAGAAAAACACTTCCAAAGAATAACTCTTGAGCAGAAGCAAGTCACAGCCAGCAGCAAGTGTTTAACAAAATTACCAGGGAAGCTAAAATGAGATCAATGCATGTGATGCTGTCTATGCAAAAGCCACAATATAAATTGTGACCCTGGGCCATGGCTGTGGCCAAAGTGCTGGCTGGCAGGGGCTGACCTAGGACACTTCTGACTCAGGTGTAAGAACTCTCTAACAAGCACTTTACTCCCCATCTTTCTGCTTCTTATAATTGCTGAGCAACTTAAGCACAGTATTTATTTATTATCTTTCTATATGTAGTTGTTAGTGCTCATGCTGTTCTTCATCTCTGTGTAAATGACTGACTCTGGTTTGTATATTAAGTCTTAAAATTTTCTAGTGGAGTGCGTTCTACAGTCAGTCACACACAGAACAAAAATTATTATATTTTGTATATGTTTTCTATTTTTTGTTGACATGAATTGCCCCAAGTTCTGTCATTAGAATTAGCAGAACAGATGTTCCCACCTTCTGCAACCACATCCTTTTTAATTCTTTTACCATGTTATCTTTTTTTTCCTTTTTCATGAACAATCAAAATAATTTTAACTTATTTTCATACACAGTTCTTGCAAACTGCACTTAATATAACTGTTTGCCAAGAGGTGCTGCCTTTTTTTTTTCTTATTCTCCCTGTGGAAAAAAATAAAGTAATAAATTCCCAGAACTTTTTTCTCTTCAGCTATCTGTAACCCATTCTTCTGTTTGATCTCCCTGCTGTGAGCAAGAATGAAAACATCACATCAGTATAAGGATTTGCCCAGAACACAAACCTTTACTTGGCACTTAGTGTCATTGCCAATGCAAGAAAACTGGATCACAGGCCTCATCTGATGAGATGCCACGGCCTGGGTGAATAAATTGGTTTTTTTTATGTTTCAGCTGAAGCAGAAAACCAAGGAACCAGATGTAGCAGAGGGCAAATAAAAGAGTTCAATCCACACAAGGTAGGTCCACATAGTTTGTCACAGAACCAGGCACATCTACCTGGCAGAAACCTCTTCTTACAGCTCTCACAAATGAGTGGTTTGGCTGCTTGAAGAAACATCACCAAAGGTATGGGCAAAACCAGGGTTTAGTATGAATTTTTGGAAATGCAGCTTGACATAGTTTGATGGCAAGGTTCACTCTACAATTTACTGCACAGGTTAAAGTGTAAAAAGAAAGATCAAATTAAAAGCAATTTGAAATTATTTGTATGGAATCTGGTAATGCAAAAGCAGGTAAAGGTGTGAAGGATATGGATGCAAAGGGGTTTAGCAGCACTTAATCATTGAATTCTTTAACATTTACAATAGTGATTCAGTAGGGCTCACTACAACAATTGCTTAACCATAGATTTGAGACACTAACATTCATACCATAATCAATTCACAGGCACACAGGTAAAATTATGTGTACACAGATTTCTGTGGGTGTAAAGGCTCCTATCAAAAATTCCCCTCAGGTTCAGTGAAATATTCACACCAAATCATTGTACTCACACCAAATCATCAATGCTCACACTTTACATTTCCTGACAGGCAAGGGTTTCACTCTGAGGAATGCAGAGATGTGGTGGGATGGGGAATCAGCCTCAGCCTTGTTGTCAGAGATGGTTCCTTGGGTACCACAGACTTGGCTTGGGAGCTCTGAGAGGTGCCCCAGTCACAGGGAGGTGCTGCTGCAGCTGCTGCAGTCCAGGAGAGCTCAAAGGGTCTCACTTGGGACCACCATTTACAGGGTCACAGGATGATTGACTTTGGCCATCAGTAGGTTTCCCTCCTGACCATAGCCCAAGCCAATAACTGCTGTGGTTTTTTTGCAGCTTCCCAGAGTGCTGTGACAATGGTACCGTTCCACCCAGGCTACAATTCACACTGGTGCCACTCCACTCCGGCCACAGCTCAGGTAAGTGGTTTACCAAGGTTACAAAGGAAAATTGCTTATGCTTTGTTTCCCACCTTGTTTGGAAGCTGATGTTTCTGGTGCTTTCCACCTCTACAGTGCAAGAGCTCCTGGTACAACCAGGGAGTGATTTATGGTGTGGTAAATGGACACTTCACCCCTCAGCTGGTTCCACCAGGGTTTATCAGGAGCCTCTGAGGTCGCAGAGCAGGCCCAAGGATGAGGAGGGTGGCAGATGCACCACCACAACAATCCAGAAGCACTTCACTGAAAGTGCATGAAAAACAGTCCATGAAATGGATGGAAAACCAAAGGGAAACTTGTTTTCCAATTTCGTCTCAAAAATTTTAAAAAATGAACATGAATTTAAATTTTTCCTAAGGTTGGTATCCTTTACATATCAGAAGATTTTTTTTATTAGTCTAGCTGCACAGGGATCAATCCAGCAAAAACATTTGCAAGAGTTTTTGTTCTTCTAAATTCCCTTCTACTTTTTTTTTTCCTTTTATTTTAGTGGACAAAAAGTAGAAGGAAACTCATCCTGGCAAGCAACGAGTTGGCAAGTCATGAGCTGTGGATTCAGGTTGGATATTGGGAAGAACGTCAGCCAGGACACAAAAGACAGAAAAAGGTTACTGAGGTCATACTTGGTTACAAAAATGCTGTTAGAGAGAGAAACAAGTGAAGGATAACCTGGTATGTGTACAGAAGCATGGAAGGATGTCCTCTTGGCTTAATTCAAAACCCATGAAAGTTAAGAAGAAAAATTAAGAAAATTAAGAAGACGAATTCTCATTTTTGCCAGAATTTGTCCAATCCTGAGAGCACTGTTAGTCATTGGCCAGTGAGTTTCTATCTGCTCTTCCTCTGAAATGGGGATGCTGATGCTCATCTAAACCTGTTCAGAAGGAGGCATGAGTGTCAAGTACTAGTGTACTGAAATAAAGTTGAGACAAAATTGTGGTCAAAAATTTGACAGCCACCGTAGTTGACTCCAATTCAGTGTTAGCACTTACTGCCTCTTGTTAGCCCTGATCTTTTTTCCTTTCTTTATTTTCTTGCCTTGTCTCTAATTTAAACCTCCAAAGGGTGTCTACCACTAGACAGTTATAATCTCCTTGAGACCTCTAAACAATTTCATAAACCAAATCCTAAATGGAAATTAGAAACAGGCAGGAGAGTGAAGTGTCTGTTGCCATAAAGGGCTGAGGAGGATAAATAGCCAATCCAAGGCATCCTGAGTGCATGCTCCAAGATAATCTCTATATTTCTCTGGACACAGCATTGTGAACATCCTCAAGATCAGCTGATTACTGAGATGAATTAGTAAATAAGAGCCCATTACATCAGGTGTTGAGGAGGACTTTAATTGTGCTCAGGCTCCAAATGGGAAACTTTATACTGTGTCACAGCTGCTAAAACAGCAGAGCCTTATGGAAACAGTCTTGGATTACTGGCCCCATGGAGTGAAACATTTTGAATGGAAGGGATTATGCTTATTATTTCTCAGTGCATTGTGTTTTCTTAGCTATTTTTACTGTCATTATTATTATTTACCAAGTTAATTGATACATACACATGCTTAATGATGTTTCCATGTATATTTAATACTTTCTTCCACTGTTGTAATTTGAATGTGGTCGTAGGGAAAATAACATGAGATACATGAAATAGTTGCCCTTTGTTAAGATTAAAATCCTGAGAAACTTGGTGAGTTTGCTTATCATCCACTTGCCAAGTGTCCTCCTGCCTTTTACCTGAAGAAATCAGATCCTTTGCCAGGTAGAATTTAAATGGTATTTTGTGAGAAGATGATCACCATAGAGGGACTGCCCTCAGTCTCAGTATAGACCATTTGTGTTCAGAACAAATTTCATCTTTTATCAGAAGAGCCAAGTCGGGAAAAACCCAGAGGAATTGATTAAAACTTTTATAAATTAAATTTGTCTGTTGCAAAGGGAAAGCACTAGACTTGTAAGCTGCATTTCCAGTTCATCTGTTAGTCTGTACTTCATTATAAATTTGAGCTCCTGAAGTTTCTAAGTAGAAATGTGGTAACCTGATTTAATGCTCCTCAGGGAAATGCCTTGGACTCTGTGCACAGACTTTCATAGAAGCAAGGGCTAATTTGTGTATATAAAAGAAGAAGAAATGGCCATCTAATCATGTAGTAAAAACTCTTCTATTGCACATCTCAAGTTCCTTAGAAGCATGTTCAATGCTGAGGACAAATATGTGAAGGTTATTTGAGAAGAGTGGATAAATGTGGAAAAGATGAAAAATCAATGAATATAAGTAGTTATCATGAAACACAGTTATAAAAAAGGAACCAAGTAAAGAAGAAATATTTTCACTCTGTTAGAAGATGCTCAAATCCAGCTGCCCAGCTATCTCTATAGAAATCTCTCCCTGCAAATAGGAGTTTTGAGCATGTATTTATCTTCTATTTTTTGGGCTCTGTGGGCCAGTAAGCACTGTTTCTGTGCTGAGATGGTGTTACTGCCTCAAAACTTCATGAGCCAATTGCATCCCTCTGGATATAATTAGTATGAAACATAAGGTGTGAGCTTTATCTCTATCTTTTCATCCACAGTTAAGGCAATTATTCCAATGTTCTAGCTAAATTTTGGCGTGTTGTTTTTGGACAATCAGACACATGAATCAAAGAGGGAAAATACAATGCAATGCTCCAGAGCACCAGCTTAGCCAGAGATGCCTCAAGGCATAAAAATTTCAGGCAAATGGTCTTTTTCTGCAAGAGTGCCCTAAGCACCAGTGATGCTGGAAAAATGAATTAACAGAAATATCAATACAATTCCTTTTATGTGTAACTGTTCATGTTCAGAGAGGAACCTGACAAGGTCTCTGGTGTCAAGATGACCCCAAGATGTTAGAAAGTCTCTTTTTTCCTCAGCCCCAAGACTGAAAAAGAAGACCGGATTCTTTGGCTCTTGTTCTCGAGGTTGTTTATTTTTTCTTATCTGCGACATTCTTTCTGTGACCTGCTGAGATCTGTCCAGCAGGTCGGGTTGAGGCACACTGACTGCCTCAGGGCGGTGTTATCTTTTTATACTAAAAACTACACATAACACATACTTTATTTACAATACTTTTCCAATACCTATCACCTATGTTAGACAGTCTGTCTCTACTCTAAACCAACCCAAAAGTGCCACCATTCACAGCAGAAGATGGAGGACAAGAAGGAAAAGGAGAAAGACAGAAGACACCCAGATTCCTCCATCTTGCCTCTTGAACCCTCATTCTAAATTTCATTTCCCCTGTACTCAGCACTGGTGAGGCCTCACTTGGAGTATTGTATCCAGTTCTGGGCCCCTCACTTTAGGAGGGACATCGAGTTACTTGAGCATGTCCAGAGGAGGGCAACGAGACTAATAAGGGGCTTGGAGCACAAGCCATACGAAGAGCGACTGAGGGAGCTGGGGTTGTTTAGCCTGGAGAAAAGGAGACTCAGGGGCGACTTCATCGCTCTCTACAACTTCCTGAAGGGTGGCTGTAGTGAGCTGGGGGTCGGTCTCTTTCTCTGGGCGACAACAGATAGAACAAGAGGACACAGTCTCAAGTTGCGTCAAGCGAGATGTAAGTTAGAATTAAGAAGGAAATATTTCACAGAAAGAGTGGTCAGATACTGGAATCATTTACCCAGTGAGGTGGTGGAGTCATCATCCCTTGAAGAATTCAAAAAAAGACTGGATGTGGCACTTGCTGCCATGATCTAGTTGAACAGTTAGAACATCGGCTGGACTTGATGATCTTATAGGTCTCTTCCAGTCTTGAACTTCTGTGATTCTGTGATTCTGTAAATCCCCAAAATTCGACGTTTCCACCCTGTGGTAATTCACTTGCATTCTATTCAAACCTGTGTGGCTTGTAACTCCTCACACAAAGTTGGGAATTGTTTCCATGGGCTAAAATCAAAGACACAGGTGTTTGTGACTCTGTGCCAAGGTCTTGGAGCCTCTTGCCAGGGTCTCGAGTCCTCCGGGGCAGCCAGAGGGATGTCCTGGATTCCGACAAACCCTGGTCCCGGTGATGGGGGACCTCACCTTGTGCCTGATGGAGGCCGAGCCTGTTCCGCAGGCAGGGCCGGGAGCTCCGGGGCCGCTCAGCACCGCGGACAGCGGCGGCAGCACCGGGGCCGGGCCGGGAACCCGGGCAGGGGGAGCGGGACCGCGCGGGGAGAATCGCTGCCACCTCTGCGGGGCAGGGCTGGCACCGACACGGCACACGGGGGAGTTCAAACCGATAGATCTGAACGTCCCACAAAATGCGGCTGTGATTTTAAGGCAGCTCTTGATACAACCAAAATGACAGGTCGGGGATGAGGTGCCATGTCACGAATTTCTTTAACCGGGAAAGAGAGGTCAGGAAAGGCAAAATTGTTTCAAATGAAACTCTTGGTTGCTGCAACTCCCTTTTGATACCACAGTGCACATCTTCCTCTGGCAGGTTTGCCTGCTTGGTTCAGCCCTAGAGCTCCAGCCACAGAGGGGTCTTCTTCCTGCAGCTTTGTTTGCTGAGCATGATGCCACTGGTAGGAAATACCCTGTGAGCAGGTCTGTATGCTGAGCATGATGCCACAGGTAGGAAATATCCCTGAGAGCAGGTTTGTATGCTGAGCATGATGCCACAGGTAGGAAATACCCCTGAGAGCAGGTCTGTATGCTGAGCATGATGCCACAGGTAGGAAATACCCCTGAGAGCAGGTCTGTATGCTGAGCATGATGCCACTGGTAGGAAATACCCTGTGAGCAGGTCTGTATGCTGAGCATGATGCCACTGGTAGGAAATACCCTGGTGGGGAGCTGGAATCAACTGTCCCAGCTGTCCCCCAGCCAGCTCACTGGTGGTGTGGGCTGAGGAGCAGAAAAAGCCTTGATTCTGTGCAAGCACTGCTCACAAAAACATCCCTGAATTACAGACACTGCTTTCATCACACATGCAAACTGTCCCACATCAGTCCCACATCAGCTACTGTGAAGAAAATTGAGCCTACCACAGCCAAAATCAGCACACCATGTTTCATAACCTCCATACAATCCAAATGTACATGAAACACAATTTTGTCTTGTCACAGTTAACAGGAGTAAGATTATTTCTTTGACATCAGTTAAAAGATATTTATAAGATCTGTAGGTGATCAGGATCCTTATTTAGAAGCATTAAATGCTCTTTCCAGAACTATGGTTGTGTGTCTGGCAAACTTCTATGAGAAAGTACAACACTACAGAAGTTCAGTGGGGACAGAATGTGCAGACCTTGGCTGGTAATCAGAGCTCCACTTTGTTCATTTGCTTTCCCTTTCCATTCTGCTCCCACTCTTATTTAGTTTATCTGTAAGATTTGCAGGTAGAAATTCTCCCCTGCTGTGCATTTGCATAATTAGGCCAATCAAGAAGCACTTCTTTCATATGAATAACAATAATAAATAGCTTTGTTAGTCCTTAAGAATACAGTAAACAGTGGAAAGTCTACAGCCACAAGTTCAAACCCTTTAAAGAACTGTAATGCTAGTTTATATTAAACTCAAGATAAATGATAATTTTCTACCTGATCATTTGTTTTCACAGTTTAGAGGGCAGATGTATTCCTCTCTAGATGCATGTGAATACATTAGCACTATGAAATATTCCTGCTCATACCTGTGGAACAATTTATTGAAATAAAAAATTCCAGAGTTCACCTATCTAGAGCTTCCAAGAAATTTAACATCTGGCTATATGTAAATACAATTATGCTTCTGCTAAGAACATCCCTTGAAACCGCCTGCACTCCATAGGTAATTGGTATGAATATGCAGATAACACAGAAAAGAATTCAGTGGCAGAGAAGATTTGGTAATGTCTGTTTGTGCAGGCTAAAATAGAGAGTATCCTAACAGAAGAGCGAATCCAGGAAGCAATTTTTGGTGTAAAGCTAAATCTTTTTTGCTTTGTTACTCTGAAATATATTGCATAAGATTTAAAAGAAGAGACTAACTTAAACATCCAGATCAAGGGTTTAATGACATTTTCATAAAGAACTTTTTCATCAGATGTTTCATTGTAAGTTCTTGATGTATAAAAATCAAGAGGTGACAAGTACCAGAAAAAGAAGAAAAAGCCATTCAACTTATGTAAAATCAATATGTCTGCATCATAATAAGAGGACAAGGGAGTTCTGTACTTTCAAGGTGTGCTTTGCTGGGTGGTAGTACTGTGGGGATTACCTGTGGGGATTACCCAAGTGTGTATGAGTTAATATTGAATCTATTAACTCTTGGTAGTCTGGGATTGGACATGAACCAAAAATATGTTTTGCAACAATGCTAATGGGCAACACCTTCAGTCTTGATTAATTCAAGAGTTAATCTACTGGTGAATTCCTGCATGAATTTTCTAGAAACTGGTGAGTTTTGTACCACAAAACAATGCAGGACTTCAGTTCCCTACATAGCTAGAACTGTGTACAATTGCTAATTAATATAATGCTACTTGGTCTATGTTGTTATGTAAGAAATATTCATCTCCATGTACACAGTGTGCTCTGAGAGAGGGAAAGGGAATAGCACAGGCAAAACCATATTTTCATGAGTTATCTTGCAAACAACCACATTGATAGGACTCAACAGCAGTATTTTCTAAAATTATAGGGAAAGAAGACATGTCCTTAACTTAAAGGAAATAACTTACCAGCCTTATATGACCACCTGTTTTCTTTTATGGCGAGAGTAAAATTTTAAAAAGAGAAGTTTGAAAATCTCTCCGTGGAGAACACTACTCTGTATCACAGAGATGCTTTGCAGAAGGCTGGAGACAAAGCAAAGGATTTTGAAGCCTTCAAGTACAAGACACTGTTTAGTCAGTGCTTATCAGTGGAGCATGATCCCACGGCCCCATTTACCACAAACCCTTGCTGACTGTATCTGGCAGCATAAGGCTTTTGAGGTCAGGGTGCTCACTTTACAATTTTGCCCTTGGAGTCTCAGAAGTAAGGAAGCATTTAAAACCTTGAGCTTCAGAAGGAATTTAAGAAATGCACAAGAGAGCCAACTTTTAAATGAACTGGAAAGATTTTATGAGGACAGAAGATCAACAAGTGACCGGGACTCCAACTGTGAAAGAAAATGTGAGAAACAAGCACCTCTTCTAGTGTGAAATTGGTCTAATTCTTGGGGCCTTTAGAGTGGCAGTATCAAACAACTGGCCAATATCGTGTACACTTTCTGCCATCCACGTGGCACCAAGTCCATTACCACACTCTGTGAGGCACTCCAATCTGCCACAGGTTTGTTTAACCCCTCATTTCAGGGTGGAGATGGAGATTTTCCCCTCTCACCCACAGCTGAATGTGTCTTAATGCACCTGGAAGCCAGTATTGCCATGCACCTCAGTGCTGCACACAAGCAATGCAGTAAAACCTCATCCAGCCGGGGGCTGAGTGAAGTGGGGTTGCAGGTGCACCTGATCTTAAAGGGGTTTAAAAGAGAGGTGAGGACAGACTTTTCATTGTGCTGATAGAGATACAGTAAGGGCTAATAATTTTAAATATATTGAATAAATTTTGTACAATGAGGGTGGTCAAACAGTGGCCTTGTCCCTGGAAACATTCAAGGCCAGGTTGGATGAGGCTTTGAGCAACCTGGTCCAATGGAAAGTGCTCCTGCTTAATCCAAGGGGGTTGGACTAGATGGCTTTTAAAGAGCCTTCCCAACCCAAACCAGTCTGTGATTTTATGGCTGCTGGTGCATTGGTGGGCAGGAACTCCAGTTGTACCTTGAAAGAGGCACCTATCTCTACACAGCCCTGAGCAAGCTGCTGAGCTGCTGATCACCAGCATGGGGCTCACTAAAGGGGTGAAGGCTGGCACACCATTTTGGATATTTAGACATCAGGTGCATTTGCTGGTTTTCATTTGGAACATCTGACAATGCATTTTTATAGTTTTGAGGGGTTTCTAGGTGTGATTAATGAAACAAACCAGAGTTTTGTCAGACCCAGCTGTGAATGGTGCTTCACAGATCTATCATGCTTTTCACCCTGCCCTGCTTTGCAGCATCACCTGGGGGAAAAGGTGCCATGGTTGCTGGATCTGCCAGTGCTCCCAGCCTGTGCTTGTGTTGTTAAGA
Source organism: Ammospiza caudacuta (assembly GCF_027887145.1). NCBI lineage: Eukaryota > Metazoa > Chordata > Aves > Passeriformes > Passerellidae > Ammospiza > Ammospiza caudacuta. The sequence continues at coordinate 32,369,210 of NC_080601.1, read as the reverse complement.
ACTCAAACAAATCTGCTACTGCAAGATTTCTTGATAGTGAAAAATGCAGTCTGTGGAGTAGCTCCTCCCAGCTCCTTCTAGTCCAGCTGCTTTCACTGCTTCACTGAGAGCGTGCAAGAGGAGCACTGTGAGGTGTGGCAGTGGCTGTGTCTCTCTCTGCTGGGCAGGTAACACTGCTCCTCAGTAAACAGACACAGATTTGTTAAACCACTGCTCTGATGCCCCTGCCAACATCAATTCCTATCAGATCCCAGTCCACAAAGCAATATTGATCATCTTTCTAAAGGGTGGCATTTCCACACTGATATTGTTGGAGGAAGGAGGAACATTTTTTTTGAGAAGGGGTGTTTCAAGGCAAATAACCCTCCAAGGAGCATTCATTTTCAAATCAGTAACACACAAGTATGGCTAACTCACAAAACAGCAGCCAGTTATATATACAGATTTCAATGAGGCTTTTAGGAGAAACAATGGGGCTGGTTTTAAGGGTGGTTGGCCTGCTGAAGTGCATTTCTCTGCACAGATACAATGCTGTAGTGCTGAATGGATTCAATAGTGCTGTCTCAAACATGGCCAAGAGTGTCTGGAAGTGGGTGGAGGTAGAAAGAGCTAGTGGGACTCTTCTTGTGGTTGGCTCAGGCTGCCTCCTCCAACCCTTTCTTTGCCCTGGCAGGGGCAAAGGTTTCCTTCCCCTTTCCCTCTGTGACAAGTGTCCTTCTCTGCATGAACAATCCCCATCTGGAAATAATAGAATGACATTTTTAAAAATGTGGGCTTAAAAAATTCAGGCATAACTTTGTCTGAACGAGATGTCTGGGTGGCAGAAGACTCTCCTAAGGGAAGTGAGTATATCTTGGTACCTCGGCTATTTGAAACTGGGAAGGAAAAATACATACAGGGATAGAATATAATGCAGGAATCAATCCTGCCTTGGCCTCTGTAAGGAAAACAAGTGACCTTAATGATCTATTCTCTCTCTAGAGCACTCACAGAGAAAGCTGTGCTCGCTCCAATTCAGCTGTGTGCCCAGCACATAACACAATGGACCTCACTCCTCGGGAAGCTCTAAGTGCCACTGGAATAAAAATAAACAAGTCCTGCACAAGATGGTGAGGGCACCAGCAGCCTACAAAAAGCAGCTCTTGGGGGCCACACAAAGTCTTGGAGTGGGGGGTTGTGCAGCAGGAGAATTTACGTAAGGAAATTCACTTCCCCCGTTGAAAGATACACTTCAGTTCAAAATGCACACCTCCCTTTTTGCCAGTGCAAATTTCACATGCACATTCCTATCTATGTCAAAATAGAAACACAATGACTGCAAGCTTATGGGTGACACCACTGAACAATGCCATAAAATGCAAGACATGAGACAGAAATTCATAAATAGCTGCAGGCCATGATCTGCTCTCGACTGTTTTTGTGCTGCTCCGTTAATACTAATAGGAGTTAAGTGTGCAGAATAAAGTGACAGCTATTGCCCCTCAGCTCTGCCAGCAGTTCTTAAGGTCCAGCCAGCACTTCTTGGTGCTACACTGCCCCTGGACTCTGGGGAAGAGCACAGTCCATCTGCTCTAACACCGTGCAGGCTGGTTTTAGGGCTCCTGTCTCCAGTCTCACTATGAGCTGTTGTAACATGAAAGCAACAACAGCAGTAATAGCACAATCCTGGTGTGCTCACACCTTTTTCAGGAGAAGAATACTTTGACAGAGCTTTGAAATGGAAAATGGTGCTAAAAGGTGGATTTTGGTGTCTTTTGGTGAAAAATATCCTTGAAATTTTTTAGCTGAGAAGCCTCAGACAATACAGGCATAGGACTACCATGGTAGTGTTATATCCCAGCCATCTCATGGTTTCGGGGTTTTCTGGGGGAGGAATGGTAATATTGTTTTTCTTATTGGTGACATTTTCCATTACCTCTCTGGGTTCTGAGAAGGAAATTACAAACGCTGCAGGAACAGCCTGGGGATAGTCTGTTCTCTAGGCAGTAAAAGAAATGACAATGATCTATTGTACTGGAGAGTTCTCAGGATGTGCCACTCTCCCCTTACCAAATTTCTAAAAGCCAGGCAGCTAATATACTCCCAGTGGCACAGAGATGATGTTCAGCTAACCTCTCCTTCTAGCTGCTCCTCTGTTCCTAGTCCACATTTTCCAAACCATTTTCCAATGTGTGTTGAAATAAATTTTTAAATACAGCTCACCTAAACTTCACTCCAGCCTGCACTGCTGGAGTTCCTGTCAACTTCAGATGCATGGAATCAGGCCAGCTGCAGGAAGTTGCCACCGTGTGAACCACTTGGAGCTTTTATTCCTCCTAAGGTTTGTAACACATAAGTGTGTGTTCACACATGCAGAAAAAAGCATCTTCTGTCTGATCCACCTTAGAACAGATCACATTTGGATGTTTTGCACACTGGGCTGTCCTTGCTCTGCTGCCAGCTCAGAGCTGAAGCAGTGTGGGAATGAGGTTGCCCTGCTGCTCCCTTTGCTAGTTCTTTGCTTTGCCAGCCCCAGCTCAGTCCCACACCATCACAGGCCTTGTAACCTTAGATTTTTATGCAAAAGAGCCTAGATTTTTATGCAAAAGCAACCAGCAACACTCATGGGCTTGGGGCACTGTGCAGACCACCACCCCTTGAGGGGTTCTCAGGGACCTCAAAAGAGACAGACACTGAGACACAGATTTACTGCTAAGTCAAAACTCAAGTCAGACCTGCAAGGTAGATTTGCTTTTAATCCACAATTTAAAGGGAGTGATTTCTCCCTCTTGCCCTACTGTGCTGCCCACTGTGCAAGCTGGGCTCTAGAAGCAGAACTTGAACCTTACTGTGCCTTTTGAAAGAAAATATCTGAGGGCCTCTTTTATCTCTTTATTAATAGGTTTTTACTAATCCTCTATTCATTGATGTCCATTATAAGATTATACAGCTAAAATTAAGTTAGTACATACAGTATGTCTACAATGAACTCAATAATTGTGTGTTTCCAAAGAAAAAAAATTGTTCAATAATTATGGCCGAGATCAGCAACTGGCATCACAGTCTTTGTTGCTGAAATGTGGCAGCATTTCTTTGCCTGCACAAGTTAAACCCCCAAATCAAGGTGGTTGTGCTCTCTTGGAGGAAAGAGTAAGAAGTGAGTAGCATGCACAGGGTGCAAACATGCATTTTGAGGAGGAATCTAAAGCCCCAAGCTGGCACCATGATAAGTGTGGTGTCAGGAGCCATTCTCAGAGAAGAGATGTGTTAGCAGCTCTATTCAAGGTTTATTTCTATCAATAGGATTTGATAGATGGCAGCAGGTCAGGCAGGCCAAGTGGTCCAGGGCACTGCTGCTTTTTTATGAGGAGGTACATTTGGGTGATGCTGAGTTAGTTACTTTAGTTTATTTTGTATTCAGGGCCCATTATCAGGCTTGACTGATACAGGAGACTCTCATGCTTCAGCCATGAGAAGATGAAAAGAGCATGCCTAGTGTATTCCTCCTGCCTGGTCATTACACAGGTAGGGAAAATCTGGTTACAAGTGCTCATGTGAGGAACCTCCAGGAAAGGCAAAAGTTCAGCATAAAAACGGACAGCTAAATACAAGAGAGAAGTTAATTTTTCCTAGAAAAGTCAATACATTATACTTCAACTGTTGCATACTGTGCTGAGCAGGTAAATTTTAAGAGCTTTACAGGAAACTTGTTTGTAACTAAAACATCTTTTTGGTTTTCAAATCTTTCCCCTGTTTTCACAAGTTTTCCAAAGTAATTCCCTGGTGCTGACTGGCTGGTCCTGCTCTGCCTGCCTTTGCTGCTTATAAAACAATTCTCCTGGGGGCTGTCAAAGCACAGGGGCACATCTGCAGCCCCTGCTCAAGCAAAACTCACCTTGGTTCACCCACACCTCACAGAAACAAGGTCTGCAGAACCTGGCCTTCCCTCACAGCCAGGGCAATACGGCTCATTAAAAGGGGAATCACTGAAGGAGCTGCTCCAAAGAAGCCAACAATGAGAACTTCACTCCATCTGTGTTTATAGGGAGTGAAACTCTGCCCTCTTCAAAGCCAGGGACATAATTGACTCTGCCGTACAGAACCAGAAATTTCACATTTTAAATAGATTTGATATGATCTCTGCAGATGCCTAGAAGAGCTGCAGGACCATCACAAATGATTTCCCTCTCTGAATATGATACATTGAGCAGACTCATGCCACTCACATCAGCTGTGCTTCTTCACAAATCCAATCTTCCCCTTTTATGTCCCTGGTATATATATCAGACATGAATAGGTCTGGATTTTATTTTCTGCTCCTCCATTTATCCTTGCATTTGGAATAGACACTGACAACTCCCAGACCAAAAGTTGACCTTGATACAGTGCTTCCAGACTTTAAGCTGGGGGTTCTGCTTAAACACCACCTACATTTGTCTCAGTTACATTCTGCTACACAATATTTTGCTTTCATTCTGGATTTTTTGTCAGCAACGCAGGGGATGCAGAGCACCACAGACTGGCTAAAGAGCCCCTTAAAAAGAGAATTTCCCCTTGGAACAGTAGGGAAGGCATTCCCTCCCAAAGCCATACAAAAAACCTAAAAACCTTCTAAAAACCACAGAGCCTCCTAAAAACCATTGAAGAGCAAACAAGGAAGGAGTGGATCAGACCAGGCATGTCAGGGCCAGGGCAGGTCTGGGTCCTGCTCTGCATGGCCTGGAGGATATTTCCCTTTCACTCAGTTCCTCCATGAGGATGGTATCTGCTCCATCCAAAGATCAATGCTTTTCTGTGGATGAATTTTACACCTTCTGAATTAAAAAAAAAAAAAAAAAAAAAAAAAACCAAAAAATAACCTCCCAAAAATTACAAAAAAACCCACAAAACCAAACAAGATCAAAACAAAAAAAAATAAAATACCCAAACCAAACAAAAAACCTCAACAAAACAAAACAAACAAAACCCCAAACAAACAAAAACCCCAAACTATAAAACCCTTCCAGAGCCAAGAGTAAATGATGTAAAATTTAAATAAGAACTAACCATTTGGTACTTTGAGGGCTGTATTTTAGGAATACAGGGAAAGGGACACTGAGTTCAGTACCAGGGCTGCCTGGAGCCAGCATTTCCCCCCCTGTCACCGTGCTGGTGCTGGCAGTGCCTTGAGACAGCCTGCCAAGGTAAGGCTGCACAATTACTGGAGCTTAACTTTTACAGCCATAAAGTGTCAGATGGTGATTTGCAGTTCCAGGATTGCTCTAAATATTCTTTATTCTTGTCCTACCACTCCAAAATGTGGAGCAATTCAACGCCTAGCAGGTAGCTGGAGCTCCCAGTTTCCCTCCTTATGATTGCAGTGACCCAATGAGATGTTGTGGCACTGTGTTTAACAGTGCTGGTGAGCACTAAATCCCCTGCCACTCCAGTATCTGGAGCGACATTCATGCAATAGCCATTCTGAACAGTGGATCAACTTGAAAAAAAGAAAGGCAAATACTTTCTTTCCTATATCCATGAAAAGAAAGGGAGATGAAGTCCTTTTATTTCATGTTGCTGGCTATAAACCAGCCCAGCCTTCATAATCACACACAGAGACAGAGCAGAGAGGGATAAACACAAGTGATGTGTGTCTCTGTTTGTAGGAAAGGGGGAGTACCAGAAAAACAACTAGGAAAAAATCCATTATGAAAATATTTTACATTCTGTCAGCTTTTGCCTTTGTCAGGGAAGAAGTAAAAAGGCAGGAGAGCATGATATTAAGATGCCACTACCTAATAATTTCTTGATAATTGCCCTTCAAGAGCAAATGACAATGAAATGAGTAAGGTAGAGCTTTCACCCACTCTATCCTGATTTAGGCAGCATGCTTTGGTACACACTTCCTTTGAGTAAACAGTACCTATAGTTATACAGGATCTATTCTCCCATTGATGTGCCAGGGATTTATGTAGGTGAGCCCCATTAATGTTAATGGAAGTTATGTGTGTAATTCCCCTTTTTCAGCAATGAGAGAATAGACCTTTATGTTTCTAAGGTAATTACAGCCTTAGCTCTGCCTAGGCTGTTCTCCCCACCCTCCCCCCTTTGATAACTTCCTTGCTTCCCTCCCCAGCATTGACTCTGGGAGAAAAAAAAAGGGATAAATTCCTCCATTCAGGAAGGAAAATTGGAGAAATAGCTGAAAGGTGAAACAAATGTAACTAGATCCACTCATTGTGTGAAGGAAATGCAAATACAGGAAGCCAATCCACATCTGCTACCTTTGCTGTGCTTTTGGGGGACAGATGTAGATTGATTTTCCCTAAATTGTGTATTCACTGGGTATTCACTGTTTTCTAGGCATGTAGGTTATTTAGAAAGAACAAGGGTGGATTTTCTGGGTACTTAATTGTTAAGCAGTTTTAGAAAAACTACACGTTTTGATTCTGCCAGACTTTTGCAGAAAAAGGTGAATAGAGATTTTTGGAGTAGGAATTAATTGATTCACAAAACTGCTGTTATCATCTGAATCTGAGCTGGGGGATGGTGTATCCCATGTGAGAGATTAAACATTCTGGAGTTTTGTGAGACCTCCTTTAGGAGGTTCCTCAGCCCTGGGTTCAAGGCCAGCAGGTTTCAGAGGGTGTGCTGTAGGGCCAGGACCCCCCAACAGCCCTCTGAGATTTTAAACATTACGTTTGTGTTCTGTTCCCGATTAAGTGACAGATTTTCTCTGAAAGCCACGTGCCAGCTTTGTATTGAACCTCCTCATTTCTAAAACACAGATACAAGTGCTTCCCATTTGGAGTAGGGTGGTAGTAGAAGTTTATACACCCAGAGCGTGCAGAGAACACCTGTAATATTCTATTGCTTCATCTTTCTGGGTATTTCTAAATAAAATGATGGTAGTAGTATTCTGCATCCTTCTGAGGAGGTCAGGTCAGCTGTGCAGTCCTGCTGCCCCTGTTTTGGTCCCTGGCACTGCTCTCCAGAGCTGGCCCAAGGCCCTCACTGGGGATGGGGGCACTGGGGGTCCCTGAGTGCCTGCCTGGGGCTGGGGGAGGCCCCTGGTGGCTCTGAGCTCGCTGATTCTCTGCTGCTGCTGCTCCTGGGGTGCCTTTCTTCCCCCAGCACAGCAGCTGGCACCTCGCTCAGCACGGCCCCTCCTTCCCAGCCCGGCGTTTGCTGCTTGCTGGCATTGACAAAAAGGGGAACAAGGGCATTTCCTACACCCTGGAATCGTGCTGCCCTCCCCAGCTCTGCTCTGCTGGAGCCTCCGGCCACAGAGGTGTGTGGAGTGAGCAGCATCCTTTGAGTGCCAGTGTAAACAGGTGTGAGTGTGGTTGTGATTTCCACCAATGCCCCTCAAGAGCCTCAGATGTTAATTCAAAAGCAAAAGCTGCAACTATGGAAATTCCTGGAAGCTCTGCAGCAGAAAGCTCAAAGTTTTGTGGGTGCAGCAACAATGCCACCTCATGCTCTCACTCATTTTTCATTTTTTCCCCTTTTGTTCAAATTCTTTGCTTAATCTCTTTTTTCCCAGTTATTACAGAATTCAAGGGGGACAGATGGGTGCCCATCAGGATCAGGCCCTCATTTAGGAATCCTTCTATTTTACTAATCTCCTGCAAAAAGGAGTTGTATACTCTTGTGGTTCTCTGCCACCTGGCAGGGATAACAGAAAATATCCAACAGTGTCTTATGGGCTCACCCAGAGTTTAATACCCCTCCTGCCACATCAGGAAAAGAAAGGAGGAGTGGGTGGAAACTTTTTTTAAAGTATCAAATCAGTCAAAATGCTGATTTATTTTCTTAAAAGCTTGGTGGAGATTAACCCCTGTGACATTTACAACACTGGATTACAACATTAACTGGATTGAAGTACCACTAGAGCTGGAAATGTGAGGGGGAGTGGAGGGAAATTATTGGAATGGGGAGAAAAAAAAATTTGACATATTCACCATACACTCACCTCCCAAAAGAGGAAGGAGTGGTTTTCAGAGGCTGCTTCTCTCCCTTTTATATATTTTTTTAAGTGCAGGAATACTGAGAGGAAAGTACAGATCCACACACACCAGCAGCAGCTCATAAGCAAGACTTCATCTGAAAGCTTCCTCTGAGCAGTCCAGTGAAAAACAAGAACCATTTGGTGCCCTGGAGCAGTTAATTTTAAATTCCCTTGAAAAATAAATACTATTTTTTAACGTTTCTAATGACCTGCTCTGGTTTCCAGGGACAGTTTGAGGTAAGGTTTGTCTTCTGCTCTGACCCTGTGCAGTGCCAGAGAAGCTTGCAGAGCTGGGGGAGACACAGTGGGGTTTGCAGCAGGATTTTTTGGGTTAGTTTGTCCAGCCACTTCTGCTGCCTCACTTCAGGCAACTTGAGGGCTGTTCTATAATGAGGACTCACATGGATGACGCTGGAACAAGCCCTGCTCACCTGACTCATGTGAATAATCAGCTCAGTTCAGGAGACAGAGCATTATTCACCTGCAGATCACTCACAGACTGAGGTCTAGGTCTGACTCTGACTCATTTTTTTAATTAAAACTCCTCAAAAATGCCTCCTTTTCAACCAGCAGATGCTCTGTGCTTGCTGAGCAGCTCCTGCAGCACATCTTAGGGGGTGCACATAGAGACACTCACCCAAACCCTGTCTCCCTGCATCCCTTTGCGTTCCTTCCTGCCTTTGCTTTCATTGCAAAATAGTTATTTGAAACAGAAATAAACCCATAAAACAGCCAAAATTATAAAATATGTCTGTATGCTTTAAAAAGACAAATACATTTTGGGAAAAGAAATGTTATCAGAATTTTAACTCTGCATTGACGTTTTAACATTTCCCTTCATTTAACTTTTCTGCTTCCAAGGGAATTTTTTTTTAGCTTGATCATCTTCATTTTCATTCATTTTTAAGGTGTTTTTATGGTCCCACTTTATTTCTGATATATATATTTCTGAGATATATATTTCTGAGATATACCTTACCATAACATTTTCAAGCAGCTGATCCTGAAAATGCCATGCCAGAGACAGAGTAATTTTATCATGATGAGAGCAGTGAATCAGGCATTCAAATCAAAAATGAACCTTGAGATAACTGACCAAGATGAAATTCTGACAGCTACCCTTTCCTAATTTGGCATTAAAATATATTTATATTTTTCTATGAGTCTGGAAAATGCCAACAGTGTGATTTGCAAACTTCAGCTGCCCAGAAGTGCTTTAGGAGGTCGGCAGGAGAATGCAGCACTTTTTGCTGTTCTCTCCAAATGGATACTCCACATTTCTTAGGCGCTTTGTGTTCGGGGGCTTGGTTTGTTTGTTTTACAATAATTGTGCAAGAATCATGGCTTTGTCTTACCTTCCAACTCTAACCATGGGCCCCTGTTCTTTGAGCAGAAAATCTCTGCTGATTAAGGAATCCAACATTTTATATGCCCTTTTTTCCTCCCCTTGCACTGCAAAAGCTCATGAAAAAGTACATCTGAGCAGTTGTTCTTTGGTGAAAGAATTGCTACTGTAGCTTTTTTTCTGTGTACATTGGTGTGCTATGGAAGCTTTTATTACTGGGTTTTTGCATTCAACACCTTGAAACACTTCCATGAAAAGAGTCTCCTAAGTGTTTTGTCCTTGCCTAGAGCAGTGTCTAATGAAAAATAATCATTATGAGCGAATTCGGAGACGAAAATGTACCAAATATATCCTACCCAGAAACTTGCCTTCAGCAAAATTATAATAATACACACAGACTGTATATCTATCTACTTTATCAGGCTGTGGGAGGCAAACTCCTTTGACCTATGAAGTTGATCTGTGAACTGTGTCAAAAAATTCAAAACCTCACGGTTGAGGTTTGTGCATTCTATTAGCATAATTTACCACCCAAGCTGTAAATGTACATTTTGCACAACGGCATGCTGGACAGATAGCATTTTACAACTTCCTAAGGGGGAGTGTTTGTATCTAACATTTCTTGTGTACATTTGATTATAAGTTTGCCATAATAGCTGCCCTTTTTCCCTCTCCCTGTCCTCCCCGTCCTCCACCCCTGCCCCTGCCCTGATTGCTCTGGAAGTCCCTAATAAAAAAATGTCCTCTCTCCTTCAGGTCCTGGATGCTTGTTTGTGACACATAACGGGCCAGCAGAATCCGTAGGGAAACTAACTTTGGGCTGGATTTAGCCAGCTCCTCCAGGGGAGGACAGAAAAAGGGATGTCAGAGCCTTGGGTTGTGTTTGGGTTCCTTCAGCTCTCCGAAGCAGAGTTTGTGCATTGGGAACAACAAAATGGAAGAAAGATCCAAACCTGAAGCTGAAATATAAGAATATCTTGGTTTGTTTTGTTTTTTTTTTTCTTTTTGGATGTGTGTGTGTGTGTGTGTGTGTGTGTGTGTGTGTGTGTGTAAAGGGTGTTTGTAGAGCTTACTTCATGGTTGCTAAAGCTTTGTATGACCAATTCAGAATCAGCAAGATGATGTGTGCCATCCCCCCCTCTGCCCTAACCCCTCTGGCTACACCCTCCCCTCTCCTCTCTTTTTCTTTTTTTTTTTTCTCTCTCTCTCTCTTTTTTTTTTTTTTTTTTTTTTTTTTAATTCCTGAAATTAAAATGTGTTGGAATGCTCAGTGCTGCTTTTCACTCTCTTTTCAATGGGCCCTTTAGTTTTTCACACCAAGGTGTCCTTTGGGGTGCCAGGTCAGGCTACCAAAACAGCTTCTAGGAGGGGATTAGGACCAATTAACATCTTTGTACACAAAAGCCACTGGCAGCTGAACAGGCGGCCTGGTGGCCTGCTCGGGAGCTGCATTTTAAATAGGGGCCTTCTGTACTTGAGCTCAAGTGGGAAGAGGCGGAGAAAGTTTTTATTTATAATTGAAAATGCTGCTCCTGGATAAAGTCTAATGAAAGGCAGAGTGGTGTTCAAAAGTATCTAACAAATACCATTTGAATATTGGCCTTTATTGTATGATTTCCATCAAGGATAGCATAACAATATAGTCATTTCTCCTACATATTGAGATGAAGTGATTTTTCTTGTAGAGGAAAACAGCTTCATCCACACAAAGTGTCGGCCCTTCTGGTTTTCATTTCATGTTTTAAATTCAGCTTTATATTGAAGATGCCTGGTAGGATGGCTACTCAGGAGTGATATATTTCCATAAATCTGTTTTTGAAGAGAATTCTGCCCTTCATTTACCTGATCCAACAAAGCTCAAGTCCATGGAAGAAAACAAAAACAGAGAGTTTAAGTATATGCATCAGGATGGAGGAGGAGGGAGTTGTACACGGAATCACAGTGTTTCATATGAGTAAATTTGCATTTATAACCCTTGGGTTTGTGCAAAGGGGAAAAAAAAATAAAGAGCTCCAAGTCTGAAGTGCTGAATTCAGCTGAGTCAGACCCTTAGCAAAGGTAATGGCCTTAGCAGCCTGGCCCTGGGTGCTTTGCACCTGACTTAATATCTTTACTTCTGCTCTGCTTTGTTTTTGGTGCATATCACTTCTAAATCATCACTCCTGCAATCTGATCAGGCATTAAAGCAAAGGGAAAGGGAAAGAAATATATGGTGTGAGAATTACTGTGGTATGGAACCTAGCAATTTACAAGGGCTCGTAAGTGGGAGTTGTGCGAGCTCGCAGCGATGCCGCAACACTGGTAATAAAACTGATTTCTGTGTTTTGGGGATGAGATGCTTTCAAACACAATATTTCTAATCACTGCACAAGCATTCCTCCTCCCACTTTCGTAGCAAAATAGTAATAATAGGACGCTTCTGTGTACTTTCAGCACTCGGACAGAAAAGTAATTTCCAGGAGTTTTCTAACTGTGTGTATGGCTGGGGAAAGATTCATGGCAGGAAATAACTGCACAAATGTGATAAGTTCACTGGGCAAGCGGGTACTGACATCCTGATTGATATGATTTCAAATGAAGGAATTGCAAGGTGGAAGGATGGTGCACAGAAGCTTTAGAGAGGCTTGCAACTGGCTGGCAGAAAGTAAATGAAAGGGAGATGAGAACTTCAGCCAGCCTGTGCTGGCTTGGCAGCACTGCTGCACATGAAGGATGCAGACTGCTAGAACAGCACTGGAGGAGTCCTTTGCCACTGTTTTTTATTCACATATTTTTGGTGAGCAACAAAAATATGGATTTCTCTCTGGGCTGACGTGAACAGAAAAACCCTAATCACGATCATTTTCAACCTCCTGGTTTATACAAATAAAGGGAGATTCCACTTAGCGCGATGTTCTGCAGCAAACATGAATACACTCGCTATGTGTGGCTTTGCTCCTTCCTACCCCCTCTTTAGTTTCAGATACTGTATTGTATTTCTTCCGACATGTTGATTCTACCTCATGTTAAATGGTAATTGGCAGTAGTATAGGTGGGGAGAGAAACATTGTTATATTTTGTTCATTTTTCACACTTCAGCAGTTATTCCTTTCTCTCCGCGGCTGTACGCTTATTAGTGTATGAAATGCAGGTGTGTGGGAAATGGCAAGCACACATTGACAGGTTATTTTGTTGGCCACTGCCTAATTAGTAGCATAGTGGATGCACCCTGCTAAGCTTTAGTGTGGTGCAGTAGAGCTGGTCTGTTCTAATTTCCTCACAGCTTTGATATTCAGCAAGAGATTGACGGTTAGCACAAAGAGCCAAAGCGCGACGGAGGCCTGCAGAAACAATGGCCCTTCTTGCTTGTAGACACCACAGATGTGAGAGAAAGCTGACTAAAAACAATTGGCCGACACTGTCTAATTGTCTCCAATGTCAGCATCATTAATGTTTTCCCATGTAAAAAGTAAAAGGCCAAGGTTGTATCCTCCCTTTATTTTGAGTCACATGATTATGTAACTTACTGAGATTCAGATTAAGTGTTAATTGTATTTGTGCAATAAAGAAACTGAAGCTACCTTGAATTTAATGAATATGTACTTAATTAATTTTGACAGCCTTTATCTTTATTACCTATTGAATAATCACAATCAGAATTAATAACATTTATAGGCAATTAAAATTACAGCCTATTTAATGATAATATATGTTTACATCTTTTGCTGAGATACAAATTATGAATACTTATTAGCAAAGAAGTTGTTTCCCTGCCAGGAGGGTTTCTTGTCTGTGTTAACAGCAACAAACAACAATAATCAGTTCAATGTGTAATAGTGCCTTTCACATCAGACAATCTCCCAAAGCACTGCACAAGGGCACATGAGAAAAGGCTTCGTGGAATTTAAAGGTAATCACTAAATGGCAAAAATTGTAGTGTGCCTGGAACAAATGCTTCAAAATTACATGCAATAAGGCAAGGCCAACAACATTTGAGTAGTTTCAAAGCTTTATTTTCTCGCAGAAAAAATAATGAGAATAAAAAGAGTCCATTGAGGATGCAACACCAAACTCTTTGCTGACCCAATAATATCAGACCAAATATTCAATATCTCCACTGGTACCAGCATGGCTAGAAGCCTTTTGGCTCTGAGATCTTACATTGAAATCCTACAGAAGAAGCACAGACACAGCTCTGATTCTACCAGTGCCCCAAGAGTAGGCAGCTTGATGTGAAAGAGAGTAAATCATACAAATAAAGATGCTTTGGAATAGTGAGTCCTCTCTGCCACTGTCCAGAACTAGTAGGGGGTTTTTGCAAAATTAAGAAAAAAAGGAAATAGATAGTCCAACGAAAGAAGGAGGTTCAGGCCTCGGGTTTGACAGGTGTGACTGGAACCACCAAACGCAACAGAGAGAACCCAAGTGGTGCATGTGCCCACAGAGGTGCTGCACACACCTACACTCACAGGCTCACTGTGTCTGTCTGCACAAGCCATTTTATTCTTTGGATGTTGTTTTCCAAACATCTCTCCTTTGTCTTTGTCCCACCCCACAGCCATTGTCCTCTGAGAGCTGCACAACTTTCACCAGATGCTGGAACCTTGCAGAAGCCAGCTCAGGAGAGAACTGGGTCTGATACCCATGGACCACGAGAAACAAGCAGCCACCTCACCAGGCCTGAACACATGGCAGTGTGGTAAATCCCTGTGAAGGGTTCAAAAGATGCAGGTCCAGACTCTCATGCTCAGGATGAGCTTTGCTTTCCCAATCTGCCGTCCCTCGGTGCCCACCTTGATTTTGCAGGGAGTAGTTTCTTTCTCACTTCTGGCCCCAAATCATCACGCACAGCCACTTGAAAAACCTATATCAGCAAAGTAATATTGAGTGCCTAAAATCTCCGTGCAGGAGGGAGCAGGGGGCTGGGTGACAGCTGGGTGACACCCATGTCTCACTCCCACTGCCCAACACATAGGATGGTTCACACTAATTTTAAAAAGCAACCAAATACAACCCCAAAAGATAAAATGGGCACTGAAAACAGGTAAGGGGAGTACTTGTGGAGGATTGGGTTTTGAAACATAGCTAAAGTTTGTTCTTTTGGTAGGAAATTCAGTGTAATCTGTACACAAAACTAGCAAGATGCACCATAGCCCTTGTGTTGTTTCATGTATTTTGAAAGTTAAAGAGAAGCCCTAAAACTACAATTATTTCTGTCTCGAACCACAGTGTACCTAAGAAACACCAAGGGCCACCTCCATGGCTCATCAAGATGACCTAGCCCTGAGCAGAAAGCTTATAAGCCAGGCTGAGCCTGCTGACCCTGGGGACAGTGATTTATTCCTGGACTTCCTTTGTTTATCAGCCCAGATTCAGCCTCTGTAACACCTTCTGAATGGTCAACCACTAGAAAACAGCACTGCCTTCAAGGTAAGATTCTGCCAACTCCCTTCTTGCACAGCGAGACAAATGACCAGTTACTGCTGGGCACTGACAGAACCAATAAACAATACATCATTTAGAACAGCCACTGTGCATGAAATCATTATGTTATATTATAAAATCAATCTCTATATATTGTTATGTTATTTGTTAAGCTGTGAAGTGCATAAACAGTAGTTTCACCACACTGATTGCCTGCTGCATTCTCTTTATTCCAATGCAAGATCTGCCTCTTAAAGCCCATAATTCATCAACTTTATTACACTTAAGACATTGACTTCTCTTTTCCATCAGGCATGAGGAAGTGAATCATTCATCCTTTATGCAGCTGTGTGCTTTTAAAGCATCTTTTTTTTAAAAAAAAGTGAACTTGGTTGTATTTAAGATAATTGGGAGCTCAAAGCCAGATTCTTTCAATCTAGGGCTGAACATTAACCTTTCCTGCACTGCAAAGAGGACGCAAGGAGGCTGTGCTACTCACAGAGCTACTCAGAGGGTGCAAACAAGGAGCAGATCCTGCCTGTAGCAGAAAGTGACCAGTGAGTCCAGGGCTTGTTTGACTTCTGATGGAACGACAGCCAAAGGTGAGACCCTGGGGATGGTTCTACAGCTGATTATATTCAGGGATTTGGGGTTTTTTACTCATTATAATGTGCTGGAGTTCAGTCCTAGACAAGCAGGTAATTTTCAGATATTGTTGCAGTTGGAACTACAGGGATATGAGAGCTGGAACTTGCCATAGAGCAGAGGCACATGTGGAGGGACATGCCTTGATGAGCAGCCATGGGACATCCCCAGTGCTCCCTCCTGTGTGCCACAGCAAACATGGGATGGGCAGGGCCTGCAGCACAAACGCACTGCTTACAGCACAGCCGTGGGCACCAGCTCACTGAGCAGAGCTGCCCTGCATTACTGGCCCAGGCACAGCATTTGTTCTTGCTGCAGAACATATTCCAATTATCCTTTTCTCAGATACCACCTGCCTTGGAAGCCAGGATTCCATTAATCATGGTTTACATTAATAAATGTGAGGTATCAGCTTGGTTTTCCTCGATTCATTTACTGGTAAAGGATAAACTCCAGGGCTTTGCAACTTGCAGGGCATTTTCTCTTCCTTGTCATGGCAGGGTGAGCAATGTACTACTGAATTACTTGTTTGAAGTGAAATTATGCCCTTATAAACTCCCCTTGCTCTCCTCAGAGACTTTCAGTGGCTGCACAACACACCCTGCTGCAGCCATACCTGACAACAAAATGACAGGGGGTGAGCACTTGGAAAAAATGTGGTCATAAAAAAATCACAGGTTTTGTCTGAAGTGTACATCTACAGGAAAAAGGTCCCTATTAGTGCAGGACATTTAAAGAAGTCTTTAGCAGTGTCTTCACAATCTGCTTTGGGAGGCTCTGATCCCCAGATGTTGCTGCAGAATACAGAAACTAGGAGCTTCTGTACCTAATAAATCCTAAAGTTCTCCTTGAAAACCATTGGGATCTTTGCACTGTACAGATTACACTGAATTTCCTACCAAAAGAACAAACTTTAGCTATGTTTCAAAACCCAATCCTCCACAAGTACTCCCCTTACCTGTTTTCAGTGCCCATTTTATCTTTCCATTCAATTTTTACCTGAATGCATTTTGTTTAACTTAATAAAAGGAATTTTCAATAAATGGCCCTGTTTCATCCATTGCTATGGTACCCATCAGGGAGATCAATAAATGAAGCAAATCTTAGTAGAAATAAGGAGGCCAAGGAAAAAAAAGTAGGTGAATTTTGCAGTTTCATTCACTCAGATAATGGCAGCCTGCAGTAATGTATGCAAGAACAACAGTATTGACTTGTAATCCATTATGAACCAAGGTGTTCGCTTTGCTGCACGGTCCTGCTTTCATTTTTTAAGATTTCCCAGTGGCTTTTAGTACTTTACATCTTCATTAAGGATTTTAAAAGCAAAGATCCTTGCTTACGTTTGAAATACTTTCCTGGTGCTGTGATGAAGCACAGCTAATGGATTTCTGAATGCCATTTTCATTATAATATTTTTATAAGACCCCTTTTTTTCTCTATTATTACATTTGCTTTTGTAAAATGGTTGAGACTGCTCATCATGTACTTTAGGTCCTTTAAATATTGCTCCTGTTTACCATCATGGGAGGCAGTTGGTATTTTATTCATATAAGAATAAATATTCCAGTTTGTATTTGGCAGCTAAGTGAGCTTTTGCAGAATTACATTTATCCCTGGGATGGGTTAGGCCATCCTTCAGTAAGAATCAGCAATGCAGTTAAATTTAAACTATATTCATGTAACATTGGCAGAGGCATTAGTCAATGCAGTCTTCATATTTAAAAGTGTCCAGGGTTCCATAATTCCATAATTCCATAACAGTAAACTTGACTGCATGGGATAAATGATATTTAGAGCAGCTGAAGCACTGAGAACCTCCCTGTGGTCAGTCTGTGAGCAAAGGGAGGATGGAGCAATGCAGTGTCCCTGCACACAGAGACACCTGCTAAGAGGAGGCTCCTGCTCTCAGCTCTGAGTTGCTGAGACACATTTGTCTGAATTTAGGCATTTTGGGTCATTCTCTGTTCCCAGGCAGGAAGATCTCCCACTCAGACCTTCCTGCTGGTCTACAGACATAAAGATGCCCTTTATTTAATCAATCAGAATTTATTTAATCAGTCAGACCTGACTCCAGTCCAGCCAGACTCCACCAGCCCAAAAGCCTCTGCTGGGGCTGCTTTGCTCCAGCCTCTTTAGGCAGCCCTGCAGCTCAGCTAAGGGCTGAGGGCTCAAACCTCCCTGATCCACACAATCCAGGAGCTGTGAACAATCCCTCCACCACTGCTGGCTGTGTTGGACTTCTTGGTGGCTGCTCCAAGGTGTCCACTCACCCCCGGAAAGCACAGTGCTGGATTCTCTCCTGACAAAACCAAGAGGGAAGGCAACTGAGCTGGTTATAACACCACAATTTCAATGGCAGGCTCTCTCTCTGTCACTGTCCTTCCTGCACTAATCTCTCGTGATTTGATTTCATGGGAGGCAAGACCTAACTGTTGTTCCTTTGATGTATTTCTCCAAGTTTATGTCAATAGAGATGCACTTGTACTTTAATAATCTAAAATGAGTGTGGTTCCTGGCTGCCCAGGACACTGAGCAAAGAAGACTATGAAGAATGACTGCTGTATATATCAATAATGTTAAGATATAGAGGTTTATTACAGAGCTTTTGCAATGTTTTTTTCACAAGGGTTTTTCAGTCATTTCTGCCCCAGTATGTCAACAAGCTGACTCAGAGGCTCAGGATTTGCTCCAATGGGTAGAAGTCAAGGAAAGAAAAGCATTTCTTGAGATTGATGTGTGTTATATTCTGCCTTAATGCATCTTTTAGCTGACCTGTCAGAAATATTTCAGACCTATATATCCTGAAAATCTTATTTCAGTTCATCTGTGATATTTGTGCTGATAGCTCTCCTCTCTTGGCCCAATGACAACAATGCTTTATAGAATTCCTGCATAGCTAAAAGCAGATGCTACTCTTATGAGGGCGATGAATCCCACGTGTTGAATGTGCCAAAGCAAGGACAAAAGGGCCAGAGTCATGAGCTCAAGGTCTGCTGACAGGCAAAAGGAAATGGGAAAAAAACAGCAACAGAGGCAGTCTAATGACAGCACTGGTACTGCCTCCTTTGTACCAGTCTGTGCATTATCTACTGAAGCTGACTATTTTTGGGGTGGGGGGAGGGACTGGGGTGGAGAGGTTCAGCTGTATAGTGCCTGCAAGAGTTTTTTAAAGCAGTTGGGATGATGAGCACAGGGTTCAGCCAGGGTTGCTCGGTGCCACTGCAGTGCAGACGGACTGAATAGAGCCCTGAGCAATTCCAGGTATGAAATCCCACAGCTCCAAAGGGTGGCTGGTGGGCTTCGTGAGCAGAGGGAACTGCAACCTGGAAAACACCTGATCAGTGCAATGTTTTCCATTGGCTGAGCAGCTGAAAGAAATAAGAGGGCAGAACTGCAGGGGAAGACAAAGTGCACACCAGAATGTTGAGTTCCTATGCTAAATACTGCCCACCTCACTGTAAACTCATTCCTATTGGGATTTGACCTACTCTTTGTTTAATATTTCCCCTGCTACTCCCTTTTTCATACATTTCTGTCCAGCTTCCATTACCATTTGTACACACCTTGAACTTGCTGCAGCTCCACTGAGGCAGCTGGCTTCCTCCCACACATCAGAGATCTGGAAATCAATTGGTATTTTCAAGATATTTCCTCCTCAGCTCCTGATGGGAGGATGATTTTCTGTTTTTTGGTAAAATCCAGTTGGTTCTTAACCTGGAACTCAAGGCTAAAATTTCAAAAGTATTACTGAGATACAAGACACTAGAGACAAAGACAGTAGAGCATTAGAAGCAGCAGAGTTAGAAAATTTATATTTACTGAAAGTGTGGCTGGCTCTCATTAGTTCTGGACACACAGGAATGTGTTCTGGTGAGACTGCATAAGAGAGGAAATTGAAATTCAAACTGTTCATCTTTAGGTTGCCAACTCAGACTGGCTCAAGATTTATCTGTTGATAAAATAAATCTAGCTTCTAGAAAGAGACAGAAAGGTACTAGCATCTGCCAGCATGGGTAAATTGTGTGAATGACTTGTGAGTGGGACAATTTGGAGTGTTTTTTGACTGCAGTCTCTTGTTCTTCAGCAGAAAGAAGGGAGACTAAATGGCCATTGGTGCCTGCCAAGAACTTTATCAGATCTGGATGGGCCTGAGACTCATTACTGACCCTGATGCTGGCACCAGAGCCAGGGCTGGAGATCTCATAGACCCACAGTGCCAGCTCTCCCCAGATGGGCAGCAATTCTCACTTCTGCAAGCTGCCTTCATTTTCAGACCCTTTTACCAATGGATTTGATCAGAGGATCACCCTTCCTTCCATAAAATAGAGCTGGTTCCTTTAGAGAAGTAAAATAGTTATTCATAAATGATAGGGCAGAACAGGCTGTGGAGAGAAGCTTGGCAAGCTGGACTGTCTCCCACACAAAACACAATTGCCTGTGTTTTTCACTAACCACACCAGAATGCCTTCCTTACCAGATTAATAAGCATATGCTAGTTAAACAGACACCATTCTGAGGCACTGCAGGAAGCAAAAATGTAAAAGCTTTTTTTTTGCCAAGCATTTGTTCCAAAGAAATCTGCTGTTCAATACAGACTGCCTGGTTTTGGCTCCTCTGATGCCTCTGGAGTGGCTTGGAGGGCTGTGGATGGGTTTGGTGGAAGGGAGGGTTTCTTCAAATGCTGCTGTGGCTGTAGGTCAGTTCACTTAGGGCGAGCACCCAGAGCCTGGGTGGAAGCGTGTTGCTGTGACATTTTTGCTACAAAGCCGTTCTATACCTATTTTCAATACCTAAACCACTCTATACCTATTTCAACAGCTGGTCTGGAAACATCTTGGAGCTGGTGGTGTTGTAGGGATGAATCTCTTGTCTCACATGAGCTGTACCACAGGCATTGGAGACTTGATTTCAATCCCAGCAGAGAGTGAAATGGCTCTGTATCTTCCCCTCTCTGGAGGGCATGCAGCTGCTTGGACTTGCAGCTGTAATCCTGTCCTGAGACAGGAATGCATGTTACAGCAGCCTGGCCTAATAGAGGGGTTAGTGCCCCCTTCACAGCATTCCCTTTTCCCTTCCCTCATCCTGCACCTGCAGCTGTAAATTCCTGCTCCAGCCAAGAATTGGCAAGATTAGAACCTTTGTTTAGGGCACACGTGCCCAAATCTTTTCTTTGGAAAGTGGAACACCTGACAGGTCATCTTCAAAAGGGCGGTTGTTTTGGGTTTGTCTTATAACATCACCTAGAGGTATTTCCTAATTTATAGCATATTAAACCTAGGGAGGGGAAGGACAGGAGGCAGGAAAGGACACTGTTCAGCTTCCCCCTGACATGAGTGATCATTTAGGATGGATTTTCCAGAGCCCATCTCTGGGTTGCTCTGACCCAGGTAGAGCAGAGGCTCTGCTCTCCGGGATGCTCTGCCCCATCTCTCCTGTGTTCTGCCTTGACAAAACCAAACTCTGTGGCCAAGAAATCTCCCAGCCACCACAGGGATCCCTGGCTGGGTTTTTAGAGCTGCCACAAGGTGGAGAGGTGCTACAGCTTCCCAACCAAGCAGCAGTAATTTGTTTTGGTTTAGGTCTGATTTTTTTTTTTCCTTAAAGGACAAAAAATTAGTGTCAGGCATCACTGAAACAAACCCCAAATTTGGTTTTACTCAGAAACTTGCCACTGAATGCTTTAGTCCACATAATTAAATTTTGGCAATTCTACAAACAAAAGTAAACCTTAAAAAGACATGTCTACAACAGAGCTCCACAGTTAGTCTAAAAACTTTTACAGTAGGTACAGAAGTGTTTTGATTCTCATGCATCTGTATATAAATAAAAGGTCTGAATCTTTGTAGGGAGTGTCCAAAAATTAATTAATTAGAGGTTTTGGGGTTTTTTAAATTGTTCTATGGCTCTCTATTTGAGGACAGCCTTGTCTAAAGACAAGTTCACAAATATCACCCATCAGTCCAATCTTTTCCAGTGCCTGGGGCCTTTGGCATTATGTATGATATCATTCATTGAATGCTTTAAAAACTGTTTTTAAAAACTTAGCATCAGCACATCCCATTGGTATCAGCACCTTGGGATTCAGGCCTTAAATGAAAATAACTAAGGAAAGAAGCACTGTCTCTTCAGTTTCCTTATTTGAAGTGTAAAATTATTAAGATCAAAGCCTACTTATTCTGTGTGAACTCCTCTGCAGTATTTTGGCTCAGGAATGCAAAAGCAGGATTGTTATTTTATTTTTTTAAGTATTTCAGCTGGATTTCTGCACGTCTCCTCTAAGTGGCTTTTACTGCAGAACAGTCTGATCTCTTCTCTGGCACCTTTTCTCTAAAGTTTCATCAGGTGCTGCCAATCAGAGCCTGGATGGATTCAGAACTTTGCCTGTGCAGGTGTGGGAGTGGCAGGAGAGGTGTCCTCAGGGACTGTCAGGATCTCCAGCCATCCAGGTGGGCTGTGTGACACCCAGCACACAGTGACACACACACAGCATGGTGGTTGGACATGTGCTCCCCAGGCTGTGCTGAAACCTGGGTCAGAAATACTGCTTGGGTCACGTTTTGCGTGCGCATTTTCTCTAAGATAGCCTGATAAGATCCTCATCTTATCAGGAGATGCTTGGTATAGCCAATGCAAATTACATACTCATCTTCCTGCAGCAACAGAAGGAGAAAATAACAGAATGAGGGATTGGGTGTTTACTTTGGCTTCTAGTGCAAAGTGTAAGTGGCTACCATAGCAATGCGAAGCAGATTTTAATAATTCCTGTAGTTTAGCAGATAATGAACAATGGCAAACATTGCTGCTTCACATGTAAGGCAGCGTGGGGAGCGGATGAAAGCAGGAGCTGGGGATGTCTCAGGTGGTGACAGTGGAACAGCCTGATGCAAACACCCAGCAAGATGCCCCAAATCCCTGAGCCTTACTTAGGCAGGAGCTTCTCAGTCCCTGCAGAGCAGGGATGTGCCTCAGAGGCCAGATGTGCCTCAGAGTCTGAATGAGGGAGGGAAGTCAAAAATATGCAGCACAAATCAGATCAGAAGCCTCTCATTCGGTGGATGTGAGTGGCAGGGAACAACACAAGATGGCTCTGCTGAAGGCTGCAGTGGCACTGCCACACTCTTCACATCAGCTGCTTGCAGAATTTCTTGTCTCCTTTCCACCTTTTATCCTTGGGAACAGTGTTCCTAATGAATCTTTTCTTTTATAAATGTTCATCATTATCTAAATTGCTTTTTGTCTTTCAGTTATCACTGCCTCTTCTTGTAGGTGGTGTTCACAGGAACTTTTTCCAGGGAAAGAAAAATGATGAGTAACCCTTTGTTTGCCTTTCCATCTTTCCTTGATTTTAATAAGACATGAAAGGTAAAAATCTGAGACATCTGTTGTTTCTTTCAGCCGTTTCCACAGAGACATTAGATAGCATTTCAAGCACTCAACTGACAAAACAACTTACCTTGTGAGAACACTCTCATTTATTAGATTGTTTCATTGCACTAGTTCTGTACAATGTAGGAAATAGCTTTCTTCTCTGAGAATACCTCAATTTTTTTGCATAAAAGCAGTATTTTCACATAGCTTTAGGTTATACTTACTATATATTTATTATATATGAGTAATGATATGCTTGATATTTGGAATGTGAAGCAAGTCAGTTAAAAGTAATGCAATTAAGCCAGCACATAACTGACTGATCAGACCCAGAGATGTGGCTAATGCCTGATTTGTCATCTATTTTAATTAAAAAACATTAATGTAGAAAAATAATAAAAACCAAAAGCACTGGCAGAGCAAAAATATCATATATACTACTTCTGGTGATAGTATATACTCTTATCCAAGGAATTTGTTTTGATAAAATGGGTGAACTAAGAATAATTTTAAACTGAAGATGGTTACTGGGAACCAGCATGACAGGCAGGATTTTCCCCCTCAATGTCACTCTTAGGAGGCATTGTATGACCTGCTCTGATAGAGAAGACACACTGCAGTGTCCTGTTGACCAAAAGGCTCCATGGCAGCAATCCCTAGTGGGCACACTGTGTTCCATTTTCACTGTCTGTGATTCTTGGTTTCAAACTCTGGTGGGAACTCGCAGCTTTTTGAAAAGCCATTTAATGCTGAGAAGCCACAGAGCAAAGCAAGGAGTTCTCTTAAATTTTAACATTCTGGGCCAAGCTTAGTACCAGTAAAACTCCACTGAGAGCAGCTTTTTATCCTTCCTGAACAGCCCTTTATAATCCTCTCAGACTTTCTAGTTCAAGGTTCATTACAGAATTTCTTTATCTCTGTTTATAGCACAGCCAGGAGCAGTGCTTGTGTGAGCTGTAGGAGCTGGCCTGTGGCACTGCAAATCAGCAAAATCAAGTGTTGCAAAGGATGAATTTCTCTGCTACTTGATGATGTGCAGTTGGGCAAGTGGCAGAAAGTTTGTGGGGTATTTTTATGGAAATAAATTTGCTTACTCCTTGGTCTCTTTACTTCCACTTTACTTCTGAATCCTTGAAGGACTTCCAGAAATGCTGCTTAAGCTGATGAGAATCCTTATGGCAACTTTGAGGTTTGTCTCTAAATTCTTACAAAGAACCCAATTTTCTGCTGACATGAACTGATAGAGTTCCACGGCACACAATAATGCCATGGTGATTTTTATCAGCAAAATACCTGGCATAATTATCTTAATGTAGTAAGTGTGGTCAAGTGGTGTAATGTAATCCAACACCAGCTAAAGAATGCATGTGACAGCTTTGTTTTGCAAGAAGGGAGTAGAAAGGCTTGTTGGAAGGAGAGCCCAAATGCCTTTTAATTCAGGGAACTAGCATCTGACCCTAATTATGTGGAAAAATGGAGGTAGTGCAAGCACCAGAAAAGGGACAAGTCTGCAACAGGAACAAAAGCATCAACTGCTGTTGAGCTGTATGCAAAGTTCAACTCAGAGGGAGAGAGAGACAGACAAAGTGGCTCCAGTTGCACATAAATACCAAATGGAAAGTGTGTTGAGGAAGCAGGGCAATGGGTTATTTTTCATAAGCTGCAAAATTGCTTAATAAAAGTGAAATGACTTGCCCTTTCTGTAGAAATTAATTATGATGGCAACTTTGTAGATCAGCATAATAAAGATGTAGGCAAAATAAGAGTGGCATTGAATTCAAAAGCTATGCATAATGAATGGTCTTTTAAGATGCTTATGATCAGTACCAAAAGACCTTGACTGTTGTATAGCAAT
The DNA here is from genome assembly GCF_027887145.1 of Ammospiza caudacuta. NCBI lineage: Eukaryota > Metazoa > Chordata > Aves > Passeriformes > Passerellidae > Ammospiza > Ammospiza caudacuta. The sequence goes on along the minus strand of NC_080601.1, from coordinate 32,344,625 downwards.
GTATTTAAGTTCCCAACTAACTGATTTTATTATTTAGTTTGACATGATGTTAGTTGTTTATTAAAGAACAAGGTATGAAACAGCACTGCAAGCTACAGGAATAACTTACTAAGGAACAAGTTTTTGTATTCAATGACACTTCATCAGCTTGCAGTGTGCTGTTTCCCTAAGATTTCTTCCATCATAAACATCTGTCCACACCAAAACCAGATTATGTCCATGTGTGACCATGAAATTATGAGCGCAGATATATTTGATCCTATATGGATAAGATGGTTTTTCCTCCCTTTTTTTTAACAGATCATCCCTTCCTCCTAAGGAAAAAAAGCCAAAATTTTTTGCTATTGTCATTTACCATCACATAACACCTAGTGGTTTAGAGGTTCCTGTACAACCTATCTTCTCCTTTACTCTGGCAGCCCAGTTATCCAAATTGTTGCAGAACAAAGTAAAGAACCCCAGAGGAGCTCATAAAAGCCACTGCAACAACAGCCTCCCCAGTGATGGTGAAACAGGGTTTCCCACTTCAGGAAAGGGGTCTGAAAAGTGACTCAATTTCTAACTCTCCAAAAGTGTGGTATTTGACAGGCTGGAAGCATGGGAAATCTCACTAGTGAGCTATTTGTTATCTCTAAATATGTCTCCTCACAGGTGTTGGCTGATGTTCACACCTGAGTGGGTGAAATCCACCACCTGTCTGTGCTTGAAGATGGAGCAACCAAATTATACCAGGTGAGCATCCATAAAGTACAATGAACTGCTAGGAAGGGTGAGTAGATTTAATTTGCCTAGTTATAGTTTACAGTTGCAAATTGAATATCCAGGATTGTCAATTATGGTACAATTAGAGCATTTAAAAATGCCATGATAAATACTTAATCTTCCTCTGATTTATCCCCCAATCAATTTGTGCCTTTTTGCTGTGCAGAGACAGACATGTTTGCCATCCTAGATGGAGATGACTAGCAAAGATCATGCTAGTGTCTCTAATCAAATGGTTAAAGTTTTTTAAATGAATCTGTATTATCTGAGGGGTTTTTTTTAATCTTTAATCATACTTATATTCTAGTTTGAATGTATGCTGATTAGTTAGTTTCTGTCCTAGGGAGACAAGAAGTGCTTATATTTACCCTAATATATTATGCCGGTCATTATTCAGCACTGATTGGTTTGATGGAAAAATATACATTACCTCAGCAAGACAAGCTGCTTAGTCTTATTCATCCTGTTAATTAGATGCTCAAATAGCTACTGCCATTTATTATTTTTTTTTTAGTTTATTGATAGTTGTTTATCTGTGCAGTGATTATGTAGTTTATTTTACCTTGTCCCCCCACTTCTGATGAAATCTGTGTGTTGTGGAAGTAGTAAACACACATGGCTGTAGTGGTGCCATGGGGGTGTGCTCAGCCTGCAGTCACGGCTCTTTCCACCAGGCAGCTCTCCTCAACAGGAGGGTGATGAACCCTCAGGAGTCAATTCAGGCTTTGCAGGGACTGATGGGCTGCACTGCTTCCAAAGGGAACGCCTTTCTCTCCCAGCCAGAGGGGTCCCCTGCTCCCTTCCTTGCTCTTTGTTCTTGGAGATGCTGGGGGTTTATTTATGTGAGAGAGGTAAGGCTGCCTTGGTATCCATTAGAAGGTCTGAGTAAATTTTATCCCAAAATGAGGAATGGGAAAATGCATGTTTTAGATAGAATAGATAGATAGATAGATAGATAGATAGATAGATAGATAGATAATTGAGTGATAGATAGATAATTGAGTAATAGATAGATAATTGAGTGATAGATAGATAGATGATAGATAATAGATAGATAGATAGATAGATAGATAGATAGATAGATAGATAGATAATTGAGTGATAGATAGATAGATAGATAGATAATTGAGTGATAGATAGATAGATAGATAGATAGATGATTGATAGATAGATAGATAGATAATTGAGTGATAGATAGATAGATGAGTGATAGATAGATAGATGATAGATAATAGATAGATAGATAGATAGATAGATAGATAGATAGATAGATAACAACCGCATCAACTTCCCGACCTACTTGATAGGGTATCAAAATCTTTACTTCTGTATGCCCAGTTATGAGTGTTGTTATGCTAAACAGCTAATATATGAGAAAAAAAAATTCTAAGGATTTACAGATAAAGTTCACACTTCACTGTTTCTAGGCGGTCCCAGGACAAAGTTGTTCATACGCATGATAATGGTTTCAATTATCAAATTTAATTTAATATCAAATTTAATTATTCAAAATTTCAAAATTTCAAAATTCAAAAATTCTATTATGCTGTGAATTCCTAGGTCTTCACTCTAGATCCTAGAATGAATTTAGGAGTTATGTGACTAATCACTGCAACCTGCTCCAGTTTGTCATATGGTAATATTTTCAACTTGCCAAGTCCATCATTTGACTGTTCATCAAAGTCCTATCCAAAAGGGGAACCATGGAAAAAGTTGAAAAAATTATATGCAAGCAGGTACATCAGCTTGAGTTACACACACCTGTTGGGAACTGATCATTTGCATCAGGTTCAAGCAGTAGAATAACAGGAGGTGTCCAACACCTCACTAAGATCTATCCCAAAGTAAGACAAAGTTAGAACTTCCAGCATCTTTTATTTTCTTTCTTTTTTCCCCTGCAATTAGCCTACTTTATATAATTGATGGCTACTGTGTAATTGAGAACATCAGACAGATTCTCATCCATTGCGACCATGAGTTGGCAGAATTTAGAGCTATGATGAATCCATCTGAATTTTGGTCTCCCAAAGAACATCAGTTATCAGCAATAGAGTTAACTTTTCAGCTATCTCCTAACTTAGAAAAATATTAGCAACCATTGATTAATATATTATTATTATCATTACTACTACTATTACTATAGTAATAGCAAATAATACTACTGCAGTGATAGCCATCCTATTCTTGCAACCAGCATGGTCTGAAACAAGGAGATCCTTGTTTTAAGATACTGACTTTTCAAAGTATTGTAACTGGATGTAAACATAAGTGTATAAAAAAAAAAGAAAACTTATGAAGCCCTAATATAGAAACTATGGAAGTGAATTCTTTTGATGTGGACATATTACTTTAACTTGAGTAAACAAATAAAATAATGGAAGAATTGACTTGCAGCCTTTGCAGATATCAAAGGGATTTTATGTCCTGTTCTGGCTGCATACAACAGACAGAACATTGTTGGAGGATGAAAATGTCCAGTGCCTTGGTGCAGGGATAAGCAACCCTACAATGACTCTTTTGCAAATCCTGCTGTTGCACTGCATAAAGGAAATTGGTTTGGAAATGAAAGGGAATGATATCGGCAGTGGGAAGAGGGACTTGGAAGGAGACCTGTGGCTGAAGGGAAGCCAACAAGGCAGCCCAAGAAAGGACACTGAAAAGTAAAACACTGGCAAAACTGCTCTGACTTAAAGTGGGGGCTATTCAAAACCAAGGTCATCCCAGAACTCCAAGGACCTAAATAGGACCTCTGTTCCTTCAAACGGAGGCATTTATTGATGTGTGGCTTTATTTGTAGCTTTTACATTCAGCTTCTGGTTACAGGGATTCTGGTTGACTCTTTTCCACTAGGCTGAAAAGCCCTCAAGTATTGAAACTGCCATAACCAAATAATTTGTTTCCTTTTTGCTCAATTAAAAAGATCAAGGGTTTAAGGTCTCTTGTTGCAAAGCACTCTCCTCAAACCTTAGGTCTTTTTTGTTCTCTTGTGCTTTTGCTTTAAATTTTTGGTGCCATTTTTTAAAGAACTGGATGCAGAAAATTTATTTTGGTCCTGTTAGTGTTGCAGAAGAAACTTTTTTACCCTGCTGTCAGCATACCTCCATTCTTTTACAGCAGTAACTTTCTGACAGCACTTACATAATTGCTTGCACTTTGCCTCCCACTTCCTCTACAGAGCCAGCGTTTTCCAAGGTCATTTCCCATTCTTTGCATATGACTAGGAGCACAAATCCATAATTTTGCATTTGGTACAGTTAAAGGTGTTTGTGCTGACGAGCTCAAAATAAGCTGACTAGCCTGTGAACTTGCCTCTGCCTTGGGGCATATCATGCCTCTGAGACATCAGCACAGCTCACATGGTTCTTATGGCTTCTCTCCAGGATGTTACACGTGTCATTAACTACCTGTAGGACAGAAAATGCTGTAAATCATCCAGATAGAGTCTCTTCATGTTTTAAAGGTTTACTAGGTAAAAATGGGAAAACTAGAGGATACTGTATGGGAGGAAGGAGGCAGGAAGACTGGGCAACTATTTGTAGCAGGCTCTTTTTCCTTTCACTCTCTGGTACTTCTAAATAATGTTGCCACGTAGTTGGTGTGTTCTGACCTGCCTGCCACAGGGGTTGATGGGTGTTTGCCAAAGAAGGAGGGAGGGAGGGATATGAACTGCACCTTTGCCCATGTCACTCTGGAGATAGCTGCTGCTCAGCTGCCTGCTGCTGGAGCTCAGCAAAATGTATAAACAGGAGCAAACTCTGCATTGCACTTACTGTCAGCCTTGGGGTAAGCTGGGTAAGGTAACCATTTCAATACAGAGATTATGACTGGATCCCCTCCTTTTTTCAGAAAGGGATCATCAGAGAATAGCAGAGAGAAGAAGTGTGTTCTTCTGAGGAGAACACAGCAGGTCTCTGTCAAAGCCCTCTGTTGTACCAAAGTTTCCTTAAAGTGCTGGACACTGGCATGCAGTTGTTTTCCCTTGGATCCTCACAAACAGTAATGCAAGCTTCCAGGGTTCTTTTAAAACCTTTTAGCTTTCTTTGTACCAAAGCACTCAAACAAGCATTTTATGTCTCCCCACTCCTCTGGGCAAGGGCTCCTCAGTGGAAAGCTGTGCTATGCAAGCTGTGCAAAAGGGCCCATTAAAAATGCAGCAACACACGGGCGGCAATGTGGGAATGGATCAGTAGGGTTAATCCCAGTTCATGGGGGACTGATGCTGTGGGACACCCTGCATGGGGTCTGCAGCAGGACCTGGACAGGCCGGATTGATGGGCCAAGGCCAGCAGCACGAGGCTGAGCAAGCCAAGGGCAGAGTGCTGCACTTTGGCCACACCAACAGCAGCACACGCTGGGGGAGAGCAGCTGGCAAGCAGCCCAGTGGAAATGGACCTGGGGGTGCTGGTCTGCAGCCAAGAAGGCATCCAGATCTGGATCAGGAACAGCGTGGCAGCAGGCCCAGGGAAGTGATGCTTCCCCTGTAGCCGGCTCTGGTGAGGCCACAGTTTAAGTGCCATGTCCAGTTCTGAGCCCCTCAGTTCAGGAAGGACACTGAGGTGCTGGAGTGAGTCTAGGGAAGGGCTGTAGGACGTTGTAGGACATCTGCTTCAGACACACCACAAAGCTGGTGGAATGTCGGGAGCAGATGTCCTATAAGAAGTTGAGAGAGCAGGGGTATTCAGCCTGGAGGATGCTCCGGGGAGATCGCCTCACTCTAAAATTCCCTGAAAAGAGGTTGGAGCCAGATGGGGGTCAGGTTCTCTCCCCAGAAATCAGACAGGACAAGAGGGCACCGTTTTAAGGCAGGAGAGGTTTAAGTTGGACATTAGGAGGAATTTATTCACAGAAAGGGTCTTAGACATTGGAATGCGCTGCCTAGGGATGTGGTGGAGCAACCATCCCTAGAGATGCTCAAAGTCTGACCGTGGCGCTTGGTGCCATGGTGCGGCTGACACGGATGTGCTCGCTCACAGGTTGGGCTCGATGACCTCCGAAGCCCATTCCAGCCGAACCCCTGTGCCATTCGGTTCCCGCAGCCGGGACCCCCGCCCCGGGCCGGGCCCGCCGTGCCCGCACCCGCACATGCTCACTGGGGCGCCGCGGGAGTCTGGGCATGTGCAGAGCGGAGCGGGCCGGGCCGCTCGCCGCGCCCGCCGCGCCCCGGGGCTGCGGCCGCCGCCGCCCGCCCGCTGCCAGGTGAAGCCGCGCTCGCCGGGGCGGAGCGCAGCGGGGCAGCCGCCGGCCCGTGGCGGCGGCGGCGGGGCAGGATGAACAGCTCCGACGAGGAGAAGCAGCTGGAGCTCCTCGCCAGCCTGAAGGACCAAGGTAGGGGCGGGCGGCGCCGCCTCCGGCGCCGGAGAAAGCGGCTCCCCCCGCTCCGCCGCGGGCCCGGGCTCGGCCGGCGGGAGCGCGGCCGCCGCGGGGCGAGGGCTCTGTGCCCGCTGGGGGAACGGGGCGCGGCGGGGCGGGCGCGGCCTGGGCGTCCCCCGGCCCCGCTCCCAGGCCCCTTGCTCTGCCCGTGCGGAGCGAAATAATAAAAGCCTTAATGAAATAAAGCAGGGTAGTGGAACGTGTTGGCTCTTCCCCATGTGGGCGGCCGCCTCGCCCCCCGCAGGTGCCCGCCGTGGCCGAAGGTGGCTCGGAGCCGATGATCTCTGCGGGCTTTTCCCGCCCCGCTGACGGAGCGGCTCTGCCAGCGCGGCCGTCGCGGGGGCCGATGGCGGTGGCGGGAGGCGGCGGTGCCGCACATGGGCCGTACCGGGTGCCCGGTGCTGCCCTGGCGGGGAGCTCGGAGCCCGCAGCCCCGGACAGCTCCAGGGGTGACAGTCTGCTCTCCTCGCTGTCCCTCCGAGGAGCTCAGCCTCGCGTGGAGCTGAGCCAGGCCGTGCTGAGCTGTCAGTGTCCCATGTCCCGCTCCGTGCTGCAGGGTCCGGTCCTGGCCCGAGCCATGGAGCTCCTGGCATCCCTGTCCCCATCAGCGATCAAACTTCCCGCTGGTCGCTCAGGGCTGTCCTGATGCGCTGTCGGTTTCTGTAGCACTTCAGTACTTCCACCCTGGGCTGCTTTGGGTGTGTATGAGTCACTTTCGGTGCTTTAGTAGGAAAGGCCAGAATTTCAGCATGTTCAGTTTCATTGAGTTTCATATGATTTCATCGTAGTCTGACTCAGAAACTAGAACACTGTAATGCTTAATCCTCTGCAAGAAGGCACATGGAAAGGAGTTGGGGTGCTCATGATCCATTTTTAACTCCCCTGTGGTCAGCGTGTCCCTGAGCCAGGTTGATCCAGCAAAGCTGCAGCCTTAGTTAGTCAGGTGGGCACATTGAAACGTTTGAAGATCTGTTTGAATTGTGAACATCTTCCCATGCACCCAACTGTTTAAATTGTGAACATCTTCCTGTGCACCAAGCGGTCGGTGTTGCGTCCTGCATGTGCAGGAGGTGTGAAGGAGCCACGCTGGAATTCACATCTGATATTTCCCACTACTGAGCTCGCCTGGTCTCCTGTGAGCTGGGGAGGGGCAATTTGGAAAGGAACTATTGGGCAAAGTTGTGTAAAGGAGTGAAATTACAGGGTTGTGATCAGTGCCCATCTTTCTGTCATTCATTCTGACCATAAATGTGCTCCATCACTTTTGTGTTTAGCAGAAGCTTTTCCTAACCAAGTTTCATTTGAATATTCATGGACTATTTATGACATGCTTTGTCACTTTTTGAGTTTTTCCTGTATGGTCAGCTTTGGACATTCATTATTACCATCAGCACAAGATACATTCTGCCTTGGAAGGATTCATTAGGTGTAAAATGATAGTCTTACAGCTGGGTGTTTAGGTAATCTGAGACCAAAAAATAGGGCTCAAAATCTGGTTCTTGTGCTGACTGACTGCTTCTCTCCAGTACTGTTGCCTCCAAGAGAGCATTTATTAAAATGACAATGATAAGTTGCAAAAAAGACAAGTTTGTGTTATTCTTTAGAGAAAATTGAGTCTGTTGAAATTGTTTAGAGCAGGGCTTTAGTTCTGTTCTCTGAAAGTCTTCTCCTCCAGTGGGCTGGGTATCCTTTAATGTGTAAGGAAATTTCACTGGACTAGAGGAATTAGTTCAAGGGAAAGTTACTGTAACTTGAGGACTGGCTGTCCCAGATCCACCTGAGCTGAAACAGAAGCTGCACTTGGCACACCCAGTCCTGTAAGGCTCCGTTCTTGATGGTTGTTCATCCTTAAACACAGGAGTTTTGGTGTGTTGTTGTTAGGCTAACATACACTTTTGTGAAGATGTGTGGGTGAGAAAGTTGTTTTTTGTAGGCTAAAAAGTTAGCTAGTAGGAAAAAAAAAAAAATACTCTTCTTTTTTACTTCTAAACTATGCAAAAAAAATGGTAGCACACATAGTTAAATCAGTAGTTAAGTTGTGTTGACTGATGAGTCTGGTTCCCAGAGTGAAAAACTCAAGCAGTGAAAAGGTAATGACATAAATGAAATTATTCTTGTTGTTAGATAAAATGCATTGTTACTGTAGACAAGTAAATTTGCTAACTCTTTATATACTGTAATTTGGAATAGTGTCCCCTCCATTCTTATTGATAACAAAACAAGACTATTTTAGATACTACCAACTTCCCTCAAGTAATTTTAGGATGGTCTGTTGAACAGTCTCTTAATTTTCTTGTTTATTGCTTCCAAATGCAGATAACAGTATTATTTTGGGAATAAATGCAGCTGGTGGAAGGATCTGCTGGATCTGAATATTTGGGGTAATGGGTACACAGACTCATCCTATCTTTATTTTGTTCAGAGCAGTGTACGGCTTCGGGTTTTTGTAGCATTTTGATGTGTAGTCAGATTTCTGGAAAATGCAAATGGGTTTGGAAAGGTTTCAGAAAACATTCATTCAGTAGCTGTTGGCTTGGTTTCTTTTTCAGGATGTGTTTTTCTGCTCTTGAGAGGCTTGCCTGGCACCAGGTAAATGGAATGTCTGCGGAGCGGTGCCATAGCAGCGTCTGTGGCTGACTGCTGTCGCATTTCAGCCGCTGCTCTTACTGCTCCTCACCAAGGTCAGGAGACTGAACCTGAGGCAGGTGTTTTGTAGCTGCCCACTCAGTTCTCAGTGGCAGCTGTGAAGCTCTCTGGGGCTTGGGCAAATTTGCTTGGTTGTTTGGCAGAGCTCTGGGCAGTAACAAGGACACTGAAGCCGTCTGTGTGTAAGATACTCTTATCTTTCACCCATGCTGAATTTTCCAAGCCCTGTGTGTTAGACTCAGATACCTGATACTGATCATTCTTCAGCTTGCTCCATTACAAAGTTTAAGGTGAGCATCATGAAGAAACAAGATCTCTGTATTGATGATATTTTGGACTTAAAAGTGTTGTTTGAGTTTTAATCCTCAAATAGTTTTCTGAAATGTCGTGGTTTAGTACAGCAGTTTCACTATAAATATTACTGTCACCTCACTGTACTTTAAGTGATGTTTCCAGTGATGTACATTCTATTCAACTGGCCCTTATATTTCTGTAGGTAAGACATAAAACAAACAAAAAAAAAAGCATATTGGCAAAACTTTGTGTTATTAGTGGTTGGTTGTAGAACCTGAGGAATGTTAGCAAACTAGACTAACAGATGAATCATAACAGTAATTGATTACCTGCCTGGAAGATTACCTTGTTTGTCTTTGGTTTTACTGGCACTGCTGGAACCTTGCCCTTAAAGACAGAGTCATCTTCTGCAATAGTCCCTTTTTTTGTCCAGCTGAAAACAGGAGTCAATGATCAAAGTGTCTGGAGTTACAAACTAGGTAAAATTACACTTCAGCACTGTCATAGCCACATTTCTGGTCACTTCACTAAATTAAAGTGGTTAACAATTGTGCTAACCACACATATACTAAAGGTAGATTGCCTGGATTTTTTTCTTCATTTTCAAATGGTCTAACTTTGCTCTGTGTTTTTTGGCTGGATTTGATGAAGTGTGATGATTTCCAATCTCTAGTCCCAAGCACTGTGGCTCTGTATACATTTTTTTTTGAAATTATGATCTATTTGATCTCTTTAAACTTTTTCTTATAATGTTGGTACCTTTGAATAAGGGAGCATCTTTATATATATCTTCTTAGGAACAGACTAGACTGCCAATCTGACAGCAGTATCTCATAGGAGTACCTTTTAAATGTATGCTATTGACAAGCTCCTAATGTGGTCTGACAAATTCATTCTACTTTGTGGCAGATGGGTAATTTTTATGGCCAGAGCAATTTCCTAGGACACCTTCTTGGCCCCTGTCTTCCCTTCTATAGTCACCTGCTCTGTAATTTGTTTTTTCTTCATGTACCTGTGTATCTTAGTACACAGAATTCCCCAGCAGAACCCATCCTGCTTGAATGTATTGGAGTTCAGATGTTTTTCCCACTTCAGTTTCTTGTGTTGAACCCAATATTTTTTTTCAGAAACTTGTGAAGGCAAGTTTTTTGGTGTGAACTTAGTGCTTGGTCTTTATCAGGCAGTGGTGTGCTTATTTTTCCTGCTCTGTTTTTTCAAGGAAGGTGTAAGACTGCAAGATGCAAATTCAGGGTTTATTAAATGTACTTGTACACACTTTCACAGATTTGAGTAAAATCCAGGCATATGGGAACACAGATACAGGAGCTGAGTTACAGTATTTGTACCTAACACCTATCTTTGTGTCCTTACACAGGTGCTTTTTATTTATTTTTTAAAGAACTGTAAGGTAATTGAGCCGTGTAGGTTTCAGCAAATGCAACTGATACGTGACCCAGAGCTTGGTTTGCCCATGTAAGCTTTAGGCCTGCTGCTAATAGGTTTGTGAGTCAGGATTTGGAGTCATTGTAAGGTGCTGGGTGTAATGCTGTCCCATAGATTGCCCTGAACAGAAGGAGGTGTTGAAAATGCCATCCAGGCTCTATTTGAAAATAGTGTGCACCTGGCTGGTGCTGCTGGTGCCTTAGTGCATCCTGTTGAAATACTGGCAACTTGGATTTAGCAGAAGGAATCTTTGAACCTAAAATGGTGAACAAGGGAAAAAAATTATCCCTTTTGGCTTTTTTTTTATCCTTTTGACAGCACTTTACAGTCTTGTGCATGCTGTACATGTAGGAGGCCATTGTTGTTCAAGAGTTTTCACAGCACTCTTGGCCTGATTCTTCCTGTTCCATGTACACTGGGAGGAGCAATGTGGTGGCAGCAATTCCATTAAAGCTTCTGGTGCTGACAGGGGTAATTCTGTCTCTAATGATATATCCAAAAAGCCAGGTGTTAGTTTACTTCTACAAATAAAATATGACTTAATTGGGATAGTCTGTTTCATCTGGAGAAGAGCACTTCTTGCACCATCAGCTCTTTCTCCTGCCTCTACCAGTGAAGACATGCCTGGTCCATGGTATGGGAGCAAAAAAACTGGAGTGACACTTGCTTCCTCTGACAGGTCTACTTATTTTTTGAGTAAATAAATAGATTTTAAATCCATTACTTATTGATGTGGCATGGAATTGCTCTTAATTGACTGGAAGGCTGCCCTGGTTTGCAATATAAATGCTGAAGTTTATGCATGTAGCATTTTTAAAGTTTGGGGTTTTTTTTTGTTTTACTTGTGTTTTTTAATATGCAGCTTTAGAAAGGGATTGATTAATTTTTTAATAAAAAGAGTAGGAAGAGTCACCCCTCAACTCTGTGTGAATAAAGGTGTCTTTCCTGTTGTTCATTGTGAATTGTAGTCATTATAGACTTTTACCCTTATGGCCTTGTTTTAGTAATAAGTCCTATTCAGCCATAGTAAGTATCTAATATGTAAAACATCTAAATTAGATAATACTCATATTTTGTTAGCAAATTCGGGTTCAGGAGACACAGGCTGACAACGGAAAATCAAAAGACTAGGTTACAATTAAAGGAGCTTCTGCGTACAGAGTTACCTGATATGTTTGCAGGACGGTCCCTTCTGGCCAGCTGAGCTGTGGAGTGAGTAGTTGGTGAATAAGTGAGGCCACTGTTGTGGAGGAACATGCTGTGTTCACTCATGTTGGCTCTTTTGGGGTTTTACTCTTTTACTGTAAGAAAGAGCAGGGTTGGCTGTGAATAGTTTGGGTGGGTTAAGAGCTATAGCCCAGAATATTCTGTTATTTTCTCCTTCAGGGCTAATGAGTCAGAATTCCCTGTTCATGGAGTGTGTGAAGAGAGCTGTTGAGGGTGGAGCAAATCTATATTTACATTTTCCAGTCATTTGTAAAGTATTGAATGTCAAGAATGATTTTGCCTTAAAGGCAAGCAAACACCAGCAGTTTTCAAGTATGAAAAAACTTGAATTGCATCTGTTGGTACAGTTTACATTCCTTTTCTTGCATCTGGATGGTAGATGTCTCCTGAGGGGACAGGGAATAGCTTGGCAGTGGAGCAGTGACCAAGAGGTACAGCCTTTGTGCTCCTGTGTAGGAAATACATTGTTTCACCACTGTGGTTTCTTGTTTGCTCATCTATCTGTTGGTATTTTTTGTTGTTTTGTTGTTTGTTTTTCCTTCTTCTTGGGCATGGAATTTGGGGTACACAAGGAGAAGTGGGGACAAAGTAAAGGGATGGATGGGAGACCCTGGTTTTACTGGTGCACAGATCAGCTGCTCTGCAAGTACCCATATATCACACCAACCATTCTTTATGGGCTTGATCTATAACCTGAGCCAGTGTGGGTTTAAAATGGTCACTGCAAACCAGTATATCCACTTTGTAATTTTTTAACTCTACATTGATCAAAAATTGATTGTTTTGGGAGCTATCATCTTTTTCAGACACTTCTTAATTGCTTCAATTCTAGAGGTCAGTCCAGTTCAAAGGATATTAACAGGCTATTAATGAAGATTATGACCCATGTTATTTAAGAAGTCTGCATAGACAAAAGAAGAGTTTTCAATTTAATCAATTGGAGAACTAATTTGGGAAGAGGTACTGCTATATTAACTTTTTTTCTCTTTTCCTCCTTGTGTAGCTATTGGCGAATATGAAGAGCTTAGAGCAGAAAATAAGAAAACGAAGGAAGAGGTTTGTATGAACCAATTATTCATTTAATACTGAAATGCTGAATGCCAGAATGCCTTGTGGACTGTGGCAGATTGTTGACTGCTTTTTTTGAGTTCACTGTTATATAATATTAATAATAACAATAATAATAATAAATATTACTTGTACCTTTGTGTTTTATGGAGCAATAAATGCAGTTTTCACAACTAGTCTGGGTGTCCCACTCCAGAAAAGTTCCTTTGAATATATTTTAAGTGATTGCTGCTTTACTAGATTTGTATGTGATAACAGTGGGAGCATAGACCAAGTCACGTGTTCAGATAAAATTGTTTCTCTTTGATCTAAGTCTTGTTTTATTATGACTTCATTTGCACAGGGGAATTAATTACTGAAAAGAAACAAAAAAAGAGAAGACCTTCCCTCAGCTTCTGAACTTTCATAATGTAGGAATATGATTTCTGAAGGTAGGGAGGCATGCAGGGGAGTCAGTGCTACACTGTATTGTAAGCACAGTTCTCCTTCTCCAGTATGAGTGAGCTGAAGATGTAAGAAATCTGTTGGTTTTTAAATCCCTGTTAGCTGCCAGGAGACATAGGTTTAATTTAGCTTCTTTTGAAATCATTTTGCAATGGTCATTTTTAGTTACAAATGTTTCAATTCAAGGCTGTGTTGAGAAGACCTTGGCCTTAACTCTTTTCTTATTGCTGAAGAAAGTTTGATACTTATGTACACTTATGATTCAGCAAAGATTATTTGTATTTTTACTGAGGTCAGCACAATGTGCTTCATTCCCCCTATGCTCTGACCTCCTTGTCCTTTTCACTTTGGTTGTTGCTGCATTCCTGTTCTGCTGACCTTATCCCAGGAAATCTGTCCTCTCTCTTTGCTGTTTGGAGGAAATGCACAGAAGAAAATAAGACTGACTAGGACCAAGACTCCATCCAGCCCAGATTGCTGTCTCTGACAGCAGAAAGGGAGGCATGTAGGAGCGTGTTTAACACCTGGGCAGGTTTCTCTTGCAGTCTCCAAACCAATTTCAGCCTGGGAGTGGTTTCAGCATCCTGTCCTGCACTGCTCTGCGCCTTTAGTTTGTCCCATGCTGGCTGTTGGCTTCTGTCACATGTGGGGAGTGCTGTGCCAGGACATGAGTACACCTCATGAAAAACAGACTCCCCAGCTTGCCCTGAACCCAAGTTACATCAGCTTTGGTGTTTCTTCAGCAAAACTTTGTTTAGCTTGAGAAGGGAGGAATGGGGAGACTTCCCTTGAGCTACATTTTTATTTATTTTTTTTTCTTCAAAGGGAATGTCAATGAAAAATTTTATTTCTGAAATTGAGATGGAATGAGATGTTCTGAGGTTGTTTTTTCCATTCTGCTCTTCTTGCCTCCTTGCTCCTCTTTCTCACAAGACTTCTTTCCTACAGCTGCATATCTCTAGCTACTCTTGAGTGTTTCATCTGGAGGCTGCTTTGAACTTTTGCAGAATTTTTGCATAACACCCAAAAATCCCCCAAGTCTGAGCCTATGGGGATTACATTCCCAGCTGAGCAAATAGTTAAACACGTGCTCAGGGCTGGATTTTCAGTTGTTGTGCAAGTTTTCTACCTCCAAAATCTCCATCCTGCAAATTGGTGTGCTTGTGTAAGCAGTCATGGTTCATTGTTCAAGTGCTTGGACTCAAGTGGTTTAAAAAAAAAAAAAAATCTACTGACACAGAGTTCATGGCTATATTTGCTTCCAGGGCCAATACTGAAAGAAACTATTCCTTGTGTTATGGCTGGGCAGAGTAATCCTAAAGGTCCTTAGCATCTCTTGCTTTGTATCTATTTGTGCTTTGCAGGATCAAACCTGCTGCTGGAAAAATGCAGCACAGACTTTCTCTGCCTGTGGTTCTGGGAAGTTGTGGGTGACTTCTGTTCCTTTTTCTGCCACATCTGTCACTGTGGATGTCAGCAGGTGGCTTCCTCTGTATCAGTTGTGGTCACAAAATTGCGTGGACAGGAGAATGAGATGTTAATTCTTTTAGAAGGTGACTTGCAGACTGTGTGTGGAAAGTGCCACAGAGAAATTAAATAGCAGTGTGTGTGTGTATGTGCTTTTGGTACACTTGGAATACTTTCCTAGGTCACGGCAGTGCTTGTGTGGCTCTGAAAGATGAGCTGTGCATGCAGAAATCGTCCTAGTTTCCATTAGACACGTGGAACTTAGTGGATAATGGGCAGGTAACTTAATTTTTAATTTTTGAAAATTTATCCTCTTTGTTCCATATTTTTCCTTAAAATTAGGAAGTAAATTGACTTTTAAGTGGGTTACTTTGTTCAAAGCACTGCTGCTTTGAAAGGGATGCTAATAACCATGAAAATTCAGGAGCAAAAGACAAGATCTTTCATCCACAATGTCTCTTCCTCATTGCCTTGCAAAACTGCCAATTTGGAGACCACTGGTGGAGTCTCTGACAACATTTCCCCAGACATTTTTTGTTAGTGTTTTTAAATACTTTTAGAAACAATGGAGGCAAAATTATATTGTCAGATTACATCTCTTAGGTCACCTTTTTTTTATTGATGCAGCCAACAAAACATTCATACCAGCCCCCCAAAAATGGATAACAAATGTTCAGCTGCACACAAATGTGGGTAACTTAACATGCAGTTCTGACATATTCAGAGTCAGATCATGAATAAATATTTGACTACTTGCTAATCAGACAGAAATGACTCTGAACGCTGGTTTTGACAGTGTTTTGTCATGCTGCCAGTAGGGGGAAAAAAAAAAGCAAGACAGCTATCCAAAACAGTAGGTGTAATTCTGTATCTCTGATACATCATTCATGGTGCTTGCTCTGCTAAAGCACAGGATGGAGTGGATTATGTGTTTTATCACCAAGTGGGAATGGGGAAGGGACTCTGCCTTGATCACATACTCATTGTTTCTCTGAGCAGAGCACTGCAAATGTCATTGGATACTTTTGAGCACTGCACCAAACTCACAATTTCAGAACAAGCATTAAATCTGCATACATTTCACAATCTGTGTAAATGGGGAAGAATCGTGTCTTGTGTTGCTTAGCAATGGTTTAATTGACTATATGACTACTACGTGAACTTTTTGCATCTTAATATCTGGGCTGAACAATCTCCCTGTTGTTTTTGCCCTTTGAAGGCCTTTTACTGAAGTCTGTAGGAGCTTATGTGCAAAATAGTTGGCAAAAAAGAAGCCTGTTAGTAGAGAATAGACAAGAAACTAGAAATTAAAATATTGCCTTGTGTATTGGCTACCTAGAAGGCTAAAATCTGAAAGGAGTGGGATTGACAAATCTTCTGAACTTGTGCCTGCAAAGATGAAGAATATATGGAGTTATTCACTTTGGAAAATCAACTTTGGAAAATGGACTGTTAATTTCTAAAAATACAGATGCTATGTATTTTTACTGCTAGGAGATTATCACTGTAGCCAGTCCAGCACTACAGTATTTTCTGTTTACTTTGTTAGGGTTTTATAGGTGATATAATGGTGGTATAAATATTAGATTACTAATACTAATACTAGATATATTAAATAAAATAGAATAAAGGGCTGTTTTACTTTGCAGAGAAGCTGGAACTCTTAATTAAGTTAAAAACTGAAAATTGACTGGCAATCCAGGAGCTACAAACTTCTTAATTTTTATTCAAGGTTACTCTTTAGTTTGGAGTTACCCCTTAACACTGAAAAGGGAAAGCTTATTAAATACATGGAGATTTTCTCCTTAGCAGTTGCATGTGCTTGAATGTGGAAAGTGAAGATTTTATAGTCATGTTATGATATTTGCCTTTTAATATTTAGGAATAGTGATACTTTTGTCCATTAATGATTATTGTGTATGCCTAAAACTGCATTTTTGAAAAGTGAGATGGTTATGAACTTTTAGGACATCTCTGGAGCATTTTAAGAGCAGCTCATACATCTAAATTTTGATTTTTAACCTTTTCAGTTTTAAAGGTAAGGTCAATTTATTTTAAAGGGTGACAGTAGTTTTTATTATGAAACATAGTTTATAGGCTTTTTATTTTTGTGTAAATTTCAAAATTGAGACAGTTTAAGTAGTTAAAGAAAATGTCAAATTTTTCCTAATTCTTAGAAGATAAACTAGGGTATTTTTTGGAAGGACCTGTAACAGCTCTGCTTGCATGGCTGTGATTGCAAGACAGAAGGCAAAGTGCTTTCCATTGATCATTTCAGCAAGGGCAGCAATCTCCCACTCTCCTTTTCTTCTTCTTCTTTCATTCTGAAGCACAGTAGCAGCAAAAGGAAGGTATTGAGAAAACTGCAACTGGGAGCAGGAATTGCTCTGCAGAGACCCAAGCCTAGAGACCCTGATTGTGCAGAGAAATGTGGCAGTTATGAGGAGAATAGTCAGCTTGCCGTGGTCCAAATGGAGCTCTCTCTGCAAATAGCACTCGAGGTGAAGTGGAATAGGTCATTTAACTTCCCCTTTCACTGCACAGGGAAAGCTGCTATGCCTTACAGCCTGCTGCCTGGAGGATTTTAAAAGGAGTTTTTCCTGTCGTTGGGATAAGGGAGTGTGCTATGTCCTCTACAGCAAGGTTTCCATCAGTAGGAAAGTTGTTGACTTCTACAGCCAACAGATCAGATCCTTAAAATGTTAATGTTTCTGGTTTTTAAATTGCTCATTTAATGTGCAGTGGGCTGAAAGCTTGCAGTGTGCAGAAAAATCATGTGTGGGTGAAATATGTCATTGTGGCTCCAGGGTCTTTCTTTGGAAATCCAAGGAGGCAGCAGCTCCCACCAGTTCCCTTTTGTGGCAGAACTGTGCTCTGCAGAACAGCCAGAAACACCTTCTGCATCTCTCACTGCCTTCTGCTCTTAGACTGCACTTCTGCCACAAAGGTAACCCAGATTTTTTCTGAGGAAACAGAGGGAGGGCAGCAAGATTCATGCAGAGATTTCCTTTCCCCACCTCTCCTCTGCAAGATGCTCTCGACAGGTTCTTTGTTAACAGGGCCCCAGGAAATGGTGAGTCCTCGTCCGGCGCTGCTGGCTCAGCGTGTCTTTGCTCCTTCTGCAGCTCTGCCTTGTTTCACAGTCCTTACAGCAGCTGGGACTGACCTGTCCCCCTACTCAGCCCTGTCCCTTGAAGCCTCATCACCCCAGTGCCATCAGAAGAGAGATTGTTGTTGAGTGTAGCTCCTTTTGCTCCCACAGATAGCCACCATCTGCCCCAAGCCAGCACCAGTGGCATCCTCGCCTTGCCTGAGAGCAGATCCTTCTTTGGGTCTCATCCAGGGTCCTCTGTAGCTGATAGAAGTTTTCTCTTGAATTTGGCTGCCTTTGAATCAGACTCTCCCACTTCTTGTTTCTTAACAGCAGGCTCCTTTCCCAGCTAACTCAAAGTGGCTCCTCATGTGGAAAAACCGAAAATCGAGCAAAATCATTTCAGGGTTTTGGGTTTTTTTGTCTTTTTATTTTTTTACTCAGTTCTGTTCCAGTGGCCAGCATCCTTGTAATTGGAGTTGCGCTGTAAGGAGCTCAGTCACACAGACCTCTTCCAGAAGTTAACTCATGGTTTTAGGTTGATTTATTGCTGTGAACATGCCCAGCTGCATGTGAGGAAGGATGTGTGTGTAAGGCACCTTGTGTGCCAGTCATACTTCCCCCTGGGTCATGTGGTTTTTCACACTGTGGTTAATCACTGACTGTGTCTCTTGTGAATTTTACTCATTTCTTTGAGTTCTTTCATTTACGTACAGAATGGGTTTTCTTAGAGAACTCTATTTCACATCTGTTTTATTCTTGCTTTGTGAAGAACCCATTCCATCATAAGATCAATGATTGCAAGCCTGTGTAGTGTTAGCAATAACCACAAAATTAATAAAACTGAGGTGATGGGAACTCCTTAAAGCATGAACATGAGTGCCTTTCTCTCTACAAAGCTGAAACTTTGCTCATGATGTAATGAAATAATTCAGCATGTCCCTGATGGTTGGCTTTGAGGTTTTCCCTGCACATGGTGGATATAGAAATGTAGGCCTCTTTTCTGAGTCTATTTGTGTTGAAGAAACTGGACCTAAATCCTATTTTTGACATGCAAAGTATTGCTTCTACTGTTGGTGTAACATGGATAACTGCTTATTTCAGTTTTGGATAATGTGTCTCTTTAAAATATTTTCAGAGTAGCTCTGAATCAGAACCTAAATCAAGTACAGTGTGCCAGTTTGGCTGGGAAGTACTCTGAGTAATGAATTTTTTATGCATAATTTCCATTGATCTTACATGGCTGAAAGGAAAAAGAAATGCTTTGATAGGCTTCTGTACATTATTGTGCTGGCAATTGATCCTGGTTGATTTTGCATGTTGTGACTGACTGCTAATTAAATAACTGGGATCAGTGTTTCATTTCAATTTTCTCTTTTCCTACAGTGTGACAAAATCAAGCAAGAACGAGATGAGGCTGTCAAAAAGCTGGAGGAGTTTCAGAAAAGTAAGCTGACAATGTCAGTGGGATTTTCTTGACGTAGACAATTATGAACATAGCTCTGCACACTCTACAGCAGTGTTAACAATGCTGAGATTCAGGCCCACTTGCTGTTTCTTCTTGCAAGCTGAGTTTAAGGAGCTAATCCAGTGAGACTTTGCCCACAGTAGTCAGAATAAATGCTTTTACAGCATTTGTACTCTCTGGCACGGGTAGTCACTCTCAAGGTGCAAAGTGGTGAAAATACAGTGGTGCAAAGGTGGCTCTATCTCACCTGGATCCTGCAAGTGACTTTTGGAATGATGCATGCTTGAAGTGATTTGATGCTGAGATTCCTAATAATAATAATAATAATAAAAAAATGGCCATTTTTTAAATGAAGGACTAATACTACTTTAAGCACAGACACACCAGGAAAGGTTTTTAGGATGAACTGTTCTCAGGTGCTAAATTTTAGAGCAAGTTCTATCTCGTCTGGGCTGTGAGAACCTCAATATTCAGTTTTGCACTTTTATGGCAATGGTTCTATTGAAACTGTGTGGTGTCTGGAAGCAACAAAGCACATCTAATGGGAGTGGAAGTATCCTAGTGGAATAGCTCCTTAGAAGAGACAATTACAATGGGATTGTGGTCTGTTACATCTGGTTTGTGCCAGTACAGTGAACTGCACGGTGAAGCATCAGAAATGTGGGTGAAGTTAATGCAGGAGGAGGAAATCACATGGTCTGTACTTTTGTGTACTGTGTTAAAGAGGAATTTGCTCACTTCTGTTTTATAATAGTTGGTGTGGTACAATTATGGAAAATAATCTGAAATCAACAGGAATTGTCTACTGCCTTGAATGATCTTAGGTAACAAAGAATGTTCTCTAAGAAGTACAATTCCTCTGGAAAAACGGCTGCCTGTTTTGTTTTTGTTATGATACAAGGAATACTGGAGTGTGGCAGAAAATGTCAAGTAGTTAAGACTTAAAATTTGAGGTAATATTTAATGTTGTAAGATTTTATAGGTTTCTTTTATCTTCCTTTCACATTTTTAAAGGACATACCTTGTAAACATAGTGATAAAATGCCAGGAATATTAGGATTTTAAAGCAATAATAGAGCCCATTATTTAAACGACAATATAAAAGGCAATTATATTGATGAAGAGCTACATTGGCTTTGTGTCTGTGAATAAACTTGGCCTGTACTCAGCTTCTATTTGTTCTCCTGGCATAAACACATATTGTGTGTGATTCCAGTTTAATGGGGCCCCGTTTGTATGCCAAGCAGCTGCATTTTAGGCCCTATTGCGTGATTTCATAGCTCTCTGAAAATTGGTTCTATTGAGCACAAGAGATAGAAGGTGGTGGTGGGGGGGAAAGCTTCAACACACAATCATTTCTTTTCAATTGGAGCCAGCAAGGTTGATGACAACATGACCATTGTGTTATAATGATAAGACCACTAAGGATCTGTACCTCTCATCAAGGCTTTCACACAACAGCAGATACAATTTAATTCACTGCTCTGTCAGCAGTGCTGATACCATTATGCCGTCTGTCTCCACAGTTATAATCACTGTCCTCTGAGAAATGCAGTTGAAATGATCTTGAGCAGTCAAAGAAACTCTCAATTAAGGCTGCCACTTCCAATGTGTCAGATTGTGTCTTATGCACTTGGTACAATTTTCACTTCCAATCCTGTTTATTTACAATGTCTACCAGTAATTATGCTTAACATGTCATTTAGTGAGGGTGCCCCTGCCAAGGAGATTGTTGGGTGCTGCGGTACCATTGAGGGGGAGTTTCTCGCAGTCAATGCCATCAGCGGCTTTTAGTCCCTGATGGGATGCAGTAGTAATGTTGATAATGCAAGTATCGTGCTCATCAAGTCATAATTAGATGCCACTCAAATGTGCCACTTGTAATAACAGTGTTGATTCATGTTTTCTCGGTGACTGCAACTACTAATTAGTTAAGTGGTTTTTGGTTGGCCTGCATTTGCTGCGGATTATTATTACCCCTGAAAAAAACTGTCAAGGTTAGAGATGTTTCAGGCCACTTAGTGCTTCTTTATGAATATTAATATTAACATAATAAGAACTTTGGACAGACTTAGGAAATAATATATTTTTTGTATTTAATTTGGAAAGACTTTTTTCCCCTGAGCTAATCATAATTGCAGGTTAATTAAGTTTAAATGAACCAAGAGTAATCCCTAGTTCTGCCATGAGAGCCCGATCCTTGTTTCCCAACTTTAGCCTTGCTTGAGGCCCTTGGATTCCTGTCTGTAAAATGGGAGCAGCTCTGTATCTCCACTGCTCCTTCATCCAGCCCAAAGCATCTCACTGCTCAAAGCTTTCAGGGCTCAGTAGTATAAAACCAGAAGAGACAGGGAGATGTACTGCCTGAAACTTTTCCTCTCTCTGATTGTGTCTATTGTATGTCTCTCAAATGTAGCAGCTGGTAGGACACATTTGGAGCCAATTATTTCTCCATAGAGAAATGAAAATAAAATAAAACTAAGATAATTTCTCCAGGAGAAATGAAAATAAAAAGACATTCAAAGAAAGAGGTCTGGTTGCACTCCTGGTAGAAGACTTCATGTGAATATAGTTTTTAGACCAAGATTTACCAGTACACTGCCCTGCCTTTTCTTTTTTGTAGATTTTGGGTCTTTCATGCAGCTACTCAGCAAACCAATGTGTTGCTAGTTTCCTCTGACAACATCAAAACTTCAATAATGAAAGCTTCAGGAGATGTTAAGTATAAAGCTGCATAAATAACATATGTTAGTGACCTTCTTTTTCCTAGCATGAAGTTCTGTTTTGTAGTTTTTAAGATGACCTCTGTATATCAAAGATGGCTTAAATATCTCTCTTCAGTCTTTGGTCAAAACTCTTGGAATAGGGCAAGGAGGGTTTTCTACCCAGTGGTATAAAATCCTTAGGTTTTAAAGCTTATCTTGATGAAAAAGAGGAAAAATACTAGAAAAATTCTTCTGTATTTACACTGTATTTTCCAGCCTTGTTCCTGCTTCAAACTGTTGTTCAGCTGCAAGTAACCTGTCCATTTTTCCAAGTTTTCTGTGCATTGAAATCCTGACATTGGGCTGAGGAGGAATTTGTGCCATGCAGTGACGTGCAGAATTAGGGTCCAGGCTGCTGTTTGGGATGGG
This sequence comes from Ammospiza caudacuta, assembly GCF_027887145.1. NCBI lineage: Eukaryota > Metazoa > Chordata > Aves > Passeriformes > Passerellidae > Ammospiza > Ammospiza caudacuta. The sequence goes on along the minus strand of NC_080601.1, from coordinate 32,322,211 downwards.
ATGAGGGTGCCAGGAGCCAAGGGGGAATTGCATCAATGAGCCTGAGAAATGGAAAACTATTGTTGAGTTTTCTGCTTTGCTCCCCTGTGCAGCCTAAAACCTGTCCCTTAAGACTTTGAACACTCATGAAGTACATACGTACCGATGGGAGATGAGTAGAATTGCAAGATAAAATGTATCTGTGCTTTTAAATTCTTTCTGATTCACATTGGTCTCCTATGTTATAAAACAAGATTTGTTCCAGAACTGTTTGGTCACTCTTTTGCCTGTCTTTGGCAGAGTGATGTGTACCCACAATTGTAATAGGGATTTTCTAAGTGAAGAGGACAGATGTGGCACTTGCTCCTCCAGCCGTGACATCAAATGTGCAGCCATGCATTCCAGCTGCAGTCAGACAGCCCAGTCTTGGTTTCAGGGAAGATTTTGGGAGTGTGTTGAAATCTGTGTTGTGAACAGTGGAGGTAGGTGAGACCGTGGTGCTCATTTTGGGGCCTGCTCAAGCACAGAGAGACTGGCAATGAGAAACAGACCAGAAAGTGAAGAGGAACTTTGTAAACATCTCCTAAGGGGTTATCCTAAAGGTGTCATTCTGATTCCTCAAGTGTCAGTGAAATAAAGATGATGAATGAGTTTTGTGAAGGAGGCTCCTGCTGCTCCTCTGCTTCCATAAGTTTATGCTCATTTCTACAGTTGCCCCTCTAATGCTGCAAACATGACTTGAGAGAACTGCTTAAAGGAACAACCCAAATATCCGATGCTCAGAACCGTTCCTATCCATGGAGATATCTAAGTATGTACCTCCCTGTGTTTGAATTGCTCACAATGAAAGTTAACAAAGGAAGATATTCTATTTCTGATCATGGGAGGCATGTGTCAATCTCAGGAAAATACTGACTAATTTTTGAACTCTTCCCTTAGTTTCTCACATGGTTATTGAGGAAGTGAACTGTATTCAGAACCATCTTGAGATTGAGAAGACATGCCGTGAAAGTGCTGAGGCTTTGGCTTCTAAGGTGAGAAGAATTATGGTGATGCTGGGTTTTTTTTAAATCTATTTATTCACCTGTTTATCTATTTATTTATTTAAAACTTGAGAATGTATGCATGACCCTTATATATTTCTGTATAACCTTGTGGAGCTGTGAAATAGTTTAGAAGTGGAAAAAAACTAACAGCCAGATGCGAGATGCAAAATACTGTTCCTGCCTTTAAAGGAAAAAAAAACCATTTTAATGTTGTTTCTATTTTCATGGACCAGCATCCTGATCTCTAGCTTTCATATGCATTTAGGTTAAATGGAAAATAAGTTTTAGAACTCCTCTGTGTGAAAACAATAATGAGCATTTCAGTGTCTAAATCAAATGGAAAAAGTCAACCACTGCATTACATTTCAGGTGATTGTTTATGAAAGCAAAGCAAGGGCAGGGGAAAGGTGACCTCCACTGCTCTGTTGATTGCGTCTAGTCTGATGAATTTAGCAAGTGTGTAATTTTCTATATTCCATCTCATCAGAAGTGCATTATTATTAAAGAATGTTTTTATCTCTCTTATATATTTTTGGTTGTGTAAAATGCATCTGAGCCACTTCATCAGAAAATGGATTACAGCAATTTTGAACCAAATTTCATTAGCAATGCTGACTGCCTTTTTTTTTTTCCTTTTTTTTTTTCCCTCCCTCCCCATTCCCTGCCCAAAGTACATCCTTAGTTATGGTAAAAATCACACCAGCAAGAAATCACTTTAATTTAGATGCATTAGCAATGTACTTTCTGGAGGTATTTACTTAATTGTTTGCATAATGACACTATATTAGAATTCATAAGATAGACAATCAGCATATAAGTAAGAAAATGAACACATTTATGCAACTTGTCTTCTTCTCTGCATTTTGCCTGTAATGCAGAGACAAGGGCAGTTCAAAGACTCCCTCTGCTCCATGGGGCTGTTTGTGAGCTGGCTGTACCATGTAGGGCTCCTCACACCTCTCTCCCCACTGTCTCACTTTCATTCCTTAGGAAGGAGATAAATTCTTGAATAAATCTCCCATAACTGAAGGGCTGAGGATAAGGGGGATCAGAGATGATTGTTTAGGTGAAAATTTGGGGTCAGATGAACAGTATAGTGTATATTTTCTTTGAAGATGCATACTGGAGTTCTGAAGTCTGTGTTGACTTTGGCACATGGTGTATCAATAGTAGAAAATGGAGTTTCATTCTTAAACCTGAGCACAGGGAATGCTTGGCTGATGGGTGGGCAGTCACCCTGACATTTACCTGAACACCCCTGGGGTGTCTGGATGCAGGACAGTGAAAGAGAATTAAATATTTGCAGTGATTCCTGTTCAGTTTTTGTTGATTAAGACAAAGATGCCTTGTAGAATCTCTTCTGTACCATCCAGCAGCCAGCCATGTGTTCAGGCATCCAGCCTTAAGTGGTTTCTGACTTGTGGTCTGACCCATAAAGAATTGGTTCATGAGATGGCTCTCATCTTATGTATGTTGACTCTACAGTAATAACTCCAAAGAATTTTGAGATAATTCTTTTGTGACTAGGAATATAGTAGTAGTAGTATTTGTAGAATATATATATTATAGATATTATATATATATAGAGAGAGAATTTCTATAATATCTATAATTATATAATAGATAATATAGTTTGTTATATTATTTATTATTATAGTTTCTATTTTATTATATAATTTGTAGTTTATATATAGGAGAAGCAAGGATTTTTATTTAACCAATCGATCCAACTTGAAAAACCAGATGAGCTTTCAGGGCACAAACTCTTGTTGAGGTCATTCAGTTGGGACTCCTGGTACATGTTTAAAGGTGAGCAGCTGTCACAAAGCCTGTGTAGCATTAAGTCAGCTTGATAGTTGATTTGATTGATTTAAACCTACACAGTATTTATTAAACAGAAGTACCAGAAAGGAAAAAAAGGCATGGATAAACCATCATGTTGAATTGAAACCTCTCAGAGGAAAAAGTGGATAACCACCCCGTCTTCAGACCATTCTCATGTTCAGTGGAACTTAATCTAATGTTACTTTTGTCTTCTTTGATAGATCTTTTAATGATAAAGGACAAAAGACAGTTGAATTTTTTTTTCTTGTCCGGCAGCTTAAAGACAGACTAACTAGGTCCTTACTGTTTGTACTTCTCACCTTTCAGCTGAACAAGGAAAATAAAACCTTGAAAAGAATTAGTATGCTTTGTATGGCCAAACTGGGCCCAGAAATTATCACTGAAGAGATTAACATTGATGAGGATGAATCATCCACGGATACAGAAGCTACCTCTGGATCATGCAATTCTGTGCACTGTCAGCAGCAAATAAAAGGTGAGCCTTGCTGCTGATCCTGCACCACCTGCAGGGCAGAAGTTGTCTCAAGAACAGCAGTGTTGGTGTGGACCAGAGACTGGTCTTGTTCCAAGTCATGCTTCTGGGAGTGGTCAGAATCAAAGGATTTCCTGGAATGGCTGAGAGCTGAGGGTTGGTAGAGTGTAACATAAATGGTGGGGGATGCACAGCCTGCAGAGGAGGTTGAATGCAATAGGAAAATGAGACTACCCAGCTAAGAGAGTTCAATGCTACTGAATCAGTAAAAGAAACATTTCCTAAAACTCTTAAAAAAATGAAAGTTACGTAGAAGGACAAGGTCACCTTCAGCTGCAATGTCACAATTTCAGAGCTTGTCAGACAGAACTCTGTTTCCATTATGTACCTTTGTATGCACAAACTTCACTCATGTTCCAGAGCTATTACCAAACAAGCAGCCTAAAGAGGGACTGTTGTACTGAGTAAAACAGCACAGCTGGTAAACATGGAAAGATATTGATAAGACAGATCTGTGGGGGGTTTTTTGCAGAAATTTTTGGTTCTTTTTTGAAAGGCAGTTAATATTTCCATTGTCCAAAATCAGCCTTATTTCTCATCCCTGTGATGAAGTCATCATGGTTTTCTATATTGTTGTGTCGTAGTATCCAAAAAAGGGGAATGCCAGCATTCTGGATTTTGTGACAAGATTAAGTGTTTAACTTCTTTAAAAAAAGGCTTTCAGTTTTTTTTTTTGTTGTAACTTGGAGCAGCACATGATGTTTAAGTACAACTTTTTTGAACTTTCAGTTTGACCTTATTAACTGTTGTCTTTTTGCATGCAGCAGCTGTAAGGAGTGGTACAAAGTATCACTGAAGAAAAATGGTGTGTGTGTTGTAAAAATGCTTGTGAAACAGTCCCACTGAAGAAATAGGGTGTCATAGTACCCTTCTGTAATCAGTTTTCCATCCTCTAGATGTAGGGAAAGGCAACAAATGGTGTGATGCAACCCATCTGAATGGGAAATGAGACTTTTGTAGTGGAGAAGGGTGTCAGGAATACATTTAGAGAATAAACACTGGCTACAGATCAGATGGGAGGAGTGTAGTAGGGTCAAATTAGAGAAATATTGAAGAAAGGTTTTGATGTATCTGCTTTCTGTCTTGATGAACCATTCATTAAAGCATGGAAAGTGGTATTTTGGGAATCTTCTAAGTCCTTTAGCCTTCTCACCATTCCAGAAAGTATTGGCTGTTCCTTGGAGTAAGTCCTTCTCCCCCACCACTTTTCTGTAAGGATACACAAATAAGGTAGTAAAACCTGAGGCTCTCTGTGGTCTGTAGATATGATTTCTTCTCTGCATAGTGAGGTTGATACATGCATTGTAAAATCAGAATTAATCCAAGTCTCATAAATTTCACTGAGACTTTTTCCCCCATTAATTTCTCTGGAGAACACAAATCCATAAAATGGACAAGCTGTATCAAAAATGTTCTGGGAAAACAGGTCTTTTTATTTACTTTAAAAAGTGTAGGCTTTTAATTTAGAGGAAAATAAATCTGAGGCCTCAGAACTGGGAGGGGGATGCTGGTGTAGAATGGACATTTTCAAGATGTGAGACCTACCAGAATGACATCCAGCATGTCACCATCATCATGTGCAATTGATTAGCCCCAATTTTCTCAACTCATGGCTGGTGTTCAATGAACAGCAGTGCTGTGAAATACTGGAAGCAGGTGGGGAATGAGAGCACTTACTGAAAGCTAATATATATCAATAAATTTTGATTTTTGTGGTGATTTTATGTTAACCTAAACCTTGATATATTATGTATGCAAACTGATCTCCTGTTAAGAAGTGATTATAATCAAGTGTTTTATTCCATTGTGAATTTAATTTATTTCATATTTTAATAATTAAGGAACAAAAATTCTGAGGGGAAAATTACAAGCATTAGCTCTTCCATCAGTAAAGGTTATATTCTGACTCTGTTCACATAATGTTACAAAGGCTATAAATTGGCAGCTGTTCAGGACAATTTCTTCTGTGAAAACCTCCCAAGTATTAACTGCCTGTTGTTTTGTTTATTTCCCTTGTGACAAGAGCTCACGATCCAAAAAGAATTGAAGTGTATTAATTTGTTTTAAAGGATGCTTCTTAAAAATTGCTTTCTGCTGCCTCCATACCAGAGTGTCTGTGATGTGACAGTCTCAAGAACAGGACTTAGGACCCTCTGTGGTGGCAGGATTGGCCATGTTGTAGCAGGAAATGAATCATTCAAAATGCAAATAAAGACAGCAGGCCTGAACAAGGAGCTTACTTCAACAGAGTAAATCTGAAACTGTGACCCAGTTATAGATCTGTTACTTGACACTTATGCAAAGCTCATAAATTATTGAGGATGTTCCTTGGTTACAACTGATGCTTGATACGTAGTTCAGGTGTTTCATACTCAACTGTACTTGCATTGCTGTGACATTTCCTTTGTTGTTGTTTTTCCAATGAAATATATTCTTCATTTCCTTCCTCAAACCCTAGAGCTGCGAGATCAAATCATATCTGTTCATGAGGAAAAGAAGACCTTGGCCATTGAACTGGAAAACCTGAGGTGCAAACTTGCAGAAGTAATTGAAGAAGTATGTATTGTACCATGGAAGGCGAGACCATGTTAGCCTGGAGTCTGTCCTTTCTGTAACTTTTAGCTTATTTTGCTGAAAACAGTTGTGAAGTTAATTGAATACTGTCTAATCTCAAGTCCTGCCAGTGATGGATCACATAGGGCATGTCCCTGGAAGGGATCCTCTGCATCACAGTCCAGTGCCACTGTAGCTGGCACATGACTTCTCCTTACCTGTTTGATCTAAGCCCATATTACAACTGTCAGGTCCCCTTCCTGACAGCCCCTCACCCATCACAGCCTGCAGGGTTTTCTGGATTTCCTTAAACCCATAGATGTGTCAGAAATACTTTTGAAGTACACATAGTTTAATCACTGGTGCTGCTTCTTTGAGTATATCCTTAAGTTCAGCCATTGGCAGTGCTGTGTCATCATAATTAGACCAGCAAATTGGCTTTTTAAGCCAGCAGAGTTTCATTCCTGCTTGAAAACTGGATAAGCCATGTACTGATGCAAATCAGGACTTCGTGGTTCTTCCTGTCCATGCAGCACTTGCATTCAGAAAGACACAGCTGACAGCACTTGGACAATAGACAGAGCCCAGGAAAAAAACAACCAAAACAGGGCTCTGACTGTGTTAAAATGCAAAGAGTCAAGTAACTTTCCAGCCAGGTGCTGTGGCACCTGATCCTGAAAGGTTCCAAAGATCATGTATTTGCAGCTGTGACTGAAACATGCCATGGGAGGATTAGTTCATAACCCTTTTGTGACATCTGTTACAACATCTGTAAGGTGGAGTAAAAATGCTTTCCATCCCACTGGAAACCCCAGCATCCAGCCAAACCTAGGAAACAGAGCTACTGACAGCAAAATACTGCTTGAATTCTGTATGTGCTGTATGCCTGGTGCCATTAACTGAAATGCTCTTGGTTTTGATGTGTTCTTTATACTTTTCTAGGTAAATAAGTTGAAAGAAGAAAAGGCTGTTTTGACGACCGAAGTTAATAAGCAACAAAAACTGTTGGAGAAATGTAACAGAGGTGTGTAGTCTCAGCAGGTTCTCTAAGAGATCTGCATCTCCAAGAGTTTGCTTCATCCTTTGCAGAAGTGCAGAGCTTTTCTGCTGCAGTACAGAGTAGGTTACAGCACAGTGACTGTGGTTCAGATCTGACACCTGGCCTGATTGCTGCAGGCATTACACCAACTCCTGGACTGTTCCAGACTCTCTGTACTCCAGGAAAATGTGACAAAGTGAGCAGCAGGTGTTATGTGAGAACAGGGAAATCTTTTCCCGTGTGCCACAAGTGGGAAACCAGGGCAGGGGCACAGTCCTTCACAGACATGGGGTTTGAACCTTAATCTCCTGCTTTCCTAAATTATTACACCAGTCTTCCTTTTCATTGGGATACAGCTTCTCATTTTGAATGTCTGATGTCTTGGGAGTAACTTGTTTTATGTTCAGAGGATGATGAGAAAAAGGCAGGAGGGCTAGAATGTGAGAATTAAGATTTCCAAGTTATGGAAGAAAATAATGAAGTTTCTTTTACTGGAAAGAGAGGTAAAACCAGGGCAGGGAAAGACCAAAAAGAGATATAGCTTAAAAAAGGAAAGGTTTTGCTTAATGAGGGTGCATGCTTCTATATGAGTAATGGTTGATTCCAAAGAAATTTAGAGGAGAGGGAAAAGTTTTTAGGTTTTAGATTACTCTGCCTTTTCCTTCTGCTGCTTACTAAGCCTTAAAAAATTAAAAATTGTTTGGTAAAAAGCATCATTGGGTGTTTTCCATTTTCCTGAAGTGGCTGAAATCTACTAGAGCATATCCTGTAAGCTTTCTCCAGGTGTCCATCTCTTACCCCTTCCATGTGTCTGCATTTCTTAACCTATGACAGGCAGTACTTGAAGGCTCTCAAAACACCAAACTTCAGAACAGCTGACTAAACAGATTAGCTTGAAGATTTTGATGGGATAATATGACAGATGAAAAATTTTCTGAAATTTTTTCTAAGCATTATGGAAAGAACAACCCCTAGTTTCACATTTGCCTGTTTTCCTGGAGGGAAGAGTTAAATTAAAGGAAGATTTTTTTTTTTTTTTTGTGTGCATAAAATGTGCTACCAAAGTATTCAATACCTCCTGTACCCTCTGTTTATGTGGCACTGTGTTGGAGCTGTGCACTCAGTGCATTTCAGTCAGAGTTTATGAATTGATTTTTAAATCTTTCTAAATATGTGGGTTGTTTGTTGGGTATTTTTTGTGTATGCGGTTGGTTTTTGTTTATTTGCTTTTTAAAGTTAGAATTGCTCTGAGAGTCAGGTATGCTGGGATGTGTATCCCACTGTCTAAATGACCACTTACTTTTAATTAAATTAAATTAACTAAATTACCACTTTGAAAACTGTTACGCTCATCTCCAAACCAGGTAAACAAATATGGATTTCTCAAGAATAACATAATCTTTGATAGATTCAGTAAAGCTCTTTTGAGGCAAAGAGAGGCAAAATCTGGTCTGTGGTACTTGATGCCTGTTACTGGAGATTTTGAGTCTGAAAAGGAGGACTATTTCTCTGTTCAGAAGATTAGTAATTGTGCATATATGTGGTGAGGTTTAGGACAAATACTGCAAAGAAGATTGTATATGAAAATGTAAAACTAGGTCATGCTGTCAGTCAGGGCTCCATGGTGCTAGGGAATAGCAGCTTATCTGTGAAAATCAAACAGTACTTCTTTTGATCTGTTCCACTTTTCCTTCTGATCTTGTTTAATTCATATAAACAGTGTCTGTGCTGGCAGTAGAGGAATATGAAGAGCTTCATGAAAACTTTGAGCTGGAAAAGAACCTGCGGAAGAAGGCAGAGTCATTTGCACAGGAGGTGAGTAGTCAAGGGAAAATCAAAGACATTGCAAGTGGGCAAAACCTTGCCAGCTTGGATGACTTGATTTCAATTCCCAGCTCTCATCCATTCTTCTTAGGTAACATCTGTATTTTATCCATCAAACGAGTTTACTGTTTCAACAAGCATTTATAAAGCACTTTGGAATTATTCATGCAGTCTTACCTATGTCCCCTTTCAAGGCAGGGTTTTAAATTTATCATGGGCTTAGTTTGCTACAACATCCCAGTGTGGAATATGTAGTGGTTGGAGCTGGGAGGGATTAGCTATCTTTCTAGTGATATAATTTAAAGGGCTGTTTTTTTTTCTTGAAAAATACGTGGACTCCTAAAAATGACATTGCAAAACTACAGTATCAATTGAGGGACACATTTTGAAAGATTATGTTGAAAGTACTTTCTGTAATTGACTGATGAGTTGACAGGCAACTTAGGTACAATGCCAGAAAAATGCTGATTATTTTTAAACAGCTATTTCTTGGGTTTTGTCATTATTTAGTTTTTGCCACTTCCAGACTATGGGGCCCTGTTGGTGCAGACTGTCAGAGAAGCTGTTCACTTGAAGGTTTAAATTCCATAAAGGTCTCTTATCCAAAATGGGATTACTATAACAGTGAACTTTAGGCCTGTATTATTCTTCCCTTTCTGTACCTGCTTGTCTTCCTGTGGTATTGTGCTGCTCAGAAAGATTTTTTAGAACAGTTCTTAAAATACATGACCACATGACAACAAAGGCATTGCTGATTCACGTTTGGGGAACCAATATTTAAAATGGCTTTAAAAACCTGTTGTCATTGGCCTAGTTTCACACTGATGGTGTCCCTTGAGTGACCTGAGGCATCAGAGAGGCTCTGGCCACAACTGCATCCACAGCAGCACAGCTTTCTGCTCGAGTGAGGCTGTGTCAGCCTCCTCTCACAGGGATCATGCTGCAAGGTCACAGCTCTGTTTGGAGAGCTAAGTTTTCTAGGATGTGCTTACAGGAGCTATGTTTGGATTATGGTAAGGATGTTCAGGGATTTTCTGCCTGCTGGCATTAGCCTGTTTTCTCTGTCTCTGTAAAATGTTTCTTTTAAACCTCAAAATTTCTGCAGGATTTTGCTTGGATTTTGCAAAAGCCACTGTAGTTGGTTGTGTTAAGCTGTGCAGTGTCAACAGAAGGAAGAGCTTTGAGTAAAGGACAACACTGCATGTGCAGTGCTTTGTTCTTGATTTGTATGGAGCACTTAGAGAAGTGGAAAAGGCTCCAAGTAATGTGGCTGTCACTGCAGCTGAAAAATAGCACATCTTAGTGTTTTGTATTTTTGTATGTCTCAAACAGCCAAATATGTATTTTATTTTAGCTCAGTGAAATTCAGAACTACATCCCATGGAGGTGCCTGTGTGGTGGTGGGCACGTTGTCTGTCCAAGGGGCTGAAGCACCTTAGGTTTGCCTTTATGGTGTGGTCAGCCCATGCACTCAGACTCAGCCCTTTCCCTCTCTCCATGGCATGGCTTCATCTTCTCTCTTTGCATTGTGGCTGCTTTTCAAAGGGGTGCCCTTGGCCTCCTGCCCTTGTGGCAGGTGAGGAGGATTCTGTTCCCAGAACAGGAGCACTGGGGAGTGCAGGTGTGACGGGGAAGGGCAGGTGAGCTGTGTGCAGAAGCCAGCACAGATGGGGGAGAGCAGAGACATGGAGGGAGCAGGCACATATAGGAGTGAGGCAACACTTGAAAATCAGAGCTTTTGATTAAAATTATAAAAAAAAAAGCCCAATACAGCTTTAATTATAGTCATGCTGCTGGCACCACCATAATATATATTTAATTAATCAAAAGTGATCCAACTTCAAACATTAGAATTCATGCTCTTTAGAGGTTCTAAAGAAACTGAGTAAATATTGTCAGCCGTGGTGTGGAGAGGGGGAAGGAAAAGGAGAGAGGTTTTGAAGTGAGTCACAATCCATTGTGAAAGGTACTGGAATCTGCATAAAAGAACTAAATAAATAGAGTGTGTAAGGGGCGGAGGCATGGAAAAATCTGTACCTACCTGAATAAAACAGGGTTGTTAACACAGGAATCTTGGCAAGCTTAACCAGAATTCTAGTGTCAGGTTTTAAGAGACACTTGAAGATCTCTCAGCTGTTTGTGAAGCAGATTATAAGAAAACAAAGGAAGGCAGAGAGTATCTTGAAGGCCATTGCAATAATATAGAGGTAGCCCTGAAAAGCACTCTCCCACAAAGATGAGCAAAATACAGTACATGCAGCCAAAGCAGGCCAAAAGCAGAGGAACACGGTGTGAGAAGAAAATTGAAACTCTTAGACATGCCAAAATCTCATGAGTTTAACAAAATAATCTTGCATAAGTTGTTTATTAAACATACATCCTGCCCTGCAACAATATTTTATAAAGTGATGTTGGGGTTGAAGACCAGTTTGGCCACTCAGCCCCACACAGCTGCTTGCTCACCTTCCCCCAGCAGGATGGGGGAGCAAATTGGAAGTTAAAAATGAGATAACTCATGGGTTGTGATAAAGACAGTGTCCTAAGTAAAGCTAAAGCTGCTGCACCCAAAAGCAAAGCAAAACAAGAAATTCATGCACTGCTTCCTATGGGCAGACAGGTGCTCAGCCTTCTCCAGGAAAGCCAGGCTCCCTTAGGTACAACAGCCACAGGGGAAGGCAGACACCATCACTCTGAGTGTCCCCCTCTTCCTTCTTCTTCCCCCAGCTTCAGATGCAGAGCGTGGTGCCACGTGGCACCCGTCCCTGTGGGCATTTGGGCTCAGCTGTCCTGGCTGTGTCCCGTCCCTGTGCCCCCCCAGCTCACTCACTGTGGGGTGAGGAGCAGAAAAGGCCTTGACTCCATGCAATAATGAAAATATCTTTCTGTTATCAAATCCAAAACACAGCCTCATACCAGCTACTGTGACAAAAATTAACTCTTCCAGCCAAAACCAGCAGAAGTGAACAGTTTATTATTAGTGTATGCTGGTGGAGAGATAATCCCTGCACCTGAAGTGCTCTGGAAACCTCATGGAGAAGGAGCAGTGTGCTCTCAGAGATGACATTGAGCTGATTTTTCCCTGCCCTCTGTGTTTTGGACAAATAGAAATGAAGTGTGAAACTGCTGAGCAGTTTGTTGGGGTTCCTTTCACTTCTGAGGCTCACACAGGGTTTTTGCTCAAAATACACAACTGGAAAAAGAAAAGAAAGGTTTCCCAAGTGTTTATGGTAACCTGTAAAACAGTTTGCAGTTAAAAAGTTGAAAGGCTGCATTCAGAGGAAATATGATCCAGATGAATTAAAACAATTCAGTGAATCTCTAATGTGCATCATTCATTTTTTCATTGACTTTCCTTCCTCAATGCCTTCACCATCCTGCAGCTGTTTGTGCTTTTAAGTAACTACTGCACAACAAAATGTGTGTATTTAACTTGTTTTCCTAAAAATACCTGCATCCCATACCTGGGCCAGTGCACAGCTGACTTTACTTACTCTGGGACTGAATCTTCCCATATTGAAAGATCAAAGGTGGCTGTCAACTTGGGGAAAATCATTGTCACTCTTAGCAGGTGTCTGCACTACTCAGAAGGGTGAATGCAATGGGTTTGGTTATCTTGATGACATGAGCTCCCAAAGACCTCTTCCTGAGATGCATTTGTGACATTTTGGGTTAATTTGTGAGGACTTTTGCATTAACATATTGCATCTGTGAGTGGATACTGCAAAAACAGCACTGGAGAAGCAACTCTGTGCTTGCCAGTGCCACTCTCTGTGCTTTACCCAGATATAGTTCAACTGCAGCTGGTATCTGAGGATAATTAATTTACAGTCCAGCTGACTGAACTGGATTTAATAATTAAAGAGACATAAGTAGTTAGTACATGAATTCTCCTGAGCTTGGATGTTACCACTTTTGAAGCATGATGTAATGCTAATTTGTTTCATCAAGCTTTTTCCCAGGAAGAGGCTTGGGGAATGGTAACAGATGTATGCTCCAGGAAAATCTTTGGTCTCTTTTCCCCCATCTCTTTTTGTTCAGGCAATTAGTCTGTGGGGGGAAAAAAAGTGAAGATGTTTCCTCCTTTTTCATGTGGTGTATGATCTAGTTGTGAATCTGTTAGATGGTGTCTAAATGCTGTAAGGCTGTGAGCATTATTGAGTGTATCACTATGCTTCTACCATAACAAAAAGAAAACTGCAGGAAATTAAGATATAAATAACAATTGAGATTATATTTCCTCTGTGTTTTGTGCAGTTATGCCTGATAAGTGAAGAATGAGTGCTGTAGTTTGAGAAACCCTTTTGTACAGAGAAGGCTGGGAAAATAAATAATGTTTATTATAAGTTTATAAATAATGCTCTGTTTTTAAGGAAGTCACATTGTTGATGGGAGTACGGTCTGCTCACACTCCAAAGTACATGCTCCAAGCACCTCTGTGCTGAGAAGCAAATGATGGACAGAAAATAGGCTTAACTCATCTACTCCAATTCTCCCATTCTGAATGAATTAGATCTCTTCTTTTAAGCCACAAAACTTACTATTGCTGCCGCTTGTAGCTCTTTAAACAGTCCCTTCAGAAGCTGTCTGGCAATTAGCCAGGTAACTAAAATCAACTGGATTTTATCTTTATTGGTCAGAAATATTATGAATCATCTATGAGTGACTCTTGGCTGTCTCATGGTCACACTGCTCACTTAATACAGCTAGATCAGACTTTGACTCCTGTAAAGGAGTTTTTTTGGTTTTTTTCCTGATTAGCCATTGAACTAAAAACCATACCTAGAGTTATATTTTAATCCTAATTTTAGTGCCACTTAGTGCCCTGTCAAGCCATAATTAGACATGATCACTCTGTCCTCCCCATCAGATAAAATCCTTCAAACAGCCTCTTCTTTGGGGAGATACAAATACCTAGAACCTACCTCTCTTGGGACTTAGCTGAGGTGTGAACACAAGCTGTGGGGCTTTGGGGTACACATAATGCAAAAGGCATCAGCTCCTGTAAACTGTGACAGATGTGGATGGGTTACCCCTCTGTGACTCACTGGGTTGTGGAGGGGATGGAGCAGTGCTGCTAAGGATTGAAGAAATGACCAGCTGCTCAGCTGAGTGATCTTCTCTTCTGTTTGACTCTCCCAAGTTTGACTCTGCCTTACTACTTACCTTTTTTTACTCTATTTATAATGGACATCATGCCACTAATTTTTATTTTAGTTTATGCAACCATTGATTACCTTATTAGAACAACACCTGCTGTATTAGGACATTTTTCTCCCTTAAACTGTAACTAAGACAAAAAGATTATTGCTCAAATACCCAAAGGATGCATAGATGGAAGTGCAGCCTCACATGGATATTAAAGAATTCCCTTTGTCATTGTTTTGCCCCTGGGAGAAGGGTTGGCTGGAAAGTATCCAGTTTTATCCTGAACCTTGCTTGAACAAGGCTTGGTGTTCCCAGGGATTTGACACTAACAGAGTTGCCTTCTAACATTTTTAATGAGGAAGAATTCCTTTTTCAGCCCTGCTGTAAAAACAAAAACCAGCTGCAGTGAACGCTCTGTCGGGTAAGGGGCTGAGCATGAGCTGTGGCCTCACTGAGGCTGAGGGAAAACCTTCCATTATTTTCACCCCCTTCTTTCCACCTCCCCAGCTCTTGTGAAAACTCTGCTGATAGAAAGTGGCCAGCTCCCAGATGTCCTGTACTTTGCAGCTTCTCTTTGTAAACTCAGGGAGAGGAAGATGCATAGCTGGTTTGCACAACAATGGGTGATTTTAAAAATGAGACTGATAGGTGTAACCAAATTGTTTTTCTTTGTGGTCTGCCTTCAGCTGCAGATGTGGTTTTCAGCAGATTCCTGCACCATTGACTTGTGTTTCCAGCATTGATTGGGATGCTCTGCAGATAATTGTCTAGCAGGTGGCAAAGTCGGAACTAATCCATCAATTGGTTAAATTCCACCTAGTCCAAATAATCTTGTTAGTAGCTGTTTTGCCCTTTCAGCAGTCACTTTAATTAATATTCAGGGTTGTGCAGACAGCAGGTTTCTACCCTGCTAAAGCAAGAATTGATTTTTTTAAATTTTAAGTTAAAATTAATTTGCAAGGGTCTTTTTTGTCCTATGTCAAACAGTGCAGCCTCCCAAAAACTTGGAATCGGTACCACTAGTTTGCTTGACACAACTGTCCTGTCTGGTTTTGTCCCTTCCACTTAGAATATGCTGGCACTCGTTGTTGAAATTATGTAAGTAACTTCTGAGATGGATGGGACTCCCCGTGAGAATTTGGTTCCCATGTGTCTGATTGCAGCATTACCTTATAATCAAAATTATTCTTCTGTGATGTTGAAGATGCTTTCATATTTGTGAGCAGGAAAATATTTGCAATATCACTAAAGCAGTTTATAAAGCTAATTGAAAATGCAGGACTTGATGTGAAAGCTTCTGAATGAAAAAGTTTTCATCCAGGTCTTCAAAAGGATTTTTATCATTCTGTTGCAGAAGAACATGAAACAAAGTGAATATGAATTTTCTACACTTGGTGAAGTATCTGCTCACGTTGAAGAAATCAAGTTGCTCTACTTGATTTCTTCTTGTTTTGGCAGCTTTCTGCTCCCTCAGGCTGGAACAACTCTGGTTGGATTTAGTGGCAGAAACTTGGTGAATAAAAATCTGGAATTGATCGCCTTGAAGTATTTTTCATATTAAAAAAAAAATTAAAAATCCAGGTTTGCTTTGCTTTGAAAGTGTGTAAACTGATGTTTGCTGAAGTTGGCTTCTGGAGAGAGGTTGTTTTCTGTCAGGGGTAGATAACTTCTGTGAGTGACTTGACAGGAACACAGAAAACTCAGAGACAGTATTGAGTTGTTTTGCAGTGATTTAGAGGCCTTTCTCAAGTATAAGGTTCAAAGATGCTGTTTCTTTTAAGAATACTCCCAAGTGTTAAATCAGTTGCAGTACAAAGGCAAACCTTTATGGATTGTTGTGGGTAGCTTTGATTCTGAAATTCTCTTGCCCTTGAATTGTTTTTGCCCCAGCCCTACTAGTAAAGGATAACATAAGCATGAATTGGTTTGACTGGTGGGGACAGAGAGCTGATGTCCAGTGCACATTTGACTTTGCACTGTCAGCAGTTTGGTCCTGTTTGCTGTATAACAAATTGCAGCACCAGCGCCCACGTTCATCATTTCCTCTCCATCAAATGCTTCCCGTGCTTTGCTGCCTGCCCCCCTGGCACAGCTTTGCCCAGTGGAGTGTTCACTGCAGGTTTTTGGTGTTAGGGCTGCATCAGTTGACTCCTCCTGGCATGCAGGGTCACACAGGCTGCCAGGGCAGGGAAAAGTTCAGTGATTTTCTCAGTCTGTCTGCACAGAGCTGCTTGCTGGGAAGGCTCAGCTGAAGTGTCTGTGCAAAGAATGCTTGCCACAAGCATCAGCTCATACTTAATATCTAATTGTATTAAATAAATAAATCACAGAGCACTGCAGTGGCACCAGAGGGGAAGAAACCATGTGTTGTTTCTGTAATTCTGGTTTGTGAATAAACAGAATGGGAATCTGAAAAGATGTCACAGCACTTTTATATTTCTAATACTTCATTCTTAAAATATGTCCTTGCTTTTGCTGAGCTCTACAACAGTGTTTTTGCAGTCTGAGGGAGTACCTGCATTCTCAGGCTATTCTCTGTGCTGCTGCCAGAAGTGGCTCTGCTGACCTGTGCACACTCACCTGAAACCTCAGCATGACCCAGTCCCCGTTTCTGCTCCAAGAACAGGCACAGCTGAGCTTGTCGAGTGGAAGCCCTCGTTGCCTGGGGGCAAACATCCACCTGAAAGAGATGTCAAGGTGCAGAACAAATTCACTAGGAATTTTTTGTTGTTGGGAAGCAATCTTTTTTTTTTCCTAGTTCCTGAACAGTCTGGGAGGAACAGATCTGTCAGGGTAACTGCATATGCTGACAGCTTCTGCACCTCTTAAGTGAAGCCTAGAGATGTGTGGGATTTTTTTATCAATGTCAGGTCTCCAGACCTTTTGATTTTTGCCTGCCCTCCACAATGTATTCATTTGCAAGATCAAAAATATAACTTGGGAAGGGGAAGGAACACAAGGATCAGAACTAAAAGGCTGAAATGGTCCTAAAAAGCCTTTTCCCAGGGCAAGTGCCTACACTGATTACACAGCCATGGACTGAAATTCGTTTCCTGAAGAAATGATTTTCCATCATTCACATACCCAGCTCACCCTCAAGTCAGTGGCTTTATGCCAAGGCTTGCAGATGTGTTTGAGGAGATAGCTTGTGAATTCATAGACATTTTATCTTCCACCTAGAGTTCTTTTAGTCCTTCCAGAGCTCCCAGCATGGGGCTCAGATTGTTCCCATTTCCAGGAAACAGAATTGAGAGATGTGTTTAAATTCTGAATGCTGCCAACATGTGGGTAATTGAGGTGTAGCAGTGGGTGGTTCTGAGCAAACACCTGGTTCCTTTCAGTGTGAGCTTAGCCCTTGTGAATTTTGCTCTCAAACTTCCTCTCCCCTTCCTTTTCAGCTTCTTACTCGTTATTTCTTCCACATTAACACAATGTTAGTATCTCATTTTCTTTCCAGTTGCCATTTTAGCATCAGACTGTGCTTGCCTGACTGTTGTTTTTCTTGGGTGTGGGCTTGTTTTGGCAGATGTTTATTGAACAAAACAAGATGAAAAGGCAGAGTCAGTTGCTTCTGCAAAATTTTGCTCCTGATCAACAGCTTTTGAAGGCTTTGGATGACAATGCTAAGCTAACCCACACATTAGAAGAAGAGAGGCTTCAACACCAGCAAAAGGTAAAGCAGAACTTCTTTTCATCTCTTCTGGAAGTCTTTGAAAACCTCCTGAATTTAAGGAGTGCTGTGTCTTAATTACATTCAGAATTACTTGAAATCACATCCCCTGTAAGAGCTTCGAGTTTAAAAACTTAAATTTCAGAGAAAGTTGTGATTCCCTTCTGAGTCACTGATCAGATATGAGTACAGAACTCAGAGGCTCCTGAGCCTGAAGAGGCTCTGGTTTAGGCAAGTATTTTATTCTGGGTGCCAGTGAAGTGCAGTTACAAGCAGTGAGTCAGGCTCCATTAAGTGAAGAGATGGCAAGAGCATATTTTGGACATTGAGTAATACAAAGGGTGCCTTGGGGGTATAAGGAAAGAACAGGAGGTGAGAGGTGGGCAGTGGTTTGGTTCCTGCTGAAAAAATGGATGGGGGAAAGCCAGACAGACACACTGGAGCAGGGACGTGTAAGATGAATCTGCAAAGTGCTGTGAGAAGATATAAACTGATAGGATATAAACAAATTTATTCTCTGAAACTAGACTAGATCAATCTCTTAACTGGGAGAAATCACCATTGCTTCCCAGGAAAGCCTGAAAATGAGCTTTGCTTTAGCCCTGAGGCCTTTTCCTAAAACTCTGTTAGTAGAGTAGTACTAGGGATAGGTAAAGATGTTCTTTCATTAATGCAGCAATACTAAGACTGCATTCTCAAATGCTCTGAATGAATATTTTGGAAGAATCATTTCCAGTTTATAGAAAACCTCTGCATCTTCAGCTACTTTGAAGTCTAGAACAAAATGTACATATTTGGGGAGCTGTGAAGTTACTGCTGCTCTGCATCTGAATGCTGCCTCTGATTCAGATATTCCATAATTCCCCCACTGGCATCTGCATGAGTTGAGACAAGGGAGTTTAAATAATGAGCCTGTCAGTGGAAGCAGTAAAAGAACAAAAATGTCAACGTTCTCGTGCTTCAAATGAGGAAATGTTCTGAAATTAATTATGTGATAAAAACTCTGTAAAAAGAAAAGGGAACAATGTAAAGCTTAAGTACTTTGGAGCTAAATACATATTTTAAAGAAGAGTTAAAGCAAGTTGGGATCATAACAGAAAATTCTGACATCTCTCAGAAAAATCTTTCCAGCTTTCATTCAAAATTCTTCTGGGACTTTTGCTTCACTCCTGTACTATAACATGATGTTTTCAGGCATAACTGTGCCTAGTGGGTTATTTGTCAACAGGAGGGACAGAAAATGTCTTTTATTGGGATGAATGCTCTTGTTTGCCAACTGCAGATTAAAGAATTAGAAGAGCAACTAGAGAATCAGTCACTGCACAAGGAGATTGGTCGCCTTAAACAGCAACTAGAACTTCTGGAAGAAGATAAAAAAGAACTGGAGCAGAAGTGTCAGCATGCAGAAGAAAAAGCTAGAGACCTAAAGCACTCAGGTAAAACTGTGTAATAACTTTGATTTTAGGCGTAAGGTGTGTGTGTGCTTGGTGCACATCTGCCTTTGAGACCCTAGAAGCTTTTGTGTAGCTGTGGCCCAGAGCTTTGCTTCATTAGACAAAGTACAGCAGCTGCCTTCATCTGCAGAACAACTGTGTCCAAAATGTGTGTGAAGGAATAACCCTGTAAAACTTCTGTAAAGGAACAAAAATCCTGTGGTTTGGTTGCCCTGAGTCTTACAGATGGATAAATATATGGGAATAGGTGTCTGTGTGAAAGACACAAAAGATTATACCTGGACTTTAAAGTCATTCAATTGATTTTTAATTTTTTTTTACCTTTTAAAATTTAAAAGCAAGTTTAAAATACTGCAATTTTAATTTGAATCCATCATTGCAAGAACAAAGAACCATATCCACTTTGGAAATCATGTTCTTACTTCTCCCATAACCTACTGCACACAAAACAGTTGCTAAGGATTTTTATAACTAAAAGAAATTTAGGATTTTTTTTTCTCTGTTTCTGCCCATCCCCAGTTAATTATATTTGACAGCATTTCAAGCACAGAAAAGTAATTTCTGCATTTTAGGTCTGACATGAAAACAGGAGAGAAAAAAATCCATTTTACCACAACCCAATTTCATCCATTTTTATGGAGAAAGCCCACACCACCAGCAAGACAGAGACAGGTCTGGAGGTTGAAATTGTCCATTTCTTTGATCTCCTGTTAGTTCATTCTCAAATACAACCTCTGATACACTGTTGCAGAAATGGGATCAAGTTTTCCTTGCTCTGTCATTTTATATGAAGAGTCCTGTGTGAGGGAGAGTTTCAGTGGTAACTCAGGTCGGAGGCAGCTGTTCAAATGGGAATCCTGTGCGTTGTTCTTGGTAGAAAATGTCAAAAAATTGACGTTGGGCAGTTGTGTGGTTTACTCTTGTTTGTTCTTTGGTCAATTAGTAGAGTTTTTTTTCTCAAAGCTGGTTTGCAGAGGGGATGAGAGAGCTGACTGTGGTTTGTTTCTTCGCCCCCGTGCAGTTGATGAGCTCCAGAAGCGAATCCAGCAGTCTGAAAATCCTGCCCCGCCTCCGCCGCCTCCTCCTCCGCCTCCTCTCCCTCCTCCTCCTCCTCCCAACCCCATCCGGTGAGTGCTCCCAGTGAGGGCAGGGCAGAGACCGCTCCTTCATCGCTGGCATCCAGGCAGGAACGGTGTGTTCAAAGCAAAGAAGGCTTTCTCCACCTGCAGTGTGGCCGCGTTTCTCCTCCCCGAGAAAAGCAAGGCACAACTTCCCAAGGAGATTTGTGGGAATCGCAGCAGGGAAACTCAGAGAAAGGAAAAAAAAATCTTGTCTCATTGGCTGTGCCTGTGTTTGTGCAGAAGTGGAATGCAATATGGAGATTGTTTACCCTGAGTGAGAGGGTTTTGTGTCCAGGCTGTTGGTCAGCAGTCGGTCACAAGATTCTGTGTAGTTCAGCTGAGTGGAGTTGAGTGCTTGAGCAGATTCAGTGTAATATAATATAAAATAATATAGTATAAGGAAGTAATTAATTAGCCTCCTGATACCAGTGGAGTCAGATGCATCATTTTCTCCCTTTGTCATCAGGGTTGCACTGTATTTACTATACTTACTATTTACTGTATTACTGCAGGACATGCTCAGTGCCCCACCTGCCCCCAGACTTAACAGCCAGGCCAATTCTGAGCAGTGCCTGCCTTGCCAAGCCTAACAGACTGTCTAGACTGTGATTTTGGAGGAGGAGGGATACCTGTCTCCTCTAAATTTAGGAGATTTTTTTTTCCTATTCACCTGATAGCTGTAATTATAGACTTGTGAAATGCTTTCTATTGCCAAGAAAACTCCTTTGAACCAAAGGATATGTTGGATTATTGTGTGTCCCTTCATGTCAGATACTGATGATGAAAATGCAGACTCTATTGAGTTCTCACAATTACTTTCATAAGTTAAAAAGGAGGAAAAAATAACAAATGAAAATCACCACCCAGTCATCAAGCATTTTTGGGCAAAAATATCAAAATTTGGCTTGATTTCTACAAAGGACTGTAAAAGAGGATGACCAGTCTCTGCTGATGTATCAGGCATTAGACCCAAATTAATTGACAAAACATTAAAAGGCACTTAGTTAATTTTAAAAACTGCTAATCTTCACATTGTCTGCTTGGTTTTAAAAATAAATGGACTTGGATGACAATTTGCAACCTTCTGTAATAGAAATGACATCCAGGAGTCTTGTTAACTACTGTGTTAAACTTATGAATAGATCTGATTACT
The DNA here is from genome assembly GCF_027887145.1 of Ammospiza caudacuta. NCBI lineage: Eukaryota > Metazoa > Chordata > Aves > Passeriformes > Passerellidae > Ammospiza > Ammospiza caudacuta. The sequence goes on along the minus strand of NC_080601.1, from coordinate 32,300,850 downwards.
GGGGACAATTCATCCCTTTGTGCATCTTGCATTGTTTTTAGAAACTAAACATATTCAGGCAGATTGTGTTTGGCCTTTTGCTTCTTTTATGTCCATTAACTCATTTGGCTTGCCTGCTCCTTTCTCACTGATGGATAGCATGAATTAACTGTGTAGGAGTGTTGTGGGATTTTTCTGTTCAAATTTGTGCCCTTTACTGTTTGGAGTAGGTGAAACTATTAATTTTAAGCCCTGTCATAGCAAAGTCAGACTATTCCCTCATGCACTGTGATGTGTATGTGAATAGAAGTTGTTTTAGGACATAGGCACTGGCTGCTGCATTTTTCTGGGACAGAGTTTTGACCTTTTAGGCAGGGATGTCACTGCTGGGTAAGGAATGATGTTCAGTAGGGAGTTACTGGCCTCACTGACACATCAGATGTGCACAGGAGCTTGTATTGTTCTTGAAGATGAATCATTTGCTGGTGTGGACTTATACATTGTGAATATAGTGAGGGGATAATTATTTGACACTGTAAGAGATTACAAACTTGGAAATGGTGAGGAGATACTGATCACCATATTTAAGTGTCCTCTGGAGAACAATACTTCAACATCTACAGCTCTTCTTTCTGTTTATTATGCCAGAGCAGCTTCTGTTTGTCATGTGTCACAATGAGACCCTGGCTTTTAATATTCAAATCTGGAGTGTTTTGATTTGTGCCTAATGCCTGTTAAAAAGAAATAAATTTCTCTGGTGCATTTTGATGGGAGGCATTGTGGGGGGTAATTCAGTGCATCTGCATTCAAGAATCATTAAATGAGTCTTTTGTGAGTGGCTGTATAATCAGGTGTAAGCAGGCTGCTGGTGTGTCATGTTCAGGCTCATTCTGACAGTGGGGGGACCCAGGACAGAATGACAGTGGGGGCCCAGGACACAATGACAATGTGCAGTTTCATTTCCCCCCAAGGTCTCTCATGTCAATGATTCGCAAGAGATCTCACTCCAACACCAACGTGAGCAAGAAGGAGAAACCTCCTCAGCAGGAGTCAGGTATGGCTCATCCCTTCTCAGGCTGTGTGGGTTATCCTCTGGGGCTGCAGGAAAGGAGCTGGGCATAAAGACGGTGGTTCAGATGCTTCTGATTGTCAGCATTAACTACAAATCTCCACATCCAGCACAATCCCAGAAATGGGATTGCAGCCCAGGAATATGTGCACCAAGATGGGAAGTGGTATTTTTGGTACTTTAGCTTTGGTATTCCTAGGAGAGGTGGCTGAGGACTCTGGGCTTGTCTGGTTCAGAGAAAAGGAGGCTAAGGAGTGACTTTATTGCCCTCTACAGCTCCTGAGGAAGGGACAGGTAGAGAGAGAGATGCTGAGCTCTTCTCCCTGGGATCCAGTGACAGAACACATGGGAGTGTTTAAAACTGCATCAAGGAATGCTTAGACTGGACATAAGGAAGAATTTATTTATGGTGAGAATGGTCAGACACTAGAAAAGGCTTCCCAGAGAGGTGGCTGGTGCCCCAAGCTTGTAAGGTTTTGAGGCTGTAACTTTTGTTCAGCCCTGAAGTGGTCAGGCTGTTAGACCAGATGGTCACAGCTGAAACATTTTCTTGTATTGTACTCCAAATTTCCTCGAGATCCCAAGTAATTTGTGTGGCCCTCATAGCCATCTCTGCTTCCACAACTGAGCTGGTCATCAGCATCCAATTTACTTCTTCCAAAAGGATTTGAGTATGAACAGTCTTTGAGGCTGAGGTCAAAAACCTCAAGGGAACACCTGACATTTGCTGTAACTGGAGAAAAGTTGTAATCCTGCTTGAGCTGCAGCATGTGCAGGGCATTGTGCTTTTACAGGTTACCTGCAAGAGGCAGAAGACCAAACCTACAAGCATTAAACAGAGAGCAGGTTATATTCAGCATAATACAGGGAAATTTCTGAATTTCCACATGGCAATTTCTTCTGTCCAGAGCCTCTCCACAGAGCTTGTTTGTTAAATACTTAAGTTTTTGTCCCTCAATTCATATCTTGTGAAATTACCACTCAGAGTTGACTGTAATTCTAATCCTTTAATAACACTGAAAACCTAAAACAAAACAGTCTTGCACTAAGGTGGCTCTGCATGCAAAGTAACAGCTGAAATTGCATTTTATTGTTGTTAATGGAAGCTGGAAACTTAGCAGGTTGAGAACAGGAGTTAAGTACAGATTTGCAAATGACTGTGAGTGCCTGAGGAGTCAGGGCTAGTTAGACAGGCATTGCCAGTTAAATAACCAAGGGTTTTCTTGCTGTTTCTCTCTTCCTTCTGAAGCAGCAGGAGTTTGTTTTTAGTGAATTGCTTAACTCATTTGCTGCCACTTAAACAAAGAAGGGAACCTGGCTGAAATTATAGGATATAACTGTTAAAAAGACCCCTGCTGTTAGCAGACTAATGGTATGTAAGTCAGGCTGGATTGTTGCATGGAACCAACAGGAAGGAAGTGGGGGAAGGAGAGTTTTACTCCTCCCATTCTCAGGTGAGGAACTGAGGAGTGTAGTGACTTGGGCAGGTCCCTGGGGGAATTTCTGGGAACTGGTTACCAGTCTGAGAGAAACAAGGTTGTTGGTCTGGATAGAATAGTTAGAGAGATGACCTTGTCTGAGATCTCTGATGAAGGGTCAGTCTTATCTTTCAGTAGAAGTCCAATTATGGTGCCTTGATTTGTCAGAGTTCCTTGAAGCATCCTAGATGTTTTGATTACAACTTTTTGTTGAGACTGTCACAAGCAGTGATTGCATGAAATACTCTGAAATTCACTCTTAAGTTCTCAACTCCTCATTCTTTCATTATTTATTAGGAAACTAACAGTTCTGACCTTTCTTCAATTACGTATAAACTGCTTTTCCTCTTAATAGTTGAGCTGTCCTTAAAATAAAAAAAAAGGGAGAAAATTCTTTCTTTATCTAGTTATTATATCAAACTTGAGTCTTGTTTTAATCCCTGTTAAGGACTTAGAATGAGTGGTTTCTATCCCATACCAACAATTAAGCTTTTATATTTGAAACAGGCTGTTTGTGAAATTAAAGGCTGACATTAAATCAACTTAGAATACATAAACCACATTTCTATGAATCATCAAGAGTACCCTGACAAGTGAGAGAGCAGAAGTCTTTTTAAAAAATTCCTGTTACATAAGGTACAAGGTTGGCAGCTTTGAATAGCATCAGCCCTATTTCTCCAAGTATTTAAGTGCTCTTCCCCTCCTCCCCTTTCTGGTATGTTAAGGGTCTTTTCTTTTGTTATCCAGAATAAGTTAACAGGCATTATTTAGGTTCATCACAGAGCTTCCTGTCATCTCAATAATTTGCAGTCCTGATACCAAATCTCTTGAGAGAGCAGCCATTTCCTTCCGTGGTATTTCAATTTTTCCCTTTAAGGTGATGCAGTGTTTTTAGGAGGGGTGGGTTTAGGCCAGGCTGAGGTGTTGGTGTGTTGTTCCTGCCAGCTCCTCAAACCCATGAGAAATGGGGGAGTCCCTGTCCTGGGGCATTATCAGCTTCTCCTGTGTCACTGCAGCTGTGGAGATTCCTGCTGAGCCCCAGTGGAAGCAGAGCTGGGTTCTTCCAGCCCCTGCTGCTTCATCCTGAGCACTGAGCTTGTGCAATTCCCAAACAGTCCTGGAGCTTTGTGTTTGTCATGATGAGGGCCCTGCTTCTGTCCAAACTTCTGCAGCTGGGCATTTGCAAAGTCAGGATGCTCAGTGCAGGGTGGAATTTTATCCTTGAGGAGCTGGGGGCAGCTGAGCTGATAGCAGAGATCCCTGTATCCAGAATAAGAACATGGTTTTCACTTTGTACCATTTCTCTGCAGCTCCTGTCTGAAATGTGATCTGTTCTTTGCCTTTTTTAGCAGGTGAAGAAGTTACAGATCTGAAGAGGCAAGCTGTGGAAGAAATGATGGACAGGATTAAAAAGGGAGTTCACCTGAGACCAGTCAACCAGTCAAGCAGGCCTAAAACAAAGGTTTGGAATAAGTAGCAGACCAATAATTTTAGCTAAGTACAGTACTTTACACTGAAAATAAACTTTTCTTTTAAATATTCAGAAGAATACATTTTCCTCCCCTCGTTTACTTTGCTTGATTTTGGATAAAATGGATTAGAGCAGCATATGCCTGAAGAACAAAAAAAAAAAAAAAAAAAAGAAGAGAAAGCAAAAAAAAAAACAAAACCAAAAAACACAGCAGTAAGTAAGTAAAGGCCAGTTTCTTTGACACATAAAAGAAGCTTGTAAACAAACAGCTGCTAAGAAACAAAAAGCACAGAGAGAATACCTGAAGTGGTTAAAGGGGATGATCAACAAGTGGGCTGCATTAACACATTTTTTTTTCTTTTATGCAACACAACTTATACGTGGATGTGGCTACTATAGAACATTGCTTACCTCCTTCACAAAAGCATAATCTTTATTTGAGTCTGTGGTTCACAGTGCTGAGAGCTGAGGCTCTTCTCTTCATCTGAGTAAGGAAACAGATGGAGTGTTAGCCCTGTGCCCAGGAGAGGAGGGGACAGGAATGTCACTCAGTCCCTGGGTGAGGTCTGTCTGCAGGTACAGAGTCTGTCCTGGGCCACTTCATGTGGCTTTTAACATTTGTGTCTTGTGTTTGCTTACAGCCAGAAACACCAAAGCCCTCTGAAAGTGCAATGAAAGAACTAAAAGGGATTCTGGTAAGAGGAAACTTTCATATTAAATTTCATTTTCTTCTCATTGAGCTGGCAGGGCCTTCTGTGCAAACTGTGAAACTTCTGCACTTTGGGTTGAAGCCATAAAACCAAATTCCCCAGTTCCACCTTTGATTTGGTTTGACTTAAGGACTTAAGGAGAATTAGTTTTTGCACTCTTCTCTGGGTTTGTGTGCTCCTGCCACTAGAGGGGATTTTGTGGTTTGTGTCTGCCATAGATTCTTTGGAAAAATTCCAAATACTCACAGTGGGGATGCTTAAGGATGGAGGATACCTAGTCCAAAGTAAAGCCCCTGGACTGCACATACAGTATTTGCAAAGTTGTGCTCATCAACTGGTCTCCTACCTGTGGCACCAGATTTCTTGTCAGCATAGGTGAGGTTTAAATAAAGCAATAGCTCTGGTCTATCTGCATTTATATGTGGAAAAAATGGATTCTGAATAGCTGTCCATATAACCCCTCACCACAAAATAAAAACATTAGGCATGTTTGGTCCAGCTGAGAGCAATGTGCTCCTGTTGTGTCCTTTACTCAAGTCATTGCTTGTTGCTTCTTTTGCACAAGAGCTGAAATTGTGTCAGAAGGAGCTGTAGTTCTTGCTCCCTGGCTTCTGTAACACTGAAACTTTTGAGGTGCCACTTTGGCAGGTGAAATTCTGCCAGTTTTGAAGCAAAATGCTTCACTTCCACTCTAGAAGGTGAAGCTCATCATTCTCATCACCCTGTGGTTAAACAGCCCATACAAAAAACAGTTCAGTGGTGTTTTGTGGGATGCAAGGCAGTACAGCAGAGTGGGATTTAAAATCACCAGTGATGGGTTAAAGTTGCTGTTCTCCAGTCATGTGAAAGCAGGAGAAGAAAGGAAGAAATGGTCTAGAGAGTCACCAGACCCTAATGCTGAGCCCTAATTAGAGGGACACTTCATTAAATGTGGCAGTAAATAGGAAAGGAATAAAATGCAACAGTGAGAGTGTTCTTTAAGCAGAATTCCATAATTAGAGGAGTGGTGTGCTGTTTGCATAGTAGTGAGGGTTGGACAGGGCTGTCCTGTCCAGGCTCCTTTCTCCAACAGCTGTTTTATTTCTCCAGCACTGTGTCACTGACACCAGGGAAGCTGGATTGTGCACTCAGGGGGAGCAGGGAGAATCCTGCAGGCCCTGCATGTCTGTGCCAGGCTCCTTGCCTTTGAGCCTCTCAGGGTATTTGCAGTGCAAGACAAACTGGATAAAATGCAGCTCCAGTCTGTTCTTGAGAGCAGTGATTATGCACAGTCAGACAACAAACATGGGGGTGGAATGTGATGGAGTAAACATTTGTTGTTACTATGCTAATTATGCATTTTGTGTAGACCTCCATATAATTGTTACAAACAAAACACATTTATGTTGTGCAAATTCCAGAGTTTGAGTGACTCCCTTTTTTAAGTTGCTTTTGTACATGTACATTTGTACAGATCTGGGGCATACTACTAATGAATAACCTGCTCAGTTAAATTTCAAATAGTTTTGAAAGAAAATGTTTTAACTTCTAGGCAGGAGTGAAGAATTAAGGGCTTCTCTGCAGGGTTCCTGAAAATAGGACAGCTTTTGCAACTAGAGTGTTATTTCCTTGGCTATTTCTGATCAAAGGTTATGTGCTTATCAACAAAAGATGTCAATAGAATGTTATTTATGATCTGGTGAAATGCTGTATGAATCTGAAATGTTTTGGAAGGCTGAATAAATAAGATTTATGGAAAGACTCAGAGGGAAAATGAAATAGTATATGGGCACCAAATTTCCAGTTGCATTATAAACATTTGGGGCAAATTTTACAATCAAGTATGTTCTGATCCAACAACTGATTTTTGGGAGTGGGGAAATGCATGCAGTATGCGCTAAATGTGTGTTTAAATTCATGTAGGCAAGTTTGTGAAGTTTCAGGCTTTGCTTAAAGCCTCTTTTCCTCCCACTTTAAGAAAAGTGCTCCTGGACTTGCAGCTTCACCGATACCACATGCTGGCCTTGGCACAAGGCAGTAATAGCATTTATTTATGTATTTATTAATAGCATTTATTTAATAATATTTATTAATATAATTTATTTATGTTCTGTATGTATAAAAAACTGTTTCAGCTTGAGATCTAACTCTGTGCAAAAGAGTATATAGACATAGAGTATATAGTATATAGACATAGAGTCAGGTTTATGGCAGATCAGTTACATTATAGGATATCATCTGCTGCAGTTGTAGCTGGTAAATACTGGCTTCTGCACATGTATACACCAGGATGCAGCAACACAGGACAGTGTTAAAATATAAAACCCACTGGAGCAGCAAAAGATGGATCTTTGGCTCTTTGTTAGCAGAGGTTAATTATGTGCATGATGACTCTCCAGCAGTTTCTTAAGATCCTTCACACGTTAAGATGGAGGAAGTTGGCAGTTTCCCACAAACATCAGAATTTGTTCATCAGTGGCAGGGCCAGGGCATCTCTCTTCAGCCTGATATCACTCCCCTAATGTGTAGTGAGTGTGGTTTGTCCCTGCATCATGAATCCAGGTCAAGGTGAGCTGTGGGGAGTGAATTCCAGCTGCTCCTGCTGTACCAATGGCAGAGCCTGGCAGCTGCTCTGGAGCTGCAGTGTGAAAGATTCTGAAGCTGTGCACATGAGCTGCTTGGCGTCATCTGTCCTCAGAGAGCTTCTCCTGCCTTTCTCTTGCTGTAGGAAACCCTGAATAAATCCACCAGTTCCCGGAGCCTGAAGTCCCTGGAGACAGACAGTGGTGAAACGGAGCTGGAGCGAGTCCTGCGGCGCCGGAAAGTGACCACTGAGCAGGACAGTGGCAGTGAGTGCTGCCCTTCAGGAGTCCCCTCCCCTCCCTGCCCCCAGGGACTCCTGAACCTTCACATGCTCTTCCAGACCACTGCCATTGCAGCCACTAGGAGAACTTCACCTTCTTCTTCTTCTTCTTCCCTGTCTCACCTGTTGCTTTTCGTCCCATTTTCTCCAAGAGATGCTTCTGTCAGGATTTTATGCACACACAGACACATAAATTCCTCTTTCCATCCTGGAGCTCAGATGTTATTTGCTTGAACCTTGTCTCTGCTTTGCTCTATTTCTGGTCACATCTCACAGTAGGCACTAGGGAAAGTATATTTTCATAGGGGCACTGGCATTGCACCAGCATCAAACCATGACAGACCTACTGTGAAAATTCTCTTGAGAGTAATGCTAGCCAGAGAAATGAGATTTAGGAGTGGTGATTTGAATTAACCTCTTCTGCAGACCAGTGGTCTCCAGTTTTTATGCTGTGCTTTACTGTCATCTTCTGTAAGAAACTGTTGATGTTCTGCTTGGCTGCAAACACAATTTGTACAAATGTGAGTCTGTGGCTGGTTTGAATGTCACTGTAGAGCTTTATCTTGGATTTGCAGACAGCTCACTGGCTCCTCATTAGTACTGGGAGCAGCTTTTCTGCAGTCAGGCTGGGAGAGCACCAAAGCTGTGCCTGGGTGGGGCTGGGGGCAGCAGGACTCGTCCCCCCAAAGGCAGGAGGATCAACACAGCAAGTGCTGCCTGTGGTACAAGGAAGGGAGAGCAGGAGCTGAAAATGAAGTATTTTGACATTCTCTTGCACTGGATGCTGTTCATTAAAATTCCATTTTGATTTCTGCAGTTAGTTGAGTTCTGCTCTGCTCTTGTGTTGTTTCCAGACCAATCTAGGTAACAGAAGTATTAAACTTTCTTTGGATTTTAGGTCCCACTGGAATCCTGGCCACATCAGAATCAAAGTCTCTGCCTGTGCTGGGTTCAGGAGCCAGTGCCCCACAGGCAGCACTGAACCAGAAAGATGTGGAGACAGATTTCACTTCCAAAGTACCCAACTCAGGTCCTGTCCCCAGCCAGCCTAAGGGTGCTACGGGCTCCAAGCCTACTTCACAGTAAGTAGAACATGAATTTCTAGATATGTTGTAGTACAAGATGTGTTTGGGAAGTGATTTAATATCAGTTTTAGTTAACAAGATAAAGGCACAGTCTGCAGCTGTTTACCACCGACTCCTCAGATAATTTGCATCTCATGTGAAAGGAGAAATTAAATTCTCTTTAATGAAGTTCTTTTCCTCTAAAACCTTCTCCAAAAAAACATTCTCCAAAAAATTAGTTCATTTTCTCTGTCAAAAAAAACCCTCAAGAGATTTTGAAGAATAACAAGGTTAAAGGTTTTTTCCATATCCTGAAGAGGGATGATAGTTATATTGTTAACTCTTGATTAAAAGTTGTTCTGGCAAATATTCCAAAAAAATACAATCATGTGCGTCATCTTGGTCTATATGCTGGTGTGCAGGGCAGTTTCTGTTGAACCAAAACAAGTCCTGACTATTACTCTTAAAAAGTTTGTTGGTAAAAAGGTTGAATTACCTTGAAATCTCAAGTTAAAAAAAAAAAAAAAAGGTGCTGCATTTGCACAGATGGACAGCAGAATCTTCAGAATCTTTCATCACAGCAAACTGAAGACCTGAAACCAGCCTCAGAGTTAAATCTACTTCAGCAATATTTATTTCAGATTCCCTGCAGGATTGGTTTGTTCTCCAACAGTACCATGCTCCTTTTGGAATTGGGCTGTGCACTTGCTTCTGCTGCCTTGCCAGGTTGCTTGACAGTTTGTCATTTCAAGAAAAGGAAAGAGATGAGACAAATCAGATTGGCAAAATATTGTAGTTATGGCTAATTAAACTCCTGATTTCCTGCTCTGTCAGTTAGAAAACTCATACCACCAGTACCTATTCTAGCAAGTGTTCATTGTTTTGTTCAGAGGAAGAAGTCATGACAAATGAGCTGAATATTCAGTTTGCATGTATTTTTATGAACTGATACTTCACTCTTATGCAGGTACTTTCATAATTTATTTTTGAGTGGATAAAGAGCCCAATTTCCTTTTGTGCTCTGCAGTTGTATTTAATTCCCACAGAGAATTAAAAGCAGAATGCAATTTTCACTCATATGCATTTTCCCCTTTCATTTAAGTATCCTTAGAAGAAAAATTATCTTCATTTTAATTTAATCAGAAAGATGAAGATATTTTCAGCAGTTGTTTAGGCATGAATAATGCCATTGCATTTTCTTGAGCAGGTACCCTTGACAGAAAGGTGAGGTTGATCCTGAAAATTGTGTTTGTAGTTTGTGGATTTCTGTGATTTGGAACAAACCAGAAAACACAAGACAACTCCTGCCACCTTTTGTGTACCTTTATTTCAACGAACTAAGTGGAAATTGCATTTACAAGAAAGGAAATGAAATAATTGCAGGCCCCAAGGTCTCTCAGAATGCGTGGTGAATTGGCTGTGGAAAGGATCTTGTGCTGACAGTCACAGTTGTTATGTGTTAGAAAAGCATATGTGAAGCTCAATTTATTTCTCAGCTTGCCTATTCAGTGACATCCCAAAAGACACATTTCACTTGAATTTATCTGTTTAAAGCATTAAAACAAATGTGGTGGGCCAGAGTCCTTAGTGCTGCGGGGCTTGCTTGCTCTGAGTCACTGGTGTAAACCTGCTTAATTGGGAACACTCATCTTTGGGGATGGATTTCCAGGAGAGAGGAGGTGCTGGGGCTCTCCTCCTCTTGTGTGCCAGGCTGGCAGGAGGAGCAGGGATGACCTGCAGGCCCCACACCACAGTACAGAGCAGCTGCTTTGCTTTTCTCTCCTGGGGGCTGTTTGCAGTAGAGGTTGGCAGAAGCAGCCTCCAGACTCTGAGGTGTGAAAGCTGTTGGAAGCAGGGCTCCTTGGAAGCAGGCAGCAGAGGGCAGTTCCTCTGGCCAGCAGGTCTCACAACTCAGCTCTGTAACCAGGCAGTTTTCTGGATTTCCCTACAAGCAGCTTAGTTTGGATCAGCAGAGCACTTCTGAAGCAAATCTCACTATTGTCTGTGCTTGCCATGCTTTGATTTGTAATCTGGAGTGCCCCTAGTGCATCCTGGATCCCTGGATTCATGGCATGAGTGAAGCTAAACCAGGGCATGTGATCCATCCATGGTTTTGGATGTCCTGGGGGGGCACACAGTGCATCACCCTGAGCTGTGTGCCCTGCACCAGGGGCTGCTCCCTCCACACTCTGCTCCTGTTGCACCACCCCATTCCCTAAAGGACAAACAGTGCCCTGCCTGGACTGGATACCCTGCAGGAGAAATCCTCTTCTTATTCCCACCTGAGATTAAAAGATGCAGCTCCCATCATTTGCAATTCCTTGCAACCTAACCAAGGTGGGACTTGTTAATGTGTTTGCAGCAGCAGCTGAGCAAACCTTTCCCATCACAGGGAGCACTGCCTGTCTCATCATTGCCAGGTGTCTCTTGCAGGGCAGGGTTTGTTCTTTTCTCTTCACCTAGATTTTAATGTACAACTTGCTATAGAAGGAGTTCAGAGCCCCTAGGTGAGGTGTCATTTCAGTGCAAGAGGTTCTTGTGTGTCTGAAGCCATTAAGGAGATGGTTTGGAATGTGTGAAATTTTGCTGAGGTGGTGCTTAGGGGGGAGACATCAGTAATTGTGTCCTGTAGAGAAACTGAGGCCTCACCTGAGTGTGCAGGTAACTTCCTCTGCAGATCTCTTCCCCAGTGTTTAACCCAGCATGAGTGTAATTTTGGGACAGCTGCTTAGAAGAGGTGACAATTTACTTTCCTTGGCAGCAAAGCCAGTTCCCATGACCCCCTGCAGTGTGTGGGCACAGAAGGGAAAGGTGTGTCTGGCCCGGCCCCTGGGGTTTGGGTTTTTTGGTGGGGTTTTTTCAGCACTTGGTAAACATTGTGTTTCTGGGGTGCAGAGTTCTCTGCTGACAAAGTGCACCACAGAGAGGGTTAATCTGATGATTTTATACAATTAAAGGATTTGTCCTCCCTCTCCCAGCTGTAATCTTAGTACCCCAAATCATCCACCAGCTCTGCAGGGAGCAGCTCAGCCTCAGCTGGAATGAACTGCAAAGGTTTTCCAGTGCAGCTTGAACGTGGCAATTTAGTTCAAACAACAGATGAAGAAAACAATGGGATGTTCTGGGAGTTGGAGGTCTCCTCAGTCTTAACTGTTTTAAAAGCCACTGAGGCATTTTTCTTAGCTTGTACTCTTTGTGTGCCCTCTCAGTGCAGGCAGAACCTCTCCAAGATTCTTCATTTAAGTAAATTTTCTGATCTTTTTGAGCTTTTCCAAAAGAAGCACCTGAAAGTGGGAACAATGTCCATGCTAAAGATTGTCTGCAGTTCTGTCCTGCTGGCTGCTGTGCTGACCCCCTTTGTACTCAGCTGGGTTTAGCAGGGGCATTCTGAAATGGAGAAGGTTTCTTGCCTTCCCTCACAGATGTCTGGTGGCACTGGTACTTCAGTAGGGAGCAGAGGGCTCATTCACCACTGTCACTGTGAATATTCCCTATAAGCACTGCTGGACTAATACTGGTAGTGCTGTGATGGAATTCTTTGTTCATCTAAGACTTTCAAAACTTGGAATTGGTGTTTTTTACTGTTGCTCAGTATTAGCCTGTGCTCTTCTCTGGTTTATTCTCCTACCTTGTTAAGAATTCTGAAATAATAGACACGTGCAGTTTTTTGCTTTTATTCTCAGTGAGTACTGGCATAAAATTCTGTTTTCTAATGGATACATATTACAATGATTTTACAATGATTTCATGAATAGAACATTGACCCAGGTTAAATAATGCCAAGGTTCTAATATTACCAGAGGAAACAAAGAAAATCCAAGTCTCAGTTGACAATCTGATCCTTAGTTTGTCTTTTTGTACTCCTACTGTAAATTTTATGCAAAGGTCACAGCAGTGCTACGTCACAGGCTTCAGTAACCCTTTAGTATTTACACTTTCTGTAGGTTCTGTAACTATATAAACAGAACAGATTGCTTCTGATATTCTTACATTAAAAAGCATGGAACATTGCATATCCCAGAGAATTAATCTCAAATGCATTTCTCATCTAAATCCATATTTCACAGTGCAGATTTGATGTGTTTAGTCATTAAAAAATACATGCAGACTTGTGAGCAACTGTGTGTGCATGAGTACAATAGAACTAGGGTCTCAATTTCTGGTTTAAATATAAAGCTGGAAAAATAACAGGAATATTGATAACAGCATTAATAATCTCAGTGAGGGAAAAGCTTTGCACAGAACTGAATGCAAATACCTTGGCTGGACAAAATTGAGTTTTTCAGAACTGTAGCAAACTCTGTCTTTGCTCATTGCGTTTCCCAGCTTTATTTGTATGAGTAGATGCTGTTTTTTGAAAAGGAGCACCAAAATTATGTTCATTTTTCCCACTGAAACATTCTGCTCTTGGCAAACTGTTGAAAGTAAGCTGTGAATAACTGATAAATAGGGTTAATAATTTTTAACAAGGCCTCAGCTGTAACAGCAGCATTGTCAGGCTGGTGCTGCACCAGTGTGAAGGATTTGAAGAAGGCAATACTGGTACAACAAAGTCAGATAGTAATTCTTATTTTTATGCTGCAAACACTGATTTAATCACCGGTTTTCTCCATTAAACTACTTTATATCGACATCTTTCATTTTTCTGTCCTTTGAAGGTGGTAAATATGATTGCCATTTTATCCATTTTTGTTACAAATGAAACAGACTTCAGAGCGTTTGGCTGTGCATCAGTTGTTGGAATGCTGCCATACACTAATGCAGACTCCCCACTGTGAGCCCAGTGAAGAATTATACTTTGATTCACCAGATTGTATTAAATAGTCCAGCTGTTGGGATTTGAAAGATAGTTACCTCCAAAGTGAAATAAAAATGAACTTGGCATTTATGGCTTTGACCATTTTTATAGTGTTGGGCAATCAGCTTTTCAAAAGTAGCACTTTTTAAAATAACCCTCTTCTGGTAACACTGCTTTAAAAAGTTTAATTTGCTGTAACATTCAAAATACCCCGCCTTGTATTTTTCTGGAATGATTGACAACTTTTGCATAAAATAAGCATTATTTTCCTTTTGAAATCACTAGCTTCTGATGATAATCAAATGAGTCTGAAACTGTATCTATTAGTGCCAATTTCTGCATTAATTAACTTATACCAAAATTCTAATGTTAGAGACAATTCTTGTAATTAAAGCTTGAACATGGATTTCATTTGTTCTATCCAGTGCTGCAGCAGCAAGCTGAGTAAATTCTTTCTGAAATGGAAAGTGCAGCAACTGTTGTTTCTGTGGTTATTTTTTATTTTTAACCTGTTCATTTACCCTCTCCCCATCACATGGGAGCTGGTGCAGTCCCCACCCAGTGTTCTGATTTTTGAGTGGGGTGACCTTTTTCTTCTTTGTCATTTTCTTTAGGACAAAGACTGTCATAATAAAGGGCAGTTCATGGCAGATGGATCCTGTAGCTAAATTTCTTTCCCTCGCCCCGAGTTGATTCTACCTTTTCCTCTCAAGGGTGTTACCTTACCAGAATGGAAAACTGTTCCTTAAAAATAAACATGAAAATTTAGAGGAAAAAAGGACAAGCCTACAGTGCATGTAGGACCTTGCAGCTTGGAGGATTTCAGCACCTGCCCAGTTTGGGCTCTGTGGGTGTGGATGGTGTGAGGCTGAGCCTAAGGATGGGCCAGTGCAATGTGGCTGCCATCCCTGAGCCTGCCCAGCTCCCTGCCCACAGGCACTGGGCCGGGGGCTCTGGGGGCTCAGAATCTGGGGGGCTCATGCTCTGGGGGGCTCATGCTCTGGGGGGCTCATGCTCTGGAAGGCTCAGGCTTTGGGGGATCTGGTTCTGGGGGCCTCAGGCTATGGGGGAACTGGGTCTGGGGGCTCAGGCTCTGCAATGCCCAGACTCTAGGGGCTCAGGCTCTGCAATGCTCAGGCTTTGGGGGCTCAGGGGCTCAGGCTCTGCAATGCCCAGACTCTAGGGGCTCAGGGGCTCAGGCTCTGCAATGCTCAGGCTTTGGGGGCTCAGGGGCTCAGGCTCTGCAATGCTCAGGCTTTGGGGCTCAGACTCTGCAATGCTCAGGCTCAGGGGCTCAGTCTCTGGAAGGCTCAGGCTTTGGGGGCTCAGGGGCTCAGGCTCTGCAATGCTCAGGCTTTGGGGGCTCAGGGGCTCAGGCTCTGCAATGCTCAGGCTTTGGGGGCTCAGGGGCTCAGGCTCTGCAATGCTCAGGCTTTGGGGTTCAGGCTCTGCAATGCTCAGGCTTTGGGGTTCAGGCTCTGCAATGCTCAGGCTTTGGGGTTCAGGCTCTGCAATGCCCAGGCTTTGGGGGCTCAGGGGCTCAGGCTCTGCAATGCAGGGTGCAGGAGGCACAGCCTGTGCTCTCAGGCTCTCTGTGTGCCCACCCAGCAGGGTTAAGGTGGCAGTGGGAACACCCCAGTCTGCCACTTGTTCAGGCTGAGAATTCCCAGTGTTTGCCATGTTCTCTGCTGGTGCATTCCAGCTAATCTAAGGATTTGCCTGCATGTTTTCAACATCAGTACAAAGCTTCTGAATACACACAAGTGCTTTTAGTGTTTATAGGCTGATGCCAGCTTTGACAAATAACCCAGGTGTCTCTGACCTTTCCTTCCTCCCTGCTCAGAGGCTTTTTATCCCCACGAATCCCTGCTCTGCAAACAATGGTGGTGTAACCCTATTTCTGCAGCACAGAGCGTGGGTCAAACGCCCTTGACAGTTCAGCAAACCAGTAGGTGAATCTCCAGAAATGCTCAGTGCTTGCTCCCAGTGAGACCAGCAGCAGCCAAGGGAACATCTGGTTACTCTGTGCCTCAGAGTCATGCAGTGCAGCCCCCAGACAGGTGGCTCTGGGCTAAAGGTGTGCAGAAACCATTTTTCAGTGCCTTGTGAGTTCATTTTTCATCTTCCATGCCTGGCTTAACAAATGATTCAGGAGAGGGAATGTGACTGTTGCATTTTGTGCACTGCTATCTGTACATAACAGCTGTTAAATCCATAAATCTATTATTAGCTTAGCAGACCTGTCTTTGTTGTATGTGCTACTAATAGAAATGCTTTTCTGTGTTTTTATGCTTTTCTGCATATGTGAACTGTCATTTGTATTTATATATTTATTCTTTTTCTTCTAGATCAACTAGTCACACAGAATTGACAAGAAAAGCTTCTAGCAGTGAAAAAGAGACAGAATCCGTGGTAGTTTTAGATCCTGTGTCCACCAGTGGGGATCAAGTGTCTGAAAATGCCCTGAACCAGAACAAAGTGAAAGAGGAAAAAAGCAAGCCACTGCATAAAGAAACTAACGTTGGGAAAATGAAAGAAACAGATAGTTCTAGCTGTTAATTGTTACTCTGCAAGGCTGTACCTTTTGGGAATCATTATCTGGACATGTGAATTGCTTAGGTGTGTTACTAGGGGCCACGGTCTGTACTCCAGACAGAAATAATACAGATTGAAATGGTCTTTTGTATGCAGCTTTTGTTACATGCACTGAAGTGTTAAATAACTGTGTGTCACTCAAAATCCCTTTCCCATTTTAATTTTGCAGGTATGGTCATTAATTTCTTAGATTGTGTCAGTTACCTTTAAAAATGGATTTGAAGAGGCTTTTTAAACTCTTCTTTTATTGAGAAGATGCCTTGTTGAAGGTCTGTTCCAAAGCTTGTCAGAAGCCCCTTGCATCCCTCTTGAGCTGGACAGGTTTGGGTTAGACCCTGGAAGTGATTACACCCTCATCAGCTTCAGTATGGGGGTGTTACTGATTATTAATAAAAATGTGTTTAGATGCATTGCTCTAAAGATACCCACTTAAACCAAGATCTTGTTGGTCCCCTGCCTGCTGTCCCCACACAGGCAGGAAATGAAAAGCACAAGCACAACCCTTCTGTCTCAGATTGCCAGGGGACAGAGACTGAAATGCAGAGGCAGTGCAGCATCTCATTCTGGTACCAGGATTTTTGGCAGTGATAACCAGAGTCAGGGCTTTGTGGGCTGGGACTGGTGCTCTCAGTTGGGTTAAAAGCTTTGCAAAGAAAGACTTGTCCCTGAGTTTTGTTTCAATGCTACACAGCAGCTTTTGGAACTGCTGCAGCTGGAGTCTGTTTTTACTGCTGCACAAAAATAACTTGCCTTAGGCTCCAGTGGGTATGGGCTGCATTCGGGATTCATTCTAGGACTGAAAGTTATTGGGAATCATCAACATTCTGAGAACTCCCAGCTGAAAGCTCAGTGCTCACAAATGAGCCCTTGCTTTGAACCTGGCACACACTGGTGGCATTAATTTCTTTATTAGGTGACACTTCAGGTGTCTGTATTTGATAACACAAATCCCAGTTTCCCTCAGCCCTTATTTCTATGGCAAGGGTGAGATAGGAACATCATTGATTTGCTCCACTGCCAATTCACATTCCATTGTGGTCTCTTTAAATTCAGCACAGGATCTCATTCTTTTATAATGAACAAATGGAATCAGGGATTTACCTAAAGATTGGTGTAACTGAAATTGGGTGGGCACGTACTTGAATGCACTTGGATTCTTTTTTATTTAATTATTTGAAACAGTGATAGTATTGAAAGGATGAATGTTCTGAGTTTGTTGGTTTGGCTCTGCATGCAACTGTCTGGTGCTTTTCCTAAAAATAAAATGATAGTAATGAGTGTGGTGGTTTCACATCTATTTTGGTGGTTTTTGCATGTTTGCTACGAAAATCTTGGACTTGATCTAATGACTGAATTACATACAGTTCATAAACTTGCAGGAATTTGTCTCTCACTGATATTTTCATTTCTTGGGGGCAGTTGGTTCTGGTTGTTAATTTTTTACTTAGTTGTCTGTTACATTGAACTTAAAATGCAAAATTTCATATATGTATTTTTTCCTCAAATTATTGCTGCTGTATTATATGTTCAGATTTTCAAATTATGCAAAACCCAGAAATTTTTCAAGAAGCATTTCTTTTACTTAAACTGTTTTGTTACCTAGAACATAAATTATTTCTTTAACTTTTCATTGTTGCTTATTAAAAAGACTCCTGACAAGTTTCCCAGACCTTGTGGCATTGACTTGTTACTCACTGCTGCCAACTGGAGCAGGCAGTCCCAGCTCTGTGCCCAGCATTTGGGGTTTGCACTTGTCTTGAAGGCTACAAGTGGAGCAAAATCTTCTTTGCAGGCTGGATCTCAGAGCAGCACTGAGGGGGTGGGGAGGATGGAGCAGCAGAACACTCAAGGCCTTTGTTTTTTTGTAAAATGTGGTGTTCTGTTTGTGTTTGGGGTTTTTTTACTGTTTGTCAACAGCTTGCTCTTTGTATGGAGGGAGATTCTGATTTTCTCAAAACAAACATTTTGTTTTGGACTTAACACAGCAGTATTTGTTTTGTCAATTTGTAAACGTAGCACAGAATTTTGTGGTATTTTCAGTGACTATAGTCACTGCTCAGTTAATTTAGTTTCAGCTGAAGGCAATGGTCCCTGGGAAAAGAGAAGCCAGTATTTGAAATCTTTTAGAGATATCTGGCTGAACTGCTCAAAAATAAATGGATTTAGGAATAGTTAATATATAAGTTTCTTAGCAAATCTTTTTTCTTAGAAATTTGTCCCAAAGTTAGTGTTGACAGCCTAGGTTAGTGTGCTGTTGTCAGGGAGCTGAGCAGGCAGGCTGTGAATCTGCAGGGCTGGCTGAGAGCTGTGGAGGCAACTAAACCTTCTGTGGGGCAGAAAGCACATCAGGAAGTTGTGCTGGCTTTTCTTCAGCAAAATCAACAAATTCAAGTTTTGGTTTACCTGAAATAGAAGAAAAAGAAAAAGGCAGCTCATGTTTGCTGTAATGGGGTTTGTTGTAATGTTCTTTTGGAAATGCCACGTGATGCTTACAAGACTGGACACACCTTTAGAAGTCTGGTCTTTCCTTAGAAAGGAAGAACAGTTTGATTACAGGACCAGGCCACGGTGCACTGCATCCTGAGCTGGGATATTCACTGCATTCCTCTCCTCACTGATCTCTCACCTTGCTGCCGTCTGTTCTCCCCCTGCACTGCTGCTCTTGCCCCGTTCCCACCAGCTGAGTGCTCACAAAGCCCTGTCCCAGTGCTGATCCCATCGCTGGCAGCTCAGCCAGCAGCAGTTCAGTTCCCTGCTTTTCCCAGCCCTGTGATCCTTCCCCAGCCCTGCCCGGTGTCCCTGCAGGAGGGGCAGTGCCAGGGAGGGAGGGGACGCTGCTGTGCCCCGGCAGGAGCAGCTCCCGGAGCTGTGATGGCCCAGCAGCCCCGGGGCTGCTCTGAGCACCCCGGGACAGGGGCCAGGCCATGGCAGAGCCGGCTCGATGCTCCTGAGCCACGAGCAGGCTCCTCACGGCTCCTGATGTCACCCAGAGTCACCTCGCAGCCGCGGGAGTGCCCTGCCTGGGCTCTCCTGGGCATTCCCAGCCCCGCAAATGAGGAGCTTGGGATGCAGCTCAGACCGGCTCCACTCCTGCCCTGCTGTTGATTTAGCCACTGGATCTTATTTCTGCCAAGTGATTAACGGTGTCGGGGATTGCTGCTGCTTCATTTCACCAGATATAGGTCTAAATGTTTGTCAGACTCGAGAGCCTTTGCTTAGACTATACTATTTGAGGAGGCAATATATTAATACTGCTGATGCAGTTAAAATTCATAGTTCTAGAATTATCTATCTTATCTTTGAAAAGTGCATTCTGTGAAACTATCAGCAAAAAAAATAATTTCTATGTTTCTGTTTTTTACAATGGTTATTTATGAGCAAGGGGGAGCTTTGAAAAAACTCACCATATTCTCAATTTAAAAAAAAATTTAAAACTTTGTTCTATAGCGTGCATGTCACGTGCTGCTACCCTATGTGTAGAACACTGGAAATTATTACAAACAAGAGGGTAAAATGACTTAATTCTGCTTCGTGTTTCCTTTTCTTAGGCATAATACAATTCCTGCAAACCCTTTCCTTCCATTCTTCCTCTCCTTGTCTCTCTGCCTCCCCTTTAGACTGCATGTCTTTATTCTGGCTTGATTGATACCTGAGCAAGTTGAGAAGTGGCTCTAATGAACTGCTAAGCATTTAACAGTGCCTTGGTACAGTGTAAAAAGAAGATGCAGATCCTGAAACAGGCAGGCAGATGCATACAAGTGGCTAAGGCTGAATGTGCATCGTCAACTTGGGGTTTTCTTGGGTTTTATTTGAGGCTTACCCACGCAATTGTAGCTTTCCAAACACATTTTGCTGGAAATGTAACGTACAAAAGAGGGTTGTGAAATGAAGTTTTGTTAGCAATATATGTTTCGGGCCTCGAGGGAGGTGGGGTATTTGGCCTAAAATTCCATTTTGGCAGCTTTTCGACACATTATATGCACGGTTTTTTGTTTTGTTCCTTTTTGCACCGTGGGCTTCAAGACTCCAACCAATTAATTCTGGGGGAAAAAAAGCTTAATGTAGGCTACTCCTCAAGAAGGGGTCTATTTTAACATTCAGTAAACAGATAATCCATTAGGACAACAATATACATTGTGGCAAGTGCTATCCTAGGCTTTTTTTGTCAGCCCTTATTTATAGCCTTTTGATTCCGCTTCCCTCCTGGGGTGCAGTTTCAATCATTCTCCCTCCAATCTTTGTGCCCGTATTCATGGCAGGCTGAAAACAAAGTAAGAAAGAAGCTCGTACGCAGCGCTCCATTCGCGGCCAGTTCCTCCTCTATAGCCAGCAGCCGGTTGTATTTGGCCACCCTTTCTCCGCGGGACAGACCTCCCAACTTGAGGAACCTGGCACCCAGGCCCACGGCCTGCAACGAGAAAATCCTCACTTGGCCAAGTGAAGTCATTCCCAAAAATTCAACACCGTATCCTGAGCCTAACTGAACACCCTCGTCTCTCTGCTGAGAAAAACGGGGAAATAAAACCTCCCCGTGAAAGATCTGCCCGATGCAAACAGTAATTTTAGCTGGCACGTGAAGGGAAATTTTATGTGCAAAAGATTAAATATAGTAGTGTTAAGGATATTTGCTTAAAGTGTTGTTACTACGCTGGAATGTTGTAAGTAACTCAGGTTTTTATAAACTAATGCAAGCAAATGGATCATACACACTTTTGAATATACTCCCTGCTTTGGCAAATTTCCTGTGTGCTCTCTTTACACTCAAAAGAATAACCATTCTCTGTGGGAAAAAAAAAACCCAACCCCCTAGAAAAAGCCCATTTTGTAAAATGTTGTTTCTTTCTCAAGCACAAAAAGGCTTTCTCCTTAAAAAATAGTGCATGTTAAAAGCAGTATTTTTGCAATTCTGCAATTGAACAGCTTTCAGTACTTACCAGATCCACGAGGCTCTCATCTGAAGATTCTCTATCTGGACTTCCTAATATGGAAATATGTCTTTGACCTGTATATAACAGGAGGGAACACCTTCATTAGAGTATATTTTATATATTTGACACAGAAATTGTTTGGACTTCTCTCTTTTTTTTTTTTTTTTTTTACCCTTGGGCTATGCAAGCTTAAACAGGAGTAAACCCCACCTGACAAAAATGTAAACTGCATTGCTATATTTGCTCTTTGCTACATTAACATTCTGTTTTATTTTCAGATGGATAAGGGAACATTTAATATCCTGTCCTGATCTCTGCCTCTCACTGATCTGTCTGATCAGGCTGTGCTATTTATTTTAAATGTGTTCCTCACTATAGTAATTATTTTTCTTCTATTCAAAAAAGACTTTACCATCCTGACTGAATGGAATCTTTTAGTTGCTATTTACTCACTTTGATACAGCAATTCTGGGTGTTTTTAAGGAACAAGAAAAAAACTAAACTATATTAAATTTGTCCATCTATTCCTTAGGTAAAAATGAATAAAGGAAATCTGATACAAAGAGAAATCTTACATATGAAGCTGGACAGTTTCTTAATACTCACCACAAAGGCTCGATAATATGTAGTCAATAATCTATCTAAATGCAATTTTAAACAGTTTTCACGTGTCTGAATTTTAAAATTATTCATGCTAAAATAATTCAAAATTTACATTAATTGACCACATCTCTCTTATTTTCTTTAATTCTGATATCTAACTGCATGACACTTAGCTGCAGTGTCAAAGGGCACCCACGTTCAAAACACTCACAGTGTATTAACTGGCAATAGCTGAAGCCTTTACTGCTGTTTTAAGACCCTTGACAGCAATTTTTGAATCAAAACTTGAATTTCAGTTTGTTCTGACAAGTGCCTTCTAAATTAGAATTTATTAATTAGAATAATTAAATAAAAACACGTAATATTTACTGGTGTGGCTTGCAGGGTTTGGTTTCAGCCTTTCCCCCCTCTACTCACCATCCAGAATTCCAGTCAGTTCTATGAGGTCTGACACCGTGGTCTGGTTAATGTATTTCAGGACAACACCACTGCACATTGCTATGTTTATGTTTTGGTCAGTTTTGAGTTTGGAAATTTGTGTGGCAGCATCCTCAGCAATCAGGAAGCATTTGGAACCAAGGGCACGACAGATGCTACTCCACTGTTCCCTGTCCTGCAGAAACAAATTGAGCAAACAACTTCAGTTTAAAAAACTAAACTGAATGGAAACTCTAAAAATCAAACAATAATCTGGGTTTAATCCTAAATATGCCCTTCATATAAACATACTACATTTTATACTGTATTTTAAATCTTCTGCCTAAGAAAAACATACCACTTGGATTTTCCTTGAGTTTTAAGATTTTGCTAGAAAACATAAATTTTAATCTGAAATTAATCAACACTATTTGCACAAAATATAGCTAAAATATTTAAATTAAATGTAGGGGTCTGCTATTTTGATTTCCCTACTGAAATGTATTTCATTTTGATGGAACATAAAATAATTTTTTATTGTTTTATTCAAATGACTCATTTTTGTGTTATATTTCAAGTGTCACAGTTGTTTGAACGTAAAATAATGGACAGGAGACATAGACTCAATGGCAGGACCCATAGGGAACAGAGGAATACAATGCTCTCTTTTCTAGCAAAGCTCCATTTTTCAGGGTCTTTGTTTCTTTATTTTAATGCATGGTCCACATGCCAAATAAAGGACAAGGATATGTAAAGAATTTGAAAGAAGAAATTTACGAATAAATTTGCTTGCTTTGTATGCACAGAATGCAAAGTTCTCACATTAGAAACATCTCTATTTCATAATTCTGCCATTCTTGGTCTGTGGATCAGTTTTTTGTACTTATGTACTTGCAATCAACATCAGATGCCATTCCTGCATGGATTTCAAGCCTGTGCATAAGAGAAAATGAAGTTTTTGACACCTGAACAAATGTTTTAAATTTTAACACCAAAGTGGTCTGGTGTCTGGCAATGAATTATTGAATTGGTACCAGAGCTAATCCTGAAGGATCTGATTATCAGGGGCAAAGATGTGGCATGGGTAAACCTTGGAGATTTGGGAGGAGGAGGAGGAGGAGCAGAGGCATTTCCCTTAACTCTGGACTCTGTTCCCAACTGCCCTTCACTGTGGGCTGTAATTCTCCTGCTGATTCTCATCTTGCACAGATTTTCCTTCATAAGAATTCTCAAGGAAGTTTGCAGCCCTGGCAGGAGTGGGGAGTGACCTGGTGTTTTGGAATGTGATAATTCAGAGAGTCAGACTGAAACAACACAGGGAGGCAAGGCTAACCAGAGTGAGGTAATACCAAACACAGTTATTCAAAAAATGAACTTTTAAAGTTCCAGTTCAGGACAAAATCAGATGTATTTTGCAGTTCATCAGTTTTAGAATTATTGATTCAGGCACTGGACAGATTCACAGAGTCAACATCACTTTGCTTCTCCCTTCAATCACAGTCTTTGTGTTTTGTTCATGAAAATGAACTCCCTATATTTATTTTTAAGATGATAAAGTGAAATTTGACACCAACAGCAAATTTTGTATTAAGTTGGGCAACTGCAGAATCTCAGTCTACAACTGTAGGTTCTGCAGCAATTAAGTTTTTATTCTTTTTTTAACACATGGAAATTTAACCTCATGTATAAATATGAATATTTTAAGTTACACAATCTCTTTTATCCATCTACAGCTTGATAACATTCTTAATATTATTGTGCTTTATTGTTGTACTTGATTGGCCACATTAATTAACTCCTCTAACTTTGATAACAGAGGTGTCTTACTCCCACCTGAAAAATTCTGCTGAGCAATGCTGCCAGTGACAGGACTTTGGTTATAAATATCCATCACAAAGAACTGCAGCAATAACATATTCTGGTGAATTTTTGGCTGAATGTACAATAACATTCAAATGTTTGCTTCTCCAGCTTAATATAACATTGCATTACACATCAATTTTTTGTAATACACTTGAATTTTACAATTTCACCTTATAATTTGAATAGTGTACATAAAGAGGAAAATGTAATCAAAATAACAGTGGTTTAGCAAGTAGAATCAGATTTAAAAAGCAAATTCTTGTAATTCTTTAAGGTATATGTACTGACTGTATTCTGTCAGGATTTTCCATCAGAAATTATGTAAAAAGTATTGAAAAATTTGGATATTGCTAATAAAATATATTCAAATTAATTGTTAGATGCATTTTTCAGGAATATTTTTGTGCTTAAAAACTTGAAAATCAGAAGCTTTGTATTTTACATGTTTTGTAAAAATGAGAAAAGGTTAGTGATATGCATTCAACAGTACCACCAGTTTTTAAAGGGCTGCACTATGGTATCTTACCTCTTTTCTTATGGGATCTATTAATGCAGTAATAAAAGGAAAATTCTTAATCATTTCCACATACATGGCAACCATTTCATCAGGACTTTTGAATGTTCCAGTGAGTATTTCGTATTTCCCTTTATCCTAGAAAGCAAAGTAAAAAGCATGAAAGATGAGGAGTTAGGAGCCTGAACAGCAGAGTGCACCCATCTCTGTGAGGCAGGGGCTGTGTGTGCTCCAGTCAGGAGGCATTCACTCATCTGCCTCACCCTGGGTCTGAGCTGCCAGCACATTGTTACACAAAACTCTGCCTCAAGTGACACCGTGCCTTCCAGCGGGCTCGTGCCAAAGGCTCTGAACAATGCCAAAGGAAGAGAGATCTATTTCAGCATTTTCTAGGCAACACTGCCAGTCTGACACAATTGCAGTATGAAGTTGGCAATATCTGAGATTTTTATTGAATCTCGTGTGGAAAAAAATCTCATTTTTCTCTTTAAAAAAAAAAAAAAAGTGATTTTTTTCTCCTCATTTTGATGAAGAAAATATTGCTAGGGTAAGGAGTGCACTCTCAGTGCCTAAAACCAAGATAGTGCCTTTCCCTGCTTCTTTCCCTTTTCAAAAAAAAAAAAAATAGACTAATTTAAAACCAGTCTCATCATTCTGGGAAGCACAAACTGCAGCCTGGGAGGAATTTTAAGGGCAGCCTGTAAAACTGCGCCAGGATATCCACTGCTCTAGTGGCTTTGACAGTTCAATAGCAGAAAGTTACAGAATTACTGGTAATTCAATGGTTAAGATTTTGCACATTCTGGTACAGGATACAAATATAACAGCCAGGTGATATCTTTTGCTTTCACAAAAGATATTGGTAATGGAAGCTTTGGCACTACAGAACACCCCAACACACAAAAGCTTATAAGGTACTAAATGGAATTGGAAGTTTCTTTTTCTGCTTGGAAAAAAATCTGATTGATCTTGGAATAAGGGGCAAGAACTGTAAGACTTTATCAGGAGATAAACAGATTTTGTCAAATAAAAACATAAAAAACTGATATTAAAACATTAATGTTGATAAGATGGACACTAATGTGTATATAAACGCACCATAGTAAAAATACAAGCAAATGTTAGGACAGTTTGAAGCAAACAAGAGATGTAGCTTAATATAATGGAAAAACAAGCAGATTCAGCCAGAATTTTACTTGCAGAGATAATTCTTTCTGTTTGCTTGATTACTAGCTTTAAAAAAGGGAGTTAAGTGCTTGTAGGTGAGTCAGTAACAGAATAATAATAATAATAATGTTAACAAAGGTACATTTGTTTTAAAACCCAAGAAAATTGAAATTGAAAAATAACTTACATAATCCATTAATTCATGAGCAGCACAATTTATTGCTAAGTACAGGTCTGTTCCCAGCTCCAGACCTAAACTGTTGCAAGCTGCTTGCAGTTGGAGTAGCAGTTGTTCCAGACTATCATATCCTGTTATCAGGCAGCCTAAGTGTGAAATTCTTTTTAAGGATCCTGGCTGAAAGCAGAACAAAAATAATCATTTTGTTTACACACATAGTTATTATACATATTTATGGGCTTTTTTCACGGTCATTTCAGTCTGCATTTAGTCATCAAATTATAGATTTGTTCTCACAAATCTCCTTAGTGGCTTTAAGGACAATTCTCTAGGAAAGAGGGATTATCAAGTGCTAATGAGTAGAGGGCAACAGTCCTTGAAATATTTCTACTCATGCAGATCTCAGTCTTGCATGGCTAGCACTGGTTTAAAAAATTATATTAAAGGCACTCTTAACAACCACTGGGTTGCCATAAATGCTCTGGTACTGTGGACCAACTCTTTTCCAAAAAAAACACATCCTCCACTTTTAAATAGTTTTACTCATTAATCCTCAACTACAACATTGATTTTGACTCTGGAGAGTGCTCAAGAAACCTCAAGAATCTCCCAAGAGTTCTAGAAGGAACAAATTTCATAGAAGGGAAATACCTCCAGCCCAGCTGCACACACTTGTCTGCTTCAGGGACAGTATTGCTGCACATCAGCCACATTTGCAAGTATTGAGCAAATATTTCATGTATTTCCCTCTGTTGTCAGCTTTTCTGTAGTTTTCCAAACATTGATTTTTAACTTTAAAGTCTGGGGAATTTTAGATTATAAAGATGCAGCAATAGACAGCAAAAGATGCCTCAGTTTTCCTGCACTTCAGATGGAGGTTAAATCTGCAGTTTCATGTGGTTTTCAAGATGCCCATATGCTGTGCCTTGTTACATTCTATTAAAAGCATTGTTTATCTGTATAAAAACATTTTTCTCTATCTAGTTTTCACTCCCTTAACCTAAACAAGTTCTTCTTCACTGCCTAGTTTGTAATTTCTCCTTTTTTCCCCTCACAAAAAAGTTCAAACTAACATGGTGCCCTTATCAGCTTTAAATTCAGTTTCACTACTGTCTCCTTTAGTTTTCTCCTACTGAAATGAATGGAATTTTTTTCAGAGAATCTAATGCATTGTTTCCTTGTGTATATCTTACAGAAATGTTCTACTTTATAATTGCTGTACATATTGTGGTACTGATATGGAAACTACCCTCCAGGAAAACACTGGCCAGCACTTCATGATGAGGAGTTTTTTTGTTGTTTTAGCAACAATAAAATAGGAAAGCTTTTGTTGATCCTTCCTTTTTAAATTCACAACAGTAATGCCTCTCACCTGATAATATTTAATAATATTTAATCATCTCAGAATGAAGAGCAAAACCTGCATGTTATTTCCATCCCACTGTTCGGAAAACTCATCAACAAACTACCAGTTTTGAAGGGACAAAAAAGATCATTTGAGCCATATAAAATAATGTCCTGTGGACTACTGTGAGTGCTGCCCTTTAGCTACTGGTTTGTATCTGCCATTATCTATAACCTCAGACTGGACTGGGCACTGAATGCAGCAGGATAAGGAGGGGAGTGATGCTCCCAGGGTTGGGAAACAGCACAATCCACAAATCTTACAGGTAACAGCTTTATGGTCTACACAATCAAAAGTTCTCTGCTGGTGCCACAGGCCTGCAAAATGCTCATCTGGATAAATTACCAGGATTTCTATCTGAGAAAAATTATCAGATTCCAGAAGTTTCTCCCTATTTCCTCTACTGCCCCCGAAGGGAAGGTATAGTCAGAAGAATTTAAATTTTTATGTAAAATATGAGCATTTGGAATATTTAAGTCTTGCCTTGACCTTTCCAAAATGGTGATGTAGATTAATGCTTCCTTTCTAAAGAACATTTTAAGTTCCCTGCTGCTGTTAATACCTTGTTGAAGGCTTAGAGATAAAATCTCTTTTCTTACCTGAGCTTTGTGCCCTCTTCCTCTCCTACTCTCTGCTCGTGAAGCAGGCTGTTGGGAGTGAAAGAAGATAAAATCAATTCCATGGAAAAATACAAAGAAAGGAAAGGAAAGGAAAGGAAAGGAAAGGAAAGGAAAGGAAAGGAAAGGAAAGGAAAGGAAAGGAAAGGAAAGGAAAGGAAAGGAAAGGAAAGGAAAGGAAAGGAAAGGAAAGGAAAGGAAAGGAAAGGAAAGGAAAGGAAAGGAAAGGAAAGGAAAGGAAAGGAAAGGAAAGGAAAGGAAAGGAAAGGAAAGGAAAGGAAAGGAAAGGAAAGGAAAGGAAAGGAAAGGAAAGGAAAGGAAAGGAAAGGAAAGGAAAGGAAAGGAAAGGAAAGGAAAGGAAAGGAAAGGAAAGGAAAGGAAAGGAAAGGAATTGACTGAATTTTGGTCAAAAGAGACCAAATATTTCAGTTAGGAAATAGCTTTATTCAATAGTTTAATAGTTTTATTTTGCAGTGGTTACTAATTTAATATATTTATTTCTAGGTGGACATCTGTCCAACCATCATTTGTTTTTCAAGACTTTCTCACCCAGTCCATCAAAAATGAGAATCTAGACTCTGTACTTGGAGAAACACAACATTGCTTTCCAAAAAGCACATGCACACACTGAGTCTGATTTGCTGCTACAGTAGTAGTACCTGGAATAAAATATGTTCTGTGTGAGAGGTGTAGCAAGATCAGAATATATATTGTATATGCCCTCTGATACCACTCACTCCCAGTATATTTCTTCAGATAAACAGAAAGCCTTATGCTTAGAACAATGATTTGTTCTAAATTTTAATTGAGTATCATCAAATGGGCAGTGTTTTATTCATCTGTGAGAGAAAAACATCCTCTGTTCTGTGTCACAGGTCTGTAACAGGCTAAGTGTTCCATGAGGATGTTTGAAAGGACAAGGGTAGTAAAAGATCAAATGAAGTACATCTCACTGTAAGAATACATTTTTTATTGTACCGTTTTGCCTGGAGACTCTATCTTTCTTGTAATTTCTTTCTGAATTTCCAGGACTATTTCTATGCCCTGAAATGAAACAACAGTAATCTTCAAAAGAAAGTTATATTAATTCATTTTAGCAGCTTAAATCAGAAGAGACAACACTCATTCTAAATGAAAATTTTAATATAAAGTCTTCAAAAAAGGTCAGACCATTACAGACTCCTTATCACAATCTCTCCATCCACAAAATGCAGCCATGTCCAATGATAAAGGGTTAGTAGCAGTGGAATGAGCAGGAATATTTGATTATGGGATGTCAAAGAAAGCACTCTCCTCCCCAGAAGCAGCCCTTCAGATATCTAACAAGTAAAAAACATCTGGGTGTGCATTTCTATCTGAGAAGTGGGAAGGTGATAATCCCTGCTCCCAATTGTGACTCAGCCTGAGACTTCCTAAACTCTGACAAGAACTGAGTGCATTTACCTTCAGAATACTCCCAAGGAGCAGGAAAAAAAATATCACTGTCTGGACTTTAAACACTCCAATTAAATGAATTCATTGTTTTTAACGCAAGGCTCTTTTTCCTTTTCAGCTGAGCTAGTAAATGCTGAGTGTGAACTTTGTAAAGGACATTTCAGATTTTCTCAAACAGTGCCAGCACAGGAATACTGAAGGGGGCAGAAGTCAGTCACAGCTGGCACCAACACAGGGCAAACAGCCTGGAGCTCTGCAGTGCAGCAAACACCTTCCTGCTCTGCCACGGGCACTGGGAGCCATCCTGCCTTTGAATGGGGCAGAATCAGGGACCTTGTTATCAGCTCTGGGGGACAATCCAGAAAAGTCAAAGGAAAAGCAAAAAGAAAGAGAATCGAGCTCAGCTATTTGTTCAGGTCAGCAGCACACAAAGCAGAAATCACAGCCCTAATGGAGGCATCTTGTGCAGATACATTGCTTAATGCAACACATGGCTAAACAAAAAGAGAGAGGGCTGATCCCATCTGTCTCACCCATCCTTCTTGCTCTTTGTATTCCCTTCCAGTGTCACAATTTCATTTTAAAGCAACTTATTCCCAAATATTTCCTGCTTTCCTGTGAATTTGTTACGGGTTTTGTTGTTTTGTATGCTATATCAAACAACTGGTAATATTTATAATCCACTAATGCAAAATCTATTATTGTGTAACACAATTCCTTGACATCTTCTTCAATGCACTGATTTTCTCCTCTATACAAGCATCCATTTTTAACTTAAATCTTAATGGTTCTTCTTTTAAATCATCTTTTTACTTAATTTAATATTATTAGTGTTAGAATTCTGCACTAACATCTGTTAAAACTTTGGCCTTCTAAGCTAAGAAAAAATGAAAATTATCATTTGTAAGGACTATATTGAAAAGACCTATATATTTATGTACATATGTAGTTAGTATGATGTCTATAGAATACACTTTTAAAAAAAGGAAACAGTACCTGATGGAGTAATAACTCAACTGGTGGTATAAGCATAACTTCTTTGACTAACTTCAGTTTTGTAGGTGAATTTTTTTCACAGTACAACACAGTAACCATTGGGAGTGGTAAAGTAATTTCTTTAGGTGTCTCCTGTAATTGGGAGCGCCAGGTGAAAATAAAAATGTAAAAATCAGAATAATTTCTTACATATTTGAGTTATGGTACAGGATTCAAACATGGGCAATGGTGTTAAGGGCGTATTCTATGAGGCAGATTTAATAACACTGTCACAACTGCAATAATTATGGTAACTGGGATGAAATAAAGCAAATGACCAAAGCCCCATGTACCTTGTGTTTCAGCAGGGCAGTGTACAAGTACAATGGGACACGGCTGATGGTGGCCCCAGCCCTGGCTATGGCAAGTGACGTTCCCCCAATGGCCAAGCTGCCACACAGCACTGGCTCAGCAGGCTCTGCAGGTGGGATGGGAGTGTCTTCTGACACCTTCTTTCCTATAACACAGACAAGAGTAGCTAAACATTTTCTTGCTGCTAAATATATGCTTGTGGATCAGAGTTATGTGAGTAAATATTCACTGTGTACTCAATGCACTAAAGAACAATAATTTATTTTTTAAAAACTTAATTTTGTCAGCTGTTTTATATGGAATGACATTACAAATAAGAAGAGTACCTGTCCTCACTCTGGTTTCTAATGCATTTCAAGTCTGTTTCTTTTGGAGATCTTTCAGCCACTGAAATATGTATTTTTATTTATCTGTGTTTGAATCTAATAACATTATATCGTTTTTCAGGTTCCTTTCAAAAGTATTGTTTTCAATCTTCTTTATTGTGTTCCTTAAATGCTCAGATTTTGCATTAAAATTTCAGATTACATTATAACCTGATTGGGAGTACTTGATTTCATCTAGTAATGACTGTGAGAAAAAATTCAGGCCTATTACAATTGGAATTCCCAAAGAGAAAACAGGTCTTTTAAATATTACACTCTAAATTTTCAGAAGAATTTATTTCCCTTTCAGATACAATAACTTTGTCCAAAATGCTTTAAACCAAGCAGTTTCCACTACCATATTGATTGCCTACACTGCTTACATGAACACTTAGAGGGAGCACCTTCTGAAGCTGCAATAAGTGATGATTCCCAAGAATCACTGCATTGGGAACTGTTTGATATTGGCTCCAAATAGTCATGCACTGAGTCTGACAATAATATTACAGTCAATGCCACAATTAGTGAAAACACATAATAGATGTATCAGCAGGAGCTTGACTCAAATATCAAACACACCATGATGACATCTGGATGGACCTGACAACTGCAGAAGTTAAATCTCAGGTGAAAGGTGAACTTACTGTGCACACATCCAATATGAAGTGTAAAATACCTCCCCATACGAAGTAGGAGGTGTTTTACTGACAGTATATGATACTTGCAAGTAAACTGATAAGAATAATAATTTGCCAGATTTTTCTGCCCTTCCAACAAATGACAACAACACTTTTTTGTCTGAGTTTAATGTATAGATGGAGATAACATGTGGTGGTTTTTTTCTTTGGGTTGTTTCATTTTGGCTGTGTATTTTTACCTTGTTTTTCTAGTCTCACATAATTTTTTCCTTTTTCTTCTAGTAGGATGTTTGCTTACTTCCTTTTACTCTATACTACCCTTCATTCCTGTCTCACCCTTTTCTTTCTCTTTTGCTTTTCTCTGTATTTCCTCCTTTTCTCAGTGTTAGAAGGAAACTTTCCTTCCTCTTTCAATTGTTTTCAGCTTCTATCTTAATTCTATTTCCTTTTTACTACTCAGTTCTGTGATTTCCTTTTCTTTCCTTATCATTTTCATTCTTCATTTGCATCCTCCTCCATTCTTATTCCTCACTCTGATGAATAATAACCTCCTGTCTAAACCAACAGTAAAACAAAGGCAGAAACTGTTCAACCAATGCATGTGAATGATGAGGAAACTGTATTTTCCCCTCCCTCATTTTGCTGCAGAAACTGCTGTGATCAAAAAGGTCAGGAGAGAGTAACCAAACCCTCTGAACATGAGACAGGGTGTCTTTTAGGACCTTTTTCAATATCTGTATTGCAGAAAATATTAAAATTAAATAAAGTACAACCTGATTTTCGTCCCTTTTTTTGCTTAGGCGTCGCGCCTGAATGGCCTGAAGCAGGGGAAGTAGTGACTTTTCCTGATTCTTCTTCCTCTCTCATTTCTTTTTCTTGCCTTTCAATTTCCTTTCTTTCTTCTACCTTCTCTTCAAAGTACTCACTGAGGGAGGATGCATAAAAATTACTGGGTCAAAATTTTCTTAGACGTATGACATGCAGACAGATGTGATGCAGGGTAAAGAACATGCTAGGAGGAAAAGTGCTTGTATTTGAGCTACTGCCATAGATTCCTTGTGGGAAGATGGAGAAGTCCATAAATTTATTATATCATTCTTTTTTGGTAGTCTTCTGCAGCACTGATTAAACAAAAAAGGACCACAAGGATTGCAAACCTTAGGACAAGCTTTGTAAATCACTGTGGTTTGCAAGTCAGCTCTGAGCAGACTGAGCATGAAGGATTTATTTCCTTGGCATGGGTAGGAACAGATCCTGTCATGACTTCATGACATCCATCAGCCTGGCCTAGGTTAAGACAGTGAGGTGAAATGAATTTCAATTACATGCATGAAGTGAAATCTTCACCCAAGGGTCACAGAAAGCCAATTCAGGCAAACTGAGTATGTGAGATACATAAAGTAGTGTAAACAATGCATTAAAATCTTATTTTGACTCATTTTCCAACTGAGTCCTTATTCCCTATATCAAGGTTTTCCCAAATGCACATGGAAGGCAATTAGGTCTGCTTGCTACAGCCTATGTTCAGCCTTGCAACCCAAACCAGCATGCTTTTTATATAATAATTATGAAAAGCAGGCAATAATGTAGTGAAATGGGTCTGAGACAGACCTTATATCCTAAAAATATTTTTTAAAAAGTAGAAAACATTGAATATTCTACATGTCTTTCACTGCACCATAAATTAATGGTGAATATTTCAAATATTCAAATGCAATAATTTTCATAATATGCAAGACCTACCCAAGGATCTTATCAGCTTGACACTGGTCAGTAGGGTCCAAGTCCCTTAACATTGTGTTCAGTGAGTCACAGACCCATTCCACAGCAGTATAAACAGACTCATTTCTTTCTCTCTCATCAGCTTCAATTGTTTCAGGTAAAGCATTTTCTGGTATTTGAGAATGAGTAGCCATTACACTGGAACAAATCCTCTGGAAAAAAAAAAAAAAAAAAAAAAAAAAAAAAAAAAAAAACCACCAAAACAATGTAAAAGGGTTAAAACACTATTTAATTTCTATCTTGGAAATGTCCTTTGAAATGCTAAGAGGTATCTCCTTGCCAACTCTACAAGTACATATCTCCAAATCTATTTGCTCCACTTGTCTTTTCTCATCCAGCACCTTCTTTTTAGACTTTAGTAAGTGCAGACATTACTCAAGCTTTTTGACCTAAAATTATAACTACATAGGCAAAACCCCTCTTGACAGATCTGCCCTATGCTATCAGAATAGAATGAAGTTATTTTAAGGACCACACAGTCATTAGGACACCTTTTATTGCATTTGTTGGTAGCCTGTTGTACCATGATTCATCAGCATTAATGCCATCCCTCATGATCAATTACTTTTGTCCTACTTAGATAATTCAAACCTATCTTTCTGTTCTGATGAACAACAAATGATATTAAGAAAATTCACTTAAAGGAAGACATAATTTACAAATTTCCCACAGTTGCCTGCATTAACAGTATTAACTTTATATCCTGTGAATATCTATGAGGTTACATGTAATTCAAGAATTAAGTGAACCAGAGTTCAACTGAGGGAAAGTAGAAATAATTACTCCACAATAGCTAGAGCTGCAAAGATATAGTTTGAATATTTCAGGTTGGGGAAGAGATGAGCCATCAATTCTGCACTGCAGGTGCTAAATGGGTATGTTTGACTTTACTGTCACCCACATCAACCTATTAGCTCAGTGTAAAAGAAGAGCCTCTATCCATACTGTTTTTCAGCTGTACTGTATTTTTCTGAAAGTGTCACACAAAGAGAAATATAAAGATCTGAAAATTAAAGGAAAAGGTGAAATGAAAGTGAATGTATAAGGTTAGTAGATGTGTAAGGAAAACCTACATGATCATTAAGATAGAAAAAAAATTAATATACAGAGACACACTATCAGGTCCCACTCACAAAATATTGTCTAATTCCTGAAAAATAAAGCTTTCATAGCTGCTGCCATGGTCTAACTTTTCATTACACCTTTTTCTCCAAGTTACAACACTCAACTGGGATTTATGTCTTGTCATAAAGATGGAAAATAAAACATACATTGGGATGTGAGAAGAATAGTAACTTTCTCAGATACTGCCCTAGTAAAATAAATAAAACAAGAAGAAACAGCTCATACCTTCTCATAGTTCTTAACTGTACAATATATTTCCACTTCTAACGTTGGCTCACCAACTCCATCAATAACTTTTCTTCCAACTACTTTGCATATTACTGGAGCTTTTGAAAATTTAGAAAAGTAGTTAGCCTTAAATGAAAGAGAAAGAACTCAATTAAAAGTCTATTTCCAAGCAAAGAGGCTTTTATTCCATGAAATACCTTAGAATCAAATCCACTACTAAACAAATCCATTGCAGGTCTCTTCCAACCCAGCATATTCTATTATTCCATGATTTATATGTTCCAGCAAGCTTTGAGCCCTGTGAGAAAGTGAAAACCATGACTTCTGATAGGCAGAGTCCTCATTCTTCTTCCAACATGGTCTTTATTGGGCCTGATGAAATATCATAACTCAATACATCTGGGTGTGAGTTCGTAGTTAATAAACACTAATGTTGGTTTAGAAAAAGGATTGCATTTTAACCTGTAATATTTACTACATACTTCCTTACTAGTTTAGTTCATTATTTAATCCAGTATTGGAGAGGCACCAAACCATGGTTTATCAAGTGGGAAAAGTATGAAGTAGGGCTACGAAGAAGAGGAACATGCCAACTTCCAAGCAAAGCAAGGAAAGATGTTACCAGCTCCAGTCCCTTCCACTGATGATGTCAAAACACTTGGAGATGGGAAACAGTGTAAGATGGAATGAAATATTTCCATCCCACAGCCACTCTCCCATCAAAGACCATACTAGAAAACTTTCTTTTCCAAGAGCTGCTCACTATTCTAGTATTGGTGATTTCAGTATCGCCACTAATTGAAGTTTCATTATGACTATTGTCAACAGTATTTTGTCAAGTGGGAACAGATAAAATTGGTCTGATTCTTGACCCTTCCATGGGGGCCCATTTGCCCTTCACGAGCAGCTGCAGTGTGAACAGCACCCAGACTCCGGCCACCGCTGGCCCGGGAGCCAACCCTGCTGAGCAGCAGCTTTGTTAGGGACAAACATTAGTCCATCTGTGGACTATTTTGTTTTTGTGTCAAGACAAGAATCCCGGCTGCTGCGGACATGCACAGCACCCAGCTGCCACGGGCCTCAAACACAGAACCATGGCAATGCCTGCCCGGGCCGGGGGACAAACCACTCAATTGCCACCAGAGAGACGCCGAGGCCCTCGCTGCACGCCCTGGCTGAAGGCAAGGGCCGGGAGGGGGCACGGGCACGGCAAAGGCACGGGCACAGCAAAGGCACGGGCACAGCAAAGGCACGGGCACCGCAAAGGGACGGGCACGGCGGGCACCCACACGGCCCCTCCGAGAGGCCGCCCCGCTCCCGCCCTGCTGCTTCCCCGCCCCGCGCTACCAGCTCCCCGTAGAGATCCTGGGGGGGCAGCGGGAACAGGGCGTTCAGCACTTCCTCCATCCGCTCCGGCACCCGGAGCCCTCGGTAATACTCAGCCGCCTCCTGTCGCAGCCGCCGCCTCTCGCCCGCCTCCATCGCGGCACCGCGGCCGCTGCCGGGCAACGGAGCCAGGGAGCGCCCGCCCCTTCCCCCGCTCGCCGCCTGCCCCAGGGCGGGACAGCGGCCCCGCAGGGCGCTGTGCCCGGCTCCGCGTTCCTGAGGCTCTGCTCCCGAGGCTCTGCTCCCTCAGGGAGCACGCAGGGTTGGGGCAGAACTGGTTCCGTCTGGGTTTGGTTCCTCAGAGCCGCGTGGTGCTCGCACTTCCCTCAGAGCCCGGTCACCGCCTCCGGAGTCGGGACACCCCGACCAAGCGCTCCTCGGTTTTAAAAGCTTCCGAGCAGCAAAACTCTGTAATATTATGGTTCTGAGAGAGGGACAGGCTGTGGTTTGGGAAACGTTTGGTGGAGACGATGCTGCAATACGCCCGCAGTAACTCCTACGTTTGAAAGCCCTCCATTTTCAATGAAAGGAAACATTTCGCGACCTAAATGATCATTTTTAGCCCGCAATTTCCTACAAAAACTTTCACTTTCTTACACTGTTCACTGGTAATTTTGTTGAAGTAACTGAAAATGGAGATACTTAAAAGCTGTTAGCTGCACACTTCCCCAGCTCTAAAATCAATATGTGTGGACCTTTGCCCATTGTGTGCTCACTTCTCCAGGTGGGGTGATAATGAAGAAAAATCCCCAAGGAATCATTTTCTTTTCCTTTCACATCCCTTAGAAACACTATGGTACCTCTCCAGAGATTTAAACCCTCTTTTTTTTTTTTTTTAAAAGCTGTTTCCTCTGAAAAAGTTTCTAAACTGACACTACCTGTTCCTTGAGGAGAGTGGGTAGCAAAATGCCTCATTAGATTTTCTTACTTCAGGAAGAGTTGATGTGGTGGGTGGCTGGTCCTTTGGGCACACAACTGTCTCAGGAGAAGCTTGTGCAGTGAGAGGCCTGGGTGGCAGTAGTGACATAATGCCAGATATTTGTCACATGCACAGGCTTGCCCCAGAAAGCTCCAATTTAATTAAATGGTCCTGGAAGAGCAGGCTTCTGGAGGTAAATGGTGCTGGTGTGGTGGTCTCTGAGCACGATCATATGCTGTGTAATACCATCCATTGTGAGAGCTGCGCCTTCTGATATGTTTAAGTGCCTCTCTCTACCAGTTTCCCACCTTCTGCCCTTTAACAGGCTCTAAACAAAATGTGACATGTGGCTATAGGACATGGAACAACACAAGCACACTGCTGCTCTCAAGGTGAAGAAAAAGGGAAGTTTATTTTCTGACTCCAAGATTTATAGTTTTCCAAAAGTGACAGTGGATTCGAGGCTGAAAGTGCCACCTCTCCAATTACACTGGACAAACCAATAGTCCGTCGAATTTCTCCTCCTCCATAAAAGAATGCAAAACAACAAGTTATTTACAGAAAGTATGTGAGAAAGTTTGCTACAAGAATGTAAACATCAGAAGGCTTAGAAAATCTTAAAAACTCAGAGTGACAGTGAAGGAACATGTTGGAGATAAAAGGGAGACATGGGAAAATGTCAGACTTCTCTGGAAGGGAGTGGGAGAACTGATTGCCCAGGATTACGAGGAAGGCTGATACACTCAGTGGCTATTGTGCTACCATTCACTGGCAAGTGCTGCAGCTACACCACCCAAGTTGCAAAAGAAAAGTTAAGGACTGAGAGAACAAAGGGGTAACAGTGCTGGTACCTGAGGGAAGAGTAACTGATGTCATCTGCCTGTACCTGTGCAAAGCATTCGACATTGCCAGCATGACATCCTTTTCTCTAAACTGGAGAGATGGATTTGATGGATGGACCACTTGGCTCCATGTCCAAGTGGAGGCCAGGGATGAAGGGTGTCCCTCAGGGCTCTGCCCTTGGCCCCAGGGCTCTTGAATGGCTTTGCCAGTAGCACAGGGAGCAGATGGAGCTCCCCTGGAGTATGGTGTTTGCAGGGGACAGGGAGCTGGGCAGGGCAGGGGCTGAGCAGGAGCACTTGGGCTGTGGGTGGAGGAGAAGCTGAGCCTGAGTCAGCAATCTGTGCTGCCAGTCCAAAAGCCACCCTTGGGCACTGCATGAAAGGGGTGAGGAGCAGCAGGCCAGGGGAGGTGATTGTGGCTCTCAGTCCATTGTTTGAGACACCCCTGGAGCACTAGAGCTGTGTCTGGGGGCACAGCATGAGGAGGATGTAGAATGTTAGAATGAGGAAAGCAGCTGGGACCCACAGAGGGTTGGAGAACCTCTGCTTTGAGGAACAGGCTGAGGGTGTTGGCATTGTTTAGCCTAGAGAAGAGAAGACTCCAGGGGAACTTTAGAGCCAGTATCTAAAAAGGCCCCCTACAAGAATGATGGGGAGACACTTTTTACAAGGGTATTTAGTGATAGAAGAAAGGGCAATGGCCTCAAACTGAAATAGATACAGATTAAATATTAGGAAAAAATTCTTTACTGTGAGACTGGTGAGGCATTGGCACAGCTTTCCCAGAGATGCTATGGATGTCCCATCCCTGGAAAAGAAGAAATTCGTCAGGTTTGCCTTAAGTGAAGCAATGGGATGAAAAAGAATGATACTACACTCTTGTTTTCAATAAACTCTTGGAAATACTACTAGGGAGTCCCTCAAGTATTT
Source organism: Ammospiza caudacuta (assembly GCF_027887145.1). Classification (NCBI taxonomy): domain Eukaryota; kingdom Metazoa; phylum Chordata; class Aves; order Passeriformes; family Passerellidae; genus Ammospiza; species Ammospiza caudacuta. Next base: position 32,262,156 of record NC_080601.1, on the reverse strand, counting down.
ATCATTTTTGTTTCCTGATCAAGTGAATGTTACATGAATTATCTGTATGGCCATGTAATTTCCATTAACAGTAATAGTAATTGTAAGCATGTAGAAAGAGGGTGGCTTATCCTGTGATCCTCCCTATTACAAAGTAGTTAACTGATTAAGGTTAGGATACCACAAGCCACTTCATACCATCCGTGAACTCTCTGCAACCCCATTATCTTCATTAGGCTTGTGTGGGTGTAATTAATTGGTGTTTAGTTACCAGTTGTGTTGAATGAAAAGAATTTAGTTCTATTTCTCTTAGTTTTATTGGCCCCATGGTGCTAACAGGCTAAAGTGTAATTAAAAACTCTCTAATCAAAGTATATGTAACAAGAGCCAAGGAACAAGCCCAGTGAGGAAAAGCCTGTGATTGGTGTAACTCTGGCCTTTGAAAAATGACTGGGTACAAATGACACCCTGTAGCAGTTCTTTTGTTTTTGTTTTTAAACAGTGAAGATACTTCATTTATATCAACACATACATTAAAACCCCATCTGTGTAATTGCAATCATGACATTCCTAGGGGTGGCATCATATTTTAGTTTCTTCTCAGCAGATTTTGCCCCAAATCTTCTAGATTGTCTCTTATTTTGGTTTCAGAGACAAATGAAATGCTTTTGAGAGCAACTGTACAGTTTTATCTCACCTCAAGCCTTTATTATAACTCTTGTGCCAGGACAGAAATGACAATCAGCTTTTTCTTTTTTGTGACACTGTGTTGTGTGTGTTCCCTTTTTCACCTGCATCTCCTTTGGGTACAAATATGTGGTGCTAATGCTCTAAACCCAAATATAAAACCACATGCTTAAGGGTTGTATGAAGGATTTGCTTTTTGCTGTTCTAAAATTCTTCTTTAAAGATATAAACTTGACCCTTAAATCAATTAAGATCATGGTCTCACTGCCGTCTGTGTTCTTGTAGGATTTCACAGAGGAGTAATGTGTGCTCATTCCACTGACAAGGGCCTCTTTGAAGTCAGCTCTCAGTACATAAAAACTGCATGACATTTCCAATAAAACTGGGATTGTCTTTTTAGCTTGGTGATACAAATTCTCTTCTACAGATATATTACTGCTTTTGACACATTTTAATTTTCCTAAAGGCTTTTTTAAAATTACTTTTTTACATAAAATGCTTCTGTAGTGTTTCTTTTTGTTCTTAATATTCTAGATCCTCTTAAGAAAAAAACTCCAGTAACAAAGCTAAATATAACTTTATGTATAAGATTAAACAAAAGATTCTGTCCTTGGACGTGGCTGAACTCAACATTTAGATTAGACTTTTAGTCTAGATAAAAACTTGCAGGGACTTAAGTAACATATATATGGCATGTTTGGAAATTTCTAATAATTATTTAAGACTTCCCCCAGCTCCCCCAGCACTATTATTTTAATTTCCTGAGTACTCCTATGTGAGTTCATTTGCCTTGAGTAATCATTCTCCGCTCCAGTGCTTACTTCAAGCTGAGTGGGCTTCAGTACTAATTTCTTTCTAAACTTTGAGGATCCTTCCTGTGGGTCTGCTCAGCTCCTGCTGTGCGAGGGTGAGCCTGGCCTTGTCTGCAGGAGCCTGCTGATCTGCAGGCTGGGAGCTCACAGGCTTTCATTTATCATCCTAGCTCCAAAGGTGATTTGGTACACACAGTATTTAAAGACAAGTTTTTGAGCTGAGTTTTGAGTTTGCAGAAGGTTGTCCTCAAATTTAGATATAGTTTTGTAGTGTGTAGGTTTTTTTAATGTAATGCATGGGTTATTGATGAGTGCTAGGTTTAGTCTTGGATATCTGGAGTTTGCTACAGGATTTCTTTGTGTGTGCATTTTGAAGTAACTGTTGTGAACTTTAGGGCATTACTAAATCCTACATAGTTCAAGGACCCTGATGTGATGGATTACAAGGATTTTTGTCTGCATTGTCAATATGCTACTCTGAAATGTAACACATTAACACACTTACAAATATATACAGAGTCTGAATGTTATCAGGCTTTGTGAGATTCATATTCAGTGTTTTCCTTTACATGAAATGTGTGCTAATACATCAGTTACTGCATATGAGGTAATTTCAATGAGGATGCAGCAACATGGCCATAATACATTTATAGTACATAATACATAATACAATTTATACAAATGTGCAGTCAAGCTCAAGATAAACAGAGAGTTAGAAAACAGCAGAGAGAAAAATTATTACAATGGAATTATTCTCTTCTACACCTGTTTGTTGAAAGATGAGACCTTCCTGAAAATAATTACTTCATTCCTTTTCAAAGGTTCTGAGCACTAAAGCACCTTTTTTCCCAATACTTTCCATACATTACTCTCACTATGAAGAATTTGCAGAAGATTTTTTTTTAATTGGAATGTTTTTAGCTTCACCATTTAAGTTTTGCATCTTCTTCTTTTTATATTGAATTAGAAATCTAAATTTGCTTAAGTACTGGAGAAGTAGCACTTGGAGTTCCAAATGCAGAAACTTTTGGGGTGGTGGGAAGCAATTTGTAGGTTGTGTTACTGGTCAGCAGAGCAAAGGTTTCCATGGCTGAGAAGTGAAGCCTGACTGCTGCAGATGAACTGGTGATCCGTGGGGTACATGAAAAATAAAGTTTTAAATTTGAATTAGTTACAAGTGTGTAATATCTGAGAAGAAGATCACAACGAGTGAGAAAGTGTTAACTCAGTACTCAAGTCCTTGTGGACAGATTTTAAGAGAAGCCTTATTGTTTCTTTGTAGGTGAAATGAAGCTGGTGGCAGAATGGTTTAAGGAGTTAAAATAAAAAGATAATTTGTACATTACTGTCGGGAATTGTGGTATTCCTGCATCCTATTATTCTTTTTTTTTTGTTGTTGGTTTGGGATTTTGGTGTTTTGTTTGGATTTGGTTTTCTTTTTCTTAAGCACATTTTTTTGGGGAACAAACTGAGTATGGAAGAAAAGGAAGAGTGGCATTTTTTCCCCATGGTATATCTCCTGATTTTTACAACCTTAATCACTTGGGGCATGTCTTGAACTTTTAACCTTCTTTCCCCTGCACTGATGCAGTGAATAATGGACTCTCCTGCCTGACACATAACTAGATTGCAGTTCAAAGTGGATGTCACAAGCACTATTGCACCATCTGGAGCAAAAGCTTGACTATCATTTCGTGATAAGCCCATAAGATCATATGAATTTATAACTCACTTCATTTCTTCCATTTCACTAATTTAGGTTTCTTTAATTCAAAAATTTGGTCTGTTTTTTTCAAAAAACTTTCTTCCTGTTGCAGTATTTTTATACAACTCTGCAAAATTTTCAGATATTTTATGAAAGTTGTGACATTTATAACCATTTTGATCCCTTTTTTTCTACAAACAAGTTTTAAATAGTTCCCCTGAGGCTAGGGATATGCTGTGTGAGGTGTGGAGGCAAAATTCCTGATGTTCCCCTATTTCTGTTGTTACCATTAATTGTTTCTTCACTTCAAGACTCAGTTAATTAAAAAAGAAAGAAAAGAAAATAATGATCTTACATACTCTATGCACATTTTTGAAGTGAGATGGTATTGTAAACTGAAAAGCTTTTCGAAGTCTGACTTTGGAAGAATACATAATATTACCAGTTCCATATAAGACACTCAGACATGTTTGAATGGCATTCAGCTTCTGCAATGAAATATACCTTATTTTGTAGCAAAAGAATCCATTGACTGGCATTAGTGCTCAGGGGTGTACTCATCCATGAAATACTATTTTTATAAATTTTTTGTACTGAGAGAATCCCATTAGAAGCTTGTTGTGTGGCTTGTCTCAAAGCAGAAGACTTTGAGTGAGCCTGTGCACCTTTGACTTCCATTGAAAATCGATGACACTTGTAAATGCATAGCATTTCTGACAGAAAGGCTGGAAATTAAAGAGTTCCATGGCCATGAGGTCAGTCTCCTGGGTTTGTAGTGTTTTGGAAGAGATGTGACTTTTGGAGCAATAACCAGGCATGGCCATTTGCACAGAAGGAATTAGTTCAGATTTCAAATATCTCTGTTTTCTAAAATTTAGCAGTGGCTGATATAAATATAGAGATAGTGAATGTTTCTAATAGAAAACCTGCATTCATTATCTTCACACATTGATAGAAATGCTTCAAAATTCAAACACATATGGACAAATGTAGAAATATTCTGCTTCTGAATGTGGCTTGGTTTTGGAAAATATTTTTGGTTCAACTGAACAATTGTAAACTTTATTAAATAAATAAGGTAATTAACATGATGACTTTTAGAAGAAAATGCTGTTTAATATTAACACAGCATTTCAGATTCCTAGAGCACAAGGGTACACTTTTCAAATTGAATGAATTTTCACAAAATTTGATCTTTCTTTCCTGAAGCTATCCTACGATGTAAATTACAGACTCACAATAATTTAGGTTGGAAGAGCCCTCCTGAAATCATCTACTCCATCTCACCTGCTCAGGCAGGGTCCACCCAGCAGATTGCCCAGGACCATGTGCACTCAGCTTTGGAATGTCCCCAGAGGGAGACTCCATAACCTCTCTGGGCCACCTGCTCCAGTGTTTGACTGCACTCATGGCAAAAATTATATTCTTGTCTTACACTAAATGTGCTATTTTTAAATTTTTCCTATTGCTTGTTTTGCCAATGGGATCTGCTGAGAGGAGTCTGTCTTTCTCCTCTTCATTCCCTCCCATCAAGTATTTATACACACTGATGAGAGCCCCCTGAGCCTTCCCCTTCCCTGACTGAGGAGTTCCAGCTGTCCCAGCTTCTCCCATTATGAAAGACTCTGCAGCCCTTTAATCCTCCTTGTGCCCTGCACAGGACTCACTCCAGTAAGTCCTTCTCTTGCATTAATTGCACTGATGGACTTGCACAACCCTCTTTGGTTGTGGTGTATTGATATGGTGTATTTCATTATGTTAGTGTAAGAAAAGTCATGGCTCAATGGAGCGTAACTGGAATTGTGCTGAAGAATAGAATTCAGTGTCAGATTTCTGCCAGGATGTATTATTTATTAGAAAATGTGCTGGCTATCCACTCAAAATATTGTCTACTTGCTGTCTGTTACACTGATAGGAATGTACCTTTAACTTTTTTCTAATCTCCATTTCTTGAAAATAGCTAATGTAACAAAATGAGGGAGGAGTGAGAAAAAGAGGTTTTTGACAGAAGACTGTAGAACAGGAAGAAATAGTAAATTTACATTTGTGTGTTTTGTGAAATGCACCTAAAGCAATGAGAAGGACTGGGTGTAAAACTCATGAAGCTTCAACAGGAAAACAATCACTACACCTAATGTGCCCAAACATCCATCATAAAATTCATCATGTTCCTGGTGCTTAGTTATTAAGCCAAGATTAGTACCAAATGTACACAGTTGTCTTTGTCAGGGTGTAAAACCTTCAGGTTTTTTGACTGTGCCAGTTTAATAATTCTCAGACACCTGCTCCATGGGGAGAGAAGCAGCCCATCACACACAGACTAGAACATTCTGTGTATAAGTAGGTGACACAATGAAATTATTTTAAGAAGTGTGCTCGCTATTGCTCTGTTGTAAAAGTTAAATGGTATCCTGGCACTTACTAGCTGAAATCCACAAAGGGCTGTTGGATCATCTAGTCCTCACCTCCTGTGTATATCAAGAATATTATGAACAAGTTGAAAGGCTTTTAGGCTTAAATCTGAGCTGGATTATTGCCTGCTTGCAGCAAAACATCTTAATAAACAGCATGGGTCTCAATTTTGTTTTAATTCTACCCACATTTTGTGAGGATTAAAATCAAGAAAAAGAGCACAGGAACATCTTAAATTCCCTGGCTCCTTGTTAGAAGATAGCAGAGCTTTTCTTTTGTGTTTCCTGCTTCTAAAGGGTCATTTTTTCAGGACTGTCATGAAGTGTTTGTGAAGCTCCTGCACCAGTCTGCCCTGTAATGGGAGTTCATTCAAAGGCCAAGTTGTTTCAGGACAAGCATCAGTAGCAATTACCACTTCCAGCTTTTCTCCAGAAGTGTGAGTTTTTGTCGAGGGCTCCAGAGTCAGACTGCTAGCCTCAGCTTCAGACACAAAGAGAGATCACTTACTCTCCATTTTCTGTATGGCAGCTCTTCATGTTGAAGTTTTAGGCAGAATTTTAACTTTAATTTTGACAAACAAGTTATGGCACTATTTAAAAAAAATGTGCCTATTGCAATGATCAAACTATATTCATTAAAAGAATATGAGGAAATAATATTTAATATGTCTAGAGAATCCTTTTAGTTCACTGCTGCAAAACTTATCATCCAGCAAAAGCCTCTAAGTAACTGAGAAGAAGTTAAAATGGACTTCAGAAATCAGTGCTTGGTTTAATTGGATACCCACACTATGATTAATTCAGTTTTTTGAGGAGCAAGTCCTACTGCACATAGCTTTATATAGCAAAACATAACCATGAAATTAACTCTCAAATAGTGTTCAGTTTCTGAAACATCCAATGTATAAACAAGCTGTACATCTGGCTCTCTACAGAGTTAAACTAGTGTAAGTCTGGTTGAATAATATTGCAAGACTGGGGCCTATATCTCTCCAGATATCAGTCACTGATTTAGGTGCTGTAATCCCATGATGCTGCAAAAACCAACTGTCATATGGTTGCCTATGTTGAAGTTCCTCTCCAAAGAATAAGGAATTTCCCTGTGTTGGTTCCTCAGTAACTCAGCATATGAATAGCCTGTAATGATCCAGCTGCTGATTCAACTCTGCTCTTTTCACAGAACTCTAAGAAGCTTTCAAAAGCTATTTATTCTTTATGAAATTCACAGTAAAAAGAATTGATGGCTATGGCTATGTGATGGTGTGTTATTGTTGACAGTGCATATACAGTACAGGAAAATGGGAAAGGGAAAAGGATAAAGGATGAGGTTTTGTGCAGTTTTTCCAATTGTGCTCTGAGTAAATTTTTGCATGTGTGGTTTTTTTTCTTGCTTATTTGCCCTGTCTGTCAAATAAATGGAGATCTTGATGTCATACAAAATCTCTAGAGCCTGTATACTTTAGTGATAAAAAGCATTATGTCTGTGGGTTTGCTCTTGAATTGTTCATCAGGGCGTAACATCACGTGGTTTGGCAGTGGCAGTGTGTATTTCAGGTGAAGGAGTGAATTAAATAGTGGCCCAAACGATTTCTGGTATTTTAATTGTACTTACATTTGGAGTGCAATATGTAAATGATCTTCTCTTGGTATGTCACTTGTCTATCAGCTGTCATTTCACCTCAGAAACTTTTGTATGAAGACAGTATTCTAAGATTAAAATTTAAGATTAAAAAGAAATTGCATTAATTTGGTCGGTAGAAATGAAATAGGAATTGGGGGAAATGCAAATCAAGCAATTCTATAATATTGTCTTCCAAGGCTGAAGTAAATGTGAGAAATACTTGGTATGTTTAAGTCATGGAAATATAAAGTCTGCTCAAAATGTTGCTTATAAAGCTCTCACCCAGGAGAGCTGGCCACTGCAAACTTGCTAAATATACATAGATAGGTACCTATAGAGGAGCTGCCTCTTCTCTGCCTCCTTGTTCTTGAACTTCACTAAGAGCTTTCAATTGCTCTGACATTTTCAGCAAAGGAAGTAATAGTTGTTGCTGAGCAGTATTCTACAGGCAATTATCTTATCTGATTGTTGGAGCAATCCCCAGTAGAAAGCAACCAATGCGATTGAGTGAAATCATTACAGAAAGGCAGGAGAAGCAGAGGGAGGAACAAATGGAGGGAAAAGGGGCTCATCTCATTAACGGGTGCCTGTGCTGCAGGGTTCACAGCAGCAGACAATGCAGTTAGCCTGTAAGACAAAGCTGTGCAGTTGCCTCCTGTAGCTGTTGACAGGTCTGAATCCTCTCTTCCAGAGCCTATTGTGGCTATAGTGCGAGGCACCTGCAGAAAATGTGCCAAAACTAGGCAGGGAGCAGTGGCTTTTCAATGGGCTGTCACCTCTCTCTCCCTTCACCCACCCCTCGAGCTCCCAGCGGGAGAGGAGCAGCCATACTGAAGAACCAGACTGGAAAATAGTCATGTGATGGGAAAAGGGGTCACATATAGACCCTTTACAGTTACCAACTTTCTGAGCCTTGGATGATTCTGCTTTTGGGCAATTCCCAAGGATTTTTTTTCCCTATTACTGCTTACAAGGCAAAAACCTGCATCATGGGGATAGACAAGTCACCAGATGAGTATCATTAGCAAATAAATTTTTAAAGTATCTATCTCACCTTATTTCTGCTGTAGAAAGAAAGGCACGGATTTTGGTTTTGTTGATTCACTGATAAAAATTATTTCAGTGCTGCCAAAATTACCTGCTGTAATTGTAATGACTCTTGCTGTCAACAGCTGAGTCAAGACATCAAGCCAGACTTCTTACATGGATTCCAAGACTTAGTATTGTGCTTTAAAAATGTATATCTAGAAATCCATGTTGTTTCAAAGGCTACACAAACTTGTTTAAAAAGAGAATGCAAACTCTTGTTTGTGTATACATACACACACAAAGAGAGTAAGAATTTACATGACATAATCTGTAGGTCCCAGAGCATTTATGAAAGAGAAACAAGTGATACTCAATGCAACTGCTTGCCATCCACTGAGCCATACCCAGCCCATCCTCCTGCAGTGACCAGTGGCTCCAGGCCAACTCCCTCCAGTTCTGTGGTGTGGAATATCCCATTGGCAAGCTGGGGTCATATCCTGGCCCTGCTTCCTCACAACTTCTTGATCACCTCCTCACTGGCAGAGCATGGGAAACTGAAAGTCCTTGACTTAGAGTAAACACTACTTAGCAACAGCTAAACACATCAGTGCATTATCAGCATGATTCTCTTGCTAAATCCAAAACACAGCACTGTGCCAGCTACTAGGAAGAAAATGAGCTCTGTCCCAGCCCAAACCAGGAGAGATGCATAGCCAAGTTTTGAGTTTGGGTTTTTTTTTCCCTGATATGGCATGTACATGACTTGGAAACAGTCAGGGACTGGAATCTCTGGGTAAGCCAATGTATGATAAAATGATAATATTATTATTTCATTTTTTTAAACATGGTTCTGAGAAAGGATAAACTTCCATGGGCTTCAGAGCAAGACTGATGAGTTGGGTTTTGAACCAATATCTTCAGTACCTGAAGAGTCCCAAATTGTGGGAGATCTATTTTATTTTCTTCTTACATTTGTACTTTAATTAGAAAGCATAAGTGATAGGCCATATAGCTAGAATGTATATAGAATGTAATGGAATGTATGTAGAATGTTTTGGAATGAAAAAATCTTTTCTTTGGTGGGAAAAAAGTGTTGCTGGTAATGTATGGCTCTTATAGACTGAGGGAGGAAATTCCAAAATCTGGGGTAATATGGGCTTTTTCTGGCCTAAGGAATCAGCCCTAGTACTGAATTTTGTAGCTTCCATTGGAGGAAGAAGGAGATAATGGGTTCAAAGAAAATAAAAGTTGCCTGGACTGGGGAATGTTCCTAGGAAGCAGACATAAAATATCACAGGGCAGTACACGTTTCTAAGCCCTGTCCTGTTCTTTATTGGGAAGTATTTGTAATAGTTTAATTTTCATATGTCTCTTATTTCCAAAATCTGTCCCAGGATTTTGGGCAGGTATTGATAAATTATGGAAACTCTTCAGTTAAATAACCCGCAGAAAAAATGGAGTACCAATAAAGTGCCTCAAGGCTGCATACTCTTCTGTATGAATAAATAACTTTTCACAGATAAACTGCTGCTAGTGGGGACTTAATTAAGGTAGGTTGCTAATATGCTTGAGTGGTATTTTTTGGTAATCTTCTGTCAAAGGTAATGTGCAATGAATAAAGGAATTACAAAGAAAGAGGAGGACAGTATATTCTTAGATGTTCATTCTTTTCCACTGCTGTAGCATTTGATAGCTGTGGCAAAGGGTTGCAGGCTTACTGGATTAGGCACCTATTCTTGGATGTAACAGAAAAGAACAAGAGCACAATGAATACCCTTGGAACAATCAGACGAACATGTGATTTTGTATCTCTGTGCTCAGGTGTGGGTTATGCCTGCCTTCCCTTTCAGACATCCCCTTAGGCATGTTGCAGGTAGGATTGCATTTGGCTGTTTGTTCACTCCCCAACACGCTTCCCAAAAGGCAAGAGTTTGTGTCTGATTGTTTAAGACCTTGTTTCTGCTTTGAACATGTCTTGTTCCCTTTGAAAAACAGTCTCTACCTCCCCATCCCCCTTTAGAGAAAACAAGTGAACTATTCATGCAAAAAAGTGTGTGTGTGGTTGGGAGAGTGGGGGGGCGTGCAATGCCACCGACAAACCCTATTGAAATGCATTGGCTGTTCATTTACATTCACACTTTTTTTAATAAAAATGTTAACTAATGATGTTAAATGCTTTGCCAAAGGTCCTGGCGGGTCAGTTGCCCAAGTGCCATTTCTGCCTAATTAGGGCTCTTGTGGCAGCCCAGAGGCCTCCTGATGCAGTGGGTGACAAGCCGGGAGCTGACAGCTTCAATCGGCTCCTACAGGAAGGTTGGGCTGGTCATGTTTTCTAACCCAGCCAGGTGTTAGCTGAATGTAGGGGGGGTCTTGGCCAGACCTGAGCATTCGTTTGATCTTCCTTTCTTACACTTGCTCTATTTTGAGCTCTTCCCTTTGCCTGTCCCATCTTGTGTCAAGGTCAAGAATGAGCTTGACTAAATCAGCAATTTCATTTATCTCTGGGAGATCATTAGCAGCCCTTCTCCCTCCCCTCCCCAGATAAACCTTAGGCACTGGGGCAGAAACAGCACAGGTTCCAGGAGCCAGGCACTGGGCAGTCCAGATATGGAAAAGAAAAGAAATAAATGTAGATCCTTGCATAAATAATATCCCTCCTACTTCTTTGTTGCAAACTTATTCCTTATTATTAATGTATATTAAATAAACACCCTGGGTAGCACTTAAAAACATAAAATGATTCTGCAGTCACAATAAAAAGCCTAGATACATGTTTAAAATTTTATGTCATTACTAATGTAGAAAAATGAGTTTCTTAAAAATAGCAAGAACAATAGAATACATAAAGTTTTCCTTTGACCTCACCTGTTTTTTAGTGGCATACTGACTGCCTTCATATGTGGCCACATGCTTTGGAACAGTTGGCCAGTTTTAGGAGTCTTGAAAATTTTGCATTAAAAACTTATTGGAGAATTGGCTTTTAAAACATAAATTCTCACTTAGCTGATAGCACTTTGACTTCAACTGAGTTATGTTAACTGAGAAAATAGCCCTTAAAACATAAACACATTGCTGACCATTGTAAAAGTAAGTGAAGATTTTCAAACTTGTTTACCCATAAATGGCACAAAGCATTAGACTGATGAAGGGTGAAATAATTTACTGGATTTCTTTAATGTAAGGTAAATGTAATTTTCAGTAGTTGTCTGGTTTCTAGAACTTACAACCAAGACTTGTGACTCCTAAATTTAGGCTGGTGAATTTAACCATTCCCCATTTACATAAAAGTCACTACGTGCAGGAATTGCTCTGGCCTCTATGGAATGCAGTAAAAGGCAGCAGTTGGAGAATTACAGACAACTGGTTAATAATACTCAATAGTATTAAGGGCAGGAAACAATAAAGGAAATTATATCACTTGATAGTTGTAGCTATATTGTAATGATAGGATGTTAAGGGTTTTTTTAAACAGGAAGAATAAAATAGGAAACAGTTGCATCCCTTCTTATTAATGATGTTGAACACTGCCTTTTAAAAAAAAAATTATTTATTTTGTTTGCTCTTATCTCTGATCCAAGAGACAACTCAAAAAACATTCCACTCTGGAGACAACAAATACTCTTCTGTTGCATTCAGTGAAATTGAATAAGAAATGGAATAAATTGACAAAAAGACATGCACAGGCAGGAAGAATTCTACTTTTGTGCAGAAATCTGCTGTGCTCAGAGCAATTGCTCTCGCTGCCACAAGGTAGATGTGAGTGTTGTTCAGAGCTGGCACTTTAGACTGGAGCTGTGTGTTGGAGTAGTCATGACCTTGGGGATACAGTGTGTGCTAGCAGTCCTTGCTGCTCTCTCCCACTCAGAGGAAGGTAGTGCCAGTCACCTTCTTAATAGAGTCTCTTTAATTCTTTTGCAGTTTAGGGCAGGAACAAGCTGTGAGGCCTGACCAATGACCCATGAATCCAGTGAAGATTCACCCACTGACCTGCACTTAGCAGTGAATCAGGGCTTTAATGATTCTATATTTTTCCGCTCTTTTCATGTTTTCAATCTTTTATTTCTATTTTCATATCAGATCAGTGGAATCCATCTGTTAAAGCTAAATACAGTGACATGAGGTCTGAAAAGGTCAGGAGCAGAACAGATTTCTTTCCTCCAGATGGAAGCTTTAAAACAACAGGGAATAATTACATATAAATGCAAGAATGGTCAGGTAACTGATCGGATTTTATCTGCCTGATCCTTGCATGATGCGAATAGAAGATCGACCTGTCCCTGAACTCTCTTGGCAGCTCCTCGGAATGACTTAAACAAGATCAGCTAAAACGATTATACTGGATGGGTTTTAATGATTAGTCAAACCAATTTATCAGCTTGTTTCTCATTGGTACTTTCATTCCACCACGATACACTGGCTGACTTTACAGAGCGGCTGCATCTTGTTGACAAAACAGTTTAGAATGGTGGAGGCGCAGCTTTTGAGTTTAATTGATAAGTCACTTGATAAAATACCTGCGCATGTGACATGCATGTTGTGATAGAGCAGCAGTAGGCAGTCATTGAGTTAAGCTGGTGAAATTCTTGCCTTCTCAAGAATGATTTTTTTGGCAATGTTAGGTTAAAATGCTGGAACGCTAACACCAAACAGGCTGAAGGCTTTAAAGCTCACAAAAACATCCACTGAATTAAAGACAGAGTTAAATAGGGAAAATCTTAAAAAAAAAGAATCAATCCTGATCTTGAGTATCTGGAAAGATGAAAATAAAAACCCCACAGTGCTTTATTGTGTTCATCTAAACTTTAGGGGGTCTGTTGAGGAAAGAGGATATTCCAGCTGAACATAATGGAGCAAATTCCAGAATGATTAGAGACTGTGATGTCTAATTAATTAGCTTTTGTGGTAGTTAATTAAGTGGTCAAGAGTAGTATATGAGGCAATAAAATCTGCTTCTAGCATTTAGCAGAGCCAATGGTTATTTTTAGGATACTGATAGTGATGTAATTCTATTGTACTGCAAAACTTGCATAGAAACATGTTCATTAATATGGCTTAAGATTTGTAGTATTTTTAATAATGAGAATAACAGTTGAGCCCATGGAAAAATCTCATAGTGAATGCCAGTGCCAAATTACTATCTACAGACACATGTTCTAAATTATTTTCACAGATATTGATCCCTGGGATGTAAAATTTCCATCAGTAAAATGAGCAGGCAGAAAAAAAATTGCTTCATAAGAACAAAGATGAGAATTTTCTGCTATTTTTAGTAGCCTTATGTTTTTTATATCTATCTATCTAGAGATAGATGGAACCAGGCTTATCTCTAGAATTATTTCTGGAGTTGCTGAACCTAAAATTCTGCTTTTTTCCTAGTGATTCTGTGATGTTTAACATTGTGAATGCAGTAAGATGTGTGAATATAAAACAACATAGTATCTCCAGGACATTTCTAGGATTGCTTGAGATATCACTGTCAAATCCTTGACATAATTTTTTAATTTCTTGCAAATATCCAGTAAGCTGAAAATGGTGGATATGACTGAAACATGACTGAAAGCTATTTAGGATAATGCTGAAAGCAATTTAAATGTCTTTGTTGACTACTCAGAGTTGATCAGTCATCTCAGTTTTTATTTTTGTGTAATATCATGAAAACTTCATAAATTCCTTGCAAGTGGCACCTTACCTGGCATCGGGACTGGGTACAGATAAAAAGTTCTGGCATCCAAGTTTAGACTCCTGAAGAATAAATGGAAAGAATATTTTGACTTCGGTGTTCTTCATTCTTAAACGTCTTGAGGACAGCCAGGTCAGATACCCAAAGCCCCCTGCTCTCCCCAGAAGGATTTCTTCATACAGAACAGCAAATTTCAGCAGTGTTTAGTGTCTTTATGTAAAGTGTGACACCAATCCTTACCTTTTCCATGCAAACATTTTCCCAAATTTGTAATGTTTTTTCCATTTCTCTGTCCAATTCAGAAATCCCACAATGTTCCCTTTTCACTTATCTTTTTATTGAGACCTTCTGCAGCCTGTGGTAATAAATTTCTTTTTTATTTTCTTCTTTTTCTATTATTCACACCTAAAGACTCATACTGTATCTCTAAACTGTTCTGATAGATTCCATAGAGAAGAAAATGGTTCAGGGGAAAAAATCTTTGAATGCATTTTTTGAAAAATATTGGTACTAAAGCTACCTTAAAACTCCCTGCAGGTTTAATGAGAGTGCCTTGTTAAATTTTCTGGGTATAGAAGAGTAATTTGCTAAACAAAATCTCTGCAATCATACCTTAGTTGCTTGTCTTTTTTGTCTTTTAAACTTCAGAATAAATGAAAAATCGATCTGTATGGTCACCAAAACATTAAATTGTCTTATCTGTCACTTGTTCAACATCAGCTTCTTAAAAGGGAAAACAACAATCACAATCAGTAGTTTCTCAGTGCCTGGAAGAAAATAGAAGCTATAAATGGACAGATGAATTGTGTGCTTCCAGCGGTTTTCAAGGGAAGCATTTACTGAGGGAGAAAATTGTTTTAATCTTATAACAACTAAGGAGTGTAGAGTTTGTAAAAACATGGAACACCTACACATAAAGTTAATTTTTGTTGCATAGGAACAAATACAAAGTAGCTTTCAACAGAAATGGTTGGGGAAACAAGCTCTTTCATTGTTTGGTGTGCTATTTTATATCTTTAACAAATCTCTGTGAAGCACTCAGGAAAACCTAAACACAGGGGGTTAGTTTAGCGTTCAGCCTTTACAGTATCTAAAAAAAAGAAAGCATGAATCTTCTTTTAACTGGAAATAAATATAGTCATGGGGTGTGTATCTTTTCTTTCTTTATTTTCAAATAATGGAGGAAAGGAATAGGAGGAAGTAGAATCAATCCCAAACACAAAGCAGCTTCTGCATTCTTTTCATTTCCTTGTCCTATGTTTAAGTCTAGATTTTGCTAAGGATCTGCTGAAGCAAAATAGCAAAATACAGAGTTACAAACCTGCCAGTAGGAAACATTATTCTCATCTTTCTTTGATTAGTTAATCCTGTCCATTAGAACACTCTTTCCACCCTTGTTTTTTTCTTGTCCATCTGTTTTACGTTCAATAGCAGAATGAAACAAAAAAAAAGGAGGGGGGGGAGGGAGAAATCAGAAAGCTTTCGGGGATCAAATTGTTTATTCTCTCTTCAGGAAACTAAGTAAATAAAGTACATCCAGAGCAGCATGGATTATCAATTAATAAAGATGGAAATGTAATATCTGAATCTTATGTAATAATGAGAAAGTAGCAAGAGTCATCCTTAAAATTAAGCCTTTTTTTGACTGAAACCTAGAAACCAGGTAAGGCTAAATAGAGATGCCCCTTTTATCACCATTGTGATGTACTGCATGGTGTAATAATGAGAGTTTTTTTAAGCTGCCCTTTGTGCAGCTGTGGAAGAACTGATTAGCTCACTGGGAATACTGGGGAGAGAAGGGAGGAAGGGGAGAGAAGATTGCTGAGGGCTGGGATGTGAGGCTGTTCCTTTGGGCTTGGTTCCAACATGTGCAGTGCAGGGAACCAAAGCAACCAGATATTTAAAAATTTTGCACGAGGTGGCTCATCTGCCAAACCTCCCCAAGAATATTTTCCTTTCTGAGTGGAGGCATGGGGGTGCATTGCTCAAAGCTGAATAATGCCCAGGAAATGTAGATCCCATTCTTTCTTCCACTGGTGTTAAAGCAGATGTGTAAGATGAACTATTGTTAGAACTGTGAGAAAAATTAAGAAAGAAGAAGTGAACTGGTGGGAATGTTTTTAGAAGGGGTGCTTGGCTCTGGAGAATTTAAGGTTCCTTGAGATCTTCTTGCATGCAGGTTACAACTTTAGCCACAGAAAAAATGCCCAGCAAGTTCCCACCTGCTTCTGCTTTATTTTACACATTGTGGGAGATGCCTGAGACTCCACCTGTACAAGGACTTTGAAGACAGAATTAAATTTCTTCAGTGTTAGTGAAATGACAACAGCAAACCCACTTGTAGCTGGTGGTAGCACATGGAAAGACAGCAAGTGGAATATAATGGGTGAAATATAGCAAATAAAGGTATGGGAACAGGATTGTCAAGTTCTTGGAACCTGACAACTGAGGGTTTAGATCTTGTGAGGAATTCTGATTGCTGGTTTTGCTCCTGAGTACCTGGCTTCATTTGACCATAGGAAAAAGGAGGGTGGATGATATCTGCAGGGGCTAATATTTATTTCACTTTGATCAGATACAGCAGTCAACAGTGGTTGCTAAAAATGCTACAACTAGGAGGAAAATGCTTAGAGAAAGCAGATACACATTAAGTTCTGCAGAAGAGTATTGTAGGCAGACTGCTGTTGAAGGTTGAGCATAATTAATGACTCCTCTGAATATGGATACAGATTCCTGAGGGGGAATTATTAATACACCTGTCTTTGAAACATACTCTAAATTCTTGAAGTAATACTTAATTTTTATATCTTTTCTGTGTTGTTATCTTATAAGATGGATAGCAAACTTACACATTCCATTTAAAAGTTTTTTTACTGTGAACTACTATTTTTAACTTTTTAAAAGACTCTCTGACTGGGATTTTCTTACAAAATAACATTATTATTTTAATTGCATTGGATTATTTGGATAGGGTGGCATTTTTATGGTTTCTTATGGGGTTTTTTTTTGTTTTTGCATCTCTAGATGAAATGAAATTTTAAAATGCACTAAGATTTTCCAGCCTCGCAGATGTTTAGTGCTCAGGACATAAAATAAATGCAATTGCACACTGCTAATTGAGATTCAGGAAATATAACAGAAATTATAAATCTTTAGGATCAGAAATTCTCCTTACATGTGAGGACTGTGCATTTTTGTATAATGAAAGATTTAATGCCTTAAAGAACAGATATTTATGTTCCAACAAATATGATACCCTAAACAAAATGTGATTGTCAGTGGAGACTGTGCCACACAAAGTTCTTCTGACAAATAAACCATAAGATTCTAATTAATATAAAGTACAGATTATCTAATTTTTCCCTCGATCTCATTTTACTGGATTTTGGAGCTACATTTGTGAGGAAAATTGTTAAATTCTGCTAATTTATTATGCCTCTGTTTAGGAAGTGCTATTCCTGTTTTTATGGAAATACCACAGAGGGTCATGTGCAGCAGTGAAAACTTGCTGCATCCATCAGTGTGGAATAAATGGTACACAAGACCAAATGGAAGTTTTCTGCATAAAGATTTTTCCCAGTTCTTGTTCTTCCTTGGCATGGTACTGAAGGTGATGAAAGATCAGGCCAGAAAATGAAATGTTAGGAATAAATAAAATTATTCTTAAAATGCCAGTCAATGAAATAGAGTGGGAAGGTTGATGGTGAGGAGCAGAATTAAACATGTGGAAGAATCTAGAAAATCAAAATTTGTAAATAACTACAGCCTTGAGGCTTTTAATATGTCAGTCACTGGCCTCCTCTACTGAGGGCAGCTAAAATGTTAACAGTTCTTTTTTTGGGTGGATGACATTTAAAATCTCAGCAATGGAAAACTTGCCTTTTTCATTTTAAGTAACTGTATACAAACATGTATTTATGACATGTAATTTTTGATTGCCACCAAGAGAGACTCAGAAATAAGCATAAATCAGTCCACAACTGTTACCTTCACCATAAGTACTTCTTTATTGCCTTTCTATTCTGTAAATAAAATTAAAAAAAAAAATCATAATTCATGTAGTTGTTTCTCTGTCTCCAATAGCTGATCAGTAATAGCACAGGGGTAAAGGTAAGGTCAACAAAAGGTTCCTTGTGGAAATACCAGCCAGATCTCTGAGGTCTCTTCGTGTCTCTTGCAGAAATTTCATGGGAAAGCTAAGCCTATGAAACAAACCTCTTAAGTCTCTGGTCTTCAGACATGAGATTCCATGTGCTGGGGCACAGATTCCAGTGCAAGGTTGGGTGACAAGCATCTGTCCAGTCATTACAGAGCCAAATCCCGCAGCCCTGAGAGGGGAGCACGCCTTCTAGCAGGGCTCCTGTCAGCACTGGGCCCTGCTAAAGAGCACATTCCCCAGCTGCAGAGGCAGGGCTGTGACCTTTCTCCTGCTCCTTGACCCTGGGAGCAGTGCAGCTGGTCAGATAATCCCCGAGCACACCGAGCACCTGCAGCTGTGCGGGACCCCAAAGTGGGAGCGAAGCCGCGCTCCGGCCGGGAGGAAACGTGCGGTGTGCTGGTGGCAGAGGGGGTACAAAGGAGTCAGCCAGGGCATGAGACCCGACAGCTCTGCCCTAGAGAACAGCTGGGGACTCACCAGATCCCACAGCATGGCAAGGGGAAGTGCTCTGTGTGCTGCCAATTCCCCCTCCTGGCAGAGCCCTCCTTAGAAGTGAGTTCTGCATGCCTATCTAATGAGATTTGCACCACGGACACCACAGCTGAGGCTGTCTTGTGGATAGTGTGGAAAGCAGTTTAGCCTAAGAGAACATGATTTTTAGCCTCTTCTCCATTTGTTTCACAGAGAGCTCCTGTTAAGCCTTCAAGTTTTGAGTCAATGTTATCAAAGCTACATGTTTTGACAGGTTCTCTCCTGTGTGTGTGCGTGTGTGTATGTGCAAAGGTTCTTCATGCATGTCCTAAGTTGAGAGATATAATTTGAACCGAGAAAATTATGGTTCATAGAGTGCCCTTGTTAGGTGACATGGCTATGCTTAGTCCACTGCAGGACAGCCTCCAGAGAGAAATGCATATTTCCATACAAATTACAGTATACTGCAGCCAAGAGATCAATTAGAATGTCTGCGACCAACAACTCTCAAGTGTCCCCATTCACTCTGCCATTCAAAGGAGACAGAAATGCACTCAATTGATGTAAAGAATTTGAACTCTTTCAGGGAATGTGCAGAGACTGCCACAAAGTGGCATTCTCCACGGGGTGGGACTTGCAGATTCTGTGAGATCCAGCAGGGAATTTTAAGGGTTCTGTAACCTAACATTTTGTCTCCTGTTGAGAGAAAAATTGCAGGACCTGCTGAATATTGTGGAAAGAATGAGGATTTTCCATTGGTCAGATATCAGCTGATATATGCCAGCTCTCTGATGTGTTACAGTGGTCAGCTTGACCATCTTAAATCCACACCTCAGAGCATTTTGCAAACTGTCCTGCAGACACAGCACCAGCATGTGAGGTGTTGAAATGCAGGTCTTGTGGAATGAAACATCACAGAAATAAAAGGTTGTAACTGTTTAATTGTGCATCATAACAGTTCACAGGTCAAGATAGGAAATTCAGGTTTAAAGGACTTTGAAAAAGTGAAAGTGCATATTTCCAGGGCAGCAGAGTATGACATTGTCTAGTCTTTTGATAAGTGCCCCAAGATACTAATTTGTTCAAAAGTTATCAAAAACTATATTATATTTATAATTCAAAGTACCCACTTTTGATCAAGATGAACTAAGATCCCTCCCTCTGACTGGAACTGTAAAGTTCAATTCTTACTCAAGTCCATGGAAAAGCTGCCCTTGACTTCAGTAATACAACAACAGAATGCATTAGAAGACATGAAAGCTATCCTAGCTTTCATTTAGTAAAAATCCTTACCAAATCAAATAATTGAAAAGCAATAGAATTTAAATGTTAAAAATGCCTGTAATAGTTATTTCTGCATAATATAATTATATGGATGTTGATAAGGTTAAAAATACTTCATGCTTTAAAAAATGCGACATTCATCTACATTATAATTTTCTTTAAATATATTGTTCCTATACATTTTCTTTTATTTTCATCACTGAATGGTTTGAAATATATTTGCTGTTTTAAGCAAAAAGGCAGGAGCCAGCTGTTGGTGAAATATTTTTAAGAAGTCTAGCTTCTCCCATTTAAAAACATTCTTGTACCATAGGAAAGATGTTAAAGAGAACTTTTATTCAAGGCAGGATTTCTTTCCTTCATGATTCTTAAGGGTTTCCAAAGGCATAAGATTGATAAAGTAAATCTCATAAATTGTTGGGGAGGGCAGAGTGTGCAGGTATTTCCTTTGGAATTCAGAGATCCAAATCCTCTGTTAAGCCTTTTATGTTGGTTCTTGTCCCAAAATTTCATAGTATTTTACAGAAAATATTCTGAGGCGGAAATAACCCAAGGATCGTCAAGTAAAACAAGGATCATCAAGTAAAACAAGGATCATCAAGTGCAACCCTTAAGTGAAAGGCTCCTACAGGGATGGAACCACAACCTTGGTGTTACCAGCACCATGCTCTGACCACCTGAGCTCGTCTTTGGGATGTCCCTTCCTCTATCTGTTTACAAATTAGTTATTTTTAATGACTGTACGACCTGCTAAGTGTCCAATTTTGAACAGTCTTTCTCATAAAAGGGATATGGCAGCTCTTTTCTGGTAGGTTACTTCCAACTCAGAATATTTTCTGTAAAATATTATGAAATTTTACAGAATATTTTCTGTAAAAAAATATGAAATTATGGCAGCTCTTTTCCTTGGATTACTTCCAACTCAGAATATTTTCTGCAAAATATTATGAAATTTTGCAACAGGAACCAACATAAAAAGCTTATCAGAGGATTTGGATCTCTGAATTCCAAAGGAAATACCTGCACACTCTTTTTCTGGTAGGAAAAGAGCTCAGGTTCAATATTGAATATGTTTTTTCACGTATTTTGCTGTGAGTTCAGCCTAAAATTCTGAGAAGCCATTAGTGTTTAGCAGCTCAGAAAACTGACCAGGTTTAAAACCTTCACCTTTCACTGCAGACCTCCCACGCTACAAAACTTCTTGAAATCTGAGTGTTGTGTGATGATTTGCTTGGAGAAATCCGAGGAAGAGCAAGGGCAAGGCTGGGAGCGCAGGGATGCGGGCGGGCAGCATCCGTAGAGAGAGGCGGGCACAGAGATCACTCTGCCCGGGGGGAAATGCATTGTCCCGCACTCTCCTGCCTCCCCTCACAGCCAGCGCCGCTCCCCACGCTGGGTTCGGGCTGTTTGCCCGCATTGTGCCCAGGGGAAATGCATCGTCCCGCACTCTCCTGCCTCCCTCACAGCCAGCGCCGCTCCCCACGCTGGGTTCGGGCTGTTTGCCCGCATTGTGCCCAGGGGAAATGCATCGTCCCGCACTCTCCTGCCTCCCTCACAGCCAGCGCCGCTCCCCACGCTGCGTTCGGGCTGTTTGTCCGCATTGTGCCCAGGGGAAATGCATCGTCCCGGCTCCCCGCACTCTCCTGCCTCCCCTCACAGCCAGTGCCGCTCCCCACGCTGCGTTCGGGCTGTTTGTCCGCATTGTGCCCAGGGGAAATGCATTGTCCCGGCTCCCCGCACTCTCCTGCCTCCCCTCACAGCCAGTGCCGCTCCCCACGCTGCGTTCGGGCTGTTTGCCCCGCATTGTGCCCGGCTCCAGGGACACGGTCACTTTCCGAAGCCACAGCACGCCCTCCTCTGGATCGCCGTGTCCAGGGCACGTCCTGCGCACGGAGCATCCATGGGAGCAGCACAGGGAAGGGAGAGCCCCTGCTGGAACCCTGACGCTGAGAAATTTGCGCTTGCTGTGCCCAAAGGCACAGACCCCCGAGGGAACGCTGCATTTCACCTGAGGCAATGGAGAAGGCTTCCAAAATTGAATTGTGGGTGTGTAGTTTGGAAACAAACAAGACACTGACAAGGGTTTGTGAAAGACTTCTTTATAAATTCTGTTTTCTGGAACCAAACGGAAAATGATGTATGGCATGACATACCTGTGGGATATTCCAGTGTATCTGTCATCTCAGTACTACAGTTAAAGGCTACACTATAAAAAAAAGGAAACTGAAAGGGGATATAAATGTGTATGTTTATATATACATAACTGTATGCATGTAAATTACTTTTAAATGTTTGAATATAGAAGTGCCAGAAGGAAAGCAAATCTGACTTTTTATTAACTCCAGCTTAGAAAAAAGCCAGGATTCGTGGTAGGTCAGGAAGACCTTTTTCCATGGCATGCAATAACAAATACCTGGTATGAGCTTTGAATGCTATCTTCTCCAAGCAAGTTGTTAATTTGATAGTAACAACTGAGTGTCCCTTGGAGGTGCTGCTGCAATCCTTGTGAATAAAATAAAGCCAGCCTTTTAGAGTGAGCTGTTGCAATAACAGCTATGAGTGACAACTGCTGACAGTCAAATTCCTAAAAAATACCACACCAGAATATCATCAGTGTTCCTCAAAGCTCAATTTTAGGGCCATTTCTGTTCAATGGTCTGGATGTAGGAGTGGAATGCACCACAAGCAGATTTGTTGATATCGAACTGGGAGATGCTATTGAGTCTCTTGAGGGACAAGACATCCTGCAGAGGGATCTTGATAGGTTGGAGCATTGGGCAATAATTAATGGGATGAAATTTGGCAATCCCAGGACTCCCAGGATGGAGTAAAACCAGGCACGAATATAAACTGGGAGAGGAGTGGCAAGTTATTATTAGAAGACTTCTCCAAATTGATTGAGGGAATGACTAGAAAGTTCATTCTCAGTTTAGAAGAGCATCTGAACAGATCACTGAAGTTATGTGCATGAAGACACATATATAAAAAATAATGTAATTATTTAAATAACCTATAAATTTTGGATCAACTGAAGGAAATGGAAGGATGGCAATGTTCTGCATTAGAAATAGCCCGCTATTAAAGTAAAGCAAACAAAATACAGTTCATTTTGAATAATGCTACTGAACATTTTTGACTCTTCTAGACTGAAGAGGGAACCACAGTAAAAACTTTCACTAAAAAAATTCTTTCAATAAATACCCTGAAAATATAAAGTTGGTACATTATTAACATAATTAAAATTAAAACATCCCAATGTTCCACCAGTTGCCGGTGGCAACCTGAACCACACGATGGCAGTGTGCTGTTGGCTAAAGACAAGGACTGCTAAACTGGGCTGAACACCAACTCTGCTGAATGTACTTCCACCTAGGGTTACTGAAACTTTTGGTTTTTAGGCTTATCGAATCCTCATTTTAGCCCTAGGAGGATTTTCCCAGGGATCTGGTTAAAAATATCCACAAAGAATCTCTGAAAAACAGCAGAAACTCCTTTCCAATAAACCCTAGAGCACGAGAGTAACTTCAAGAAGTGGCAGCTTCTTCTCAGTTCCAGGCTCTGTGACCTTGTGAACACTGGATCATCTTTGGATGCTAAA
Organism: Ammospiza caudacuta; assembly: GCF_027887145.1. Classification (NCBI taxonomy): domain Eukaryota; kingdom Metazoa; phylum Chordata; class Aves; order Passeriformes; family Passerellidae; genus Ammospiza; species Ammospiza caudacuta. The sequence continues at coordinate 32,238,720 of NC_080601.1, read as the reverse complement.
TATAACTCCATGTTTCCGCTCCTGCTGGGGCCAGTATTAAAACTGCTGTAACATTTAGTGAGAATTAGATTAGCCTTATAATCAGGGACAGCAAGGAAAGATCACAATTTTAATGTGTTTTGTAAGAAGCACCGGAGAATGGCTTTTGAAGGGCCATTTGCAAAAGTCTGGGTCACTGTGTGTGACTCCCTTCAAAAGCTGGGCACTCTGGTTGCAGAGGCCAGTGCGTCTCCTAAGGTGGAGAAAGAGGCAGCAATTAACTTGCTGATGGGGAGAAATGGAGTGTCTGAGTGCTTGGAGTCTGATCTTTTCTTGGTGTCAATTAGTGGCAGCTGCTAAACTGAGTGTTTCTTGGAAGCTGAGATTTTGTACATGACCTTTTGCCTTGGTGATTAACTGCCAAGTCAAATACTCTCTGCAGTGGGCTTAGCTGTTCAAAGCACAGAAAAAGGAGAGTGGGGAGAATGACGCTGCAGAATTGCTCTGTCCCATTTATTTATTTGGCCTAAAATACTCTTATCCATAATCCTCAGCATAGTTTTAAAACAATTGGAAAACAGAGCATGCAAAAAGCGTAGCAGAGTTTTCAGTGGGGAACAGCCCATCCCTCCTTCCTCTCACATTTGTTGAAATTTAACTTTGTGTAATCAAGGAGTGTCACAGTGTGGTTTGATAGCTGAGGTCTGCTAGATTAGAGGCAAAGCAAACTCCAGAATTAAGGCTCCTTCCCTTCCCCTAGACAGTTCTGAATGGAGAAGTGTTGCAGCTTAAGGCCTGATGAATCTTTGCTGTTACCCAGACTGCTGAGAGGGGCTGTTTCTGAGGAAACCAAACTGGTCATTTGGGCTGGGATTTTCAAAGGTGGGCAAAATGCTTCAGCTTTAAACTCTGCTGGGTTGTGTAGCCCAGCTTTTTTAAGGAGCTGTAGAAGAATCCCAGCTCTGTGGGTTTACAGGCAATTTTGCAAACAGAGCCATTAAGGACTTGCACAGGTGCAGCCAGTATGTGCAGCACCTTACAGAGAGCACGAGGGCGGATTTCCAGCCAGTGGGATTCCAGCTGTGCAGCAGAGCAGGTCACAAAGTCCAGGAGCTGCTGGGGCCATGCCTTTCTTGAGAGTGCCTTGGGGACAGGCTGCCGCCTGGGTGGGCAGTTGACAACAGCCACCCACTTCCACCTTCAAACCATTTCCTCGGTGACATCATCTGTTCAAAACATCAGATTTAAATACTTTCTGGTGTTTAGTACAAACAACTTTCATCCTTTTATCCCATTACAGTTTTTTTAAGAGTAAAAAAATTACCTCCCATTACTGTGAGTCTGACCTCATATTCCTCGGATTTGTGTTGAAGGTTGGGTAACACTGGTTACACCCATGTCAGTGAGCTGCTGCCTTCTGAAGGTAATTAAATATGTACTACCCAAGCACCTTCATAATTTTCACTCTTCTCTGAATCCCTTCCAATTTCCCATTAGGCTTTGTTACAGTCATAAAGATTACCAACAAAGATTTAATCCTGTTTCTCAGTTTTCAAGTCATCTTAATGTAGCTCAAGACATAACATTGTTATCACAAAGAGAACAGCAGGTTCAGCAAGAGATTAAAAGAGCAGCATGATTCTGAATAAGCTGGAACTTCTTTAGAAAAATAAAACTGAAGGGCCACTAGGAAAAGATTAAAGGAGCCATCCAGAGAAAACACCAGTGCTAATGTGTTTCATAGCACCAAAATGGCATTAAGAATTTTCAACAAGCTAAATCTATGGGATAGTGAACAAGATATGCAAAACAAATATGTGATAAAAGTATGGACTTTCCATGATGATATTTCAGCAGAGATTTTCCAAAAGAAGGTGAGAATTTGGGGCTCCTCTGCCCTTTTGCTTCTGCAAATCTTTTCTATGTGAAAAGACAACAAGAAGCAATCAACACAGTTCTTAAATGGTGTGGTTTTATGCACATGTTTATGTATTAGAACATGTGTTTATGCACATATTTATCTATTAGATACATGAGATCTTTTGGGTCAGTTTGGGAAAGGAAAGGTCAGACTTGTCCCACTGATGTGCAGCTGAAAGCTGTTCACTACATTGTTTGAGAACTCCTTCCCCATTGACTCTACTCAGTTTGCAGGTGATAGAAGAGCTCAACACTTTTCATTTGGAATTTACTGTATGTAAGGATATTCAAATTATTCTTCCTGAAGCTTCCTTGCATTGCTTTCCTTGTGCACCACTGGGACATTGCTGCTTATCTAAAATGTAATCTCTCTGCATTACCAGTGTCTGATTCTAGATATGCATCACCTTTCACAGTGCTGTAGGTCTAAAATGCGACACTGGGAATGGAACAGTGAACTGCCTTCACTGCTGGAATTGTAAGCAGAACTTGACTGATTTCCTCCACAAAATTAAGCTTGCATATCAACTTGGCTGAAAGAAAAAGATCACATCACAGGGCACAGATTAATCAGCTGGACCAGTGTCATGGGCTATCAAGAAAGCCCTGGCTCTGTGTTTCTGCAGCTCCTGTCATAGCAGTTTTTTGGGCATGTTTAATGCCATGCATGGGGATGCCCAAAAGCAGATACAGTGAGAATAACACTGAGATGGCATGAGTGTTTTTGTCAGTGGTTGAGTGCTTACAGATTTTGTAGAGAGAACTGAATAAAACCTCCAGGCTCTTTCATTTATGCCGGAGAAGAAAAGGTAACCTAAGGATACAAATTTATTGTAAAATTCAGGCCTTGGGAGGAGTTTGGTCTGAGCATTGTGGCTTTTGTGAAATGTAAGGACGTGGTCTCAAACTTATGCTCTCTCAGATTGGTTCAGATTTTTGTTGATCTTAAATTTGAATTTTGTGTGTGGTTTTGTTTCTGTTTTTAGCATATGTTCAGTTCATTGCCAATATGTTGGCAATTGTGGTTTTGATTCTCTGTTACATGTTTGGGTCTGGAGGGGCAAATCAAAGTGATGTTTATCCAAAAATAATGGATACTGGATAATGAATTACTGGATTCAGGTTTGCCTTTAGCCCAAAGATTATGCATGTATGTTTTGCAAGGAGTTGATTTCCATTTTGTTCTTGCCTGAGTATGTTTAACATGCATTAGCTTTAAATAGGGTCATGCAAGGGTACTGAGGGGCAAAAACAAAATAGATAACGGGAGTGGATTTCTGAAGATGATACTGTGCCATCTGAAGATGTCCTTGACTGTTCCAGAATGCTTAGATAGCAACAGCTGCCAGGAATGCTTTTATCATCCCTGTTTGCCCAGGAGTCTGCAACCTTTCCTTTCAGAGTTTGGCCTTACAGGGTTTTCTGTGCCTCCATCACCTCCTGAGGAGATATGGGGAGTACATGGTATCTGGAGTAACACACTGCAGTCATTGGGAACTTGGGCTGCTGTGGAAAGTGGTGGCTGCCTTATTTAAAGAGAATGATGAAGTGTTCAAAGTCCTGAAGGATTTGGATCCAGCACGATTCTGAAGTCACATGTCTGGATGTTGATGTTACAGTGAGAGTACAGGCCTAGGGGCTCATGTGCATCCTTTCCCTGCTTTAAACCTCGAGGGAATTTGGTACAAGGATTTAGGGAACTTTGAGCCAATGGGAATGTGTTTAACTTGCATTCTGTGCAGCTTTTGAGCTTTTGATATTGAGCATAATATTTTTCTGTTCTCATGGATTTTCCTGCAGGAATGATTGTTTTCAGTAGGAAGGAGCAAGGAGCCTCTGCGAAGAATTCAAATTGGATCTTTTTATCTGAGTTCTGTAGGTTTTTAGTTTAGTGGGGGTGGAATGCCTGCTGGTTTGTGGGGATGGTTGTCAGGCAAACAAGTCTGAAGTTGGAGTCTACCTGTTGGTTACCTGCAAACAAAGATACTGAGCAGAAATTCATCCCTCAATGGATTCACAGTATTGCCTCTCTTTTCATGTTCAGGGTGGGTGTCGCACACAGAAACTAACAAACTCTTCTGAGTTCTCATTGATTTTGAATTTCAGAGAGAGTTTAGGTCATCTTTCCCTTAAAGACTTAAAATTGAAAATGCTTTCCAGGCTTATTGTTGTGATTTATTTATTGTGACAAGCGACATTACTTACATGAAGGTATTTAAAAGACCTCTTGCTGGGATAAAAAGAAATCCAGCTGGCTTCAACCTAGACCTTTAAAGGTATTTGAACACTTGAGTCCCTGGAACTGCCTTTCTCCATGTCTCTAAGTGAGCTTCGAAGCTAAACCAAGTCCTCAGCTCCAGAATTCCCTCCAGCAATTTATAGGGAAGGGCTGGGTGACCCATAGCAGCTCCACATATGTCAGCTGCATGGAGAGAAAATCTGAGTGAACAAGATATTTACATCAGGAACTGAGATGAGAACTTAGATGGTCTTGGAGTAAGCAGACACTTCCATTTGGATTCCTAAACCTGGGGATTTTCTAGAATCAGGGTTATGTCTCAATCATATTGTGTGAGCACACCCTGAGTGTGTGAACAGGAGCCGTGAAGGGAGTGGTAGATATGCCTGCAGAACGCTGATATTTCCTCAGCATGATCTGGAAAGGTCCTGAACCTGCAAATCTTGATAGCATGAACAAGTTCAAGCCTCGGTGTTAGAACACCTGTGTGACAGGCACCTCTCTCCCCCACCACACACATCTGGACAGCTTTTGGCCTGGGTGTGCTCAGAGCACCTGAAAGGATCAGAAAGCACAGGCAGTGAAAACACACAAAGTCACACTTTCAAAATCCTGCTTCTGTTCCTGAGGCCTCAGCTGGAGCTGAAGCTGCAGGCAGCTTATTAACTGTGCAGGAGTACCAGCAGCTGCCAGCTGGCAGGAATTCAGGTACCTACAGACACAGAAACATGCTGCAGCAGCACTTGGTGAGAGCAGTGGTCCCTGTCTGGTGAACAAAGAGACCTACAAAGAGGCCAGGCCATCACTCTTATCTGGTGCTCCTGCTCAGAGAAGGGCCAGCCACATATAAAGAAATATTACAAACTAAAGTGTCTATAAAGAGGAGACTTAGCAGTGGATTGAAAGGAATAATGATTGGAATGACTCATCTGAAATTGTATTTTTTCCTATAAACTTTACCACATTGATGGGAAATTATGGTATGTATCCACATAAAACCTGTTCATGCATAACACACAAGATTTCATCTGTAAGTACAACTGCTTCCCTTCTTTGTCTGTGATAGCTGTTTGTATCCAGCCATTCAAGGTCCTTAAAATTGCAAATGTCTGCAGGAAGTCACAGATTTAAGAGTTCTACCTCAAGGCAAACTTAATTTTCTTTCCAGCAAAAATCCTTGTAATTGCTAACAGACTTTAAAATCTTGCAAATGCATGAGTACACAGAAATATCTATTACAGGGAAAGACACTGGTGCCAGTAAAGTTGTCAAAGGACCTGGAAATGGAGATGACTTTACAGGTGGCTTGGAAAGCAATTTTACAATTATCTCCTGTGATTTTCACAAAGGATTAGGTGCCTCTGTGGGTTTGAAAACCAAGACAGGAACCTAGCTGTATCCAAGGACTCCAAATGCCCTTTCTGATGTTCAGCAGCTGCAGCTCAGAGGAAGCAGCAGTAAGTTTGGCTCTTTGAAAACCCAAAAGTAACCATTCAGAATTAGTGAGCACTTCTGAACTATTGTTGCCCCAGCCTTAAGTATTGAGGGATACAGAACCCTCACAGCTCCCATGCAGTGCTATTGAAAATGAGTTATAGATTCCTGGGAAAAACTGACTTTATAAGCCCTTGTTTAAGTCACCTCAAGTGCAAAATTGAGATGATGAGAGTTAAATGTATTGCTCTTGTATGGATTAGATATCCAGTATTGAATAGTTCCAAGAAGGAAGGGTAGCTATGAAGAGTTGTTTATGGCCACATTCAGATTGCTTACATGTCCACTGTCTGCATGATCTGTTTATAACTGGGAACACACTTTTAAATTAGCATCATTCCAGGCCCATTTATCTGCAGAAAGGGCCCCTCAGATCTTGCATCAGTGAACAGGAAAATGTATTTGATACAAGCACCCTATTTTTCCCTGTAGCCATATACATTATTTCATGTCTTATTAACATAATCTGTCTACAGTAGGTTGATAGGCCTTGACAGATAGCACCTCGGGTGAGAAAAAGGATGACAGAGAAAATTTACTTTTACAAAGTCAGTCCTTCTGAATCTGTTTTTAGGCAGCTTGACACCAAAGGCTATAAACATAGTCTGGAATCTGAAACCTTTTCTGCAATGACCTTGTTTTCAAAAATACTATTCTTATCTCCTCATGCTTATTCTTCTCCAGGCCATGACTCCTCGCTGTAAATTCCTCACCATGTGCTCCTCCTGTTTCTTCAGCAGTACTTTCATAGTTATTTTTTTGTTTACTACCCATTTTTGTTTAAGTCATGCAATCTGAAGGCCTACTTTTATGCTAGCCACAGAATTATGTCAGTGAACCACTTGATGTGATTTAAACTTGTCATCTCTGGCTGTTTCTTTTCCATTTCTTTGGAAAAGGCTATTCCAGGAGGAGGACTGCTTCTGCATTGAGCACTGCACTAAATTATAATTTAATGGCAGTAGTTTTGTACATTTCAATTTAAAATTGCCCATTCTTTATATCAATAAAAGAAGGTCACTACTTTCTAAATAACAGAGCAGTCATATGCAAGCTTAAGGCAAAAGATTGAAAATACAACTCAGCCAAAAATACAGTCCTTTGGAAGAGAGATGTCAAATAGATTTGAAGAGTATTTTTACACATATTTCACTATTTATAAACACTGTCAAGCATTTCTTTTTATAAGAAATATTATGCTGCCATTCTAAACAAACCAAATGCAGTTCCTGTGGTGATGGCTTTTTTGTTGTGCCTGCACCCTGCCCATATGACAGATGCTTTTTGCAGAACTGATTTAAAGAAGCTTTTATTTACATTTACCTTCATTGCCCTGCATTTCAGAGCCAGGAGAACTTGGATGGACAATGCAAGGTGTGAATGCATTGATCTCAGTGCATTTCCTCTGTCTGGGCTTCCAAACATCCTTCCTGAGATCTGCTGGTGCTGCAGGATTATGAAAGCAACCCAGTCTCCTTTCCAGCACGTGTCATTTGTCCCTGTGTTTTAAAATCCAAATTTCTAATATGTAATAGCCTTCTTAAAAAGCCTGAATCCAAATTCTGTGACAGCCATTGTGGGAGGTACACCCAGCTCCTGTGTAACAGCACCACCAAGGCAGCTATCATCTAACCTGATTTAAAATTATTGACATAAAAAAAACTAAAAAAAAAAAAAATCCCTGGGAGATTTTCCATTGATTTAAAAACACTTTGGATGCAGAGGAAGAAGCTGTAACCAAGGTTTGCCCTCACGTCTCAAGTACTGCAGTATTCCTGTGCTCAGCGAAAATCCTGGCTTTATAAGGCACACATGCATACACAGAGCAGTAAAATAATAATCTATGTCTTTTTCTAAATTATAATCTTCACCAAGAAATAAAAACCAGATCTTTTATTGCAGCTAATGGGGTTAATGTTATGGGATTCTTCTTTCATTAATGAAAAAGCAAATTAGTATGATTTCATTATGTTTCTTCAAGGAATTAAAGCATCATTTTTCTGGTAGTTAAGTTTAAGAAAGTGACAACATTTAAACGAGTATTAGTTTTTCTCCTGAACAAATTCTTGGTTTATTGAATTACCAGACCTGAGTAGTTTAGTAATAGTTTAGGCTAAACACTTAGAGGAATGTCAACAACATTATTTTCTGCTGGAAAAGAAGACTAAAATAGCAAATCATTATTGAAAATACCTCAAGGAAATCCAACAGGTTTAATAGGAGGAAGGATGTTTCTTGCATTGGGTGTGCCAATTTAAAGATTTTGGTGCAGTTTGTTGTAATTAAATGGGAATGAAAAAATAAATAACTTCTCCAACTCCCAGCTTTATGCTTCACCAAAGCAAGATTTGAATCATGGTTTCTGATTACAAGGCCATTTTAAGGCAGTAGACCTCTGCTATCTTTTTTCTTTTTTTTTTAATTACTGAATTCTGAAGTCAGAGACAAATTGTACTCTCATTTACATTTGTGTAAATACAGGAAATTGCTTATTTTTGCTTCCATTTTTTATATAGCTGTTGTAATTAATTCAGCATTCATTTATAGAAGCTAGATGTACTGGATATTTCAGTGATGCTAATCTTGTAAGATGAACTGCTTTTCCTAAAAATAATCATGTCTTTGTTAGATGACTGTTGGATTGTTACTTATTATATAATTTGACTTTTTACTTACTTGCTACTACTCATGGCATTCCCTCATCTTTGCAGGAATAACACAGCTTATTGATTCATAGCCTTTATTTTAGCACACTAGACTCCGTGCTTAGAAATTGTAAAAAAACTGGTACTGATGTCTTTCCCCAGGGAGATTTTAAAGGAAGTGATAGAATGGTATAATTTTATGGGATTTCCTTGCCTTTAGTGATTAGGGAGGAAAGAAATTATCATAGGTCTGTGCAACCTGTGGTGAGATAAATTAGACATTGAGTGGAAAACCTCCCTGGGTTCATTTGGGATATTTGGGATATATTCCATTTATATGTGAATGCCCTCATTACAGATTCCAGAAATAGAACTATGTGGCATGAAAAGAGATTGAGCAGAGAGGAGCAGCACATTAAGACTTTGAGAAAATGTTGGTGATGCTCAGGACACCATTCATTTTAATCAAGAGTAAATAAATGACTCACAGTGGTGACTGCCTGATGATTTAGCCTTTTAATTTTTACAAATGTGATAGTTACCAGAATTTTCTCAAATGTTTTCTAAGAACATACTTCAACCAGTAGATTCATGCTAAAATATCTACTATGTCTAGAAGCATTTCTATTTTTCTTTCCTGTGTGTGATTTACTGAGCTATTTCTGTCCAGGACTGAATAAATAGTACCATTTGATGTTCTAAATTTATTTTTCTGCCAAATATTTTTTTAAAATAAGTTATGCTCTGAAAATATTCAACATCACTTATATCTGCTGATTTATATTTCATGAGCATTCCTAAGACATAGTTTGTAAAACATCTATTACAAGAGCTTAGCCTTTTATTTTTGATAATATTCTTAGAAGTAAAATTCAAAATATAAAATAGTCATATAGATGATGTTCATATATATGATATGTTAAAGGTTGTAAAACCTATCAAAATATATTTTTAAGGATAAAAAACCTAAATATTTACCAGGCACTTCTTAAGAGTCATTTTTCATTTCCCTGGAAAATCTAAAATGTCCCTGCTGCATTTAGATGTCAGATGGAAGCAGGAGGTCAATGGAATTCCTTAGATTTACTCCAGCAAGTAATCAGTTTGTCCAGCCTTAGGTGGAGCCACAGATGCCTCTGTATACTGCAAGTAGCTTCTGCTGTTATTTCTCATTTACTCCATGACTTTGCTCACCTCCATTTCTGCAGTTGGCCTTTAAAGTCCTTTCATTCCTCTGTGTGTGTATCTCAGTGGGATCTCTTCCAACCTCTAGACAGAGGTGAGGTGGATTAAATATGATGTGCATCCCAGTTCCCACTTTTCCACTTTATTCTGTTCCAATCTGGAGGATCTGGGTGACATTTTTATCAGGTTTGGATATTCTCCACACAGTTTCTCAAACACCTGAGGGAAAAATCCCCAAAACCATGAAGCTGATATGTCCCTACATAAAACCTAAATGTCTGTTTATGAGCAATCAGTCTGTGGAGATTACATATAATTCTAGATTCAGATTTTCCCCTTGGATTCAATTTGTTTTGGGTATCATATCAATCATGTGTTGCTTGTCTTTCAGCAAGCTGCCTTTTCTTTCAGCAGCTTCAGGAAGCAGTTAGGAAGGAGCCTGGTAGCTCTCCTATGCTCTGTGTATTTCTGTGATGACATTTTTATCTGTCACAGGTGCACAGTGAGAGAATGGATTCCCATGTCCCTTGATGAGTCTGATGATTTTCTGAGCCCCTTCCCCTTTACATTGGCAAATTTTATATTCTTGAGCTGCTGCAGGATATTTTAAGGGACAGAACTCTTAACTCAGAAAGAGTTATTTCAGAATATATCTGTTAATTCAGAATATATCTGTTATTTCAGAAATAGCCCTGCAATTTTCTAATGCTGTAAAATTCAGTGAAACGGTCTGCACAGCAAAGGTGTGAACAATACCTAAACCTGTCTCCTGAGGGGTACAACTGTCTCTGGGACAGAGAAATAAGACATAAAGTAGGCAGATGATTTTGCAGAATTTTCTGTAGTTCCTTGGTTTTAGAGGTGGCTGAGCCATCTGCCACTTTTATTGACTTTAGTGGAAGCCAACATGCTCATCACTTACTTGAGCAGTGCACATGTTCAAAAGAGCCATGTCACAAAACTAAATTAATTGTTTGATGCATTTAGAGCTTTGCTTCTTTTAGAGTGATGAGAAATGAGTCGTGAAGCAAGCCAATATGGATGCACAATCTGGCTGATATTTTAAAAATGCCTTGACAGAACAGCAGTTTTTACTGTATATGGTTGGGTGCTTGTTTGGAGAGTAATGATGGGGTTGTTATATAATAAATCTGTTTCTGCTGGGATTTTGTTTGTTTGTTTGAGGTTTGTGTGGGTTTGGTGGTTGGTGTTTTTTGTTTTTTTTTGTTTTTTTTTTTTTTAATTTGGCTTTAATACATCCAAGATAGAGGAAGAGCAATGAATTTAAGGAAAAAATGGTGTTCAGGACATACAGCATGAGTGGAGATTTTTGGGACTGAACTTACCTTTTAGTTCTGTGCACACAGCACCTAGCACAGACCACACAGACCACTGGGTCCATGAGCAGACTATAGAACATTTATATTTTGGAGTGCTGCTCACACCCAGACAGTGTGAGAACTGTCACACTTGAAAGTACTCTTGAGATAATTAAGTGAGCCAGAGATCTGTGAGCACAACACACTTCAGTGTCTCCAGGCCAGCAGTTTTCCTGGAAAACCATCCTGCTGAGAAATGCAGGAGAACTCTTTGCAGGCAGTGATAGACTTCCAACAGATGTTGGGACATTGGAAATGAGAAATGTATAAAAGACAGGTGAAAATTATGCAACCTGCTCCTTTTGAAGAAACCCTTCATGTTCCTCAGTGCACAATAAGCTTCTTTATTGAAAGGCTGTGACAGTGATGAAGAGCTTTTCGTTCTTTTCATCTTTATAGAGATTTCTTGAGTATTAAAATAAAAGGCTGGTTTTAGGGAGGGGGAAGATAAAATTGCATCTAGGGAAACAGATTGCCAGTTGGCTCTGTAATAAAAATAATTTCTAAGTTTTTATTCCAGGAATAAGCAGAACTGGAGAGGTTAAAGTGCTGTAAAGGTGAAAAACTGAACAGCTGGAATGAAGGAGGAGACTGCAGTAACAGTTACACAGGTGACAAATAAAAACCAGGTATTGTATGTTTAGTGATGCTCCAGAAACTACATAAGAGGAAATTTTGAAGTCAGAAACCATTACTCTAGGAATTTTAATTGAGCAGATGAACACAGTGCTTGATGAGGTGTTCCTGATGTAGTTTATTTAAAAACTCAACTCTCCCTGGTGCCAGGACTGAGCTGGGTGTTGGGCTTCAGTGGCTCACTGGTTTCTGTGCCTGTGATAATGTCTGGACATCTTGTTGCCAGGTGCATTGAAAACTATGTTCAAATAACTCTATTTCTTTCAGATCTCTGTGCCTGGTGTTTCCAGCTCACTGATTCTCAGTGCTACCCCACCAGTGCCTCTCTGGTACTCAGGAGTGAGAAGCACATAGCTCTTTTCACTCACCAGACACAGTTTTGTGGAGCTCTTACCCCGTGTGGGAATGGCTCTGAGAGGACACTGTGCTGACCTCCAATTCCCTCATGAAATTTTTACTGATGCTAATGGACAACATGCATGTGGTAGCTCTGCTAAAATCAGGGCTAGGTTAAGAAGCTGTTTGTCTTGTCCTGTCAGTTTATGCCAGTGTATCTGAGCCCTTTGTGTGGTGAATGGAATGGATTGAGGCTGCAGCTTTCTGGGGATCACCCAGGCTGCAGACAAAGAGTGCAGTGTATTAAATCACTGCTTGATTGCTCCTCAGAGGTGTTCATTCCCAAGCAGATACAAGGGGGAATTACCAGCAGGCACTGCCCCAAGCTCCTGCGGAAATCTTGCTTTTCTCCATGGTCAGAGTGGCACCATAACAACTGAGCTGGTGCTTGAGTTGAACACTGATGGTGCCTTGGCTGTCTGACACAAAACCACTTTGATGTTTCAGGGTCAAAAAAAGGTTCTTCCTTTCTGCTGCTCCTCCTCTGCAGTGCACTAAGCCAGCTGATGTCAGCTTCCTGAGAAGGAAAGGAACTCTTTCCAGACCCACACAAAACCTGACTCTTGTGCAAGGGACAGGCTAAGGTGTCTGTAAGAGCAGGTGTTCAGAGCATGTACATGACTACTCGTGGCTCCTTTTCAAAGTTTGACCATCCATTTTACATTTTGATCACTATATTTTGACTCATTTTCTGTGGTGCTTATAAGATAACCTTTAAAACCACAGATTCCGAACAACCTTGCAAAAGAACCATAAGAATGACAAACTTCCTATGGAGTAAATAATAAAAATGAAGCCCCAGGGCAGACTCACTTGAGACAGTGACCTTTTCAAAAAGTGTTTTTCTTTCACATGAAATGTACTTTTTCTTTCATTTCCAGGAGAGAGAGATGACAAGAGAAAAAACTCCAGTATTTTATTGTTCTATAATTTATTTTTCTATGATTTTTTGCCTTTATAAAACAAAATTAAAGAGGCTTTAGTTCTTAATTTAATATTTCAGATTGAGAATCTAATTTTACTTCAAATGCCTTTTTTTTTTTAACGTGGTTCCTCTCATTAGGTCTTAAAAGGACATACTAAGCTCTCTGGAAAAGGGTCTAATTTCTGAAACTAGCAGTCAGTCACATGCCTTCAAATATTCTCCTTCTGCATTATTCAGAACACCTACAGCTGAGTGTGTAACTTAGGCAACCTGGCTTGATATTGAATAATGTAGTCACTGCCGTGGCACTCAGATGTCTGTACCCAGTAAATGCTATTTTTGTGTGTTGTCTTGTTGCTTGAGGGATCACAAAAAACTAGCCTGAGTACTACATTTTATTTCCCAGAAAGTATATGATTTGGGTGTGTATTTACAAGCTTCTTGGTTGCTTCTTTTCTTTTCCTCTGCCTTTGTTAATTACCTCAATACATGTTTAAAGCCTCCCATTAATTGCTATTGAAGTGCATTTAATCTGAAGCAAAAGTTTCTGCTATTTAAGTCTCTTGTCAGGAAACCAAGTATTAGAGTTGTTTGGTTTCTTATTTCCGAGGCTGTTTAATGACAGCATAAATATTCAGCCTGACTCTGAATAGGTAATTAAAGCTGACTCTTGGCCAGATGTTCCCCTTTGTTGCCTGGCTTTGTGGAGCTGAGGGAAGAGCAGGAAGCTGCAATTCCAGCGCCCCTGTCCCACTGCACGCTGTCCTTGCCTTTGGAAATTGTGGGAGTTACTGAGTGTCCCCAAGGACAGAAGGTTTCTCCCATAAGAGCAGAGGAATGAGCTGCTGTCCCAGCATTTAGAAAATCACGTTTGTGCAGCTGATTTTGGGAGGCGGGAGAAATGAGTTCTGCATTTTCCCTGGATGAGACAATGGGATTTCAGGATGAAACAGTCTTTTAAGTGTGTGCAGGGTGGGTGAAGGCTTTTGAGATGATTCAGGTGTGCAGATGTGAAGATATTTACAGCTTTAAATTCTGTGCCACACCTTCAGTCCTCAGGGGCAATAAAGCTCACAGAGAGCAGAGCAAATGCCATTAGAGCAAGAAACCAGGGAGCAAATAAAGGGAGGTGCTGAGAGGCACCTGCAGTGCTGGGGCTTTGCTTCGAAATCCCATGGTCCTCAAGGGCTTCACAGAGATCCCACCTTGTGTGAGCAACAGCTTTGGTGAGGGGACTTGGGAGAATTTTGGGTGGATTTTACACTGTCCTGGCTATCAGTGACCTCCTGAGCCCAGGAGACCTCCCCGAGGCCGTGCTTGCAGTGAATGCCCTTATTTATTTCACGTGAAATACTAGCACTGATTTCAAAAGGCGAATGGCTGCTGAGACTGGAAAGTAAAGGAGAATTACACCAAGAAGCACGGGTGACAAGAGGAAAAAACCTTTTCTGGCTTGAGGATTGCTCGTGGGAGGTTACCAGCCTTATTTTTGTTCTCTTGTGTTTGTAATGGTTTGTTACTTAGTTTGGATAACTCTTAAACTTCATCCTGGATCGAGTGACAGTAGGGGTGTCTCTCTCCCAGGTCCTGGAGACAAGTACCTAAAAATCACTGGAAACAAGAAGTTCTTGGCCTGACAGCACTGCAGAACCATGTGGGAGAGCTCACTCTGAAGACAAATATAAAGAATTCCCATGCCGTATAAGCCACCCCGTAATACATGATATCAGGGGACCCGTCCGTGATTTATGCCTGTCCGGGTTAGCTGCACCCACACCCCTGACGATCGGGGGAACAGCTGGGGTAACCTCCGCAGCCTCCTCGCGCTGCATCCCTGCAGGACCCCATCACCCATTCCCGGCACCGAGCCGGGCTGCCACCCCCGGCCACAGACAAGGGTCTCTTTCTGCGGCTGTCACCGCGGACGGCTTTCCGCTTCGGTGGCCGTGAAATCCGCATCTGGGGCCGGCCGGCCCTCACAGGCGGCCCCCCCGCCGGTGCCGTCCTTGTGCGGCTGCGGAGCGGGCGGGGAGGGGCGGCGCAGCCCCGCAGCCGGCGCGGGAAGCCGTCAGCGCCGGCCCGGCCGCGCAGCCGCTCCCCCTCGGCTCCGCACCGGCCGCAGGAAGGCGCAGCGGGGCGGAGACTACACGAGCAGCGGAGCCTCCCCCGGGGTGGGCAGCGCAGCTCCGCCGCCGGCCCGTGCCCCGGCGAGCGCGGCGGGAGCGGGCCATGTCGGAGGCGGAGAGCGGTGCCGCAGGTGAGGGGGCCCCGCCGCAATGCAGGAGCGCTGCCGGCTTCCCCCCGGCTCATGGGGGGAAGCGGTGTGGAGGAGAAGGGAGCCCCGTCCGGAGCAGGAGAGGCGGGAGGCGGCAGACAATGTCCCGGCTGTGGCCGTGCGGGCGGGGCAGGGCAGGGCCGGGCCGGCGGTGCCCGGCTCGGGGGATGCCCCGCGGGCAGGGCCGGCTGAGGGAGGCGGCGGCTCGGTGCGGAACCCCCGCCCGGAGCCGGGCAGCGCCGCCGCTCCTCCACGTGCGGTGCCCGGGGAGCCGGTGCCGCACCGCGGGGGGACCCAGGTGACAAAACAATGCGGCGGCACGGCCGGGCGAGGCGAGGCGAGGCGGGGCGGGCGCCCTGGCCGGCGCCGGGCGCTGCGGCGGGCGCGGCATCCCCGCCGGACGGGCCTTTGTGGCTCCGCAACCCCGCGGGTCGGGGTCTCTCCCTTTCCCGGCAGCGGCCAGAGGGAGGAGGGCTCGGACTGGAGCTCGGGGGCTGCTGCTGACATAGAGGCAGCCCCCCTGTATAGCGAGAAGCCTGATGCACTGGGAAAGAAAGACCTGGCAGCCGGGTGGGAGAGCCGGCGCTGTCTGGCTGAGCGCCTGAGCATCCTGGCGCAGCCCCGGGGACCAGGCGAGGTGTAGGGGTGGGGAAACCCCCACCGGTGCCGTTTTACCACGTTAAGGGGCTACATGTCTCTGATTCTGCAGACTTGACTCGAGCTGAGCTGAATCTTGTTTTGCCTGGAACAAGGATGGGTTTGATCCGTTTGGGGTTGCCCTGCCCGATAGGAGCAACACAGCCTTTGCAGGACGGGGTGGGCTCTCCTTGTGTGGGAACGGAGCTGGGGGAGGGAAGAGGGTTCCTAGGATACAGATGATATGGGTGAATAACCCTAAGGGAAATGCAGACTCAGCCTGATTTCATTCCATCTTTCCATGCCTTCTTCCTCACTGTAATCTGCAGACTTGAGGAAACTGCAGTGCTGAGCCAACGGCGCTGGCAGAAATGTATGGGGAAACTTAAAATTTAAGTTTGATTATAGTAGGATTTGGGGAGCGTTTAGAATGACATAGCTTAATTTCAGTGTAAGCGGAATAATAGAGTCATAAAGTGTCCATTAAAAAACCCCAAACTAAACCAGGAAACACTACTTAGAAACTAGTCGAATCCTCAAGATGCTCCACTGGGTTCTTCTGCCTCCCAACATCTAAATGTTCTCTCAATGCTTCCTAAATGAAATCTCTGTAACCTGTAACAATTTTCTAGCATGCAGCTGACAAAGGGAAGAATAGACTGACAGGTTCATTTGTCTTTCAGATGACAGGGTATCACGTTTTGTTTTCTGCCAGGTTGCAAGGTTGGTGCAATGCAATACTGAAATGAAGTAACTTGTGACATAGGGAGAATCTGTGCAGGAGGGATTTGGTAAGAAGACAGAAGACCAGGTAGTAAAGCAATGATTTGTGATGCCAGAAATCTTTATGTTCTTTCCATGCACTGGAATGCAGAGGCTGTCAGGGGGAAAAAAGGCTTGAGGGATAAAGTGTGATTTAGTGTGTGTTGTATTGACAGTATTGAAGCTGCTGCCACTTCTTGCAGCACAGTACAACACGTAAAGGAAATGTCTGTATGTAAAATAGCTGAGTGCTGTATGCAGTGCCTGCCCATCATCTTTATAGCTCCACTTAGCACAGCACTGCGGTATCTGCAGCTCTCTTAGTGAAACTGTTCATACCCAGGAGCTACTGCATGTAAAGCTTCTAATTATACTGATTTTTGGCATTTTTCAAGCCTTTGGCTGGTAATTGGGTAATGCTGGTTGAGCTGACAAGTTTTCCTTCATGACAGGCACCCTGTAAGCTTTCAGTCTGAGTGTTTGGTTCACTCCCATGGGGACAGCACTTGGTGCTCAACAGATCTGCCCTGCTCTGTCCCTACAAAGTCTCCCCAAAGCTTCAATCAGCTGTAGAGAAACCCCAAGAGGTCTGATCTGTCCAGAGGCATTTTCAGCCGGTGCATTTCTGGGTAAAGGGGCTTTATCCTGGTCCATGGGGAGTGACCAGGGTTTCTGACAAATGCCACTGTCACCAGGAGCTGGAAGAGGATGCTGCAGCCTTGGATGTCAGCTCAAGTTAGAGCAGCCTCTGGGAGGGCAGGTCTGTGCAGCAAGGCCAGAATGCTGTCTCTGCTATAAAAGACCTGATTCCTTCATGAACATGTCAGGGTCTAGGCCATGTTTTGTTTTCTAACTGTGTCACTGCTGCTTTGGGTTATATGGGACTTGACTTGTGCTTTTTTTCTGCCAATGCTTCTTTTGTTGGTTGAGTTGATGTGACCTGCCATGGACAACTTTTCCCACTTTCATGGCAATGCTGTTGAAATTTTTTAGGCCCCTTCTGGACATCATATCTGCTGTTGCAATTAAGTCTGGATTTCTTTTCTTTTTTCCTTTTAAAGTTACAGATCTGGTCAAATAGTTTACAATTTCCAGTTACTTATTCTTCTAAGCTGTTCCAGGGGATTAATTAATTTTTTCTCCCTTCTATTATGATTTCACCTGTTCTCTCTATAAATTCACAAAGCAACCATCCCTTTCTTAAAAAAAAAATCTCAAGAATGTACTTTTAACTTTAAAACAATAATATTTAAAGATCCCATTGTGTCAGTTTTCTGTACCTGAATTGGTTCTGCCTTTTGATGATGTGTCAGATGGGATTTCACAAGTATTTGACTTCAAAGAGCACACCAGTTATGGTTTTAGAAACTTCTCCCTGTGGCTCTTTTAGTCTGTAGGTATTGTGAAGAAGCAAATTACCTTTTTAAATTTAAAAAAAAACTGTGCTGGCTCCCAGTAAATGATAATGGAAAACGTGAAGGGAATAAAAACAATGCACGCCAACAATGCAGCTTTCAATTAGGAGGATGAGAACAGTCATGACCTTAATTTGGTTTGAAGCAGCATGACCTTTTTGGGGAGTTTGCATCTGTTCCTTTTTTTTGTGTTGTTGTTGTTTTCCTTAGGTGAACTAGCTGTTGATATTTTCTTTATGCAGCTTTAGTGAAATCATTGTCCATCCATAGATGATTTCTTACACAATTACTCAGCTCTTGTGTGGCACTTGTCACGTTTCTATTAAACAAGCTGGCTGGTTGAAGAGGAGGATGGGTGAAGCTCCAGGCTGGTTCGGGTTGGTGTTTCTGCAGTGTGAGAGAGGTGCCAGGAGGGCTTGGAGCCTGTTTCAGGGATGAGCTCTGAGCTCCATGGGCAGTGGCAGTAAATGGTACACTTGCTTCTCAGATGTTCCACTGCAGAGTGTGCAGCTGTTTGGTGCTGTAAGGTCACAGATGTTGGTGTTGCACTGAGGGGATGCTGCTGCCAAGGCTGAGCCTCGGTGATCTGAAATGCCCGTGACAGATCCACAGGCTTCCTCTCCCTCGCTGTGACAAGTGTCCTGGCTCCTGGGTCACTACATCCAGTCTGCCTTTTCTCAGTGACCAGGCACATTTTTGATATTTATTGATATATATTCCTTAGCTCTCATTATTCAAAATGTGTCAGCTCTGGCCCGTGTGCTGTGCTGTTAAGAATCATAGTGATATGCATTTAAAATAAAATCAAGTTTAAAATTTTGCTAGAACTGCTATTAAAACAGCGACTTTGCAGTGTTTTAAAATTAGCATGGCAGTGGTGATCTGTGTCAGTAATCAGTATTAAAACAGGAAATTCCTTCAAAGGCTGTCTCAGAGGAATTTGAGAAACGTTGTCATGTAAATGAAGAGGGAAATGCAGTCATTTCTAAGAAGTAAGCAAATAAATAAACAAAACTCCTCAGAATATGGTGGCCAGAAAGCCTAGAGTGCTTTGTTCTTCACCCAGGAGCGCACGAGGGTGTGTCAAGGACAGCAGAGGGGCTTTGGGAGCTGGGCTGGTGCTCCCCTGCCCTGGCTCACTGCTCTGCCCTCCCCTGTGAGTCACTGGGTGCTCCCTGGCCCAGAGCTGCAGCTCTGGTGTTACAGATTTGCAGGCTCTGAGCGCATGGATCAGTTCCAAGGGTACCTACATCTGCAGGAATGGGAGACCTGGAGAGGATTTTGCTTTTAGCTTTTAACCCAACACTCTCAGGCTGTGCTCTGCAGATGTAGTTTCTGAGGAATATTGAGAGAGATTTCTAGTAATCATTACCAGTTGGAGTCCAGAAAAGTGTGGATGTGAATGTAGTTCAATTATAGCAATTCCATGTCATCTGAAGGAGTTAATCCCCATTCTCTCTCTGAAGAAAATCAGTTCCTATTGCAGGAGCCTGCCCAACCTGCACTAGTTTCCTTGGGCAAGGAAGCAGAGATAAATTATTCTCCTTTTGCTACTTCCTTCACCCAGAGGCAATGATCTGGGAACGCAACTTCAGTTTGTCCATTTCTGGATACATCCCTGCTTCTCAGTGCTATTCAGGACCAATCTCTAGGGTTGAAGCAGTTTCTCTCAAAGGGTGTTACAGTCCTGAGTACTCTGTGTCCACCTGTCCCTGTGAGGTTCTGTGCATTTGTATCCATGCTTTCTTTTTTCTCCTGTTCCCTGTGAGGCTGGAAGAGTGACTATTTGAGTGTCTCTTTCCTCATTACAGGGATTGGGATATTTTTCTCTCTCAAGAGATAAAAACACCATTAAAATAACATGCCTAATTCTCAGTGCTATTCAGGACCAATCTCTAGGGTTGAAGCAGTTTCTCTCAAAGGGTTTTACAGTCCTGAGTGCTCTGTGTCCACCTGTCCCTGTGAGGTTCCGTGCATTTGTATCCATGCTTTCTTTTTTTTCCTGTCCCTGAGAGGTTGGAAGAGTGAATATTTGAGTGTCTCTTTCCTCATTACAGGGATTGGGATATTTTTCTCTCTCAAGAGATAATAACACCATTAAAATAACAGTTTCTCAGTGCATCCTTGCCCCTCCTTTTGTCATTGTTTGGGAAATGTGACCATGTGGTCAGTTTTACCATCATTTGAGGACTCTTGATGCCTTCTCCATGATTAAAGATGAGAATACCTGTGATTAGACTGGGCTGACTGGCAGCTAGTCCCATTCCCTGATGCCAAACAGATCCAACAAATTTACCATCTATTTCTCAAGTTTCCATGGATACCTGAGCAGAGCACTGACAGTAATCAGAATGGCAGGGCATGCCACTTCCAGCAGTGCTGGTACTGTGCAAGTGCTGCATTCAAAAATCACCTTTTGTAGGAGCTCTCTTGCTTACTCAGCTACTCTCCTGTTACGATTTTAGCCACAGGAACTCCTTTGAAGGTGGTGCCAGGGGCTTGTCACCGTGACAGTGTAAATTTGCAGTGGTTTTCTGGTTGGTCACTTTGGTCTGTGCATGCACTGTCATGGCACTTGAGCATAACCCTGATGGGTGTTAGCATAAAAACCTCTGGAAGTGGATTTTGGTTGGTGACTCCGTGATTTTGTGATCTACTCTGCAAATACTCATCAGGTAATTTCTTCTTTTCTCATAAGTTATTTTTTCTTTAAGCTTTTCTTTAAGCCTGGTAACTGTTTTCGAGACCATCAAATAAAAAGAAAGAATATCTGGTTTTTGATACAGCAATGAAATATTGCTCAGGAGATAAATCAATAGCCATAGAATATGGTTTCATAGATGACTTTGCTAATGACTTTTCAAATGTGATACCTATATTTGACATTTTGTCATAGTTACTGTTCCTTTATTTTTCCATCTTTGAACAAAACTGGGTTTAATAGCCTTGAAGAATATGAAGGGATTTATATACAGCATCACTCATGCTGACTACTGTAAGTAATGGCTATTCTAGTTTGACTTTTCTTTTTACCCTGCCCCCTGCTTATCCTTTTTTTTTCCCTGTGAATTGATGAGAGTGGTTGGTTTTCTCTTGTCAAGGCTGTGTAAATGTGTGAATCATGTTAAGCCTTCCAGAAGATTGTCAAAATGAAGACAAACATATTCAAATTTTTTTCCCAATTCATGTTTTAAGAAAAAGGTGTCACTACATTCATCCAGCTTGATGCACTGCAAGATGCTGTTCCTGAATCTAGGAACGCTTGAAAACTAAATAACCTTTTTGCCTTCTAAGTGAACAAATTCCCCCCCAAATGTTCTTATTCCTGTGTGCTGGATGCACAGTCTGAAAAGCTGAACAGTGATTCTTTGAATACCTTGATTGAGAAATGTAGGATTGCATTCTTTTCAGGATACAATTGTATCTTGACATGGTTCTTAAATAGAAACTTGTAGTAAAACATGTTTATAACTGTAATATTTTGATCTTGTTTTTTAAAAAGAAAAAGCAGTGAACCAGTCCAGTTGAGCTGGGAAATGGTGATGTTCTCAAAGAGAGTGATTAACATCACAAATGTTCTGTTTTATGAGCATGGTCCTGGGAATTAGAGCATAATCTCAGTAGTGCCATTCCTGACAACCTTGCAGTGAGCCAAGTGGAGGAGGTGGATGAGGGCAGACATGATGATGGAGGAGAAGCAGCAGGAAACCTTTTCCAGGAAGGTTTCTTTTCACCTGAGTTCTGTACATCTTGGGGTTTGTTTTCTGTTCCTTACCTGTTCCTGGAAGCAGCGAGGGAGGAGGTGAGAGGTACAGGAAGGCAGTGCTTGCAGATAGTGCAAGAACTGTGAAGGAAGCAAGTTCAAAGAAGAGCTTGTTGAAGGGAGAGAAGTTTAGTTAGTGTGCACTGAAGGTGTCTCTTACAGAACCGTGTCAGGAAATATTTAGGGAAATCACAGAGAATTGTCTTTTACCACTCTGAGCTGCCAGATCTGTTGTTAACCCACCTTTATCACAACATAACACCTGCTGCCTTTTGCTGGAGGTAAACCAGGATCAGAGTTGTGTCTCCTGGCAGTAGTGCATGGCTGTGGCAGAGCTGGGATGTGGGGAGAGGGATCCCTGCAGGGCACTGCTGGTGAGTTCCCCAGGCTCTGGGGTGTGAGCAGGTTTTGAGCACACTGCAATCCCATCAGGGTGTGGGAAAGGAAATGGGAGGGAAAAGGGAGCTGGCTGATCACAGAAGCTGGAAATCTGTCAGGGCATTCAGGGTGGAGCTGGATTTGGGACCTTGCAGTGTAGAGGGTGGAAGGGTTTGAGTTGAAGGCAGCTTAAGGACACCCTTAGCTGTTGGTGAGGAGCTGCTGGGGCATCACACACCCAGTGAGTGTGATTGCTCAGCTTTAGCCCATCTTACCAAGCATTAGAGAGATCAGATGAATTGTAAGTAAAGTATTTTAGCCTATGTCCTGTCAGATACAGGAGGAGTGAACACAACCCATGTGGCATTTTCAGGAGGTTACTGCGAGTTCTTGCGTGTTTCTTTCACCTCAAATTAAGTTCACAGAAAAGTGATGGCGTCTTTTGGCCTCCCATTGCTGCTGAGGCTCAGGAAAATGAATATTGTCCACAAAGTGAGTGATGGGATGAAACTGGGGTTGGTTTTTGATACTCTTAACAATAATGGTAAAATCTTAAAATTACCTTAGAAAGAGTTCATAGGGTAGTCAAAATGTAATCCCTCTAGTCAAAGCGTGATCATGATGGGAGACAATATAGAAGCAATAAATGGAAAAGGTCAAAGTTGTAATGACAAACATGTCTTATTTTTAGAATTCTGTGCAAAGTATTGGGAGATTTTTTATTTATTTTTTTTGTTACTTAGGAAATCCTTGTGCTCTAATTGGTATCAGTGCAATGAATTCCATTTCTTTGGGGGACCAGATATTATGAAAGGGTATCAGGAAACTTGGATTTGTATCAGAGATTAGTTATGGCTGTATTCTTGGAAGAGAAGTGTATTGCAGTCTTCAGCAAACCAGCTGGATGCCTGCTGGCATTTTAAAACAAAGGACTTTAATTGATGGTCATAACAGTGGTTCCATTGGTTTCAGTAGGAACAGAAGGTTCTTACTTCTGCTATGAAATATGGGATCTTTTTATTATGCATAAGAATATTTTAAGATTTTTTTTTGCTTCTCTCCATCTCTTTTTTTATTGTTCTGTAATTATTTTAAAAGGCCATCTTTGTATTTACAGTAAAATGGTCTAGGTTGTCACATTGCATTTGGAAGCTCTGACATTTTGTTCCTAATGCAAAGGAAAATCTCAGCAATAGGAAAAGCTGAATAAGGTTTTCTTCATCAGTGCAGCAGTTGCCAGCTAATAGCAATATGGTAAACGCTTCTTTTCTTGTGCAAATATCATTAGGAAGGTTTGCTTGGGTCAAAATTATTTTGATGCTCAAATCTTTTGAATGAAACATAATGGGTTTATTCCATTCTTTTGTTGCCTGATGGCTAATCTATACCCGTGTTTGGTTCAATACATCCTTGTTTCCTTTTTATTTCCCTTCTTTTTTTCCTAAATTTTAAATCCAGATGTAGTGCCTGAATGGGAAATAAAGAATTTGGCTAAAATTTTGGTATTACCCACAACCTGATTGAGAGCAGAGCAGTGTGTATACACACAGCAGCATTCACCTTTACCACATGCTGGAGGCTGGAAATTCCAGACAAAGGGCCATGAGATACTTGCAATGTTTGATTTGTGACACGTTCAATGTGTTCATGGTGAGTTCAGTTAACATGGATTTATTGGAGCCACAAAGATCAGCTGCAGTAGTGACATTTTTAGTAGGTCTAATGCATCCAACTTCCCCTGTGCACCTGGATCAGCCGCCTACAAATATCTGAGTGCTGGGATGATTTGGCATTTGGAGCAGTGGATGTGCATTACACAAATCAAAAAGAGTTATCGCAGCTTTCCTTTTGAGCCAGGGTGGTGTCCTGCACCACTCTCAGCTGGGAGTTTGGAAAAGGCTGTGCTGGGACTCACTGATGTCTTTATAGTGAAAGCACTTACTAAAATACTTGAACTCTGATCTGAAATGGGGAATGGTATTGATCCTGTTGTTGATTCAGAAAGTTGTGGGAAGAGTTTGTGTTGGGTTTGTGGTCACTCTGTCAGGACAGCAATACAAATTTACTTATGATTGGGATATAACTCAGACAGGTGTTCAGGCATGTTCTTACAGATGCTCCTTTGCTTATTCTTTGGTTTGTGAAACAACTGTAGGAGAGAGATCCATGGGAAGCCTCCAAGCAGGGAAAGGAAAAGCTCCTACTTCTAAGGACAATTCCCTCAAGAGAGCCAGGGTGCACAAAGGAAGCACCAGAGGGTGGGTGGCAGCTGTAGGTCTGAGAAGATTTGCAAAGTGCAACTTCTCTGGTGAAGCCTTTGCTT
Source organism: Ammospiza caudacuta (assembly GCF_027887145.1). Lineage (NCBI taxonomy): Eukaryota > Metazoa > Chordata > Aves > Passeriformes > Passerellidae > Ammospiza > Ammospiza caudacuta. The sequence continues at coordinate 32,214,370 of NC_080601.1, read as the reverse complement.
TTGTAGCCATCACTCCAAAGTAATGCAGAATGTACCTGAAATGATTTCTGATGGCGGACTTGGGGCTTGAATCCTTATTTCTTCATTTTTAAAAAGTTGTTTCTTTTCCATACACAGAACTGGTGGCATGAGGCACATTCAGAAATGTCTGCCCTTCCCTGGTGTGACAGTATTTCTGGCATTATGCTGCACAGCCCCACACCCTGATTCCCGGGTTCCTGATTTACTTGTCCTGTTAAATTCTCCCTGGTGACAAAGCCCGCTCTACTTTATCCATTATTTATGGCACCTGGGTTAGACAGAATCCACAGCTCTGCATCTCCTTCACTGGGGAAACGAACAAGGTCCATAATAGGTGAAGCAGAAAATTTTACTGATGCCTTATGTAGCTGAATTATATACAGATGAACAGAAAAGAGAAGATTTTGTGTGGCTGCTGAATTATTTTTTGTTTTTGAGTACCACCTTAGTGGCTTGTGACTGGGAAGTCCAGCACTCAGCCTTCTTTAGCTGCTGGCTTGAAGCTGATTATCTGGGACTCTATTGGTCCATGTCTGGCTTTTTCTAGCAGTTCCCTAAAGTTGATTTATCCAGTCCTGAGTAGGAATGTGTGGCAGGGGCTCTCAAAAATTCAGAATAGACTGATGGCCTTCCAGCTGCCATTAACTGATCTTTCTAATTAAATAATGAGCTTGGTCCTGCTCTTCAGATCTGTCAGAAAAATCAGATTCACCTGAACACTCAATCAGTGAAATATCCACACTGCATCAGCAAAGTTTTTATAAATGTTCTGGACTTTGCTTTTAGTCTGCATTCTTTGACACTTAAAGGTTAATCCTTGGTTGCATTTTGTCAAAATCTACAATGTTGCTGATCGTTTACTGAAGAACAGAAAGAGCTAAACAGATTAGGCATTGCAGGAAACCACAGAAAATAAACTCTTGCATCTGTTTAGATGAAAAGAAGGATTAATTTAAATTAAGTCTGCTAAACCAGCAATTGGAGCTAATGTGATAATGGACATGATTTCATTAATAATACAATATCTTCTGATCTCATAATTTTGCTAATTCTGTAATGGTTTGGGAGCCTTCTCTGTTTTCCCTTCAACTTCTGATCACCTTAAAAATGCACAAGGTGTTCTTTGCCAATTACTTAGGTTAGGACTTAAGTCAGAAATCCTAATGTGTTCAGATTTAGTCTATACATATTTATTGAAATTATCCGAACCATATTCCAGGTTAATATTCCGCTCAGAAGTAAATACAAGAATTTTTATTCAAGACGTTTGCATCATATTTAGAAAAAGATTATTTTAAATACTGTTTCATTTGAGGACTTATTTAATTTGGATTCTAAATCAGCTTCCTCAGTTTAATTTGGTTTGTAAATTGGCAAGAATTTAAGTGTTTATTTAGTGCATACTGTTTAGCTGTGTTTTTGTCCTAGCATGTAGTTTGACAGAGATAAAGATCCTTAGTAAACATGGAGATAAAGCTGGAACTTGAGCTATGTAGAACATTATTTGATTATGTTTTTTTGTTGCAGAAACCATAATAAGACATTCTAAGTCATTCTAATTCTAGAACTGTTCCAAATACCCTGATCCTATCCAGGACAGTCTAAGCATCATTTTTCAGTTTCATGGTTGCAAATCAGGTTCCTTGGAACCCTTTCCCCATTCTCTGGCTTGGAACAGATGCTTTTGTTTCTGTCAGATCAACCAATCACACAGTGCTTTAGAGATAAAGGATTTTTAAATATCCTGGAATATCCATGCATTTACTGTTCTTCAGAACACAGCTGTAAAAATTGTTACACATGCACATTTTTTTCACCATGGAAACACTAACTCAACAAAATACAAAAGCTCCCACATAGACAAATATATTTTAACACCTTGCAGTTCAGATGGGGTAGATAGTATAATGTTACAAATATCCTAATTTCATTTGCTTTTAGCAGTTATTTCACTAACTGCTGAGAAGTTTTGGCATTAGATCCAGGATGCATTATAGAATTATTTTATTTAGCTGGGTATTTACAGGAGGAGCCATGAAGGCAGTGCTGGATGGTGATGGGTTTGGAAGGGTCTTTTTTTTTTAATTAACTAGAATTAATTCTTGGTAGGACACCACCCAAGTTAGTGGTTTCATTGGATGGATGTCAGTATTGCTCTGGATATTTATTCACTGCTCTTTGAGATACTAAAATGTGTATCCTGTCACAGAGAATTTTCTGAGTTGCACACAGAGATAAAAATAACTTTTCAAGGCTGATAGCTGAAGACAGGTTGGAAAATGCACCTTAGAAACACAGAGTAGTTTGGGGGGTTGGAAAGGACCTTGAAGATCATCTTGTTTCAACACCCTGCCATGGGCAGGGACACTTTCCACTGGACCAGGTTGCTCCAAGCCCTGTCCAGCCTGGCTTTGAGCCCTTGCACAGCTTCTCTGGACAACCTATGCCAGTGCATCTCCAGTGTCACAGTAAAGAATTTCACCCTGATGTCTAATGGAAATTTACACTTTTTCATTTTAAAGCCCTTTCCCTTTGTCCTGTCGTTACCTGCCCTTGTAAAATGTCCCTTTGTGACTTTTGTAGGCCCCCTTTAGGTACTGGAAGGTGCTCTGAGGTCTCCCTGGAGCCTTCTCTCCCCGCCTGTCTCCACAGCAGAGGTGCTCCAGCCCTGTCATCATCTCTGTGGCCTCCTCTGGAGCTGCCCCAGCTCATCTGTGAAACATGAGTGCTGAAACAGGTAACCAAAAACTGGCAAAGTCAAACACTGAAAACACATGGTTTGATGTTTACATTTTGTGCTCCAAATCAGCATCCTAAGTGTGGGTAAAGTGCAGGTTTCCAAAGATGTTGAGTCAGTGTTGCAATGTCCTGGTCTGCTCAGGAAGTGTAGGGCAGGTCCAGCCAGGAATTACAGCAGGATGCAAGGAATGTATTTTGTTAGTTATTTAATTTTTTTTTTCTGTGTTGAGATATTGTTTTTCAATTCTAAAATAAATACCATGTTGCTGGTGCAAAAATTAAGAGGTAAAAATGGCACAAAGGAGGCTGATAACAGCATCTGTTCCAAAGACGTCTTAATGAACAGAGCAGATTCTGTGCTTGTCACACTTGGCCTGTGACTTTTTGTACTTCACTGCAAGAGGAGTAACTTAATATATTCCTGGAGAATTTGTGTAGAAAATGCAAATACTGTGCTTCTGCAAATGCTTCTAAAAATCAGGCTGAACATGCATGTTATATCTTCAAGAAATATATGAAATTTCAAGAGCAAAATTAAGATTTGGAGAAAGATTTTTTTTTTTTTTTCTTTCCCCCTGCAGGCGAATTCTCTCATACTTGCCCACTGCAGGGTTTTTAAATCTTCCCTGGGAAACAAGACATATTTGATTGCCATTTTTCCCTATGTAATTCTGAGGTCTTGGAGAGCCAGTGTCATCTTGGACTGATGCTCTGAATTGTCAGTCATGTCTAGGAATTACATGCTATGAATAAACATGTGATGCATCTAAGTAGGTGATAAAAATACATTGAAATGTATTACCTATTATTTAATTATTATTAATAATGTTCAGAGGCCTATTGCATCATTCTGCTTTACATCTAATTACAGCTTGTATTCTGTGGAAGAGAATTCAGTAAGCACTCAGGGCTTAAATTTTAGAGCAGAGGGGTATGAGCATGGACAGGCTGTGTGGTACCTTTGGTACGTTCTATTTTGATAAACTATTGCATTCTTCAGATTATATATAAATCCATCTAAGCTTAATTTGTTTTAAGCCATTTCATTTTCTGTCATCATCAATGTAAATGAAAGAATGAAAAATAAAATAAGTGCAGTACAGTATTTGTTACTCATTTGGTCTGTGCCTTTAAATGAAGTTTTAGTATTGTATGCTGGGTAGAAATATTTCTTTGATGACTTGTTAATAATGCTTTCCTTTTTCCCAGCTGGATTCTGTCCTGCAGTAGTATTAACAGCTGCAGGATGTTCCAGTGCACAGTGTAGTGAAGGATGAAAACAGAGACAGTATTGGGAAAGTTTCAGAATAAAGGCTCAGGATGGACAAATTGCAGCTTACTCTTCCTACTTTCTCCAGTTGCTCTCAGCTCCTCTTTTTCTTGTAAATGGGTCTGTCTTTTTGGATCTCACAGCTTGTGTTTAGTTTCTGCATTCATGCATTTAAATCCTGGGCAGTGTGTGGTGCTCAAGCTGCTTGTACCAACTATGATTTTTGAATATGTTTAGGAAGACTTTTAACATTGTACATGACAATGTAATAAAAGGATGGTAATAGTCATGAAGGTCAGACAGACATTTTAAAACCAAAACAACAGTTGTGTCTTAGCATGTTTTAAAGGCAGAACATGTTTTAGATGGCAGCTGTGGAATTTGCTTTGTGTTTTAGCAGATTCTTTACAACTGGAAAACAGTTTAGCAGTGTGCAAAGTAACTGTTGTATTTACTCATTCTGCTTGCTGACACTGATGGGTGTTTGCTTCCTTTTAGATGCAGTTTCCACATCTGCTTACTCATCACCAGCCAAAAGCTTGGGAGACCCTGGAATAACTCCACTGTCTCCATCACACATTGTGGTAAGAAATGCACTTTGAATTATACTGCATGCTTACATCACCTTCTCCTGCCTAATTTCTTTAGAGTTGTGATTTGCCCCATACTGATCCCCTTTATGTTATCCATAGTAGTGAGTGAGATTTTGGGCACGCTGGAGATGCTGACAGAGCTCTGATTCATTTCATTGGGCTCCTGGTTTTGCTGTTTTTCATTTGCTAAACTCATAGACTTGCTCCTGCATATTTTTATATCAAACATAGGGGCTTCTTGATCCTCAGGGTTCCCAAGGTCTTTCCCTGTCTTTATCACTGATTTGTTTAGGCAGCCCCTGAAAAGTCTTCTTCCTTTCAGAAAAAAAAAATGGAGGATATACATGGTACTCAACAGTAAAACACAAATTCTCAGAGAAAAGAATCTGCCCAAAGAGAGAGAGAGGTAGAAGCCCAAAATAGAAGTAACTGGTTTTATTTCTTAAGGAAAATAGCCCCTTCTGTAAGCTTTTAGAACCAAGAGCATGTCCCATAGGTAGTGTGTTTTAATCTCTTGTACATCATGCTAATTTTGTTGCTAAACTCCTATTAAAACTAACTCCCACCCTTTTTTAAGATCACTTGTATGGCTTGTAACACAGTACATGCACAGTGTGCTTTATGTTAGTGCAAGGAATTGTGTTCAGAACACATTTGTATCCTTGTCAGCCTATGGTGGAACACTGCCTTAGCTTTCTGATCCAAGTTCAGAATTGTGCACAAATCCATCTTCAGGATTTCCAGTGCTCTCTCCCATAGTTTTTGGCTCTTATTCCCTTCTTTCTCTATATACTCTTGAAATTCCTCTTTTACTTCTGTCACAATGATGAATTACATCATATTTCAGTTCAATTTGCTCATTAAACTCTTTGAGGAAGACATTGCCTTAGTTGAAAAACTTTCATTAGGAGAATCCAAACAAGTCTTTTATGATTGGAGCCAAAACTTGTTGCTCTTGTTTCTCCATTTCAAGTAGCAGGTGTATGGGGAGATCTTGGAAAATGTAGGGATACAACAGGAATGTGCAGGAAGGGAGAGGTGTGGAATTAACAGAGATCTGTGGTGGAGCACTGCCCATAGAGTGAGGCCATGAGACAGCTGCTCTGTGAGAGGTATCATCACCTGCTTCCAAGTGTTTCTGAGTGTAGGCTGAGCAGTCCTGGTTGATTTAGGGCAACAAGGCTGGTGAAGGGTCTGGAGCATATTGCCCTTGACTGTGCTTTTCAGGGATTGCAGGATTACAAGTGAAAGGCAGGAGAAGGATTCAAATTCATCATGAGCAGCTGATCAACTTCCCTCATTCCAGCACAGGCAGGAGGAGTGCAGCATGTAGTGCTGGCTAAATGAGTGTTATATAAATTCTTCTTTGTAACATGGGCTGTAAACCTTATTGCTGTGTTTTGGGTGGGTTTGTCTCTGTTATTTTTGAATGGTAATTGTATTTCATTTTCATACTTATGGTATAGTTAACTCCTAAAACCACCAAGTAGGTCCCGAATATATCACATTGATGGACAAACTCTTCAGTTGATCCGTTTAAGAAAAAACCAACCAAACCAGCCCCAAACCCCTAAGTTTTAATAATACAGCATAAGAGGTATTCCAGAAATTAGTATGAAGGAAGCTTTGAATAGAAAATGATGTATAAAAGGCTCTAGCATATATGTTGAGTCATGCACTGAATTTCCAATTCCATTGGAATGTGCAGTCTTCTGATATCAACTTTGGTCACAAGGGCAAATTTAGGGAAGTCCCCATGTTCACTGAAGAGATATGCAGGTCTTGCAGAGCAGAACTTGTGGCAGGTTACAAAGATTCTGATCAGTGACTGTGTGTGTTTTGCTTCTGCTGTTTAACAGAAGGACTCTGATGCAGAGGATGCTGTAGAACAGTTATTTCTTGTTGTTGTGGCTATTGATTTTGGCACAACTTCCAGTGGCTACGCCTACAGCTTCACCAAGGAGCCAGAATGTATTCATGTAATGAGGTAAGGGCTGCAATGCAGCATTTGCTTTGTGACTCTGAGAACATGGGTTGCCTGCAGTAGCCATAGATATTTTCTGCAGGAGCCTGAAGTGTCTGGATTTGCCTGGCATTATCACAGTGTGCAGATTTCTCATGGTTATGACTTTTTGTTGCATCTTATTGTATTCTGATTTGCTTTAGCAGTCCATGGGAGCACATCCCTTTTCTTACTTTGCTGAGGTTACGAGATGACAGAATAGAAGGAGGAATCTGAGTATTCAGAATTGTTCAGGGAGCAGAGTTAATAAGTCAGGATGCCCTTATCTCAGACACTGATTTTCTGAAGTCATGACATCCTGGAGCTGCCCATCCCCTGGAATCACACTGTGCATAGTTGGGTGTACAACACTTGGTTACTTGCACTGGGAGATCGTTTGGCTGATGTAAACTTTGTGGTATTAAATCTGAATTAAATCTATGACAATGATCCATTGATATTGGGAAATAAGCAATCAAAAGTCATGAATGTGAAAATGAAGGTTTGATGTGAAATCTGTCTGTGTTATATGTATGTAAAGGACAGACATAGATGCTGTGATGTAGGGAGATTTTATTTTTTATTTCTTTATTAAATCAGCACAATATAACTCTATGCAATCACAAATGCAAAAACTGTTATGGCAGCTACCTGAGAAGTTTGCCCTGCAAACCATTGCTATAATATTTTATAGTATTTTTAAAAGTTATAAATAACTTAAAACATATTTAATTCTTATCATAGTATATTTAAAATTACTAATGAGAGTAATATGTAGATAATTTTAAGCATTAAAAATTCTATATGGAAAGCTCAACCATAGCTGTTCTTGTAAATGATGCTGCTGTTGCAGAAGTAGGTACTGTGAGAACAAAAGGTCAAAAAGCCCAATTTGCTGCAGTCCAGTGTGATATACTGCATTTTTCTAAGCAGAGGTGGTGGCTGAATGCAGCTCCCTAAATCTCAGCAGACACTACTGATTGTGCAGTCAGCCTGCATAGTTGGTTTGTGTATAGCTGCACACTAATGCAGCTGAGGGATTTAAAATATTGTCTAAAGGAAAGTAAATTTAGAAATGGTACTCTGCCATCCAGTTGCAAAGATATCTGCCTTTTGCAGGATGGACAAGTAATGCTTTCCAGGTCTTTTCTGCATTTCAGCCATCTCTTGTTCTCTGAGCAGCACAGGAAGGTGCACAAGGCTGAAGTCAAAGGACACGCCCTGAGTTGCTGCCTCAGACAGATCTCAGGGTGGGCAGGCTGGAACTCATGTTTATCAATTCCTGTTCTCTTTGGCAGCAATTAATTAATTATTAAAGTCCTTAAAGAAGTTTGATGGAATGAGAGAAAACATCTCTGAAGCTGTGTCTGAGCAAGCCTAAATTGCCTTAGAACAACTCTGTGTTGCTCCTGTAAATGCTGGAGGTTTTACTGTGTGGAATCACTGGTGTTTCTGGGGAAGTCCTTGAGGTGCCTTGGGCTCAAGTTTTACCTTAGGACCTGGTTTTGCTGCTGGATTCACAATGTGGATTAGATTCTCCTTCCCTGGGGAAATCCCTTCTCCTTACCAGGCTTCCTGCTGTCAGCCACTGGGACATTGAAATCCAGGTGATGAGATTATATTCCAAATCTCAGCTGACATTTTGCTACTTGTGGTTCAAAACATGACATTTTCCTCCTTATGCAGTAATGGCAGCATGACTGTGATTTCAGAGCTGTGTAGCTGTGATATGAGATACTGAAGTTGAAAGAAATGAAATAAATTACTTCATGTGTTTCCAACCAGAGGGGAGGAACTTTTTTGGGGGGGAGGGGGGGGTGTATTCATATTTCCAACAGGCATTTCAATCAATGGCAAATATTTTAATACCAAGAATTATCTTAATTTTTTAAATAGATATTTCTCTCTGGAAAGGATTTTGACAAGATATAATTGAAACAGACTTACTAAATAATATATGTAATATTTTTATATATATTTATATATCAATACTCATGAAATAATGAAATTCAATCATGAATTCAACCATTCAAAAGAATGATATATTCATTAAGGTAAGTCTTCAGTAGTTCAGAAGGTATTAAGGGCTGTATATAATGAGGCTTGCACGTAGGATAACTTACAAATATTTCAGCAGAGTAAATGTAGCTTCAGCCAGCACTCGAGAATGTTTACATTAAAATAAAGCACACCAGTGATGCATGGACCTCTCTACTTCCTAACATTTTTTCCACCTTCCCTCCTTAGTGTTGATTCTTTCCAGATACTTAGGTTTCTGACTGCCTTTTAACAAAGCTGCTTTTCTCTAAAAGGGTAAGATGGGTTTATTTAGAAGTTCCTACTTTGGAAAAGAGTGAACACACAGGGCTTTAGCTCCAGGTTTGAGTGTAGTGCCAGCAGTGCCATGATTCTTGTTATGTAATTAGGATGCAAACAAAGTCACATTTTTGACTGTGTGTTTATTTGCTGTGATACCCAGTGCTAAAAAAAAAAAAGATTTTATAAGCACTGAGTGAACAAAGTTCTTTCAGCATATATTTATCTTTAAATGTATGAGTGGCCTCACTCATCTCAGCGTGTTTGGAGTTGGGTGTGGGTTTGTAAATGTTCAGTGAATGACTTCACTTTGATTGCAAAACATTGGTTACTGTTTTATCAGTTTTAGGTAGTACTGACAACTCTTGATAGTTGCCCCCAGCTTCTGTTACAGGTAGCTGTGGTTCAGGTTCTTTTTGCAGAGGGAGTGTGTTACAGTGAGTGCTCTTTGCAGCATAACTTGAGACTGGAGGAAAGGCATCTGAGCTGCCTGGCCATGAGCTCAGCACTTCAGTGAGCAGGGCAGTGCCAGAGCCACACAGAAAATTTGCTGCTGTACAATGAGTTAATAGCATCTCATTTGGAGGGAATATATGAGATATTACACAGTTGTGAAAAACTCCTCTTGGGTTATATGCACTTACGTGAAGTTACAGATGTTTTGGCTACTGGCTAGGTAGCTGAATGGGAGTGTTTCACAAATGGAAATTAATGAAGAAATGCATGTGGCTATGAAACAAATGGCAGTCTGTCTTTGGAAGGAGGAGAATGTGGTCTCTTTTCAGTGCAACTTCAGGTTTTTCTCCTTTCCCTCTCTTCCCTGTTTGACTGTAATTATTGGGAGGCACACACCTGCCTTTTTCTGCATACACTGTGCTGGTGGCATTCAGCTGCATTTTGATGATCCCAGTGTTTCATTTCCTTGCCTGTGGTGCTGCAGCTCTGGATCAAATTCCCATTACTCTGCACAAGTCCCTCTCTGGTCTGTCTTAGCCAGATTGAAGTGGAAGTAAAGGCATTTCTCTAACCTTTGTATAACCTCATCCTTCTTTCCTCACTGACTCTCTTGTCTCTATTTTCACTTTAGTATACAGTTAGATGCTCTGTGGCTATAAACACGTCTATGTTGTTTATATTTCTGTTCAGATACTTTATATCATCCTAGGAACTCATATGTCTGCATTTGGAAGAAATCTACCTTGGTTCTATTTGAATAGTTTTTTTAACTGTGATTCTGCACTGCAAAAATATCCCCCACATGTATTTATAGCAGTTCTGGCTTGTGTAGGTTTATGCCTTTGATAGGCATTTCCTTTTTATTTTTCCTGATTTTTACCATTATTTTGCCTGTATTGGAACCATGAAAGGAAACTGCAAATGAAAGCATTGCAGTCCTAGTCCTACTAACTAAAATCCTCCTGTAGCTGGAGGGAGGCCAGGGCTCCACCTGGGAAGAGTGTTGCAGCCAGGAATTACCATTCCCATGCTTTTGCATCTGCTTCTCTCTAGAAAAACATCACACAGGAGTATTTCTAAATCTCTGATTGCAGATGGTAGAGTCCTGCTTCCCCTTGTCTTTCCTTGCTGTCCTTTCTGTGACTGAACAATAATACAAGCTGGGGACTTTGGAAGGTGCTGAGCAATTACTGTGTCCAGTTTCCATCAGAAACTCATCAGGAAGCAAACATCCAATTCTCCAGGTGGCTTTGAAAATTTCATCCCGCGGCGTTGAACGTAAATTTGTCTTCATTTAAACTACACCTTAAGCGTGCTTACTCCAGAAAGAGAAAATGTGCCTGGCCATAATGAAAAACAAAGAAGCATTGTTATTAGCCACAGCCTATTTATGGCACTTCCCACCAGTGACTCAGAATGAATCATTAATGATTCCAAGCAAAAACGATATCAGTCTGTCTCCTCTCTGCTTGCAGCGGGTGTGTGGGATTTAACAATCTGCTGGAATAGCAGTTTTCTGTTCATGAGCTGTGAGATCCCAGCTTCTTCACATTGGAACCATATGTTTGCTGTAACACCTACTCAAAGGTTTTGGAGTTGACCAAGTGCATTTCTAGCAGCAGGTTGGAAGCAATGACCTGGAGCAGAGCCCTTGCCAGCTGATCATGGCTCAGGGGCTGAGCAGCGGAACTGGGCAGATTTAGGGAAGTTTTTTCAAGTGAGTGAATGTGGAAATCATTCCACTCCTCATCATGCTGTTTCTGCTTTCAGGGCAGTGGAATTGTCCTCTGCACTGAGGGGAGTTCAGATGTGTAATTCTCTGCTGCTTGAGCTAAAAAGGGAGATTTTGGTCTGTTTGATCCAGTTGAATGATGTGAAGGGGTCCCAGCCCTTCAGAAATCGCATTCCTTGTTACTTTGCCAAGTACCAACCCCTTAAATTGCAGTTTGCCATGTCAGTTTTCTGCCTTGGTCTGGAGATCAATCAATGTTCAATGGATTCAACTGTTTTTGAGAGTGAAATGGAAATTATTTTTTCTACATACTCTTCCTATGTCACATAAACAGCTACCACAGAGCAAGGCAGACTTTTTGTGCTTCAGAATGAGGGCTTTGGCAGGAGTATGTTCTGAAAGTACGTTTTGCTATCTTTAGAAAAAGCAATTGACGTGTAGTTTAATAATGAATGCAGTTTGCCTGTGTGATCTTAACTTGGCTCCTGTTTGAGCTGTGTTATGATTATGTCTGAGAGCATAAACAGATTTTCCACTGATGCCTTTTTAAGAAAATGTTTTCTGGTAAATGTTTGTTTCTCATACAGAAAGTACTTGTATATGGTGGGGGGAGGAACAGTAATGTGAGTTTCTTCCATTCTGCCTTTTTTTGAGATGGAGAAGGAATGCTCACAGCTGTTTCTACAACTTTCTACTGTCTGACCTTTTTGTCCTGCCGTGCCCCCCTTCAGTTCCTGCTGCTGGGTGTTCCCATATTCAGTGTTCCTATTTATTTCCTTATTTATTTCCTGATCCGTTCAGTGAAAGCAGCTTTGGGTTTACCTTTGCCTTAATACTTTCATGGGTATCCCCTAAAAATACCATCACAATCTTGATGAGATAGGATAGTTTTATTCACCAGTAGTGACAGAAATATTTTGGTGCCTTTAGCATTCTTGGAGGTTGGGGAAAGCTGCCTCATTTTTGATTTTTTGAAACTTGTACAGCATTTTGGGTATTTGAAACACAAAATCCATCAACTTCACATGAGTAGAAAGTGCAGTGCAGAGAGCTCAGCATCTGCAGGCATGGATGCCTTCCGAGTTTCAGGTGTCTAGGAAATGAAGCACATGATCAGATGTTGGTTGAACTGGCTTGTCTTGTTTTAGGGAATGTTCTGGGACAGAAATGGGGATTTACTCAACCTCCCTGTGGTGATGTTAGATGACTTAAGCAGGTCCCTAATTCAAAATGGCAGAAGTATCCCTTGCAAGTAACCATTCGTGAAGTCTGAATTACAATTGGAAAGGCCATTTTTGGGTTTTTATTAGTTGTGTTCTTGGACAATTACTGATTTTTTTTTTTTCTCTACAGTATTTATTACACGTGTTGGCTTAGGTAGAAATTACAATTACAAAACTGTTTCCTTAATTGTGTATGGCTTACTTCAGGAAACCTGTGTTCTTATCTGAGTCTGATGTATCCTTAAGAATTATACATAACCACAAAAATGTGTTGAATTACCTGAAATGAAAATTGCACTCCTTTTTTCTTAGGTGAAAATAAACCTATTTGATTTTTGTATTATAAAGTTTGAAATTACTATCTTTGGAGGGAAAAGCAATCTGTGCAATTTGCCACCTCATGGCTTTTTCTCATGATACACTTGTTTTTTCCTGCTGCTCTAACCTTGAGCATCACTCACTGGAGCTGTTTCATTTTTTGGCCAGACGATGGGAAGGTGGAGATCCAGGTGTTTCCAACCAGAAGACCCCAACCACAATCCTCCTCACACCAGAGAGAAAATTCCATAGCTTTGGCTATGCAGCAAGAGACTTCTACCATGACTTGGATCCCACTGAATCAAAGCACTGGTTGTATTTTGAGAAGTTTAAGATGAAGCTGCATACCACTGGTGTAAGTAACACCCAAACTGTGTTTGCTACTCAAGTTGTTTTCCTCTGAACATTACTAAATTTTTGTGAACTGGAAGTGAAGCACCTCTACATTTGCAGAGTAAATTAAACTCTTCATTTAGCATTATGATTCCTTTTGTCTCTCACTGCATTTGGCAGCTGTATATTGTCAGCCTTTCTTGTAGATCTTAAAAGTTCAGAATCTGCTTTGCTTAGATCTTCATGTCCTGTCTGCATGAGGTTGGTTTGTTCAATAAATCTGGTCAGCAGGAATGGGATATAAGAGCCAGACTGAGCTCTAGAGCAGCCAAGCAAATTCACCCAGAATTCATTGCCAGAACTGCAAGAGCCAGTAGGGCTGTTAATTTGACATTATTCCTACTGATTGTGTTTTTGTCTTTAATCCATTTTAGAGCTTTGAGAATTGGCCAGTACTTTCTGTTTTGAGGTGTTTTCTGGTTTCATCTGTTGGTGGGAAACCAAGAATCTAGACTTTTAACTTGGATTAAGCATCTTGAATGTGCAACTTTATTGCAGTTATTTACAGATGTATCTATTGCATTTGTTTAATATTTAGTCCACATTTCTTTCTCTGCCTACAGTTATCTGTAGGCATGGTAAGTGTTTAAAAACAAAGTCTAAAATAAGCAGCAAAGTGTCATGATCCAGGAAATTCAAGTGATGAGTTAAATCCTCTTCAGAATGGTTTTGTCACTTTTTCCTAATCAGGTGAATAATGAAGAGTTCACTGTCCTCAAGCACTGGGAATTAATTTGATGTTTGCCTTTTTCTTTTAATAACTTCCAGTTATTTTCTTTCATGTAGAATCTTACCATGGAGACAGACCTGACAGCAGCAAATGGCAAAAAAGTCAAAGCACTTGAGATATTTGCTTATGCTCTGCAGTTCTTTAAGGAGCAGGCACTAAAGGTGGGGTAATGCTTCCTTATCAAGATTTTCTGTATTTATAACTAGTATAAATATGATCTTAATACTTTTGGCCTTGCCAAGCTTTGACCTAAGTTGTATTTGATGTAAACAAAGCAAGGCAGGTGTAGAAACTCTGGGCAGGCTGTGGACTCTGGAGAGCTCACAATAGCCTGAAGTAATTTCCCCTTGCACAGGTCAAGCTTGATTCACTAATAGCATCCCTGTGATGCAGAGTTCTGAATAGCTTTTTACTGGCTTAGCTATTTTCTACTGTATTTTTAATGGGGAAAAAAAAAGGTACATTTGACAAGAAAATTTAAAAGCTTATTATTCTCCATTTCTGATTTAAAATGTTGCAGTGCTCATTTGTTGCAGTCTTCTTGGATCACAAGATTGTTTTTCTTATTCTCCAGTGGAATACATGTCCCCAGTAAACAGGTTTTGAGATGTTAAATCTCATGTAAATAGTCAATTGTGAGTTAAGTAAACATTGCCTTCCAACGTGCCACTATAATGTCAATGTGAGCAGAGCAATTCCTGGGTCAAATCAGAGTATTCATCCAAGCAAGTGTTGTTTAAAATACCCTTGTGGTAAAGAGCTAACCTACTTTTTTGAATGGGTTTAATTTATTTTCTCTGAGATCCCAGTCTGTTCCTTATGGCTGCAGAGAAACAATCCTGCCACTCCAATGCCTCATCTTGTCAGGGACATTTTTAACTGTACTTTTTTGGGTTGGTTGTGGAGTCACAGACTTGGACCTGTGTGTAGACTGGGGACATTTTTAGCAAATATGAATGTTGGATAAAATCCCATATATTTGCTGTTCTGCCTGCTCAGGGCTACATCCTTTTCCTGGTGTTAATAACTAAATCCCTGGCATTTGTGAGTGAATCCTGGAACTAATTAGACATGCCATGTAAGTGAGCTGTTACTTTGCACTGTGCTGTGTCTGTCTGTGGTGCCCTGTGCAGTATAAAGGTGCTCCTTTTCCAGCATGGATTTTTGAACTGCAGCATAGCTAAACAAACACAACACCTTGGCTCAGCACATGCAGAAACATTTTTTTTTCACATTCTAAAGGCCTGTTGTCCACCTCTCTGAACCTTTCTCTGTTTGGATGGAGATTTAGATAGGACATATGGTAATGACATTTTACTTGGAACCTTGCCCAAAACATGTCAGTATATCACCTAATTTGCAAATGCAGTACAGACTTCCCTCTTTTTTTAGGGGAGAAAAGAAGGACAATAAAAGTACTAAACTAGTCTTGAATGTTTGCTTAAAGCAAAATTTTGAAGGACCAATCAGTCATTTTTTAGAGGGGTTAACTGTAACTTCCCCTTGTTAACTGCATTAATAAAAGTTTGATTTAAAGGTAAGTGGTGTATAAAGAAGTCATTGAAAAATTCAGATTGTAAAATATAAATGTTCATCAGTGATGCCCCAAATATTTTTCTGTGTATTAATCAAGACATATGTGTGAATTCTTCAAGCTAACAGCAAATCCCAAACCATAGCTAAGGATGTACATAAATGTGCTGTAATATTCTGTAAATTGCTGCTTTTGCAAAAGCCAACTTTTCTGCTTTATTTTGAGCACTGAACTTTTCTGTAGGCCTCCTTGAGAAAGCTTCAACCTTAATCCCACCTTTTGGCACAGTAAAGCATTCTTGGCAGGTTTGAAGTAATTCTGATTTGTAGCATGGATGTAACAGGAAAAAAATTGAAAAGAGGGTTACTGTTATCAGAGCCAGCAGAAAAGAATGTTTTCCTGTAGACACCCATCATTTTACATTCACCTCTATTTTCTTTTCTTTTTTGTTCTTTCCCTTTTTTAGGAGCTCAGTGACCAAGGAGGCTCGGACTTTGAAAACACTGAAGTAAGATGGGTGATTACAGTGCCTGCTATTTGGAAGCAGCCAGCAAAGCAGTTTATGAGACAAGCTGCCTACAAGGTAATGTTACGGCTGAATGTAGAAATGCCCCTCTAAAGGCCTAGTTTATAAGCTAAATGATAAAATGTATTTGGGGCAATTTAGTATAAATACAGTCTAGAAACGTTGAAAGAGGAATTAGCTCTACCAAGCAGTAGTTCTAGGTTGTATGTATTCACCTCTTAAATGTCTTTTTCTTACTATTACTTTTATATATTTGTGTCCCTCACTGCGGACTCTGATATTTTAGTCATCTTGGACAATGTATTCCTGCTGAGTTCAGTGCACATGGAACAGATGCAGTTTTGAGACCCTAGGGAAAGTTGAGTTTAAAATATTGGACACAGTTTTGTTTTGTTACTTTCTTTAGGTCATCACAGACTTTAAAGTTAAAAAAAAAAGAGGAAGGAAAAAGGAGGGAAAGAAAAGAGCCTCCTTGGTGGGACTTTTTTCCAGTTCCCATTTTCCCACAGTAGGAATGAAAGGACTGTGAACTGGATATAAAATAATCTGGATATAAAATTAAATTCAAATGTTATTTTCACCAGCAAGAGTTTTATCTGCATTTAATTCTTTCCTCCCAGCTGCCTCTCAGATATTTGCACTTCCCATATGCATGTCCTTTATTTCAAATTCGGTTTGTGTCTCTAATACATGAGACGTACACATTCTTCTATTCATTGGGATAGTCATTTTTAGTTTGGATTTTTTTTTTATTTTTGATTTTTGGTCAGAGACTTGCATAACCCATTGGCAGCAGCTATGCAATGCAGTTTGTAAAATATCTTCTAGCAGATGAGTAATTTGCAGAGTGCTCCTGGGAAGCACCCAGATTTTTCTAACTCTGTTTCTGACTATCTCTAATGTTGAGCAACGTTTTTCTTAACAGTCTGTATTGTGGGATTGCTAATACTAGTGCCAGAAGCAAAACACTCTTAAAGTTCTGATGGAAGGACACGGTTGTAGGTAAATCTGAAACACTAGAGACCCATTCATTCTCTCTGTATATTGTTGTCTGCCTGCTGTCTGTGTGCATGTGTGCTCGTGAAGTGGGAGCTGTGGAAGGAGCAGGGCAGGGTGCAGGTAGATCTCTTGGCATTTCTCATTTGTGGCACAATGGAATGTTGTTAATTAGTGTCTCTGTCTGTGGTTGTGTCTGTGGTTGTGTTCTTCTATGGGCAAGCTTGACAAATGGCAAGGGCTGACAAGGCTTTTAACTCGGGGTGTGTGATCCACTGCAGGAAAACTGGAGTTTAGGGAAAGAATTCATGTTAACTTGACACATGGCTGGATTTTTTCAAAGCAGTGGGGATGAAGAAACAGATGCAGAAAACAGAATTCTGAATTGCAGTTCAGTCTTCCAGATTCCTGTTGCTGCATCCAGGTGTTCCTCATGGATGGACAGAAGTTGCAGCTCTTGTTAGCTATTGGAAGATGGAAGCATCTTGAAAATGAGGGGCATCACGTAGAGAAAAGTCTGGAAAGGCAGTGGTAGCAGGAGACACACTGAGGTACAGCCACCAGTCTGAGCTGAGAGTTAACTTGCAGAAAATATTAATGAGCTGTGGAAATCTGCTGAGCAATCTGTGTCAGCTGAGGTAGCTCCAAGAGAAGTGAAGTACTGAAACAGCTTCAGTCACTGGCTCACAGTGTAAAGCCCAGCCTTCCTGGAATGGTTAAGGAGTTCTCTAGGCAAAGCTAATGGAATTCATAAAGTGTTGGAAATCTGCTTCTGTGCTCAACACCCATCAGCTTGTGACCAAACTATGATCTCAGTGCACCTCTGATGTCCCCTCATCTCTGCTTTGCCTTAAACAAAACATTGCTAACCTGGATCCTCTCATCTGCCCAAGAGCTCCTGCATTGTCCCCTTCCAGCTGCTGTGCTGCTTCCTCACTGGATGAGTAATCTGCTTGTTCCCTTCAGCTCACAGCTCTTCCTCTCTCTTTCCATCCAGCCTATCAAAATCCTACTAACTCTGTCTGCATGACAGCTTTTGCTGCCTTTGCACACTGCTGAGCTTTGTCATCCAGGCTGTCAGTGATTTTGCATCTTGGTTATTGCAACATCATTTCCTTGGCTTCAGCAGCTGTAGTCTGGCCTGGTTTGGATCTCTTCAGAGTACTGCCCCAAAAGAGTTTTGTAGCCTTGCATTTGACAGGGAATCAGCCCACATTTGACTCCATCTGTGTCATCTCAGGCATAAGCTGCATGAACATCTCTATTGCTTACTTACTTTTCTCTTCTGAAACTCTTTTTAAGATGCTGGGTTTTTTCATGCCTACGAAAACTTGGTTGTGATTAACCCACTTACAAAAGAAAACTACTCATTGCTTCTTGCTGTTGCTCTGCCTGCCCTATCTGTATCCATCTTTTGTGCTTTTTGTATCCTTAACAATTTTTATAGCTGAGTTACTACCTCTTTGAAGCAGGTATTTGTTCTCTCTGGGGCCTTCTGAGGGACTCAGTCTGGCAGGCTGTACAGAGTTGCATGTCTTTACAAATTATTTTGCTGAATCAAAATTACTTTATTCCTGAATGGCAGTTCACAGATGCTTTTTCCTGTGCCTCATGTTTCATTCTCATGTGTCCAGAGATGGCTCTGAGGCTCTGGGACACTTGCTGAGGTCTGGTCAGAACTGGAGAGAGCTCTGTGACAAGAGCAGAGTGTTAACTCTCTAGGACTCACTTAGCTTTAAGGTTTTTTTCCCAGAACATGTCTGCTGGGATTAGTGAGCATTGCACACTAATTCACTACATCTTTAGTAATGACTTTCAGGGTTTATAGTCATATTTGCTATTCTCCCCACTGGTTAAATATAAGACATCATAAATAGCATCAGCTTTTCTTGTTTCTGTGTCTGTTGTTCTGCTTCACATTCTTTGGGCACAGGAAGTGCATAGCTGGAATCTGCAGGCTGGACATGCTAATAGGAACAAAGTCTTAAGGGAAAATGTGGAGTGTGACAGGAGGATGTGAATGCAGAAGCTGTGAGATAAGAAAGTAAAACATGGCATAACAAATGCACTAAGGGAGAAGGGCAAAAGAAAGGGAAGGCTGGTGCATTTTCATAAGCTTGCCCAAAATACTGTCTGGGCTTTCAAACATCATTCAGGTGGTCTAGTCTGAGATAATAGTGAGGGTTCTTTCCTTTTTAATATGAACTCTTGAGTTTTGAAGTTGAGTTCTAGAACTCTGAGGTAGATTTATTTTTCAATTACAAATAGCAAATAAAATAATTTGCATGGTAAGTTCATATAAACAAAAGAGAGGCAGTCTATGTTATAGGATTAAAGCATGTGACCCTAAAATTCCAGAGGCTTTATTTAACCAGCTCCTATGCTGAACATTTATTATTGTTTTCACATCAGTTTTGTCATGGAATGTGCACAATGAGAATTATTTAACACATTGTGTTCTGGGGTCAGTGACATTACATTGATCAATATTGCTTTACTCTGGAGAAACCTTCTGAGAAAAATGAACAAACTTGGCAAGAGAATAATGTGACAGCACAAGAAATTCCTTACTAATAAAAACATGACATGAAGTATATTTGATTTTTAAAAGGTGGCTTGGGAGGCTTAATCAGATTGAAATTTGTGAAGCTACTCTTATTCCCTCATAAGTCTGTTCTGTACATAAAATACATGCAGCTAAAATTTATTTGTGTAGGGGTCAGGCTTCTGCTACAAGCTGCCTAAGAAGGTGTAAGCAGCACTGGGAAGCTGCTTATTTTTCTGAAACAATACTTGTTAGTGAGGCAGAAGTGTGTTAACACAAGAACGATTGTGGGGGTCTGTTAAGTCTCTGATTTCACTTTTGTGATGTTAAGATATTTTTAATTATGAGGATTAAATTGTTTATTGGGTGATATTGGGGAAAATTCTGCATCTTATAGCCGTGCTTAATCAGGAAATGATAACTAACTGAGGGCTGAAGATTACAGAGTGGAAAAATGTGTATTCATTGATCTCTGCTCACATATTTGAGTTCCTCAGCCAGGAAGGCAGAGGCATCTGCTAATCCAATTTTGTACATTTCTGTTTGTCCACTTTTGGGGCACAAGTTAGAGCATTTGGAGTTTTTTCTTTTGCTAAACAAGTAAAACAAGAGTTTTCATAGCATTCTCTGTAAGAGTCAGTCTGTGCTTGTCTCTTACAAAGTTTTGAAACACATTTCTCAGATTCTTAAAAATTGACTGAAAGCAACAGAAACAGCCAAAAAATAGAATCTTCATTCTGCCTGGTAGAAAGGCTGTGCTAGGTGGCATTTACCAGCCCAAAAAGAAAATGATGGTCTGAAAGGCTGCAAACTACAATCATTAGGGAGTGATAGAAACCCACAAATGTAACTCAGTGTGGACAGAGTCTGAAACTAATGGGTTGGATTATAATAAATTCATAGAGAGGGTCAATAGATTGGTCTGAAAGACATCTTAGATGCCAATATTCAGTTACAAAGAAAAGAAATATGAGCTGAAATTGGAACTGTAGTGAAAAATATTAAGGCAAAATGAGAATGCCCAAGGTAGAGAACAAAATCCATTTTACAGAAAATAGCAAGCAGCATTTTTCTCAGTGCAGGTCCTTGTCAGTAAGGGCCACTTGTGTCTTTTCAGTAAAATCAGCCTGAGCCATCAGGAGCCACAATGAGGATGGTTCTACATAAAGGGAAGGAGAGAGCCTGAGACTTTAGGAAGACTTGAATAGGGAGAGTCAGGCTTTGCTGTTGTGGTAACTGGTGCATGCCCTGGGTACAAAAAGCATTTCTAGAGTTTTATAACATTAAAAATTGAAAAGCTTATGAGAATTTAATGGCTTCATTTTTCTAATGCACGCTACTCATCAAACTTGCAAGTAATGTTCTCCTGCACCTTGGGGGATATAATGTAATGCAGCAAAAAATTCTTGGTAATGCCTCTTGGAGCTAAGCTTTCAGTTACTGCCCAAATGTGATCTGTGACAAGAGTCCCTTGGGAAGGAGCTGCAGCAGCATCACCCTGGAGAAATATGGACCAAATGCCACTGTGGTCCCAGTCAACTTATCAAAAACCATGACTTCTACTTGTTATCATTCAGCAATATGTAACCCAGCTTTAGTAATGCTAATTTGGATTTATTTGTAGTCCCAATACCTGAGAAACTTTTTGAGGGCACAACAAAACAAGCAATTTGTGCGAAGAAAAATGTTGGTGAATTCAGTCTCTTGTGGTTGTTACTTACCTAAAAAATGATCCAAGATTCCTCTCCTTGGAAAATTGTGCCTGGGATTGCTTCTGAGACCAAAATGTGATACACTGAATCCAATGTCCTAAGTAAGGTTTGCGGCAATTACTGATGTTCTGTCGTGTCTCATAAATACAAGAAATCCTTTTCTCTCTCATGATGCAGAACTCTTCTGCCTGGCCTGTTTGTAGCAAGAAGTTATCTTTCTTATGAGCAGTTAATAAAAGATTTTTGTCAAATAGGCACAGGTAAACTCCAGAACCTTCTCCGTGAATTGTAAATGAAAGTGCTGCTTCATGATTGGTAGCCAGTGGTCATAATTCAGATATTTCCTGCCTTATGGTGCATCTTTCTTCTTAAAAGAAAAAAAAAATGGTTTTATAAATTAAAAAGGGGATATTGTAATACAAAATCCAAAAGACCTGGTACGTATATATTTTACTAATAGAGTCAAACAGTCTCTACAGTTCCAAAGAATCCCAGGCTCAGATTGAAAATAAAAGAATAGATAATGAAAGTAATGTATAAAATGCAAAGTATAGAAATGCTCAGGTAAAGCAATTTGTACTCTTAGCTGGGTAATAGCAACACCAGAAGAATAAATTGAGGCAGTCTGGCTGTGCTTAGCAAAGGCATTTATCTCAATCAGACAGCCTAGCTGTGTGTAACAAACTGCTTCATCTAATCAGTGGCCACACAAATGCAGCAGTTCTGGCTACAGCCAGTGCAGCTCCACACATTCATTATTTTAAGTGTTCTGAAAATAAAAGTCACACTTCATTATGGTTCCAGGTGCCCCATTTGTTCTCTTGCTTTTCACAATGAGATAATGCCATAGTTTCTAGGCAGCCATTAAGGGGGAGAATTGTTCCATGTTATTTCTTACCACAGGAATAGCTTTACTGACAGGTTAGCAAACAGAAGTGAAATATCAAATGGGTTCTGCTTTGGCCCAAAGTGACTTGCTAAGTGACATGATCAGGTATGTGCATGCACAGACAGCCAGGGTGATTATTCAGAGCCTGAGCACCCCTCATTCCAGCAATCTTCAGCAACAGCTCCACTGAAAAACTTAGTATTGATTTGGGTACTCAGAAGTTGATGCTTTTTCATTAGTGGGTTGTTTCACAAAATTTGTTCTTAGTGATTTACAAAATGTTATATAGGAAGCCTGTGGCAGAGCTGAATGCAAAAGCTGGGTTTCAAGTCCATGTCTGCTATTTGTATCCTCATGTTTTTAAGAATAAAGTCCATTTTTACCTCTACAACTAATGAATTAGAGAATTAGGAACCGAATTTCCTTCTCTGGCAAGACACTGGACTGAGGCAGGTAATTTTTTTGAGTGCAGATTGTGTTAGTGTTGTAAACTGAGCTTGAGCACCCCTGATGCATTGAACCAACTGCTTTCCTTATGTTGCATCACTTTTTCATGTGGCTCATGGCTGATGTTTAGGATTACAGGACTGCTTGAGGCTGTTGTGCTCTATATATTTTTAGCTTTAAAAATAAAAGAAATATGCTGTGATAAATGTTTCCTTTTGATTCCAAGACACTTGAACAAAAGTTCTAATTACTTTTCATACAGAAACCTGTGAGGACCTGAATATCTGCAGCAGTGAGTCTGGTCCTGCTGCCAGCCTGTCAGACACCATGGGCTCCCTCTCACTGATACACACAAGGGTTTGACACCAGAGTCACAAAGACAAGGAGAGAAAAAGTGTGAAGGTTGTTAGCCTTTGGGAAGGATTCCTTCCTGCAGTTCTGGCCTTTCCTAGTGTAGGATACCTGAAACATTTTAGTCATGGAAGCATTAAGTGGAAGTGTTGGTTGGAGATCATCTAGCCTGGCCTTTCAGGTGAAGCAGGGTTATTGCTCCCCTGGGTCAGCAGTGGCTTTATTGAGTCAAGCTTTAAAGCTCTCCAAGGACAGCCTTGGATGAACAGCTATTTATGTGCTGCATCACCATCTTAGTAAAAAAGGGGTTTCAGCACGCAGTTTGGAGCCCACAAGCTGCAGTATGTGGCTTTTGTCCCTCCTTGTTTCTCCTGGCAAGACTGAGAAAAATTGTGACCTGCCCTTCAGAGAGCTGCAGGCAGCTGTTAACTGCTCCTTGGCCTACAAGAGTTTCTTTCACCATAAAACTAGTTTTAACTCTAAGTAAAATGTTAACCTAGACCTCTTGGTCCTTCAGCATGGTCATGCACAACTATAAAGGGAGAGTAGTGTTACTATAAATTGGAATTAATTTCTGTGCTGTCCAGTGATGGTCACCAAACCAGCTGTACAGGTGCCACTGTGAGGTACCTTATTGCCATCTATCCTGATTGGCTGCAGATGGGAGGATTTCACCCAAAAACCCTTCACAAGAGCTCACAGCTTGAGTTCCCTGCTTGAGTGGGAGCAGCAGTGGGTTTGGCCCAGGTGGAAACTGTGGGGAGGTTGTGAATTTTCTGTGGGTTAAGTTCCTTTATACAGGCTTCTGGTATGGTCAAGCCCTGGGAATTCAGAAAGCACTGCCAAGCCTACACCCTGGTATTTTAAAAGCAGAGAAATAGTGTATAAATACATGGTGGCAGTATTTGCTTACTCATGGAAGAAGGGAAAAATATCTGAAGCCCCAAAAGAGCCTTCTCAGGATAAACCCAAAATCCAAAGGAAGGTTTAAAGGCTAATTTTTACTTTGGATTTCGTCCTTTTATGTCTTTCATGTTATTTCGTCACTTATATTTGTGTGGAGTGAGTAAACGAAAACTATTACAGGAGTCTCTTAGATTCCAGTTTGTGCCCCTCCATTAGTGGCTTTTTCATCTTCTATAGCTTGTGTTCCTCTTGTCTGCAAAATGAAGTTACTACTGTTCTACCACAGCCTGAGATGGCCTTTACGCTTTCTCAAGCAGTTTTCTCACAGAGGGATGAGTATCTTTGTCCTGTCCCTGAGCTGTTCAGATGGGGAAGCTGACACTGAAAGAATTCTGCAGCTGTGACAATTATCCACAATGTTCTCACTTGTGAAATGCAAAGTATCAGTGACACCTGATCAGGCTAGGACGAAGGGCAGCCTGTGCCACAAGCCTGACTTTAGTTCAGCCAGCAGTAACAGTGTGAAAATGTATGCATTCATGTATATCTGTTAGGTATGTGCATGTTTGTGTAGTGAATGTTAAGAGAAAGCAAAATGCTCTTGTTTCTGTGAAGCAAAAAATGCCTCTGACACTGTAGATGTCAGATCTTTGCAGGATCAACTGCCACCCAAACATTGTGTTGATTGGATTTTTAAAAAAAAGTCAATATTCAGTTTTCATCTAGGCTCTCTCCAAAGTATGTAATTTTGAAAGAAGGGAAGCACCCAGCAGTTCTTCCTCCTGCCTTTGGCAAACCCAGCTCTTTGCTGTGGTCACCGAGAGGAATCTTTGAAAATCCTTTTATTTTGTGGCTGTTGAGCAATTTTAAGAATCTGTCTTTGAAGAGATAAGTGGGCAGAGCTAACTGGGCTGTCTGACCTCAGTCTATTCTATTTACCCACAATATTTCCTGTACTGCAACACTCCTTATCTCTCTGAAGTCTAAGGGCAAAGCATCAGGCTATGTGATGGTGTAGTGAGTTTCAAACATTTTTTTTTTAATTTCTCCAGGCTGAGGATGCAGTGAAAGTGCATTCACTGTGCTTTTCCTGGAGCTTTGTGGTACCCACTCACCCCACTCCCTGCTTCCCTTCCAGTGCCTCTTTGGGATAATGCTGGGAGTCTTTTCCCATGTTGCTCATCTTCTTTCCTGGCACGCTCTGCCTCCGTAATTAGATCTCAGTGGTTTATTTGTGACATCCCAGTCTGATGCCATAGGACTGGAGAAAGTGCTAGCTAGTGAAAAAGGAGGAGGATTAGAGGAGCTCACTTCCCAAGGCACTAAGTGGATGGTGTTATCATGAAGCCCTTAACACAATGAACTGATTAGTTTAAACACTGGAAGTTTCACAAGGCACTTAATTTCCAGCCACTGTTTTTGTTTTGCCTTGATTCAGCCTCACAACACTTTCTCATGCAGCCTGCACAGTGCTTAACTTGCAATCATGCCTTTCTTATTGTTACTAATTATGATAAGTATCTTGGAAAATAGGAAAATGTTGATGTTAATTCTCAGCTTCTCTCAGTTCTGGCTGAATGATGTTGTCCTCTAGAGCCTTGTTTCCTAATGAACCCCATTGTTTTAACAGAGCTGTTTCATGGGATTCAGCTTCTAAATTTTATCTCTGATGCTTACAAATGGGGCTGTAGTGGTAAAACAGGTTTAAAAGGTCTTTCCTGCCGACCAGAAGAATGGATCCTTGCACTTGTCTGGTCTGCAGCATTGCTTCAGCAGTGATTAAAGCAGTGCAGTTGGTGGAGGTGACAAAGTGGGAGAGGAGAGTGGGACCCAAGGCTGTGGAGGTGATGGGTGAAGCTGTTCCTGCAGCTTCTGCATGTGCCCCATGCCACAGCAGAAATGGAACCTGGTTGGAGAAGAGTACCATTTGCCTGTGACTCTGAATTGGAGTTCTGGGGTTGTGGAGGGAAATCCCACCTTGTTGTGGGTTCCTTTTCCCTAAGGAAAGCCTTTTAGTCTCTGTGCCTTGTTTTTCCAACTGTGTAATGAGGCTGGCTCTTTTTATCTTTTCTTTTATGTGTTTATCTGTTTATTTTATTTATGCTACATTTTTGTATCTGGAAATGCCTTATTAATTGAGAATGCAGTTCCTCCAGCCCTGCAGCAGTAGTGAATCAGGTTTTAAATGACTACAAAATATATCAAGGCAGGTAAAAAGTAGAATTCATCCAATCAGTTCTTTTAATAAATTTTATAACTCAAAAGAACAGGTGCACTCCATGTAAGGCATGTTCCTTGTGTTATAAATCAGTGGTCAGGCTATTTTTTTTCCCCCATTAAAAATATATCTGATCTATCTTTCTGAAAAACCAAAAGAAAGAACTTTACCTGTTGCTCTCAATAACTTGCAAGGATAGGAATAGGAAACAGGTACCTTGTCAAACATGGTGGGTTTCCTGACATTGTACTTCTTTTGAGGTCACTGTGGTGTAAAAAATAAAGAACACACTGGTGTTCTGTCTGGCTGTGGAGAACTGCAGCTAAATGCTGATGCTTCTAATTACAGCAGCATTCAGAGATGGGACATTTTCATCTATATATAACATTGTGATATACCTGTACATGACACACCTTGGATTGTGGAGCTGCTAGTGCTTTATACTTCCTTCTTAATAAGCAAAATTAGTGTCCTACTGGCAGTTAATTAAATTAAAAAGACTGACTACATGGAATATTCTATTATAGTGCTGTCTTTAATGTCATATATGTTACAATAGTAAAAAGAAATAAAAGGGCATTGTTTTTTTTTTCCTGTGTGTTGTGGCATGTGAGACTGGGTTTTAATAGCAGCATCTTTTAATCTGTGACAATGGTGATGCAGCATGTGGAGTGAGTGAAAACAGTTCTCTGAAGTGCTCAGGCTGCTGTAGTGAGCTGCAGTCCAGACCTCAGTATTTGCTGGTGGTGAATTACTCCAGCAGTTAGCAGCTGATGCTGTTCAGGGAATCAGGAATGTGTTGTGGTCAGCTGTGGCTCTCTCCTGGTGACACCTCTCTGGCTATAAAAACAGAGCTGGTGGCCAGGGTGAGAATTCACCTGCATCTGGATGGTGAAATTATTTATGCTCCACTACATGAGACTTTGAAGTGCTTTGAAGTTTGCTGTCCATGATGCATCTTGGCAAATGAGCAGCAGTGAATTGGCACCAGCACACAGACCTGTGCTACTGGAGGGAGTGAGGTCTGGGAGTTCTCTTGTCAAAAAATGAAATCCTAGTCCTCAGGCATATGAGCAAAGTTGAATTTTAGAGCAGTTCTTTTCATAGTGTTCTTTGCTTCTTCCAGGTGTATAAATGCAGCAATATCTTGCAAATTGATTTAAGAAATTTTTTTGTGCTCAAATAATTTTTGTAATCCCATGATGAGTTTTCCACTTTTGTGTTCTTGGGGAAACTGCTCTCTGCTTCCTTCATGTTCCATAAGTGATGACTGCTAGGGAGGGTTATGGGAGCAAGAAAATTCCTTAGCAGGCAGCAGTCAGGACACTGCTCTGTTCTAAGCTCTGCTATAACCTGTCCTGGGCAAAAGCAAATTGGTGTGTCTGTCCCACTGCCAGAATGATCTCTAAATTGTTGAATATTGAGACATTGTTTAGATCTGCCCTGCTCAGGCCTGTTAACTTGTGAATCCCTGGTGTTTATTGCAGTAGTGCTTGGGCAGCAGTGGGCAGGAACACGGAGTGAGGCAGACAGAAAGCAGAAAGTGAAAAACACAGCAAATTCCCAAATGCCTGCAATTAATAATTTTAACAAATGCATCACTGTTTCTTCATGTTGGCTGCCTGCTGTTTCCACTCCTCTTTCTCTGCATGCTCAATATTTTTCTCCCATCTGTCCCTTGGCCGTAATGATGGGACAGATGCACTGCCTAAGTCTTGCTCTCGGAGCTTGGATTAAAACAACCTCATCGCTCCATTCCTCCCCAGCAGTATTTATGTGCTCATGTTTCTTTATCATCTCCCCCTGTCCCATTTTCTCTGTGCTGTGTATAGATGTATAGATATATATGTAATATGCTCTCTTTCATGTTTTAAGTAGAAATACTGTATACACGAGGTATGAAATATTGATTGCTACATACACATATATATATATTTTTATATGTAAATATATATGTGTGTATATATTTGTGTCTACATATAAAATATGTGTTGGATGCCTTATACCTTTCACTGTAAAAGATTCTCTGTATGGTCTTTTTATGATGTGAAGCAACACTCTTCATTGTAACTGGCCCTTCAAACTCTGTAAGAAAAGCTTTTAAACTCAAAACCTCAGCAGTTTCTTCATGAGGTTCTGTTAGGATCAGCTGTGCTTTGAACTGTTAAAAACTGTCATTTCAGTTGCATGTTTTCCTCAGGAGATACTTTGGGTATGTTAAAATCATAGCTAGGGAGAAAAAAGAGCAGGAATGGCATCTGCTGTGCATGGAGGGGCTGAGCACACAGCTCGAGTCCATCCGCTGCAGGTCACTGCCTTCCTCTCCTGGCTGCAGTGTGAAAAGTTCATAGTACAGGCTGCTGGAGGAGGGGAGGAAGCAAATGTTATTGTTAATGGTTTACTCTTTGCTTTTAGCAGGACCAGCCTTGGGAGTTGTACTAAAATTCCCCCTAGAACAGATGATTTGGCAATTAATACAGTCTTCTCCCCACCACCACCTCCAGTTTGGAAATACCAGTGCATTCCATGTGTGTCCAACTCAGGTTTTGTCACCTCTGCAAATGCTTTAGGTTGTAGCCTTTGCATTTTAATATCTTTAGCAACAAACTATTTTTTCCCTAAAATACAATTTTGTCTTCAGTGCTTAGGTTAGCCTGAGACTAAGAATGTCTGTGCTGCTGACATGCCCAGTACAAGGAGCAGATTGAGCACTCTTGAGTTCATCCACATTGCTAGATAGTGAAAAAAACCCCCACTTGCTGCTCAGATTCAGAGCTCTCACACAACATGGTAATGGATTTAATACAAGTAAAAACTGAAGCAGGGTAGTCAGGAGCTATTTATTCTCCAAGCCCTTACTGGATAGAGCAGGAAGTGCTGCCCTTAGAGCTGCAGCAAGAGCCAGATTTGGCTTTTAGCAAAACTCCAAAGGCACAGACAGTTTGTGTGCAGACACCATACATTTGTGGAATTCTTGAGCAGATCAGACAAATCTGTTTGTCAGGGACCCGAGTATTGATTCATATCTGGAATGTTGCTCTTTCCAGTGCAACAAACCAAAACTTCCTGTGTGGAAAAGCCCAGCTGGAGATAAGTGATGTTGAAGTGAGCTGGCATGAACCCAGCCCTGCCTGTGCCTACGGCATCCAGATGGGTCACAGGAGGGACTGGGTTTGTCCTAAGGCACAACTTCATCCCCACTACAGCTCCAGGGCTGCTTCTGCCAGCATGCTCACATGCAAGTGATGTGATGGCAGCAGAGTCTGTGCTTAATTGATGCTCTTTTTATACATTTCAGGGTTACTCTGGCTGATGTAAATCTGTTTTCCAAAGTTTGAAAGTTTGGTTGCAAACATTCTTTTTGATACAATGTTTTTTTCAATACATGCTGCTACAGAGCTGGCAAGGTTTAAAATTGTGCAGTATTTGTTCAATATTTTCCTTCCCACACAGTTCTGCTAATTTTGGATCATGCTGTTTGGTCCAGTGGATGTAACTGAAGCAGAAAGGTTTGCCCAACAGCAATAAAGGCTGTAAAGTGACCATAATCCCAGTCATGGTGTGCTTGTAAAATAATGAGCAACCATGATTTAAGAGTTTAACTCTTAACTAATTTTAGAACTTATTTGTTGTTGTTTTGCCTTTTTTTTTACCAACAGTGAGGTAGATGCTTTCTTCAGAATCTGTTTATGTTACTTATTAGGATGGAGAGGGTAAAGTGAGTCAGTATATAAGGACAGTTTTGTGTCTCAAGTCTTATCCTGGTACTGCTTTTTAAACCAACTTTACTTTGAGTTTCTGGCTGCAGTTGCCAATGAGGCAGCAATTCCCACAGCCCACAGTGTAGCTGTATGAAAGGAGCCAAATTCCAGTCCAGGTCTGCAGACTTTCCATGTCCTTTCCAGTCCTTCTTTTGGGGATGCTCTAGAGACACCACAGTGTGTGTGTGTGTATTAGTTGAAGGCTGGAAGACTGACTGTGGAAGCAGGAAAATGTTCATTTTGTTTTATTTGTTTGCTCAGGCACTTAACTGAAAAGTAATAGCAAGTAACCCAAAAGTTGGCAGAAAGAATTGAAAGTTGTCTTATTTTGTAGGCAGAAGTACTGGGAAAAAGAAATTAAAACTGAGTTTTGTGAACTGTTCTTTGAATATTTTTCTTTAAGCCCAGTTTTGAGAGTGATGTAGTTACATAAGAACTTGTGGCTTTTTGAAAATACCTGTGTCTGAAGGCTGAAAATCCAGTAAGAAAATAGAAAGAATGGCAAACACTGATTTTATAATGTGGTATTATTTTTAGGTTTGTTCTCATTACATTTTAGGGAACCTGCCCTGTTGTATTTTGTCTCCTTGAATATACTGAGCATTTTGAAGATGGTATAAAAGCAAATGTACTTTAAAGCATTTTGGAATAGAAAATGTTGGTTGTAAGACAGAAGATGCATTACTGGCAAAGTGTATTGTATATTCCTATACAGTTAAACAGTGCAGGAACCTCATTTTGGCAAGGACTGTGAATATCTGGGACATAAAGACATACTTAAAATATTGTTGTGGCGAGGAGAGGCAAAAGGAGGCTGAAAGGAGGCTGGGGCCCCTATTAGCTGGCAGATTCCCAGGTTAATTAGAATTGAGCTCAGATTTTAGGGCAATTATTGCAGGTTTCAAACCGATTTCCTTCGTTTCTCCACCTGTCATGTACACAAGTGCTCGGTTAGCCACTTAGCATGGTAAGTGCATGCAATCCTCCCTGTTACAGCCTGTGCAGTTGTGCTGTGCAGTGTGGGCAGGACAATTCCCAGTGCAGACCTTTCCCCTGGCAGCAGCTCCTGGCTGGGGCGAGCTCTGCAGGGCGAGCCAGCGGAGCCCAGGGGCTGGGGACAGCCTTGTGCTGACAGGGGCTGCAGGGTTCCCCTCCCCACTTCTCTGATCCCTTCTCTCTCACAGGCAGGAATGGCATCTCCTGAAAACCCCGAGCAGTTGATCATTGCCCTGGAGCCCGAGGCTGCCTCTATCTACTGCCGAAAGCTGCGCCTGCACCAGATGATAGACCTGAGTAGTAGGGCACCTGTCAATGGCTACAGCCCGAGTGACACTATTGGAACTGGATTTACACAGGGTACTTGTGTTCATTCACTTTGCAGATTCTCATTGCTTTGTCCCCCAGGGCTGCTTTCTCACCTTTTCTTGTTGTTCCCTTGAAATGTTTCAGGCTGGCATTGGTTTGTTTTAAAAACTTTTTTGCTGCTTACCATAGTTAGACTTGTTTATATGTTGACCCAGCAGACGTCACAGAATGATTTGGGTTGGAAAGAAACTCAAAAATCATCTAGTTACAACTCTCTTCCACTAGACCAGGTTGCTCCAATCTGGCCTTGGATATTTCCAGGGATGGGGCAGCTGCAGCTTCTCTGGGCACCCCTCACCACCCTCACAGGGAACAATTTCTTCTTAATACACACTTGAAGTTTAGCATGCAGGTAGCTTGTCTTGTCTTTATTTGGATGTTGTGGGAGTCTTTTAGTATTTTCACAGCAGTATTTTTCTGCCTTAATTTAAGTTAGTACTTCATGTTGGATCATTTTTTTTTTATTTAATTTGTTGGAAGCAGTTATGTGTTTGATTATCTGCATTATTGAGGCAGTGCTAAATAACTGGATCTGCAATGAAACAATTAGTCTGAGGTGTTCCCAAGTATTGGAAGATGCTTTTTGATGTCATCTTTATGAAATACTATTAATGACTTTCAATACTCAGTGGAACACATGGCATTGGAATGTAGCAGTGAATTTATATGCATGTTGAAGAGCAGCTGGATAATGCACTTCTGATTTATTGAGGTGGGTTCTGTTGCTACTGTCACTGTTTGAAGGGGAGGGACAGATTGGAGCACTGTAAGTCACTTGACAGAAGATCCTTCATCAGCAGAGTTTTTTGAGCTTGGCAGCCTACTGAAACTGGAGGCAAAAAGAGGAAACAAGAAAGGAAAATGGCCTGCAGCAGTAAGATCTGATGGCTGCTTAATGTGCATATTTCCCTATATCTCTGTGAATTGTAACAGTAGCCCTCATACTGATGTTAGTGTGTCAGTCTATCCTAGAAGGAGTTTCTCAGAAGAGTCTGTGTTTTAGCACATTTGCTAGGTCAAAACTGTAGAGACAAGTGGGAGGTTAAGCTAGTAGAGCTATTCCTGCACTTACCAGAACATTTTTTTTTTTAGTTAGGCAGTGTGACTACATCATTCTCTCCAATCCATGGCTCTCCCAGCCAGCACTTGTCAGATGTGTTCAGTGTTTGGAGGCCCACGCAAAGTACAGGACACAATCTGTTTTCAGGATTCTGTCCCTTCAGGGCCCCTTGGCTTCTGTCCCCCTCATTTGTGCCCTGAAATGTTCCAGTTCCATGTGATGTTACATGAACTCACTTTCAGACAACACAGGGATTTGCTTCTGGGAAAATAATAAAGGAGTTTATCTGGTTAAGGTTTTGAAGCTGGGCAGAATCTGGCAGATCATGGATTTCTGCTAATGGGCTTTTTCTTGGGTGGGAGTACCACTCTCATTCTTGACTTTGTATGGTAAAAAGCTATTGGGGATGAGAAAGGTTTAATGTCAAAATTAATGAAAACAAAGTTTGGAGTGAATTAATTTGGGGTTGGAATTAAAATTTCATAAAGGCATGGCAAGCACCCAAGACAAGCTGAGAACAGATTAAGGAGAAAAACCCTTTAAACATAAACAGAGAAGCACTCCAAGGACCATATTATTGCTGTGAAGTCAAAACAGAAATTTTAGTGTTCATAGTAGCAAGGATAAGCTTGCTTCAGTTGTAGTTAAAGACTGGCTCTCGTGTTCACTTCTAGCCCACAGAGGGGAATGAAAGGATTGCCATTGATTTCTGTGAGCTTGACAGGCCCTCACTTGGACCTAGTTCTTGTTCTGCCATGGAATTCTTCATCTGAGCTCTCCCTGTACTGCCCAGTCCCTGAACTGAGGCTGGGGCAGCTTCTCTGCATCGTGGAGTCTTCTTGGGGAGGGTGCAGGAGCAAGTGGAGCTGATGCTCTATTTTCTGATGACAGGCACTACAGAAATAGGAAGCAAAGTGCATTCTGTGATTTGCATGCTGGTGTTTTCAGAAAGAATTTCTACTTATGACAGGCTGCCTCTCTTGTAGTGTTTTATGAAGTGCCTTTGAAGGTGAGTGATGATAACACAAGGAATGTAGGTTTTTTTGATCGTTCAGTTATGGAGGTTGATTTAGAGGCATAAATAGCAGAGGTTCTCACTACCCTGCTTTCTCCTGACAGACTGTTCTGCATCTTTTAAATGTCTAAGCAGCAGTTAAGTCTTGTAAGTTAATGGGTTGTTGCAATAAGTAATAAATATTATTGCAAGATTGCACTTAGTTTTTAATTGATGTATATTTTTAATACTCTGAGGGTCAGCCCTGGTGATCACTGTGTCCTTAATACTAATTCTAATTCTTACTTGTCCTTAAGATTAATTCTGACTAATCTGTGCAGCAGTGCTTCTGGCTGCTTGTTTTGGGGTAGGCTGACATCCTGAGAGGCTGGGGAGGCGTATTTGCCTGAGCACTGAAAATGAGCAGTGGCTTTTGGAAATGTGGGAATGTTCTCCCATCCCGGGTAGTGGGGGCCTTGTCTGGGCGTGGGCTGGGGCTGCCACCTGCTGGTTGTGGAGGCTGCCGTGAGCACAGCTGGCTGCTGTGAGCACAGCTGGCTGCCAGCCCCCCACCCTGCTGCCAGCACACGCTTTGCAAGCCAGTGTGTATTGAAGAAATGCAAGTCAGACCTGTTTATAGCTGTCTTATTATTAGATTGTCACTATATATAATTAGTTTGCATTATTTCTATTAGGTAATTCATATAGATTAAAAGACAAATGAGTATATGTAACAATATTAAGGAAGATCAGGGTGGCTGTAAACCATTTTTCCTTCTTTCCAGGAATGGCATTCTAATGTTCCTGGTCCCAATGCAATAATTTTTGTACATTTGTTAAGAAGGGATACGTACAGATCTGTCAGCCTGCTTGCACTTGTTTTCTGCAGTTTTTTATTTTATTTCTTCATGCTTTTTTATACTCAATAACTTTTTTTCTGTCAATCACTAGGGAAGGAGCACGTGCGTCGGAACCGGCAGAGCCGAACCTTCATGGTGGAAAATGTCATAGGAGAGATCTGGTCTGAGCTGGAGGAAGGTACTGTCCTTTTCTGAGCAAACTTTGCTCTCACTGGTTTTGTGTTACAGGCAAATATTGTGTTTCCCATAAAGGTGCTGTGCACTGCATTGTTCTCACGGTGGTTATAAAGGGGAAAAGGAAAAAATTCACAAGTTCATGTGCTGTTCTTAGTTACAAGTGCTGAATTGCAATTCTGTATGCTCTAGCATACAGAAGACTTTTTAATGTGATAGTGGAAATATTATTCCATGCAACTGGAATATTTTCCTCAGAACAGGCTTTGTAAATATGGTATAATATTTGGTAGCCCACTAGGATGTACACCAGCAGCATGAGCAGTCCCACTTTTCAGCTGTGTTACATTAACAGCTTTTGACATCTGACTTTGATGTTTGTTATCAATCATTGTGTTGTAAATACTAGCAAAGATCAGGTCTTCAGCATGGCCATTGCTGGCTGTCTGTAGGCCCTTATCTCCCTTATCTGGTGCCCTCAGGAGCTCTCACTGCAGTGAGCTGCTGTGCTCACAGTGGTGTAAATGGGCCTGGCCTGTCCCCTTGGCATTGCAGGTGATCGGTACATCGTGGTTGACAGCGGAGGAGGCACAGTGGACATGACTGTCCATCAGATCAGGCTTCCTGAAGGACATCTGAAGGAGCTCTACAAAGCAACAGGTATTCATAGAATTTACAGAATTACTAGGTTGGAAGAGACCTTAAGATTGAGTCCAACCCATGCCCTAACACCTCATGTAATGTCACTTCCACTGCTTGCTTTATGTAATTAGATGGTGTATTACATATTTATGTAATGTTTTGGCTTGTCAGTGAAGGAAATGTGTGCTTTATTGCATTTTACTGACAGTTCTTCCTGAAATGAGACCAGCACTCAAAAATGGTGTAACCCAGCTGCTGGTTGGCTGAATCACTCATTTATAGTGGTAATGTTAGAGTGGCTATGATGATACAGGAGTAACAGTGAGGCAAAGGTAAGATCTTGTTGGGTATTAGACCAACTGTTACATTCAGCAGAGATCCTCTCTTTGTGAATCTTCTCCTATGACAGTCCTGAGAGTGTTGTTCTGATGTGTGTGTGGCCAGCTCGAAATATCATAGGAATATTAAAGCATATCCCGAATATAAAAGCTGTGTTTTGTCTGTGCTACAGGTGGCCCATACGGTTCTCTGGGTGTGGACTATGAGTTTGAGAAGCTGCTGTGTAAAATCTTTGGGGAAGATTTCATTGAGCAGTTTAAGATCAAGCGCCCCGCGGCCTGGGTGGATCTGATGATCGCGTTCGAGTCCCGCAAGCGGGCGGCAGCTCCCGACAGGACCAACCCCCTGAACATCACCCTGCCCTTCTCCTTCATTGACTACTACAAGAAGTTCCGAGGGCACAGTGTAGAACATGCCTTGAGGAAAAGCAAGTGAGTAGAGAAGCACATGGATGCAGAATTAACTACTGGTAGCAAAGACAAATAATTGAAATACCCTAATTACATTAGGAGTGACAGAGAATAAGTGTAGAAGTGTAGTGCAAGGATGAGAAAATGGGGTTGCATCCGGTGCAGTTTTCAGAATGAAAAGTTCTCATCAATTTCTAGCAAAAGCTTTTCTGTACAAGACTTGCACTTTTCAGGTATTACTTTCTATGACTTGTTAGGTCACCACTGCATCACTTTCTTTGACTGTATATTGTGGGTCTCTTGCATATTAATTAGGAATGTCAGATCAAACACAGAATTTGTTGCCTAGAACCTTAATATTGAGCAGCCTGGGTCATGGAAAAAATCCAAGGTTGTGAGATGTATAAACATGTTTGTGGCTTGAGGGAAGTTATTAACAGTATCAGATCACTGGAGAAAACATACATACACTACTGCATAAAGCTCTGTAAGGGGAAGCATTCAGCTTTTGAGGTGATGGCAGGC
The DNA here is from genome assembly GCF_027887145.1 of Ammospiza caudacuta. NCBI lineage: Eukaryota > Metazoa > Chordata > Aves > Passeriformes > Passerellidae > Ammospiza > Ammospiza caudacuta. The sequence continues at coordinate 32,178,323 of NC_080601.1, read as the reverse complement.
TTTTGCTTCTTATCTTGCTTCTTTAACAAGTTTGATAATTTACTTGATACGCAGGGAGACATAATCCCCTCCAGAGATCTTAATTAATGATTTTCAGTATCAAGAAGTCACTCCAAGTGACAAGATCATGGGCTGCTGTAGAAAAGAAAGTGAGCAAAAAATAGAAGTGGGCATTTTGCATCTCTTGAAGTTACATATTACGGAAAACCTGGAGTTTAATGAGAATGAGCAAGAGAACCTGTGAATCTGGAACAGAATGCTTGGGACCTGAGAGAGGAAGATCTGGTATTTAGTACCTGTACCCTAATTTTTTAAACTAGCCAGTGTTGAATGTAGTATGCAGGCTGGATATCTTTCAGAAGTTATTGGTGAATGTACTGGAAGCTTGAGTGACTTGGAATCCAGCTAAAAGTTGCTTTATAAATGAGACTGAGGTTCTGTAATCATTAAAAATTTCTGGAAATCCTCCTCCTCACGAGGCCATCTCCTTTTTAATAGTAGTCTTAATGGTGAATCTTAGAGGAAATGATAAATGCTCCCTTTAAATTAAATGAAATCAATTGGATAAGAGGATAGAAAGAGTGTAAAGGTTAACATATAATGTGCATGAATATAAGGGAGATTACTGAGCTATACAGATGTGTATCAGTGGTAGAATAGCATAATGCCAGTGTTCACTTAATAAATGTTATGCCTCATTAAAAATGCAATTCTCTCTTCTGCCTCCTGAGGCTTCCCAAGTTGCTTGTTTTCCTTGTGTGTTTCCAGTGGCTTTGGCCTGCCACTGCTATAATCTAAATGTTGCCCTTCTGGGGATGAATCAGTGCTGTTTCAGATGAGCGAGCACTGCATTGACTGCCAGCTGTTTCAGAGAGCAGTTGAGCATTGCTAATGCTGCAGAAGGCAATCAGGCAAAGAAAACAGCAATTAGACAAGCCAAAATAATAATTCTCCCTTCAAGTTTTACATAACTGCAGTTGGTATGGGGCTAGGGTGAGGTGGAGCACTTTGTTCCAAGGAAAATGCACGCAGATTCTGTAAACTCATTGATTTGTTTAATGCTTGTTGTTTCACAGCTCAGCTGCAATGCTTTAATGTTCTTTCTCTTGTTCCTTTGCAGTGTGGACTTTGTGAAGTGGTCCTCCCAGGGAATGCTGAGGATGAGCCCAGATGCAATGAATGCTCTTTTCAAACCTACGATTGACCAGATTGTTCAGCACCTGAGTACGTATCTGTGTGGGGTTCCACTTCCTGGCTGAGCACAAACTGAAGCTTTACTCACCCATTTCTACCCAGCAACAACTCCTGGTATTCACCAGTTGTTGACAAGGAATTCAGTTCTGAAACTTGCAGTTCTCTACAGACCAGCTAGGAAAATAATAAAAGTAAGGGATGTGTCCTGAGCACATACTCCTGCCTAGCTCTAGTGCTAGTTACTGAGTGTGATTCAGTTCTGTTACTGTCTAAGTTCCAATTACTCTATGCTTCCAGGGCTGCAAGCATTCAGAGGGCTGACATCCACTGGGAAACCCAGATTCTGCCTTTCTTTTTTCTGGTTCAGGCAACAACCAAATTATGCCAGAGTTGTATCTCATTTCTGAGTATTTCAGCTATTAAGAACTCCAATTCATTCCCCCCTAGTGGAAGGTCACATTTGTTCATGACCATCACTGACATCTCTAAAGCACAAATACTAAATGATGCATCATGGTAAAAGTACTTCCAGGCATGGCTTAAGCAGCAATGAATTTATTTGTCCAGTAATGGAAAGTGACATGTGTTTATTGGGAAAGTTACTATTTAAGGTCTTCCTAGCCGAAGATGAAATTAGTATCAAGTAGAGTACAATGCTTGTGGTAAGAAAGGTGTGCTTTTACATGTTTTAAAGCACTATTTGGAAGAAATGTCCAGCTTTGCTCATCGTGTGTGAGGGATTATTAGCTAAATTTCAGAACTTAATAAGACAACAAGTATAGAGCAGCTTATATGTGAGCAGGGAGGGAGACACCTGGGACTGCAATAGTTGTGACAGATAACTCACTTGTTTGAACTAAAAGTGAGTCTACAACTGCATTGCATGTATTTCTTGAAAGTAGATGTGGGCTTAAGCTAAGAAGGAAAATCTGTAAAAATGTAAAGAGGGATTTTTTTGCAGATGGTATTTATTGTGGTTCTGCTGGGGTCAAAAATAATAAGTGAATTTGGAATGGAGTGATTTATCTGGAGTGTAATAAAGGGTTGGTTTTAAAGGCCAACTTCATAAATGTTGTTTGGTTTGAGGTGAGTGAATTCATAGTGAAATACACTAGAGATAACAGAAGTGAGACTGGTGCTGAGGGGGTGGCAGCGGGGGCACGGATGTGGCAGTTTCAGATCACGTGCATGGAACACTCAGACATTGCCATTTTCACTTGCATTGCCTTGTCAAAGTGGATTTTATTGAATGCTCTCTGTTTCTGCTCAGGTGAGGTGTTCGATAAGCCAGAGGTGACCAACGTGAAGTTCCTCTTCCTGGTGGGCGGCTTCGCCGAGTCCCCCTTGCTGCAGCAAGCCATGCAGAGCGCGTTTGGCTCCAGGTGCCGGGTGATCATTCCCCAGGATGTGGGGCTGACCATCCTCAAAGGAGCTGTTCTCTTTGGCCTCGACCCTGCGGTCATCAAGGTGCGGCGCTCCCCGCTGACCTACGGCGTGGGGGTGCTCAACCGCTTCGTGGAGGGCAAGCACCCCCCGGAGAAGCTGCTGGTCAAGGACGGCACGCGCTGGTGCACCGACGTCTTCGACAAGTTCATCTCAGCCGACCAGTCTGTAGCCCTGGGAGAGACTGTGACCCGCAGCTACACGCCTGCCAAGCCTTCCCAGTTAGTGATAGTGATCAACATCTACAGCTCGGAGCAGGACAACGTCAGCTTCATCACCGAGCCCGGCGTGAAGAAGTGCGGCACGCTGCGCTTGGATCTCACGGGGACTGACGCCTCCGTGCCCAACCGGCGCGAGATCAAAACGCTGATGCAGTTTGGGGACACTGAAATCAAAGCCATGGCTGTTGATGTTGCCACCTCTAAAAGTGTCAAAGTTGGTATTGATTTCTTAAATTACTGATGGCCCTTTCCCCCGCCACAGCCTGTTTGTGAGACTGATCTTCCACTGTTCCGTTTTCTGACTTCTGTCTGTCATGTCATCACCGTGAATTTCAGCAGGCTACATGAGAACAGCTAAGGTGGGGTGTGTTGTGTTTGTGTCCTTTGGTGACCAAGGACTGCATTTTGAAAGACCCTTAAAAAGTTCTAGGAGCAAAAGTTCCAGAGGTAGTAAAAGTTACCGAGTTACTCACGCATGCTTAAAGATCTACCTTTACAAAATAAACACTGATTATTGTTGGGTCCTGAAGGTTAGTTAAAAAAATACCAAGTTGTAATCTCTTTGCCTTGTTCTTCTTCCTCTTCCTCCTGAGAAAAACTCACTAACCCACGTGGCTGTTGTAGGGGGTGTATCTGTGTGGGATATCTGTTTAAACAGCACCATCCTCTGGCAATGGGAACAAATTAGTAGTTTTATTGTATTCTTTGGATTTTGCCCAGTGCTTTCAGAATTTAAAGTGCTGAAAGTTAATGACTCAAAGAAATAGGATCTCAATTGCTTAAATTCTGTGTAAAGAAAATACCCAGAAATTCTTAAAATTATATTTAGGAAATACATATGTGTTTTGGGGGCCTAATATTGATTGTTCCACATTGAAAACAAGGCCTTTGTTGTCAGAGCTCTCAGAACAAGCTGTCAAATTAATTAGCTAGTATTACCCTCATTATACTTTGGAAAATAATATTAAGAACAAACCTATTTCTCTTTGGGGTCTTCTGAGCTTATTTTTATTAGTCTTCATCTGAAACCACAGAATCACAGAGTAGTTAAGCTTGAGGGGGACATCCATTGACTGTCTGATAAAACCTCTCTTTCTAAGCAGTATCAGTCGGAAGAAGTTTCTTTTTCCAATTTTCTGGTCTCCAAAATTAAGATCCCTAAACTCCAGGTAACTTATTTGACAACCCTCACTGCAAAGGTTTTCTTTCTTACGCTTAAAAGGAATTTATTGCGTTTAAATTTGTGCGTGTTGCCTCTTTCTTGCTCCTTCACTGGAGACCTCTGAGAAGTCTGTCTCCATCCTCTTTCCTGTCTGCTCTCAGGCATTCCTAGCATCCCCTGAGCCTCCTTGAGTCCAGCAGCCCCAGCTCTCACAGCCTCTCCTCACACGAAAGCTCCCCCAGTCCCTTCTCCCCTTCATGGCCCTGTGCTGCTCTCAGAGCTGTGTCTGTGTCTCTCCTGTCCTGGGAAGCCCAGAGCTGTTCCTGGCGCTCAGACATGGTCTCAGCAGGGCTGAGTCAGGGAAGGATCCCTTTCCTGACCTGCTGGCCGTGCAGTTCCCAGTGCTGGCACTCTCTGTAGCAGGGGCACAGTGTTGGCTCACGCTCAGCCTGGCTCAGTGTCTGCGTGCCACGATGCCAGGGTGGGTTGTGCTGCCAGGCTGCTCCCAGACAGCTCCTCCTGCTGCATGGGCTCCTTCCTGCCCACGTTCAGGACTCTGCACTTGCCTTTGCTGAGCCTCATGAGCTTCCTGTCTGCATTTGTCAACATCCCTCTGACCCATCTGCTTTATCAAGCACTTCCCCAGGTGATTGTATTTCTTTTCCTTTTTCATTCCTGTGTTAAGATTTGGAAGCACAGCTAGATGGTGGCTGTCCAGAAACATTTAAACAATTCTCAAGAGACAAAACATTCAGATCTAAAATACCGTAATACATTTTTTTGTAGCAGACATTTTAATTCAGTAAAATATATTGCTGGGTTGAGTTGAGTGGCCAATGAAGTGGAAGGCAGAAACCAATAGAATGAAAATATAAATAGCATTAAATAAAGCATTCCTTACCTGGCAGTGAGCACTTGATGCAGGAGAAATGCACTGATGGCCATGGTAGCATCTTGTTTTCCAAATAATAACTTAGTGGAAATGTTTCCTTAAACATGCTCACCTGGCAAACTTCTTTTGCAACTAGAATAGTTTTTATTTTGCAAAAAGCTACAGGAAGAAAACTTCTGAAACTTACATTCTGCATCTGCCATGAACTGACAACTTCAGATTCTAATCCTAATTCCACTCCAAATTAGCAGAGTGGTACCAACCTGTAGAATCACCCTAAAATGCTGACACTTCCCAGTGCATTTATACAGAGCTGCCTGATTACCTGCTGGAATTCATTACATTTTCAAAACATTGCAATGTTAATTATTAACCTAAACCTTCCTTTTCAAAAAGTTGAGCATGAGTTAAATCCATTACTGACACTTTTGGGAGATTAAAGCTTTAACAGTTCTTTCATTAATTTATGTTCCAATCCTGCACTTAAACTTTCTGTGTTTATCCTGGAGTTTTGCCACAGAAGAGAGCTGGACAACTGATCCACTGCATTTTGTCATTGAGTTTTCTGTGTCTCCTGCAGAATTCCCTGATTTAATGGGAAATGTGTTCTGCATTCAGCTTTAAAATAAATAAATAAAGGACTATGGAGAATGCTAGTCACAGTATCCTGCTGGATACTTTCTATAATTACAAAGTGTGCTTGCTAGCAGTCGATTTCCTGCTGCCTGCTAAATGCTTTAAAAGCTAAATACTGGGATTTTTTTTGTGTGTGCTGCTTTCCATGGTTTACAAACAAGAGAAACTTTAAGATGAGTTATGAACAATATAATTTTATGTATATACAATATTTAAATATTGTACAGACTTTTTCTTTCTACAGTGCTATTTTCTTGTATAAAAATGCACTTTGCCTCTGTTGATTTCATTCAGCTGTTAATTTTAAATAACACAGTTTCTCAATCAGCTTCTGTAATTATAGGCTTTTAAAGATGGTAAGATATGAAATGTAAAAGGCCGATCTTATAATAATAGGAAAGAAATGTTGGTGTGTCAGAGAATACAACATTCTTCCTGCAATGCAAGTCATACCAGCTAAGCACATCACATGAATGCAATAGTCTGTTGCTGGGGTTTTCATTTCTTTGTTTCAGATGGTGACCATTCCATCTCCAGCAATTCTTCATAATAATGGATGAATCCTCCTGTAAAACCAAAAATCAGATTGTAAAATCTGGGTATACAGCTTCTTCACTAGGTTTTGGGGTTTTAATAAGGGTATTCTCTAGTTTAAAAAACAACAACAACAACAAATGAAAAACTACCTCCCAAAGCCAGGCAACACACTTGTATTGTAGCTGCAGGTAAGGCACAGTCTCTGTCTACCACTTCCACCTGCCAAAATCCAAAATTATTACAGAAAAATAGGCTTTGCTGTCTTTGCATGCTATGTTAAGCTGAATCTGTCCAGTTCTGCACAGATTTGTTTTCAGTGGCCTTAACACAGGATTTGGTTTCATAAATGGCTGTCACCCCTGTCCCCCCTGTGAAGAGGAGGTGATCTGCAGGATCAGGTGGCCCATGGGCTTTGTGCTGTTCCCAGCCTGTCTGCAGGGAAGGCTACAGGTGGATTCTGCAGCTCTTCTGAAGCACAGCTCCCTTCCCAGCAGATTCTCTGCCCTTTCTGGTTCACCTTTTGTAAGATCCCATCTGGATCCAAGCAGGGGCTCGTTGCTGAAATCCCTGTAAAACGTGGTTTGCATATTTTTGCACTTCCTCCTTCAGTCTGGTGAGAACACTATCAAGCTTATGTTTGCAGAGCACTGAACTACTGAACGAACTCCCAGCTGTCCTTGTTGCCCTCTTTCAGAATGGAAAATTAGCTTGTCTCTCTAAGGAATTAGAATTGTTAAGTAGAATATTATGCTGTGGTCTGTAGACAATAACCCAATTAAACAACTTTACATTTTAAGAGGCATGTGGATGCCCATTTCGATAAAGGATGTTAGGTTGTAAAATTTATATGAAATTTACTAGGAAATGAGGCATTTTTAGAATTGTAGTTGTGACATTTTTGCAGGACCTTCCCCTGCAAAGCATTTTTTTGGTAGGGGTTTCAGATGACATTGTGCAATTTAGTGTTGGAAAGACAACAAGGCCAGCTATCCATAGGGAAAGCAGAAGGTCTTGGCAGGAGTTTTGCTCTAAGCAATTTGCAAGTTTGGGTCCAAGTTACTGAACTCTAGGCTGAAGTTTAGCAGCTAATTGTGATGGAATGGTTAATTGTGCTAGAATATGATAAATGTGCAGTGGTGGTTAGGACAGTTTTCAGTGGTATGAGTATACCAGTATTCATATACAGGAGTTTTAATGCATTATTATGAGAAGGCTAATTATATATTGCAGAGATTTAATAGCCAAGATAAGCTGCATATTTATGATATGAAGTGGCTTAAGCGGATGAATAGTATAAAAGTTGTTGGGCATAATGTCACAGTACTCACCTGCTTGAAATAGTCTTAAACTATATTATAAAACCAACCATTGTGGTCTTGTTCACCTCTGTGCAAGATAAATTCAGATTTCACTGATACTTGGAGCTGTTCACAACTTGTCTGGATTGTATCTTGAGTGTTCTTGTGTCTTCAATCATGTCAAATAAAATACCTTAAAACTAATTTCTCTTTTTGGGTGCTACTATTCTTACGAAAATGGCTATAAAAAGAAACCTAATTTATTATGAAAGTGAGGCAGGCCAAGTTGTTGTGCTTGAATTTGGGTGCTCCTTCATGTGTGTGACTGAGCAGAAGTGACACCAGCCATCTGTATGGCTTTAGTTCACTTGTGTGCCCAAGGTGGAGCTTCGCTGCTGCTCATGGCTCAGCTTCCAGCAAAGCTGGTGTAGCTCTCTGGGTAAGCTGTTTGTTGGAGTTCAGGCAGAAAGACTTTGGGCAATACCAAAAGCAGATCAGGCGTTTTCTGTAATGATGCTGTCAGCCAGAAAATTAAATACAAAATCTGATATATCAAAGAGAGGTGTAATCTCTTAGGTTTTGTATTTTTAAAAGCTGTTTTATTGTTAAAAATTCATTATCAGGCCAATAAGCTGGCCAATATCCAGGTATATTTGCATGAGAATGTGTGTATTTATAGATCTAGGGTTCAGTAAGGTCCAGCTGCCCTGCAAAAACCCTTGCACAGCAGTTTGTGCAGTATAACATTTTCTGCTAACAGCTGTAGCCCGTGTCCCTCTGAAATTCAGCAGTGTTGGCACAGGCTCTGGAGGTGATTCAGTGGCACAGGTGACCTTGGTCCATGATGCTGCAAAGATGCAGAGGGTGAACTGAGAGGCTTCAGCAGCCACTACACCCAACTTCCACCTATTTGCTGCAATGAAGGTGTTTTACAAGTGCTTTATGACTATAATTATAAACACCATCCTAATAGGCTAGGTACTGTATTTAACTTGTAATGAACTTGATTTCAGCTAAACATTCAATTAATGTTACTAGTACAATGGGAAATATAATTACAGTCTTCAGAGACACATTAAGAACCAAATTTTGCTTTCGTTGTTCTACCACAGTGCTGAAGATTCCAGTGGAGTTTCATGTGTGTGCATGCAGAATTTGGTCCTTACTCTGGACTTTTCTAAATCTTAGGGCTTTCTCATAGGAGTGTGTTTAGATTTAAAGCTACAGCCTCATCTTGAGAGAAGGGATTTTGTGTAAGTTGTTGGTTCTGCAAAATCACCTAAGTCCTTACTGAAATTTGCAGATTTTGTATTCATGTGAATAGTTATGGAATAAAACAAATTGTAAAAGGGCCTCCCTGACAGCACTGTCCAGCTCTCTGGCTTAGGGACAATGGGTTCAGAATTCCTTTACTCAGTGCAAGAACTGCTTGGTTTTCAAGAGAGGCAGCCTGGATAAATTAGTGGGAAGTGCAGATGCTTTGTGTGACTGGAATTCAGGCCTGGTTGTTGCCAGTCTTGTACTTCATTTTTTTTTTTTTAAGGAATAAATTCTATTTTATTAGTTCTCATTCATGCCTTGCTGTGTTCTAACATTCAAAAGCAATTTTGTGGTGGAATCAATGCAGAGTCACAATAAGGTATTGTGCTTTTTTCCTTCAAGTTAGAGACTTGAATGTGAGTATTTAAAAAAAGGAAGAAGTTTCCACCACAGGCTGTGCACAGATGCAAAGATCAATTTCTTCCAGCAAAAACTGTCTTATATGGCCATCATTATGCCATATATTGAGTCAGTTAAGTGCAAATATTTTTCTGTAAATGTTCTGTATTTTCTTTAGTTAATGTACAATGGATTAGGTCAAATGGCTATGATTTTAAAGTAGTACCTGTTGTCTAATTTTTCAGGGATTGTAATGCTAGGGAAAGGTTTACTGGATGCCATATCCCAGGAGCTCTGGCCTTGTGCCCAGAGCAGAAGTTACTGGATGAGGCCATGGTGTTCATTACCATGCAATGGCAAAAAATTTAAGAAGTTGGTAGATTGCAGCCACTATGACCCTTCTATCAGTGTCCACAGGTGAGCTGACACAGACATGGAGAAATGAAAAATAAATCTCAGCTTGCTCTGAGAGTGTTGTGAGTGCAGCAGAGCCAAGACACCAAAGGAGGACGATGCCAGACGGAGTGTGAGGATATGGGAATAAATCACATGGACTCCATTTTCTTCATGGTGGAGAAAAGCTCATTCTTTATTCATGTAACTAGTTTTTATGCAGTTTTGCAGACCTCATGTGTGACTCCAGTTGGTCAGTAGCTTTCTTGCCAATTACTTTCATTGGTTAGTAACAAACTGTTATCCTGTATTGATTGATCACTCAAACCCCAGTGTGTACGTGCAGGAAATGTTGTTTGTGAGAGATAAAAAAAATGAAAACTGTCTAACAATGTAAAAACAATTTATACAGGTGCAAGCTGGTCTTTTACCCAGGAATAGGTTGTTATGTTAATGTACTGCTCACACCAGGATTTCTTTCACTTGGGAACTTGCAGGGTGCTCGCTTCCCTTAGAGGAAATGACAGAACCAGCCAAAGCAGGCCTGATATTATGAGGCCTTTTTCTTATAATTTTTCCACTTCACTGCAAGGTAAGGAAAGAAAGGAATTGTCTGGAGAGAAGTGTGAGCAGGCCCTGGATGTGCTGGAACAGAGGCAGTGGAGTGCTCCAGCAGTTCTAGGGATGGTTTCAAAGCAGAGGGGTGAGACAGAGCTGTGGCTGCCAGGGTTTGTTCAACTGCAGCAATCTAAGCAGTGAGAAAGGTGACTCTCCCTTTCCTAAGGGCAACAAGGAGTATTTCCTTCCCTTTGAGGAGTATTCTCTGCACCTCCAGTGGGAACTTCCTTGTGCCATCAGCTGATAAGGGCAGACACCAGGCTGAGCACATCCTCTTCCTCTGCAGCCTCGGTGCTTCTCACACACTTGGTAACAGCACAGGGCTGCAGCTACAGCTCTGCGGGAATGCATTGCTCAGAAGGTTTGTTCTTCATCTGTGACAATCATAATGGATCTGTTTTCTCAGCCTGTGCCTCCCCACCAACACTTTGCCTGGAAAACTATTGACTCTTCAAAATGAGTGGAGTTGAAGGAAATTAGCTGTAAGTACAGCAGAATCAAGCCGGTTCTGCTTGATGTATGCAGGAATTGTATCTAAATGTGTTTTTTTCCCCACAAGCAACATTCCAGCATCCTCCTTCAGATGATTTTCCCCTGATATTCTTTGTGTTGGCAGAGGTCTGGATAGCAGCACTGTCTGCAGGGTGTTGTGAACACACAGCCTTGTCCATGAGAAATTCCTTACACAGTGGGCAGGAGAACTGATTTGTCTACTCAGGAAACAAAATCAACATTTCAGCCTGATAATTGTGTAAGGCAGCTGAACAAGCAGGTAGCATCACTGAGGATGTTCCAAAACAATTTAAGATTAGTGTTGCAGTTCTTCTGTTTTGTCTTATGGGTGCAACACATGAGACTGAAGATCAAAAAGTCCCACACACTGATTGAGGATGTTCCAGGACTGAGGAGATGTACAAACTAGGCTGACCATATCCCACCAAAGGAATTTTAATTTCTCCCTTCAGAGTCAAGTACCATATACTAATTCAATAGCATATAATAATTCAATAGCATATAATAATTCAATAATTCAAGTAGGATATCATAATTGTTTTTTTTTTTTTTTTTCAGATCCATCAAGTATTTTTGCTGACTGCAACTGCAGCTCTGTCAGAGCATCACAGGAGTTTCATGTAGCTGGAAAGGACTTCAGGTATCAATCATGTATCACCTTCTGATGCAAAACAATATTAGTTCTGCCTGAACTACTCCCAACTTTTGTTTAATCTGATTTTAAAACTTGTGACGTTTAAAACTTCTGACCATTCTGGAATGGTGTTACCTGCTCTGGCAGTTTGTTTGTTTCACTGTCCTCATCTGTCTGAAGTCTTACATAATGTCAGCTTTGACTCTCTGTGGTTGTCCTACCCCTAGAGAACATGGAACAATTCATCTCATTCCTGCCCTGACAGCTTTTGACATATCTGAAGACCAGTTTCATGCATGCCCTGAATCTAATTATTTAATTAAATCCCAGCTCCTTCCATCATGTTTTATAGACCTGTGATCTTTTTTATGGCTCTGTTGGGAGCTTTGAGGATTAGGCAGTGTGTGCTGGTTTCTGGCAGATAAGCATCTTATTGCTGGGAGGAGATTTGGAAGCTGATGTTGAAGTTGTTCTGTGGGAACACACGTGAAGGGCTCGTGTTGGGAGCATCCCTGTCCAAAACAGCCCTGGTGAAGCATCAACAACCAATCAAATGGGACTGGGGATTTGAGGCAGTTGTGGTTTTGTCTTTTGAAAACATTGATTAAAGGCCTTCCTGTGTTTAAGCTGAAAGGTATGTGTTTAAACCTTGGGAGCTTGTTGCAGGAGCTGATGTTATACTGGCTGGGTGTATTTTGGGTAAATGGCACTCAGGAGGCAGCCACCAGTCATGGTGTGAAGCAGACTTTGAGTTTTCAACTCAGAGTGCTTTTAGAATTTGCATCATTAAAGCATTTTCCTTGAACTCCTGCACTGTGGAGGCTCTGATGAACTGCTGGTGCTCTGCAGGCCTGAAGTGTTTTTCAGCTGCAGGAAAAGTGCTGCAGTGAAAACTTCAAAGAGGGTGAGAAATCTCTGACTTCATGAATGACTTGAGGGGGAGGTTTTGGCAGGGTACATTGAGCTTTTTACTCTGAATTTAAAATGCAGAAAAATAGTCCAAGCACAGGAAATCAGGTTCCACTCTGAATTAAATATTAATTTCATCTGGTAGTCAGATTAAAACCCCCTACTTTTGACTAGATGTCAGCACCTCTGGGGGTCTAAATCTCCCTCACACACCCCTGCTATTAAAATCCCGGGCTTTTCTCTGTGGCTGACCTTTGGAAAATGTAGATCTAAATGGAGAGTTTTGGAAGACAGTGCTTTAGACTCAATTATTTAATAGCTGTTTTACTCCAGTTGATGGCTGAGGAAGAATCGCATGGTCTCTTGGGAGATTCCCAATGCTCACCTAAAGCTGTGAATGGTTTGATGCCAACAGTGAGTGATAAATCTTGTGCATCACTATTTCCTCTCTGCTTAACCAGTGCAGAAAGCAGAGGCGCTGTAAACAAGAAAACAGCTCACTGTAGAGCAAACTCTGCACACAGGATTTGTTTCATCTGCTCTATTCTACTCCTCCAAAGCTGAAATAAAGCATTTTTTACAGTCTCCATGCCCAAAATACCTCACAGGAACAAAGAAGATTATGGGATTGGTATGGGCAATTTGGTGTGCCCAGAAAACCCCAAAAGATCTGCCCTGTAGATGAGCAGTCCTGGGAGCAGCTGGACCAGTTTTGGATACTAAAGCGAAGCAAAAGCAACTGGAGAAACTCCTCAAATTTACTGAACCTTCTGGGGGCTTTTTGTCTGTGAAGATATATTCATCTTCCCAGGGTACTATTAGCATATTCACCTACATTTAAATAATTAATTTCCTCGTTATACGCCAACACTTAATTTTTTGTTCTTTCAGAATTATTGAAATCTGTGACAAGAGGTAGTGATATGAGGAAATGCTTGGTTTCTGGTTTGTTAATCAATTCCATAATATCTCATTCATCACAATTGCTTTATTTAATAGCACCAATTTCTGCTTTCAGGTCTTGACTTCCCTGTTAAGCATTTAAGTTTCAGAATTTTTTTTAATCTTTTAACCTTTATCCCTTTGATTTTTTTTTCTCAGCCTATAATTTATTATACAGTCTCCTGTCAGAGGAGGAGGTAGACTAGGTGATTTTTACTGTATTGCAAATTATAATTATTATAGTTATTTGCATTAGTAATGGATTCATTCTTATCACTGAAAACAATTCCATTATCTGATCAGACAGTTATCTTCACACTGTCCGTGCTCATATACTTTTATTAGGCACCTCTTTCTCTGTGGGTCAAAAGGAGAATTATTCTTTGGTGCAGTCACTCTGCTCTCCACTTTTAACATCTTTTCCTGGTTAAAAGGAAGTTTTTTAGTACCTTATGCAATACAAATATGCTGCTTTCTGCTGCTGTGTTTCCATCCCTTCAGAGGCAGCCAGGGAGGGCACATGAGCAATGTCCCCTCTGTCACAGCCACCAGGAGAGGATTCCTAATTCAGGTTCTGTGGGAGGGAATGAGAGGCTGGTTTTCATGACCCAGCAAAGATATTTTGGCTCCTTTTGGAATTAAAGCAAAGGCTTGAGGATCTACAGGCCTTAACGAGGGGAGAATCCTCCTCTGCCAAGCCCTGGGTGATGGCACAGGGGCAAACACATCCTCTCTGACTCCTGCTGAATTTTCTTGCCTCTGCAGGGCTACAAAAGGGTCAGCTGCACTGATTTCCAAACTGCAGGCAAGGGGGAGATGAGGAAGGCTGGAAGGAAATGTGAGGTCAGGCCACAGAATCCCCCAGGGGACCGAGAGCACCTTGGTGGGAGCTGAGGGTGGTGGAGAACCCTTGCTCACTTCCCTCCTGATGATTTCTTTCCCCTCATCAAAAGAGAGGAGGCTGGGGTTTGGGTAAGGAATTAAAGGTTAGTCTGAACCAAGAGTTTGTTTAATTTCTTTTTGAGCAGCTCCTGTGGTAGTTTCTGGGCTGTAGGACAGAGTGCTTCGTGCTGGGAGAAGGAAGGGGTGGCTCCTGCTCTTCCACCACCCCAGGCAGGACAAGCTTATCCTGTGTTTTACATCCCACATAATTAAGGTGATGACTGTATATATTCCTCCTCCATGAAGAACCTCTTCTGAGTGAGAAATGGTGCTGCACTTAGGGCTGCACTCACCTTCCAAAGAGGATAATCGGGACTCCCAGAGAATCCATCCTCTGGAACTGCACAGCCCCAGCTCAGGCACCCAAGCCACCAGTAATGTTCATTGCTGTTATTTTTCATGCGGAATTGACTCTTAGGTTATATAAATTGTATGCTAAATTACACTAGTGTGAATTATGAGCTGAACTAATGCATTACTGTGGAGGTTTAGATCCCTTTTTTTCCCCTTCACCTCCCTAAGTGGTTGGATGTGAAGCCGTTATCTACTTAATGCAATTAAAGGTAATATCTTTCTTAGGATAAACACACAACAATAATTCCATGGGCCAGAGCACAAGGAGGGACTTCAATGCAACTTTTGTCTTTGGCTCTCACAAAATAGAGGTCATCAAAGTGATGGCAAGTTCAAATACACAGTTGTTCCTGTGTATTTGAACACAACATTTAGAATAATTTAAAGAGTACTTTGGTTCTTGTTTCTGTTTGTCTGCAAGCACAGTTCAGAAGCAAGTGTCACATAGGGCACTGTTGGTATTTTTTGATTTAGAGCTGTGGAGCATCACATCAACCCTCTCCTTTCTTCCTCTGCCCTCTGCTGACCTTTTTTAACTTACCTTTCTCTTGCCTTCAAATTTTAGAAGAAAAATCGTATCTGAACTTATTATATAATTTCTTTGGTATTTAGTTCCAGTGAACATCTCTTTTGTCAAAGAAACTGCTCCCAGTTTCTATCAGCAACAAGATGGTAACAAATTTAACCTTTTTTCCACACTTTTTTACAACCACACATGGTATATATTTCTGAAGGATGAAGGTGGGGCAAAACAATGTGGGAAATTACACTCCAATCAAGGAGAAACAGCCTTCAAGGCATAACATGATAAAATTCCTATTTGCAGCCTCTGAGGACACATCCCAGGAAGATATGGAAATAAATACACAGCCATAACACTGTCAGCTGGGGCTAGGTGATGAAAGCTCTAACATGACAAACTAGATTAAAAAAAACCCTCCAGAGATTCGGGAAGGAGAATTCATCAATGCCAAATTAAGATACGCTCAAATATTTCTTGAAAGATGGAACCTCATTATGCTATTGATTTATGGAGCAAAGTAATGACTGTGGACAGCATTGTCTAAAGACAACAATGAGCACTGCAGTAATAATTAGAGTCACATGAAATCTTCAATTTTTATTTTTTTTGTCTGTTTCTAAGATGATTTGTAATAAAGGGGGAAAATGCATCGCACGCAGCAGTCTAAAATGTAATGGAAATACGTGGCCCAAGTTGTTCCCATATTTAAAATATTTAAAATTCTTCTTGCAATGCTGCCCACCAACAAAATAATAGTAATTTCTGGCAGGAATTATAAAACCTTAACTATAGCACAAAGCGTTTTTCACCAAATTACTCACTCTATATCCACAATTACAGCCCATTTTTTTTTCCTTATGCTGATAACAAAAGATACATTTTAAGATCCTCGCTGTGCTACTCTTCCTTTAATAAATAAAGTGAGCTTTTCAAAAGCAGATAAAAATCAAAACATTTCTACATTTAAGGATGCAATCAAAGACTTGCCGTGAATGGTCTGATATTAAAGTTTAAAAAAAAAAAAATCAATTTGCTGTGTATTTTTGACCATAGTTTGTCACAAATACCATTCCCAATAGATAAGAATGATTATATGGTAAAGAGCATAATTTATATATCTCAAGCATTTTGCTTTTGTCACCGCCATCGTTAAGGAATTTGACACGTTTGCAGGAGAACAATATATGTCAACTGAAATATATACCAATTAGCCCTAAATGGGACACTGAAATGAATGATGCATGTGCATGCTATACTTACAAGTAATAACATGTGGTTTAAAGTCGCTCGCGTTTTCAAACAAGAATTCTTTTTATGTTGTCATTTAAAAAATCTAATATTTCAAAAGGTCAGGAATAAATAGCACCATTAGCATTAAAAGCTAGCTAAAGGGAAAGTAATTTGTTGTTCATTTAACATTGCATTTTATGTAATAGCTTTGTAAAGTGTTCGGGAGGGGGGGAGAGATTTTACTCTGCTGAAACAGGATGACGGCAGCTCCAGTTCATTATTAAAAGGAGATTTTTTTATTATGCTATTGTCAACTTTAACGTCTTGATTCTGTTGGGTGTTTGTTAAAATTACACGGGCTGCTGAAGTGGCTATGGCAGAGGATAATGCTGAGAATATCATAACTGTCAAAACAATTGTGTAGGCAAGAACCTGCTTATTCCAAGATAATGGAACAAAAGACAAAGGAGAAACTCTTCTGCAGTGTTAGGAAGTTAATAACCCTGATGAGGTTTCCTCAGCAGGAGGCACTGAGATCAGGACACCAAATCCTAGGAGACACAAACAGGGAAGGCAGAAGGAAGCAGGGGATGCCAGAGGGATGGGGGCTACATGAAAACCCAGCATCAGACACCGGCTCCCCTGTCCGTGGCTATTCATAAACCCAGAACTGTTTATCTTCCTGGAGAGGGTTTGTGTGCTCCTCCAAGGACTGGATGAAGTGTGAAACCTTCTGTTCCTGTGGCTGGATCCTCTTCCTCCTGCCCAACTGCAGCCATGGAAAGCCAAGGAAGGCATTGCAGGAGCAACCCAGAGCTGGACTTAGCAGAGCCTGATGCAGGACAAAGAACTCAAATCCTTGTATTTATTAGGCCTGACTCTATCATTCTATGACTATAAGACTGACCACTTTTGGGAAAAACTGGAGACAAAATAAATGTCAGCTTTTAAGAGTCCTTCAGGACAGCATTGGCTGGGAGGAAAGCACACAAAGAGAACTCTGCTGTGTGCTTGCTGCTGCACGGGGAGAGAAGGAATGTGACAGGGGGAATATTCCAGGAATTCAGCAAATTCAACCAGCCTGGTGTTGAACATTTCCAGAGATGGGGCACCTAACACCTCTCAGGGCAACCTGGGCCAGTTTTAACACTCCTGTTATACAGAACTCCTTCCATACATCTAATCTAAGTCAAATAGTACCTTTTAATCTGGGCAAGAAGCAGAAGTGCAATTTAGAAGGTTTTAAAGCATAAAAGGAAGCCTGCATGTCTCTGACTAAAACTGAAATTGCTGGAGGATATTCTCTTCAGTTGTGTCAAAGCAAGGAGCACTTTGGCTTTTATATAAAGTACTTACTTCAGCCCAGAGCATGCCCATAGGTTGTTAATCTTCAGTGCTGATGTTTCTTTGTCTATTATTCACATCCCCTATCTCCTTCCCATCACCCTGTGAGGGCTGGCAGAATGCACTCAATTAAAAAAACAAACAAACAACAACAACAACAAAAAAACACCACTGTTTTTTTCTATACTAGAAAAGTAGTGCTCCAACCCAAAATAAATTGGTTTCCACCTCCACCACTACACAGAATGTAAAGCCCTGCTGGGGGTTGATGTCCTTCAGGACAGGGTGTTTTGGGTGAGGAAAGCTCACCCAGAGAGACCCAGGAGAGGTCAGGAGATACTGAGAGAGGGTCCCCAGGAGCAGTAGATGTGTGGAGCAGCAGATCCCCAGCAGTTCTGTGAGGTTTTATCAGTGCAGATGAGATTCCTCTGGCAGCAGAGGAGACAAAGCCCCCTTGTCCAGCAGAATGCTGAGGGACACGAGGCAGGATTGCATGGGACAGAAATGAATTTGTTTCTGTTACCTGCCCCCTTTCCTCTTGCTTGAAATTGTTTTGAAACAGGCTGAAAGCAGCGGAATTCTTCAACAGGTTTTGGCACATTCACTCCTAAAGCCACTCTAAAAATTCTGTCTCTAGAGAGGCATCCACAGACTTAACCTCTGCCTCCCAAACCAGCCAAACCCCACCCCAAACAACACACACCATCAGTAACACACATTCCAGTGTTTTCTGCATGAGTAGCTTTTATTGGCAGCAGGATTTGGGATCTGAACATGCTGTTAGCAAGCAGTCAGAGTCTGCAGGACATCCTCCCTCACGGTCTCAGAGCCACAGAAATGGAACCTGGGGAGAAAGGAAAGGAGAGGACCATGAGCTGCTGAATTATACAGGTGGATTTACACTGATGGTAACACAACCTGATCTGTCATCTCAGACAAATGAACAGAACAAACTTTGAGCTTCCAAATTTGAAATATAACTGCTGGGGAAAGCATTGATAGACTCTATTCCTTCTGCTTCATTGCCCACCTTGCTTTAACGTTACAGTTTTGGGGTTTTTCCCCAGATTTTGTGCTACCATCTCCATAGAGATGACCACAACTATTTGTGCAAAGGCCATAAGTCAGTAGAAGGGTGAGTTCCTATTGCAATATATGTTACACTATCTACAGAAATACACTTTGTCAGCAATGTGCTTTGGTGACTGGAAATTACAACCTGACTTAGGACCTCTGCTTCAAGGTGAGTTCAAGTGCTGCTTGGCTGTAATAATTTCACTTTGCTTGAAACTGTTTCCACCTCCCATGTTGTCTTTTAAGAGATGGAATTTTAACTGCTCATTTGAAAATAGAATAAATAAAATTTAAACTGTACCTCCTGTTCTAGATACCAACTCATTATGTGGATAAAATAAAATAACTGATCAAGAAAATGAAGGAATTCATGTTTGAAAGTCCAGGAAAATTACTAAAACTGGATCAGTAAACCATGCTTCTATAATCTGAACATCCATGTTGTGCTTTACAAAGTCTACAGAATTCAATTTTGGCCTTTTTCCCTCAGCTTTATAGGTAGCTTTTCAGTAGGCTCTGTGTTACTGTTCCTCATTGGAAAGGTGGATTTTTTATCACCATCCTCTTTCGTCAGTCATGACCTTTAGGGGTCATCAATACCAATGGAATACTTGGCTGGTTCCAGCTGACAGTGAATCAGACCCACAAATAATCTGTTTTTATGGACAGAAGGAGTTTGGCAAGAATGATGCTGACAGTCCAAGCCAGCATTAATTTTTCTCACCCAAAGGGTTTTACAGAAAGTTTGCTCTTCTAAAGCCTGGAGAGATTTTCAGTTTTTCTTTGAGGTTATTTAAGGCAAAGGGTTGAAGTAGCAGTGAATAGAACTGTGGATGAACAGTGTCTTGAAAGGAAGGAAAGAAAAGGTTTCCTTGAGAATCTTCTCCTTTTAATGCATTAAATAACTTTTCTTGTGGAAAGGCTTCCACTCCACTTATAATTTTGTCACCTATCTTCTCCAGTAACTTTCAAGACTTTCACAATACTTACTCTCTTCTAGTTTGCCCAGCTTCCACTGTGATGGTTGCAGCTCCCAGTTTAGGAAGAGTTGGGTTGACCCAGTTGTTGTTCCAAAGGAATTTAACCTTGGTAACTTCTCCTACATTAACTTCTGCATCAATGTAGGCTGTGTAAGTGTTGCCTGGTTTGAGGTTACCCCTGTGAAAAACAGCATTTTATGGATGTGAGGCATGGCAACATTTACTGTTAATTACCAGTCTTGTCAAAGGCTCTGCTGTGGTGGCAAGAGGGTAGGAATTCAGCAGAGAGACAACATTTATCCCATTATATGGCAGCAACATTACTGCCAGATTTCTGATGTAATTCATCCTAAATCATTTATTCAGAGGCAGCAAAGGCAGGTGGGCCTGAAATGCTGCCTTTTTGTTTCTCTCTTCATAAGACCAATTAAAACAGAATTATTAATTACAAATACAAATTAAGGGTTCTAGAAGAAAAGTTTCTTTTCTATTGAATTTTTAACTTACTTGGTGATCTGGTGCTGCTTTGTGTTCCCACCTGTGCCATAGAGGGCCACATTTACGTATCCTTCTAATTTGCTCTTTCCAGAGAGGGTCACAGAAACTTTGTACCTCCAAACTATGCAGAAGAAATAGAATTAGTTTGACTGTACCCAGGGAGAAACAGTCCCCAAAACATCAAATTCTAGGGTTTTTTTTCTTGTGCGTCTGTACAGTATAGTTGAGAGCAGAAAATATAAAACACCAGTGAATCAAATCTGTTATGTCCTAATGAGATCAACATGAGAAACAGAAGATGTTTGTGTTACTTTCTGGGAGAGAAAAAAAGAGAAAACTAGTCCATATTGTAGTAAATACTATACAGATCTCAGCATTTTGACCATTAAGGTTTTCACACCGAGTGAAGCTGGAAATAAAGGGGTGTTAGGGATAAATACAGATACAGAATCTAAGCAGCATGAAAGAATTCTGAAGCTCCAGGAAAATAATTTTTGTTGGTGGGAACTTCCTTTTAGAGTGCAATTACCAAAAGGAGCTCAAGGAGATTCTGATTTGTGCTTACAAGAGCAAACTAAGCAGTGTGTTGTGAGAGCTGGCATTTAGGATAACTGAGGCTGTAAAGGAGCTCATCTTGTCCATCCAACAGCTGTGATCAGCTTGTTCTTGGCCTTTGTCAAATGGAGTTTTTGGTATCTCCAATGGTGGAGATTTCCCAGCTTCCCTGGACCCCTCTTCCTGCATTAACCATTGTGTGATTTGTTGTAATTTTCATACTATTGTATGTGCCATTGTGATGTAATTTTCATTCTATTCAACAAGAAATTTCCTTTCTGCAACTTCTGTTCATTGTCTCTCCTCCCTTCTCCTTGAACCTTGCAGTTCTCCAAACATGTCAGTAACCTCCACTAGACTCCAGAGTTTGTCAGTGTCTTGTCCTGTAGGGCCCCAAACTGGCATTAGTGATGGGGCAAAAGAAGAAAAAGCATGAAGAACAGAAGAGACTTTGCACTGTGATGAGATCTGCTAAAGCTAACTGTCAAACGGGAAAAGAAAATTTTTATGAGGAGTAGGTAGCAATGGAAGCATTCAAAACTCACGAGGAAAATCCTTGGCCTCTCTAGTATTCAGGTAAAGTTTTGTGAACTCATTTTTAACCTGGTCCTTGAATCTGTCTGCATAGTGACCCATAGTTGGGCATCCTGCTTCTGGGCATGGGAAACAGCTTCCCTAGTGAAAACAAATACATCTATTAATAACATTATCCAGCCAGACAAGGAAAAGGAAAAAAAATTAGTCAAAGGATTTATTTTTAATAATGCTCTCAATAGGATCCATCCTGAAGCTCTGAGAAATACTTACTTCTTTAAAAAGATCATATGAAGCACAAGCATAGCCTAAAAATCCGTCAGGGTAGACGATACTGTCCGAGTAGTACTTGTAACTCCTCAGGTGATTGCAAGCCACAAAGTCCCGAGTTCCTGTGAAAAGATGCCCCCAGGTTGGTTCTCCTTTTCTCTTCCCACTCAAGGAAAGAAACCCACGTCACCGGGATGCATTGTTCCTCCTCAAAAAGCATCACCGGGATGCATCGTTCCTCCTCAAAAAGCATCACCGGGATGCATCGTTCCTCCTCAAAAAGCATCACCGGGATGCATCGTTCCTCCTCAAAAAGCATCACCGGGATGCATCGTTCCTCCTCAAAAAGCATCACCGGGATGCATCGTTCCTCCTCAAAAAGCATCACCGGGATGCATCGTTCCTCCTCAAAAAGCATCACCGGGATGCATCGTTCCTCCTCAAAAGCTCATCTCAGTTCTTGGAGAATCAAACGTGAGGTTGGAACCTTTCTCGCTCCGGATGCGCTCACCCCAAGGGATGATTCCCTAAGGGATGTCACTGGCTCAACAGGTACAAAATGCGAACTTGAAACGCTTTGTGGAACCGACTGTGCAGCCCAGCCCAGCCCCTGCCCCTCAAAAAACCCTCTTATTCAAGCAATCTGACCGAGTTTAACAATAGAAACCAGAGCTGCCTGCAGCAGGTCTTTTGTAGGCAACAGTTTCATTACCATAACAAAAGAAAACCAAATGAAAAGTATTTAACAGTGAACTTCCTAGGGCAGTGCAGATTTGCTCCAGCTGAGGGCTTCAAAACAAAATTATTATTATTTGGGGGGTACTTAGGAAAGGGAAACTCTTAAAATTAAAATAATGAATATATTATTTTCCTTTGTGTTGCCTGTATTTTCCCGACTTCAGGTTAAAAAGAAGACCATATACTACGCAGTTATTTCTTTGTGCTTTAATTCCCCATTATGATAACAAGTTTAGTCTATTAAAAAAAAAAGGGGGGCAAGAATGAAAAAGTAATGCCTCCAGCTGCATTGAATGAAACCTGGAGTAAAAAGCTAGCGATCGCAAATCAGAAAATGGATTCCCAGAGTTTAAGTTGTTTGCAGTAGTGTAAGAAAGAGCTCAGAAAATGTACTCAAAAATCTCCACAGCAGAAATCTTTGGGGTTTTATTTTTTTTTTAATCTTATGTGCAATTTAATTTTAGAAATATTCATAGGAACCCTCTGATACTTAGAGATTTTATAAGAACCACATTAAACAACAAAGAACAGTGTATTTGAGCAACTACGTGCCAATCTTTTTTTAGCTGCCTAAAAATAGGCACAATGAGATCACTTCAATGCAACTCCGGTTGTAATCTGTAACTTAACAAGGAATCAAATTAATGCTCTGTCTCCGAAGAATTTCAGCCAAAGACACTCTCCGAGGAGAAGCTGTGAGCATCTTTGCTCAATTCCACCAGTGCTGCTGCTGGGCACTTAGGCACAAAATGCAATGTGCTCTTAAAAGACCCTGCAAATGTTTGGCACAGCTCCAACAACTTTTGTTTCTGATATTAGATCCTTTAGAGGAAACACATTTTCCAGAGGCAAACCCTTTGTCTTGTTTATTTTTTAATAAGCTCTGGAAAAGTGGCATGTTTTGAGCATTGTAACAGCTTCAGTGCAGCCTGCAGCTGGTGGATAATACACCAAAAGCTAATGTAAAACACCTGAATTAAGGCAAGATAAGTGCCTGCACTTTGAGGGCTCCCCCTGCATTCATAATGCAAACAACACCCTTACCTTCCCAGATGCCATCGAGATCTACGATCTGTGAAATGGGGTTCTTGTCACAGCCGGGCATCTCAACTCCTCCGTTTGGATAAAAGTCAAGATGTCCTACAGCTGGCGCCATGCCAAAACCTGGAGCATTAGAAACGGGGGTAAGCAAGTTTTAAATGAATGTTGTCTCATACCTGTAGCTGCTGGCTCCACGTTTGCCTGTGCACGGTGCTTTAGGACAGGAGCTGTTAGTGACTGAAGTGGTGAATTTGCTCTGTTCTGCCCCAGAACAGCCTTGGTGAACAATCAGGACACTGAAGTGCCACAGGGCATAGATAATTCAGTGCAGTAAATAATACATAATCAGTAGAGTAGAGCTGCATACACACCTAAGTTGGGGATTGTAGGAGCTGTGTCTGTGTGGATAACGTCAACAAATTCTGCATCAGATTTATCCAGTCTGACTTCAATTGGAGTGCCTTGAAAATAAGGTTGTGCAGGGTCCAGTCCTGAGAGAAAAAGAGTAGTGTTATGTATGAATAAAGAAATGTAGTGTAGAATCATTTTACATATTGATGGTATATAATGAATGTCACAAATATAGCTGCCTGTGGTTCTTATATCTAAGTAATATTGGCATTAATAAAATGAGAATATGTGCTCTCAACTTCCAAGTGGCTTTTCTCCCAGGAAGTCACCTGTGGAAAGCCTATTAAATTTCACTGCTTTACATACTTACAGCAATACTGAATGCCAACACTTAGAATTAACTTTTTTTTCTTTTAATTGAACTTCTCTTTAATAACCCTGCTCAAACTGAGGTTACTGTGTCTGCATCCCAAGGAACTGATCCATCTGGGTGGTTTCTAGAGTTCCTTGCTTGAGAGTACTCAGAGGAATTTGTGCTGATAGCACCCCCTGCTTGGAGGTGTTGAAATGTTGAAGCCTGCCTATGTCAGGCTCCAGATTTTGGGAAAAACATCTCGTTTTGAAGCAATGAGCTTTGCTTTTGAACCTAGCAGAAAATGGAATCAATTTGCTTCCCAAATTGCTGCAGCAATTTCAGGTGCTTGTAAACTCTTGCAAATTGCACAGCTTTTGCTGCCTTATACTTGCATCTCTTCTTGTCCCTGGGCAGCTTATTTTGGGTTTGCTTTTAAACTGAATTTTTTAGACTATTAGTCCAAGTTTCACCAAGCCTGAAATCCCCAAGGAAAAACAACAATTGAAAAGGGTTTTGTTAATAATGTCCAAAATTATCTTTTATCCATGAAAGGCCACTCTGCTTAATGCACAATGCCCTTGGCATTGCCTACATGATGAATAAGGAGCTCAAACCCACAGCTTTAACCTCTGGAAGTACTGAATTTAAAAAATCCCTTTGCTGTAACATGTGCAAGGAAAATAATAATCACACTCTTTCCCCCACTTAGCACAGCCCTGCTCCTTGGGGTACAGTGTGAAAGGAGCATAATATTCCAATTGCCCTGACTGTGCTGCAACCCAGAGAAGCAATCACAGTGGGATGATTCAGAATGAATGTCACAAATATAGCTGCCCATGATTCCTATATCTAAGTGATGCAGGCATTAATAAATTGAGGATGTGGGGTTTGGGAGGTGGCTGCAGCACTGACCTGTGATTCTGCTGATGCCCGGGGACCTGCGGCCGGCCTCGCCCGCAGCGTGCGCTCCCAGGCTGTGGCCAATGATGTGAACATCAGCTGGGGAGTACCCGTACTCCTCCTGACAAAACAGCAGAAAACACACATTGCCATGCCCCTCTGCATCAGCAGACAGCAACAGGGATGACTTGAAAGGGGCTGGGAAACTATAATTTTTCCTGTTGGCTCAGAATCTCCTCTAGAGTTTCAGCGTCTCTTTGCCAGTTAGTTCTGTCCAACACAGAGATTTTTCCAAACCTCCTTATTTAGCTGCTGCCCTGGCTTGGAGTTTGTTATAACTCCAGACAGCTCTACCAAGAGTCCTGAGGGACTCTGGATCCTTCCAGAGGGCCTATTAAGGTTCACAGAATAAACCAGGCAGGAACTCTTAGTTACACATGGCAGGTTAAAGCACCACTCCAAGCTGGAGGAGGCCATGAGATGAGAAATGCCTTCAGCCTTTTTGGACAGGAATTCAGTAGCTGCAATGCAGATGTGGAGAGTGAGAGGTGGGTCAGAGCACTGCTGGACCCAGCACACTCTCTGGTTTTAGTTATTTATAGTTCTTTTATGGGAAATTTGTGTTGAAAGCAATTAGATTAAGAGAAGGCTTCAGACCAAGGTTCACTTGCCATGTGAAGCTGGCTGCAAAAGGAGCCATTCCCTGTGGTTTGGGCACTGTCCACCACAGCTTTCCCTGGGGCAGCTGGTGGGTCCTGCTTGTCCCCAGCCAGTGCTGCCAGCTGGTTTTATGGTGTTCCTGTGAGCTCACTGGTTGTCTCCATGAAAAAGAAGTTTGCTAATCCATTATTTCTGCATATTTAGTTTTACACTGCATTGTTAATATCTACAGAATAACTCTTTGGCTGTACTATGAGAATTTCCTTTAGCATTTCCTCTCCTTAAGCTGGCATGCCTTTCTGCTATCACATAATATTCTCCTTTTAAACAAAAAATTGCGCTGCTTGCTTTCAGCACAACTGACAGTGGAGTAGAGGACAATATTTTCTGCTGGTTACACCCGCATTTGTGAAAGCTCCAGAGCTGTATTTCTTTGACATCAGTATTACAGAACAGCTTTAGGAGCAGCAGTCTCTTACCTTGAGGACGTTCACAAAATAAGCGATTTCAGCGCCCACGATGCGGACGTTGTTGGCAGCCTGGGTGTATGAACACATTGCACCTCTCTGCCAGTTCACACAGATGCAGTTCACATCTTCCACAGTAAGCATCCTCTGTTTTGTAAAACAAAAGGAAAATCCGTGGTAAATACCGTATGGGATCAGTTCATGTTGGTCATTGTGGCTCAGCTACTAAAGCTTGTGTGAACTTGTGTGAGAATGATTTGAAAACCAAAGCTGTAGCATGGATGTGTGCTCAGAGGGGTTTGTGTGATCACACAATGCTGGAAGAGGGTAATATGTAATGCAGTAATCATTTCAAATACCCACAGCAGTATTTTTTACAGAAAGGAGAACAATATCAATAATGAAATGTTCAATTTTT
This sequence comes from Ammospiza caudacuta, assembly GCF_027887145.1. Lineage (NCBI taxonomy): Eukaryota > Metazoa > Chordata > Aves > Passeriformes > Passerellidae > Ammospiza > Ammospiza caudacuta. Next base: position 32,152,038 of record NC_080601.1, on the reverse strand, counting down.
ATTTTCAAACAAACTCGGTATGTAACACTAAATAAGAGCTCTACTTATGCACCCATTCACTTCAGTGATTTGAAAGTACTACTTTAACTCAAATTCAATTAGAATATTTTTGATAGTTAAAATCAATAGTGGTTTTCTGATGCAGATTTGTAAGAAAGAGAATGTGTTTTTATAACATGGTGTATAAAGTGTTGGTGTTCATTTCAGATTTATGGCTCTATCTGGAAATATGTATATGCAGGCAGAGACTTTGCCACAGAATGAGAAGCTTTACTCTTCTCCATTGAGCTGGATTGTTTGGCTAAAAGTATTTTGTTTTAGCAGCTGAAGTATATGGCAACAACAGACAAAGGACAAAAGAGGCAATAAAAGTGTGACCATACCAGAAGTGGTAAAAATCAATTTGCAGATAGGATTGTTGCTTAATGGGAAGGGAAGCAAGTAACAGATAGACATAGGAGGATTGATGTATTCACAGTCCCCTTTGCTCTGCTCTTTGTTGAAAAGATTCACTGAGACCAATTTGTTTCTAAATATGAACTAGAGTATTGTGATAAAACTCAGGCTACCATAATAGATGAAGAATTTAAGGATTTATCTCATGCCTCTACATCCTGGAAAATTGATCAAATGGATTTAAGGGACAAGCTGAAAAATATATTGTGAGCTGAGCTATCTCATTGATTGTGAAGTTCCAGGAACAAACCTCTATTTTAAAATGCAAAATGTAAGACAGAAAATTATAAAAGCATCAATCTGCTTCTGATACTTGAAACAAATTATTAACTGACAAATCCAACAATCATCCATCCTTTTTCTTTTGATCTGGCATCAAAAAGAAGCAGGCAGTGGGAATGCAATAAACATGAAATACCTTGATTTTAGTTTCACGTTGTTCCTCATAGTGTTCTCATAAGTAAAACAGGAATACATTATTTTTAAAAATTGTATTTCTGTTCATGATTGAAAAACCTTATCCTCTACGTGCCATCAACTGTTATTTTGCTCTGTGCTGCATGACTCTGGGGCCTTGATTAGCTCCAGCAGCAATTAAAAGCATGTTTGGAGGACTTGAGAAAACCACAAGCTGGAATTGCACTTTGCATAGGGACAGAGTTAGGAAATAATTTATGGAATTAGCACAAAACTCAATAAAGCAAAGTGCTTTACTACATCCAGTGCTCATAGCAAGTCCTGGATTGAAAGCTTTATTTGAAATGCTCCTCTTAAGATCCCTTTGGATGCACATTTTTATGAAATTTTTGCTTTCTTATCGCTACAAATACCATGAGAAAAATTGGTTAGAAATGGGGAAAACAAACAATTTATATGAATGTGTTTATAAATGTAAACTAAGGGTGTCCCTGTTGTACCTACCTTGCACATGTCTGCCAACCAGGTTTCTTCTCCATTGTCTACAAATCCATGTACAATAAATCTGGTCTTCCTGCTTGCCTTAAAATTTGAGGCCTTGATTGTTGAATTCTCAACAGCAGACAGCTCCTACATTAATGTAAATTAAAAAAAAAAATTAGCATAGCTAAGAACTTAATAAACCTTTAAACCTGCTTTCTGTAAATAAGTTCTCAACATTGCAAAGACCTGAACTGTGCTTATCTGTGCAGGTGTTTAAAAGTTTTGCAATGTTGAACTCATCTGCAAGAATTCACATGAAGGTTCACGTGAATTCAAACCAAGCTTTGACACCCATCTTAAAGCAAACAAGACTTCAGTGTGCTTTCACTTTATTTGTGGAAAAAAGTTACCCCAAAATGCTCAGTTTCCCAGTAGTTCTCAGTGGGGACCCTGCCAAGGAGCTGGAAGAGGTGTTCTTTTGAATAAAGTGGAAGTTTGGCCATTTTTAACACTTTTCAAGAACACAGCTGGAGTCTGTTTAATTACAAGTTTTGCATGTGATGCACCAATGTTTAAACCACAACAGTTCTTACCTGAAAGTTATCCATGTTCTCTTTAGTGTACAGGAGGAAGTGAGTGTCTACACTCTCTGGTTTCCAGGGCAATTTGTAGATTGGCCTTTCTGCAGTCCCAGACCATGGTATATCGTCTGTGAAGCACCCAAGCCTATCATAGCAAACTTCTTTGCCTGTAGCATGAAGACCAAAAACAAAAAAGTGTGGATGAGCAGAGAAATGGAGCAGTCAGAACTAATAGCATGGCTTGGGGGGGGTCTTTTTTTTTATTCTAGAAAATCCCACAGTTTACAGAAATCCAAGACCAGCAGTTGCCCTATCCTAGATCTTCAGGAGTTGCAGTTTATCCCAAGGAGAGAAGCCACCCTATTTCTCATCAACAAAGTCTTCAGAGGACTCCTTTGTGGTATCCTTGGGTACCCTCTCCCAGCTGTTTGCTTTGCCCAAGGCAGAGACAGCTGATGAGTTTCTCCTGATGCCAAGCCAAAATATTGCTGATAATCAGCAATAATTTGAGACAGTGCTGAACAGCTGAGTGCACGTGGGAAGTCTTATAGCACACAAGCCAGTGTCTTCTGCTGAATACAAAGCTATGCCCTCAGTAGACTGCCTCCCCCCTTGCCCTGGCTTTTTTTTCCCATTTCCATCATTAATAAGAGTACAAGAAAGAATTCCCTATGTTTAGTAGAGCAGTAGCTTTGTTCTGAGATAGGAAACATCAGCTTTTCTTGCTCACTCTTAGGGCAGAATTCCCAGAGTGGGGAAGAAAGACAACACTCACACTCTCATCTCATCATTCCTCTATGGAAAAGTGAACCACATTAACCTCAATAAATAAGTTTTAAGGCACCAGGGTGTAGAATAACACCTAGAAAATAGGTGGAAAATACAGCAGGATAGAGAGGCAATACAAACACTAACCCCATATGCTTACCTTCTGCTGCGCTGAGCAGAAACAGGGCAAGAATCCAAATTCCAAGCATCTGGAACAGTGGAAAAAGAAGCAGCTAGGATTTGCTAACCCCCTCGTTTAGCAAGCACACTCAGCCCCCTGGTGCTGAATTTTCTCGAGGTGAACAGAGTTCTGCGGGATGCATCCCTGACTGCTGTGTGCCAGACACACTCTGTGCCAGTCAGCTTTGCTCCATTAGATATTGGGGGCCATAAATATAAAAAAGCATAACTTAAATCCAGGCTAATTTTTTCCCCTTCTAATCAAATGTACAGGAGCTTCTTTAGAATTAGCATGAGGATTAGAGAACATGAGCTGCCATTGCCCTCCACGCTCCTCTGCTGTGAGAAGCCACAAATCTGACAAGGTACAAGGAAAAAACCCCAGACCTGAACTACTTACGATGGAGTCTTGGAGCTCCTGCCACTAATGTGTGAACATTGCATGTGCTTTTATAGTCCCCTTTATCCTTGGAAAGGTTCCTAGAAAGATAGGAATATTTGTTTCAGATGATAGTTTATAGATAAACTGGCAAACAACTTTATTGGTTGGTTTCTCTGATAGCTCCAATATCCATGGACATAGATTTCTGCAATCAGTGAGCTGGCTCCCACAATATGTTTGGAGGTCCAGAGGCTGGTAATTCCCAGGCAGAATTACCTCTCTGGGTAATTCCCAGAGAGGCCCATGAAAGATAATTATATGGATGTGTGTGTCTTGTCTTGGCTGGGAAGGCTTTTATTTTTGGTGTTGTATAGTTGGGGTGTAGGAGATCTGCTGGGGGAGTTAGTAGAGAACCACATCATTTTTAAGCTCCAGTCCTCACCCTGTATCAAGTGACTTCAGATGTGAAAAGCTCCTGTGTTTTCTGGGTCTTTTGAGGAAGGCTTATCCCTTTTGGAAAACTCTTAGTGGGCTTGGTACACTCTTTTCATAGTGAAAGAGTCTGACCTTCTCCAGGCATCCCTTTAATTTCCTTGCTGAATGAAGTAGATGCAGGACAGTTGTGTAACCACTGGGATCCTTTCTGTACTGCCCATGAAACACAAGATTTGAGAGAAGTTCTGAGAGATTACTGAGATTAACAGTTGTGTAACCACTGGGACCCTTTCTATACTACCCATGTAACACAAACTTTGAGAGAAGTTCAGAGTGGTAAACTGAGAGCAAACACACTGGAAATATATACAAATGACATGCAGAATTGCCCTGGACACTGGGGTATGGCTGGAATGTTACAAAGCGCTGTAGATTGTTCTAGTAGAAACATAACTAAAAGGTGAAAAGCAGCCTGTGCAAAATGCACAAGACAAGGTCTGGCAACCCCTTGGACCTGTTTGTCTCTAGGAGAAGGCCCTAAGTGACCTCAAGAAGAAATGACACCTGAGCTGACTCCACTTAGAGAGTTTCATCAGCTTGGCTCTGCTTTATGTCCTTATGTTTGCAGAGTTGATGTTCCCTGATCTCCACTCTGGGAATGACCAAATGGACACCAGGTGTTCCACTGCTATCATCAGTGATAATGGAGTTTATTTCTTTAAACAGCTACATTTCATTTTTATTAAGATACCACCTTTGCTACTGATTTAGGGCTCAGTGTTCCTGTCTTTAGTTGAAGTGGGATTTTGGTTTGTTAATAGGTTTGTGTCAGTGGAATCAGCATATGTCCCAGTGCACTAACAAGATTTAACTCTTGTTCAAAATGACGGGGGAACAGTTTTTCCCACTTAATTTAAGAGCTGGTGGAAAAGATTTGAGTTAGGATTTTATCCATTAGTCTGCTGCTCTTATTCAATACTGTAATAATACAGGAGATGCTCTGTTTCTTGTGGTCCCACACTTGAGGGCTTTGGGAGGAGGATGGATTTTGATTTAAGAAAAGAAAAAAAGTAATAAATTAAGGCACAGCTATGCTTCTCCAGTCCTGAAGAAGGTATAGTCTGGAATAGGAAGCAGGCAGAGGAGAGACTGGATTTCTGGTGTTCAGGATGCTGAGGCTCTCTCTTGGGACACTGTGGAGCTTCCCAGCATTGTTCACTTTTCCTTGCCATGTGTCAGTTGCCTTGCAGGACTCAGAACTGCAGAGCTCTCTGGCTGAACCTCAGTCTTGTGTTTAATTATGCTTTAATGTTTTTACGCTTGTGTTTAATCAAGGATACAACAGGGCTGGGGTTTTTCTTTAAAAAAAAAAATCATTCAGAAGTCTATACTCATAAGTGTTTTCTCATAGTATTTCTGCCTCTATTTCTTAGAACTTTATCTGTCCAAGTGCTTCTATGCAATTTATCAAACATGGGGGAATGGGAGTAAATAAATTATTAACTCCTTCTTCATTAGCTCAGAGTTTGGGTTTTATACTTGGAAAAATATCCACTGCCTTGGTCTCTTACAGCTGCAGGAGGCTCATCATGCTGTGCTTTGCAGAGCAGTAATGGTCATTTTAAATGTGAAATGGTCACTGCCAGGTTTTGCAAAGCTGGTTACTCTAAGTTTCTCTTCAGGACTCTCAGTGGCCACTGCAAATGTTTGTGTTTGAAATTAAACAGCATCCAGGAGCTGGGATTCAGCGTTCAGTTCCTTCCAAAGAGGGGAGCAGTTGAGGTTTGCCTTGTCTGCCTTTCCAGGCAGGTGCAGTACAAAGGGCTGTGCTCACCTGCTGCAGGAATCACCTTGTGCTGCTCCTTGTGCTGCTCCTGCCCCATCCCAGAGCCTCTTCTGGAGGCAGGGCTCCTGTGTGGGGCTGCAAAACCCTCAACAGCAGCACAGGCTGCAGAAATGAGCTGTTTCAGACCTGCAGGGCTGCTCTCAGGACGTGCTGCCTCGAGAGTGTTTGATAATATCCCAGATTTATCTTTCAGTGTGGAAGGACTCAGCTCTTGCCTTGAGGAACAGGCATAGTGAGCCTGTGCACTGTTTGAATTGGATTTTAGTATCTGTGATTTCTGGTTGCTTCATAGTTACAAGCACAATAAACGTGGCTCAAACAGGAGAAACATTGACACGTGTGTTTGCAAAGAACTAAAAAAAACCCAAAGGGAACAACAATTTATTTTTTTTTAAGTTGCTTTAATTGTGTTTTGTGCCAAGATCTCCATGCACAAGGCTGAGGGTTTACTCAGCTGCCATGTACAGACCTTGGGCACCTCTAGCAAGGTGTGAGTAACTGAGGCTCTCCATATGCCACAGTTCCATGGCCACAAAGAGTTGACCTAGGTAGAAAAAAAACCAAAGCTTGAATCAAGATTTATCTCTTTTTGCCCAATGAAAAATGAAAGGGTGCCAGCTGTCACCTTGAGGGTTGTTAGCCCAACCCATAATCCCACTGAAGGCTTCCTAATAGCCTGCTGTAAAGATTATTAATATCTGCTATGAATAGCAACAAGGTGAATTTCCTTCTTTTGGGGAGCAGCTGTAAAATTTGAGGTTTAATATGCTTTGTCTCGGTTTGTAATTGTTTTGCTGTAGAAAAGCTAAACATTTCAAATTATTCATTGCTGTACTCTTTCCCAAACAGCTATTCCCTGGTGCATAGTCAAACATCTGATTTTTCTGATTTTTTTCTGTCTGAAGTGCAATGCCTTGTATTTTTCCTCATTGAAATTCACATTGTTGATTACAAACCACGTGTGAAATTTAAGACCATTTCTCCATCTTTTCTCACAGGGTTTTTTCAGGGTTTTGCCTTCTGACCTCTAAATGGGATACACTCACCTATGCCCATCTGCTCCATGTATTATATTGACTGTTTCTGCCCCCAGTCTTGCCCAGAGCAGAGAGAATATGGCTTTATTCCAGAGAAATTCAATTTTTGTAGTATTTCTGGGGTTGATTTCAACATCAAGATACTGTGTGTAAACATCATCTTGAGAGAGGTCTCCACTGCAAATAGAAGGAAAAAATGGCATCACTAAGTTTAACAGTTCAGAGATCAGTGAAATAAATCATATGCTCCATGTATTTTCACAATAGAAATTTTTTAACAATAGAAATTTTCATTTTTGGTGTTCTTTGGAAGAGCACAGGGCACTGGACCAGGGCTCTGATTGAGGAGAGGATGAAAAGCAGCACTGAACACTTTAAATGTGGCCATGGGGAGGTGACAGGAGTGAGACTGGGGCTGTCCCCAGAGCCACTGTGTCCTGAGTTTGCAGGGATCACTCACACAGAACTCATGGAAATGGAGTTGCCTTCCACTCCCTTTTTACAACCATCCATCTGCCTTCATGGTTCTTACTTAAGTAATAACTTCTTTCTTATCTGATGTGAAGCAGAGTATTTGCAATGCAGGATGAGTGTTAACACTGCTTAAATGTGTGGAAAGTATGTAGATTAATGATAGCAGCACTAAATACTGCAGAAAAATATTAATTTAATTTACCTGGCAACTTCATATTCTTTTGAGTTCCCCTGTGTGTCGTAGTAAACCAGGTTTATGTCTCCCCTCGTTTTCTTTACACCAGACAATTTGACAAATACTTTTTGTCTCCAAGCTGCATAAATAAAAACAAAAATAAATCCAGACTACCATTGGTGAGCTTGGCTGCTACACTGCACAAGTCATGCAGCATTTTCTGTCAGGCTATTAGCAGTTATTTACAGAAGCAGCACAGGTGCAGGGCTGTAAATCACATCAAGGCACTTTTCAAACTGGAGAACAACTGTAACAAACCTTCCCCACTTACTAGCAAAAGGCTCATCTGCTGCTGTATTTAAAAAATACTTTTGGTCTATCCTCTTCAATTTTTCTGGAAATCTGTCAGCATAGTGCCCCATCATTGGACATCCCTCCTGTGGGCATGGGAAACAGTTTCCCTAGGTAAAATAAGAGCATCAGTTAATGAGGAATATTGTTTTTCATGCTAGATCTTACGAAATTAAGGCTCCAGATGCTGTCCTGATCTTGCAAAGCTGTGGCAGTACTGTGTGTTTTCAAAACTTAGCACCAAAACCTGACAAACTTGTTTTAGATAATGGCTCCTGCACCCAAGAGGGTGCAGAATGAGAAGGTTTGGTAATAATGACCCTGTGTATGGTAATAGCTTGAACTTTGTTAGCTCAAATGTTTTTCAGTTGGATTCTAGTGCAAAATACAGGTCAGTTTTACCCTCCTAGTCAAGGGGGACTTGCCTGCATTCACAAATGGGGGAAAATGAAAGGAGCAATGTTCATAAATGTGTTTAGGTGCTCTAATCTAATTGGGCATTAGTGCCTAACACAAACTAGAGAGCAGCCAAGGATTCTGGAGGCTCTAAATGTAGAAATTAGTAGGATACATCTACCTAACTTCCATTCCCATTGCATAAAGGTTTGGGGTGGGAATTCCACAAGCTTTTATTTCTGTTCCCAGTATTTGGAGACACCATTTATGCCTCAGGATTCCTTCTCCAGGGTGGAATAGTGGAACTGCTGTGTGCTGTGCTCCCTCCCTCCCAGCCACTGAATGGGACCCCAGCCACCAGCATCCAAGTGCTGGCTACTCCACAGACCTGGAATATTTGCTTTGCACCTCAGCCCTTCCAGGGCTGAAACACTTACTTTGTTAAAAGCTTCATAGGAGTCACAGGGATATGCAAGGTACCCAGTGGGGTAGAGGACACTTGCAAAATAATACTCGTGGCTGCGTGAGTGGTGGCACCCCCCAAAGAGTGTAGCATCTGTTGGAAAAAAAGTTTAAAGTTTATGAGCTTTGATAAAACAACCTCCCCTTATCTTCTGCAAGAGTTGCCCTTGGCTCACCATGGACACAGCTCAGGCACAGAACGGAACAGCAGCATGGGCCTGTAATAATTTCTTTTTTGGTCTGAATTTCTAGTTGCAGGAGAAATTGCTGGTTTTTTGTGTTTTTTTTCTGGAGAATGGTGTACCATTATCCTAAGATTTCAAGTGAGGTGCATACTGGTTTGCTATGATGTAATAGTCCCTTTTAAGAAGACAGTCATATGTCATATATATACATATATATATACACATATGTATATATATATATATATATATATATATACATACACATATTATATATACATATATGTATATATATATATATATATATATATATATATATATATATATATATATATATATATGTGAGATGTCATAGCAATATACCATTTATTACATTTTAAGGGCTTAACAGAGCATAAAGAATCCACCCAACTGTCCAAAATCTCTGAAAACAGAGAAGTTCAGAGGTGAGGCATGTACAGTCCCTGGGAACACTCACTGCTTTTACATAATCCATGCCTTAGAGGTGTTGGATGTCCTTTACAGCACCTGCAAGAAACCAGAGGTGGTGCTGTCACGCTGCTGATTTGGCCTTTCTCAGCCTGGAAAGTCTCCTGCTGGAGTTGTTGGATCTGCAGACCCCCTCCTTCCTGCCTTTTTGGGGTTTGCATCTGATTTCAAATTAGAGAAGCAAAGCTTAGGCATGTATGACACCTCCTCTCCCTGCAGAGCTCTCTGTGGAGCACTGTTCTGCTCCAGCCTTTGTTGTTTCTTACTTGCTTTTAACTTAGGAGCAAACAGGCAAAAAGCAATTTTGTTTTCCTGTTTTCTCCCAGAGGGCAATTTTCACCATTCATGTTTCAGAAGTGAACAAAAATAAAATAATAGGTGTGTTGGAATTGCATGTTTACCTGCAATGATGGCTTCAAAATCACTTTGTTTCATCTCCGGAATCAAATCGGCGCATCCAGGCATCACAGTTCCTCCATTTGGGTAGAAGTCCAGGTGCCCAGTGGTGTTATACATTCCAAACCCTAAGACATGCATGGGAAGGTGTCAGTGCCTTGGTGCCCACCCCTGCAGGTGCCCCCTGGCACAGGAGCACTCACCTGCTGCAGGGAAGTGAGCAGCGTTGCTGTGGATCACATCAACAAAGTTGGCATCTGTGGGATCCAGTCTCACCTCGGGGGGAGTACCTTCAAAATAGGGCCCAGCAGGGTCTAAACCTAAAAAAAACACCCCAAATTTATTGGTTGAGGGAGAGAGAGAAGTGTTGTACATGTTAATAAATCTTTTGCCATGAAATCAGATGTTTCGTTTTGCAAAAGGCAAGCCCAATAATGATGTGAATTCCAAGCTATTTGATGTGAATTCCAAGCTATTTTTAATAGTGTTGGAATTGCATGTTTACCTGCAATGATGGTTTCAAAATCACTTTGTTGATTAAAAAAACAAAAAAAAAAGGGCAAACAGTATGGTTTTGTGAACCTTTCTGAAAACTTATTTCAAGAGAAGTAAAATTTTTTTTCAATAGATTATATAATGGCATATTATATTACTAGGAAGGAGGCATTTATTACCCATGGAGTTATTACTGGGCTCTAAAGCTGTAAATAGGGAAAACTAAGGGTAAAAACCACTGAATGATGGTAATGCTACAAACATGTTAGCTATGCCTGTCCTTCCACTAAAGAGTATTTCATTTAAACACAGAAAGATGTAATAATTACTCTGTTTCTGAGAAGCATAAATTTGGTCTGCTCTCATGACAGGTATCTCCAGCACTGCCAGTAATTTAATTCTAGTCTACAGACCAGTGTGTTGCAAGTTTTTTTCCCTTTAAACACACGCTGCCAGCTCTGCATCTTGGTGAGCAGAGTTGCCATTACCTGTTATCCGTCGGATGCCCCGGATCCTTCTTCCTGCCTCTCCTGCAGTGTGTGCTCCCAGGCTGTGGCCAATTAAATGGATTTCATAAGGGGAGTACCCGAACATTTTCTGAGCATTAAAGTGGTGGTGGTAGGAGATAAGAACACAGGCTTTGAATAACAAGCAAAGAGAAGCTCTGACATTATGGGCCTCTGGGAACATCTAGGCCGACTTTCTGCATAGCAAACAGAGGGGGAGTTCCTTGAGTTAATTGCTGTTTAAATCACACTAAGAATTGACAGAAAAATGATCCCATCTGGAATTTTACATGCATAGTGATGAAGGGTTCACTGCTGCAGTGTTGGCATATGCTTGCTGTACTCCATCACCCTGTGTGACAAAATATGGACCATCTTTCCCATTTGGATCAATGCCTAATGTCATCTTCCATAAAAAATTATCTTACTTTTTTCTTTTTTTATTCTACTTTGCAGCCCTTTTTTGTGACATATCTATTCTCCATGTCTATTTAGAATATATGAGCATATAAAGAGAAAGATTTTCACTGCCAAGCTCAGGTGGGGTAACACCCATTCTCCTCTTAGCCAGGCCTCAGCTCTACAAGGTCTCAAGATACACAAGCTGTACAACATCTCACTGCTGAGATACTACACTTGCATTGAAGGTGGAAAGAGAGACAGAGAGGACACATTCACTGAGTTTTGTAGCAATCAAAACCAACAAAATTGCTAATTGCTCCCATTTTTACATTAAGTTTTGTAATGCGTGTAACAGAATTAAAGCAGATCTGGAGAATGGGTCTGCCTTTATTGTTAGATGGCAGACTCCTCTGAGAACATTTTACTGCAGTGCTTCCATTTACAATGTAGCTGAATCTTTCTGACAATGAAACTCCTGACATTTTTAAATTAGGGAAAAGAAAAGGAAGCCTAAGCATAATTTATGCATTTTTTTAAGGGAAGAAAGGGTGCCCTAGACTGCACATGATGCAGAAACAGACACAGTAAAATAAGAAACTGAACACATCTTCAAATGACCTGATATTTACACACAGAGGAGAAAGATCCAGAAGCCAAATGTGTAAGGCCACACATGATTTTCCTGGGAAGGAACAGTAGATTTTGGTAAAGTGGTCTTTGAGCCTCAGGTTCTTGCAAGGTTGTCACTTTGCCTCACGGGCTCTGAACTTCCTCCTGCTGCACTTTAAGCTGAACAACTCCTGGCCAGGGTCAAGTCCAGTGCCAGGCAAAATTCTGATTTTCAGCAGCTCCAAGTACCCCTGAGTGTTTCTGAAATCAGTGGGAAATGCTGCTGCACAAACCTCGCAAGTGTTCTGCACTCTGCGTGCACAAGTGAACACCTGCCTTTGGGAGCATGAGGCTCACAGCCAGGAGGAAACTGCACAGTTTATGGTGCCTGCAGACAGCAAACATGGAATTATTATGTAAGGCAGCTCGTTTTGGTGGTGCTAAGCTGAGATATTAATGCACTTCTGGCACAGGTATATAATGCTGGGGAACTCTGGTTAGCGCTGAACTCGCCTCATTTCCGCAGCTTGCTGTAACATCATATGGAGATGTTGCCACCTACTGTCCCTAATTAATAGGCACAACTCCTCGGTCCCAACTTCCTCTGTGTCCTTTGAGGCTGTGGGAAGTCCTCACAGGGCTGATAATTAGTATAATTAGCTGGATCTCAGCTGTACAGCCCTGCCTGACCGTTCTGGCCAAGGTTCAAAGCCCAGGCAGCAGTGTCACAGCCCCAGCACTGCACTGGGAATGGCAGGAGCTGAAGCAGGGAACTGCACCAGGGTCGTTACCTGCAGAGCTGTTATGAAATAATAAAGGTGAAGGGTCCTTTACCTGCAGAGCTGTTATGAAATAATAAAGGTGAAGGGTCCTTTACCTGCAGAGCTGTTATGAAATAATAAAGGTGAAGGGTCCTTTACCTGCAGAGCTGTTATGAAATAAGCAACCTCAGCCCCCAGCACACGGATGTTGTTCACTGCACTGATGTAGGTGCCTTTTGCTCCCTCTTTCCAATCCACAGCAATGCAGTTGATGTTTTCCACCTCCAGTAATAACTGATGTGGGAACACACAAAGCAAAGTATTTAAAGAAACAAAATAGCAATCAGAGATTCAACTTCAACTGGACTAAGGATTAAAATGCAACATAATAATGAAGTTTCTCATTCTTTACTAAATGGGACTCTTCACTGTAGCCTGTACCACACTGAAATGATCTTCTTACAAGACAGAATGTAACAAGCCATTCCTCAAAAAAAATACCAATTATGAAAACTGTAATGAAAATATTTTACTCTGTATACCATTTTAATATTTGAAATACTTCTGAAATGCCATACAGCTGCACAGTAGATTCTATGTACAGTACTGTGGCTTTCTTTGAGGGATGTTGGTAGTTTAACTGAATTGTATAAGAAGTATACTGTCTTATTTACCAACTGGGATTAAAACTGTTAAAGTCATGTCACTCAAAAAAATTTGGAGGAGAGAAGGAAGGTTCTATTTCAGCAAAGCAAGCATTGGTCACTTTGGTACTGGACACAGTCCTGCAGAGATAGTGATTTTTCCAGTGGAAGAATCACATTATTCTGCAGTTACAGTTTTCTGTGAATAAGGTTCACTTAAGGTTTGAGATAGAACAAGGAGTGGTAACAAAAATTAATCCATGAAAACAGCCAAAGGTGAATGGCAAGGAAAAGAGAAGTGAAACTATAATGCATCCTGGACTCGCTCCTCTCCTGTGGGGACCATAAGTTTGTAGTGTAGAGAGCCAGAAAGAATTCTGCTTCTTTTCAATTGAAAAAAAGAGAAAAAGGAAATTTAGTATTTGAGATTAAAAGTGTTCAGAGATTTATGAACAGAAGTAGTGCTGTCAATTTGTGACTTAGAATCCAGTGGTGTCTTTCCCAACTTGGCCTTTTCCCTGCCAGCACAGAAGCAGCAGCAGGTAGAGCAGATCTTGCTTGTCTGCCAGAGCCAAGGTACACTCTGCTGGTTTTGTGGGAGCTTCCACATTTCACATTTGAAATGGTTTTTCCATCGGAGTCTGTAACCAAACAAAAAGCAAAAATTTTGGTGGTGTTCAGGTTGGTTTTGTTTTTCTCTAAGAACAAATAGTGGTGAGCCAGGGTTGTATTTATAGACTGAAATTTGAGCTTTACAGTCAGGAGGGCCCTTGGACTGAAGGAAGTTTCTGCCACCGGGAGCAGCTGTGATTTGGTGTCTGCACATGGGTAAGAGGCTGGGGACAGCTCTGCTCAGTTATTGCCTTGATCTGATCTGCAGGGTTTGTAAATGGAAACTCTAGAGGAAAACAATATCAGAGAGGACCAAGGGACCTTGATATGAGTGGGAACACTGGTGTGTGTGAAATTTAATTCTTGGTTTGTATCTTCTACAGCCTAATGAACTGTAAAATGCATGGTGGGCATTAATGCCTAAAGGATGCCAGGAGAGCTGATGGGAACCAGAGGATACTGTCTCATACCAAGCACATTTCTACCACCCAGCCTGTTTTTCCAGTGCTGCCAAATCCATGAATGATGAAGGAGGTTTTCCTATGTGAGGAAAAATGTGACTTCGGGATGGTCGAGGAGTTTATCGCCGAGATCACCTATAGGTTAAAAAAAATAGAAAGGTTTTATCTGTTCCTACTTTCAAATATTAAAAGAAGTCAGCTAGGCCATAGGCTCAGGACTAAAGGGACTCTACTTTGACAGGACAAAGTCCATGGTTTTTGGAACTCAGGGACCAAAAATCTCGTATTTCACAGTTCCACTATGGTTTCCACAGAAATTGAGCTCTTGTGGTTTTTGCTGCTCCCATACTCTGCATGCAGAACCCCCTTTTGCAGGATATGAAGCAACCTAAAAGTGCCACATGGCCACAGGGTGTCTCCTGGCCTGAGGTGATGAGTTTCTGCAGGGAGCAGCCCACCAGCTCCACAATTCCTGCTCAGCTTGTCCTTTGCTGACCTGACCTTTGATTCAGTGCTGCTGTTTCCAAGCTGCAGCCCGTTTTCCTCATTAGCCACTCCAGAAAAGCTGGAAGGGCTTCATGCAAGGGCTGCATGCAGCAGGGGTGGGGCTGATCTTCACACACCGCTGCAAGCTACCTAATTATCTATTTTTTTCTTGAGAATGTTATCTGTCTGTATTGTTTTCAGACAAATACAGGGGCTGTGATGTGAGCTCAGGGAGTTTGGGTGTGGAAGGGCTGTGTCCTAGATCACAGATATGCTAAAGTTTAATGGGAAGTAGTGGATGCTGTATTTTGATTTATTTTATCTGCACCAGAAGTGCTGAGGAACCTGCTGTTGAGTGTATCCCATGTACTTCAACCTTCCTCAGAGACTCAAATACATGCAAAAGGTAGTCTGCCATAACCTCTATCCTAAATTTCAGGAAAATACCAGGAAATTTCTTCTTCATTCATAACACTTTTTTTGTGTTTTACCCCAAAGTATATTCATTATTGTACCTTCAAACTAACTTCTGATTCTCACTTGTTTGCCTATGGTGACTGACACAGATTTTGTAACAAGTTAAACCAGCATTTTTAGGTTCAGTCAGCTTTCGATGTTAAAAATAAATGTCACCTGTGAGTTGTTTCCTGTTTCTCTGGTGTAGAGAGAGAAGCTGATGTTCATCTCTTCTGGGGGATCAGGCAAACCTGTCAGAAGCCTCCCTGGTACCCCAGACCAGGGTGGGTCATCTGTAAAACAGCCAAGCCTGGGGTAGCAAACTTCTTTACCTAGAGCAGAAGAAACAACTTGTTTATATGAATGACCCTCTTCTTGATGATGTATTTGAGACTAAAGCAGTTTGAAGAGCAAAAAAACTAAGGATTTATTTTCATGATTGATTTTGAAATTAATTTTTAAAGGTCATTTATGTGTCATTTGTGTGTATTGCCTCAAGTGGGAACACAAGCAGAGCTAAATAAACCAAGTAAAGAAGGATAAACCAAGTAAAGACCCACAAAGTGTTTTGGCACCACTTTCTAGGCTTGTAAAAGATTCAGTTCCTTTTTAAAAACAGCCTAGTAAGAAATGCTTGTTAGAGTTTCTCCTGCATACCTTCTACTCCAAAGCATTGTGTCTCTGTCATGGGAATGAAGGTAACCTTGTACAAAGAATGATGTGAATATTTCCTTCAATATAGTAATTTTTTCTAGATCAAGAGGGTCTTGTGCTCACTTAGACTCAACTTTTATGCTTTAGCATTGGTGTGCTGAGCACCCTCTTGCTGGTCAGCTCTTTGTATAGAGCAGCAATATAAAAACAAATCTTGCATTGCCTTGATAGAAGTAGGACATACAACTCTGAATTTCTCTGTGGATTTTCAGCACACAGTTATGTCTCTTGCACTCTTAAAAATAAATTTTAAACATAGCAGAGCCTTTTAGCATTAGTTCCATGCACTGTAACAGACATTGCCCTACAATGACCCACAAATCATTGAACAATTTCAATGTAAAGGGAAATAACAGTTATCATCTGCTATGTACCACTTCATCTGAATTCACCTTCTAGTGGCAGTATTTAAAGATACAATTTCTCACCTGCTACTGTGCCAAGGAGATAAAATGCAACAATCCACATTCCAATAACCTAAAGCAAATTGAATACACAGGTTAAGCAGTTGATTTCGAGTGTTTTATCCTTTTTAAAAAGAGTGTAACACAAAGAGAAATGCAAAGACCTTCACGTGAAGAGGGATAACCCCACACATTGGTCTGTGCACATCAGCCAGAAGGAGGCCTGGGGGTCCTGGCAGACACCAACTGACCATAAAAAATGTGCCTCACAGCCAGCAGCATCCTGGGCTGCTTAGGGGGAGTGTTCCCAGCAGGATGAGGGAAGGGATGTGGACGCCATGGGATAGAGAGAGAGGAGCAGCAAGCGTTTCTCACAGCAGCTTGTGAGAAGTTTTAAATAGTTGTAAGGGTGTGATAACTTGTTAAGCATAAACAATCTGCAAGTGGTGTTTTTCTACTTGTCTATTCTTCTCAAAGACTGTGTGAAGAAGATGTTTTTGTTAGTTAGCCAATCAAGTAGAATCTATCACATCACTCTACAAAAACTGCACAGTGCTCTTTAATAAACCTTCTTTACCCTTTCTACAGTAGTGCCTCCCACCTGTTCCTGTGCCATTCTCAGCACAGGAGTAACAAAGGGATCCTTCCCCACCACTCAGATTTGCTGTTCTCTGCACTTCCTGCACAGACAATACTGCATGCCTGCTGCTGCTGGCATCAATCAAATCACAGCACCCTGATTTTTTTTTCCTGCTGTGGTGGGAAGGATGAGAGGTGTGGTACAACAAGCACAGTGGTACATGTAACTTGTTGAAGTCTGCAGTCTTGGCAGCTTAGGCTCCTCAATGCAAGATAAACTTTGATCAGATTCCTTTTCTCTACACTTTCCTTACTGGTCTTTTCCATGGCAGAACTTCCATTAATTTCACCTCCTCCCCTCTCGTTTGCCTCAGTCACTTCTCAATTTCCTCTTTTAGGTGTTTCCTATGGCACCCACATCCCATTTCCAACATACTGCCTTACTTTTAAACCAAAAATCTGAGTTGGCACCCCTGGCCACTGGGATAGCTCATTAGAAATATTAAGAAAAAGTGGTAAATTCAGTAGTTATAACCTCACTATGTGCATAGCACTCTCCCAGGGATGTTTTTACAGATGTGAGAAAGGCAGAAACACCCCAGAGGTCCCTGACACTACAAGATGCTTTCAGAAACAAAGAAGAAACAATTGGGAATTTTACAGAATTTGTCCTTGAAGCTTGTGTGACACGTGTCAACAGGAGGAACGTGTGATCCACCTCTGTGCTTGTTTTTGATGGAAGTGGGATTACCTGGCTGTAATGACATGGTTTCCTAACAAAGCCAAACAGGATAGGTCAGAGCACTCTCTAATAAACTCTGAAGTCCCTGTTTGGTAAGAGCTTGTTTTGTTTGTGTGTTAGGGCAGAGGAGTGAGGATGAGTATCTCAGCAGTGAGCAGGAGCTGCAGAGAGCAGAGCTGAGAGGAATCATGACATTTCCTCAGAAATACAGTCCTAAACCTCATTTATTGGTGTAGTTGCCAGAGAGGAGAGTGGAAAGCAGAGAGGAAGTCTGGCAGTAAAACAGGAGGGAAAAGGGTCAGGAGCTATTCTAAGCAGCTGGTGAAGGGCAGGAACAGAGAGGTCCCAGCTGTTAGGCAAAAGGAGCAGCTCCATTCAGCTGGAATGTCTGTCAAGGTGCCCATCATCCTGACGAGAACCTGGTGACAGTGCAGAAAGTCACAGCTGATGTGGCTCATCAAATGAACTGGAGAGCTCCACAGGATTTGTAAATATTAATGGACAGCCCTCACTGAACCCAGGAGATGGTCAGTCCCTGTCAGGAACACTGCAGCAGGAGGGAGAGTAGAATTTCTTTTCAGACCCAAAATCTGGAAGTCAAGTAATGATTTAAGGAGATGTGGGAGATCATTGCCAAATAAAAGGGATCAGTAATTTCCTTTAAAGGATCTTCCTTTGAAGGCAGAAAATAGAAATGAACATGTGGCCAGGGAAATAAAAGGAGTAGCAGAAATTTTATCATCTGTGGAATGTTGATACATTCTGTAATTAAGAGAGATGTAGTTCGGGTAGAAGATAATTTTTTAGTGGGAAGCCTTTCTGTATCAGTCAACATTAATGACAAAAAATGATTGCAAAGAGGTTAAAAACCTATGCAAAAAGAGTTCAGGCAGCATGCAATTTGGAAATTCTTTCACTGGGCATTTGGGAGGCGTAGTGCTGAACAAGAGGAACTGGAAGGACTTGTTTGTGAATGAGAGCTCAGCCTGCCCAGGGCTGCTGGCAGGAGGCTGCTCTGTGCTGAGCTCAGGTGGCATCTCAGTGCACAGACAACATGCTAAACCTGCACTAAATATTCTTAAATTGATGTTCAGCCTAAGAAAAAAATAATTGCAAATATTGCTAGCCTGCCATCCTATTGTATAAAAGCTGCACTGGAGCAGTGGTGGCTCCTCACTCAGGACATCAAGGCACCTTCAGGACACTGTTGCTCAATCAGTGACTCATGGGCACAGCTGGGGCTGGGGAGATATGAGAAAGTCTGCACAAGGAGTGTCTGCAGTGCATTTTTCAGTCCCACTCATGTACCCACACACCTTCCTGAGGACATGCACACAAGCAGGCACACAGAGCCTTAGTGAGAAGCAAGGCCAAACATCAGGAGTTCTCTTTATCAGCATTTTAACCCAATGATTTCACTGCCATAAATGGATTTTTAAAAACATTTTAAACAACAGTTGTTATGTGTTGAATTGCTAAGAATTTTACTCACCATCCTCTTATAACACTTGTAATCTCTTTTTCTGGTGGGCAGTACCAGGGTACAAAAATGGCTGATGTTTTCTTTAATGAAAATTGGAGAGCTTTATGCTGAAATAAAAGGAATAGAAAAAAAATTAAAAGCCCATGGGTAACTTGGTAAAGTGGAAGAAATTAGAAGAAAACAGGGGGGCAAAAATTAGCAATATTGGTAACTGGGAATTAATGGCTAAAAGTTACACAGATTTCATAGGGAAAATAACAATATCAACATGTATAATGGACACTGGAATTAAGGAAAAATATTTGATGCATGAAAAAATTAAGAACATCTATTACCGCACCTGTGTGGGCGCAGCTGGTGAGAGAGAGACGGTGAATCTTGTATCTTGATCAGAAGGCATATTTATTAATATATGATATAATACATTATAGTTATACTAAAAAGAATACAGAGAGAAGTTTGCAGAGCTGCTTGCTAAGCTAAGAATAGATAGAAAAGAATCCCCAACAAAGCTGTGGCCAAGGACTCAGTCCCTGGGCTTGCACTGGTGATTGGCTCTTAATTATAAACATAGAAAATGAGCCAATCAAGGTGTTCCTGTTGCATTCCCCAGCAGCTGATAATAATTGTTTACCTTCTCTTCAGGGGCCTCTGGCCTCCCGAAGACGCAGAAATCTGAAAGAAAGGATTTCTGTGGAGAAATGTCTGCAACAAACATCCAATTTTTTTGTCTATCTTTACCAAAACCAGGTGAAATTCACAGCAGGGAAAAAAAGAATTCACAGTGATTCTCTGTTCAGACAATTGTTTTAGATCTGATGTAGAATAGCTGTTGGAGCTGGAAATTCAAAAATCACTGGACTTAAGTAACTCATAGCTGAGATTCTTTAAAAAAAGAAACTATTAAAAAAATTGGTAATTTTTTAAAGTTATTGATCTGTAGGAAAAGTCCAGATATATATTTTGAAGGAAATTAATATGCTATTAGGTAAAAAATTAGGATGAATGACCTGAGGAATTTCAGACCTATGGAATTTCAGTCTAGCATCATCCCGAGGCAGAATAATGAAATTCTCCATAGGTGAGTTTCTCCACTCACCCATGACAGAAAAATTGTAAAGAACTGTTAAAAGAGTAAGCTGTGTAATTGAATTCACTTACATGAATTCATGACAAACTCACTGACAGTCTTAGAAGATCAACATTTTAAGCCACATGATACTTGGATTGTAGGAAGATCTCTGCCACTTGATATTTTGATTAAGTAAAATTATATACACGCAACAATACAACAGTTAAGTAGATTAAAATTAAACGCATGGATTAAGTAGATTAAAAATTGAGTAATTATTGCATTTCAGGCTTTAGTTGGAAGAACTAGAAGGCAGCTCCTGGGTTTACAAGTACAGTTTTTGCTGCTGTGAACCATCATGTCATATAACTTATCATATGTCATATCATTATCATATCATATATCAGAGCTTACCATGATCAAGGTGTGATTTTGGTTCTTTAGCTTTTTAGCTTCAGGGGTTTTTTTACTCACTGCTCAGGCTGGATCATCGCTGCCAAAGGTTTCAGAGCAATCATTTTCTGGCATTACACTGAATTCCAGCTTTCAGCACTGATGTTACTGGATATGAGCTCAGACTGAAACAATGCTGACATGTAGGCTAAAGTGTAGTAAAAATGTACAGTTTTTGGATGTAGGATTGTTTTAGGAGTTTGGGGAATTAAATGCTGTCACTCTGCGTATCATGTCTGCAGATCTCAGGCGAACATTTGAGGAAGCTCTAGCTCAAAAGACCTTTGAAGCCTTGCTTGTGTTAGCAGTGACTTTTGAAGCGCCAAGGAACTTGTTATTCTTTGTTTCCACACATAAAACTGGGAGAGTACTACTTTCCAATTTTCAGGTCTGCTTTATCTCCTTCAATACTGAAGTTTAAGTTCTCTGCCTCCTTTCAGGTCCTTTTGATGTGTGGCGGGTTTTTTTTTTTCAATTTTTTTCTTGCCTTACCACTGCAACCACACTTCCTATATTCCCTGCACTGGCACCGTCCTTAAGCAGAGAAAATCTTTGCAGTTCTGTCTTTTCTGTTTTATTTCTTTCTTATTTTTCAGCAGTTTGGCTTAGCGTTCAGTTAAAATTGTAAATCAATACAAAGGAGGAGAAACCATCCAGAGTTTAACATATAAGCTTTGGATATAGGAGTTGTCGGTTAAATTTTTATTCTCACAGAAAATTCTTGCAAGGCTTTGAGTGTGAGGCATTTAGAGAACTACTTGCACACCCAAGTATATTGAACATTATTTTAAATTTTAAATGGTAAAAGAAAGAAAATTAAAAAAAATTACAATAGTATCTTTAGGCCTCATAATGGGGATCATGTACATATTTATCCTTTATTATATATGTGAATACCTGAATGTACAGTATAATTTTTTTAGCTGTTGAAAGTAATTTTGTTGTTCAGCCCACTCTATACAGGCACAGAAACAATACAATTTTTCCAAGGCACATCCCACAGTCAGTGGCTCAGGCACTCTGCTTGAGCAGACTATCAAATAACTATTAAATACTCAAAACTGGTGTGCAGAGTACTAAGGAAAATGCTGGTGGTATGGTGTGATAACTCAGGTAGCAGAGTAATTGGCATAATTGTTAAAGACTGAATTTCCTCTCCAGCTCCTCCCCATGGACCCAATGCAGGGTTCTGGATGAAGGTTCTGAAACTGTTTCAGTACAAATGAGCAAAAACAAGTAAAAATCATCTTGGCATTGGTCAGCCTCCCTTCCTGCTTGCTCACCAGCTTTTAGGTACAGTGAAGTTCTGCAGGATACTGGCCTTAATTGCACCCACAAATTTAATACTAGAGAAATCAATTTTGTAGCAGAGCAAAGATGTGCAGAACCTTTTGCAAATTTTCTTCCTCCAAAGCACCCAATACAAAGTAATAACCATGGCAAGGCAGGGCTCACACACATTGTCTGCTCTGGGTAGGAGATTTTTCTGAGTGCCAATTGACCTCTTAAACTGAATCTGAAACCGTGGACTGGGACATTGACCTGAATGACTCAGAATAGTGATGCAAATTATTTTCTTGAGGCATTTAATGCGGGAAGAGCTCCAATAAAAGGTTAGGTAGGTAAGTTGGAGGGTGCAGTAAGATTTAAGTTGTTTAGGTCGGTTGCTTAGAACTGGTGAACAACTTAGGAAATTGTAGAATAACAGTGAAGAAAACATATTTAATAACAAGTCTGGCTCCCTACTGTGCAGTATTTGCTCAGATTTCCTAAATAATAGGGTTCTCACCTTGACCCTACATGGTATTCATACATTCAAGTTTACAGAGGCAATTATGATAATTTAATCTAACTACAAGCATCATAAAAAACCCAAAACAAACCAACAACACAAGTGATTCAGTTTGGGGAAGTGGCTGTGCCAATTCTGAGCAGCCAGGGAGCCTTCAGCCACCACTGGCCATTTGTCTGTCCTGCCAGGGCGATCTCCACTGTCCATCTCCATGATCAGGCTGCTTTTAAACTCAGTCAGCTCCAAGACTGACACTGTTGTCCTTCTGTTGTCCATTTTTGAAGTGCAGAATAACCCTTGTCAATTACTAGTTCAAGTTCCCGTGTGTGCACAATAGTCTACCAAAAAAATTCTCATTTTTCACATTCTTCCACAAAACAGCTCTAGAATTCTTCCCCATTTCTATTCTCCCTTTAAATTTTCAGTGGTCCTAATAATGCTTAAATATGTAGCCTGTTTTATCCTCCTTTTTAATTTCTGTTGTTAATTGTGTTTTGATGCAGTTTCCCTTAAAAATGAAAGAAGCCCAGCCACCATCTGCAAATACTGTCATTTTGCTCTTCCTTTAAAAACAGGGATATATTGAGTCTCAGATTACCTTAGCCCCACTGAACCCACCCTGTTTTCCTAGCTGCACTGCATTGTCACAGCCCAGCAATTCTCATCCCCTACTGGGATTTCCTGGAATTGAAAAGTTTTAACCCTCCTAGCTGCTGCCCAGGCCCCTGTCTGAGTGCCGCTGTTTGCTTTTTGCATGTTCACCGAGTCCACACCACTCAGCCTGGCTCTTTTTAAAATAAGGAATCCTTGAAATCCCGACCTAGAGCTTGTACAGACGCTCATCCCCAAAGCCCAGGGATTTTTCAGCACTTACCACGGTGAATGCAGGAGGGGTTGGTGCTCTGCAGGCTCTGCTCAGCTCCCTGTCAAATCCTGGTGGCTGCTGGCCTTTTTCACTCGGAATCGGTGCCACGACAGGAGGTGCAGGCCTGCCCACACGGTGTCTAATTACAGGTTTGGGGTGGGTGAGTGAGAGCCTTGTAAGAGTGATCCCCTCAGTGCTGCCTATAACAGATGTTGCCTTTTCTTGTCTCTCCTTGTGTGTAATTCAGCAAGATTTTCCCCTCCTGAAGTTTTGTTAGTTTGAGGAAAAGCAGAACGAGGCTGTTTGAGGCCCCTCAGAGGGGTTGTTGTGTGTGACACTGATCCACCATGGAATTCTCTCCTGAGTTACCTGGTTATTGAGAGCTGGTGCTGCAGGTAATGACTGACCCTGCACTGCTGGGCAGGTCAGAGCAGGAGCTTTATTTCCTTCCTCTGGGTCCCCCCCAGCAGCCACCAGCTGTGTTTTTGTTATCTGCCTGGTGGACAGGCCTTGTCGAAGCAAACCCTTGTACATTTTCATACAATCAAACCTCTTTCTATATTTTTTACATTTATTTATTGTAATCAAGGGAAGACTAGCTTCTTTTAAAAGAAAAAAATAGGAAAAATAGTCTTAGAACTTAGGGGCAATATAAGTGTCTCAGTTTTTACTAGTGAAGTTCCTCTAGTTCTGTGTACCCACTACCATTTTGTCCTCTTAGGCCATGTGGGATTTACACTTTAGGTGTCTCTGTACCAAGTTCTCTTTTCAGCTGGCATGCTCTGGATATAACTGGTGTAAACTGACATTATTGTGATCCACCTAGATCAGAGAAACCACAAGCACTTTCATTCAGAGTCATTCCAGGAGAAGGATAGGGTGATGATAATCATGCCATTCATCTTTTCATGCCTTGTCCATCATATAAATCCCAGATTCTCCTCTGTGCTCTGCAGACTGTGAGTCACAGCCATGTCAGAGCCCAGTTCTTTCAGTTCCTGAGCCAGGCCTCAGGTCCCCACAGTGCTGTCTGCAGGATGAGTGCTGCCATCATCACCTGGCTAGGAAGGACTGTCACCCTTCACCAGGGAGTGGTGCAAGTGCCTGAGGGCAGGAAGCAGCTTGGGCTGGGTCTGTGGTTCACATAAGGAGCCAATTTGTGGTCCTGAGAAATGTGCATTGCCTGAAAGAAGATATTTCAGAAATTACACCAAAGAAAAAAAGTGTTTCTCCATATCCTGAATTGTATGTAAGGCAATCAGCCTGCCAGACATTGGAAAAACTGAGTCAGGAGTGTCTGTCAGTCCCTGTGGCACAGGGCACCCACAGGAGGGTTTGGGTCTGGCTCTGGGTCTTGGTAGAGTGGAGAAAGGCAGTGCCATATATGAAAATAATCATTAGAAGGAACTCTGAGAGGAATGTGGAGGGACCACTGGCCAGTAAGGGACTGCATCTCATATTTAATTTCTGCTTACACTGACAGTGTGTGTGTAATTTCAGATGAGACAGAAGAGATCCAGCTAATAAGAAATTCTTGATGCTTGAGTCTACCTTCACTGACTGGAAGATGGAGAATGGCAGCAGTTATGGGACACATTAATTGTTGTGCTCAGAACAATGCAGCTCATTCGATAGGTCTGGGATAGTGAGTTTGGGGAGCCCAGGAGAAGAGATAAGGAATGTCATGTGCCCTCGTGTGCCTCTTGTCAAAACTCAGGCATGAAACTCAAATGCAAAGCAGCCACTGAAACTGGTGCCTGTGTTCATGAGGAGACACCTTCAGAATCTGATGGACATCTTTGTGTGGTGATCAGACCCCTCTGAAACATTTTTTAGGGGACCAGGACTTCTGGATATGCTCAAATATTTTGCTGTTATTTCCACAGAGTCAGTCTTTGTGTGTGAGTGCTGAAACAGTGCCACTGAGTTTCACTGTCTGTGTGTTTCAGAGAGTATCTGAATCACACTGGTGTGATTAAATTAATGTAGGCTACAACAAATCAGAATTAATAGCAAAAGTAATTTCTAACCCATATTGTAGGCTTTTGAGGTGTAGCTCCTTTTAGGAGTGGTAATTTTTTCTGGGCCTGTTTCTATGTCTTAAAACAGATTTTAGTAGGCAGGAAGAAAAGTCTGGCTTTTGCAGCTGCCTCTGACAATGGGCAAGTGAACACATCCAGTGGTTTTATAAATACCAGCTTGAGAATTATCAAGGACATAAATCCTTTTTGGTAGCAGTGGCATTCACATGGGTAGGTAAAAGAGAATCAAAACACTCACTGAGAATCATGTTCTCTAAAGGAATCTCAGATACTGTGCTTCAAGTGCAGCAATATATAAATTACCATGGCTTTCATAGAAGGGTAAGTATATAAAACTGTGAAAGCAACTTTTTTTTGCTCTCATTTCAATTTTAGGTTGAAGATGGTTAATGAATTTCTTAGCTTGGATGGAGGTCATCTGGGAGCAGATTTGTGTATTCAATCCTCTAGAGAATTGCTAATATGTGTAAAAAAAGACCACTCAGCTCATTGGAGAATCTTACCTGCAGTATTTGAGTGGCAGAGCCAAGAATAAGAGATGTGCTTCATATTTCTATTGTTTAACTCCAGTGTTTTCTTTCTGGTCAAGTGAAAATCAAATTTTAAATTGAATTGAGACAAACTCAATTTACCTTAGTGTATCCTTTCCAGTATCACACAGCAGCAAATAAAAGAATGTTTTGGAACTTATAAATATTTATGATTTTCCATAATACATGCTGGCTGTTAATTAAATCACTCAAAGCAAGCAAAGCTAATATTAACTATTGGTTTTGTGAGCTGGAGATTTATGGAGTGTAGTATTTGAAGCAAATAGCACTAGAAAAGGGAGTTTTAGAGGCAGATGATGAAAGTGACCCAAGGCAGAGAGGAGTCCTTAGGGACAGCCAGATTTTCTTCACAAGTAATGGGCAGAATTAAAGGGAAGAGGGTGAAGTTCATTATTCTGAATGCTGTATCTCCTATTAATGCTAGAGTATTGAACTTATCTGAACAAATCAGGTGAGATAAAGGGAATAACTATAGATTTGCCTTGGAAATTGAGAGGCAGATGCAATTCTTGAATATGCATTTTGATAGAAGCATGGCTCTGAGCAGCTCACCTACAGCCCAGTGGCTCAGAACAAAGCTAATCCTCTGAACATCCACTCTTGGCCCCAAGCTTTCCTAGTGTCACAAAAAAAGGAAAAATCTCTGGGATGACTGTATTATATGCACTGCCAGCCTGTATTTGCACATATTGCTTGTGCTTCCTGTGTTGCAAGACCCTTGTGGCAGCTGGGAGAGGTTTGTGCTCCTCACACAGCCCCGTGGGCGTGCTCTGTTTGTGCAAGGGCTGGTGATGAGCCATGTTCTTTCTGGAAGTTTTTATATCCTTGATATTTGAAGATAAAGATTATTGGCTCTGTTTTGTGCTGGAAATATGCCACAGGAATAGATTTGGGCGTGCTAGCAACTTCTGCTCCCTGATTACTGGAAACAGAGCAACTTAAAGCAGCTTGGAGGCTACTTGAAATTACAAAGTCCCTGATACTGTGTAATGGCAAAAGGACAATGGGAAAGCCCCGAGTTTTGTAGAGACTCCACCAGATAGACTTACTGATAGGTCAGAGATAGGTCAGTTGTTTTGTGGCAACTCCAACTCCGCTCAGTTTTGGTTAGGGAAGAATAACTCAAATAAATATTGGGCACGTGCAAAGGTTTTTGGTTTTGCTTCTGTCCCAGCAGCCTATCAAACAACTGTGAGACCCAGGGGCTTCACAAAGTACCCTGACTGCATTAAAGTCTCAGAAAAAATACCTTCCAAAGGTTTTTTTTTTTTTTTTTTTTTCCGATCTTCTGTATAACAGACAGGTATTTGAGGACTGGAACATGTAGGAAAAAAAAACCAAAACAAAGATGAAAGACCAGAAGACCATGGAAGGCTTATTCCTGCAAAATTCTGGTTATTTTGCAAGGATTTTATCAATTTATTGTAGTGGATTACAGTAGCATGAAAAAAATCTGAAAAGTCACAGATTAAGATAGGATCAAAAGTAGGAAAAGATAAACTGCCCAATCTGAATGCTGAGGTCTCTGTCTATTATTCCTATTTAGTTAATTTCTATTATTGTTGTTATTTTAGTTCTGGACTCACAAACATTTGGGAGGGTCATTTTGATAGGCTGTGATTTTGGAAAGAAGAGAAACTGCTGTGCTATGCAGTAGAGTATTTTATTTTTGTTATCAGAGAATTCTGACAAAAATGGTCCTTGTTGTCTCTTCAGCACACCTGCACATATGCCTTTATGACAAATGTGTTTTCTTTTCTTTCAAAATTGTTTTTCTGTCACATATAAATGACATAAAGATAATGTAAGTGGACCAGATAGTTGATATTTTGGATTGCTAACTGTTGCTGTCCCTTTTTCTAGAAAAGGCTTAAGAGGTTTTTTTGTGTAGTTGTTTTTTGTTACCCCATTGTCCAAAAAGTGCCATGAGACAGCAAAGTGTCTGGGGCTGAAAGCTTCATAATGGCTTTCTTATAAATTTACCTTTGGCATAATTTTTGTAGTAAACACACGTTTAAGGAGTACAAAATTAAATTTGTATTGTAATTCTGAAGCATTTATAATTTGTCAAAATATTTAAATGATGTAAAAGACAGAATGCAAATCATAGTATGTCCTTTGAATCCCTGGAGAAATGAGGCATGTTTGATTTTAAAAAGCACTACCTTTCCACATGACATATGGAGTGGTGTGTCTCGCTTGACATTTTAAAGATTCAATTTAAATTGTTCTGAAAAGATGGCTTACCTTATTTTAAAGATATGAAAGAATTGCCTATCCAGAGCTTTGTCAAAGGCAGATTTTCTCATGAAATATCAAATCCTTGCATTATTTGGACTGGCACCATTAATATGAAGTGATAATATCCAAAAGTTTCATACTAGGAAGAATTTTAAATTTTGTATACAAGAAACAAGGAGGAAGATTATTTGCCACCAGCAACACACAGGTGCTGTCAGTGTGGGTTTTTTCACCTTTATCTCATTAAAAAAACCTCTCCTGTTCTGTCTAAAAATATATTAAACAAAGAAGGGCAGTGTTGATGTCTACTACACCAAAGAATAAAAATTAACTCAAGAAATAGCATATGACAAGAATGAAAACAGAACACAAGGGGAAGAAATTAATGCAATGTTCTAGTTTTAGCTGAAAAAGTTGGGTGACAAAATGCATCTTTTTAAGTGGTCTAATCAGCTGTGCCACACTTGTAGCACAAGTCAGCAGCCAAAATGTTCTCACATTTTGTCAGAACACAGTTGAAATCTATAGCTTAAAATTAAACAATATTAAACTTGTATTTTTGAAAGAATATTATTTATTATTCATAAAAACATCAAATTAGTTTTAGAATTGCAAAAGGGGCACAGTCAGGTATGGAGGTAGGAGAGGATGGGCTTTAAAGAAGTCTTGAGTCCAACAGGACTTTGTTTTCTTCCTGTGAGGAGTGATGCCTTACATGGCACTGATCCCACTCCTGTTTGTGCCATAAAACCCAGGGTTTTGTGATCCTGAGGAAAATATTTACATTTATTTTGCTTCAGTTCCTGACTGTAAGAAAGGCAAAAAATAGAGTCTCCTTAATTTGTGCAATTCTGGGGCAGAGAGCCATGCGTGGTTTATGGAGGATGTTCAAGATGTTGTAATTACCAGTTACAGATATTTCCAAACTGTGTAGAAGTACCTGGGGCTTTTTTATATCTCCAGGGGAGCACAGGAGAGGGAAGCCCCTTCTTGCTCAAGAAGAGAATGTTGCCAAGAAGTTTCCTTAAAGGGTACAGAAGGATGAATTTCCTGCTGAGGATGGTTTCTGGTCCCACCCTGCTCGTGGGGAGATGATAAATAAAGGGTACTTTGAGAAAGCAGACACCTGATTTATCAAATATCCTGAGCAAGCTCCTTCAGCAAACTGCACAGGAGGTGACAGGGTTGTGACATCTCAGGAGTATTGCTGCATCACACCTGATCATCAGGCACGTTCAGCCTTGTGTAACACCCCAAAACTTCTGGGGAACCTCACTGGGAGTGTTCTGCAAGAGCTGGCTGCCAGCATGGGACACCACAGAATTGCCCAATGTGATTGATACCCTCAATTTCTGCCCCCAAATGATAAACCTCGCATCAGAGGCAGAAATCTGTTGCGTGTGCCTCAGACAGCAGCCGGTAATTAAAAAATGAAAGAATTTTTGTGGGTAGCCTGTGTGGAAACAAAGGAACTTTAGCTTATTTTAGCTGATGCTGATAACTCTTAGTGGTCTGGTTTTGCTGACCAGTACAATCAAAGTGCTGACAAATTCGGAGTGGCAATGCTAATCCAAATGATGTAGCTCAAGTCTGACTTCAGCATTTTCACAAAGGCAAAGTAGAGGTGGAAAATTCAGTTTCACTGGCAAAGAGAAAATAGTTTCTTATTGAAAGCTGCCAGAAAATTCAAGTTCCTCAGTAGTACAGTACAGTTTTGATAAGGAGATGCCTGATTCAGGTATAGAAAAGAGTCCAGCTGATTATTAGTAACATACGTGTTTTCACAGGAATGTAGCTGCCCTGCATGGAGAAAAGGTGTCAGCACTAACTTGGAAATTGAGCTTTTATGGAGGGCTGGACTCAAAGTCTGTTGAAGGAGCCTCGTTAACCCTTTGTTGTTGCCTGCAGGGTCCTCTTGCAGCTGGTGAGGGTTGGGCATTCCTGGCCCTCAGCAAAGAGCCAGGGCTTGCCACATGCTGGGCTGCACAGTCCCACACCCACAGAACACTGACCTGGGAAGGGGAGAGAGTTTAAGGAAATACTTGTCAGTAAAATGGGACATTTTCAAGGCAGCTAGCCAAGATAATCAATATAAACCCTGATTTTATTTCATGTTAGGCCAAAGAATAAGTTTCAGTAGACTGAGGA
The DNA here is from genome assembly GCF_027887145.1 of Ammospiza caudacuta. NCBI lineage: Eukaryota > Metazoa > Chordata > Aves > Passeriformes > Passerellidae > Ammospiza > Ammospiza caudacuta. Next base: position 32,122,010 of record NC_080601.1, on the reverse strand, counting down.
CAAAGAGTATGTTATCTTCTTTTTTTTTAATTGACTAATTATTAACTTTTAGGATGTGTTTGCCTTTTTGGTCAGGCTCCCTTAGCATCAGGAACAGGAGGGTGCTTTTGAAGGGAATTGCTCCCTCCATTTCTCCCACTTACCACACTTTGGTTTACACGGCAGAGTGGGATGTGTTGGAACCCTGGATGCTGAGAATTTTAGACTTTCTGTGCTGACAGGCACTGACTCCCAAAAGAACACTGCATTTGACCTGAGGCCATGGAGAAGCTTCCAAAATGGAATGACAGAACTGGGATTGTGGGTGTGGAGTTTGAATAGAAGTGTGTGATATCACATGGAGGAAAACTTAGAGTTTAAGGTTTTAGAATATGGTAACATATGTAAAGCAAGATGGAGGTTTTAGGGTGGAGGCTGGTCCTTCTTTTTCTTTCTTCTTATTCTTTATCTTCTTCTTCTTTCTTCTTCTTCTTTCTTCTTCTTCTTCTTTCTTCTTTCTTCTTCTTCTTTCTTCTTCTTCTTCTTTCTTCTTCTTCTTTCTTCTTTCTTCTTTTTTCTTCTTCTTCTTCTTCTTTCTTCTTTCTTCTTCTTCTTCTTCTTCCTTCTTCTTCTTCTCCTTCTTCTCCATGGATTTGGGTGGTTTTGTGTAATTGGATGGAAAAGTTTGCATTGTGGGCCATGGGTGATTGGTTATTGATTAAAAATAATTTAGGTGTAATTTCTTAATTGGACAGTTTATCCTTAAAATACCTTGTAGGGAGAGCTACACTGCCATTTTTTACCTTGTTAAAGTACTGTAGAAGTCACAGCTTGTGAGACTGTAACATAGATGAGAACGTATAAACATCTAAATCCAAACAAGAAATCCCATCTAGTGATTTAATCCTGACCTTGGCAGAAAAGGGGCAAAGAATCCATTAAGGTGAATGCATAAAGTGCATTAATTTTGGTTACAACTAAACAAGAGTTATGTTCCAAAAGTGTATCTAAAGTCCTGCAGATGGCAGTGGCAGCCAGGCCCGTTGGCTCAGGCTGGAGTCAGCATGAAGCACCTGCCCAGGCAGGTACAGGGCTGAACCCTGCAGAGCTGTTTCTGTGTGCTGGGCTATGTGCCATGGAGAGCCGGGCACATGAAATTGCAATTTAAGAGAAAAACTTCTACCTTTACATCATTAGATTATGTACTTACATATTCCCGTTTTCCCCAGATATTATTCTGACTTCTTCAGCTCCCATGCAGCCTCTGTCTGCATGACCCAGTTGCTTTTTCCAGAGGAACTCAACTTTTGAAATGTTCCCAGAAATTTCTGTATCAATGTAGTTCAAGTATGTGTTGCCTGGTTTGAAAGTTCCCCTGCCAAAAGAAAAGCACAGAAGTGATGCTCAATGTTCTACACAAATGAGGGGGAAAAGAAAATTTGACTATAGGGAATAAGGGAGATGAGCTGAGGGGTACCATGGGAGTTGGGGCTTTGAATGCTACTGCTGGAAAATTATGAGTTTTTTTAATAGTTTTGCTGAAATTCCTGTGCCTTTCAGGATGAAAACACTTATCATTTAGCACAGCCTTTGTCAGTATCACTGTGATTTATTCTATACATTGCTTTTGAAAAATAAGATCTATCTTCAAATAAATCCAAGTCAAAAACTTCTCTCAGTGTTTCTGGTTGCTCTCAACCATGAAGGAAATTGAAAATTATAGTTTACATTTGTGCCTTCTGTGCTATCTCTGTTCACTCTAACAAAACACAAATTGCAATGTGATATTAACATTGAAATTATCTGTGAGTTTATTGCTGCAGTGGTGTATTTATAAGCAAAGGTACTCCTGGTACAGACCAGTAATGAGGCTGTGTTCAAACACAGAGGAGGTTGGTTTTGTAATATTGAAGCTGGGTTGCTGACCAGCATCTGTTTATTGGGATTTAAATTCCCATTTACTGGAAAAGGCCAGGCTGAGTGGACAGGAATCCCATATTCCAGCACAATTCATGGGTGAGCTGCAACTTTCTAATTCACATATCCCCCAGAGGAGGGGATAATTGGATGACTGTAGATCTCTGAGCTCTTTGTATTCTCAGAGATCACCAAATCATGTTTGAGTCCCGCAGCAGCCACAGAGCTCTTGCCCACTTTGCTGGGCTAACATCAACCTCAGAAAACAAAAGAAAATACACAAAGCAAGAGGGACCAGCAATCAGATTTTTACCACAGTCTGCAGCACAGGGAAATTCCATCATTTATCAGGTACAAGTCTGTAATTTACAGTGTAAATCACAGACCACACAGAACAAGGTGACACGTGTAAGAAAAGCTGTGTGTACATTCCATGTGCTAACAGGGATAGAGCCACGTCTCCAACAGCCACATTAAACTTACTTGTCAATGGTATATTTTTTTCTGGAGCCATTAGTTCCAGTCAAGGCTACATCTATATTTCCCTTCATGGTTTCTGTTGCACATACTTTGACGTGTATCTCTTTTCGCCAGCCTTGGGAAGCAAAATCAAATGGATTACAGTTGTAAGGAGATTTCTTTCCTAAGGGTTAAATTTCTTATATGTTTCAGTGTCTCTAAGAGAGAGAAAAGGATTGCACAAACATGCTTATGAGCAAAAAACACCTCTGACAAATTGAAGTTCATTTATTAATTTTCCTACTTCCCCAGTCCTGTGGCTGTTTCTACATTAATCACAACTAAAACTGTATTTCTTATTGCTCCCTGCCATTTTGACTTGATGAGCTTGGCAAAAATATCATTAAATGCTCCAGTTTTATAAATTTTGCCAATAAAAACAATGCCGCATTTTAAAATTTGAAATTATGCACTTCCAGTATAAAATTCCTCCCAATTGCAGCTTTATAGAATTTTTGAGTCATCACGTAATAACCAAGTTTAACCCAAAGGTGAGCATCATTTGATCTGTTTTTACAATTATCTCAGCTTTCCAAAATAATGCTGGTATTGCATGTTCCTAACACCTAAAATTCTGGATGTTTTATTGAGTGCAACTCATTAACTGCAGCAGCTCTGCAGAAGTGTAAGGTCCTTTTACACACATAATTCATTGCCATTTTAGAATAAACCACAAAATGAGCACTTACGAGCATATGGAGGGGAGGGCCCGGTGTTTAAATAAACCTTTTGCTCTTCTTTTTCGGTTTTATGTAAAAACTTATCAGCATAATGACCCATCAGTGGGCATCCTTCTTTTGGACATGGAAAGCACTCTCCCTGGGGGGAAAATAAAAATGTGTGTTATAAGACATCATCTATTTAAATCTCACTTCTTAAATTTTAGGAAATATAATATAATATATAGGAAATATAATTTTAGGATATTTCAGCTTTTTCCCAGTTTGTTTGTTTGTTTGGGTTTTTTGTAGGTCTTTATTCTCAGTTCAGATCATATCTTCAATATTTATCACTGTGGTTTGAAAAGGAGTTGAGGTGGTCAGTCATCTTATTTCATCTTGTTGAAAATAATGAGAGAAACAGGTTGGACATCTGGCCTAATTCCTTGCAGGGACCATAAGTAAATACCACAAAAAGTGTTGTGCCTTGCTACCTGATCTGTAAAATCCAGGTAATATATTCATTTTTCATAGGGTCCACTGGGAGGTTTTCTGCTGGTTATAGGATGGAAAACCACATTTCCAAGTGTTGCTGGCCGAATATCTCACTCATACGGAAAAAAATATTTATGTTTAGGAATACTGGAATATAGGAAGGTTGGGCTTTCCATTTGGGATTGGTTCTGTCAGCTCTTTATCCTTTATTCCCATGCAGAGCCTTAATGAATTTAATCTACCTAGACAGATCAGACAATCAGATCAAGACCTTGACATCCATTAAAAGAAGGTAAAACAAGATAAGCATGAAAGCAGATTCATTGCAGTGGGAAAAAACAGCTCTGCTGTGTTTAGGCAGTTCAGTTTTGATATGTGGGAGGTTCTGTTCAAACTGGTATTTGTGGACCTTTGGCTATTTGTGTATTTGATGGAAAAAAGGCAAAATCATCATCACTTCTTTATTGTGAAATTGCTTGGGTTTGGGTATGATCTGGTTCTGAATGTCCCCTGTTCCCATATCCCATAGAAGTTGTTCCAGGAATTATTAAAAGAAATAATTAGATAAATCCAGATAAATCCAGACCTGGCGCTTACCAACACAAACTCTTGGTATGTGTCACACTGGTACCCAACAAATCCATTTGGAGTGATGATGCTCTCAGCATAATACCTGAGACTTCTTTTGTGTCCACATCCAAAAGATCTGTATGCTGGGGAAAAAAACAAACGAACAAAAACGCCAACAGGTAAAAAGTGATTAAAGCAATACACTAACATAAAGTCCATGCCAAAGAAACATTTTGGGGTCTCTTTTCCTCAAAAGCACTTGCACATATAGTGATGTCTCAGGTAAAAGAAGTAGCAATGATTAAAATATATTTACATTGGGAATTATTTGGTTTTCTAATAAGACAGCGTACTTATGCCTAAATATATTATTTTCTGTTGGAAAGAGGTAGTTTTTAACAGAGGTGGAGATGCACAAGGTGAAACAAGAAATATTTGGGAGTGTTCCTCTTTGATATTTCAAAGACTGGAATATTTCATAGCTACAGTTTTTGTAAAGCATACAGTAGTTACAGTGAAGTAGTTTCCCTTTTCTTACAGTTATCACAACATGCTATTCTGTAAAATCACAGTTTCCACTAATTTCTAGAATTAAAGGTAATTTTAGCAATTATTATAAATTCAGTGGCTTTTTGGTTTTTTTAAGCACTAGAAAATGTGCAGTCATTTGATAGCAATTCTGTGAAATCCTCTGAAAAGCAGGATATTTGGCAGCGTGTCCTTGATTTTTGTCAGAACTCTTACAAACAAGTACTTTTCCCCATCAGACTGAAATTTATAAGCAGCCAGTAAGGAAAGAAGGAAGTGCTATTTGGGCTGTATTTACACATCCCTTATAGCAAATGTTGTCTTCCTTGATTCCGAGGTCTCTCCTATATCAAAAATCCATATACTACAGTTAGGTTGTTTGTATAAAAATGGGTTTTATTCCACTTCAGCATGTGGTGGGGGCTCACCAAAGCACAGGGGCAAGTCTGGGAGGCACTGAAGTGGTTGCAGACTAGCAGAGGTTGTAGTGAAATCAAAATTTCCCCCAACTGCAATGTTTATGCATCTTAAAGATAGACCAGCTGGCGCTGACCAGTTGACACATTGTTCCTTCCATAAGAAAAGAAAAGAAACCTCACACTAAAATCTCTTTGAAAAGTCCTTGTTGTCTGTTTTTCTTGGAAATAATCTGCATCATCAAGGCTTCCTGAGTATGTTTTCTTAGTAGCTCCTTCTTTAATTCAGAAGGGTTTGTGCTTTTAAACCCTCAGCTCTTACAGCTGGCTCAATTTATGTTAGTGGCAAATTCACTTAACACCTATAGTCTTTCCACTGCATCAAAAACTGAAGGGAAAAAGTCACTAAATATTATTTCTAAAGCACTTCATGCATAAAAACACTACATAAATGTAAACATTAGCAAACAATAGAGAGGTTACCAAACAAAGTAAGGTTTAGCCAAGAAGAGGGAGTTAAGGCTGTCTCTATTTTTTAAGAGCTCCTTGAACAACCAACGCCATCTGCTCGTGTTCAATGAAGTTGGGTTTCTCCTTCATGACAAAACATTGCAAAGAGCCTTTTGAAATGTCTCTGGAAAAATATTGAATTTTTTTTATTTAAATGCAGACATTTTTATGCATTCCAGTTGGAAAGTGTTTTTGTTGCAAGTGACTTTGAGCACAGCCAGATTTCAGTTCTCTTTGTTACTAAGTTCTCAACCAGTTCTAAGGGACAGCATTTTTGAAAGCAAATTATTTAACTAGTGGTAGGGATTTCAAACCATTTAGCTGTGAATAACAGATGTTCTCATTTCTGTAGGTTAGGATCAGAAGACAGGATTTTGTGGATCTATTGTACTGGATCCCAGGGTAATTCTGATTAATGGTCCAACTCTCTTTGAAGAACTACTAATGGAGCAGTCATTTTATCATCTTTTATTTTTCTGACCTTGGACTGTTCTCTTTGAAGAGACTAAAGCTTGATGGCATGCATGAATCCCAGTATTATTGGGAGTAATATCTTCTTAGGAAGAAGGAGAGCTCAGATTTAAAAATACTCATTTTTGGATTATCCATGGATGAAATTTTACCAGTCCTTCATATGAAGAATTCCCACTGAGTTCAGCCTGTCAGCACAGTGGCAGGCTCTTAGAGAGCTTGTGATGCACAATTTTGCATGTTTTAACTGAAGTTTTCATCTAGAATTTGCCTTGTTTAGTGTAAAAGAAAATTGGAGGGTATTTCAGAGGCAGCTTTAAATGTTCCATTTTTGAGCATTGTATCCCTATCCCAAATATGAAGTATATAAAGGTCTTACCTTATCCTAGCCTTTGTTTCTTCCTGTAACTTATAATGAGGTATTACTTTAACATGTATTTACCTCTCATCAGGTCATTGATATCCCGAGTTGCAGGAGGCACACGAAGCTGCTTGCATCCTGGCATCTTCTTCCCACCATTTGGGTAAAAATCCAGGTGGCCACAAGTCTGAAGAATCCCTGGAGCTGAAATGCACAATGGATCCTGGCAGATCAGTCCCAGGTGTTCTGTAGCCAACCTGTGTGCCAATGGCATCCTTTCAATGAAAACTTACCAAATGAAAACTTACCAAAACTTACCAAAGTCAAAGAAAAGATGACCAGCATGAGTGTGAATTATATCAACAAATTTTGCATCTGAAGGATCCAGCCTAACCATTGTGGGGGTGTACTGGAAAAGGGGCCCAGCTGGATCCAAACCTAAATGAATGGAGATACATCTGATTGAGTAAATAATATTATCTGTATATCACCACACACTGGTCATGTATGCTATATATGTGATTACATTTCTGCCTTTACATTAAAAAATCCATTTTGAGACCCACAGCTAGAAAAACAGGCAGGGTATTAATAGAAAGCTGACTGAAGGCATTGCAGTATAGTAAAATGCTGATGGCAGCTTGGTTTACTTTTGGGAACAATGATATAAGAAGAGATTTGGCTTATTGGGTTTTTTTCCATCATTTTATTGAAAAATATGAAATCTTCATACGTTACTCTGAACATGGTAGATTTATTTATGAACTTTTATTTGGCAAGAAGTCTGTTTTTATTTCCAGAATATTTGTTGAAAATGGTATCCCTTCACTTCAGTGTCAGTGAAGTCTCTTTGGAGATATGAAAAACACAGCTCTGAGCCCAGTTTCCCTGAATTGCTCATGTGGCTGCTCACTGTGTGCATGGCTTAGACATAGCAATGCCTATGCAGAGAAAAGAGCTGACTGGGAGAGAAGGAAAGCAGAAATTAGTGAGTTTTTAGAAGAAAGCAAAGTGTGTCTCTGTCATGACTTGTGTGCCACCATGCTGGCTGGACACTTATTTATGACAAAGCAGCACATTGCATTCTGTGTTGTATTTTTATAAAGCAGCAATGATTCTTCAGCTCTCTTGAGTGAAAATATAAAGTTTTATCAGCTGATAAAACTGCAGTACCTGTTATTCTTCCAATGCCAGGCTTCCTCCTGCCTGCCTCCCCTGCAACGTGTGCTCCAAGGCTGTGGCCGATGAAATGGATGTTGGCAGGAGAGTAGCCATACTCCTTCTGTGAAGGTTTATGGAAAGGAGAAAAAAAACAGTGTGGGCATGCAAGTGACACTGCAGCATGTCCCCATGCAGGGCCAGGACATGGCCAGGTCACTGAGAGATGAGTGTTCTGGTGGAAAGTCACAGTTCTGGGTGATGAGATCTCTACCTAAAGAGAAGTAATTTCCCAATCATCCCACCCCTCTTCATTTTCAGGGTGCTCATGGCTATTTACCATCTTATCCTCATACACTAAATCTAGGGGATTTAGTTTTTCATTTCAGATTTTCAAACCTTTTGAACTGCTGAAAATTCATGTTAGTTTTTCAAAGTCAATTATGACACTAAAGCAGGTATTTTCATTTGTGTGGGATTAAAGCCCTTCTATAACATTTGGACCTGCTTTACTGGGTGCTTCTTGTTCTTCCTGGCTCTATTGAATCAAACCTAAAGGTGCCACCCTGAGCACAATGTTTATGTGGGCTGTGCACATTCCAGGGATATTTTTTACCTCGAGGAAGTTCACCAGGTACTCCAGCTCGGCCCCCACAATGCGCACGTTGTTGACGGCGTCCGTGTACAGACCACTGGAGCCGCCCCTCCAGTCTGTCAGAATGCAGTTCACATCCTCAGAGTGAAACATGAACTGGTGGAGAACAGGAAAAGAACAGAGGAGAAGGGAACAGCCATTAATCACAGCGGTAGCAGGGCATTTGTAAACTGTATTTTGTTATGTTTGTGTGATTGGTGATGACACATCTCCAGTAATTCCTACTGATGCTGAAGATCAACACAAGGAGGCAGAGTGGAACCAGTGATTAGAGGGCACCCACAAGCTTCCTTCAGCTCTTGTTCCGTTCTAGATGCCTTGGTTGGCTCTGAGGTACCAACTTCTCTTAATGACAGTACCCCTGTTACCAAAATAGGTCCAAGCTTTCTTCTTCAAAATTTTTATGCTTGGATCATCTAAAAGAATTCTCAAATTTGTTCTTGTTCAGCCCTGAAGTTCATAGATTATAACCAAAATATTCTATTTAGACATGTCTGCCAACAGAACTTTCTGATTTTGTATTTTATTCTGAAACAATTTCATTTTTGGAATGTGCCAGAGTAGAATGAAACCAATCTGCTGAACAAAGCCTTTTGGTTTTATTAGATCAAATGTGTCACTCAAACTGACACGTTTATTGTGACCTTTTGCTGAGGTGAGAAAACTCACTCTTTTTTTTCCCCTTTGTTATTGGCAAGGAATTGAAAAATCAATTTATTATAGCTTTCCCTGTGGAGGTGAATGCAGCAAAAGGGCATTAAGGAGAAGGCTGAGGTGCGCTGTACTCCTAGCCAGGAACAAGACAGTGGTCATGTGGAACCAGGCTTCATGCTGACTTTTGTGCTCCCTGAATTAACAAGAGAACAGAGGTGCAAATTTTACACAGGAATTTTAAGCCAGATGTGGATATTTAGGCTTTCAAATACAAGCAATATGACTATTAAAAATAGTTGTACCTACCCTGCAGATGCTTGTTATCCAGGGGAGATCTGCTCCAGCAAGGTGGCCGTGGATAATGAAACGAGTTTTCCTGTGCGCTTGGAAATTCGAAGCTTTTATAGTTGAAGGATTTGTAGCTGAAATTTTCTGTGCCAAGAGAACCAAACAACCAGCAAACACAACAAGGATATGACTGTTCCATCCCACTGTACATTTTGATAAAGGGCAGAGTGCCCCAATGGTTAAGGCATAGTTCTAGACCTGGAAAAGATGGGTCTTACTCCTCATTCCTAAACTGCCTTTCAAGTCTCGTTTAATCAATTAATCACTTCAACAAATGCTTCACTTCCTCTGGTTAATTGAATTAATGATACTGGCATCTTCTGCACAATTCTTTGTGATATGCTGGTACAACATGCCCTGTAAGATTTTATCAAACTTGGCAATGGAAATGCAAAGATAGCATCTTCTGAAAGGCATTATGTGGTTGACTTTGAAATTATACCTATTGTTCTTTCTTTTTTCCTTTGAAGATAAGACCTCAATTGCTTCATTTTTATTTGATGGGAAATCCCACCAGGCTTACAAATTGAGAGACTGTAGGTATTTTGGTGTGTATTGAGAAAGAAGACATTATTTTCTTTAAAAGAAGATCTGAGTACTAGCTCTGACATAATTTTTGTTATGATTTTGTTGACTTAAAAGGGGGATGTCATGCACTAATTAGCAGACATCTCACCTTCAGTGAAAGACTGATTTGTCAAAACCCCATAGGCCCTCAGCTGGAGGAGTTGGACTTGTTCTGAAGTGACTTAATAAACACCTCCATTGATTGTGACTGCCATTTACATAAAACCCCTTAATTCTGGAGCCTTTTACCTGTAATAACTTGTGTTAGAGGGCTGTGATTAATGTATGTTGTAAATATACCTGGCTGTTCAGGGAGCTGAAATGAGGAAAAAGGAAAAAAAGATAGAAGAAAATTATCATGTGTCTAATATACAATTTGAGGTTCTCCCAGGAGTCTTATGAGCAAAATATGTGAGAAAAGAAACTGTCCCTACAATTTATTGAATGTATTGTACACTGTCAGTATTTATAAACAAAGCATTTTCTTACTTGGTATTTCACCATGTTATCTCTGGTGTAGAGAAGGAAATTTGTGTTCACAGCATCTGGAGAGCTGGGCAAGCCTGCCAGTTGTCTCCCTGGGATCCCAGCCCATGGGGGGCTGTCTGAAAAGCATCCAAGCCTTTGGTAGCAAACTTCCCTTCCTGGGGTGCACAAAGAAAGAAATACTCGTGTTTGGGAATGTCACAGGTCCTGCACACGAAGCTGGCAGGAGAGGGTTTACACCAGGAAAGCCCAACAAGCCTGATTTGGATTGGGAGGGCACTTGTGAGCATTTTTCATTAAGGGGCTCAGTTGTGCTTGGGTGTTTGAGGTGAGGACTTGAACTTCAGGAGTGGTTCCTGCTGCAGACAGAGCCTGGAGCTCAGCCTGGTGAGCTCAGGATAAGTTTGGTTCAACATATTGTTAACACAGCCCTTGGAACAAGACAATAAAATCTTGATCCAGGGAAGAAGAAATCAGCTTTTGCTGTCAGCACAGGGTAGTCCTTTAGATCAGTTCTAAACTCCAGGGATTATCTAAATTGTTATTTCTTGTGCAACAGCTCATGAGGGAGCAAAAAGAAACCAAAACATTAAAATAGATACTACTTCTTGCTCCACAACAGACATTAAACATCTTCCTCATTGTTTTCATCACCATAAGATTTTAGTGGAAGCAATAAAGTGTAATTTGAGTGGAAGCCTAGAGCAAAGCACAGCCTCAGGATGTGTGGTCTGTGCCTGAAGGACCGGTTTCACAATTTCTTTTGTGCCTTTAATACAGTAATGGTGCAAATATGACATGCGGGTGTTGCCATTAATTGTCACCCTTCCACACTGTTATAGCACAACAGTTGTGAAATCCCAAGAAATTTTTATTGCTATTGAAAAGTTCATTATTTCCTGTCATTGAAGAGGTATTTTGGACATTGAAGAGGTATTTTGGACAATGACTATTTTCTTGTTCTCTGCATAGCACTGTGAAGAGTAGGTGCCTAGACTCTCATTACCAGGGTTGTAGTGATTTCAGGGTAGGAAATGTTCTGGAAGAATTTCAGTATCAATTTGCATCTAAAAATACCTTTCTGATTCCCATTCTGTTTACTAGCTGCAAAAACCTTTACAGAATTAACAAGTAATGAGTTAAATGTGGGAAAGACGTGACATGACTCAGTGGTCCTAATGAAGAATTATGTTAAATCCATTCCAATGAACAGGTTTTTTCTAGAATATAGATATCCTGGTGTAAGCTGCACATCATTTTTACTCTTTATAGAATTTATTAATGATATGTCTCACCTCTGGCTGCATTGAGAAGAAAAAGAGTAGTGATCCATACTGCATGCATCTGAAGTGAATAAGAACACAATTCAAACATAATTGAAATTAGAATCTGGAATTCACCCAAGGGTTCCCTTAACCCATTAAAACCCCTTGAAATTCAGTACTTCAGTCAATTACTAAGATCCAAAAAAGCAACTCCTCCTCAAAAATAGTGAGGTTTCAAAAAAATAGCTTTGGGATTATTTTTGTTTGCCATGGGAATTTTGCATGATCAGGATATCCTCTAGGAATCCTTAAAGATCATCTTCCTGTTCTTGACAAACAGAAACTTTTTTTCTCTGTACAGGTGCACTTTATGGGCATGCAAATTAAATTCTAACAAGACTTGCAACAACATATTACAGACTGAAATTTGTCCTAGGATTTCATAGAAAAGTTACTCACAGAACTGCCATCAATGATTACATTAAAACAAACAACCCAAGAACAAACTTAGTTTGTGCTTGTAAATCATACAGATGGTCTTGAAACTCATTTTGATCACTGCTATCAGCCATGCATGCTTATCAGCCCTCATCTGCCTGATCACTTAATCACCAGCTGATAGGTAAGCACAGGGGTAAATGGAACCCATCATTTACTCCAAGGTGAAGAGGGAATGTGCATTCTCACTACTACCATGAGCAACTTATCTTCAAAGGAAAATAGATAATTCTTAAAAAATCTAATGTCATGCCCACATCATCCAACCAGAGCCCTGCATCCTCTGAAATCCATAAAACACTGTTAGGAGCAAAGAGTTCATCCCTGTGAAGCCAAGGGCAGGTTCAAGCACGTCCTGCTTCCATCTCCTGTCATCCAGCCACTCACCAAACACCCTGCCCCTCATCACCACGATCCTTATTTCAGTCCCTTAGATGTCCTTGGCTCCAGTGCATTCCCATTTTACCTTGGCAAGGCTCACAGCAAGTTCTCAGGGTCAGCCTCTCTGCTGCTCGTGGCAAACCTTGCAGAAGCTCTTTGAGGAGCCTGGAGAGAAGCAGAACAGCTCCGTGCCTGCCCTCCAAGGGCACGTGGCACAGGGATGCTCACCCTCTGCTGCTCCACAATGCTTGCATTCCACACAGCTGCACCTGTGGCTGTGTTGGGTAATGCCAAAAGATATCTCCCCCTGTCAGCCTTTATCTGAGATAACACCAACCAGGTCCGACCAGTTGCTGCATGACCCCACCCACTTAATGCAAAGTTTCAAACAGGCTGTTATTGCCCTCCATTGGTTATTATTTTCCAAGCTAAAAATTGCTGGGAAGTGTGATGTAAATATTGAACAAACACAGGGCCTTTCAGGATTAGTGGGGCTGCTCATCTTGGTGTAAGACTGAGCTGAAATTGTGATTTAACATCCCGCTGATGGCAGTGGCAGAGCCCCCATCCATTGCATTCCACCCCTCAGTTTTGATAGCAAAACTGTTCTTCCTGGAGCTGATCCCTCTCTTAAATAACTTACAGTCTTAGGCAAAATGTTTAAATTTGTGTTTGATATCTAGGTCTACTGTTGCAACATGAAGACACAAACAAGATGTTTTAGGATGAGCTAGCATATGTTTGCCAGGTTCAAACTGTCACTTGAGAAAATGCAGAAAGAAGTATGAAAAATGATAAAAAAATTAAATGGCTTAGTCTGTCACTTGTTATTTGTTCATCTTGTAGATCTCTTATCTCTAATTTTGCTACCAGATGAAATACCTGACTTTTCTTTGAAAAGGTGACAAAAATGCTTTTAAAGAGAAGAGAATAGTTCCTGGGGCAGATTGTCACCACATTCAATCACCATGAATCTTCATAATTAAATTGTATTAATTGCAGTAATTTTATTTTTTAGTGTTTTGATAATGATGTCATTTCACATAGTACTATATTGTTGTTATACTATTATGTTCAGGTTTCTGATGAGACTTTCCTAGAAATCTTTGTTCCTGCAGGTGCATGTGGGGCTTCTCCAACCTAAATGATTCTATAATTTTGTGTAGATACAAATGAGAAACCTGCATCTCCACATTTTAGTGTTAAACCCTTTAAGTCAAAGGGTGACTACTGACACCTCCTATGACAAGGAAGGGGAGACTCCCTTTTGGTATAATCCTTTCCACTGACTGATGAGTTATTCCATATCTAGCACACACAAATATGAACTGGGTTAAAGTGGATCTTAAAAATGCTAGGTACAAAAGCATTTTCAAGGTTTTCCTTTTCTTTTTATAAAGCTAGCCTTGAAAGGGTGATTTCTTCAGCGGTATATTGTAGAAGAAAATATAGGTTCCAACTCTCTGTCCCTAAGAGAAAATTAAGAATCAAGGCTAGTATGGAGTTCATGGAGTTCCTATTAATCTCTTCAAGACTAAGTTAGTCCAGTAAAGTGTTGAATAATCATTAATTATGAAGAGTTATCCTCCACTCACATCATTCAAGTCTGTTGTTGGGTTGCAAATTCATCAGTTAGCCAGTTACCCACAGAAGTTAAGATGACAAAAATGAAGAAGTGCTTAAAAGCTGCACACACACAAAAAAATCTGCTTCCAAGTTATCCTAGGTCATCCTGAACAAAACTGGCTTCAGTGATGGGTTATAGAACTCAGAACTGTGATGTGTGGTATACTCAGATCTCTGATAAAGCATCACATTTGGAAGTACTTCATGCTTGCTTTTTTATATAATTAAGAATTCATTAGAATTTAAGGGCCCCACAGAAAATTAGTATTTAATCTTACCTTCTGATATAATATTGGCCCAAACTCTCATTTCATTCTATCCTCACCATTTCTTCACACTTCAGAGGGAAAGTTTACTGCACAAACATCTTGCTCAAACTTCTAAGTGAATCTAGTTGATTCAGTGAATTATTCTTGAATAATTTGAATTCATAGATTTTGCCTATGCAGTGTATTTTGGTGTCTATGTTCTCAGGGGAGCTCAAGGAATGTGAATAACTCATTACATTAAAAAGACTTTCTCAAATCTGGTATTATAGTCCCAAACCATACCTGAGCCCTCTGCTGCAGCATGGACTCAGCTCAATCTGGTGGTGCAGATTTCAGATCACTTACAAGATGCACTGACTTTGCCAAGTTAAAATTAAAGCGACAAAATATTAAAGGGTTTTTGATTTTACCCAAGATGAGGACATTACTGTCTCACATTCTAGATGTAAATGTGTGCTATGCAATTTTTACAGATCAATTGAGAACATTGAGAATCCAATGAAGCTTGACTTACCCAGGCTTTTCTCAGAACACATGAAGTGACTCTAGGAAGGTTCTTGCTGCCTCTCAGCAGCCAGGGAGACACCACAGCTCTCCTCCAGTGTTCAAGACAAGGTTACTGGGAGAGCAAGGTATCCTCATATATGTAACAAATTACTCAGAAGATTTGCTCCAGCTGACAGGCATGAAATGGGTTTTCTATGCTAGTTTGCTAATACCAGGAAAGCTCATAGCTCAGCAGCATTGTCAGACGTCAGCACTTCTGTGCTGGCTTCTAGAAATCTTTGCACTTTAATGGGGTTAGCTGCTTTGGTATTATCTGGGGCCTGGGGAGGAGGCAGCAAGCAACAAAATGCTGACTCTCCATCCCTGAGAAGGGCCTGAGGGTTTCTCATCCCTGAGCTTGTCCAAGCTGAACTCATGCACAGCTCTAGCACACCCAGCATCCTGTATCAAGCACTTTGGAATCATACAAATGTGAGGAGAACCATCTCCTTCCCTTTCTCTTCAGGGGTGCAGTGCCAGCTTCATTTCATGTCCCCTGTAGGGTAGAAAGAAAGGAACAAGGCATTTTCTGTTTGCTTTCTCCGTGATCCTCTTCTTTTCATCGATGACATTCAGACCTTCATCTCTGCTCTTGGCTGACTTCTTATATTTAATATTTTTTCTTATAACATGGGAAAATGATTGCTTATTCCATCAGGCTGGATAAGATGGACTTTAGTCTTTTGTTCTCCATTATCAAAAGCAGCAAGGAAAATTCCTTCTATCCTGAAGTTTTATCAATGAATGTGTTTTTGTGAGGGATAAAGTGGCCAAATGTGGAAGAAGGTTCTTTCTGCACCTAAAACACAGCTTTGTGCATTCTCTCCTAAAATCTCTCTTCTTTAGCAACATCTGTAATCTTACATGATGAGGTGCAGTGCATATAATATCCTACAATTCAAAAAAGGCCTAATAGGGATAATTCAGGCAAGTTATTGTTCAGGGCTGGTTATTTTATTTACTTTTTTCCTTTCTCTCAATATTAATTGCACCACTGTGAAGTCTTGATCTAGAAAATAAATTTTCTGGGCAGGGACCTGCCTATCTATGCACATTGCAGGGTGTATAATTCAGTTTTGTGTTTATGAATAATGTGTGAATATTATAGATAGCAATAGTAATGTAAAGGTCATCTTTTCCAATGTATCAGTTGTAACAAATTTGAATTTAAAAACTCTTAAATTCCAGCAACTATTTTTCTATTCATTCCAGCCTGCTTGGCTGCTGAAAAAGATATAAAGGGATTGTTATTTATATCTGCTGTGCCATTCTTATGATCGGACTTCTAATACTTTTATTGATGGCAATCCCAATGGGATGACTCATAAAATAAAATACTTCTTAGCTAAAGAAAGAGTATCAAATGTTAAGTTCCATTTACTTTGTATTTTAATCCCATCTAAACTAACAGTTGTTGCATGATTTATTTGTAACTTTCGTGTAAGCCCAAGTCTTTTTCTGATTTACATGGGGTAAGATCTGAAGTTTGTATCTTAATGAAGAAAATATATTTATTCCAGCAGTTATCATATATTTATATGTATTATAAATTATATATTTATACCAGCCTTAGTTTTCATCAAAGAGAATTCCAGGTGAATTACCTGGTCATCATTTTCTGTGATAAAACACTCTGGTGTTCAGTGCATGTTCTGAGGGCAATATTGAATTAAAAAGTACAAAATAGGGATCTAAGGAATATGATATAACAGAAAATTTTAAATCTGCAGCAAGGTATTTTAAGCCCTATGGGCACTATGTGCATTGATTTAATTTTTTGGGGTGCAAATTGCTAAATTACAGTGCAAAAAATGAAAATAAGAAATTACATTAATTTATACAACCTGTTAGTCACTATTAAATGGAAACACATAAGAAAAACCCCAGATGGTTCCATATCAGACCTTGGATGTGATATGGGGCCTGGTGTTTTTGGGTTTAATTGTCATTTTGCAGGTGCTGGCTCTGTTCCATCACAATCCCATTTCCAACACTGTTATGTTTGTACCAGTATAAATATATTCTTAAGTGCTTGTGGTGTGGCAACACCTGTGTTGCTTTCATAAAACCTTGTGTTGTTTTGTGGTGGCCTCTCCCCTTGTGACCACAGGTTTGTGTTTGTGCCCCACTGGTGTCGTGCCTGGCAAGGAGGGTTCAGTTTGGAGCTGTGATTTAGAGATTTGTTCCTCAGAAAGCTCCTGGAAATGCTGGCATGAGGAGAAGCAGCCCATGGATGGTTCCCAAAGTCTGCTTGGTGCCTCTCACTGGCTTTGCCACTCCCTGCACAAAAGGATGGCTTGCACAGGGAACACTCTTTTGTCATATTTGCTGATAAGAGCAGCAAGGCTGACTGTAAGCAGGAGGGCTTCTTTATTTTCCTTCTGAGTACTGTTTCTTCAGGCAACTTGAGTTTTTAGTATGCTTTGAGAAAACTATCATAATTTTATGAATTTGTTGGCCACTACTGGAATTAAATCCAGCAGGTTGGTTTCAATGAAACACTACCTTTGCCCTCTGCTATTTTTGGAAGGTCTTGCAAAACTCCTTTGAGAGAGGCCAGCTAATACAGGGTAGACTGTTGAAAAGTATCTAGTTTATAGCATCTTTCTGTAAATAATGTAATGAAAAGTATCTAGTTTATAGCCTCTTTGTAAATAAATTAATGAAAAGCTACAAGATGACATCCACTTATTTTGCAGGCCAATTAAATCACGTTCAAAATGTCTTCAGAAAAATTGAGCATCATCATTTTGATTTTAAGCCTTTTGGCTTTGAAGTTAAGAAACATTGCTTTTTAAAAAGAATTGAAGAAATCAATCATGAGGAACAGTGAAAGGTTTTTAAAGGGCTTCCCTAAATAAGAGTTATGAGGCAGGGCTGCAAAGCATGAAGTCATTTAAGCCTAAGGAATGTGGGAGTGGGATGTTGTAACCAGCACAGCACTCAACATTACCACACCAATTAGACTTAATAAGTTTAACTGGAGTGTTTCACAATGTGAGTCCAACCCAGCCTCTTTTTAAGTGAGCTGAAGTGATTGCCATTGTTTTCAACAAGCAAGGGTACAAGGCTGCACTGCAGTATTGCTTCCAGGGTTATGCAGCTGTTTCAAGGTGTGTGTAGCTGAACCTGAGTGCATGCAAATGCCTGAAAAAGCTGTCAGATTTCAGGGATATTTCAGTGATCTGGAACTGGACAGGCACTAAATGCTAAGGGTGAACAACTGGAGAATGAAAAGCTTTAGGGCTGGTTTTTGTGTGAGCTTCCTGCTTCTGAAAACCAGTTGGGTTGTTTGTGAACACATCACTTGTGGGTGATTGCAGCATGCAAGCCTTGATTTTTCAAGGAGCTGTGCCTGTTTTGGGATTATTCAACACTTACATCTTATGAAAAGAAATTACATCACCCTCCTAAAGTGCATTATAACAACAATGTGACATGCTGTGGAGTTGGTAACCATGAAGTGATTTCAGCAATGCTGCTGTGTGCAAAGGAGGAAGTACTGATTATTTGGGAATTTGCAACACCAGTTATGCACAATGTATGTAAGTGTTTTAAGCAACTATCATCTGCTTTTCTACCAGCTAGACTGCAGTTTAATTTTGTTGAGATTAATGAAAAACACCTAATGATCAAAGCTGGAATTCTTGACAGTTACCAGAGGTGAGAGTCCAATGACACCTGGGCTGTCAAATGGCACGGGGAGCCTTGAACACTGATTTGGGATGAGAACATCCCAAATGTTAGCCAGGATTTGGGAGCCAGGGGTTGCCAAAATCCTGGGGGCTACTGGCTATATGAAAAGCAGTCAGAGCCTGCATCAGAGGTAATAAAAAGTAAGGGGTCTGCAGACAGTTTGTGCCACTGCCTCCAGATATGAGCCTGGGCATCAGAGCCTGGCCCATAAAGATGCAGGATTTGGACAAGAAATCAAAGGCCACCCTAATCTCAGTTGAGGCTGTTTCATGGGTTGATTCTGAGAAAACGAGCTCTTTTTTTCTCTGAAAAACTTCCTGCCAGCCTTGAAAACACATCAAAGGGATTGTTCTTTATGTACTTGATGTCTCTTCTTTAAGTAATAATTCCCTCTTTGCTTTAAAATAGAAAATTTACCAGATGGCATAAGCTAATACTTCATTTAATTTGCAATTTATAACACAGAATAAAGGCAACATGGAACATAAAGGCCTTTTTAGTATAACACTGCTTTTAAAATAACTAGAAGTGCATTCACTGGCACGAAATCTTAAATACAGTAAAAATGTCAGTTCAGGATTCTTTGGTTTGGCCTTTAGAAATTTTCTCTGCTTTTCTCCCTTTATACCAGAAAGATTTCATGTTGAAGCTTTTCTTTTATCCTGCAGCAATACTCTATAGACAGTAGATATTTAATAAACTAAATTATTACTTCTTATGCACTGTCTACATGGGTGCTTTTTAACTCGTTTGCTGCACTCTGTGAGTCTGTATGATAGTCAGATATTTACTGGGCATACTTTTTAATGCCATTGAAATTAAGTTGTTCAAGTGATAAAAGAGAGAACTGTCTTCAGACAAGCACAGAATCCATAGACAGAGAGTGAGTTAGGCATGTGTTTTCAAGATTTGCACAATCCTCCTCTCCATTGTGTAAGTGCTGATTACAGGGAGCTCTGGCTCTCAAATAGAAGCAATTACAGCCCTCCCCATCTGCAAGGAGCACTTGCAAGATTGTCATTCACAAAGGCCAAAAAGTCATGGCATGTTTGGTATCCCATTATAAGATAAAATTATTTATTTCATTAATGATTCATTCCCCCTACCCTATTCATAAAGAAAAAGTACAGCAATGAACAACTTCAGGACAGTGAGCAGCAGGGGAGTGGCCATCTCAGTTACTGAACTGGGAGAGGGAACAAGCCCTGAGTTCTGCCTTTCTGGGCCATAAATGTTCATAAGTCTCAAACTGATGCAATATATATATATCTAGAGAATTGATAAGGAATGATAACATATCTCAAAAAATGATTACTTTGTAAAAAGAATCAGGGTCTCATGTTATTGGAGGGCTCCCTGAATAGCTGAAGTGTCCTTCCACAATCAGCCAGGTGTGGATGTGTAAATACCAGAATCTCTGTCCACCTCTGTTTTCAGTTGATTTGCAGAGACACTCTGGTTCCTAATTATGTCTGGTGATTCATCTGCTCCATCAGCCCCAGGAAGGAACATTTTCTGGTTCTCAGGCTGGGGTCTGTGCCCTGACAAAGCTCTCATTGTACAAGGGGTGAGACCCAACCTGCACCACCCCCTTCACTCTGCACTCAGCTGGGACAGGGAGCTGTGTGGGCACCACCCCTCCCCAGCCCTTCAACCTAAATGAAAAAACCCAGCCTACATTGCATTGCTGAGCACTTCATTACTGCCTAGAAATAGCATAGCCTCTAAACAACACATTAATTATCAGCTTGTCTCATTAGTTAATCCCATTAGACTGATATATGCAGGCATTTTATCAGTAGAATTGAAAGTAAATTCCTAGGAACATCACTTTTCTGGTTACATTTCCTGTTGTACAGTAGATCAAGAGATAAACTGAAAACACTCTTGCTTTGGTGTAGGGCAAACTTGGTGTCATTTCTTGTGTTCAGATCAAAGGGCATCTGGTGATGTTCAGGGTAGGATAAATGAAGTGTGTGAGATGATAGCACACAGAGCATGTTCTACTTCTACAACCAATTTGCATTACCAGTGTTCCTGGGAAGCCTTGCACGAACCAGGAATGCAAAATGCCAGGCACTGCACAAGAATCATGTCAAGATACTTGCAGCTAATCTTAAATTAGAGCAAGAACAGAACAACAAAGTGAGCAATTCTTCCCTCTGGAGTTTGCATTAGCTCTGAGATCCCCACCTGAGACACGACGGCACTCCATGGGGCTCAGATGCTGTGACTGCCACAGAAGTATCACTTTACTAACCCTGGCATTGCCACATCAATTCACCACCTGCCTAAAGGGAAAAGACTTTAAAATATCTACTTCAAATAAATTCCAAGTAGATTTAATTATCAGTTATTAATCTCCAAACTTATCTAAGGTCTTGAAGTACTGCAACACTCCATGACAGTTTAGAAATGATAAAAGATTATAACAGGCATGTATTAATCAGAGAATGAAACTCTTGAATTGAACTTTAACATCCGGGTCTCAAATGTGCTTGGAGTTTCCCATGAAGCTAATAAGTATGATTACAGTTGTAAAGCACCTGAACAGTGCAAGCATTTTATTACTCAGGACAGGATCAAATGCAGATATTTTATGCAGCACAAAAATGCTCAGAAGTTAATAGAGAGGGTTGTGAAATTGAGGGCCGTTTTGCATGCACCTTTTAACTCCACTTCAGAGTCATGTCCATCACCCTTACTGACAGAGGCATCACTGCAATACCCAGAGGGACATGGAGACAAAAGGGGATGATCCTGATCCTGATCCTGATCCTGATCCTGATCCTGATCCTGATCCTGATCCTGGTCCTGGTCCTGGTCCTGGTCCTGGTCCTGGTCCTGATGAGGAGCAGCTGGAAGGAGCAGGAGGGCTGGAGGCAGCAGAGCCTGACAGAGATGAACAAGCAAAGACTGAGACAGCTGGCAGCAGTCATTGCTGCCTCCCCACAGCTGCCAGGAGTTAATGGCATTCTCCAGGTAAAACCATGCTGCAGCATCCCTTAGAAGGATTTAAAGGAAGCAGACATGACAACTATTCTGATATTTTTGTCCTTTCATATTTACTGCTTCATGACATTCCTTCTGTGAAGTTTATTCTAGTTTATATCTGTGTTTTATTTATTAAATGTTAGAGCTGGTTGAATTTGTTATATTCGATGAACTGCATCTCCCTGCCCTCCATGAGTGAATAAAAACATGATGACTTATTTCCTTGCAGGAATCACAGTGAGAAACTACTTTTCCAGTAGTGAATCAGATACTGCTTGAAAATATCTTGGTGCTGCTCAGTAGAGCTCACATTCTACTGAAGCACCATGAACAAAATAAAATCTGGGAGTTTTGGTGAGTGGATGGCAGTATTTGCATGCAACCATACATCTACAACGTCAGCTGCATGTTTTTATTAGAGTTTAGTATATAAGGGTGTATCAGTGCATTCCTAAAGTGTATCCACACAGTTGGCATATTCCAGGATCTTCTGTCAGGCAGAGAGTTGCAATTTATGTTATTTGAATCCTTGAAGGGTATAAAAGATCTATTTATGTACATTCAATTCCACAGGAATAAACCAGACATGGAATAATAGGATATTTGAATATATCTGATGTCCTATATCATATTTGCTTGAATATCTTCCGAGAAGCTCAAAACTGAACATTTAGTTCAAATAATTGCATTGAAGCTACAGTTGGAGATAGCTATTTTAAAAGGATTTAACAGTAATTTAAATTTGTTACTTTTTGAAAGTAGCCTAGTAGTTGAGATAGTTTCTCTGGAGACTTGAGAATGATTATACACACTACACTTTATTTTTTTAAAATTTGTGCTATTTTGTGTTATAAAATAGAAGGAATATACACTGATTAAGTGAGTGCTTTCACTGGTCATAGCATAATTAGAGCCAGGAGTCAGAGTTAAAATTTCTGAGTGTTACAGAGAAGTAGATAACAGCTGATACTCCTACATATCCTTCAGTGAAAGCCAAGTAATTAGGATTTTTTTATTGATGCTTTTTTATTTTTTAATGCTAGGTTACCTCAGGGAAGTGAATTAACAGAACTCTTTATTTAGTTTCACAGCTTTGTTGTGCTCTTTGCACCGCCCCAATCCCTGCTGAGCCAATAATGCCAGCCTTGGTTTGTTTGTTCACCTCTCCTCTGGCGGATGTACATCCTCTGCTAAGCCACTCCTAGTCCTACAACTTGAGCCCAGCTTGCTCTCACCTCTTCTCTCCTTCCTACACATCACCTGCAAAACATTCCTGAGCTTGTGTTCCTGTGCTGAGCATCACAAGAATGCCCTCAGCTCTTCCCAGGGCAGCTGCAGCCTCACTGCAGGTGATCCTTGCTCCTGCCTTCATCAGGCTCTTGCTCTTCCTGCTGGGCCTGAAATGGGATTTTTAGCTCTTCTCTGAGGCCCTGTAATTTGTCTGTGCCATGAGACACCTGTTCACTGCCAGGTGCCATAAATAAACACCAATGCTTGCAGTGAGCTCTAATGGAGTATTTTAGCTGAAAAGTCTCTGAGCCTCCAAGAGAAGTGCTGTAAGGAGTTGCTGGAACTGAACCACCATCACAGAGGTAAATTTGAGCCAATTGGTGACTGTGAATTTTTGAAAATCATTGGATTTTCAAAATCTTGTGTGTTCTTCTGAACTTGGTGATGGTCTCTAGCTGACAAGTTGGAAAAACTTGGATGAGCACCTGGAAGATGGTACTGATGATACAGGTACATAAGGCAAACAGGAAAACAATCCCTAGAATTAGTGATCAAAATGAGAAAACTCAGATTGAAAATGTCTTTCTGAGGGAGTAAAAAAAGGATTAAAGGTTTGAAAAAAAGAACAGATCCTGTTGTTTTGGTCTCCTTTTTGTAACCAAGCAATAAGCTATATGTATGTGTTTGGTTATAGAGGTACAGGCATGAATATGAGACAAGGTGAAGTTGTGCGGGTTTTTTGGAAGTTCATTCTGAAAAGTCTCTCAATTTCTTGATATTTGCTACTGCATTTAGCTTAGTAATGTCTCCCAGGTAAAGTATGTGTGGTGGTAGAAAGCAGCAGATTTTTTCAATGAGCATCCCAACCATCACTGTTAATCCTCAGCCACTTTCTCATGAGGAGCAAGTTCACACTACCACCTAGTGCAATTCCTGTTCCAGTGCAGCAGCATTATTCTGTCTGCTGCCTTTCTTATTTATAGACTCTTGTGAATAATTAATCTATCTGGGGGATTTATTGACTGTAACATTAACTTTATTTTAATGAAAGAAACAGACACAGAACACATTGAATTTTCTTCCTGTAAGTTCTCTGTAAATAGTACCCTGACTTCCATGCTTTATCTGCCTATTTTCTCTCATGTATATAGCAATTTTAAGACAGTAATCATTCTGTACCACAACAGTACACGCCTACACCCCTGCTGAATTATGCAGCTGTGGGTTTATATGAATGAACAGGGGTTGCTTTGTACAAATACCCTGTTAATATTTGAAGTGTGATTTGGAAAAGGAGGGTAGATTGCCTTGATCTCATGTGCTATGGTATGTAAACCTCCAGTAAATCTCTAAGTTCACAAGAATTAGCATTCTGGTTTTAAAAAAGAACAATATAGATTACGCAGCTAATGTTGCTAATTCCTAGTGTGTACCTATTACTTTGGTGCTATTCTACTTCTTTCATGAAATATATAATTTTAAAAGCTATGTCCAATGGAAATTCTCAAATGATAAAGGAATTATTTAAATGAAATTCTTAAGGGCAAAAAATAATGTTGCTCCTTGCTATGGCAATGTAATAATACATAAAATAATAATAATGTAAAAAGAACAGACAAGCCTATTGTCCATTTACAAGGGACTTTGGTGTTTGAGTTTTCTTTATATTGGAATCCTCATTTGTCTCAATGAATTATTTTGTATCACAATTGGATATGATTACTTTTTAAAAAGAAGCTATACAAATTAATATTTTATTTTTATGTTTAATTCCCCAGTATTACTTAATGCTTTATCAGTAGGAAAAATATAGAGAATATAAGAGAAATTAAATATAGAGAATTAGTGTTCAGCAGAACTTTTGGAAAAACGCTTTCTTTAATACTAGCTATATTTGTCCTTGCTCAGAAATATAGAATATATATTTATTTCATATAAAGAATTAAAACAAATCTGTTCACAGTAAGTTCTGGACTAACTAAACTCTAAGGGAGCTACATACACTTTAATTCAATAAGCAAGTCTTTTTTTCATACCTCCCTCTTTTGTATCCCTTTCATTTGAAAGTCAGATCTATGGAGACCAGAAGCATCAATCTCCCCATAAGCACATAAATAGCTGAGGAAATTCACTAATCTGGAATTCCAGTGTGATTTGGGCAAAGGGATCTTACCTCCATGCAAAGCTAAATGTTCAAAGCTTAGGCCACAGGCTTAAAGGGACAAATTGCTACTTGATGGATAATTCCTTGGGTTTTAGCATGACTGGAAGGGGCTCAAATATGAGCAGAATGTAATCAGTTTATTTAATAATTTTAAGCTGTAGTATTGCAAGTATATCACTAGAAGCTGTATCGACCATTTCTGACAGAGTGAATGTTTCTAAGGGAAACATCAGCTGTGGTTTGCCCACCACGCCAGCAGTGGCTCTTTCTGTAATGTGCTATCTCTGATTTTGTTTTCCCTATCATGCTTCCATGGCAAGCAGGTGTGCCAGGGCTTAACCATGGGGGCTTTAAAGGAGTGACAGTTTGTGATTGATGGCCATAGAGCTCAGGTGAATTTTCTTTGAGCTGTTGGGCCATGCTCCCAAACAAGTTTCAAGTGGACTCCTCAGAGAGATTTGTGTTACAGCTAATTAGAAGAATGCAAAAAGGGCAAAGAGCTTCAGTATATTTTTCCTTTCTTGTGTTTGGAACAAAATGTGCTAATGCATAAATTCTACTGAATTCATTGATATGTAAGGAGGAAGTTTAGCATCTGCTTGGGATGATTTCTCTTAAATGATCAAATCTGGATTATTCATACCTGAAAGTCCGTAAAGAAAACACATTTGGCTGAGGCACTTCATGTACACCAACAGCATTTGAGATGAATTTTGGAGTGCTGAGGAACTTGGAGAGGCATGAATAACTTATGAGCATTTAAAAAGGACTTGTAGATAACCTGATATGATCCAGCTGAAATAGTGGAGAAGGGCAGAGGACTTTGGTGACAAAGATTTGAACTGTAGGAATACAATTTATAGGCTTGATTTAGGTCTTTGAGAGATTACAGATGTAATCGTACATGCTGATATTGTATGCTTTAACTGCTAGAGGACATTGAGCAAGCACAATATGCTGCTGTTCATTTAAAATAGCTGCCACTGTAGCACCTACAGTCTGAAACTGATGGGTTAGAAAAATAATGCCAGTGAGAAATAATCCTTCAGTGAGGCTGTTTAAAACTGTGTCTTCCAAAGATAAATGCTCAAAGGAAAGTGATGCTAGTTTTATGCATAACCTGATTTAGATCTAAAATCACCACAGATAAAATATGCAGATGACACAGAGGTTGACAGCATGACAAATATTGATGCTGAAGTTGCACAGAGTAACATGGATAGTTTGGTAAAGAGAATGAACCCATGCAATTAACTCTCTTTTTATGTATTCATGTACTGAATTGAATGTCTGAAAAATAATCAAATTTATAACTATGGAGGGGAGGATGGTATCCTTGAAAACAGCAACTTTGAAAAGTTCTTATAAATCATCTTGAACAACTGAGTCAACACACACTTCTAATGTGATGTGTGAGGCAAACAGGATTAACGTGAATTTGTAAATCTATTCAGGAAGGCAGTGTGTAGGAGTAGGGAGGTAATTTTTTGTTTATATAAGCCCTGATGAAGCCAGTACTAGAATATTGCTTACAAGTCAGGTGTCAAGTGTTTCTGACAGTGGAAGAAATGGAGAAGGTGTAAAAAGAAAGCCACAAAGATTATCTGAATGCTGGGGGAGAAAAGCCTTACTGTGAAGGACAGGATGAATGCAATTTGTTAAGCACATCAAAAAGGACTCTGAAAAGATAAGTCTTGATTGTAGCACAGAAGTAGTAACACATGGAAAATATATTAAAAGGCTCTTTTATGTCAAAGAAGAAAATATAAGGAAAAGCAAGGGTGAGAAGCTCCAGCAAACACATTCAAACTCTCAGTTAGATGAAGATCAAGATGCCAATTAGTCAGCAGAACAGGCCTGATACTTCCCCACTCTTGGAATCTTCAAGCTGAAGCTGTTTCTTTCCAAAGGATGGAGGGCTGCCTCACTAGGCTGATGATTGGTCTTGGACTCAATGTGTGATGCCTCCTCCCTGCACACAATATAGCTCAGAATACTCCCACCCTGCATGGTATTTATTTTTGCACAGAAACAGAATGGCCTTAGGAGTAATAAACACAAATATTTTAATGGTAATGTGTCCAACATCATTATGTACAAAACTGAAGAAAAAGGAAGCATTGAGCAGTAGCAAAAGTTGTTTTCTGATTATGATTATGAAATAAAAATTGTCGTACAAGAGGGAACTTTTTTTATTAACATGATAAACCCACTAGATGGCACTGAAGCATCCCTTTACAATTCTCACTTTGACCAATAGCCTCATTAGCCAACTATTTTAATCACTGCTAAAAGGAATTTATGAACCACGGTATGAAGAATCTAAGAGCCATAAAATTCTGATATTACATGAAAGGAGTTTTCTTTTTTTCTCTTTACTGTATATAATATACTGTTCACTGTTTATTTTGTGATTATCTGCATTATCTTTATGCACTTAAATGTTTGGAGGCTTTGTTTAAGGGAGCTTAATCTATACCAAATTGTATTAAATCCTCCTTAGAACATGGATTTCTGGCTAGGCATTGTTGTCTTCCTGCTAGAGTAAATTTAGTTGAATTAATAAGAGCAATTCTCTATTTGAAAGTGAAATAGAGGCTATGGGTTCTTTTCACTAGGACATGGCATCAAAACTGCCTCAAATTCTATTAATGCACAATAACAGGAATTACTGTTCCAGTAAGACACAAGAAATATGCTGTGTACTCATAAAAACTCTTTTCTGGGATTTCATCTATATAATAAATTATTTACAGGTAAAATTGATCACTTTGAAGCTGTTTCTTCCAAACAAATAGATGTTGCCTTTAAGTACTCAAGGCATTAAGTGGGAAGAAAGAAATCAGCTCTTATTTCACATTTTCCCAGAAATTTTTAAGATCTCCAGCTATTCAGGGTGACTGGCTTGTGGGAATGACAACAGGAATGGTAAAACGGATAAAATAAGGGAATTAATATTTAGGTCTGGTTGAAGAAATTTAGAGGATATATAGCATAATGTTTTAAAATTCAAAGTGATAGAGTATTATGCTCTCTGATAAAATTTTAGTCAAAATTTAGAAGAAATATGAACCTTCTGCTGATGGCAGTCTCATGCTGAAAAGACATTCAAGCCCTACAAATATCAGTGGTGTGACTCGAGGTGACTGTAAATGTCTGGATGTGCCTTGAGTTTGGCCCTTCAGAGAATGGGAGCTGGCATGTCCCCTCCTTGGAACTCAGAGTCTCTAAGTGTTTGTGACAGTTTGGGCTTTAGGAGCTTTACTTGTGAGCCAGGTGAAAACTGTCCTTCTGCAGAAGCAGGTATTAGTAAATATAATTGTTTTTCAGCCCAGAATACAGATGCTTTGCTACTAACAAAGGGCTACTAACAGCAGCCTGGTATAGAATATTAAAAAATGCATCTAGAATCTTGATCAACTCAGCCCCAAAAATTCACAAACTGAACAAGAAAATAATTGCAGAAGCCATTTGGATGGGGGGGCTGACAAATCCTAAGCAGAAACATAAGAATGATGGGAATTTGGAAGGTGGGGCTGTCACTACAATATGTAAGCAGTACACATCAGCTGCAATCAATAAAAGAAGCAGAGCTACTACTTGCTTAAATACTCCATTGACAAGCAAGAGGTAGGTCATTGGGCATTGGATCTGTTGATCTGTCTGATTCAATCATTGATCTGTTACCCAGTTACTCCACTGTAGTGCCACATTTAACTTGACAGAACTGGAACTATTTTGCTGGTCCTCTTTAGCCAGTATTTGTTTATTGCATGGTCATCCTTGAAAATGGGTGTGTAGCATAGCTGCTAAGCCTGCTATCTTTTTCATGGAAACCACTTGGAGATTTTTTTTATGAGGCCCGTGTCTCTTTCTCCAGCTCAGTCAGTGGTGAAATCCTTTTTTGGGTTACAAAGCACTATCAAACAGAAAATTACTTGTGTAAGCCAGCTGACTCGCTCTGCACCTGAGCTGAGCTGGGATGAGGTTAAACATGGAGCAGCATGACAATATAGAGAGATACCCACAGTTTCATCCAAAATCACTCAGGTGGATGCTGTGATATCAGAGCAGAAAGCACCTGAACAGGTCCACACAGATCTTGGTGTTTAATTTTTTTAGATTAGTCAACTGCAAAACTGTCAAGCTCAAAGCAGGCAACCAGCCCTGTAGCTGGAGACTGTCAGCTCCCTCTGTGACTGAGGACCCCATAAGCTGGGTCAGCTGAAGAAGAATATGGGGCCTCAGTTGATGTATTTTTCCCCTTGTCATACAAAAAAAAAATTCTCATTAACTCATTCTGTCATTCAGTTACAGATACTCTTTTTTATGAGTTTTTTTCCTTGCCGTTCTTCATTTTATGACATTAATTTGGCTCTATCAGGAGCTCAATCATATTAATGTCAACCAATTAGAGATAATTTGTGTGGGCACTGTTGCATTAGCTAACTGTAATTTCATTCTGTGGTCAGGTATTGTAGTGGTTTTCTTGTTAGTCTTTGAAATGTTCATAATAATGAATAAAGTAACATGAAAATGTAATAGCTTAAATCATTCTTCAATAAGATACAAAATAATTGCATTTTAATTCCTTTTATTTGCCTGGGTTTTTTTCCCCCCTTGTTGTAGGTGTTCCTTGCTTCACCTCTGGAGAAATAACATTAGGTCATGGGGGCAGCTTTTACACAGTTAAGCCATATGGTTTGTGTTCTGAGTCCTGGCTCTGGGAGTGCAGGTTCTTGGGTCTTCTGCTCCTCAGTGGGGTCTCTGACCACGACTTTGTCATTGTGCAACTCAGTTTCTTTGGCTCCTGAATTGTCCTTGCTATACTTCAAAGTCTTAAAGCTGTGATCTTGTAAATTTAGGGTTCAACAGATGCCTCTTTAGGGCCCTGTGTTTGGTCCTTACTCATCCTGGCTGGAAAGCTCTTTTGCAAAGTCCCATGATTTTTCCCCAGCTGTCTCCTGTCCATGGCCTGGCCTGATGATTATCCTGCTCTGTTTTTTCAAATGGATCCTGGCTTTTCCTTTGCAGAACCTGTTTGGATTAGGCTGGGAAGGCCTTGCACAAAGCATGGCTGGGAGCTGTGATTTGGTGACAAAACCAGGCTGGCCAGCTGTGTCTCAGGTACACAGGAGCACAGCAGAGCTGAAACTGCACTTAAAACACTTTTTGTGGAGGAGGTAGGACTTGATGCTTGTCAGAGCTTTTAATAAGTAAATAAAGTATTTCTCTGTCTCTCTTCACAAATGAGAGACTGTTTATCTGTTGATTCTAAGAAGCAACTGTTCCCAGGTCCAACACAGAAGCATAGCTAGTTTTCCCAAAGCCTTTTTTTCCACCTCTGGAATAATAATAAATAAAAATACATTTTGCTTGTACTATCTTCCTCTTTCTCATTAACTTTTCCAAGTATTTCTTTATCTGCAATTCATCTTCTTTTTGGTTATAAAAAGGAACAACTACATCCATATAATATGCAACCTGCACTTAAAAAGTTATTTTTATTATGTCATCTCTGAAAGAATTCACTTATTCATAATAAGTCTGTGTGTTTTCATGGCAACCCAGCAATTCTTTTCTTTCTTTTTTTTTGGTATTTATTAAGCATAACAAAAGATTTAGTTCTTTTGCGTTCATGATTTAAAAGATTACTCATACTCAGTTTTACAATTAAAAAAAATCCACAGAACGCAAATTTTTACTTATTTTTTATTTTGAGTCTTAAAAACAGAAGTACTGAGTTTGTCCAAAATTACATTACTTCTAAGACAGTGGTGACAAATGTATTTTTATACTTGGAAAAATTAGTATGCCTTACATTCACCTTGCAACGACTGGGTAAGTCTGGCATACTTTTTTCCAGAGCTGTTGAGGGATTTGTTTAGCCCAATAGGATTTGTATTGATTTCTGTTTCACTTTTCTTTTTTTTTTTTGGTGATCTTTATTCTTGGGTTTTTTTCTTATATTGATTCTGAAAGCTTTAGCCATTTGGGTTATTACAAATGTTGCTATATTTATGCTGTAATCCTACTACAATAATCAAGAAGTCTGACTTTCACAGACTTTCATGCACACACTTTCAGCTGGTTTGCTGGAATCTGAAGTCTCTCCAAAAAGCTTACCATATTTTTTTCCAGATTATTTTTTAGGTGATACAGGGACATTAGTCTACAGTATAAATTGGTAGTTATTGGATACCATTGCTCATTCCACAAAATTGCAAATATACATTTGAGGTAAGCCAGGAAGTTCTGTTTCATGTCCTATCTGAATATTTAATCTATATGGACCAAAGAGCTGTGTATGAGACCATTTCAAAAGAAATTCAAGGCTTTTCATAAATAAAAGCAACTATAAGTAGACAAGCACAAAGTTTAAAAAGAAGGTTTTCCTGGTTAACTGCCAAATACACTTAACATAAGCAAGTTTTTTTAGATGAAGAAATAATGATCAAGATAAACTCAGCCATTCTAGCAAATCCCAGATTTATGTTTCATCAATTAAACTCAGAACTAGCACTGCTTTAGCTGTCTGCAGATGTTTTGATATTATTTTGGATTTGATGAAAACCTACAAGCAGCAGTTGCCTAACTTTGGAAGTCAGAAGTCTGCAGGACTAAGTTGTTTAAAATCAAGCAATCCTAAGAGCTTCTTTCTTAGGGAAGAGACAAAAAAAAGTCTTATAGGGATGTCAGCTTCAACAGTACTGGTTATTAAGAATGATAATTCCAACCACTTGGAATTATGCTAGCTAACCCAGTGGATCAGAGGGCTCTTTGATACCAGTGCTGCAGATCAAACCTTGCCAAACTTCAAACTGCAGCTATATCTCAAGAGGAAAAGCTTTCTCCATCTAAGGCAGAATTTGGTCAGCTTCCAAAAGTGATTTATTCCTCCCTTCTTAATAAAACATCTTTTGCAGTTTTATGTGTGACAGACACTCGCTGTAGCTTGGAGGGGTCAGGGTGTAGAAAAACCAGCAAAGAGCAATTATCCATCCCATACCCAGGTGGGAAGCATTGAGAAATACTTGCACATGCAGTGGGATGTGATGAGCCCATGGCCACAGAGAGGACTGAGGCTGAGCAGAGTGAATGCTCTTACATGGTTTTACTGTAAGCACCTGAGTGAAAAAGTCAGTTCCCAGTGTGGGGCTGGGAACTGCTGTTACATTATACATCCTACGTGCTGGAGTGAATATTCTGATTCCACCCAAATTCTGCACCAATTCTCTAGGAATGTGGCCTTTTCATTTAGAATAAGGATTTATCTGCTCTCAGGTGCTGAAATTAAGCACCCAGTATTTTGTGGGTTGTGGGAGGGGGAGAAAATTTTTTTTTTGTGTTATCAGAAGGCAAGTGCCAAGTAATGGACTGTCTTACCACCATTGGAGGCACCTAGAGCTCAGTAGGTCTGCAAACCTTTCTGGACTGTCAAGCTGTGTTGCTGGAGCTGAGCTGTTTCAGGGAGTTCATTACAGAATTACGTTGTTGAGGAATAAATGAAATAGTCACAGCACCTGTTAAGAGTTATTGATGGTAATAGCAGTCTTCCTCTCAAATAAGACCATGTCGCAAACTTTAAAAATAGGAGACCATTCATGTGAAAAATAGTACCTAAAGAATAGAGCTAGTCATGTAGGAACTGAGCTTTAGGTGTAGTTTACCAGGTACTGTGATCCATGGGCCACAAAGAGGAACCTATGGAGGGACAGCTATTGAATAAAACACAAACCTTCCCTCACTTTTAAGTGAATCAAATTTTATTTTAATGAAAAGTAAAGGCAGATACAAAGTGTGAATTAATCAAACAGAAAATAGAAGCAAATCTGATAGAACCTGAGTAAAACAATTAAAAATTCTCAGACTTGCTTCTGTGACACTCCATATTATATGCCACATATAATTCATTTCTCTGAAGACTTCTTTTGTGATAAATTCTGGAAAAGAAAAAGAATGGAATTGTAGAAAATTAAATATTTTGAGTATAGCATTTTTTTACAGAGAAATTTTTAAACATTGGGACATTTTATTTTGCTTTCTGAAAAAAATAATGAAAAAAACCCCAAAGTACAAGTAAGTTATATTACTTCAACAGAAACTTGAAACTGATTATAAGAGTGAGTAATGCAAATTTCTCAGGACTGTCGTTCTGCTTGATGGTAGTGGCAGCTGTGTCTTTGAACACCTCAGTCAGGGGCTCTAAAATGAACCTTTAAAACTTTGTTTCTCAAAAGGGACTTCAAAATATTTTTCTCTTTGTATTGTGACACAGACTGACAATCAAGAAATTTGAATTTAGGATTGGCATTCAGAGAAAAACATGTTTTAGTAAGTTTTTGTAAGGAATTTGTGAGTGGACAAAATAAAATACTCGTTGAAAGGATGTTATTATCATCTTATTTCTCCATACTCCCATCTTCCATTTAACTGGCAGCTGGAGATAAAGGTTAATTTAGCTCCTAAATGCATAATCTTCTGCAGCTTTCAATAAAGTAACAATTTATGTAAGTCCCCCATAGTACATCTTTCTTGTGCTAAAAGCATATCTTTAAATTCTTCTTTGTGCTTTCCTTTTCTATAGAAGTTATATTCCTGGACATTTGGAAATAAGCTGAAACAAATGAATATTGGAGCATGTCTGCATCAAGAGGATATCTAGGCATGTGCATAGCATAAAAAAACTGCTTATCTAAAACCACTGCCAATCATCCTAAAGGACATCTTTAAAACTAAAATTATCAAACACTTAAAATATATAATGAAAATGACATACCATTTGCAGAATTTCAATTTTTGCTTGAAGAGTCTCACAGACACTTTCCCAACTATCATCTTTGCATTTTTCCAACTCTTTCTTAAGTCTGTGTCCAAAAGCAAATAAATTTTCAGGTCAGAGAACTGTTGCTGGGTAACTTATTTTTCAACTTTGGTCCCAATTCTCAATTTGACTTGTGTGAGAAAAGCCTCATTGATCTATTTCCCTGGTCAGGATTTAAGTTTGCTAGTTAGACAGATTTCTGGACTGTGTTGTTTCCATAAAATGTGAAAGATATATGGCCTCACTAGTCATCACATTCCTTATTTAAACACATGAATTGCAATGGTGATACTTAGAAAGTACCACATGTTGCTGTTCTTATCTCACCTGGGTATCTTCTTGTAGCCTCTGCTGTGGATAGAATTTTGGGTTAGATGGGTGCTGTGCTGCACCTGTGCTAGAATTGCTCCACACCCCTCCAGAAACTCCACAGCTTTTGTTCCTCTTCTCTCCCCCCTGCTCCCACTATTCCTCAGCACTTACTGTTTCCCAGTACTCTCAGCCAGGAGTTCTCCAACTTTTCTACAGTAAGGATTACTTTTAATATAGATATTTCTCCATTTAAAAGATAGTTTAGTCCTGCTAAAAGGAGATACCTCAGCTCTGCACATCAATGACTGTAGTGGTTTAAATTAATACTTGGTAGGCCCAGAGAAATCTCTGGCAGAGCTTTCAGTAGTCTGATAAATGCAAGGTGATGAGATTATACTGGGTCTTTTCATGGCTGTCAGAAGAAAAGCATAATGACAAAGATAAAGTTGTTTACCTTTAATACAGTTTCAGGAAACAGTCTGAATGTTCTGGAACATACAAACAGACTGAAAATATTCTGCTTGTCATGAAATAGACAAACCAATGCATTAGAGCAGGACCTTGTTTCTTCTGAAGTTGAAACAGAAGGTAGCAACTATTTTTGCTTTTATATACTATAATAGACAATAAATTATTTGACCTTGCTATAGAGATGTACCTCTTTAGCTGTCCCTAGTGCAAAGAGAGTTGGTTTTCTACACAAAAATGGCTTTATTAAAAGGTGTATATTTAAATAGAGGAATAGCTTAGTCAATGCCCAGCTTTAGAATAACAGACTAAGACTGGACTGGAAGTTAATTTTGCTGTTCCTGTGGAAGATGCAAATATCTTACCATCAATATGGAAAAAGCATGAGCTCTGTGTCCTTGCATTATAAAGGAGTAAATGTCTCTTCTTTCAGAAATATTTCTTATAACACTTACAGGAATCGAACAGGGAATTTTAAACTTGCTTCAAGAAATTAAATTTTCAGTTTACTGAAAACACTGTTAGTTTTCAGTTCATTTCATTGAGAGAAGTTCACTTCAAGGTCTAGGATCAGCTTGTGATCTTGATTAAATCTGCTTAACTTCATTGCCTTGTCTCTGCATTTTTTTCTCTCTGTGTTCTCTGCTGGTGTGATATTAGAACCCTAATTTGCTTGGGACAAACAAAAGCCCTACTTAGTTTAATTTACTTTAGGAAAAGACAGAGTGTCCTGGTCTCAGAGAAAATGCTGTCCCATTGTGTGTCACACTGTAAAACTGATGCACAGCCTGTTTGTCACTTGTTAGCTAGGAATGATTCCAGTCCATGCTAGGTCCACATTAGGGATAGAACGAGCAGAAGATCAGCAGTAGGAGTTGCTTATTTGTGTCTTGGGATTGTGAATTAATTTCTGTTGATGATGTGCTTTGAAAGTAACATTTTGTGTCTCGAATTAAAATTTTATTTCAAATATTTTATAAGACTTTTAACACTAGTGACAGCACAATTCCTTACATAGCATCGGGTAGTGGTGGTACAAGACATTCATTCAAATGTGGTGTTTAATTCTTACATTAATCAATTGATTCTGCTTTCAGGTCTTCCTTCTTTCTTATTTAGAAGCTAGATAATTACAGTATGTGCCAGGAATAATATACTCACAAAATTAGAGCTGTCTGTTAGGTTACAGTCTACAAAATTAATGCATTGGAGACGCCTGAGTTACTGAATAAATGATGAAGTTTTACCAGAAGGAATGTGAGACAATGGAACTATTAAAAAAAATGTTTAACCTGAAAGCAGATTCATTTTTTCATTTTACATTTAAGATAAGCAGGATATTCATATTCATCTTTCCATTATCAGATTGAATGTGCAAACCAATTATTCATGAAACTATACTGTCTCGATGGAAGGCAGGTTTTCTGTCACCTTTGAAAATGGAAAAAGATGTAACTTGTGCTAGAACAAGGATTAATTTGACAATTATACCCTTTTTATGACTATGAAAAAAGGCAGATCTTTTGGGAAAAATAATCTGAAAAATCACATTAGCATTTGGCTCCCCATATCCTTTGGTTTTGGTTTATTTTTAGCATTTTGTTCTCCTTGCTGACAATAAAATATAGCTTTAAAATAAGTCATTGCACTGGACTAACAGTGTCTTGGCAAGTCACAGTGTCACAGGCTGTAATGAACAGCTGGAGCTGAAATGCCACATTTGCAATAGCTAAACCTAGCCTTAAATCAAGTAGGTGGGAAAACAACATCAGCATTTTTTGGATGCTAGCTTGTCCTAGACCGAGCTCTGCTATCAATGGCCCATTTTCCATTAGTCGTGAATGCTAGAAGTGACAGAGATGAAGAAGGAGGAGATCACTGAAGATGATCGATTTTGCAGCTCTGAAATGAGCCCAGCTATTAAATGTCATTGGCATTTGTGGTTGATACACATTCTTCTTGAATTTCAGCTCTATATGCATGTGGCAAAGAGGAAAAATAATTTGAAATCAATACATGCTGGTATTATAAATTGAACTATGAAGAAAATAATGTTATTGTCAAACAGGTCTCTCTACAAATCATCTACAGATTCAAATTACTGGATCAAGACTTTAGTCTCCAAAACTTGCATTCCAAGAATAATTTTCTGTAAAGAGGTCTTAAAGGAGAAATAATTTCTGTAGAAAGTAGAGCTAATATGTGATTTATTATTTTTTTTTGTGGGGCTGAAAGACCCTACCTAATTGTTGTTGGAATTGCAGGAGGAACAGACTATCTCTTAGTTATGTTTAGCTGACACAAGTACAAATGTTTTCCATATTCTCCTTTTTGTCTTTGCCTTGTTTATGTCCACCATTTTATTTTTTAATCATAAATTGGAGGGAAAACATTGTGGTGTGTTATAAAACAGAATTGCTTGACACTGATATACAGAGCATAGAATCCATGGTACAAAATTAAGTTCTTTAAGAAGCTATATATAACTTGAGAGTGCATATTGTGATTTTCTGGGATTTCATTGTGAACATCAGGAGATACATTTATCAACGTTTTAAGATTTTATTGGGACTGAAGAAAAGTATTGAAGACTTAAGTTTATTGTCTCAAGCTTAAGTAGAGGCAAGACATTGAGGTAATTCTGTCAGTTCAAGACTGGGTTTAAATACTGTGTATGTTTCTACAGTGAGAGCAAGATTTGGCTGGTATTTACAATTTGCTGACACTACTAAACAGAATATGCTATTTATACAGTTGGAGAAGTCAATAAATTTCAGACTATTATCAATTGATTGAGGAAGAGAAAAAACAAATCCTAAATGGAATACAGCATCCCAAAATATTAAGTCAAGTACATGAGTTACACAATTAAATATAAAAGTCTGTGCTTGATGGAGCAGAAGGATAATAAAATTAAGCAAGTGATCTAATAGTAATAATAAAGTCTAGCAGGAAGGTGAAACATGAACACAAAGAAAGTACTAGACAAGATAACAATGGAAATCAAATGCAAATGAAAAGAAATTTATCTATTTTAAGTAAAATAAGAATTTTTCTGCTTTTGCTGTCCTGGATAAAATGTTAAGTGTAAAATACATAGTTACCAATTATTAAAGCTTGCATTTTGTGAATGCTGTCAGGCAACTATTGATAAGAGTAGTCAGAGGTCTTGAAAAGTGTGGTGGTATTTTCTGAATACATAAACCATCACAAGACATATTTAAGGAATATATAATAATAGGTGAATAAACATGGAAAGGTTAAGGCACACTAAATTAAATTGCACATCTAGGATGAGATTTGCTTTTGTGCAGACAGCAAACCAAAGTTGTGTGGATTATTTTTCATTGGAACTGTAAGAATGAGCTACACAGGAAAGAAATACACTAGCATGTATGTGAGATGTGAAATGAAATGTGTTTCTAAGGGTCAATAAGATTTTTATTGAAAAGCAGGGAAAGTAAATAGGGGTTCAATGGTTCTTCTAGTTCAATTTTCTTGATTTTTCTGCTGGACAAAGAAAATTAGATTTTAATGTGAGTATATTAATACGGCTACTTTATTGCTGAAGTTAATGTCTCTGTTATGTACTGCTTTCTTCATGTGTATAAAAGACTCAGAGGTAAAAGGGATTTAGAATTGTCCTTGTTTCATTCTGCTTTATGGGCTGTCCATGCTCTGCTCATCTTCCAGGTTGAATGAATCTTTCTTGACAAGTAGGTGAGAGATGTGTACAAAGTATCATTACACCCTCCTGGTATTTTTTTGGAAATAACTCTTTCTTTTATCTCGTGCACAGCTATATTTTCTTTTGATGTTTATAGCTGTATTTTGCACACACAGTATGCTCAGACCTCTCTGCTTTCAACTACCTGTTATAGAAGTCCCTAATTGTGTACAAGTAGATAAACTTACACTCTATACAATCATATTCCTCCTTTTTTTAGTGACTCTTCTGCAAGGTGTAGAGTTTAATTGAGATAGTGTTGTCTTGAAACACTTTCTATTCTAAAGACATTAATTAAAACATTAAGCAAGACCAACTGTGACTGTTGTTCCCTTTGAGTTCCAGAATTTTAAATTGCAGACCTATGACTGTTGTTACTATTACTCATTTCTTTACTTAATTTTTTTAATATGTCTTCCCTAGGTTAACTAGTATTTTTCCATATGGGATAGCATCAAATACTTTATAAATGTCTAGGTGGATGGCATTGGAATTTTCTTTGTCTAATCTATCTGTTATCTTATCAAAAAAGGCATCATTAGTCAGATTTGATCTGCTTTTTGTAAATCCATTCTACAATTCATAATGGAAAGCTATTTTAACATAATTCAAGCTATAATAGTTCCACTAGGCACTGCTATTAAAAAGAAAAGCTCAAAAAATCAATGAGGAGATTGCCATTGAAAAACTCATTTTGAACCACATATATTACTCCAGAGACTGATATTTTCTGATTATAAAATTTAACATCAAATTAAATTGCAAAAAAAAATTTAACCCACCAGAAGATTGCATGGGGCTTAGGCAGTCTGTTGTTTGCATGAACAATTTGTTGAGCTCTAAAGAATATATTTCCTGTATGATTTGTATGAAAGAAATTACTTTTTCCTTCCTAATTTTGGTAATAGAGTTTCTTTTTCTGGATTATGAAGAATAAAAAGGAATACTATATTTTTAGGATTTAGACACGTATACAAAGCTGTGAACTATTTACAAAGTAAGCAGATTTCATGCATTTCATTTCTGCTACTTCTTTTCTGAAGTAGAAGAGAAATTCAGGTTTCAAAGAAGAATTTTATCCTTATTCTACCTTTTAAATAGGTTGAAAGACATCTATTTTAGGTAGAAATGCTCTGATTTTAGTCTAAATGAACTTCAACTAGAATTATTTCTAGGCTGTTTTACTTAAGGCGACACAAAAATTTAAAATTAAAATGTGAAAGGGGATAAATAATTGATAGAGTAATTACAATGAATATAACAATGAAATGCCATGGTTAGGAATTTGCTGGTATCAGTTAGTCTCTGTTTGACTCCTGCATTGTTCCACTTAAGTGATGTTACTTGCTACCTGCCAGGGAAATGGGACTCCAGAGAGCTGATGCCAAAGTTCTTTCCTGCTGTTTTGTGTTTGAGGATGGCATTGGCAGAACA
The DNA here is from genome assembly GCF_027887145.1 of Ammospiza caudacuta. Classification (NCBI taxonomy): domain Eukaryota; kingdom Metazoa; phylum Chordata; class Aves; order Passeriformes; family Passerellidae; genus Ammospiza; species Ammospiza caudacuta. Next base: position 32,082,283 of record NC_080601.1, on the reverse strand, counting down.
GATGATTAAAACAAGGCTTTTGATCTTAATTGCAGCTCTCTTTAGGGAAAAAAAAAAAAAAAAAAAAAACCAAAACCCAAAACCAAAAAAAAGAAAAAGAAAAGAAAAAGCCCTATTTTCTTAAAAATTTCTCTGAGTTATGCACTTGTATCATGAGACTTGCATTTTCCAAGGTGCCTGCTAATTACATTTGTGCTTAACATTCCAATTCTGGTTGGATTTTTTTCTGCATCCAGTGTGGATCAGGACAAGCCTCTACAGCAGCTCCAACAGCTGCTGGAATTACTGGTGTGTGCTTCTCGTGACCCTTTGCAATTCTTTGATGGATTTCAGAGAAATTTTATGAAACTGCAGACGTGGTATGGGGCATTTTTCTCAGATCAAAGATGAATTGCTGTAATTTGAATTAGCTGGCTACGCTGTTCAGCTGAAATGCAATTTACTTTTAGATATATACTTAATTGCAATGAAGATTCTTGCCTTGCCAGCTACTTTTGATATTGATTTTTAAGCTGGGACTAGGGATGTGATACAGTAACAGACTTGCAGGGTGATCTGGGAGCTACATATATCAGGTTATTGATGCTGACTGTCTCTCATGTTTGTTCTAAGGAAGCATCAAAAAAAAAAAAAAAAGGTATTTTTACCACTTCGTGTGATGTGGTTTCCAGCTCTGTAAGAAATAAAATCAGATTCTGTGCTATTTCATAGGGAAAAAAAAAGTATTTCTGACCCACATTACATGTGTCAAAATATTATCTTTATGTGTAATAAAAATGATTTTCAGTGAAAAACTAGAATTCTATTCTTGCAATAAACTCTGTATGGGGATAAAAAACCTGATCTTGTTAGGCTAAAAAGAGTTGTTTCTCAGACACAGAAGGTTCAATCACATTGATTTTAATATGACCAAAATTGACTCCTGTTAAGATACACAAGTACATGAGTGTGTCTCAAGAAGGAGAACCTCCAAGGATGAAAACTATGCAACCTCCCTAAGCAAACTGTGCCTCCTCATGATAAAAATGCTTTTCCCTCAAACTTACTCTAAATCTTCTTGTTTCAACTTCTGCTTTTTGCCTTTAGTTGTCTTAGTGTGCAGCACTGTGCAGATTCTGGCTCCATCCTCTGGATGATACAGAGGTACCAGAGAGTGATCAGATACCCTCCAGGGGACTATTTATATGCTGCACAATTTACAGTGTCTAATACTTTAAATCCCCTTTCATTCTCTTAATTCAGTAGTCCAAACCAAGAAGTGATGAGTAGGCTTTGTTAAATTAAAGAAAAAAACCTAAACAACTGCTAGAGTTGTATGAGTCTGATAAAGTTTGGGGTGGCTCTAAAGCAGTGACATAGAGAGGCAGACAAATGAGGATTGTCTGCTTGGCTCCACTGAAAAGCAGAATCTATTAGTGCTGACATGGAAATACAGCAGCACAGCTCTATTGCTTCTGGCATCTGAGTTAACTTTTTCAGGGCTATCTCTCTCTATGAAGCATTGAGCTTTTCTGATCAAAAGCAAGTGCAAGATAAAAATATGATTTAGGCAAATCTGTCTTAAACTTTTTCCAGTATCTGAAATGAAGAAAATGTTCCAATTTTAAGAAAATATGTTCGGTATATTACTAGACTTCAAGAAGGGCTTGCATTTTGTGATAGTGGTAATAGCATAGGAGCACTTTATTTTTTGCACTACATGCAATTATCAAATAATGTTAGCTTATCTCTACCATAAAAGGAGGCATTTCATGAAATAAGAAAATCTCATCATCCTTCTTGCCTTGGTTGTAAATGACACTTGCTGATTTTGCAGTTAATAGAATTTAATGTGTTTTATCCAGTTTTTCACCCAGAGAAAGCCAAAGTGTCATTCTGAAGAGCTGTGAATTAATTTTACTGCCTAGAAAGACACACATGGATTTGACTGATCCTTAGGATCTCAGTGGCAGAGCTGGGTATTAAAAGCATGATAATGCTGACTACTTCTGCACACAGGAAACCTGCTCTAGAAAATTAATTACAAAAATTTAGATATTCAGTGGCATCATGGCAGTAAACTATTCCAAGGGAAGTATGTTAGTTGGAAGGAAGCTGACAGCCTCGTGTATCACAACCCCAATATATCATGATTGAATGAATAATGTACAGGAGTGAAATATAATGTGCTGTCCTGGAGAATTGTTACTGTTATTATTATTTACACGGTGTCTTCTCTGTATATGTTGAATGCAAATTTTTTGCTACTGTATGCAGGATTGTGAGCTACTTAATTTTTATGCTGAGGGGATTTTGGCCATGTCTCAACACCATGCAAGAGGTTGAAGAGAGTTAGTAATAGGGCTGATATATCATTTTCTTTCAAAAACCAATATTCAGCAAAAAATGGGTCATTACCAAATCGTCTTTCAGAAAATTGCTCAGGGTTCTCTGCAAAGTTATAACTTTCCACTGAAAGTTTTCAGATAAAAAAAATCCCCACTACATTTATTTATTTTTGTCAAAAGCTTAGGGATATATAGGCAAAACCCTGTGATGGTAATATAAGTTGTGATTGCCTTTATTTTTGTTAGAGAATCTTGGTCTAGCTTTAGAAGGAGGAGTTCCTTTGCATTGCCTATTAATTATTTTTAAATATTCCAAGGCACTTCCTTCTGGAATATCACAAAATAGGAAAAAGGTGGTCAATTCAGTGATATGGGGCTTTCTGCATTCAGAGATTTAAAAAAAAAAAAAAAAAAGAAATTCTTTTCTGTGAAGTGAAAACCCAATGTTTCACTTAAGCAAACTGACAAGAAATGAAGTGTCACCACTCAGTTCCTGAAAAGAAAACTTCACTGTTAAGGGAGACTGTGCCAGGTCTTCCCTTCTGTCTTGGTTAAGTCTTCAAAATTTGTTTTAAACCAGCTTAATTAGAAGGCAAACTAGATAGCAGAGAACATAGAGAAAACAAATCTGCATTTATTTTCTCCAACAGAGGCCCCAGGTACCCAAGGGGGTTCCTGAGGCCAGCCCAGTCCATTGCAATGGGCTCTGCACAGCCAGAAATCAGTTTTCAGTTTGGCACTGGGCAGTTCCTCAGTGCTTTGTGCACCACCACCATTCCTGCAGGAGCTCAGCAGCTGATGCTCCACCCAGGCAGCTGCAGTTTGTTCTTGCTCTGGGTTTGACTGACACCCTGCTAACACTTGCAGCTTTGAGTTCATTGGGGTGTGGGTGTGAGGGTGAAATGCTGCAATCAGCAATAGGACTTGGGGCTGACTAATAAAAAATGAATGGTTCTGCTGATTTCAGAAGGAATGTTGTACATGGAAGGTAAAATAGTTATCAGGACTAAACTGCAGTTACACTCCTAAAATTAAATTAAGAACTAATTAATATGAGGCTTTTACCTTAAACATTCAGGATCAGTCTGAGGTTTTTCAGTGACTTGGACTTTTTCTGCTTCTAAATCTTTTGTCGTTCTTTCTGCTTCCCTGATTACTTTCTCAAGGTCTAAACATGAAATCAGAGTTACCCTATAAATATATATTAATCATCCATATTCAAAAACCTTCTACTCACTATTGTAAATTTATATTTTCTAATATTTCTTCATGAAACTTTTTGAAGGGTAAAGGCATCTATATAAAGAAAATTAATTATTTTTTTTATTATTGTAATCACATATTGCAATCTAGAAAATTTCACTCTTTTCCCAAACAATTTAGGACCATATTTACTGCTTTTCTTAGCTCTTACTGTGACACCTTACTTAGATATTGGTAAAAAAAATAGATTAAGCATTCATTTACATTATTTTAATTCAGATTTCAAAATACTCCCTATTGCTGTGATCACCCTTGACACAGAAGATTTTAAGCAATGTTTATGTTGACTTTAAGTTCTTTGAAACATTAAATTCTACATTTAAGTATATGACTTATCAGCAAAAGCAAAACTTTCTTTCATATTTACAGCTCATGATTCAGCAGATCTCTGGACCTCAGTATCAATGACATTTAAATTAAATTGCATTGAAAGCCATAATATTTGTTTTAATCATGTTTTAAAATGATGTATTACGTATTGTAAAAAGAAATTAAAATATTGTTACTACAATTCCTTTTGCTTAAGAAAATTGACAGAAAACATTTTTCAAAAGCATTTGTCAAGCCAGAAATAATTATCACAAGAAATAGTTATCAGGCACACCTTTGAGCTCACTTTGGAGAGTAAATAAATCCTGCTTTAATTCATTCTTCTGCAGCTGGAGTGCATTTAACTGAACATTTTTATGTTCCATTGACTCCATTTCTAAGAAAAAATACGTTTTAAATTAAAATGCATTGCAGTTTTAGCATTCATGATACAATCTTAAATATTCTTAACTACTTCTACCAATCTTCAGCTAGTCAAAAGAACCTTAAATATAAAACCACAATAAACTAAAATAATTCATATATAACACAGTTCACAGGAAATTATGTCATATAATGCATTCATAGCTATGAAAGAAAATTATTTTTTTAATGTTATTGAGCTGTTCAGCATATTTTATTGTCTGGGCATAAAAAGAATGTTTTGCTTTTCAGTTAATTCAGCTATAAAGAAAGGAAGATGACTGATTGAATAGGTGGAGAACAGACATCTCTCAGCAGGGCTGAAAAAAACCCTCTTCTTAGTATTTTTGGTGTTATATATATTTGAACCTTACTATTAGATAGCATCTGGAATTAATTGTGATTGTTTTTCTACCAATTGGAGGTCCTCCCATAACTTCCTTCCTTAAACTTTTCACTTCAGAGTTGTCAGTGTGCCCAGGAGTGTAGCAAGCAAAAAGACAAGTTGTGCCTCAAGAAAGGTGCAATTAAAGGATGGAACTGAGATGGCAACTGAACTTAGAGAAGAATTTTGGTCACCCTCCAGGTACTACTGATCATTTAACTGCCCAGCTCTGCCTGAATATGTAAAAAATTAAATGCTAAAAGTGGCACTTGACACCAAATGCAGACTTTTCAGTTGTAGATTAGTATCTTAGCCACAGGAAATAAGAAAGAAGGTGTTGCCAAGCGCAAGCTCCAGTGGACAGTCATTTTTCAGTATTTTTATAACAGACATGGGGAATTGAAAGTGCTGTTGCTTGGCAGATCATGAGGCTGGAATGGACTTTGAGGGGTCATCTACTGCATTCTTCTCCTGAAGGCAGGATCAGCTGTACCTCTTGTTTCTGAAAAATGCTGGTTTGACCTTTTTGTGATAACCTTTGGTAATGGGCACTCCTAATTCCTTTGGTAATGGAATCTTTTAAGGCAGAGAACTTCAGTTGTCCACCGTTCTTAGAAAGATTCTTAAGCTGTCAGACAGACTCTCCCTTATTGTGCTTTACGCTTGTTACTTTTTATTCAGTTCACTACAGGTATAGAAAATATATTTATTTCCTTTCTACAGGATGCTTATACAGTTGAAGACTGATACTCATCTTTCATCAGTCTTTTCCTTAATAGCTTAAATAGTCACAATTCTTTCATTTTCTTCCTTCTCATGTGCTCCAGAACTCTGATCATTCTCACTGATCCTATGTGGATTCTCAGCAGCTGGTCCACACTTTTTTTTTTTGAAGTTTAAGATCAAAATGAGATGCACAGCACTCCAGTTCAGAGCTTAACTGCCTCAAATAGAGTGAGGAATTATTTTCATGTGTTAGAGGTCAGGATTCTGTTTGTGTCTCAGTGTGGTGTTGGCATTCTGATGTCGTTGACTCATGTTCAGCCTGTGATCCATGACGACCCTGAATTCCTTGTGGAAGGGCTGCCCTGCAGTGTGACCCTGTGCTCTGAGAGATCCCTTACTCTGTACCTTAACTGAAAATCAAGCTACACTGTGGCAGTGAAGAACCAATCCTACAGGGCATCTGTGTATACAATTCTTTTGAAGATAAGGAAATGCTCAACCACAGGTGATTCTAATCCTAATTCCGTGGCTGTGGATGACTGTGAGCTCTGTGCTGGCTGAATTAGACACTGGGAGCTGCCCCTTTAGGTTGGCTCCTTCTCCTCACAGTCCTCACATCAGAAAGGCTGAAGAGGATAGGGAACAGAAGAGCCTTTAATTCTGCTTGGTATGTCAGACCACACTTTCAGTTCAGTGCTAAACAGCTGTATTTTATCGATTTGTGTTAATCCAAGATAAACTGGTTTTATATAAGACTTACCATTTTTCAACAGAGCTGCCTCATTCTCTAAATCATTTATTTCAGTCTTGACTTTCTTTTTAATAAGAAGATCCCTATTACTTGTTAGTCCATATTCATTGTTAAACTCTGTTATTTCTCTGGTAAAATTATCTTCCTCTTCAGTAATTTTTCTCTTTGCATCTGCCTGAGAAAAAGAAAGGGAAGGCTGAATATTCAAGTGAAAAAATGAAAGTCTTTGTTAAGTTAGACAGACTGAGACATACTGTTGTTTTTTTATCCTTAAATTTGTAGTAGGAAAGTAAATAAAATTTTAAAATGCAAAAGTAAAGAAAATATTTACTTTTTCTTATAAGAGCATGAAAATAAGCTACAGCTCTATCATTATGCCAGTTGTTTTAAACTTATGTTTTCCCTGCAAAAATGAAGTCTATTCTTGATAACAGCATTTAAAAAAAATTACTACATTATGATATAGACTTGAACCAGCAGATTTTCAGTTCAATTCATACTGAAATTCAAAAATTCTGTTTAAAGTCACTAGCATAGTATGGCAGCTCTTGTTTTCCAGCTTGTTCTTTAACTAAATAAAAGTGTTGTTTAACCCTCTGCAGAATGTAGATGCACTTTAACTCCTTTTATAACTACCAAGAATGCTATTGCTGATAGAAAATCAGAGATCAATTTTCTGGGGAAAAAATATTCAAAAGAGTAAGGTTATATTAAATTTCTTCTAAGAAGTCTTAATTGATGACTAAATTAAATAGAATTAAATTACCCCTATTTAGTACAGGAAAAAAGAAAAGCTAACTTATATATCAAGCTTCACACATATACTGGGAATACTGTGGGTGATGCAGAACTATGACTAAAGTTAAAAAGATATCTGCCTAAAGATTTAGGTTTAATACTGGTGCTTTGTACTGAATGTTTAAAATTTAGCTCTGCTGATTTAAAGAGCAAATACAGATGCAGTAAAGACTGCTCCTCTGTGGCATTTCTTCATATGTACAGATCCAAGAAGCCTCAACAAATTAAGAGGAAGGCAATATTCTGGTTAGCATCTGACAGAACTGGAAAACTTGTTGTAAGTAGCTACCTCTGAAGAGGTGGTGAGGTGTGTCTGGCATCAAAGAGATTGTGTGCCATGTCAGGATTGCTAAACTGTCCACATTTGCTAAAATGTGGTGTGGGCCTCCCTGGGGTTTTCCTTTGATCCTTTTCAATATTTTTTACTGTGGATGAGGCAATCCAATTTAAGGCGAGGCTTCCATAGCTTACTTTTACAAAGGAAATAATCTGTCAGAATTGGAGTTCACTCACACAACAGCAAACATTAAAAAATTAAGTCAAGAATATAAAATCAGCTTTGGAGATAAAATTCAGCATACACTATCTTAGATCATGGTTTAAATAAAATGTGAGAATTTATCTAAGCTTATGTGGTTACATATACTAATATAAAAAACCAATAAAAATTTCCTGATCAAGACATTAGCTTTTCCAGATTTTCAAATTTTAAAGCTGATTGGTATTGTACAGTAGAAAAGAGCTCTGTGAGTATCACAGCTGGAAACATACCATGATTTTAAGAAGACTGGTTCTTTGATTAATAAGTTCAGCTTTTTGTTTTTGTAAGCTGTCTTCACGTTTCTTCAGAATTTCTATATTGAACTGCTTTACAGACAGATGCTGAACCTTTCAAAAGGGAAAAAAAATTATAAAGTTATTGTTTAATTTTTTCATATGCTCTGAAATTGTACACAAGGATCTTGATCCAGTTTAAAAAGAGCTAGCACAGCTGCTGGACTGACAAAAGCATAACAGCTCCTTTTTTCCCTCAATAACCTTTCAGTATTCTGCTAAGATTTTGAGAAGCCTCCTTTCTTTGAAAGATTCATTTAGAGTGCTCTGTCTATCTAAAATGGCATTTTAAAATCTGCTAGGTTTAGAAGAAATTTTTTTCAGGAAAAATATTGACCACATGGGATCCTTCAGCCAACATAATTCACTGATCTCCATTTCACAGTGTAAAGCTCCTCATGAACCAAATGAGACAATAATATCAGAATAATATCTGATTATTCTGGGTTTTGGCAGAATGACTGTACATGTCATCCACTCTGCAATGTTACTATGGAGTATGCAAAGGAGAGTGGGATATTTTTCTGAGCACAGTTTCTGGAATTTTTAGCTGAGGAAGGGTGATGGGAATTAACTCACTGGTTATTGACAGTTTGATCATAAATCCCCCAAGCCCTAAACCTCAATTTTGCACCTAGGTTTATTTAGAGTTTTATTACTTTTAACCATTAGTTTATCTGATATGCAGGTATGCTGTTCAACCACTGCATTTTCAAAATTTGCTGAAGGCTTCTCATTTTTCTAGCACATCTACTGTATCATCATCCAACCAAAGTGCAGATATGTGGTGGGATAAACTATAACAATAAAAAATAGGAAGCATCTAAGTGTTGTAGAGTCTTAAAGGAGGAGAATCATTTATTTGATGGAGTGTCAAGTTCTCTTGACTCAGAGCAATGAATAGGGAAAGCAAAGTTAAGATTTGCCCACAGAGAGTAAAGGCACAGGGTAAGTATCAGGAATTAAATTGAGCAGACAGGCTGATTCACAAGTGTTTGTGTGTGTAGAAGCAGAAAAAGCCAAATAAGAGTGGTATTACAGTGGTAAAAATGTAAATATTTTAAATAATGCACATGATTGTGGAGAGGGCACAGATGAAGTGCATCTGATCAAAATAGAAAGATAGTGTAATGAAATGCCCAAAACTGCAATGTGAGAGTTGGAAAGGAAAGGACTAGATTTTTTCCTCATGCCCAATAAGTCCAGAATGCTAAGGTCAGGTCATGCTTGGCTCAGAATTTATTTCACATATGAATTCAAAGACAGTAGGTGGTCTTACATCACTGTATTTGCAAAACTGTACATAACTAGCTTTAATGTAGTTTCTCCAAGATGCCAAAATTTATCTATGCATTTGCAATCAATTTTTTAAAGAAGTCATTGAGCTACAAACAGCAAAATGCTGTAATTTGGGTTCTAATTACATGGTACCTGGTTTTAGAGAAGAGAGGGGAAAATTGCATTTCCTAGGACTCTTTGATTGACCACAGGCAGTGTCTGTGAAATAGATGTCAAAAAACTTCTGAACTCGGTCTCAGTACCTTGCTCAGGCATCAGCTGCTGAGCATGCACATGGTGGGATATGTGTGCTTGTAAAGAACTCCAGTTATTTGGTGTGGGATAAATTGAACAGCATTTGCTGAACAGCATTATTTAATATTATTTGAATTACATGAACTCTTGCAGACATATGTAAAGCTAATTCCTGTAGTGAAAAATAAATTATTTTAAATAATGTCAATAACTATGTAATCTTTAAACCTAAATACAGTCTGATTGAAATGCATTTTTCTATTCCACTATTTTCTGTATCATTTCCCATCTATAAATGAATCAACGTCAGACTAGGCAAGCAAGTAAAATGTATTTTTGTGGACATCAGTGAGAATATCATTAATACTGGTCAGTAAAGCACATAAAATTTAATTAGAAATAGTTCTTCAGCTCTTCCCATTAGTCATTTACAATAATGGCTCTACTCTCAGGACCTTCTGTACCTACCACATAAACCTTGATTATAAATCACAATGCATCAATAACAAATTAGTAATATAAACATAAAATTGTGATGTTCATAAATAAACTTATGAGTAAGACTACTGAGGACTTCACCTAACAAGCAACATCCAGATATAATCAGTGTTGGATAAATAAGTTACTATTTTAAAGCACCTTTGGGTTCTGAGATTGTGGCATGCATAAATGTGAGTGTCTGAATAACTGCCTGCATGATTATAGTCTCAATTTGCAACTAGTAAATATTTGTAAATTACTTCTATTCTGATCCCTTCTTAGCAATGTTGATAAATATATATATATATATATATATATATATATATATATATATATATAGTCTGTTACAGAAGGCAGAAGAGACTGTTTTAGAAAGGATGTTTTAGAAAGGATGAAAGTCATCCCCCAAACATTTATTTTCACAACTAGATGAGGCAATCTCCCAAAGGTTCTCGAAGTTGTTTATTTAAATGATAGGATCCAACAGCTCTGACTTCAAAGGAGGCTCCACATGCTTTCCTGCTGTGAACACACATTCTGTCAGCACAGACACTTAAGAGCACAGGGGAGGGTATTTAGACTTAATTTTCAGACACAATCAAATGGATTTTTAAATAATTTGCAACCACAGGTGTTGTTGGTGAAAAACTCTGCGAAATCAGTGGCTTGATCTGAAAATACATCTGCAGTTCAATTAAATGGAGAGATTAATAAAATCACTAAATAGATTCAGAAACTTTCCTCTGTCTTTGGTCTTCCTAGAAAAACACTTAGGGTTTGTAAGCCTTAACTGTAAGTTCACAGAAAGATCTTCAGTATATGACTCAAGATCCTGTGAAATAAATACAGGGAATGTTTCCATATATTTTCTGTGAAAGGCCATTAATAAATGGCATTGGGCAACCAAGGGATGTGTTCTGCATCTGTTCTTTTCTGGAGGAAAGTGCTGTAACAAGCTGCAGGATGTTGAAACAGGGTATGGCCCCAAAAGTCAGCCTGCCCTGACACAGCCCCAAGGGTGAGGTCTGTGGGAGGAAGGATGTTGATGGACACATTTTTAATTCAGAAAGGCCCAGTGCAGTTTTCCTCCATGCTGTGTTACTCGGCAGGTGAAGCACACTCCTCGAAAGTGCTTATTCCTGAAAGAACAGGTTGTGTATTTGTAAACATAACGTATTTCATTATTATGTACACTATAAATATGCCTGCTCACCTTGGTTTCTAAGTTAATTTTTGCAGCGCTCAGCTCTTCTTTTATTTGGGTAATTTTTTCATAACTTCTATTTATGTCGCATTTAGCTGCAAGACAACAAAAACCCGTAAGAGTATGCGCTCAGTTTGTAAATACTCAGCTGTTACCTCCTTACAAAAACGTGCTGGTGGCAAGAACCAGCCACGCTGGCTCTGCCAAGCTTTCCCTGGCACGAGTCCCCTCAGGACACCCCTGTGGGAATGGGGATGGCGCCCATGAGGCCAACCTTGTTGGATGAAGCTCCTCTTCTCCCTCGCCTGCTTCTCAGTGAACTGTATTTGCTGGAACAAAGCGTTCAGGTTCATTCCTGCCTTCTCCTCGGGCTCTGTGGGCTGTGTGGGCCGAGCTCTTTGTGAGGGCTCCGGGAGGGTCCCCACAGCGCTGCCCTCAGGCCTTGGCCTACCTGGGCTTGGGACAGAGGTCTGGGGACACGGCTGAGGGGACACAGGGACAGAGAGGGAGGTGAGGGTTTGCCACCTTTTTTTGCAGAAATGGTGGCAAGAGCAAGCCTCAAGCAGAGGGGAATGTGGGTGACTGGGTGGCAGAGCCCACATGGAAAACAGGGAATGGGAACACGCAGGCAGGGAGGCAGCACGGTAGGAGCTGAAGATGTTTGGTAAGGAATAAGATAGATGACACTGAATCATGTCAAACATGGGCACATCTGTCAAGCTGGTTCTGACTAAGGAACTGTGGGGTTTTAGTCAAACAGCTCTGACTTTTTTAATTCTCTAGGACCATGTGCTTGTTACTGGTTTTCCATCATTCAGAAGCTGTTTTTTCTCTGCTGCTTCCTTTTTCTATGCAGTGACCACCACCCTTTCTAAATGTTACATCTGCTCAGATTTACTAATCTTTTGAAGACTAATTTCTAACCTGAGAAATTAAAGAAATAAAAACTGCTGTCACACAGGAGAACATGGTCAAGTTGACTCTGTGGAACTTACAGTAATCAGACTGAGCTTGGCTGAGTCTCTCTATTCCAGTTAGTCCCAATAAGCAAAGATCACAACACAGCCCATTTTATGCTCTTCTGGAGCATAATTGTGTAAAAATTTACAATGCTCTGACTTCCTGCAAAGTTCTGGTTTTTATGTTACTGGATGGTACACCTGGAAATGTAAGCACCGGGTTGAAAATATAATTCACATTACAGGGTTTGCTTTTACATCTTGGGAAGGATTGACTGCATTCCCTGTGGAGAATAACTATGCGAAGTTTGCCTATTTGCTTTGAGGCAGAAAAAGCCTGGAGGAATGAAACTTTATAGATTTACAGCCTTTTTAACACTGAAAAATATTAGGATTATTGACAGTCCTGTGTTATAGTTTTGCTCAGAGGAGATACTGTCTTAGCATTGACTGCAGCAGCAAGTTCAGAAATTAGAAAATCTTTAACCATCAAAAACTAAAACAATATACATGAGAGTACAAATGTATCATTAATGAAAAGCCTGTTCTAAGTTAGCAGAATGCAGTAGAATTCTGGAAAAATCTTATAGCTTTTACTGCTTAAAAGGCACCATGTTACAGCTGGTTGTGTGTTAGAAAATGATGGTTTTTTTAAAGGAAAGACATTGCTCTAAGAAAGAAAACGTGGGTTCTGATGAAATTTAAAAGCCTGAAACTAGCACATTATGTTGCAGGAAATGCAATTATTTTTTTAAAATGGCACAAAGTGCAACTGAGGGCTAAGAGTTCACCAAAGTGAATTTAGAAAATGTTTCAGAAGTGAATCTTCCTACCCAAAGGCCAAAGGAAAAGCAGATGAGTCAAACGGGAACATTTGGTGATTGAGACAGTGATTTGTTACACAGGTCTGATGAGTGAAAAGTCATTTTACAAAATTCAAGAAAATGAACTGCTCTATCAGTGGATCAAGGAGAAAATAAAATGAAAAGCTTTCTTTGAAGTTTTTGAGACTTGACTGCTTTTGTGTTTGAAGCTGAGAAGGCTGCTGTAGGCTGGGATAGAGTTCAGTATCACTTATTAAAGGAACTACTGTGTTGTGTGGAGGGTGCTTCAGCAACTCTAATTATGGCAAAGGAGCTGTTCTCCCCAGAAAGAGGAGTCTGACTCCAACTGCACTTCTCACTGTCTGAGAATGACCACTCAGCACAATTAACAGTTCTCTAAGAGTTTCCTTCAGAAAAAAAATCACTGGGATAAGTATTTGACATTAAGATTCACAGCTTCTTGATTCCTGCAGCTATTTGTCATGTGCTTGATTTTTATAGGGTAAATTACTCACAATAATAACTCAGGATTATGTAAATTTAACCACACATGTGAAGCTGTAGCTGAAGTAGTTTCAGAACCAGGATCAGGTCCAGGATCAAAGGTGTGCAGTTGCTGTCTCCCATGGAAAGGGCATGAACCTGAATGTTTCAGGATAGAAGTAAAATGTGCATTACCTTCACTCAACTCCAACTTCTGCAAAGCATAAGATCTTTGGTAGATCACTAGCTGCTAGAAAGGTGACTTTAATTTCATTCTGTTGGTCATATCAGTACATCCTAATCTTAATCTATATCTGTATCTTAATCACTGTGCTGTAATCAGGTCATGTCTTTTTAGTGTTCTTCAAAATTACTAATTGCCCTTTGTAATCAGGCTGCTTGCTAATAGTAAAGTTTCTTCTACAAGTTTCTTCTCTTGTTTGTGTAAGAAGAAGAAAAGAAAGATTTTCCTTGTAATTTCAAGTCACTATAAAATTATTACTGTAACCTGTTTCTAAATCATATACACTTAGATTGTTTCATAAATTGTTTTTTTAAAAGCTAAAAAATAGAGGCAAAAGTAAAGAAGTGGCAGGGTAAAAGTCAGATGATACAATATGGTCTTCATCATAAGAAATACATAATAAGAACTAGAAATTGTAGGATTATAGTTACAAATAAATTTTGTCTTTTGGTCTTAGGCACTGTTAGTATTATTTTTTCCATATACAAACTACACTGCTTACTTTTGAATGGCTTTATTTATAGTAAACCTTACCAACCTACATCTCTCTGGTCTTCCTTTGCTCTTGGTGGTCTTTGTATTTGGCAAGTACTTTTGTCTACCTCACATGAAGGAATAAAGTCAAATTGTTCTGTGGCACAAATTCACAGCTGTCATTTTGCATTTTGCATTTGCATGGTGCTGAAGTGCTATTTCCTTTACAGGAAATAGCCTATATATATGCATGTGTTTATATGTTAAAAACAAAAATGTATATGAGAGCTCTAACCACTTGGAATGTAATGCTGAGCAGCAATTCTACTGGAGAGAAACCACAAACAGTGAGAAACCTAGTAATTATCATAAATCAGCATTAAAAAATCACAGACTTATTAAAAATTAATTTTATAATGCCACTTCTAAACAGCAAGGCTTTAACTCTATTATTTAAAACTTTGTTGAAATTGTTGAAATACAGCAAGCAGTGTAACTTGGTGGCATCAAATAAAGTGTTTTCAATCAAGAACATTTTGTGAGCTCTTGCTGGCTACTGAACTACCTCAACTACTTCTGAAAACCTACAGCAGGACAACAGAAAAGGGAAACATTAAAATGCAGTAAAAACCTATAATTTATGGGCCATCTCAAATTTCCTGAGGAACTCAGGCTAGAAACAATCTAGTTTTTATCTCTGGAAGAGTGAGAGCACACTGCTGATCCACAGGCTGGAAGCTCTCCATTTCTAGAAGAATGCTCAGCAAGGCAGGCATGAGTAGACATCCTGTTTCCTTCTCATAACAGGAGGAAAATGGACTACAAAATTCATGGAATAAAATTTAAAATAATGGAAAACTGGGAAATAAATCCCTGGAAAATTACATGAAAATTAGTATAATGAAAAATGAGAATATTTCTCTTTGCCCCAAATCCCTATTTACTTTTTCAGGTAAAAAACCTGTGAGTTAGTGAAAAGCTCTGTGTGTTTATTAAAAAATGTTAAGCAGTAACTTTGTACTCCCCCATTACATGCCTGGCTGCAATGGAGAATTAGTGATACCCTTTTCCACTTTGGTAGGAATGTAAACAACTTCACAACAGATGTTCTTTATAAGGACAAAGCCTGCTATTTGCATTGTGATATCTCTGCTTGAATCTTACATCCAAGATTTTGTTTAATTCCATCTGGAAAGGCTTCACTGGATCCCTTCAACTTACTAAAGCAAAGATTATTCTTTTATGGGTTTAAATCTAAGTTTTCCATTTTCTTTGGTCAGAGAACACACCACCTGCTTACTTTGCTGATTGGTAGCTGTGCTGTTATATAGGATCTGCATTGTTCCTCTGCTGTGGTTTAGAGTCTTAAATACATTTCAGTTGTTTCTTTTACTGGGTCAGGGAGTCTATCCTAAAACTTTCATACTCTGCTCTTCTGTTATACTCTGCTGTTTGGATAAGCAACAAATGCGGCTCTCATTTTGAAACATATATCAGAGCTTTTATTTATCTTGGCATAAGTGTAGTAACTTTCCTAATGAAGAAAAAAATTTCAGATCTGGAGTCCATATCACAGTACAAAACACATCCTTGAATTTGCATTTTCATAGTAAATTTTCTTAATTCTTTATATGGGAGATTGTAGTTTGCTTTACATCAATACTGGTTACCCCTAAATTGGCACCCAAGGGAAGCTACAAGACAAACAGTGAATAAATACTTCTTACATTGGAATTCTTTGTATCTTCCATTTATAAAAGAGGGTTTTTTAAATTTGGTATTAGCAGAAATGTAAATAAATTATCCATTATGTTGTAACATCCTGTAAGAAGATGGGTGGTAGCATTAAATCCTCTGAAAAAAGGGCTGTTAAAGAAACACTTTGAGGACTGGGACCTTCATGTAAAAAAATAATCTTGGGTTGAAATGCATTAAACAGTCTGTTGAAAAGACTCTGTTTTAACTGATTAATTGCAGTTTGTTTCCTATAAGCATATAATGCCAGTATGCCAACTGCTTTGTGTCATATAAATTTTACCTTAATCATAGAAAAATATTAATAAACACCAAAGGAGAAAGTAATAGTTTTATAATTAGCTAATCAAAGATTTTTTTTTCCATTTTAGTCAGTTCTCAGAAGTTCACATATAATCCTGCTAAATTATCAGGTGAGCAGCAGTCATTATTTCTTCTAATATATTTCAGATTTAAAAAAAAAATTGTTCTTAAAGCTCTATTGCTACTTGATGCTGCACTTGTAAGAAAAAGAGTATGTGCAGATGACTGAAATGAAATGGCTTTATTGTCTTTATTCATAACAGGAATGTTATTTAGTATGAAGTTAGATAACTTTTATCCTTCCACTGTATGCATTAAAGCCAAATCAATTTCTTGCACAATGAGAATAACTCTCGCATGAAACCAAGAGTTGTCCATTACACTTTTAGGCTTCTCTGCTAATAGTTTTTTCATAAGATGAATTTTGTGTTCTTTCCATCTGTGTTCTTTCTTAAACACATGACAACTTCCTTAGACATTCAGAAGCATTGGATACAGGCCCATGAGCTGAACTAGGCAGCAGCAGAAATTATTCCATATTCCATGCAAAAGCCCAGACCAAGAAAGTTTGAGGAAGGGCTGTCTCAGTTTGACTAAAACATAGACCCTGGATCTGGAAACTTGCTGCATGGAAGCTGCATGGTCTCATAAAACCTCTTCTCAAAATAGGGCCAGATGGTATTTTATTGTGACGAACTATTTTCTAAGGAACATTCAATTCTAATCATTCATTCTAAAAAAAAAAGTCATTGTCCCTACTGCCTCAAAATATCCTGAGCAGTTTTCAGAATACTTCTTTCCTTGAGGGTATTGTGGAAAATGTATGTTCTACCTGCAGGTTTTACAAGCTGCTTTGTAAAATCCAGTCTTATAACTGTATCTCTATAAAACTGGGCCCTCTTCATTCTGCACAGCCCTTTGCAGGCAGAAGGTACATATTTAATAAAGACTTAACAATGATAAATAACACTACGTAAACTTTACTGCCTATTGATCCTGGTGTTATGCTGTAATTTCATCTTTTTTAAAGGTGGCATAAAGAAAAGAGAACCCAGAGTTTGGTTTCTATCCCTTCCATATTCTTTCCCATTGAAGCTTCTGGAAGATTAGCCACCTTTAATCCTGAAATTTTCAAAGGCTCCATGGCACACATCTGCATACATCTGCCAGGACTCAGAGCATAGGCAGGATAATAAAAGCATTCCATTCAAGTAGAGTAGAAAGTCACAGCTGCTGTAGGCATGTATTATAAATTGTGCCACATTCATAAATTAATAATTTGCATTGTATTACAGTCACTTCTTTCCAGAAGCATTAAGCATGTCTATTCACAGATTGTGTGGAAAGTATATAAATAATTCTGCTGGGTTTGTCTTTTTACAGCTTGTCTTTTGAGAAAGATAACAGAAGGAAAGTGAATTGGAATAAGTGGCAACAATGTTACTCCTTTAAAAATAATTACACTTTTCTCATTTTGAAAAATAAATCAGAATATTTAAAATATCTACACTAAGTCAATTCTTTGAATACAAAATTAATATCCATAGTTGAGACAGCAGAGTTTATAAAAATGAATAACACACACTGCTTTCATATGTGTTTTCATGCATGTTTTGGCCTATTCCTCTTTCTTTGAAAATATCTATCATATCGAGACTACTGTTGATGATGTTTTTAACCCTGCTCTTCCACTGCTAAAGTAAATAAGTTGTCCTAAATGCCAGTTTGAAAGCAATTGTTGTTGTGAATGCTGTTAGGTCTCCCAGTGCTGAAAAAAAAAAAAAAAAAAGAAAAGGAAAAAGAAAAAAAGAAAAAATAAGGTGTTTAAGGTACACAGAACAATGGAATTTTTCCCAAATGAGCTATCAGCTGAACACAGCCTATTTACTGCCAAAAATTGGAGAGGGCTAAACAACGCCTATTTCAGGGCATTGGAAGAATCCTGTAATGCTGATTTGCACTGAATGCATTTGTAGGGATTTTATGCATATCTGCTCAATTCAGGGCTATCTCAATACAACTAAAGACTGATAATGCTATTCCCCATATTCATGAAAAGAAAGGAGGTGGTCAAAGAAAATGCAGGTGCGATGGTTTGACCTCAACACCAAGCAAGGTCTTAGGGAGTAGATTTTGAATGAAAAAAAAAATATATCAAGAACCTAGAAGTAAATGGAAAGTGGGAAAAACTACAACATGATCTTATCAAGGAAGGATTGTATCAGACTAACTTAATGTCTTTATTTGATAAGATAATTGTCCCAGAGAAGAGTAATGCAGTAAACCTAATCTACCTTGATCGAAATAAGGCATTATATTGTTTGGTGTAGAAGTTACTGAGAGTGGAAAAGATGGGCTTTAATGAAGGCAGTGAAGGTGGAAGAGGATCTGAGTGAAGGGTTATATTAAAATGTGGTTCTGTTAAAAATGAAAATATCAAAATGAAAGGAGTTTACTAGTAGAATTCCTCTGGGATTGATCTTGGCACTGATTTAAGTAGTATTTTTGAGCTTGGTGAAGGAAGGAGAATGGATATGGCATTAAGAGATGACACAAAATTGGAATGACTAGTGTATCAGAAAAAAATAAATGACCTCAAGGACTGACAAAATGGAAATCTAATAGTTCAGCAACTAGAGGGAGGTGCTTGGGAATTAATGTCATGTTCTTCTGGCATAACCTGGTGTCTTGATAATTGGTGTCAATAGCGAGGGGAGGAGGTTTAATGCATTAATCAGCTGTGGTGTGACCATGAGCCCCAGTTGTGTCATGGCCATGCAGCAGTTTCAGGGAATATTGGATGAAGAATCTTCAGTGAAGGCTGTTAACAAAGTGTTAATTTTGCTTTACAAGGCACTGGTAAGACAACTCAGAATATTGTTTACAGTTCTCATGACCCACATTGATGCACAGCAGGTGCAGAGTGGGCTGGTTTGGGGAAAGCAGTACCTGTTTTTGCAGCTGAGATGGAAATAGCTTATCTGGCAAAACAAAGCTTGAAAGGGCATATGGTTTTCTTTATAAGTATGTGTGGGGGTAGATGTGAGGCAAGACGACTTTTGTGTTAAAGGATAACACTATTTCAAGATCAGATACTTACAAACAATTATGAATAAATGACAAATTTAAAAGAAGGTTCTTGGCAATCTGTGCAAAGCTCTGGAACTGCTTACAGACAAGGTCACAGAGGCAGGGACTTGAACTACTTCCAGATGGAAATTTATAAATTAATAAAGGGTATGTGTGACATGGTGAAGAGATCATGTGTCAGAATATAAAGTTTGGGATATAAAACTTTGGATACCTACTGACATTGCCAGGGAAGCTTAATTGGAAACTCGTTTGTGTACTTTCTTTACACAGTCCCTAAAAAGAAATGTTTCTAACTGGCCCACATGCCAGCCCTTCTATTTTACGTTCCCCAGGACTTTTATGTTCCTTCTTGGTGCAAAGTATAGGAGAAAGGGACTGCTCTTTCTTAAATATTAAGATTAGAAGCAGGCAAAAATGGAGCAATTCTTTAGGAAGTCAGGTGTTAACTGGATTTAACCTACCTGTAACCTATGATCAGGATTAAATTGATCACCTGATTGAGATTAGGAAGTATTTATTCTCTAAATCATAGTGGTTGGGGTTATGGAGGGTATTGTATTCCTCTCTAACATAAACTGTCTAAAAAGGCATAAAAACTGCTGCCTGGAAAGAAATGCTTGGAAAATGGTAGTGCTTTATCTCATTAAATGTGTAGGGGCCCTACAGCAATTAGGCTCCTAACTCACCTGTCATAGGTAAGTGGATACAATCAGATGGGGTGTAAATGTACTGTATTTATAATATGTAATTCTAAAGATTGCTTTTTATACAAATATGGGTCCTCCAACTATAGGCCACATAGGACATAATTGTATAAGAAATCTACTGAGTAATTCAGTGTTTATTATTGACATCCATATCTATGCTTGTAGTGGTTGAGTTGACATCTTTCTTGCTAACTAATAAAAACAAGATACTTGGTTTATCTCCATACTGCTTCTTGTATTCTGAATAAGTGTACTTTGAAATAATGCAGTTCATTTTTCATAACCTCTACAGTGGTGTCAGTTCTGAGATGAGGTTTATCTCTTGCAATCTGGGAGGTTGAAGTTTAAGAGGGTTTTTTTTCTTGCCTTTTTTTTAAAGCACAGGTTACTAAATGACAGTATAATCTACTGCCACTCAGTCTTTCTCTCTCACATTTCTTGTCAAAGAAAATAGCAGATTCATAAGTCAGGTCAAATCAAGTCTGTATCTGGTTTTTTGTGTCTTGTTTTGGTAAACGATCTTTTAAGACAAATTATAAAAACCTTATAAAGTCATTATAAATATTAATATTATATATAGACATTAACTGGAAGGTAAGTTATCCTTACCTCACCTTACCTTTAGGCCTGAGACATCTATAGAAAATTCATGTCTCTAAACCTGCCAGTCCTCCAAAATCCTCTTGTGTAATTTTCTGTGAATTAAACAAATGCTCAGTTGTCTGCTAGTGATGCAAACTGCAAAATCACCAAATTAGTTTTTCTTTGTTCTTCATACTGTTGTCTCTGAGGAGCCCAGAGTTACAAGCCATGGAACCTTGTAAGAAATAGTTGGCAATTGCCTGGAATACAGAACTTTCCAAATTCAACCCCTCATAGACAGAGAATGGTTTTTCCCACACTTCTCAGTCCCTTTTGAGTACCATCTGGAGCAGCAGTAAAATAAAACTAAACTCCTTTCATTATCATCTTTGATACATAAATCCAGTTGAAATTAGCTTCTCCCCCCACCCCAATAAATTGTGTGATTAAATTCAAGCAGAAAACTTTTGTTGAGTCATTGTTGTGGTTTAACCCCAGCCAGCAACTAAGCACCACACAGCTGCTTCCTCAATGGGATGAGAGAATTGGAAAGGTGAAAGTCAGAAAAGTGTGGGTTGAGAAAGAACAGTTTAAAAACTAATATCAGAATAATAAATTGGAATGAAAAGGAAAATAACAGAAAGAGATAAATAACCACCCCAAAAAATAAGGGATACAAATGAAAAACAATTGCTTGCCGCAGACAGAATTCTGCTCAGCCTGTTCCACAGCAGCAGTCCCCAGCCAGCTATCCCCCAAATTTATATGATGGGCCATGGTACAGAATATCCCTGTGGTCAGTTGGGGTCAGCTGTCCTGGCTCTGACCCTTCCCAGCTCCTTGTGCACCCCCAGCCTCCTCACTGATGGGGTATAGAAAAAAATTCCTTGTATGGTGTAAGCACTGCTCAGCATCAACTAAACATCAGTGTGTTATAAATGTTACTCTCATCCTAAATCCAAACTCAGCGCTGTAACTACTAACTCTATGTGGCCTAAACCAGGATGGTCATTTTAAGTTGGCTTGTTTTAAGTTTTAGTCAGAAACACAGGATATTTGAAGGCAGCTTCATTTTAAACATTTTAGATACCATAATACTTCTCTCCTATGTGCCCTAACCTATTTATTGTTGTTGTCTAAATTATTGTCATCAAACATTTATTCTCCTTTTATTCCTCAGGAAAACTGTGATACAAACATCAGTGCTTTCAAGCCTTTGTTTCCTGATACCCACAAAGTCCTGCTGCTAAGCAGACCCCAGCCTCTGTTGGCAGAAGTCTCTTACCTTTGTGAGATTTTACTTGTGTGCTGCACCAGTGTCCCAGATCACCTCAGATGGAGCAGCAAAGTGTTTGGTCACCTCCCTTTCAAGGAAACCTGAGTGGGGCTGAATTTACAAGTCCACCCACAAGATGGAAAGCAAACTCTACTATGTCTAACTCCAAGGAGTCAGCACAGTATTTCACTGCTCGTTGTAATTACAAGATACTGGATTCCTTTGCAAAACTGTTGGATTGAGACCTTGAAATATGGTAAGAATATGGTGATTTGAGTTGAGGAAGAGGGTATCCCATGGGCTAAAAGGAGTTTTAAATGTTTTTTTTTTCACTTTTAGCAAAGATCTAAACCTCAATTTTAAATTAATATTGACTGAGCAGTCAGTAAATTTTCAGCTTTTCTTCAATACAGTGTCTGTGTGCTGAAGTGAGCTATTTTAAATGTCTGAAAAAGTATTGCTTAATGCCTGCAAGCACTGTCAAAAATCAATAATTTTGAAATTTGTGCTATTTGTATTTTAGGGTTGGCATATCACTTTAATTCAATCTGTTTACAGTAGATTAAAGATGGGTATGGATAAGTGTCAAAAAGCACATAAACATGTCAAATTATTTTTAATTATAGAAAGAATATAATTTTGATATTTGAAATATTACCTGGATCTTTATTGAATCTCTGCAAAAAATGGGCAAATTCAAAAATCATAGGAAATAGCATGGCTTTGATGATGACATGGAACTTGTAGATAGTGACAAAGTGACAACTATTATCTCAGTTTTTTTTTACCATATTGAAAATATTCTAAGAATAAGAAGAATTAAAGAAAAAAAAATCAAAAAATTTCTGACTAGCTCCAGTCATAAAGATTATAATATAATCAAATTCAGAAACCATTATATTAATCTCAATTGCTTTGGATTTTTGCAATTCTGTGAACATCATGCTTACATTTCATACTGGCAAGGTGCCATCATTGTACATGTTTAAACAAGTTTGCATTATTTTGTTATAAATAGTGTTCTACTGAATAATTAAACAAGTCAAAAACTTGGAGGGGTCACACTGTGAGCATATAGGTAATTTGTTACAGCTTTAAATTTACTGTAAAGTATTTACACTTTATCTTAACATTTTGTCTGCAAACAGTTTTTTCTTCTTTCATAAATTAATAACTCAGAAATTCCTATGAAAATGAGTTCATCAGAAACTTATTCCTTTTCCTTACTTGGGGCTGAATATTCCTAGTCTTTTAGCCATTTATAAAGTAAGTTACATATCTCAAATGCTCCTGTCTACAGCCATTGCTGAGTTCACAAATATGGCCTTTAGAAATGTTTCTCAGGGATGAATTGGGTGTGGAGAAAATGGTAATTCCATATCCATATTCCTCACAGAGGGACAGACAGAGTGTGGAGTCCTTCACACATGGTTACTTTTACTGCTGAGTTAGGATACACTTTATTCTGGGATATTCAGAATACATGTAAATGACTTTCAGGACCAAATTTAAAAGTCTGCATTGTTTCTTCTTCACATGAATTATGCCTGCCATTGAAACTGCAGGACAGATGCAGACATGCAAAAATGCTTCCTTTATTGGTGCTCCCAGCAGGTAACTCCATCCATCCAAAACAAGTGCTGTAGATTTAACTGTGCATCACATGATGAAACCAGGGAAACTCCCTGAACAGACAGAGCTGTATTCATCCAATGAGTGCTCACAGAAAAGGGAAGAAACTGCAAATACCATCAGCTGGGACTCTGGTTTTCAGAGTCTGTCATGTTCACTGCTCTGGTGTGTGCACTGCTCCTTCAGAATTCTGCAGCAGTAGCAGAGAAGCCAAGTAATGGGATTATGGGGTATTCAAATAGAACAAACAGGTCTTGATTTTCAACACTGTTCCCATCTGATAATCAATTGGATTAAGGAGACTTATCTCATCATAAGGTTCTTCCTAAACTATATTAAAAACAAAAAAAAGTGTTAATTAAGGAGATGTTCCTGATTCAAGAAATATTGCCTTTTCATGCCATACTTATTCAATACCTTTTATGATTAAGCCTCTGAGTTCAAATTCTGATCTGTTTTTTCATGTTTTTCTGAAGCTTTTGCAGCTATTCTTAAAACTGAGTAAACAAACCAACAAATACCTCTTCCCATCCACCCCAAATAAAAAAAAAATCCACCACAAGCCAAACCCAAAAAGCAACTTATAAAAACACACAACCCCTCCTTAAATCCCAACAAGGCACAAACCCCTCCACCTTCCCCACAAAAAAAAACCACAAAGCAAACAATACCCCCCCCAATATTGCTGCTCTTTTAAAGGTAGAGATACTGTGACATGCAGGTGACAGCAGGTATCTGAGAATAGTCAGTTTTGGTTTCTCAGTAAAATTCTCATGGCATTCACAGCACTAGTTTCTTCCACTTCCATTTTTCCTTGATATCCTTTCACCTCCAATATAAATATCTTGTGACTTTTTGTCCCCAAAATTCCTTACCTCAGAGGAAGACTGATGAAACAGAGATTACAGAAATTAACACTGACAGAGTCACTAACCTTTAGAGAAACTTCCAATAAAATTACAGTTTTGGTGATACCATCAGGAGAAAAATTTATTTCACTCGTCAGGGCTATTCTAGCAAACGTACAGAAAATACGGCTTTGACAATCCAAGATGATAATTTTGCCTTTGGTCACTAAATTCTAAAATGGCTTTAACCTCCATACATATTTTTTTGACTTCCCTACACAGGGCAGGTGTCAGGGCAAATTTGGTTCCACAATTTAGAAGACGATATGTACAGTAAGTGAAAGGAAAATGTTCCTCTCTGATTTAATTTGCTTTGCTCTGTTAGTGTGTGTGCATCTAGTGTAGCATGAACAGTGAAAGCTGAATACCCACCACTAGAGCTGTGCGTGTTTGAACAGAAAATCTCACATTTACACACCATTTTATACACAGAATTTTCATCACTTTCAATTAAAAATGGGAGGAAAATGAATCCACGTGTAAGTGAAGCAGTATGCAAATACAAGATACCAACATTCAGATTTTAACATGGATTTTCTCAGATCAAGCATCTGATTTCAATGGTCTGAAATGCTCATGTAGTTATGTTTTTAAAGCAGTGTGGATCAGATATTCTTACAGCAATAGACAATCAGGATAAGTAATTTCCTAGCTCTAGTTTTTCTGCAAAAACCATGACATAGGTTCATTCATGTAAAGACATTTTATGTAGTATAAGGTAGGGTTACCTGTCCTGTGGCTCAGGATCGAATGGATTCCACTAGCCCAAGCTGTATAATTCCAGTAATCACTGGAATTTTTAAGACAAAAGGAAGGTTCCAAGTTACCAAACCATAATGTGGCCTTGGTTTAATCACATTGGTTGTCAATGTCCAGGGGATGCTAAAGGTTGATGCTGCTGATGCATTTCACAGAATCACATGGAATATTCTGAGTTGGAAGGGATCGAGAAGGATCACTGAGTCAGCTTTTAAATGAATGGTCCATATGGGATCAAACCCACAACCCTGGCCTTATAAGCACTGTACTCTGACCAACTGATCCAAAAGCTGAAGTTTCAAATGATGCTGTTGTAGCATCTGAATTGTATTGCTCTAGATTCCCTGGGCACTTGAATTACTACTACTTAACAGATTATATTTAATTTTTTGGTAATCATTTATGTTTTTACGTAATGCATCACATCGAGTCTCCGTGCTGCTGGATCCTCCTGTGCCATGGAATTCTGTGCCTTGTTTCCTGAAAGGCAGAATCCCTGTCCACGCCAGCCTGCACTGTCCCCACCAGCGGCTAGGGGGAAGTATTACCCCATTTTTAAAGTAAAAATCCCAAATCCAGGGATGGCTTTTCCTAACAACCCTTTTCTTACCAGTGTGGGCAAATATCAGAGCCTATGCCTTTAGATCACCACTTAAAGTTAAACGGAATCATTTCTATCAGATAACTTCACAAATAGCTGCAGTTCCATCAGCATTTTCATGTTTTCTGGGGTAACCAGTGTGTTGTGTTTCTAACTGCAAACTCTGACTTGCATTGTACTCTTTTGGTGTTTCTGTACCTATTCTACTGAATTTTGTAGCTTTATTTGCTTTATTTTTATTCCTTTCTTTTCTTCTTTTTTTCTTTTTTCCTCCTTCCAGGTGGCTTGATAGTATATCAGCACAACTTTTGGTGAGAACAGGGAAGAAAGAGTTTAGGAAAAACTTCCTGGCCAAGAAGAGCTGTGGGAATTCACAACCAGGTCTGATTAAAGCTCGGGGAGAGGGGATGGGGGATGGCAGACATGAAACCTTGACTTTCTTTTCTTATACTTTTGCATCAATTAAGTCACTTAGTAATGTGGATTGCACCTCCACGTGTTTTTTATTTGACTTCTGTGTGAATGCTCATTGCTTACTTTGCTTTTGTTTTATGTTTTTTTTTTCTGATACTTACTGAAAGCTCTAAACCCAAATAAATGACAGGTTCAGTAAAAACTCAATCTTGCTTTTGTGCTGCAAAAGCCCATTCAAGGTTTCATAAGCCCCTCAAAATTGATTTTTGGAGTGCTGTTATTTAATCTGCCCTTTACAAAACTTTAATGCCTTGAGCAAATCCTTCTTGCCTTATTCCCACCAAAAGGCACTTTGACTTCATGGTAAGCAGATAAAT
Source organism: Ammospiza caudacuta (assembly GCF_027887145.1). Lineage (NCBI taxonomy): Eukaryota > Metazoa > Chordata > Aves > Passeriformes > Passerellidae > Ammospiza > Ammospiza caudacuta. Next base: position 32,055,859 of record NC_080601.1, on the reverse strand, counting down.
GTAAGACAAAAAATGCAGTTCAGACTGTTCCCCCAGTCCCTAATAATTCTCTAACTCTATTATCCCTTTCTCATTATTGAAGAAAGCCTCCTGTGTAAACACTAGTTTTTGTGCTCCCACAGCACAGAGACTTTTTCCCATCACTAGCTTGCTCTCCCCCACCTGCTGGATCTGACTCATTAGTTCAACTTTAGCTTTGCTTCACCTCTTCACTCCCCTAAGAATCGTATTTAAAGTTCATGGCCCTGTTCTTATTCTCAGCATACTTTCCCTTCACATACCTAGCAGCACTGCAGATAATTCTGTGTAATGTTCCCTGGGCTCAGTGGCTCCAACTCCAATATTTTCTTGCAGGGTTCACTCTTTAAAAGGAGGTCTGTGGCAGAGATGGCAAAGGGAATCTGCAGGCTAACCCTGGGCCAGGCAATGGATTAATTCAGCCTCCTCGTCAGCTCAGGGGTACATTGTCATCTGAGCTGCTGCCAGCCAGAACAACCCAACACAATGCTCCAACACTGCAGCCTTTGCAGGTGGAACTGCCTTTGAGGGAGGCACCTCTGCATGGGAACCTCTGAAGAGTTTGCTGTCATTGGTTCACATGCAGAGGAGGAGGCAGAAGGACAGAATGCAGCAAAGTTCTGATTTTGCTGTGCATGCCTGGCCTCCAGGAGCAGGTGGATGCTGTATCCTGGGGTATCATCCAGCTGTATCCTGGATGGATACAGACTGCTGTTTTGCATTCAGAGCATTTGGGCCCAGGCTGCAAGGTGACAGGAAGCTTAAAACTACCCAGTGTTACACTTACCTCAACCTACTTAGAAAGAAAAGGGTTTGAAGCACTAATTTTACTGAAGTCTTAGTGTCAAAGAACACTACTATCCACATTTCTTTGCCTTTTCTTTGTGAAAAGTTTCCAATGAAGTATAACAGCTTCCAACTAGGAAGAAACCAGTAACTACAACTGCATAAAGACTGAATTACTGGCAGTTAATGCTGGCAGCAACTAGCTTGGACTATTTGGTTCTGCCTTCCACATTTTTGTACTGTAATGGCCTTTAAACAATAATGCAGGGGTGATTGTGTCATCATCCTTCCTGTAATGAAGTGTTTGTCCTCACCAGCTGCACCTTATGTATGTTATATTAATTGTTCTGAAACGTTTTTATAAAACTTGACCAGCAGAATATTTAAAAAAGCTTAAATATCTTTAAAGTATTTGCATTAAGTACTTCTGTGTGGCTTACTCTTACTTTTCTTTTATCTGAAGAGTTTCATGAGTTGAGTGATTGACAGATACAAATTGTAAGGCAGACCAGACCTTGGTTTGACTGAAATCAACAGCAAAACATTCAATGACTTAATTTTACCCCAGGGCAAGTAAAAGGCAGTTGGAAAACACTGTGCAAAGACCCAAAGGATTATGACTCCAGCCATAGAGTGGCTTATGGAGTTTTTTGTGCAACAGAAATTTATAAATAATTCCATATATGAAAGAGAAAAATAAAAAAAAAATAATATCTGCTATGGAAAAATGTCCTTGTGGTTGGTAAGGAGCTGTCTCCCACCTACTGTCCTGGTTAAGGAGTGTGTAGCAGTTGGATATTCTGAGCAACTGTATGCAGCATGGACTTTCTTCTTGGATCTTGACCTTTAAACATGGTTGCATCTTAAACTTTTTTCCTCGATTAAAACCTTTTAACCTTTTTTCACTTTGGGTGGTAGTTTTCCAGAGATGAGTCAAAATACTGGCAAGAGGAGTGTTTAGATAGTTTTGGATGCATGTTTTCCAGCTGTTTTTGTTATTTCTGAACTGTCAGCGACATTTTATTCAACTTTTAACACTTAAAATGCGAGTTCAGTTTTACTGTAACAGGAAACACCCCACAAAAGCTGTTTTATAGCAGCAAAAGTAGTTACTAATGCAGAGATTTACAATGTGTTGCTTTTTTAAATGCCAAATGTATGTATGTGTGTTTGTATGTATGTGTTGTATGTATGTGTTTCAGGACATTAATGGTTTTGTAAAAAGTGGCCTGGATTTCAGTCTTATTCTTAGTTGCTATACACTGCTGTAAATCTGTAGCTATTCTTGACTTAGGCTTCTAAATGGCAGGAGAATTATGCTACCTTTGTGTTAGATACACAGATAACTTCTATACAGAGCTTATCTGTGTGCCTTAATGATGTCAAAATTACCAGTGAAGAAGTAATCATCTCTCTGTATCACTCAGCTCAATTTCTATTGAAGTGTTTAGAAGACCAACTTGTTTCATTAAATACCAGCGATTTGAAAAGCTGAAGCTGTCTCCAATCGTCAATGCTATCACCAGCTTAGCACCTTCTAATTACCCTGAAATACTCCAGAAATCTGGTCATTGTTTTTGTTCCTCCAGTTACATCCTTGTATGTGCAGCAGATAATAGACTTCGTGACCATATTATAGTATATGACTCTTCACATTAAACAACCAAACCACAAAACTTGGGACTTAATCAGTTTCAACTTGATATCACTATTATACTTTAGCTGAGAGAACCGGTACTTTACACAGGTTTTTTTGGGTTCTGTTGGATTTTGTTTGTTTTATTTTTATTGAGGGTCATGGGTTTTGGGGCTCTTTTTTTTTTTTTTTTGGGTATAATGCAAATCCATCTGTTTAGAAAAAGTGGCAAGAGAGGGAAAAAAAAAAAAAACGAACAGCAAAGCAAACAAAAATAAGCCCTTTCCATTTGGGTTCTATGAATGTTGTACTCTCAGTATATCCTGGCATATGCTAGGCTTTTAAATAAGTGTTTTGAAGTACCTTTCAACAGTTTAGCTCCATCTGCCATCCAGTTTTTGCTATAAAAGTGGCCAGCCTGATCATCTCCCATCTCATGAGGCGACTCAAACTCCTTTAGGCAAAATTTATTGCAAGGAGAAGTAAATTCCTTGAGTCGAATGGGCCAAATAGCTGGTTGACATAACTGCCAAGGAACATATACGCTGACTTCTTTTAAAAATAGAAAAAAATAACCCCAAAACAACTTAACACATTTGATCGCAGCCAGAACATTAAAACACCTGAATCAAATTTTCCACACATGAAAATAAGGAAATCTGGAAGCTGAAGCTATTTTAGGCTAATTGCATTTTGTTGGGTTTCGGGGGAGTGGTACATAGTAGCAACTGCGGGAAAACCACTAAATAGTTCTCTGTTTGAACCATCTGTCACGAATATGGGACATATGTTCGCTTTGTTTATTCAGGAGCCAAGTGGAAGCCGATACACAGCGCTCGGCCCCGGCCGCGGGCCGGAGCGCAGCGCGCACCGCGGGGACGCGGGGCGGGGAAGGACGGGCGGTGCTCCCGCCGCCCCGGGGCCCTGCGGGACGCCCCGGACTTCCCCCGCGGGCGGCGGGGCCGGCAGGGGGAGGCCGCGACCGCCGAGCCCCGCGGACGGAGGGCGGGGAGCGGAGCGGAGCATCCCCGCGGGGCCGCCGCCTCTCCCCGGCTCGCCCGGTGCCGGCGGCGCCCGCTGGGATCCGCTCCCGCCGGGGAGCGCCGGGGCCGAGGGGGAACTCGGCGGAACCGGAGCGGCCGCGCCTCCCGCCCGTCCCAGTTTTCCCTGGCAAAGTTTGGCTGCCGGCAGCGCGGCCACCCCCGCTCCGCCCCGGCGGCGAGCGCTCCGCGCAGCCTGCGCGCCCCGCGCACCGCCCCGGCCCCCGCGTCAATAAAGTTGCGGTCGGGGGGGTGAAAAGGCGAATTGCCCCGGAAGGGGCTCGGGAAGCCGCGGCTCGGGGCTGTCAGAGGCGCTGCCAGCGGGGCTGGTAGAGCGGGGCTGGTAGAGCGGGGCTGGTAGAGCGGGGCTGACGCCGGCGGCTGGCCCCGGCTGCGCGGCCGGGGGCGGGCGGGCGCTGCGGGTCTGGTGTGTGCACCCCCTCCCGCCCCCCGTGCCTCTCGGTCCCTCCCTGGGAACAGGCGCTGCCCACCCAAGGAGGCGACCGGCGCTCCTGCCCCGCCGCCGCTCACTCACACAACACATCACCGACACACACACATAAACCGTGCGTGCGCCTCTCGCTCCCGCACTGGAGTCAGCGCTTGTGCCTGCAGGTTGCTCAGACCTGAAATCTAAGGGAAAAGCTCAGCGTTTGCGTCGCTGCTCCTGCAGCCGGTGGTGGTAGCGGTGAAGAGGAGAGGCGGTTGTGGGATTTTTTTTGCTTGGTGGCTTTTTTTTTTTCCTTCCCCCTTGAATTCAATGGATCTGAACTTGGAGCCTTTAGACCTCGGCGGTATTGGAATATCTACATGCTGATCATCTTTGTTGTGACACATCAAGTCGTTTGGGGAAACCATCCGAAGACAGCAAGATGTTTCTCGTTCTCTTGTACTTCGCTTTGCCCTTAGTGGGTAAGTTGCTGGTGCCTGATTTCGGTCTGCACATCGCTTCATAAAGCAAGGCATAGGGTTTATGGGACCGGGAGCCTGATGCTTGTCAGTCTATTGTTTAGGCAGAACAGTGAAGTTTCCAGTAGTTTTAATGGCTCTGCCTCACATCAGTTAGTCCGGTCTACATAAAATCTCTGTAGGTTACAGACTTCGGTACTTGCCTGTTTAGCCTCTTGTTAAATTGGGTTCTCGCAAGTTACAGGGAAACTTTTCATTTAAATAAAATAAGGCTGCCTGGGGAGGGTGGGGGATGACAAGACCAGCTGAAGGATTACCTCTTCACCTGAACCTGGCAACCTGCCCGACTGGTAGTGCTTTGCAGCCCAAACTGGTTTCCTTTCCACAGGAGAGGTTTGCGTTTCCATCCGCATGTGTCTGAGGGAGCATGACGGGGGCACGATGGAGAGGAGAGAGTTAATGCAATTTGCTTTGTTCTCCTGCAAAAGCATCATACGTGGAGAGAACTGGGGAGGGGGGAGAAGTAACAAATTCTACCTTTATGCATATAGAACAAGCAAAAATGTGCACAGCCTTTAAAAAGTGACTGACGCAAAGACAGGTTAATATCAATCAGTGAGGATACTTATCTCTCTGAGCGGGCTGTTCCTGGATGTAAGTGAAATTACAGCAAAGCTCTTGTGGAAAGTGAGGCTGAATATTTAACCCCTTAGTTAAACCCTGGAATGGAAAGCTGATTTGTTTCACCAAAATGGATCTATGGAATAACAAATGCTTGTTTTATCAAGCACATTAATCCCTCCGGGGTTTCTTTCATTTTTCTGTTTCCTCATACATCAGCCGTTAGGGTTAAAAAATACTGTTTCCTTGGACTCCCCGAAAAGTGGATCTAAGCCCATGGAAACCCTGTGTGCTTTTTCCTAAGGCGTAGCATGGAGCCAGGAGGTTTGCAAGGTGCTGCCCCCGGGGTTGGCCGCATGTGCAGCGTGAGGAGGTGCCCCGTGCCTCCCGGGTGCTGCTCAGGATCTGGGGTTCCGGGCACCCTGCTCCCCCAAAGAGCGCGGGTCGCTTTGTGTATGCTCTCCATAGATGTACTTTTGTCCGCAGAAGTGAGCGGGCTGCCTGGAGGGGAGCGCCTGGACTGCGTGAAAGCCAGCGATCAGTGTCTGAAGGAGCAGAGCTGTAGTACTAAATTCAGGACACTGAGGCAGTGTGTAGCCGGCAAAGAGAGCAACTTCAGCCGGGCCACGGGCCTGGAGGCCAAGGACGAATGCAGGAGCGCCATGGAAGCTCTCAAGCAGAAATCCCTGTACAACTGCCGCTGCAAGAGGGGCATGAAGAAGGAGAAGAACTGCCTGCGCATTTACTGGAGCATGTACCAGAGCTTGCAGGGTACGTGGCGAACGCAGAGCCCCCAGCGCAGGGTGCTGGTGTGCGGCTGCCCCCGAGGCTCGGCCGGGCTCCGAGCCCGAGGCTCTGGCCGTGTCCCCGCGGCTCTGGCCGTGTCCCCGCGGCTCTGGCCGTGCCCCCGAGGCTCTGGCCGTGCCCCCGAGGCTCTGGCCGTGCCCCCGAAGCTCTGGCCGTGCCCGCAGCTCTGGCTGTGCCCCCGAAGCTCTGGGGCCGTGCCCGCAGCTCTGACTGTGCCCCCGAGGCTCTGGCCGTGCCCCCGCAGCTCTGGCCGTGCCCGCAGCTCTGGCTGTGCCCCCGCGGCTCTGGGGCCGTGCCCGCAGCTCTGACTGTGCCCCCGAGGCTCTGGCCGTGCCCGCAGCTGCCGCCCCTGGAGCCCCGCGCAGCTGCGGCTCCGCTGCCGGGCTGCCAGAGCCACAGCCAGAGCTTCCTCCAGGGACCCAGTGACCTGCCTAAACCGCAGCCAAAGATAGGGGCACGAGCATCACAAAACCAGTCATTTTTGGAGACATTCTCCTAATCATGTTAAAACTCCGTAATTAGGACTCACCTAACAGGACACTGGGACTAGTTTCTTAGCCTTTTTACTGAAAGTTAAATATAATGAGAAGATTGTTTTAAGTGAAAGTTAATGTTTTCCTTTCCTGTATTTACTAGCAGTAGTCCCAGAGGCAGAAAAAGCCCCAAAGTTTATGGTTCCTACAGCATGTAGATGGGCCACTTAGAAGAGATACGGCAGTGACTGACTCAGGACTGCTCTGTTACTCATATTCATAAGGCAGATTTCTCTTAGTCTGAGAAATCTGATGTCTCTCACAGTCAGGTCTTCATATGAGACACATCATTTTTGGTCCTGTCTTGTTGTGGCCCTGGAGTTGAAGGTGCAATCTCTCACTTCAGTGTGCTCCCCTTTTAACTTTTTTTTTAAGTTGCTTCTGCAAAAAGGGAAAAAATCCCTTTCTGTTAATTTATCCGTATGTTTTAATGAGTCCATATATATTTTTTTGCTGAAGGTAATAACAGACGTTTTCTACATCATAAAAAGTTTCTCTTCAGCAGCATCTTGTCAGCAGTGTTTCGTACCAGAGATGCTAGTTTTTGGCTGTTAGCTGAGCTTCTCTGAAAAAGAGCTCTGCTGTTATGGTGAATGAAGAGGAGCATCCTTGCTACAGCTTCTCTCCTGCTGGCATGAGATGGGACAGTCCCTGTGATGTCACAGGCTGTCTGCAAATTATGACCTTACCCAGGGAGGAGGGAGAGAAGAGCTCAAGTGACAGGGAAAAATAATTAGCTTCTTTCAGGTGTTTTTAGAGGTAATTATTTGAGAAGAAGTAGCCATATAAACTTTTTAAAAGGATTAAAAGGGAGTACTTTTCACTGTTATGGAGTAAACATAAATAAAAAAATCTTATCCTGAATTCATGTGTAAGAAAAACATCCAAATATTTTTTTGTCCTTAGGAAATGACTTGCTTGAAGATTCCCCTTATGAGCCAGTTAACAGCAGACTATCAGACATATTCAGGCTAGCACCAATGGTATCAGGTAAGCAGACTTAAAATTCTTTACTTGACACGTGATTTTGTAATTGAATTATGGAACTTTCAAGCCGTACTCATAAATAAAAAGAAATTATAATGGCTTCGTGGTTTTAGGAAGCTCATGATATAGTTGCACAAAAGAAAAGACTAATTGGTTTTGAAATGAAAGAATGCTTGGCAGGATGGCAATTTGTATTCTTTTTGAGTCATTCTTGACAATAAATGCTAAATTTTCCTGTAGGTGGCAATCTGATTCCCTGCGTTCCTAATTTACAAATCAGTTCCTTTTTGGGAGTTTGGTCAGTGCAAGTTACCTCCTATTGACATTACAGAAGATCAGAAGATAGATCTTTCAAATGCTTGCATAAGGGAATGCTTTATAGTTTCATACAGTTTTTAAAAAAAAGAAAATTCAGAATTAAAGCTTGTCTTCTTTTCTGAAACTGCTGCCTTTTTAAAGAGCCTATTCACAACTTCCTCCTTTTTCTGTTTTTTCTTGTTGCTGTGTGGCTGCCTTTCAGAACTTTTTTGTGCTATTTTGAATATGTTGCATGGGTATTAAACAATGGTGTTGGTTCTTTACCAGCCTAAGCTGTTCTTATGTGAGGTCACATTTACTGAAAACGTGTTTTTTTGGGAGCATTCACTGAGGTTACAGATTGGAATTTCATTTCTTTTTAGGAGCTTCAAAAAGTCTTTTTTGAGGATGCAGTCTGTACTCTGGATTTTTATTTGTTTAGCTCCATAAAACATACCAAATGTGCACAACTCAGTGTATTAAGTTGGATAGTGCTGAAGCTCTGCTTAAATGACATGATATGCATGAGCATTAGGAGATGCCTCTTTAAAAGAAAGGGGGGAAAAAGACCAAAGAGAGTGGCTTGACCAATTTTCAGATGTACTTACACTTTTTAGGACTCAAAGTCCCATTAAAAGCCAGGGGTACTTAGGTTGTTAAGTATTTAATGGTACAGATTTTCAAAGGCATATAGACACATAAAATGTAGATAACTGCCCATTGGGATTTTCAAAAAGGACTAAGTGATTTAAATAGGCGTTGGATGCCCAGGCAGTTTTGAAAATTTTAAGTGCTTAATGCATCTATAGGTATCTTAATGCCTTTGAAAATCGTCCCTTTAGTCACTTTTCAATATGTGACTTATCCCATACATCTTTTGATGAAAACATTGTCTTGTCCTGTTTGGTGAGCAAGCCTGTTGGAGAAATGGTAGAGAGCAAAGATAAATGTCTGAAAAATCTTTATTTCTTTTATTTTTTATTACTTAAAACTCCAACTTAATATAAAACCAAGACAAAATCAGTGCAGAGGAGTTCTGGGCTGTTTTCTTAAAGTTTATGATCAGCCTGCCTGGGGCCAGATTCTAACATATCTCAGCAGTTTTGTGATCTCCAGAGGAATATCCTATCTGCATTCTGCCTTTCTGTTGTTTTTTTTTTTTTTTTTTTTTTTTTAGGTTCCCCATTTACTTGCAGAATAATTACCTTAAAAATGTAATTTTAATGCACCTATTCAGAATAACAAGTAAGATATAGTTGCCTACAGATGATGTCCATCTTATCACAGTTAGAACTCATCCCATGTTTTCAGTGCAACCCAAATTGCTGCTCCCTTGGTCGAAAATTTCAGGTATACAAGGATGGCAGGCCTAGAATTCATAGTGAGGAACAAACAAAAGTTGTCATCTAGAGTAAAAACACCAGTATTTGAAAGTATTGTCAGCTGAAAGAAAAAGATTAGCAAAAGCATTTTTCTCATTGTCATGGTTACTATTGCATTACATTCTTTAAAACTCCTTAGCCTTACAGGTTTTTTGCAGAGCTCTGCAAATACAGCAGAACTTCATAAAATTTGATTAAAACAAACAAAACAATCCCTGTACAAGTAGTGTTGGCAGGGGTTTCATAACTGGTGTTCTGCTAATGTGGTCATTGTGTTTATAGATGTTGCTGCAGTGTTCACTCCCATTAGTTTTGTGTAATTAAAAGCAGCAATTAACTCTTTCATACCACAAAACCCATTCTGTGGTCCTGTATTACTTGGACTTATATCAAAGGTATTGTCTTTGCCACCTTTTGTATTTATTTTTGTGGTAGTGTAGAAAATCACAGTAGTTTTCTTTCGTGCTATGTAAAAGGGGAAATCATTGGCTGAGATGACTGTTTTGTGTCAGATATGTACACTTTTGTAGTGTACATAAGCCTAAAAAATGAAGGATAATTTTTAAAACCAGTTAAAGTTGATGTAATTCTCTTCTGATGTTCAAAATTGCTTTCCCTACGGAGACAGGACACCACATTCTCTTCAATTCAAGCATCAATATGTTGATTTAGGAGAAAAATCAGGAATATATGGCTAAACCTGTTACTAAAATCGAGTCTTCCTAGTTGAAAGACTGGGCTGTCTTGTTTTTTTGTTTTGGGCATATCTAGGTTTGAATGTTTTTTTAACTACCATGTCAGATGTGGTGGTTCTGCCTCAAGGGTGTGAATTTCTTCCTGTTAAGCAGCTCTTGAAATTGCTGAAGACTTGTGTGTTAGTTTTGGAGGGTAACAGATTTGGGTTAGCTATTATGATGTAAAGATTTTGCTTAAACAGACATTTTTGCTTGAACCTTTGCAACTTTTGAGAGGTGAAAACATTTTAAGGCCATTGACTTCTGTCACAACTACAGTAAATGCAAAATCTGTTGATTGGATTTCAGAATTGAGTTTCACACTACATTAAGGGGTGATGCTTGAATTAGTAACTTCTTAAAGCTGTCTGTGGCTTTTTACTACCTGGAGAACATTTTGCCTCTTAAATTTGAATTGCAGTTGACATTGAACTTTGCCACTGGAAGAGATGTTATTATTTTGGTATTAGGTGATACAGTATAGTGGTCAGCTCAGGCACCTTGTAAGAAAATATCTTGCATAAAAAATGTAGCTGTACATATCTGCAGAAATATTTAACAAAGTAATGTTTCTGAAATGTCTCATTCACTTCAACAGAAAAGGGAGAGCCACTCCATCTGAATAAAATGCCTTAAGCCATGTCTGTGAAGTGGTGTAAATAGAATTCTCAGTGTTAAAAAGAGTTGGCTATTTAGATCAATGCATTTAGGGTGACAAAATCCTCTCCTCCCATGGATTCACTTCTGAGTTGCCCAGTTGTTCATAGGCTTATTATCCCATTGTTCAGCTTTGTGAATCTTCTTTCTTTTACATCCATTATGTTTAGAAATAATCTTAAAAGAACAGGCTGCATGAATCAGAACATTTGTTAGAACACAGAGTGTTTGCTGTTAATCTGTGGAGAATTGGTTGGTTACATGCTGCTAGTTAGGCCTTGTTTCTACTTGCTAAAGCACAGGACTGGTAGAAATTAATTATTTTGCCACTATTCTTAGTGTAGTAAACTGGTTTTGCAAAGTTCCTTTTGCGTCATTAGCAGATCAGAGAAAGAAAATGACATACCATCAGATGAGCCAAAGGGAGTGTTCTGGTTCTGCTGTTCTCATGAGAGGCTGTCTGATCTAAAAAATTTGGGAATCTTTTGCTGTAGAAGATGTGGAAGCTCATATTTAGAAAAGGGTGTATTTTGTGTTTGTTATAGTAAACTTCTAAATTAAAACCAAGAATTCAGTAGGCAGCACAGCATGTTGGGCTTCTTCCTGGAGTGTATCGTTCCCTGTTAGAGCTCAGCACAGGAAGGTACCACCTTTGGTTTGCCCACTGAATAAGCTGTAAGTGCAGACAGGAGCAGTTATGGTCAGTAAGGTGGCTTTTTATTGTGTGGAAAAAGTTGAGACTATACAGTCAGCAGTGCTGGGATCCCAGGAGTGAGTGTGTGTGTGCTGGTGGCTGTGGGATGCACAAGGATGGCTCTGGGTCTCCCTCTAGCATCTCTGCCTTGCTCAGGAGACTAGGTTTTGATCAATGGTTTACCTAACTTCCTTTGAGTTTTTCAAAGTCTTTTAGGCATCTTGTATAATTTATTCACAAATCACTAAGTCGATTGTGGGGAAAGAATGAATCCAGTGTGCAAAACACCTTACTGAGGATGGGACAGACTTTTCCCTCTCCCCAGCATAAAACCTGCTCTGAGTATTAATGGCACCTATTTGCCCCCTCCCCATTATATTTTTCTTCTCAGGGCTGGGGTAGGGACATCACTGACAGTGAACTGCTGGGTGTTTCCTTGGAAAAGTGTCCATCAGCAGAGGTGGAGGAGGAATGTTGGGGCTTTTCAATCTGAATCCCCACAATGCAGAGAAATAGAGTTTCCTTCTCTGTGTGCTTCTCCTTGTATCTTCTGCTCCTGCTATTCTGTTGAATTAGAGCAAGCTGTGTCATAGTGAATTTATATCCCCAAAACTTTCATTACCCCCCAAAATTCTTTTAATCAAGAATGGAGGGTTTCCCTGTTCATTTTTGGAATTCTTGATCTGATGTGAGAGCTGTGTTCTGGGTAACAAGTCCCTGACACTTTAATTATTATTTACTTCTTTTATTCCTACCTGGTAAATGACTTTTCATTTGTAGAATCCATGTATGGCCTTTTTTATATTGTTTATCAAAAAGATAAGTTAGAATCTCTCTGCTAGCCAAGAGATTCACTGCTTTTTCCTTTTGGGGTTTGTACCATGTGAATTAGTGGCTTTTCCCATGAATTAATACTGTATGACATCTCCAATTCCTGTTGCCTGAGGCCTCTAATCCTGTTTCTGTTCCTAAATCTGCATGCATTTCAAATGCCACGTATTTTTCTAATTTAACACTATGTCTTTTTATGAAATTTCTGTAAGATTATAGGAGCTGCCACTTTTCTACAAAGGCAGTTCTAAAATATTTTTAATTTAAAAATATATTTTAAAATGTTGATTTCTGTTGACTCTCTGCGATGCTTTTATTAGCTCTTACCCCCCATGTCATTACTGCTGAGTTTAAAAAGTTGAGTTACCTCATGTTAGTTACCTTGTGCATACACTCGAGTTCACAAACAATAAACCAGATCATGTTAGGCTAATAGGAGTCCTGCAATCTGATTCTGTTCCCACTGAACTAAGCATAATATATCAAAATTTTATTTCATTATGATGCCTTCTGTTTCCTGTTGTATTTTTTTTGGCTTAGTTCTGATTTTCTGATACGAGGTCAAGCTCTCTGATAATAGAAAAGTAAAAACTTCTTATATTTAGCCTACGTTGTTACACACATAACTGTATTTTAAAATAATAGCCCTTGAACCAATATTTAATGCTGGTTTTACACAAAACCAGTCTGTCTGTTTTTCCTCAGTGAGAATTTGGGCCTGTTACAAGAAGACAAACTAACAGACAAACCAGGCACCTATTTTAGCTGTGTTTAAGAGAATGAAAATAGTTTGACAAAAATAAATCTAAGCATGTACAGTGTTTGTGTTGTTTGACATTTCTGAGTGCAGATTTTCTTTGCAGAGGCAACTAGGCTGAGTTCCAGGCAGATAACAAGTTATCAGGGTGCATAGATACCAGTTCCTGATTTCCACTTCTGCATTTTTATAATCAGATTGGACTTCACACAAAAGAAAATCACTTTGGTGACTGCTGGCTTGCAGAAACTCTTTGAATATCCTGTTTTCTGCATTTCTTGAAGCTAGATTTGATTATGAGAGGGGAATTAAGTACCTTGCTGAAGTAACTGATTGGCTGGCCTGTAAAGGCAGTGCCTTCACTCTTTACCTTCAGCAGGCCTTGAAAATAGGAATATGTAAATACTTTCAGTTCCTTGGTCAGATTATTGGAACCTTTTTGCTAATTTCTTTGAAGAGCTGTAAAACAGAAGATAAGGTCTTGGTTCCTCAAGTGTTTAAAATGCACAGCTTTGAGCAAATGTATTGTTTCTGCTTGTCCTGTTAGTCTAGACAGGCTTTGTCAACCTGTTTTAACATGGGATACAAGATGAAATCCATTCCATGGAAGGAGGAAATACCTGATTGAGCACAAAGCATTTATGCATGAATATTCTGCCTCTCCTTTAATGCCAGGAGTAGTAAGGGAATAGTTAGGAGTCTTGAAGGAAACTCAGTGTTGGGCAGTGTTTTCCTGAGGCCTCAAAGGGAAGTGTTTGGGTATAGCTGGTTGAGCAAGCATGACTGTGTGTTCATAAAGTACCTACCTGATTACCAACTATATATAATGTATGCAGTAAATCACATCTTTTCTAGAGTAACATCCTTGGAGAATGGAACTGCCATCCCTTAATCTGCATCTTTGCAGGAAAGCCTCACTTATGGTGTGGTGGGTCAGACATTAAATGAACATATATGTAGATATATTTTTTGGCAGCAAACTGTGTATTCTTGCTGCCCAATAACAGGCCAGCTTTCTGGTTCACTTAAGTGGCACTTGAGTTTCTCTGAAAGAGGAGCAAAGGGCAGAGGAGCTGCCAGTGGTGTTGGTGTGATTATGAGATCAGGTTGCTGAGGAGGGAAGCAGAATGAGGTTATATCTGTTGAGAGAGGCAGCAGCACTCCAGGGGTGCAGTGAGCAGGAGCAGGCAGGGGCTGCTGAGCACCTCAGACACACAGAGTTGGCTGGGTTCCCTGTTCTGTCGGGTGTCTGCAGACTGCTGTGTCTCAGGGTGAGGGGTGGCACACACTGAGCCTGCTGATGGAGCAGCTGCATGGTGAGAGTGAGCAGAAGCTGCTTGGTTCATGTGGTGACCCCACTGCTGTCACTGGTTCAGTGATAAAGGTGGTGTGAGGGTGGAAGAGAGGGCTGCACTGAGTGGGCAGATTTCTATGGCAGCCTTCCTTGCAGGGCTTCCAAAATGCCTTGTGTGAAAGCAGTTTTCCCTGGTGAAACCAAAAGAACAGCATCCTGCAGCTTTCTGTCTCTTGATGGCACAGCAAGGTGCAGTTTATGGCAGGTGTTCTGCATGCTGGCTCTTTACGTTTGAAGATATTTTTAAACTTTTTTTTTTAATAACCCTATTTGTATTGGACTCTCAGAGATATCTTTGACAATCTTGGAGAAGTCAATGCCTTCTGTCAGGAGTTGACAGTATGTTAAAAATGCTAAGAGTGAAATGCTTGTGTGTGATGAAATAATGATTTCTGGATTGCAAGGCAGATACTTATTTATGATAAGTATCTAACATTTTTTATTTTAACTTGCACATTATATTGTTTTAACCTTAGAAAGGAATGTGTTTACAGCTTTGATTTTTAGAAATGTGACTGGTTTTGTTCATGAAATGTAATTCTGTAATTTATGTTATTTTTGGTATTATTTTTATATTCTTGCATTTTCCATGGATGAAACTAATGCAGCAATAATGCTGTCAGTATAGTTACAGCATTACCACAATTAAGTTATTTTTGGAACTGTTCTTTAGTTGCTGCGATGCTTTGACAATTTTTCCAAGTGTCAGGCTATTGTCCTGTACAATCTGCACTCAGCTTGAAATTTAACATGAGAGAGGCATGACACAAAGTGTAATGGCATAGAGATAGCTCTTGCTGCATAGAAATTTGCAGAAATGATAGGTTGTAAAGAGACTTGAAGGTATCAAACAATTTGAATAGAAGCCCATAAATAAAGATGAATTTCTGCATTCAGTGGTTATATGATTTTATCACTTTCTGATGTCCATAAAATGCATCTTCCCATTAGCATTTTGTCATGCAGCTGATGAGGTTCAGAAGTGTTAAAAACTTCCATGCTCTTCCTTCTAAATGCTGCACCCTAAATTCAGTACTAAACCCAGAAATGGCTGTTTCCTTGTTCTTTCTCTGCTGGAGACAGCACAAGGATTCTTCCTGCTCCCCAGCCCCACAGCCTCCATCCCAGTGCAGGTGTTTCTTGGGTTTAGCCCCGGCTCATGTTAAGCGCTGCTGCTGCCCTGAGCTGAGAGCCCCAGCTCTCTCCTGCCTGGACGTACCTTTTCCATGCACTGCCTTCCCTTCTTGGATTGTGGGCTTTCGTCTCTCTTTGTAACTCCCCCACCCAATCCCCTCCAGCTGCAGGGCTCCAGGGGTTTCTTTCTCTGTTACTGCAGCTCTGCTTTCCACTTTGCTGCCCCTCAGCAATCTGGCTGCGCTTTCCCCATCCCTTTTGGGACATGGTTGTCCCCAAGCAAGCTTGTTCCTCTGTCCCTCCCCTGGTCCTCAGCTCTGTCCCACGTCTCTGCCCTGCAGGGCAGCAGCTGCCTGGGTGTTTCACCTGTGCTGGAGGACTCTGGGTCCCCACTCCCTCTTGGGATGGCTCAGAGCCAGAGCCATGCCTGCCTTATCAGGTCTACTCAGGTCTAAAAATTGGTTGTTTTTTTCATAACATTTGTAAGAACTTCATATTCATTGCTCTGTCAGATTTGTTCAAGTATGTTCTATGGGTTAAGAAATCGCTGGGAGCTGCGAGGTGTAAAGAAGATAGAGACTGGTATTTAATTTACTTAGATTTCCTTGAAAAAATATGATTAAAAAAAGCAAATACAGCTCCTGTCATATCTCTAAGCATTAGGCTGTGACATATCTTATCTTATTCTGGTCTCATAAAATATCTAGTGTGTCATGCAAGTAATATAAATAAACATGCAGTGGACTTGAAACATACAGGCAATTAAGTGCAGTTGATGGCTGGCAGTTGTGTGAGATAATTGAGCATCTCAGGATTCTCTGAATGGGAAATAACTCATCATTTAGGTTAGCTGGCATCCAGATTATTTATTCAGATTTAGAAATGAAGCAGGAAAGAAAGGAGCCATCCAAAAGCTGTTATATATGAACACATGCATTGCATTTGACTGTTTGGATGATACCACATTGTGTTTACAAATGACTCTGCACTTTGTAGAGTCATCTTCTTTTCCAGATGGAATATTTTTAGGATTAATGATTAAGTTTTGCTGATGTTTGTTGTCACAAGGCCATAAACAAAGTTAAGTAAGACAACACTAGCATTTGGTAGTAGCTCCAAAGAATTCTTGCCTCTTGCAAATAGAGTGGAATGTATTCTCCACAGCAGTGGCTTTGCATTAATGAATGCTTAAGCAGCAGATTAAAATTTCTGTATAAAAAAATAGGTTAGGATTATATAATAACATAAGTCTGGGATATTAATAACAGTAAAGATGATTTTATTGAGCAGATTAGGTGCAATTAAATCTCAACTACAGAATATTTAAATACAATACCAGATCAAAACTCAGTCCCTGCAGCTTTACTTGCTTTCCTTCACACCTACAGGATCAGCACCTGACAGCAAAGTAAATTATAATTTTTATTGTTGTTCATTTTCTATTGCCACGGGAATGTACATCATGTTATCCATTAGGCCCTAGACAGACATGTCTTTTCTCCACATACACAGTTATGAAACAAGACATGATTGAAGACAGCAAGGTGTCAGCTGTATTTGAAATTCTATTAGAAATTGATGAATTTGCTTGTCAGATTTCTTTAAAGGATTGCATGGGTAAGAACTGCCTATAGTGTTCTCATAAAAAAAAAGTCATGAAAATTACAGCTTTAAAATCAACCCATATAGACTGAGAAATGGTGTCAGTTCTTTCTCTCGTAAGCTATTACTTAATTTTAGTCTCCTAAACAGTGAAATAGAGACACAAACTTGCAGTGGTTGATAACACTCATGACCTGATGAAGTAAACTGATTTGATCCTCTGAGAGGTCAAACTGTGTGTGTTTCTAAGCAAACATTCCCCAAGGCTGCTGATGTGTGAGATGTCTCTACCCCTTGCCAAACATCCCACCTTTGCAAGAGAAAATTAAAGAAGACTTGCAAAGAAATGTGGTGTGTTAGTGTATAAATCTTGTCTATAAATTGCTGTGAGAATTGTTGAACACAGTGTTTGATGATGTGTTTGGGTGGTTTTTTTAATTTTTGCACATTTTAAAAATACCTAGACAGCTCTTTTTGGGTTGGGTAGAAAGTAAATTTATTAACTCTAGCTGTGTTAATGTTTAGAGAGAAAGACGTACAGTGTTTTTGAATTTGATAAATAAGGAGCTATTTGAATCTGACTTGAGGCTGCACTTAGTTTTTTAATACATTTCTGCTGTATAACTAAAAATATCTTATCTGCATGCCCTTGACCTTTCTCTGAGAGCTGTGAGAAGATTCAAAAGCATAAATGAGAATAAATTTAGTATTTTCCTATTTGAAGAAAAACAGTGCCACATGCCTTAGCTCTCTGCAAACGGGGCTTGTCAGTCCTGCATGGCCAGTGTGGCAGAGCAGGGAGCCCTGGAAAAGGAAAGCAGTTCATTTTCCATTCCTTGCTCAGTTCTCCTCCTCGCAGGAGGTGCCAATTACAAAAAGGATTTCTGTAGCTTTGTTCTCTCTCCCTGAACGTTGCCCTTCCTCCTTGTTGTGTGTAGCTCCCCATGCAGCTGTGAAAGTCCTCTCAAGTAATTTCCCTCTGTGTTTGAGCTGGTGACTCAGAGGTGAGGCTGTCAATATATTAAAGACATCCTTAATGGCATAACTACAAACAGTGAATAACTTGAGCTTAATGTTTTTATTTATTTATTGAAAACGTGTTGGCATTTGAGTATCCCAGATGTCACAGGGGTATTTCTGGAGGCAGGTGGCTTGTTGTGACACCACTGCAGGCAGCCACTCTGCCCTGCTCTTACCTGCTGTAAATCACTCACTTAGCAGGGCACAGAATGGGTGCACTTGTGGAGCTGTCATTTCTTGTGGGCTTAGGTACTGCATTGCTGGGCAGTAATTACACACTCTGATAGTAGCTTTCATTTATGCTAATTGCAAGTAAGCTTATAAACCCCTCAGATTATTAAAAAGAGATCTATCTCCTTCCTGTGGCGTTAAGTCAAGGATTTAAATGTTGCAAACTTTTGGTCCTGCTTTAAGGAGGAAAATGTCACCATAAGAATCTTCTCGATATTAACACTTTGTCAGGCTAAGAAAACAGGAAACCTGATGCTGTTTTGCCTTTCAAAGTTGTGTTTGTAGCATTGCAACTGTATATACTGATTTTAATAATTATTTTTTGTAACTCAGTGTTTTAAATACGTATTTAATCCTACATAGACATAATAAAATTAAAATCATGCTTAAAAGGTAATCAATAAGTGACTATAGCTAGGATACTAATAGGAGGCAGGAGTAATTGATCTCAAATGTTTTCTCTAGAGCTGTTTCTAGTAAGATCTTCGGAAAAAAAAACCATCACTGATTTCTGTAATTCGGGCAGTATGCAATATCTGTTGTAGACTGTGAGAAGAAATGTAATTTACAAGTTACAGAATTAATTATTCCGTTGTAAAAAGAATAATGTAGAGCCAACAGTTAGCTCCCCTTGAGCAGTGATGCCTGCTAATTGAAGGACTGCATTGTAAGAGTCAATACTCAGGCTTGTAGTGTACTCAAAGTGTCTCGTTCCTGTCTTCAGCCAGCCTGAGAAATGCAGTAAGTAATTCTGGAGCTGTGGTGAGCAGAGCTGCTGCCCACTGCAGCTGTCAGAATGGGAGATGGGCAAAGTGCTTGCAGCAGATAGATGGCTCCTCTGTCTCCTGAGCAGGTTGTTCTTCTTCTGTGGAAAAGTGTTGCCAATAGATTAGGGTGACAATTCATAATGTTCCTGAGCACAAATGCTCCGTGTTGAACAAGATCACACTGTCAAGGAGCGTGTCAGAGAGAATTAAGGTTTAGAACTTATCCTTCCTCGCGCCTTTCAGAATTTTGAAGGTCTTTCTAATATTTGAAAAATGTTCAAACTCAGAAAACGTTGGTACTTCAGAGTATTACTTTACAAATCAGCTTTTCCCCAGATTGTAGCTGAGTGCAGTGGTCTAATTCTTGGTAATGACTTTCTGTTGTGTGAAATGATCCAATTGCAGCCAAGTATTTTAATAAAATTCTAGAAATTACTGTGCATATTTTGAATGATTTATTATACGACAACAGGAAAGCTAGAAAGGGTTTTTTTTAATGGTGTTAACTTCTCAGACATGTACTATTAAGGTGTAATAAATGTATTATTTTGTTGATTTTTAAAGAGTGGTAAAAGTATTAAAATACATCTCTAAATCACTCTACAGCTGCTTTCAGAGACAAGGTTTTGGCTAGCTGCCCAAAGTGCTGAACAAAGTGGTATTTGGGAGGAAGAAAAGGTTTCTTTAAAGTATTTTTACCACTGGAGGACTCCTGCTGTTCACATTTCTGTATGGTTTGAAGCATCCCTGATCTGTCTGAAATGATTGAGTTCACCTGAAAGGTGTGTAGGGGGCTGTGCTGGTATTTGCTGTGGAAGACCATGCTCATTTTAATTGTCAAAGGAAGTGTTTGTCCATTTCACATTATATACCCAGGTTGTTTCTCTTTGCACCCAGCAGCAGCTTGAGAAGCTGTGAGGTTTGCAGAGAATGTGGCTGAGTTCATTCTCTGGACTGTTCATCCTTAGTTGTTTTAAGACTTGAGTGAGTAGGTGCTGACAGGACTCCAGTTTTTTTCATATTAAATGTAAAAGCAGAGCTAATGTATATTTGGCAGACACAAGAACTTTGAGGTCAGCGAGTTAAAGCTTTAGCTTTTTCTCTCCTATACAAGTTCCTTTCTGATGCTGGCTTGAAATGGAATTCAGACACCCCTGTTCCAGGATGAGGTATCACAGGATCTGCGGAGTTGGAAGGGACCCACAGGGGTCATTGAGTCCAGTTCCTGACCCTGCACAGGACAAGCCAAGGATCCCACCACATGCCCAGGAGTGTTGTACAAATAATTCTTGCTCTGTCAGGCTTGGTGCTGTGTCCACTGCCCTGGGGAGCCTGTTCAATGCCCAACCACCCTCTGGGGCAAGAACCTTTTTCCAATACCCCACCTAAACCTCCCCTGACACAACTTGAGGCCATTCTCATGAACCAGTGACCCTGATTTTAGCTCAGTGGGTCAGAGCATGGTGTTAGCAACACCAAAGGTTGTGGATTTGATCTCTGTATGGGCCATTCACTTAAGAATCAGACTTGATGCTCTTGGCTCCCTTGCAACTCAGAATATTTTGTGAAATGCTGTACCAGTGACTAAGGTCACCTTTATTGATGTAGTTAAAATCTGACTAATATGTGCATGGCAGGGAAAGTTAAGGTAGAAACACATCTTGAATTCTGGGCCTTGCTGACTGGGAAGTTTCTTTTCATAAATCATTCAACAGCAGGTTTACTGAGAGGAAGGTTAGGAGGCTCATTTGTGTAAACTTCCAGACATTTCCCCAGAAATAGCTCTTTTCCATTGGAAAAAATGCAGTTATCCTAATTTCCTGACTGTACTCTCTGTTGGTTGTTCTGTGAGACTGCATTTAATTCCTGTTAGAAGTTTTCAAAACCTTCACTGGTGGCAGTTTGTACTGTGCAGGAGATGTGTGAACATTTCTGTTCCCAGAGCTGGCCAGCAGTGTGCAATTTGGGAAGAGCCAAACCTTTCTGTTTGTAATTCAACATGGTGCCCTTAAACCATAGGATTTTAGGTCAGCATATGTTTAAAGGCACTACCATCATAAGGCCAAATATTCTCAAAGCAGTGTGTTGCTCTTTTAACCCATATCACAGTTAATAAACTGTTCCCAAACTTGCTTAATCCTGCCCCAATTCTTCTGTCTGTATTTGATGCCTCACTCAGCTCAAGGACATGAGTTGGAAAGAAACAAAAATGCACGAGTCCCATCTCACATATGGCATTCAGAGGCCATTTATTTTATTAGAGTTAATAAAGTGAATTGTACTTCAGATAGACAGCCATGCCACAGTTTTATTTAATAAAACAAACATGGAAGAAGCAAGTTGGATTTGCTTCATAAGGAAAATCTGCCTTTTGTTGTTTAGAGGATGTATCCTGTGGTGACTGTCATACAGCATTAATTTTTATGCTGTACTTAGAATTTAAATACCTGCATTTTTGGCAGTTTCTTTTCTGCACTGGTGACAAGTAAATGTTGAATAATCAATTGAAATACAATTTTAGAGAAGTAACATCTGGAATGAGGCAGACAAGTAGAAGGGAAGAAGACAACATCTTGCGTGTGAATAGAACTAAAATGTGTCAAACTCTGAACTGGAGAACTTCAGGTAGTATGAAATACATATTCAAACAGAAAATCCTGTTTGTTATCACTCTCCTTTCATTTGTATCAAAAACCTACTCCACTGAGTACCAAAACTTGAAAGCTGCCAACATATTCCTGGAGGAGGATGTGTAGTGCCTGTGTTTGGTGTTGGAGAGAAGGAAATGACCACTTTGCTTTCTCACCTGGCAGAATGCCACGAACTCTGGTATTGTGTTACATCTTTATACAATCACTCCTGATGTGTAATGGAATATAAATGTTTTTCTGTTTGTTGTTTTCACTCATTGTCATTTGGCTGCTAATGGGAATCTTGGAGACACATTAAGGAGAAACCAGGTTATACCAACACCAGTCAAATTGTAGCAGCTCTTTTGCAAGCTAAATAATGATTCTTAAGGACACTTGGCAGAGGGAAAAAAGTGATGTTTGCATGTTAAAACCTGCTTATTTCATCAGGTCACATTGTTATTTGAAGAATGTATTTTGCAGTAATTAAGTAGTGTGCCAATTACTTCTTTTAATTACAGATTATATTTTATTTGTGAGGATAGCATCAGCCACTGTGAAATTGGCTTCTCGTTGTTTTTCTATTCATGTATGGTGGAACACTGGAGCAAAATACATTTTGTATTATTTTGCTGTTTCATCTGGAAAGAATTTGTTTTAAGCTGGAGAACCCATATCCATAGCGTTAAATTATGACAAATATGTTTTATAGTTAGCTGCTGCAGTGTTTTCTCTTGCTTTTAGTCACAGGATACCATTTACATTCTGTTATCAGGGTCTCATTATGAGCACTGTAGGCCCTCTGCTACCATTGAGTCTCCAGTTGTTTTCCATCAGAGTTGAATCAAAATCAGCTTCACTGGATCAGATTTTTGGTCCTTCCTTGGGCAAAATTTTTTTGCTAGGATCACGTGGAGCTTTCCCAAGCAAACTGCAGGATATATCCAGTCTCAACAATGATGTAGCTTTGTGTATTCTAGGTTGAAAACAGCTTGTCTGTGTGACCTTGAGATGTTTTGATTAATTGCATCTTTTGGAATTCTGTATGTGTGTTGTGCCTGCTTTATTCACACATAAAAAGGGACACAGCTATTACCTTCCCTCTTAAGTTATGTGAGGAAAGAGAATTGTGTTTGCCTTCTGTAATATATATCTAAGCTGTGTGTAACATTTAAAGAAATAGTTTTTCAGCCTTTGGTCTAATTCCAGATGTTATTTTTCATTACTCATGAAAAATATGGATTAAAACCTCTCAAGAGTTTTTATATTGGCTTTTATGCAGTAGTCTGATGCCTCTGACAGATAATCTTAGGAGATACCTTCCACAAAACAAGACTTGTTCTTGATAATTATTCTCACATTATGACTACTTTAAGCAACCTGATAAGGAGAGTGCATCATGCTGAGGCAGGAAAATTCCTTCCAAGTAGAGGAGATTTTCCATGTGGGCAGCTCTTGAACTTAAAAGCTCCGTAGTTATTTAAAATGTGTAGGATGCTCCATGCTCTCCCTTACACTGATAAAGGTTCACCTGATAGTAACACATGTGTGCCACTGCTCAATACTTCACTTCATGATCTGTCTCGTGTTGGTCAAATCTCAAAGACCCTTTTAGACCCAAGACAGGTTTTAATGGAGCACTTCAGTGTCCTGTTTGTGATGCTTGTCATGCATCTTGTGGGCATTTTAAGCACTGCTGTGATCATCATCTGACTCTTAAAATTGGTGCTCATTTCAGGAGAGCAAGCAAGCTTTAGACAGTTATGGTATAAAAGCTATATGCCTTGTTCTGTCAGGAACAAACAGAACTGAGACCTTGCATGAAATTAATTTATAAATGCAGTGCCTGAATTTTACAGAGCAGAATTGGTAGCCTTATGTTTTTCACCTAAACTTCATGCTACAGATGGAGGGGATTATTTATGTGGAAAACTCAGTTTATAGCTCAGCAATCAGACAGCAGATGTATTTTCCTTCATTACCAGAACCTCAGAAACATCTTGTCCTGTTTGTAAAACCATCTACTTTATGAAAGTTAGAAGGCTCTGAAACAGAACAAGCTGCTCATATTTGTAAAGCAAGCAGCTGCTAGATCCAGAGCTGATGCTCTGGGAGAGCAGTATTCCCATCTTTGTTTAATTGATAGTGTTGGCACTTTTCATGCCACCACTCTGAAAACACTGCAGCTTAGAAGTCACTCTTGCCTGGCTTTGTGCTGGCACACACCCAAAGGAAAATTAAGACAGCTCTCCTATGGCTGTTTCAGTTCAAGATGCTTTAGTCAGCTGAAGTACAATGTTATTTTTTACATGCTAAAGCAAATTTGAGTGTATTTATCCCAAATATGCTTTTTAGGTACCTGAAATTTCTGGTTTATAAATGCTATTTTTAATATATTTCTCTCTGATACCAGTCATTCTTATAATTATAAAACCTGCCTTCATAATTGAAAAATATGTAGCATAAATCTTTGGGTATTTTTAAATGTTGAATTTAAATTACAACGTTTAAATCAAACATTGAACAATTATCAAAGTCAATGAGCTTTCTTTGCCCGGCTTTGGAAAATATATGCTTTCTGAATACCCTGTGCACCAATATTTAAAAGGCTATGTATTATCTGAGAAAACTCATGCAGAGAATCAACAGCTCTACCACAGGAATTGACCAGCATAGTACTGCAAACAAGGGACCTTTTGTACCTCTACAAGTGCAGAACAGCATGAATTTTACAACTGCTGAGTGTACTCCTAAGTTAATTACCATTTAGAGTCTAAATAAAATAATTCTCTGTTTAAAAAAGTGTGTTGGAAAAAAGTTTACTGGCCTATAGCATCCTATTATTGTTTATTCAACTCTAACTGAAATTGCAGTCGGAAGTCAGACTTGAATCACAAGCTGTGGGGAAAAATGCATCTTTTCAGTAGGGCTAATTAATTTGAGTAGGAAAAAATGCTAATGAGTTCCTCAATGTATATTTGAGCTGTATAGACACACCCTGTGGTGCCAAGGACCTATATTTAATAAAGGGGCTGAGAGCAGTTAAATGTAGCCCATTACAGGATCTAATTGAAAAGAAGCACCCTGGTTGTTTAGGAATTGTTTCAAACAGTGCCATGAGCAGTGTGCACAGCCCTATTTAAAGTTTATATTTGCTGTGTATGCCACAGCTGATGGTGTATGCAGACTGTAGGAATTGCCCTCTAGCAGTGGGCACTGATTCCAGTGGTCAGCCCATTGGCTGAGGAAAGGTGCCACAGGTGGGATGAGGATTCTTCATGAAACGCTGACCTGAGTGATTAATTGTGAGGAGGAGGAGCTGCCAGTGTTTCCCCCATAGCTCACAGTCTGCAGTGAACCTGCCCCAGCTCTGGCTGTCACTGCACAGTCCCCTGCACCTCTGGTTATGTCCAGGCTTGACACAGATCAAACTTCCCAAGCATAACTCAAAAAACATCACAGTGTTTTTTTTTCTCAGGTACCTGGCAATTGCGATTCCTTCCTCTGCTGACTTTTAATTATTATTATATTTTTGCCAATACTATTGAGCTTTCAAGTATTTTGCATTGTTTCAAAGGAGGTTTGCTTCCATATTAAGCTAAATAAAACTCATCAATAGTGTGCTCGATGCTTATTACTTTGTGTAATCACTGCTATAGACTGTATCAGATTTATGATACTCAAAAACCCTTCTCCTTTCAAAGTACCAGATCTTCTCAGTCATTGTCTGGTGACTTCCAGAGCTGTCTTTGTTTATAGCCAAAAAAATTCAGAAATCATTTTGTAGGCCTTTGGAGAAGTTCCATTTCTGTCAAGCATTTATTATTTTGCTTGCTGTGTAGTTGAGCACATTGTCTCACGCCTTGCCACATAAAGCCATGCAATGTAACTGATGTGGACAAATTGAGCATGTTATAGTTTCTAGGATTTGGAAAACATACTGCTTTCAGGAATAAAGAACAGCTTTGAAAGGTTTGTAAAATGGCCATGTTCAGTATTTACTTCTGGCTGGATTAGGCAAAAATAGAAACGTTTCCAAGTTTAAAAAAATTAATGTCTGTGTTATTTTTTAAACACTTCAACACAAAAAATGTTTCTTTTGCATAGACTGGAAAACAGATGAAACAAAGGAAGGGCACATGCATTATTTGCATTCCTGTTCTTTCCTTCTGTTTTGTTTCCAGGGCCAGCACATTTTGGTGTTTGTGTTTGAAGGCTTATGAGAACTGCATTAAAATCCCCAAGGGACTTGACTGGCCGTATTATGAGTTTAATGCCATTATTACTGTTACTAAGTAATCCTTAAGTTTCCAGATTTAGAAGGAGAATCTGTTTTAGGATGTAAACATCTAAGAATGGGAAAGAAAGAGGTGAGGAAAACTCACTGAATCCTAACTCTTGGCTGAGGTGCCAGTGGTTGGGACAGATGGGGGTGAAGGGATTTCTTAGCATTTAGCTTTTGCTGCGGCTGTCTTTGGTATTTCCTTGCTCAGGAAGAGCTGTGATAGTGTATGTGTGGAAAACAAAGCTGGTCTCATTAAACGTTGTGGGGATCATCTTCCCACAGACTTGATGAAACCATCTGCATCTTGTGGTAGCACTGGACAGAGAATTTGCTCAACAGAAGAAAAAAAAATTAGCTACTCACTGGTTCTGCTAAACTTCCTAAAGTCACCATCAGTTTGTATTTCTCTGCTCTGTGAAATCTTTGATGTGGTGTCTCATCCAAATGAAGTTGTGTGGGTTTTATTCTGTCTTTTGGGATCTTCCACTTCCGTTTCATGCAGCTGTCTGAGTTCTAGACCTGTGGCTGTGTAGCAGGACTATGTCACCTGCATCCACTTGAAAAATGCTTGGGTATCTGATGTATAAACTGATTCTTCCATTAAATGTGTGTGTGCTTGGTAAAATACTGAGAATTTTTCTGAAGGAAATGTGAAAGATAAGTATAAAATCATTATCAACACTGTTACCATTTACACCAGTAAAACTTTCTGGGTATTGATTTGGGCCAGAGCATGACAATAAGGACTCAATACTAGGAACGGAATCACTGTCTAAGCTTTTATTGCATTTCGCATCTAGAGATCCTGAATATGCAATATTTTGGTGCCAATTTATTACAGTGATGATTGCTGCCTTCTAGATTTATTTTTAAATAAATAGTGTGTTGAACTAAATGCTGGGTGACAGGATGTGCAGTTTTGGTTGCCATCCTATTTGATTTGAGGGCTAACTTGCTGCATACACTAACTAGGACCTCTGAAATAACTAATGTATTCTCCATAGGGAATATATAGATGTGATTTAATTACCAGCTGTCTTGTAAATACAGCTGAAAGAAAATTAGAAAAAAAAACCCATCTGTGAAGTTTAGCAACTTGAATCCATTGTTGTTTTGGGACATATCAGCTGTGCTGCAGAAGTATTTCCCCTGGCCTGTGGTTTTGGAGAAAGAAATGGAATATCTGTTTTAAACAACAGGGTGCTTCAGGAAGATGGTCTTATTATAAATGCATATTTGTATTGGTTGTGGCTTTTTTGCATGTGTTTTTGTCGTCATAGGAGATGTCACAACATTGTTTCTTATTTAATGAAGCAGTTTCTTTTTCAGTGACATGACTTTGGGAAAGATCTCACTCACAATACAAGCCTTTTTGGAGAAAAATTTTATGACAGGCCATGCTGGTGTGCTGCATCTGTTATACATGTGAACTTTGTCCTGGTTCTCAAGAGTGTTTGGCTCTTCTGGAGAGCTGCATTTACAGAAACCCTTTTCATGATGGAAACTGTAAACTATTGCCTTTCTGTCTGATCTGCAGCTGCTTCACATCTTCTTTGTTGGGTGTTCCTTTGATGCAGCTTCAACCACGATCAAATTTGTTGGTGACACAAAACCAGATGGGTCAAGAAGGGACGTGTGGCCAGGCCAGAAATGCAGTGACCTTGGGAGATGAGAAGAACAGGGGGCCATGGGGAGCAAAGAAAGATTAACTGTTCATAAATACTGAGTTCTGTAGGGCAAGGGTGAAGAAGGATTAATATTGGGAGTATTAAGGGAAACTCACTTTCCAGATTGTTGTCTCAGTGCTGCCCTAACATGTCTTTTTATGAAAACAATCAGTTCAGACTTCATACTCCTAAAATAGCACAGATGGAATGAGGGAGAGCTAATGCACAAAATGAAAAACTTTTGAGGATACTGCTGTAATACAAGTAATTTACATTTAACTCTCAAACAAGTGACCTTGCCAAGGTATTTGGAAAGAAAAGTAATATATATTGCTTTGCTAGACTCAGATAAGTCATCAGTAGCTGCTAGAGGGATGGAGTTTAATATATTTTTATAGCCCAGAGAGTTTAATAATACTTGAATTCCTTATGCCTGAATTGCATGTATTGTAATTAAAAAGTAATTCAATTTCAGAAATTCTAAATATATATAAATTGTGGTATACTCATAATTCTAATAATAATATGCCTGGTTCAGAATTTGGCTTATAGTTTATGAACAGAAAAGAGCATTGCACTCCAATGTATTCATTTAAAAACACCACCACTAAATAGGGCTGTCTTGTAAATTTTGTATGATCCATAACATTGAAAACCTTCCATAAAAGTTGTAAATGTATTACTAGTTCACTGCTATTTTTATTACTCTGTTTTTGCATGTATATAATCTGTTATAAGATCGTAGCTATAAAGCATTGCCACAAAAAGCAATCATTCAACATAAGCAAGTGTATGTGGAATTTCTTTTTGGTCATATGTTTTCTCCACATTTCTTTCAGAGCACAGCTAGCATTTATAGCTCTTGAAAAAGAGAATCATACTATAAAGATTTGAAGAAGGAAAAGATGAAACTGTGTATGTATTGTATATTGCGTTGTATTGAAAATGGGAAGTGATCTAGGTGTGATATTCTGAAGCTTGTGAATTGCAAGGGATGCTAGTAAAATGTCTAGAAAATGAGTCCTGACAGCACTGGGCTGAGATAATGGAAAACATCTTCAATTGTACAGATTGTACAGGATACTTGGAGACAGAAGAGATGCCAAAGCAGAGCAAATGGCAGGTAGAGGCTTGTTCCTCATCATAAAAAATGAAAGGAGTTCAAAAGTAAAAAAAAAAAAAGAAAAAAGAAAAAAGAAAAAAAAAAGAAAAAAGGCAAATCTGCTAACAACATGCATCAAAACACATGATAATTCAGCAGGGAATAAATGAGCAGTGCTGTCATAATTGGTTTCCATGAGACTAAAGAAGACTTGAATGCCCAGAGGAAGAACCACAGAATGGTTGGACCTTAAAGCTCATCTTGTTCCAGCCCCTTGCCATGGGCAGGGACACCTTCCACTATCCCAGCTTGCTCAGAGCCCCATCCAGCCTGGCCTTGAACAATTCCAGGGATGGAGCAGCCACAGCTTCTCTGTACAACCTGTGCCAGGCCCTTCCCATCCTCACAGTAAAGAATTTCTTTCTGATGCCCCATCTGAACCTGCCCTCTGTCAGTTGGAAGCCATTCCCTCTTGTGCTGTCACTGCATGGCCTTGTAAAAAGTCCTGACTTTGCTTCTCTGTGTCCTTGTGAAGAAATCACACTGCTCCTGGGGTTGAATACCCTCAGTAAGGGCTTTAAATGCTGGGCAGAGTGCTTTGCCAGTAGTGAGGCTGTAAGGTGATACTGAGCACTGATACTCTTCTTTTGCATTGATCCACATTGAGATGTCCAACTTCATCCTTTCTTCTTTTAAACAGATTCTGTGCCGAAAGAAAGGCACATGAAAATATCTGTGATTTCTCCCAAATAAGATATGAAAAAGAATAAGGTTACTTAATGATTTATTTTTGTACAGATGACACATCCTGAGCAATGTTTTTAAGTGTGTTTAGGCCTTCTTTGAAAGCTGGCAGAGTTTTGTATCCTACATTGGGGACCAAAGATTCTTCTCCTGGGCTCCCAATTGCAGCGAAGCTGGGAAGTGTTTTGTAACACGCTCTGTGTGTATGGGAAGAGCTTGTTCTGACTTTGTGGAGTGCTGTATTCAGTAATTCTGCACACAGAGCTTCCTCAGTCTCTCTCACCCACTGCACTCTGTGTGTGTGTGTGTATTTATACATACCCCTTATCTATATCCATCTACAGATCTATAAGCAGCTGCCACAGGCACGTTGTGAGCAGAGCAGGGTGCAGGCAGTGGGGTGGGACAGGCAGGATGCCTTCAGCACATCTGTCCGGGCTGGCCACCTCTGCAGCCACACTGCCTGGCTTGCTGCTGCTGCTGGGGCAGTAGGAGGCGACAGGGCAGGCAGGAATTGGGTGTCTGCAACCGAGATAAAAATGTGCTAATCACTTTTTGTGAGATAGTGTTAAGTATTGTGATCACCCATGTCCCTATGTGAAATTATTTCTCCCACTTGTTCACAGCCCCTTATCTCTCATCCCTAAATTATATCACCGATGAATTCCTTTTAATACAGCTGATTTCTGTCATGAACCTCAGAAAATCATAGTGAAATCATTTGCAAAAGGATGATCTTTCCTCTGTTGTGTCATCTTGTATTATTTCCCTCTGAATCTTGTTTTCTAAAATGAACTGAAAACGTGGTTGTCTTTTGGGGTTCATGTTTTTATTTTATTTTGTTTCTAAATGTGTCCTGTTCCATAATCTTTCTTCGGAATGATTGTGTGGGTGGAAAAATAGTTGAACAGACCTATTAAGAAAAGATGAAGAAGCTTGATCAGTTGCCTAAAATGTTTATAATGTCTCGATTTTATATCCTATCTTCTTAATTAGTTTTGTGAACTACACTAATTCTCACACTGAGGTTGTCTGCATATTAGAAAGCATCCAAGTGTAAAATAAGCATTAGGCTGATGCTCTTATGCTATTATTTTAGAAATACCTTTTGGTTTATTCTAAGAAAAGTGGTTTGCTTGGGTTTTTTTATCTGAAGTTACAGCTTTTACAGCTCCGCACTCTGTGATACAGCATCCTGAGTGGACTAACCAAATTAACATTCTAATGAGTGTAGTTTATTTTGGAAGATGGTTTATCATCCCGTTTTGTACCTTTTTAGATGATTTCCCACATTGCAGTCAAATAATTAGCCAGTTTTGGGGAACATTTGAAGTAGATTTAATGTGTATTGTGTTTAACTTTGTACAGTTGAGCAATGTGATCCTCTTTTCTCCAGATCCTGTACAGAAGCAGTACAAGCATTCATTCTGATGTAGCCTTTAAACAGAAGAAATGGTTCCATTCATGCTAAATCAGGTTTTGGCTTTTGTGTGGAGACAATCAATAAAGTGATGGGATTCTCCTTTTGTTGCATGCTGTTAGCATTAGAAACTCACCCAGGGATACAGCTTAATGCTTGCTTACTTTGCAAATGTGATTAAACTCTGACTTAGATAAAAGGAGAATGAGAATAATTTTGTGGTAGAGGCAACAAAACATGGCATGAAGTGCACAGATCCTGTAAAAGAGCATGTGGAACTTTGTAATACGTGCAAACTCAAAATAAGGCAATTCTTGGAAATGATTAAGTGCAGGGGGAAAGCTTGGTTTGGGATTCACGTCAGTTTGGAGAAAGAGGAAAGTTTTCTTCCTTTTCCATTTTATGTACCCCTCTGTACAGGGTAGAAGTTTGAGCTTTGCTTGGTTGCAGTATGGAAGGAGGAGATAACTCCTTCAGCAAGGAAGTCTCCTACTTCATCTGATCAAACTCATCTGACATACAAAAAACCGACTTTGTGTTCCTGTCCAGCAGAGCTCTTCCCCTTTCTACTCCAGATTCTTGGATTGTGTGGCAGAGAGTTTGGTATCCAAATGTACAACTCAATTTACTGAAATTTTCTCAAAATTGGAGAGTAGCATTTTCTCTTTGTCCAAATTGCTTGAAATCATGTGTCTTCTCTTCTGAGCTGCACTGTGAGGATTCATGTACAGGAGAGAGAAAACCAGATCTAGGCTGGGTTTTTAAGCCTTGCAGTTGGACAGAGGAGGTGTAGTTCATTGAGAACTGCATCTCTGTTCCCAAACATGAATGACCTCTGAGATTTTGTCACGGTAAATCTCAATTTTCTTAGAGAAAGCAGTTGCAGTGTTTGGGTATTCTCTTGATCGTTACAGAAATTAGTAGATCTTGGGTGGGAGTGAAAATTAATTACCGGAGGCGAAACGTGAGGGTGTGAGAGTGAAAGCTCTTGCAGAGAATGGAAATATGAAAAACTTGTAAACTTATGCTGACAAAATATATCTGAAACAGACAATGGAAATTTAAAACAGATATTAAAAAAAAAAAAAAAACAAGCCTAGAAAAACCCCACAAAACCTAAAGAAATCCTGTAACAGTGTTGTAGACAGCTGTCTGTCGTTTGCTGGACATATATAAAGATAGAATTCTTGAAACAACTTCTCTACAGCAACTTGGGAAAGAGTCCAGGAAAGGATATTTTGTCTTCAAAAGACCCATATCCCTATGCCTAGATTTCATGTTCCACATAGAGTTACCTATGATTTCTTGCTGCTAAGGTCATCAAATTTCACATTGCTAGCATTTGTTTCAGAGAAAACCATTTTCAGAAGCTTTATTCAACATGCAAAAAGCTTGTGCTCATGCTTTTGTACTGTCTTCTTTGTTTGAGACCAGTCACTTTATTGATACAATAATGGATCTTTGGACAAATGAATCCTGATTTATTAGTTCCATTGATATTATTATTGCATAAGAACATAGGAGAAAATTTTATGGATTGGGGTTATTTCAGTGCCCACTTACAGAGAGATCCTGAGAGAAAAGCTGTGCTCAGGATTATTCTTGTCTAAGCCTCCTTTTATTTGGTCACAGTTAACATTTTGGGGTGTTCTTGTGAATAGAGGGATGTTTTTGTAAAAGCAGAAATGTGCTTTTGTAGAGTGAATTGTTCCTCTGATGTTTTTAAAGGCATTTTTGGGTTTGAGGAGTGGGCCATGTCAATCTACAGCCAATGTCACCTTTGCACAGAAGATTGAGACAACTTTTAGTGCTCACAGAGCATGCAAGGCAGCATCTCCCAGAGATGGAAGGTACACTTGGCCATTAAGAAGGAAATGGCCCCGGTGGACAAAGGACTAAATTTGTATCCTTGGCTGTTTTGCCCAGCATATCTCCTGGCTGCCCCCTGGCAGTGTGTTTGCTAAGCTAGATGCATAGGTATAAACATATAAATAGCCAGATGCAGGGATATAAATTAATGTGCATTAATTTATATCCCTGTAAACTGATTATAAAATGTACATACTGAAGTCCACGCTCCTTCCTTGGACGTTTCAAAATATTTGGATAAGCCCTGAGCGACTTGGTTTGATACTGCAGCTGATCCTGCTTTTAGCAGTGCTTTGTATCCAAACCTCAAGAGTCCTTCCAAGCTGAGTTTCTCTCTGATTTTTATGAACAAACAATCAACAGCATTTGAGAATATGCGTATACTGCATTTGTTAAATAAGGGAAAACTGCTTTTCCTAAATGGTATCTGGGTGTAATATACAGATCTCATTATGCTGTAATATGGCTTCACTCTGTGTATGAATAACAGATTGCAATAGAAGGCCAGTTCTTCGTGGCTGAAAGTGACTGCAAGTCCTGCCACCCACAGAGGGGAGGATCAGAATTCTCATTCACAATTCATAGTCTCTGCTGCCTTTTGCTTTATGGAGTCCCTGTGCACAATTGGTAGAAAACATTTTATCAAATCAGATTGGGCCTGAGTGTTTTCCATTGTGCCTTCCAAGGACGTTGCAAGAGGCACAGGGAAGATTGGGATGGCCCATGGTTCTCCTCTTCCCCCTGATCTGCTGTGTTTGATAGATCCCTCAAGGAAGGGGCTGTGCTGTGGTGCCAAGGACTGATCCACCAAGCAAGTGGTGAAGATTGCAGATCCGTGACATCCCTTTCTGACATCCTTTTAAGATTAATAAATGAAATACCAGCTTTTGGGAGCGGATAGCTGTAGGCATGTTGATGCTTTCCCAAAGATTTGGGAAGCTGGTACGTTAATTGGATTAATTAAGTAGTGAAAGTCCTCTTCATTTATATGGCTATCAAAATGCAGTTCATAAGAGTCTGTTTATTTACACAGTTGTCTGTCTGTCTCTTGAAAGTCAGGATGTATCAATGATTACTGGGGGCATGTGGCATGGGAAAGAAGGTGCTTACTGTTTGTAGGCTGCACATTTTTTATTTCCAGGGGCTATGTAGTAACTTTTTTACCAACAGAGACTTTCTGTTTAATGTATGGAACCCAACATCCTGTGAGGTGCATTAGAGGTTACAGTTAGTTGAGGTTGAACAAACAAAACTGAAAAGGGGATGAGGCTTGTTTTTTAATGAAATATCTGTTGTGGAAATGCTTATCTGTTGGGACTATTTCTAATTGGCTTGAGCCATCTAGTCAGCTTTGACTATTACGTGTTTCATAAATTAGAAATAACCATAAGCAGGAGGGTAGACTGTACTTTTTATGTTACCACAGTACCTATTTGTACTGTGAAAGTCTTTCTGTGTGTAAAACACAAGACAGATTTATCACATACGATGATAAAATCTAAGTGCGTAATTTGTGAGCACCACTGAAGTGCAAAGAATAAATTTAGGTTTATTACTAAATAGCTTGCCATACTTTGTACAATTAGCCATTCTCTTGGTAGGAGTTGCCAGTCAGTAACATGATGTGCTGTTAAGCATAATCTTCTGAAAATTTCTCATAATTGGAAAGTCAGAATCATTTTTTTAAACACTGGAACAGTTGTTGTTATACTGTTACGTTCTCTCATGATTATCTGACAGCAATTTTCCTATTGGAAGAAACACTACAAACACTAAGGAAAACATTCTAAAAATTTTTACTCTGTGCAAGGCAGTGCTATATAAAAGCATAGAAATTCTGTCATGGTTTTCTTCTCTTTTGGGATGCAAGGCAGTTAAGAGTTGTTTGGCTTGATATACAGTTTATTGCTCTCACTATTTTAATTCAATCTTTGCTTAGAACATTGAAAAAACTACCCAAATAAAGCTGGTGTTAGGTTCAGCAGGTGTAATTGAAAAGTTATAAATACAATTGCTTTCTGAATGACACATTTCACAGTTGTGTGCTGGATGTTTGGCAGTATCACATAAAATCAAAAATTTTTATGTGGTGACAGCTTAATTCTGAGAAGAAATATCAGGAAAGCAAGGAAGAGTGGTGGAGTTGTGTTTTAATGAAAGGGCCGTAGCCAGGCCCATGATTACTGCTTTTTGAGAAACTTGAGAATTTTGAAAATTTCCTGTCTTTGTCAACATGTGCATAATTGCTGGAGTTATGTATTGCTTTGCTTGGGCCTGTAGGATGTTTGTTTTGGAGCTTCCCAGAGCTAGAAAGCCCAGAGCATGAAGGCCACTTTGAAGAGATTTCTTTGGCTCCAGATGGAAGTACCAAAATTTAACAACACAAAAGGTGACTTTAGCCTGCTGAACAGCGACATCAGTGTTCATGTTCCCTAAAAACGGTGAGCATGTGCCACTTCCAGCTGCAGCAGCCGCTTCGTTCTTACTTCAGAGGCAAGGCAGTGGCTGAGCCTTCAAAACTTCAAAATTCTGCTGAATTCAGAGCTCTCTGTGTTGGTGACTTGGTTTGGTTTCTGCTTTAATGTGAGTGTGAAACAGGAATCCAGCTATGGAGGGGGTGTTCCCAGTGCCAGTGAGGAATCTCCAATTAGGCACTGTTGCCAGAAGGCTGTGGAAGACCCCATAAATACATGTGTAAACTGAACTTTCTGTTAATATCCTTTTATACAACAGCCATCAAGTGGATGAAGGAGTCCAAGTGGACTTGTGCTTTCCCTGAATCTGGAAGCTGTGTGAAACTTCTCTTGCCCTTGACTCCCTGGAGGTTTCTTTCTCATACCCCTAGACTTATACAGAAGAATCAACCCACTTGGGTGCCTTTTTTTACCTTAAAACACCTTTTCAGAATACCAGGAGGAAACCATTAGCTTTCTGTGCTTCAAGAGGCTCTGAGGAAAGTTATGCTCTCAAATGCAAGCAGGAAATGTTACTTCTGCTGCATTTCCTGAAGCTCTGTAGCCAAAGCAGTGGATGTTACAAAAAGATAGTAAAACGTGTTTTTGAAATGAATGAACATTTTTGTTATTATCCTGTTCCAAACATGTAACAGATATGGAACCAGATACTCTG
Organism: Ammospiza caudacuta; assembly: GCF_027887145.1. Lineage (NCBI taxonomy): Eukaryota > Metazoa > Chordata > Aves > Passeriformes > Passerellidae > Ammospiza > Ammospiza caudacuta. The sequence continues at coordinate 32,020,216 of NC_080601.1, read as the reverse complement.
GGGTCTCCCAATGTATCACTGCTTCAGTAACCTGCATTTATGGGTGGAAGAAGGATTGAGAAAGTTGTGAGTGACTCTTGCAGTCAACATATGTGCATCTGAAGCAAAGCAATATCTCGAGTTGTTTACCTGCCTATGGCAAGCAAGAGTCATTCTGTAATCTTATATTTAAGGAGTGGACAGATGCTGAGGCACTCTGTGGTTCAGCAGTATCAGAGTTTAGAATATAAAGGATTGGGAGCAGGTGACCTTTGATAAAACATTGTAAAAAGCTTCCCCTGAGTAATCAATACGTATTTACGGCCTTAATTTTGTCTTGAGGTTTTTTTTTTGGCATCTCTCCAAGAGTTCAGCTCCCCTCGTTTTTCAGATATCCTTTATTTCCCAAATGCCTGTCTGATCTATATTGAACAGTTATGGGGCACAGTAGGGGAGACAAAACCACCCCAAGTTCACATGCCACAAATGACAAAATTTATGGCAAAAGATTTTAGTGGAAGGAAGGTGGAAGGAAAGCAGAGTTTTAATTATGTGACAAGAGGGAAAAAAAAGGAATTTATAAACCATTTCAGGCTTAGCGGTGTAGGAATCCATGTATTAATTTACTGTCAAATTGTTGCTGGAAGTGTTGTGTAGCAGTGGGAGCAGGGAGGGGAAGGCAGGCTGGTGCCATCCCTGGTGCTGCAGGGAGGGGAAGGCAGGCTGGTGCCATCCCTGGTGCTGCAGGGAGGGGAAGGCAGGCTGGTGACATCTCCCTGGTGCTGCAGGGAGCAGGGAGGGAAAGGCAGGCTGGTGGCATCTCCCTGGTGCTGCAGGGAGGGGAAGGCAGGCTGGTGGCATCTCCCTGGTGCTGCAGGGAGGGGAAGGCAGGCTGGTGGCCTCTCCCTGGTGCTGCAGGGAGCAGGGAGGGGAAGGCAGGCTGGTGACATCTCCCTGGTGCTGCAGGGAGCAGGGAGGGAAAGGCAGGCTGGTGGCCTCTCCCTGGTGCTGCAGGGAGCAGCTCAGGGTGATGGGGCAGAGCCTGAGGCAGGGAAGGAGCCTGCCCTGGATGGGAGCTCATGCGTCTCGCTCCCCCACTGCAGCAAGAACTGGAGCTCAACTCTCCTGAGGCAGCATGTCCTGCATCGCTGCCAAATCTGCTGCTTTTGGCACCAGTCTCACACTTTTATGAGTCATCTATCATCCTTCCATTTTTTTTTCTTTCTGGTTGTTCTATCACCATTGTGGAACAACAGATTTTTCCCCTCCTTTTTCTAATCCTGCCCTTGCTGTCTGCTTTCAGGCTGCTGCAGGAGCAACATGCTCCCGCTCATCCATTGCTGCCCAGTGATGGGAACTTGGCCCGTGGTCACTCTCCCCAGGTGCTGGAAGGGGTCCATGCAGCTCAGCTTCTTCCCCATCCTTTTTCTGAGGAAAATAGCTGGCCTGTTCAGGTGCCAGAGCATGTGTTAGCATCTAGGTTAACTTGTGCTGCTGTGAAATGTGTCCCATTCTGTATGTGTGTATCATCCATTTAGTGGGGAAGGGGGCCTGCCAAGGGCAGACTAGGACCCAACCATCTCGTCTGCTACTGTATGAATTTCAGCTATTACAAGGTAGAGGAAGGGCTGCTGAATGTCCTTTACTCACAACTGAGTCTGAAGCTGTGGTCCAGCCCTTAAACATTAAGAGAAGCTGCCAGTGCTCCTGTAATTGTCTGTGAAACTCCTGTTTTGACACACATACCGTATTCTCATAAAACATTAAGATACAAGTTCAATATTCATTTCAGCAAACAGGAGAATTGAATTCTCTCTTCATTAGCAGTGCATGAAACTGTCTGCTGGTTGGTTCAGGGCTTTGATTTTTATTCTAAACCCAGATGGAAATATTTGCATAAGTCCTACAGTAGTCCTTTGTGAGGGCTTTTTCGTTCTTCTCGCCCCAGTTAATACTGCAAACTTAAGAAATCCTCTGAAATTAATCTTTTCCATTATGCCCATTTCTGAGTATTACCAATATGACAGAAAGACCCAGAAACCACAGCCCCGGCACCGCTTTCCAGCGGGCTGTGAAGCCGCAGCGATTGTGTGTCGTGTGTGTGTGTGTGTGTTTATCTCTTTTGGCTGGCGAGGCCTTCCATGTTTCCCCATTTTTATTTCCCCTTTCCACACACTCCTTCGCAGCTGCTGTAACCAGCCCTGGCCCTCTGGCCAGCGTTGTGGCTGGGCAGGCTGTGAGGCTGCTGCTGATGCCTCTCCGTCGGCCGCTAGACCGGGCGCGCGCGCGGCGCTTGGCATCTGCGCTCCCCTCACTGTCGGGCAGCCTGCTGCCACCTGGTACCCTCTGCTCCTCACTTCGCTGCTGTGCTTGGTGCTGAGCACTCTGCAGAGGAACCCTGCCTGGGCCAAAAGCACCCCCAGAGCAGCTTCTGCTGGTGGAAAAGGGACAGATTTGGCGGGTTCGCGCTGTGCGCTGCTGGAGGAGCAAGATGTTGAATAATGTTTGTTGTTGTTTCATTGAAATTCTGCTTACAGCTGTAGCTGTATCTCTTAGCCTGCCTGGAAAATATCTTGGAAAAAAGTGATTACTTTTGTTTTTCTTTTTTCATACAGCAGATCCTTGATTTTCTCCCTGAGAGCCCCTGTGCTTGGGGTTGTCTTGTCTCCTACTACTACTGTCATTATGAGAGGGGAGTCTGTGTATGCTTAGTTCCCTTTACAGGGGGTGGAAGCACTTGCTGAGACAAGGCCTGAAGGATCTGGAAAAGGGAGTATTTTTTTTTACTCCGCTCACTTTATTTCATTGGTATTTATTTTAGTAGTAAAATGTAAGTGAATTCCCTTTTTTCCCCGGCTGCTTATTTTTATCCTACCAGTGATTTACCTTCATTTTTATATTAAGTATGGTGTCTGTAGAGTATTTACTTGTAATTGTGTGTTTGTGTGTGTTTCACTCTAGAATATAAATAACATCCCGGTGTCTCTTCAGTTTAGAAATTCTGCCAAGCTGTCACAGAGATCCTTTCATGATCCATATCCTTCTCAAACTCCCTGCCATTGGTTTTTAAATGCTGGGGCCAGTGGACCGTAAGTTTTAGAGTTGCATTTGTTAGAGATGCCATTTTGCATTCACTGAGAAAGGGCTGTTGGGTTTTGACACCATTCCTTGTTGCCCTTCTCTGGTTTTAGGCCAGTGTGAAATGTATTCAGAGTGTGTTTTCTGAAGTGTAATAATAGATATGTAGTAGCCTAAATTGGGAGGCTGCTTGGCTCTGTACATGTGTGTACATGTGAGCAAAGCCTGTATCCATCTGGAGGTGCTTTCTGCACTACAGCAGCACAACACAGAAAATCAAAAAAGGACTAAATATGTGTGCAGCAGTTGGTGGATTTGGGGTTTTCCGTTTCCAGTTGCCCTACATGTGGCTGGCTTTAATATCTTCTGGCGACAGCTTTTATGACACTGTGGGTCAGAGTGAAATTGATATCTACTTCATCCTTCTAAAAGCATATAGATGTAACATCCTTTGGACCAAATCCAGTCGCTCTTCCCCTTGGAGTGCAAGTGTTGAAAGTATGGAAGACATCACAGCTGCAGCGTTCGGACGTATGGGATAGGTGCAGGCAGTAGAGAGCTGGTGACCTCCAGGGAGCTCTTTTCCCAGTGCTGTGCTGAGGATGCTGAGAAGGTTGGCAGTGGCAGTGGGGGAGCCCACAAGCATTACAAATCCCTGGCCAGTGCCCCAGCACAGCCTCCACATAGCAGGCATAGCTATGTCATGGCTCCACAGCTGTTCCACCCCCTGTGTGACACTAAATAAGCTGAGTGAAGCCTCCCTAATCCCTGCACTGAGCTTTGCCTCCTCAGGGGAGGAGCTCTGGGCTCTCTGACCTAACAGCCTCTCTGTATAAAATTTCTTGGTTAATATCAACAATATCCTGATGTCACATCTGATAATTCTGCAACTCTGTTCTTCAAGCTGACTGACAGCAGTTGTTTCCCTCCTTTATTTTTGCACCTCCCTGGCGCCACAGTCCTGCTTTTGCCCATTACTTACCATTCTCCTTCCATCACATTATTTTTTCTCAGTACTCCTTCTAAAATAAAAGCTTGCATACCCGAACTAACTAAAAAGCTGGACATATCCAACTTTTTTTGGGTTTTTCTATTAGTGGTATTACCCAAATCAGGTTAGCCAACTTGAAAATAGATTATGGAAAAAGACATTTCTGAGTGGAAGGAGGTGATGATATCCATGCAAAGGAGTTAACAGCCATACAGAGCAGTAGGAATGATTCTCCCCGAGGCCCAATAGGTTGTTCTCACTTGTATTTGTATGATGCTCAAATGAAAAAAAAAAAGGAAATATTTTCACTTCTCTTTAAATAAACTTCTTAGCTGGAGTTTTGTCATGGCTGCACGTCACCCACTATAGCTAGATTTGCCTGACTTCTTGTCAAGTCAGGGTTTATTTGTACAAAACTAATTTTAGAATTTTCTCTTCTACATAAAATGTTAGGGTTGTTTTTTCCCTTTGATTTAATTTGTCAGTATCATGTAGCCTTTCTGCCTCTATCTCTGTATCCATTTCTAGTCAGCTTGTGGATGGTGGCACTGATTTGACATTTGGGGATTATTCATGGCTTTTAGGAAAGTAAAAAAGGCTGACAGTCACTGGCTGATTGGTATGATAGGAGAGGTCAAATTTAGGATCAACATCACTTTGTGTAAATGTAAATAAAACACCACCATGTATTTATTTATGTGTAGTATGCTGAATTTGGACTTTGGTATACAAATGAATTAGAGATAGAAACACTTGAATATTATTTGAACTCAAATATAACCCATACCAATATTTTTTGAATGGCAGAAGCAGGGTTTGGGTTTGGTTTTTTTTATAATTATGAGTACAGAAAGTATGGATTCATAACAATGGGAGGTTTCAGTAGAACCCAAAAGTCTTGAGAAAAATAACTATTTTCAAATTGCAATAATTCTACCAAGTTGCCTTACCATTTGTTTTCCATAAGTATGTAATAAGAAAACTCATTGCTTTAACTGCCAAGTGTAGTTTGTACCACTGGTGTAAAAAAACCCAACATTATTAGAGATTCCTGTTTCTTACAGGGAAATTTATGGTGTGTGCTACCAGAGCCAGACTCTCTTGCACCATGTGAGCAGATATTAACTTGAGACCAGCATCAGACAACCATTTTTGTCTTTCCCTTTATTTGAAATATGACATGCACAAGTATAATTTGGCTTAAGAGACCAATTTATGCTAGAAGTGCTAAATAGTTTTTCTGTTGGCTTTAGATGAGTTACACTGAACACTTACCCAGTTGTCACAAGGATGAATCCATCTAATATAAAGTAATCCTTTATTCATACCACATAACACTTTTTACTGCTTTACTTTACTGTAGTCAGGTCTCGGAGAGAATCTCTCTAAGTAATCCTTTGAGAGAGGGGAGCTGGTGACAGAGCTATGAATTCTCTGTGGGCTTAGGAATTCATCATTAGACTGTCTGCACTCATTTTTCTAGGAAAAATAGTAATTTCTTGAGAAAGAGGTAGGAAGTAAATTAAAAGAAAAAAAAGAAACACAAAAAAATCGACGCACACTTTGGGTCCCCAGTGATAGCACTCAACTGCAGAGGCTTTCTTTCCATGTGTTATGGATACAAGTAAACAACTGGATTATTGAAATCATTGTAAAACCACACATTTTTTGCCTTAGAAGTGGTCCAGAAGAATATGAAAAGCTGCAAAATGAACCATATTTTGATACAGTATATACATAAACTTTTGCCCATTGATAACAGGTTAGAATCACTTCAAATCCAGTTTCACCTACAGATCTGCTAATTGTTTAAAAAGGAAACTACAAATTATATATTCTTGAATCATTTAGCGATACCAAAATACAGATCAGAATTCTAATTTCTCTTTGTCAGTAACAGATAACATAAAGATAAAAGCTGTTGTAGAATATGAATATTAATTTTTTAACCATATTGGAAAAATCTTCTGACTACATAGGCCTGTGTGTTAGAAGCAATATTATGGGAAGCAGCTGACTGAATCCTATTAATTTCGATGAGAGCCAAATGACAGTCTGTATGGACCTCTTTGAAAATTTGAGACTTAGTTCTTTATTCTTATTTCTTTCAAACTGTTGTAGAAGACTTTCATGTATTCAGTGGACTTTCAAAGGCAGACATGTATAGTGCAGTTAAAATACTACAATTTAGTAGTATTGCACTGCCTAAGTTGTCATTTCCTGCAGAGTAAAAGAGTATGGTTAAAACACGTTGTTCTACGTGATGCTGCAAGATTTAAGACTTCTGCTTGTTCTCAGTGGAACTGGTGAAAACTTTAATGCCTGTTGTCAAAAAAAAAATCAATTTAATTTTTGAAACTTGAATCTAAATCTTAGGTCATGCTTCCTTTATAATTACACACACTTACTGGAATGGCATATGGTGAAAATATATAGAGCTTTGTGATACAAAAGAAACGAGGAGAAATGCTAGGCTTTTATGTTGATTGCACCTGTATGGGGGCTTTATAACCTTACAATTTGTATCATTTATAGATAAAGACTCAACATACCCCTAATGTAACTAGTACTGCAAAGCTTTTTTTTCCCCCTTCTTTCTGCTGACTGAATGATAGGTAAAGCAATTTTCAACAAATGTCTCCCTGTAGGCTGTCATCATGGAAGCGTTGTAATCCTGCATTTTAACCTTAGCACTGGCGACTATCCAGAAATTATTTCATTTATGCCAAACTGAGCACAGAGCACTTGTTCTCTTACTGTATGGGAGGAGAACAAGCTTTAAATCCCAACATTCCCATTGTTCTATCAGATCTGTGTTCATGAGGATGTAGCAAAAGTGAAATAGTCACATCTTCCTTTGTTTTCTTCTCAGTTAAATTAGGGGAGTGAAAATCAGAAATCTCACAGATGACTTATGTGCCTACTTGACATTTGTAGCTTTGGGAATGTTTAGTGTTGGAATCAGATCATTACAAATAAATTGTACTTCATTATATCCAAGCTGTTTCCTCTTTAGTAGTTTGGTTTGTTTTAAAATTCACATGCAGCCTTGTGCAGAGACTCAGGTGTTAATGTTACTGCCTTCTATAAAACTCTTTTTGTGGTTGTTTTATGCATGTCTCTTAATTCTTTAGTGTGGGCTGAGAGCTTTTCTTTAAAAAGAAACATAGAACATAAATGATACCTTAAATTAAGCCTGAATTTAGATTTTATTCAGGATCAAGTCATGAATAAGCCTGTTCAGCTCTGGCAAGGTATAGAGCTTCACAGATTGTCTATGCCCACTTTCCTAGATCTTGCACACCTAAAATGCCAGCAAACAAAATAATTTAGAACTGCAGGTGCACATTTAATTTAATCTCTAGAAGTATACTTGCCATATTTAACTAGTTGGAAGATATATTTTGAATTAAATTCATAAAATCAATTTTGTCTTCCCATGTGATTTGCATCTCTCTATCAGTAAACACAGTAATAACTTAGAGGTGGAGATAAGCAGGTATTTGCACAACATTCTGTTGTCCCATACTTATGAAATCCATGGTGATATACTTTGTTGTAAGTCTTTTGCATTTTCACATACTGAAAATGCAGTTTTGAGTTACTCCCCAGCTCTGAAAACCATCATTTTCAAACTCTTGATGAATACCCTTGTCCTGTGCAAGGTATTCTGCACTACAGCACGGTACAAAAAACAACTTCAGAGAGGGCTGTGCTGCTCCATCCTTTTATTGCACAGTGGGACAAGGAGTTTTCCTTGCAGACCTTCTTGGAGACAGAATTCAAAGGAAATAATCTTACCCACAAATAATGCTTTATGTTAGAAAATGATCCACTCCTGGAAATTGTTGTCACATCGCAGTGGCTCAGGCAGCTGATATTTTCAGCTCCTTTTCCTATTGGGTTTTTTCCCCTTCTTTTTTTCTTTCTAAACCTCTCTCTTCCTGTGAGAGGAACTGTCACTCATGCATTAAATGGTTCCTGGTTAGGAAGTGCTTTTCCACACATAGGATATTGGCCTCAGAGTCACCACCCCACATTCTGTTCTGCATTCATCTATTAACTGAGCAACCAGAAACTTTTAATTACCTTCATTTTAAGTATAGGTCAGAGTTGTTGTAGAAGAACCAACTATTTGCTTAAGTATTTAAATATGGATTTCTCTAGAAGTCTTGACCTCTGTGGTTTCTTTGGCTTCATTTCCTCTTTAGTTTCCAGTTTTCAGAGACTCAGCTACACATACATTATCCACTGTAAAGTCAAATATTTTCAGTCAGTTGGTTCACTTACTAAGGGTACAGATGCCGTTTTGTCCAGCATTTTTTGTGGTTGGAGTAGTGGAAGTACAAAATTGTCTCAAGAAAAGGGGCATTGATAAGGGTCAGAGCATTGGCCTCTGCTGCTAGAACCTTTCAAGCAATCAGGTAAAAAAAAACCAAAAAAACCCAAACAAATTTGCAGCACATGAACAAAGGAGGCATTCCAGTGACTGAGACTTTATGTTATCTAATGGCTTACAGAAAGATTCTGCCATGTATCTGAAGTGTGGGAGCACAGAAATTAAGAACAGTGTTCACAGGCACACAAGTGCTCAAGAGATGACCTTCTGAGATTTGGTAAGGAGAGAAGTAAAAGCATGTTTAGTAAAAACAGAAAGGAAAAGAGAAATGTGGATATTGACAAGTCCTTTATTTAAGAGACTTCAGATGTTCTGTAGCTGGAGAATTTTCCGTGAGTTTCTTTCATGCCAGTGTTTGGTTTTTGTACATGGTGAGTCTGATGAGGAGTGGCTGAGGGAGCTGGGGGTGTTAATCCAGGAGGAGAGGAGGCTCAGGGGGACCTTGTCCCTCTGTACAACCACCGGACAGGAGGTTGTAGCCAGGTGGGGTTCAGCTTCTTCTCCAAAAAGCAGTGACAGGACAAGAGGAAACAGCATCAAGTTGCCCTAGGGGAGGTTTAGACCAGATATTCAGGAAAATTTCTACACCTGCTGGGTTGTAAGCACTGGAAGGATTCAAAAGCCATGTGGATGTGGCATTTGGGGATGTGGTTTAGTGATGGACTTGGCAATGCTGGTTTAGTGGTTGGACTCCGTGATCTGAGAGGTTTTCTCCTGCCTAAATGATTCTATGATTTCTACTGTCTGAAGTGTATAATTCACTAAATATGGCTGGGAAAAAAAGGCAAAGTTTCACTAATAAGAATCTTACATAGACTATTAAGTTAAAACTTCCAGGAGACCTTATTAGTTGCAGGGGTAAGGGTCAGGTCCCTTTGTGGATATATCTTCTCTTTGCATTCAGCCTAACAGCTTTAGGGGACATTAGCTTGGAACTGAGCAATATTAGCAGAAACAATTCTGCTGCTCCTGCCTGGTGGGAGCTCACAGATGCTTGTAATAAAAATTGTTAAAAATTGTTTCATTAGTTCGCAAAAAGCAGATTTCTTGGAATACTCTACCTTCTTTTGCCAAGAATTTTTAATTTCTTTTATGTTCTGTATTTGACTAGCACTAGCAGAAGCTACCTCTCAATTAATTATGATAATATATAGGACTTAAAATGACCACTCAGCATTTTTTCCATTTGCATGATGAAAACAAAGCATAATTGGGTTGAAAACAATATGGTATTTAATGCCTTTAAGTGGCACATTTTTCCAGAAGATAAAGACATACCAACCTTCTAGAATTACATAATATCACAGGCATAAGTAAAATTAATCAGATATGCCACGTGCCCTCATATTGTAAGTGCAATAGCTCATTTAGCTGTTAGCAAAACCTTGCTTAGTGATGCATCGATAATTAGAAACTGTCACTGTCTGTATATGAATAACACTTTTTCTCCCTGTTGCTATTTTGATATTTGGGGTGGGGGGGGTGTGTGTGGGGGGGGGGGGGAAATCATCACATACCACATTTCATCTGTCCTGGAGTACAAACATAGTTGGACACTTCAAGATGTCTATGTAGAATTTTAAAAATATTACGAAATGAAGTAAAATTACACACATGTATTTTTATCCAGTAGGCAGATGGGAGGGGTTACTCTTGAGGTAATGCATCTGCAAAGCAGCCTCCTCCATGTACTGTTTAATGTAATTAGTGTTCAGTTTGGTAGCATGCGTGTTAGAAACAAAAATTTTCTTGTTTTCTTGTCTTGTTTGTACTTAAACCTGCTTAAAGGTCAGTGGAAAGCCATTTGCTGGTGACTTTTTGACAGACAGGCCTCTCTGAGCTCATAGCTGTTCATGCATTAGGCAGAATGAGCAAAGGGAAGTTTTGGAATCATTAAATTGCGATGAGCCTGGGCTACAAACAAGGTGGACAGTCCTGAGAGATGACAATCTCTTTTAGTGTCCTTTTCTCAGATCAAAAGGGTGTCTGTGCAGACCTTTTCTGAGGGCACAGCTGCTCTGTTCTCCAGGGTGTGTTTTATGTGCAGCAGCACTTTGTGCCTGGCCCTCCTCGCTGCCTCTGTAACTGCATTTCAGCTGAGCATCAAAGGAAGGACAGGACATCCATATGGACAGGTTTAGGGTCAGGCACATTGCATGAGACTATTTTTATTTCGTGCTTAGAAGCTTATCCTGTTCCTTATAATAATTTTTATATAAAGAGCAGAATCTTGACTAAACTGTTATTAAAATAGTCCCATTTAAATCAAAGCTACTGTAAACATCCAGCAGCTCTGTGTCAGTGATATCCAGATTTTAATGACCCACCTGTGGTCTTCAGTTGGAGTAGGTGGAAGAATTTCCATTTTCCTTCAGAGAGTAGTGGACAGTGCTGAACATTTTGTGGGTGACTCAGCCTTGTTTTTCCACTAAAAATGCTGGTGGTGAAGATCTCCATGTCTGTAGTCTAGACAAGACAAAAACCCAAGTGACAATTAGATAACTCTGTAAATGAAGATAAAACCATTTATCTGGTAAAGTCACATAAAGCCCTCCATGCTGAGGAGAGGACAATGCAGAGCTGATTGGGGATATTTACATATATTCAGATTTATAAACAATAGCCTTTAAAAAAATTTTGTTGACTCTGTTTTTCAGTCTGCTCACTGTAGCCATTTCTCTTTGAAGCAGCCTGTTTATATGGAGCCCACATTAGGATATTGCAGTGCACCAGCAACTCCAGAGGCTGTTTGGAAGCTCACAGATAGTCCTTAGTGAAAGTGTGCACATTGCTCAGTGGTAACTTCACATTAATTACTGGTAACACCTCCAGGGAGTAGGTTGCACTATTTCCAAAGGCTCCTTTATCACTGGTTTACCCCACAGAGGATGATACACATTTAGAAAGCTCTCAATGAGAGAGAGACAGCCTCAGTGCTACAGAAGTGCAGATCACCTGAGGTGTATTCCAACCACTGTTTAACTGGGAATATCTGGGGACTCTACAAATTTTAGCTGGCACTAAATCAAAAATAAAATTGGGGTTTATTATGTAAACTTAACTATTTTCCATTCTTTTTTAATGGAAATTTAAAATATGGAAATAAAAGTGTAGGACTTCAGAAATCCCCAGGACAGCATGCTCATCTGCTCTAGATTCCTGCTGTCTCCAGGCTGGTGGGATTTCTTAACTTAATGTAAAGAGCAGCTGCCTGAATTAATAGGAAATGTATTAAAGGTGCATGATGTCATGGACTTACATGCATACATATATAAATGAATAATTGGATGGCTGTAAGAATATGGACAGAACCCTTGGTCTCAGGTGGTTCCTTGACACGCAGTGCCAAAATATTCACTCCCACACATGGGCTCTGGAGGGGAAATTTCCTTTTCCGCCTGTTGTGTGTAAAATACGACAGAGGATTTTTTTTTAAACCCTGTGCACTTTGTTATTCACAAGCCATAAATATTTATGGACTGTGAGAAAATGCACCTGCTACTTATTGCTCCATGTGAAACAAAAGCCCAGGAAAGAAAATGCTGTAAACCAAAGGAGATGCTGAAACATATTTTATCAATTACTGATAATAATTAAAAACTAAAATGAACTTTTCTCAGAGACAAAATGAAAAAAAAAAAAAGATAGCAGCAAAGTTAAGCCATCCAACTGAAGAACCTGGCTCCAAAGGCTCTACTTAGTACAATTCATGAACAATAACTACAGTGCTATCTGAAATAGATGATGGTTGAGTAGATTGGAAAAGTAAACTCTCCTCAGTATGTTTTCAGAGATGATTATGGGTAATCTGTGTAGAGAGACCTCCTTGAGGAGCCCCATTTATTACAAGGCTAAGGGATTTTATGATCTGTCTCACATGAATTGGCACATGACTGTGCACTGCTTCATCCATTTATCTGAGAGACCTCTTGGTTTAGATTGCCTGTGTCTACATTGCATTCAATGTGCAAACATTTGAATTAAATTTGGAATTTGGAGCCATGGAGCCTCACTGGCATGTGAAATACTCCAGACTGCAGAAGTACATCTGGGAACTTGGAGCAAAACCTTTCTTGAATGCTAAACTTGTGCTGTCTTTGCTACATGATTCTCAATACAAGAAATAGCTTTTTGAAGCATGCTGTGGAAAATGTGCTTGTTTTTATTAATGAAATACCTACACTAAGAATTCTCAATGTTTACTAGGATGAAAATCATTGGGTTTTAAATTAAGTGACAGTGTTAGAGTGAGATAACTTCTCAAGAGTTTCATAAAATAAACTTCTTTTTCTCTCAGATTTTAATATTACCCATAGGTCAGAGGGAGCTGTTTGCTGTCTCTAAGGTGGACAAAGTAATTTCCTACACAGGATTTCTGTAGATGGAGCTGCTGCAGTGCTGCTTTGGTTTTTTTCCCTTTTATTTTTATTTCTTTTTTGCAGCTCTTGCCATTTTTGGTAGATGTGAATAGTCCTTCTTATACGGTAAAAACAGGAGGTAATACTGTGTCTTAAAACAGGAACATGAATGATTGCAGTGTTTCAAAATCTATTGTGCAGTCAGGGAGCAGCAGTGTGCTGTGATTACACCTTGCATTTGCCAGGAGCACCTATAAACTGCTTAGAAAACTTGAGTTATTCTTGTTTTGGCTTCTGAACGTTTGTAGTGGCACCTAACAGCCCTACAGTAGTACAGGGCTTCTGAAATGGTAAAATCCAGTCTGTGAATTGTCTCTTACAAGCAGGTGATGTCTGTATGCCCATGGGGAATCTCGGAAATCCTGCCTGTGACCTTGGGTGAGGCTTCCCCAGAGTGACAGAGCTCTGAGCTTTGATGAGGTTTTTAATAGCAGGTCTGGTACAGCTGGAGTTGGCTCATTGCTCCTGCTGAGCACACTGGGGTGAGGTCTGATCAGACCTTGGTAAAAATTAGTGATGCTGGCAAAATTAGCTTCTGGGCCTTGAAAAATACTAATTGAGTAGTCTTCTAATAGTACAATGTAATTCAGCTTAAAGAGCTTAATCAGAATCTATTACATGCTGCTAAAGTGGCTCAATAATGGAAGGCTGATTCATAACCATCATAATCACTTCATTGCACTTTTAGTTTAGATCTGTTTTTCTTCTTGCTTTAGTGCCCAATAGAGTCCTCATAGCCAGAAAAACCTTTGAATTAAATGTTTGTAGTATTAAAATTTGGGGTTGTACCTATGAAATAATGAAATAGTAAAAGTGTTACTTGCAGGGCAGTACACTTTGGGTTTTATTGCCTTACTTGCATTTGTGGTGTCAAAAAGAAATTTTGACCACTGTAGTAAAAATTATTTTTACATATTTTCTATCATCTTGCAAAATTCTGGAGTTGAACTTTTTTGGGGAAGAAGCATGTCATTTTTGAGAATGTTTTGCATGGAATTCTGTTTCTGGAACTGTTGTATATCCATGCTCGAATAACTGATCTGAAATATTTGCTACATGACAGTGAAGTTGGCCCATTCCTGTAGTCTTTGTTCAGGTTTCACAGCTTTAATTTTTGGCTCAGTTTCAATGTTCAGAGGTGCAAACCAAAGACAGAATCTTTGAGGGGGCTCAGCTGGTGACCATCAGCCTTGTTCTTCAGGGAGGGCAGAGCTGAGTTCAAAGCTTTGGATGTGCCACTGATCCATTGACTGCTCTCTCTGCCTCAGTTTATCAATCTGCTTGATGGGAATAAAATAAATTCAGCTTTCCTCCAGGACAAACTGTGTGTGCAAGTTCATGAAAAGGACTTTGAATGTGTACAGTGCTGTGTAGGTGAAGTAACCTGCTATGGTAATATATTGGGACAGAGTGGATTAATTTAACTAATCAATCTTGGTTTAAATAATTTTACTTTAAAGTAGCCTCTATTTGAATAATTGATTCAAATTTTGCTTTGAATGTTACCATCTCATGATTTATCTGAAGAAATATTGATTTCTAGTTGTTAGTAAGCATTGATTTTTCAATGAGATACACAGTGAATTAAACTGATTATTTCTGTTTAGGTGGGGAAGGTTGTGAGTGGTTTTTTTTGTGTCTGGTTGCGGGTTTTTTAAAAAACCCTTTGAAGGTGTCTCTCTCGTGGAATGATTTGCTTATATGTTGTAAAGGAAAAGAACTCCAGGCAAAACTGTTGTGGACAGAATAAGAATTGGCTGAGTTAAGGTGCTTACTTCCTTTTTCAGAATAAACACAAGGATTATGTTCCAGTGGCTAACTTCAGGTTGAAGGAAGTATTTTTAGAAGTGATACCTGAGAAGGCATAACACAGAGTTGTGTTTTGGAAGGAAAAAAACAAATATATTTTGTATATTCAGTGTTGTGGTGGCATGCAAGAGCCCTTGGGAAAAACAAAAAGGAAGAGTAAATGGATTTGTAGGAAAGAGGAAAAGAAAAAGAAAGTGTAGAAAAATTAAGTAAGAGGGAAGATGAACTAAACCTTGGAAGAGTCAGAACCTTGAGCCTAATGTAGAAAGTAATGGTTAACTTTATGTAATTCTTGTTTTAAGGGTGACCATTAAAAGTCATGGTCAGTGGCCAGTTACAATGATCAGTGCAGGCAAGGAGGGTCATTATTTTAGCAGCTGTATTTTAGATGTATTGGAGTGTGGAGAATAAGACCTTGAACTGGAATTTGCTGTAAGTGATGCAAAACCTTGGACAAGTATTTTAGAAGATTGGAGAGGACAGAGTGCATATTGGAGATATCACAGAGGAGTACAGTGACAGTTTGAGCTGTGATCGAGGGATGGAGGAAAGTGTTGAATGGGCCATGAAATTTGAAATCTCGAGAATCGAGGAAGGTTGTGATGTTGTCAGCAGCAGTGGCAAGGAGGGGAGTATTGGAAGGAAAGATAAGAAGTTCAATTTTCAGAAGGCTGACTTTGACATCAAAATTGTGTGTTTGAGAAGCAGGCAGAGAAGGGAGATAGCCTGCAACGCAGGGGAAATGAGAGATGCGAGTGGAGATTGGTGATTCATCAGTGTCAGAATGGTGCTGGAGGCTGAAGGCAGGTGAACCTGCTGAGACAGGAGGTTCAGGGAGGAGGAGATTTTCCACTGGAGATCAATGGAAGCAGAAGGAGGAAAAAAACCCAACTTGGATGTGTCAACTCTTACAGTGGACATCTAAAGTAGGAGAGAGGAGGTGCTGCATTGCTCGGCCTCAAATCAAATACAGAAATGGCAACCTTACTGATTTCAATTTTAGAGTGTCTTATAAATATATTTCAACAGGACCAGCTATTTACATGCATGGAGATAATTTGATTAGAGGCCTTTGAGAGAAATAGACATGTATTACCTTTAATTTGTGGAGCAAGCACATCTTAAAGAGCTTTTACACGATCAGTTACCCTTAGTCTTAGATACCTTATAGGAGGACTGCTGAGCACATCCAGTAAATCCATAATTCCTTCTGAGATACTAAATATTATTTTTAGTTTAAACATTGGGAAAGAAATCATTTTTAAAGCTTATTAAAATGTTATGTGAATATTTTTCAAATATAATTCATATTATCACTGGTGCATAACTTTTCAAATGAATAATTCATGGCAGCTGTAGTCACTTTTGATAATCTGTAGTGGTGTGTTATGTTGGTTCTGCTGAGAGATTAACACTTACGGCCTAAGGAATAAAACCAGAGAATCTAATCCATTTGTTTGCCTATTCACAGTGTCAGATATTTTCTTAAATTAAAACCTATTAGTTTGAATTGTGAATCTTAAAATTGAATCCCTTTTAGCTCATTTTAGACTTCTATAAAACAGGATTTTGATATATAACGTATTGCAGGCAAATAACTATGGAGACTATTGATTTTCAGCACAGTTTTTCTACCATAGACACTGAAGAATGTTTCTAAGAAAAATTTATAGGATATTAAGCAGAGAAATGGTTTTAAAAGGCTATTGGAAGACCCAGGAAATGGGATAGACCCTGTCTTTAATTGGTTGTTACAAATTTTCTGAAAAGCAGCTGAATTTGAAATGGTTTTTCACTGCCCGTTATGATAGCATATCTAATATAAAAATAAGGAAAAATGTAAATGCTGTTTTGGTAATACTCATTTTACTCCATCCACATTCTGTTGGTAAAAGTATGCATTTAATTATAAATAGTGGTGTAGGAGAAGTTCAGGTTTCCCAGAGAGAACACTGAGATATATGTAAATTACATACTTTATGTCTGTCTGACTTCTCCCATTTATGATCAATTAAGTTTTAACTTCTGTAACAGAAATGTTAGTGATGTACATTATTGCTTTTCTTGTGGGTTTCTGTCTGAAAGCAATGGGGTAGCTACTGGTAGTGTCTCCTGGCAATCTCTCAAAGTTGGTTTGTATAGTAATGTGTAATGCAGCTATTGCAGGACTTTGGGTAAAATGCCAGGATTGTCCTTAAGGATTAGAGTCTACTCATATTAATAAATCATTCAAAATGTAGGATGTCTTTGTTGGGGTTTTTTATTTTCAAGTAAATGCTGTGGTTTAATTACAGTGAAGTATTTCTTAAAGGAGCAAATTTTATTCTAAAAGTTATTACTTTAATAAGCAATGAATAGGCAATTAAATAACTTGAATCTGTTTTCTGAACCAGAGTTGGCATTCAATGTATACTTGAAAACCACCAGCAGAAACAATGAATCAGATACTGTTTGCAAGTTTTGCTTAAAGAATAAAAGCTAAACTTTCTACAATCTGAATCAGAGGGATCATTAGAATTCCCAGTGGGTCTTGACGTTGTTCTGCCTCTGCAACACTGCCTCCCAACCTGGTATGATTTTGGGATATAGTTCCTGATTGCAGGCTGAAAGAGAAAACTTCCATAAAAAAAAGAAAGAAAAGAACAAAAACCAAAAGGCCCCAGTATTATTTGTGAGTCTGGTGTAATGTGGCTAAATCAGAAGTAAATGTATAATTAACCTTTTTTTCATGATAAATTAACATTAATTTTCTCAGGATTAGTGTGAAATAGCATAATATAGGACAGGTTTAGCATTCAGGGTAAGTGTCACATGGGACCTTTAACACTCTTACAGGATTAGTGCAGCCAGTGATTCATGCTGTTACCATGCACACGGAAATAGTGTGCAGCTTCTGGCCGTCAAAGAGGCTTTCCTAATTATCAGCTTTTACAAGTGAGCATAGAAAGATTAGAATATAAATATGAGGAAGATGGCTTCAGAGTTCTTGAGGGAATAAGATAAAATACACTCTTTCCCCAGTGAGCAGCTCAATTTTCGAAGGAAATTTTGCAGTATTGTTTGAGAATGCATCATTAGGAAGATAATTAATGAAAAGGTCTGTTGTTAGGGTCTGAGTGAGTGTGGTGTCTTTATGTTCATCCCTCTTTTTTCTTTTACAAGGGCATTTCTTCCTTGTCTTATTAATCTGAGCATTCTTTATGCAAGAAAAACGATGAATAATTTTTGAAGGCTGGGAAAGAAGAGTTGAACTTAAAAAGCACTGGTTGAAAGTGTACAGCTTTGATGATACTGAGAAACAGGCCAGCTCTGTTTAGGTACTCAAATACAGACTCAGTGAATTAATGTGCTTAATGTTTGGAATCCAAGAACCCAGAAGCAGAATGCTTTTTCTTAAACACTTGAACCAAAATAGGAAATGAAAACACAGATGCTTTAGAAGTATCATTCTGGTAAGTCCTATTAACGGCCAGAAACTCCTCCCCCAGCTGTGGACTGTGTTTCTCTGCAGCCTGGCCCAGAAAGCTGTGGTTCAAAAGTTAAGGACAGATGCAATTTGCCCTGCCCTGCTGCTGCTCCCCAGAGGGTGCCCCCAGACAGGGATGGGGCTCACCAGCAATGTGCTGAAACATTGTGCAATGTGAACGCAGGGGTAAGTCTGAGGCCATAGATGAGAGGCACATTTTCCAAGCAACTCACTCCACCTTCTTTCCTTGTTTTCATCTTTTACTGTAGATGCAACAACTTATTGCCTGTAATACACCAGCTCTCTGCTCAAAAGGGGCTCCTTTGCACCTCCTTTGCCTAAATATCAGTCCATGCGTGACCGTGTTTACAGGGGACTTAAGATGAGGGAAGAGATGAGGATCTGACTCCATGTTTCAGAAGGCTGATTTGTTATTTTATGATATATATTATATTAAAACTATGCTAAAAAAATAGAAGAAAGGATTTCATCAGAAGGCTAGCTAAGAATAGAAAAGGAAGGAATGATAAGAAAAGCTTGTGTCTCGGACAGAGAGTCCAAGCCAGCTGACTGTGATGGGCCATTAATTAGAAACAACCACATGAGACCAATCACAGACCCACTTGTTGCATTCCACAGCAGCAGATAACCATTGTTTACATTTTGTTCCTGAGGCCTCCCAGCTTCTCAGGAGAAAAAAATCCTAAGGAAAGGATTTTTCAGAAAATATCACGGTTACACCCATGTAGGACGTAACGTGGAAACACTTGAGCAATACCTGAGGAAGAAAACATGCTTACAGCCAATACACTGTTAATATATCAAATACAGCATTTTACAGCCTGCTGAGCTCTGCTTCATAACTCAGAAAGAAAAAATAGTGGGGTTCATGACTTTTCAGTAGATATAAGATTGCAGATAGTTCGGGCCATTAATCCATGTCAGGCACCAGTCATCTGCATGCTCCTGGACATACTCTGTTTTGCACACAGAGGTATTGTTCATATAGATTTCAGCGGTTTAAAAGATTACTCTGGGTTTTGTGGAAGTCCTAAAAGTTTAGATGCTGCCTTGTGGACCGCCATATGTCCATAAATCTCAGACATCTGGCAGCCCAGCTGGAACTGGTGTGCACATGAGGTCTGATACAGCCTTGCACAGCAGCCACTGGGAAGTGCTGGATTCCCTCCCTCCACATGTGCTGCACAGCTGACTTGTGCGTGGAAATACCCTGAGCTGCTGGGCTGGTTCATTGCACATGGACACCAGTACCTGCAATTTGTCTTTGTGGGTTTTTTCTTTCTCTAGACCCCGATACTTTGTGCTGGACAGCTTGGGTGAATTTAAATGAGTAATGTAAAAATGTTTGTTCCTATGTAGTAAGCGTGGGGGCTCAGGCCTTTGGAGGCAATGGCATTTTTTCTGCTATTACAGATTGTAAATTCAGAGCACCTTTTGGATCTCAGTGCAGTTTTTCTAGGTTTGCATCTTAGAAACAGAGATCAGCATGGGAACTGCTCAGTGGGACTTCCTTTTTCATTGCTAGCCTGGATATTCATATTTACCAAGAAAACCAAGAAGGCTGAACTTGAATGGGCTATGTGTGTAAAACGAGCCTTTTAGTGCTTAATGTATATTAGAGAAATTGTTCAGGAGCGATTTATCCATAGGTTGTCTGTGCAGTGCTTTCAGTGACAGCTCTGTCCTGGGTTATCAGCTGTTGTAAGTGCCAGTTGCACAAAGGCATATTTAACTTGTGCACTCGGTTTGCTTTGTAGTCAGATTTTGCATTCATGAACAGATACAATTTGCTTATTGTTTGGAACAGTTCCTTTCCTTTTATGTAAATTCCTTGTCTTTTCTTAGACTCCCATGCCTCTATTACATGTCAAGCAAGAGTCTGATCACTGGACAAGATGTCTGTATGTGAAATAGAAACTGAGTGTAGGAAGGGGCAGCTGGGCTTTGTTGTCTTTTAAATTAGAAACTTGGATGGAAACCGAAAGTGTTAGGCATGGATGTTCTGCTGGAGAAGGGCTGGATAGAGCTGAATCTTTGTAGGCAGTTTCTTTCTGAACCCTGCCCAGGACAAAAGCTACATACAAACAAGAATCCTGGTAATATGAGGATGTTTTAGATGAAACCTAACAAGTTGAATGACATTCTGTGTGTAATTATCTGAAAACCCACAGGCACACCTACACATAAAGTTCAGCATTGTTTATATGGATGTATATGGGGTAAAGGTCTTCATTTTCATCTTGGAGTGCCAGGGAGATGGTTTTGTGTTGTAATTAAGTCTTCATAATATCAGGAAGAAATTGCTGTGCTCCAATCTGAAAATTCATTGTGCAGCTAAATGCTCCTCTTTGCATAGAAACTGTTCTTAATTAATAATCCGTTTGATGGATTATTAGTGCCAGACTGGATTGGCATCTGCACTTTGGACATGATGTACCTGATTGTACTAACAACTTATAACAGCATGTATCAACTGCTGTAATTGTCATGTTGCCACTGTTTTCTGCAGATGTAAAGATACATAATTCAAGCTGACAAGCCCAAAGATTTTATTGGAATGACCTATGATACCCTAAGTTCTCATTAATATACAGCCAAATGCACAATATCAATTAAGTATAAGATACAATCTCAGGCTTTCTTAGCATTAGCAGCAGTTAAAATTAGTAATGCAGCAGAAGTTCTTATAATTTTATTTTCCTGCCATATTGAAATGAAGAATTTTGCAGATTTCTTAAAAATGTGTGGTTTTGAATAGTAGGTTCTTTTTTGTGTTTTCGATTCTGACATTAGTATGTGGTAGGAGTAAATAGCATTTAAAATGAAGCCATTGTTTATTCACAAATCAAATAAGCTACCGACAGCTGCCCTAGTGGCTTCCTCATTCACTTAAATTAATGCCTAAGGCCTTGGGGTGAATAGTCTTCTGGGGAGAATGTGGGCATTTATTTTCGATTTCCATTCAATGTTGGGTCTTTTAATGCCAAATCCTATTTAATGTGCACATGTTATGTTGAACTGTGTGCAAATTTATTCTATGGACAACTTGACAGAATTCATGCTATTAAAGTCACATACAATTCGTACTCAAAAAATAAGGTCTGTTCTTTGGAACAAGCAGTGTACAATTCTGTCTTTATTTTAGTTTAAGATTGCATAGCACTGAGAATAAGTCCTACACAATAGCAGGTACTTTTTAACTAAGCTTGGGGTTTGGTGTTTTGGATTTCTTCCAAGCCCTGTGCATTTAATCAGGATTTTCTTGTGCCCTCAAGTGTTGAGACAGTGCTGTGACTGATACAGTTCAAGAACTTGAGGGGGAGGGTAGTTTTGCTAGGTTCAAGTATCTACCTTTTTAATTTTTTTTATTATTATTTTTCCCCCTTACTTGGAAACTGCATAAGCATATTTGGACACTGATACTACGTCAGGACAGCAAAATTAATGAGGCCCTATGTCCACATAAGGACTAGACAAAAAGAAGATGAGAGGATGTAAGAGTTATAATGATTCTCTAATGTAGTGGTCAGCCTTCTCCTGGGAAAGTGGAATACAGTTCCAGTTCTGCTCCAAGAATTGCTTTTGCATTTAACAGAAATAATTGAATTGGATGACTGTCACTGTCTCATTTCCCGTCCTGGTGCCGTGTTAAAATGACCACATTTTAACAGTGCACAGTTTATTAAGCAAGTTCAAATAAATTCCAGTAGACTTTAAGCTTCTTAGGTCTGAGAGAGAGAACATTTCCTTTGTGGATTTTGAGGGACATTGTTATCAACTAAATGGAAAACTGCTTTGCCCATTAGCACTGAGGTTATGGGCGAGTGCAGAGATTGAACTTGGAATGAGAGAGGCAGTCTGGCCATGACCAAAGGCCCGAGGTCTAACCTCAAACACTGGAAAGCTTTGGGGCTGTAAATAAAGTGCTTATGGACTTTGTGGCTCTCTTTAGTAGCAGGGGTCTGGAATTTGGTAATTCTGGATTAAGTGCTTAGTTTCCAGCTAAAAGCCAGCACAGATGTGCTTCAAAGATTGCTGGAAAACTGGTTCTAGGTGTCTGCTGGGAGAGAACTGTATTTGAAGTTGAAAAAGAAACCAAGGGCCGAAAGTTTGACCTGACAGCCCCTCAGAGGGGATGTAATTTTCCTTTTTGCATCTGTAACTTATGCAGCTTTTGTTTATGAGCTCCCTCTAAGCCTAGATTTGACACAAACTTCTAAGTGTTAATCTCTAAAAGATTACACCTCTTTTGGCAGCTCTTTGCTTCTTTGCACTTACTTCTGTCTGTATTGTCAGATTTGCATACTCCTGAAATGGAAGGTGAAGTGTCCTTCTCCAGTTGTTTCTCTGCCTTCACACTTCTGCCTTTCCTCAGCCCTTCTGGACTGGGTAAAGATCACAACCCCTCTACTGTTTAATGTTCAATCTTGCTTTATTTTGTGGAGCTAGAAAGGAGGGGTCCCAGCTACTGCAGACTCCTCTGGCTCCAATTCTGCACTTTTTTTCCTTTAAAAAGTGAAGCTGGTGCTAACCTGTGCTTCAGGTCTGAGATTCCCTGGTTTACAGCAGCATGAAAATGGCATAACTTCTGAAAGCTTTGCAGCAGCCCTGCATAGTTCTTAATAGCATCCATGTTGTGACAGGAGTGTTGTCAATTTTAGGGTTTTTTTCCAAGTTAAAAGCTGTAAGCAACAGCTGAGAGGTGGTTGTATGCTTTCCTCTATTATTTTTGGGGTTGGGGTTTTGATTTGGGTCAAACATCTCCACCCCAGCTGCTTCAGAAAGGCAATTCTGCATTTGCTTTACCTGCACTTTGCTTTTGGGAGGCTATTGTTGTAACTAAAGGGCTGGGAAAGAGTGGACAAATGAGTCAAGCCTGTGTTTGTGAAGACAGGCATTTCAGTTCCTCCTCAGAACAAAGTGGTTTTCAGAGTTGTCATATTTCCCCAGCTACCACTAACTCAAGATGAGCTTGGTTTGTTGAGTATCTCTAGAAAAAACTGCTTTTTTTTGAGAAGTATGACATAAGGTAACTTCCTATACCATTTTGCTCTTAATTTTTGTTAAAGTTTGTATTTTGAAAGAATTAATGGCTGCAATTCCCCTCTTGCAAACGAGAGCTTCCAGCTCAGCCTGTAGTGGCAGAATTGTCTGTGCTTGCTGAGATATTAATTGTTCTTGCTTGATTTTTAAAATATTGTTATGGTGTCCAGAGAAATTGTAAAAAGTGGGTGCTATAGAGTAAAATTTCATACTTTTAAAAAAAGGGAAGGAAAAAATGGTGTGATTTGAACACTTCTTACATCTTCCATAAATCGTATTTTCATACTCAGCATGCTGTGTGATCAAAATGATTATGTAATATTTTTAGGTATCTTCTAGGCAGTGCTTCTGCATATTATTTGAATACTTTTCTAAATTACTCATATTGTGTGATCCATCATCACCTATTCCTTACCATTTGTTTCTGTGCTAGGTCAGCATATGTTTACACATTTTCTGCTTTCATCACCTCTCCTCTGTTACTCCATCCCAAAAAACTTGGTTCTTCAAAGTTTATCTCCTTTGTAAATGCATTTGAGGCCATCCTTTTTCCATTCTTGAAAGTTACTTTTGTCAGGAATGCAGAATGCCAGGGCATGGATGTTGAAACTTTAACAAGGTCAGTTAAATATTGACATTGTGCCCCTTGCTTAGGGTCGTTCCCACTGGGGACACTTTGATGTTCCATTTGTGAGCTGTGCCCTGCTGTCTGCATTTCCCTCTGCAGAGATCCTTGTCAGGGGTAGAAATTTCCCCTTCATGGATGGAAATATGTCATCTCTCAGCCAAAAATTGGTTGACCACCAGCCTTCTGGTGATTAGAGCTGAATTTTCTCTCCTTCTCTGGAGGACAGAGCTGTTTCTTTCAAGTTTTCCAGCTAGAAGTGTTTCCTATCTTCAATTAAACAATATGAGTATTAAATGGCCTTTTAAGGCAGTGGGACAATAGAAAATATAAGTCAATGGCACATCAGTGTTTTTATTGATAAAATCTGTAATATTCCTGGCTTGGGTGAGAATCAGTTTAAAACTCCAGAGCTTCCCTGCAAGTTGAGTTCCCTCCCCACTGTTTCATCCTCTTGGGAGCCTACGTGCTTTGGATCTGGACATAAGAAAAGGAAATTACTTACAGCCACACATCTCAAATAAGAAGAATACTTACCTGCCTTTAAAAGGTGTTTTCAGAGTGTGAAAATCCTGGGTTCCCCTGGAGCTGGCCTCAGTGTCAGACCTGCAGAACCTCTGGAAGGCACAGTCAGTCCTTTTGTGACACTCGCTGCAGTCCCTGTGTGCTTAAGGAAGGTTGGACCAGATGGTCCTTCAGGGTCACTTCCAGACTGGGCTGTTCTGTTATCCCAGATGAATTCCAAAAGGAATTTGCCCGAATTTACCTGTTCCTTGGCAGTGCCTTATTTGTTCTCTGGGCTCAGTGGGGATTGAGTCTGGCTCTGTTTGTCCCTTGGCCTCCTGCCCCTGGCAATGTGGCCTCTCTGCACCCTGGGAGAGATGCTCAACCTCTCACATGCTCTCTTGTGTTCTGGAGCCAAACCCAGCACATCATGATACAGATCTTTATCAGCTCATTAGAGCTGCTGAAATGGGAAATCTCAGAATGGACTGCACTACAAAAGGAATTAGAAATTTGCATTAGCTCTTATCCAACTACCCTCTCATTTGCATGCACAAGTGATAAATTCCATTTATTCTCTTGCCTGGGATATTGATTTTCTTTTAAAATTCCTTTTTCAGGATCCATATCATATTCATTGCTCTTATATGCACCTGTTTAAACACAACACTAAGAACCCTTAGGCTTGATACAGAGAAAACAAATCCTTTGTGAATTTTTAATTAACCTATCTATATGATTTGAACTGAATAAACAAAATTTACTGCATATATTTCGATTAACTGGCCTTTTGTATTCTCACAGATCTAAGCAAAACCTTTCTGGGAGAAGACTCAATTAGCATTTTGATCTCTGTTTCACTTGAACAATTCAGGCTTGTTTTTAAGAATGTAGTCTTTTGTCTGCAGATAAACACAGAATTAAAAATCTAACCTGATATGTCAACTAAATTAAAATTGGACAGATTACCCTCACCCATCAGACATCACCTGCAGGGCATGGTTTCTTCTTGCAGCCTGAGAAATTCAGCTCCAACGTGGCTGTGTGTGGTACCTCATTCTTGAAGTACCACAGGGAAAAGGGTTTGTGGGTCCTTGGGTGCATGGACACAATCCAGACTAGGATTCCACATCAAAGGAAGATGGGAGTGTATGTTAAACTACCCTTATACAGGAGTAATCCCTTCCAATCCTTATACTTTTGTTTTTGTTTGTCCCCTTTCCGAAGACAATGATGCAAAAGAAGTTTCTAAACAGATGAAAGCCTGTAGGTGTTACTGGGAGCACCTTTCCATCAGGTAAAAATGGGCTGGTACAGATCCATGCACTGCTAGATGGAAATGAAAGTATGAATTTCTATAAACACAAACAATGTGATGCTGTTTTAAACAGTGCTCTCCAAGATACAGTTACTCTTCCAACAGAGTGCAGCACCTCATTTACTCAGGCGTAAATGTTGTTTTGTAATGGCAATGTCATTCGTTCCAGTGTTCCTGTGTACACATGTAAACAGATCAATTCATTTTGGGGTTTAATTCATCTTGTTTTCTCTGACATGTTACAATTTAAAAGCAGTAATTAAACAAATACATTGCATTGTATTATGTGAATAGTCTTAATATCCAAGTGGCATTTTCAGACAAAACTGTGATAAATATGGTGGCAATGCAATGAACGCCAGTTGTTTCTCCTACAAAAAAAAAAAAAAAAAAAAAAAAAAAAAAAAAAAAAGAATCCAGTAACATTCATTGACTTAGATTAGCCTTTGGGTCTAGGAATAAACATCCCACATCCACCTCAAATGTAGGCAAAATTCAGTTGACTAATTCTGCAGGCAGTTTATAAACACAGTTTGATAGGTGTGTCCTTCTAAATCCTTTATCAAATCAAATGTGTGTCACACAGCATGACCTAACGTAGCTCAGAGCAAACTAGCACATGCAGAACTCACATATGCAAAAGAAATTCAGTGTCTTTGTTTGTACCTTGTCTGCCGCTCTCTATCTTTTCATCTTTACCATAATGCTAAAGATGTTCACACTGGCAGTCCAGAGCACTTCACCAATGCTGTCAGTAATCAAAGAGCTTTTGACCTTTCCAAAAAGAAAAATCCTACTGAGGTTTGCTTGTTTGTTTGTTTTGGGGGCTTTTGAATTCAGTGTGAAGTGCACAGATGAATAAAGGTTGAGTCTTGAGGCCTTCTACCAATTCAGAGTTCCCAGTAACCTCGAATGCCTTTAGAAGATTTTTTTGGAGTAAAACTTTTCTTAAATAAACTGAGACCTGCATTTTGGTAGACCTCTGAAAACAGACTGTTTTGTATGTGAAGTGTGTTTCAAGTGTCACATCACTAAAACTCCTCCTGTTGTCCTTTGTGCCTCTTTCAGCCACTCCCTTGCCTGAAGTGCAGTTATCATGATGAGAAACTCTAAAGCAGCGCTTTGAGGTGGGGGTTTTGGCCCAGGAGAGGCTGTTCTAATAGCTCTAGAGCTGTGTCTGAGACTTGCAAACTCCTTGGCTGGTGTTAAGCTGCTTTGCTTTTGTGAGCATCCCTTTTTGAAGCACGGAGAACATCAGTGTGAGCATCCCTGTGGGGTTTCTGGTTGCTGTGGCTGTCGGGATCCAGCTCACAGCTGTAAAACCTGCAGCCACTCTGCTGTGTAAACAGTGCTGCAGAGTGATTTCAGAACACTTCAGTTTATAACCTTCTTTGAAAACCAGCTCCCTTAATGACACTTAAACATGGGTTCCAGATGTGACAGTTAAATATACCCAACCCTTGGGAAATTAGCAGCGTTGTTTTTTTTTTTTTTCTTTATTCATTACTAAGTGCCCTCTGCCATTTTTCACGCTCTCCCTCCAATTGTCTCTCAGTCTCCCTCTGTACTCCACATTACAGCAGACACTGCTGTGCTTTGGTACTTACATTCTCATGAGGGAGTGGAGGAACAGCATTATCAACTCACTTTCTGTAGCAGCTGAACAGTGTAAAGTCTCTCTGCACTTATGCTTGGTTGCAAAATGCTACTGGAGCAGTGTGTTGAGTTTCACATTCCACGGGATACCCAGTGTATGTCTGTGTGGATGTCTCCATATGTTGATGCATTTATGCACAGCAAGGACATGATCTGTTAAATGTCATTTTGGTAAAAACATGCAGTTTTGGTCAGTAGAGTTTTTGGGGTTAGTTGGTTGGTTGTTTTTTCATTCCAAGTACAAGGATCATTTACTGAATAATCTCAAAAAAAGGGCAGCTTTGTAGCTATGAGTTCTGATCATGGATGGAAATATCTTGTGTCATATCTCAGCCACAAAGTGGTTTGCCTTAGTTCTCAGAGTAGGTTTGTTTGAAAGCTGTTCTTGAAAGTAACATGTCATTCCAAGCTGGAATACTGAAGAGCATACAAAGAGAGTTTTTAAATAGTAGTTCCGTAGAAGAATATTAATGGCAAATAGGAATCTGATTAGCTCCTTATGAATTGTTACAGCGTCCAAGACAGTGGAATAATATTCTTGGATGCTAATGAATGTTACATATCTTTGTTCTGTTGAGGCCATGTTTCACTTAGCATGCGCTCTCTGTCTCAGGTT
Source organism: Ammospiza caudacuta (assembly GCF_027887145.1). Classification (NCBI taxonomy): domain Eukaryota; kingdom Metazoa; phylum Chordata; class Aves; order Passeriformes; family Passerellidae; genus Ammospiza; species Ammospiza caudacuta. The sequence continues at coordinate 31,992,293 of NC_080601.1, read as the reverse complement.
GATTGGGGCACTGACTGTTCCCTAGGTGCTGCAGCTAATAATTAAAGACCCACAGAGCAGAGCTGATGCCACCAGACGGGGCTCTGCCAGTCTCTGTCATTAACCTGTTGCTGCAGTTTGGCTTCACACCCTCTCCTGTGGATGTCCTGCACCCCACTCCCTCCTGCCTGGAGTTCTCACTGCAGTGCACACCTGGGAGGAGGAGTTCACCTTACTGAGACCTGTTCTACTCAAATATTTCATCTGTTTTTCTGAAGCAGTCCTGGATTACATGCCATTGAGATTGCTTCTATGCAGTGCAGCACGAAGCTGAATCTCATCAATCTCTCTTTGCTTTATTCTTTCATCTTTTTAAATCTATACTTCAGGGAACCACATTTTAATAATGAAAACCATCGCCATGTTTATCAAATTAAAGCAGACAGTGACCTGGCCATCTATTAACATTCATAATATTCTTAGGACTCAACTTACACACATTCATGTTACCTGCTTAGTAAATTAGGATCCTGTAACAGAATTAATCATTCATGGTTGTTATTGACATCTGCCTTTGTGCTTTCAAAGAGAACATGTTAAAATAGTCATTAATTAAAAACAGTAGGCATAAGAATAGCATAAATCTGTGTATAGCTAAATGCCTAGTGGTCCATACCACTCTGAAATTTCTAAATGTACAGTGGTTTAAAGACAGTATGTGTATTTTTAAAAAACTGTACCATGGGCATTGATTTATAGCCCAGTTAAAATAACAGCTCTTACAGTAAAGTAGGCTTAAAAGTAGTCTTCGCCATGCTGTATGACGTTGTGTAATAGTTTATGGTTTCACCACTGGCAAGTGAAGTGTTCAGCCTCATGGCCATTTTAAGAAGAAAAGACTTCAGTGGGATAAGGCTTAATTTGAACTGTCCACATTTGAAAAAATTTAACCTTGGCTTCCTCTGTAAATGTTACTGGAAACTGTCAGACTGGAGACATGGCTTTGACTGATTAATTACCAACTGGATGAAAATATAAGTTTCAAAATTACTTCAGACATCATTCAAGACTGGTTGGAAATTCTCGACTAAAATGCATGAAAGAGTTGTCTTAGCAATGCATAAAGTTACCTTAAAAGCTTTATTAGAATTTGGATTTGGGGATCCACAAAAAATAATTCTTCTAATATTTAGGACATTATTTTAAGGCTTGGGACAATGCCTAGGTCTGTTTATTTGCAATGTTAACTAAGACCTTAGGATAAATCACATTTTTGTATGGTGTTCTGATTTTGTTCTTTTATATTTTACTGTCCCGAAGCTCCCTCCTCTGCCTACAAAATCTTCTTTTTTTGACCTCTAAACTCTTGTGCCTTGTCTTGCTTGTCATTTTTTGTTTGTATCTCCAAGGCACAAAATTTACCCATCTGTATGTTTACTAAGACTCCATGGTAAAAAAAGGGACTTGTGTGTATAGTTATATTAACAAAAAGAAGGGGTTTTTTCATAGTAGATTCATGAGGGTTTTTCATTCATTTTCTTATTGATACAGATGTTACATAATGGGACAAAGCCTTACAACTCATACTTGTCACTTTCCAGGCTAAAGCTGGTTGGAGTCTAGAAGAATGGTATGATATTTTAAAGGAAAACTTAAGATATTAAAAGAAAATTTTGAGAAATTCCTAGCAAAATGAAGAATATAATTCAAATCCACTACATAATTTTAATTTACCCTAATGACCTGTAATTTCCTTTTTTTGGACATGTGGCCCCATTACATGAATCACATTGACATTGTCATGATAAATTACATTCATTAAAAGGATGCTTTTGTTACTCTAGTTAGTTTACAAATCAGTATTTATGTTCTATATCTAGTGATAGTGCTTTACAAAAAAAATATCATTTTATGGCAATTTTTGTTTTCCCATTTGGCTGAGCTAAACCAGCTTTTGTTAAGATCTGACATTAATTTGCAATGTTGTTTCAACAGCTAAATGGAGCAATTCTTGAATTAGACATGTAACAGTCCATACCACAAAATATTTAGAATATATCTAACACTACTAGATCAAACACAACTTTTTAAAATTGTCTTGCTTGTTTTCAGCTATTGTACTGGAAACTGATTTGCATAAATGTATATTTCTTACTTTCTATGGGCCAAATTCATAAACCCAAGTTGATTTTTATAGCTGTTTGTTTTTACCAAGTCTGTAAATCTTGACAGGTCTGTCCCAGTGAGTGATACAAGTTTCTGTCCAGATGATTGCTGTGCCATGTGATACCAGAGCTGAGATACCCATGACATCTCACAGTCAGGCAGCCAGGCTTTAAAATTTTCACACAGCACCAGCTGACCTGTTGTTGAATTGAGAAATTTAACTTATTTATCTCTTTCAAAGTCGAAAATTTGTCTATTTGTTACTGTATTTATACGACTGAAAACATGACCTAATAAATATATTATTGGAAATAGCAATCATTAGGGCAGGTTTTTACAAGTTTCTCTGGTGATGGTTTTGTCTAAGTTTATTTTCCACTAAAAAGAAAAAATATTGTTTAGATACAGAGTAATTGCTCCATTGAGCCTCTTATGATTTATGCATGTGTTAGGGATTTACGAATAGAAAGATTTCTGCAGTGAATCAGAGCAGCTGTCCATCTATCCCTGTCTGACAGCAACCAATAAAGCTGCTTTTCAGGACATTTTTGACTTTCTTCCTCTCCATTGAACTCACTGGAGCAAGATGGGTGTGTATGTGACATGGGATCAAATCAATTTGCTGTTCATACAGGTGTAGACAATGCTAATTAAGAACTAAATCTGGAATTCTGCTTATAAATTCAGTATTTGTGTTTGAGTAGAGGCTTTTCCATGGGCACTAGAACAGACTTCTTTCTCTGTTTAAAATACAGATTTCTGTTATGCATTGCTTATACTGACAAAGAATAAACACCATCCTCATTTTCTCAGTCTGATGCTTAAGGAGCTGTAAATTAGATTCCTTGTTCTGTGTTGGTCTTTTCTAAAGATAGGAAAAGTCTATGAAATGAGACAGAACTTGACATCTCTTAGAAAAACAGAGTTACTCTGAATTTTTGAGTCTAATTGCAAGCAGAGAATAGTTCACTGTATACACCAAGTACATCAAGCATTTTTCCCTCAAAATTCTTGGGAAACTCCTGGGCTGGAAGTTTAAAATAAGCATAGGGCCTTGCTGCATGCTGACACTGAAGTGTTGAAAGTGATTCCTTCAGTAGGTATTATCTTCTGTCACTGTTTGTGAGAGTGATGGAGATGATCCACATATGAATCATGTTTATTACATAATGCTCAAGAGCTGTTTGGGAACAAGGCTGCTGCAAGATAAACCCTGTCCTGATGAAGTTCCAGAGTAAATCACCAGGATGGGCAGAGGGACAGAGTGTGCAACGGTGAGGATGTGATAACTGCAGTGAAGGGTGTGATAACTGCAGACACTGCTTTAGTTCTGTGATTGATTGATTTAATTTTACTGAATCTGCATGCTGGTGAACACTTGTTCTCTTCTCTTCAATGTCCACTGTAGATATGTTTAATCAAGGAAAGGGAAGTAGAATGAAAAGAGAAGTTTGCCTGACATTGATAGAAATCCTGTTTGGAGAAATTGTTCAGGAACAGTTCATCCATGTGAAAATATGATCCTTGTAAGACTGCCAAGGTCATTGAGGCCTGTGGAGAGCTGATGAGTAAATGCTGGTCACGCCTGGAGGCAGCTTCAGCTTATGAACTCAATTCTTCAAAAAATGTAAAACAGTTTTACAGAAAAGAATGTTTGTCATTAGCCTGTCAAGGCTGTTTCCCTCTTGTTTTCTTGGTGCCCTTTTCAACAACTCTGTGTCCCTTTATGTACCTGTCAGCTGCCCTGGGTGGGTAGGAACGGCTGAAATGTTGGTGCTGGTTTGCATTCTGCTGGCAGGGAGGTATCTCAGCCTCCTCCAAGTGCAGACAGAGCCCTTCTTAATGCAAGGCCTCAGCAAAGTTAGTTTTGTAGCAGTCCATGGTGCTCAGGCTGCCCAGACTGATGGTTATACCCAATAAACTACAGCAGTGTGGCCACCTCAGTGAGAGGAGCCATCCTGCTGTCTGCATGACAGTACATGAGTGTTAAAATACTCAAATCTTCATGCAGAAACAGCCCAGAGTCTTTAATGAGAACAGTACTGGTTATTAGAAAGAGGAATCCTTTCATTGCTGGTCCTCCATCATCCCAGCTAATTTGCTATCAACCATTACCATATTCAGAATCAAATACACAAAATATTTGGTGCAACTTCAGAGTATCTGCTCCTCTCCTAGACTCACTGGGTGCCTGCAGACAATTCAAAAAGAGTTCATTTTTTTCACCACAACTTTTGGAAAGCCTTACTGCATTCGCTTTAGTGCCAATGTGTCTTCAATCTGTAGTATACCTTGATGTTTGAATTTGCACGAGTTAACATCCCTTCAGCATTCATATTTTCTTTGATCCCCTTGCTTATTAAAAAATGCAAATCTAAATTGTATCTTATTAATGTGCTTCTTTGTGCTAAAGCTGTGGGGGGTTAAAATCCCAGCTTTGGTAACGTATTTGGATTCTTAATGTGCGAAGTGCAAAGAGAGCTAGACTTCTGCAGGCCATATTTTCTAATCAACTGTTATGAAAGAGATTTTTTATTGTGTTTCTGTTTCTTGCTCTCATGGAATTTACAGGAATAAAAAGAGTAATGACTTCATTGTTATACAAAAAATATTTTCAACCATGGATATACATCCTTAGTAATATGCTATAATTTCTCAAATATGACGGTGAGAAATCTTGGATGAAATTTCAGAAAAATATGTATTTGAAATATAGGAAAGCCTTTTAGCTGCTTGACTTGAAGTAAATACTTTTTTTTTTCTGCTGTGGACCAAGTACATGGATTTTGTAGTAGTAAACAGTGGTCACTCATTTTTCCAGTTAAATATAGTAGCTTTTAGGAATTGAGTGCATCCTTTCACTATAAAAAAAAAAAAAAAAACAAAGAAAAAGAAAGCAAATGCTGTAAAATTACTGATGCATTTAAGGCCATTAAAGTGCTCCTTATATTTCCTTTTTGCACAACTTGACCTATTCCTGTGCCCTGGTAAAAGCTTAATGGCTTTTTTCTTAGCGTTGCTGCTTGTTTCTGAATTGCTTTTTGTGCATCTGCTTAACTTGTTGGGAATCTGGGTGGGTCATTCTTACTTGAGATTCAGCACTGCATGAACACATCATAACAAAATGTAAAGCATCATGTGAGGCTGATTAAAAGAAGGCAGGGAAATGTCAAACTGTTATAGTGCTGTGTTACTTCTTCACAACTTAATTTGCAGCAAGCTTTTCATACATATAAAACTTCTTCAGAAGTAGTCCAGTAATTAATGAATTTTGGAGATCTGTGTGGATAAAGACAAACTGTAAAAGTTGATTATTTAATTTTTTTTAGAAAAGGAAAAAAATTACTTTAGAATTATCATTAGGAAACAAATAACAATGGGAATATTTATGCAAATTGTATGTTTGTTGAAGCAGCTAATCCTTGTGCTGTTTCTGCAGTTGCTGCAACTTTAGGGTATTTAAATTCTCAGTAAATTGTTGTTCGTGATAAATTGTGCTTCCTTTACTCCTTCCTTTACTGTCTCATTCCTATTCCTGCTGCTTCAGAAGCCTGAGGGATCCTGCTGTGAAATGGGAATGGCAGGTGTGGAGTTGATAGCCTGGTCTAGAGCCTATTCTAAGCTTCTCCAAACTCAGACGAGGAAACTCTTCTAATGGCCATTCTATCATACTAGTCTACATTAATTTGCCTTGAAAAGAATTACTGATTAGGGATGGAAAAAGTGCTTCATCCAGGACCTAGATCTTCTGTGTCTGTAGCCAGGCTTTGCTGAGTTTCACACTCAGGGGATCATTTAATGGCTGTGGCCCTCATCCGAGGGTCACAGATTACATTTCGTGCAGTATTCCCTGGTTCCATCTCTTTTCAGCTCCCTCCAACTCAGGGAATGAAGGCTGAGCAGACTGACATTTCTTCCAGGAGCCCTTCAGAAATGGAAACTGATGCTCCTGGCACTGTCCCTTCACTGGCTTCCTGCGATTTTATAGATGAATGGGAAATGGTAGGAGAGTGGGCCTGGAGCTCCCCAGGCTCTGGCTGCCTGGCAGCTCTGTGGGGGTAAGGCTTTGGGGAGCTGACCAGTGCTTCTAGTCCAGTTTTCACTGCTTTCCTGAACAGATAAAACAGCCCCTATTTGTCAGGCTCAACAGACTGTCATTGCTGGGGACAGATGCTGTGAAAAAGCCCCTTGCTGATCTGACTGTCAAATATGGATTTTAGAAATCCTTCCCTTGCTGGACCCACAGCTGTGTAGCACTGGGGATCCTGACTCAGGCATCCCCTTTGCTGTGGGCAGTGAGGGGTTTGCTTTGTGCTGTTTTTCTTCTCATTATTCTGTCTCTACCTGGATTTGGTGTTTCTTTGGCTGCATCATGTTCTCTACAGCAGGAGCTTCAGCCACTGCTGCCCCAGCTCAGCTGTGGTGACCAGGAGAGAAATAGAGAGAGATAAAGAGCTTCCTGCTCAGGAAAATGGGAAAGCAAGCAAGCAGTTTCCTGCATTTGAGATTCAAGAGGTCCTGATTTTATTGCTTCTGGTGGTCATGTCCATGTTTAAGAGGGCTGTCAGGATACTGGGATTGTCCTAAAACAGTGGCTTTGTGATCTCTTCTCAATAAGGACACTTTGCTCAGAGCTTGGGGCTTTCAGGCTCTGGAAGTGTGAGTGCACGCTAGAAGATCCATGGAAGGGTCTTGTTGACATGAAGGAAAAGCTCGTGAAAGAGAAATGTCTCACAAACATTTTTGTTTGTTTCTAAAAAAGACATCACCAATGAAGATTTGGCAAACTTTATGATAATAAAGGCCTGATTTACCAGAATGCTTCAATGGTGAGACAGAGCTACCAGAAATCTGCTTTAACTTCTCAGTTGGGGTGAAAGATTTTTTTCCTTCTCCAGAGGAACAAAATCACCCCAAACAGACAGAGTCTGCCAGTCCCTCTAGGCCTCACTCCCATCTTTGTGTTTCCCCTGGTGACATGTGTTTATTGGAGGTGAAAAGACAGATTTTTGTCCATGAGAACTGCTTTCTGTATTGATGAAAGGCCATCTAAAACTATACAACATAGCTTAGCAAGCAATTTAGGAAGGTAGTTTTAAGTTGTTTGACCTGTAACATGTGGTATGTCATCACAAGATGTAGCATAAAAAAAAATTCATTTTTAATTTCAAGTTAAAAGTGTGTCCTCAATGGAAAAGAAGAAGAACACTCAAGAAATGTGAGGGTTTTCTCCTTCTTATTGCCTGATTAAATTATTTTTAGTCTACTTAATAAACTGAAGCTGTCACTGAGCCATTAGCAATTTGAGAATTCATGGAAGGAAAAAGAAGCCCAAGGGGGTTAGTGAAAAACTAACATAGAACTTACTTTATTTTAAAAAAAAGCAAACCAAAAAAAGTATATATACATACAGACTATCAATAAAAGAGACCTAGAAAAAAAGCCCAGAGAATTATGATCCAGTTCCCAGTGCTTGGAAGCATGATAGAATAGGATATTAAAAAAAAATGATTTAAAAGTATCTAGGGGGATGTAAGGTGATCAGGAGGGTCAGTGTGGATTCATTAAGAACAAATGTCAAAGCAGTGTAATATCCTCTGTGACAGGGTAATTGTCATTTGTTCTGAATTGTATGTGGTGTTTAGGTTAGATATTAGAGAAAAGAAATCTAACTTTAAAGATAACTAGACACTGTATGGAATATTGTGGAGGCTGTAACCACTGGGAGACTGGGACAGATGGTTTGAAAAGGATGAACTTATTTTGGCTTGCCACAGTACGATGTACTCAATAGCCATTACAGCTCTCAGACCTGAACTTGCCTGATCTGCCTAAAATTTCAGTGCACAAGTTTTGACCTGCTTGGTAAGATACTTGACAATGAACCATTCCCTAATTTATTTATTCTTGTTTGTGGTAGGAAGGCACAGCACTCTCTTTTTCTGCCATTTCCTATGCTAATCAACTGATGCAGGTTTTTATAATTCTGTGACGGCTCTTCAGCACTGGCCAGGGCATTCTTTTCAAATATCTCTATAAATCAGCAAACCTCTGAGTCCTTATGGAACCTGCTGGGTGACAGTGAGATGAGTGGGGCTGTAAGAGACCTGGTTATAGGGGTCAATTACAAGATCATTTACTGGTTTAATCCATTTTTAACTGGATTAAAAAAAAAAAAATCCACCTCTGTCAGTACTGCACATTTCATTTTGTCTAGCATTTGACCTGGAGGCCCAAAAGTACAAAACTACAGTGTCACCAATTCCTGCAGTTGGAAGTTCTGCTTTTATGTCCTTTTTTCATTCATTCTGCGAGAGCAGGAAGAAATGAACTTTATCTATTGTGTGCAGCTGAAATACAAACCCAAATTTTGCTTTAATCCTCACTCTTACTCATTGCTCTTGTAAAATAATGAGTGAATACACCCCATTTTGCTTAAAGCAACAGATCTATATCCAGTTAATTTGTGGATAAATATGGGTTTCTGCTATTGATGTTTCTTGATCCACACAAAGTGGTTATATTAATACTGAAACATTATTAATCAATAGGTAGCTCTTTAAAAATACATCACTAAGACTAGCCAATTACCTTTAAGTATATATCAAAGGCGACAGAGCAATCATGGTCCATTAAAGAGTTCCAAACATTTTAATTATTTTTATCTTCAGTGAAACTTAGAAAGGATGTTTAAATTTCTCATTCCGGCCTCAAAAAATTAGGAAAACCTTCCAAACCGATTCTTTAGGTTTTCAGGTTTTTCAGGTACAAAAATGTGCTTAATTTTAGTCTCCTGAACTGAAACTACATAAACTGTGTATTAATTCAGATTATTTTTAAAATAGTCTGCTCTGTAGGATCACAGAAGTAAGCTATAAAGAAATGTCATTGAAGGGTATGCTTCTGTTTGGTTTATAATGCTAATTAACTGTATTGACTTTCAGTGAAATGGAAATTCTGACCAAAGCATACAATCTATCTGTGGCCTCTTAGAAATGTGTTCTTTTTTCAAAGAATTTAGGCTGTAATTTTGGGGAGCAAAAATTGTATTTTTTATATCTTGTTGAAAGATTAAATACCCATTTTAAATATAAAAAACCTACTGTGCCCTGTTTATGGAGTCGCACTGATGCTCCTGCTTTAGGAAAGGAATGCTATGGCTGGAGTATTATGTTGTACTGTAAAATCAGATGGGAAACTATCTTTTCCTTTGAGATTATCATACCATTCTTCACATAAATTTCCTTAGCTAAGAAGACTATTTCCTCTCTGGCTCCTCTCCCTCAGCACTTACCCAGCACAAGCAATCTATGGAGAATAGCACAAGGTGTAGCTGATTGTCATTCAACGCAAGTGAAATCTTTAGGTGAACATTAGTCACTCTTTTAGACATGTTAGCTTGAAGTGGAAGCAGTCAATTACAGAGCAGAGGCTTTATGGCTACATTATTACCATCATACTATTAGATTTTCGTCAGCAGCATTCTGTTTGATCGATCTGTGCCAGGACATTGATGGATAGTTTTGTTCTTCAAATGTCAAATATGTGGGACTTTTGTGCTTTATTTATTTACTGGTGCCCTGCTGTATTGTGGATATTTCGCTTTTCTACATCATTCTAGTTTCAACAGCTAATCATGATTCATTTTATTTGAAGTTTTGGTGTTGATTTCAATAGCATTCTTAATCATTCTTTCTTATGCTCTTGAATTACAGAGGGAGCTGTGCCATTGTATTGGACGTGCACTTAGTTGGACGTGTGAAAGTTTTCCCAGTGGTAGAGCAGGAGCTGCTGCTGATTGAGAAATGTGTGTGTACCCAGTGTGTAATGAATTTTGAGATTCTGTTCTCTCCTCAGTGCTTCCATATATAGTGCTTTTTCTGGGATTGGGGCTCTGTTATTTTTTGTCTCTCTAACACATGGCAGCAGCATTAGAACGTCACTAGCTTCAAGATGCAGGTTTAGTTAAGCTCTCAGGCTTTAACATGAGTACTATTTTTAACTGAAATATGCATTTTTAAGTGTATTCAGAAATAAAATAATGCTGTTGATACTAATCAGGTATATAAACAAATCCATTTGTGTTTTAGATGAGGATGAAGAAACGAGTATATAAAAACAAAGAGCAAATATGTGTGGAATGGTGTTGATCTCCAGTCTCCAACAGGGCTAAGAAACTCCTCATCAGCCTGTTCGTGAGGGACACTGACTCTAAGCAGTTCAACTATCTCTCAGCATTTTCCTAGCAGAGTTCCTGAATCAATCCTTCGAGAGAAAGAGTAGGACAAGACTGGGAAGCTGAAGGTTACCAAAGTTTTCTGCTCAGTTTGCGAAGCATTGAGGTTTGCAGGCAGCAATTAGCAATGCAGAGGTTCTGCACCCACAGCCCCAGTGACTCAGGCAGAGCTGCAGTCATGAACCAGAGCTGTGTTTGGGCAAGGAGGGGCAGAGCTGCAGTCCCCATGTCCCCACATCACAGAGTGACCAGTGGGCAGTGTCCTGTGTGGCACTGCTCAGCTCCTGGGAGCTGCCCTGCTGCTGCTGCTGCCTCTGCAGCACTGCGCTGGCTGCACCCGCAGGGAGGGAATGTGTTAAAACATCAACAGTGTTAATACTAATGTTGTCTTGAAATGGGTTCTTCACTTACTGAGACATGTTCAACATAATTTGCCTATTTGGAAGCCATACATCACTAGTCAATTACTATTTCAAACCCATCCATTTTAGTCAATACTGTGCAAGCATCCTAGCAGGATGTGGGTTGGGATCTCAATCTCGAGATAGGAATTCCTGGCAGCAGTAACACTTTTTACCTGATCAGGCAGGAGTATGAATGTTGAAAAAAAGAATTTTTTAAAAAGTGTTGTAATTTTGATTACAGGAGCATTATAAACTCTTGATTCATCTCTTATCCATGTCCCTCCAGTGTCTCTTGGACAGTGCTGCTGGTGCTGTATAATTATTATTCTCCACTGCAGAATTGGCTGCATTTCAGTGGTGTGCATGTGTGTGAAGTGACTCTGAATAAAATAGTCTATTTAAATGTAAATAGTGTTGTCATTCTACTTAGTGAGGCTCACTCCTCGCTAATTAGGAAGACATTCATTTGACTTAAGTATTTGAACACCAAAATAATCAATTTTGTTATAACACTGCTTTTCTCTCCCAACTGTGTTTACTTCTGTCTTGTGTACCTGTGTATTAACATATTTGCAAATGTATATACCAAATAAAAACCAATATATTCTATATGTATTTGAGAGTTAAAAATGGAGCTAAGGAGAGCATTAGCTGATGCCCAGGTCACTATAGCACTCAATCAAATGCTTAGTAGATTTAAATGGGTTTCAAAGACAAGATAAATTTGGGCATAAAATCTGGATTCAGAGTTTTTTTAAGTAAATGGAAGTCAAAATATTGTGTTCAGTGTAGGGACAGCATCTCAAAAAATAGACACAAATGCTGTTAAACATAGTTAGCAAGTCAAAATAATTTTATTTCCTCTTTGCCTTTTTTCAGAAAGAAACACATTTTTACATTTGGAAAAAAAAGAAGTGTTGGCCATTTATGAGAGCTAAGGAAAGGTAACCATACTAGTTCAGGAGGGGGATCTGTGGGGAACAGTGGGAAGCCAAGAACACTGAAGATGAAACAAAAATGAGTTTTTTGTCTATTGGCACGTGTTGGACGAGGCATAAATGAAAGTGACAGGTGATTTAGATGAGACAGTGGTCTAATTGTTAGTGTGGTGTAATCTATTAAATATCATAATGATCTCAGGTTAACAAACCCCCAGTTGCACTGTAGCTAAGTGACATATACACAGCTGATACCTTCCTTTTGTACTGCTTTATCTTCTGGGCGCACAGTAGGATGGGGACCATCATAACCATTATTAACTCTCCAGGGCAGTATCATTGAAGTGACTTATTTCCAAAGTATCTTGTTTCCCTTGATCCATTAGGTACACCTGCCCCAGTGCACACGTCTCCCTGTCACTGGCTCTGGGCTCAGAGTGGGACCTCAGATGGAGTGACTGAAACTCACATAACCAAATCCATCAGCAAAAAGTTAGCACTGCTGTCCTCTTCACACTGTGGTGAATTTATTTGTATTCAACAGGATTTCACTGGGACCAACTGATAGGGAAAAGAGGAGCAGCTGGTGGTGGATTAATGGAATGAGGCTCATATTGTTTGGTCGATGGGCCAGATAATTGCCCCGAATGGTTTTCACTGGCAGCAGGGGAAGGGGGGCTGAGCTGGTGCCTCCCCAGCTGCTGTGGGTTTTACTGTTCTCTGTCTCTACTGCTCTCTCCATGCCATGATGGCACCCTCTGCCCCACCCCTGCTGCTGCTGCTGTCACTAGCTGAGCATCTGCCCCGTGTCTGTCACTGCTGCTTTCACTGGGCTTTGGCCTCTTCTCTCTCTTGTGCTGGTGGGCTTTTGTCATGACCAGTGAGACATCTGTGATTCTCCCATCTAGGAACAGTGAAGATTTCCTCTTGTTATTCTGGACAGATCTTTCCCTTTCTCGGCCTGTAAGTGTTCTCTGAGTTATCCCATCAGCTGCACTTGTCAGACTGGATTCACAGTCACCTCTCCAGCCCACTGTCCTTTCTCAGTTTCCTTCTGAAAGAGGGACACTGCAGAATAAGCAGGATACTTTTTCTACTAAGGTTTTATATACTTTGACTTTTTTTTTTTCAGGTTATAGCCATCAAGAGCAAGCTGCTGTCAAAGATAAGCTAATATATACTCCTGCAGCAGGCAGTCAATGTGTGCAAACCATCCCTACCTACACTGCTATTGCTCGAGGCTGGAGTAAGCTATGCTTCAGCAACTCTTGAATTAACAGGTTTTGTCTGTCTGTAGCAATCTCCTGAGTACAACTTGTACAGAAATTCTTGGTCAATGATTTGGGGTTTTTTGGTTGTTTTTTTTTTTTTTTTTTGCGACCTCTTGTTTTGTTTTTTTCTTTCCCAAATCTGCGAATCAATAGAACGAGTTTGGATTTCCAGAAAATGTGTTTGGGTTGTGAAGAAAGAATATGAGGGGTACTAACTTAAAAGACACGAAATGGGAGAATGAGAGTCTTCAAGAAATTAAAAAGCCATTGTTAAGAGGAAAAGAGTAAATTTAGGAAGAAAACAGGGGAATTATGTTGCAGAAAGTGCTTGATAACATACCATGAAAAAATTTTAATGGGATGCATTGGGAATACTGAATAGCTGTTCAGAGAGGCTGTGGAGTTACTGAAAAACCATGTGATTCTGATATCAGATATGAATACTTGCTTTATCACGTGTATGACCTTGTATTTTTAGAATTTCCTTTCTGCCCTGACAAGGTTTCCTTCCTTGTCATCTCCTTTCTCTGCTTCAGCCTAAATGCTGCAAAATCTGGGGGGCTTTGGGCAGACTTAGCTGAGAGATACATAAAAGTATACCTCTATTGACGAAGAAATTCTTGGCATGTAGTTGAAACATTAAAATATGTATTGGAAATGAAAAAATGTTGAACCTCAAAACAGGCACTGTCTTTGCATTGATAGCAAATATTATGGCTGAGACTGAATTAGGACAAGATGCAGAAAATTAATAACAATTCGGTAATATTTTGCAAGATCAAAACCATATAGCCAGTTTATTAAATAGTTCTAAAATTTCTTGTTAGTATTTCAAAATCCAGTTAAAGTTCTGAAGTTTTTCAGAAAGAAGGTTTGGATGTTTTGCTTGATCCTTCATGAAAGTTTGTTTCTTCTTAAGTTTTTTTTCCTCCTTCCATCAGACTTAATGTTTATATTACACTGAGTTCAAGTATTTTAGGATCAGCCTTAAATGAGACACAAACATTTGGATTTTTTCTCAAGCTCTTGTGAAATGACACATGAAACCAAATAGTACTGAAACATTCTTGTACATATATATGTGTGTACAAATGTGTCTGTATGCATCCATGTGAGGAAGACCTAGGCCATTTTAAAGTAAGAATATTTTGTGCAGTCAGTACATGTAATTGCAGAACTCCTCTGATTCTGGTCCACCAATGTAAAGAAAGCAAAATCTCATGTTGAATTTAGTTTCACCAAGTGTAGCATAGTGTGGTTAGAAAAAGCCAAGCCAAAGACCAAGCCAGAAATCATTGCTTGTCTGGAATCTGTGGTTGTTTCAGGTTTGGATGTCAAAGATAAGAGCATATCTGGCCCCTGTGCTGTAGCTGGCAGGGCTTCAGGAGTAAAGCAGTTGTGAGCGAGCAGAGAAGGGACTTTGGAATTTCCTGCACTCCTGCTGTGTAGATTCAAACTCTAAGTTTAAATAATGGATGAAGCTAAGATTATTATAATTGATCATTGTATGATTTATATGGAGTAATTATAACTAGGTTGAGGAAGAATTTTCAAAAGCTAGTTTCCTGGTAGCCAGAGTCATTAAATAACAGTGTGCTGCCAAAACAAAAATTAGGTGGGAACGTAGCCACAGAGTTCAGAATGTCTGTCCTCCACCTGATTTATGACTGCTCTGATGATGACACTATCAGTGGTATTTTCCTGTTACGAGCAGTAAGAGCTGTTTCAATTGTTTTTCTTATCTTTCTAACTGAGCTCCACATTGTTTTAAGTGTAGTCAGGCATAATAACTGGAAAACTGTAAAAATCTAATGCATAACAAAACGAAAAGGTGTAAGAGGTTGAAAAGGTTAATTAAAAGTGTAATGATTGCATTTACTGAGACAGTCCAATTAATCACTTTATTCCAGTGGTCATGTGATACAGAAACCATTGCTCCAGAAAACTGATTCCTACTGCTGGGATACATGGTCTGTGTTCATTTAAATTTGTATTTTTCTATAAATGGAAATTTAACTTTTTATTTT
Source organism: Ammospiza caudacuta (assembly GCF_027887145.1). Lineage (NCBI taxonomy): Eukaryota > Metazoa > Chordata > Aves > Passeriformes > Passerellidae > Ammospiza > Ammospiza caudacuta. The sequence goes on along the minus strand of NC_080601.1, from coordinate 31,977,272 downwards.
AAACTGCTTTTATTTATTTGAAATTATTTAAGTAGTAGCTAATGTTTAACCCTGTGTCCCCACATAATACACTCTTCCAGCCATGCTCCCTCTGAACAGGATGGGAGCATTGCCCCCTTGATACTTGAGTCTTACAGCCCCACGGGAGGTTTTCTTACAGCTTAATGGGCTTGTAGGTATAGAAGAAATGAGGCACTAGAAATACATCATTATGTAATGTGATCTCTCTGAAACAGAGTATATGACCAACAAAGTGAATTCTCAAGTGTCAACAAGCGCAGCTAAATGTGGGTTTTACCACGTCAACTGGAAAAAAAAGGCAAAAAGAACCTTGAAGGATCAATTACAAGGGTCATAACCTTGTATTATCTGATTTGCTGTGATATTCACACAAGCTTTATTGGAATGGAACATAAATTTGAAAAATAGTGAGATTAGAAAGGATTGCAGTGCTAGAGCAAAGAGCTCAAAGCTTTCTTCTGGCTTATTTTGCTGGGGCAGCACTTTAGAGGGAGCCCATTATAAGCAGGAGAATAGTAGTTATGTTAACATGGTAATTAATCAAGTCTGAGGAAAAGAGGAAACAAGTTGTGAATTCAATTCTGTAGTAATAAAAAGAAATGCTGAAAGTTGCCCTGTAAATTGGCATGACTTTGGCAAAACAGTCCCTCACTGTGTCTTGAGAACTTGTGAGCAGTAAATCACTTCTCATGGCAACCGTGTAGGTTTGAATGTTTTCACAGGTTTATTCTCTATTTCCGTGTCTTCTGGTTCTTTCCTAATTCTGTTGACTTAGTATTTAGCTAATAATAAAATACTGAACTGTAGAAGACGAGAGCATATGCAGTAACACGTTTGCACTCTATTTTTAAGGGGAAATTAATTAGAAGAACTCAGCTGAAACTGTGCTGATAGCCTTCCACATCACAAACCCAGCCTCTCACTCAGCACAGAGCATGAATTGTGTGTGGAATGACTGAATCCCTCACAAAAAAAAATTGTATGCTGTACATGGCCCCAGTCATGCATAATCCATCCCTGGTGTTAGTGTAGTGTAGATAGGTTAAAATGATCTTTACACCCTAAAACTCTTTAGGGTAGAACTGAAATCATTGGTGCAGTAATGTGAGAAACAGTGGCTGGATCAGATGCAACAACTGTAGTTTCTTTGTTTAGCAAGTCTCTGGCTTTATTAATGTGGTTCTGCCTCCTAAGTGAGACACTTTGGACAGAAGTAATGGTAGCTTTAAAGAGCCAAATTCATAACTTAAATTATTGAAAATTCAGAATAGCTGCAGTGAGCAAAATGACTGCGCTGGCATAAATGTAATGTAGAACTGCTGTCCTCCGTGCCATGTGGAAAATTAGGGACCCTGGCATAACCTTTCATGAGATTTGTAACAGAAATGAAAGGTGATAGATCAGGGTATTTGTGAGTGAGGACAGAATTTCAGCAGTGTATGTTAACACTGGGGAGCAAGGTTTCCTCTCCATCTCTGCCCTTGTGGAACTAAAATTTAAAGCAGATCACTGTAGGTTTATAAGACTTTCCTCTTACATAAGTTGTAATTTGAGCAGATGTCCCTCGGCTAACCCACAGGGCTCAGCCACCTTGGAGTTTTCTGCTCAGCTTTTCTCCATTCCTCCCCAGTACAGAATTTAAGTGTTAAAGGAAATAGTAAGATATAATTTCCCCCTTTTTAATCAATACATGTGCAGCTTATGAATTGCAGTTTCACTGCAACCTTTATTTGCAGTGTCTGTGAAATGCACTAGGTAATGGTTAACTAAAGCAGGATCTAAGTCAAAATATAGGCAAGAGCTCTGTCGAGTATTAGAGCCCAGATCAAGTGGTGAACTTGGGCAATAAAAAATGCAGCATTTAGAGAATGTGGTCCCATTAGTAGAATTAAACTTCCAGGACAGATCAAGAGATAAATGTATCCACCTGAAAGTCAGAAGCTTCTTCTTTGAGGTGATACCTAAAATCCTTAGAGGAAGATCAGAGTCTTTATAAGGTACACAGAGAAAACAGTTTTAACAACAAGCAAACAAATATAAAAAGGAACAAGAAACTCTTTACTGTGAGGGTGGCAAGGCACTGGAACAGTCTGCAGATTGCCAATGCCTGGAAATATTCAAGGCCAGGTTGGATGAAGTTTGAGCAACCTGGTCTGGTGAAAGGTGTCTGGAAATACAGAAGGTGAGCTTTGTTGGAAGGCTTTGGGCTGGAGGAGCCAGACTGAGCATCTGCCCACACAGCAGTCAGGGTGTGCTCCTGGGAGCAGCCAGAAATGTCATGGGCCCCAGCACAAGGGGTCCTGGTGCTTCAGCCACTAAGGAAGGGATCAGAACAGTCCTTGAGCGAGTGTCTTTGCTCTCTGCTCATCTCTGCAGGATTTCAGAAAGCCTGGGAGGGTACCCTTCCTGGGGGTTTGGCAGTACCTTGGTCTGGAAGGAAGGCAAGGGGGTGTGCTATAGAAAGGGTTATGGATTTTTTGAAGGGATTAGAAGTAGGGAGTGCAAGTGGGATCATGCCTCTGCAGGCTTGTGGAGTCTTCTTCAGGGAAGGTTTCCAGTCATTGCTCTTGTAAGAGACGAAACTCTCCTTCCTGGGCGCAGGCCAGCAGCCAGCAGTCTGCCTCCCAGTGAGAGCTCTCATTCTTGGGCTGAAGCATCTTGCTCCCTCTTTGTTTTGCAATATGCACCATTTCCTTGTTGAGAACACTCTGAAGTGAGATGGTTTGAGAGCCCTTCTGGGAAATGAGAACAGTGTTTCTGAGTCTCTCATTCCACGGAAGGCGTTGAACCAAAGTCTGCAGGATCCCAGCTGATGATTCACCAGTGGAGTCTCGCAGAAACAAACAAAGGCCAGGGTGTGTTGGGAAAGGCTTCAGACACAGCAGTTGTGCATAACACAGCAGCTGAACACTTCCAAACATAACATGGTAGATGAACTCTTCCAAATCATGCCTGTTGGTTCATGCTAAGCGATTGTTCCCAATCTCTAAATGGCCTGGACAAGAGACACTGTTTACCTCCTCCAGTAAGTTTATGGGGTTATTCAGAAGAGAATTCTAGAGATCTAGGCAATTTGTGTGATCAACAACTTAATGACTTACCAGGAATGTAAAATGTTACAGCTTTGGGTTTTGGAAGCTGAAGTCTCATTTTGGGCAGTTTTTTTTCCTGTATAGATCTTTCTGCTGCTGTAGCTTTGGTTGTACCTTTCACAGGCAGCAGTCTCATCTTTGTCACCTAGTGGTAGTATTCTGAAAGCTCTGGTCACAGCTGATAATATATTAGCTTTAATTTAAAAACTAAGTCACCTGCTTTTTAAGATTATGGAAAAGGTTTGAATTAGGCCAGCTGTTTAGTAAAGGCTAAGCAGAAGAGAACTTCAGAATAACACTATCAGTCTCAGGATTTTTGGGGATGACTTTTATTTTCTTCCATTTGGGATTAGAAATAGTGTATTGAGGAAAACAGTAGTTTATTTTAACCCAGATAACAATTTTTCCTATGCTTTCCTTACTTTTTAATCTGCTCTTCTTACAAAGCCAAAGTACTTTGGTGAACCCCACGGCAGTATTTTTGTTTAAGTGGGATCATGGCCCTCTTCTTAATTTTGGTCAGGTTTTGGTTCCTGTATGCCATATTCTGCACCTATGTTGGCGTAGGCCCATACCCATGTGGTCACCTCTATCACTTTGCAATTTTGCCTTCCATCACATTAGCATTTATTGCTCTCTTTACAGAATTCCCTTCACTATATCCACTAGAAAACCTACTAATGCTAATTACTTCCAAAAAGTAATGGTAATTTTAATGACAACCTCAGTAAATTGTTTTTTATATGCTGTAAGAAATTTGAAAGCTAAATGTCCATTTTGCTGCTTAATAAGAGTCTTACAGAACAACTAATATTCCTTGTGCTCCTTCTGTCTGGTGGGAGCAGAAGTAAGAATCTCCCAGTACCCATTGAGAATCCTTTTTTGAGTACCATGGGGTTGGCTAGCAGGAGTTGAGGAGACACAGGAGTGTGATGGTGTTCACAGGGGTCTTACGTTGAGGGAAGAAACAAGGATCTGACTCCATGTTTCAGAAGGCTTGATTTATTATTTTATTATATATATTACATTAAAACTATACTAAAAGAATAGAAGAAAAAGTTTCATCAGAAGGCTAGCTAAGAATAGAATAGAAAAGGAAAGAATTATAACAAAGGCAGCTGTCTCAGACTCTGTCCAAGCCTGCTGGGCTGTGATTGACCATTAATTATAAACATCCAAGATGGGCCAATCAAAGATCCGCCTGTTGCATTCCACAGCAGCAGATAATCATTGTTTACATTTTGTTCCTGAGGCCTCTCAGCTTCTCAGGAGGAAAAAATCCAAAGGAAAGGATTTTTCATAAAAAGATGTCTGCGAGACAGGAGGTAGAAATGAAATAGAAATGGAGGTGCAAGGAAAATAAAAGATGAAGAGGCTGTGAAAGAGGGTGAAGCATGAGGAAGATCAAACAGGGTAGAGGAAGCCCTGTTAAGACTTGAGGAGCACCTCTGGATGAAAGACGAGGCTTTTTGGCTCTCTTTTTTTCTGTGGTCTGTGGGAGATGGAGTCCGGGACTGCTGCAGCTCTTGCAGTGTTGGGCCAGGATGGAATGATGCAGGAGGTGGCAAACATCAAAGTGGTTGCACTGCAGTCCAAGGCCTGCTTTTTCACCAGTAGAATTGGTCAGAAAAGGTGCCACATGTGCTCCATGTGCAGTAGGAGGGCTGGGGGTGCAGCTGAAGGCAGGTCAGTGTCAGTGCCCGCTGGTCCTGCCCCAGTTTGTGTGAGCTGCCTGCTGGGACGGGGGTTTGGGCATCCCAGCGCTGCTGCTGTCCCACCAAGGCTCAGCTCCTGGCTCTGCTGGGCTCTGCCATCCCTCTGCCTGCCCCCATCAGGGCAGCATCCCCAGTGCTGATGGAGGCTCCTGCTGGGAGGCAGCAGCAGCATCCTGGTGCCTCCAGCTCAGCTCTCCTGGCCCCGTGCTGCAGACAGGACCCAGCGCCTCGCTCACAGCCAGCAGGCACCACTCATCCCCCTGTGAAGTGACTGCCCACAGGTTCTCTGCTGGTTTGGAACGAGTGGAGGGCTCTGTGGTTTGGCAGAGGTTTCCAGAATGGGCCCAGGCAAAGTGGGTTTGGGAGAGAGGAAGCTCTGGGCTGGGAAATGGTGGTGCAGAGAAATCTTGACTGGTCTCAGGCTCCTGCGCTGACTGCCCCCAATCCATATCCTAATGCCCCAAGAGAGGGCAGAACTGAAAAATATCTCCTTACACAAACCTTTCTTGAAGGATTCTGGCATGAAAAGTAGCTCTGGATAAGATCCATTTGCTTTTAAAGTAGTCAGTACCTGGTAAGAGCCAAACTCCTGCCTGTCTTAATAATTTAAGCTGTGCAGAACAGAAGCTGGGTGAAATTTTGACCTTATAAATTACTGCTGCATAAGTAATCCTCAGGAACACTCCCAGTGTTGTTAACTGTTTGTAGTTACCCCAGGACTTGGGAATAATTCTGCTTTTTTGCAATAGAAATAAAGCATTAAATATGTTGTAGACTGTCAATTCTTCATTCAAATGTGATTTAAAAGCTTAAGAGAAGTTGGTATTAATGAGAAGAGTTGGTTTAGACAATCTGGTTTAATTCAGATGCAGTTGATGCACCTCTTCTACATTTATTCTTGCTTTTAAAAGATAAAAATAGTTTGTATAATGTTACAAGTATGCCAGAAACAATAGTTAGAGACATATATATCAAAATAGAAAAGGCAAGGGGCACAATACAGCCAGGGCTGGTTTAAAAAACAAAACCCCCCAAACCAGTCTGTATTCAGAGTTGATGTGTAGAGAAATGCGAGTGTTGGGCAGATGTAAATTGAATGACAGGTATGAATATGCATAACTATAGTTTGTGAAGACTTTGCACCTAATTCAACTTTCACCCAAGATAACTCTCACTGCTGTTTGCACTGTCAGTGACTTGGCTTACGTTCTGCCTTTTTAAAAAAGATTGATTAACCTGTCCCTTCTGATTTTTGAGATGCTTGTATTCACAGTGCTTTTTAATTCTGTAGCAGCATATATGGATACTGTAAGCTGAAGTCTGTTCATATTGCAGTACCCCATTCGGAGCTGTTCCACAGAATTTTGTTTTAAATGGTGGAATTCAGCAGTTGACTCCCAGGCACAAATAACCATGTAATTACTCTGCAATCACATAGTAATTAGCATATACTATTCATATATTGCATAATTATATGCCCTGCAGATTACATAGTAATTATATTTGTACTAAACATATAATTCTATATACTGTATAAAAAAAACTTTGAGAGTTCATAGTTAATATTATAGTTGTATGCTAATGTAGTACAACATTTTATATAAAAATGTTATAATTTTATGACAGGGTTGTGTTTTGGGTGTCTCTTCTGCATCTGGTGTTGCATAATCTGTTATAGGCTGCTATTAAAAGAAATGCTGGGCTCTTAATTTATAGTCAAATGCTGCATATTTACAGTTTTGTAATTTATGAAGATAAGATGCAAAAGTTGCCATTTTGTTGTGCAAGCAGCTGAGACTGGGAAGGACTTGGAGTGTGGTTGTTAAATTACAAAATTTAAATGTACAAACACACTGAACACAGTAACAGCACGCTGCTAGAGTGAAACACAAATCTAATGCTCCTTAGCTCTGTGTTATTTTGGGGTAGGTAAGATGCATGGGACACTTGCAGGTGATCTGTTTGAATAATGGGAAGTGTGTGCAAGGAGCCAAGGCCCATCTTGGGCACAGTGTGTTCCAACAAATGCAGCACCTCAGTGCAGCATCTCAGCCACGCTGCTCCATACTTTACTGCTGAGGAAAAAGAGAAAAAGATGAGTGGCAGTGAGTTGTAGGAGGACCCTGGACTGAGTTTCTGAGTAAAGGTGAAAGATCTAGGGAAATAAAGCTTTCTGTAAGACCAATTTAGAGCTTTAGATCATTTAAAAAGTTTTATCTTTGGCCAGTCCCCCCAAGAGGTTACAGCAGATTTCAGATATTTGCAAAATGTTTTGTTCAGCTTGCAAATTCTGTAGCAGTGGGAAATTAATGTATTTTCTTGGATCTCTGATGTTGGCATTCCTAACATCCAAAGCACATTACAATTATTCTTAATTGAATTTTGCAATCTGATGCCAGTTGCCTTAGTTTTCAAGCAAACCATCTATTAGGTTTTAATATCTGGGTAATGTATTGAGAAATTAAATGTGTAATTATAGCCTTAACTTATATCTGAGTTTAATTTTTACTATAATTTCTTGTAGTGTGTATATGTGTGAGAAAGGGACATCCTTGTTTTAAAATGTTTCTTTCACAGTCACTTTTAATTTTATGTTGGCTTCTTCAAACCTTGTAAAGTTCATAAATTTTCCAGGGTTTTCAGGTGGCATTTATAGATCTTATAACCATACTTTACCTAAGTATGGAACTTGTGGGTGGCCTTAGAGAGCTCCCAGACATGAGGCTGCACCTGATTTTCTTCCTATTTGGGTGGGCTGTCCTCAGACCTCATGTAGCACAGGGCATGTCTTCTTTACTTTGTGCCTATACACGGATTAATTTTAGATGATGTCACCTGAGGCAGGCACGGCATGTCACTGAACTTGTTCAAGGGAAAGAACTGGGAAATATCAAAGCTTTACAAAACCAGAGTTAGAAGGCCATGTTCTCACTGTGTTCATATGCCAGATGTGTGCTTTTAGAGAAAGAGAGCTGTTTAGTGAGACCAGGTCTTAACCCAATACTCACCCTGCATGTCTGCTGTGAAGAGGATGAAGTACAGCTTGCCCAGTGTCATTTATTCTGCCCTCACAACATGCCCATGCTCTTGTTCACTTGTTCAACCATTACCCCAAGAACCAGAAGGACTGGTCCCCGTTCCTGGTACTGAAAGCTTTGTATGCAAGAAGTAATTGTATTGAGGGTCTCGTTAACAGTGAAATAACCGCAAAGCGCGAAGTGCAAACGCGACGCCTTTCTCACTGCTGTTGTGTTGCTTTTTCCAGTGGAGCCAGTGCTCTCAAAGGGGAACAATTGCTTGGATGCAGCCAAAGCTTGCAACCTAAATGACACCTGCAAGAGGTTCAGATCTGCTTACATCACCCCCTGCACCAGCAGCACGTCCAACGAGATCTGCAACAAGAGGAAATGCCACAAGGCGCTGCGGCTGTTCTTCGACAAGGTGCCCCCGAAGCACAGCTACGGGATGCTCTTCTGCTCCTGCCGAGACGTGGCCTGCACGGAGAGGAGGCGCCAGACCATCGTTCCCGTGTGCTCCTATGAGGACAGGGAGAAGCCAAACTGCCTGAATTTGCAAGAGTCCTGCAAGAAGAATTACATCTGCAGGTAAGGTGGCGCGCGACAGGGGAGTGATTAATGAGGTACCAGGGAAAACTTGGTGGTGCTGATGGATTTGCCAGGGCTAAGGGTCGGAGTGCCCACGAAGGAAAGGGATGAGTCAGGGGAAAAAAGCAAATGCCTCTGACATCCTTAACAGAGTAACAAAAGCCCTCATTTGCTTACAGTGTGTGCCTTCTCCAAAAGTGGTCACAGCTACTCTCTCGCATTATGGAGGAGTCTTTAAACCCCCAGTTTAATTTTTACAGGTTTTTGTTGGAAACATTGTGTGTCTCTATGAAATAATGTCTCAGTATAATTTTTATGTCCCATTAGTGACCAGGTAAAAATAGAATTTTTATTACAATGGGATTTATTTTCATTGCCCATGTGAGTACTAATAATTGGGAATACAAGCTTCATGTTGGACTTTATAAATAGTCACAATGCACAGAGTACTCATGTGTTTTTAATTCATTGGAAAAAAGGAGTCCACATTTTAGACAGAATCCCACTGTCTTCATAGAGCTGTTTAGCTTTGAAATTGTCTTATCTCCCCTGCCCTGAGCAGAGTGCTGGGCTAATACAACTGGGGGGTCATTGATTCACTGACCTGATTCCCAGCCTCTTTCCCTGGGTGTTCTGGCAGTGCAGAGCCCTGCTCCACGGGACGAGCTGGGTCCTTTCCCCTCCTGGGGTCCCTGCAGGTTCTCACACAGAGCTTACTCAGTGGCAAATGGGCCTCCTCTGCTCTCAGGAAATGCTTTGCTCCTGCTTAGCATTGTGTATGTTTATATTAGAGCATTGTTGTGCTAATGTTGTATTTATGAAGTCGTGCCCGAGAATCCTGCTCGTTTCTAATGTGTAAATTTCTTGTAGATTATCCAATTCTGTGAATTAGGAAACAAGGGAGATAAACACTATTGTAAAATGTCAAGGACACTGAAGATAAGATCTAAATCTTAATAAGTGCTTACTTATGCTTGGTAAAATATTTACTTTGAAGTTTGTTTATGAGATTTCCACTGCTGGTTTGAAGCTTTTTGCGGTAGCACTTCAGTGCCTGAGTGTTGTTCAGAGGTGAGCAGTGTCCTGTCCTCCATGGCTTTGGGGGAATCTGGAGACACATTTCCTGCTGGCCACAACAGGAGCAGATGTAAATCAGAGCAGTCTGACTTGCATTCAGCACCTTGATTGCTGATGCAGGTTATGAAAGCTGAGTATGTGTAGCCTTGGAACAATCAATTCTTTATTTCCATGTTGCTCCATTAGTATTTTTGCTTCTATGTGTTCCCTTCCCTATACACAGGTCCTATTAATTAGTAGAATTTACTGTGTTTTCTGCCAAACTGCCAGTGAAATTGGAGAGATGATTTTATAGAGAGACTTCTCCCTGTTATTTGGGTTATAGTATTCTGGAATTAACTTGTTAAATTAATGCCATTACTTCTCTCATGACTGTGTTTTTCTTTGGTCAGCTTTGATCTAATGTTGTCTCAGCAGTTAAGTTTTTTATGGCATTTTGTTTAATTTAACTTCATGAGTCTGGTATTGCTCTTTCTCCATTGCAACATTGCTGGGGAAAGCTTGGTAAAATCTCTGCCTGAAGTTGCAGCCAGCACTGATATGAAAATGGATTTATTTGTAAATGAATAGTGGCTTCCTTTGCTTTAGAGCATCAAAATTAAAAAGTTTTGGCTCTTCCAAGGCTCAGTGAGACCTGGCTGTGAGGGTGAGGAGCAGCACTGGTAAAGGGAATGGGTGGGCAAATCCCTGCAGGATGTAGGGCAGGCTCAGTGTGGGCAGACTCATTTAAGTCCTGTGGAGGTAAATCCAGCTTGGTGCCTGTCTGAGAGTCCCCTCACGTTGTGTTACAGCCTCCTGGGCTCTCTAAACTGCTGGTGGTTTGATACCTTCCCTCCCTGCTGTCATGGAGAGGAGGAATTGGCACCAAAGCTGTCCCAGCCTATCAGGCAATGAAAGACATTTTGTCTCTGTGACTTGTGCACTTAGAGGAAATTGGTGAGATTTGTTCCCCTTGTCCTGCAGGAAAACAGGGACTTGGGCAGGGCAGGAAAGAAATGGGAGATGTCCTTGCTGTTGTAATTTCTGGCACTGATGAATATCAGTCCTTATAGTAATTCCAGATATGTTTAGAATAACTAAAAGCAGTAGTCAGTAGGTGTGTAATTCTGACTCTGATAACTTCTATTTCATTTTGAAATCAGAGAGAGTATCTAAATGGCAGAATAATTTGAATATATGGTCTGCCTACTGTGAAACCAGGTAATTTAGAAACTATTATTTGCATCCCTATTACACCTATTAAAGCCTTTTCGTAATACTAGGGGTATTATGAACAAGGGGTGCAGGTTCTAAAGGTTTTCTGAAAATATGTTCATAAAATGGTTTATGAATGCTGCTTACTCAGAAATGCAAGATTTGAATCTGCCTGTACTCTGTATAAAACATCAGCTGGGACTGTGTAAAGTATTCAAACATTCAGTTTTGAACACTGTTTAAAAGCTTTATGCTGGTGTACATATCACCAAATCTGTTCTTGAAGCAGAGTTAAGAGCAGGGAAACAATCTGGCCAAACCACAGGCACCACTAACGTGGTAGGATGCTTTGCTTTTTTATTATTTCTTTATTCAATTCATTAATCTGTTATATAAGAAATTCTCAATCGAGGGATAAAGAGACCTGAAATGTCAGGAAATGCAAATAAGTTCTGACTTATGTAAACAGTCCTAATTTTCAACTTCATCAGAATGCTGAATGGTTCACTTTCATTGTCATTTGTTTGCTGCCTCTTCTTGTACCCCGTCCTTATCCAGCTTTGAAACAATTGTAGTCTCTCAGGCATGTCTGTCAATGCTCAGTGAGGAGAAAAGCAAAAAAAGAAACCAAAGAAGAAGCCATTAGAGTTCTTTTCTGTTGTGAGCATAAACAAATCTTCTAAGAAAAGTCAGTGTACTATCAAAAACTTTCACCAGTGATGTCCTGGAATAGCAAAAACCTCTAAAGAACCTTGTGATCTGATCACTTCAGCTAACAATTACTCTTCAGAAAGCTGACTGGCATATTTTAAGAATATCATCCTGCTGTAAATGCAGGGCAGGATGCTTCATATTTGCCACTATCACATTTGACAGTACTGCAAATACCATTTTGCTTGAGTAATGAAAGCGTGAGTCATTAGTTTGGTCTTTTTAATAACCTGTGTCTTGAATTTGCATACTTGGGATTTTTTCTTGGATATGTTTCGAAGACACTGACCAGAATGATAATGATACAGACACATTACTTATTGAAATAATGCTGTCAATCCATTCATGTGCTGCAAAGATCAGAAAAGAAGGGCAGCATCTTTTTGCTAATAAAAGAAACTGTTGGGAGCATGTTTCTTGTCCTTCACAATAATTATACTCCAAATGACTGGTCAGATCATTGAGGTCCATTTTGAAGCTCAAATAGCCCTAAAGTAGTTCTTAACTAATTTCAGAAGACAGTATCTTCTTAATTTTTTTGCCTTAATTCTGAAAAAGGTACATATTGCTCTCTGCAGCTGTTTGACACTGAAAAAAAATAGAAAAATATGCTTAACATGTTTAAATAACTTCTTCATGTGGGGTAGGGGAAGGATAATAATGAAATATTCAATTAGGTTCTAGTACCTGGGTCATCTCCTTGAAAATACAGTGAGAAATGTTTCCAGCACTGTGTGTTCAGAGAGTCAAATCTTTATAAATGTGCTTTCATTGATGTGTTCTTACTTGTTGACCAGTTTTTGGTTACCTGTCCTATCCAATCTTAATTTTGTTGCAGCCACCCATTCAGCTCTGCATGCAGGATGTCTGATCTGCAGGTATCAGAGCATTCTGTGGGGATATGCAAACATTGTTGTCAGTGCAGAGAAGAATTCATCCACTGGAAATGTTAGAACAGAAGCTCATCTGCTTGCTGCGCTTCCTAAAAACATCAGAAACTTGCCAAGGAAATAATTTTCCTTTGTGATACTCTATTGAACACTTTTAATGGTAATTTACTGTGGAGAGGGAGTCACTGTGTCTGTGCTCCTTTTCTGTGAGGCATGTGAAAATTTGCTGAGTGCAAACCCTGTCTGCACCCTTGTGCTTCTGCACTACAGTCAGGTGTGTGGTGAGATGTTATAGATGTGCAGGCAACCCTTTTTGTCCTGCTTCAGAATTGCTCCAGGAGGGAACAGTCCTCAGTTCCAGGATTAACAGGGAGCAGTGCACTGGATGGATGTGCAGGAGGAGATGGAAGAGGTAAAAAAGAAATTTGCCCTTTTCTTCACATTTTCTATTTCTTATACTTCTCCTTCATTTTTCTCACATTTTTCCCATTGCTTTTGCCCCTCCTACCTCGTCCCCTTGCTTAGTCTCCTTTCATCTCCTCTTCCCAGATCTTACTGCAATTATCTGACTTTCAGCGCCTCTGTGACACGTTTGAATTCCATTACAGCCACTTAGGGTGCCTCCTCTCCTCACCTGCTTCTCTGCATGTTATGCTTTTCCTCCCTCAGTATCCTGCCACGGTCTAGTGATCATCTGTAATTCAGCAAATGAGAGGGAAAACAGAGGTGCTGCCTCCCTTTCTGAGCCTTGGAGCTGATCTTGGTGACAATTCAGCTAGTCAGATAAAAGCCTGAGCGCTCACTCTCAGCCTGGCTCTGGTTTTGCATGTTAAAAGGGCACTTGGTGGGTGTTTTTATGAAGGACACAGTAGCATTGCTCACTTTGGGATAACAGAGCTGGGTATGAGTCCCTGTGGGGCATTTATATCGATTTGGCACTTGGGGCACTCTGGCGACTCCTTGAGATGATCAGTTTGCTGTGGTTATGTAGAACCAGGGCCACAGTGTAGTTTGTGTAATGCTGTTAAGGACATGAAGAAAAGGACACTCTTGATTTCTAGAGAAGTGCAGGGTGTGCCTGCATTGTGTGTTTGGAGACTGAGTCAGGGACTGGGTGCAAAACCTGATTCACCCTGCAGAAGGTGTAGGATGCTTGCAGTGCAGTAGGGTGAGCCTGAACTCTCTGCACCTGCACTCAGGAGAGTTCCTGTGTCTCTAGAATACCAAGTGGTGCAGAAAATATTGTAAATCTGCTTTTTGGCCCATGCCCACAAGCTCACCTCACATAGCCTGAATTTGGAGAGTGATTTTTATACATATATGTATATACAGGCATGTAAATGTATGCATATATGTCTGTGTTGCTGGAGGTTTAGTTATTTAAGTGGAAAATAAAAGACAAAACAGGTGTTCATTAATTTTAATGAACTAATAATGAGGCATGGTGACAGTTCAGAAAATTCAAGAAAATGGGGTCTGAGGGGAGGTGGGAAAGAAGCTGGAGTATTCTGCAGGGGAAACTTGATGGTGTTGTGGAATATGTGTGTGTGGAACTGCTAGCCTGGAAAAAAATATTAATGCAGTCTGCAAAATAAGCAAAAACCTTTCAAGAAAGGCAAAGTAAAGATAGAAAATACTGCAGTATTGTATTATTTTCTTCCCTTTCTTTACATGATTCATTACTTTGATGTCTTCTGTTAGCAGAGCAAATAGACATAATATTGCTGTCCCTTCCCCCTCAGAAACAAAGGTAACTTCAAATTTCTTCCATCTGAATAAAACTCAAAATGAATCAAGCAGTTCCTCCTTATAAGGTATCCATAAATCCCTTTGGAATCAGAAAAATCCAAACATCCTGCAAAACAAGACTGCTTTGTCCCTTCTGAAGTGTGCATGGATCTCATTCTGCAGTGCCCAGATCTGCTTGGCTGGCCCTCATTTATTCTCTCTCTGGTCAGCCTAGGAGGGGCTTGCAGATTAAAAGCTGGCTGGGTGATTGACATTCCTCCAAAAGCAGGAGAGACACGAGGATGCAGTAATTAGAAAAATGGCTCAGCTTCAGTCGTGCACCCAACTTTGCTTGGCTTCGTGCTGTAGCAGTGAAGAGAGTTCATGCTCCAAGAAGCAGTAACTAGACAGGATTTTATGCTGAGGTCCCTTGTCAGGCAAGCTCAAACTCTCCAGGCAGCCTCCCTGCAGTCAGGTAGATCCTCTGCTGATCAGGTTAAAAATAACCTGTAGCACTGAATATTCCATATTACCTCTCTGCAGGGCTGAAGGAGTGGAATAAAGAGTGTGTGTCTGAGCATGCAACAATCACAAAATAAACTTGGATGTCAGTGATCCAGGTTTTATTTGCTCTATTTAGATACCCTGCTTCCATGTCAGTCTCTTTCTAGGAAAATGACTCAGTGAGCTGAGTGAGGTACTTGTGGCCATTTCAGCTCCAAAAACTTGGGGCACTTGTATCTAAATCCTTCAGAGAATTGTTTAGGTTGGAGAAAACCATTAAGAGCATCAAGTCCAGCCATAAACCCAACACTGCCAAGCCCACCATAAACCATGTCCCCAAGTGCCACATCTACAGGTCTATTAACCATTTCCAAGGGGTGGTGGCTCCACCACTTCCCTGGGCAGCTGTTCCAAGGCTTGAAAACTCATTCTACGAATAAGATTTTCCTAATACCCAATCTAAACCTTCTCTGGCACAACGTGAGGCCATTTCATCTCACCCTGTCACTTGTTACTTGGAACAAGACCTTGCTACAGCCTCCTCAGGTAGCTGTGGAGAACAATAAGGAGCATTTCCCTGAGTGTTCATTTTGTGTGAAAACCCTTATTTTATTAATTTAAGTGGAAAAGAAAAGCTTCCTGTATAATTTAAGAAATAAGAAGACTACAGACTTAGGAACATGAGCCAGGGTGGGGGTTACAGCAGGGCCATTTTGTTTTGTTCATTTATCGGGGCAGGGGGGAGAGATTAAACTACTTATGCTAATTAAGCAGTTTCACATGTGTTTAGTCAAAAATACTGAAATCCAAGACAGTTAAATTTGGCATTAAATTTTAATAGAGATCTAAATTTGAAGCTACTCATGTCCTTACAGTTATGCAAGCACTTAATTGCTTTGCTGGATGGGGTTCCACCAGGAGTACTGCTACTGCTGACTTTTTGTATTGTTAGTTGAGAGACTTCTGTAGAAAGGAGTTTAGCATCCACTGGTTTGATGAGTAGTTTCTACCCCCTGATCTATTAGATGTAGAAAGTGTAGAGAAGATGTGTCATGTACACCCAGACACATTTGGCTAACTTGCTGTTTCTGAGGCAAGAAAGGGTGTATATATCATACAATAGCATTTTCTTTAATAAATCAAAATGCTTTTTTCATTTACCTCAAGCCATGTATATGCTACAGGCAAGAAGCTGCTCTGTGTTTAATGTAAATAACAGATCTATTCTATCAAGTCCATTCCCAGTGTACTTCCTCTGACATCAGTGACTTCAGTGGATTTATTCCAGGGGTGATTTTGGCTCTTCCTGTTCTGTGTAGGTAAATCTTCAGGCAGTGCTAATTAGGAGAATGTCAACTGATTTTACCATTCCGTTATGCTGGACTTTGTAAAGGTTATTTATATCATTCTACATCAGGGCCCAGTGAGAGAATATTTCTGGTGGCAGTTCATCTGTTAAAATAGCTGCAAGAAAATGTAAGCACTGGAGCTAAAAATAAAACTTTGTTTCTCAACAGAGCAAGTGACAGCCACATGCATATCTTCAAATTTGAGCATTCTCATGTTTACTGAATAGAAATTACATTGCTTTAATTATGTTAATAATCACTACAGTGTTAGTGGAGTAACTCCTCTAAGTGGAAGCGAGATGTAAATGTGGCAGTGCCTGCAAAGACTTCTCAGCAGAGGTGCTGGTTGTTTCCTGTGGTTGTTTCCTCTGCTTTAATGATCTGCTGGCTTTAAAACAAGTGACACAGAAGGGGTGTGTTTCTGGTGTGTGTTTACTGTTGATGATAGATTTTCTGAGTGAGCTGACTGTGACCCTTGTCTAAGGTTATTGAGATATGACCTTACATCAAAAGATGTTTGTGTTACATTAATTTTTTTTTCATGCACATTCTGTAAACCATTAAAGGAGGCTTTTTTATTGTAAAGCACATACTACTAAGAATCTGTGAAATTCAAGCTTTATTTGAATATTATTATTTGAATATTTAGTTCAATTTATTTTGTTCCAGTTCAAGCATAAGTCACAGTGGTTGTCCTTTCAGTTATGATGCTCCCTTTGCCAATTAGTCATTATGAAAGGCTGGAAGTGCATCTCAGTAACTGGCCATCATGCAGCATTGCAAAATATTTTTCAGAATGAACAGTTTGTTTCAGAACAACCTCTGCAAATGTCTGGGTGTATCACAGGCTGTCAACTCCTGGCCTCACTTTTTTTATCTGCCTTGTGTGTTCATGTTTTTTTGAGTGGAGTCAAAAAAAAAAGTTCTTAATCCAGTACTGGTAAAAATGGTTTGTTTTGCAATTTTACACTACAAATCAGTGTTCCTGTACTATCATTATATACCCATATTACTTCTAAAAGCAAGTAAAACATGTTGAATAAGATCAATGCTCTCTTGGCTTGCTGCTGCCAGAACTTCTTGACTTGCTGTTTGGTGGGGCTGTTTTGTGCATGAAAAAATGGATGCACATAAAAAAGACTCTACTCTGCTTTTATCTTCTGTATTTCTGATTTCATATTTGTTGTCTTACTCCAAGAGCAGAGCAGTATTTAGAGTAGCTCCAGGATGGGTTTCAGCCATGCTGGCTGCCCACAGTCCCTGCTCAGCTGAGTGCAGGGACACTCTGGGCACTCTTTCTTTCCCTGATGCACCCCTCTGACAGAGGGACACAGAGTTGTTTCCTTCAGGAATGTCACCACACACACCACTGAGAGATTTTCAGAGGCAAAGAGCATCCCTGCATAACCCCAGGAAACCTGATGTTCCACTACATCTACCAACAGAAACTTTTCTGGTGAAGAGAGAACTTGTATTGTACTTTTTAGATTATTTTCCGTCTCCAAACTCCCATCAGTTTCATGCTTGAGCTAGTAACAGTCTATTATGGTTTATTCAAGTGGTTGCAGGGAACATTATTGCCATGGATGTCTTTCTCAGGTACTTGGGAGCACATCCTTTCAGTGTGCACTCACAATATAGTTATTCATAAACACTGAGGCGTCCATGCCACGCTCAAGGACTTGCAGTGGCACTGCTTTTCCTTGGCTTGCTTCTTGAGAGTGACAGTGATTTTCTTAGGTTAGCAGCCTGTAATTCAGACTATTCTGCTCGCCCAGCTAATGAAGTGAGAACAGCTCTCCCCATAAAGCAGTTCTTTCCTGAGTAACATCCTGTCAGGAGACACTGAGGCTTGGGCATCTTTAAAAACGCCAGTCATTTTTATTTTGAAGCTTCAAATTAAACAGCATAAAGGAAATTAAACAAACAACATACAAATTCATGATAGCTGGAAAGCAGCTGGTGGGTTTGTTCATGTTATTGGAGAGCTTTGGTACAGACACAGGTAGACTAAATAGAAATCTTAGCAGCATCCCCTGATAAAATCACTGGCTGACAATTCAGCCTGTCATTTTGTAGAGGGCTCTGACAGAAGTGTTTTCTTTGCAGCTGGGAAGACAGAAACACATTATGAATGCTTAAGGTCGATGCAAGGAAACAGAGCCCTGTAAAACATATTTAATATAGGTTTGATTTCCTGTGGAATGTTTTCCAGATGTTCTCTCCAACAGGCCTCTAAAAAATGATGTGAGGTAATTTTTTTTTTTTTTGCAAACAGAAAGAGAAAATTCTGTTTTGTGTCACAGCATCTGAGAATCACTGTTCTAATTCCTTATTGCATTACCTTGAGGTCAAGATTTTCACCATATTTTTCAAAATCGGTTTTATTACACAAAAGGTCAGTAGTATATAAATATTTATATAACCCAATTTCAAATAAATCATACTTGTTTAGAATCACATTTGAGCTTAGTAGTTTCCCTTAAACCCAAAGGAGACCTAATATATTAAATTAAAATTACTCTCATGCATGATCTTGAGTCACTTAGAGGATTTAATTAACATTAATAAACTATGGCATTAGTGTTTTGTTAAGTTCTTTTGATTTTCTGTAGCAGATACTGTGTAAAAAGATCTAACTGGTCTCCACCAGATGATAGGAGCAAAGGGAAAGGACAATATTAACAGAAAATGGTATAGAACTTATTTTATTTTGCTTTCCACAAAGTGTAGTAAAAGAACATGAATGTAGGGTATTGATTATCTAATAGAAGAATAGAAAGAATACAATGTTTGTACTTTTAATTTTAAAATACAGATATGCATAGGTGGAAATGCTTTTCATTTTACATGACTGAATTTCAAAGAGTTGGATCTCCATTTTCTGGGGTGTTGAATGTCCAGGAGGCCCCTGGTAAACAAAAAACCTGAGCAGTGACATAAATGCTGGCAAATGTGGAGGGGACATGGTAGAGGCAGAGAGCTGGGAGGAGTGTGGGTGCTCCTCTGGGGGGACCAGCCCTGGTGGCTTTGTGCCTGTGCCTGATGCTCTGAGCGAGCCCTGCTGCTGCTGGAAGGCATCTCAGTGAGTCTTGGGTGGTCCCTGGTGTTTGTTCCTGAGTCTGGTTATCCCACAGTCCAAACAGGCTGCCTCACTGTAATTGGGCATTGTCCATGTTTTGCTTCCAGATGTACAACACAGTTTAGAGAGGCAAGCTGAACCCAGAATCAAATATTTGCTTGGGTTTAGGCTTCCAGACATTTAAAATAACAAAACAGCAGCAAAACCAGATAAAAATCAGCTTATTTCAGTTAGTAGCTGGTATTTGGGATCTAAAATCCTGTAATGGTTTCTGCCAGTGTTGGAAAAGATTTGGATCAGCTCATGTGAGAGAAACTGCCTTCAGTACTCAGGTCTTGGGAGGCAAATGGTTTGCCAGGAGAAATTTACTTTTTTAACCTTCCCACTCCCCAGAAGGTACAAAGGCTGAGCTGGATGTCAGGATTCAGCATGGGATGGGGACTTCCTGGGGGCTCCAGGGACAAGCAGGACAGGACCTTTTAGGCTGGGTTCATCCCATCAGCCCAGCTTGGGAGTGGGACATCTCCCTGGGGACAGGATGGGACATCAGCCCGTGGGCAGAGCTGGCTCCATGGGGCCCATGGCTGGGCAGGACAGGAGCATCAGTGACTCAGGGCCTGGGCTCTGTCATTGTTTGAGAAGGAGGGTAGCAGCCAAACACAAACCAGCCTTTGCACTGGAAAAATTTAGTGGGGTTGCTGTTTAATAAATACATGGGAAAGTGACCTCTTAAATAAAAATGTTAAAATTTGTAGTTGCTCACAGGTACTCAACAGTGTGTTTAGATAGCTAAGGAGGTGTAAGATTTATTAATATTGCACAGCTCTGGTGTTCTTTAATGAAAAAAAGATGGGTCAAAACTACTTTACTATGTGCAGAGAGAGTAATCTCTCGTTATGGAATTCTTCTGAGGCTTTTTTCATCCCCCTGCTTGATAGAGTTGCTTATGTGGCCTTTGCCTCATTTTCTCACTGTTTATGAAAGAAAGAGAAAATGAAATGCTCCTCCAACAATGAAGCCATTAGTTTGGCCACGTACCAACCCTTGTAACCAGCTCTTGCATCCCAGGAGGAGCAGCACCACTCCAGCTATAGGGGAGTGACTTGTAGCCAGAGCAGGACACTGCAGTTGACCCTCACGACAGAAGAACAAGTATTTTGACTTGTTGTTTTTTTCTGTAATGGTGCCATTTATCACCATGACACACATTCATTGACTTAGTCTGGCTTT
This sequence comes from Ammospiza caudacuta, assembly GCF_027887145.1. Taxonomy (NCBI): domain Eukaryota; kingdom Metazoa; phylum Chordata; class Aves; order Passeriformes; family Passerellidae; genus Ammospiza; species Ammospiza caudacuta. Next base: position 31,957,074 of record NC_080601.1, on the reverse strand, counting down.
TTTCAGTGTGGGATTTATACCTCTTTTCTGTTTTGAATATTGATGCAGCACTTCCCTTACGTGACTGCACTGCCAAATGGTGTCTAGACGCTCGAGCAGCTCTGACTAATTAGTGTAGTCACCTCAGCCTCTCAGCTCTGGCATTTACCTTCTCTTTATGTTACTGCTATAAATAGGTGCCCAAACACCAGCAGCAGTGCAAGGAGAGGCGGCAGTGAGCATGTCCAGAGCTCACCTGACATCCCTGAGGTGGGCACGGGAGCGCTGGCGCCTAACAGGGCAGGTGGCTGTAACCATTCACTTGGACATCACAACCTGTGTGTGGGCAGCAGCAGGAGGCCTGAGTTCAGTGTCTTGCTTGGTGTGAACATCACCAGGAGAGAGGTTTTTCTCCTCAGGGCTCAGCCCTTGTATACCAACAATACAGTCAGAGAGAAAAAAAGAAGAGAAATCAACACCTGCCGTCCCAGTGAGGTTGGTGCTTCTTGAGGAGGAATCTGGTTCAGAGTGTTGCTTTCTGGTAGGTCATTAATTTGCACCAGATCCAAACTAAAAATTGTAAAAACTTTCTGCAACTTCACAGTTCTTATCATACTTTTAGATATTGCACCAATGCTAAAGCAGAATTGACCAGCCTTAAAGAGGGAGAACTGATAAATATCAAAGATAACTTCAGGACATCAAAGAACTTTTGCAGAACCTTGAGAACAAAAAGTAGTGAAAACCTAATCAATGTTGCCTATGCAATGGGTTGTGCTAATATAAAATTAAATTGCTTCAAAAATTATATGCAGATTCAATACAATAGTGCTATTAAAAAAGCTTATTTGTAAGCAAATGTGAAAGTTTTGAATTATCCAACTGAGTATTTGAAGAGCCACTATCATAAGGAGAGCAAATTAACTTTGCTTCCTTTGTATTTTTAACTGTTACAAATTATTTTACTGGTTCTAATACAAAGCATTAGCGAATAGCAGGTTTGGGATTTTTTCTCTTCTTTTCAGAAAGGCTGTTTGTTGTTTGAACAGATTTTCTTTGAATTTGCTGATGGGATTATTCTTACTTTTCCAGCTAGTGGTATACAAAATATTTAAAATAAGCTTTCCAGAACATCTTCAGGTTTTCCAGGGGTAAGATAAGACTAATTTAATTTGTGGGGTTTTTGCCCTACAAAGAGATGACTTTTTGTTGTTGTTTTGTTTTTTCCTCTTCCTCGGAGGAAGATTTCTGAGCAGTACCATTTATTTATGCAAAGAAAAGAGATCACATAATAGATGTGGCCGTACACAATGAGGATTTTGTGTCAGAAAAATAAATTAATAGTTCCTTTTAGATGTGGTCCTGTTACATGGTATGAACAATATAAAACTGTCTCTCTCCAGCAGTGAGAGATACATCTGTGTACACCACACATGTAAAACTGTGCACATTTGAAGGTACATGAGGCAAATTCTGTTTGTTCTCTGGGTAACAAAACTGCTCAGTCATAGGTTAGGAACTCTGAAGTTGCCACCTACAGGTTGCCTCCTGCTGAAGGAGCACTAATTCAACACAGTGCTTATTTTTTGATAGGACTGCTATTATCAGATTGCTCTGGTTCTGCATCCGTAAAAGAATTGTCTCTTTTACCCAAACACTTCTTAATATTCATGTGCAATCCTTTAGGATTAATGGTTCTCATTAGGCTAATTTGTCTTTCTCTCTGGATAAATAGCAGTACCACTGTTTTGGTGCTCACTGATGAGCACATTTCCATCACTGCCAGTCTTCTGAAGTGTTTGGGGGTAGATCTTCAGTGGGTGTTAATCAGCAGATCTTCACTGAAAGTATTGCAGTATTTTATGGCAGATGGAAGTCTCTGCTTTTATTTCTGGCCTTAACTTCATCTCCAGTGCAAATGAATCCTCATAAGTATCAGGTGTAGTTAACAGCCCAGGAGAGGGTGAGAGCTTGGGTTGTGTGAAGTTTGGATGACTGGCTAGGGAAGGGTTGTGTGATGATGTCCAGCAATGCTCTGAACTGTGTTTGACTTATGAAAACTTAAATGTGCAATGTTGTCACATCATTACTTTTTATGACCACAAAAGTTCTTCAGAAATTCACATGGAAATCAAGGTGTATGCAAAAGAGATCAGCAGAGCTGTCTTTAGCCTCCTTTTGGGTATACAACAAATAAGTTCTTTAGGCAGGCTGAGTAGTAAATGACTGGGTTTATTCCATGGTTATCAGTCCTTAAAAACATTTAGAGAAGAGGAATGTATTAAATGATCTCTGGACCAGTGCACCTAATAACCTAAGGGAGAACTGGACATTCAAGAAGGATAAAATGATTGCAAGAAGTGTTTTCAGGATTACCAAGATGCCGATTGTATAATCCATTGCCAAAAAGATTTATTTGTGGTCACATAAATAATGAAATTTAGATCTGAGGAGCTACTATGCAGAAGGCTTGCCCTTTCTACCATGGCAGAGGTTTTTCATACTAGATAGATGTAATAGGCTCTATTCTGTTCTAAACCTGACTTCATCCAGGTATTAGTAGAATTAGAAAAATCCTTGGAAACTGTCAACTCTCTTTGTTCCCAGTTGATCCAAAAGCTGGATTTGAGCCACTATCTTAATTACTGACTGGGAGAGGAATCACTGCAGTGACAGAGGGTTTCCTTTCCCAGATTTTCTTCATGGTGCTGCCATTTATCTCTTTTCATATATTGAGACCCATTTCCTCTCAGCCTGTCTCCTGGCAGGCACAGTATTTATTCACCAGCTAAGTAGGAATTTCATGTAAATTTAGAAATATATATGTGTGTGTGTATATATATATGTGTGTGTGTGTGTGTGTGTGTGTACACATATATACACACACACACATATAATTATGTGTGTATATGTATGTATGTATATATGAATGTTTGCTAGAGAGGTTGACTTCTTAAAGCTAATAAAGGCAACTGGGTACAAATTTCCGTCTCAAGGTTAAGTGGTTAAATAAGGCAAGAGAGGGAGTGAAAAGCTTAGGGTTGACTGTGGCTTGAAGGCAACCATGGGTTTGCTGGTGTCAGTACAATTAGAGAGAGATGGAACTAAAATAAGGCCATGAGAACAGCTCTCATAAATTCAGGTATAGGTTGCATGGAGTTTATTTATAGGATGCTTTCTCAAACTAAGCCTCTGAACCTTTTGATGTTTGCCCATCGTTACTTTCAGGCCAATTAATGATGTGTATCCAGTCCCATTCTGGGGTAGGTAAAACAATAAAGCAAACAAAGATAATTAGTCTCTGGAGCATGTAAACAAATAAAGTAAATCACTTGCAAATCACTTGTTTCTGCTAACTTTTGTGGGGTTGCTGCAAAACTGAAAAAGATCATTTATATTGCAAATCTGCATAATGCTGGAGCAGTAATGAAAATTCATAGATTGTACTATTCTGATTTTGAGAGGGCTTTGCAAAGATTAAGCATCTTATCCTGAGACATTATGTGGGTTGTCAGATGCAAGAGAACATTTTTATACCTATTTCACAGAAGAGACGATTGAAGTTGGGAGATGATTTTTTTTCCATAGATAAAGGAGTAAATAACACTTTGTGAATAAACAAAAGTCACTACTCCAAGATTATAAGGCTAAGATGGGCAGGGGAGTGACTGTAGGATGCGTGACCTTGACCCACCGCATCAATGCCTTGCAAATTTTAGAGACCTGAATGGGAGCATTATGTGGTCTTTAAACCACAAATTTAGAAGAGATCCCGTTGGTCCTTTTAATTTTCAACAGGGTAGTGATCAATTGATCATAATACAGCTTCACTCCTGGTCTTAAAGCACCTCCTGCGTGGGATCAGTGCTTTCCCCTCCTTGGCCGTGGGCTGGCTGAGGTGAGTGAGGATAAAGTGGCCACTCAGCAGCAGAACTCCATGCAGAGCACACTTTGCTTTCACCTCAGCCCTGGAGCCAGTACTCTGGAGTTTGGATAAATGCAGGTTTTACAAGAACAAACAGATCTCTGTGGCTCTGGGGGTGAGGGGCCTGTGCCAGCTGGTCCTGCCTGCTGCAGGCCAGGCCAGGGCAGGGTGAGCCCACTCTGGGAGCGTGGAACACCACCAATGCAGGTCCTGCTTCCAGGCCTGCAGGAAGAGCCTTGCTTGCTCTGTGAGCACAAACATGCAGCTTTGTGTAATCAGTAAAACAGCAGAAACTGTGCTCTGAATAAAAGACTCCAGTTAGAGTTCAGATCCAGGCAAAATGACTCCTCATATGATAAAATCAGTCTTTGTCTTTTTTTCTTGGCATGAAAATGCAGAGCATTTCTTTTAGTCAAGGGCAGGCATTTCCCTGTTGTTCTGTTCCTTTTTTACTGTTTTGTTACGCTTTTTTGTTCTGACTTCAAAAACAGATTCTGGAAAGAGATGTGTCTTAGAAAGAGACTCTCAATAGCTGAAACGTGTCCAATATGCATTTAAGTTAAAGAATATTAAGCCTTGTCCAAAAAACAGAGTGTGTAAAAGGTAAGAATGCCTTCAGGCTTCACTTTTAAAGATACACATTTTTCTTCCCGTTGCAGATCTCGCCTTGCAGATTTCTTCACAAACTGCCAGCCCGAGTCACGCTCTGTTAGTGGCTGTCTGAAGGAGAACTATGCTGACTGCCTGCTCGCTTACTCGGGGCTCATTGGTAAGAGGGCAGGGAAGGGTGGGGGCTTGCTCATGAGAAAAAAACCCCAAACTGCATTTGGAAGGCCTGTGCAAAATAAAAGCTGGAATATAATAATGTATGATATGACACCAGGCCAGTTTCTGCACCTACATGGAGCAGCCCTGCTTTGCCTTACAGAGATTCTTGGGGTAAGCTTGTACATGGCAAGAAAATTAAGGATGGAAGGTAAGGGGAGAAAGGTGCTTGAATTTGAAATAAATGCAAGCTTAAAAGGTAAAGCTTATTTAGAGGGTTGAATGTAGACAGGAGTGAAGAGTAGGAGGTTAACAAGTGGAAGTGCAGCTTGCTTGATATTACAGCTGTCATCACAAGTTTGGGTAAACACCTTCAGAGAAAGGTACCTGAATATGAGATATGAAACAATAGATCAATCCAGCCTTTTATCAATTCCAGCTGCTATTCTTTCCATGATACCCTTCTGTCCACTCTTAAGTGTTTTCAGAGATGTCTGTCAGTGAGATGAGCTGAGACCAAATCTGAAATCCTCTTCCATCCCCAGCGTAGTTATTTTTGTTTGTTGTCACCTTCCCGAGTGTCAGCAAGCACAAGGATGCCTTTATGGAAGCCAGATTCCACATGCCACCCTCAGCATTTGATTCCTGAAAGAAAGAGATCATGTCAAGAAGCTGAATGTGTGGTAGAAATATCATAGTTGGGCAATAAATAATAAGTGAGTGTCAAAACTCTGAAACAAATAAATTTGAAAGGCCACCAGATAAAATGGTTTTAAGCTTGCAGCCTGCACCTGCTGCAGTGCAGCAATATCCCCTTCTGTTGGGCATGAGGGTGCCAGCTGAGGCCCTGAAGCTGATCCTGCTGTTAAATAAATGTCTCTGGAGATAAGATCGAAATGAAAATATTTCTAGAATAGGTTGGGTTTGCTGAAAAATGACTGAAAGCTATCTTCAATGGCTTCTTGTTACCATTCTTATTACTCTAGCAGCTAACAAGTGAGGTAAGCCCATGTGGCAATGGAGAAAATGAGATGTGATGGCTTCAAAGGATATTCTTCTACCACGGAAGAGATTAAGACAGTATGCAAAGGCTATAACATCTGAGCAGTTATGACAGCCTGTCATTTGACTCTCAAACGGAGAATTGAATAGTCTTGAAATGTGATCTTGTCAATGAGATTAAGAAGTCTGGCTGCTGGCAAGGAGTAACTGCTACTCACAGATACTTCTGGCTAAGAGCTGCCAAGTTCTTGCTGGACCCTGAGAGTTTTGCTGGCCGTTTTGTTGGTTTCATTTTTCAGTTTAATCCCCAAAATGACCCAGTTCCTCTTGTGAGGTGTTCTTGCGTTACTGGGGGTGACCATGCTGCAAAACACCATCACACATCAGAAATGTGGAATGGGGGCCTAAGGAGTTCAAATCAAAAGGAGATCTGCTTTTCAAAGGGAAAAATGCACATTTTTCTTCCTTCCTGCTGCCCGCTGGAGACTTGCAAAAGAGGAGCTGACTGGTATTATGAGAGTTTTTGCTTCTTAGTAGTAATTCTGCTAAATCAAGAAATTACCAAAACGTTTTTTGTGCTGAAGCAGTAAATTCCTGCTTCTGATATGAATCTGCTGTGAAAGTGGAGTAAGGCAGAAATCAGCAGTATAATCGTTCAAATGTCTGATTAATAGATACAGAACACAAGAAGAAGAGTTAGACTGTGGGTAAGAAGATGCTGCAGATCCATTCGTCCATCAGACCTTCAGGATCTCCATTTAATTAAGATAAACTATTGTTCATTAAAATAAAATATTATTTCATTTAGCCATTTCATTAAATGGAGCAAAAATTGCGCCTCCCCAGAGTTTGATCAGGAAACTGAAGCTTCTCTATGGAAGTTACAGTGAATGTGAATCTTTCCTCAAATACAGGGATGTAAATGAGGGTTGACTTCACTGAAATTAGTGGAATCCCACCTAAAATTAATGACCCTAAATGGAAATAGAGCCAGTCACAGCTTTTGTATGAGGTGCTTTATTAACAAAATGGAGAATAGTCTGTAGAAGCTGCTTGAATATTTGCATCAGGGTGCTATGTATATAATTTTAAAGATGTGTGCACTTTACAGGAAGTTGAAAATCTCAATTCATTGCTTTGGGCTCCTTGTTGTAGTATAGGGATAAGTTAATATATTTTTTTATTTATCAGAAAAATATAAAAAATAATCAATGTAAAAGGAGACTGTGATTAGCCACATTTGAGTCAGTGCTTTGGTTACAGCCTGGCTAAGCCATCTGGAACCTTCTGCACTCCCATATGAATTAAGATTTGCTCTAAGTGCTAACTTCAAGATCTGCTTTAGCATTTGCTTTCTGACACATTTTCCCTTGTCTTGAGCAAAATCCATCCAAGTTCCCTGTTATTCCCAGGAATTCCATGAGAGTTTGTGTGAATAAGCTGGACTTGCTTTAGGCCAAAGAAACTTGAGCCCCTTGTCCCTTCTCCTGGACTCACCATCCATCTCCTTGCTAATTCACCCTAATTTGGGCAATGTCTGGGCTGTGTGGAGGCCAGCTCTGCTTTTGTCTAAATTGTGGAGGTCTCACTGCTGACCTTTGAGACATCCCAGAGCTGTTTGACACCTAGAGCTCAGAAAACCAAGCGTGTCCTATTTGACCATGGTTTCTCTGATCCCGTAGTGTCCGTCAGCAGAATTTCCAAGATGCCAGCTAGTGGAGAGGGGGGGAAGGGAAAGGCACACACGTCACAGGGAAAAAAGAAAATCCACCCCAGGAAAGCAAGCATATAATCTGCTTGGCTTCACATCTGCCCCCAGGTTTAAATGACAGACTGATTTTCTACTAGCTGCTCTTTCAGCCTCTCTGTTTTTGCTGGATGCACAGTTTGTGTGCTGTGTACACACTTTCCTTGTCCTGTCTTTCCTGTATTCATCAACCCTAATTGTACCTTGGTATCTGTTACACTTTTAACCTCTGTCTTAACCCATTTTAATTACCTTGTTACCTCTTTGTGATAAGAAAGTCTTACCTCAGTGACCTTTTTAATTTCCTCAGTACCTTTTTGTTTTTTCAACCCTTCACTAAGCATTTGCTAATTAGAATTTTTTTTCAGCCTACTATTTTTTTTCCATTTGCAAAATCCTCTTGATTTCCTCTTTCTCACACTTCTTTTCAGATCATGTTGCAAGGCTGAAATAATGTTCTGAACCACCACATGGATGAGGGAGAGACATTTTAATGTGTTTTATTTTAATTTAACATCATCCCTCTTCTTATTTATCTACTGTCCAGTTTTCATTAACAATGCAAATTAAATTTGCCTATTTTACTAAATTCTCTATTTCCACTTAATGAATTTTGAACCATGCTGTTTACTCATGTACCAATCTCATGTAGGATTCAAGCAATTATTAGTGCAGCTATCTGTTAAAAGCTGCAGGAAGCCAAAGGTATGGCATAGTAGTCAAATTTAAGAACATCCCAAAACGAGAGAAAAGATGCTTTTTGTGAATCTCACAAAGGGACCACATTCATTTTCCCATCCATTACTGCCTTCCCCAGGCCAGCCCTAGTGCCTGTTGTCCTTTGTCTCCCATGTCACATATGAGGCAGTTTGCATGTTGATTTGTTCATTTCCCAGCACTGCCTGGTGACTGAAAGGCTATTAGACATCACTCTGTGATTTGTGCTATTTCTAATGTTCCTTTTTTTAGCTTATGTTTGATAGCCCTTTCCCATCTGTTATTGCAGACTGTTGGACCCTGGACCTGTGGACCAAATTTTCTCTCCTCGTGTACACTCTGGGTCTCTAACATTTGTCCTTCATCTATTCCATCTTCTTAATGACTACTTTGATGTCAGTTTTGAGGAGATGTGATCACATTTCCTCACAATATATGACCTGTCCTAGGATTGCAAATTATCCAGTGAGGAACATGTTCCCTGAAGCAGCTGGCAGCTGTTCAGGTCTGGAATACCTTCCCCTTTTTATTTAATTTTTCTGTTTTGGTCAGACAAATAAAATAAAGATTGAAACTTCTCAATCCTTAGGACAGTTTGAAATATCTGACCTGCTGGGGTAATGCATTCAGTGACACTACTGGCTTCAGCAAGTGCTCATCATACAGAGGTTCCCTGACCCAGATGAGTGATGAACGCTTGCTGTACATCTTTCAGGACACAAAATGCCTGCTTTGGTTTCATTTAATTTAATTTAATTTTTGGTTGTATTTCACTGGCATATAAATGGAAGAATATTTACCCAAGAGTGTGTAACAGAGTTAGAATGGCCCTGTGGTTGGAAAGTTGCTGACAATTTTTAGGAAATAACCACTTCTCTGACGAAGTAGTGAAACAGCAAGATTAATAATAATTTATTACCAGCAAAGAATCTGCTGTACCTTTTCATGCATGCTGATTTTTGCTTTGTTATCACCCTAACCCACTCTACTGGCAGGTCCCTCATGATCATCCTGGGTTAACACTGCTCCAGGATGTGCCAGGGCTCCCCTCAGCATCACCAGCATTCTCCTTGCTCATGCATTTCAAAAATGTTTTTCCAGTCTGGCTGCAGAGTGAAGGAGGAAGCACAGGTCTGGTACCATTTTAGCCATTTATTTGCAGTTAGAATTAAAATGAGAAAAAACACAGGTGAGAAAGGAAAACCCTAGAAGATTTTTAAGTGCAGCTCTAAGGACAGTCCACATGTGTTTGATTTGGCAGCAGAGCCTTTCAAAGAGGAGCTCACCTTCTCCCAGCTCATCCCTCCCTCTGCCACGGTTTCTACCTGTCAGTTCTGCAGATGCAGCTCTCTGTGGGAATCCTTTTTGGAGGGAAGAAATGTGTCTTCAATGTGTGAATCATGTTACAGCCCCTAAAGTGATTGCATTCAAACAGCAGAGGGTGTGAAGTGCAGCACAGGGCTGGGTGTCAGAGGCTGAGGAGCCAGGAGCTGTCAAATGTGTGGGTCAGAGCCCTGCTGTGGGTCTGTGTGGTGAATCCAGCCCCAAATGCATGACTTTCCAAGGCTGTTTGCCATCTTAGGGTGGAAGGAATGTTCCAGTGCTGTGAAACCCAGAGCACCGGGAATATTTCTCTGTCTGCTCTGGGGTGCCCTGACCCCCAGGGGAGCACTGACTTTGACCACCATTCATGGAGAAAGTTTCTTAGCAAGATAGACTAGAATCCACAAAAGTGTGCAATAGATTATAGCGAGCAGTGTAGGTGTATCACTTGGTGAGGAATTTAGGTTTTGGGATTTTTCGTATGTTGTGGATGGAAGGGAGATGAAGGGCACAGGGTGTCATCCTGGGTTTATTCTTCATGCTCCTTCCTTCTTCATGGGTTTGGGTGGCACTCTGTAATTGGGCAGAAAAGTCCCCATTTCAGCTCTGTGGGATCAGTTATTGGGTTAAAAGGGAAAATAATCTAAGTGTCAGCTCTTAATTGGATAGTTTAGTCTTAAAAGACCCTGTAACAAGAGATTGTTGGCCATTTTGTGCCTTCTAAAGAAAAGCTGCTAACTCACAGTAGTGAGACTGTTTTACTGATAACAAATAATAAACATTTGAGTCTGAACATGAACTACCCTCTCAAGTGCCTTCAGTCCAGACCCAGAGGAACCCACAGCTGGTACCCTGACCCAGTGCAGAGGTTGCTGACAGTGCTGTGCTTCACTCCGTGCCAGGCACCGTGATGACCCCGAACTACATTGACTCCAGCAGCCTCAGCGTGGCCCCGTGGTGCGACTGCAGCAACAGCGGCAACGACGAGGAGGAGTGCAAGAAATTTCTCAATTTCTTCCAGGACAACACATGCCTTAGTGAGTACAAAATTAGGTGTCTTTCAATGTGTTGCAGAGTGTTTTCTGGAATTCCTTTGCTGCTTAAGCGTGTTACGACGCATCGAGGCCGTCACTTTGCACTTTGTCGAGCGGGGTTTTGTTGTAGGTGTAAAAATTAAAAGAATGAGCAAATATGCCTGATGCTGTGGTTTGTGGCCATGATTTCAAACATGAGAAGATCTTGGAAAAATAATACCAAAACCCCGAGTTGTATGATATTGAAATATGTTTACATCACAGGTCATATTTGGAGCCTAACAGTCAGGCAGCATCTTTACTATGGAATTGCAGCACCCGAGGAGTTTCTGTACAATTTAAGAACTTCATATAAAAAAGACATGTAGTTTAGGATATGAAGGATTTGCCGTGAGTAAGTATAAATTGGATTGTACTTGCAATTTACAGCCAACTTCATTTTTTTTAGGATATTGGATCTCAGATGCCTGGTTTTAACACAAGCCTGGATAGAAACTATTGTAAAGATTTTGTTAAATTATTGATTTTTTTTTTTTTCTGTCGGATTCACTTCCAAATTAGGGACTGTTATAAATTTCAGAATGGCTCAGTGGAGTCAATTTTGGCAGGTTCTCTTTTCAAATTTCCTGTCTGCCTGGAGCAGCATAATTGGATGATGTGGAGTGTGCATCAGAGTTTTAATTTCAGATAAATGAGGAGACCAAAAGAGCTTGGCTTCCCTAGCCTAGCAGAACAGAACTTGAAAGGATACATGATTGTCCTCTGAAATTGCATTAGCAGGGCAAACCCAAGGAGGAGAAGGGATTACTTCACCTGCAGGACAATGTTGGCATAAGATCAAAAAGGGAGATATTGGCCATACATATTTAGGCTTGAAATGGGAAAAATTTAACCATCAGACTAAAGTTAAGAAATAGGCTTCCAGAAGTTTTGAGGGTGAAAGTAGTTTTAAAAGTCATATTTCATCAGCTTATGCAAAGAAGTACATATCATTGCTCCTCTCCAACACAGTAAATGATCTCAGTGGTCCAGAGTGACCCATCCAGCCCTACAGACTTGAGCTGATGGTGGGGCAGGGCTCAGTATTTTACTTGAGGGTCTGAAAATTCCCATTGGTAGCTTCTCAAGAGGAGCATTGCAGTGAAGGCACAGGGAGCTCTGTGCACAGAAACCTGAGTTGCTCTGGGATACACTATTTATTAAGCTTCGGAAGAATGAATCAATTACTCAAGTTCATTTAACAAAAGAAAAAGAGAAAAGAGTTCAAACTTTATGAGGGGTAAAATTTAACAATATACCATCAGACCTTCAGGCCTAATGGCAGTTGCCATTTATATCTATTGCAGTAGCTCAGATTTTATTCATTTGTGAATGCATTCATTTCTAGAGTGTTGCAGGTTCCTTTTGGAACATAAAGACAGAGCGATTCCTTGTCTTTTTTTTTTGCCATCAGTACAAAAGCTTTAATGAAGACAAATCAAAGACATTGGAGGTTACTGGGAGACAAATTATGTCATCCTAGCTGCAAGATAATGTCTTCTTCAGGGAGAAATTAAAGGTGTTTCTGGATTTTCTACAAAGTTTTGCCTTTCACATAGAATAGAAATTTTTAAAAATTCTTATTTTCATTAGTGAGCCTTCCATTGCCTGGAGAATATGTCATTAAAATCCTTCCCACTTCTTTTATACAACGCAATAACTTCTTTTTCCACAGTAGGAAGAAACTAGGAATTTCTTGCTAGTCTGTTTTTCAATATATTTCCCCTTGAAAATGGAAAACAAACCTGTTATTTGGAGCATTTACAACAATGATCTGGTTGAAGCTGCTCATTGCAGTGGGGCTGGACTAGAAGACCTTGAAAGGTTCCTTAAACCCAAACAATTCTGTGATTCTGTCATAGAATCATAAAATATTTCAAGTTGGAAGAGAGTCATAAGGATCATCAAGTATGATTGTATGAAATAACTGAGGACTAATTGTAAAGGCCACTTGTTACTTTGAAAACTGGAAAGATTGCAGGTATTTCTGTGGCCATTCTTGCAACAGTGGAAACAAAGAGTTACTGTGATTTTAGGGAATTCTGTTTTTTCTATTGCCTTATTCATGTATACACAAGAAAACTTATCATATCCCTCTTCCCACTTTGTCTCCATCAATGCAGCTCATTCTGGTGCTTTTTACAAGTTCTTCTCTTTACATCTTGAAGTTCTGAGAACTAATGTCAGAATAAAATACATCTTTTTCAGAAGAAAATTACATGTAAATTATTTTATAAGGCAAGGAATGGCACTGAGAAGAAGTGTTAATAACTTCCACATATTAGTCCCCAGTGAAATTGTTCGATTTCTTGTACAAAGAATTTGAAATAAGAAATCCTCAAATCCTTGTTGAATCCCCAAAGACCTGATTAAGAACTGTTTTTCTATTTGTTTATAAAAAAAACTCCAACCAATTTACTCTTGCTATAAACACACTCTTTAATCCTGTGAAACTGTGATAAGCTTTTTAACTTTTATATTCTAAAGTTTTAGTTTAACCATGTTTTCCTCATCCAATTATGCAGATTTTGATTGAAAATGGTAAGGAAAAGATTGCGTAGTTAAACTATTTTGTAGTTATAGGCATATTAGTTTTACTACAACAAGCTGTAGAAATAAATATTTATCCAGTTCTCTGTTTTTAGTTTGCTCTGTAGCTTCACTTGCCTGAATTAGGACATGACATTCAAACTGTATTTTAAATGTTGAAAGTAAATTTTTGAGTCTTTGGAATGGTAACAAATATGATTATGGTAAATCTTAAAACTTCTGTCAAGAATTACTGGAAACATTACAAAGAAGAGGCTGCACCAAATAATTATGTGACCCCCCCAGATTTTCCATTCATGTTTCTGATAGGTTCAAAAATAAGACACATTTCTCAGCATAAAATCGAGTTTCTACAAATACACATTTAAAATGCAATAATAATAATAACAGCAATAAAAAACAACTCAGTTCTGCCTTTTGCCTTTTTTTTTTTTTTTTTTTTTTTTTTTTAGAAATAGAAAATTGCCTGTAATTTATTTTCACAGAAAATGCAATTCAGGCCTTTGGCAATGGCACTGATGTGAATGTCTGGCAGCCAATCTTACCAGTACAGACCACTACAGCCACAACCACGACAGCTTCCAGACTTAGAAACACAGGGTCAGAGACCACCAACAACGAAATACCCTCCCACAATGATTCACCAGCATGTGCAAACCTGCAGGTAAGAGGGTATTGTACTTCTTGTTGTGCATAAATGAAAGTTTTTCATAGGCACCTGTCGAGGAGTCTCGCACTGCCTAACTAGATGCCTGCCTAAACTGGAATATCTGTTTATTCCCATGGTGTAGCTGCAAGCTGCATATGTTGTGAGCTGTCAGACACTCTTATTTTAAATCAGGAACTTGCATGTCTCAAAGTGGACTTTATTGCCTCTCTGTCTCAGAAACAGGGGATGGTATTTAATTTCTTATCACAGGTTTGAATATGAATGTGGCACTCTCCAAATCCTGCCAGGATGTGTCAGATTAAATTAATCCCTTGAGTACTCCTAATTCAGAGAGAACCCTTAATGTGAGCTAGCATGTCCTGCTGCCTTCTTTCTTATGTTATTGGTATTAAACTCAAGAAGGTTTTTTGGCTGAGTAGGTCTGGATATTATAGAACATATGGTGCTGCAGCCTACATGTTGAAGAAGCTGGACAAAGATAAACTTTTGAATCTGGCACTCTGCTGAACTGAGGTTGAGGTCATGATGTGATTTTGGGCAATGGCTGCAGTGACTTTCTTTGACACTTAAATTAGGCTATTGATAGTGGATCATTGATCCTGGATTTAGAGGCTCACCACTTGCTGAAGACAGTTTTTGCAGCTCTTTGAAAGACTGAAGGACTTGGGCAGGAGAAGACAAGCAGAATCAAGGCAGGAAGAAGTCAGTAGGAAATGTAAAATGGAAACATCCTTAGGCCGGATTGGAATCGGGCTGTAAAAATTTCTGGTGGTTTAAATACAAAATTAGGTCAAGCAGGGATAGATCAGCTTGTCCTGTTTATTTTTGTCTTTACAGAAGGAAAATTGCTATGTGACACAAATATAAGTGTCCAAGCTTTAAGGTCTCAGTTGGTATTAAGATAATTTTTTCTGTATCTCTGGATTTCACTGTTAAAGCATTGATTTTTCACTATAAAAAAAACCACTTTGTTTTCTTAATATTAAATAGTTCCATGTCCACTGAACCAGAAATATTTTATTTCTGAGAAGTATGTTTTGCTTAATTTTTTCCTGCACCGCTCTCTCTCCTTCATCTTTTTCCAGTTCCTGCATCTATTTTGCATTGGAAAATTGTATCTGTATCAACATGAGGGACATTTCAGAGTCACAAAGTACAGGGGGTTAATGATAGAGGGTGCTGAGTTTAGGCCCTTCTGTTTTAATTCTTTTTTTCGCATTGATGCATTCATTATTATTTAAGCTTTGTAAGTTATTGATAAAAGAGACAGTTCGAGGCATATATTGCTATTTGCAATAGTCATTTAAACAAATAGGATATGCTGAAAGAAACACAGCCTTTTAAACCTGAAACTTGGAATATCTTGCATTTAGAACAGGACCTTGATGGGATATTGAGTCACTTCATGTTATATTAAAAAGTTGTGTTACGGGAGAGATCACATTTTCCTTCAGTGTTTGTACAGCCCCCTGTAGAGTCAGGCCTCCAGATGCTACCAAAGTACACATAATAAATAAAGAACTGAAGAAATGGCAAGTGATCACAAATCCCATTGGATTCACTTGAATTTGCAAATGTTCCTTAGGCCTGAATAGATGTTCTTGTGTTTTGAAAATTACTTAAATTCTTCCCTGTCCTTCCTCCTGTTACTGTGGCATTTTGAAGTGACATCCCACATGAGTTTATCAGCTCTGGTTTAAAGCTGTGCAATAACTTCAAGGGTACCCCCCCAAAGTACTTGGCACAAGAAATAAAGGTTGTTATGGAAATAAGGTTCCTTTAAATAAATGATCTCTGGTGTTTGGTAGAAACTGTAGATAAAGTCTGCACTAAAATGTCACTGAAGTTATGTGAACCAAGCAGTTTTATTCCTGTGAAGCACAATATTCTATGCCTACCACTTCCTTCTGTCAGAACTGAAACACAAAGAACAAAGCTCTAATATTTTAATGCATTTTTCAAAAAGTAACTTAAAAACAGAGCCAAAAAAAGCCCACAATTTTTTTAAAAAGAAACCTATGTTTTTTGGACAGTATGGTGCCACTTTGCATGTGAGACTTAAGCCCTAATGCAAATTTTATAAAAGAACTGGTATTCATATTGCACTTGGAGAAGGGTATTCATTCCAAGCCTCTCCTCCCATGAAAATATGCCTTTGTAATGTTTTCAAAACATGAACTAGTGCAGCCAAAAGCTTTTTTATGTGCTTAGCAGCTGAGCTGAAAGGTTTCTAAAAGGCAGTATAGCCTGAACGCTGTGAAAAGTCAAATTACAAGCATCAGTCTCAGCACAAAACGACAATGGCAGAGGAGGGCTAAGGAAGTGGTCATTGAGATGCAACAGGGCTGGATATTCTAGTTAGTGGGTTAAAAAATACAGCCAAGGAAGAAAGAGCAGGAAGTGATTGATTAGTATAAATTGCCAGTGAAAGAAATACAGCAAGGGAAGAAAGCTCAGGAAGTGATTGATTAGTATAATATGGCACAGAAATGAGCAATACTAACCTCCCGGGGCTGGAAAATACAGGGCACTAACCCAGTCTGCCAGGAGCACCACTGACTGAGCAATTTTTGATACATTTCTCTATGAATTGTTCAGAATGGTCATGTGAGGAGCAGGAGTGCACCCCTGGTTTTGTTGCTGTGCTGTGTTCCCCTGCACAAGCAAACCTGGGAATCTGAAAGGTAGTGAATGCTTGAAGAAAATATGAGATAATTTTGTTTACCTGTACTCAGTATTTACTTCAAAAACCTGTTGAAGATTTGGAATTTAAAATAATGTTTATTTAAGTGATGCTGCTTAGAAGTTGTTCTTCATTTGAACTTACCATTGCTATGAGAATTTGCAATTCATTCTATTATGGGGTATTGTCTTATTTCAGATTGATACAGCAAAATGTTCATTTCTGATATCTGCTTGCTTTATGTTTACATATGCATGGATTGTTTGAGATACTCTTTTTTTTCTTTCCCTCAATTAAATCAGCATTCTATCTTTGCCAGGAAGATGCTTGATTTATCTAAGAATCCTTTAAACTCTTTTTACGAACCTGACTTCTAACAGAATTTGCTAAACACAGTAAATAGTAGCTAGGTTTATATGAAATGCTAAATTTAAGTATATTTGAAGTGCTTGACATCTTGCAAAGAATCCTCAGCACCATATAAAAATGACATAAAGTATTGTGAACAAAAAGGAAGATGAATCCCAGCAGCATGTTCCTTATACAGGCAGATTTTATTAAGTAATTGCCAACCCTATAGTTTATTTTCCTGGTGGCTTCACTCTGATGTTTTCTATTTAACTGACATATATGTTAATCTTTCATTTTCAGTCATAACTTGCATTCAGCATGCCAGTCAAAAAATGGTTCTGGTCTTCCAGTCTCATGTTCTACCCCCACTGCCTGAACCATCGTGTTGGATTAGTTGAAAGGGACAAAAGAATGAGTTTGGATGTGTACTCACACCATGTATTCTTCAAAAAAAGGCTGTCTTTGCATTTAGGAGAGATGGGTAGAACTGAAGGATGATAATGAAATGAACCTCAAGTGATAGACTGGACCAGTTGTTCCGGGGTCATTGCAGAGATAAATAAAAAACTCAGACTCCCACACTGGGTTTCTATAATATTTTAAAGGATGTTTTGCAAAAGACAAAAATTGTAGAAGTCAAGATGGTTAAGGACATTTAAGTAAATATATGCATCAAAGTCTTGCTAGCTAGCTCTATACTTTGTTTTTTCATATTTATTATGTCTTCCTTTTGCTTTGGATAGCCAGCATTCAAAGAGAAATTAAGATTTTTGTGCTTTTGAAGCATGTAGCAATGGGGAGGTATAATTGAGATCCATGACCCTTTGGACTGAAGACAAGTCCAGTATGTAGATGTTGTTGTAATCTCAGCAGCAAAATTTAAAAACTATGAGATACAAATTGAAAATATCAAACATCTTGTGGGGAACATTGGGAAAGAGAAATCTGGATACTTAAATATATCAATTCTTTCTATTGGCATGTAAGATTAGTGGGTGTTTTTAGCAGATGTGGGCCATAATGCAAGCTGCTCTTCCACAAATTTGTGTACTACTTGTGATTTTTAAAAAATACTTCTAATGGTGAATCCTAGGACAAAAACAGGAGAGAGGGCTCACATTGCTCTGAGGAGAGCAGGAATTGAGTATGACTGAGACTGAAAATGACTCTGCTTTTGCCCTGTAGATCTGTCTGTGCAGACCTACAGCACTGTGCAGGGAGCTGCTCATCTGGTGGGTTAAGTACACTCTCTAACTGCTCAGTGTTGCTTCCCAGGTGCTAAATACCGTTATTCAAAGCATTATGTAGATGTTTGGAGAGGGTTAAAAGCTCCAGCGCAGCATTCTGAGGATCAGGACACAGCAGGTGTGCATCTCCAGGGGCTGGTAATTGGGTGGTGGGTGAGCATGAGCTGGAAGCACAGGCAGTGTGTGGGTGAGGGAATGGCACAGCTGCTGAGATGGAGCACTGGGGTGGAGACAAAGCTTGTTATCCCCTGAGCACCACTGCTAACTCACCCATACACCTGGCACCCTCTTTCCCCCATCCCTCACACAACCTGTGAACTTTTTGTGATATTCAAGCGCCGATTTTTCCAAATGCCCTGCCTGCTCCAACCCTTGGGAACGTCCTGCTTGGACCTCTTCCTCTGGGCATGCCAACTACACAGAAAGATACAGTCTGGGGCAAAAGATGGACAACAATATAAAACTCCCAGTGCTGTGCCAGAACCAAAAGAAATAAGAAAAAAAAAAAAAAGACTTAATGTTTTCTATGAAAAGATTTAAATCTACCTCCTGTATTTCCAGGATTAGCTGACATAATGGGGTCAGCCTGCTGGTAAGAGTGATTTAGAGAACACTTATTGGCAGCTTTTCTGTAAAAAAAGCAATGTCTTTAATTTGCTTTAGTGGCAAGTCCCTTGTACCTAAAGAAGTCTTGAGTGCTTTGTGTATACAGATTAAGATCTGACAGCCAGGGGTAACTTAAAGTTTCATCTTTAATCTTACACTTCTAATTCAGGGAGCACTAAATGAAGTTCTGTTTTGCCACAACAGATACTGCTTTGTCCATTGATTTAATTGGTTTCAGGGAGGTTAATCCTTGTTTTCTTCAGCACCATGCTGGAGTGGGTGCTCAGAAAGTGTGGATGTACAATTCCCTGAGACTGTGGTCATTTACTGCATGACTCTTGCCAGATCCAGAGGAGGTGAGGGGAACATTGTGGAGACACGTTGGGGTTTTCAGTCTGTGTGGAAATCCTGGTGTTTCCTGGCAGGAAAGCAGCCCCAGCCCAGCTGCCGTGCCGTGGATCCCAGTGCCACAGGCTGGTTTGCAGGGAATGTGTGTTGTGTTTGTGGGGTGCCCCATGGCAGGAAGGAGTGATGCATCTGACTCCATGCTCTTAGAAGGCTAATTTATTATTTTATGATCTATATTATAGTAAAGAATACTAAACTAAACTATACTAAAGAATGCAAAAAGGATACAGACAGAAGGCTAGAAAGATACTAAAGAAAACTCATTACTCTTTCCAAAGCCTTGACGCAGCTTGGCAGTGATTGGTCATTAAGTAAAAACAATTCATAGCAGAAACCAATGAAACAAAATCACCCGTTGGTAAACAATGTCCAAACACATTCCAAAGTAGCAAAACACAAGAGAAGCAAATCAGATAATTATTGTTTTCATTTTTCTCTGAGGCTTCGCAGCTTCCCAGGAGCAAAATCCTGGGCAAAGAAATTTTTCAGAAAATATGACAGTGACAAATGTGCATACACATGGTTGTGTGTTCATGGTATGGTCGTGTGGGTGCTCCCACTCAGAGCAAGACTGAGCTTTTCACCCTCTTTGCCAAAGAATTGCAGGACCACACAAGATAGGTTGTTTTCAAGTTTGTTGAAATCCTGCTGAAGTTAAAGATGTGCTTCATACTGCTGATGAATGTCTAAGTGCAGGGGAGTCCTTTGCCTCCCTTTAGAGCAGAGAGGAGCAGTGAGAGGATGTGGCCAAGGATCCAACCCAACAGCTCAGACACATCAGTGCTGCTGTGAGACATCAGCCATCAGTAGTCAGGAAAAAATTGTTCTCATTTACCGGGCATGGTTGAACTTCTGAGTTGAACATCAGGCCCCCTTACAAGATCAGTTATGATTTGTGGAGTGAAATAAAGGCTAAAGCTTTACAACAGGAAAGTAATCCTGTTGTTATCACCAGTGCTTAACACTCAGTCTCTTTGGCATGGAGATCTCTCTGTAAGACTGGACCTTATATTTAATGATCAATACTCTGGTTTTTAATGCTTGAAGTTGGATGTAATAAACTCTTCCTGAAAGACAGTGACATGGTTTATGTTGCATATTAGAATTACAGTTTAAACTGTGGGTTTCTTATTAGCATGCTTTTCATGAGACCAAAATATTGTGCATGTATACTGCTGAAGAGCATAATACTTCAGAACTATTTCATCAATGATAAAATATTTTATGGTTCATTTAAAAAAAAAAGTTTTAATAGTCTGAGTGTCTTTAGTGTATTATAATAATACAGCACTTTATAGTAGACTGTAAAACTCCAGACTACAGTTTTAGGAATTGTGCAATTTTGTTTTATAGTTTAATAATTGTTCAATTGAAAATGAGTGTGAGGTTACTAAAAACCAATTTAACGACTTAAAAAAATACAGCTTTGTGAAAATGCACTGCACACTTCTACAGAAAATTGAAAATTTTTTTGAGAGATTATAGTTTTAATCCCCAGAAAGAATTTTGGAAATTATTGCTACTAAAACCAGATTTGCATTTGCAGTGTTCCCCTAAGCTACAGTTGTTTCTGTGTTATACATGAGTATCCTCTTAGAAGAATACAACAGAAATACAAAGTACTAGAATAAACCAGAATCTGAAAATTGGATCTCATCAGATAAGCCAAATCAGACTATTCATAGCCCTTGTTATTACTTTATGTGATTCTTCATCATATTGAAGGTATTCCTAATGTCAGCCAACTCTAGTTCTCAGTCAAATCCCTAGTCCATCAGGTATTTCCCTTTTAAAACAGATAGCTCACTACAGTCTGCAAAAAACAGCCATAAAAAGCAGTACAGTATTATAAATTAATTTTAAGGCATAACTACCACCAGTAAAAATTCTAGGTCATTGCATTGTGATGGTACATGTTTAATCATATTGTCTTTGGAAGTAGAGTTCAGAATATATTGTGCCTTTATGGGACCTGACAAAGTGCTTTGTTTAAGACATATTGTTTGCTATTAGCAAATATTAGGTTTTAGTCATGGCTCTGCTCCCATCTCTACTTGCTGGAGTGAAAGAAGCTCTGGTTATGCCAGCAGGCTGACCCTGTTCCCAAGCAAGAGTAGGCAAAAGGAATTTTTCCGCCAGGTTTTTAATGGAACAGAAATCAAGAGTAGAAGCCTTGAAATCTTGAATTTTTTTTTTTTTTCCTACAGAAATAGCTCTCAAGCAGTCCTTATTATACACCAAAATCATACTAGTTATCCCAGAAACTCCTAATGAAAAAGTAGTCTTGGCCTTAAAAACCCAATTAATTGCTGTTAACTTCAGTGCAACTATCACCTTATAGCCTCTACTTGTTCTGAAAACCACATAGTGTATTTAAGTGATTCAGAACCAGTAAATACTTCACTATTATAAACTATGTTAATGCATTAGGTTATCCTCAAAAAAATGTATCCACAAAGATTCATGAGGAAAACCAAAGTAAAAGGCTTTATCAGATATAAATATATGAGATAATGAATACAGTTGTCAATAGAGAGATGTTTCTTGCTAAGGTATGAAAATAGCTCAGCAGTTGCCAGAATTGATCAAAATTTACACATAAAATCTTTATCAGTTCTGCCGTTTTTGCAAATAATTGTTCTTTCCTAGGTAAGCAGAAGGATCTCACAAGACTTCTGTAATTGAAATGTACTTCTAAACACTTTTATTGAAGTAGTATTGACAATTTTGTTTTGTAGTATGATGGCTTAGGACAAATGACAGTGTGGAGGCTGAATAATTCTGGGTAATGGAGCATTTTAGTCACAGATGCAGAGTTTTATGAATTACCTGCTTTCTCTCTCTTGAAGGGGGATGGTGCAGAGGGGGTGAGAGTTTAGGGGAGCAGGGCAGCAATTTGTTGTACAAACTCCTCATTCCCTGGAGGGGAAGGCTCACTAACAGAGGGACCTGATGAGTTGTGCACAATCCTGGTGCAGGGTCAAGGGGTTTGCCTTGTCTCTGGTTCCCTGAAATCCCCAGAAGCGGGAGAAATGTTCCTGGATTCTGGAGCAGGGGTGTGGGGCTGCCTGCCCCAGAGTTTTTTCCCAAAAGTGTTTTTCCCTGAGATTTCTGTGACTCCTGGGTATGTGAGTGGGTAGATAAGAGCTCACAGATGGGAACTACATTCACATTGTGCTGTAATTTTCTCATTTACTGTCACCCTTGGTGGCTCTTGAAGCCTTACAGACACTACTGGACACTGTCTTGGTGATCAGAACGTTGTTTCTATAGATGAGCTATCTGTTTCCTACAGCACAGCAAACCTGTGCTCTTTTTTAGGACAAGTGGTTGGTCACATTTTGTGTAAACCTACAGAAAAGTGTCGATTGGAATTCATGGTCTTATGCTCACTGGCATATCTACACCTGAAACATCTGAAACCTCACTTCCAGTTAGCCATTAGTCTTCATTAGATCCTTTTCCTGTCTGTTTTTGTTAGTTTGTTTGGTTTGTTTGTTTTGTTGTTTTTTGTTTTGTGTGGTGTTTATTTGTTTGTTTTCCTTGTGGTTTGGGTTGTTTTATCCTCTCTTCTTGCAGATCCATTCTGTAATGTTTGGACACTCAGCTGCCTCAAAGACTTAATTTGCTATGAAACTTATTTATATTATTTTTCTGTATTTCCTTTCATGATTTAATGGCTAAATGCAGATTCAGGGAAAAAAAAACCCACCAAAATCTGCGCCAGACTGAGCTGGAAGGGTGTTGAGGCTGTGTAACCCTGCAGTAGTCTCTATGCTGGGCTGGGCTGCCCTAGGAGAAGGGACACAGTGGAGAAGGGCACAGGGGGTTGTGGCCACACTGGGGTGCAGCTGGGATTGGAGTAAGTTTGCATTCTGCTTTGGGTGAAATGTCTGAATCAACCCTGCTTCCTTATCCTTGATTAAGGAGGATGCATTGCCTTCCTCTGCCAACAGCAAACCCAAGCACCTGAAGTATGTTTATGCATATAAAGTAATTTGATTTTAAAGAGGCAATCACGCGACCTAATCAAATTCTGCTTTTGTTTATACACTTGTAAAAAGGGAATAACTCCACAGTTGTGTATATTGCAATAATCCTTAAGTGTACATTGTAATTATCCATTACCCCTTACATGTATGCACACCATTCTTTGATATTTCTCTGTAACCCAGAGACTTAACATTCTTAAAAAATAAACTACCCAGACTCTCAGTTGCCATGTGGCAGATATGATCAAAATAATTTCAGGAATAATAAAGAAGACTTTTTAGGAATAGTTTATTCTGTGTTACCACCAGTGGAAATTTTAGTGCAATAATAAGTAATCATTCTAACCCATACATTGCTGAGGAGACAACATAGCTGCAAAAATAGTACAATGTTGAAGGGCTAAAATTTGGAACCTTTTCTATAGCATTCATTAATTTTTCAAGTAATCAAGCCAAGTTTATAGGACAGAAAATTAAACACAATCTTTTAACAAAATTGACTAATCTATACTCTTAATTAAAAAAAATTAATTACAACAAAACAGCTGAAGAGAAATTTTTGTTCTGCTTTTACCCTTTCTGCTCATTTTACTTCCAGTCTTCACTACATTAGTAATTGAATACTGGAAATAAATTACACCCTTTATCTCCTACTTTTTATGCCCATGACTCCTAATCAGCTGATTTACCTGAATAATAGATCTTTATGTTGCATCAAACCACCTACTCTACAGCGTTTTTCAATTTGCTGTTGAGTTCCTGAACATGAGACACTGTCACCCATTTGAGCTCCTTGCTGTCAAAATCAATAGGAGTGCAAAATGTTTATTTTTGTCAGTACTTTGGAGGAGAGCCTGACTATTTCACACCAAATCCTGTTCCAATCAGTGAACTTGGCCCAATAATCCCACCTCAGGTTAAGCCCTCCTGCGTGTTTAGCTCTGTTTGTGAGTCATGGGTAAACAGACTGGTGTGCATAACACAGAATATTTTTCATAGGTTCATTCAGCATGCTTCCTAAAGAATTATAGGATTATCCTCCCTCATGTCTTTCTTAAAATAGAATCAGGAATTCAGGCAGTAATTTATTAAATACTGCATTACATGGTGCTATAGTTTTCCAGATTGACACTTTCAGAAGCCTCAAGAAACCTCTGATTCAAGGCAAGTTATGCATTACCACATGACCCTAAACATTTGGATGTTCTGAATTCATCCTCAGATTTGAAATGTGTGCATTTGAATTTTTTATATGTGCGGCAGGTAGGGTATTTACCAGGCAGGCTCTAAAAAGCTACCTGCAACCTTGAGTACCTAATTTGTGCAGAGTTGGATAAATGGGTATATAAATCAGGTGTGCACAGACAAAAGCAAAGCAGTTACCAGAATCTGTGAAAACTCGTTCCTAAATTTGTGCCTTCACAAATGTAAAAAAGATGATTTGATCAGAAATGTTCTGATGGTATTCAGTATGGTTTTTATGAAGGCTTACCTGCAGTAGGAAAAGTAGTGCATTAACAGTTGCATGTATCTTGCCTGGTCTGTGGTGATTTCTGTGTTGCTGTTCTGCACACCTCAGTCACATATGCACTGCCATTGTCTGGTCCTCAGGGTGAATTTTGGGGTCTGTTCCTGCAGAGATCTAGCTGCTTGTATACAGTTTCAGAATCCAAATGCAAATGCACTGGAAAATAATTATCCCTTTTTTCATATTGGTTTTGAACTTTGAGAAATTCTTGCAACTGTTTGCAGAATCCTGCTCTCATCAAGAGTTCCTGTTAATTTTGATTAAAGTTTCCTGATTATTCCTAAGGACTCAGTCATGGGCATATGCAGAGAAGAAATTCACATTTTTATAGGCACAACTAAACAGGTTTAGATAAAAAACACAGTCTGTGTATACCCAGAGAACAGCTTAATGAGAATACTTAGGAATAATTAATTAGGCAGAGGCTTTTCACCTTCAGGCTGGTGGCTCATGTTATATTTAGTGCCAGTGCAGCTCTTTGGAAAGTGCCCTCAGTGAGAGAGCTCTGCTCTCTGGGAGCTGAAGAGGGTCCATGTCACAGGCACAGTCCCTTAAATGCCAGTTGGCCTGGCTTCTGTCCCTGTAACAGGGGACTGGACCCTGGTGTTCCATGGACATTTAGAGAGAGCAAATGGCAAAACTTCAGCTCCGCATCGTGTCCATGCCAGCGAGACACATCTGCTCACATGTGCTCTGCAGGCCCCTGCTCATCATCTGCTGCCCCTTGTTCTGTGCAGAGCCTGCTGGAGTGAGCTCCATCCATCTGTGCCCAGCAGCTCAGCCGTGGCACGTGTGCTGCAGCCACTGAATGGGAGCAGCACAGATATCCCAAATCCCTCCTGAGGATGCTGCTCTCAGTCACTAGAGAGCCTTGGCCTGTCTTGGCCACTGAACGTGGCATTTCAGCCCACTTGATTCACTTCTGACTGGGACAGCTCAGGGGTGCAGAATCAGCACTGGTGTCCAGACACAGCAGCAAATGTGAATGCACAGAAGGTACTGTCTGCATCACACCCATCCCTTGTTTCCAGCAGTGCTGTCATCCTGTGACTTTCCACCCTCTGATCTGTAGGTAGGAGTAACACAAGAAGCCAGACTGCTGCTGTGGTTGGCACACGCGCCGGTGTACTTTTTCTTAATGCTTGTATTGACACTGAAACTTGCTAGGAAGACAAAGCTGATGCTAGTGAGGTATTAGATGCATCTCAGTAGGTGGATCACAAAAAACCACCCCTCACTTGCTCTGTTTTCTACTTTAGCTCCGTCCAGAACTATTAATAAAACCATTATACATTCAGAGAAATATTTGCTGCCAACAATCATCAGTTGAGATTCTCTTCAGACAGCATTCCTAAAATGTTTTTCTAGGTGAAATCATATAATCTCTATCTCTTGCATTCCCCCAAAGGATATTAAAATTTGGTAGCACAAGGCACCTTCAAGATTTTTCTTGTAGTGTTTGCAGTAAATTTAGAAAAATCTGAGGCTAGAGTGGGACTGTCCCTTTTTGACACAGCAGCTCATCTCACAGAAAAGAAATGAAGGGCATAGGAAAACATTCTGCATGCTTTGTGATATTATAAACCTATACCCCATTAATTCCCCAGTCTCTAATGAGGTGCACTGCCTGAGGTGCAAATTAGTGACACTTTTGTGCATTGAATCTGTCCTGTTCAGAGAAGAAGTGCTTCAGAACCACCTCCTTATTTCCAAACTGCTTGTCAGTATTGACCTGAGCTAGATTAAACAAGCTACCTTGGAATTTCAGTCTGTATATCCCATTAATAATCCCCTGAACTATCCAGTCTACCGCAATTTAATTCTTCAAAAAGTAGGCAGACTAGTCACAACTAAGCTTCTAAAGCTACTTCCATCTTAGTATGGAAACATTTCAAAATATACCCCAAGTGATGTTGATCTGCATTACTGACATTATTAGCATTCATCTGTTTTTATTTTCCAGTTTATTAAATGTAAACAAAAATTTGAGCCTTCTGTCCTTCTGTGAAGAACTTGTGTGATGAAACAAAGAAGGATTATATCCCGTGAATACAATTTTGCATAATCTGGTAATCATTTGCATAATCTGGTCATTATAGGCACAGTTTTATTTTAGTGGGGTTATAATTGTTAAACATCTAACATTCACACTACTTTTTTGTGTGTAAGAAAATTTTTTCAGTGATGGAAAAAAATCCTCTGTGCTTCTTACTTTTCAAATTTCAGGCCAGATATGCAGATGAAATTAGGAAGTTGCTTTTGATTTCCAGTTGGTACTGCCTGGCAAGTGGAGAAATTCCTGTTGGTGTGGTGGGCAGTAAAAATAAGGCACCTTTCAAACAATGCCAAGGTTCTGCAGAGATCTCTTACAGGAGTTTCTGTGCTTTTCTGAATAGCTCATTAATTACAGTGTGGCTGTTTGTGAGAGCATCATTCATGTGTAAATCAGGGATATGAGGAAGGCCACTCTAATACCATCCATTAAAGTATGGTCCACTGTAGGATAACCCATTAAAGAGAATTACTGTCAGGGTTTCACTGATAGTATTTCTGAGAAGGGGTGATTTTTCTTTCCCTCACTCACTTCAGTAGGGGGAGAATGAATGTTGGATGCTCCATCAAAGTCTTTCACAAGTATTGAGTTTTAAGATCCATTT
Organism: Ammospiza caudacuta; assembly: GCF_027887145.1. Classification (NCBI taxonomy): domain Eukaryota; kingdom Metazoa; phylum Chordata; class Aves; order Passeriformes; family Passerellidae; genus Ammospiza; species Ammospiza caudacuta. The sequence continues at coordinate 31,929,851 of NC_080601.1, read as the reverse complement.
TGCAGGGGCCTTTTAATAACATTTAGGAAGCTGACAGGACAAACGAAGGTCTAGCTTAGCTAATGGAGATCTGTGAATGAGACCAGTTGGATTTTTTTTTTTCAGTCATGACTTAAATCTGTTGAAAAATACGCTTGGCTTAGAAAATAAAATGCTAGTAATCCAAATTGTATGATACTAATTCACTTTTTTTTTTTTAGAAATTAAAATGCCTCCAGAATTATTAAACAGGGATGATAGTAGTGAATTTGAACACTTTCTGCAGACATCTGAAGGGTTTTATTCTAATGAAAATAAAAATAGGTTGTCATAGACATTGCTAGCAGCTATGCTTGAAGTTGTCTTATATTTCATATTAAAAAAGATCTAAAACATTAATTATTTGGGTAAAATTTTCATGTTATGTGTATGGTTCTAGCTAAATTCTTGAGGAGTAGCTACCTATCAAAGCCACAATACACCATAACCTGGGTTTTTTTAAAATACTCGCCTTGCTAGATTTGATTCCACAATTAAAAAAAGAATTACATATTTTTATTCTGAATAGTATTGTCAGTGCTAGAAAGGAACTGAGACAAGTACTGCAGCAAGTTCACTACAATTGCAGCCCTGCCAGTTCTAAGGATGCATCTGTGCGCCTGAAAATTCAGCTACAGGATTAGAGAAGAGAGTGAATGCTTTAATTTTTTATTTCAGTGGCACTTCTGGAGAGCAGATTGTGCCAAAAATGCGAAATTCGCTAATTAATCCAAATCACAGCTGTTCAAGAGTGGATTATTTTAAAAGAAGAGAACTACCCTCTGAATTATGCCATGATTTAGTGGGACTTGGGTGCACCACCACACAACTGTGGGAATTCATATGTTGGGCTTGAAATGTGCAAACTAAACAAAGGGAGGGAGGGAGGGATGGACACAGCACAGTGGGTGCTCAGATAACTGGTTTCTTTTACCTTTATGTGCAAGGCTTCTTCACTGTTACTTCATTGTAGCCTTTGCCTCTCTGTAATTGCAGGAAGAGTCACTCTTTACCTGAAGTGTTTTCACCCTTTTAAGGCTTTCTGTGTTTTTTGTCTCTGTGCGTGTAACCATGCCAGTACTCACAATGCACACGTGCACACACGTATTGTTAACAGAAAGTCCTGAACATTTTGATGCACTTAACAAAAAGCAGATGCTTATGGTCATTCCCTTGCCTTCCCTTTTAAAATTTATGAGTGAGGGCAGTGCTCAGAAAAGCAGCAGTAATGCTGGCTGCTCAGGCTTGGCATGGCACGAAGGGAAGCTTCCTGTCATGCTGAGGCTCAGCCTGGTGTTCAGGCAAGCTTGCCTGATCTTTCCTTCCAGCTGCAGAACCCCAGAGCAGCAGCCCTGCTCCTGCCAGGGCACAGAGGCAGTGCCTGACCTTGTTTGCTCCATCCCTTCACCTCCCTTGTTTGCTCCATCCCTTCACGTCCCACAGCTCCAACTGGGAGCCTCAAGGCTGAGCCATCGCTGAGCATCCTTGCTGAGCATCCCTCCTGCAGCTCTGCTCTTGGCTGTGGAGGCTCCCTCAGCAGAGTCCTGCTGCAGCCTGTCCTGGGTGTGATTGCAGGGAGGGAAGCTCTCCAGCCTGCAGCAGGCACAGGGAATTCTGCCTGCCCTGGAGCCCCTGCCCAGGCACTCCTGGAGGTGTTGCAGAAGCCCTGCAGGGGTTTGGTGCCTCTTCCCAAGGCTCATTAGCACAGAGCTGCTGTGCTCCTGCAGTAGCCCTGGCTGAAAGCTGCTCAGGGCTGCTCCCACCACACTCCAGGGCACCATGGCTAATCCAGGAGGCAGCAACTTCACCTGCTGCCAAGCTGAACAGCTTTGTTCTGATATTCAGACACGCGGGGCCACATGCTCCAGCCTGGAGAAGTGTTGTGGGATCTCTTCCGTCAAAATTCCCCCCTTCTAACTGGGACTACAATGGCTTTGTGTTCCTGCTGTTTTTCTTCAGGTGCTCTTCACTGTGCAGCAGCCAGATGCTACCAGTACCTGCTGTCCACGGCACTGGGTTGATCTCTGTGGTGAATCACTAGAGAAATTCATTTTAGTAATAAAATCCAAAACAACTCACCTTTGGATTACATGGATGTTTAGTTTTATAATTAGAGAAAAAACACAACAACCTAGGCAGCCTGAGATGTTGAGATAACCTAATAAAACTTATTCAGTCTCTGCTTTTTAGTATTCTGTTCCCTCCTCTGCCTTTCTTAATGCAAAAATATTTGCTTGCAGCAAATCCATAAAAAGACCATATTAGGAGAATTGCATAATATCCCCTAAAAATAGGAAGGAAGAATCTGGGACTATAGAAATTCATTTTACTCAGCTAAATGAATGACTGAACAAGAAAACAAAATTGTTAGCAAGTTACTGTACTGCCATGAAAGGTAAGTCAGCTCAGTTGTCTTGGCTGGGTATCATATTTTGTGCTGTGCTCACTGGGAAACTAATTGCTTGAAATAAATATTTGAAGATCTCCATGTCTGGTCCTTGTAAGCTGTTTGATCAGTTTGGTGTTTTTGATAGGATCTGTTTTTTATAAAACCTTTAAGATTGCTGTTAGGCAATTTCAGTGCCATGTTATCCCAGCCAAGTAAGTGCAGTGAGAGATGGAGCTTAATGAGGTCTCATGTTTATTAACATAAGGATCTTGGAATGGTCTAGCAATAATTAATATAATATAGGTCATCTTTCCTTCCTTCCACACTCTTTTCAGCCCATTTTGGGATGATTACTTCCAATTCTTACCCCTTCAATCAAATTTTCTAAAAATTTGCAAATTGAAGAAGTTGAAGGGAGTTTACCCTCTATCCATATCAGACTTTATAAACTCTTCTGCCCATTTCTTAGATTTCTGAACTGGTGTCTGCTGCTGTGTGTGTTTCCATCTGCATCTGTCAGTAGCCCCAAGGGTCTGCAGTGTCTGTGAGACCAGAGCTGGTTTGAGCTGTTGTTCCTCTGCAGTCTGGGCAGGAGATGCTGTTCCCAGCCCACCTGGCCCTGTCCAGAGGGACTGGGTGCTTCTCCCTCCCTGCTGACTGCAGAGCTGGCTTCAGCACAACAAGGACCTACCTTTGCCCCTCTTCCAGAGGATTCCTGTAGATCTTCTCTTTCCTGGCCAGAAAAGAAACTGCCCTGCTTTAAGGTTGCTCTCTGTTTATTGTTTCTCATGTTTAAGTCCTCAAATCCAGCAAGAATTTATTGATGTTGAGGGATAAGGGAAATGCTCTGAAAATCCCCTCAGTGTGTGTTTTCCCAGTGCATATTTGGGCACCGGGGAATGCTTTGTTTACTTAATGTGTCTCAGCTTAAAATCTTGTGATTTGCTTCTTTTCTGTGCTGGGTGTTATCTGTGTAGCTCTGGAGCATAGTGCCAGTAATGTCTTCATGATGCTTGTTTCTAGAAGATACTTTCTTCTCTCCATAGTGTCATGACAGAACTGCAGTGCTTTTATGCAGAATGACAACTGATAATTTCATGCCCCGAGCTTGTATCTTGAGGGTTGATTCAGCAGAGAGGAAAAAAAAAAACAAAAACAAAGCAGAGAGAAGATCTGGCTGCTTTGTTATAGGACAGTGCAGAGCTGCTTGTTTTTATAGCTTAAATAGCTCTGCACTCTGGCTGGATGGTATGGGTTTCAGAATTACCCTGTGCTGAATTGGAGCTTTATTTCACTAGCCTGTGTCTCTGACCCACACTTTTCTTATCTTCCCCGTACAAAGTAATTATACTCCAGTGTGGCAGAGTACTCCTGTGCTAATAAGAAAATACTGTTGTCACTTGTGATAGATGAACCATCCACTTAGCGAGCACAGAAGAGTTAAACTGATTGCATTTTTACAGTCTGTGTATTTCTCTGCTTATTGTTTGTGTCCTGCTGTTGGGGAAAGCAGGTTAGTTGCATAGTAAATCTCTCTAATCAACACAGGAGAAGAACAAAAAGAACAAACACTCATTTGTTATGGCTACTTTAGAAGTGTGGTCATTTGAAGGATGCATTCTGGGAGATTTGTCCCTCTTCTTCAGAAAGGCTTGTTAATATTGGCATAACTAACCAAGATTTCAGGAGAGGACAAGGGCTTACTCATTAAAATTAGCTGTATAAACAGTCTACCTAGCACATTTCTGTCCTAATGATGCTTCTGTTGCCTCTCCCTGTCCAAGCAATACATTCCATAAAGCTCATAAATAGCTAAAGGAAGGGGCTGGGTTCTGAATTTGGGTGCTCACTCTGTGCCTGTTTGCATTCAGAGCAATGCATTCAGCTCCCTGTACATCCCTCTCCTTCCCTTCCCTCCCTCCCATGAAAGCTCACCTCCATTTGGAGACATCCCCAGTCAGAACTTTTCCTTGCTTTGGGGAACAGAAATTGATGCTGTAGTGAACATATAAAAATCCTGCTGGGTGACAAGCCCTGAGTGTGTGTGTGACTCCTGGTGAGGCACTGCTGCAGTGCTTAGTGCTTTCATTAACCATGCAGTGCTGGGATTTGCAAAGCTGCATGCATAATTGCAAGATTGCATTTCTGGGCATAAATTCAGGGCTGTAGTGTCTGCAGAGCACAGACCCAGAGGGATTTGGGAGATGGAAGGCAGGGAGTCGTTTTAGGAGGATCTTATGATAATTATTAGGTGCAGGGCAAAAGAAGACTAATTAGGGGCATACAAGTAAACTCATCTAGGACCAGAAGGAAACATGGAGGTCCACAGAGTCTTCTGAGGGAGAAATGTCTCTATAAGCAATATTTCTTTCCCTTTTCAGAAAACTAGTGGGTCATTTGCTAATCCTGATTTAACTCTCTTTCTAGGAAAGAAGTAATATTTTGCTTCTCATAATGAGATTTGGGTTTTTTTCCTGGACATACTGTTGGTTACTCTGCCAGCCCCTGACCAAGTCCAATATTTTTGTTCTAATACTGAAAGCTAAGGGTTTTGAGATCAAAACAAGGCTTATATGTGACTAGCAGACATGATACTGAAGCTTATCAGGAGGTGCTTAAATACAATTATCTCTAAATACCATCTATTGCTTGAGATGTGCTGCTGCAGTGAGGAGATTCTCTGGGAAGAGGGGGTATTCATTTTTAGAAAACATAAAAGCTTAAGTGAGGTCAAGCCCGTTGGCTGTATGGATGCAGCTTTGCCAGAGTAGCTCACATTAATGAATTACAATTCCCTGCAAAGCTGGAGTAAGTGTCAGCCCATTTATGTAACTTTGTTTTACAGACTGAGATATGTCACAGCTCAGTGTGTCATTAAGTAAGTCATTAGCAAATGCTATTTTTCCTCAGTAGAAAAGAACTCATACATCTTCGTTAGCCACTTATTTTAAGCTGATTTTCCTTCACTGTTTTTTTTAAATCATCATTTTTATCAGCCCAGCCCTGCTTGTTTTTTTATTTAATGATGGAGTCCCCATAGATTTATTTTAATATAAAGTTGTTTATCATCAGATAAACAGCTGTATATTAAAATTTTTAGAGAATACAAATTTGAATACAGACTACTTAGCCATTTGTGTGTGCTCCCTTACTCCTGTGGAGTTAGGTACTTCCAGAACATTTGAAAACACCTTCTTGCCTGCGTGGTAGGCAAGCTGGGTACCTGAGATGGGATTGGCAGTGAATCTCTGGCATCTTGCATAATGAACAACTCTCAATTCCCAAATTAACTGGTGGTGCAGTTATTCCAGAACTGTCTGCAGCTGTACGTGATGGACACTCATTTCTCTTGTTTAAATTTTTAGGATAATTGAAGATGTTAGAAAGTAAATATTTGGCTGCAGAGGGTATCCTCTTTAATTCAAGTCCACATCTCCCAGTCTGGGTCTGTTTCCACCAGGGCTACCAGCATAACCTCTAAGCTCTGATTTTATTTTTAATCTCTGGTAAGGTGTTCACTCACTGTAGCACAAAGAAAGAATTCAGCTTGGTGTAGAGCTATTTCTGCCCAAGACAGGAAGAATTTTCCCCTTTGGTTTTAAGTAAAGGACATTCACTAAAGCACTCTCTTCAACAAGTAGGTTTGGGTTTTTATCCCATTATTTGTGATTTAGTGGTGCTCTGTTGTATTCCAGTAGTGCAGCCTACGCCAGTATTTCCATTATAACCCATTCTCACAGGTTTATAACTCAACACTAAAAATGTACTCTTCCAATTTGAAACTTGGCATATAATGTCTCATCTCATCCTCAGAATGACAGTTTTTTCTTTCTGTTTGCCTTCCTCGCAATAAAAGGTTGCATTTTTGTTGTATTTTTAAATAGAAGATACTGTCCTTTCTGTTTTGATAAGGGAAAAGCCTGTCTGATTATTAAAATTGCTTTTCAGTGCTAAGAGAGGAGGACATTTTAATAGAGGATGCATGTGAATAAGTGTTGTTGATGTTACAATGTCTCCAATAAGTACATGGATGCAAGAGAAGTATCACCTTCCAAATGAAAACCAGACAATGTTTATCAAAATGATTGAAAAGGGGCTTTTATGGTGATTTTTTTTTTTAGCTTTTGATTTTACCCTTAAAATAGTGTTCTCGAAGGTAGATATCTGCACTTATTGTTTTCAGGCTGAATGAAGTAAAGGAAGATTTTACTGCATATAGGCAAAATAATGATGTTTTTCTCTTTACTCATTTGATAAACACAGTAAAAAAGGCATATAAATTCTGACTTTGGTGTTAAGACCAACTACCAGGTGTAGACCTGTAGTTAGCACAGTGCTGTCAGTCCACAGCAGGTGTAAGCAGTGTTTCAAATAAACAAACACATGGGAGTAGGAAAGTTAGCAATAAGTGACCAACTGAGAAATAAGAGGCTTGTATGATTCTTACAGCCTACACCTTTAGGATCTGAACCTCTGATCCAGAGGCTTTATCTGAAGCCTCACATTCCAATTCAAGGTAGTATGGGTCTTATGGACATAGGAAAATCAGGATTTAAATCTAGTTTATCCTTCTTTACCTGTCTCCTTGAAGCCGGCATTTAGGAGTTGAAAGGTACCCCGTTGCCCTTAAAAGAAGTTTTCTGTCCTCTACAAACACAGCATGAGGGCTTCACTGTGATGCTTCTTTTTGTTGTAAATTTACTTCCAGGCATTTCTTTTTCCATTTAGACAGGTAAATTTATGCTTCCCATAACCACTTTAATGGTGCTAATTAGTAGAGAGGGTATGTGAGAAGGAAATTTTACAGAGGATGTTTGTTAGTAAATTGAGCTATTATTTTATCATATACAAACACAATCAACATGTATTCAGTATGTATTATTACTATAGCTAAGCTTTCTCTTAAATCCCAGCTGTTTAACTTTTTCAGTTGTCTGTAATGTGTCATGTATCATCAAAAGCAGAGGATGTGCTTCCTAATATGAACTTCAGTTGCTTCATTTGAATTCTAAAATCAGTAATTAGGTCAAAGACTGTTTTGTATCCATTGGCAGAACCAGTGGCTCTCAGATATGAAGTAAATATCAGTATGTGGAACTGAATTTTTGAGGGCATAAAATCAGACTGCTCAGCACTTCTCACATCTGCTTTAATCCAGGCCATCACTGCCTAAACCAGTGAGATTCTGCACTGCAAAATGAAAGCAGCACTCTGAGATTCACATCTTTGTTTTTTTGCAGGAAATAAGTTGTAGGTCCCACTAAACTTCCAGGTGGAGGCACCAGATGTGCCCAGTGCAGTCAGGAGTTTTCTAAACCCATGTCTTCTCTTACAAGAACTGATTTACTTCAGCTCGGTTACCTGCCATAAAAGGGTGCTTGGTTTGTTTCTGGAATTTACAAAAGAACTGATGCTGAGAATCACTGAAGTGCTCAAGTCAGCACTGTTTATTGAGAGCACCTTCCACACCTTGGGGATTGGAACTGCCCTTGTAGAAAAGCAGAACACACCCAGCCCAGACTTGTTCACTTGAGGAGTGGAAATATTACACACCTCCTGCTGCTGGACAGAGTGCAGGCTGCTGCTTCCAGTGTGGATGATGTCACCTGAAATGCTTCTTGCTTGAGTCAGTGTTCTTTTTGCAGCCTTGTAGAGGAGATTCTCTGGCAACCATGGCACATATTAAAATAATATTTATATTTTTATCATAATATTTGGGAAAATTACAAGAATCATTAAAGATAAAATACTCCTGTGTTGTATATTTTCCTAAAACTGAGGTATATCATAGATTATTTGTTAATATGCAGTAGTATTATGGTCATTATTAACTGTCACATTTCATTTTTTCTCATGAATGTCCAGCAGCATTTTTAAGGGGCCATAGAAGAGATAACATGTTCTCTGCAGCTGATGGCACTCATCATTGTAATTACTAAGTACCCTTAGTTGACTGTTGGAAATTTTGCTCCAAATTCAAATGAGAATGTGAATGTTATTGGAAAACATGCAGTTACATTTGCAGTTTATTTGCTAATAATGTGCAAATCGTCGTCAAAATTATAGGATTATGACAACTGATGCAAATTTATCTAAGTGCTTTGTGCTGCTGGAAGTATAAATTATACTGGGAATAAAATTTGTATTTTTTCATAGGCACAGAAGAAGCGAAAATCCAATGAATCTGTAGATACAGAGCTCTGTCTTAATGAGGTAAGTGTGGATCTTGGATATTTCACAGCACAGGTGCCTCCCCATAAGAGAAGACATTCTGAGTCTGTCAGGATTATCATGGGCTACCTCACACTTGTCTTGTCAGTTTTCTTGTGTTTGGATATTGTAATGCATTAAAGAATGATCTCACTTAGAAGTTCAGAGCTGGGCTCAAAGTGCTCTCTGCTGATTTGATATTTCAGTACCTGTATGGTACGTGTTTAGGCAGATCCCATAGTAAACACCACTGCACCTAGCAAGGTTACTTACTTAATAATCTGCACCCATGGATTAAATTTTATTTATTGTCATTGTTAACTTGTCAAACAAATTTGTTCTGTTGACTGTAGAGAAGGTGCAGTTTCTCTAGGGGGTCTTGCTTTTGCTGTTATAAAATAAACTGGCATGATAAGCACAGATCCCTAAAAAAAACACCTCCGTACTTTTACACATGGAACCTTTGCTAAAGTAAGAATATTTAAATATTCTTCTCTTTTTTGAAGTGTGCAGTACTGGTGTTAACTAATTTCAAAGTACTGTCATTGCGACATCTGTTTTAGCGCCCTTTTTATCATTCCATTTATGAGATTGATGTGCAGGTATCAGTGGAGGGCGGGACATGGGCAAACAAAGGACGAGTTTCATGAAGTGCTGAAATGCTTTGCCATGCAAATGCTGTGCTGGTGACCAAGGAAGGTGTTGTGTCTTGCAGAACGCTCTGGGGAAGGACAACACGGCGGGCGTCTCCACCAGTCACATATCCGCGGAGAATTCCCTGGCCATTCCCACCAGCTCCTACCTAAGCACACAGCTCACCCTGATGGCACTTGCACTCTCACTCTCTTTGTCCCTAAGCTCATCAGTCGTCTTGTAGCTGCGTTACAAAAGGACAAAAGTGTTAAAAAAAAAAAAATCCCCCCCCCCCAAAAAAATAAATCTGTTTGCTGTCCTCTGTTGTTTATCTGGAATTCCAGGTCTGGGAGCTAAGCTGAGGCACTCCTGCTAGAACAGTCTCAGTCAGCTGGAATTTTATTTTTTTTTTCTCTCTAAAAAAAGCTTCTTGTGATATTTAGAGGCTTTGTGAAATACTTGGTGCAGTGCTACATTCCAAACCCAAAAGGCTTTTGGGCATGCTGTGTTTTAAAGAGACAGTGTGTAAATTTGCCTGTAAAGCGACCTGGTTGGATTATTTGAATAATTATTATTTTAATTCTGGCTTTTACCTGAGAAAGAAGATGATGGTTTTCTTAAAATCTTGTTTGTCTCATTGAATGGTTTTGGTTTTCAAATTGATTGAACTTCAGACTATCAAGGATGCCAGGCTTTTGTCTAATGGTGAATGTTCTCCCAGAGAGTGGACTTTATGAAACTCCTTCATTTGATAAATCGCTACTGATGTTAAACTCTTTCAGTGTGTTAGCATTTTCCTCTTTAAATGTTTACGTACTGTAAGTGATTCTGCGTTCCCTGCTGAGAAGCCATTCTAATTCACATACAGGTGTAATGTATGTCTTTCAGTTCAATTCTCATAGAGTGTGGCGTAGAACCTCCTAACAGTACATATATCTTTTAATTATAATCATCTAGCCTTAACAAGAGTGAAGATTCTTTACATTAGCAAGATGCAGCCATTGTGAAAGCTTGATAAAGATACATTTCTTTAAATATGAGGAACAAATATTGCTACAGGGTTTCAGCTGTACAGTCTATGGTCTTCTATGCTTCCATTGTGATAATATAGTCCAGTTATTATACTCTTTGTTTAATAAAAAAATGACATACAATTTATTTGCTCTGCTAAAACATCATCATCTGTTTATACATACCTGATAATGTCAGATCGAACAGCTACAGGAACTTCATGCCTTACTTCTCTTATCAAAACATTGTAGAGGGACAAGAGGTAGTAGGATATCATTTAAACCGTTTTTATTTCTCAGAACTGCTAAAGCCAACACAGAAGGATGGTTGATCCAACTGCAAGGCAGCATCCTGCACATGTACCCATGTGATAGGCTTTTCTCACCCTGGTAGTTCCTACCACAGACCGTGGCATTGCTGACATGATGAACTGTTTGCAAGACCAGATCCATAAATTAATATAATGGTTTGGATGGCAGTGTTACCAGTAGACATGATTTAATGGCTTGGTTCCACCCAGTGGCACTGGCAGCCTGCGCTGGCTCATGATGATTTCCTGCAGTATCTAGAAGGAATCCTTTAAAGCTTTAAATGTCATCAGATAGGCAGCATTTCTCCTAAGGGCTGTCTTTATACCTTACTGTGATGGCTTGTTGACTGTTACAAGCAGTTATGTCTAAGTGATCAACAGTAATCAGTTTTGGTTCCTCTTGGAAGTAGAAGATAACTTCTGCAAGCAAGGAGTTCATCATGTTGAATGTACAGATTCACTCTGAGACTTACACAATTATGCCCTGTCCTGCACTGAAATGTCCAGACCAGTTATTTGCAATACAACTATAAAGTACAAATTACTATTTTATAAACTGCACTGAGGTTTGAGTGTGCAAAATACACATCTTGCTAAGAGACTATTAAACCTATTGACGAGTTCGTCTTTTGAGATTTTTCTTGGCTAATAATAAACACTTTCATAAATTTTGAAATTCATTTATGTACTCTTGATTATGGTCACATAACACAGGTTTCAAAGCGATTTGCATGTGATAGAATTCTACAATACTCTGTGCCACTGAACATAACAAATTAGACAATATTACTTTTTAATTCTGTGTTGATAAGAAACTGCAAATTACTTTCAAAGGCAGCAGAGCTGCTTTCGGAGAAGAGATATATAGACCATCATTACCAGCAAAGCCCATGTGGTTCCTGTTGCTCTTCTTGTAGAAGATAATCAAATTACTGAAAACTAGTGGCAGCAGAAAAAAGATCATGAGATTCATGATTTTTAAAATGAATCAAATTCTTTTATGTCAAAAGGAGTTGATAGTATAACCTATTGAAATGCTAATGAACACAGCATTTTAATTCAGAAGTCTGACATTATCCAATTAAAAATATTTTCAAAACAAATTCCTAAACATTATGATTATTAAATCCATCTTTGATCCACAAATCTTTCTCTGAAATACCATTTGTATTCAGCACATTAAACATTTTAGCCAGTATCGGGAATTTTAATAATCTCCCAGTATAGTATATATTTTTTGAAGATTTTTTTTAATGTTTGCTTTGGTTGCAGTATCTCTCTTGCATTTAATACCAATTATTAGAGCTTTGACACTGCCTGATCCAGAGTAAAAATTATTGATCACTTATACTGTAAATAACAACCTATTAAGCTTCTAATTACAGAAGAAACTGCTGGTTATCTGAGTCAGTGAGAGTTTCCTTTGGAAATTAAATTTATATGTAGTAGAGGAAAAAGTGGTGGTTTTTACAGGTAGCCAAAAAAGCTCAACAGGGCACTTAAGCTTTTTGTCTTTTAAATTAAAAATATACTGAAGTCATAGTTTAAAAAATTAAATTGCTTATTAAACAGGCAGAAAGTAAAAAATACCCTTATGAGTCTGACACTTTACAGGCATCATCATGCAAATATTGGAGGATTTTTCAAAGTTGCATGTGGTGTGGATGATGTCAGTTTAGCATGGTGATCTTGTCTATGAAGTCACATGCTACAATATTGAATTATGCAAATTGTTTAATTTTTTTTCCCCTTTCAGTCACTAAAATATCATGTGTTGAGTGCCTAATGAACAAGCCTAGCCTGGACTTTATACAGCCCTTTAAAAGATTAATTTTATCCATATAACAGTAATATAGGGACTGTCCAAATAAAGATGTACCTAGAGATGATCTACTGTTCCAGTTGTAAATCTCACCAGTTCAGTTGTGTGTAAATTAAACCATGGGCTACCATAAACACATCCAAATCATCTTGTACTGGAACAGACACTGTCATCAGTATTATTAACAGCGTGTTTATGCTTCTTTTTGAAAGTAGTGCACACAGAGGTAAAATTGAGACTGAACTGAAATGTATGGCTGAGGTTTTGCAGTAGTCAGCGTAACTCTTCATTCCTCAAGCTGTTCCTGAAGGTGAACCTTTCAGATATTTGCACGAATAATAGCAGGAATAGCAGCAGGTGAGGGTTTCCCTTGTCCCAGTGTGGGTGGTGGCACCTCCAGCAGGCACAGCCCCAGGGAGTGACCATGGAGGGCCTTGGTCAGTGGTGAGGGGTGCGGCCCTTCCTTCACTGACCAGGCTCCCTGAGATCCAGCTCCTTCAGGAGGATGGGGCTGAGGTGCTGACCCTGAGCAGGAGCTGTCCATCTGTCCATCTGTCTCCACCAGGGCACTGGCCACTTCCCATTGAGCAGCTTCATTCCCACCGTGTCAGTAAGAAGAATTAGGAGGAGCTGGAATTCTTAATCATTTCAAAGCATGCCTAGACAGACTCTTGTCTGGAGACCTGTTCCCAGGTTTTGTGGGGGTTTTTTTTGGGTTTTTGGGGTTTTTTTTTGTTTGTTTGTTTGTTTGTTTCCCCCCAGTGAAATTACGTCCCTCTAGAGACCCAGCGTTTTGAACATGAGTGGTCACAATTTGTTGCAGTTCAAATTGGTAGACTGAAAACATGAAAGTATCTACTTTTGCAAAGCCTGTGCCACGAGGCTGGAGATCAAGAAAACAAAGCAGGAATCACCTTGAAATCTCAAGTTAATTAAAATTTTCAATTGTTGGCTAATGACTGTGATATTTCCATGGAGTAAAGATGGTGAGAAACCAGTGAAGTAGAAGAGCAAAACTCAGAACAGCTCCCTGAAGGGACATAAATCTTATGTATGTCAAGTGACAGGAGTATCTCATACTTAGGTTCTAATAAAAGAGCTGGATTCTGCTGCAGCAGCAGCTCCTTCAGAGCAAGCAGTAAAAGATGGAAGCACAAGCAGTTATTCATACAATTATAACTTTCTTTGTCTTCAATACCAAGGTGCATCTACCTCACTGAAAAATATGTTCAATTTATGACATTATTTCTTTCTGCATTAAACTGTTCTGCATTCTGCATTAAAACTGTTCTGGGCTAAGGAGGCCTCTGGGATTGTTTTATGCCCATAAGGTTAGTCAGATTGTACCTGATGTCCCTGACATCAAATAGAAATATATTTGGTTCTGATGAACTTGGCAGAGAAATTAATCCAGTGACTTGTTAAATATTTCTCATCTTTAAATATTTGCTTTTTCTCAGCAGCCAGTTCCTCCTGTGACATTTCAATTATTGGCTGTTTCAGCTTCTCTTTAACTTTGGAAGGTCATTTTGTCCAACTCCACAGTATTCAAGTTTATAAATTTGCCTCAGCACTGATTTTCTGGTTTTCTTTTTTAATTACAGCCTTCACTTTTGAGAAGAAAAAGATGTGATCAGGAGTATGTCTCCACTGAACTAAGAACACCTTTAACGGGGAGAAAATTGAAAGTTCCCATTTTATCTCTTTAGCACTGGTTTGACTTGAATAATCTAAAACATTATGTTGTTATTCCACAGATGGAATTTAAAATTTAGTTTGGTACTGAATAGGACTGAAAACTTTCAAGCTCTTTGCAAGCTATTAGAAATATTTAAATACTTCTAATGTATTTTCCAGTTGGAATTTCAGTCAAATGGATAAAGTCTCATTAAATAGTAAATTCTTACAAGAGTAAGAATTCTCTGTGGGAAATTTTGATGGCTCTGTTCTTAAGGTAAAATCAGGGGGGATGATGAATTCTCATTTTTGACTGGATATTATCTTGAATTTTATACACCTTGCTTCATGTTCTCTTCTGATGTTTGCCTCCAGGCAATGTTTATACTTAATAGATGCATATTAGATGTGGGCGCCTCAATAGTCAGAAGCCAATTCCTGCAACTCCTATAACATGTTCCATCTGGTTTTTATCATTCATAAAAACATAAGCAACAAATTCAAGATGTGGCCCAAAAATTACCTGAATTTTTAAGGAGCACAGAGTCAACAAATTTCTCAGTAGTATTTCTTACCAAGATAGACTGTGATATTCTAAATGGGTACTAAACTACTACTATCATCTAGACTATTCACAGCAGTTCTCTGAGCACATTTAACCAGAGTTTAAACCAGTTTCTATTGTTTTACCTTATTCAGTGCCAATAGCTGTTGCCATGCACAGGATTAGAGATAATTGTTGCCTAGATTAAAATACCCAAATCTTTGCCCCCTTTCACCTGCTGGTAGTGATTCCAACATTATCATTCTTTTGCCCTGGTTTTTAATCTGCCAAAAGGAGAACTTCCTAGAATCCAGAAGAAAATAAGTCATAGATTTAAGGTAAATTTTCCTCAAATTCCTCCTTTCAAAATACCAAAATATTTGACTTCTTACAAACCTCTTTCCTCCAAAGCCTTTGTGTGTGCTCCGTCGCTCAGGCCTGTCCAGCTGGGGTGGTTTATCCCCCACTAACAAACCTGTCAGAGCTACATGCTGACAAATCAGTCATGGCAGGCTTGCTAGCTGCAGCTCCTCAGCTGAGCAGGGAGTTGACTTTTGGCCTCTGCACTTGTCCTTAGGTCAAAGCTTAAATGCTACAAAGGCTGAACCCCACGGATGTGTAGTGAGCCACAGGGAGATGTAAACTCCTCCAAGCACAGAAGCCAGCACATCTACTGAAACTCTGGAGTAATTTTCAAAATAAGATTAAAACTATATTGTCCTCTCATGGTAATGTTTATGCAATAGGATATATATGGAATAGGATATATATGACAGAAGGAAGCTGCAGAAACAGGAGAAAGCCTGAAGATGCAAAAATTACTGTTTAGGGAACCACCATTTATTTTAGCAGGAGATACTGCAGAAAGCACACTGCTGAGAGAGAAATGTGTGTCCCACTGAGGATAGAACAGAGAAATCATGGATTTTTTCTTTGACTTTTGTGGATTAGCCCATGGAAACTGTTCCCCCTTCTGAGAAGTGAAGCAATTTTTTTGGGAGCATGCAACCTAAATGCTGGGAGCACAGGATCTCCCTCTCACATCCCCAGACCTGGTTATTAGCAATGACATCCTCTGCCTGCTTGGGGGTGAGACAAAGGCTTTAACCTTTAAGTGAAAGTTAGGACAGAAGGAATGTTTGCAAGGGTTATTAGAGGTGGAACAAAGCCTCACAAGGGGATTGTGCCTGGCAGTCAGGAGTGCACAACCCAGACTGAGCTGAGTCATACATTTCTTAAAAAGAAAACTAAGAAGAGGTAAAAATTCAAAGAAAAATATGGTCTGGATTTTAATATTGCTGCTTTTCTGGGAAGTGCTGCATAAAATCAACCTCTTACCTCTTCCCAGTAGCCTACATTGTTTCTGGATAAGAACAAAAATAAATCCCAAGTGCAGTCAGTGGGAGAAATTGCTTCAAAGCACTCCAACATGTGGGAAGCTTGACTGGTGGCAGTTATTGATCTCCATGTTCTCCCTCCCCCAGAATTATTGCTGCTGAGTTTGCCCTGACAGAGTTTGTGTGAGGTTTTGTGCAGCATTACCTAGTACTGAAGTGATTAGCTGTGATTAGCACTGCTCTGGCTGGGAAGGTGCATGTGTCTTCCACCTGAGGGTGGGTTGAATTTTGCACTTTTTGTGTAAGCTACAAGTTGACGAGAGCTGTAGCAGAAATGAAATAGCAGGAGAAGGCTCACAATAAAAATAATTTTTCTTACATCATTATGATAAAGGTTACAGGTGAAGATAAAGGTAACAGGTAGCATTTTGACCAAGGAGGACTGGCATTCACTGTGATCTAAGGATATCCAGTGTTAGCGTTTTCCTGCACTTTTTTCCACCTATTTTTTCTCTTTGTCTTTTTCCAAAACTGTCTAGAACTTGCTTCCATTTTCTGGAGGAAATTCTTACACAAACAGTTACCTTCTTGTGCAACTTCTGTGTCGTCTTAGGGATTTCTGTACATCTCACTGCAGGTTATTCTGTGTCAGGTCCTCAGTCATAATGGCTGGTAATTTGTTGTAAAAAAACCCCCAAAAACCACTGTTCACTTGTTCCTGTTGACTTACTTGCTCTGAGGACGTTGCTCTTTGGACTGTCCACACTTTGGAAGTCAATCCATGATGTTTGGCGTTTTCTGTTAGCATAATCCTCCTGCATTAGTGTTGTACATATCCAGAAAAAAATCCCTCTCAATAAACATTCTTCTCTTTTTTTATTAAAAAGCATGTTTTTGTGAGAACAATTTCCTGGTTGTTTTTCTTCTGTTTTGATTTATTATTAAAAAAAAAAAAAAAAAGGAAGCTTAACTGGCAAAAAAAAAAGGACAACAAAGTTGATCTCATTTTTCCCTGTTGTTTTGCAGTCTACCATGATCTAAGAAAATAAGAAATAAAGCTTTTTCCCTTTAAATATCTGTTCATTTGCTCGCTCCCTAGTCTCTTTGTGTTAGTGAATGTGGCCTGCAAAATGACAATGAGCAGGCAGCATCAGATGGAGATGATGGAGGGACGGGCAGGAGCGGGGCCAGCTGGCCCTATTCATGCTTGTTCACTCTCTGGCACGCACAGACAGCTCCACACCCATCCCAGCCCTTCCTCCTGCCAGGCCAGAGAGAAAGGGCTCGCTCCCATTTCCACACAATGGCAGCAGCAGAAGAGCTGCAGAGGCTTTGAAGACAAAAGCTCTAGCGGGAGGATATTTTAGGAAATGCAGAGTGTGCTGGGAGAGGAAAGGGAAGGTGGATAAACAAAGCTTTCGGGATGCCTTGCCTCATGTTGGTGACTGAAAACCAGGAAAATTATTTCAGCATGTACTTGTATCCAAACTGATATTTAACAAATGAATATATTATGAGCAAAGAGCAATCACACTCACCCATGTAAAAGCTGCTGCTCAGCACAGGGCCAGAGCCTCCCACCATTTTAAGACCAGAGAGTTTAAATTGCTGTTACTCAGAGAGAGAAGCAAGGTCTGGGGGCAGGATGCGAGAAGGAGAGATGGGAGTGGTAGAGATGCACAAAATCCAAGGTTAAAGATCTGCTCTACAAGGGCCGAAAACACTTTTCCAGCTAAATCATCATCATCATGCTTTGGCAGCTCCAGGAGGGTCTGGAGTTGCAGGGGTGATGCAAGTAGGAGATGTTTAGCTGTCCTGGCACCGTTTGCTACCCAGATGATCTGTGTTTCAGGAGGTGGGAGGGGAAGGCAGCGCATTCTGTTTGGCAGTATCCAACACTCAGCTTGGCTCCCTGGACCAGCTATTGAGGTTTCTTGGATTTCGGAGTCATTCTGCTGCTATTAGTTCCTGTGGAGAAAGTGCTCCAGGTTCTTCAGCTCCTGCAGTGCCATCTTCCAAACATTTAACCATTTCAAAACCTGTTTGGAGAGCATGGTGCACAAAAGCAATCAAAATGTTTGCCAGTATGAGTTAGCATTGGACTTTCCTTCTACCTTTCCCTCATTCTTTGAGCTGCCACAGCTCCAGAGCAGTGAAAAAGGAGGATGAGGATGGAGGAACAGCAGCGAAGCCTCCACTCATGAGGTACAGCTCCATGACAGACTTGCTGAGCAGCCTCTCCTGGGACAAATGAAACCAAGCTGCTTTTGACATCACTAAGCAGCCAACTGTGCACGACCAGATGGATTCTTCAGTGTGCCTCATCTGTGGGTATGATTTTTAGGCTGTGTTTTGTTTCTAGGGCTGGCGGGGTTTTTGCTTTTAATTGTTCACACGTAGGCTGCCTTTGGCAATTTCCCTGTGGGCTGACAGATCATGGCAGTTAGGGCTACTTTTCCTGGACAAAGGCTGGGCAAGTTAGTGCCAAGGGACTGCCTAGAAGGTGCACAGACATTGCATTACACTGCCCTTGTTCCACATGTAGAGGTTATGCTGTTTATGAAGAATGACCCCTCATAGCATCCATCTCCTGTCATGACAGAGGGCACCAGCATCCTCAAGAAAAAACTGAGTTCTCTCTGCACTGTCCTGGCTGCCATGTGCAAAACAGTGCTCATCACACTTTGGCTGACTTCCTTTAGGTGTGTTTGTAAGGTCTAGTGATGCCTGGATAGTGGGGTTATCTACTTTACATGGCTTTTACAGAATAATTTCAGTTTAATGGGCAGAGACATTTTAAATGACGCCCTGGTAAGCAGATGAATAGTTTGGCATCTTCAAAGCAGGCATGGACAAAAATGGACAGGATAGAGGGGCAAATCTGACACCTTCCCAGTTGGAGTTTTCTTGGAGATGCATTTCCAGTGTGCCATTAATTTAGCAGAGTTCTAAGCTGCACAGGGAAGGGATTTTGAGAGGGGATCCTGACCATTTCCCAGGCATGCTCCTAGAGCTCTCCAAAACCCTGTGCCCAAGCAATCAGCCTGCCCTGACGCTTGCACTGCTCCTGCATGTTGGCAAAAAACCCTGTCTCTGTTATTGTCTGCTTCATGCTGAGTTCTGGTTTGTGTTCAGAGACAGAAGTATGATTTCCTGAAACATTTTTTTGGTCACAATAAACTCAGTTGTTTGGGTGAGATGCGTGTCTTTTTTGGCTCTGAATACAAATTACGCCCCCTTATTCTGCGTCATCAAAATTTTTTATCTGTATTAATTACAGAAAACTGCAGAGCAACAGCGAGGAAAAGCCAAAATAGGGACTGGGAAATGTTGCTCCATAGTTATTGTGCAGAAGGCTTTTTGGATTGGTTGTTGTTGTTTTTTTTCCCCCAAAGAGGATGATAGAAAATCTTTTCTCTGAGGTAGAAAGTGTAGTTTACAGAGTCTTTAATAAAAAATGCATTTATCTTTTGTAGCATTATAAAATAAAGTCTTGTAGTCAATTATTTTGGAAGGACGTGCAATTCAAATCTCTGAATTGCTCTTGTATATATGTTTTTAAAAAAGAACAACATTCCACACACAATATTCTCAGAGAAGTTAACTAAACAGATGGTATTTATCTGCAGGTTTGCAAGTGTGCCACATCCCTCTTGCTTTCAAAAGAGATGTTAACACAAAAATCTTCAAGAGAAGCAGTTGGAAAGTCTCCCACAAAGTGCACACACAGATATAAATTATAAAAACAAAAATGTAAAAATAAATCTGCATTTACCAATCCACTGCTGGCTTCATTCTGGTTTGGAGAGGCTCAAAGGTAGTATTAACCTGGCTGTGCAGTTCCATTTGCTTGTTTGTCAGAGGTCAGAATCTGGTGGATACAAATACAGTTTAGCTTTTATTCGTCTCCAAAACAGTATTTGTCAATATTTCAGTGCTGTTTTGAGCAAATCAATGGCTGCACATAACCCACTGCCTGAGGGCTTTATTATTAATACAAATGTAGGTAGGCTAAATATTGAGTGACATTATTAGAAAGGGATTGTCCTTCCCTCTGTGACTTTGACTGATGTCAAAGGAACATAAAGCTCACTAACAGTAACCAGGTTTCTGCTCATACTTGGAAGAAACTGTCCCTCCCTGTGTGCCCATCATGGGAGCTGTTGAATAATGTAGGGAAGGTTACTCAAACTGAATTTTAGAGTGCTCGCAACCTGAGTTAGCATCTGGAAAGAATTTCTTCCCAGGTGAAAGGCTGAGGCGCCTCCATTCAGCCTTTAAACTGGGACAGATTAGGCCAATGTCTGAGAGGCTCCACACCCTTCATCTTGAAATGTTGCATGCAGGGCTGTGACATAAGTAAAAACAAGTATGTCCTGGGGAATCCTGCTTTCACATAAGCTCTCATTTCAAAAAATGAAAAAAGAGCACACATAATAATACTTACAGCTGAAGTAGAAGTCATTTCCATTTACAACCCAGTACCTGAGTTGCCTCAGGGACTGGGACCCTTGCACAGATATTCCACTGCCACATTAACCTGGCCTGAGGCTGGCCACTGGTGCAGTCCTGTGCCTGCTGCATCCCAAATGCCACCACTTGCAGCAGCCCCAGTGGGCATCAGGAGCAGCCAGGTGCAAAGCTGAGATGCTTCCCAGGCACACAGCTGGCTGCAAGGACAGCCCTCCTGTCAGCTCCAGCGGTGCCCAAGCAGCTGATGTGTGATGGGGCAACTCACTGCTCAGCTGGGCTGTTATTCTCTTCAAAAATATTTAACCTGAGCTCATAGAAGGAATACTGTTGGCCAAAATAAAGAGATAAATAGCTACATTAATACTGCTTGGTTAAGTATGGTCAGTGTGTTAAGTATTTCTGTAAGATCTCATTCTGAAGTGGCTATATATATATATATGTGTGTGTGTGTGTGTGTGTGTGTGTATGTGTGTATAACTTGCTTTTTTTAAACTGACTTTAGTAATAGATGGGTCAATTGTGCTACTTGAAATGTGGCAGTGAGATTTTTTGAAATGCCACGGATTATAGAAAAAGCAATGAAGAACAAATTTGTGAAGTTGTGGGATTTCTCTTTTGATTAGAGGCTATCTACACTTGACAATAACTTAACTTTCAACACCCAGTGACATTAATTTCACTTGACTTCCTGTTTTAAGGTCAAAAACATTAATCAGCACTTCTATCATTAGCTGAGTTTCCTTTTCTATTAAGCGATTATGATCACTTACTATTAATGAGTCGTGAAGTTTTAATAAATTTTTGCTAGTGTGAAATTGCTAAACAGTAATTATGGCATATACTGTATGGATGGTTTGCTCCACAACGTACATTTTACTTAATGTTGGTTAGAAACATCTACAAAAAACAACAGAAAGTAATTAACTAGTTACAGCTGAGGATGCAGAATGGCCTTTTTCACCACAGTTATAGTCAATAAAAAGACAAAGCAGGTCATTTTTTTTGTCATTCCTGGAATTATTGTATTTCTGGACCTTGTGACTTTGCAGTTCTTTTTATGAAATGACACTGCCAAGGCTGCTTACTAAACAGGGGATGAAAGAAAATATCACATCTTTTAAGAGCTATTGTTTTAACTTGGGTTATATTTCTACAGTTCTGGCATTGAAACAACAAGGTTAAAAAACAAAAGCCAGGCCCTCTCCATTAATACAGAAGATAAATAACACAACAATTCCCATTTCCAAAAAACTGATGTCTGAATACTGGCTTGGCTTCCCTGTAGCTTGGCATTACTCACAGACACGTCCAGACAAGCAGAGCCAGATGCTCGTTGGGAGCTTGGCCCGGGGTTTTATTGGTGAACTGACTCTTCTAAACACCCAACAACCAGGAGCTGCACTTGTGGTGCCTGACAAACTGCAAGGTGGCTCTGAGCACAGAACAGATCAAGAGGGTGTATTAAAGAAAACAAAGGAGGTTGCACTGCTAACAGTTTCTCTAATAACTTCCCCCTGTTCCCAATTTTTTGGTTCACTGGTATCTGAGAAAGCTGTATCTGGCACAGTGACTGCAAAAGTACTCCCTTTTGTACTGAAACATGTTTTCTGGACCAACCAAATGGAGGAATAGGGTCAGCTCAGGCATACTGGCTTTTCTGAGCACTACCTCTGTGGCACTGCACCCATCTCACAGCAGACAGGTACTTAAAAATATCAGATTAAATCATTTTAAGTGTTTGTTGCTGTATTTATAGTAACACACATGGAAGTGTTGCCACTTCTGAATATGCACTGGGTGGGAAGCCATCTGGGTCTGTACTGTCCTTTTTCAGTAAATCTTATCAAACTGGTGCTGCAAAATTGGAGATGGTTCCAAGAAGAGGCAAAAGGGTGATGCTAAGTGTCTGTGAAAAGCATGGCTAATAGCACATCCCTAACTGTGCAATCTCATCACAAGCCCACTGTGTACTGTCATGAACACTGACTGTGGGAGCCTAACAAGGAACAGAAAATTAGAAAACAACTAGAAAGTTTTCCATCCATAGACAAAGCTTTAACAAGGCTGGCTGGCTGTTAAATCTAGACCAGTTCAGCATAGAGAAGTGTTGTATTTTTAACAGAGAATGTAAGTAAACATAGCAACAAGTAAGCAAGATTTGTACTGTGTTCTCCACCATTGAACAAAATCTTTAAAGCCAGACAAGGTTTTTTTTTTTTCTCAGAGAAAAGCTGTGTTCAAGGAATGATTCAGGCAAACCCAACACCTTGCACAGTGCCAGAAGACAGCCTCTTAATCTATTAAACCTATTTCTTTAGGATATAGCTCTGTAGTGTTTGGGGCTTCTGCTTTGAGATGTTAAAACAGAGGTTTTGCCTTGTCTTTGGAAATTCTTTGTATTCTAAAATGCAAGAACAAGACACTGCTCTGGTTATTTCAACCATGGACAGATCCCAGCAGATGTGGCCTGGCAGCACACATGGGTGTGTGGGAAGGCTGGCACTGTGCAGGTCTGCAAAATGTCTCCTGCTGGTTGGCTCCTGTGCTGGGGAAGGAGCACCAGCACGGTGCAGTGGGAGACACTGCTTCCACAGGTTTCCTGTCCCAGCCCTGCAGAACCAAGAGGCATGATTCACAGCTGTGTTTCAATTCAAACCTTGTGCTAGTCTGAAATGGAGCAGCTCTTTGCTTCCCACTATAAAAATGGTGGATGCCCTGGACCAGTAAAAAATGATGTCTTGCCTAGCCTAGGATTAAAAAGAAGTAAAAACAAATTAATGAGTTTCCTATGCCTCCAGCAAAAGCTGTGCCACTGCAAGCAGCAGCTCTGTCCAAAGTGCACAGTTGCACCATGGTGCTGGGACAAGGTCAAAGCTCTGTTGGTGGCTGAGTGACCATCTGTCTCTGCAGACACTGAGCACCATCTCCTGGGAGAGTTACACAGCAATATCAGAGCACACTGGAGCAGCTGCATTGCTCAGCAGCACTTACTGGGATCCTTGCCTGTATGACTTGAACCGATCTGAGGAAGATTATTAAAACATTAATTCATACCTCTTGTCTTCATCTTCCTGGCCTGACTCTCACAATGTTCATTACTAGGTAATGTGCAGTTATAACATCTTAGTTTTACAACTCTCTGAGGATACTTTGGGTCAAAAATGAGCTTGAGATTCCAGGGCACAAGAGAAATATAATTTTTATCTGAAGAAGCAACGTAGTGCAGAGAGAATTATGACCAGCAAAAGTCATCATAGCCAAGTACCTACTGAAAGCAATTTTACTTTAATTGCACCTGAAACTGACAATTCCTGAATATGTAGAAAGGACAGTAATTGCTTTGCAGGGATTTGCAAGAAGCCACTGAATGGTGCCTTGGATACTGTGTAGGACTACTGGGAAAGCCCAGCCATGCATTAAAGTTAGCTTAAAACACATAGTAACTCCAATCATCAAATTTGTTGGATAATCATTATGCAATCTCAAGGATGAGCAGCTGATTGGATCATTAACATCTATCCCTCATTGTGAAGGGTACCAGGACCCCTTGGTAAGTGTGACTGGTGCTCTCACAATGAGAGGGCTCCTTGCTCTGTAGTTGAGATGCATGACAAAACATTCACATTTGTGTGGCCATGCTCTGACAATGCCCCTTGCAGGAGTGGGCAGCCAAAGCAGCTCTGCGGCTCAAATCAACAGCACAGTGACATTTTCAGCGCTGAGTTGAGCCCTAAGCTTCCCCAAAGCCCACCCTCAGTACCCAGGGACTGCTGGAGATGCAGGCTCCATTCAGAGCTGGCAGTGCCTGGACAAAGGTTCAAAACACCCAAACTGGGCTCGGGAATTTACAGCACCCAGATGGGAATGAGCCTTGGCACACACATCTTTTAAAGAAGGAGCACAATCCTCTTGGGTGCAATGGGCAGGTCACAGAGCTGCTTTTTATCCATATGTAAAAGGAGATGATAAACACCATAAGCCTTTAATTGAAAGTTGTCACTGGCCATATGGTGACATCTGGCTGGGGGGGTGAGATTATTCCACCAAGCAAGTGGTGCTGAGGCAAAGTCAGAGCTGGTTTCAAAGCTCATTCCTCACATTTGACAAGGGTTTGTGTTGCCAGTTTCATTGTTTCCTCTCTGTACCTTCATTTCTTTCTACTATTTTCATGGCTTTGTACTCAGTTACTGGATGGCACAGTATCTCTAGCTTTAAAATAACGGTATATAAATGCTGTAAAATCACATTTTATAACAGATTTCAAGTTATAATATTCCCTACACTTACCCAGAGAAAAAGCTCTATATTTTAATCCCCTTCAGTTTTGAAACACTTTCAGTCCATTAGAGCCACAAGGCACAAAACAATAACAGGCTACAAATCAATACATTTGCACAGCCAGCTCTAAATAAATATGATCCAATTGCTGACTTGGAAAACTGAGAAGAGTCCAAAGTTTCCAGAGTGAAATGCTGGTGGTGAAACAACATTCAACTGCATTCAGGAGACCCTGACCCTCTTTTCAGGTGTACATTCAGTCCAAGGTATCAGAAGGTATTTACCAAAAAGGGAGGCCAGTTTTCTGAGAAAGTAATGGAGCAGTTAAAATTTACCCTGGTGGGAAGTGTGTTCAGCATTACTGTGGACAGTGTGCTGACAAAGTTGTTATGTGGTATGAGACAGGTTCAGCTCAAATATTCAACAGTGATCTCTCCTGAAGCAAGCATTAGGCCTAGCAGGAACTTTATAAATAATACACAACAAAATCATGGTCTTCAGCCTGGAAATTGGTGCTAAGCAATGAGACGGAGTGGAGATCCATTCTGAATTAGGTGAAGTGCCTGGAAGAGGTGAGAGGTCTGTAGGGCCAAAGCTGAAAGAAAAGCCGCATTCCAGAGACAGCAAAGAGACAGAAAGAAAAACAGAAATGCAGACATAATCATAGTCACTGTAATCACACATGGTTGGTGTGGCTGCAAGGGCACCTCAGAAATCCTGGAGGAAGAGGCAAACCAGAAAGAATGACAATCTTTATTAATTTTGCCTTGTACATCTCATGTTTCAGCTCTGCAGATGGTTTTGTGATAAATAGCAGAGGATGCTCCAAAAGATCTTGTTTCCAACACCTGAGGAAAAAACAAACAAACCCCAAAACAACAACAACAAAACAAAAAGAAACCAAACCAAAAACCAACCCAAGAAAAGAGAGCACTATTTTCATTTTCTAATTTCAAGCAATGAAGCCCATTGGATTTAAGCCTAAGTAACAATTTAAACTTCAAGTCATTTTACACCATGATATTCCTTTCTTTCTTGGAGTTAGAGCTTTCTGATCCTGCCACAAATGAATAATTTATTCCTTTAACCATTCACAAGCACAGGAATTCCACACACAAGTAAAAGGCAAAAGGCAAAGCAGGTGTGAAAGATTTCTCTGTACCTCTGCTTCTGCATGTGCAGCTCAAACTCATGTTTGCCCCTTCTTCTGAACAACAAATATATTCTGCCCAAAAAAGTAGATGTTGCCATGTTTCACACTAGTCAGAGTCTACAAGCACATATCATAGTGTAATAATTGGTGGATTTGGATGAAATAATTTATGTACAAACCACAATCGTTTTTCCTTCCCTCATTCAACCTTCTGTTTCTGTGGAACTATTCCATCACTTTTGGAATCCAAAGCCCAAAGACAGCAATCTGAGGCATCAGATCTCTCCCAAGGGCAGCTGACTCTGCTAGACACTTCTTACTGTGAAAAAATTAAAATATAAAATAAAACAAAACAAAAATTTATACAGTACTTCCAACATTTTCATGCTGGACTGCTTTATGCATATTTATGCATGCACCTTTATATTTGATAGATTCTGGCCATCCTCTTTCCTACACAAAATTTAAAGATTTCCACTGAAAAAAATACCCTCATAAGTGACCTTAGAGATTCAGTTATTTTCAGCAAAATAAAGAAAAGACCCTGTATCATTTTAATCTAGATGATTCTCATTTACAGTACTCATAAGAGCTCATTAGTGCTAAGGCACATATATTTGCGTGCTTACCCAGCTGCCTTGAAAGGCAGGAAAATGCTGTTAAATCCATTTTATGGATGAGAACATAAAGACTCGAGCAGTCTAAATAGGGATTAAATTGAAGTTAGGAGCCAGCCTCTCAGATTGTGATGTACAGTACTTACTCTCTACACTGCATAGTCCCAAAGATGATTTAATTCAGTGAGCACCTTCATCCTGGGCTCCAGAGCTCATTAGGCTCTTTTGCATGCTGGAAAATCTCCCTGGGTGGAGCAGCAGGGCGCCTGTCTCCAGCCTAAAGTGCATCACACTCCAGGGTTAGATGGGAAAACACCTCAAGAACCTGCCCAGGCTCTTGGTGCTGGGCTGGGGTGCTGAGCTCGTGCTGCCTCCATTGCCTAATTTCCATTTCTTGAGGACTTTTGCAAAATATGGGAAACCAGAATCAGGCCCTGCTTGGCCCCAAAGGGTTCAGGTCCCTACTGAGCCCTTCAGAGGAGTGCAAAGCACAGGGCTGCAGCCAAAGCCAGGCTGGCTCCCGCTGTGCCCCTGTGCTGAAGCAATGCTGCCTGAGCCTGTTGTGCTTTCCTTGTAGTGGGTAACCCTCCATGAATTCCTCATCTGGCGCTTCCAGAATCCCCAGGAGCCCCGTGGAATTTCCACTGAAATCAGGCAGAACGTGAACAAGCGTTAATCAGCGTTGTAAGTGTTGTACAAGCCACAGCAAGCTCAGAGCCACTGCCTTTTGCCTTCTGCTGGGAGAAAGGACTCGGATACATTTAAAGTCGACTGACGCCTTCAGTCTCACCTTGTTTTACTTCACTTTGCATGACTACTCTTCAGAAATGGTTTGTCTGCTGCGAATTGTGCCTCTAAAAGATCCCCAGAGTGGCTATATCCTACAGAAGATGTAGTTAAAGTGTGTTCTAAAATGATAGTCCAGACAAAGAGCACAACTATCTCTGGTGTGCACTGCAACCACTTTAGGAAAATTATCTGGTAGCACATAACTCATGTTACATGACAGCATTTTGAAAAGGACAGGATAGAAGGTTAACTCATGAAAATCCATTATTAACAGACCTCTGAGAGGCTGACCCAGTGACAGATAGGTTCTCTCCTTTCTTCTAAGCTTTATACACCCCAGGGTCTCCCAGTTTACTCTTACCTTCTTGATACAGTAAATTAACCTGACCCTCTCTAAATCATAATTTGAAAATCACAAGAATAGATGTTTTTCATCAAGATAATGGGTGATGGCATCACAGGCTGAGGAAGTCCCACTGTGTTTATTGATTGGTGTACAGCTACAATTCCCCAGTTGTCTTGGAAGAAAATGTACCCTATGCTCAACAACTAAAATGCATTAAAATATTGCATTTTCTTGTACAAATAATCTCTTAATGAATCTCCTAGGCTTGAGATGCACTAAAATTCTGGCTCTATGTCTATGACCTTTGTGGAGAAATTGTCCCATTTGTAGTGAACCACTGTTACCCCTGGAAAATCCCCTCTGTGAAAAGGGAAGGGCACTGTGTTTAGTAGTAGAGCTCATCTTCATTTCAGCAAAGACAAGGTGAAGCAGCATGTCCATGCACTTAACTGTACAGAAAACAATGCATTACTGTTCTGGGAAGTTCTCAGCATTGTGTGAGGCTGTACTTTATTTCCCCATCCTTCCCCTTTTCAGCAGAGAAAGTTTTCAGAAAATTTTCCCTTCTGTTCTTTTAATGAAACCACTCATCAGGAATAATTTGCTACAAATCCATACTTTGAACTCTCAAATTAGGAGAAAGAAAGGAATTCCAAGCAGTTAAGCGCTCTCAGGAAATGAGGCGAGATGAAAGGACCACAGGCACGATGGGGAAATGCATTTTGAGAGGACCTGTGGGACAAATGAAGGCACCAGCCCAAAGAGAAGAGAGCAGTCAATGAGCAAACTTCAGACTGAAGATAATTTTGGCTCAGGTTTGAGACATCTTAAATGTTTCTAAATCTTCAGAGGTTAGGCACACAAAGCTAGCTGAAAGCCAGATCTTCTTCTAGGCCCCTCTTATCATTAGTCAGTTCTGAGAATCCAGCCTTGTTCTGCTCTTTTTTCCTGGGCTTTGATTCTGTCATTTTAGGTCCCCATGTTCCACCTGTGAGATTGAAGCTGGGTGTTAGGCACACCATTTGTCAGAATGGTGAGCAATTTTTCTGCTCAAAAAAAGCATGGGTATGCACATTTTCAAACAGATTCTGGAAGTTACTCTATTCACAATAGTCAAATCAAGCCTAGAAGCCCAGGATTAATGACATAACTGACAAAAAGTTCTTTCTACCCTTGCTGATGAAAGGAACTAGACAAATAGGCATACAATTCTATATAATTTGTAAGAGATTAAATGTTCCCCTAAATTTTCAACTAAGGAAGAGAAAAATAATACAAAGAGAAGCAGAAACAGAAAGTTGTTAATGAGCTTATCTCCACAGTTTTTGTTGGGAAGAATAAATTTACCTGTATTCTCCTTGTGAAGTTACTTCCTTTCTCCCTTTGATAGTAATTTTAATGGCATATATCCCCAGGTATGCCTTTTTTTTCCTGATTAAAAAAGTGCTTGCTGGCACTGGCCAATCTGTTGATCAACAGGTGTATCCATAGTAGCTCACAGACTACTTTTCCTGCATGGAAACTGAGGCTCCATTATTCATTATCCATTCATTCTGATTCCAAGCAGCCCCAAATCTCAACCAGTTTGTCTATGGATACAAAACAAATGGATCTAAAAAGATGTGACCTTCATATATCAAAACAGCTGCCATCTGGAGACCATAAATGCTCTCCTTCTACCTAGCATAAGCTTCTGCACAAGCATGCAAATGGAAGTCAATTTTTGGTTACTCAGGCAAAATGAGTTTCAACGATGTTTTAGTAAGATCACAGTTAAAATTGTATCTTACAAGCCATAAATTGAGCCAGCATTCCCATCCATTCACCCTCTAAAGAAGAACAAAAGGAAAATAAAAACTCATGAAAAGTCTCCTCACATAGTTTTTCTTGTTTGATTCCCCTCACTATGATTTCTCAATGGTCTGTGTTAAATGCCCCCATTATCACAGTGTGTCACAAGTTTTACATTTCCCAGCATTGACTCCAACTCCTACATACTGTGAGGCAAACATTCAAATTAGCACATTCTCCCAAGGAGTGCTGTGCCACGAGTAACCTCGGGAATTCACTATGCACCCAGCTCCTTGGGAAAGCACACACACTCGCTCCCATGCAGTGAGCAGGACACCAGGCTGCTCACAGTGAGACCTGGGTCACTGCACAGCAGCCTGCCACAGCAGCAAGCCCAGCCTGAGGAGTCCCAGCTGCACATCCCATCCCATCCCATCCCATCCCATCCCATCCCATCCCATCCCATCCCATCCCATCCCATCCCATCCCATCCCATCCCATCCCATCCCATTGTATCCCATCCCATCCCATTGTATCCCATCCCATCCCATCCCATCCCATCCCATCCCATCCCATCCCATCCCATTGTATCCCATCCCATCCCATCCCATCCCATCCCATCCCATCCCATCCCATCCCATCCCATCCCATCCCATCCCATCCCTGCATCCCATCCCATCCCATCCCATCCCGTCCCATCCCATCCCTGCATCCCATCCCATCCCATCCCATCCCATCCCATCCCATCCCATCCCGTCCCATCCCATCCCTGCATCCCATCCCATCCCATCTGCCTTGCTTGGCCACCAGGAGTGTGGGGCTGAGCCCTCGCCTGCATTCCTGCAGGGAATATCTGAAAATGATGTCAACAATAAACTGCTGTATCAGCACAGCTGAGGGGTTATGAACTGCAAGGAGGAGGTGGGATTTGGCCAGGGGAGAACACGCCTTTGGCCAGCTTTGCTGTGGAAATCCACATCTCTCTGATTGCTCCTTTCGGTTACAGCAGGGGTGTGAGACAACAAAAGGCATTGACAGGATATTAAGAAGCTGGTTCGTGGGGACTTTTAAACATTTTATTGTTGCTACTGCTGTGAGTTTAAATAGCATATCCTGTTCTGCTACATTTTCTTACAGCACCTTTGAGGAGGACAGGGAATGCAATGCCAGATCAGCCTGTGATCCCTGCATTCCAGTGCCTTGCTGTAAACTCTGGCCAGCAAGACCTTCCTAAAGAAACCCCTTACCCAAAGCTGCAGTTGCAAGTGAACCTGCTACTGGGAAGTTTCTTCCCATCTTCAGTGGTCTGAAAGTAGTTTATCACAAATTCCTGCTCTGTCCTAATGAACTCATATTTTAAATTCCCAATTTTAATGGATAAAGAAGTATAAAAATAAGAAAAAGAATCAGTAACAGAGAGCACATATACTGTGTTGATTTTGAAGCTCAGGTATGGTCTTGCATATTTGCATTCCTGTCATTATGCTTTGAGAGCCATAGGTGTGGGTGTGTTTACATCCACACCTAATGCCAAGGCTTAAAGAGCTGACAAATAGACTAGGAAAAGGAAAAGAAATACCCTTATTTTACAGATAGAGATCTAAGACAGAGAGAAATGAGGGACCTACCTCAGGTCATGCAGGGAGTCAATAGCAGAAATTGAAAAAAGTTGTCTGAATCCTGCCCAGTGCACTAATACCTTGACCTTTCTACCAAGGCATTTCCACTTCCAAAGGAAAGAGCTGTACAGATGGCTCAGGGAAAGCAGGGCATGGACAATTAATTATGTTTTACCTGCCATTTTTTCCTTCCCCCCAGTTACCTCCTGGCCCTACAGCCTGAATCATGAATTCTTGAAGAATCTTGTTCATTCAGGGAATCTATACATAGATGATAAATAGAAGCTGGAGGAAAAATACCGAGATGATAGAGTAGGTGGAGGAGGTTTTCTGTGTTACTAATGTATTTCAATATAGCTCTCCCTGAGCTCTCTGCAGCTACTCGGAAGAAAGAGAGAAAAAACCTGAACACTTGGCTTTTTACTCTAGGTGACAACTGCAGACAGTAGGTGTGAGAGAGTATCTCAGCTCTTTAAAGAATGACTGATAAAGAGTTTTGTTGAAAATAACAAGAGAAGAAAAACCCTCTGCCTTATTTCCTGCCCTGAGAACTTTTAGGCATTGCCTGTAGGTGCAAAAGATTCCAGGTGATATTGGCAGTGGTAACTGCAATGGTTGAGGGGGCCAGTGAGGATTTTTTTTAAAGCACTGATGGGATTTAAGAGCCACTGATAGGTATTACATTCCTTAGCTTTGCCTGAAATGCCACACCACAAATAACACCTGGAACAGCAGATTTTCTGCATTATCCTTCATAACTGCAGGTGATGTTGGATTAGATTTAATTTTTTGGTTACACTAAGAATCTTTTGGCTTCTGCTGGGAATGAAGTTCTGCTCGGTCACCTCTTCAGAGTCCTGGCCTGGTGTTTCTGACAGTGCTTGGGTTCTGAAACAAGTTGTTCTGTCACAAGAAATTCACACTTCCAGCCTTCTTCCATATTTTGTCTCCCTGGTGATACCATCCCTCTAATGTCTCCCCCAAAGACATTGAACTGAACAACAACAGATGTCACCCTCAGTACTCACTGTGCTGAATTTTGTTGGGTGCTGCTTTTTGATTTACAGCTTTGTGTAAATAAATTCAGCACAGGTTTTAGCCTGCACAACCTCTTTGTGTGCTCTCACTTGTGTGGATGGGAAGCAGGAGATACACAAAGGCAATCAGCAGTGCCACTGACTAGAACAGCTTGTTAGAAAGTTTACACCTGGCACAAAGGCACACGTGCAAGATGCACTCTGTGCTCCTGGTAAAAAGCACATTTGGGAGCAGAGAATGACTGAAACAGAAGAATGAGAGCTTAGTCAGAGTCTTGCCCTTCCCATAGGGAGCCACATCTCCTTCCTGCCAGCAGTCATCTGTACACTGGAGAAAGCTTTGAACAGCTACAACTCAGACACTGATCCTGCTAATCCCGCTAATCCCATGCCCTGGTGTGCTCCATTAGCCTGTGAAAGGCTCAAACTTCCCCAAGCAGTGGCACTCTGCACTTCACACACCTCCTCAGGCCCAGCCAAAGGGGAGCAGTAAACACAGCAGCCAAATGACCTGCACAGCCATGGTGCCAAGCAAAAACCAACTCCTTGGAGGCCCATGAACGTGGTCTGGTTTGTATCCACACACCAAAAGTCACTGCTGGTCTCTGTACATCAGGTCTGGCCCTCACTTAATCCCACAGGCCTCAGCAGCTTTAACACATAGCCAAGAGAGCCAGGTACAGCTGCTACGGTAATGGAGTGAGAAAAACATTTTCATTTCTCTTTTGTTCCTCAACCAACACTGCCAAGAGCAAGTATGTATTACCTTAGCCCACAAATACTGCAAGCTTTCAATTAAAGATGGCAACATCCATGTGGGAATAGTAACTGAAAGAATCCTCTAATCCTACAGAAACTTGTAGGTAGCTAAGAAAAGTGGCAAGATGCTGTGTGTGGATGCACATGTGTATGTCTGAGGAAAGGCACCCTTTGTACCAATAAACTTTAAAATATGATTTACGCTGTGCAGGCAGCAGCCTCAGACATCAAAGCTTCAGACTTAGTGCAGTGTCAAAAAACCATGAAGCTTTAAGGCTCGACCAAGCATCAACCCCAAGCTGAGGCAGAAGCTTTTACTCTTGAGACCGCTGACTGAATGGATTAGATTTAAAAAAAATTTAAAAAATCACAAACCCCACAGCTCTCTAAAACTGCTGGTAGAAAAATAAATTACTAAATGTATGTTTGCTCAAGTATGTCTTTATTTATCCTGCTGTATTCCACACATAATGCTTAAACTCTCTGCATTTTAAATGGAAGCTAAAACCAGCTGTATGTGCACTAGCCAATGAATAGTGATAACAAATGCATCCAGCAGGGACAAAGGTGTGCTTTTAATCAGAGAAATGAAAAAAAAAAAGACTGAGGTAATACTGTATCAGGCATTTTGTGTTGTGCTGCAGAGTGGGCTGGCTCTAGGCAGCAAGGTACAGCCCTTTCCTTCATGCATGAGGTTTGACAGAGCCACAGGCAAGGCACCCAGGGGTGTTGTACCAGATGTGTGGTCAGGAGTGGATCCAACAGCTGGGCACAGAGAGAAAATGCTCTGCTGCCTGTGCTGTGGTGGATCCTGGTGACTCAAGGACTACAGACTGCTCTGGTCTTTGGTCCAGAGAGCAGAGCTGTGCCTAAAACTACTGCAGTGACCAAAGATGGGATCTCCTTGCACTGGAAAAAGCTCATTCAGCAAGGAACTTACGTATCTAAACAGGGAAAAAAACCTGGGAGTTTTATAATTTCTCTTTTATATATCAAAAATATGTCATGATAGAGCTCCTAAATGGTTATTTGAGGCCTCTCCCTCAATGTCAGTGGGAGTTCCATATCTGAGTGGCTCACAGAAACTGTACCAGGTACCCACCCAAGCCTTTCACATGGTCTGTGAGAGAGGGGAAATTACTACAAATCCCTCTAGTGGGATTAAGGTCATATAATCCCCATATAAAGCCTTGTGGTTTCATCTTTAGATTTTGCCATGCTTTGGTTGCCAACACAACTGAACAGTTCAGATTTTTGAACTTGTGGCAGCCTCTGCTCCTACTCTTTCTGTCAAAAAAGGCATGGAATCAGTCATCTGGATTCCATACTCTTGTAGGAGAAGGTGACTGAATGGTGATGGGGGGACACTGCCTCACTTTCCACAGTGCCCTCAGCTTTGCAAACAGCCTGCACCTGAAATGATAGCTGGCATTAACACTGCTTGCACAGCTCATCTACAGGTCTACTTCCAGAGGATTTCATTAGCATCAGGCTCCTTGTGTTCTGCACAGAGCAGGATTTCCTTCTCTCCATCAGGATTTCACAGGCCCATTTCCTGCTAAGGGATGCTGGTCACTGCTTCCCTCAGCTCCACTCCCCTCTCCATGTGCCCACAGACACCAACCCCTTTCTGTGTGTCTGTGTGGCAAATTTGCACACTTCAGAGCTCCTCACCCCCAGCCTGCCTGGGGCAAATTGGCAAAAATAATAAAGTGCAAACAACAACAACAACAGTTGTTTTGCTACAATTCAAAAGCAAACTGAGTCCCTTCCTGTTGGTAGCTGAGCCCTGCTGCTGACAAACAATTTGGTAGGGAAGACAAAAGATGCAGGATAGGATGAAGATCCCAGGTAGGAGGCTGAGGGGCTGAAAAATCCCCTCTCTTCTGCAGCTTATAAACACTGAGACCATTTAAGAAGCACTGCATTGTAATTTCTGTAACAGGGCAGCAAACCAAGTTTAGTGACATGGAACAAGTTGTCAATAGGCCTACAGATCTGCAGGAGGACTTTAATTGGGTGAGAACATATCTCAGGAGCAGGGGGGGAAGCTGAATTCTTTGTGTGAGCAAAAGATGTTACTAGGCATGGTAGCTTTTGAGAAGGAAAAAACTTTTATTCCTTTTTCTCTTTTATCATAAAAATCTACTAAATCACAAATTGTTCAGCTTTGCAATGCGAGTGCCTTTTGTGTCATTTACGTTACCCCACTGTGCTCTTATTATTAAAAGTCTTATGCTTAAGAACAGCACTTGGAAAAACATGTTCTTAAGAGCTTGAAAACACTCCCTGCAATGCTTTCTTCCTTTACTCCCACCCCAGAATCCCAACCAACAAGTGAATTTTGCATTCAGGCTCCGCCCTCCACCCACCCAGTCACTTTTGTGAAATATTAATTCCTTCTCAGATTCCAAAAAAAAGAAATCCAACAAACCAAAATAATAAAAACAACCTATTGAAAAACAGCTTGAGACACTTTACTCCCTCCAGGAAATGCCATCCAAGACCCTTTGGGTGTCTGAAGAGCAGGAAAGTTACAGGGTGAGACGTAGGAAAAGCAGTTGCCCTTTATAAAAGGATGGTGAATCTGAAAGACAGTCAAGAAAAACCTGTCAGGACATGCAAATGTGCCTCAGCACACTGAACTCTCTGAGAGGAGTGGGGACTATGGCAGTCCTGACTCTTTTGGGAGGAGCTGCCTGAGCAGGGTAAGCTGCCACAAGCTCCAGACTGGAGCAGACATCAGAGCACTGCCCTGCTACATGCCATAACAAGCATCTCATCTCTGCTCTTCTTCTTTTTTTTTTTTTTTTTTTTCATTCTAATTTAAATTATTGTCATCAGTGAAAAGTGCTGGACTATCTGAGCACCATGGGATAGACCAAATCTGGGAGATCTACCCTAGCTCAAAAAACAGAGGGGGAAGAAGCACCAGAACTGGCAAGTGATGATCTCTACACATTTAAGATTCAAGTAAAAACAGTAGAATATTTTCCAATAGCATCCTACAAAGTACTCCCTAACAGAGCTGCTTCATTCAGTACAGCAGGGCAGTTCTGAGCTGCTTCAGTCTGTGGAGAAGTTTTGGTGCATGAAAGCTCCAGAGCTTTTGGAGGCAGCTAAACCTGAGGCCACTGAGGATGTAACAGTCTGCACCAACAGCAAGGCCTGTGGAGAGATTTTCACAACATTCTTGGGGGAAATTCCAGCCTAGGAGACACAGAAAACATCCAAAGCAAAGCCCTCCAGCAGTGAACAGTGTAGAGCTCGTGGGTCACCTGACTCTGAGTCTGCCAGGTAAATCCTCTGGCTGATCTGCCCTAAGGAGCCAAATTATTGTGGTACCTAAGGAAGATGAATTATTGTGGTAGCCAAGGCCACAGCAACTGCCCTGAGGCAGAAAGGAAGCAGAAAATGAGGCTGTATGGAGGACCATGTAGTCTGCATGGGTTTTTCAGGCTGCAGATAGGGAAGGCAGATGTCAGGTGTCAGTCCTGTGCCACTTGAGACACTGAGGAGCAGTGGGTCTTGCCATGGTCTCCTCAGAGGACTGACAGAATTTCAAATCTGCCAGAAATGAATGCAAGCATATGAAAGCAGAATGAGCAAACACAGCTGCAAAGAAAAGAGAACAGGAAAGGGATTGATGCCTTGGGGATCTCTCTTCTGATACTGTCCATCTCTCACTGAGAGTTTCATAGCAAATGATTTTTAATTTCTCAGATGTACATTCATTTCCCCTGAGAGTATCTTTTCAGAGACTTAGATAATACAAGCTCCTGTTTATCTCTGGGTAATATTTTGCCCTTTTTAGAAAGGACTTTAGACATGCAGATCTGAAGTCAAAATTACATGCAACTGATCAATGTTCATGGTCAAACATAATCAAATAAGACATTTCTCCTCTGATTAATTTCAAGTGCATTGAATATCAAATTCACATTGCAAGTGGGAGGAGGCAGCACAATGTCTCCATACTTTTCAGCTGTCAGGTTAGATGGGAGGGTAAGGACCGCTCCACTCTTGGCAGGGAGGAGCACATCTCACAGAGCCAGAAAAAAAGGAGGTGGTTTTCTTCATGGTTCACCAATAGGGGACAGCCTTTTGCATATTCGTCAGATTAACATATTCTCGGATGGCATTTCCCAGGGGGAATAACGTGTCTCAGGCTGTTTTTCAAGCTCCTGTGCACTGTCTGAACAGATAGTTATGAAATTGCATTGCTAATCCTTGCAGTGGAGAGGCTTCCTCTTCTCTGCTACAATGAAAGCATTCAAGACATTGCTGCATGGCTGTCTCTACAGGTAGAGAGCAGCTTGCTGTGTCCTAGGTAGAATGCCAGGCAGTTAAATGATGGGGCAGCAACCAGAGGATATTTCATGTGATGGAGGAGCCAAATTTCATTGTGAAAGCACATGCCAGCTCACCTCAGCCAGACTGGTTGTGGTGCACCTTACTTACAACACATCAGCAATACATCTGCTCTGTCTCTTCCAGAAATCTTCAAATCACTATCTCTGTCCCCCTCTCAGCTCATCTTCACTGTTTTCTGCTTTCCTCTCTCTCCCTCAAATGCTGCTTCCCAACCTTTTGCAAAATATTGTAGTTCTGTGCCAGGAAAAACAGAAACATTTCAGTCTCTCCAAAACCATCCCCTCTCCCCCTGCTGCTTTCCCCTTTCCTTCCATCCTATTGATATTTATGAAAGGGGTTGGGGGGGAATACTCTCAGGTGATGATATTAAAATGTTTACTAGGGCAGGTAGGTTTCACACCTTTAATCTGTCCCAAACTCAGAAGATAATAGAGTGACAAAGACACCAGCCCAAGCTACTCACAGGACAA
Organism: Ammospiza caudacuta; assembly: GCF_027887145.1. Taxonomy (NCBI): domain Eukaryota; kingdom Metazoa; phylum Chordata; class Aves; order Passeriformes; family Passerellidae; genus Ammospiza; species Ammospiza caudacuta. The sequence goes on along the minus strand of NC_080601.1, from coordinate 31,892,194 downwards.
TTTCTCCTTCCCAGTTCCTCCAGCAGTGTAAATCTGTCCAAAATTCCTGTTTGTCATTCCTTGGTAACATGGCTCTTTCATTACAGCCATCAGTTTCAATTTCTAAGTCATTTTGTTCTGAGATCTGTTTACAGGCTCAACATGAATATAAAGGAACAAGGCTTAGTGCTTTAGCTTAGTATATATTTTTATGAAACCTATATGTCAGTAACAGTTGTTGCTTTGACTGATTAGACAACGTCTAAGTAAAATGATTAAATATGAATAACACAGGATATTTATTCAGACCTTATCTCCCTCTCTCAATCCTCAAGACATTATCTGTTGAGAGTTGCTAATGCAGAAAATGTTGCTCCTATCATCCAGATAGCAATATGAGCTATCCCATGTAAAATTTGATGGATATACTTCCTCACAGTGAGGTGGGAGGTGGGCAGAAGGCAGGGTTTCCAAAGGGCAGGTTTGAAACCCCATGCATCAGAGTTGTCAGCTAACTGCATATCAGATTTACTAACAGAACTTACCAGGGCAGGGATTTCTAATTTATCACTGTCTCACACTGGAAGGAATGCTCAAAATACATGACTATTTTAGGTAAGATCTGCAAATTAGTCTCCATCTTATTGCATCCCCCAGATCTGTACAGTGAAAACACCTGCAGTGTCTGAGGGTGACAAAAAGCTGCCTGCTTCAGATCTGCAAATAGCAAATAGTAACATCCCACTCCATTAGTCCAAACCTACCTTAATTTCATAATAAAAAATGGCCCATGTTTTGGACAATAAGCATCCACATCCATGGTAGGTGCCCATTACACTTTTCAATGTAGCTCAGCTCAGCACCCACCATTCTGTTTCTCAGACAAAAATGTTTGCAGATCTCTTTGCCTAAAGGCTTCTTAGAGCAGGGTGGAAACTGTTACCAGACAGCTCCTGGCCAGAAGTTTTGTCCTGATTTCTCCTTCCTCAGAAACCTGGGGCTGGCCAATGTGCATTTAGGGTTTTGCAGAGGCTTGCTTCCAGCCCCCAAACACATCCCCTCAGAAGATGAGCTGATAGAAACACAGGAAAGATGGCCCCTAAACACCCAAAATGCCTTTAAGTTATGTTCAAATTCTTCCCCTGAGGGTATAGCTGAGGCCCAAGCTCTAAGTGCAGCAAAAGTGCCAGGTCTCCTGCTCCTTCTCACCGTGCTTCAGCAGCAGATCTTGGTGCTTGATCTCTTGTTGAGTGATTGAAGGCAGAAACAGTGTGGTCACCCTCATGTTATTTAATGCTGTTTTTCCTCAGTTAAGCAATTAGCACAGTCACTGAGCTGTTTTACAGCAGGTGTTACCACTCTGAATTGTTCTACAGCTGTGCAGGATCAAAGAGTCACAAAGGGAGCCCAGTGTGAAGATCTGCCACATGTTCCTTTAACTCGGCCTTGCTTGGTATTAATGGTTCTGACTGTGGTCATTAACTCTCTTTCTCTGTGAGATTTTTTGTTTCTTGCAACACATCTGAGAGCTTTGTTCCAGACTAGCAAGGCATGACAGAGAGCCAGGGAAGATGAGACTGATGGAATATAGACAAGGCTGTGCCACTGTCCTGCAGAAATATTTTAGCCAAGAAAGGAAAGATCTCTCGCTGCTTCAGTTAACATTATCACTAGTGTACTTAAGAGCCCTTAAGGATGTTTTGCTTGTTTTCAAAAGTCTAAATATGACTACATAGCTAGGGAGCCTTAAGAATTATAATATATCCTAAGGAAGCATTAACAGAATTGGCCCAATAAGGAGAAAACAAGTCAAAACTGAAACTGTCAGCTGAGTAAAATAATAAAAGCCACCTCCTTCCTTCCAGAAATATTAGAGCTGTAGTTGTTCCCATGTTCCTCAAGTTTGAAATTTCCTCCTGTAATAAAGGTTTTGCATCAATAGCTCCATCTCAAATTGGTGTAAACTTTCAAAGGCACCAATGATAGATATGACATCCCAAAAGCTTTGGCAAAGGGCTTTCCAGAGCTTTATGAGCAGGTGCTGCTGCTTGTCTCTCAGAACTAGGACTCCAAAACATAACACACTCCCCAGTCTATGGTGAGAGACAGGGAGGAACAGAAGGCAATGCTGGAGGGAGAGAGAGGGGAAGGAGAGGAAAACAGTGTCTCCAGTTACAAAAGAGAACTGGGAGAGCAGTGGTTTGAGAGCACCAACACGCAGGGAGGATAAACAAAACACACTAAAGTTGCATAATATGCAGCAGATAGAGCATGAGCACAGCCATGAGCTACTGCTTTAATTGTTTTGTCAGCATAAAAATGAATACATATTTTACCCACTTAAGTGGCACTATTAAGACTTCACAGAACTCAGGCCTTCCTCAATTAACACCATCAGGCAATATGCATTCCAACAGCAGCTTCAAAGATATGGATTTCCACTCTATTAAACTCTATTAAGCTAGTACAGATCATAAAACTGTAAACCTGACAACCTGATGATAGTTCATTTTATTTTTCTCTTTCCCCTAAGCCACTGTTCCTTTGCTCCTGTGTTTTGCCACTTGACATGGTGGGCTTTGTTCTCTTACTTCAAGGCCTGAGTTACTTTTTAGAGATGCTCTGTTGTCCTGAACATCTTGATAAGATTGGGAAGTCCAAAGTCTGTGGCTGGGACTCAAAGACAGAAAGTGTCTCCTTGCACTCTGTCCTCTCGTGCAGCTCGAGAGGCACCTTTGATTGAGAAACAATTTCTTTAAACCTGAACAGTAATGAGCACAAAAAAGGGTTGAGGGTTTTCTGGGAGTGATATGAAATTCTCCTAGCAGTAAGGCAGAGTGTGAATTAGAAATTGTAGGGATAAACATTCTTTGGTTTAGGAAGGTTGATTCTTGTTTCTGTTGCACACCAGATTTCTCCCACAGAACATTCTCACAGTGAGACTCATGCCTTCCTTGGGGATAACTTGTCAAAGAGGATATAGATATGGATTCTATCACTTTTCCTCACTGTAAGGACAGATGCTTGTTCTGACTGGCAGATCTAAAGAATGAATTATTTTTCTCTCTGCTGAGACAGATATGCTCCCTAGATAAATTTAAACATGATCAACAGATATCTTCTTTAGAAGACTGACACAAAACTTGAAGAATGATGATCATGTCCCCTGGCAGGAACATCCTCTCTGCAAAGTAGTGACACAGAACTGGAAAAAAAAATGATCTATGCTCCTTTCCCATTCCATCATTTTATTCTGTGCTCTACACCTCTATCAAGGCAATCATAACATGAAGGCATGAGACAAAGTAAAAATATGGTATATTGCCAAATAGTTTAAATCGTATTTTTGGCTTCTCCCTTGTCCATTATTCCTTAGGAAGAACTTTGTTCCCTGGCAACTGGAGGTTGAGTGTTACTTCCATGCTGTACAGGGAATTAAGAATTTTGTTTGTAATCTCTTCTTAACTCCACAGATTCAGGGCAGGTCAGAGAATAATGTTTTTTACATTGTAGGAGCACCAGAAGAAATAAAAAGTGGGCGAAATCCTGCTGTGCTACCTGTGAGCCAGGAGACCTTGCCAGGGCTGAAGAGAAGAAACCAGCTGTGATAGGGACTGTCCCAGGGATCCTCCATGGTCACCATCCTCCACTGAAGAGGAGATGGCCAAAAATTACATGGAGATGTCATTTCAGCCCTTCAACCTCCAGCCTAAACAGGACAGAATTTCCTTCCTAAATAGGACAGAACTTCCCCCTCCCATCACTAAAGGAAGGAAGGAGAGGTATTGAATGAAACTCCAAAAACCAAAACCAAGACACAGCAGACACTCCACCAAATCCCCTCAAGGCTATGACAGTGGACAAAATTATAAACCCTAAAACCAAGGAGGGAGGGAGAGATGAAAACCCAGTCAGATAATGGTCTGATAATGGGCTGATAATTCCCCCACTCCATTGCCTCCTTGGGCACCTGAGCACACACCTGGGCTCATGTTCAGCTGCTGGGGGTGACCAGCACCCCAAAGTCCTTTTCGGCTGGGGCCACTTGCCAGGCACTGAAGATGTGATGCAGCAATACCACAGCAGCCTCACTGGAGTACCACCAAAACCCTGACTTAACAACCTCTCTCTTGTGTTTTATTTGGTCATCATTTCCACTCACTTTCATCTGTTTCAATTCATATTGTAAATAGTTCTGAACATAAGCTAGCTTTATTTGTTTCTAACACTCACTGGGTGCCCAGCTCTAATGATCATCACAGCCATTAATGACTCAGAGGATTCTGAGTTCTGGCTGCACTTAAAAGAACTTCAAATATCTCAAAGCATGGAAATTGATAGTTGGGGCTTTCAAAATATTAATTAATATCTATCCCACTGCTAACCTCTAACTTTGTCCATCCCCCCTTACTTTTTGAGGTGTGTTTATTCTCTCCAATCAGTGCCTTTGCTCTGGTTGTGTTGGAAGGCTGCAGCAATACACCAAGGATATATTCCACACAGAAAACCACTGCAGTTGTACCAATTATTTGCGCACCACAGAGCTTCCCTTTTATAATTGACTTCATACATTCATGTCTTCCATGCTAAGTGTGTAGCTTCATCACTGCACTAAGCTTTGTTCTGCTCAGACAGCAAGGGCAATAATTTCCTGATCTGGGCCTGGGAGGTTCATTTGTGCACAGTCCTGAAGCTGATGACATTTTTGTGTAACTGAGGGAGCATCAGCCCTGAACAGTGCATGGGGCTTGAGCCCCTCTCTGCCTCACTCACAGCTTCCCAACCCAGCATGCTGATCCCAATTCTCCCTCCTCCATGACCAGAAAGCCTCAGGAATCACCCCAACATCTCCCTCTCCTTCTGTTCTGTACAGAGTCTGGCAGGGAAGGAAATCTTGCTGAGCTCACTGCTATACACTGTGGAGTGTATAGCACCTATTTTTCTTTGTTCTGCATCTGCCCATAAAGAAAATTAAGGTTGGCAGAACTCTACTACAAGATTTAAAGTAAGTCGCTGGTAAAACAAACCTGTTTGTAATGGAAATATGAGATTTAAGTACATCACTGATAGATAAAATCAGTCTGTTTGTAATGGAGATAAAAGCTATTTATATTGCTGTGGTACAGGGTAAACATATTTTTTTTTCAGTCAACAATAAACTCACCAAGAAATGCATTTTCTCTTGTCCAGAAGCTATTCCTGAATTCAGGTGAAGTTTCCTGAAGGTTCCATCTGAGAAAAAAAAAATTGAGCCAGGACTCTCAGAAGAGCTGTAGATGGTTTTGTTACCTTTGACCCAACAATTTCATGCAGACCCACTTAATTAATTTTCACTGAGGTCCACTTCCTCTATGCAGAAAGTGTGGAAATAAATAAATTACTGCATTTTGCAAATTTTGATGATTTTTCACGTCGTTAGGTTCAATATTTCAATTTTGATTTCTCCTGCCTGACACAGCCCTACATTGCACTCATCTTGACATATTACTTCATTTTATACAGGGCTGGATGAATTACAGAGATGCTTTTAATAGCAGTTTTCACACTTCCAGTGTCTAAATTTTGGAACCATTCCCGATAATTAGCCTTACCTTTGAATTTTCTCATCTTACTGTTAACTGGAAACTTAAAAAACCCAAGACACATAAAATCTGAAAAAGGTTTTTAAAACAATGTTGTCAGAAGGAGCATTATATTCCAGAGGCAATGCCAGGACAAGCTGCAGGGTTATGGCTCCCCAGTCTCTGTGAGTCATCTGGGATTCCTCTCACCTCTTCTCCAGTTCCATAACCAGCTGTTGCAAATGTAACAGCTCAAGAAGAGGTTGAAACACCACTAATAAAAAAAAATCTGCCAACAAAATCCACTCACCTGTGCTGACCAAACTCATATCAAGTTTTGGTCTCCCTTTGCAGTGAATTTTTCCAAAGTCTGTTTACTTGAAACATTTCTCCCAGCTTTTATTAAATGCCTTAAATTGGAGAGGCTGAGAACTGAGACAGGGAGATCTCAAGAATGCCTGACTTTGGTTCTGCAGGTTTAAGTAATATTAAGTAAGGACAATACTGGAGAGCCTGAGTGGTCATCTGAGACCTAAGGCTGGGCCAACTAAATCCTGTGAGTCCATTAGCCTGGAGCTATGAATGAAGAATGCACTCAGCAAAGCACTGAGCTCAGAGAAATGGGAGGGAAAAGTCCCTTTTCCCTCAGAAGGGGAATGGGCAGGATGCAGGGGTTCACCTGGGATATTGTATGGTCTGTGCTTTTGGGATGGGAGGACCCTTTTGTTTTAAGGCCAGTGTGCAAGAGTTGAAATTGAGCTGGCAGAACCTGCCTGGGGAACAAACTCACCTTTTATTAAAACAAAGGAAAACTTGCCAGAGCTGCTAGGCTCAACACAGCTTGATTAAAGACTTTGGGGAATTTACCAATCAAGGAAAGGGCAGAGCATGGTAAAAATAAGAAGTTCTAGATCAGTTAAAAGTAGCTAGAGAAAACCCTGAGGCTCTGCAGCTGGTCATTGCTGATGCAGGAGATAGGCTGCCTGGTGGAGAAGGGATGAGATGGGAGGGGAGGAGCACATTAATCTGCAGGGCTCAGCACTAGGGCTGAGCAATCACACAGAGCCCCTTTTGGAGCAGGGCTGGGCTGCAGGTCCCTGTCTGCCATGGGAACACTGTCACCGTGTCTGTGAGCCCCAACAAGGCAAATCACTCCCACCCTGCCATGCCACAGGAGATTGGTGTGGAAAGCAGCTCCAAAATGGGCCCACAGCCTCTGCAAGCTGCAGGTGCTTCAGTGAGCAGGGCAGGCCATCACCAGCCCTGCTGGAAATCATTATCACTGCAGAGGCTTCAGCTAAAAAATCCCTTCTAAAGGCACTTCAGTGCAACAATGTTAATTGCTGATTGAGATCCCCTGCCTCTTACAAGACAGCAGGAGAGGGAAGGTAAGGGGAGGATGCATCAAGTGAGCTCCCTGAGGCAGGTGAGCAACAGGTGTGTGTATTTATCTAGACAGATAAAGGCATAAAACATATCAAAGTTCTTTTCACACTCTCATCAGTAGCACTGGGATAAGGAATCCAAGGTTTCACCACACAGAATCCATTTCTGCCTTGTTGAAGAACTGCCTGACTCACATTCGGGCTGTGAAGAAACTGATTAATAACAGGACTTTGGGGCATGTGGCTGCACACCAGGTCAGATCAGAGTTTCACCAGGCTTGCTGTATGGGAGAGAAAGAGCTGAGGTTCACCAGGGCCTCCTGTAACTCAGCCACAGTCCATGAGGACAGCTGTGCAATCTGTGGATGTGTTTTCAGGCCTGATCTCTGCTGCCAGAGAGACCCTGCACCAGTGTAAGCTCAGTGTAACCTGCCCCTACTCACAGCCAAGAAACCCTTGACTGTGCTAGAAAGCAATTAATTGATATTTTCCAGTGTATAACAATACAAAAGAATGGCAGCAAATCTTTCCTGCCCTGCTGCACTTCAGGGCTTTGAACAAGAGTTTCTCCCCCTCCACCTCTTCTCCACAAGAAGTGACAGAAAACGTCAGATTCCAGCGCCCAAATTAAATGTAGTAATCTGATCAGAATGAAATGCCAAATGAGTCACCTCCTGCAGCAGCCTCTGTGCCACCTGTCCTTTGCTCTGCCTCTTAGCTTTCATAGTTTGCTGCTCAATACAGCGTCCAAGATAATAGAAAATGGCCCTGATAAAGAAGGAGCTAATGGATAAAAACACCATGAGAGCTCTCAGGTGGAAGACTGCACTCTAAGCAGATATAAGTGATGACATTTGTGGGGAACCTGCCCTATGCTCTTCCTTTCCAGTGGGAAAAGTGATGTTGATAGAATAATTCTGAATTTTTCACCTCTCCTCTAAATGGCACATCAGTGAGACAGTGACAATGTCACCATAAACCCGACACAGAAATGTGTGTTCCCTGATTCCAGAAGGCTGCAATAATGTAGAAAGTGGTATGAATCTGAACCAGATGACCAGATAGAGACCTGGACACAGAACAATGTGGCACCAATAGTTTTAAATACACTTGCTGAACTTGGTATCAGTTTTTGCTCCTGAAAATCAAAGAAAAAAACTAATTTAAATAAGTTATCTGCTGCTTTTTTTTTTTGTTTTTGCTTTTTATAAAAGGTAACACACCCTTGAACTCTGAGCTTATGTACTAACTGGGAAACAGAAGGAAAACTTCAGCCAGGGGCCATCTACAATTCCTTTACATTCTCATTCCATCAGCCAAAAGAAAGAGTTCTGCCCTAAAATTGAAAAAAAATCAAAAATAGGCTCCACCCCACCCCTTATTCAACTACCTTTTGTCTTTGTTTAAGGTCAGTGTAACTCACTGCTTAGACCTCCTAAAGTGTGACATTTCAGTAAGATACTACCATGTTTCCAGGCCATCCAAAAAAGCAGATCACTGCTGAAGAGGTTCTTCCTCCAAAGCAAGGTATATCCAAAATAAAACAATCAAAACAAGCTCCCAATTTCTCACCTCTTAAACACTGGGGCTTTTCTGCTTAACAGACCTGTTCCCCATGGCTGAGCCCCAAGTCCTCAACTCACCCAGCCAACACCTTCCATGCCAATCAGATTTTAACAGCAATAACTTTTTTACCAGTAATAACTTACCAAGGCTAAGATAAAAGACAGAACAAGAGGACTAAATGGTGGGAAAGTCTGTTGAAATAAAAGATGGATCCAGTAGAAAAATGGGCTGTGTTAGGGGAAGATGAGCTTTTCACACTGCATGCAGCAGTTTACCTTCTCTGTGTTCTTTTTCCTTTTCCTGTATCTGTCTGGCTTCCTAAGGCTTGAAACATCTGATAGCAGGAAGGTAAAACTGTCCTAAATGTCTCCAGAAATCTGCTTGCCTATTAGGAATTCCCTAGAGAAAATATAAAGAAAATCAAACGCCAGACCTCACATCCTGAGCAAGCCTGGTTATGCATATTTAATAAAAGGAAACATACATTAAGATAAAACTGGGTGTCCATGGAAACTGCATATCAATCTTAAAAAAAAAAAAACCCAAACAACCAAACATATTAAATTTTACATATGATTTTCTTTTACCTACAGTCTGCCTCTACCACTTTTGGTGTTGTGTATTGGCTGCCAGAGATCCTCCCTGCCTGCCTGTTGCTTTGGCATCTCCAGGATGATCTCAGCTCTGAATCTGTCATGTACCATCCACAGCTCGGGCTGCACTCAGGCTTTTCTGCAAACATTGGCTGCAGCAAAACCCTGAGCAGGATGCCTTGCCCCCAGGATTCAGAGCTCTTTAGTTACTTCTTTTGTTGGGGATCACAGGAGGGGAAAAAAGCCCAAAACAAAACAAAATGGGAAAGCCAGAAGCAACCTGTGCTGAGCAAAGTGAGAAGGAGGAGCTGTGCTCTGAGCTCTCACTGATCCTGGTCCTCACTCTCTGCAGGCACAAGGAACATGGATATGTGTCATGAGGACCATTCACAGGTTATTTAAAGCAATACCATGTACCCATGGAGCCGTAGCAGTTCAAAGCTACAACCAGCAGCTGTCCTGGTGCTTTGTATGGGGTATCTGGGCTGCAGCTCTGAAGCTGGGGTTCATGCTCAGGACAGAGCATCGAGCCCTTGCGTGTGGAGCATCAACAAACACTGAATTATCCTGTGGTTCTCTGAGCCCCAGCTCCCAGAGCAGTGCTGAGCACCAAGCAGTGCTCAAAGAGCCCCTTTGTTCCCAGCACCAGCTGCTGGGCACTGTGATGAGATCTGCAGCAAGCAGAGGTTTGCAAGAGATGTGAGCGTGGAGACAGCAAAGGAACAGTGCTACAATTAGCACAGGGTGTACAGTCAAACTTCTATCAAAATGAAAGCAAAAGTTGGCTTCTTCAACGTTTTACCCTTAGCAAACAGGCAAATATGCCAAGTCTATCAGCTGGCACTAGTGCAGCTCTGGGAAAACAAGCGTTGTACACACTGGGACATGCTGAGTGATACTCAAAGGCACCACCTAATTTGTGGTGACAGCAAAGGTCACCATGGAATACCTGACCTCTTCCAATCTGTTTCCATATGGATCCTACTGTATAAATTGCCATAGCTTCAGCAGCTTTGAGGCTCCAGACCTTACCACAGAGAAGCAGTACCCTGAGCTATCACCCTTATTACCATTGTTTCAGATGGAGTTGTGATGTTCTTTTGTTCAGTAACTGGGAAATTAAATCCAGTCCCTACTGTATTTTTAATGGCAGTAAGAATTTCCAGAGTGGGATCAGACATTTAAGCAAAGAGCAGTAGTTTCTCACCTTGCTGCACAGAGCACTGGCAAACCCAACCTCTACCCACCTCTTCAAGTCTCTGCACACACTCTCTCTGTAGCTGCTGCCTTTCATTTAACATCCTCTCAAGGAAAGACATCCCAATTAATCAATTTCTCGACAACCACACACAGCTAAACAATGCAAATAGGTTCCCTGTTTCACCCAGTTCACTTACTTCAGGCTTCACTACGCACTCATGAGCACATCTGGTTTCCTCCCTCCTTCTCTTCTGTGTTCATCTTGAACAAGAGGGACATTCCATCCTGTTCCCATTATCATGCCAAGCATCCATAAATTCATTCCATGGCTTGACTCTCCTTACATTCCTGACACTAGGCACCTGCAATTCTGCATGCTGAAGCTCCACTGCTGCAGGTGGAGCCCTTCAGGAGCAGACCTGCAGGCTCAAGCAGCAAGCAGAGGCTGCCTGGCACTGTCCATGCCATCCTGCTGTAGTGCCCCCACTTGTGCAGCTCAGATCTCTGATTTCCACACTCTTTTCCAACACTACTCTCAAGCTTTTCTGGAAAGTATTCTGGCCTGTATGTCCCTGGTGGAGAAGATGACATGGCCCAGATAATTGCATGGGAAATCTGCATGTCACACACTCCATGGATTTCATGTCTGGCTTCAAGCATCACCCATGGACCAGGCTGATTGATAAGGGCTGCACAGTCAGAGCACAAACCTTGTGTGGTTCCTTGCATCAGGTGTGGGATCACCCTCAGACCAAACACCCTGGCCTGGTTCAGGATGTGATGAGTCCTGTGGCAAACAGGAGATCAAAATGCTTCAATGGAGCAGCACCAATATGCTCAAGCGAACGTGGAAGTTAAGGAGGATGGGAGCAGGAGAAAGGGAAGAATTTGCTGTGTGGCCAGCAGCAAGGATACAAAAACACACAGGAAGCTGCTGAAAATCCAGAATATTGAACTACGGGCTGGCAGGCACCTCATTCCACTTATTATTCCATTTGCAATTTTTTTGGTCATCTGTTTTGTTCCCAGCACTGAGTTCTTTCTATGTGACTTGCCAAGGATACATTCTAAATATATTTCTTCCTGCAGGGTTAAGAAATGGGTTAAGTGAGCTTAGAAGTAGGTTTATTCTCCAACCAGCATCTGTATGCCATTATAAAGTCAGATAACTGTATTACTGGGGTAGCTTGAAAACAGACAAAATCTGCTTTCTGTTTTTGCTAAATCCACAGCTAAATGATTTTTGAAGGGGATGTTTTCATGGGAGATAAAAGACTAAAATCAATGATAGGACTGTCTGAAGACTGAAGTTTCATTTTATCTCCACAAAAAATCAGGAGTCAGCTATTCCAGTCACTCTCTATTAAGTTTTGGTTCAAAAATGTCACTTGTACTCACAGCAGTGCTGAAAAGACTATTTATCTGAATCCAACTGTAGCATAAAGATTCTCTTGGAATCTTTTGTTTATTGAATGAGATAAGCATATGTAAGTAATGCCATTTATTGCAAAAAAGAAGGACATGTAGGTGATATGAAACTGAAACTGTGATATGTGACAAAAATTAATAACAGTAATCATAAATGGTTATGAGAATGGTGTGAGGTCTAAAGATAACACAGGCATGCACTTAGATATCAATCTGTGATTTAGAAAATTTAGGAGAAAAGTGCCTGACAGTTCAAAAAAGGAAAATCATCATCTCTTTCAAACACTTCAAGAATGGCAACCAGAGTTTAATGCTCTAAATCATGAACTTTGCTGTCATAGCACGGTGATGGGTCTGTAGCACGTCTAAATCTGAGTAAGAGCCCTGAGAAGTGAGAGAGCAGTACAAGATTAAAGGGAAAGGGTATACATATTACATAGATTCACCTTCCTGATTTTACAATACTGTGACATTTTTCCAGAAATACAAACTTCTATAAAATGCCCTCAAGGACTTTTTTTTGGCCCAGGGAGGCAGTGAGTGGTTCCTCAGTTCTGTTTCCATGTGGGCATTGTAGCCCAGGAAGAGTTAACAAGGGTTGGGCAGCATCCCTGTCTATGGTACCTGGGTGACTGGAATAGACAGTCCTTGATGTGCTAGTCCTAAAATCCTGATTTTCCAATCACTCTTCCTTTGCAGCTGGCTCTGTCTAGAGACTCCTGAGAGAGGAATTAGGATTAAATTTTTCTTTCTAGACGCTATTCTCTTTAAACACAGATCTAGCTGAAAAGCGCAACTAAGTAGAAATGAACCCTCTCTCATTTTCTCTTTGCAACTAACTTCTTTTATAAAGAGCTTAGTCTCCAGTTCAGCTAAGCCTTTAATTGTGTGCTTAACTTTAAGTATGTGCTTAATGTCAATGGGACATATGGGTAAGTATGAAACTGTGTGTTTCATTGAATAGACTAACTTACCTCAAACACTTTAATGTTTTTGCTGAACTGAGGCCCTGGCAAACAGAACAAGAAAAAGCATTTAATGGGATATTGAAAAGTTTCCTAGTATCAGTTGGTAAAACTAGTATTTAAAGTTTTTTTCTCCTGAGTGGTATAATTACATCAATAACTCATTTCAGTTCAGCCTAGAAGGAAAGATTTCTTTGAACGTTAATTGAAATGTGGGAGCTTAAACTGAGCCACTGAACTCTTTGCTTTTGGGTGTCTTTGATCAGAATGTCAAAGATGCTTGGATAGTTATTGCTATTACATCAGTGGTCATGACCTTGCTATTAAAATATATAAACATATCCTCTCTCATTCACTGCATTTCTAGGATTACTCCATTCCTCTAGGTATTCAGCCAGAAAAGTGATTGAGTGGGTATCACACGTCAGAATGCCATAAACCCAAGGCATGCACTCACCAGGGTTCCAGGGCTGCTGTGAAGGCATCCTGCTGAGATCCTTGCCCCTGATTTATGTACCCTCTCGTTACTGAGCAGTGTTAATCGTGGCTCTACAGCAAAGGAGAGGTATGAAATGATGAACACCCTCTCATTGCTGCTTCTGTTCTTGAGTTCAGGAAATTTATCTTTCACGAGTTTCTGTACTTAAGTACTCTCTTTCACAAGTAGCTCAGTCATTGCATTCAGCATCGTTTGCTCTGAAACCAACACTACCCTGAATCAACTGAGGGGAGCAGTTTTTGAAAAGCTATACCTGGCAGGCAAAAGCACTCTGCCTTTTGGCAGCTCTCTTTCCTTTCCTGTCCCTGAGCTCACCCTGAAGCAGAATGAGGTGCTACCCTGTAAAAAAGAATAAATGCTGTATGCAGGAAGAGTGTTTCTCTTCTCTCTTGCCTTATCCCAATGTGTCCTGCTCTCGTCTGTCCTATAGCTATTGCATCACATTCAGCCTCAACTTGTCCTCTAAATCTTGCCAGAATCTACATTTTGCTCTCCAACTAAAATTAATGGCCACGCCTATTCATCCTTCTGACATGTCTGTTCTCATTACTCCTTCATCCTTTGACCCTTGCTGGTGTCATTTCCATACTAATATCTTTTACCTTGTGTGTCTCCAGCGACGGGAGCCGCTCTCTCGCATGACTTAGTGCAGAGCAGCACTGGAGAGTCAAACATATTCTAATGGCTCACTAATATTTTTCTTCATTTCTTTCCCATGACAGGCCACAGAAATATAGAGCAGTTATTCCAATATTTCAAAAAGGCCTCAGCAAGACTCTTTTATCTAATGGCTACGGTTTTATTTCACAATCTAGGCTACATTTCAGTGAAAGGAGAAAGCCAGTGGCAAGTGAAAAAGGACCATAAACAAGACTTATTATAAGCAATATGCCAATAATTATGCTATTGCTGCATTCAGTTTTTAGTGCCATGCCTTCCCTGTTTGTTTCCTTCAGCATTTTGGGACAGCTTAGACAGTTAGCAGAAACTCATGTCACTGCTCCTCTGTTTTCCCTTTTAAATTCTGATACATATTATTTGTGTTGCAGCTCTCACTAGAGGTTTCTTGGTTCTTTCAAACACTTCTCTTGGAGATTTAAAATTGAATGAAGCACATATTCCTATAGGTCTTTCATTTTGTAAACATTTTCTTCTTCAAACAAAAATCTGCATTCTGGGTCATATTTGGAGATTTGTAATGTCTCTTTAATGGATTGTAAAACCAAAGGGATCATTACGATAATCTATTTTAAATTAACTTCTGTTTAAACAATAGTGCATTTTTCAAAAAGATATTCAGAGGGGGAAAATACATTCTGATACTAGATAAATTGTTCTGGTAATCAATTACCCTGCCTTTTAAAACACTGAGGTTTTTTAAAGTCTGTATTTGTTTAGCTCCAGCTTCCAGCCACAAGATTCTGTTAATCCTTTTAGTGATGTGTTCAGACATATTCAGAATTGTGAAACAGGTATTTTATGTAGATATTGAAGACTGGTATCAATTCACCTATTAACCCACTCTTAGATAAATTAGATAGATTAATTTTCTTAAATTACAGGTTATTGGAATTTCTTTTCCACAGACTTAGAGAATCATTCCTTTGTTCCTCTCTGAACCTTTTATCTTTGTTTGTTTTTTTTTTTTTCCTTCATGTTTTTTCTTCATGTGAGACAACAAGATCTGGACAGAGAATGCTAGCAATTATCTCAGTCATGCCATGAACTCATCTCCCTCCTGCTTGACATTCACTGCTTACCCATTCAGAGCTAATGTTTTTCTCTCAGCCATTAGATTGCACAGGGAGCTCACATTCAGACACCACCTATCACAAACTCTAAATCTTCATCACTATCACTGTATTTCAAGGGTACTTTTCTGCTATTCTGTGTACATGTGACTGGAATTTTTTGTTCCCAGGCATATGACTTTGTATTTGTCTGTATTAAAATGCATATTGTTCAAATGAGCTCACCTCATGAAATGATGCAAATCCAGAACACGGAAATGATCTCTTCTGTCATTATTTACCACTCCACTAATTTTTATGTCACCTGCAGTATTTACTAGCAGAGATTTTGCATTTTCTTCCAGATTAGTGCTAAAGAATAACTAGCATTAGGCCAAGAACAGATTACTGCAATAGGATGCAGATTTTCAGCCACAATACTTTTGAAATCCATCTACTAAATACATCTTTCAGCCAAAGCATAAAATGGTTTAGAATGAGCTCAATATACTCCATAAAATGGTAGGGAAAGGTTAATCTGTTTTAAACAATAAAAATCCAGCTGACCAGGCAATAGATTGCAAGCTATTGTTGCCATCTAATAACATTTTAGACTATCCAGTCATAAAGTTTGAATATCGTCGTGGGAATAAAGACAAAACCACATTGTGCAGCTAGAAGAAATCCAGTCCCTCAGAAATAATGCAAGACAGCTTTCTCCTTCAAATGCATTAATCTGAGCAGCTCTGTGATGAATGTGACATGGTAACATTCAGCTAAAACACTTTAAAAATCCTATTTATTTGGTACAGAGAGGCATCTGCCTATTTTAAGCCCAAAATACAAGCAAAACTTGGAGAGGGTTTTCACTCTGGCTGCACAGAGGCAGCACCACGGATGCATCTCTGATCCCAGGAATGGCCTAATATATATGGTAGCATCACAATAACCTAATTCTGTCCTTTCTTTTTCTTAGTCAGCACAGCACACAGTAATCTCACATGAGCCTGCATCTTGCAAGTTGTGCAGGGGTTTGGCAGAACTGTCACTTCCCTTACAATACAATGCATTTGGGGCTCGTGTTCATTATTAAAGAAACAGCATTTGTCCAGGATTAGTCAGTCCAAATGCAACACTTGAGGTTTAATTTTTAGTGATATATCTGGGTCATATATCTTCATGTGATATACAACAGAACTGTATATTTATCTAATCTTGTAGTAGGAGGGATAAAATTATTGTAATATCAGAATAACTCATAGAAACTGTGTTTCCTCTGGCTCAGACACAACTATTTAGGAAGAAAAGTCAGTAGAAAAAAATAATTGCCAGAGGTTTTGTATGGATTTCAGAACTGCTTGCCAAGAAACTCCTCCATTTCCACTCCTCCAGCCTTTCAGGCCGAGTCTTATCTTATTATCCAAGAAAGTCAAATACCCTGGATTCCAATTGCCTTCTATTTTCGTCACTTCAAATGGACAAATAAATATTATTTCCCTTTTTGGCTTTGCAGCAATTTATTCAAATAGCTGTGATCTGCCTTGCTTGTTACTGTGATCCACATGCTACAACCCAGACAAATCAATCTGCTCCCCTGGTAGTGCTACAAGGGAGGTCACAACTTGCTCTTTGTCTCAGTCCGCTGCATTGATGTAGGACCTGTCATAATGTATTTTAAACAGGGATTGAAGACCTAAGCCTTCGTACCTTAACACCATAGTTCTGTTCAAAAACTCCTGAAGTTTTAACAGGTTAGATGTATGCAATATTTCTTCCCTCTTCTATTTTTACTTGGTGTTACAGGATTCAGCCAGCAATCTATATGCTAAAAGGGGAAATACAGCATTTGTAACAGCTCTTTCCTTCCCATATAATGTACATTTAAAGAAAATTATTATCATAAATGAAAACATTTGAAATATGACTTGAGAGTCTCCTGCTCTTAAATATCACAGACTTTCTTATTGCCAATAACACGACGTAGGTATTTAAGTATTCTCCAACTTTACAAGCTTTTACTACATTAAATATTTTTGCTTAAGGCATAATATATGTTTTAACAACTCCGGTGTGTGCAAAAAAACATTTTATAGCCCAGAGCTTCACGGAAGTAATAAAGGTTTAAAGGTAATAAGTCTCATCCATTTCATGAAGGGGGAGAACTACCTTGACACGCTCACATTCTGCTGGTACTAGGGTTTCCAGGTGCAAACAGCATTAGACAGATGGGGTGGAACTGTTAAGAAAACTGACTGAATTTAGTCACATGAATTGGATTTTCTAAAAGGGGAAACATAAAATCACTCTTTCATTATCCTTGCATCTGACAAAATGCATTATCATATGCTTTTGCTTGAACAGTGTAAAGACCGTTCACAACAGATACAATTGCAAATCAGGAAAGATCACACTTATGTGGAGCCCTGACAACGTGATCTCATCAAGCTAGAACTTGAAATTGCAAGTGTCACTTCAGATAAGATCAGAGAACATTTCCTGTCCCAATGATGTGACATTATCAGGTTTGAGACTGTAGCAAAGGCACATGCACAATTTTGTGAACTAACAAGGCAGATTGAGAACACACTGGTTGGCAGGATATTTTAGATCCTGAGATTGCCTTGAGCTGGGCATAATTACAGCTCATTTTTTGCACATGGGAGAGCCATCTCCAAGAGGAAAAGAGCAGGGTATTCACTGAGGAAAGAAAAATGTTGATCTTTCAATTAGCATAAGTTCAAACATCTGAACTGTGTTTCACAGTGTACAGAGAGCTTTTGGTGAAAAAAGCCATCTTCTGTAAGGCAACTCTTCAGTGGCTGTGCTTCCATTTGTATGGGAATCATTTAACATACAGAATTCTACTTTAAACTGTTATATATTTAAGCTTGCTTGCAAGAAAAACCACAAACAAACAAAAAAACAAACAAACAAACAAATCCCTGCTGTTATAAAGCTACTTAAAGTTCACCCTTAAGATAGGGCATTAGGAATTTATTAGAAGGATTTTCTGTTCATTTCAACCTCTCAACTACAAAATAAACACACTGTTCACAGCCACAGAGGAAGGAGGGCAAGGAAGCCAGTTAGATTTCTTGTCTCTCTGCCTATTTTTGGCCCTGTTTAGAGCTAAGTAGAGATGTACTAAGAAGGTAGGTACCAGTCCAAAACAGGTTTCATGCATTAAAAGAAGTAATAGGGAAGATGCTGGAGGTCACATCGGAATCAGTAATCTGAAAATGTTTCCTAGCACTAAAAACCTCAAAGACATTAAATGCCTCTCCAGATCTGAAAATTTCTTAGCGCCTACAATTTACTTCTGATTGAATTGTTGCTAAAATACTGCTTGTTCAGGAAGATTCACTTTTTGGATTTCAGTGTCCTTCATGGCTTTAACCCCAGCACATGGCTAAAGATCCCTGGAAGTCCAGGCTTGGGAGCACCTCCACTCTGTTGAAGCCATATGGGTAGAACACATTGGAATTTCCATGACGGAATATACAAAGTCTATCATGGTAAAGCAGCTGGAGGAGACAGAACTGTAAAGTGCTTTTTCCTCAAAGCTATAAATAAATGTACTTAGGAATAAAACATTATTTTATGGAGCTTATACATGGTCTCCTCAGAAACCATGTGATTTCCTGTAGCATAGGCTGCAGCATTTGAAACACTAATTCCATGGGCAGAAGTTTACAGTAGGTTATTTTACCCAATGTATGCATGTAGTACGATACCAAAATAATTTTAAAATTAACATTTAAATGGAGAGCATCCAATCTCCCACAAACCCAGTATTTTTTCCAGTGACTCCCAGCATATTAAAACCACAGTGATTGACAACTTCCTATATAACGTTTGACAAAACAGAAAACTGTACTTCAGTGCATAACTCAAAAACCATGATGAATGTGCTTTAACATCATGGTTCTTATTGCAGCTCCTCATTTTTGCACAAATGCTCATGTCAGATGAAGAAAAAACCACCATGCATTCTTCATATTCACAAACTTTCCTGCATTGATTAACGCAACATTTTATGAGACCTGAAAGAACAAAGTTAAATGAACAAGAAGTGAAAACTTATGATGGATGTGTCCCTCATAGCATTTAGATCTTTTCCACTTGATTAAAAATTCCTAGTTCCTCTTCACTGAATTGTTTAGTTTTTTAGCAGTCTCTGTCCTGATTAAAACAAATTAGCATCAAAGATCCCCAGCTGAATGAGGAATCATTAATTGAGAAACATGCAATGCTCCTTAATTACCTTAGAACAGTCAGAGAACAAATAATCTTGGGTTTCAAAGGGGTTTGCATGCACTGTGCACCGTGGGCTTATTCTCTGTGTCTGCTGGAATAAAAGTAGACTTGCCTATACCACTGAGGGATATCAGTACAAGCCTCAGTAAACACATTGTAGATTGTTTATCTAAAGTGGAGAAAAAACACAGTGAGGCAGTGGCTGACTGGAAGAGATAGATGTTTCCATTTATTATGTTGACCACAGCTTTTGATTTGCTTTGCATATTCCAGCATTGACTGGGAAAGAATGAAAGCTGTTCCTTATTGATACAAATTAGAAAAGTGGGAGCTGGAGCAGGAGGGCTTTACTCAGCAGCACCTAACAAAATGTCAGACATGGAGGTGCAGAGGGTAACCATGTACTTTGAAACAGTAGGGAAAAAAGGCCAAAAAAATTCATGGAATTTTCATGACTCAAAAGGAATCTAAGGATTATTTGCTGTGCCTTGGTCACTCGTTCTTGTGATACAGTTCTGATTGTTGCTTTTTCAAACTATGACTCAGGCCAGTTAGTGCCAGCCTTCACAGGAGAAGGAGTAACTGACTTTTTTAAGGGCACAATATACTCACTAATATGAATATCCTAACATTTGTTTTGCTTCACTGGGTCATAGAAGAAATCCTGCAGGAAAATGTCACTCAATGGCACTGCGTGTTCTCCTGGAGTGGGGCTGTTATTTACATTGCTTTGTCACTAAAGGTAACCGAACAAGTGTTACTAACCTCAAAAGTGGACAGGAAAATTAAATGAAATGTGCAGAGCTACCTGAGCTGGCTGGGAACAAGCTGGCTTGTCCCAGTGCCAGGCTCCTGTGCTCTCTCATGGAGCTAATTAGCTCTGCAGAGCAGCAAGCTATTAGCAGGGGTGCAGGACAGTGCTGATGCAGCTACACCCTTCTGGTACCCAGACTGACTCACCTGGAGAGATTTGCACCATACTACTGATACTATCTAGGGGTATCCTCACAGCCAAAGGGAAAACCAAAAACCAAAGGGAAACAAAACCCTGATGCAATGGAATATATTTGCAGCTGTCATAACAAGATGATCCCAGTAAATACAAACACCAGAGTAATAAATTTAAAAAAAAAACAGTCCCTACGCCACAGGAAAGGTTTGGGCTTGCTCCCAGTTTCTATAAATCTGTGCTATTACTCTGGATTTCACAATGGCTTTTTGCTGATGTGGTACCTCAGAAGGGCAATTTTAAGATAAAGAACTTGAACTCAATACACATCCTGCTGTTGGTAGTCTAGAACCCGAGGGGCAGAGATGCCACATCCAGCCACTTATACTAAAACCACCTTGCTTGACCTCTTTTCATGGAGAAAATGAAATTTCTGTTCAGCTGGAAGCCTGAAGGTCTCAGAGATTTCACTGGGGCTCATTCTTCTCCCTGATAAGGATAGTATCTACCCATAAAGCGCAACCTCCTTTTAGATATTTAATGTAAAACTAGAAAGGAAAGTTGGAAAACTCCTGAAACCTTCAGAAGACACCACACTCTTTTTGCAGAAAGACATTTTACATATTTGCAAGCAAGACCACTGACCTTAAGTCAAACTAATACTTTCATAGGTGAGATCCATATATATATTTATGTGTGTTTTTGTGTGAGCACAAATGTACCATTTAGAGTAAATATGAGTTAGATTAGCAATTTATTTTGTCTCTTCTCCTGTGAAAAAGACCTTCACCTTCATATCACACTCCTAAGAGCCACGGGAGAAATCAGAAAGCTGAATATTCTGTTGTTCCCTGGTTTAACTTTTACTTATTTAAAATTTAGTGACACTGGTTTTGTTGTTGAAGTTGTAATCTTAATGGGTACATCTACTGATGCCCTTCCAGTTGGCCTTCATTTTTAAAGACTATAAACTGAACAAGTTGATATTCCCAGACAGCAAAACTATTGCTTGCACATTGCACTGTCACAGGAACACAAATAAAGAAACCCTTGCAGTTCTGTGCTGTTTGCCATCAAAGAAAGGTTTTGCAAAGCAGGTGAAAGCCACCCAGGCCTCAAAGCACTCCTTGTGGGTTGGTAATTCTTATAAAAAAAGCAATTTGTTGTAACAGAAGGTTGGACAAGACCAGGTAAATGGCAAGTTCTGAGTGCTTCAATTTTGAGGTGCCATTAAGCTGCACAATTTGAAAGGCCTCTTTTGAAAAATGGATTAGTTAATTAAATAAACTAAATGATAACATAGTCTAACATTAGCAATTTCAGTGTCTTAGTCATGAAGAGAACATAAAGTTGCATGTTTTCCTTTTTATGGGATTGGGAGGGGCACAGTGAGAGGCAAAACCTATGAAATGGCAATCTGGTTAAGTAATAAAAGAACACCTTTTCAGTAATATGAATCATTGTCCTAAAATATTTCGATTTCTCAAACATTTCCCTCTAATCCTCCAAATATTGCAGAAAACAGCCCCCAGATCTATTGCACCACAGAAATCAGGCAATGACTTAGCACACCAGCTCTAGCTAGAGCTGCTTGGACCGTGGCATAAAACAATACCTTGGCCAATACACACATTTGACTATTAAAGCTCTGCTGACTGTAAAAACATGGGCAGGCTAAAGGAGTAGGGTCACATTAAAGCAAATTTCTTGGAATTCAAGGCCTTTTCTTCATAAAGAAGAACAAATTCTTAGAAAACACTTGACTAAATCTTGGGAAGGCAGATAATAGAGAGGTCTAAGGAAAGGGTGGACCCTGAGGTCATGGAAAAATCTAAGTACATATGGTACAAGAAAAGCCCCAAAAATGGGAGCAGCTGGCTGGATATTAAAACTGTAAATGTCTCTGCAGGAGACAGCCTTGTCCCAGCAGAGACAAACATATATGCTACAAGCAAAACTTGCACATTCTGAGAAATTAGAGAAACTGAGTAGCAACTAAGGACAGGTTTGAAGCTGTGGAAGATTTCTATTTGAGTGCGCAGATGAAGGGTAAGATGATTGGAGATGCTTTAGGAGAACTGCTGAAGAAACCAACAGTACACTCCCAAGAGGCAAGATCAATGATTTTGGAAAGGAATCAGGACCAGAATGGGGAAAGGACTGCATGTCTTCAGAACCTGGATCAGGTTCATGATGAGATTGAACCAAAAGAAAATGCCAAGAGACAAAGCCACTTCAGAACATTTGGAGGGCATGGTGGAGAGGGTGGGGCAGAGAAGGAACATGAATGCCTGAGAAGAGAGCAGAATCTTCACCTGGAGCAAAGAGCATCATTATTCTGCCAATCTGATGAACAATGCAAATCCTTTCTTTTCAAAGCAGAAAGTTACAAAGGGATGGGCCTGAGCTGTTTGTGGAGCTCAGCTCTGAAGGGATCCAAGAGGCAATTACAAGCGTTTGGGAAGAACTTGGCACCGTGTGTTGATAGGGTTGCCATTAAATTATTAAAAGCAGACGGAGGTAAACAAAGCCAAAGGCTGTACAGAATAATTCTGTTGATTTCAGATAGCTGAAAAAATTTCAGAGCAGTGGAAAGTGGTTTTCAGAAATGCAATGTAAAAGCCAGTGGAGAGAGTGCCTGTGCTTTTCTGAAAGCCTAAAAAGCTTTCTCAGAAGGGTTTACATTTTGGGGGGCTGGTTTTATTGGGTATTTTATTTGCTTGTGTTTTAATAAAGCAGGAACATTTCAGTAACACCAATTTGGATTCTGGAAAAAGAACTTTTCCAAATATTAAATAATCATGATGTATTTGAAGACATGTAACACAACAGTCAGAATGAATCCACACACTTCAAGATGTTAGGAAATCTTACAATGCTATATTGTGGCCTTTGAACCACATTGGAGGCATTTATAACTCCATAAGACATTTTTTAACAGGCATAATCACAATTTGCAATGAAGAAGATGGAGCACGAAGAAGGTGTAAAATCTCTGGCCCATTTAATAGAAATGAAGGATTAAGGCAAGGAAATGCATTATCCCTGATAGTCTTCAATTTGATTAAAATGTTACATTCACTGACATTTTCAGCCTACAGTGGACAAAGTAGTGGAGCACCTTTGGGATCCTATGGTCTGGGCAGCTGGGAATGAAGCAGAGGGTTCTGAATGAAAAATGGCTACTTGAAGAAGAAAAACAAAGAAGAAATAATATAAAATCAGACATCTAATAAGCCCAAATAATAAAAAATACCAGTAAATTGAATAGACTAGTAAAACATTTACCCAGAAAAGGAAAATGACATGATTAGCAGAATCAAGAACAAATTCTGACCATTGTTATAGGAAAAGTCACAGAGTTTGAATATCTGCCAGCAAATAATTTGGTTTGGTTGCTGCTTTTTAAAATTGTGTCTCAAACTGAGGTGTAAAACACTAACACCTAGAATTATAGAATGAACCTGATACTAAAAAATTAGTAACTAAAATACACTCAGCACTCTTAGAGTGACTGTTATTTTTAGATCAGTTAAGAGCTCTGAGTACTCTCTATACATTAATTAATTAATCTTAAATATTCCCATGTTATTAGGTTAATTTTAATTTTATTTTAATTTTATAATTTAGTTTAATTTAAATTTAATAAATTTAAATTTAAATTTAATTAAAGCTAATTTTATCATGCCTAAGTATTCAGTTAGGAAACCGTTTCTGACCGTACTTCCACCATCTATTTAGAAGAAGAAACAAATTTACCTGTATTCAGATATATAAAAGATTTTTATACCTGACCATTTGGCTCTTAGTGCTTTGGGAAGGGATGGGGAAGAGGAGACTTGCAGGAGTATTGACAAATTTCATGTCTGAGAGGAAGTTCTAGGAAACAGAAAATTTGTGTAGAGTTCTTTCATGAAAACATCCATGCTGGTTATCCTAAACATTGTGTTCCAAAACTATGTTTACTTTTTCTCAATTATATTTTATAACTGAATGTCTTAAGACATTAAGACCATCAGGACTTCACATGAAAAAATAAATTTTGCTTCATGTTAATCCCTACGAATCATAAAGTAAAAATGACTTTTTATATATACTGACCTTAGAATAATTATTAAAAAAGACAGAAATCCTCAGCAGAATGTTTCTGATATCTTTTAGGAGTATTTGAAGAGCTCCAGCTTACTTTTTTCTTGTTTCTTGTCCAATGAAAGGTCTTTTAGAAAAAGGCATTTACTAAAATTGGAAAATAGCATAGCTAAGCATTATTTTGATAATATCATAGAAAGAGAATAACTTATTGTTAAATGAATAGCAATTCTGTCAAAATTAATATTCTTTATGTATTATTGACTCTGATCTTAGCACATAAGAACTGCTACAGGCAAATAAACTAGAAAAAGAAAGATACAAAAGGAGAGAAGTTGCCTCACCTGCACTCAGTCTTGGACATGCTGAAAATACTGATACCCAATTGATAATAATTGTAACAACTGATAGTTGATAACATTTTCTATACAGTTTCAAGCACACTTCTATAACCTCATTCAGAAGGACAAACACACTTAGGATTTTATTTCTGTAGAAAGAGCTGTTATTATGTACATAAACAATCAGTGAGTTAGCCTTCATATAATTCAATGTAATATGTGAGAATATGTGAGGAAACAGAGAATGTTCTGATTTAGATCAGCTGTGAAACCAACTACATAATCCATTATATTTATATATTTATAATATATACATATAGGCACACACACACATATACACACACACACACACACACACACAGAGTTATGCTTCAAAAATAATTGCTTGGTTTGCCCACTGGTTCTACTCTTGCTTCCTCATTTTAGAAAAAGGCAGTTTTTAACATATCAGCCAGGGCACAGAAATGTTTCAAGACACAAACAAGTTTCAGCATACATGACCAAGCCTGGTGTGACATTATTCCCTTTTCAGCCTCACAATAAATTTCAGGGAGCCACCAGAATTCCAGCTATATGTACAAGATGATGATTTTTCATATCAGAAATACCTGCAGCCATGGAAATGGCCACATGTGGCCATACAGGCAGCCATATAGAAATATAAACAATCCTTATGAAAATAAAAGTGCCTTAAATAAGGAAAAGCTGAAACAATGTATGGCCCTGAGTTGTACAAGCCCAGATTGTGCAAGGACTTTTCTTGCCATTTTTGTGCTCTGTTGTTAGTATTTAAAGAGGAATTAAAACTGAAGAGAGCACAGGAACTTCTGGCCACCTGCAGACATCTCTGGGCTTGTAATTATTTGTTATAAGCACCTAAAACAGCCTTGGATATTCCATACTTTATTCTAGATCTGAAATATGTATCAGCAAACGACACCTTTTCAGGTAATGCTGCACCTTAGAAAGTGGAAAAAATGCAGTTAATTTATTTCATTTTCCCCAGTAATGCTGAACATTCCGAACAGGACAACTTTGTTTATAAAAAAGAGGGATTGTAAATCACCTTTAACAGAGAATTTTTCTTTATTGTCAAGAAACCTTTCAGATGCCTTTTAAAAAATTGGTAATGAAATTAGATACATAATGATTTTATAATTTATATGAATCCAGGAAAATTATAATGCATGAAGATTGAACATCTGTTAAAGTGATCCCAAACTAAAATTCTTACCATCAGGATTCCGGCCTCTACATTAAATTATTTTGAAAATAATTATTGCTGCAGATCTGACACATAACAAATTCCATACCCCAATCTGAAATTGTCAAAATGCTTTTGATTTGGGAAGATGAGAGAAAACTCTATGTATAAAAAGAGCAGTCAGCTATTAAAATTCTCAAATCAGATGAATTTGAATGTTTCTTAATGGTATATTCATGCCTTAATATGTCAAAAATTTGAACTTTTTATTGAATAATTTTAATAGTGGCAACATACTGATAACTTTTTTTTTTGTACAGGTGAAAAAACATTTCATTACATTTCATAGGAATGTAATGAATGGAAGCAAATATTCTGAAGTGTGCAAATTCAATTGAAGTAGTTTCAGGATTTTATATAGATACAGAAATACAGAGAGGAACTGAAGTACTAAACCCACGTTACCATGGACAGGCTATCTCATATTTGGAACAGTAATTTCTGGCTGCTGGATTTCCCTCAGCAGAATCCACAGACTGAGGAGGGGGAGGTTGAATCCTGACAATCAGAACTTCACTGGGCCTTACTTACCAGAACAGCACTTATTTATTTTTCATCCAATATAAATCACATTAAGAGTAAAACAGGCCATTCAACATTTTCTGACTATAAGAAAAGGTTCCAAAGTTAAACTGGACAACAGGGTTTAAAAAAAATATGGCCTTTTCTTGACACAATCATAATGGGACTGTTCATAAAACATCTCATCTGATGTACAGTGGTCATTACCAAAAAGTTTGCACTTGTCAACAACTAACAAAATGTAGTTATCAGACATTTATGCTATTTATACCTTCCAAAATGAAAGCTTTGGTATGTGTTTGCAAACTTCTTGTTTTTAAGTGTGGCCATTATATAAGTATTTTTTATTTACTTCATTATTATATGAATTTACTAATTTGCATGCAATTAGGGATCCTGGGAGTAGAAAGACACTTCAGAAAAAATTTCTCAGAGTGAAGGGAAATGCTGAATGATCCCATGACAAACATGCTTTTCTTGTAGAGTAAAATAACATTTTTACCTGAAAACACAGTAAAATGGCTGATGGCTATTTGCCTATCTTCAGTGTGCAGTAAAATATTTTATCCCTTTAAAACTCACACCTGATTTTCAAGTATTTATCAAACTCTGCTTGAGATACAGAGGAATGTAACCCTGTATGAGTCAGCACAGCCACAACTCTCCTACAGGACTGGATGGTCTTTCTGTGGATGGGGTTTCCAGTACATTCACAAAACACACTGTATAATTCTTATGTGAAATGCTTAGATTGAGGATAACACAGAGTTTGGAATATATTCCAGACAAGTGGCTCTTTCTTTTTCCTAAGTGTGTGCATCATGTAAACCAGTCCCATCAGTTTATATTCACTTGAACAGATTAACTTTAAAACTGGCAGAAAGGGCTGTTTTCAAAGGACAATTTTTTCACCAGGCTAAGTAGCACTGGTTCAAAGTTCCCAACAGAACCTTTAAAAATGAATTTTTAAAGTTTTAGGTTATATGAGGTCAGAATAGGCAATAAAAGTCACAAGATGGTATTATTTTAAGATAATAATCTTATTTTAAGATATGAAAATACTGAAACAATCATGCCAGTATAAGAAATAATTATAGCATAATTCATAAGTGCATAATTTATCAAAACAATAGAGCAGTCATGGCTAGATGCAACCTAATACTCCTGTATAAGATATAACTACATACTGTACAATTGTTCCTTTTTAATAATTATTTTTTACATTTAGTCCTCATCCAAATTAAGCTGAGTACTTCTATGTATGAATGGCTTTAGGAAATAAACACAACTCACAACAGGGCTTTATTACTGCTACTGCACCACCATGGCATGCAAGTAACTATGAAGTCAACTATAAACAGTAAAATGTCATCATCTTTCTGAAATAAAAAGAACATAAAAAATACAGATAAAGTAGTAAACATCAATTATCTTTTTTATATCTTTCATATTTACCAAAAGTCTATCATTACATGAGACATTTAAACCTCTGTATCACTCTCCTGTACAAGGATGGTGGCAGATTTGGAGTTGAGAAACTATACTTTCACAAGCTTGTACAAAACTACTGGTTTCATATTACACTCTGTCAGTGTGCAAT
Source organism: Ammospiza caudacuta (assembly GCF_027887145.1). Classification (NCBI taxonomy): domain Eukaryota; kingdom Metazoa; phylum Chordata; class Aves; order Passeriformes; family Passerellidae; genus Ammospiza; species Ammospiza caudacuta. Next base: position 31,864,266 of record NC_080601.1, on the reverse strand, counting down.
GCATAAATGAGAATATGACACATCTGCTACCTGCCCCTTAGCATTCTCTTACTCTTTTCTATGTGCATGAATTCTGAGTAAATAAAAAGAGCGAGGGCCATTAAAGCTGGTTGCCAGGTTATCTGTTGTGGTTACTGAGTCCCCAAAGGACCAAAGTCCTTCACAAAGGAAATTCTTTTATCTGCTTTTTGTTGCTGACTACTGATTGTGTGAGGTTCCACACTGGTTGTGGGATTTGACAGCTAATGTTGGAAGCAAGATGGATTTTTAAACATTTATTTATTTATATAGGGCAATTCCTTAACAGGTGCTAAAGTGACAATGAGATGAAATTCTGCAGTTGTGAGGGAAAAAATATCCATACTTTATTATAAAAACAAGAGCCAAAGTGCTGACTGGGATTAATGTCTTCTGCTTACAGGTCAGGACAATATACAGATACTAGAAAATTTCAATATTGAAATGGGAGCAGGTTGAATAACAGCATGTTTAACTCTCCTTAGATTTGCAGTCTTGGAGACTCTCTTGGGAAAAAATATTGTAAAGCAGCTTTTCCATGCTCAATTAATTTTGCTGATCATTTAGCTGGCATGGAGAACCCTCTTTGCAAAATATCCCTAATTCAGGACAAACTCTGAGGTACAGAAAAGAAAGCCCACCCATCACTCTTCTGCAGCCCAAATTATGTTCATGAGGTTCTTTCCAATGTAAAGAAAAATAATCATTAAATGCTCAAGTCATAGTATTTAACAGAATTATCTTTCAAATATTACAGGTGGTGTTCTTGGAATACACCTTTGCTAAAAGCTGCCTACCTCTTCTGAGCAATGATAAAAAACCACTTAAATCCAAATGATTCTCTTTAGTTTCTGCTTGCTGGAAAGAAATCTTAATGCCAATTACAAGGAAAGAACTGTACAATTCCCATTGTTACATTAAGCGATACAAAAATTTCCTTTAGATTCTTGGAATTTGCTCAGTTTTCAATTATACAATTTGTTTCTTCATTACAAAAAAAGAAAAAAGTGAAGTTTCTCCTAGATATGTCCAAGGATTTTCCCTGCTCTGATATGTTCAGGATTAAGTATACTCGGTATTTTATTTTGTTTTTTGTTGATACCAGGATCCACTCTTTATTAAAGCTCATCAGGCATGCTCATACCTACCAGAAGTTAGTTCTGCTTTGGGGCATAGCAGGCTGTGTGACTATAACAGAGCACAGTACCTCATGTGTTCATCCATAGATTTGCCTCCATAAAAACTGAGGCTGTAGTATAGCTTTCAATGGAAGCCATTTAAAAAGAAAACATTACAGAATATACAATTGTAGTTTTTGACTCTCAGACACAAGTTCCTTGACGTGTTGAAAGGTGATGTTTTCGATTTCTGACTCCTGAACTCTTATCTTTACAGTCCGCAGGCTTCTGTTGTGAAATGTCTATCAGAGCACTTGCAATTGCAAGACCTGTAAGATAAATAAAAGAAAAACAAAATTTAATGCTCAGGTTTCCTGAGAAGAATTCCAGAGCAGCGTGATGGTTTCTTTCAAGGCAAGTTTATGTACTTTTCCAGAAGTGATCAGTTTCATTTCAAAGTCAGATAACAAGTTCTCACTTTCTTAAATGCCTCTTGGTAACAGTGAAGAGACAGTAGAAGGAAAAATATGCAGTTAAGACACCAGACCGGAAATAAGGAGAACTGAGCTCCATTTGTGTCTCTTATTGATTTGCTGTGTGATCTTAGCATGACCTCTCTTTATGACCATTTTTCATTTATGTGGACCAGAAGCTTTCTGACATGAATTTTCTCATATTAAATGTATGTGCATTGCATTTAGAAATTGATAAAATCATCAAATCAGAAAATGAGAAACAGAAACTTCAGTTAGGACAACATTGTATCCCTGAATATTTGCCTTTGCAACACACACACACATATATATATATATATATATATATATATATATGCCTCTTTAATTGGGGAATATCCAGAGGTTAATATTTACCACAAAAAGATATGAAAATACCTTTCTAGAAAGCAGAGATCTGTAAAGAAGTAATGGACCATGATGGCCTGGGTACGTTCTAAGTGTTTTCAACTCACCAAAACTCTTCTGGTTTGGATTCTGATTAATTTGTTGATATTTCACGACCTGTTGTAATCTTAACAGGGTACTGCTAAGGGCATAGGCCAGCATGCTTAGGAATTGTAGAAACACAGAATATTCTGAGTTGGAAAGGACCCACAAGGATCATCAAGTCTTGCTTCTGGCCCAGAACAGGACAGTACCAAGAATCCCACCATGTGCATTGTCCACATCCTTCTTGAACTGTCAGTGCTGTGACTACTGCCCTTGGGGAGCCTCTTCCAGTGCCAACCATCCTCTAAATGAAGTATTTTTCTCTAATTTGCAACCCAAAGCTCTCCTGACACAACTTCAGGCTGTTCCCTCAGGTCTTCCCCTCATGAGGAAGCTGGAGCTGCAGTGAGGTCTCTCCACAGTCTCCTCTCCTCCAGGCTGAACAGACCGAGCGCCCTCAGCCACTCCTCATTCAGCTTCCCTTCCAGACCTAAGAAGCTAATACGTTAAAATTTACTCTTCCATTTCCTTGCTACTGCATCCTTTCTAGAAATTAATGACTTCTAAAATGCTGTGATTAACAAAACACTTAATACAGGGTAGTTCTAGGCTTTTAAATTCACACAGGTGATACTGCAATCAAATGGATTAGGAGTATTCACATCATATATACTTTCTACTACAAACAAACCATAAAAACCCCATCTACATATACCCAAAATGTAGATAAGGATGCTGCTGGTTCTCCACGCGGCCCAAAACTTTTCATTTTCCAGCTAATAACACCATCGCTGTCCAAGGAAACCTCTGAAAACACTTTTCACCATGTTTAACAGGCACTCTCTATTCCTTATCTCAAGCCAATATCAAACTCAATTTATCTATTACACAGATTCCAATTTTTCAATACTTTTCATGCAATCCCTCATTACAGCTCTTATCTACTAAGAAACTGTGCAAAAATTAGTTTTTCACTAACAAGTGTTGCTACAGTCTCCTTTCATAGTATTAGATATATGGTCAGATTTAGTTCAGGTTTCCAGGATCCTGCAAAATCTATGCTATTGCACACTGGTAACATTACCTTTCTTAAGTTTCAAAAAAGTTGCAAGAATTAATTAATGTGCATCCAGATTTTAAAAATGCACGATACTGTAAAACACTAAGTACAATTATCATTGATACATTTCAGGATATGTAAGAGCCAAGATTAATCAAGGTGTTTTTTCTCACATACACAAATACTTCATGGCATGAGCCAGTGATGCTTAAAATTGGACTCTGACAAATTAAATTGTTGAAATCTTTGAGGCACCTTCAAAGTTTAAGCAGTAAACTTAGGTATTAGCAAATTCAGGGATAAAACCTAAATAACATTTTGATGATTGCTTAGATGTCACCCCATCTTCAACAGCTAGGCTTAGAGACTATGCTAAACAGAAAGAATATTATTAATAAACAGATTTTTTAATTTAAGAAGCACTTTTAAAATATATTTGGATGTATTAAGCTAACCTCACCTAATATAACAACTAACAAAAAGGAATCCTTAGGTCTAACACTGTATATTGGGATGTACTGGCATGTTGATAGAATTCCATTAAAATCAGGTCGCTACAGAAGATCATTTTTCAAAATGTCACACAAATCATCTGATGAAATTCATTTATTATGTTCTCTACGCCCAGCATAGTTCCTTGTTATCAAAGCAATACAATTAACTGGGGGAACAATTCATTATTTCAGACTGGCAGTCTAAAGGAATTTCATTTACCAAGTCAAGCTTGTGCACAGACACTTCGAGCAAGGAGAATTTACATGAAAATAAAACAGAAGAAAATGCTGTGGCTTAAATATTCATTAAAAAAAATGAACAAAACCAAAACATTCCCTTGATGTTACAGGTTTTTAATCTAAATAATAAATGTGAATACATTTACAGTCACTGAAGTTGGAACTGTAAATTGTACAGTGCTCTGGATGTGTTACCTGAACTCCTAAGTTATTATATTTACCCACCTTCTCTGAATGCTGCTATTTAAATATCCTACCTACCATCCAAACTGGTATTTTCCAAATCAGTACATGGTCTCTGGTTGCTTCTGACTCTTGAGCAGCATGGCAGAAAGGAACAGTGGAATCAGTAAGGATCCTACATGGAGACTCAACAGGTCACCTCTAATTTCTCTAAATTCAATCTTAGTTGCAGAACCAGCCCTATTTTTAAATCTAGTTTGTTTTTCTACAAAATGTTATAGAAAAAACCTGACCTAGTTCTATGCAGCTCAAACAACCTCTAGCTGGTTTTAAGGATACGCATGTACAAGTCATTAAGAAGTAAACCCAGTCAAATTGTAAGTGGAAAGTATATTTTTGTAAGAGATAATTGCATCCACAATGAAGAAAACACTAGAGGAAGCAATATGAACTTGGTTATCTTTAGCAGAACTATTGTCTTTCCTAATGGAAGTTAAATGGTAACAGTTTATTCTCAGGAAGTCTCTAATCATAAAATTACTGGGGTGTGAATTTTTTCCCTTTATTTTTTTTTTTTTTTACAATAGTGCAAAGCTATTAATATGTAGAGGGATAAAATACAGCAAATCAAATGAGATTACCTTGAAAAGCGCATTCACGGTTTATATACAAACAGCCCTTTAATCCTGCATTCAAACAGGAGCATCTGAAAAAGTCATTCATTCTGAGATGCTCCCCTCCCAGTCTCTGTAAAAACAGGCAGTACTATATATTTTAATTTTGCAGCAAAACAGCTTCATTAGGCGTGAAAGGTTAATTGCAGGTTTAAGTGCAGTTCGGGGAACAGTGCACGGGTCTGTGGTGAATAGCACAGGCTGCTACAGGAAGGCTGAGTGCTATAAACTGTTTGCCCTGCTGAAATGTTTTACTACCTCATTTACTAACTGTCTTCTTTTACTGCTTGTATTTGTAGTTCTTCTAAACCTTTAATAGCTACAGTTTTATTTCACTGTAATCAGATTTAAATGGAAATACCCATGCTGGGATGTTTAAACATTTTTCCTCTGATTGTATACAACTACATTTGAACTGATGTAAGGCTACACTATCTCTAAAAGTAGAAAAAAACCCCCTACATTGAAAAAATTAGTCTTACATAATGGTGTGCATATTTAAAACCTTTTTTTCCTCCTCCATTGTTCATTTTAATGAGAAATACATGGAATTCTTACTATCTCTTTTGTTAAAAGTAAGGGAACAAAGAATGACCCCAGATTAGGCAGGTAACTGGAAATGTTTCCTTTCAATTTGAATATGCATTATTCAGACATAACATTTGGATAGATGTCTTCATTTGATTAAATTTCTACACGTCATTGTTATGCAGAATCAGAACATTCAGAAACCTGAAGACAATAAAATAACTACGAGTCAGGTAGATCAATTAGATTTGTTTGACATTTCAACCAAAATTATAGTCATTGTTTAAGGTGACTTTAAGCAATGAAAATAAAATGCCAGCTGCCATGCAGAGAGACTTAAACAGAAAAGACTGGGTAAACACTATATTATTAAAGTCACAGCTTCACCCTTCAGTGCCCACAAGTCTTTGTGTTCCTTCCTTCTGTTAATTCTTTAAAGAGTGGCATTACTGTACATGCTCACCCCATTCTGGACAGACTCCTTGTATCATAAAGGATCTCTTACTCAAATTATTGCCACTGTGGAAGACTTACTGCCCATGGAAGTCTGTAGAAATGGATCTGAGCTGTTTGAAGATGCACTTAGTGATGAGAATCACAGACTGTGGTGGTGCCTCATGAAAGACACCACAGCACACAGTGAAGCCAATGGAGGCAGTTTCATGTTCATCAATAAAACTACCGCTTATAATGTAGGGAATTTTAATGAATTCTGCCATTTATCAATATTTCAAGTCTATAAAAATACTGTTTGAAAAGTACACAATGTATATCATAAATGACTTAATGGTATATGCATATATATACACATATCTATATCTATATATATACACCAAAATTATGTAATAATGTAACATAAATATGTCATTATGTAACAATTTTTTAATATATGCACATATGCAAATTATATACAATCCCCCCCATTTAATAATGAAGTTTTGCATTACCTACTTCTCAATTTGAAGAAACTGATCACATTGACCATCATATTTATGGAATGCACAGATTTATTCTTCATAGAAAAAAATATGTTCATTATACTGTCTGTAATAGTGGGGGAGCATAGCATTCTAGAAGCAGCATAACATTCCAGAAGATTGTTACTAGGCAGTGTTTCTGAGTACCCCTGGAAGAAATTCTCTCACTTTCTATGAGATACTATGCTAGAAATAGTCATATTCAATTTAGTTGTTTAGCAATAGTTTCATGATTTTCTGGTTGTTTCTGTGTTCTCAACCAAACTGCCTCCAAGCAGACCAACTCAGGCTTCATTTCATGACTGAAAAGGCCAGCCTGTTCTTTGTGCTGCACACTCCTCTGCTATGGATCAAGTCATGCTGGGAGATATCCAAAAGGCACATAAAACAGAACCAGAACAAAATTTGGTATTTAATGGTGATGCACAGAGCCCCCTCCTAAGCAAGTACAAACCTGATACTCAAGTACTTTCCAGGAGAAAAATTAAGAGTCATCTGAAGTTCAAGACTGTATATGGCTAGAAGAACACAACAGATCTAAGTTCATTTCAAAGTCAGAAAATAGTCAAATCCTTCATGTGTATCAGAGTTTCCTGATCTGGCAGGTGTGCCTAGACAGTATCCAGAGATCACAGACTTAGTCACAGAGAAAAATAATCACAAGCATCTGCCAAGAACAATAAGTGTCTTCATAGCCTGTCATATTGAATGTTTTTTTTATTTGAATTAGATTATTTTTAAAAGGACAAGCTGACAGCACCTCAAATTCACAGTCTTTTTATGGGCTTCTCTTCCTGTTTGGTGCATGAATGTGTATTTTAAGTTGACACCACTCTTACTTTTGGAAAGATATATTAAATGAACTAAACTAACTAGGAAATTACTTTGGGAAAGTAACCCCATCATTTTTTTTTTCAGTGATAATTTTTGCAAGATGGGAAGACAGCCAAGAGGCCAGGAGGTATGTTTTCCTTTTCTTTTGCATATAACTTAATTAAATAAGTAAAATATGAGACAGAGCTTAAACCATAACAATAATAAACTAAATAATGATAGTGTGGAATCAAATAGCCACACACTAGTAGAGAGAAGATGTCATGCTCCTTTTTATTACACCTTTGCTATTTAGTAATAAGGGCTATGTGTAAGGGACTAAGAAATTCTTATTCCCAGAACAGACTTATAAATTACCTGCTGTCAGTTTGTGGGAAATGCAGACTATACAATAAAGGCTCTTAGAAGAAATGTTCGTCCTTTCCCAAATTTTCTCATTGTGGAAAGGAAATGGCCCTACATATTTGTGTGAAATATTTGTATTCCACGGGGCCAGTAGGGATTTTTTTTTTTTTTTTTAATGCAGTCAGGCAGTTCTCCTTCCCTTTCAGAGTGAGATATCTGTAATTTGGTCTGAAATCCAGGTCTGTACAACATCTGGTGCCTTTCAGCTATCCAGCCTGCCAGTGACTGAGAGCCAGCATGGGCTGCTTGGCCTCTCTGGATAGGGACAAAGGGAAGGTGACAATGCACTCTGGGGTGCTTCAAAAGGTGTCCTGGTGAAGTGGATCCAGTGGGGAGCTGGAGACTCTACAGTAATGGAATAGGGCAATCTAACATTGATTCACTGAAGCTTTTTTCTCCCACCCTCTTTTCTCAACTCAAGCCCTCCTGGAACATAAGAACCATGGGACCATTAAATTGTTCAGTTTGGAAAAGACCCTTATGATCATGGGGGTCTAACCATTAACAGTGCAAAGCCCACCAATAAAACATGTCCCTGAGTGCCACATTCACACATCTTTTAAACTCCTCCAGCAATGGTGATTTCACCACTTCCCTGGGCAGCCTGTTCCAGGGCTTGACAACTCTTTTGGTGAAGTTTTTCCTAATGGCCAATCTAAACCTCCCCTAGCGCAACCTGAGGTCAAATCTTCTTGTCACATTGTTTTTATTGGAATAATAATAAAAACACCGAAAAAGGAACAACCCATTTAGAATATGTGCAAATCTCATGCAGATTAATTCCTTGCTGCTCTGCCACTGTATATTACACAACATGCATTAAAATGCAAGTAATTACACATTTTTCTACAATGGACAGTAATATTTGAAACATTTGGATTACATTTTCAGTTTGATTACATCTCACTTCCATTGAATCATTTATCCATATGCTATGAAAAACATCTCTATTCTTGTGATGTTGTGCAGCCGTTTAATTTGTTTTCAAGAAAATCACTATAAACTAATTTGCTACTCTGCAAGAATTTGGTGAGATGCATTAATCATGCCAGAATCTAATTTGGTCTAGTAAACCTATTTCTGCAGAAGAGAAAAAGTCTACTTGGAGTATTGAAGAAGCTCTATTTTCACTCACTTTTAGCAATACCTGGTTTAATACAAACAAAATCATAATTGTTTTTTTTTAGAAGTCAGTATCAAGTTATGGCCCAGGTGGGGTTAGTTTATGAAACCCTCTATAGTCATTAGAAAAGTCTGGATTGCAAAAGTCTCCTCTGCTTGAGGTTGCCTGTACAGCATCATTTTACTCTTTGTCTCTATCTTCAGCAAACTCTTTTTACTTGGACCATGGATGCAAATCAGAGCAAAATGAAGATATGAAAGCTGTAAAAACTTGTGAGCTTGAGTTACAACATTTTGAAAGCTTTTTTACCCGAGCCCATTCATGCAATTGGATGCTTTAACCACTGTGATGAAAGTTAAAGCCTTACTATACATCACGAGAAGGATGAACACCTGTGGGACAGAGATTTATCATCCATATAAACAGAGTGTGATTGGCCATTATTACAGGGCTGAATTATATTTCGTGCAATTCAGTAATCAGAATATCTGTGTGTGTGTGTGAGTATCTGGGAAACAGGGCAGGTTGGAACACAACTGAGCAATCAGGAGAACACTCAGAAGCAGAAAAGGCAGCAGGAGTCACTGGGGTTTGCTTCCCTCCAGAGGGGCCTTTCTGGCAGGGGGTGATTTAAAGCAGATCTCTTTCTGTCTGTAGAGGAAATCTGGGGTGATAAACCTCACCAGGTGAAATTCAGTTTTTATGAATACCTCCCTAATGTTCCATCTGGGTGATAACATACACTGCCAGATTTGCAGCTTTACTACTCTCCTCCTCAAGACAAAACACACCACCTTAAAGACAATAGGTTTAAGGGCCCAAAAGGGGCCAATTCTGCCCACGCTGGAGATAAAACAATGCTACTTACATTACCATTTGCTTTTGAGGAAGAAGATTAGAACAATAATCCTCTAAGATCCTTCTTCTCTCTCTTGCACCCTTTATGCTGCAGGTGCCAGGCTTTTTTTCCCCTTGTCAAAAATTTTATTTAAACCAGAAAGTACTGAATATGTTAATGCAAAGAAATTACTGTAGTTCACTAGTTCAATACGATTACAGCTTAATCAGAAATAGGCATGATATATGCAGTACTCTTCCACAGAGAATTCTCATTTTAAAGTTTTGCTTTCAAAGTACTGAGCTTGTTTTCCATTTCCGACATACTGGTACAACTCTAACCATTGCTTTGATACAAATTTGTTTCTGCCCAAATAGCAATGCTAATTTTTCAGTATTCTGCTGATGTCCAATTAGACATTTAGAACATCCCCAGCTACATAGCCAGGAGTCACTCTGACAAAACAAATGATCTTGGGAGGGAAACACAGAATTAAGTCAATGGGACAGAAAGTGTGCTGAGAATTTTGAACCATATTTTGAATATCACCAAAGTGACAACTTCAGGGTCCTCAGGATCTCTAATAAGGTTATTTGTAGTTTCAGTAATATTTATGCTTGAGAACAATGAAAAAGAAAAGAAAAGGAAAAAAGAAAGACAAAGTCACAAATACCCTGCTGTCAGCATTAGGGTGGCTCCATTAGCAAATCTACCATCAGCATACATAGAAAATTGATTTTTGCTAAAAGGCTGAAAAGCTCACACCATAAAATAAAGATTTTAACCCTCAAAAATTTTGTACAAATAGCCCTACCACAATTATGGTCTGCACTGAAAGAGAGTAATTCTGTATGGGACTCCAGTATAGACAAGTAACTACAGAGCTACTAATTTATTCTTCACTGAATCTTCTATTTTACATTGAAAACACCATGTTCTGACTATAACAGGCAAAATTACACTCTTAGACCTGTCAAATTGTATGGAAATATGTTTCCATTTTAAACACTTCATTACATACACTTACTTGGTCCTGAGCAGTCAATATAGATAAATATCAGTAAAATGATAGTAGAAGAGCACTGTTTCTGCTTGTGTGACATATTCAGATACAGCAAATGCCTGAAACTGAGAGATAGTAATACAATGGCTGCATATCACTGTAAATTATTATATTATATGTCCTGGGCATGCGTCCTAGTTGGAGAGGAAGCACTGGAAAACTGATATTCCACAGTCACAGCTTGCCACCTACCTCTATGTGTATTCTCAATCCAACAAGCAATAAGTATTCATTATGTAAGCACTCATTGTCTCATTCACCCATGAAATCAATAAAAGTTTTGAAAAAAAATGAACCCACAACACCAAGACCCCAACAATTCTTGTAGAAAAAGATTACCAAGCTATAACTTTTTAAAACAATTTAAAGCATTTCTCTAAATGCCTGTGGAAAAAAATGAGAAAGATTCTGCTGGTACACCAAATTCAGATTCCACATTTCTCCTGCTAGGATCAGGAGAAATCCTTCAGAAATGCAGAAGCTATGAAATATTCCTCTTGGGATCTCATTTGGCATAAATTTCAGCCTGATTTGCACACCTGTTTTTAATACAACCAAATAAGATCTTTAACTCATGGCCTATTGAGCAGGACTCACTACTAAATGGATGTGGGGGAAAAAAGGCAGAAACCAAATGAAAGATACCCTCAAGAAAGTCTCACAAAGTCCATTTCTCAACAATGTCAGCAACCTGAAGATGCACTCAATGAAAATTCACTTTCTGAGACTAAAGAGTTACTGCAGCAGCCCATTCTCATTAATATTCATGTGAGCAACAAATGGAAGAAATGGAACCATGGACAAGAAGATGTGGTAAGAGATACACAGAGCTTGGAGTTTTCCAATGTCAGGATGGTTCTTTTAGACAACAGGCAAAATTTAGAGCAATTCTGTGCATTGCTCCCAAAATTTTCATCAGAGATAGTTGTGCTGCACAGAGCATCATGCTGTCTTTGTGTTTCCAGGATGTGATTAGGAGCTAGTTTTCATTTAAGCATTTTCAAAAAAGCTTTTACTATGTGATGAAGGAGAAACAAACCTTCAGCAGGACATTAGAACTCCCTTGCTGCAATTGTGCTAAATCTCCCATCTGTTTTTTAAAAGCAGAAATTGCATTGAGGCTTCTATTTGCTATTTAACTGCTGACCTTTTTCCCTCTCTATTTTTTTCCCATATGTTTTTTGATCACATGTGAAAAACTTAGCTTTGGTTCTCTTACTTCTTGATTTTCTATATTTCAATTAGACTATAATGGCTGTATATACAGTGATAATGATCCAAGAGTGTTTTGAATGAAATCTGTTTTGTATTTCCCAGCTTCTGAGAGCTGCCACAATTTGAGAAACTTTCTTCTGTAGCCCCTGAAGTGCCTTCTATAACATAATAACATAATAAACCATGGATCTGCTCTCCCTTTGCTGTGCAATACAGCGTTCTGTTTCCTACAGTTTGCTGCAGTATGATTTGCCACTATAAATAATTATCCTAAGTTATAAAGATGTAATATAAAACTATAAAGCAATACCATTAGACACCATACACTCGAGACTCTGAAAAAGCCATAAGAAAACATTGATTTTCATAAAGAATAAGAAAAAAGGTGACAATGAAAAACATGGTTCATGCTTAGGATTAGTTCATTAAAAGCTTGCTGCAATTTTGGGCGCAAAGAATGAAAATAGCAGGTAATCAGTGGCAAACTACCTTTTTTCTAAGAGGTAGGACTCCACATTTTATGACATCTGTCTTAAAAGGTGAGAGGAAAACAAAAGCTCTGGTGGGAATGGGACTTGAAAATGTGTGAAGTTCAGAATTATAAGGATAATCCCCCAAAAGGGGAAGAGCCAGACTCAAGAGGGATTCATATAAATCTCTCTAAGGTTTGTGTCCAGATGTGTGACCTTGTGAGTTGATTTTTGTTTGTTCTGTCTGGTCTGGACAATACAACAAGAGGCATGTATAGGATTTCTGGCTTTTTCCCACATTATTTCCAATGCCTTCCTTCCACATAACCCTTAATTTTCTGTTCTTATTTTTGCTGCTTTTTTTTCTGTTGAGCTTCAGTCAGCATCATTTAACTGCCTTTACAAAGTATTCAGTATATAGACTTCCAATAATCAGGGATTTTCTTTGTGAATCTGATGTTAGCAACTAAGACCAATCTAATTCCTCTCTACTTTCTTTTATCTCTTTGCATTGCAATGGTGTAAGAAGGTGGTATGGTAGTTAAATAAGTTGCAAACATCCTCAAAATAATTTCCATTACTTTTTCTTCTCATGACTTCTCATTTTAGTGGGCAACTCTTTTCTATGATACACACATCCATTATTTGCAAAGAGAGATAAAAATAGATGTTCACATTTGAACTATGACCTAATAATTTCTTTAAGAGCCATGAAGCAGATTGTGAACAATCTGAATGCAGCCAGCCTTATTTCATTATTTGAGTCCCACTTGTGTTTTAAGAAGAATATTTCCATTCAAGATTTTAAAAAGTGTGTGCTAACTAGTGCACATTTCTCAGGCAACTTTTCATCTTTGATGTGTCTAACAGTGCTTTCTCTACTCACACTGCAAAAGGGACAAAAATATGTTTTCCTCACTGGGGTAGCCTCAAGGATACAGAAATCCTTGGTGTCAGTGTAAGCTGTGCATGGAGCTGCTAAATACCCACAGAGGCTGAGGCAGTGGGGCTTAAATCCTCTCCAGATCCACTGGGATGGGTTTCAAGGGGAGGGAAGTAGGGCCAGGAGCCTCCTGCAAGAACAAACAGCCTCCGGAGTGAGGGATGTCATTTCTGAGACTGTTAAGAAATCTAAAGATTGGTAGGAGAAATCTGAGCCCCAAAATTCATGGTCTGACTTAAACAAGTGGAATTTTCACACTTTTTTTTCTCCTCCCAAACATTAGCTCTTTCAAGTCCTATTTTAGAGCTTTCATTTACAAAATCAATGTTTACTGACCTTTTCAGAGTGGTTTAAAAATGAAGACAAGATATGTGTCCAGGGAAGAGAAACTGTATTAAAATATCGAGCTTGTTATCTCCAAAGTGCTACACACAAATTAACTAATACATGCTAATATAGTAATTAGATAGTTTGCCTAGCTTTAGTGCAATGACTGTGTTTCCTAAAGCCACCACTGAATGAGAGCTGGAGTGGCATCACCCCAGAGCCAACAGCTCTCCTTAAAACATAATGTGCTTAAACTTTTTGTATTTCTGTTCGAAAACAATGCAAGTCTATTTAGAGTACTGACACAATTTGCAAAAAACACATTTTGAAATCAAGGTATGTTCTGAGTTATTGAAATACTGCAATATATAAAAAACCAGAATGGGTTGTTGTTGGCTGGCTGGGATGAGGATGGAGCTACAGACATTCCACCTGGAATGACCCCTGTGTTCTGCACAAACATCACAGGCAATGACCCCTCACAGCTTCTTCTCAAGAGCAAACAGCACAGAAAATGCTTCAAAGTGTTAGAGGACAGGGCCATCCCCTCCACAGGGCTGCCACAGGCTCCCTCCACCTTTGTGGAAAACCATAAGAGACCAAACAGGCTTCACCTGTGGCCAGAGGATCACACTCCATGGACACTTGACTTGCATGTCCAGGCTAGATTAGGTACATGTTTGTACACCTCTCAGTGTAATGAAGTCCAAGACACAATGAGGACTCTAAAGGCTTGAGAATAGGAATGATAAAAACTCAGTCATAAACAGAAATCAAACTGGTACCATTACAGGTACCCATGGAGCTTTGGAATAATGACAAGAAAGCTGGCACAGTATCACTGGCATGATGTATTCTGAACCAGATTGGAAAAAGCAACCTGGAAAAAAACCAGTATGATTATAATGAATGAGCCTTTATTCCACATATGAAAGTGCTTCTGATGCTGACAAAAGGAGGAACAAAATTTATCATTCTAGGATCTAAGGGGACAAAACAACAATATTAAATCATGAAAGGTTTTGTTGTGAATTGGCATTGTTTTCTGTCCCTTGTGTTACCAGAATGATAAATGCTTTCCTTTGTATAGGAAAGAAAGGATACTGCATGTTGTTCATACATATATTTATGCCATAGTTTTGAGATGGTTGGTTAGATTCTCATTAATAAAAATATTTATATTAAAGGTGCTAATAAACATTTGGGGGGTGAGGGTAGTGGTTTCCTCATCTGCAGTTTTATTTGAGACTCTCCTTCATGATATTTTAGTTTCTAGGACAGATGTAACAAGATTCAGCTATCACAGTTCTTAGGATAACTGGTGGGAATATTCCAGAAGCACAATGTGATCAAAGTGGATGCAAAAGCAATACCCAAATGACTAAAGGCAAAACTGTGCCAGTCCCAGAATTACAGAAAGAGGTGATATGTATGAGACATACTAAACACTTGCATTTGAATTTTTAATATAGAAAATAAATGTCACAGCATTTTCATGAAGAATCTATTAGCCCTGAATGCAGCTCATCTGCTACTCATTGCTATGGCTTATATCTTGTACTTTTTATCCATCTTTAACTCCTGCTGAACACTCAAGCAATTGCAATGTCTGACAGGAGGTTATGGATTTTTTTCATATTATCATAATTTTCTTACATTTTGTATTTTCAAAGGCTAGCACAGAGCATTCCAGTGAGCACATGAGAGTTAACACACTCTGTTGCCAATAATTTTGAATGCAAGCAATATCTCCTGGTTTGCACAGTTCAGGATGAATATGGTGCATCACTGTGCCATCTAAAGTGACTCAGCTCTGAGAGCTTCAGGGCTTGGCTCTGCCTTCAGTGCACTGAGAACACAAGGCTGAAATTTTTAGACGGTAAAAAAAAGTAAATAAATATATAACTAGTAATCTGGTCTGCAAAGATACATACAAGCATGACTCCAAGAAAGGATTACTTTTGAATGGTATAATTCTGTGCATGCTCTGAGTGCTGGGCAAAAGTTCCTAGAGCACAGCCAATTTTCCTGCACAGATTTCAATTGCTAGGTTAGATGCACTTCAGAATAATATTTAAAATTGCAGAGAAATGTGCTCCATGTCTGTTAGATATTACAGCGAGCATGGACAGAATGGCTCTTCAGAAGAGCATGAGGGTTTTCATTTTCTTTTTGGGTGTAATTGCTGTTCCTGTTACTCAGCCCCCTCCCTGCAGCCTCCATCAGGGACTCAGCTTCACTGCCCTGTGTGTGATGGGTGAGCACTGCCCCACAGAGCTCACAGCACAAACACCTCTGCACTGACTTAAATGTCCATGGGAATAGAAACACACTCTCAGACCTCCTTCACACACAGACTTTTAAATCCAGCCCAAACATGCAAATTTAGCTGGACTTTTATGCAATAATGGACTAAGCAATAAAAGTTCTGCAAATCACTGCCAGCTCTCAGTCACACTCTGTACTTCAGAGGGTTCAGGTGAGATTTCTGACACCCTGTTGCACAGCTATCACCAATCAGCCCTTTGTGAATGGCTACATTAATGGTGTGTAAGAAAGAACACCACCTACTTTACTCCTATCTACACTGGCAGTTCCCACACAAGTAAAAAAAGATACAGCTTGATGTTAAAAACTGTCAATGTAAAAGCTTCATAGCTCTACAGAGAAATAAGATTGCATTAATCAATTGTTTTGGATTGTTTGGGGTTTTTTTGACAGAGATCTGAGCTAAATTATTTTGAAAACTAATACATGAATAAGCTGCAAAATTTGATTACTTGAATTAGCACAAATTTTTCAAGGAACTTTCAACACATGTGCAAAGTTTTGTGTAGAAAATGACATGTACAGGCATGACATTGAAAAGTCAGGATAGATTTCAGGTTGGATGTGTCAAAAGATAAGCCCTGATGCTGTCTCCCTTGAAAATTTAGATTCCATATACAGAGATTTCAGGTAAACCAATTTTTACTTTCACCTCTGCCTCCAAGTGCTGGTCTCAAAGGACTTCATTTCAGCCAAGACCTGTCAAACCCCAAATGCTTTTCATTACTGAATTCCTTCTGTATGTTCTGTCAGCTGTGTTAAAATAACAAATTCACAAGCAATTGATTTTTGAAAAGGGAGAGACCCAATTGAACTCATCTCCTGATTTTCTTATTTCCACATATAATTTTTTTCTTTACGTATTTAAAGTTGTAGTTTGAAGTCTTTCTTTTCTATTTCCTTCATGGGGTTTAAAGTAGCAACAGGTTCAGAGAACTTGTAATAAAAAAACCTTTCTCAGTACAATGACTCTGAGACATCAGGGGTGTACTCCAGTCAGTGCATACCCTCTCAAATTATTAATATTAATGATAATTCACTCACAAACATCCAGCACATACTAGGTGCCCTGGTGATCTTAATTGGTGCTATGAAATAATAAAATGATTTCTTACATTCTGATGTATGTGGGGAGAAATTGAGGACATTTCTGAAATTCCTGGCAGAGGTGATTTCGTACAGTTTTTGTCATTATCAAGGGAGGAAAACACAAAAGCCATAGTGATGGATTAAGAAAGCAACAATTGTTATTTTACCTAAAAAGTTGAAAAGAGACTTTTCAAATTGTGAGTGTGGGGAAAGGGAGCACAGTTTGGATGAAGCATTTGCAAGAGCACCTTAATAGGGGACAAGAAAGCAATTAACAATGAAAAGTCACTGATGCAAAAGATAGTCCTAGAGATTAAAATCTTATTGAAACAAATGCTTCTCCATTTGATCATAATGAATTGAGCTGAAAGATCTGCAAAACCAGTTCACTGAACACCAGAAGAAAATAATAATTTGTTACCCAATTATAGTACAAAGCTTTCTGCCCAACATACTGCTTTACAGCATTACTTAAACAGAAATAAACTGAACGACACCATAGTAGAATTAGACATAATATTATTTGAAACTGCAATGTGATAATTAAGAAAAAAATATATACAGCTATATCCATTTTTACAGGGCTCGAAAAACATGAGAATATGCTTTATCCCAATGGAAAAACAAAATGTTCAAGGGAGGAAGAGATGAAATGGGCATAGCAGGGACAGATGAAGCAAATAGTGCAGGGAAGAAAGGGGCAGTGGTGGAGCTAAGCTGTGCATGGGGCAACAGGGGAATAGTCTGAGATGAAATAAATTGCAGAGATGGAAGTGGGAAAGGTGGGGAGAGAACATTAAGTAGTGATGATTGAGAGAAGCACATTACAGTGTGGGAACAGATTGCGTAAATTAGAGAAATCCATCAGATCAAGGTAGATTGGGTTTTTGTGATGGGCATGAAGATCTCAAATTCACCCCACCTGACTTTAGACACTTAGCTGAAACATCCAAATCTGGAAGGGCTCCTGTCACAATCTGAAAATCAGCAGAGAGGCCTGTCCAAAGAGGAATCAAGGCTCCCACTGGGCACAACTGCCCTCTGACAGAAGGGTTAAAGGATAGGAGTGATCACATTAGTAACACATTTAAAATAATATGCACAGATACATGAAATGTTTGGACTTGATGGGACTATATAAAAGACATTAAAGAAGGACAAAATAAACATAAACAGCTGTCACAGGAACTGTTATTGAATGGGTTTTTTATAGGTTCCATATTTTTCAATCTTGCCATTTTTGGGAAAATGTGGCAGTGACAGGGTGGGCACAACAGAACAGTCAGCACTGGTGAGGACGACACCCATAGGAAAAAAAACCTCTTAAATTTTCATTTTCTTACCAGTTGCTTTGCTACTGGAACAAAATATGAAGTCACATGTCTGGGACAATAATGCTATATGCACCAAAATCAAAGCAATGGCTTCAGAAAGGCTCTCCACTTTATACTCAGGGAAGAGAAAAGGATTTAATTACATTTTAGAAGTTCTGAGGAAGGAAAGATCATGTGCTAAAAAGGCTCTTTCACCCTTTCAGTAAGACAGGTTTAATACACAAGTCTAAAACCTGAACTCAGAAAACCTAAAGGACAGGAGCTTAAAGGAAATGTGATAAACAAATGATCAGAGTAGGTAAATGAACAATTCACATCTTAAACTCTGTGAAAACAAGGAATTAAGCAGACAACCTGGAAAGACAACAAAGTTGGAGTCAGTTGTCAGAAAATCCAATATGACAGAAAGGCACTGGAAGGAACACATAGGTGTGAGCAATTACAAAAACAAATTATCTGAAAATATGGATTTCTTCACTGTCTAGTAAATAAAGTAATTTTAGCAAATGAGACAAGCATCTAGATGAGAAAAACATCAAAATCATCAAACTGTCTATGCATGTTTTGTTTGTTGGTCTGTAAAAAAACAAAAAAATTTTATCTGAAATTAAGCTGTAAATACCATACTTTTTCAGATCACCATCTACTAGAATTTTAGTAACAAAATCTTGAAGAAATTCAGGTGCGTGCTCCCATTGCAACAATGTTTTCTAATAGTCCTAGTGCTGTGCTGAAAGCTGTGCGTGATTAGGCCTGATGATCCTTTCTAGGGACAAACCCAATGTGGTTTGAAACTTAAATATGAACAAAAGACAGGGTAAAAGGAAGCAGAAAATGTGTTGCCTAAAATAGATCTTCCTAGACTTAAAATTATGGAGAAAAGCTTAAAATACATCTAAAGATGTAAAAAAAAAAAAAAATTAAAAAATTAATTGTTGTTTAAAAGAAAAAAAACCCTCAGGACTGCAGGTCCCTTACCTTAGTGAGTGTTCTGCTGGGGAAAAAGCAGTGTTCTGCTCTCCTCATGCCAGGAGTGTACAAACCCTGCACAGGAACCAGACAGTGAACATACAGTCGGACACTGTGGTTCCTACTGCCTTAATGAAATTATGCTTTAGACATTTTCTGCATGACTAATCTCTCTTGATTACATTTTGAAGCTTTGCAGTGAATTGTGAATTATGGATGCACAAGGCCTCCTCTTTGTGGTTGTGCTGCTTCCAGTACGGAAGAACCACTGGACTTTGGTGCACAACTTGTGCTATCTCCACTCTGCACTCTTAGATTATTCCTAGTCTTCCCTGGGAGGGATATGAGAGATCCAGAGAATCTCCACACTGGGCTCAGTGCCCTGTGGAGCCCTCTCCAGGTGAGCTCTATTTCCACCCTTGAACAGGCAGCTTTGAGGGGATTTGGTGCTGTCCCAGGCTAACATCACCCCCAACCTGCCAGACCAAACAAATTGGGTTTTCAGCACTGAAGGAAACGACAGGTCTCTGTAGATTTCCTATCTCTCAGACATTTCCCTCTTGATTTCCAAAATATTCCTCATATTGCTAAGCTTTTCCTAAGGTATCCACACACATGCCTACCCTCACATCAATGCACCCACTGCACCCTTCAACTTCTACTCAGATGTCTGGACTAGAACTTGGCAGAGACTCATCCTGTCAATAAGGAAGGGTCTATCCCTTAATAGAAACATCTAGTAACACTCTTAGGAGCTTCATCTGATTTTTTTTCTATCCCTGTGGTTGTCTACCACAAAAGTATTTGTGGGAAGAAAAGAGGCGCCCACAGGTTTCAGGACACCAGAAGTGCAAAAGGCTCCCAAACAGAGCAGGCATTGCTTCAAAGCAATTTTCCATCAGCCTTGGTGCAACTCTGCACACAACATTCTCTTCGCAAATCTATTCCACAATCTGAGGCTAATACCTGCAGCATCTAGACCAGAGATGCACGAAAGGATGTGAAGCTCTTTGTAAAATCTGACTGATGGGAAATCAATATTACAAACAAACCCATAACCAGGGATCCATTACTGCTACAACACATAAACCAGCTCTGTGCTATTCAGCAAACACTTGCCAAGTATGTGTTAGCAGTGGGAAATCCTTTTTCAGCTCCCTGGGAATATACAGTGACACAATATCCCTGAAACTAGGAAATATTGTAAACAAACCCATAGGCTCGTAACTTTAAACAGAGTTATCCACCACAGTATATTCTCCTGTGCTTTGGTCCCGTTATTGTAAGGTTTACTTTAGTCTTTTAATCTGATCATGCATACCTCAAATTGTTTAAACTATAATTATAGATGTAAAGTTGTTTTGCCTTCTACAAAAAAATGTGCTCTGGAGAGACCAAAACAGAAATTAAATGCATGGAAAATAATAGAACTATTTCAATAGCACTAATTGCAAAGCAGTTTAAGAAAGCATCTTTTGATTAAATAATTGTTTTAATTATACAGTATACTTAGGTTTACCAACTATAAACACTTCAGCTTTTAGCATTAGGATAATTCCATGTACACTTTTTGCTGCACTTTTTTTCAGAGCATGAATAAACTAGAGATAGAAATCACTGTAAAAA
Organism: Ammospiza caudacuta; assembly: GCF_027887145.1. NCBI lineage: Eukaryota > Metazoa > Chordata > Aves > Passeriformes > Passerellidae > Ammospiza > Ammospiza caudacuta. The sequence continues at coordinate 31,843,466 of NC_080601.1, read as the reverse complement.
TACATCCAAACAGAAGGGAAAAGGGTGATTTCTCCACAAATAACAGACATCTATCATAAAGATAGGCTATAAAAGTCTATAGCTAAATGCAAATATTAAATTCATGAATTGCCCAGGAGAAACCTTTGTACTGGGGGAGACCAAACCTTAGGTCATTCAGAAATGATCTCTGCCCAGAGCTCAGCATGTCCCTCTCATTGTAGGACTGCACCAAGGCACCTCCTCTGCCAGGGCATTTTCCAACTGAAGTCTTTGCAAAGGTTCCCATGGCTGCCTGCCTTAAACTCACAGATTCATAGAGGGTTCCTTTCATAACCAAACCAAGATATTTCTAGACTTCACACTGTGGTAAACCATAAATTCACGATGGTACATTATCCACCATCTCAAGAAAAATTAAATTCAATTATTCTTATCTACATGGCATCAATTTTCCACTGAGTTGGTATTAAAGCTTTCTTTGAGAGTAAGATGCCTAGAAAAGGTGTTAAAAATCAAATAATGTTGTAGGGAAAAAAGATTCTATTTTATCTATTTAATATTTATATTAATATAAAAATATTATATATTATCTATTTTAATATCACTATTAAAGGTAATTAAATTATATCCTCAGACAAAACCCTCAAGTTTGCTACTATTTTTATTGTCAAGGGGATACAGACAGAGTAAATTTATTCTGACATTTGGTAGTAAGGGGAGGAGAGAGATTTGTGATACAGAATGGATGAGGAAAGGAGATGTTAGTGAGGCATTGCACATGCAGGCATGCTCTGACAGAATTGCAAAGATTTTTACAGCTATAAAACACTCAAATCTCTCCTCAGTTTAAAAATATGCCTGTAAACAAGTACTTTATATCATTCTGTGAAACAATGACAGTAACAACTGCTTGTACTCTGCCTGCAGTGAAGGGGCTCCTGCTCCAGTAAAAATCACAGTATTACCCTTATGAAATTTCAGAATTATTGGTCCTTCACAAGACAAAGAAAAATCTTTGCGTGCACTGACTGCAGGATCAGTGTAAATAGAACAAACCCAGCAGAACTGCTTGGCAGGAGTTTCAGCAGTCTCTTATCTCTACACTGCAGTTCTGCTTGTACTGCTCCTCACTACATGCAGAAGACTTTTGTGTTGGTCTTGCTCTCACCTTGTAATCCACCAATCAAAATGGATGAAGGCTGCCAGAAACTTAACACATCTGTTTAAACGCTTCCACATGGTAATTGCAATTCAATTTTTTTTTCTAGTTTAAAAATTCATTGCATTGGTACTATCTTAAATATCATTACTGATTAATTCATATTTTCAACTCAATGAATTTTCACACTGCTCTCCAAATTTGTTCCATTATGAGGAAATATATTTTATTTTGAAAGATAATGTTGAAGTCTTAAGATGAGCTGTGTGTCATATCTTCAGCTGGTGTTAATGAACAGTCTCTTCCACATGAAATAGGTTAATCAAAAATTTGGCTATCTTGGGTACTGGTTCTCTTTCTCCCTGACTAGCAAATTATGCAAGTCCAATTGACATTACTTACAGTATGTTGGTATTAGAATTTTATATACACACATATATAGACTAAACTTTGATAAGAAAATGTATCATTACTGTCTTTCACCTGTTTTCTTTGAGGATTATAATCCCAGAGAATTTGTGTCCCAAAGCTTTATGACCTTTCAAATATTGTCAAATATTGTCAAATGTTTGTCAAACATTCCTTTTCTTGAATTATGTAACACTGGTTAAAAACACACAACAAAAACTTTGAAAAAGAAAAGTGTCATAAGGGTGATACAATGTCTCTGCATAGACATAGGCATGTGATCATTATGGGGCACATTTTCCCCACTAACGGAAGTTTATTGGCTGTATCTTTAAAACTGACAGTGTCTTTCAAGATCTATCAAATGTATCATAACATAAGCCATCAAAATAAATAAAATATAAAATGCATACTTCTTAGGGACATAATTTCCAAGAACATAAACTTTTATCTTACTTTTGAAAAAATGTCAAATCACTCGGAGCAGCACTTTAAAAAATATGATTTATGAAAAAGTCTTCTTTTACAGGCCCTAAGAACTCCATAAAAAGTCTTTCAAACAGCAGGGCTACCAGAACTTTTAACAGAGAAAGTTATAAAGCAGATTATGGATGAGAGCAGGTGAGACAGAATCATGGTTGCTGCACTCAGTCAAATGCATCTGCATCTGGCTCTAAGAATTAAATATGTTACAGCTGAAGAAAGACTCCTGCAAGTTCTCAATTGCACTCCCCAGATCCAACCTCTGCAGCACAGTAGATGCTGCCATGCTGCAGAGTCAGCAGTAACTTCAAGCACAGAAGATGCTTTGGGTACTCAGGTGAGGACCTCATGGATGAAGCAAAGAGATTGATATGAGAACATGCAAAAAAATACTGCTCTTTTAAATAAAGCCCCTTCTTTATGTCAGAATCACTGCTTGTGAGACTATTAATTATTTACACAGCACTCAGCACATGGCACTGGGGTTACCTCACACCAAACAGCTTCTCAAGGATTCCCCGTTCCAGCTCGTGGCCACTGCTAGCCTGGGCAGCCCTGGAGCTGTGAGCCTGCCAGGGTAAGGGATGCAGCTGCTCTGTCCTGGCTCTACACAGACTCCCACCCTCCCCAGGCTTGCTGAGCAGAGATGTGTCTGTGAACTGCAGCACCATGCTACATTTGACAGCCTGAAATAAAAGGCAGTTCAGCTCCGTTTCTAAGGTTGTTTTTAATCTCCTCCAACTCCCGCTGCCTAGAGTGAGGTGAGGAGACTAAGCTAATCATCTAGGCTCCCTCTGTAGAAGAGGAACAGAGATACCTCAAGAGTGAGATTTAATAGATAATTTTATTTCAAACTCATGTAATGGAACAGGACAAGATGTCCTGTCCAAGTGCTTCTGTTGACTCGCAAGGAAACTTAGATTAATTCAGATGAAAAACCTAACTTCTGGATGAATGTGAGACAGCTCCTGGTTATTTTGATATAGAATTGCTTAAGAGCAGCTGTGGGTGCACCCTTACACAGACAGCATTAAGGATAATTCTTGCTTCTGGCAATTCACAAATTAAGCTAAACTAAAATCCTATTTCAGCTATAAAACTGTTTTAAAAGATGCTTTTTGGGTTCATATTATACATCTTAATGGGAGAAGGGTGCCATATGGAGGGATTTCATTTTGTTAAGAGATACTCAGTGCTCTTATCTTCTTTATGTTCTGCACAGAAATTGAAAGCAAACAATGCTTATATATTTTTTGCAAACAATTTTCATTTTAAATACAGAAAACATTATTAATAAAGCAATGGGATACTGAAATACTAAAATGAGAGATCCAAGTGCAAGAGATCTTTTAACTCAGCTAACAGCATCTAGCTGTATGTAGTTATCTTGCATTTATTCATTTGCATATATGGACCACAGCACTTTAAAAATGTCATGTATTATTTTCCAAGGATCATTTTCAAAGGGAAATTGTAATTTGCCAAATACAACTGCCATATAAAATAATAGCTAATGTAACCATAAGATGAAACTGCTGTCAAGTTGTTTACCAACTGTCCAGAACAATCAAACACAGTCTTGTGATTATTTTTCTGTTCTGTTTGAGAAAAAAAAATTATTTGACTTCCAAACCCAAGCTTTTGAATTCTAGGTGTTCAGAAGTGTTCTGTAGCCTCTATGCCCAAAGTATCTTATGTGCTCAAAAGTGAATCTCATCAAATTCTCTGTGGCCAAGAAGTGTCTGCTGATACAATGGGGGAGAAATCCTTCAGTGAGGATGAGAGGAAGGAGCATTCTTTACAATCTTCCTCACTTACAAAATGGATCAAAGACACCCAGCTTTAGCTCACTCCTACCTAGACAGAATGCTGCTGCAAAAAACCCTCATGTAGTTATCTAATATTTTTTGTGATATTGCCACTATCTGAGTGTTTTCTGCTTTATTTCCCTCTTCCTATGCCTTAAAACACAAAATGTTTGTCTTTAGTTCCAAAGCCCTTCCCCACCAAACTGCCTCATTCTGAGGAGGAGTTCCCTATAGCCATCTGCAAAGCTGCCTTAATTATCTCATTTCAGATCCTTTCTTTGCTATGTTGCTTATAGAAAGCTCATAGCTGGCCTGCTGCTCTCCCTTGAACACTGACTTTTTGGCTGCCCAGTTCTGTCACATTGTTTCCTTATGCTCCCCCGTCTGTCTAGACCCATCTGTTGTCTCTTGTTTTATACTTAGATTATAAACTCTATGGCAGCAGAGCTGCCTCTTTGTTCTGAGTTCATTTAGTGCCTAAAACAATGCAGGCTTGACCCATGATTAAGGCTTCCCAGCACTAGGAAAAAATAACATGAAACAGCAAACATTCAAACAAATAACCCAGCTGGAGTGCCGGAAACAGACACTGCCTTGCAGACATCACAGCACAGAGGAATCAAATTCCACCAAAACTGAATTACTCAGCAATACTGGTCCATTTGATCACCACTGAAAAATAGCCTTCATGTTTTTCTTGCTTTTCCATCTAGCTCACAGTTGTGGCTTTTAGTTGAATAATGTCTTCCTTGAATAAAACTTGTCAAACTATTGCATTGTGTGCTTTAGGTACCAGAGCTCTGCTTATTTTGTCTTGGCTCCTCTAAAGTAAGCAGGCTCAGGACCTCTGTTTCTCTCTTTTACCAGAAAAAGCTGGAATTTGAAACCTTTTTCCTTGAAGCCACCTTGGGTGCAAGGAGATGCTCACCCACAGCTTCCCTGGTTTGAGGCATCATAGGCTCCTGGTGGGTTTTACTGTGCTGTGATCCATAGCTCATTCAAGAATCACAGAATATGCTGAGCTGGAAGGGGCCCACAAAGATCATTGAGTCTAACTAAAGACCTCAAGGGTGGCCCTGCACAGCCCCAAGAGTCACACCATGTGCCCATGAGCATTGTCCAAATGCTCTCGGAGCTCTGTCAGGCTTGGTGCTGCGACTTCTCTCCGCTGGGGGACTGTCCCAGTTCCCAGTATCCCAGCTCTCTGGGATAAGAACCCCCTTAGGAAGGAACAGCTTCAGGAGGTCCTGCCTGGGGTCCTGCTATCTCTGCTCCAGCTCAGGCACTGGATTTTGTCCACCTCTGGCCAGTTTGGATTCCAAGCTCCTCAGGTTTCTCTAAATCCCCACACCAGCGCAAAGAATGCTCATGATGACCCAGCCATCTCTCTGCTATGTGAGAGGAGACATAAGGACTACAAAACCAATGTGGGCAGATCCCAGAGGAAAACAAATCACCACACACGTCTCTGGATACAGCAAATGATGAATCCTACAAGATCTCCAAGGTTCCACAGATGCAGAATCTGAGTCCACTGGGACTGACCTGCACAACAGGAGAAGGTCACAATGCTCAGAGCACCCCCACAAGGTCCCTGCAGATTCTGGCAAGGGACACAGTGTGGTTATGTCCTCATTCCCATTTCAAGGCTGTCTGTATACAGAATTTGGGACAGGATTTCTCTTGTGGTTCTTGAAGTGCTGATTAGTTTAATTAACTTTTCCATGAAAGTAAAATAGGGCATAAATTTTAGCTGTATTCTTATGAGATTACTGACAGACTTCTTCAAGCACCTCTCTTTCATATTTTCAGGATTTTTGCTGATTTGATTACACAGAAGAGGTGGCAGCATGATGACTGCTAATTAGAACTCTCAACTTATTATCAGTCCATGTTTTTATAGGTTTCATATTAGCAGATCAATACAAAAACATAATGTGTGTACAGGTGCATTTACCTCTAGCACTGAAATCACCCTAGTTCACCCATGTCATCTTTAAAATCTTTTAGCCTGAAGAATTGCATTGAAAAAAGGAAAAAGGAACATAAGAAAATCCAGCTCTAAAGGGAGATTTTACTACAAATAAAGTTTTATAACTTGAGTGATCAGGAATGTCCTTGAGCTGGGAGTTTTTGATGATATCATTAACAAGCAGTGGCATTACTTCTATGAAGACATCAGCTATAAATTGTGCTTTACATACAGTCACTGCATATTTTCCAGGGATTCAGGACCTCATCTAGGAGGTTCTGGAGATACTCAGCACCAATGGACTTCAGAATCAGCTGAGAATACTCAGCACTCTGCACTACTATGACCACACACCATAACTGTGCAGAGCATGCTGAAATAATAATGAGGTAAGTACCTGGTAATTTCTCTTTTCCAGCCAAAGTGCACATTACACGTTAATTACAGTTAAGCCACCTAAGCATAATTGTCAAGTATTCTACAGAAACGTGCAATTTCTATGCAGATTGCATTTGGCTGAAAACTCCGTGAATCTACTGTGTTATTCTATCTTGCCATGTATATGTGGACAATGCAAAGCAAGCTATTAACAAAATAACCCTGAAAGAACAGGTAATTTTTACTGCTGCCACAGACTCACCTTTTAAGAATGCCAAAGTAGCTTAAAGTATGAAAAAGAGTAGATTATAAAGGACATAAGAAAACATTTATTTATCTGACAAGCACAATGCTTCAAGAAGCCAACTCCAATACTCTGGTTTCCCATCAGTTATTTCTGAATGTTACAATAAAATGGTAATGATATATCCAGGTGGCAAAATTCTGTTTTAACAGCTGCATCAACTGTACAAAACTCAAAAGCAGCATCTTAACAGATTAACAGCTCTCCATAATATTATCTTTGTAGCATGCAATTTGTTCCCAGTGATAATTAGGTATTTAGAGACATAACTAATTAGAGAAAAATTACTGGATGATTTTTCATTTGCTCAAAAATCTACTGTCAGGAATGAAGATCTACTATGGGGACGAATGTAATTCTGGTGCTAGAATTAGTGTCAGAAAGATAAGAGAAAATGTGGTTTAAACTGTGTAGATGGTAAAATAATGTATCTCCACACTGTCAATTCATGCATTGATACACTCTTCTCCAAAAGGAATGATTCTATTCCTAATATGCATTTTGCAAGTGTGAGTGCTGAGGAGGGGAATATACAAGATTTAGTAAAAGATGGAGCTGAATAGGTTTTTTTCCCATTAAATAGATCTTTCCCAGTCTAATTTGGGGTAACAGATAAAAGATTCAAGGGATCATTAGTTCTTGAAAACATTTGTTTCCCCCTATTTTCATGTACAAACTGCAGGACTCTATCTCTGTTTGCCTTTGCTGCTGCATTGCCTGTCACTAAAATACATCTTTAACTGTGTATCATTTTTCCTCTGGATTTTATTTACCATGTCACTCACCAGCTAGACTCATATAAGTATACCTCAAGCTACTAGAAAAGAGCATTCTCCACATTCAGTACTAATATCATTCCACAGATTGAGTGGAGTGCTTTGTGAGAGATGCTGCTATCATCCACAGACAAATCATGTCTATGACATATTCAGCCAGCTTTTACCCGGGGCTTAAAGTCATACATCTACAGCACTAAAATGTTTAAACTGGCCCTACAGCATTCTTCTCCTGGGAAATTGATAGTTCTTTTTGTGCAGCACCAGAAAGCCCCTCATTTCCTCAATTCCAGGTGTACATGCATGTCTTTGCACAGACACATCCCCCACCATTAAATGTGCATCCAACAGCATTCACATTCAGAAGAAAACCTTACAATGTATGTGAGTGGCAAGAGCAAACCTTCAAACATTGCAGCTGTTTGTTCAAACATAATTTTATCCTTTCTTGTGGTCCAGCCTGTGCAATGAACATGGCAGGTGTTCTGCACAAACACACTATCACACTACTGCATCACAATGCACTCAGCCAGGGGAAGGGAATAACACAAATCTTGCAAACTATTACTTGCAAAAACTTCCTGGTTTCATTAATTTCCTCTTAAAATAATGCTTGAACCAATCCCTTTCCATTTTCTGTTTGTTTGTTTTAATGAATAGACTTTAAAGGTTTGCTAGCTCAGCTGCAATGCTCCCCCCAGTGCCCTACTGCTTGATAATGGACACAACCCTTCGACTTTACGTTCAGGACCAAATTGCCAGCAGTAATCCCATGAGTGAAAATTATCTTTTCTGTGGCCTCCCAGATGTGGCACAGGGATAATGCTCCCTGACAGGTCTGGAGGGTGTGGCTGAGGAGCAGAACCTTCACTGTTCCTCCTCTTTCCCCGCTGCTCCAGCAGCACCAACACTTCACAGTGCAGCTGCTCTGGTTAGCAACCTGGACCTGAATCCTTAGAACTGTTTGAGTTAAGCTATCATTTTGGCCTGCCACCAATTTTTCCTATGAAATTCAACTAAAAGAAAGAAAAGTGTAATATTCTACAGTTTATAAGTCCACCAAACTGTACTGAATTCAGGGAACAAAGAAATGGCATTCCTTCAGCTCATGGTTGCGTTTGTTTGTTTTTTCTTTTTTTTTTTTTCTTTTTTTTTAACTTTATCAGATTTAAAACTGTACTGTAAACAACAGAAGCGTTAGAAATTGCCTTTGAATGTAATTATATTTTTCAGCAAAAACCTTTCATTCCTCTGTGCTGGGAAATTTAGTACATAGACCTAAGTTTGTCTGAATATATGTTTTACATCTAACTACAGAAACACTTCAAAAACAAGGTTATAAATAGGACAAAATGGCCACCATATGACAGCAGTTACATTTAAACTTGTTAATTGCTTGAAATAGCTGCAGACACAACCTTATGTATAGGTACTAATGCCTGTTGCACAGCCTGACTGAATCATTAATAGTATTAGAAAATAAAAGTCTGCTTGGTATCTAAGCAATTAGAATTTAGATATAAATAAACTAGATCTTATATTTAAAATAACAGGGATAATTCCCACAGCAGGTTCAGATCAGCAAAGTTCACAGCCAAGGTGTTTCTCACCACTTATTCTGAGCATTTCTCTCAAGTCCCTAAACTGTACTGTTGCACATCTAAAATTTCTTCATTTCTACCCAACTCCTATTTAAAAGATCAGCATCACAAAACATTTCTATACCTTCTTCCCACTGTGGGAACCTACTGGCCAAGTTTCACAAGTCTTTATGTACAGCGAACAAAACTAAATCCTGCAGCACTTACATAATCAATGTTAAATATTTAATGATGCATCACAGTGATACATCACTGAATGATATTGAGGTAGGACTTATTGAGATGGTATTGACCAGTTGATAAATTTGAAAAAACACAGATTTTCTTAAACAACACCATTTCTACAGATTTGAACTTTCTAAAGAGAGGTTCCCAAGCATGTTATATTCAGCTGACAAAAAAACCATGAAATTTTATGCTCACACATGCACATAGGAACAGATTTAAAATACACTTAAATGGCTCAACATTTCTAAAACATAACAAGTTATTTTGGGAGTAGCAAAAAGCATAGAAGGAATGGCACAGTGATGTCAAAATAACTTCTAAAGCATCTGCTTAAGAGCTCTTAAAACTTCCTAACTTATTTTTTAGGGCCACATTTTGTATCATGTTCTCAAAAAAATGCACATGCATTTTTTTCATATGCAAAGAAATCTGTATATGTGGGAAGAACAGCTAACTCACTAATACCTAGTACCACAGTCAGAATATTGTCTTTCCATTTAAATAATAAAAATAACTGCTTCAACAAGCAAAATGTAGTAAATTACATTTTCCCATATGTTTACATGCAGCAGCTTCTACCTCCTCAGAGGAGCAGTCATTTTCTTGTCATTTTCAAGTAATATGTCACACAGAACTTGCACAATCTCTTGAATGTTATTTTCCATAATCACACCTTGAAGTGTCCTAAAAGTCTGGGAGAAGTCAGAATATTCTGTGCTGTCATATCAGCACACCACTCTATATGCAGACAATGAAGAATTAAATCTGCTCATAAAGGAATGGAACATATTGTAAGGTTGACTTCATTTTCCATTAATGCTTCTGGTTTTGTTGTTAAGAAATAGGAGAGGCATTAGCTTGAAAAATATTTGTGAGTGCAAGACAGCATCAGAAGTTTCTCTCCAATTAAATATTTCTCAATACAACCATCACATCGAATTTGAAAAAAACCCATAACAGCCTACTGCTTTCAATTGCACTGCTACACTCATGGGCAACCTCACAGTTAAAAAACCTGTCTGCTCTAACAGTTTGATCCCATTTCAGCATCTCAACCCTTAAATGGGGTATTTGTCTTTCCAGCTTCATCTAACAACCCCCTCTCAGTGAATCGAGGAGAGATCCAGGAAATCAAACTGTGGCATATCTGTCTTCCTTTGTGCGGTCGGTGTATGTCAGACTGGAGGCTTTTTTTAATCTTGACTAATAGGAAATGAAATTGGCTCCAGCTGTATCTAGAATGAAACAAGCTACAAGCAGACCTGCAACTTCAATCAGGTTCGTTTCTTTCCATTTCAACCTCACCAGTCTGGAACAAGAAAACCTTATTACAGCTTGCTCAGTCAGAGTTTACAAGGAAGGCACATAACTATGGAGACAAAACCAGCCAGCTCTTTCATTCATGGCCGGTCAGGTCATAAATGAGTGCAATTCACAGCCTTGCTTCCAAAACAAAGAACATGCTAAAGTAGGATTCCAGATAATGAATAGTCTGCTCTTATTTCTTTCGTAGAGATCTATTTCTCTACACAAATTGTTTGGCTTGAAATGCTGAAAATGTTTTGAACAGGAAAAAATGCTTCCTTTTCTAGCTCTGGCAAACAGCATTCCAGTCTCTAGGAAGATGGTATAAGTGGCATCCAAGAGCCAAGATCAGAATGTACTTCATGAAGCACTGCCAATAAGGTAACATCCCCACCTTTTTAAAGCTTTTTTCATTTCCTAATAGTTGATTTCTTGAGAAATCAATATTCCCTTCTCTTCCCTATACTTTGGAGAATGCTTACAACCACTGATTTGAAGTTGAGGCTTTTATTCACTACTGATTTTTCAATGAGCCCTTTGTATTGCAATCCAAAAGATATAAATAACACCAAAAGGAAAACAAAGCAAACAAACAGTTAAGAGCTCATAACTTGAAGTCATACTCAGTTCAATCTAACAAGTACAGAGCAGATTACATGCTTGGACACGGATCTCCTCTTCATCTACACATCATTACCATCTGATTATGAGCTTGATATGAATGTGGCATTTTTTCTATTTCATTCTAATAGAAAATATATTACAAGAACCACGACAGCCCTCACCAACTTCCATATTTGCTAGTATTTTCTCTAGGAGCATTAAGGAACAAGTGGAAACAGCTCCCTTCAAAGTAAGGGAGCAGGCACTTCAGTGAGCCCTGCTGGGAAAACTGCACCACTCCTGCCAGTGCTCAGCTGAGTAAACAAAGTTTCAGCTCCCAGAGCAAGAAATGCAGCATAAAAATTCAAGCATGTAATTTGATTTTAAAGAAAAATAATTTGGGCAAGCAAAGTTTCTCAATTTTACTTTAAAAATGTAAAAGAAAATGCATAGAGTGGCTACTGAGCTTAGGTAGAGAAATTTGAAGAGGAGAAGGTAACAACTATTTTTATCAAAAGTACACAAGCAACACAGTACAAGGTAACCCAGACAGGTACTGGGATAAAAAGGATATATTGAAAACACAGAACAAACACCAGGAGGAACAGACAGAAATAATTTGTTTTATGAAGTTTCTAGAGACTTCTTTCTCTAAGACCTTTCTGTCTTATGGCACTGGTATCACTGTAGTGATGCAATTACTCACATGGAATAGGATCTGGAGGTGTATCCATAGATTTACGTATGACCATAGCACAATATTTTACTTCTGAAAAAGAAAGGTAATGATTTTTCTCACTATATGGTGCATTTGCACACTTTTGTTCATACAGGCTGCACTGCAACTGGTGAGCAAAGATCTTTTGACTGGAATTAATATTTTCAATCATAATTGCTTTGTTTATTTATTGACAGTGTCCATGCTCAGCTTTCATTATTTTTGTACCATTAGTGAGTGTGAAAATGAACAACAATTTTCTTATAACTGTGTTCCATCTCTTAGACAGCTACAGGAGTTATGACTGAAGGGACATCACCTTTTACCAGAAAAACTGAAATAGGCGAAAAAACCACTCACAGGTACACCCATAAAGGATGTTTAGAAGATGAGCTTGGGAATTAATTTCATAATTTTCAGGTGTCTAGATATCTTTCATCTACTGAAATCACTGACTAAACCTGAGAGCTCCCCTTTTCATTTGAATAAACTCACATTGACTCAATTCAGGACTGAGAACTAGAATTTGTAACATATATTATTTTACTGGTAGCTGGGAATTTCTGTCCTTTGTGGATTGTAAGTTTACTCTGCTGTGCTGGGGTGTTCTAGTAACACCTTTATGTACCCATACACATAAATGGATTTAGAATATTTGAATATATAAAAGCACAGAATAAATGGAAGGTAATGACAGGGAGCAGGACACTTGCTGAAGTGAGACATTTCATGTCACCTGTACCTCCTAGAGAGTCACTGTCCTTGTATCAGTGTCCACTTTGAAGGCTAAGGGACAGCTACAGGCTTTGTGCAGCAATCAGTCAGACACTCCAGATCAGCATTTCCATGCTTCCAAACTGGCATTCGCCAGCATATCCACGTTTGGACATTCTGGGCAGGATCTAATGAGGGAATGGCTGCCCAGAGCCCCTCAGAGCTGCTGAGTGGGCTTTGAGTGTAATTGGTGCAAAGGATGGAGCTGCCTCTTCCCTGAGCTTTGTGTCAGGATGCCCTGTGCTATCAGCTGGTGGAAACTCTCCCTGGGAGTTGGGCTACACATTCTGAGTAGGACAGGCTGTGACCATGGTCATGGCTGTTGATTGTTACAGCCTCCACACTCTATTCCTGCTGCAGCAATTTGTCTCATTTGGGATATAAATCCTGCATGTCTTGAATTTTTCATAGGGTCTGTCACGGGCCAGAAGTGCAAAGTGGTCTCCCATAAGTGTAGAAGAATTACCTATGCTAAGGATGGTAAAACAAAATTCTGTATCCAGTGAAAAAACCTGAATCTTAAATGCTTGACATGGGTTCTGATTGCTTATTTGAGTATCTGGAATATTTTCATGTACCTACCATCAAATAAAAAACCCAATAATTTATGATGAGATGATGCAGGAGAATGGTGCTTTCTAAAAATCTGTTTTCATATCACTATTGATCAATGGAGAAGAATCAGAAAAAGCATCACTGAAGCATAATATCAGGGAAACAGCATTTGAATAAAGCTCTAGTTGCACAATAACAAGTAGTGAAAGTTTATTACAGAATTTCTTAGTATTATCAAACAGAATAAATTATCAGATTATAAAGTTATATGAGCTTCTTAGGGGACAATATTTATCCCACAGGTAAGGATTACTTGAAAAATTTACAAATTCCCTGCTGAATGAATTATGCATCCTTGTAAGCAAAATGAACATCACACACCCTAAATTGCCATGCACCACTTCTGCTGGGATGCAAGCCACACTTGCTTCCTAAGACAAATTTCTCTTCATTAAAAGGAATTTACCTTGCTACAAAGTGCCACAACCCTCCAGGAAGAAATAACTGATCCCTGCTGGCTGAGCGCACCAGACGTGAATCATTGACTCCACTGTGGATGGAAAGAGACGGGCATGTGTGTGGGAAGAAGGAATTACAGCTCCGGGCCAAGATCTCTACAGGAAATCCTAAAAATAGTCAAACTTAGAAGAAGCATGGAGTAAGCTTTCTGGTTTCAGTGTCAAGTCACTTAGTAAAATTAAGATTTGGGAGGAAGAAAATCTGAATCAACCACAGCTTTGATTTTCCTGTTACTCTACAGATCCTGCACATTGCCCAGGTTCAGAATTACAGTGCCCCATATCACACACCTCTCCTTTTAGGCATGCCAGCCTTTGACTGTAACAGAGAACAGTAATTAACAGTGTAGGAAGGAAGGATAGTGTGCACATATAAAGGGCAAATTGAAGAAGAGCCTGAAAGACAAAGTGGTACTCAAAAAAAAAAAAAAAAAAAGCTGCTGAATGATTGGTATAATTTCAGTAACATTTTTTTGTAAAATACTCAGTTTCCCCCTCCATCCCTCAGTATTCCACCCTCCTGCTGCCTGTCTTTGCACAGGCATAATCTAGGGGACTAACACAAAGCAGTCAGGGCTATAAAACATGACCTTCACCAGTTTGGATGAACTGGGATTATTTTGATATAGACAAAGGTGATAGAGTGTAAGCAGAAAAATATAAATGTCTGCAGAGAAAAGGAAGGAAGGAAATAATCTTTTTTTCCATGCTCATTTTGGGCATAATAAAAAGTAATGGACTTAAAACCATAGCAGAGGAAATTTAGGTTAACCATTAGGAAAGCTTTTCTAACAGGAATGCATGGGACAAATAATTTCCTAGGTAAAAAGCAGAAAGTCCATTTTTGTAGGCTTTTATGAACAGGTTAGGAAAACATCTGCCAGAAATAGTTTACATGCAGCTGATACTGCTATGAACAGGGGAGATGGGAGTAAATGATCTCTAAAAGTCCTTTCCAGCCTTATTTTTTTATGATTCTGTAATCAACTTTGAAAGGAGCTTGGCATCACTCCTGTTGAAAATAATGGGAGATTGCAGAGTGTTCTGTAGTGGCATTCCAGATTTCCTCCAGTACAAACCAAGGTGGAACTGTGTGCATTTCAGTGGAGGGAAGTGGGACCTCGAGCTGCAGTAGCTGCAAGAAGGGTGGTAATTTATAACTAACTGCATTTGTCACACTCACTATCTGGCATTGCCAAGGTCTTTAAAAAGCAGAAGGAATTTGATGCCTCTTTCAGGCTACTCTTCAGATTCTGTTCTGAACTGAAGCTGATGAGTAGCTGATAATGTTTCTTAGGTGGATGAGTAACTGCTTTTAATGCACTGTTTCACATAAATTAGAGCTTTCTCTACTCTGAATATTATTCTGAGCATATTCTCTTAAATCATCAGAAAACAGTAAATTAAATGATAGATTTTGATTTTAATTTTAATCTAAGGCACCATTTAAAGCTACACATAATTCTTCTCCCATTTCAGTGAGAACAACGCTCTGACAGAGCTCAGGATGTGGCTCCCTGTGCTGCCAGCCATGGTTTGCTTTCTAAAAAACAACCCCCATTATTTTCATCCTCTACATAGACAAATAGAATTTTTTCAAAGGCTGTTTCTTCAGCATTCAAATTTGAAATGTAATAATTACAATCCAGAAATTGTGAAGAAAATTTCATCTGAAGTTCACATTTATACTTAGATAATTTTTCACTTTATGACCAGCATTCTTTTGTGGCTTCCCCAGGAAAAGATGCAGCCTATTCTTGAAGTTAATATGTTATACTGTAATAATTTGTAGTGTAACTTGTTACACCTTTTGCATATTGATACATTTTCAGGTAACCCAAATATCTCTACAAAAACTTAATTTTGTGCTCCCAGCTGCAATGTGCTATCAAAGATTCTTTATCTATTCCATCATGATGACTAATCAGTATTTCTGCATTGTGGACAAAGATTCCTGCATGAGTATATTTGACAGGAATCATTTATCTGCAGAAAGAATAACAGATTAATCTGCTTTTCCCTGTGAAAAAAAACCCAAAACAAACAACAAAACAGAACAACAGAGTATCTTATATATTTAGATACTGATCTGAAATTTCATCAACAAATAGTGAAGAAGAGTCCTTATCTTTGACTCAAACATTTCTGCTGAGGCAATGCAGGGATCTGGAAATTAATGAATAGTATTATGCACTAAACCAAGCTATGAACTATTGCTTGGAGTTTTTTCTATTACACTTACAGCAGTGAATCTGAGAGCAACTCAAACATTGTTCATTTATTCCCATAACATCCCCACAAAGTGGCATTCCCCTTTTACAGAGAGCATGAAGACCATGTATCCACAAACACACGGGGATCTGGTTAGCAGAACAAGGGCTAAAATCTACTCTGGGTGCAAATTCCAGTAGATGCAAGCCCCCACCAGAATTTTCTCACTTTTGATAAGATTAACTACAATCAGCCACCTAAAACTTCCACCTCCAGTCAGTGAAACCGTTTCACTACAGAATAAATATTGCTGAATTCACTCAAATTCCACTGTTGTGTGAATTTAAGCCTAAGGAGGCAGATACAGCTGCAAATACTCAGGAAGAGGAAGGGCTGTGGGGAAATGGACAACACAAGCCTGAAGCAGTTTTGTGCCTGGAAAAGTGCCCTGAATGATGCTCCCAGGGACAAGTCTGATAGCCTTGAAGTGCAGTTATGGTTTCATGCTGCTACATCACTGTCAGAGGGCCAGGAAAAGGAAGATTACCCTTTGATCACTGCAATCCAACCATTCTGCCTTCCAGGGTTTGCCCTGTGGCAAGGCACCAGATATTCTATGTCCCACTTATAGTCAGATGCACTCAAAAGAAGCTGAGGACACTGAGTACTTGATAGAAGACACTTCAGACTGTGTATCACTGGATCGTGAATTATAAGTAATAAATATATATATATAAATAGTACAAATGAAGATAGATAGCTACACTGTCATTCCAAACTTTCTTTCATCATTTCATGTTGAGTCACTCTCAAATCTAAATATAGCTTGCCATTGTCATTTTCTTTTTAATTTTTCCCTTACACCCTAGCATGTTTTGAGCACTCAACCTTCTTGAAATTAAAGACTTAAAGTGACAAGAGTATTTTTCAGCCACAGTTCAGGAATTTGGAGGATTCACTTAATACTAATGTTTTTCAGACCCAAACATTTTAGAAACAGCAGGTTTATAAAGAGGGATTCTTTTAGGTGATTCACATACCGGTACTAGTTTAAAATGTCCCTCTTTTGGATGGATTATTTTGTCTGTCCTTTTCCAGTATTAACAAGCTATCAGTCATTTTCAAGCTCTTTTTCTCCAGTATGAAAAATATATGCAGTTTAGTGTGTGACTCACTTGCCAGGTCCAGTAACATTCACAGAAGCCTTATTTAATCTCATGCTATATTTTACTTATTTTCATGTTTTAAATAGATTTAATTGATCCTTGGATTTTTAGTTTGGAATTATTTTTAAATAATTCTTTTCAACAGCCTGGTTTTATTTTATGAGCTTGCTAAATTTTCTATGCCCATACTTATTCCTTCTCATTGTTTCTGCAGAACTTCATATTTATTGTATTTTTAAAGAAGAGCAGAAGAAAAATCAACTTCTCACCTTTTTGTTAGTGTTGTTGTTATTTTTTAACCTAAGGAATTGCAGATGTGATATGAGAGAAACCCACCCATCTAGTGCTAGTATAGAGTAATGCATCCTGCAGAAATTTTTGGAGTAGCTCTGCACTCAGGCATGATTCACCAGGCTGTACAAGTTCTGACAGCCCTGCTAGGCTCCAAATCATTCCCTAAGCAGCATTTGGTGGTTTCCACACTGTTCCCCATTTCATGTCCCACAAAGACTTAGTCATGTGGATGCACCATTTAGCTGGTGCTGTGTGTGGGCACAGTGCCATTCTGAGATGCCAAAGGATGGTGCAGGGAGAAGCAGAACTCAGCCCTGGGCTTGCACAGGCAGCACTGACCTGCATCTGCTGTACCCCTACAGGACAGGAGCTGACATGTGGATCTCTTTGGAATATATTCCATGTACCTCTCAGTTCCGAATTATGAAGCAGAACTATGCAAGGCATACAAATAAGAAAAGCTGAGAATTTATCACAGTAAGAAATTCTCATAAGCAGCATCAACGCTTCTCTCACAATGGTGACCTAATAACACAAAGCCAGGGCTCTCAGCTACCTGTGGTGCTCTGAGTTAAGATCTTTCCTGGGTTCAGACCAGTTCCTTCAAAAGGACATTTCCCCTGATTTCACTGTGACAGAGCAGTTGATCCACAAACAGAAAGGATGTGGACAATAATTGAGTTCACTGTTGCAAACTCATGGGACTACAGGACTGAAGTATCCTTTTAAGATGTATAGTATCCCTAAAGTATTCCTTTAAGATGTATATCCTCATTTTGCTATTCAGTTTTATTAACAGAAAGATCTGAACTGTAAACCTTATTTCTATTCGTTTGTACATACAACAGTAATTGAATACATGGAGCACAGGAGAATTCATTCCCCATCCTTCATCTTAAAAATGTTTTATACTTACTAATAATACTAGTTCATTTGTGCCCATAAGCTCTAAAGCCTTCTAAAATAGTTGTGCAATATTGATTGAAAGGGGTTAGATCAAATTATTCCAGAAATTGAGCAGCTCCAAACTTTTAAGAGCTACTTTTGAGTAAGAACCGTCCCTATCATGCTTTTAAACTGCTAACAACAGAAAGCCCTGACATTCTTCTGTCAACATTTTCCTGAACCACAAATTGCTCATGCATTAGAAATTCACTTGAAATGGCATAAAAAGGCTGTGAAGTAAATGTATTCCTGAAGCCTGGGTCTGCAAGCCAGTGTAATTTCAGAAAACACCATACAGGCTGTAAAGACAGCAGATGCAAGGACTGAATTTAACTACATATGATAACTCAATTTATTTTCTCTGTAGTCTAGTAACTCAATAAGTCTTTAGCAGCTTTGTAAATAAACAGATGGATGCCATCAAACGCCAAAGAATGATAAATCTGATTGGTCTCTGTATAATTTTGGACAGCTTTATCCCAAAAATAGGCAGTAGAAGCATCTTACTCCAAGAGAGTGATAAAATAAACATGGGAAGGTAGATAATGGGCAATTGCTTTGTCCCAGTAATGAAAAAAACTTTCCATGATGCCAGGACTAAGAATCAGGACAGATCTCAATGTAATTATTTTTAGTTGAAGATTGATTTCTGTTGATTAAAGAAAAAAATATCTGCTTTTCCAGGGATTCAATGTTAGAGTAAGGAGAAATAGGTGATGGGACCCCTGCTGAAAGATTTAATTCATATACAACTTTAACTTTGAAAGGTTTATGGTTCTAATTTAGCTGTAAGCCATCTGCTCCACATAGAATGTGTTGACTGAATATAAAGCCAGATCACCAATTTCACATAGGAAGGACACTTATTATCCAGTGCATCACTTGTACAGGGATTTGTTCACTTTCCCTAATTTCGCACCTCTAACTAGACATCTGTTGAATTCTCAAAGTTTAAGAGCACAAAATTTAAAAAGGGGCTCTGTTAGGTTGAGATGTGCATTCACATGGGCCCTACTGCTGCCCATTTTCCATGTAAGAAACACTGTGTTTTTGTGCCAGGACAACAGGATGCTGCTTTACAGCATTATCTGATCATTAAAGTTTCCACTTGTGTAAAATACTAAAATATTTTTTTCCCATGAGATTTCCATTGAAAACTGCTTAAGTCTTGTATAACCTCTCTCAGCAAAATTCTGAAGTGAGAACTTCCAATGTTTGTTAGTTGCCTTTATAATTTTTTCCCTTTTCCATTCCTTTGTCAACATCTGTATCACTCATATCAAAAGCAGAAAAGCACACTGTGATTTCTTTCAAGCAGGGAAAGCTTAGCCTTGCAAAGGGCCTAAGGCTCTGCCTGGGAGACAATCAAATTTAAAGACCTAGGTTTACAGCTTTTTAAATTCAGAAAGCCTATGAAAATGGCTACAAAAGCATCAAGTAACAAAGTAGGCTGTTGTTTGCAGGCAAAGACATGAAAGAGCCAAATAAGATTTGTCAAAAGTCAAGGTGAGTTACACCTTGCAGAGGTTTAGTAAAACAAATATCCAAGGAGTTTCACTGCATGTAACTAAGAGACCAAAACAGGATAGAGTCATTTCATAGAAAAAACGAAGAGAGATCAGGTATTTTCTAAATGTTGTCCCAGGAGTGAATTTGAAGGTTTTCAAGGAGGGAGATAATGTTTGTCAAAGAGCGTACCATCAATATGGATAATGGAATGAGGATATGGAAACAGATGAAACAGAAGTTTTATGAAATGACATAAGGGTAATCAGAACACTAATTCTGTAAGAACACCAGAAAACAAAGGCTGGTAACAGGGAAATTTAATAATCTGTCATGTCAGATGCATACAAATTGAGAACAGTAACTGCTGTTTCTTTCAAACTAAATATTGTCTAGATTCAAGGAAAAATATATTCAGTTATTTACCGATCTATTAATCAGACTCTGCTATGAGGTACTTTGCCAGAAGAAATAATTAAAGGCAGGTAAATGGAAATCAAGTCAAAATGCAACAACATTTCATCAAAGATTGTGCCAGAATCCCCTGATAGTTTTCTACTCTAAGTTAGATGATTTTCTGGGAAGGAGTATGCAGAGTATTTTCTAGATTTCTAAGATCTTATAATGTGAAAATTTATCATCAGATAAATTATAAAAAGAGTAGATAAGGGAGTTATGGAGAGTGAATAATGGCATGCAGGACAGAAAACAAAGAATAGGTTTGAAGAGAAAGAAGGTTGATGAAGGTGTAACATGAGAACAAGAGTCATACGTTTTACTGTTAATTTTTGTTTTCATTAAAGAGTTTGGCATTAATGTAATTAAATTAAATCATGGCAAACATCACTATGTATCATCAGTACAGAGAACACTTAGGGTAAAATCCAGAAAGAGATGCATGACCCCACAATTTGAGGAATATACATGTATTCAGATTGAACAACAAAATTCAAAGCCATGTATTTTGGAAAAAAAAGGAACTTACACTCTAAAAGTTTACAGTTCAAGAAAGTTGGCTGCAGAAATATCAAGTTGGAAAGGGGGAAAATGTTTTTAAAAAGTAAATGTTAAAAGGAATAGAGTGACAAAATGTTAATGCCACTGGGCAATGCCAGATGGGCCTTCACATGGCACTTTGAGTACAAACCTGGTCATGCAAGGTAAAAAGAGATGAACTGAGGCTGAAACTGGGACAAAGCACTACAAAGGTGTTCAGAAGACTAAAGAGCAGGTTTCGAGCAGACCTCATTTACCTTGGCCAAATGAAGGTGGAAACAGATCTGATTGCTGTGTTAAAACACTGTGGGTGATGGACGAAAATAGCAGAGCCCCAAGTAGTGCAGCTGATGGTGAGCAGGCAGGTATGGCTGAGGATGGTGTTTCTTTCCAGGTTAGAGCCTTTGATCAGAAGGTTTAGATGCTAGTGTATCTGTTTGTGGCCAGAAGCTTTGCATCATGAGCATTCATCATTGCTTCTCCATTCCCATAAAACAATAGGAGAGAGAAAACCACTAAATTGTCACCTGGATGCAGCCTGACAACAGC
The DNA here is from genome assembly GCF_027887145.1 of Ammospiza caudacuta. Classification (NCBI taxonomy): domain Eukaryota; kingdom Metazoa; phylum Chordata; class Aves; order Passeriformes; family Passerellidae; genus Ammospiza; species Ammospiza caudacuta. The sequence continues at coordinate 31,822,227 of NC_080601.1, read as the reverse complement.
TCAGACAACCTTCCCACACAGGGGAAGAGATGGACATGGCTGCACTTACACTTCACAGTGTTCAGAATTTTACACCCTCTTCAGACATCCTTTGAGTTCCCTTTATCCAACTAAAACTGCAAAAACCCCAAAAGAAAAAAAGTATTTCTAATACTCTGAAGAAACAGTGGCAGTTTTGGTTTGAAAAATGAATAAACAGTTGTCAAAAAAATGTTCACAGTACTTAACAGTTTTTATTAATATGTCTCATTTTATTGAGTCCCTCTAGGGCAGCAAATCCAATGATAAAGTTGTAAAACAATCATCTCCACCTCCTCTATTCTCCTGCTCTCTCTCTTTTTTTTTTCTTTTTACCTTTTTCAGCTGATGGCTCCACAGCATGCAGGTTTTACTGCCCAATCAATAAGTTACTTTTGCCAAGATGTGTGGAAGACACATTGCTAGCATTATACTGCAAGTTCTTCATATTAAAATGTTTATGTCCTTTCCAAGGATATTCTTCAGAATTTAAAGGAATCAAGTTTCTATGGGTAGAACAATGTAAAAGCTAATTCATTACAGAACCACCTAAAATTCAGTAAAAGAACAGACAAAATCAATACCTCATTCTTCATCACTTACAAAGCCTTCTGTGCTAGGAACCTCTGTACTTTTCAAGTAAACTTTATCCTGCATGTTGCAGAAGTAACTGCTCTGGGTTTGGGCTGGAGTAGGGGTGGTGGTGGCTAGCAGGTCTGATGATCTCCTTTGTTTTTGCTATTGCCATCAATATTTTTTAAGTAATCATCAGCACCATCTGCCACTCACCACTGTGTTCTTTTCACAGTGTCAATACTATAAACACAGTCTGCTCCCTCATTTGATGCAGTGCAGAAGGATGGAATTAGGCAGAAAATAGTCACTCCAAAAATAGGCCTTACTGCTCAAAAAGAAGCAACTCCTTCAGTAAAATGATCTTGGGAAGAGATGATTTTAGTTTACATCAAGTCTCAGAGCTATTTCCTTAAGCATCTCCAGCTAACTGAAAAGAACCCTGGATTTTAGAGTCTCTCAATGACAGCAAGTTGAAGATACTGCTTAATATACTAATTAGGAGTTTAGTTTTAGTTGTAGTCATTAAAACTCTTACAAAGACTATTTTGATTTTCTCCCACAATGTTAATGTTTTCTATTTTTTTTTCTTTTGAGCATTTAACTGGCATCATGTTGGTAACTAATATGGAATATCCCTCAACAAATTACCAAAATTACATTTCTATACAAAATGGTCTAGGTATGCCTTAGATTAAAGAGAAAGATTAAATCCAGTCTTCACACAGTCTAAAGAGTAAAAGGAAACTCAAATATTTCTGTTCCCCACTGAGTCTTTTATAATATTTCAGCTTATCTGTACAGCTTCTGATCAAATGAACATGACTGTGCAACTTTGCATAATAAATAAAATGTCTGACTCACCCCTGTATTTTAACACAGGTTCTAGACATCTGCACCATTTTTGTGTAATACATAGTTTCACTTATTTCCAGTTGCATGTTGGGACTTCAGAGCAAATAAGAGAACTGAGATTTTTTTGTTTTGATATTCCATTATTTGAAAAATCTTGCTATTCATGATGGGTGAAGGTGTCTCTTCTGGAGGTGTTGTATACTTACTTTTGCTCATGTTTTTTATAATATTTTCTCTGTTTACATGCCATTTTACCCTATCTGAACAGTACTTTTAGATTACAAATATAAAATGTACTTTGGTGAATAGATGTCCATAAAGCAGCAAATAATGAAAGTAAGCCAAGTTCTGTCTCCAAAACTACAAAGGAGAGACAACATTCAATCTGGAGATGTGGATTGCTATGGAGCAAACAACAGCATGATGCACAGAAATAAGTTTGCTTAAACAAAAAGTAGGACCTTACTTTGTAGGGCCTGATAAACCAGCTGGGAAAAAGTGAATGCAGAAGTATGTTTGTTCTGATCTAGACATCTACCACTTTTCAGAGTTCCTTTTTTCTTTGGCAATATCAATTTTAGGTTTCTTTTTCAGATGTTTAGGAATCTAAATAATCAGGTGTGAATATCTTCCCATTTCTATGTCTACCCTCACCTTTCTCCTCCCCCCTTTCAGTATTTACAGTTTTTCTTCACTAAAGCAAAGATTCAACCCTCCTCTGTGTGTCTTAATGACAGTGTATTTTCTCCTACATCTTTTACTTATATTTTTCTACAGAAAAATCTATACTCATCCTTCTAGCACTACTGACTTTATTGGGTTATTTTGCAAGTATGAAAGGACTGTGCAAAGCAATGTGGTTTTAGGAGGTAGAAATTCATGAGACTTACATGCCCCAGTGTATGTCTGCAGCCAGTTCTGCATACTGAGATAGGTACATATATGAAGCCATTCTACATATGAAAAGCCATAAACTCCTGTTTTGTTTCCAAGGGTCAGAAAAATTGAGCAATATAATTAAATATAATACTCTATAAAAACTATTAGTTAATTCATATTTATGTTAATGTGCCTCTTATGATATGCATTAGGTTTTTTGTATTTTAATCAGAGAAAATTATAAATACAATCAGGAAAGCCTTGTTACTGTTTTCAACCAGAGCTAATTGTCTTGTAGAACACTTAATGAGTCATTATTCATTATGATGGTGAGGACAGGGAAGGCAGATGGCATGGTAGTTTTATTGATTCTGTGATCCTACTGTAGCTTGCTGATTAAGTGGGATTGAACACCACAGTTAGTGTGGCCAGCATTACACAAAATTCTGTTCTGAGTCAAGGATATCAGGCAGGAACTTTCAGACATCACTGTTTGGAGGCCTGCCATCCTAAATTGTACTTGTAACAACGGAATATTGCACACAGTCTTCCATTTCAGCTTCCATTCAATTTCCAAGTGTTATTTTATGGGTAAAGTTGGATTCACCTCATCCTGTCACAGCCATGGAGGTGTTAAAGATCTACTGAGGGAGAGACCATTCAGCTCACTGCCTCAATAGGGAATTTCCTCTCCTGGGTGCTCTATCACTTTTACCCTCTCGCTAGATAGGCAAGTGCTGCTGTGTGAAAGTCAAATAACCTGTAAATAATTCAGAAATTACACCCCTTGATTCTGAATTATTTTGAAATGGTTTAATATTCTCATTTCTCTTCATGCTTTACAGCAAAAAGTGGTCTTATCCCAGAATGATGCAAGCATTGTTTTATAAACTTATTGTACAATAACTCAATATCTCAAAGCATGGGATTTAGTTGGCTTTAGTATTAATGATGACATGGTCACAGTTCTTTTAACAGAATTTATCACATTACCAAGCTATTCTTTCTGTATTGCCCAATATATCACCAGAGCTGTATGAAGACCTTGAAGGAGTTATTTTTGGGCCTTCCACTGGTGATAATTCATAGGCACCTTCTTCTGCCTTAAGGTATATATTATCCTCTTTTTTTCTGGTCTAACTTGTTTTGTTCAATCCCCTTTACAATGTATAATTTAGTTCTTTCTAGAGAACTAAAACAGCTGCTCTCATTATTAGACCTGCTTTGATATTAAGAAGAGTTTAGGCTATTTAAATCATGGGGTCAGACACTACAGCAATAAAAGATGATCTCAAGCTTCCAGTGCATCATAAAACCTGCAAGTCACATATGAACTACACTGATGCATTTGTAATGATAGACATGTGAACCCTACAGACAATTGCTATTTTTTGGACCCTCTAATTTTGTTCTGATTACACAGGTACAATGCAGTGAATGAGATCACTGAAGAATGAAGAAAGCACATGCTCTATCAGTCAATCCAAACTGAGAAATTTACCTTAATGTTTTGCATCGATCATTCTAATTTATACTTTGTCTCTAATTTCTTTCACTTAAAAACAATTACTTCAGTTATCTCAGAGAAGTATAATTGAATTGTTAGCTTACACAAAAAAGAAAATGTAAGGTCTGCTGTGAGAAACCTAACCTATCATGATAGCAATGTTCTGTGACTTTCCAGACCTTCAGAATATTTAATGCTAAAAATAGCTGGGACATTGAAAAAATCCCTTTTTAGCACACAAATGACAATGATTAGTGTTTTCTTTTGCAATAAATTCATTTTTATCAATATTTTGACTGAGTCTACATGATCAATCTTTATAAAATCTATTTTAAATCACAGATTAATTTTAAGTGGTTTAACTGTTTAACTTACAGAATTAGGCCTGAGTGCTGAACAATGTTGTTGAAAGTCTGTAAAGTTGTGAGTATTTTCTGCAGGAAGCAGAGAACACAGACCTGCACTGGGACATATGGTCTCTCCTAGAGAAGTTTTTTGCCATGCATAGCCTTTGGCCAAAGCCCAACATCTGTAGCTTCAACTTTCCTTCCAGCTGCTGCTAAAGGTGAAGCATAGAACATATGCTGCATAAAGAGTAACCTTTGCATTGGGGTTTAATTTATTTGTTGATTTGTTGGTGGTTTTTTGTTTTTGTTTTGAACATTCAGAGACATTTTTCAACAAAATATTTGTTAATGTAAAACTCAGAAAACTCAAATTCAGATACCTTAAAAAATTATGTATACAACTAAGAGCTCCAGTGGGGCATAGATTTGTTATTTATGTAAAGAATTTGCTTCCTTAGTTTTGGAGAAAATGCAGGACAAGAAAAATACAGGCATTCCCTTCTTATGTTTGGGATGTATTCATAGAAGGAACAAATGCCACGCTCTCCCAATGTGAACTGGGAATGAGCATCCTTGAGGTATGATTTAAACAAAGATGCTTGACACACTGTCAGTTCTACTCTAGAAGGATCCCAACAAGCTGGAAAATGGCTGTGTGCAAGCAATAGAGGATTCTAATATTACTTGGCAAGACATAATTACTGAACACACAACTTCCACCTCAATATCATTGGTTTTGTCTGACTTAGGTCATAAGGGAAACCAACTGCATAGAGAAAGTGTGTGCTGCCCAAAGTTTCCACATCATTTCCAAAACCTTGGCAGTGCTCACAGCATCTGCTCCCAGGCAGCCCAGGGTGCTGCAGGACAGGAATGGAGTGAGTTAGCAGAGCTACAGCTATGCCCACAAACTTGCATGATAGCTCCTGCCCAGCCTAGGCATGGCTACAGAGAGCAATCCATGAGCACCAAAGCTCACCATGCACTAGAAAAAATGTATATAGCCACATAATCCAATACACTCTACTGGGTGAACACCTCAAGCATTTCTGTTTGCTTTTGAGCCTGAACAAAGTGAAAGTTGTTGGACTAAATAATTTACCTATTTCGAAACACTAAGTGGCTGACAGGTACCATAATAGCACATGGAAGAAGAGCATTCCAAATATATGCCTACACAGCTGGTGGAAGGTAAAGCAATGAGAAAACAGAACATAACAGGAGGATAAAGCATGTTTAAAAAAGAGGTGCATTCTTTCACAGGTTGAGAAACATGCAGAATGACACAACTGGTGTGTTGTGGAACCCAAATCCTGTTTCTAAACACCCATACCTTCCATGCTTTACACACAGCAAAGATCAGCAATTACTTTTCAAAGACTTCTTTATATGGTAAATAGAAGCTGATTATGAAAAAACCTAAATGAATACATTTTTACTGTCAAGATGCACATCATAGGTAAATTTGAAAACAACAAAAAAAGTCCCTCCAAAAACATTTTAAGCTTCAATTTCAACAATTACTTTTAATTTCCTTTCATAATGTTTTTTCTTGTTGCAAGACTATAAACACCTTCATTTCTTTTTCATTTCCTTGAAACATGAACAGGGAATAAGCTAAACATCCTTACTCTCTCATTGCTCTCTTCAGAGCACTTACATATATTTCTTCCAGGAAATGGATTTGACAAAGCATCAGCAACATTTTTACTTTCATAGCACTTCCAAAAATGATATTCCAAGCCATAAACAGCATTTTAAGAACTAAGTCCTCATCTCAGAACTCAGAGGGAAAAAAAATTTAACACCCCTCACCCTCAAAAAATGAACGAAAACTCCCAAATAAATAACAGATAGTGATCAGGCCAAAGAACACCCAGCTGAGCTTATTTCCAACATAAGTCAACTGAGTTTGCCCTCATCATTACTCAATACTTTTTAATCTCTTAAATGGATTTTTGAAGGTTAAAAGGATATCTTTTCTGGCTCTTAATGATAAAAGTTAGCCTGAAAGCATATTTTCTGGTTTATTCCTGCATTTTGGGCACATCCCATGCAGTCTACTATTTCTTACAAAGGTGTTCATCTTGCATTGAAGTCTGAATGAGTAAACTGGTCACATGTGCAGCGTCACATTACTGGCCACACTTTCTTGTCATGGCTCTTTTGTCATGCCACATCATTTTAGGCAGTTATTCAAAGGATTTTAAAGGTGCAGGTAGTTATTTTATGAGAATGTTTTTGTACAATGACCTAGCAGAGAAGTTGGGTCACTATAAGAAGTGCTTCCAGATAATGCAAGTGCTACTTTAAAATGAGCTGGGATCACTTCCAAAGTGAACACCTCCCCACAGAAGCATTCACTCACACAATTCCAGGTTTTATCTGACAGGCATTCTGGGAAATACTAGTATTTTAACTGAGTCCCAGCCAGCAAAGTGTTGGGATTTATGGTGTAAACTAGACTGCACTAAATTTTAGCCTGAAGTGAAAATACTCACTAGTATTCCCTGTACAGCCTCATTTACAGCAGCTTGAACTGAAACCATGGAAGTGGCTGCATATGAATTTTTTCTCCCCTGAGAGACAATGTTGGAGCATATCGACATGCACGAGTACTGCTTCAGGAAGTCCTAATGAAATGTGGCTGGCTTAATCACTGGGCTTTTTATTTGGACACGACACCAAATTCCCATGAATAATGAAATTGGGGCTAAACTTAACATCAGCTTGACCGAGCAGCTCCTCGCATCCATCTGCTGTGCCATTATTTTGGGTCTGTGAGGGTGATTTTGCCCAGGCAGAGAGTGTGGGAGGAGACAGACACAAGAGGCACCCCAGCAGCCTTACCTGACTGCCCGGGGGGAGGAACTCCTGATGGTCCCCTGGGCAGGCACAAAAACACCGTCAGGACGGCGGCTCTGTTTCCTGAGCACGGCTCGATGGCAATCGGCTTAGGAGCACCCTGGAGAAGGAAAACACCCAGGTTAACCTCTGAGATCTCCATTCCATTTTCACTCATGCACCTTTAGGGTTTTTTAATAAGAACAGTGTAACAGTGGGAAGATATTTTTTCCGTTGCAATCCCACAGATTGCCTGAACCATGTTAATTGACTTAAAAATGGGTGCTGACAGCCAACGCTGCAGATCTAACCAAACAAAAAATAAATCATCATAAGGACAACAAAATTTTACTGAATTTTATAGTCTGCTAAATGTAGTAACGTAAAATTAAAGCTTAGGAAACAGCAAAACTTTTTGATATACACATTGGTATCTGAGAGTAGCCAACTTCCCCATCTCTATTAAGAAGTATCCATGTGAAAGAATTCTGCTTCAACAGCATCCATCACCTAGTCAGCCTAATGCCAAAACCATAAAATGAGAGCAAATCCACATTATATACCAATAGCTAAAGGCAGTCAATCCCTCTTGAGAGCCCCAGACCAGGAATTCTGCCTTCTCTCTGTCTGTCCTACTAAGGAAATTATTTCTTTAAGGCAGGACCTTCCTGATTCTTTTTGCATATGCAACAGATAGGTGCAGTGCTACTACATTTATACATGCTTAGAAACTCTCTGAAAATGTTGCCTGTGTGATAATCACCCTGCTTTATCTTCTATAAAGCTATGATAGCAGTGCTGTTGATGGCAGGGATTTTGTGCTGTTACTAAACTCTCATTAACTATATAGATAATTAAATTTGCAGCTAGCCTTCAACTAAATGGTTGCTACCAAATTGTTCTTGATTTACCAAGGACAGTAGGAATTGGAAAAACAAAGCAAAGCAGTCCACAAAGGCATAGAATAATAAGTTTTTAAGATGAAAATTTACAATGTATCCACATTTCCACATTCCCAAGCTTTGTGTTCACTCAGAGATAGGCATTTCACTTCTGAGAGCTTAAACATTTAGGCAAGCACTAAAGATATTTCTAAAAACATTAGGTCAAAATCAGCATAAGCATTTCTTTCTTTTTCTGTTTGTAAGTTTTCTAAATGTCTGTCATGTTCCAAGGCAAAATATGAGTTCAACATTTGGATTCAAAATTCAAAGCCAGAAAACTTTCTATTTACATAAAAAATGCAATGTATACATAAATGTCAACTGATTCCAGTATTCTAAGAAAAAAATGATAGTTTAGTCAAGTTAAACACACTACAAAGTACTTGGTATAAGGAGAACAAAGGCACTTCCATCATGTAAAGCAATAATAATTTTCTGTTTTTCCACCTCGAAGTAACCAACATTTATTATTGCTCAGTGAAAAATAGATAAATATACTTTTCTTTTTTTACTTCTTGGTCATATTTAATAGGCATTTCTGTAGATTCTTTTAAAGGTAAAGCATTAAAGAACTTGGGTAAACAATGACATCTAATTTAAAAATGCCATGCCATAGGGAATGACAACTTACATTCACCAAAACCTTTACCAAATGATGAAATAGAAAACTAAAACCCCAAAAGCTCCAGCTGGTGTTACTAAATGCAAGCAATAGAGCATTTAAGTCAACATTTCCTGACTTGTCACAACAGCAAATCAAACAAATATTTGAAAACACAAAGGACATGAAATCTTCATTGTAAAATGTAATTCAGAACACTTTATGCAGACACACAACTAAAAAGAACAAATTCACTACTATGACTTTTAATTTGGTGATTACTTTCTTATAAATCCACATGATGGTATTTTCTTTTCTTGTGTAATATGAACCCTTTGATCAACAGGCCCCATCCTTCTCTGTTTGAAGTTTATACTAATGCTCTTCAAAACACAATTGGAGGAAATGATTTCTGATAAATACTCTTTCAAAGGACTTCATCCAAAAATAAAATATAGTAAGAATTTTGTGCTTTTTTTTCTTTATAAAAAAAATTATTACTGCAGAAGCAAGATGCCTTATCTTAACCTCACATCATTCAGGTTCCCTAGCAAAATAACACAGTAGCATAGAGCAAATGATAATAATTTAGATAGCCTCAGGTTTGTCAGTTGTTTAAAGATAAATACATAACCATGAATCAAAGATATTTCACAGGGACATAACATGTTCTCTGAAATGTGCCATTTATCATGCATTTTCCACGGGTTTTTTGGAAGAGATAAAGTACAAGTTTGTTTGCCCAAAGCAGTAAGCTACCATGATTTACTAGCTAGAATTATCTTTTTTTTTTCTCCTTGTATAGAAAGTGACTTACATTTTTTGCCGAAACCTCAAATGACGATCACAGATTAATAAAACTTTATCAGTGGAACACATAATAAACAAACACTTCTTTGATAAACTTTTACTCCTATGGTCCCTTTTTTTACACACACTGTGACAGAAAGAAGTGTGTCAGCTGGGAAGGTGAAAAAGAAAGTGGCAGAGAACTATAAAAGAATAAAAGAATTAAAGAGCATTTATTATTAATATTGATGGTAAAAAAGAACAGTAACCCAGAGCATATAGAAAGAAGAAATAAGTGGAGAGGGTAGGGATTAAATCAGGTAATAAAAAAAATAGATAAAGTCTTATCCACAATTTAAGTGTGTATTCATGCATTTATTCACAGAAAATAATATCAGGAGTCATCTTCACAGGTTCCTAGATTTTTCTTAGAGAAAAGGTTCTGCATTCTCCCAGTATTTTCCTGAAAGTCCTAAAAACCCAAAGTTCAACTGCCTGGTGAGTTTATGAGGAAATACCAAGCTTTGGAAATTCTTTTGGATCTGTTTCAGTAAGAAATAGATTTGGGCCAAATTATTTTTCTTTTCCTTCACAGGACACATGATAATATTACTATTGCTGGCAGAAAAACATATGTCACCAAATTCATGATTTATAAAAGAAAGCAGCAAAAGAGGTGAGTATATTTATTTAAGTATTGACAACCCTTGCAAATCTTGCATTATTGTATTTATCTGTTTGGGAATATAAGAGTTGATCAGCTTTAGGAGTGCAGACCAAGGAGAAGCTGGGAAGTGAATTTTGTCCCTCTTGGTGGGTGGGATGGGCAGCAGAGAGCAGGAGGATTTTAATGGTGCTGTGTGAACTTGTCCAGTGTCCAATGTCAAATTCTAAGCAATCTCAAAAGTGCCAAGCAGAGACAGGAGAGAGGAAAAACCTGAAGAGGTGAGAAGAGCAGGAGGACAATGACTGAGGGAATGTTCATGGAGCTGCTCTAAGTGTTCAGCATCTCCTTGGGCAAAATGCACTGAAACTTCAGCACTGATTGAATCTATGAAAATATTTATTATTGTGAATACAGAAAGATGGAAAGTATAAAGAGTTTTGGTCTATCTGTATTCCAAGAAGTGGTGCCTCTCAGAAGTGCTATAAAACTTCTGATTTTCAGTACTAAGTAATATCCCTCTATATATTTTCTGCAACAGTCTAAGTTAGGTGCATCCAATTTTTAAAAGTGCATTATTATACCATAAGAAAAATACTTCACATAAGACTAAATGGCTGCAAACTCATGCCAAAAAAGCAATTAGAAAATTGAATCAAGGAATTAAGGATTAATGTGAGCATGTTACACCTGTCAGAAGCGATAAGTATTTTGACAAGAACAGAATAAAGTTTGACAGTGTGCACAAATACAGATCTGACATATAAATCAAGTATTAAAATGCAAACAGCTATGCATTAATCACTGTAATGTTTCCTAACTAAAATGGTCTTGGTAGTACTTACAAGAATTCATTATAAATAAAACTTCAGTTCTTTAAAAAAAGCTTGAATCATACTTCTCATTGTATTAATTATGTCAATTTAAACTTAGTTTTTAATCATATTATTAAAACAGCATTAATCTGGTGAATTCCACACAAACTAAGCTAAATACCTTGGCAAATAAACAATCAAATCTCTTGTTGCAACAGGATTAGGACCAGACTCAGAATGTAAACAGCCACTTTTCTGGATTTTTAATGTGGAAGACTCCAGAAGGGAAAAAATGGGAAAAAAAGAAAAAAGATTGTGTCCTCTGAAGAGGTAAGAGATGCAGAAAAGGAGGAAACATAAAATTCAGACTTTTATATTACATGTATTCACTTGCTCTCAGCTTCTGGTCCTTTTCCTAAATTCACTGGTTATTTCCTGAGTTACATGATTTATTTGGGATACACAAGTCTCAGATTCCAAAATGTACTTGAGTACCCCAGTTGGATTTTGGTCAAATTAAGTTGCCTACATGCAAATTCAAAAGCCTCAAGAACCTGTTAGCCTTACTATTAGTATTAAAAATGTCCCAAGATTTGCAAGTTGTCTCTACCTGCCAGGCACATGTTGGTCTCATCAGTGCCTGCTCAGGATTCACTGTCATTCCTACAGCTGCCCTGGATGTAGAGCTTGATCAAGGTAGCTGTTCCCAAAACATTCTTATCAAATCAGGTTTTTACACTGCAGATGTGGCCACTTTCTTGTAAAACAGAGTTGAAATCAGAGATCAACTCTATTTTCTATGGTAAGAGGATGAACCCTGGTTACCCTGTTCTGCTTTCACAAAATGCATCTTTGAGGTGAAATTCTCTGGCCTATAATTAAAGATGAAATGTCAAATGCCATGATTGTTCTGACCATTTTCAGTGCGGTAAACACAGACTTCTCAGCAGTGCTAAGAAAAAAAAAGAAAATTCACCCTCCCAAAATCACAGAATTCCACTGATGTCATTTGCCTGGGGCTTTTTTGGCCATTTTCCTGGAGAAACTCCAACTGTCCCTTGTGCAGCTATCCTTGCAGGAGAGGAGATGGCAGACTCCCACCTGCAGACAACCTCCATCCTACCTGCACCTGATTGTTGCCATGGTCATTTACCAAGAGAATCAAACCCAGCAGTAACATCAGAGGAAGGAAGCAGCACTGTCTGCTCCTCCCAGCAAAATCCCACCACTTTCACAGCACCTGCTGCTGCCCCAAGGAGAACCTGACACCTCCAGAGTGCTGGAGCCAAGGCAAAGCCAGGAACAAAGCCTGCCATCAGCACTGCTGGTTCTGTAGCCTGTCAGTTCTACACCACATTACTATTCTAAGTGTTGGGTGAACTAATGAGCTAATGCTCATTAACATACTTTTGAGTATGAGCTTCCCACCCACCCACAAGTTTTGACAATTTTCTCAGATTTATTCAATGAGTAATGAGCTTTAATGATAGTGCAACCAAAATAAAAAAAAAAAAAAGCTTTCACAAAACATCATTTGTGTAAGGGAGAAATCTACTTCAGGAAACACAGAGACAGAGTAAATAAACAGGGCTGGGGTATTGAACATTGCTTGTGGCTGGTAGAGGAAACAGCAGTTCTTCATATGACTCCAGGGTTTTACAGAAATTCTGAGCACCTACTGAAGACTTTCATTCTTTCATTTAATGCATCACATAAAGTTCCTCTCTTGCAATTAGTGAGTGGAAAGCTTCACCTCATTTAAACCTGCAAGAATGGCCCAGAGCCCGATCGTCCTCAGCACTTTGAGTTTCTACACTGCAATACACTGCACCTTCTTTTGCCTGAGGATTTCTAAGTGATTTCCAGTTTTGGTTAATGAGGTCCCACTAACCTATTGGAGGTACAGAACCACATTACCAACAGCAGCAAAAGTTGGTGAACTTTCTGTTGTATCTCATAATTCTTCTACCTAAACTGGAAGAGACTTGAGGCGACCACCTTGCTTCTGTGACAGAGTGACTGAGTCATCAGCTTCACCAATTCACTGGGAGGACTCCACCAACCCTACCAAATCTTCAACATAAACAAGTTTTACCTAAAAACTTCTAGCATGTGTAATAAAGCTTTATTGATAATTAAATGCAACCCAACCAAAATTACACTAACGTTTCTCGTTACTTCTTTAACAGCAAATTATCTTTCCATTGTAATTCTGCCCCACTGTTCTTGCAGAACACAAATCATTAATTTCCTTGTTTCAAAATAGAAATGGAAATCTCAGACTATACTGGAACATTATTTTCCATAAGAAAAGCAGTGGAAATGAACAATAAATAGAATACATTATGATTACCAAGCTGTTATTATGGCCCCAGTGCACAAACTGCATTGTTATCCTTCGATTTATTGTCTTGCTTCTCTATCTCAGCTCTAACAATGATAGACTGCATTCTTTCATAAAGTCTTTTCTGAGTAGAATATGGTTGTTAATTCTGTACTGATCTGAAATTTATATACCTTAGTCCTAAAGTGTTTATGCTCAGAAGAGTCATATATTTAATACAAGAATTATGTTTATTTGCAACAAAGTTACTCTCAGTTAATCTAGTAAAGGACTTAATTTCAAAATCTAATACTATGTCATGTGGCATTTCATTAGCAAGAGAGTTATGAATTGACATTCTGATAAAAACTGATTTACTAAGACCAAGCTATGAGAAACACCTGCAGATACATTTATTTTCAATGGGGTTTCCAGAAAGGGCTCCTTATTCCGTTTTTTCCTACTGCCTAGAGGTTGCTTTTCCTGAACTGTGACATCAGTGTGCACCATCCTGGAATTTTCTTGATTGTCACGAGACACTGAACAGAGCACAAGACAGTGAAGTAAAATTAAAACATCAGGTGGCTATAAGGAACACTGATTGTATTTCTTTATCTATGCGCCCCTGTATGCAGTTCCCTGTGTCTTCATACTGTTAAATAAACTTGGTTTTACTTTACTATTAGATCTTGCCCATTAATGAGGGTAATTCCAGGTTAATATGGAAAATATTGAACATAACTTAGAGCGGATGGTGTGTGTAGTAGTCGGACTGGATTACTGCCAGAGATATCCCCTAGAGCTTCCAGAATATTCCCCTACTAAGCTCTAGGAGTCTGATTAAAGGCTGGCAGTGACAGCGTCCAGTTTGTGAAAAGAAATTTATCTTGGCAGCATCCAGGTAGATCCTGTTGGGAAAAGCACCTGAGACTCTGTGTCTGTGGCATATACCAGGAATCATGCATCCCCAGGTACCTTCCTGTAAATTCTTCTGACTGCCATCCTGTAAGTCAAAGTGGTGCTGAGCAGTGAAGTGATGCTAATGGGCATTTGTTTCCCAGATGGGCATATCTGCTGGATCTCCAAGGATTAGAAATGAGAAGTAGAGAATTCTATTATTCCTTTACAATTCAGCCTTAAAGACTTACCCATGAAAACTCATTTCCCTGGGGATGAATAACTGACAGTCCATCACTGCTTCAGCTTGGGCTGATCACTTAAGAGCAGAAGTCACTCCCATATGTCACAATGGGTTAATCTCACCCTAGACTGCCTGTAAAAGAGGACATGGTCCCCTCAGAGCCACTACTGACTTTCCAGGGTTAGGAAAGATAAAGTACAAGGCACAATTTAAACTCTGCCTCACTTGTAGGCTGACAGTGTGGCTGTGGTAATAGGCAGGGCTAAGTGTGAGCACAGCACAGGTTTCTTTCCCTGGGAACAAGCAAACTGAACCAGCTGCAGGCTTTGAAATGTCCATGAGGAGCCCAGAAGGGCAGCCCTTTGCTCAGGGGGGGAATGATAAAGTTTCAATCTGTCATTGTGACAGTGAAACTCAGACAGAAGGCAGAAGTTCTGACTAACAGTTACCTTTTGTGATTGCAGAGATCGTATTCCTGTAGCTCTGCATCACCCCAGAGTCATAAAAGATAAGGTTTGATCATCATTTAGGAGATCAATGCCAGACGTGAGGGTTAGGAAAGGCAAATGTCCTAAAAGGATTATGCTGTATTTTGCATTTCTTGCTAAATTGGAAAGAAAATATAGTACCCTGTATGTCATCCAAAATACAGTGTTAGTGAACTTTTCCTCAGCAATGCTTTTCAAGTTCTTTTTTAACCTCCTTGCCACATGCAGGATGCCTAGTGAATGATAAATTAAAACATTTCTACCTGGAATCATAAAAATAAAAAAGAGAACTAAATCAAGACATTGTGAAAACTAGCCGTCAGCAGAAGGGATTAAAGTGCAAACCTGGCAATATTATTAATGCAGGAAAAAAATGTTAATGGCACCAGAATAACAAATTACTTTCTATCATGACAACTTACACAGATCACAGATTAGGGTAGGGAGGACACGAGCAAATGTCTGAAAGCGTGACGTAGCTTTTCTTTTCATTGTCCTTGCCATGGCCCAAGGACAGCTGTAAAGTGTGTACACCAGAGCCAAAACCATTCTGAAACAAATGATCCCTATTTAACATTTGCAAGTCTATAGAAGTTTTCATCCCAGTGACTGCATGTGGAAATTGTGGATCTGATCGTAGCTGCTCTGGCAGCTGGAGAGCGACGAGAAATAAAAGATTTCTGTTATGCAAGGATAAGGAATGAGATGGCAGCAAAAGAGAGCCTGGTTTTGCTGTGTTATATGGTGGTAGCAGCAGCATGTGTTAAACTGCCTTGGCAGTGGTTGCTGCCAGCAGGGGAAAAGGGAGAGGGAAGGTTGGCAGGAGTGTGAAAGCTCAAACCAGACCTTGTCTAAGGTGTTGCAAGATGCATCTCACTCATCTCTTGAGGACTTCCATCACCTGCTCTGGCCATTCACCAATTTGAAAACATAACTGAGTAGTTTTTCACTCTGATCTTGTGAATTAATTCAAATCTGAAATATCAGCTGCTTAAATCAGCACAGCATGAGTAGCAGCAGAACTATTTTGATTTACACCAGCTGCAAATCTGACACAATGTTATTCACTTATTAATACTGTCCTTGAAAAATCCCGCAAATAAAATCAAGCTCAAGTATTATCACTTAATGTTGCTTCCTAAGATGCTCCCCATCAAGATTATTAGTACTCACTGTGCTCATATTCAGAATATCACTAAAAATGCACCAAAAAATGGAAGCTACAGGATCTAATCTGACAAATAATTAGACACATGAGAATTAGTGCTTGGAGAAACTTTGCATTAAAGCAAACACGATTACTTGCATGAATGAAACTATTTATTCTTGTTACTCACATTAGCTCAACATATCTGATGAAATACTTTTTTTTAAAGAGACAGATTTTTTACTATTAAAAAAAATCAAAAACCTGCTCCTTTAAAATATTACAAAACCTGTGTAATTTTTACTAATTCAGTACAGATCTACAGTATAAAGTATTTGCTGAATCCCACTTACATGGAAAGTAAGTGGGTCTTTTTGGGGGGGTTTTTTGGAGAGTTTTTTGGGTTTTTTTGGTTTTGTTTTGTTGGTTGGTTTGTTTTTTGGTAGGGTTTTTTGGGGCTTTTTTTGTTTGTTTGTGGTTTTTCTGTTACCATATTCCAAGGTTGCTTATGCTCTTGGGCATTGCTAACTGAAAATGAGTGCCATGGAAAAATAGCCCAGCTCAACTCACCCTTCCACTCCAGTTATATTTCCTATGGCCCAGCAGAACTTCTAATTATGTAATATATTAATTATTCTCTTCATTACATTAAGGTGGTGCTCAGTCACCATCACCAAAAATCGTGATTCACATTAAATTCTATAGTCCCAATCCTTTTTGCATGAAAGTATTTATTTTGCTTCAGAAAATGTTCTCATTTTAAATTTGACACTACAAAATTTAGCAGCAGTGATGATGACTTTAGCATCTTATCTTCAAAAGAAATACCATTTTCACAGCAGACTGACCACCTTTTTGAAAGTTTCCTTGAAAATTCACAAATTTGTGAACTTTTCATTGGAATTTCCTTCAGAGCCTTGCATTTGTTAAGGTTTTTACTCTGCCCATAGATTTTTCATATCTAACCAAATGATTTCTCTTCCCTAGTTTGCGCATAAAGTTTAAATCACTGACAAGACTAAAGCAGAGAAATGATTGTTCTGTACATCACTCAACAGAATAACACATTTACTTTTGGTCTCTATGTAAACTCTGATTTATTTTAGCGGTGACTAAAGGATAAAGAGGCAGATAACACATTTTACCATTATTTTCTGATTCTTCTTCCCCCTTCCCAACATCTTTCCCAGTCCTATAAAAATAAATGCTCTGTATCAAATGCCAATGGTTAACAAGAAGCAGAAGGAGCAGGAACTTATTTACTTCAGCAAGGGTTGAGATTTGAGATCAGTCACCAAGCAGATGTTATTTCTGAAGCTGAAAGTTTTCATGATGATTGTTACTATGGAAACCAAGCTTTGTAAAATATTCCAAACAAACACTTCTTTATTACCCTGGGCTGTAACTACCGTGCCCTGCATTAAGGCTGCATCCCATGGTAAGTTTTCTACTGTGCACATTTTCTTTCTGGCTATTTGCTTTCAGTAGTAACCATAAGACAGGGTTTCTGTGGGTCTAAGAAGAGGCTGTATCACAGTACCAGCCATCCATAAATGACACACACTGTACCCATTCAGCACTAAACTCCTGTCTCTTTCATTTCCCCCCTCCTGTGGGCAGCCACTCAAATCAGTGTTTCCCTGTTCAGCAACAGTGAAAAACAGGAACCCACTGCTAATTCCTGTGGTTAGATCAGCAGCACAAAACCAGCAGTGGTTACTAAATGCCAGCCCCAGCCTCTTTAGCAATTAAACCATTCTTTATTCTTAGTAGACTTTGTGAAGCCCATGAGTCACCCAGAAGGCATCTCTCAGTGGCCTGTCATGCCATAACCACGAGCCTCAGACCTGCTGCTCTCTTTGTGAATTGTTGTGATTGACTGGAAAAGCGAAAGTTTGGATCCCAGTTCCAGTGAGGCAGTGGGGCTCCAGCACTGCAGGATCCCTGGCTCCGAGTGCATCCCAGGGAGAGGGCACAGATGTCACTGCTGGGTGACCTGGAAGCACCATGGAAGCGCCTGGAAGAACGGCCTGTGCCAGTGGGAAGGGGCAGGTGAGCCCCACAGCTGTGCTTGGTATTTTAACCACCTCCCCCCTTGCTACAATCCAGCTCCCAGAGATGGGGAACAGGGCAAACTGCAAACAGAGGTTAAGGAGTGGCAGCTGGCTTCTTGTAACAGGGAAAGGAAAACTGTACTTAAGGCTAAGCAAGGAAATGAAAAGGAATTTTATTACAGAATGAATGCACCACATGGACAGTGGGAATATTCTTTGTCTGAGGCCTTTCTGTCTCCTTTAACAGAGCAGTCCTTATAAAGGATAAAATTATACTAATATTTCAAACTATAGGTATATTCGAGACAGGTGTGGTCAAAACTTCTGATTATTAGAACTAAAATTACAAAGCAAATTTCATCCTCAACTGACTGCATGTGCTCACAGTCTCCTTTTACTTTTTATGCTCTTTTTCTGTTCAATTAGACAATTTTACCCAAATCTTTCAGAAAATTCTCAATTATCTTTGAGATGTGTGACAATTATGATTTTCCTCTAATACCAGTTCCATCCAGAGCTTACAATTTAATTTAAAACTTGGCCTTGACTCAGGTAACATTAAGGATTCCTGCTTTTCATTATTGTAAAACAAATCTGTTTTAAAATACAGCGATGCAATCAGAGCACAATTAGATTTCCATAAGAATATACAGAAGTATGGGACTTTGTGTGCCACTGGCATCTATTATAACACAGCAGAGCAGGAAAGCATTAAGCAAAAGAGCACAGCTAAAGAGCTTTAGTTGTGGTGATTTGTTCTCTTGCAATAGTGTGCTGAAGATAATAATAAAATTAAAAATATTTATAAAATATTTTAAGCGTGAGAAATGTGTGGCATAAGACACTCTGAAAAAAGGTCACAGACAAAGCAGGCATGTTTTATGAAGATAGAGCTACAATTTGGAAGTGACTGTGTGGGACAGAATACAGAGGCTGCAATAAAGTCATGGCACATGTGCTGGTGGACCAATGCCCAGAGAGGGGAGTGCTGCAGCTCAGTGCTGTGGTTACAGGAAGGTTAAAGGTGCAGAGGACACAGAAGCTGTCTTTACATTGGCAGCTCTCTATGGATAGCCAGAACATCCTAAAAGATTTTCTGTCTGTGAAGTAGGGTGTGCTTTCTCCATGGAGGAGGAATTGTGGATGGCTGGGCCTAATGTGGCCAAAGCCAAATCCTCTGGGTAGGGGCACTCAAGGGATCACAACAGCCATGCAAGAAATCCAGCTGCCTCCTCCTTCCCAGCTTGAGTAAGCTCCATTTAAGGCCACATTGACTTAAGGTGACCTTCCCAAGCACATGGAATTCTACATATGTGCAGATAGGCTACCTTCACAAAAAACTGCCATTATTTCTTACTGTGCTATCAGAAATCTCTGGAATATGATGTTGGAGGAAAAATTTAAGCATAATAAAAGGTACATCAAAGACCTTGAATGAAAAATCTTCTTGAAAACCTCCCCAGTCCCAGACAGAGCAATTTCTCATAATTTCCCAAATGTCTATTGAAATGAGTTGCACTAAAAGGTTCTAGAGCCATCAATATATTTAAGAATTTAATGGAGGTCTTTTAGTCCTCTTTGATCATAAATTGCCAGAATGGTTTCTACTCCCTCCAGTTTCCTTGTCCCTGATTTTCTGCTGTGACATTTCTGGATGACTTCCAGTTCTGATTGTTGTAAAGTCCTTGTTTTTGCAGAATCACCTAGTGTAGAAATTTGCAATTCCAAACACTATCTTTTTTGGTCTGTTTATCAGCTAACAGTCTTTGCTCAAGCAATCTTTGCCCTTCACATTCCAATTGGTTTTGTCTTTATTCAAACTTCTATGAGTTTACCATAAGTAATGCAATTTAAAACATAGATTAATATTTTTCTACCATTTAAGAAAAAATTATCTTTGGGCAGTCTTTAGTGATGAGAATTATCTGAACATATACATAATGACAGACTTAATTTGCATCATTAACATTTCACCCATTCAATCTTTCTAATATTGAGGTTTATTTTTATATTTTCTTTATATATGTAAAACATTTTTTTATGTTCACATGAAAGGCCTCTTTGTATAGTTAAAATTTTTCTCCAGCTTGCCTGGTTTTGTTCATTACAGTTTCCTAATTTTCTGTGAACTGCTGAGCAAGCTGAAGATTTTAATTGGATATATCACTTTATTTTTTCTTGTAAGAGCCTTCTTATTAAAGGCTACTCATGTAGATGATATAGATGTTAATCAGCTTGCATCTGTCCTTCTAAAAGATTCAGTTAGGTCCCTAATTAACCATCTGTAAACAAACCCTTGCTCAATAACAGGGCTCAGGCATTTCTTGTGAAGCAGGAAAAGCTGGTGAGGGCCTCCTGCTACCTCTCAGCTCTGCTGTAAATATTTGACTCCTCTCAGTATACAGAAAGTAATTGGAAAAAGACAAGTGACTCACAGTCTAGATTGCAGATCACTGGATTCTCTCTAATTGAGTCATTGTTATTATGAGAAAGCTTTAAAAATTGCAGGTGTCTGTTGTTCCCAGGGGGTGTCAGGTGCTTTAGCAGCTCTAAGAGTTGTGTATTCCAGAGCTGTAAGAAGCCAGGACAGAGAAGACCATACATTTCCTGTGATGAAAGTCAGGAGAGCCAGTCTTTAAAAATAAAATTACTTCTGCAGATAAAAAATAGGGGTTTTTTCCCTTCCAGAAAGAAAGGAACATTATTCTGTGCACTTCCCAAGATCCTGGTGTACCAGAACACCAATGGTCACCAGAAAATTCTTTCATATTTTTGATTTTTTAATCAATATTAGTCTCCTTTAAGACTGTTTTCAAAGCTCACATCTCCCTGACTTACACTGTGGCACTTGGTGCCCTCTGCAGTGATCACAGGAGTTTCTCACCAGCTTCAAGAAGGGTAACCAAGCATCCTAATAATTCTGGTCTCTCACAACCTCCTGGGGAGCACGTGGATTCTTCATGTGCAATAAGGGTATCCTTTTTTCTTATAACATATTTGGCATTATACACCTAAAGCGCTCTGTATTTATATCTATCCCATTCCAGCATGCTGTTAAGGACCACATCTGCTCACTAAGACTTGATGCACACCCTGTAGCTCTTTTCTTATGGGATGCTCACAGCTGTGACAGAGACAGACACTGTTATTGTCCATGCTTAGGAGCAATTTCTAGCACAAAAGGAAACCATCTTCTCTGTTCTTACAAGCAGATAACTCACTGACGTGTGTCAGGAGGCATTATTCATTTTTACCACACAGAAGCACATCAAGGGTGCCACTCAATCACATGGAAGGGATTACAGCCACTCTGAGGCACTTCCAGTCCTGCCATCATATCTATTTCTCATCCTTCCCTCTTCTCTCCAGCACCTTACTATAAATTACAGGTATTACCTGCATTGCTGTTAATCCACACCTAAAAGATGTGATGACCACAAATACAGGACCATTTGCAAAAAACACAGGGAAGTGACTGCTTTTCCACAGCGTGTCTTGAGAGCAGGAAGCATGACAGAATCCACCTAATTTGGCACACGTGACTTTAGAGGCAGATTTTGATTTAATACTAATATTTCAGTGGTACGGTTTTATGCTTTCCACCAATATTTCAGAAAGGGATCATTGTGGCCCTCATGTTCAAAGAACTTTATTTTATCTTTAATTCTCCAATTTATAGAGCTGTTTTCTGAACAGCCTTTGTATGTAATTAGGTCCCTATTATATAGTGTTTAGGAGCTGAGAAGGATCATTAGGAGTTGAAAAGAAAATAAAGACATAAAATGAACTTGCTAATCATCAAAAGTTGAAAACAAAAATTTATAAAGGGAGAAAGCAGAGCCACAAATCAGAGATGTAACCTTTTTCTGCAGTTCTGTTTCTCTCAGTGATCTCCCTCAAGATCCAGATTTGTTATAGCACATCCATTTCATATTGATTGCAACAGATTGTGTAACACGAGACATCTTTGCAATTTTCCAGATTCTTCTGAAAGTAAACTCATCAAATCATCTAAAAACATGTTACCAGAGCTCTTCAATATTGCATCTATCACATCTTTCCATCCCATTACCACATGCATGCAGATGATTAAATTAACACTCCCCTGTATCCCACACAGACCATCATCACAGCTGTTGTGTCAGATATAATCCATTGCACCTCTGTTCACCTGTTCCACACTTGCAGGACAAAAACTTCTCTTTGGGAGACATAGACCGATTTTTATATTTAAATATGTTTTGTAACAGTTTCTCCCAGCTCTAAATGTCAAGGCACTTCTCAGTTTTAAAGATCTGGAACCCATCTAAAAGCTCATGGTATATACACTTGATATTTCACTTAGCACCAGTGAGCACTTTTGGGCCTCCTACCTAATGGTCCTAGGAGCTGGAAATTAAAAGGTTGGATAAATAAACTTGGGAGATTCACAGCACTCCATTAGGATGCAAAACACTTGCTTTGGGTCTTTATATTTAGGCTGAAACAAACAAAGGAATTAGCTTTATAATCTAAGAATACAAGAAGTAAACCCATACCACAGTCTCTAATTTCCTTTTTTTCTGCTGTTAAACATGTACCATATGCATAATGTATGGCAATGGGATCTTATTGATGATTGTTTGGTGTGATCTGTAACTCATATATTGCTCATTTGTGAGTAATGCAAGTCCTCCCAAACTCCTGCTCACACACATAGAAAAGATGAAAGCGTTCAAAGAATATCACTTTAGGAAGGCCACATTATTCCTGAATGTCACAGCTTATGCAAGTCCTGCTGAAAAAGGCAAAGAACTAACTGACATCACAAAATTACCCACTCTTAATGCATTATACATTTAAGAAAAAGTAATTTAGAAACATGAAATTCTTCCCCTCAGAAAAGTTTAGGTGTTCTTTTAAAAATCTTTGAATATAAAGCCACTTTCTATTAATTCAACTGTATAATCATAGAATGGGCCAGGTTGGAAGGGACCACAGTGAGGTCCTGCTCAAGCAGGGTCATCCCAGAGCACATGGCACAGGATTGTGCTGAAAAACAGAAAATGGTGAAATTCTCAGATTTTATAATTTGCATTAAAAATTCACTTTTTTTTTTTTTTTTTTGCATTTGATAAATAAGAGTGATTTTACACAGCATGTATTTCCAGTTCCTTGGGTTTTGGTACAAAGGTTCTATACACAGGCATCCAATGCCTTCACCATCAACATCTCTGCAGCACATAATGAATAGAGAAGGATTTTTTACATGCTTAAATTTTTTGAATTTTGAAGAATAGGCTAAAATATTACATGATTTTTTGGTCTGCATTTGGTTACAATCTCTCTAAAAATTCGAAATGTCCAAAATTTTAAGAAGCTGCATCACACAGCCCAAAAATCTGGGAGTAAGGGATGCTCTTCCACTAGTACATAAGAAAAGCAGAACACAGGAATATGATGTAAAAGAAAATAGATGTAATTACCTATTACAAGAAGAACAGATGTAAAAAAAAAGAATGAAGTTAGGTCTTTAGAACTAAGGAAAATTAAATTTAAACCAACACTATTATACCATATTCTTGACAAAGATCAAAATGATGGAATGTCACTTTTCTTTCAATGTCTACGTCAGCTTGAAATAAAGATAGCACTTTAATATCATTTACAAATACATGTTAGCTATTATAACATCATTTGTTTCATTCACTCATTACTAATACCTAAACACAAAGTAAAAGTTCAACAGCTCCGTTGACAGCATGATAAATTACAAGAAACCAAATGAGTAAAACATACTACACTTGCCATTACACAACCAGGGACACTGTAAAAATAACAGAAATCTTTAATTAACTCAGGAAATTAAAAGGTGAGTTTAATAAAGAAGCTTAATAACAAGACACACTCAGATGAACTCACGAGCAAATGTTAATCAAGAACAAGGAGTAATTTCAGGTGCATGACTAGCTACTTATACACAGCTTAAATTACACAAAAGATAAATGTGCTAAAGTGGTATCCACATACTGATGAAACCATGATGTTATAAACACAGGCACTGACCATAAGTGTCTAATAACAAAAAATGGGGAGCAGGGATGATTCCTCAAAGAGCACAAATTAAATGAGAAACTGCCTTGAGACTGACACTGTGGTTTATACCACTGAAGATTCTTATTGTCCTGTGTTTACATGTAGATAATAAAAACTATATATTTTGTAGGTAGAATTTTTCAGAACAGAACTGCACTAGATTCAATGAACTACTGCAGCAAAGATGAGATTAGTACAAACTCTTATTTCTGATAGCTGCCTAATTCCTTTGCTTTCAACAATCATATTTACTGAGTGTGCACTATACATACAGACCATAGGTACTACTTGTGGAAAACTCACTGTACATATTCAATAGGTGTTTATATAGGAACAGAAGTATGGTTCTTTTCTATTCAAATATACTGAAAATTACCAACATTAGAAAGAAATGTATGTCCTGAAATATTTAATTTGAAAACACCAGAAAATTTTACAGTGTTTGAGGTGTTTAAATAGATAACATTGTTGCTTCAGTGATTTTCTTAATGGATAACAATTGAAAACAAGATATTTCAATTAAGAGTCCCTACAATCAATTGAACGACTTAACTACAAAACCTCCCTATAAATAAGTTATAACCTCCTGAAATTAGAGCATTTAAAACACAGAATAAAAACATCAGTATCCTGAATTTAATGGATAAAACTATGACTAAGTTATTCATTAAATAGCACCAAGTATTAATATTGTCCTTCTTCAGCCATGTGGAAAATGTTTGGAAAGGTTCAGTCCCCCAAGATCTAACAGAACCTTCAGGAAATAGCCACAGGCTTCAGCAGTTTTACACTTCCCTGGTAGATTTGCAGTTCCAAACAAAGGTATCTCTTGTCTAGCCCAAGCCTTACAAAATTGTTATCAGCTGGAGCATTCCAGATGCTGCTTTCAGTGACAAAATTGAATGAAAACAATAGGGTTTTCATTGAAAAAAGTGAATTATATCTGAAACATATCTCAACATTGTATGTACATGATGCTTTGAAAGTGATAAACTACCAAGTGAATTTTAATATGGGAGTACTCTTTTAATAAACATTTACAAATGATCTCTTGGCTTTTCTAATCTCGGTCCTTATTCATCTTGGTAATTCTGCTTTTGTTCTTCCTACAAAATATATTCCATGGGCTACAGAATTGAACTTACTCAATTTATAACCCATGGTTTTTAACTCGTTCAAATGAATTTGGCAATGTGCGGTGGTGCCACATTTATTCTCAGCAGCCATGCCTCCCCCCTCCCCCACAACCCCCAGTTTATTCATTTCCTAGAGGAAATTGCAAGTTAATAGAAAAAGCAGCACTGGAACTGCCTCACATCCTATAGTTATTAATTAAGTAAAGTCTGGTTCAGTAACTCTGGATACTAAAAATACAGAGTTAAACAAACCCTAGTGCTTTTTGAAATGGAGTTTCAACTTCGTCAGTCATTCTACAAAATTTATGCATTAAGACATATCTTTCCTTTAAGGTATTTTCCAAAAATCTCAGAGTTAAAAAAAAAAAACCCAAAACAAAACCCAAACAGCTCTTGACCATTTCTTTTGAAGGAGTGAACTCCTTCAAACCATACCAAAGTTATGTTGCTGTTGTGCAAGAGCCACTAGCTGGGTAATTCTTTTTTATTCTCCTTTATCCCTATTGCAGATTATTTCTCTGCAATTTATAAAACAAGAAGGTACACTACTGATTTTGTTGACAATGTATAGTAATTAGTAAAGCTTAAAATTCACTCGTCTGAGAAACTTTTAAGTGCTCCTGATATCTGAAGATCTTACAGGATAATTATAGTTACAGTTGGTATTGAATGTTAAGTCAGTAGGTAGCATGCTGGGAAAAATGCACATAAACTTAGGTTCTAACAAGCCTATTCCTTTAAAGTGAGCCTTTTCTTAAAAGTGAGCAGGCTATTATTATTAAAGTGATTTTTTGGAAATGAGGACAATAATGGCTTCAACAGCTATGTCAAATATTTTTAAAATTCTGAATGGAATGAAATATATAAAAAGCTTATGGCAAGTTTAAAGGTTGGGAACAAATGGTGCTACAAATGCAAGAGGAAGTAAGAAATATTGATGAATTTAATCTGTGAATATGTATATTACAGAGAATACTTGCAAACATAGCAGTTTGTATCCTATGAAGGAATTGAGTCCCTTCTTTTCTCAGGGAAATTAATGGATGGGAGCCTCTAACTGAAAAGCAATACCAAGGAAAATGAAATGCCATAAAATATAGGAATTTACAATAGATTAAATTAGATTGTTTATTATAGATACATTCACCTTTGGTTAACCAGTAAATATTTAGGCTGCTTTGCTCTCATATCTGCTTTTATACTCCAAACAAGACACTTGTGTCACAAGAGGAGTTTGCTGTGTTTGCTCAAAGTTACACAGCAAGTGATGTTTGCTGTGCTCTGCCTTCAGAGGCTGAACTGCGCCCTCAGTGCCACATCTTACACCCTGGGAAGGGAAAGCTGAGGTGCTGCAGAGAAAGCATTCCTCCTTTCCTCAGAGGAGCATTTTGCTCCTCCTTTCCTCAGAGGAGCAAGGGACAGTGAGGCAGGCGTGAGGCAAAGCCCCTGCACTTGCCACGGAAGCAGCACTGGCTTTTGAGCATTTCTCCTGCTCAGAAAGAGCTGCCAGCTTGTGCTCCTCTTCTTCAGCTCCTGGGGCTTGGTGGTTTTTTTGTCCCAAGGAAGCAGCAGCCTGTCCCCAACCCTCTCTCTGGCTATTGGCATCTCCATCTGCTGATTCCTGCAAAGGGTCTGTGCTGAGCTCCTGTGGAAACAGCCCAGGGGCTGCCACCCCTCCAGGCAGCCACACACACCACACTGAACAAACTACACCACAGCAGAATTCACAGCAAAATGGAAAAAAAATGGGGAATTAAAGATCACTCATAGAGATCACAGTAAAGAACAAAGGTTCTGGCTAGCCCCCATCCATGTTTTTTGACTATGATCTTAAATTGAAAAAATCCCCAAATGCCAACAACCTCTAAATCACTGAATAGAAACCCAAAGCAGCAAATAGAATTGTCTTATGAACAAGTTTTCTTGTAGAGGTTTGAAATCTATTCCATCAACTTCCCTACACATGAGTGACTATAAAAAGGGCTGAGTGCTGAAGGACTGCTTTCCAGATTTGCTGTTGCTTTCCATGGATTAGGACAATTATCCCCCTTCTCTTTTCTTCCCCTCAAGTGGATACAAACAATCATGTTGTGCATCAGTAAATTTTCTCTTCATTTATAGTGCCTTTTAGCTTATTGTCTTCAATGAAAAAGCTCTTATACTGAGCAGTAGATACACTGAATACTTCAAATAGTACAGGAGAAAGGTCATTAAATTAATTCAATTTTTTCTAACAGACACTTTTGCTCTATTGCACCTGAGTTCCAGTTCTCTTCTTCCCTGCCAAACATATTCAAGACCTAAGGGCCTTGGATACTTTTGAAAAATCTATTTTAATGACAGTGTTGAATTCTAGATTGGAGGCTACAGACATCCTCTGCAGCATGTGCTATGGCAGCCCATTTCTGCTGCTGGTGCTTTAGTGTAAAAATCACTAAATTATTTCATATGGAAGGAAAGATGGTGTTAAGATACCAGCTTTAGAGCACAGCACCTCCTTTAAAATTCCCTGTGCACTGACTGGTCACCTCTTGGGCTGAGGATTGGATCTTCCTTTTTCATCTCTGCATCACAGCACACAGCCCTGCTAGATTTCCCAGCACAACCATTCACCCTGAAAGCTGCACTGCTGCAATGATTGACCTTAAAAATAACCCAGAAAAAGAAAAGAAAAAAGCAAATGGAGGTATTTTTTAGAGTACAATACTTCTTCAATTCATTTCCCAGAGTTATTCTTCAAGCAGTTGGGGGGCACCAGTAAAAGTGCAGAGGTAAAAGGTGTAAATGACAGAGCCTGATGCAGAGGACTGAAAATATTGAGAGGCAGTGGTGCTGCTAACCAGTCAAGAACATCAAACTGCTCATTCCTTATCTAGTCTGCATTTCTCCTCACAGGAACTAGTTTCACCAAAACTAACCATTTATGTTATACTAATCAAAACTTGTTACAACCTGCATTTAACCAGGAGACTTTCTTTTTTTCCAGACTTTGAGAGGTCTTTTTTCCCTGACAGCTGGCCTGGTGTTTTATTTCAGAAATACATTAGTTAGTTTAATAAAATATATGGCTTTTCTGGGAAATCTTTCTGCTCCTACGGAGTATGTGATTAACAGGCTGGCGAGTTAAATTTTACGTAAGCAGGATATATATCTCCAACCTCTTAGGCATCTTGTCTCAGCTTTCTCTGGAAGACTAGGTCTGTTGCAGGAAAAATGACCACTACTTCCCTACCAGGGAGAGGCTTTTTCATATATCAGCCCTTTATCCTCCTTGATCTAAAAAACCCCTCAACTTTACCAATGAAGAAAACCAGGAGGCCAAAGTAGCTCCTCTCACAACTTGCTCACAGCAAGGGAAAAGCTCCACGTGCCTCCAGAGCTCCGTGGCATTGCTCAGGTTTCTGCAGTCAGAACCAGGTTCCCAGGTCCTGCTGGTTTGGCAGAGATTGCATAATGCTGACACATTTAGGTAGGGAAATTAATCAGGCACAGCCTCCCATAATAACCTTTAGTTGTGAGTGACACAGGAACTGGAAGGTTTCGTTGGCCTGGGACAAGCTCAAACAGAAAGTGGAGAAATGAAACGAGATCTCTTTCTGAAATCACAAAATGTTCCTCTCAGTAAGTGTGTTATGGAAAAGGAAGTTGTAACAATAAATTAATTCACCTGGATATGATACACAATTACCTGAACCAGCTGCTTGTGTACTTGAGTTACAGGCTTGCTGTGCTAAAACACTAATTAAAAGTAGATTGAGAGAAGATAGCACTGACATTTGCATTTCCTGCAAGGTCACTTCTGAAAATTATTACTGTAATCCAGGTAAGATGCACTGCTTAATGCTTTTTGGTTCACATTTTCTTATTTAATGACAATGCTCAGCCCAGTATTATTTAACTCTTTCCTTCAGACATTATATAATATGCCATCAAAAAATATTACCATAAATTACACTTGTAAGAGGATTAAAACCGAAGTTGTTCTCTCCAAATTAATTTAGGTAAGTACACTAGATAAATAAATCAGCACCCTTCAGCTCTGAGAAAGCACTTCAAGCAATTTGAAGTCATTAAAAATACTTTTAGTTCCAACATTTTGGCTCTTTGAACAGTCTTAATGGTTATATGACAGTATGTTCTACTACTGGCAGTATGGCTTTTATTGCATGCCCTGATCCATTTGATGATCATGGCAGCTTTTTAGAGAACTACAAAGAAAAGCTGGAATAATGAATTATTTTTCAGACAAGACTAATAAAAGTGTTAATCAAAAATACCATAAATGTCAGAAGCTCTCATAAATTCTACATTTTATATATTCCTCCTTCTAAACATTCAAGCAGAAGAAAAATCCTAAAAGGAGGATTAAAAATGGGAGGGTGCAAGCCAAGAAAGAGCACAGTACAGTCCATGTGCCCTTAAGAAAATCTCAGCACTTCATTTAACTGATCTCATTTACTGATTTATGAAGTAGTATTATTCTCCTATGACTCAATTTCTGAGAGCTTATAAACATCTCCTATAGATTAATATGATTATGTTTGATTTCTGGTTAGATTATAAGGTATTCCCATATGACAAGACACAGTCAATTATCCCCCCCTTATGCCACTATTATGAAATATTAGTGGGTTTTCATACACTTCTATCAGAATAAGAAGCACTCCCCAACACATTTTCCAGTGACTTGCACATCACTATCTTGAGACAACAAGAATTTCAAAGTACAATGTGGAAAGTATCTATTCCATTTATAATTACATGCTTCCTATTTTTTTGGTGACATTTATCAAGATTAGATGATATTTGACCCTCTTTCCATCTACTTTTAAATAGGCCTCAAAAGGAAATTCTCACTGGCAATTGAGGAGAATAGAACTACATATAGCATTGTGGATTTGTTAGTAAAAATTCATTTTAGGATTTTATGAGGTTCCAAGAACATTATGCTAAAAAGTAAAATTATAGAGCTGTCAGTTATGTCTGTTGGATGGTGTACTTCAGTTAGTGCAATGCCAGGAAGGTTCAGTAATTTTGTTGAGGGGTTTCCATAGAGCTGTGCAGATGCTTTGTTCTAACTATGGTGCAAATACCTGCTAATTTGCTGCACTTTCTAACTGAAAGCAATGAATTAAAAAAAGAAACAAAGAACAGGTAATGCTTAGACACATAATGAGCAGGCAAAAAGATGGAGCTTTGTAAGAGAAATCAGAGAGGCTTTCAGATGCCTTGATAACAGTAGAGCAGTAGATGGCCATTTCCAGTCACAACATATATTTTCCTTTACCATGCACACAGACACATAAACACCTCTGGCAACAGCTGTAAAAATAAGCTGCCATTGACTTGAGCATGCATTAGTTATTGTTCCTCTCACAGTGCAGTCTCAAGCAAACACTGACTGTATATAAATACATCTCTCTATATATTGCATCTTACAGCAATTCCACAGAATTGTTCCATAACCTCCATGCCCAGAGGAGAGTTCACTTATTTAAAATGCATGATTCTTGGTGTGCAAAGTGAAATCTATACAAAAAATTCCATGGAGTACTTTTGGAAGCAGCAGTGTGACCCTTTGGAGAGTGCTGCTCTAATACAGGATACACCAAAAGATATACACAGTCCCTCTGTTTGAAAACGGTGGTAGCAGATGCTTCTCTGCAGTTCCCTGTTTTATAAAATAACCAGTGACAGAAATCATCACCATATGCTTGATGTTTCATCAAACATCCAACCTGGCTCATTTTATATATTGTACATTTTTTAAAAATGTGTACATTTCTTCAAAATGTGTACATTTCTTAATTCCTTTCCCCATATATTTCATATCATTAATATTATCAACCACATAAATTTTACTGGCAAATATTGTAAGAACACTGAAAAAATAAAATTGATTTTCTTCCCCGCAAGTCTTTTTCATCAGTATAGGCTTAATTTTTGAACAAGTGACTCTGATATGGGCAATTTTTAGTCTTTAGAAAGAAACACTATACTTACTATTTTTTTAAACATTATTTTGGGAGAATAGGGTGTAAGAATTCAGGGAATAATGCATTCCAATATTGCATTACTTTCTAAAGTAGGAGAAATCTGTACTCATCACCTGATCAGTTGCATCCATACTTTATTAAGGTTTGATGGATTTAGAGCAACCAGATCAATATGTTTGGAGAAATCACTACATGAAGGGGCAATTCCAAACAAAACTTTCTGGATTGAGTTAGTGCAGTCTTCAGCATGATTTTTTCCCAGTATATAAAGAGCTATGACTAACCAGAAAAGCAGTTTGGTTTTGTAGATTGAAGCCTGGGCTGCTGTCAGCTGGGAGATGAAATGCTGTGCTTTAGGTCGGCACAACCCACGTTCCAGGGACTTTTCAACCCAAGCTTCACCTGCTGTATCTGCCACAACAGCAGCTCCAGTGGAATACGATCCTTTGAAGCTGAGATTTATTTCCCTTCATTCTAATTAACCTGATTACTATCTAGCCATACACATCTGTTAACGTGAGACACCAAAAAACCCACACGTTTCCATCGTCATCTGCAGAAAATGCCATGACACTGTCTAAACATAGCGTGCTGCCAGGGATTTGAAATGTCAGAGGAAGAGGGTGAATCAGACTATCTGATTAAAAGAGAGTGACAAGAGTTAGGAAAAGGAGATTACTGAACAGTGCAGGGTTACTGAGTTCTGTTTAGATTATCGTAGAGAACCCAGCAGTTAAATTTGACTAACAGAGTACAAACAGATAATGGACAAGTTCACACATATTGATTGCAGCATTAGCCCAAAGAACAAACACACACTTGAGCACAGAGATCATTAGCAAGATGCAATATTGACCTAAGTACTTGCTATCAAAATTCAGGTTTCACTTTCAATGAGGTACACAAATTAAGTGGAAATTTTTTTGGGATTCAAACTTGGGGAAGGACCACATAAAAAAGTGTATCATGGTATTTCAAATGATTTGGTATAACCTTTGCCAAAAACCTGGAAGGAAAGAACAGGGGAGGCTTTTATCCCAATTTCAGTGATCTTAGTAGAACCCTAAGGTGGCAGTGGTATCATAAGGCTATTATTAATTCAAATCTCAAGAGGTGCCAGTCAAGAATTAGAAGTAACATGTCATAATCACTTTGGAACTTAAAATACAACTGGAGCAATTTTATATCTGGAAGCAATATGTGACTCTTACAAAGAAAAATAAAAATGGAGGAACAGAGAAACCAAGAGAGAGAATTCACTCTTATTTATTCAATCTGAGTCAGCGTTTCACTCTGAGCAAACTTGCTTTTTTTTTTATCAGATCTCTACCTAAAGCACAGGGAGAGATCACAGACTGCTGAGTCCAACCTCACATGACTGGATCATCTCAGGAAATCTTGCTGGGAAAATCTCTGCTGTGCCACTTAATTGTTCTGTGACCCTTGTTAAGTAACATCACCTCTGTGCATTTCCATTTCCTTGCCTGCCTCTGATCAGCTACAAAATAAACATGAAATGTCAGGGTAAGGACTCTTCCTACCACACACTTGCACTTGTCCCTTGGGAATTCTGATTTCACATGGAATTGCAATTGTGTAACAATCTAAATTGAGCATAACAGTTCACTGAATTATGCAAAGATCAGATATGAAAGGCCAACAAGAGAAAGAATTAATAAATGTATCTAATTTTTTTAAACCCTATGAGAAGATTTAGATAGTGCCATAAGTAGTACTGAATAAATGTACTTAACTGAAAACCTTATTTATTATTTGTTTCTTATAAGCAGAGATGCCACTTCTAAATGAATGGCTCCTTCCAAGATAATAGAGGAAAAACTAGATTTTTTTTTTTTTATTTTTATCCTAGCGACATTAGCCTCACCAGTATCTGTCCCAGATGGAGGTCTGGTAGCAGATGTCTGCCTGTATGCAGGGATCATTGACCTCTGAAATCTGAGCTCCATATTAAAGACTTTAAGAATGAATTTTTCTTTTAAAGGAGCACATAACCTCTTTTTTTCTGAAAGAGGAAAGAAAATCCCATGACAACACAAACTTTATTTTCTTATAATCCTAAACCTGTATAAGAATTAACTTCCACTCACCTCCCTTTGATAATAAAGTTTTACTGTGATAATAGTTTTACTGTTATTCTACAGAGAGTCCAGGCTAATGAGTGCAAATTTTAACCTGAAAATTTAGGGAAGTTTTATTTAAAATTTCTATTTTCACAAACCCAGATTCCCAGCAAGATCAGAATTACAGTATTCTGTCTCAGACCTCTTGCGATTTAGAAAATCTAAAAGGTCTAACCAGCAACATTTCTAACTCATCATCCCTTGTTTGGTTCATCCTGTCTTTAAATCTGACAGTGATGAGGCTGCTGTGAAGGGGCTGCCATGAGATCATGCAAAATGCACCAGTGAAGCTTAATGTGTGCAATGACAGAGGTACAGGAAATAACTAATTTCTCATTTTCTGCCTCTTCCTCTCTTTCCTGTCAAAATTCTAATTACATTAAAAAAAATGCATTTTACTGACATTGTGTCAAGTAGTCATAACTATTACCCAATATAAGTGTTTGACTCTGGCTCCCAAATAATAATGTTAATGAGATAACACAGAGCAGAGGGAGTGTGGGCTGCCAAGCCTGTGCAGCAAGCTACAGAACACTTCTGATGCAAATTGTTTCCTCCTGGACACAACTGCATTTGATTTGAAGATTTCTTAGTGTATTCATTTTCAGGCTATATCATCCAACATGCTGCTTATATCATCATCACTTTGCACAATCTTGCTTTCTGCCAAAAAGAAGTTTCAAAAATAACATGAAGTCATGGTAGAAATCAGGCCATATCGACAGGCCCCTTTAATGTTCTTTCAGCACTCCTTGCTCCAGATTGCATATTCTCAACCATAATTTCCAACCTTCATCATTCACCTCTCTCCAACAGCAGTACTTACATTAATTGTCTTTGGAAATTATTCTACTGTATTGCACCATCATATCCAACATGCATTTTTCCTCCTTAAAAAAAAAAAAAAAGTGGGATTTGCCCTTTTAATGTCTTTGGATTAATTGTAGCACCATCCTCTGCTCTTTTACTACAGAAAGGAACTAAAGTAGATCTTACTGGACAAAAGCAATCTCTCATCAGACCCCTCTTTCTAAAACCAGAAAAAAATAATTGTATTGCCTCCCATTCTACTTTAATTATACCCACACCAAATGTCTTCAAGTTAACCAGTTTAAGAAAAAAGGCTTTGTAGTAATTGCACACTCAGCTGGGCTCTTTGTAATTCCGTCTCTAATGGCCCTTGGAAGTCCCTTGACTCCTAGAATTCTGCACAGGCATCAGGGATAAAAGGGATGCAATCCTGTTGGTGAAAATGCAAAACTGAACAGAATCAGTTCCTTGCCATCCTTTTTCAGAGGCTTTATATGTGCAGGGTCAAAAGAACAAACGACAAGTTGCTCACTATTTGCATTCCTTAATGAACAGCTGGAAGCAATTGGGACATTGTAATAATGAAAACAACCTAAACAGAACATAATTTAAAAGAACTTTTTTGCTTGTGTTTTTTAATAGTGGGGTTAACACCAAAGACACAGAAACCATGCCCTTCTATTTTGAAAGTGCTTTTACAGTGACCTTTCCATCCTCAGAGACACATTCTGTATGCCAGGCAACCTAGGCAAGGATCTAAGTTCTCTCTTTTGATTTACAATTAATTTGCCTCATTTTCAGGTAAGATAATATATTTATAACAGGCCTTATGATGTTCTCCTCCCTCTTGCATTTCAACATTCAGTAACTACAGGGATTTTGCAACCACCTTTCCCAGAGATTCTTCTTTCTAACTTTTCATTTCAGAGGCAGGAACTGTACACCTGCAGTTAAGGTAAAAGTCAGCACTAAAAGCAGAAATTACATTTCTTTCTTCTATATGAATAATAAATAGAATAAATACAGGATTAATGTCACAGTGCTTTCCCTACTACTATGTCTGAATTTCCCCAGAGGAAAAATGAATTGTGATCTTTTTCCTTTAACAAAACAAGCCAAATAACACATTCCCCCCCCCCCCCCAAAAAAGCCAAAACACAAAAACTCAATCAAAAATATCCAAAAAAATCCCCAAAAACCTAACCCCAAACATCACATAAAAAACACCAAACACCCACCAAAATGAGGATTTTTTTTAATGAGTTAAATCCCAGAGAAGTGGTCACAGCACTGAGCCTGACAGAGTTCAAGAAAATAAAACAAATCTCCTCCCACCAACCCCCATTATAATTTTAAATCTTCCAGTGTTGTGCTTGTTTTTCTTTTGAATAGTGTTCTGTGGAGATAACTGTGGTTTCCCCACACAAATCTTTATAACTGAGTTTTTTTTTTCCTTTCAGTATAGCCAAATAGAACTGTTCTGTTCCGGAATATACAGGAGGAACCACTCTGGATACTCATCTCTCACTGTTCTCTCTGGAGCTGAAACAAGGTGCTGACTGCAAGGGGCCACTTAGAGAAAGACTTTCATCTCCCCCAGCTCTCCCTGAAGCTGTTTCTGCCCCTGCTCAAAGCACAGGAGACCCCCAGCTCGGGGCAATGCAACAAAAATCAAAGGTGGTGGCTTTGCTAAAGGAGGACAATTCCTCATAAGCTTTTCAGACAGGCAAGTTTTTTATATTTTAGCCTTCCTTGACATATTTCTGACTCCTCTGTTTGGGACTGACATAGCTGCTGAGCACAGGAATCATTCCTGATGTGCCTATCAAGAACCTGACAACAGAAGGAATTAAAATAGGAATTAAAGTTAAATTCTGTAGGACATAACTGAACTGATCAAAAAGGGCACATCTGGTTAGAAATATTCTGCAAGGTACCAAGAAATGAATCAAAATTTTAAATGTAGATATATCTTTTGTTTTACAATAATGTAATAAAAAAAAAAAAGAAACTATCCCCTCTCTGATTGAAGTTATTAACAATGATTCTTTATCAGCTTTCATTTTTAGCTAAGATGACCACAGAAAATCTTCATCATTTTTTTCAGCTGCTCTGGACTGTAAACCAAGACAACTGAACCATTTTAGCAGCAAGGCTGGGTGCTCAGGGAGGAACTCTCAAGTACTATTATCCCTGATAGCATCAAACACTATAGTTTGTGCTGTGTGTAGCAGTTTTGAAATGTGTCACAGAGATGGAGTGATTCATACTTTGTATTTTTCTTGACAATAGATGTTAATATTTTCTGGTATTTAGAGTGTCAGCTTTTTGACAACTTATATTGCATTTTGGGCTTGTTGGCGGTTTTTCTTGTGTTATCTGAAAACTAAATTGTGTATGACTTGGTACAAAATGAAGCCAATCACTTGACTACCACTTCTAGCCTCTCTTCTTGTGGATACTTTCACAAAGTAAATATTCTTGTGAGAAGGCAATGAAATCTTGGGGGGTGGGGTGGGGGGATGAAAGAGGAAAATGGGGGAAAAAGGGATCAAAAAAATGTTTGCATTTCAGTCTGAACAATGAATTTTGAAGGTGGTTTTCTTGAGGAGAGAAAGCAACATCTGCTAAGTCATGGTCATTAAAGTACTTCACATCTTGTTTTCATACTCTCATCTATAAAAATCCTGCTATGCAAGATCTAAGTTAAGACATAAAATAACACAATATCTTCCTCTGGGATCTCACCTCAGAAAATTCAAAAGTAATGCTTAAATTGCTAGAGCAATTCCTGAAAATTGGGTAAAAACTTCCATGGAAAAGTTGGGATAGAATTTATGTGGACATATGCTTCCCCCAAATTTTCATGTTAACTTCATAGTGCCCTCCAAGGCCCCATGCAAAGATCCAGGTAACAGTAAACTAACACTGAACACTTTACAGTGCCTCTGGAAAAAAAAAAAAAAACAACCATTTTCAAGTTTGACTTCTGCTCTTTTAAAAGCTTCACTTTACCCTTCTTGCTAGGAAGGAGCAAGACAAAGTCAGCTACAAGGCACTGAAGCACATACCTACTTTACCATAGCTAAGAACTTCTCATACAATGTTAAGGGGTTGGAAGGGAGCTTAAAGATTTTTGAAGCATCGTTGAAGAGCAACAGAATACGAAAGTTCATACAAAGGAGAAGTGTCAAAATGTGACATTTCAATAACGAGGAGGGAGCATGGCTTGTTACCAAGCTCAACACACAAAGGAGAAAAATTACAGACCAATTCCAGAACTGCAGCCTGGTCTCACACCCCCTAAAATAATTTGCCTTCAAAGCTGGCTGTGACATGCCAGGACCATGTGGGACAATAGAACAAAGGGACAATGAGACTGGCAGAGCTGCCGTGTTTGGTCCTGGCGTTAAGAGCCTTTCACAGGTCACATTTTGCCTGCAGAAACTCTCCAGGAGCAAACTGCCTCTCTCAGGCTCTCAAAGCACACCTGCTAATGTGATGAAGGAAAATCTTTCCCTCAATCCCAAAGGAAAATTATCCCCTGCAGATCCTCTTGCTCTTTCCCTCTCTCCCCTTCCTCCCACGTAGCAATAGCACTCATGCAAGTGTAGTGTCTGCTCCCACCAGAAGGAGAAGAATTGGACATTTACCCATAAAAGTTCATCATGTGACCACATTTACAGTAACAGACTTCTACAACAAGAATACACACAGTAAAAGCAGGTTCCAACTTCTCCTTTCCCAGGAAGGAAAAGAGATCTAGTAGGACAAGAGATTATTACAAAAAAAGTTATGACCTGGTGATTTCTCTGATATCTCTTCTCTAACAGCTGATGCTGGAAAAGTGAAGCTGAAGAGATGCAGGGTAAGTAACAGCACTGCTTAAAAAATCAACCCAAAGATATTAATTACATGAGGTCAAAATCATGGGAGAGGGTTAAGGGAAAGGCCTATAACATACTAACTTCATCTCTGAAGCCTAAAAAAGCTTTCTGTTCCAGAAAGACAAAAGATTATGGCAAAACTTTTCCAGTTTCAGTTGTCTCTGCACAGGTCAGACACACAAACACACAAAAGAGAGAAAAAAAGGCAAGATAAGTAAGATCTGGGGGATCAGTGACCACTACATACCTCCAGGAAAGAAAAATAATTATTACCCAGAGCAGAAAAACACCTCTATATCATCTCTGAAATTGTGGAAAACAACTGGAAATTATATTAAGATAACTGTAAAAAACACACTTTGAAAATAGCCTAATTTATGAGCAGGCTTTGTAGAACAGAAAGATTCTCATTAACTATGTCCAGTAAAAAGAACTAAGAAGAATAAGATGCCTCAATGGGAAGGCTGTGATTGCACACAAACAATCCTAAGACATCTCAGTTTGCAAGAGTGATTCTGTAATTTGGCTAATTTAAAACCATAATTTCCAGAGGGGGTTGTTCTGTCCAGCATTAAGCTCATGCAGGGTCCAGGGCTATAACATGTTTGTAATCCAGGAGTGGTGGAGATGATGCTGTGACTAAATCCTGCAACAGGCATCATGTGATAGCAGAGTTAGTGGGAATTCAGTGAACACATCCAGCTGAAATCCAGGCAATTTAGCCTTTTCTTGGAGCATGGGTGCCATAGCTGTAGGTCTCAGCTGTCACTTCAGAAAAAGCATGGCCCAAGCCTGGGGACCAACTTCCTCCACACCAAATACTGAAGCAAAAGAAAAACTAACAAAAAACTCCAAATAAACCTCCCCTAAAAAAATAGCTCCAGAAACAAAATCTCTTACTCTCTGCTTGCCAGCAGAGCTTGGTGCCCTAATTTCCAGTCTGCCAGGATTTTTCCTCCTGCTGCACTTCTAACCACTGGCAACTACAGTGCCCAGCACCAAGTGAGGGACTGTGTCAAACTCACAACATCGACACTGTCATGATAGCTGTGTCCCTCTCCTGACACTTACAGTTAAACCCTACAGCCTGAAAAGGACCCAGAGCCCCCAAGTTTTTCTGGGTAACTGTTTCAGGCACCAAAGAAGAAATTCCACAGTCACATCACTCTGTGAACACATAGTTCTGACCTGTGAAGACAAAAGCTGTTGCAATTTTTTTTCCAAGTCTTCAGCCTTCATGAAAGCATCTGTTTGCTTCATCAGACATTACTGAGATCACATGAACACAAGGTTACCCTTAAAATTAACTTTACCAGTTGTCATACACATCCTCTGATGGCAGCAGCACAAGGTGCAGTTACTTTAGGCTCCATTTTCACAATTTTTTCCAAGTGCCGCCTCTGTAGAAAAAGTCTAATCTTTTATACAATAACTACTACTACTTGTGGCATTATGGCACCCATATCTGACTCATCCTGCATAAAGAAAAGGGCAAATCTCCCTCATTCAATAATTTCTGCAAAAAGCTCAGCTGCTTGCTCTTGAGGCAGCTCCTCTTTTAGAAAGAGATGCAGTTTTGATCAAAGACTTCCACTAATGGAAAATCTATCATATTCCCTGAATGATGCATTCCAATAATAAAATACTTTGGCT
Organism: Ammospiza caudacuta; assembly: GCF_027887145.1. NCBI lineage: Eukaryota > Metazoa > Chordata > Aves > Passeriformes > Passerellidae > Ammospiza > Ammospiza caudacuta. Next base: position 31,782,540 of record NC_080601.1, on the reverse strand, counting down.
TCTGAAAATGTGCATCATCTTTCCTGATCAAATTCTCTGACTTTCAGGCTCAGCCTCAGGATCTTGTTATGTTTTGTCTTCATGATAAATGAATCCCCAATACCAAGCATCTACTCTGTGTGGAGTAGATACGTCACCCCTTGCAGTTGTCTTTGAGAAACAAAGGCAAACAGGAGAAAACAGGAGCAAAAAGAAAGCCTCCATATAAATCTGTTTAAGGTTGGCACAATATTTTTAGACAAAAAATGAGTCTCATCTTGCATCATCTCCTAATCAAGAGTCAAGTACAGAAGTTCAGATTTAAAGTCAAAAGGGAGATTCTTTACGTACCCACTCCTCGCCCCCTGAAAAAACCCAACCAAAAACAAACAAATAAAAAAAGAGAATCTAATATAAGACTTTTTATCATGTCCCTTCTATGTGAAGATAGACCTATCAGAGCTGATTGAAGTAAAGAACTTCTGAGCACATCCACCAAATGGGAAATACAAGGCGAAATCCTCACATGCAAATTATCTAGGAATTCTTTTTATAATGTTCCTTCAGAATTATATAATGGATTTACAGCACTCTTAATTATGCAGAGTAGTAGTAAATAAGCATGAGAATTTCTATCCGAGTGAGATGAAGCTACACAAGTGACCAAGGAGGAAAACACACAACACCATTTTGCCAACACAACAGTACTACTGATGTTTAAAACAAGGTGAAAAAAGGTGGATATGAGGAATATCTGGAAAATAAATGGAAAAGGAAACATCTTGTGGTCTAATTCTGACTGTTATTCACCTTTTGGGAGCAGCCAGCAACACATCTTTAACAGAGTATGGTAACTCCAGCATCAGAGGAACAAAGCACTAAGCTGGACTGAAAGCCACATACCTGACCAGCAAACTTCTCCACTTCACATCTTCAGCAAAGTGTTCACTACAACCACACAGAAAATAACTCTGCAAAATGAGTAAATACTCCCCTGATGGCCCAGAAACAGAGGAAGCCCAGTCTTAGGAAAAGCTGCAGAGGCACACAAAAACATTATTTGACATGGATGAAATTTTCAAAATCAGAAATGCTGCACAATTTTAATGGTGGCCAATGGAGAGGAGAACCTAAGTTCACATAGATATTTCAAGTTAATTGATTACTGACTTGGTTTTGGGCATGATCACTGCAAAAACACATTACTTTGGTCAAGCTAGACATATCTCCTGGTATTTTGTTTTCTGTTTGAGAAATACCCTGGTCCTCTCTACCACACACACACTACTCAGTAGCAAAGCATTGGTAAGGGTTTCTTTTATTTGGTCGGTAAGAAAACAGCATCAGTACATTAATAACCAATGATAAACAATGCAGTTGAACTGTCCAGCACCTAGATATCCCATGTTCTAGCTTTCTTTATGTATACACTCATTCCCATAGTCTCAATGCATTTTTACAAGTTGGTAGCAGCTTATGTTAACAATTTGCACACACAAACACACACACACACACACACGCATCTCAGCAGGAATTATTTTGTATTATTCAGTCAGCAAAGAAAACCTGCAGTAACTGGCATTTCCAGTAGCCATGCACAATTTGTATGAACAGTTAAGGTCAGATTAGAGGGAGAGAGGAAGAGACACAGGGAGACACAAGGAGAAAAGCAAGCAAAGCCACACGTTGAAGACAGGCTGTTGTCTCTCAGTTCTTCAGGTGAAAAGCTAAGGGCTGGTAAGAGGCAGTTGTCCCTATCATCATATGGAAAAGCCTCCATGGCTAAAAACAGCATCTAGAACTGCATTTGTAAAGCTAGACCAGCTGGGAGGTGCCAAAGGAAAAAAAAAATAGAATAGCAGAAGAAACACTCTAAGTGGCAGAGCATATTCAGGAGAATTAATATGTCCTTATCTGGGAAGTCTAGGCTCACCTAAGCTACCCTGGAGGAGGATGCACTTTTTGATGAAAGAGTTTCTGTTCAGGTCTGTCCTTTGAGAATTGTGGTTACTACATGAGCTTGGGGTCACATTTAGAACAGAGATACTGTAAATTCTTGCAGATCTACTCAGCAAGCCTAGATGGCACAAAAGGTACTGTGATGTGGGGTTTGATATGACAACAGGAGAAATACAAAATTACCCAGGACAGTGAAAATCACTAAACCTCTCTCCACATAGACTGATTCAAGGAAAGACAAAGGCAAAGTGAGCCCTTTAACTTTGGTACAGCATTTCTCTATGTGCAGTAATTTTTTTTTTTTTACACATTAGCAGAATTACTTAGGTAACCAACGTGGTTAGGCAACATGTCTTTATACAGACACACTTTGAAGGTCAACCTTAGCAAACACTGTGGTTCAAGTCATTCTAGGAAATTAAACACAACTGGTCTAACAGTGCTGCAATTTATAATAAAGTGAAAATAAGGACACTTCAGGAGGTGAAATAATTAAATGTATAATCAAGTTTCAAGTATTGAATATTTAGTCAGGAAATGTACAAAGATATCCTCCTATTGACTTAACACAGAGGTTCAAGGTAGAAATCTGTTAGAATGCCCAGGCAGCCGTGGCTGACCACATTGTGAATGTCAGCTCATTGACTGAGGTACTGAACTCTTGCCATTTTAAACTTAGGCAAGTCATTAGCCATGAAGAAAAGCTAAGACTATTAGTTAACTGCCTGTTCAGTCACAGGTACAAGCATGGTACAATCTGATCAACCAAGCATAGATATTTTCTGCATTTTAGAGCTACACATGACATACAGAAACCCCAGAGGTGCTAACATCGTTGCAGAAACTATGTAATTAAAATTTACTAACATAACTTGCAAACAAAAAGCAAAAAATCCATAAAAATGTGTGAGAGGCTTTTGGGGAGTCCCAGGAGACAGGTAAGGGGTACAAGCACGTGACATTCCACAGTATTGAGGGAGGTATGCCAGTATCAGCCACTTAACTGCAGCCTGCAAGAATTCAGCTGCAATCTTTGCTTCCTTTCTGTCTTTCATATCTTTGCAAGGCAAAAGGCAAAGACAAAGTCTTTCAGCTGGAGTGCTTTCATCCAAGAACATTCTTCATCCAAGGCCAAAGGTTCACCATATCCTAAAAGGCCTTTGGATCTGCATGTTCAGTCATCTTCATCCAAACGTATTTCTTTGGGAGCATTATTCAGTCCTTGTGGCCGATCCTAAAAGAACACCAATAAAAACTATCTTCATTCCTTCAAATACAATCTTCAATGGCTTTATCTCTAGGACCACTGTATGAGAGCATTGTGTTGAAGGTGAAAAATGGATGCAGAGGTATTTCAATTAAAACCACAGCACATTGAAACATTTTTCTATGGTTTCTGCAGGTTTAGTTTTGGTCAACTCTCTAGCTAAGTGTTCCCAAGGTGAAATAGGCTTTCTGGAAAACCACACATATAAACACAATATTTTTCCCCTGTGCTGACAGCTGTTTAAAAACACTACCTGTTGCCTTTCCTGGGACAATATTTCTAAGGGGCTAAGAATTGTGATATAAGATCCTATCAGTATATTACACAAGTACAAAGTACTTTGAATAAAGCTCTAGAATATGAGGAAGTTCTGTATCCACTTAAATTGCTTTACTGGAGGTAGGGAGAAGCAAAGTTTTCTCTGGAAGGAAACAAGTCAGTTATTTAATGGGGCACGATAATGCCATAGAACACAAAGCAAAAACCTGCAATTGTAACTTGTGATTGTCTAAAATAAAAGAGGCGCAAGCTAATCTTGGTTTCAATCAAATACCATTCATTCACCTCTCCATTGTTATTCCACATCATCTAGCTCACATTTCCTCAAAATTAATTTCTTTTATATATCTGTATGTTTTCCAATCCTTTCTGTCCTTTAAAAAAATGTTTTTCCAGAGTCATCTATTCACCTCTTCCTTTCTTCCTTCTGTTGTTTTTCTCTTAAAGTAGCCTGTCCTTGCTACTCTTCTTTTCAATTCCATGAGACCCTATAAGATTTTAGTCTTGGCCTTCCTCTCAGCATCACTCACAACTCTGTTTTGTTCTCCAGAGTGTCTCTGCCCATTTGGGATCTCCTGACCCTTTTTAGCCTAATTCCCCACAGTCACCTCCAGTTCTTTGCTATATTAATTTTATTCTTCACTTCTCTTCCTATCCCTCTTTCACCTAAAGCCATTGTAACTTCAGTTTTATTTCTTCTTTTCTGGATGTTAACAAGCTTCTGCTATTGCACCACCCTGCCAGACTAAGTCACAAACTGTTTCTAGAATAAAGGGTCAATTGTGTCTTGTTCTAACAGTATGAAAAGACCTAACAAGAGGAGAGTCAATCTTCAGCATATTTTTGAAAAATAAACAAAACAAAACACAACAAAACCTTTTCCTTAAAAGCAATGTGTTCAGTTTTATCTATTTTTTTACAAGACTTGAAATAATTAATTTTATTACTGCTATATCTGTAGCTTCTAAAGGACTTCCATTTTAAAAAAAACCTCATTCCAAAGCAAATTACAAGTTTTGATGGTTACAAGAAAAGTATGAAACATGGTTCTGCCTTAGCTAAGCGAATCACAAGTGAGAAAAAGTATATTTCAACCCTAATATTTTAAAGTCCTCAATTTTCAAGGCAGCTGTGTAACCATTAGTGTTCTGACTCACAGGGGCAGACACAAACCTGATCTGAACAGAAGAGCAGACTATGCAAGAGCTTAAAGCTATACCTGATTTTGAACTCTTCTGAGTTAACACTGTTTGGTCAGAATAGTAAAGGAAGGGAAGAAAAAAAAGGAAAGCCAATCTCAAGAGGTGACCACTTGAATGCCATTAAAATGCCACTCATTACACTAAAGATGTGAAAGCAGGCAAGAAGGTCATCTCAGTAACTTCTTGACAATTTTGGGTGGGAATGGCCAGCAGTGACAAGTGTTTGGTACTTTGAAGATTTCAAACCAGCAGGAAATTGAGAAAGCACAAAATTCTGCATCAGTTTGTGATATTTGTTCCTATCAAAAGTAATTTCTTGATCTCAAATTAGAAGCCATTTCCCCTGCAATGAGAAATAGGTCAGATAAAGGATATTTATGATGATTACTTTTTCTTTGGATGGAATGTAATCAATACCCCTCATTATGTTAAAGCAAGATGATGGGGACGACAAATATGCTGAGGTGAATTTAAAGGCACTGAAGGGCTTAGAAATCAAATCTTTTATAACATTAACTTTTTGGAAGATGTTAACAAGTCATACTAGCTCAAACAGAAGCTTCCTATTGACTCTCTATTCTGCCTTAAAGGCTCAACCAAAACAGATAGCAGATTTTAGTTTTGATAAAACTCAAATGGGATTTGGTTTTTAAAGTTTAATAATTCTATAGTGTTCTTTGTTCTTCAGCTTTTAATGTGTAAACTAGATTTCTGTGTACCAGAGTCAATAAAAAACTTCTAGCTGAAAGGGGATAGTGATATAAGGTTCCATGTACCTTATTGTAATACCAAAAATCATAAGCTTGTTTTAACATCAAAATAAATTTAAAGAGAGAGATTAAAGTAGTCTGTGTTAGCAACAGGCTGAAGGAAGACTGAAGGCAAAATAAGAGAGCATGCTCTTAAATATTTTTTTCACAACAAATTTGAAGCCTATCAGATTTTCAACCTAGTATAACATACAAGGATCCTTTTCTGGATGCTAAGGCCTTCTTAAATTTATTCATAACCAGATCTAAGCTGTTGGTCTCTGTCCTGGCACTGACATGAAATAGTCCTCAGCTTTCCCCAGCCGACTTCTGAAAAACAATAAAATCGAAAGGTGCCAACAACAAGCTTGGTGCTGGGTCAGTGTTCTCCCTGCAGTGTAAAAACAAACTGAAATGCCATGAAGTACTTGGAAGCACACACAAACAATTTTCTCAGTGTTCCCCCTTCAGCACTGGAGGTGGCTGTGGGTCAAGCCAGTGCTAAGACAAATCTGAGTTTTACAGCTGGTGAAATACTTACACCACACCAGATTTTTAAATTATGTCATAGCAGTGCAGTTATTACTTGCCTGCCACGGGATCTGCTGATGGCAGTTGAAGTTCTTATTCATCAAGGGGCCCAAATAATTGAAGCAATCCATCTGCTCCATGCACCCCCCTTCTGCCTACCCTGTGATTGCTTATTGCCATGTGATTTTTGCCAGTGATGCCATACCTGAGCAACTGTTGGCCTGTTGGATCTCCTGAGAACTGTGCTGTGATGGAGCAGAGGGAACTAAAATATTCCACCTGCTCCAAGCTCTGCCTTTGCAAAAACCTGATGGGATGTGAAATTTGGCAGCCACTGTCATAACTGATCAAGCATTTGCCAGACTCTTGCATATTTCCTGAAGGCTGCTGCTGTTTTTCATCATGAATTCCAGATAATTGAAATAATTGACCTACTCTAAGGCCCTGCTTTGACTCCGGCATTTTCAGCATTGGGACATTTGCCTATTGTCATGTTTGGTTAAGAGCAGCAGAAGCTTTAATAACTCTTTCACAAGATGTCACAGCACCACAGAGCAATCTTTTTTGCACAGTTTGTGTTACTGAGCTGCCAGACACCCTTCTGCTCTCTGCCCTCATCCCATGGCTCAAAAATGCACATGCAAAATCCGCCCAAGTGTTAGAAAGGTGTAGGGAGAGGAAATGAAGGAAAGCATGCAAGCAGTTTTGCAAGCAGGCTGAAAATGTGAGTCCCCTTACTGCTCCCATGCAATGAGCAATTTAAGCACTCCAGTGCTCTGTTGCTTAGATGAACTTCCATTAAGGTTTTTTTCAGTCGTTAAGGAGCCTACAAATGTTTTACAGAGGATCAAATACCCAAACTTACACTTTTCACCACTTATTATGTTGCTAAAGGACAGACTTGCCTGTTGACTGATATACAGATTTTTAGAATAGTCCAATTAACTGTACTAGCCATAAAAAGCTTTGATGTGTTCTTCTGCTGAGGGGTATAGATCTTACTTGCAGTCAGATTATATTGCTCACTTTTATTTGAGAAGAACAAAAGTACCACATTCCCTCACTAGATCACATCCCACGCCTGAATTTACTGTATCCATTTCAAGGAGGGATGATCAATTGTGATCATTGCTCTGCTTAGACTCTGAGCAGGTCACAGACTGACTGACAGTGGCTCTGGAAGTCTTTCCAACACTTTCATTAAGATCTAACATTTCTGCAGCTGTACTTTGAGGCACTCTGTATTTTGCCCTGCACAAAATACAGATACAGACTTATTTTTAAAAGACCACTTCTGACACATCATCTACTTCTAACAATGTTCAACTTTTCTAAAGTCCATGTTTTTCTTTATCTGCAGCCTTTTCTTTTCAACTCTTTATCTTTAAACAGATACCACTGAAACGAACAAAGAGAAATGCTGTTTTTAAAGGGAAAAAGCTGCCAAATCTTATACACATGTACTGCTAGTAATGATCTCAACAATATTAAAGTTACAATTATCTACCCACCTTAATAAAATTGTGGAGTTGTAAAAAAAATTGGAATGTAAATGAAACCAGTCCAGTAAGTCAAAATGATGTGCTGTAAATAGCAGTTTACAGGTAAACTATGTGATACAAAGAATATTTTTTTCTTATCGTGCATCAAGCTTTTTCGACTAGGAACTGCTCATTGTTTCTTGAGTAAAAAGGCTTGATGCATATTAGTTTAAAGATAAATCCTGACATCCAGAAGAAATTTAGGTTTCCATCAAAAATGAGAATTGATATATGCAGAGAGGGACAAAAAGTCACGGCAGTTCTGTGGCCCAGAGAGAGGCTGAGACCCTTAGGGTTCCCTTCTAAACTTCAAGCTCTTGTAGCAGCACAACACATTTTTTCCCATTTAGAAATACCTTAATTAAAAGAAGAAGCTCACCTAGTGGTAGTTTCAGATTTCAAATTTAGAGAGAACAGTTTCTCTAGGAAGACTCAATACCCTGCTCCAGCAAGTCTTTGTCAATCATCACTTACTTGAGGTAAAAAGATGACAAAGGACACTGCTGTAGTTATGTGCACAACTGTGGGGTGAGAGAAATCCACCTTTTGATGAAACAGCTTTCTTTTTTTACGTACACTGGTGATGATTGATTGTAGAAAATTCAAAAGGGTGACTTTACAGATAATTGGCCCTGACTAACAAAAGCAAACAACATTGCAGCTTTTTGTCAGCAGTGGGATGCAATTATGCACCATTAATTAAACTGGCGTGCCAATGAAAGGTCAGATAACACAACATGAAGAAGAAAGCAGTTCTGTACTTTGTTATTGCTTGAAAATGTTTGTGTTTATATAGCACTCTTGGAGTGGGAGGAAACCATTCTTCATTTAAATAAGGTGAAAATTTGGAGTTAGATTCTAGTCTGGCTTAAATACAAGAACATAAAATAAAATAAAGGTGATGGAACTAAGGGAGGTGTTGCAAACTTTAAGGTAATCCTTTCATCCTGCAGTGGCATGTCTGCTCAGGAATGGGGACATCAGACAGAAGGCAGAACATTTTCACTTAGTAGGGGGTTGGTAACCTTGCAAACACTAATTTAATTCAAAGCAGAAGACCTAACTTCCCTTATGACTGCATATGCTTTTATTAAGATAATCTACTGCTCTCAATGTTGTTTTTATTCCTTGCCTTCTCCCAATCACCAGTCTGATTGCTCTCAGTGCCAACATCTCAGGAAGTAGATTTGCCATTTGTGATGCTATGCATCACAAAACTTGAGTCACAATTAAGAAAAAGAACCAAAAAAACATCTTTGTTAGCAGTAAATAATGTTTTTCCCAAGAGAAGTCACTTTTAGCTGGATTCTTCCCCGTCCAACAAGTCCCTTCCCCCCAGTTGCTTTATTTGCAGAGACTAATTTGGCAGTCAATGATAAATGGCTGCAAGCTTTGTGTCTTTGTAGATGTATTCCAAATAACCCAGTAAATAAAATACACAGTAACTTATGATATCATCTCTGCATGCAATATATATGGCTTTTCCTGGTTCTTTCAATTTTTCTTAATTGATTGGAAATAAATATGCAACCTTGAAGGCCAAAAGCTTCTGAAGTAAAAGGCACACGGTGTTCTAATGTTTATCACTAATGGAGTCAACTGTGTCTCTTTGCCAGGATGAAAGAGACTTACAAAGATATTCCAATACTGCTGCTTCCTGTCCCAGAACAGAATTGAGACTTGGCAACAGGTAAAGATGGGCAAAATTGTGCCAAAGAACAGCTCAGGGACGTGCCTTCACCTTGGCAGGCTGGAGTTGGGTTAGGTGATCTGAGCAACAGCTTTTGATTGCTCAAGTTTCTCAAGGCTAGAAAGTCTGGAGTCTTGGCAGGGATGGCGGTGGTGTTCTTTAAAAACAGCAACAGAAAGCAAAACCAAGCAAAACCCCAACAAAACCCCCGACAGTTTACCCCTATCTATCCATACTCAGATACATTGCCTTCTCTTTCCAAAAAGAACAGCAGTTCTTTCCAAAAAATCAACAGTTAAATATTGAAGTGATTAGATTGTTGACAAAGAACAGAAATGAATCAAAAATATTTTCATTTTCTTCCCAGTTTTTAAGATTTCACAGAGAAATCTTATTTTCAGCACTTCATTTCCCCTGACATAGTAAAAATCCTGCTTCTGTGTCCTTTCCTCATGTTATTTTAACTTTTCACATAATTAGAGAAATTGCTAATGGTGATGCTGAGCACTTAAATCTAACTTATCAATAAGGCAAGTCAAACTTCCACAGCAAGTTAAGTTATGCAGGATTCATATTTCAATGCAGCACTATACCATCATACTTAGTAACTTAAAGGCAAGCATTTAATTGCATGAAAATTTTTGAGAGAAAGTGAGGGAATCAGTGTAATGAGATTGTCTTGGAAAAAAACTAAGTAAAATAAGCATTGATAAAAATACCAAAGAATTGATGTTGAAAGTGAAATTAAGTCAGAATAAGCTAAGTCTCAATTCCTGGAGTTTAACTTGATGCAAAATCTAAGCAGAAGAGGACTTGAAAACTAGGTTAACCTCTCTTTCACTTTGCATTTCTTTCTACGTTGAAGTTGTGGGCTATTTTAAACCTGTGGTTTTGTCTAACTGCACATCTCAAATGGTAAATATCTCTTTCTTTTCAAGTCTCTCCAAGTTGCTGGAGAACACCTTTGATACTATTCACTGAATCCAGCCTTGTGCTTAGGCAGCGAATGCTACTCTCCGGTAATGGTTATCTTGAGTAGCTACAGCACCATTAACTTGTCTCAAATGCCCCATTTTTAGAGATTGTCCTTGTTAGGAGCAATTTTGAAAGAGTATAGAGGAGCTGAAAAGGACTGAGTATTTTAGATTAGGCTATTATAGTAAAATTGAGTATCCCAATCAAGTTCTTCGGTATCTAAACTGATTTATCACATTCTAGCCCTCCTGTGTTAAAAGAGGTCTGAAAAAAGTATGCACCAGAAATTTTGTAGCATTTCATGTTAGGCTTCCTTCATCCCCACAGGTCAGATTCTGATTTAGATTAAATTATCTACTAGAAAAATAAAAAGCCCTCTACCTTAATATTATATTAGTGTATCAAAGAGATGTGTCCAACATCTCTCAGGCTCAATCTAGTAGCCAGTAATTAGGAGACAATGGGAGTGATTTTGAGAGAATCCCTGATTGTTTCCAAGGTAAGGAAGCAACAAAGAAAAAGACGTTTGGGACATTCCTTCCAAGGCAGCTTAACTACCACAGCACCTCTTGCTGGGATACAAAGCCCAGATTTCCTTCCAGCTTCTCCTCCAGCCAGTCCCACAACAAGCAAGCAGGCATTTGTGTCTGCCTTCCACCTCCCTGGAACCATGACTCATAAGATGAAAATGACCTTACTCCACTGTTGAAATTCTTGTACTGTATTCAGTTATTCAGTGACCAAGTAAAGAGGTACCCACCACACACCATACATCATTAAGATATTTGAAAAAGCTTTCAAAATCAGGACACTCAGTACAAACTGCTGAAGAAAACCAGAGGTAAAAAGAACCATACACAAATGATACTAATGGACCCAGATAAAACATATAGCCCTCCTGATTGCCACCTAGACAAGACTAATATTAGTGTTTTAATCTAGAGCTCTCTCAGAAGCAGAAAGTTCTACTTCTTACCATGAAAGAAAGGCTTTTATTCATATAAAGGTGAGCAAGGCCATTCTCCTAATTTGTAAGAGGAATTCTGTGTTCACATGGGCGAGGTAGGGCTCTGGGCCAGGACTCATGTTTAATAAGACAAGAGTGCATCTAATGGAATTTAAGGGTTTAATATTATGTAATTAACTTATTGTCACCACAGATCAAAATAGTTAATGCAGGTTCTGTGCTGCAATCAGAGGCAGGCAAGCAGGCCCTCGCTCTCCAGGGAAGCCCCTTGGACTCCAAGGAGGCTCCAAGCTGCTCAGTCCTGGCATTCTCTGCACTGTCACTGCAGTCACATCCTACAGCATCTGTCCAGAATCATCTGGCAGTGGGATGGATTTGCTCCTTTGCAACACTGAATTCTAAGAAAGCCTTATTTAAATGTGAGGGAAGATGCAAATAGTTATTAGATAGCCTTAGAAGAACATGATTTGATGGTGCTTTTCATCATAATATTGCTGATGATTACTCCCTCAAGTCAATTCAGAAGAGGCTAGGACTTTTCACACACAGCCAAGCAGCTTTCAAGAGGAAATGCAAGACTAAACATTCTGTTTTGAAATCCTGCATAATGATATGTATTATAGAATAATTTTTTGTTGTGTGTTTTTCAATTTAGCATGCATAATTTTCAGTTTTGCTAGCAATACAGAAGGCTTTAATGCTTACTTAATTAGTCTAAGCTTGGTAATTCAGCCAATGAAAACTAAAGTGTTTAAGTTATATTAATTGTAAACAGTGTTAACAGTTAATTTTCTGAATGATGGAGCAACATAAAAACAAACTTGAGTAACACTAGGATTAATTAATTGATTAGCTAGTTTCTGTTGAGAATTATATTCAATAAGAGTCTGTCAATACAAATTGCTATCAATTGAAACTTTATGAAGTGCCAAGAATAATGGGTTCAGGTGCATACTAGAACTAGTTGTCATGAATGCCAATTTACTGCAGAGAAATGGATTGTTTATCACCTAATTTAATTTCAGACAGCTAACTCACTTGTAATAACTCATTTTAGCATTGAATTTTCAAGAACTTGAGTGTTGTTAGAAGCAGCAGCTTGCTGTAATAAGTTTGCAAATTTAAATTCTTCTGTAAATAATTTAAAGCAGACTGTAACTCAATTTTGCCATTGACTACTTGGAAAATATTTAGCAATTTTATTTACCATTCAGACACCCCTGTTCTTCCCACTGGCAGCATGTTTCATTACAAATGGCTGCCTACTGCTGCAGTATTAGACTTGAGTCTGTACTTTTAATAACACTGGCATGGATGCAGTGTCCTCTGTTGCTTCTGGCTGACTCAGCCAAAACACTCTGTGGAAGTACTTAATACACTTCAGGACATCTGGAGAGTTTGATGTCCAGATGCTGAAGAGGAAAATGCAGAGAAGGCTCACAGCAGACAGAAAATACACAAAAGTCCTCTGGTTTGGGCCATGGGATGGTTTTAGTTCATCCTGTGCTTTCTCCATCCTCCCTCTGAAGTGTTACAGGGTATTTGATGGCAACTGGGAACAAGGAAAGTTAAGCAAAAAGCAGCTTATTTGGAGCCTTTGAAAAATTATGCAAAACATCAATTTCTTAAAGGCTCTGAGGAAGCTGCCAGCTAGAAATAATTTTATACTATGGAAATACTTTCCCCTTCCAGATTTTCAACAGTCACTGAATTTCAGCTGCAATGCCTGAATAAAAACATGCAGTTACATTACAGTGAAATAGTGAGATGGAATAATAATGTAAGAGTTTATGAATCTGCATAAATCTTTACATCCAGGAACCATGTCAGTCCATGCCTACCACTGTAAATATACATTCCTGAAAATACTATCAGCCTTTTTTTTTCTTTACTTTGCAAACAAGGCATTGAAACAAATCAATGTTCCAGCACACCTGCAACAGGGATCTGACAGAGCCCAGCACCTTGTACTCACAGCTGTCAAACACTACTGAGGGTAAAGGTTCCTCCCAGCTTCATGCACTTACTGCAGGTAGCTCACATCAGGGTGCAGCATGCTTGTTAGTCAAGGCAGATCACATTTCAAAATAACCACTGTATTAACACTCTCCTGTAATCTGAGACTTCAAGGAAGATCAACCACACTTGCAAACAAGCAGCAATAAACTAAAATATTTAGCAATCCCTTTCAACTTTCCTTTAGTAACATAAATTATTTTGATAAAATAAAAAGTCCAACAGCAAAAGCTTTGAAATGCCATCTCAAAAATAGGTCAGACTCTTACTTCCTATCTTCTCCCTTACAGCATGAAAAGCTGTCTGTGCTTTGCCTCATGACTTCTCTCCTTATGGGAGCTTCTATAAATCATTTCTGTTAGCAAAAAGTAATCCATGGACTAAGCCTGTCCTAGAGCTACAGACCGAGCTTCCACTGGGAAGGTGCTGCAGGCTGCACACAGATGTTGACCAACCTAGTTAAAAATTGAACAGCACATAGGCAGCACTACAGCAGCACCACTGTTTATCAGAAATCACTCAAAACATCTTCCTAAGTGAGGAAGTATTTTAGCTCTAGCTTCAAGTCAGACTAATAACATGACACTTTACTTCAACTCAGAGCTCTTCTCTAAGTCTGATATTTCCCTCCCCAAGAACATTAAACGGATTTTCCGGATTCACAGCTACAGTGACACAAATGAGGAGGTAATCAGAGATTTAATTTAGGATCATTACCCAAGCTAACACCTCACAAATCTCTGCTGACATGAATGAAATGGTTATTCCCACCTGTCAGCAAGAGTTTGATAGCTGAAAGGCAGGGGGAAATATGGTATTTGACATTTTCCTTCTAGCAGGAGGCTCAGTTATGAGTTTATAAATTTATTATAAACACATGAGGTCAAAAGAAAATTATCTATATTCAGTAAATCTAGATAATAGCTTAATAAATTTAAAATGTACTCCCCACCCCCTCAGTATGTTGGGAACTTAGAAAAAACTACCTACTGCTCCAGTTTTGAAATTGTTTTGAAGAAATTTTCTGTAAAGAAATATGTTCATACTTCATTAGTTAAACTGCTACAGCAACAGAACAAAAAAGGTCATATTTCAAAGTTGCAAGGCATTAGCACATGACTGAAAACCTATGAGTGGATCTTGCTTTCAGTTCAGCACCAGAACTGACTGATCCAAATAGGAGTATACATTAAAATACAGGCAGGTTATAACAAATGGTATTTGTGATGAAGTAAAAGCTACTATATCTATTGCCATCCTATAACAACTGATACTTGAGCACATACAAGCCATTACTTAAATCATTACATGGGAATAAAGTCCTTCTAATAAAGCTTTCAGATTATAAATGACATTGATCTGTGTGAAGCTGTTATTTACCATTGATGGACACTGTACAACATTAAGGAAGATGTATGCATCACAACACAGCTGAAAGCAAGGTCCTACCTAAACACTGAATGAATTCATTCCTAAGGGGGAGCTGGGAAACAGCAGCAGACAGTGCAGGGATGCTTTTACACAGATTTGTAAAATTATGATTATTTTTGACCAGAACCTTACCAAGAATGAAGCCTTAAAAAAACCACAGCAGTTTACGATCAACTCTCAGATTTCATCCTTTGGTACACAAAACAGATAGAAAATGGAGAATTGCAGTGCATTCAGAGAAGAGCTCCAGAATAAACTGGAAATATGCTCTAAGTGTCAAGAACTCTATTTGCTTTACTGAACAACTTTTAAAAGACCATTAAATCAAAATCTACAAGTACCAGTAAAAGCTGAAGACTCTGAGACATAATGGATGAAGGCAAGACAACTTTAAGTGGCTCTTAAATTTATGACAGCTCAAGTTAAGGCATGATTTAAATAGACCATAAAAACAGGTGAAAAGTATTAACCACTGGAAGACTAAAAAAAAAAAAAGCCCCAGCAACAACACAACCAAAAAGCAAACAACTGTTATTTTACTGATACCTAAGTCCAAAACCAAATAAATTCTTGTTGGTACACAAAGAAACTTTTACACATTCAGAATTTACTGCACTCTAAAAATAGTTAATGACTTCAGTGTTTCTCTTTTACACAAGTGCATGCAGGAAAACAAAAGTAAACATTCCTTGCTCAAGTTTCCTATGGAAAAATGGAAAATTCAGGATTAATTAAACCTGGTCAAAGTACAGTTTTGTAACCTATTTGTATTATATTTCTAGAGAGAGACGAAGTTTTTGATTCTGAGTTGAAGAGCAATTCACGAACTCCACATTACTTCAGTATAACTGGATTAAAGGCTTGGACATCACTCAGTGCAGAGATTACAAAAGCCATCCCCATCTTCTGTCTCCCAGGACAGCAGCTGAGGTCACACGTCATTTTTCCACCAAATTTGTTGAGTTCAAGAACCCTTTTCTCTACAATAGCAGAGTCACAGTTATGGCAGAAAATGACAAGAGCACCCTATAGCCTCACATTCGGGTCACAGAAATGATTCTCTCCCTGCTGGCTGATGATGGCCTGGCACACCCATCCCTTCTTTTCAGGGACTGTCTGAGGCACAGCACAAAGGGGAAATGCAGCAGCCCTCTCTCTGATTTTTGAGAGCAGAAGCACAAGCACAACTCCAGGAGATCATTTTCAGATGTAAATCCTGATTTGACAGAATCAGCTTTCTGCTGTGTTTGAGGAACTTTTGAAGAGGCATCCCTTTTCAGTATTCCCTCTTGGCTCTGCTCCACACATGGCTCTGGATTCAGTTCTGAGTCAGGCATCTAAAACTGGATTACTACAGCAATAGGCATTACAATAGCAAAATCTTCAGGGAGAAATGTATCCCAACACTTTATTTTGCATTTTTAAATTGACAACATATTTCTGAATGAGTTCTAGTTAAGCCTTGTATTTTTAGGAGAAGCTGCAGTAATTACTGGGCTATATTTTACTGCCTCTCTCAGGCTGAAAGCCATATCTAGATGGGAAGGACCAATATAAATACTGTCACTTATGAGTAGGTCACTGGATAAGGAGCAAAAAAAACTAGGCTTGCTTCCAATTTTTCTCTGTCAGTATTTCTGTGTGTAAAGTGGGATGGATATCTACTAATACATAAGAAGCATTTCTAAACCTAAACATTAAATAAACATAATTTACTATGGAATGTTTTAAATAGCTACAAGGCTACTGAAATACTATAATATTTGCTTTCCCTAAAAGGTCCTCATCTGCATTGTAAAGATTTTATTACTTAAATTATGCAAAGCTATCAATCAGCCAAAGCTCATTCACACTTCAGGGAGCCTGACTCCATACCCCACAGACACTTCTCAGTTTATAAAAATTACTCTTAGATAATAGTGAAATAACCTCACTTTGTTAATTATGACACTTTACACAATCTGGAGCATTGCAATCATTTCAAGCACGTCTGAAGCCACACCCTTAGAACAGTGATAGCTCAGCTTCACATTGTAAGGAAGGAAAGTGAACTGTAACGGTGTTAATTTTCTCTGAACATGCAAACACATCAATGGGATGCTTCAGATAGTATTCATACAAAAGGAATATTTGTTCCAGTCCACAGTACATCTTTTATTCCTTCCAAATTGCAACTGTGAATCTGTCACCTGTAGAAATACCTATGACTCCATTTCAAGTACTGCTGAAGAAAAATTACATATCTTTTCAAATACAATGTCTGTTTAAACAATACTGAAATTTATAAGGAAACTGAATTTCATGCTTTAATTTTTATAAGAAACCTATATTTCTACAGAAGACTCTACTGATCATCTTTATGGAAACAGGCTGAAAAATACTTTAAAAAAAAAAAAAAAGCTGAGTTTTCTCCTTAGAGTCAGTAAATTGGAACATTTTTATTCACCCAATACTCCCAGTTTTAGATATTGGGATGATTTAAATTCTGGTTTCAATCAGCTACATCCTATTGAACCTCAGACCACTGTAAAATGGAAGAGAAAGATCTGGATCTCCACTCAATGTGGAAAGCCTCATTCCCTTTCCATAGATCATTTCCAAGGCCCCACATCACAGGGTCAGTGATGCATGCTAGGCTTTATAAGCAGCAAAGGACTTTCAGATACTTGAGAACAACCAGGGCTTTTTATCCTTTTGAAAAAGACAAAGCTGGCACTGTCTGAGTCACTGTGGAAATGACCAGAGGTGAGCCAAACTGCCTTTCTTTAATTCCCATGAGTATTCCATTAGTCCTTACAAAATATATATAAATATATATACTATTGACTGTTCACTAAAGCCATCAATTTTCAAAAGTTTTCTCCATTTTAATACTTACTTTAGAATGATCATTTTAATATTATATTCTGTGACAAAAGAGGTTATATAAGAGTGTAACATAAGAGTTCATTTGGCCCTACATCTCCCATAATGGGCACTTTATGAAATATGAACTTCCTTATCTGTGATATATTATCTTTTCCTTGAAATATGGCTAATTACTGTCATTCATTAGAGATGAGATATTTGAGTATCCTTTCTTGTGTCACATTGACTTCAAGTTGCTTCTGATTTCATCAAACTAGTGACAGGGAATTTCTGAATACAAATTTTAAAAGATTCACCATGTACCCCATAGTTATTAATGCACTGTCTTAACTGACATTTTCAGCTAGGGAACAGAGTACCAATGCCCACACTTAATAACTTCAGTGTCACATTCATTGTGGATTAAAATATCTCTAGAAGTAGATCAGTATCTGCATTAGGAACATCATGTCATAGACAGAGGACAGTTTCTCAGTTTGCAGGTTCAAGTATTTTCATAGAACACTGTGGATTCACTTTCCAAGAGAGCCACTCCTCCAATTTCAAAAGCTGTTTTTTATTACATACCCAAGGGTTTTCTCCAAAAAACCAGATACAACAATCACATGAACAGTTCTGTTTGTAAATTCTCTCATAGTGCAATTGACTATAAAAATGCTTGTCTGAATTTTACTCCAAAGGACAGGACTGCAATGTGAACATGCTTGAAAGATTAGGACATGCATTGAATTATTTGCAACTACAAGTTAACACATCACAAAGATTGTCATTGAACATGGTTTACCTGTTGGAAGAGTTGAAAGAGAAGAAAGAGTTGAAATTAAGCGATGTTGATTACAAGGATGCTGCTAAACTAGAGGTCAGACTCTATAACCACATCTGTTGTGAAAGCAATTAAAGCATATTTTTATCACACTGACTCTTCTGTTTATATACTTTAATAATCTAATATGCTTAGGAGAAAAGAATTTGGGATTATTTACTCTACAACACCTGGGAGCTCACAATTCCATCGCCTCTCTTGGAAAATCAGAAACTTTCCTAAGATACATACACATATCTGAATAATATAATTTGTATCAATTGTATTTGTTAGCACACCTGTTGACCTAAAATACACAGCCTAGACTCTCACAGACTGAACTGTATCAATAAATCACTGAAAGAAGATGATGCCTTTATGATGGAATTGAGCCTTTTAATTAGTCAAATGAATGCACCTATTCCAAAAAGAAGGTACCATCTATTTACATAAAATTTCATTACAATTAAGAAGAGAGGTCAGGGTATTTCAGAGAAGATAGTAGCAAAGAAATACTAGGATGCCCTTAAAAGAGATGATTTTTAACACTGGCCTCTCTTAAAATGCAGCTGTCAAACATAAATATGCATACTATAATTGACATAATACCAAGAAAAGAAGAAAAAAAATCAAACAAAATCAGATGCAGAAAAAAAATTTCTTATTTACTCTTTCTAATAGGCACCTGAAATCTACTTTCTCTTTAATTTCTTCTTTGAAGAACTAAAAGAGCATTACCAATTTGTACAGTATAGAACACAGGTTAGTATATTTCCCTTTATCTTTAAATTGAACTACAGCCAAGGCATCTTGCATTAAAAAAAAAAAAACAATAAGAAAAACTTTTCCTTCCCTACCAATATTTGGGATGCTTTCTATAGTCAATTATTGCTCCACACACAAAGTACTTCTGCAAATTTCATGTTTATTAGGCTCTGAGCTTCAGTAAACTTTTCTGGGCTGGTATCATTTTGCACTGTGCCCAATTTACCACAAAGCTTGTAAAACAAAAACAAAAACAAAAAAAAAGAAAAACCCCACCCCAAACTTCTCTCACTACACAAATAAGTCATAACTCCCAACTGTGTTTTGTAACTGCACACGCACTGTCAAAATTTAAACACATTTTTTAAAAAAAACTGTATAGTATACAAAGGTGCACATTGCAACTACTAAAATATGAAGGCCAGGAAAAAAGGAAAGAATTTAGGGGCTGGCATCAGAGAAAAACCTGGGAAATATTTCTTACCAGTATCAGCAGAAAAACAGACACTGAGCACTCTTAAATGATGCTACTGAAGGAAATGCCTTTATAGCAGTTCTTTGATTAAATTAACATCAAAACTTCTCCAGCTCTTGCAAGAACTTTACAGCCAACTTTTCCCCACATACACAAAAGAACCTGAAATCCTGAGCAACACAGATTTTGGTTTTTGCTCATGTTTTACATCTGGTTGAGTTAGCAGAGAAATGAGCTCAGGAATCATGTAAGCTGGATACAGACAAGTCCCCAGGAACAGCAGGGATACTGGGAACTGAACAATGTCATTGAGAAGATGCTGCCATCTTTGACTGGTTGTAGTG
Source organism: Ammospiza caudacuta (assembly GCF_027887145.1). Classification (NCBI taxonomy): domain Eukaryota; kingdom Metazoa; phylum Chordata; class Aves; order Passeriformes; family Passerellidae; genus Ammospiza; species Ammospiza caudacuta. The sequence continues at coordinate 31,762,700 of NC_080601.1, read as the reverse complement.
ATTAAGGGTTACACACATCTTTAAGAAAGGCAAGGAAGACCTTGGGAAACTCAGACTGCTCAACCCAACCTGCTCCCCACCATGCCAGGGAAGAAATACTATGAAGGAAATCCTCCCAAAAGCCCTGGCCAAGAATTTGACAAGGAATAGCCACCATGGATTTGTGAAAGATAAAATTTGCCCCACTGACCTGGTATATTTTGGTAATGGTGTGACAGACTCAGAGAAAGACAAGGCTAGATGGTGTTAACTTTGACTTTAGCAAAACTCAAAAAAATCTTCCATTGTATCTTTGAAAACAAAACAGTGAGAGGTGGCCTAAGCATTGGAAGAAAAGTCTGGCAGTAAGGGATTTGTTCAGTCTTAAAAGGAGAAACCTAAGTTGGGGTCTTTTGCTGACTCTGGTAATTCTATCCTTTCCTCACAAGAATAAGAAAATGGGCAGTAAAAAGAAATTTCAAGAAGGGAGGTTCTGGTGAGATACTAGTAAAGGCTTGTCACAGAGTAGCTGAACATTTGAACAGGACCCTGTGAGTTTTCAGAATCAGCTTCCTCATAATATTCATAACCCCATCAAATAGACCCCTAAACAATCTCACCATAGGGGGGTTTAACTCTGCTCAAGGGTTTGGCTCCTCCCCAGTCTCTTTGATTGATGTACGACTACAAAAGATTCCTTCCAACCTAAATTATCTATGATTCCATTGTGCATGATGAATGCTATTTTCTAAAGATTAGATTTACTGCCTAATTCAAATTCAGTAAGTGAAAATATTGAATTTCAGCTTCACATGAGTTCTTCTAACAAGGATCAGTTCCCTGGCCCTATTAATGTGAAGTCTCTAAAACAGCTGATGAGAAGATGATCTCCAGTGCCATAAATACACAGCTAACAAATAGCTGCATTTGTCTATCAGAAGTGCTCACCTTGTAACAAACTCAGTGATCATGATGTTAGAACAGAATGGTGCTCAGAGATTTACCTACTAGAGAAAAGCTGGTTAGTTGAAGATGGACAGACAGGTGAGCAGGGGGAAGACCCTACAATTACACAGCTGTAGCACGCAATGATCAATTATAACCCATTGTAGAGAAGAGCTTTTGAATTTCTCCTTCAGTCCCAGCTCTCATTAACCACTTCTGTATAATGCTTTCTCCTTAAGCACTTCTGAATAATGCTTTCTGACTTTCCCAGCTGATTTAAAATTGTTCCCCCTCGTAATGAGTTGATTGCACCACTTTCACCTCTTAATGGCAGCTTCAGTTCAGTGATACACTTGGACACTTTAAAGTCCTTAGAAAAACTGTCTGAAACAGAGTAATAGAGCACGCCTCAGCAGCAAGGGCTATTACAGAGATTGCTGCAAAAACACCAGCTCTACCCTTTTCTTTCTGTGCTGGCTTTCTAAAGAGCATAAATTCCAGGTTTTAGACCTTATCCTCAAGATAGTCAGGGCTAAGATGGCATATCGAAAACATGCCTAAAGTCTGTAATCAAACCTTTATCTATTTTTTTCCCTCATCTTGCACAGTAGAACTTTTTGGAACAAAACCAATTCCAAGTAGTACAAGATATATAAGTTTTTTGGATTAGATCAATAATGTTACTGAAATATTAGCTGGTTGGCAGACTTTCACAAACTCCCCTATCCTTCATCCCAAATCCTACACAAGTTTCTCTGACTTTGCCCTCTCACATAAATTCAAGCCCAAATGAATGTGTAAAAAAAAAGCCAAATCCAAAGCATGACATCACACACTAAATATATTGGATTTCTGCCATTTCCAGCTGTGGATGCCAAGGGCTGTGGGTAGTGCATGTGTACCTACACTGTCTGAGAATTCCTTTCAGTTCTCTTACTTCCTTTTCACCTTGAGCTATTACATCTTCACAGAATTAAAAGTCAATAATGAGAGACATCTGGGTTAGTTTATTAAAATGCTACATTAGCTATTTATTTTGCAAAGTAGTTGCAAACTGGTTATAAACTGTTGCTAGATCAAAATATGCTGCACATTGCTGCCATTTCAATGAACATCATTCATGAAAGTCCTAATAGAATGAAAAGAGATGGTCTAACTATTCTTGAGAAAAAAAAAAAAAACAGATATGCAGATTGAAACGCTTCTCTTACCATTTAATTATAGCAGGAAATGGGAAAACTAAAACATTTCTTCAATTTAAAAAAAGGATATTTCTGCAATTACTATGTATTCATTACTATACACACAAGTCCACTATTCCTCAATAAACCAACAGAGTAAGTAGAGTTTTTAACTACTTTCCTACTAATGGTACACTGGAAGATCTATACTGTGCTGCATTAGGACCTGGCGCTACTCAACCTTGAGTTCAACGAGTGATGGGAGAAAGTAATTCAAATAACATTCACGATCAATGCCTGAAGGTACACAGAAGTTGACTTTGGAGATGATTTTTTACGTTTGACTTAATTGATAAGAAAGTGGTAACATTTATATATATAATTTTTTTTTTTTCAAAATTTCCTCCATGAAAAATAAATGACCAAGAAAGACACACTTTACAGCATCCATATGCCCAGAGGGAAATGATTTCACTGGATCTCACTGCCAAAGTCACGTCAGTGACTCTTGGTGTATTTAGTGGTGATCTTAAAGATCATCCTGCATTTGTGTGCTCGGTGTTGCAAAACATAAATTATATTTGTGAGTCATTGGATAATGCTCTTTTCTGCACATAAAATGACATTTAAACACATTCAGAAGGGTATATTTTATTCCTTCTGATTCCTACACCTTGAAAATTTTCTCAATATAAAATAAATTGCTTCTCTATTTTTCCAACAGCCCAGTGACTTTTCCTTTAATAGCCAATAAGTTGTTTGTAGAAAAGAATAACTATTTATTAACTGCATCTGGTTCAATATTTGTACATCATTTTTAAAGGCCTAAACAGTTGAGACAAGAAGGTGACAGCAAGTACCTCTATAAACTTTCTAGTCTCTTACTGAAAGCTGGATAATAAAGATAAGGAAAAGGTCTTTTTGCCAAGGATATAGTACAAAGAATGGCACTCAGAAAGGCAAAATTCTACTTTAAATAAAAATCTACTAAGATTAATATATACCAAAGATGAAAAAAGGGAAAATTTTATTTCTTATGCGTCTGTTAAAAACTTTACTGCTTCACACTAATGAACAATAATGTTTTACCATCTTTGTTATAGGAAGCCCTAAGAGATTTGTTATATCTGGAAGTGGTCACACATCACAAATACTGCTGATTTTTTGAAGGAGATAGCCCTGATACAAACTCACTGTTCTTCCCAATTTCACTGCAGTCTAACTGCCTTTTTAACTTCTACTTTACTGCAGTGTTTAGTTTATTGCAGTGTACCATTCAGAATCTTTTGATTTTCAGAAGAAATGGTCCGAGGAGAAAGTTCCTTCAGTACCATTATAGAATCCTACCATTGGGCTGTAAATTCTGATTGAGCCCACTCATTTTTGAAATTCTAATATTTTGCTGGTTTTCCTATTATGAAAAGGTAATTCTTCAGATTATTACTGAAATTAACACCTTATACAATGTTTCTACCTCTGCTTTGCCAAAGCCAGTGAATGGAATCCACACCCTGTAACTCATAAACCAGCCTCATGGTTTATTTGAAAATTTGAGTTAGTCACACCTAAGTGATCCAGTCTGCCTGTAAGCACTCACACCTTCCTGAACAATCAGTGGAAAAGCAGAAACTGCCTCTCACAATATGCAGGGGAAAAAATGAGATGACTTTTCTACAGCACAGGAAGGACATGGACCTGCTAGAGTGGATCCAGAGGAGGGCCACCAAAATTGCCAGAGAAAAGGAACACCTCTCCTGTGAGGAAAGGTTGAGAGAGCTGTGGTTGTTCAGTCTGGAGAAGTCCCTGGGGACAAGAGCTGATAAGGGAGCTGATAAGAAACATGGGGACAAACTTTAATAGGGCACCTAGTGACAGACAGCAGATCAAAGGGGGCTCATAGCCTACCTAAAAACTAACAAGCTTCAACCTTTTTATTGAAATTGAGCCACCCTGCAACCAGAAATTGAAGAATCATGATGTCCAATGCACAGCAGACAGAACCAAGCAGTAAAGTGCTGCTGGGTTGAAGAGTCATGGGAAGCACATTGGATGTGCTGGATGGCACATGGAGTGGGGCTTTCTGAAGTTTGGGTGAGCTTTGAGTCATCCAGGCCAGGGGCCTTCTATGCAAATAATTCATATTCACTTCAGACACAAAACCAGTTTGATAGATGGTACAGAATGATCAAACTTCACTGAAAAGTAGCATAAACTTAAATATTTCCTGACATACAGGTTGCAAAGTTTTGTGAAGAAAAGCCCAGGCAGGGTTCTTGTCTTGTGTCTGCTGCAGTTTCAGTGGTATTGTTGGAAGGCAGAGCTGAATCTTGAGTTGACAGCTGGAAACAAGCATGAAGGTAAAGCCTCTGAATTAGAACTAAGGACTACAAGTTGCTAAAAATCAAAGAGCACCCTCCAGTTCCCAGTTCTACCTGGAAACATGGGAAATGGCTGATGAAACACTATAGTTTCTGTACCTATTTCTTCTCCTCTTTCCTTTTAAAGACAGAAATGTCCTACTTTAAAGATAAGAAATAGCTTCTGATCTAAAACCAAAAGAGGTACTAAGAAAATACACATAACTAAAAGAGCAGCCAGTCAGAGAATGGCATGTGCAAATCAGGTGCACAGAAAGGTCCAGTAAACAGAGAAATATTCCCATCTATGTGCTTTTTAGTTATTCTGACAGCATAACTTTTTCCATGCTTTGGTATGTTAAATTAAAATAATTCTGGAAACATCTCACTCTCCTGGATTTCATATCCAAAGGCAAGCTTTCCATGACCAAGATTCATTCAAGGAGAATCCTAAGGGTACTTAAAAATATAAGTATATAAAATTGCTTTGCATTTGCTGAATTTTGTACCTGTCTACTTTATGAAATAAGATGTTGCAAAACTCAATTTATTAAAAGATAGAGTGTCATTATTCATAACATTTACAGAAACACATAAACACTTAGGCTTTAAAACAATCAGAACAATTACTTTGATACTCTGGATTTGCAATTATGCATAATACATTGATTTAAGAGTTCCATTCACAGCATGCCAATACCACTGAAACACCTACACTTTGCTTGTAAGCCAAAATTCCTCTAATTGAGCATGAAATTTATTTGCAATTTTGTTCAACACAAATAATATATTTTTATCCAAACAATTTCTGTAGTCATCTGATTATGCAGTGCGTGTGCCAAATACACTCTGTGAAGTGGAAAGACACATTTTAAATAAAAAAACCTATACAAAATCAGGTTCTCAGAACTAATTGTGAATTTACAGATCCTACAGTTCACGAGGTAATAAGCAAAGGCTTTACTCTCCTGTTAGGCTGAAATATTAGGAAATCAACCTCCACCTAGACAAACCTCCTCTACATCATGTCTAAGGTTTTCTCACAACGCCTGTTTGCCCATGAGGACAGAAATAAAGAAGCAGAGAAAAGAACATAGGGGTTTAAAATTTTTTTTGCACATTTAGAAACTGGGTACACTTTAGAACTGATATAGAATTCTTAAAAACTTTAAGTTAAGGACTCAAGCAAAACATCAACAGGTTTTGAGGTGTTAGTGTATATTTTAGGAACAAACACACACACAAATATGGTCTGTATGAAAAAAAAAAAGTGGCTTTCTCCAGGCAGAATTTCTCAGGTTATTTTTAGCTTTCCCATATGCCAGAGAAGAAAAATGCTACCCAGAAATCTTAAAATATTGCTAATGTAATTCTGTGCAACAAATTGAACATCTATACCTTTTCCATTGATTTAGTATACACAACACACACAAAAATTATAGCTGTGACCAGTATGCACGAGCAGCTAGGTGAGGTATTTGTTCTGAATCTTAGGCTCAGAGCACTCACACATTTCTAAACATACATTTTAGGTGAAGCCACAAAAAACTTACACAAATGTAAAGTTATTTTACTGGGCAGAGCAACCCTGTTGTGTGTAACTACTACATGAGGAGCAAAATAGTGTGAAATCTAAACATCTTATTTCATGAAAAACTTCATATAAGGAAAGAGGTGGTGCAAACCAAATGATGCTGCTTTGGGATAAATGCTTTTCTCTAGTGGAAGAGCCACCAGATGTGAATTTTGGTGATATAACATCCCTAGCACACAACATCACATAAAAACCACACACAATATGCAGCAAACATTTACAAAGAAGGAAAAATGCTGGAAAGTAACTCAATAGCTCAGGAGAAAGTTTTCTGGATGAACAGTACTGAGGGAGGGGGCCGAGAAGGCAGGGAGCCATCAAGGTCAAAGTGTAGCACAAAATAAAGGAGTTCTTGAGGTAGTGGACAGCAAATTTAACATCATCTTTGAGCAATACAGAAAAGGAAAAAATGTAATCCAATACAGATTTCTCCTCTTCAGTGTCAGGTGTGACATCTGACTACATTTCTCTGAGATCTAGTAGTCTAGGATGCATGGATTTTGAAAGACTATAAAAATGGCAATGCACTTGTTAAGAAAAAAAAATAATTACATCATCAGTACAGACTTCAAGGAGAATATTGAAGCTATTCCAAATAGGATGGAGATCATGTTTGGCAGACCTACAGTCAGGGAGAGGCTGGGGTCAGAGATGATTTAACAGTTTCTTATCTTGAGAGAAAATAGAGGATGTAAGTCAATGAATAAAACAGCACAAGTGAAATGAAGGGTCATAAATATTCAGTACCAGAAAACTAACATTGCAGTGAAGGTAATTAAGGTGTTCAAACAACAGAAATGGAACATTTTCAGAGAGTCTGAAGAAGGAAGAGCTAGGGAGCAATCAGAATAACAATAAAGACAGTGCTGAAAGGAGGCATCTAATGCAGCTATGGTACATGGTACCTCAGAAATATTTGTCCATCCTGCTCTAAAAAGCTTCCAATAAAAGAAATTCCATCACCTCCCCAGGCAATTGCTTTCAGTGATTCAGCTTTATTATGAGAAGCTTTTCCTGATACCTTCCTAACCCTTCCCACCTACAATTTAAGTCCATTACACCTCTGCCACCTGCAGCACACCAAGGTAGATTTTGCCTTCCTGATTGCTGTTTCCCTTTTGCATATCTGCAAGTTATTATTTGGACACCTTTAACTAGCCTACCCCATTTTCCTTGACTTTTCATTGTAGTTATAATTTCTAGGTCTCTGATTGCTCACATTGTTCTCATCCAGATTCTCCCTCCTCTGGTCCCCCTGGAGGTACAGAGAGCAGCTCAAGACTATGACATGACTTTTCAGTAGGCAAGAAGAGCAACTATAATGCCCTTTGATAGCTCCTGTTGCCAAACACAAGTTGCCTTTATGGTCACTGGAACCAAGGTCACCATTCAAGGGAAAATTTCACCATTATCTAAAATAAATTATTACTTTTTGCAAGGGCAGTGAAACTGATACTCTGATACTGAGACTAATATTAGGAACTGAGCAGATCAAGAGGAAAGCTGGTGCTCTGTAGCAAGGAGTTGGGAAGAGCCTGCTCCTTAGCTTTAGACATTATGTCATCAACACAATGCAGGTGCAATGCTGATGAAGCATGCAACTAGGTGAATTTTGTTCAAAATAAGGTAGGCTGCATTTTCAAAAATTACTCACTGATTTAGTCAAATTATATAGGAACATTAACCCACCTTAAGTAGATTTATTTGTAAACAAAGAGAAAAGTCTCTTTACTGGCAAGAGAACACAACACACAGTACAACTTATTAATATATACTACAATTACTTAAAAGTCCACAAATCTCTACTACAGGATTTCAATGTGTTTTGATAAGTCACTCTACTTTCCAGCAGCCATTCTTTGTATAAAATGACAGCTGCTAGTGTCAGTGCATACCTTCCAATTATTTACTCAAATAAATTACAAATAATGGCCAATATTTGCTTCATACTTATCAAAAGTGCCTGAAATTCAAAACTTATTTAATGCACCATAAATATTACTCACTAGAAAACATTATTTGCTAGAGAAAAAAAAATCAATTTTAATAAGAAATTCAAAACTTTTGACATCATCCGACCTTGTCAGAAGCAGAGGGTGGTCTAATATCTATGACAACTCTAGGGAAAATGCAGTAATTTAATGGCAAAATGACTGAAAGATCTACTGTGTGCTTTTCTGCAGAAATAATTATGAAATAACGTTGATTTGAAAAAAAAAATCCAAGTAATACCACAAATATATTAAATGGATGATCATCACAGCAGTAAATCTGCACTTGGCCCTTCTGCAGGCAATAACATGCTTGTCTTTACTCCAGCAGATGCAGCACAGTAAGATGCTGCTGTTCAGAGTCTTAGCATGACCAGACAAGAAGTGTTTGTTTACAGCAGTGTCTACCTTGTCTTACCTAAAGAAATAATCTGTCCCCATTTCCAAAAGAAAAATACCCAGAAATTAGGCAAAGAGGGGAAAAAATTGTTTTACTTCTCAATTAATACACAGATTAACTGAAATAACTGTCAGCACACAGTAGAAGAAACTCTTCAAAAATGATTTACATTTTAGGGAAAAAATTTTGCCTAAAGGAGGTTTAGAACATGAAGACAGCCTAAATGATTTAGCTTTTGGTATATACTAGGAACTAAAAAGCAACCAAGTCTGGAAATGGCTCAGATGTCTGGAAAAAAGAAATGAAAGGAATAAAAAACATTGTAACACTGAGGGCACTGAGTGCCAAGAAGCTCAGCAATGAGCATCTATTGATCTATGATGCTACTTTGATTTTTTTTTATGATTGTGGTACTGAAAAAAATCATGGTTGTATCACAAAATAGCTAATATTCTCAAATTCTCTGGACAGGGCACTTTTGCTGTTTCCTGGCTCTGCTCTGAACAGCCTGTGCTGTGTGCTACTGCTGGCAAGGGGCCCTTGGGAATTCTCTCTGTCCTTTTCCCTTCTCCTGGCTCACCAGTGAATTCAGCAGAGCTGCACTGGACTGTTCCCCTGTTGGGATCCAGAGAGTCACTGGCCTCCAGACTTCCCTTCCCCTCTCCACCACAGCAACTTTAGATTGCTCTTGTTCTGCCCAGGAGGGAGTGAGGGGCGTCCTGCCTCCAGCTTCACCTTCCTGCAAGGGCTCACACAAACCTCCAAGCAGTGCTATGGAAATCATTACAGATGCAGATCAGGACTAGCATGGGTTAAATATCATGAAAACCATGGCACAACAGGAGCGGGTGTCGCTTGGTACTTTTAGAATTGGGATAACATCCCAACTAACATCCTGTCATATCATTAGGAAGGCAGTGGTTGGTGTGACACAGGAGAGGAGGGCAAGGGGAAAACAAAGTCTGCTTTCTTTTGTGTTAAGTTTAAACCAACAATAAAACATTAAAGAGTTGTAATAAAGCCAACATGACAGAACAGAAAACAAGATGAGACTTGTTCATTGAAAAGGTGGCCTGAGAAGGTAAAAACTGATAAATAATGTTGTTTAAATGGGTAAGAACAAAGGCTATTGCCAATGCCTAAAAACCCATTCATATAGGGAAGAGGAGGAATATGATGCAGATTAAAGTTTTTTTAAGGAGTTAATATGGAAATACTGTCATTTTGTTGTCAAAACATTAAGAAAGATAGACTGATTGATGGAGACTCCAAAACCGAGGTTCAACTTTCCTCTGTAGTGTTTTCAGGATTTTATTTTAATCTGTTGCAAATTGCTGCTAACTGAAAATAGACCCAAATATTATCAGTTGTATTGTAAATATCTAAACTAGGCAACCATTTTAAGTACAGCATTTATACTGTTGGGGTTTTTTTTATCTTTTCTGAACACTGGGTAAAAAGTGCCCTACTATTGCAAACTAAATCTCTCCAGTGAAATAGCTACTATGGATATTTACAAATAAATGCAAAATACAGCTGTTAACTAAACAGCATCCTGGCATTACCATGTGCAGTCATATGAGTACTGCCTTTACTAGAGCATCAGCATTAACGTAGAGCTCCAGTTGTACAAAACCATCACCACCACCACGTGAGGCAGGTGACCTCAACGAACAGCAGCTCTACTGTGCAGCTGAATGGGAGACTTGCAGCAATGTCTGGAGGAGTTCAGTGACACTACCCAGTGCCCAGAGGGCCCACGGATCAATGTGGTGTCACTGGAAGTGTCAGAGTTATTCCAATGTCAATGCAAGTGTAACAACAATGTCCAAAGTATCAGGGAGTAACACACGATGCCAATAAAAGTGTGAGGAGAGGGAATGCAATGCACCATCATCAAAACTGGAACCTCTGGTATATCAGTGCAAGATCTCTGTCATGCCAGCAGAACATTTTGAAGTTACTGTATATTCTCATTTTTTCACAGATCTTTAGTTTCCAGCCTCAGAAAGGGCTAATGGGCATCAGGTATGACAAAATATTCAATGTAGTTTAATGATTCTAATAAATATGAACTATGAAATATAAACTTCAATAAATTGAAGTTTACAGGTATTTCATACTATTCTGTTCTTGAGCATTGTATCCTCGAAATGTGTGATCTGTATTGCCCTCAGTCCAAAAGAGCAAAATACAAAGAACTGAATGGCAACTAAAACTTTTAGTGTCCTTTCATAAAGAAGCTTAATATAGCCCCTTTATTCTTACAGAATATATACCAAAGGACAATCAATACCAGAATCACATGCATTTAATCCTCAGCACAATACTGTTTTTAGATATAGATCAGTATAATTCCAAGGAAATTTTGAATGGACTTCATTCTGTGTATAACTATGTATTAATTAAGAAAAAACCACTATGGATGCTGAATTCTAAACAATTGCTAGAAAATGCTTGGCTAGGAAAAAAAGAAGGTATTAAAAACTGTAAAATATAATTAAAATCTTTTAGGATCTCTATCTTTTAGTGCTAAATAAAAAACACGAGAAAGAAAATGTACCAATTAAGTTGTGATATTTACTTCTAAAGTTTAATTAAATAATCGGTTTGTACAAAATTAGAGTATGGATGCCTCATCATCCATTCACTGCCTCCATTTGAAAAGAAAACAGGACAAAATCTTCTCAGACACCAGTGCAGAGACAATGAAATCACATTGCAAAAAAATTAACTTTTAACTGCAGTGTAATGTCCTCAGCTTGGGGAGGTGGAGAGGTCTTCTTTTCCAAGATAAGAGACAGAAATAAGGTGGTTTTGGTGAAGAAAGCAAGGGGTTTAGTATTAACTCAGAAAATAACACAGCTTCTTCAAAGAAGAAGCCACCTATTCCAAATATTTAAATTGTGACAGTGAGAACAACTTCCTGCTCAATAGCAGGACAGAGCACCTCACTTCAGTAAGTACTCAATAGCTGAATCGTTTTCTTTCTATGCTTTTGTTTTTCACATCACTCATTCTCCATGAACCTTGGAGCTTTGACAGATTGTATTCAACCTTCCACTAAGACTGGTTATTGAGGAAAGTAAGAGAAGCTTTGAATTTAAGAAGAATTGGCAGCAATGAAGAGCACAATCTTGAAAGATTTCAGAGCTAGCACACCTTGTTCCCAGACTCCACCACAAATAGGCTGAAGTAATAACTGTGAACACAATATTGTAAATAAAGTTAAAGGAGTAAAGGAGTAGAAGATCATCTTCCAAAATCTCAACCTAGATTAGATATTCATTATTATCCACATATGGTAATTTTCCCTCTATTTTCAGGTGAAACTTCTAGAATCCATTTCATGCATTATTACACCATTCCAATATTATATTGCTTTACATAGTACTATTTCTTTTCCAATGCACTGCAATTGCAATAAAAGAATGCAGTAATGTAGCAATCTCCTACAAACAGAACCATGCAGTACAGTCTGTATGCTTTAAACCTGTGGGTATAAAGCAACACTGAATTTTTACTCTAAGGTGCTTTAGTTAGGTTGTTTGTTGTAATCTCTGTTAATTAAGATAGATGTTAACTAGATGGCACTGTGTACTTGAAGGACTGAGCATGACATTTGCTGCTGACTCCTGCCTGAATCCTGCATTCCTTCAGCTCACATCCATCACAACAGGACTGCCAGGTGAGCTGCCTGTCACCCCAGCCCAGGCTAACGGAGTCTCCAGTGGTTTCAGGTACAGTTTATGTCATGAGATTAAAACTCCGTGCCTTGGAAATGACAAAACACAGGTAGCTGAGACTTGTCAGCTCCAGTTAGTCAGATGCTGCTTGGTTTCAGAAGCAGATGCAGATGAGACTGGCAATATAAATATGCAAATCACAATGGTCCCTTGTCAGCACCACTGTTCCTACCTCTAATGGCCCTCGTAGAAAGTCTGTTTGCTCAGCTCCTACTTCCAGTGCTACATCGACAGAAGCAAAGGGGCGGCTGGCCATCTGCTGTCGCTCCCGCATAAGTTGCTGATGAGGAAAAAATGATGTTTTAACAAAACATTAAAAAATGCACCAGATATCAGTCTGCCCTACTATACCTCCCATTAAAACATAAGAATGCAAACAGCATGCACACAGTCACTTTTGTGATATCAAAGTGAGAAAGTTATACCAAATCATAATCATCACCATCTATATTTACTTGAGAAACAAGCACAGAAGGTTATGATGCCTACAAACGGCCTTTTAGCTTGAACTCTGACAAACTTCCCAAATAAAAGCTTCCCTCACTGGCTGTTCTCTCTAAATAACTGCTATTTGTGTAAGTTACAAGCAAATATAGGAAATGGTTGGTAAAAATAGTTGAAGTCTAATTCCACTGATAATGCATGCATTAGAACACCTGCCAAAAACAAGTCCACTTGGCCTTCAAATTTCCATATTTCACAACTAAGCCAGATGGAGTTAATAGTGTCAGGACTCAATTTTATGCAGAATCTTTTCTGGTGTTACTTTCATATGAAGAATAATGTGCCAGGAATGGAACTCTGCACCAGTATATTAGAATACACTCAGCTATGCTCACAGAGCTTGTATAATCCCTTCCAATCACACCAGTGTGCACAGAAGTCCCAAGCAAAACCACAAAGTTAACTCATATTTCTTCCTCTGTCTGTAATTATAATGCTTATTAAACCACAATGAATAAAAATGATGACCAGCGGTAGATATTACAGATCTTACTCCACTGGTTCAGTGCAACTAATGAAAGCATTATTAAATATTTAAGGTGAATGACTCGTGCAATTCAAGTGGTGTGTTCCTTCAGCTGAACGGATGTCACAGAATCTTGAAGAGACAAAATGCTTGCAAAAATGATTTATTAGAAAAGATCTGTTTCATTTTCTTAACGTTTTTCTCCCTGTTATCTCTGGAAAGCTTAAAACATTAGAAAGTGGTGTCTGAATGTAAATGACACTAGCACCGTGACATACTGCTAATAAAAGCCTTTGAAATAATAAAAAGTATGCAAGCAAATATTTGCTGGCAGCTTAATAATAAACACTGTTGATTTAAGATCTGTTACAAAGCAACAAACTCATTTTGTAGTGCTTCTTATGCATTTTGCCTCAGCTTGCATTTTAAGACTGTCTGTAGAAATTTAAAGACACACTTGTAACGTTAAGATCAGACCAGAAGCTCTCAGTGCACAGCTAGTACATTACCAAAGCCTGGATTTTATAGCCAAGCAGTGTTTGTCAGCAAGCACCTGCACAAATGGGCTCCCAGTATATCACACCAAGAGGGCAATCAATATGTCTGTGGGCAAAACTGCATGTTTTATATTGAGAATAAATAAAAGCCAAGTATGAATATCTAGATGGTTAAGAATTATGTTTTTAACCCTTTACTTCAACATGAAACTGCTGGTCTCTGTCTAGGATTTACATCAGCATTGATTTACATCAATACAATTTACTAATACATTTTATAGCTGGAAAGAACTACTATGAGCCTTCAGTCCTACCAACAACTTGAGAAAGACCACAAAAACTTAAAGTATAAAATAACGAGTCACTACATCCTAAAATTACTATATGTACCTCCTTTTCCTCTTAAAATAGCAAAAATTTGAAGAAAACAGTGTAATTAGAACAGTCCTGCCACATGGAGCTCATTACAGTATTCTAAGTCTGCAGAGCTATTGGCAAGTGCTTACTTTTTAATGGGAAACCAAACACTGTTTTAAACAAATAGAATTGCTTGGGGAAAATACTTAAACAAGCAGAACAACCTATGCTCCAAATGCACATACTACCATTTAAAAGATTTATTTAATGCAGATTAAAAAGAAATGTATTTTTTATATGTTCTCTGGTTTTTAAGCCAGTAGGTTTCTCCTCTTCTTCTCCTGGTCAGGCATTCAGCAGAACCTTTTCATTCACAAAACAGTCACTGTAATTTTGATAGTCTGCCATTTGAAAAGAATGCTACAAAGATTCTTAATTAGCTCTGTAAACAAGAATGAAAACTTGAAAATGTTTGGTTGCCCATAAAGCGCTGCTGATTTTGGCAGCTGAGCACTTGCACATCAAAGTGTTTTACTCAAAACACTGCTGCTTTCCTTCATCATTTTAAAGCTCTCTGCAAGGTGCAGGACAGAAAAAAAAAAACCAACCAATATGCAATGAGGAGGAATACAAGAAGATATTATGATGTTTAAAATCAGTTTTGTGGCTGGAAAAGGTCACTGGGTCACTGCCTCCCACCATTGGCAACTGTCCCTGTACCAATATTGGGACAAAGTTCTAGAGCTTCCAGTTATGGGGAATTCCTACCTCACCCACAGGGCAAGGAGCATGGAAACTCTTTGATCAGCCATTTCATTTGGAGAGTGAGAAAGCTCTTCCTTACCCTCTCAGCAAAGAGAAAAAACCAAACAAAAATCCCTCCACAGATTTCACCACAACTGAGGCAGAATAAACAGGGGATAGTGGAAAATGAAACTATAATGCTGTTACTTTTATATACTCAATTCCAAACAATACACTGGATTAAAAAAAAAAAAATCACAGAAAAAAACCCCAACACCACACTTCTGCAGTAATTAGGGATATTCCCTTGTAGACATCAGATAAACAGATAGTATTAACATGTAATATTTGAATATTTTATCACAAATTTGATCTATAGCAATTGGAATGAAGTCACATCTCTAAATATTCACTTTAAAGTATGGGAAATTAAAAATATTATTTTCTCAGCATAGGTCTGAGAAATTCAATAAGCAATTATTTAACTGAGCAGACAACAAATTTCAAATTCAACCATAATTTTCAATCTCATTAAGTACAATATTATTGACAAGATTAATTTTCTTAGGCATCGCTATTATATTGCAGCAATTCTAATGTGTTAATTTATATCCTATTGAAGAGTTTTTCATATAAAGTATAGAATTATAGGTGTCTTCAGTGAAGAATAGTAAGATGCAAGGACACTATAAATTAGGTCAATTTCTCACTTGACACCCATATTTTAAAACATTTCTTCTAAACCCAACCATTTTGGGATAATTATTTCCCTATATGGGGATATGCATTTCACCTGATTCTGCATGAACGTGTAGACATCTTAGTCTACAGATTGTGATAATTTTGAGTTTTGGTGTTCTAGTGAAATAAAGATTTTGAAATGCAACCTGCTTTCCCATCTAGAAATTTTATCCTAAGAAAGCAGTTGCCTGAGAATACAATTCAATTTACCATCAAAAAAGTTTTCGTGGGGGATACCACTCCTCTGATCAATGCAGTTTGGAGTAAATTAAAATGTTCCATGGCATCTTGTATGCGTTATAATAAGGAAATTTATTCCTTGCACAGTTCTTATTTAAGTAGAAATGTTTTGATATTTTTTGCTCTTGGTTGATAGCATCACTTTCAAAATATTTTAATGCCTTTATTGTATTCACGTACAATAAAACACTCAATGCCAAATACATATTACAGTGAGTTAGCATTAACAGAATACAATATTTCAGCAAACTCAGGCTGACACACTTCAAGTCTTGTATTTCAGGAAAGGTTACTATTTTGCTTCTTTTTTCTTTCTTTTTTTCTTTAAGATTTGCTCTCTCATGTGGAATTGGATACTGCTCTTCTGACTAGCACTGCTTTTCTACTCTGTTCACCTTCCAGCATAACTGTCCTGGAAAAGCCCTAATTAGAAAAAATCTCATAAAGTGCATGAGTTGTTAGGAACTTGTGGAGGTGTGCTTTCTCTTTGTTATACAGTTGCAGACATTCTATAGAGACTGAGAGATTAGGAGAGTTGAAAAGAATGAGGCCATTTTAGTGCCATAACAGGATGAACAGAGCAATCCTTTCAGAGATCTTTCTGTTGCCCTTGGGCACCTCTAACGAGCTCCGGCAGCCCAGGGGCAACCGAAGGTACCCAGAGTGTGCCACAAAGGGGGCACTGACCACTGTGCATGCCCAGGGCCACGAGGCGGCTGCACACTGGGGTAGGAGTAAGAGGTGGCAAACACCAGAAAAAATATTCAGGAGACTTCTGACTGCCAAACAGAGCCAGGAAGTCTCAGTACACTGTTCCAGAAATAGGGTATGGCAGGAGGAAAAGTGTCTATTATTTTAACAGCAACCACCTAGGTTTTCTAGTTTTTCTTTCACATCTTAGATGGGTTTAGTTTTCTTCCTGGATGACATCACTATCAAAGTGGTATCTGGACATGTATGACTTTGTCAAGGTGAGTACTGAAAACCAGGAAAATGGTAATTCTGCAACTCTCTGCAAACTGCTGTCTAGCTCAGTGCTGCACAACCCTCCTAGAGACAAGGATTTTTCAAATGTCTAATTTGAAATTCCTGTTCTGCTTATTCATCCTGCAGCTCTGACTTGTCTGCAGTTACAACTTGGTCACCTCCTTTGCTGCTTCTGTACTGTCAACTGCTGATGTGAGCAACATCCAAAAGCTACAACAGAAACATTAACAATGCCATGCATTAAATCTGAGTTTTATAGGAAAAATATTTGCAAGGAGAAAAAATGTCAAAACCTCACAGAGAGTTGCACTGACGAATTTCTGATCACACTGCATTTGACAAGCTCCAAGGCTTAAAAAAAATTAAGACTGTACGTAAATCGACAGCCCTGCAAAACCAGAGCCTCTCTAAACAATGCAATTCACCCATTCATTGAATATTCTTGAAGGTTCTTACTGCCACATTCCATCAACAGAAGTTACATGGACTTACACACATCTGTGTGGATCACTGATATTTTAGTTAGAAACACAGTTTAATTCTCTTCCTAATTCTTAAGTTCTCATTTTCAAACTGAATTATATGTAGTGATACTGTAATGAAGCCCTGATTATTCACTTCAATTTGCACAAGACAAAGCTTGCCTTCTCTGTAAATTTTGTAATTGTAACTCTTGGGGTTGAAAATCTCTTCAGATTAAATTGGCTATTTATATGGCTGGAAAGGAGAGCAATTTCTCATTTACATGTTGAATAAACTATTTGACTTGTTTAATTTCCAAATCAGCTGCTTTCACTGGAAAGGCTGATCACAGTCATTAAACCTTTTTGTTGGGTTTTAGGTGAAATAAGCTCACTATTCCATGACTGCATGAGGTACAGTGATTTTAAGAGATGGATAAAAGCTGGCATAGGAAACCAAGCAGCAGGAATAGCCATGGTTCTGACAGAATCTGACAATCTGAATTCAGTCACTCCCTCCATCATGAACTTCCTAAACAATCATTTCCCTCTGCTTCATTTCCCACCGTACTAAGTGGAAAGTTCCAGGACACAAGAGTGCACTCAGGTAGGCAATGAGATATTACAATGATGGACATAGTATAACGTGCTATTTGCACTGCAAAATAGAGTCTGTGAAAACTTCCTGAGATACCAGGGCCTATTCCTTATCACTTTCTTGTAAAATTGCCTGAAGAAAAGGTGCTCTCAGGCATGTGCAAAGATCTGTCATGGGAAAAAAAATGAGAGGAGTTATACTTTTTGTCCTAGCTTTATACTGAATAAAATGAAGGGCTATTTAAACTAGACATAGTCCAGCAAACAACAGCTAAGACATACTTAAAATACAGTGTACACATCCCCAAAAAATAACAGTTCCAAAAGGTCAAGTTTTTATGTATCCCTTTTGGAAACCAAATACCAGTCGTCTGCAATTTCCCTTGAACAAATCAAAAATGAGAAAAAAAGATGAGCCCTGAAAAGGTCATTTTTTTGCTAGATCCAAGGAACAGATATTTAATGTATTGCACATTAGCAAGCAAAGAGCAAAATGTGAATCTGCTGTGACTCCAGCTTTTGGAACTTTGTGGATACTGGAATAGAATTCCCATCTCTAGAACACTGAAAGGGGCACTCTGGGTGCTGCTCATTTGCCAGCAATTTATGGGGGATCATGTTACAACACGGTTTTGTTTGATCCTTCATATTTTTTCCCTAAAGAATATGTTGGCATGGGAGATTTTTTGGGTGCTAAGAATCAATAATAAACTCAAAATTCAATTTCCTGCTTTAAAATTTAAGTAGAGCTAAACAAGACAAAATCCTATTATCACTTGCACTTGGATCACAGTGAATCCATGTTGCACATTTACACAGATCTGTAACTATGAACATTTTAAAGGTTCCTGAAGATACACTTAAGTCTTTCAGTGGGTTTTGCTAATCCCAGAATTGTGCCCTTATCCCAAATCGAGTGGGCTTAAAAAATCCTTTCAGCAAACTGTTGAATATTTTGCTGTTAGCTATCACAGCCATTTTCAGTTGACAGAAATTTTCTAAAAATGCTTGTTCTGCAAAGTAATTCTGTGCACAGAGAAGAGACAGGTCAACTAATTGTAGATGTTGAAATGTTTCCAGAGAAAACATTCTGTATTTGCCTATTTGTTTATGAGTGAATATATTAAAATATGTCTTCAAATTATTTCAGAATATGAAAGGGAGAGTCAAGAATTGTATGGTGCAAACTACCCCTTGGAACTCTGTAATCTACAATGGTGCCACATAAATACTGCTTTCAGAAGGTTTTGTAAAGAACTGCTTAAAAATGCAACTACAATTTTTATGAGTGAAATAGCCACAGTGGGAAACTTCCTAAAAATAACAAAATTTCAGTCCTTCCCATCAACAGTTGTTAAGCAATGGCCTTTTGACATGAGGCACCATTAATATTACCCATCATTATCATAACTGTTAAAAAACAGCTTTAGTTCTTATCTTAAACAACAGATTACGAGCTGGTAATTTTCAGCTCTTCCTAAAGTAATTCAAATTGCTTTAAAGATAGCAAACATGTTCTGATAAAGGAAACTGGGTTTAAGTGGTGCCCCATGGCACCACTTGGTCCACCCCTGTGCCTTGCTCCTACACAAGGGCAGTGTGATCATGATTCTTCTGGCAGATGTATGTTTTTTAAAAAGGTCACAGTGGTTCCACAGTTCCTCTAGAAGTCCAGAACACTTAAATTGAACCTCCATGCTGAAATTTAAGCCAATGTCTGCAGTGGAGACCATTCTCTGTTTACAAGTGAGGAGAAATCTCCCCCAAAACTCTTGTGTGCTTTACAGGAGTTGTTCATAAATCTGAAGTTTCCCTTCAAACTTCTCAACTGTAAACAAACGTGGGTATGTAAATGTTATCTCACCAGTCCTGCTCCCATCTGTCTCTTAAATCAACACCAGAATCAGATTCCAGCAGAAACCCACCTGATGCACCCTTCCCTTACAATGAACAACTTGTATCCAACAACTTCAAGAACACACTTTGACATTCACTTCCTATTTGTCTAAAATGTCTGTTAATCTGTTGTATCAAGAAGTAGGGTTTGGCTTGACACAACTTGTGCTTGAAAAAAATAACATTAAATGCCTCACTTCATTTTTTTTTCTACATTCCTACAGATCATGTAAAAATTGTTTATCCCAATACATTCCTAAGAATTCATGATAAATTGGCTGGTGCCTAATTGCCCAGCACTTCCTTTGCCCTCTTCATTTCTTAGATGGCAATTATCTCTGGTAGTACTGGAAATCTCAGAATTCTGACAGGCTGTGGAATCACTTAGGAGTATGTGCTTAGCCAATTCTCTACATAGTCTTAAAATAAATTTAACCAGGTTTTGATATCTGAAAATAATCAGCAAGCATTCTCCTACACATTTTTCTACTTTACTGGTTGATATTGTACCCCATTTTAACTGTAGGTACTTAAGAACTTTTTAAAGAGGCCATAACTAAAGAACTTTTAAAAAGAGACTACTCCCTAGCACAGAGAAAGTCTGAAAAAAAGCAGTGTACATACTGTTACTTTAAAGAGAAGCTAAAGTGCAGGACATGTATATCTTAATTTGCAAACAATGTCAATGCATTTTTTAACCTACATGACAGAAAAAGGGTAGACACGATTTTTTTTTTCTTTTGTGAAGTGATGTGAAAAGTTGCAGTCCAAATTATAATGACCGAATTGGAGCCAGGCCAATTTATAAAAAGCTGAAGTGTCTGAAATGTACCTGGATGCCAGGCCCCGTAGTCACTTCAGGTGATCAAATATTCAGATTTTTTTTTCCAGATGACATTGAATTCGAGGCCTATATTTATTTTTCTTCATTTTTAAATGAAATTATAGCACGTACAAAAGTTAGAAAAGAAATAATAATGCTGAGCAGGAAAACTGGGCTGTATTCCAACAAAGATGAAGTTTGTCTTTATTATTACCTCTAATTCTTTAAAACCATCTATTATTTGAGATTACTGGTACACTGATAAAGTGGCTATGTAAATTAAACCTTTTAGGTGCAGCACCACTGACAATCACAGAATTATCCTAAAGTGATCCTTTAGAAGCTCCTTAAAGCATAAGTGACATCACCATTAAGGAAGTTAAACTGGTGATGTACTGACTCATGCCTTTAAATGCTTTCAAGCTTTAGAGTATTTAGCTGAATAACCATCACTGTCCCTGCCTTGCAGAGGGGACCAAAAAGAGGTACCTTGACCAGTGTCCCTGCCTGTGTCAGGATGGAAATGTCCTGACTCACATGAATCCCCAGTGTGAGGAGCTGAATGGTCAAGCTACAGTACCTGGTGCTTCTCTCTTGGGGGGAGTCAAGGCCTTCCAGAAAATCCTTGCAAATTTTGACCCTGTGTTACAAGGTTGTTAACTCACTTTTCATTAAAATTAGCCTAAATTTTAGCTCAACCAGTGCATCTAGTAGAAGTCTTAATACCCAGTATCTTTCACATCAGCCATTCAATCAAATAATTAGTAAAGACAGTTTTAAGTTATAGTCAAGATCAGAAAAAAGTCTGGTCACTCCAAGTGTACACAAATTCCTTCTAACAAATCCCACCCACTTGGCATTTTCAGCAAGAAGGGGTTTGAAACTAGGATGGCCATCTGAAATCTGGGTGCTAGCCAAAGAAATATTTCAAACTTCACAGATTTGCTCACCAGACGTGATACATTCAGGTCAGCAAGAATTTGGCACACACTTGTGGGGGGGATGGCATGTGGGCAGAGCCAGCTCATGTTGTGCAGGGGAGCAAGAGGCTCTGAAACTGATGCAGTTCTGCTGTTGGATCAGAGTAATAATGTGAATTAAAGCAGCTCTCCTTTGGTCATGTTGCTTCTGTTTGAAACAACTGATTTAGCAGATGTGAGATGCTACACTTCTAATGGGGGCTGCTCAAGAATACTTGAACAGTAAAAGTTGATGGAAAAGCTTTCCACTCCTGCTAGAGAACTAAGAAATCAAGGCCACTGAATATCCCTTACCTTTGAAAGAAACCGAGGAACCGAGACAGTTCGCTCTGAGTTCAAATATCTTGAACAGGAAAGTACAAAAATCAAGAAACTGCTGAAACATCTAACATTTCTATGGAGAATTATTTTAAGAGTTGAGTTGCTACCTAGAAAGCTAAAGGGATGAGAACCTGTCTAATCTCCTAAAATATTTCAGCTCCATCAGAATTTCAGAAATAGAGGGTTTTCAAGCATAACTACACCAAAAAGTTTAAAATTCAGTTCTGAAATAAGAAGCACAGCAGTAATTCCAAGAGACTACCTTGGCAATATCTGTAGCAGCTGAAGTCAGGTTGCTGTTCTATTAATCTTAATAATTTTGTGCACAACCCAGCTGCAAACAAGGAAATCTGACTTTCCCAGTACTGCTCCTACAAGGGATTGCACCAGCCTGTGTGTGTGCACACTCTACAGATTAGAAAGAAATACTGTGAAGAAGTTAATCCCTCACTGCTGTTACACTGAGACTTTCAATATAAAAGTGACAGAGTTTAAATCAAAGCACCCTGGCATTTTGAGCTCCAGTCAGAATGTTTCAAGAGAGAGAAGCGGGACGATTTAGAGTTCATCAATTATATCACATCAAATTAGCCTCTATCACAGGCTTGGCTCGACAGCTTTCATCTATTTTAATTTACAACAGAGAGGACAGCCAAGAACAGGATTGTGGCAATGACACAGTCAGAAGGAAGCACAGCACTTCGGTGTCACAGGAATGGAAGGCCTGTCTGAACGGCCACTTCAGCTGGGTCAAACACTCCAGCCATGTTTAGCTTCTTTCATTTGCTTTGATCCAACAACCATCACCCTCATTGAAGGAAGCAACGTACTCAACATATTTTTAGTAGTTCTGCAGTCACTGTCCTACAGACTCTGTTCTGTATACATCCACCCTACACAGTGATTTACCTTTGCAGTTAAATCCTTAAAATAGATGAGTAGACTCATGGAATGCCATTGTAACTGTATGTGGTTAGGACAGAGGCTACCTACCTTAAAGTAAAATCACTATCAGTAAATTGTTAGAATTTGCCTTCCAACTGACAGACTTTAAATTTGAATTTGCCATGGTTATTCGAAGACACTGACAATGCAATAACTTAAATCACAGTGAAGCACAGGAAAGCACTGAAGGACCTTGCACAGATGTAACATCACAAAACATTTTATATTAAGAATTCATCCCTTTGCTATGGATATGATCATAAGCACTGTGCATCATTTAAATTGTGGTTTAGAGGCTTAGGCAGATTCAAACAGAAAATGGGTCTCGTGTTAGCACTGCATAGTGGGGAATTTGCACAAAAAGGATGAAAAGTGAGCTTTACTGTTTCTACCCACAGTAAATCCTAAAAAAGAAACAAAAAGAAGACACTTTTCTACATAGCATTCAGTTTCCCTCTTCTCCTTTTTTTTTTTTTAACAGAAGAAAATGAATGAAGGAATTTTAAAATGCATATATTGCAATGATTACTTCACCAGAATGAGCAGGGACTTCCAAAAGTATATTTCCACAGAGGAATTGTGCACTGTGCACATTGGAATTACATGCACATCGCTTTTACCTACTTTCCTCTAATATGGCCCATTTCCAAATTAAATAGTGCAAGCTTTAGGCACGTCAAGGTCATCCCTCCCATTCCTTTACTTCCTCCCCAAGCTTGACTTTACTGGTAGGATTTTAAGTAGTGAACTACTAATAGGACTACTACTAATAGGATTTTTATGGCAGTCTTAAAGGGTTTTTTAAATAATTGTATCAGATTAAAATGCCTAGGGACAAATAAATTATCAGAATTCCTGACTGCTACTTTTTAGAAACTTTCATATGATATTAGGGGTGATGAGTTGGAGCAAAAACTTAAGAGACAAGATTATCTTTTACCTCAAATCTTAATTGGCTCCTTTTTTATATGCAGTCTTGTACAGTTTGTATAAAGAGTAAATAAATAAACCAGAATATATTCATGACGTTCCTCTCACAAAACTGAAAACATCAGACATTTTTATGTTCTGCAACAGTAAGTCACTTTCTGCATAGGAATTCTTTACCTGCATTAGAGAGAGCCCTAAATTTTTTAACAATGTGGACTTGTCTTCTGCTATTGCTTCCAGCTGGATTGGTTTAAAATGTCAGGGAACCTGCTATGTGTTAGTAGCTTTTTTATATGGGCATCTGCTAAATGCTTTCAAATCTACACCACCATAATATGCGACAGCTGGAATTTCATTAATTGAAATTTATTTACCAAGAAGAATAAAAAGCCAATAACATCCTTAATTGTGAGACAAAAGGAAACAAAGATATTATCTATGAGTTAAAGGTGCCACACATCCCAATGATTTCCCTCAGCAGACTTTTATTTATCACAGTGCATGCAAAGCAAGGGTTTGCCCTCAGGAGCTCCTCAAAAAGAGCAGGACAATGATGATTTGGCTGATTAATTTTCCCTACTTATTTGGAATGGAGGGAAGTATTCTGAAATGTAATCTTCAAACCCTTCAACATGAGTTTTGATTTTCTTACTTGGGGCTGTGGTGGTTGGTTGATTATTAACAGGGAAAAAGATATTACTTGATTATGTGAACTTTGAAATTTAAATAGATATGTTTTAACCAACAAATATGAATTCATGAATTTATATTCTCTCTCCCATTTAACTGAGGACCAGCAAACCTCTATTTTCATCTGGGTAAGGATCTCACTCCATATCAGCTCTAGCACAGGTTCAAAATGCCAAATGACAGCAGGGAAGCCTGGGACACTGCAGAGGAGGCAGCTCTTTTCTGTGCAGCAAAGATGAGGCTCCTGTCAGTGAAGGTGAGCTGAAAGACCACAGAGGTGTGAAGTACAAGAGCAGTGCTGGGATGTGATGCCCTGAAAGGATTCTCTGATCCTTCCCTGCCACACATAAATGAGGTGGGCTACAGAAGCCATTGAAGGAGAAATTTCTGGACAATGCTCCCATTGCAGTTTCCCTGCACCTGTGGAGAACTTTCTCCACCAGTGCTCAGAGCTTAAGACAAACTATTAATATTTGGCACTGGTGATCTTGTGCACTGCTAATAGGTCCCAAACCCTCAGCTAAGGCCATCAGGAGAAGAGAAGGATGCTTTTCCTCACCAGGTCAGGAGAGGCTTGGAGCATCTCATGGAGTAAGATCTTGCTTTGATTGCTCAATATAGCCATTCTTTATGCCCACACTCCATACCAGTGTGGAAAATCCAGTTTATATAGAGGCAGGCAGCTTGGCAGTACTGGGATACAGGGCTGAAAGACCAGCATCTGCTATGATTGTTCCTATGTGATTTTTCCATAACATTTGTATTAGGAGAAGGCAACATGAAAATCCAGCAGCAAAGACACCTTGATGACAGGCAAAGGGAGACTGAACAGTCCCACTCAGTGGATTATTAAACTGTGTTACCAAATTAAAAATATACACAGACATAGGTTACTTTAACCACATCTTGTCCTTCATGTCCTGTATGGCCATTTTTGAGGATCAGCGCACAGGAGCTACTTTTACTTGGGCAAGTAGCTCCAAACAGGTCCCTACAAATAATTTGGATATTTTTGGTGATGGATTATATTATTTTTTTCAAAATTCTACCTGGTTCAAGATTCAAAGAATCATATTATCCCCACAGGTAATTTTTTCAACATTTTATGAATACTCAGGGGAATTAGAAAAAGTTCTTATAGTTTGTTTTATGATAATTTTTATTTTTAGCAGGAAGTTACAATTGCTAACATCCATGATTCAAATACAAAAATCCACTCTACATAAGAACTCCTAAGTGGCTGTTTGACATTTACTCTTCTGTCTGTGCTCAAACACAAAAGGTGGGCAAACAGCACTAAAAAATTTGGTTTCATACAGGGATAATCTAGCACCTACAATTTATTAATTGTAAGAACACAGCCTTATTAGAAAATGATTAAATTTTTAAAGAGGATTTGAATAATTGCCTTATTTTCTATTTTATCAGCATTTTGATTCCCTTCTGTTTAAATTCTGATGAATGAGTCTTATGATTTCAACAGTAAAAGTTTGCTTGCAGTTATATTTCACTGGCCTTTAAAATAACGTGCTTTCATTCCTGTCCTACAGGCAAAAGTCATTTCTGAGTTTCTCAGTTTTTGATGGAGGGAAATTTTGACCTAATTTTCTGAAACTTTAAAGGCAAAAGATGTCAACTATTCTTAAACACATTTTTTTTGAATGCAAGTGCAATAAAAGGTACTTCAATAAAAATCAAGATATGAAAATAGTGGTTTATCAAACTATTTTTTTTTTGCAATTGGCACCAGTCACATCCAAAAATCCTCCCTTAGGCTGTACCAACATTTTAGATATACTGTGAATATACCAATTAAAACAATTTGGGACTATTTCTGTTTTTCTCTATTACATCAGTTGGTATCAGAGTCCAAATTTCTAAAATATTCACTCTAAATTGTCTTCTTGTCTGTCATATCTCTGCCTCTGCTGAAAATAAATTAAGTCCCTTTTTGAAAACCTACTATTTCTGACAATCAGTTTACACATGTTCCAGCATGGTTTTAAAAAAATGTTTTCATTTTAAAAAGTCTGTCTTGATTACAAAAGTACAGATTATATGGTTTAGTGCCATATTTAGAAATGAATGGTTTTTACCTGAATTAGTCCAGAGAAAAGTCATTGAGAGAAATCATTGGAATTCACAGATGCTGAAACACAGCTTGAGCTACTTACTCCTCTTTTCTTCACTTATATTCAATGAATCAAGGCTTACTGCAGCTGAGTATCACAATTATTATTATTAAGTCCCTGCATTCTAAACCACTTACTCACCCAGCAGAGATCAGGTCCTTCCCTAATCAGGTCCTTCAGAGTTTTCAGAAAACAGGGATCACGGCGTGACCCACACTGAGAATGAGCTGACACCACTCAGACTGACAAGATCCAAGTTATGTTAAACCAGGATGGCATTGCATAACTTGTCAGTGAAAAATCCCCCTTGTTTAGTTCTCACTTAATGAGAAATTCTGCTTTGTTTTCTGATACATTTAAAGTTCTGTGTCTGAAGATATTTTTGCCTTCAGTCATGCACAGACAACATGGAGACAAGTGGATTTTATTCTACAGTTTGATTCCCTGTCTCTTGAGCATTAACACAACAAAGTATTTAACTAGTTAGAGGGATTTGCATAAAGGAACACTCTGCAGTATTTAGGAGTGGATAAAACACAGTTAATGCTCATAGAAAAAAAAAAGCTTCCTTTACCTTTTCATCCACTACTTGTATTGCATATATAAATAGTTTGATTTGGAGTAACTAAATTATTTTAAAATTCCTTGTATTCAATCTAATGCAAAATGTATATATGAATACAGTTATCTAAGCAGCCATACCAGCATTTACTGCAACCACAAGTAGGAAAGGATGGCAGGATATTGGCATTTTCTTTCCCACAGTGTACAGGGGGTTGTTTCAGATATTGAGCTAGTTCAAACATATAAAACATGATTTTCTTTAGAAAGTTAAAGTAAGGCTTACACAGAATGAATGCAAATAATATACATACATATAGGTGTCCCAAATTTAATGTATTCTATTTAATTCCAATGCATATTAGACTTTCACAGCTGAATGAAGAGGACTTTAATACAGCTGGAAAGTGAACTGAAGAATCCTGCTGGCTACAGACTGCTGGACAAGCCAAGAGACCTGTAAGCCAGTTTCCTCTTGTGAAAGAAGTGTCAAAATACACAACAGAGAGCTACCTGGAATTACAGCACCTTCTGAACATTTCAGAGATCAATGCTCACCTGGCCCAAAGCAAAATAATTCCATTTTTCACTCACTCATTGGAAAGCTTCCCTGAAATATCTCATTTCTTATACAAAGCTGACATTTAGATAAAGTAGCATTTTTGAAAAATGTGCTATTTAGCCTTAGCAACAAATAATGAGAAACATTTAGTGTAGGGATCATTGCCATAATTTCAAGGATTTTACTAATTCTAGACATAGCTTAAAGTCATTCAGAAATGTTTTTGATCCTGCTGTGCATCAAAGAATTACATGAGTTTTTAAGCAGAGAATAAACAAAACTGAATTGTGTGAAGTAAAACACAGCCATGATGAGAGAAGACACACAGTTTACCGAATTTACTCTGGGATTTTTTGCTAATCTTGTATTTCCAGACCATATTTTGGCCCTTCAACATACAAAATGCAGATTGGTAGCTGTGACTCATCTGCACAAAGCAGCTCCTTTGTTTTTCTCTCCTGGGGCACTCCTTGTCCAGAGGCAAACTCATTTCACATCACCTCAGCTGCCATTGGCAAACTCACCAGCAGTGCAGAATTATCAAGCTGTGATGTGCCATGAAGCAAAAACAGAGGCTGGACCTGCAGTTTACTATATGCAAAAAGGACTTCTAACACCACTTCACCTGGACATAAGTTATATTTACTCTTCAAAGAGTAAACCTCTATCTACCACCCTAATGTGGGCCATCCATTTCAGCTGCTTTTCTCAAAGAAAATTTTTTTCAGAGAAATGTCACCAATGATAGTACTATATATATATACACACACACGGCTCAATCTAGCATACTTTTATAACAGTTTAATACAATTTCTAATAAAAGGTCCAATTCTTAACCACTTTCACAAACCAACCTGCACACCAAGTTGCCACTAACTCCTCAAACAACTGGGCATTACTTGTGGGCATATTGCTATTTCTGCTAAAAAAACCCAAGGCTATACGATGAAAAACTTTGCAGATTTCAAGACTTAGGATATGTGAAAGCCTCCTTAAATATCTGGATTTCCACAGAGGTGGTTTTGGAGGGCTGTGCTTTAGCTTGGTGCTGCAGACAATTGTACCAGTGCACAGAGCTTGGCTGCTGTGTCTCCTAATGCAAAATGACACGGTACATTATTTGCCACATCAGGAAAAGCAGAAACTATGCCCCAAGGCAGAACATCCTGAGTCATAATTATTCAATTACCATGTTTAAGATCATCCACTGTTGTGTGAGCACTGTGAAAACGAGGCATAATGAAGTGGGTTACACCAGGCCTGACATTTCACCCTTCTGTCTGATTGTGCTCGCTTTGGGGATTTAATTCAGTTCTGTTGTATCATTCTGTGAGGCTTATTTCTATCTCCATTTTAATATTAAACTAGAAAAGATTTCTGCTTATATGTTATGGAAATATTTCATGCTACATTAAAAAAATATTTACAATCTATCCAAAGAGCACACTTAAAATATTTTAAGATATTTCAGATCTAGGGAGCTAGAGAAATAGAAAAATTATTAATTCATTATAATTATTATTATCAATGAAAACTGCACATACTGATCTGTACAATATTGCACATTTTTATTACAACACACTACTGTGAATACAATCATTGGGGAATGCTATGAAGAAGAGAAATTATGGAAAAATTAATAAAAAAACCCCAACACAACAAGAAATATTATAACCACAGTAATGTTTCTGCAAAACAAAAGCAATAACAAATAAAAAACGAATGGAAAATGTTTACAAGGTTATTTCTCAGCTGCCCAGTAGTATAACAGCAGATTTTAAACAGATTTAATATTGTAACAGAATCCATGGGTGGCAAGACCTCAGCTAACAGCCCTGATGGAGCAGCCTGCAGGAAGGAACCCAAGCACAGCTCTGCAGCCATGGGGACTGGAGGGGCAGGAACCTTTCCCTCTGTCCCTCGAGCTGTCCCTCCTGCCCTCCCTTCCATGCAGATTCCAGAGGAACCTGGGCTTCAGCCATGATGTCTGCTCCCTGTCTCTTCTCCCTCAGAAGGGGCAGATGTGGGATGGTTTTGCTCCTTCCCTCAGAAATGGTGTAGGGACACTTCTTCCTGCACTCCTTCACACCTCCACCCCTCACAGTGCCCTCACAGCCACGATGCAGAGGCAGCAGGGGTAAAATCATGGAATCACAGAATATCCCAAGGTGGAAGAGACCAACAAAGATCACTGAGCCTGACTCCTGATCCTGCAGAGGACAGCCCCAGGAATCCACCACGTTCCTCTTTTCCAAACTGTCCTTGAACTCTGGGCAGCCCTGGGATGTGACCATTTCTTGGGGAGGTGTTCCAGTGCTCAGCCACACTCTGGGCGAAGCAGCTTTTCCTAATATCCAACCCAAACATTCCCAGACATAACTTTGAGTTTTTATGGATGGAACAAGCTGTGCACTCAGTGGTGGCACACTCCTTGGGTTGGTTCAGCAAATATTCCCTCAATTTTGGGGTAGAGACAACAAGAAGAGCATCCTGTGTTTGATCACACTTGGGAGTTGCCTGTTGGACTGTGCTGGCGGTGTATTCAGAACAAAAACAAAGGAGATTTACTCACCTTCATAAGAATGGATTAATAAGGAAAAAAATAGAAAAGCTAAAATTTCCCATTCTTTTCCTGCAACTACTTGAGAAAATAAATATGTATCATAAAAAATCATAATATTTTCTTCTTCATGGATAATTCTCAAATACAAAATAAAACCACTGAAAATATACAGAAGAATTCTAGAATGGCAAAATTTGTCCAGGATCCATATGCAGGCTATACCACAGCAGTAAATATTCCTCAATGCACAGAGATATACATGCACAGCACTAACTGGCTAAAGAAAATAAGATTTTAGTAAATTTAATCTGGTTTCTTCCTAGAAAGAAAGGGGGGGAAAACTACATGTATTTCAATTGAATGGTAAGTTAAGACTAAATGTACATATTCAGGTAGATGTCTCTATATTAAAGTAGCACAAAGGGTAAAGCCAAAAAAGGGGCTAAAAAGCAATTTAGCTGAGGAACAAGGATCCCAGGTATTAATGCACTCCCACAGATATGGCACAACTAGCACAAGCACAGAAGAATTCCTATGCAAACAGGGGAGGCAAGCTAGTCCTACTTTCCCTGCATATGAAAGGCAAACATAATATCATGGGATGAGTAAAAACCTCCTCACCAATTTTTAGAGTGAACGCTTTAAAAAACTCCCAGCATTTAAAATCCAGCACTCACGGTCCAGAGAAGCCAACTGGGACATGTTCTTAAACGTGACACGAGCCTTGCCTCTGACATTATCCTGTGAAACATTTACTCAGGGTCTGTGGCTTTTGATAACAGCTCAGCATACTGCTGCTCTTCTCCAATTTATTCTGCAAGTTTTTGATCTGCCTGCTGATTATCTCTGAGCCAGTGGTTCAGAATCGGAGCTTTTCCCTCCTGTGTATCACCACCAGCAAATTCCTAATGGAGAGAGGTCTCAGCGGATGATCCCTCAGCATCCCACGTGTTTCTAGCAAGACGGACTGCTACAGCAAAACAACAAATAAAGGCTTATATGCTGGAATTCACTGCTTGCAGGGATGAAAAAAATGACAGTTTTTATATGCAACTGAGAAATAAGATTCTTCTGATACCCAACACTGCTTTTAGATACTGAACTAAGCACAATGTACATGTGCTTGTCAAAGGACAGTGCTACATCAGCATCAGCAGGCAAAAGAGATGCAATCAACTTGAAGGCCTCCTTATTTTAGGACATGCTACACAAAAGTAGGGGACTGGCTAAAACCCTAACTATAAGAAAAAAAGATTGATTTGCATCTGCCTTAACTTTGGGAATGGGTGTGAACTCTGCCATGAAAGAGCTGCAGATGCTCCCAAGTTGTTGAAGAACAAATTGAAAAGGGAGAAATACTGGAATTATATTCACATTATGGTGTTGTGTGAAGAACTTCAATAACAGTAAGCTGATGGTGTGCCCTTGTACCATCCATTTTGTGGGACAATCAGTACTTATTTACACAGACTCTAGAGTAATTTGTGTGAAATGTAGTAATTCAAAAGAATTCAAAGCAGTAAAGGGCAACTAATAACCCACAGAGGCATTCCTCACTCACATACTTGCAAATGAAAAAAAAAAGTGAGTATTTGTAAAAGTAGCATTAAAAAGTGAATATTTGTAAAAGGAGGAGCAGCATCCTCCTACTTTTCAAAAACTGGAGTACTAGCACAAAGGCAGGCATCAGAAAAAGGAATAGACTAAGGCTGCAATAATAGGTCAGTACTTTTTATTTTGGCAAAGCCTAATGATTACAATTTCTGCTGATCTCCACTGTATATTATCATTTGTTCTTTTTCATTAGATTTGCCTCAACAGCAGTAGCAAAATGGGAAGCAAAGTGTGAAAGCAAGAGAAACACAGTTCTAATAAAATGAAAGTAATTTCCATTTCACCTAACGTGTCTGTTAACAAAGCCCCTCCTCACGGATGTTGACTGCACATCATCCATTTGCTGTAAAGTTGAATTTAATTGTATTATTATTTTTATACACAGTTTATTGCCTAAAAGCCATGAGCCAGGACTTCTCTGCATTAGCTGTTGTGCAAACAGAGGAAAGAAAAGAGGGGTTTATGGTCCAGAGAGTTTATAATATAATTTTTAATTTCTGATGAAGAGTAAAAGATAATCTGAATGAGGCATTCAGGCATTAAAAGAAAAAAATTTAAAAAGCATTTAGCTGTATAATGCAGCTCCTGTTACAATTCTCAGACAGACTTCAGATAATACCATTACCAGATATATTGAACATTGCTATAAAGTGACAGTAAAGACGATGAAAATCTCTTTAGATATAAGTGCCTGAACTGCTAACCTCAAAGGAATAATGTCTATTTATAAGAGAAGTCCAATTTCCCACCAAAAAAAGGTGGTATCAGGATTAAAAAAAAAAAAGTGCAGCCAAAAAAACCCCCACACACAGACAACAGACTGTAAATTACTAACATCCATTAAAATAAATGTTTTTTCCTATAACTGCAGAACTAATTTCACTCCAAACTAAAACAGAAGTAGTAATTACCATTACTGCTCAACTGATATTTTCTGGACCCAGAGTTTCCCTGAAGGTTCTGGTTTGCTAAAAAAGAAATCTGGTGTTGTGTCTGTGCTTTTCCAGGAGTAGAAGTATTGATTCATTTCCCTCTGCCTTCCCAAGATCTTTATTTGCTGCCTTTAAAGAACAATTTGGAATTCAAAACACAATGAACTATCCCTGTATCAGCAAATTTCTAAGTTACTAAGAAGGTACTCACGTAAAATACATTATCAAAAGTTCCATATACTGGCATACTATGTTTATATAATTTGAAAACATTGAAAACAAGGTAGATGTTATTTTATAATAAAGTGTGATGGCAGCCATTACTCAGATCTATTTATTGTACTGATAGAGCTAAACAAGTATTCACCAGTATTGAATTTTAAATATAATACTGGATTTGGACTCTGCTATAAGCCAATAACCAGATTCCCAAATTAATAACTACTGCAGAAGCCAAATGCAACTACAGAAATCTTGCAAGTCATGAAATTGAATTTTAAACGTCTTTCACCAGAATTTGAAATTCTGACAGATTCAGTTTCAAAAATAACTCTGCTCTTAAAAGAAAATATTTATGGTCTACTTCTGCTCCCTCATAATGAATATCAACATTTAACTCATTAAAATATATCCTCAAGATTAATTTTAAGAGGAAGTAAATTGCTTACATGGTCTCTACTCCCATTAAGTAATCCTTTGAACAAAAAAGGGAAAACAGAAATTCAGGAATTAAAAAAGTAATACCAACTTTTAAAACTATGGAAGACAGAACTGATTATTAATACAATTAATATTAATTTAATAACCAACCATTTTTCAGTATGAGCATACAATAGTTTTGAGATTAATCTTTAAAGTTACTTTAGGATTTAATAATTATATATAAATGAAAATTAACATGCAGAGTGCTAGGTGATATCATCTGAGTCTGTTACTCAGCAGAGCAGAAAAATATCAAGAAAAAATTGCCCTGAAAACTCCCATTTTAATTGCTCTGCACAGCCCTGAGTTTGATGCCTCTAATATTAAGGACCAAATTCAATTCTCTTGAATTGAAGCAAAATGGATCAGGCTGATCATAAAGAAATTATAAGCACTGAGCCAGGTTATGCTAAAGCAACTTCAGAACAAATGAGGACAATTTTACTCTATCCAATGACAGTGAAAGAAACATATCAGATGTTCAGCACTGTAAGAATATTTATGCTCAGGAGGGAGACAGGGGGAAGTTGTTCAAGGTTGGAATTCAAGGTTGGAGTGGATCAGGAGAGCCATGAGAGCTGGGAGAGGCATCAGGCACTGGAACACACCACAGCTTTCAGTTTATACAGAAAAGGATCTGTATTCTGCTGCTTTCCACACCACAGGCATAATTACAGATAACACTGGGCTGCCATACACAGATTTTTCTAGTATCTCCTTCTTTTGGCACATTTTTCTCCACCTCCCATCAACTTTTCACCTTAGAGAGCCAGCTACAGCCAAAAGATACAAAGTCAGTTTACATACACACAGGCTT
The DNA here is from genome assembly GCF_027887145.1 of Ammospiza caudacuta. NCBI lineage: Eukaryota > Metazoa > Chordata > Aves > Passeriformes > Passerellidae > Ammospiza > Ammospiza caudacuta. The sequence continues at coordinate 31,728,445 of NC_080601.1, read as the reverse complement.
TTTGTATTTAAGAACACCCCATGAACTTTCTAAGATATTGCGTTAAGTGTCCCCTTATACCAAATTCTGGAGAAAAATTATTTTATAGACATCATTCCCCCCCAGGATCAGATTGATTTAAAACCACACCACAACCTCCCTTCAGAGTGCTCAGGTTGTAAACTTGCTTGTATCGGTTCTATCAAACATCTCATGCCATGTCTAATCGGTGATTTAAAAAGTATTTGACCAATTTTCATAAACTCAGCATCTCTGTGTTAATAAAGAGTTGTTTAAATCAATCAGTGCTGTAATGGAGGATGAGCATCAATGAGAACTCCAGGAGTGACTCTTGTCTCTTTGTGATAATTATATATGTTCATTTCATTATATGTTGTTTGTCATGTCAGAATACAAGTATTGGCTACAGAATAGTAAATCTGGGCCTGAGTGATTCATAAACGTGCTTTAAGTTTCACTGTATGAGAAGTATCGTTGCATTTATTTTTTTCACCTGAGTGCCTGTTGTATAAAAGCTAATTTTGTATGTCTATAGTCCTTGTAGAAAAAGCAGTTTTAACTTTTTAATAGTTTCATAAAGGGAGAGAGGGAGAAATAAAAAGATACATTACACAAAAACCCAGAGATCTCTTTTTTAAATACATAAGATGCCACTCCTTTCTTTTATAGCATAGCATAAAGTTGATTTAAGAGATTTAATTTTAGACTGGAAATCATTTTAGATCCTAGACAAGGGACAGGTATTCTTTAAGCCCATTGCATAAAACGTACTGGGTATGGTGCCTTGAAAAAATAACAGGGAAAGTGGATCTTGCCAGGATGAACATATTACATTGGCATGAGAAACAGGACAGAACAATGCAGTTGACACCAGCTTAGCATCTGGGGTTAACCACCAAAAACAATGCATTGCTTATTAGGATCTGACTGAAAAGCTGAGCCTCTGTCCTGGGCCACATGATTCATTTGCTTAAGCCAAGCAGGCTCTTCATCAGCTGTCCTGCCTTATGTTCTGATTTCCCTGGAAATGCATGGTAATGAAAGTCCTTCTAACAGATGTTTCTTTAGACTCATTAACTTCTGAATCTTCTTGTTCATTTTTTACACCAAAAGTTAGTTTATTAGAACAAACTATTAGGGGAAAACAGAAAAACACAAAGAGCTTTTGTCACGTTACTTAACTCCAGATACTGATACAGAGTGAATACATGCAGATGCTAATAAAGTATTATTATTACTCAGAAATTGTCTTAAGCAATGAGGGAGTTCGCCAAGTCTCAAGAGACAAAGATATCCTGGTGTGGCCTCCAGCAAAACATCATAAATCATCCCTTCCCAAAGACTCCAGTAGAAACTGTCCTGGTTACTGACAATAACTAAAGGCACAAAGCACTTTGATCATGCTTCCTGAGGGAAAGTTATTTAGTGAGCTAAAATTACACTACAGGACTATATAAATAGTGTTGCAGCAACCAGCTCTAAGGAAAATGTTAGTCTTGATGAATTCATGAACCATGACTGAAATGAAAAACTATCAGAAGAATGAAACACAGCTATGAAGAGGATTTACTTTATGATACATAGAACATCATAAGTGGCAGACATTATATATATATATATATATTTACACATATATCTATCTTAGGCAAGTAGTGATTCTTGGGGATGGTGCTGTGCAGGGCCAAGAGCTGGACTCAATGATCCTTGTGGGTCCCTGCCAACTGAACTATTTGGACTTATTTGTGGAATTATTACCTGAAATTCTGATAATAAGGGATGATACAATTTATTTTTTTAAATAAAACCAACCAAAACTTCTCTGCAAAGGTATGTCATGACTCTTCACTGCCATGTACAAATTCTGAACAGTTCCACATTGATATAAGTTTTAAGGGTTTTCTAGTATTTTAATATAAGAAGTGAGATTAAATGAAATAATATTCTGGTATGAATCAGAATATTCTGATAATAATAATCTGATATTCTGATATGAAACAGTATCTTCCCTAGCACGGAGACTTTTAAAATCACATTTGTACTCCTATAAACCCCCAGATTAAAAAAAAAATTCACATCATCTTACATGCCATCTTTGAAGACTGATGGTAACATGAAGCTATAAGTTACAAAAACAAAAAGAAAAGGTATCTTTTCCAACTAAGCCATGTAGTAGATTTAAAAAAATTATTAAAAAAGAAGCCCAGCTTTAAAATGTGAAATATCAACAGGTCAAATGCAGCGACAAAAGCAACCTTTGTCACTGGCTTCAGATCTTCTAATGGAAATCAACACTAGACGCAGTTTATAAGTTTTAGTTCTAACATAATGTCCTTCCAAGCAGAATGGCAAGAATTACTGATAAATAAGGGAGATTTATGAGTTGAGAAGAACAGTTAAAGGATATATCATCAGAGGTAACCTATGACCTCTGGTGAAAATATTCCACAGGCTTCTGAATTGATTGTCAGTCAAGTTTTTATTTGGATATAAAAAGTGAAAGAAAAAAGGCTTTTCAACAAATAGTAACTTCCTTTTCTATCTTGTGTTTTGTTTTTGTTTACCATCTGGACTGTCATACAATTGCATGTACCTGACAGTTTCCTAACATTTTATTATAATAAGCAGCTGTAGGATGTGCTTCACCCCCCAGCAGGGCAGCAGCTTACTGCATTTCTTTACAAAGCAAACTGAAGTATTTTGCAAGCAAGAAACAGTTCTATGTATATCTGATAATCATGAGTAAAGGTGACAAAAGACTACGTGGGTGAATGCCGTGATGCATTTTGGAGTCACATAATAATTTCTGCATGTTTAAGTCTTGCTAAACAATCAGCATGGTTTGTTTCACACATTTACATGGGGTGTGTGTTCCCACCCTGAACAAAGCAGCATTGTGTTATCCTCAGTTACTAAGAATCACATGCAGAAGCATTCTTGCTTGAATGAGCTAGCAGGAGATGGTGGGCCACATGTTTTCCTTTGAAATACACACACTGATCACACAAAAATCCCAAATCTTTTACTGTGTGAGTTGATCATCAGCTCACTGGTCAGATCATTGGGTGAATTTAAGACAAGGAAAACAAATGAGTTCTGTGTACTGGGGCTTACTCACACTCTCAAGACACCGAGTTCATGGAATTACAAAACTGTTATGCCTGCCAATGACACTGCAGCATGTGAGCAGTGCTAAAAGGAAAGGCTGAAATAGCCCCTTCTTTCACCACTCCTGCAGAACATCTGACTGTTGCACTCACTGTGCAAATCTGGGTCTGGTTATATGCAGCTGTCAAACATCTTTGCAAGGACAGACGACGGATTTCAATTAGTTTGTCCCACCTTCTTTTCAACTAAAATAGAAAAAGGCATTCACATTTCATAGTAAAGAACAAAATTTCAATTAAAAAAAAAAAAATCAAGCAGACCTCATTTTAAGGGCAATTATTACAAAATTATGTCTGTCTGATTAGCAACCCAAGCTTTTATGAGTGAAAATAATGGAAACACCAGTTTAAGTGCAACTCTGAATATCAAATGTCCACAAAGTAAAACATCCCTAGTGAGGGACAGCATTGTAATGGCAGCACTTTAAAGTACCACTTAAACAACCCAATTTAATGTCCTTAGCACCAAATATCTTACAGACACAGAAGTAAAAAAACAAGTCCTGCCTGAAGGAGCTCCCAATATAGGTATAAATCCTAGAAAACAGGTGAATATCACAGGATGTTGGTCAATGGACAACAGTTTGGCAGAGTTACCAAAACTGAGTCACAAAAGCATCAAAGTACACTGTAGCTAAAAAAGTAAATTTAACATACATTGTGCCTAGGGACTGTTCAGAAGAAACTCTTTCTGCTTTTTCTTACAGTAGAATAACTGTAGAGGCTATTAAAACATAACAAATGTACATATTTGGGAATTCTTACTCTACTCAAAATTTCCTCTTTGCTTGAACGTGAGTGCCACTGATCAGTCCCCAGACTAATATACACAGAATACACAATGTAAACCAGCAAGCCTCACTAGCACTAAAACCACTATACTAATACCACTACCACGTGCATGGCTATACAGAATAGAGAAGAAAAACATCTGTCTGCATTTTTTCCTCTTTTTATGCCATGTTATGTATTAGGCAAACGTGTGTGTGTTAAATTTCATTTTCACAGATAAATGTATAATACTAGGCTCTTAGCTTCACTGCCTTACAAAAAGTCCATCATTGAAGGGCAAAAAATAAATGTAGGATTTGTTTAAAATCAGGCTGTGAAAACTGACAGAAACTTCCCTTTCAGCACACTTTGTAGCAGTAGGTACTGTGCTTGCAAACTTATCTTGTCTGGATAACTTCTTTCCTAGTTGCGGAAAGATTAAATAAAAATATACATTCCAACTTCCAAAGTAAACAGCCAGATATTTTCTCAGCTATTTCATTAAGGTAAAAACCTTGTAGAGGCATTCCTCAAAGGCATGGTTTAAATGGAAGTCATTTTAATGACAAAAGAAACTTTTCAGATCTGATATTTTAAGGACTAATTTTAAGCTATTCCTGGTATTTGTCTAAAATCACAAAGACTTCTGTAATTAATCGTTGCTACATCAAGAGAGGAATTATTTTAGATTATAGTGATCCTGTTTATTAAGCAAATTATTTGTATAGTATTTTAAAAAAACTTTCACTGCAGCTTGCACTTTTTAACTCTTATAAAATAATCTGGTAAACAGGTGTGGCAGTAATAGGATTAAACTCTGCACAGCACTTCCTTTTGGCTATCTCTAATCTCAGTTAAACCTTACTCCCCATTCATCTCTGCATGGGGGCACACGTTCATCTCTCAGATTAGCTGCATGAGGAGTTTTGATGCCTAACTTCAGAAAATCAGGAGCATGTAAAGGTTGGTACATTATTTGTGATGCCTGATTTAGTCAGAAGCCAAGGTACTACAGGGCTGGCCTTGAGCTAATTGCTATAAAAATTAAAATTCTAGGAATCAAACAGGAAAGAAAATAATTGTATTTAACATGAACTTCAAGTGTAAACTTGCTTCTAGAAGTATCTTACCTCACAGAATGCCAGACCACCAAGTAGTAGCACAAACACAGATGTGTTGTACTGAAATTAGGTGCTACCATATATTTTTATCAAATAGTATTCTTAAATGTTTACAAATTAGTTAAAAAACTAAGTATTAAAATAAACATTCAAATCCTTCATGTTTATTTGAAAATAAAGTTTACAAAATATGTAGTTTTAAAAGTTACTAAATATTTACCTTGATAAACGAACTGTTGACTAGTTCTAAAGAAAATGTTGATATCTTGCAAACCATGAGGTGGAACAGCAAGACCAGCACAGAAATGCAAGTTATTTAAAATTAAATATTTTAATACAAAGGTATACATGAAGAAAGTTCCATTAGCTTCAAAGACATAATCTGCAATGTACTTTGCAGCCTCACCTGCTAAATCTATGCTGTCTCAGTTTTCATTCAACAGTTAATATTTGACCACACTAGATTAAATTACAGGATGATAGCTCACTCACACATCTTCTTGCCCTTATTTCTATCTTAAAGCTGTCTCTTTCATTGTGGTAAAATAAGACAATTGTTTTTCTACAGATCAATCCCTATTTTGTACACATTCCTGAGCATGCCTATCCCTTCCAAAATGCATGAATTGGAACAAAACAGATTTCCTTTTCTGATAAATTCCAGTAGAAGATTCTGCCTTACAATAAAACAGCATACTTGTACTTCCAATATTTCTCCGAATATCTAAATATTATAAAAAGCAGGTAGGAATTAGGTGGCAGCTGCTAAAATAAGTGGGTCATCTATTATCTTCTTGCCTCCTATTTGCTCCATATGTGCATGATGCAGCCACAGGTTTGCAGGAACTGGGAATGCAGACTGTTATCCTCACAGGAAATCCTTTCCATGCTGCAGAGCACATCCTCAGTGCAGTAAAGAACTTGTATTGAAGTCCATGCAAGTTTAAATTATATGCACTGTAAAGCCTGAAACTTAATCTTCATCTTGAGCTGAGATCTGTACTTTAAAAGCAAAAAAAACAAAACAAAGAAAAATCTAAAGGAAAATCTGTTCTTAATAGAAGCAACAGCCACCTGCAGTACAGGTGGATTATGGAAAGGGAGAGCCCAAGACACTGCATGGAAGAAAAAAAATAATATGAGCCACTAATTTGTTCTCATGGCTGACTTAGTTAAGGCCAAATTAATTATCTCATTTTACAATGTGAGCAGATTTGGGCTTGGTGCTACTGCAACTGAAGTGTATACTTGGGAGATATTCTGCTCATTGAAATAGAATTGGTTCTAGAGGCAAAACAAAGGTGATGATGTCCAGTTAGGAAATTTTGATTTCATGTCACTTCAGAAAACTACTAAAAATCATAGCACAGATTACCTGCATAGTTTTGGCTTTTTACTTTCTGTGAGCTTAGAAGCACAGGATGTAAATCTGGATGCCTCCCAGCTATTGTGCTGATAGAGCAAAGCAAGTAAAATGTATCTTAAAACTTTATTCAAAATTGTTGTGGTAAAATATGAGACAAAGACTGTTTAGAAAACAAAAAACCTACAACATCCAGGTCTACTACAAACTGTTTTCCTGAGGGAAATACACACAAAATATTAAAGAAAAAACAGCCTTTTAAATGTAGGAGTTAATGGGAAATAGCAGCCTTGTCTTAAAAAGAGGAGAGAAAGATTATGATTTAGGTCTCAAAAGACCATAATTCTTCCACTGAGAACATCCTCTTGCCACAACAGAGACATTTAAAGTAGAGCCAGGAGAAATAACAGGCTACCAAAAGATCTATGTAGAAAACAGGACCAAAATCATGTAAGACGTAAGCATCCACCTTCAGACCCTGTACTTCTACAAAAAAAAACCCAAAAAACCCTAAAAAATCAAAACCAAACAAACAAAAACACCACTCAAAATTAAAAAAAAACCAAAAAACAAACAAACAAACCCAAAACAACCTGAAAAGCTGCACTCTGCCTGTGCAGCAGTAACCGAGTGATCCCTCTGGCCTCAGGTAAGGTCCCTGCAGTAACCAAGAGCAGCTACACAAACTTGTATTGGTGTGGCAAAGTAGAAATTCCAGTGCAAAGCTTTGGATAACTACCCAAAAACATGTTAAAACTCCACCAAGCCTATTAGATCTCTAAACAGAGAGTAAACTGAATCTTTCATGAAGATCCTTACAGATAAGGATGGATCTCAAGTTCCAAACAAGAAATGGCTGCCTTTCCTAGACAGAGCATTAACCAGCTCATTGTCATCCAAATCCAATTTCACAGACACTCTGTGAAGGCAGAGACAAAAGAGACTTTCTACTGATAAAGTTTAATGAAAATAAAGCCCAGAGCCCCAGGTCATCAGCACACTGATGAAAGTAGAGTCTAAACTGTATGCTTTCTTTTCTGGTGACATATTTTGTATATGATGGGTTCCACTAGACCCTTGAGGGGGGAGGAAAGAAAATCCTTTCAAAATTACCCTTAAAATCTCAAAGAGAAACTAAGCATGCTAATTTAAAGAAAACAGTGTAACCCAGTCTGGACCATGGCTAGATAATACAAAGAACAAATATTATGGTTGTGTCTCCTGAATAGGTCACTGCTTCAGAACTGCAAGATCCGGATTTCTGTTTTTCTAAGGACATTTGATATACAGTCATGGATTATAAAAAACATTGTGGAAGATATTTCATGTAATACTGTTCTCTGGACTTCCTAATACCAGATTGCACTTGGAATTGCAGAGCTCAGAAGTTACATAGGTGTCTCATGAAACATGGCTAAAATCAAGCAGAGTGGAACAAGTATTTCAAGCCTTCTACACGTCTTATTTATCAATAGATCAAGATCCTGCTTCCTGCATCCCCCCATCTTAACTTTTAATCAGTTTAATATTCACTACACTTTGCCATCAATACATATTTTCCCAACTTTCCAAGACTATGATCCTCTTTTTCAATGCAGCTGCTGCCTCCTCCAGCTTTCCTTGACAGTTTCCTGAAGAAAATACATTCCATATCTACTTCTTCCATATCCACAATATCTCTTTACTTGTTACAGAAGGTGAAAAGTTTAATCTAATCACTGGTGCAGTAGGAATTACCTCCCTCCTCTAGAAGGAGGTGAGTTGCTGAACAATTTTAAGGACCTCAGGCTTTCCAGGTTGCAGAAAATTCCTGATAAGGCTGGCTCACAACACAATGGTGTAAACATCATTGCTTTAGGAAGAGAATGTTTGGGGTATCTAGTACCTAAGGCCACAATTTATAAAGCTTCAGATAAGGATCGTATGATTCAATTATCAACTTCCTTATTCATTAATTACTCCACTATTTGATATACAAAAGACTGACCAGAAAGTGTGTACCTCTAAATGTTTAATTACAATACTTAAAGGAATTTTATGTGTGTTTATATAAAGTAGTTATTCATGGTTATAGTCATCATCATAAATTTCCTCATAAGTCTTAAACCAAATGCACATAATTCATTCTCAAATTGAGAAGCAAAACTCTTATTATTCATTGCAAATCTAACTGTATAATTTCTTATTTTGGTTTAAGTGGGAAACTTGTACTATTCTTCTGAAAAGGAAATTATTTTTACAAGTATACTTAAAGCATGCTGCCAAACCTTTGAAGTAATCATGCAGGAGTATTTTATATATGATATGAAATTACTTTAAGCAAGTGACTTTAAGCACTTCCATTGGTATTTAAGAATAATCAGGAACACCTGATAACTGAAGACTGACAAAGATCTGGAAACTGAATTTACATTTCTTTAATACTCCTTATTTTCTCCATCAGATCTCAGGTTAAATATAACAGCTAAATGTAGCATTAGATCAGGGTAATATTCAAAGTTATTTTCAGTATTACAGATATTAACATAAACCAGTTTGATCTTCATTAATACTATTTGGGAAAAATATCCCACAGGTGAACTCATCCCAGCTTTCCCAAAGAAAACCAGAAGTCCTATTTCATTTTAATTAATCCTTACTCCTACACATCTCCCACTCAAGCTCACTGCAGCCTCAGGGGTTTGATTTCTTTTTGAACACAAGCAAATACTAGAAAAGATTTTCTGTTTTCTTATAAACCACATGACCTTCCACGTAAGGGGGAGAAAAGATAGCATCCCTGTTGGGAAAGGCACTGACTAAGCAAGTAAAAGCTGATGGCTTGGGGCTTTTTGATATCTTGCTTCACTATATGAACTGAATATGACTTCATTTTCCCTAAATCGTTACTATTCAGTCCTGATAGCATTTACATCACCAAATTTCCTGTAGATACTTAGAAATATTTAAACTTCTAGAGTAGCTGAGACAGAAAAACGTGCAGAGTCTGCAGCAGGAGGACAGGGAAAGGCTGTGCTGTTCCATACATTCCTCACCTAAACTAAATAAAGTCAAAGCACCACACTCACATGACAGAGATGATACAGGCCAGAGGGAACAAGGGCTGTCTGCAAATCATCACCTTTATGGGACAACTGGAAACTAGACATTGAGCCAAAATGTCACATGACACTACCCTGTTCAAAAGTAACTCAACTTCTTCCATTTCTGTTTAATCAAATTTTCCTCATATATGGAAACTAACTACATCAGGCTCCTTCATGTCCCTGAACTTGGCCATTGAACCTTCTTTACAAAAACATATGTATTTCATTTGTATTTCACATAAAAAGGCAAATTTCTTTACAGGGCAAGTCAAAATACCTGAATCCAGCTCCTGTTCTATGTGAACTTCTAGAGGAGACTCTCAGTCATCACCAACTGTACATTTAAAAACACAAAAAAGCATAACGAAACCTGCTAATACAATCATCGCATAATTTTCCCAGTTACTTTTTGAATTTCTTTTTTTTTTCCTTATATTTGTGCTAGCTTGAGCTTTCACTCACTCTCCTCTTAAAGCCATTCCAATTCATATCAATAATTAAATTATTCTTTGGCACAAAAAGAAAAAAAAGGAACTTGGCATGACTGCTTGCTGCTGAGGGCAGTAGTCCTCATTTGCTGCTGTTTGATCCAGATAATATTTACCCCCAGTGAGAACCATTAACAAGACAGGCTCAGAGGGTGTGATGCTCCAGAAAGAGCATTACTAACTTGGTAATCAGGGCATGCTGCTCCAGATAAGACAGAGGAATAATTCCATTTGTGGTTTTCTATCTATCTTACTCATGCATCAGTCTTAAAAATTAAAAAAGGCACATGACTTAATAAAAGATCCTCTTCTAGACAATGAATTGCACTGAAGTGTAAGATTCCAATTTTTCATTTTCAAGTTTTCTTTGCCTTTATTAAAAATACATGTCATGTTAAACTTTGCATTTAATTTCCCCTGATAGCTTATAAAAGTGAGAATCCAAGAGGAAAAAAAAATCACTTGGGCTGACCTGAATAAATTTCTTCTCCATTTCTAGGAGTGTCAATGAACAACAACAAAATTGACAACTTCAGTATTTCACAGAACAGTAATTAAAAAGGACTAGAATGATTAGTTGAGCTGAGTTTTAGCTTTGCAAATACCAGCAACACAGACTAAAACAGAACCACAGAACTGTGTGAGCATATTGAATAACTCTCACAATTCTGTTTCACACTAATGTGGTCAGCAGCCTTTAACTCCACCACTGCAGCTCTCTCACCTGCCTTAACAAATGCAATCCTGGCCCACTTAATCTATTCAAGGCATTTCTGGAGAGATCATTATCTTGTCATCACTTTGATCATATCATCTTTTACTTAACACCTGGTTCCTCGGTTTCCCTACCATTTCAACTATCTTCTACTTGTCTTCAATTTCAAAACCCCTTGAAATTTCTTCTCTCCATCTAGCACTTTTCATATGTTATCATTATGGGTACTGAATCATTAATGCTGCTTTCTCAAATTAGAAGACCATTTGCACCTTCCCCAACACTGTCCCTTAGGCTACCTAAAAATCTTCACCCATTGAAACCTTCCCATCAACCCTTAAAATTCATCTCTGACAATACTTTCCCAGAAAACTGGGATAGCAAGGTCACTGGTGTGCTGAGCTGATTGAGCAGTATTGATTCCCACACCACCACAACCTTCTCACAGAATCAGCAAGGTTGGACGAGATCACAATGATTTCATATGAATATGAACCCAGCACTGCCATAATTATCCCTAAAGCACACCCCCAAGAGCCACATCCAGACACCTCTTGAACACATCCAGAGATAGCGACTCCACCACTACCCTGGCAACTTATCTCAGTGTCTGACTTCTCATTCAGTGAGAAAAAAATTCATAATATCTAATCTGAACCTGCTGCAACTTAAGGCCATTTCCTCTCTCCCTTGAGACACGGCAGAAGAGACCAACACCCACCTCACTACACCCTCCTGTTGGGAGTTGCAGAGAGCAATAAGGTTGCCCCTGAGTGTCCTGTTCTCCAGGACAACCACCCCAGCTCCCCTCAGCCACTCCTCAGATTTGAGTTCCAGACCCTTCCCCAGGTCCATTACCCTTCTCTGGACATGTTCAGCATCTCAATGTATTTTTAGAAATGTGGGGTCCAAAACTGAACACAGCACTCAAGGTGGGGCCTTACTCAACAGAACACCTTCCCTCATAGCTCTTCAAAAACTATTCAATTTAAATGCTCTGTTGGACACAAACCAAGTCGATGCCACAAATTCATATTTAAAAACCAAAAATGCTGCGAATATTGACCTCTTGTTATCGATACTTCATTGTATCTTCACTCCACTGGATATTGAGACTTCATTGTCTGAAGAAACCCCCAGCCTTTAAACTCCTTCAGTACCTCGTATTTGTTTCCATGATTCAAGAACTGGGACAAAATATGTGGAGGACCAGCAAATCAAAAAAATTCAAAACAACAGGTTGTTCACACAGAGATTGTTTTGAATTTTGTGTGATGTCTGTCTGTTAGCTCTAATGAATTTACTGCATGAAACCATGAAGCATATATTATTTTATGCAACAACAGAGGAAAACACAGACAAACTGAAGCACTCTTAAAATGAAAGCTCATAGTACACGTAGAAGTAGAGGGCAGGACTTCCAGTCCACTATGAGACATTCATTTAAACACCTTGCAGCCTCAAGTTCCCATGACAGATCCTGCCCTTTAACAAAATCAAGTTATTCCTTTTAAATGTTATTGGCATTTTATGGGCTGTTAAAAGGAACAGAGCTCAGAATGTTTATATTGCTCTGAGTCTCCCTGATTGTGTCCCATTCTGATAACCACCTGCCTGACAAAGCTTTGATCAGGGATGCATCTTCTGCAAATAATTTAATAGGAAACAAACATGTTACTGTTGTATTAAAACCAGAATGTGTACTGGGACCTAAGATTATTGGCCAGTGCAGGAATTTTCAGGCATCTGGTCTGTAGCTCACATTGCATGCAGTGAATTATATCCCAGTAATTGAGAATGATGAATGATTTGACTCTCTTAAATATATAATGAGGGGAAAAAACAGAACAGTGAGGGCCAAGATTTAGGCAACTTTAGCCTCCAGGAAAAAACAGCTGTAACCCAACACCACCTACAAATCTCAGCGGGTACTTTGGTGAGGTAGTATGTCATGTACCTTGAGTAATACATCTTGCATTGTGGGCACAAAGAAACACTAATATTGATCTTCTACACCATGAAAAACCATATGTAATGTTGAAGCATTTAGAGGTTTACACAATAAGGTTAAAAAACCCACTTAATCTACTGCCTGTATACTTTTTTTCTGCACAGCATTTTTATAAATCCCTATAAAAGGCAGAGGTATAAAAGTAAGTGTTACAAAAGATTGCTAAATTGGCCTGACATAATTTAATGCCACAATGGCAAGATAATTCCTCTTCCTGCAAATATTTCTGTAGTACTATGGTGACATTACAAAAATATACAGTCAGCAGCATATCCTGAAGTCAAAAAGCAGGATAATTAGTAATTTCATGCTGGCATTTTACACTGGGATATCCTGCTGTGGTAAGAGACTCTCTGGGACCAACCTCCCATTCACACAGATCCTGGAGTCAGAGGTCAGCTCACTCCTGTTATGGTTTGTCTCTCTTCCCAGCTGGCCACCCTCCTTCCTGCTGCACTGAGTGGAAACAGCAAAATGCAGAACCTCTTGGGAGACTTTGGAAAAGACTGTCTGCAAAGCTGCAGAGTTCAGTACATGGATCACAAGGCAGCTTATGGAACTTGGGGGCATCAGCCTTAATGTATTATTTTGCAACACCAGATAAAAAGAAGGAAAAGGAGTGAAAATTCACATACAGTCCTAAAAGTTTTATTTAAAAATACCATGCAATATTGTTTGAGTAATTTGGTTTGTACAGCTAAGAGAATGAACTATAAAGCAGAGAAATGGTGAACTGATAAAAAGAAGAAAACTAAAACTGAAAAGAGTTTTAAAATTACTAAGGTGAAATCCCCCTGGTAGTCTTCCTTCTTTTACCTATTGTGTTTATTTGGTAACCAGGGGCTAAAAGCAGTTTCTGGTGAGTTTAACTGCTCATTACAGAAATTTCTGTGTCTCTTTTGTTGGTGGCTCAGAGAGTGCATGCTTAGCACTGCAGAAGATGAGCTTGTGAACAGTTTGCTGTTCAGTTCTGGCACAAGGACTGGATTTAAATATGAATGGGCAGATCTCCTGCAGCTGACAGAAGTGCCCACTGACTCCACCACTGCCGCAGAGATGTTACCACCAGCTCCAGGGCCCCATTTTTCAGAGCAGCAATTCAGAAAATGCATATTTATAACATTTTAACAACCAAACAAGTTAAAGCACAAAATGCTGGAATTACAGAGGAAGTAGCAGACACCAGTGGGCAGAGCCTTAATTCGATGCATCTGTATTGTGTTGTGGGCTCCATCCTGAAAGCCCTACATTTGTGCTCTGAAAGGCAGCAGCTGCTTCCCATCTCACCCAACATCCGAAGAGTTTTACGTTCAGAGCACTCATAAGCCAAGAACACTCATCTCTGATACTGGCTGAGGAGGTATCAGAGGGATACATCTCTGATACTGCCTGATGGGGGAGAAGACTTCTCTGCTCAGCTAAACCACTCTTTAAATGGGGGAGGATTTGCTGAGATACTGTGTTGCTAAACAGATAGTCCAGTAGCAAGAGGCAGCACAAAAATTTACCAATATTTCTGTGACCGTGGTCACAAGGGTTTGCAGGTGAAGAGAGAGACGAGAATGTTAATTCCACGATCAGAAGGCTTGATTTATTATTTTATGATATATATACTACATTATAACTATACTAAAAGAAATAGAAGGAAAAGTTCTCAGAAGGTTAGCTAAGCTAAGAATAGAAAAGAATGAATAACAAAGATCTGTCCCTCGGCAGAGAGCAAGAGCAGCTCTGCCGTGAGTGGGCAGTAAATCCAAACATCCACAGGAGACCAATCACAGATCCACTTGCATTCCACAGCAGCAGATAATCATTGTTTACACTTTGTTGCTGAAACGTCTCAGCTCCAGCAGGAAAAAATCCTAAGAAAGGATTTTAATGAAAAGATGTCTGTGACATATTTCTAAATGCTGTGCTAGACTGGTGAAACTTGGTATAGCACATCCATATTTTCAATACTGGGAACTAATTTCCACAACCAGTATGATAGTTTTCTTCCAGAGCATTTTCTAATATGATAGTTAATACAAAACAAAAGAAAGCAACAGAGGAAAGTCATCTCTAAACTATTCTTATTCAACAGACTCTTATCCATTGTTATGGTAAGCTTTTTCTTGCAATTTCTGATTTGTTAACTTTTTTTTAAACATAACATTTTACCCACGTGTCTTGAAGGACACAGCTATGAATGAAACAAAGGTACACCTCACTTCTCACATTCTAGATGAGCCAATTCCTTCTGATCTTGGACCTTTGTGTTAATACCTTCTTTATTCATCCATTTTTCAATTTCCCACACAAATACCTCAGTTCTTTTTTCCCAGCTACCCCTGACACACATATCTATAGAAAATATTCAATATTTCTGTAAACTCATCTCCATTTCCCAAAACTGCTTCTTGCAATGATTATAGAAAAATGGTGAAAAGAATGGCTGGAAAAGAGATTAAACAAGTATTTGGAACAAAAGAGTGCATTTGTGTACTACCATGCACCATTTTTCCTTGCATTTCCTCTGCTTTTTAAGAACATGCATGTTTATTTGTTGTTATATAGAACCTGGCACTATGGGACTTTCAAAGAAAAATTGTGATACTTATTTACTAGCACAGTGCAAACAAGGTTGATTATTGATTAAAACAAAACAGTTTATGCTGTATTTACATTCCCAAATCTGGAATCTGCCAGTATTGTACCTAACCCTCTTAGAAACAAGCACTCCTGAGATGTTACTCACCAAAGTTCATCTAATAGCCAAATATTAAATTTATGCTTTCATCACATTATTTTGTATTTTGTTATTTACTGTGTTGTTATAAACACAAAAGCAATATTGTCCAGATGTGTGAAAAGAAAGTCAGATGCTAACAGACTCCACCAAACAAAAGCCTAAACAAAACCAACCACCTGGTAACTTACCCATTTGTGCATTTTTCCCAGAAGATTCTGTAATTCATAAATGAATGAGAAGCTACCAGAGTTCTATTTCTACAGGCTTTTATGCTAATTGAGCTTGCTCCAAACATTTTCATATATCACATCAAGTATTCAATGAGGTGCCAAAGCACTTTGTCAACAAACTTATTTCCCAGATGTGGCTAAAGCAGGGACAGAAGGCTTGAATGTTCTAACATACCTAACAATTCAATTACAGTTATCTTATGGTGCCATCACATATTTTTCTTCAACAATCAAACAACCTCAGCTGGAAACTCCAAGCAATAACACAAATAAAGGACCATCTGGCAAGAATAATTAAGGAAGGCTGGAAATAAAACATTAATTAGTTGTGTAGTCCAAATGACCTTCAAAGGCCTTATGATGAAATTATACCCAAAACAGATAATCATTTATTTCATGTTACAGTTATATTTAACTAAGCATGAATAAATAATAATATAATTTTAGGATGTGATTACTCTGTTATTGACTAAAACTGATTTTGTAACTGTCTTATTTTTCTATAACAATAAAATTAGGATGGAAAGCAACCTACATCAGTTTAGAAGGGCAGCCTTGGTTTTCCCCTGTTTCATATCAACTAGACAGATAAATCAAGCTTGCCTCAAAATTTACATAGCAAAGGGATAGAATGGTTTGCCAGGACAATATGCATGCAGCTAATTGCTTTTAAATCATTTACATACTTTTTTTCCCCTCAATTTTGGAAGAAAAAGAATGGAAGTCTACAATTACCTGCTTTCTGATCTATGAAATTAAATGAAATGCCAAACACTAAGGCTTCTTAAAATCTCTTCTGGACAGAAAGATACATGGTTATCACCAGCTTAGGGAAGATAAGTTTCACACCTTTCAAATTCTTTGCTACTTTTACTAATGACAAGTTAGTTGCCATTAAAAGAAATCAGCATTTTCCAGTGTAATCTGCAGATAGGTCATGGCGGTCTTCATGATCCTCAAAGCAATACAGTGTGAAAAAGAATCTTTGAAAAAATATAACCAAGTCATTGAAAAGGAGAAAAAAGTGCTCAGTACTTCCTCTGTTTTTGTACCTTATCCAAACTGCACTTAAAATGTGCATATGAATTATTAACAAAGTTGCATCTGTATATTTTCTGGCTTTGTTTTTTTAGTTGCACATTATTGGAAAAATACGCTAAGGCGATGGGTTTTTAAAGAGGACTATAATTAAGACACATTAATTACTTTATTTTATTATTGTACAGAATTGCCATCCAGCCAATAAGAACAGAGCCTTCATTATTTGGTGGAGTCACCTTCTCCTCATCCCCAGGCTACAGGACATCGAGCAACTGAATGGATTCTGTTGGAGCACAGCCAAGAGCACATCCTTTAGCCACAAGCCAGACAATGGCAAAGCTCCTGGAAGCCTCAGACATCATCTGGATAAGCAGGCACAGGGGACAAAATCATCCTTTGGGAATCTTAAGACCAGATCCACTTATGAAGACCCATTACTGACAAAAGAACCACGGGAGTCCCCAGTGCCACCCAAGGCCAAGGAAAGCCAGATGAATTTTTGATGATTTATTGTTGTTTCCACTACTGAGCTGTGCCTGGCACAGCATGCTGGTACACCACTTGGTACAAAGAGTACCAAGATCAGAAAGAGCTATAACAGTTTTAAGGAGCCCAGAAGTATACTCATTTACTCCAAATGCCTTTCTCATTACTACGGAAGGAAGGCAAAAGCAATGTAGCAGTCAAACATGATACTAATAAAATCAAAACATACCTAATTTTTTTATGCAAAAGATGATGGATCAGGAAAATGCTAAATATTTCACAACAGTCACTCAGTTCTGTCAGAAGAATATGAACTAGCAAGCCAAAGCTTGATGACTGGATCTAAAATGTGATATAGCTAAGGATTTCTTAGTATGGGGCAGTAACTGCACTGGGTTTTAGGGTACTCAATTGTAAGATTTTCTACATACTATTTTATTACTAACCAGTGAATTAAATTCACTGTTCCAGGATGATTTCTAGGAGCTCTAAATGACTGAGCTTAACTTCTAGGACAGTGGAAGCCAATCTAAATCCAAACACATGTATTGCTAAGCCTTTGAACCATCCAGTTAATAGGTCACTGCTTAATATGGTGGATTGAACATAAGCACTGCTAGAGGAGCTAAAAAACTGATTTTGTGCTGCATGAAATGGGAAAATCTGTCTAGGTGAAGTCCTCTGAGCACAGCAATGATCATTTGCCAAAAATAATAAAAATTGATGGTAATTACGGCACACCACGCATCAAAAAATTGGAATTGTTAAATATGCTTTAATAGCTGAATCGTTCCAATAAAAAGTACAAAGTGGTTTTATGTATAACTTTTCCCTGACAAAACAGCTATTAAGCATTTTTCACACTTTCACTTCTCATCTACATTCCGGGTGTCATTAGCAGTGACCTCGTAACAGGAAAACACTAAATGGCATTTGTCAGAGCTGACAGGAGAGTTGGAATAAGAGAAGCAGAGTTTTTACCCCTCTCTCTGCCCACACTCAAGCTGGGAGCTGCAGTGTGGTATCAACACCCCAGACCTTATTTTCTCCTGCTCAACATGGAATGGTAGCTCTCATTTTTGTGCAGAAGTTCGAGATATTTGATTGGAAAATGGCACATACAAAATTCTTACTTTTTTTAATCACTATATGATGTTATAATTATCTTAGGGAAAAAAAAAAGATTCTATTTTGTATGACAAATATATATTCTACACAGATGTAGATATAGGCACACCCTATAGTGATATTATAGTTATATATGGTACAAGATCAAGTGTCTTATGTTAATTTTCTGTCAGAGTTCCTCCACTGACATCACCAAAGCTCTATTCTTTAAAGATTTTCTTCTTTTCCTTCTTACACATGAAGAATGAAGGCAAATCCAAAATTAACCCAAAAACCACTGGAAATTTTCCCTCTATTTATTACTTAATATTAAAAAAGTTGATTTTTTTCAACATCTGGACATAAAATTCCGTAAATATTTCCGTATTACTTTGATTTTGAGAGATTAATGTCCAGAAAAGTTCCTCAAGTGAAAGCTATCTCAGTGATCTTAAATATTTTAGTATCCTAAGCTAGAATTTCTGCAATCTCTTCTTCAGTAAGAATACAAAGGGAGGTATCAGAAAAATAATTCACAAAATACATTAGGCAAATACATCAAACTAGTCCCAACACATGCCCTTAAAATACCGTAGCTGAACTAGAATGGTTGAGCATTAAAAATAACAAATTTCCTACTATTCTAGCATAATATTTATTGCACCTACTGTCACAGAATTTCCCACTTTTCTAATTCATTTCTTTTACCTTAGAAAGTCACTGAGATGAAAATGGGACTCTTTCACCCACATCCTAAAGGTTGATAATTTTTTTAGAAATACACATTTTGGGGGAAAAAAGAACCATTTCCTCATAATGGAAAATACTACAGTTCTATATACTATCCAAATGGAAAATATCAAGATTTTTTTTTACTGTGAAATTGCCATGCATCCATAATGGCATCAAAACACCAAGAGAAATTAAATATGCAGACCACAGCTAGAACATACTGAGAAATTTTAAAAAATTAACTCAAGGGCAGATGCTTAAACAGAACATGGTCCAAAACCAAATAGTTTGGGCCAGGTCCCTGTTAACTGTAAGTATTCTAATTACTGAGATGATGTTTCAAATGAATGTAAGCCACTTTGGCTGAGGTACAATTCCTAAATGTTGCATAATTTTATTTTGCCTTTTTGCATCTACAACAAACAGTCACCAGTAAAGAAAATTCTACCAAGAAGTATTAAGTAAAAAATTCCTAGTGCAGGAAGAATAGCATATGCTTTGTGGTACTCAGTCTGGAGCACTGGTCTCAAGTTTAGGACCAAATGCCACAGTTATTCTCTGCATTCCATCACCTTCTCCCTTTCTTTCATCTCCTTTTTTTTCCCCACTTTTATTTCGGTTTGACTTTTGTTTTCTGGCCAAATAATTTACCATAGCAAGGAACCACAAGAGCTGCATTGTTCTCAACCAGTAAATAGCACGGCCAAATCCAGAAGGTCAGCTGGGATTCCAGGTGGTCCCTGACACAGCCCCACAGCCCAGCACAACAGGGTTTGAACCCAGAGGGAAGGACCTGCTCCTACTCATGGCCCTGTGTTTTCACAAAAGCTGCAGAGTTCTTCTTCAGATTGCCAGAAAAGCTCTGGTTCTCTGCTCCAGCACGGCAGGAAAGTGTTTCTCACCCACAGACACTGAATTAATTCAGCTGCTTAGACAACCAACAGGAACAGATCTTCTGGGCACCAGGGAAACGTACTCTTCTACTACAGGTGGGCAGTCAATACAGAATTCACTTACAAATGAATATGTAACCCAGGAAATAGTGCCCACAACACTGGCCTAACTACATGTTCACACAGCTTATAAATGGTCACTAATTTTGTCCGTTGCCACTGAGACCTGACTGCTGATATCCATACATGTCAACAGGAGCAAGAGAAACAGAGAAAGAAATCACTTTCATGGCTATTGTGAGATGATGTTAATCTCCCTCCAGAATGTTATCTGTCAGTCCACTAATTTATGAAATCCATTCTTGATGAAGTTACAGTTTCCCGAGATCTTGGATATCTTAGTTCAGCCCTCTTTTACTTCTGAGTCCTAACAGAATTCTTGTTTTCAAAAGAAACTTCTTAAAATGTTCTATAAGCCTTTGAGAAGTAGTTTTAATAACAGTATTTTACGTGGTATTGAGAATCATGGAAAGAAAATTACTATTCAGCAAGAAAAATTAATATCTGGCACATTACCAGAAAGCCCACTGCAGGACCTGTGCAAGGTAATTTGGCACAATATTCCTTCTGGCTGGAAGGGTTGATGGGCTCTCTCACTAATGAAGGCACATGGATGGTGTGACACCTTGCAAAGAATTCTGTACTGACAGAAATCTGCAAGCCAATAAACCACCAAAAAATGTCACTCTTCAGTTTTCGCATTGTCCCCTTTGTAGAACTTTACAGAGCAGAATAGCAGCCAAATTCTTGTCTGACTCATCTCATTTCCTATTGGGATTTAATAATCTAATCTAATGCTTTATTTTGATTTTCAAGTGTCAGCCTGAAATGGGTTCAGCCCTCTTAAAAGTGGATGAGTCCACAAACATTAAAATAGATAAATCATATCACAACTTGAAAATTTGATTCAGCTTTCTTATATTATTGGTCTGCATCAGAATTTGCTATTTTCTATTCTCATAACACATCAGCAGCAATTGCTTCATAATCTGGAAACACAAGATATTTTGTGAATTTTGCAGAAAAATTACCAGAACTGATATGTGTACTTGACAAAAGTGAGATAGTCACTGTATGCAAACTCTAACTCTGCATCTAAAAAATTTAGTTAATTGGGGTATTTTTAGTAAGTTACTTCCACAAATGAAAGTAAAGTTAAAAAAAAATTATATTAAAAAGTAAGCACTCAACCATTTTCCTGCATAATGTAAAAAGCCTTGATCTTGTATGCTCTGAGTGGTCAGTTACATTCTCTAACTACTTTTCCTTAAGTAAAAGAATATATGATCACTTGATTTTTCTTATTGCAAGGAAATAAAGTTTTTTATTCCACATAATTTTATCAAATTTTAATCAAGGTAGATTTTTTTCCACATTTAACACTTCAAAGTGAATTTTTCCGAGAGTGCATACGCTTCAGATAAAATGTATTCTCTTTTCCTAAGAATTATAAATACACATTTTACCTGGACATTAGAAACAACGTATTTTTCATAGCCAAAGAGGATCCTGTACTTTAATACCTTAGAGATAAACTAGAAATTTGGCAAGGGGGATATTAATATTATGACTTCTGCTTTTTCCTGAGAAAAAAAGTTAAAATCTGTGATCAGATTATAAAAGACTGTTTTAACACCAATATAAAGGACATGAATTATGTAGGAGCTTGAGCAACCTACATTCTGGAGTTCTCAGCTTTGGAACAAGGTTCCTTGAGTCTTTTGAGGTCTTATAACATATGGGTGTGCATTAAACTCTCTCTTCAACACCTGTGCTCAGCAGTACAACAGTGGCAGAGTGCCACGAGTGTTCATGTCATGGTGACTCCTCTCTAATTGTAGATTATTTTGCAAAACAAAATAGTCACTCAGTTCACTTGTCTGTTACAAATGCCATTTTCTTTTCTCTTTCACACAACTTTCTTTCCAGAAAGGTGTGCTAAGAGACTCTCAAATGTCTATCCAAGAGATAAAACATAACCTTCCAGAAATCTTAATACATAATTCCTCTTGACTTTGTTACTATACTGCTGTAATATTCCTTTACTAAGAGATTCTGATTTTCTTTGCTTCTACTAAAACTACATGTCACTAGGCAGAGTGAAATTTGCACTTTTGGAGTGCACAACACTTGAGGAAGATCAAGACCACGGCAGCAGACGTTTCCCTCAGATAAGATCAATATCAAGGATCCTCTGGAGCCCTGGCAGCATTTTAGTGTGGCTGTTCATGGTTGCCAAGAGAAGTATGAGGGAAGCATTCTCTTGGAGAGCAAATTCAGTGCAGTTTGTAACTCACTCTCCTGGTACATGAGAATATTTTGCCCTCTTTCAGCCAGAGCCAGAATCAACACCAACAAACTGGTAGGGAAAAACTGTGTGATAGTGTCCAAGGGGTGGAAAGCAGGGGAAAAAATCTGTCCCATAAAAGGCCTTCCTGAATACCACAATTTATTATGAATGTCATTACTTATAATCTATAATACTTTTCTGTCAGAAAAATTATATTAACATTTTTGAATCTACAGTTCTACCTGATCTATGCAAAATACATATGCCTGATTTTGATAACTTGATGAACTCATTTTAACAGCTGAAGAGCTGCTGTCATTTCATCTGAATTTACTGAATTTTAAATAATTATTTGTAATGCTATGAATTCTATAGCTTTGCAATGTAATTCAATTCAAATATATCCTGATGTTTCAGAGTGAATACAGCACAACCCTTCACATCCAACAGTCCCAAAGAGGGCAGAGAGAACAAACCCCTCATAGGAAAATTTTTCCCCAGCATCTCATATTTTGTTGGAGTAAACTCACATGATTAATCTGACTAGTGCACCACAGATATTTAACTCCAACTCATTCTGACTTTTCATTCCCACAAACATCAGTGCCAACACATCCAGTGCTCTCTGGTAAATCTAATAACCTATTCATCTTTTACAGTGCATTGGTAAAATGCTAATGACAATGAGTCAGATTCTCCTTGATGTAAACCATAGATGTCTTTCTGTTAACTTAGAATCCTGCAGAGTTTCTACTTGAAAAGCATTTTCATTGCTTGTTAATGCTGGCAGAATTCAAAATATGGTGATTTGATGAAACAGCTGTTTGCATGATTAACAAATTAAATTACTTTTAGTGTATGTTAGCCTACAAAGGGACACTTGTGAAGAAATTTGTGAGTGTTAATTTAAATGAAATAAGTCACTCTTACAGCAGACATCCCACATCAATTCTCATAAATCCAGAATATCATGTAGGTCCTCCAAGTATCATACCCAGCTCACCAGAAAACACTGAAGTAGAGAACATTGCATCAAATCAGCTTTTTAGAAATCTGTTTCTAAAATTTGGTCAACACTGTTCCCAGAGGGACATGTTTTTAATGCTCAGGTGCTATTCAGCTGAAGTTCATTATGTTTTATGTTTGCTTCCCTTCACTATTCAGTGAAGAACCAACCATTACAGAAATGCTTCCTAGTGAACTACTTTTAGCCATTTTTCTCACAACATCCAACAGTTTTCCCCTAATACAGGCTTAAATTACAAAACACAAAATTACACAGACTTTCTAGGAGAAAAGGGTCTTTAAGAAAAAGCAGAAAGCAGAGAAGCCACCTTGGAAACAAGATAAAAGAAATTTCTTCATTTCCATCTCACCAACTCATGTCATTGACATGTAAACAGATAGAAGCAAACCAGGAATGATTCTTTTTTCCCCCCCACTTACTGTCCAATCTTGCAGATGAACAACAACCACCACTACGCCCAGCACCTTCCCAGACCACGCAAACACCATCGCACAGACACTTCATGGAACACCCTCGTAGCTACCAAACTTCTCATGGGGATACGTGAGGCTGTTCAGAGCCAACACAGTTTAAAGAAGTCTTCCCTCAGCACAATAACCAGCTACTGCCCGGGACCATCTTGAGGAGTCACGAAGTTGGGTGGAATAAACAAGTAATGACAAGTTAAAGGTAGTAGCCACTTACTTTTTCCAGACACGGTGAAAGCCAACTCGATCACCTATCTCTCTTCACCAAAAATAATTAACCCCACCTTAGCCTCACTTACTTAAACAGTGCTTTGAAAGCCCAGGTGGTTCTGATTTAAATGGGCTAAGTGAGCCCTGGCAACCCACACAGCACAGCTGTGAGCAGGGTAACCCCAGCAGAGGCAATGAGGAGCAGCTGGGCTTAGAAACAGGATTATAACCTTTCCACTGGCACAGCTGGACCAGAAAGAACAGACACATTTACATCTGAAAGACAGACAATCATTCTTAAATGAAGAATCAATACTGTGTGCATTGCTGATGTGGTCATCCAATTCTCAGTCGGCCACTCACTACATATTTGTTAAATAAAATCAAAAATTCAACCTAAACTTTTCTCTATTACACCTATAGTGTCAACCAAGCAATCTTTTAACTGCTCCATGTCTTAAAATTCAAGCACATATTGTATGTACCTGAGTGAAACTTAAAGTATTGACAAGCAACATTTATTTTGCTTCCTTCCACACAAATGTGAACTGTAAGCTTTCAAGCATACAGCATTGAGTGTAGAACAGTATAATTAAGAACTATATATTAGAAACGAAATTATTTTTGTGATCTCATATTAATTCTCTTTCTTGTGTTATTCAGTTTGTATTAGTCTGGTTATTTAACAACTCAATCTCATGGACAATTAAACAATACTCACAGAGGTATACAAATGTCCAACCCAATCAGTTCCACCTTATTAAACTCTTCTTTCATTGTTTTGCTGCATCCTGAATTACACAGTCAATACGGTCTCCTCAATAGGGCTACACTTCTGAACACATTTTAGAAATAAAATCTCAAACTTGATAGATTTCACTATCAGAATAAACTGCAGCTGCTCTTTTAAGTGTAAAGCAAGATTTTTAGTTGTTTAGGGGTTTTTTTCCCAAGAACTTCCACAGTCTTTGCTTATTCTATTTCTGCAATGTTTTAAAAATTGCAGAAATAGAATTCTTGAAATCATCGCTGTCACCTCAGAGGTATAAGAGTTTATGGTAAAACACAAACTCACAATCTCCCTAGCGTCAGCTGCTGTAGCAAAGTTATTTACTGCACTATATGGAAGCAGTAATCTTGTTTTCCATATTCCTGTTGAAAGCTTGTGACACTCACTGTCTTCCCAACCACCATGCCATGTCATGCAAGTCAGCATGAAAACCATCACAACACCTTGACAGCAACACAAACATTGATTCTTTCCAAAGGTAACAGCAGACAAAGAAGACAACTTTCACTTTCCTTCAGAAAAGCCATAATTTCTTTTAGTTTCTGTCATTCCTATGGCAGAGACAGACACTCTCTTATTATACATTTATGTTGGCATTTCTGAATGATGCATCTCAGCATGAACTACATCTGGGAATGGTACTTCAAATGAAATATCTTTGGCCATCACAAAAGAATAGGTTAAAACCCAAGGAACTTAAAAGCTAGTTTCTCTTTTCGTTATGGGCAAAGGGTTGTTTTTCTAAATTATTATAAGAACAATATCTAATCTCCTGATATTCTTTATTTTGGGGAAAATCACCTAAATTTCTAAAACAAGAAACACACAGCACAAAGCCAAATTAAATTCTTTATAACTTCTCCGACATTCCTCTCATTTTGTGCAGTAGATGAATGATCTGAAATTTGTCAAAGGAAAGGTATAACTCTCATATTTTGTTATAGCAGCATACATCAGTGACAGGTCATGCCTCTTTGCAATAGAGACCTTTAAGTGATACTAAATGAAACTATTATACACATACCATATTTCAAGTGACTGCCAACATTAATGCATTGTTTCAGTAATAACCATGAATCTACTGTGACATATTTGGGCTATTTCTCTGTGTAGTTATAATAAACTTTTGTCCAAGAGCATTTAAGACTGTAGTTCTCATTATCCTTGTTGTGTGACCTAGAAGGGTCCTTGGCAATCAAAATTCTGACACAGAAGTTCACAGTTCAAATCTGCCTTTCAAGTTGTCCCTTGAGACTACTTGTACTGATCCCAAGTCTTTTCTGACAGCTGTGTTGAGGTTCCCTGATTATAAATTCCTATCTTCTAATCTTTTCACTGGAAAGAGCAGCTGCAAATAATGGCAAGTTAATTGCAGCATATGACACAAATTCGAATAAATGCTTTAAAAGATTTGCAATCTATGCTTAAAAGAACAATTTGGTGGCAATAATTTCAGTGTAAATCTCCAAGTGCTGAAGGGGTTTAAGTTGTTCCTAAACAGTGCAGCAAAAGAAAAAAAATTGAAGTATGTTTTATGGGATATAGGTCTCAGTAATTGTCATGGCATGACAGGGTTTTTGCTACACCAGTGAAAATGAAATTGTTCCACACGCAACCTGGCAGCCAATACACAGCTCACTCATGGAAGGAGACCAAATCAAACTAACAACAACCTACTGTTAATATATTTCATTATTTTCCTTAGCTATGGGACTACAAAGGTGTGTGATGTTTGAAGAAAAGAAGGTTATAATGTGGTACAATAAGGCAGAAAAACAGAAAAAACCTTGCCTGTACTGACTGGAAACATAATAGAAGCTATTCAAACCTATTGTAGTTATTTGCACTTGCAATTATTTTCAAGTAAGCTATGAGAACTGTAATAGAGACCTGTCAGCTGCTCTCCTACCTCATGATCAGACACATCAGATCTCATAAACTAAGAAAATGCAAGAATAGATGGGTGTGTGCATAAAAGAAGAATGATGCACACTTTTAGAGGAGGTGACATTTCAATGCCTAGAGAAGGACCAAACCAATGGCCCACCAAGGAGCCATTAGGATGATCCAGCCTGACTTGATCCATAACATACCTTAAAGGATTGCCCCCAGTAGTTTATGCATCAACCACACAACATTTATTTAGTGATAGAGAACCCCTGAAACCTTTGAGAAATTCCATTTCTCTTTATAGGATCTTGCTATATACCATTTCCTGCTACATTAAAGAACTCAACTTAGAGCTAGCAATTTTCTCTGTAAAGATGAGATAAACTTTAACCAGCTCACCTTAACCTTCGTTCTGTTAACTACATTGAGATCTTCAGCCTCTTATAAGCACTTTTTCAAGCCTCAGACAAATTCTTGTCTCTCTTCTGTTGATCCCTTTACAATTATCCAGCCAAAGATATTTCAGATAAATATTTAAGGAAAGGAGCAGACATGGTAACTTGATTATTGGACTTTTACAACATTTTAAAGAACATATGCTATGGATTCATTCTCTAAATTATAGCATGCTTTACTGTAGGAATTTAAGTTTCAGACCTAATATTACATATCTTTGTAGCTCTTTAGGTTTTTCTGTCTTAATGTTAAAAAGTAAAATGAATAATGGACATTGGGCTGCTTTTCAACAAACAAGACTGAGGATAAGGGTAAAGTTTTAAGGGCTTAAAGCAGTTCTTAGTTCTTCAGCAAAATGTACACCTGAAACCAATTTTTGTAATTTCTGTAGCATATTTTTAAGTTATTCAGAAACTTCTGATAGCAATATCAACTGATGTGTAGGTGAACTAACCCAGATTACAGTCAAAAGCAAAAGTACACCAAAATCACCCTGTTTAATGACCTTTTCGACGGTCTTTCAATGGCACCCACGCTTTCTTCTGCTACATAAGAAAGAAATGGATATTATTTTTTCCCTCAAATCTGTGAAGGGAGCCTTTGCTAGAAACTGAAGTTCTGGTCTCCAACACATCATTGCCCTGGAGGTTAAAGTAATATAAGAGGAGTCAAAACCTGTAGCAAGTAAGGGCACATTTCCCTGTTCCTGTCCTATGTGAGTGCCCAGAAAACAAACTGACCAAACTGCTGGCTTCATGAATCTCAGGTTAGCTCTTTTTAAACCAGCAGATGTACTAGACTATACAGCATGTTTCAGTCTGGCCTCACTTCCCCTCTTTTATACTCAGTATAGTTAAAAAAACCAACAAACAAACAAATCCCAAAACCACACAGCCAAAAAACCACAAACAAAAACCCCAAAACAGTGAGAAAAACAGGATGTCTTCCTCTCAAACCTTGCAATGCAAGACAGGAGACAGATGTTGACTAAAGCTATCAGGAGAGTCACACCCCCTCATTCCCCCAAGAAATGCCATGAATTTTAACACTTGGAATTGAGTAGGATGCACAATAGTAGAGAGTCTACTTGGAGGATCTCAGCCACCTCAGCCCAGTTGAACCAGGGCATCTGCCACACTGATTCATCTGCAGGTTTGGAGAGATGTTACCCAGGAGCTTGGTGGAACGGTTTGTCCAAGGTGTGTCCTCTTCAGAAAATGTACAAAACCTTTTCACTTTTATTGTCATTTAAAGGTATTTTTTGGTAACAACTTTCAGATTTTCAAAACTCCTTTCTTCTTGAAACTGTTCTGTGTGAAGCAATTTTCGTATTGTGTGATTTGAACAGCATTTTTTTAAAAAAGAAAATTTTGCTCAAGTTTGCTGAGTTGTAGATCTTCACCATAAAATTGAGATAGTTTTATGTATTTGCTTGGATGAAAGAAATAACTAAAAAGAAGCCTTTTGAAGGATCTAAACATCCTAATATGCCATTAGTAATGCAATTAGTCATAACTCCTTTATGGCCCTATGATTTCAAGGGAGCAGTGTAGGAGAAAGAAAGGTTCAGGACAATAGTGCAGCAACAGAACCTCTGTAAATTAGCAAGTATGTTTTATTAGGTAATTAGCAACTGGAAAAGTAGCACATGCAAATATTCTAATGGAATAACTCCCACTAGCATGCATTTAAATGGCATTCACAAAATAAGCCAAGAGCACCGGAGGTGTTAAAGCCTTAAAATTGCGTATTTTAGCAAAACAGAAGAATAAGGCTAATGAGTTAGGTGTATATTATTCTTATATGCTTATAATAATCCCTTAGCTAGCAAGTTTTAATTTTTTTTTCAAGGCGTTATAAAAATTACTAGAATAAGTATTAGTCAGAGGTACCTTTTCAGTTATATCTTCAAATACCAGCAGGACTAATCCTCAGGTAAAATAGCAAAAGCTTAATGCTATCGTATTTCATTTCAAAGGATTTGAGCAAGGAAATAATTTCAGATTATTAAATCAGTTCATTTTAAAGGAATTTGCATGGAAAAATTGCACTTGTTACAAAAGTTTGTTGCATTTCTCATAAACACCTGGGAATCTTTCCTTAAAATTATAGGCATATTAAAGAAATTGAGTTCTAGAACTCAGCAATTAATAAGTGAGTTGTAGAGCACCACAGATGAGTTTCTTTGTGCTGACCTTCAGCAAGGAGTCATTGTGAAGTATCATCACTGCATTTATACTGTGAGTAGTGTAGGAAGACTGTGTCCCTCACACTTCATTATGCATCACTGAACTGTAACCAACTCTGACAGGTATAGAGTGTATCTCTAAATATTATGACACTCTGCTAGTGACAGCTGGAAAAGAAAAGCTGGACACAATCACAGTTCTCACATTTACTGGAAAAGATGAGCTGCCATCCACAGCAAACATATTTCAGGAAATGCTAATGAATAAATTTTTTAAAAAAAAATTTAAATGTCTCATTTCCTGACATTTTAAAATGCAGAAAAGCACCAGTTACAATTGCAGATGCTTTTACTGCCAGCAATTAGTCTTCATGTCTTCTGTGTAACATTGTCATAGAAACCACTGCTACAAAAACCAACAACCCCCTAAAAATCTAGAAAATTCAATAACCTTGCTCAATTAAAAAAAAAAACCATGGTAAAGGTCACTTGCCAAAGCAATAATGTTTGCATAATACTTGTATATGTGGATTCAAGCTTGGAATGTCACAAAAAGTATTCCAAGAGTACACTTTTGGCAAATTGAGTTTTCTCATTAACCATAAGTATTTCTAAAGTAATTTAATTAAATATTCATTTCAAAATGAGAAAATTACATTCAAGTACTGCATCTCATATAGATGACAAGTACACAAAGGAGAACTGCATCTTCCCACCACTGCTCACTTCAGCTTACAATTCCTCTTTAATTATTTTGATGAGGGTGCATTTAATTCTAAGCTTACAGTTCTGTAAGTTCAATCACTCTGTTCAAATATAAATGCTCTGAGATGTACAGACATCTACTCTTTTGTAGCTCAACAGAAGTACACTTTACCCAAAGAAATATTTTGATATTTTCCAAAACAACTTTAAAATCTCAGACATTACAATTTCTCTTACAGCCAACCAGGTGTGTGCTTCACACATCTGTTGAACTCAATGCTCTCTTAAAAGCTGCTGCTTTACTTGCATGATAAAATATAGAGATTTTCCTTAATAAAAAAAGAATATTTATTAATATTTATTTCTAAAAACAATTACTAAACCACTGTTTAATTCCAGAAACATAAGTTTTTAATGCAGCTATGCAATAAACCAGCATGCTGGAACAACCCAAATTTTTAATCATTACGAAGTGAGAAATGAGCATTCCAAAGGCTTCTATTTATGCTTTTTAATTTTTTTTTTTCCGAAATGCACTTTGGTTAGCATGGAGATACAGTTACAAAAAATTATTCAGAAGTTAAAACAATTATGGGTATGTCTCTGCTGTAACTGATTTTTGCAGAATAAGAAACAGCTTGATTTATTAGTATAAGCTAATACTATTAGTTTTATTGCTTTTACATATTTTTATTTTAAAAAAGTTTAGTCTCAGGGAGCATGTACATGACCACAAATACTTCTTTCCCATCTTACCTCAAATGTTTTCTTGTAATTTACATTATACTAAACATTCTGCCAAATCATTACATTCAATGTTTCATAGACTTTTACTCAGAACTTTCTAAAATTCATTCTTCTGGGATACCTTCTATTTTATGAATGTGTGCAGTAAAAAAAAAGAAAAATAATTTAACTGCCTAGGCTGTTCCTTTGATTATTAGGTATTTAAAAGGAGATGAATTTCCTGAAAAATTGCAATTCTGCTTTTTGGTTCTCTACTCAGAGAAGCTGAAGTTAAATGCTTGAAACTCCAATCTGACTTACTGACCTTATGAATGTCAAAACATCTCCCCTTTGAAGAAAATCAGTTCAATTTTACTAACTTATGAACATTTCCAACCAGCAGACCAGAATATGTTGACAGCACATACTATTTGGGGCATGAAGTATTTTTACTTATAGCTATTTATAATTCTGATCTGGATGCAGGGAAAAGAAATGGGATGGTTCATTTAATGTCTTCTGCAAAAGCAATGTCTAAAGGGATATTTATTAGGAATCCTTCATCTTAAGTTCCCTGCACATCCATAGAATTTCATGGGTTTTTCCTTCCTTTTCCCATTTTTCACTAAACCTTCCTGATTCCTTAGCAAGTTGAGTTGGGAGAGAATTAATAATAAAGTAACAGAGAGACAAATAAATCAAGTGTACATTAGAGGAAGCTGACAAAGTCAGTGCTGAATATTTTCCAAGACCTTCCCTTTTCTTTAAGTTCTTAATGCTAAACTTAAAATTCCCAACACAGGCTTTTCAAAAGTGTTCAGGATCCAACAAGTTGAACAAACAGGGGTAGATTAAGGTGGAAAGAAGCGAAGAGCAGAACAGTAAAAGAATGGAGGAGGATAAGAGGTAAAAATGTGAGTACAGAGATATGGAAACAGTAAGCAGGTAACACACATCTTTACTCCAATTTACTGGATATGGTGATGTATTACTGCCACATATCTGTCTTCATCTGTTAAAAAATATGATACCCACTAATGCTTAAAGGGCTTTGAGTCTTATGGTTTAAAAGTTCCTAAATAAAAATTGATCCCTGAGTCAACAAGAGCCAAGAAACAAGACTGCTAAACCCCCTGAATTTCCACTGCTTATTAATCTTTTCTATATTAATTAAACCCTACATGAGGAATATTCAATTCACTTGTTGAGTGAATTCACACAAATTCAACAAACAGCAGTAGAACATCAAGAGAGCTGGGTTTTTTCAGAGTCTATATGATAAATCTACATGCTTGACCGCTCTGAGTGTAACAACATTCTTAGCAATTAGATGGCCACACTCTCCTTAAGCAGATGGAACAGAGGTTAATGACACTTGAAACTGCCATATTAAAGGCATTTTTATGGTGACCACTTGTTTTACTCACTTCAGTGCAGAGGAAAATGGAGTCTGACAGAGATGACAGGTGACATGAGGTTCACTGAGGTTCACTGCAGTTAGTATTGTGTGTTCTTGGTTTTCATTTCTGAGTGCTTCTTCCACTCAAGAGATCTTCAGAGAGGATTATGGATCAGAAATGAATTCAGCTCTCTTTTATGGCAAAACTCAGTATTTTTTCTTTTGATATTTCTCAAAAATTCAACACCTTAATTTAAATACTTAACAGTCTCTTTCTGAGAATTTCTTCATTTCAATTTTTAGCTTTTACATTGAATAAAGATGTAATGCTGATTTTCAAGATCTACTTCTTTCATTTTAGGGTTGAATTTCACTCAAAGTAGGGGTGAAACAATCCCCAAGATTTTTCCTTTGTTCAAGTCTGACCATGCATGTGTTATAAACACTTGACTACCACACTTAAAACTCATCTCGCTGTGCACTGAAACTTTGTGAAAGGCAAGATCTCTGTGACATTAAAGCTATGCTTGATAGTACCCTGTACTTAATGATCTGTTAGATATCCTTTTATTTCTCTGTTTCAGAGGGTTTATAACTTCAGGACACATTCCTTGCAATCTGAAGCTAAGCATATAGGATAGCAATCCAGGAAGAATTTTATTAGGCATATGCTCAAGCCTCCTATAAAACAGATTTAAAATAAAGATCTCTTTTTATGCTTTTATCTAAAAGGGAACATTAACAAGAATTTTGTTGGCACCTATCTATAACAATTTTTTCACAGTGAAATGATTTTGAATATGAAAAATGACTCTGTAGAATGCAAAAAAAACCCCCAATATTTTGCTACAAAGAACTTAGTATGTATTGATCTTTCTTATGACTATTTAATTAAATATAACAGCAGTGGTGAAAACCACAACACTGAAATGAAGTTTATCTCATAAATAATCTCTGGGTCAAAAGAGGTACAGGTATGAAACTCAAAACTTTTCACTGCAGGTGCAATTGTGAATAAATACTTTGGATGGAAGTGTTGCACAAATTTCTATAGGAGCTGAACAGAAGGGAATTGGCAAAGCAGGAAGAGGGGGACACATAAAATTCCATTTGCATTGGTCAAAAACAGTAGCCTGGCTTTGAAGTTCATCCCCTACAGTCCCCTCCCGTCTTTGGCTACAGAGAAGTTTTGGTGCAATAATTTATCTTTGGAGGAAACCACACCAGAAACTCTGCTTCCTGTGTGCACCTGCAACCCCAGTGGGTGTGCAAATGTCCTGAGACTGGTCTTTTGGAAAACCTGTACAGCTGTACACAGTAGGATTGTACATGAAAGTGAAATAAATCTGCATTTCTAGTCCTGGCTAAAAGAAAAAAAATATGTGAATCTTCACAAAGAAATATTTTTAAATCCCTTAATTTTATCACCACCATTGGAACAATATATAAGCCTTTTCTGGGATTGCCAATTTTACCCCATAGATGCAAATTTCTCAAAAGCATTCTAACTTCCTGCAAAATGCATTGTCTTATATTTGGTAATTTTACACAAATTACTGTAAAGCTTTTTATCATGATGGAAAGAGTAATATTTTTCATGCATCGGAATATGAAATACTTATGAAACTTCCTGATCTTTTGAGTCACATAAAGCAAGTGTGCACATTAATGAAATTAATAAAATTCAACCTATATAATCAGCTAATTAATGTATCCATAACTATCACTGCTATTGCAAAGAATGTTTATTTTAATCAGATAGAATTTGTTTCTCCCTCAGGTGGTAGAATGGCTGCTCTTCTGAACGTGCATTCCAGTGGGACACAGGGACTGCTTCGTTGTGCTTTGTTCCAGAATGATGAGTCTAAAATATATTTGTCAATATTTTGTTGAACTGAAGCCTGAAAATGCTCCAAGCTCCTGCTAAATAGTTTTTCATCAGAGACACAACATCATCTCTGGAAACAGCAACAGCAGCTATTAGAGTCATCCCTGTGGCTTGGAAGACGTGAGTCCTCCAGTGGGAGGGCAGGATTTCTCCTCTCAGCATTGCCACTGACTGCTATTGATTGCTCTGTCCACATCCAGCCCTTCACGTTGAAGAGATCTCATTTCTCTTGCCCTACAAAGCAGAAAGTTTGGATTGCACATTGTTCACTTCTGGCAATGCTGGCATTACAAACTCAATTTCCAGCACAGCAGTTCCAAGTTTTATTCACTTAGCCACTCAGAACAAACATTCCTCATTTATGAAATTGTACTTAAGGCACTTAGATAGCAGTGCAGAGAGTTCTCTTTTGTACCAGTCAGTGTCTTCCTACATGATGCAAGGAAAAACATATTCATGTATATGGAAAAGGAAAAAAAAACAACAGGTTCTTCACTTAAATGGGAATTTAGGAAGCCCCAGAGATGCTGAGTTAGCAACTGCTTTTGTGAGTGCTGCTAATTTTCAGCTGACAAGCAGCATTGAAAACTGGAGTGGCAAACATTTGCAAAGCAGTATTTCTTTATGTAGGTTTAATGGGTATCAAAGCTCTGCTTTGACATCTTTTGAAGACCTGAGCCCCACTTCAGGAAAATTAAATTAATCATGGATCCATTTAGAACTGAGCAAAATCTGTTAATGGTTTAATTATGTTACTTTATAAGGCTTTGCTTCTTTCCCTGTCACTTCAGGGCCTCCCTCTAGCTTGTCCTTTTTCAGACAAAAAAACCCAAAACAACCAACCTATGGTTCTTTTAAAATACTTCCTTCTTAATAAACACGTTGTTATGCTTAAGTGAATATTGCTTTCAAGTGTTTTCAGGGAAATTGAAAGCATACTTGGAAACTATGAATCTATCATTTTCTGTAGGTACAATGTAAATCTGAATGCTTGTGGGAACAAGACAAATGTTAGGGATTTAAATCCCTTTATTCCTTTATCATAAAGTCCCCCCATTCTTAGGCAGCTACAGAAACATCTCTCTTGCAGCTCACAGAGAGGGAGAAGTGGAAGCAGGAGAGAGGAAAAATAAGCTAATAGATTTTTTTTCTCAATTCTTCCCTAACCCTACAGCTTCATCACTCATAAGCCTTCCTTAAATCCACAGGTGTTCTAAAGTCTCTACACACTCACCCTTTAAGGCCTCTCTCATAACCCTCAGCTTCACTCTATATCCCTAAAAGCTCCCTGGATATTCCCTTGTGCTCCCTCCTGTCCTCCCTGCCACGCATCTGGACAAACAGCACGTGCTGCAGCCAGGCTTGGGTGACATGTCCTCTGCTTAGGGGACAGAACAGCTAAATGTTCAGCTCTGCTGGCTCTTCTCTCACAAATCTGAGCTTCCTTCTTCTGTGGGGGGAAAGTTACAACCTCTTGGTGGGAATAGTGACCTTTTGGACATGGTACCTGAGTACAATTGCAGTAGGCAGCCAGGCCCAGAAACAATTACTGACAGCCAGCAGACAGAGTATTTGCATAAATGTATTTTTCAGGACACTAAGCTAAAATGTGATATTGGAAGCTGTGGAACTGTTTTAAAGGAAGGGAAATGTGCATAGTTATGAATTGTGGTAATTTTCAATATTGTGACAATGAAACAAAGTGCCAGCTTTCTCTCTTTGTATTGCATTCAAAACTGCTCAGCTGAGAAGTGAACTTTGCAGTGGATGGCAAGCTGCTGCAATAGAAGCCTCTCACTGTGCAAAAACTGTTGTTACTTTTTTGATGTTTCAGTTGTCTATCCAAATAAAATCACCCGGTGCAAATGTGCATTAGGGAGCATATGGTATGTAAATAAATAGCAGGAGGCTTATGCTAAACAAACTTCTATTTTCTCTCTCCCAATCTTTCATCCTTTCCAAGCTGACCTTAACCATATTTGGAATGAAAAACTGTTTCTCAATTATGTGTTTATACATGATAAGAGACAATCAGGCCTACTCCAGTGAGGTCCAGTTAGCCATTATTTTTATGAGTGACAGTTATCATAAATAATACTTCAGCCTCCTTGGCTCTTGTATCTTTCCCTAGCATGCAGATGTGCATAATTACTTGAGGTGAGACAAAAGAAGTCATACAGCATTGAGGGATTAGATCTCTCAGAAGGTCCCTCTTCCACTGTCTCCTCCTGATTGCAGCAATGACAGAGAAGTTTAGTTTTAGTGAATCCTTTCTCCTTTGCCTGCCTGAGTGACAGCCAGGAAACTATACAGGACTGCAAGGCTCTCTTAACTCATTTCAATCAGCTGAAGGAGGACACTGAATGAACTAAAACAGCTTCTCCTCCTCTTCTGTGCTCCCAGTTCAGCAAAGCATATCCCTATCTTTATTTGCATGCCTAAGTTCTAATAAAGGCAGTGTGTGGACCAGAGCAACTGAGAAAGATTATCCCTGTCCTTCACATGCCACAAAGCATTAGTGCTGAAGCAAGTTCAGCAATGATATCCCTCAGAGTCCAATGATTGTGAGAGAGCCAAGATGTGTGTTTGGCTGCCTAATAAACTGTACCTTTGAGGGAATTTGCTCTATCACCATTTGCATTATGCAGTATGGCTGTTGTAATACATGTCAGCTGGAGGTACCTTAAGAATGATGCCTCACATTTGAAGTATTGCTGCATGTTCAGAAGTTTTACAGGCTTCAGTCTAAGTAAAACACCATTGTCTGCATTATCTCAATGTCAAAGAAGAAATACATTTTGTCACTCTAAGGACAAGGTCAACATCAAACTAGTCTCTTGCTGCCCTGTCTTTAAAAAAAAAAGGAAATAGCCTCTCTGCTGGTATGGAGAGCTGGAAGTGTCCTCAGAGTGTCAAGATGTCATAAGACATAGATCAGAAATGAAGATGTGTACAACCAATACAGAACAGCCTAAAATAATCAAAGGTACAGCTCATCCAATTCATACAGACATGCCCCAGTTAGCTTTGAAATAATAGCCAAGATTTTCCCAATACTGATTTTCAGCAGTACGGAAATCAGGTGAGCTGGAATAGCTGGCTGGTATTTGGGTAAATATTTTGGTAGCTCTCCTCAATGAACATCATGAGGCAGCAACTCTGTGGTTTGAAGACATGAATTAACAAATGTAACTTAGCATACCAAAAAACTACCTTCCACAGGATTTGAGGAGGAAAAAGACATGGAAAAGACTACAACAACATTCTGCACAAAGGAGGATTTCACTCCCATTTTCTAACCTACTAATACCTTGGAGTGTCAGGACTAAAAAAAAATGGTAGGTCATATCTAACAACGTAAGCTCAGGACAGAAGAACAGTAATAAAAAGTCCAACAGTTTAATGAGCTTCTGACTAATCCATGGTAACAGACTCTTTTTTACATGTAACAGTAAGAAAATGTGGCTTTATCTGGCCAGAGAGAACAGTGCTTAATCACATCATTGAACTTACTCATCTGAGCCCCCTGAGAATGCACACACTCCAGCTTCCAGCTTCCAAAACTGAGACACTTCTCCATCCATTCAAGCATCTCTCAAAACAAGCAATACACTTCAAGACAACTGTGTTCTACATTAATTATAAGAATTAGAAACCCATCACTAAATTGTTGATATAATTGAATGTATGAGAAACAAGATGAATCAGCTCACAAAAAATGTGAATCACAAATGTCACCCCTGGAAAAAACACCGGCTAATCTAAGGTTTCTAGTCCAGCCAGAAAAGATCCCGCTTAGGTTTACATCCCAGTGATTCATTTTGTGGAAGGAAAAATAATTGTTTCTGCTCTTTCACAAAAATGCAGTTTGTGCAGTGTCATCAGTACGTCAACAATTTATATTTGTTTTACTGCACAAAGGAGTTTCAAATCAATTTCAAAGGCTGTACATTTGAAAAGCAGCCAGCTGGCTATTCAGAACTTTCAATGTGGTTGCCTTTATGTTACCAAGCAAATGAATAGACAGTCAAACATAAAGGGAATTTACAGCAGTTAATTAGCAAATGCCATTGTCCTACTAAAGAGAAATTATTTCCACACAGTTGGATACCACTCCCCTTAGCAGACCCTCTTCATGATACTTCTTTCATAAAATGTCTACATATTTCTGTACCCTTTTAGCATATTTGTTTGTTGAAAATCTGGCTTTCAGATGGCTATCTAAATGTGTCACAATGGGCGACATAAGGGAACAAAATGCTTAATTTCTTTCAAATGCTGTAATAAGGCATTTGCTAAAGTCTGGGAAAAAAGATTCAGAGACATGCTTTATTCTGCAAGATGTGATAATAGTAGAGTGCAGCTTCATGAAAAGAAAATAAATCAGAATTAAATCTGTAGACCCATGTGAGCTATACTAAAACTTATAAGATGTGTCTCATTATTGCCCCATCCAGGCTGCCTTCCAAGCCTTGGAGGTTCTATCTTCAGTCGCTTTTGTGCCCATACACTTTTACACAAGACAAAGAGTATATAGGAACTCAACCATTGTAATTTAGAGAAATGTGAAGAAAGTAGGGTTTTAAACCTCCCCTTGCATTATTTTCCTTCATATGCTCAGCATTTGGCTTGCATGGTGTCCTATTCCACAATTTCTAATCCTCTTCCCACAGCTGAAGGACAAACAGCACTTTCATTCTAGTCAAGATAAGAACAGATTTTTTCAATCTCTTTGTCCCTAAAGCCATACCTGAAACCCCATTCTCCTGTGCAGAAAATGCCTTCCCTTTCTGAAGGCAGGAGTGCTACAGGATTCTTACCTAGACTAAAATTGGAATACCTGAGTTCAAAGCAAACATCAGCAGCCCTGGCATGTGGCTGTGTGATCCTGAGACTGGAGTGCTGCTATGGCTAACAGGGATTTGGAACTACTCACAGTCTGGTTTAGCAGCTGTCTCTTCATCAGAGAAAAGTTTTACTGCTTGGATATGCTTATCCTCATACATAAAAACCTCAGTGATAAAGTCAACAAAAATTTTGTTTTGCTGATTTCATGGATTAAAAAAAAACCACAAAGCAACCCACAAAGATGTGAACTTCATCTCACCTGTTACCTGCTATAGAGACAGCACCTCATCTCAAAATCAAGGGATTGTGCTGAGGAAGATCTACATTAACTGTTGGGTGATGTTAAGTGGTGGATTTGGAAGTGCCAGGTTAACAGAGATTTTTTCCAACCTAAATGATTCCATGGCTCGATGTTGTTTGACTCCTTTTTAATTACTATTTTTAATGCTGTGTCCAATATCCTTGTATATTTTTCTTACCTTACTTATTTCCCCCCATATGTTTTCCTGCACTAGTTTGCCAGCTTGCTTCTTCCTTTACGTTTCTTTTAAGGCACAAGATCCAGATTTCAAATTTTTTGAAGTCTGGCCAAGTAACAAAGAAGGAACTGTGTCAACAATAATAATAAAAACAGGGCAAAAGATCAGGAAATTTCCAAGGTATTCAAGATTTCAACTTGTATTCAAAGGAATGCAATTAAATGCAATCAAATGAAGCTAATGCAAAAAATAATATCACATTATTAGTAATTGTTATCAACATGAAATATAGAAACCTTCTCTCCTATGAATTTTTATATAAAAATTGGGGTAAGCTTTATTATTCTTTCCTTTGTATCTAAAGTCCATGAAGTTTCAAATAATATAAGCAAATTATTTGTAAGTTTTCCAAAAGAATGTGGAAATGAAATGAGAAATCTTTGAGCACCCAGACAATTTCATAACGGTAGAAAAAAAGCACATGTGGGCACACATACATCCATATACACAGATTTACACAAGTAAAGGTTTACATGCCCTGTGTAAAGCAACTGTTACAGAGAAACCTTTTTTACGTTCTGGTAACAAAAATCTACATTCATGACTGCTGTTGCTACTACCAAAAGTATGTGCAAATTGGTAAGAATACAAAGTGACAAGGGAAGAGAGGTAAAAATACTAGTTACCCATATACTCACTGATCTAGGACATTTTTTAAAATTGATTTATTATATGAACAGGTGTTTTCAAACACATTAAAAACCATGAACTTTGCAATGCCTGAGAAGTGATGCATAATATATACTAGTCCTGAACTCAAAGGTGTGTTAGAAATGGAAAAAGTTAAAATTAAGGGAAAAATCAAATTTCTTCAAAACAAATTATTTTTGGACCCTTAAAAATTGACCCATAATATATTACAGAATTTTTAATCCACCTACATTTAAAAAGGTACTACAGCTTTTAATACAATTTTCTTCAGTCAGACTGCTTCATAAAACATAAAGAAGCACACTGTGTTTGCTCTTAGAAGCTAAAGAAATTTCAGAAGGATTGACTTTTTTAACATATATTTGCAGTAATCTAGTCATTTTTCATGTTTCACCATCAACAGATTGGCCAATATATAAAATCAATCTTTAATTCCATGACAGGAAAAGAATTCTTGGTTGCTTGCATAATTGCTGCAGAAATGGTGGCTACCCTAATGGCATCACTGAGATTGTAGGACTGTAGCATGTGCTGCAACCCAGAAAATGCTGTTAAAAATGGATCATTTCCATTCCTTCATCGGCACAGTGTTTCTAAACTATGACATCATCTGCATTACACGCAGAGCTGTTAGGAGAATAATGTGCTAAAAATAAAGAAAAATAAGCATGGAAAATGAAGAATTCAAGCTGAGCATTAACAGCAAAGGTCAGCATGAAAACAGGGAAAACCTCAGAGATCTAAGGTTAGAATAGTGAAAGAAAAGGAGTGAAAATAGAGGCCTGCTTGAGACCTTGATCAAGCTCCAAGGGGCTCTGATGATACAAGCTTGTTTAACACGAGGAACAGAAGTGCAATTCATACGCCTGAATAAGCCAGCTAATCTTGTTAGGGCATGCATTCATGTAAAATTAGTCTCTGCATCTCTGTCTGAAAGAAACACTTGGATCTTTTTAATTTTTACGGCCTCCGGCAGTAAACGATTGTAATCATTTAACAATCGGACTCTTTGCAACTCAGAGCTGATCTTGAGGGTGCTGCAGCCCACACTTCCAAACCAACAATGGCCAAGCTGAACTCATTTGGTTTGACTCCCTGTGTGCTGGGTTTCACATTCTTGGAGCTCATTTCTCCACTACGGCTTCCTGACAGAAGCCTAACACACAGGCTGTGCCAGCTGCAATCCTGCCCATCGCAGAAAAAACCCTGATAAACCGTGGCAAGAGAGAAAGCCTGCTGCCCCGAGTCCCAGCATGATCACATCATTATTGACCACGTTCTCTTGACCTTTCGATTGCTAGTTCAGGGCCTTGTCTTATGATTATTCAGTGATTCAGTTATAAAAGACTTCGGTACAAATTACACATTTTAAATAAAAACATTTATTCAAGAGCAGAGCGTGTCACAGTAACTTAAAATAAAATCTGACTTGGGAATCTATGTGTTTATTATCACAGTAGCTATGCTGCTGGGCTTTTGTAGATTATCTGGCCCATGAGATTTCAGTAATGGGATGGCAAAAAACCCCTAAGTAGCAGAGTAAGCAAAATCTACCCCAAACTTTCAGAGAAATTTAAAACTAAACATAGTGAAACAAACTAAAACCTTGCAATTTTTCATTAAACGAGGCTACTTTGCATGCTTGCAAGACATGAAGTAAACTATACTGGCCATTAGAAGAGAGAATGTTTCCTAACAGGAATAAACCAAACTATAAATAGAAAACTGTATTACTCCAAGTGTTAGAAGCACTCTTTTGTATACTCACTGTGGATACTGTGGATACTAAGAGATAGATAATTATGATATGGAGGCTAATCCTGCTACTAATTTAAAGGAGCAGGTGAATACAATGTAACTTTTCACTGATGTACCAAAGGGCTAAATTTTTCAAAAGTTCTATACAATCTTTTTAGTAAAAAGTAAACAGTGGCAGATGGGGGTCTGTCATAACATCGACCTCAAAGGAAATCCAAGACAATCTAAATCCACAGAAGTTGATGAAAGGATTCCTCAGTGAAAGAGGTCAATATTCCAACAACACAGAAAGATAGGAACTGTGCATTGAATAGTAAAACTTCCTTTTTCTACCCCCACTGGACTAAAAAATGTTTCTTTATCCTCTACACCACTTGTGTAGGCAAACATGAAGCATCTCTGTCAACCTGTGCCAATATTGCTCAACTGTTACCTTGAAGATCTGATAAGAGAGAAGTAGCACAGACTTAATCTCCCTTAAATGCATATTAAACATGACATGTTAAACTTTCCATGTGCAACAGTTCCATTTGGTAGTTGCTGTCTTTGGTCTGTTCTTGAACTTTCGACTTTTTTCCACTGTTTGTTGAGGAAAATTTTAACAAATGTAAAATAGCTGCAGTGAGAAAGGAAGAGAATAAAACTGAGGCTCCAAACATTTAGGAAAATCTGACTGCATGGCAAATGGATGCACGATCAATAACAGAGAGCTGGAGAGAAACACATTATAGAAACACATTGAGAAATATTCCAGATGTCAACAATGCTAAGCCTCAGACGTCAGATAACAACTGTAGGAACACACTCACACCTGATGTTCAGCTGCACTTTGGGATGAAGATTGTTACTATTCTCTTTTTAGCAAATAATATTTGCTAACATAAATTTGAATACTGTGTTTTTTTCCTGTGGTTCTTTGTTAGTGACACAGAAAGTTACCTAAGTTAAAATTGGATGTTTTCTCACAAGTGCTCATTCCTGAAGGTAAAATTGAGTTGAAGGTGGCACAATTTTATGTTTTTTTACTTCCTATTACAAAATTATATATTATCTGCAAGGCTTGTGTATAGTTCTAGATATCTTGTTCAAATATTTTCTTGTGTAGGTTATGTGTTTCAACTAGAAAAGAAAATGAATCTATTGAGTCATTGTTAAAAGATTTTATGGAAGCAAAATTCAATAGAACATTTAGTCCAAATATTTTATAGAGTCAAATTTGTCAAATCACATGAGTATTAAAAAAGAACAGGTGAAATTAATGACAAGTCCTATACAACATTTTTATAATAGATCTTGTGGAATTTACATAGAAACTTAAAAGTTTCCAAAATATACTATGCCAGTTTACTCAGCAGTTTGATTTAATTCCAGATTCCTTCTGATCTTTCAGAGAAATACGGGATGTCCCTGATGAATAAGCAAGAGGATGTCCTAAAGCCTTGATGTATGCAAGGAAATCACAGCAGCAAGATAAACTCTCTGCAG
This sequence comes from Ammospiza caudacuta, assembly GCF_027887145.1. NCBI lineage: Eukaryota > Metazoa > Chordata > Aves > Passeriformes > Passerellidae > Ammospiza > Ammospiza caudacuta. The sequence continues at coordinate 31,685,129 of NC_080601.1, read as the reverse complement.
TGGCTTTGATGCTGACAATGCCTTTCAGCAAAGGACTACCCAGACCACCAAGGAGATGCAGGCTAGGATCAACCCACAGCATCTGAAGCCCCAGAGGAAACCAGATTATGATGTCTCCATTGTGAAAAAATTAAATTATTAGCATGCATTTCCATTAAAAACAGATTAAGTATTTTTGTTCATACAAATGGAAAGTACCTGTGTTAAAAAACTCAAAAGAATCTGTCCCATTCCAAGTCCTACTTATTGGAAGTAAAAAACCTATAAACACTACTATCATTGCCATGAAAGTTGTTAGACATACTTTAAAAATCAGGAAAGAAGGCCTGTTTTGCCACTTTCAGGAATATCTATTCTATCAAAAGTCACAATATCCACATGACTGAGATCCTGCTATTCGGACAGAATAAAATGTGTAACAAATTACATCCAAGAAGATTTAAGGAAGTTTTGATTTGTGGGTTTTGTGTTTTGATTTGTGTCCCCTGACACTTCATTTTCCTTCACTCATAAGGATATCGGATTCCCTTGGGTTCTCTTTGTGAGTCCTGATGTGTCAGGGATGGGTTACTGCAGCTCTGCACAGCGTGGTTTATTGGTTACTGCCAAACACAACATGTGTTGTTGTACACTGGTCTCTCCCTCAGTGAGAGGAATAGGATGAGTCTCAGTCCTCTAAAAAGCCACTTACTTTTCTCACATTTGTTGAAGGTCATTTTCTTTGCTATTTCTCCTTTTTTTTTTTTTTTTTTTTGTTCAGAAATCGTGATATTTATCAACAGCTAAAAAATTTTAGGAGGACATGGAAGACAGAGAACAATCACCCTGTTTCCCTAGTCAAAAATTTGTGAGAAGGTTCTCAGAAAACACACATCAGCCAATATTCCTTGAAGTGCTCATAGTTCCTCTCTCAGCTCGGCAGTGACATTCCAGAGCTGGTCACTCACAGTGACACAAGTCCCTGAAGCAGGAGAGTGGCACTGACAGGCTGTGCAATGACACCAGCTCACGTCTGCACAGCAGCAAAGGTCCGAGCTGACAGAGCCTGACCCCTGTCACTGCCAGCCTGCAGGCGGCTACAGGACAGCTGCAACAGTCTGCTGCCATAAGAAAAGCCTTTCAATGCAAATCAGATGTTTCCTGGTAAAAGGCCACTTTTTGACCCTAATTATGAGTGGAAATCTCTCAGCTTCTCTCTCTGCTACATCCGTATACTATGGGAAATCAATGGAAATCACAGAATAGAAACCTTTAATTTATTGCCAAGTATATTTAGCATTACCATTTGATATTTAACACATTCATCCAATAATTTGTGTTCCAATCTCACTAAAATTGGGGCTAGAATTTGCAGATTTTGTTTTAACCATAAGAAACACCCTTATACTACACTTTGTGCCACCAGTGTTCTTCTGCCTGTCTGGGTTTATCAGAGAATGCAAGCTGGTAGCAGTATTCCACATATGTTCACTTTGTATAAACCTCAAAAAACAAAGGAGCTCAGAACTGCAAACAAATTGAATTTAATTCTTTCATAGACCATTTGCAGTGTTTCTTCTTTGTGGGTGGCAGGAGGAAACACTGGCTTTGCTTACAGAATTTTGATAATATTTGGTAACATCTTCATCATAATCTTGTACTTTTTGTATGCTTAAAGCGTTTTTGATTACCACAACTATAGAAAACAGCAAAAGCAATATAGCCAGCCCAAGAGATACAGATTTACAGTGATATATTAATCCTTGTTTTTTCTTGATCTGAAACAATATTAAACTGACACACTGTGTCTCTATCCTGTGTATGTTTCTAAAAACAAGAGATACTTCAAGCTGTTCCGTCTCAAAACGTGAAATGTGCTATACATAAATGAAAGGCAATTATTCATGTTTATGACAATACTAATTAAAAATCAAACAAATTGCAGAGTCATTCTGATGCAAGTAAGGTTACCTGAGTGTCTGCTATGGCCACTAAAAGAACAACAGCAGCAGCACAGGCACAGCCACATTAGCATATGGCAGGTGGAGAAGGACAGAGGAAAGGTGAGAGAGCACCTGAGAGAATTGGCTGCAAGTGAACACAATCTGATTCATGAAAAAACAACTGTGTGGGTTTGCTTGACAAAAAACGGAGCAAAAAATGGTAGATGCCTCTATATGGATTCAACAATGAATAAAACAGATCTGTCACCCGCGGTAAGCAAAGAGGTAAAGGGGTATTTAGCCACAAGCACACAAATTTCAGTAAGTTTTCACCTATAGTACACTGGAAAAAATGCCCCCTTTGCACAATGCCTGAAGAGCAAATCACAAGTTGGGGTGGGGGAAGCATCAATGTAGCATTGTTGAAAATAACAACCATTTCATCCCAACAGATGGCCAAGTGGCAATATAATGCTTTGTTAACTTTGTACCAAGGGCACCAAGCATTTGTGCCTCTCTACCCACCTGAAAGGGAAAAGAACCACCACTACACCCCAAACCCCTAAATCTATGAGCTATTTTTATATCAGGAAGAACTGTTGTTATTCCCAGCCCTCTTACTAAGGTATGCTTTATGAAACCCAAGTGATGACATTTCATTCCAGTCCAATGAAGGCATGCAGAGCACTGCAGCAGGTTCCATCCTGCCTAACAATGAATAACACAATCATTTGCAATTATGTCAATGTGCTGCTCTTACAGTGGTGCCATCCAAAGACTGGGTGGTATGGATGTGAAAGGTGATGAGCACATCAGCCCAGATAAAAGGGAAGATTCAACTCTCCCTGGAATTACCAGGACTTCATAAATTAAATGTAATTAGTTTTGGACCAAATTACTACACATAAATCCTCAAATGAACTTGCTACAATTGTAGGCAATTGATAAAAAAACAGAATAAAGGGACATGTACACTGTGTGCAAAGCAAATTCACTGGGAACTGTGGCTAAATATCATAGTTGCCTTTGATATATCCCATTTTAAGGGTAAACAACTGTTCAGTTATCAGTAATGTCAATTTCTGAAGGTTTAAAGATTGTGTATCCAAAACACAATTTTAAAGGACATATTTTTAAAGGACACAATCCAAAATATTATGCTGGTTAAGTCTATTTCTCTGTACTGAAAGAAAAATACCAATTAATACTGAACATAAAATCTTAAAAACTTCCAAACATCTCAAAGTTTCAAAATATCTGATAAATATGCATAATTTCTTTCTAATGTTTTAAAATCAGAACAAATGTCTGCCAAAAGCAATTCAATACAGCACAGAATATTGCTTCAGGTATGAAAATGCCTGCTGCACTAGAACTTCCATTTGCACTTTTTTAAAAAAGCAATGCTATGAAAAAGCAAAAACAGATTTTCAAGGTGCATTGTAGAACCTCTGAATTGCCATAAAAAAGTTCTCAAAGATTCCAAAATAATCCCCACTTAAAACGGGATCAGTGCTTATTTCTTTGTGGAATCTACAATGAAATTGAACACATACATCATACCAATTACATAAAATATGGAGAGCGTATATGGTCACAGATGTAAAATGAGTATTTACCTATGAAGACTATTCAGATATTTTTAGTGCTACTGTTGAATAAAATTTCTCTGCTGTGGCAGAATTGCCACAGAGCTCACTCCCCTGACACAAAGCTGAGTTTCAGACTTGCACTCCCAAAATTCATTTTAAAAGGATAAGAAAACACACAAAAGATGAAAAAATATTAATAGAGTTAAAGTAGCAAATGGAAAGTTTAAAATCTAATTTGAAAGGGGAGCTGACTCTCTCCCAAGCTATTGAACATTTATTGGATACAATATGCAGTGAAATGGAATCAAACTTGATATTAAATTCAGGATGCAGCTAGGTTGGGATATTAATAATCTCTTCCAAGAAAAGCAAATGAATCTATGGAACAGGGAAAGTTTTAAGGGTGAGGGTATGACAAGGGTGAACATTGCAGTTCATTTACCATGACCATAAACAGAGCCCAGGGATCTCCCCAGGAACCAAACTTCAGGAGCTTCTCCCACAGGGACACAAGCTGAAGGGCACAAGTATTTACAGGGATTTTTTTCAGTCCTTCAGTCCACTCTTGTGGTGTCTTTCTTGGGGATGAGGGGTTGTGGATGGGGCATTGATTGGGTGCTTTTTAGATTATGGCATAGCCATAAATGCATATACAGAGATACAAGGGTAAGCAGAGTTATGGTGAGAAATTTGCATCACATATTGCTCTCAGTTTATGCTACTTTCTATTTTACAGGGGAATCCCTATGGGAATTTCAGGTATCTGAATCAAATTTCAGACCTCAGTGCAAAAGTGTGCTGCTCCAGAGGGCAATGCAAGCCTCCTGCCAGCCCCAGCTGCCCCTTTCTTTTGCAAATGGACACTTTCTGTGTGTAGGACAGACACTGAGACACAGCAGGGGCAGATACATTTATACATTAAAGTGGCTTAAGCTGCAGAAGCAAATAATAGTGGGAAGAGTATGTAGGGAACAAACTATAAACTCACCCCTAACATCAAATAAATTTATGGGATGAGAGTTTCCTGCATTTTCCCATTCACCTGTACTCCTTCAGAAAATGCATTGACTGGAAAGAAACAATCTTGCTAGCTATTACTGAAATTCATTTTAATAAGCTGCAACTTGGTGTTTTCTTATTTAAGTCATGTATTACAGTTTTCTTCTTCAATTTCTGCTTTGCTTCACATTCCAATGTATGTGTACCTCTAATGAGGAGACAACTTTTAAAATTAAAAGCATTAATAAAATGGAGCTTGTAGATATTTTTAAATTAAAAAAAAAAAAAGTAGTCAGATGTGAATAAGCATCTGGGGATCTGAATAGTTATTTCTTTTATTCAAAAAGCTTCCAGCAAAAGAGCTGTTTCTGGAGAATTAAAGGTATAATCCTCTACCAATGCACTGACAGATACTTTATGGCTGGTGCCTTTTTTGATAGTATATGCTTTAAAGCCATTCATATCAGTAAGAAAATATAAGTTTCACATCCAAATGACGTAAATCTCTTTCTATTGGAATTTGTTTGAACTTCCTTTTATTCCCTCCCTTTGAGTGGATAATAAACCATGGCTTGCCCAGGTGTATAGCATAAATGAAACATGGAAACACCATTCCTTGTGGTCATATTCAACCCTTATTTTGATCCCTGTCAATAAAGAGAGCTCTAAGTACTCAAGTACAAATTTAAGGAGGTCAAGAGGCCTCCATTTCCCACTGCCCTCCCTGCACTGATCCTGGGTAGTAAGGCAAGTGCTCTCCTGGCAGAAGCCAACAATATTGTGCTGCTGCATCCTCTCTTCTTCATTACATCGAGTTGCACTGTCCCTTTTGTCCTCTTAAACGTTTGTATGGTGATTTTGGCAGTCAAGAAGCAGTCCAATCTTTCATTATTATTGTGTACCAGCAATGCACTCAGGCAAAGGCAGTGCTTTCTCTAAAGAGTCATCAATCTAGAGAAATCATTTTGACAATTGAGTTCAAGCATAAAAGCCAAAAGGCAGAGGCCTTTTAGAAGTGCCAATTTTAACAAAAACGCAACACAGCTGAGATGTGTTTCATAAGAGCATATTCAAGTACTAACAAAATAGAAAAGAAAACTAATGATGAATAACAGAAAGGAGAAACAGATGTATCTGATGGGAGAAGGAATGAGAACAGTGGAAAAATCAAAGATAACAGCTATACAATCAAAATCAGGAGGACAAGGAAAGAAAGATATAAGATCAATTAAATATGCTTATTAGAATCTCTTCCCATATTTCTGGCAGAGACTAACAGTATAAGAAAATGAGTACAGATGTACAAGTTTGTCATTTACTTGGAGAGGCTCCTCATGAAAAAGCTCAGTCATAGCTAATCTTTCTTCTGGGAGCTTTTTGAATAAGTGGCAGAGAGTGCATTTGAATACTTGTGCAAAAAATAGTAAAGATAACTGAAATACAGCTAAACACAAAAGTAGTGTTCTTACAGCATGATGATACAAATAAAGCAGTATTTCTAGAGAAATATTTTTTTCTGAGAGAATGACATTTCATACCAATATCATGGAAAGACATGTGCCATTCTTCAAAAAAAGGGATTTTTTTCTATTTCTGAGTTCTTTCTATTAAGAGATAAAAACTAAACAGAGCCCCAGTCAATTAAGGATGAGTTTCCATTTTGAATAGAATTATGATTACAAACTCCCTAAGACATCAGGAAGATGTATTTTTTCCTTATCTAAGCAGTGGGTCCCAGCGTGCAAAGCCACACAATCTCTTCAGAGACTGGCACTAAGTATGCTGGCCTCACAGCCACAGAACAATGACCTGCTGCAAGACACGACTGCACTCCAATCTGCAGAGTTACTCCCTTGTTATCACACACAGCAGCCATTCAGCACCAAAGGCACCTTCACTTAGGATTCAACAAACATTCATCTTGAAGAAGAAACTGTAAAGTACGTTAATGAAAGGTATTAAATATGCTCAACAGCTAAAATGGGAATGAAACTCTCCAGAATTTCAGAACTTTGTTTGTTATTATCAAAAGCACATAAGCACCACTTGACAAACTTTAATGTGAGCATGGGGGTGGGAGGAAGTGTCAGTGTGTAATTTTGTTGAGCTAAAACATTACTCTAATTTAATCAGACAAAAAAGCCCTATTTATAACTGATTCACTATCTTTCACAAACAATTTTACTTTCCTACCTTTTCCCTTTGTTCACTTAATTGCTAGATTGTTTTAAGAATGCATGAAGATCAAAAGCTGATTTTATGGCACTTTGAGGTGTGAAAATCAAAGACAATCACAAACAAAAGATGATTAAAAAATAGCTTTTTGCCCTCAAAAAATAAAATTTTTATTTTTAGATTGTGGGTTTTTGGTTTTTTTCCCTGCTTAAATATTTGTGAATGGTGTGAATTACAAACTGTGTTGGATTCTTCAAAGCAATCACACTCACCTGATGCAAAGCACAGAAGAGGCAGGTACAGAACAGCTGCAATATGAAGGCACAGTGCACACTGGACTGCGTTGTGGCTCTTGTGTATCTCAATGTTTTTCAAAAGCTGGAAATCTTATACAATTTACTGATGGGCCGTAACACCATCAAGATCAGAGTAGCTCAATAATTGTAAATGGCAAAGTTTTAACCTCACTAAATCAATGGTAAATCCAGCAACAGCTGCTGTAGGATTCCCCTTCTTGCAGATTTATCTATCTAAAATTTTAGTCTGCCTCCTAGAACATGCAGAAAAAGCACCAAATGTAGGCAGTTGTGCCTGCATGTTCCTCATTTCCTTGTTACCCATTTGGGCCATGGTATTACAGTGACCTGGAGAATGGCACATGCTTTCTGTTTGTGATGTTTCAGGCTTATCCCACAAGGCAAATCTCACTGGCAACAACAAATGTTTTGTTCAGTGACTGCTTACCTATATTCTGAAAATATTTATAGCATCTTATTTTTTTTTAACAGTAATGTGAGGGCACTCATGGGTAGGTAAAACTAGCTCTTAACATCAGCTATAGGGAAAATACTGCCCTGAGTAAATCAGGCAAAAGTTTTTATAGAGAAACAAATGTGTGAACAAATCAATGTTTTTCACATGAAATTAAAAAGAAAACAATTGATTTCCTAGAAACAGCAATAACATGTCTTTGACAGACTTCAGTGTTAAGTACCTACGTCAACTGGTGCAGAGCAGTCCAGTGAATGCTGCTTTTGAAATTCAGTGCTTCCAAAACTGATAACAGAGGGCCAAGTCCCACTGGGGGACTAAGCCTACAAGAAGCTGAATCTCTGATCAGAGAAACATTTTGTAAACACTTACACTACTTTCCCACCTGGAGGACACTGAGCAAGCAGAATGAAAGTGCTGCATGACAGCTGGCTGCCTGAGGCCTCCCTCCATCATGGGGAGAAAAACAAAGCCAGGGTTTTTAGACATTTATATATCCTGCAGCTCATGTTGGTAAGAATCAAACAGGAAAACAAAGGAATTTAAGCTTCCCCCTAGAAACAGATAATATTTCCCTTCTCTTGGAGTAAGGAGACCCATAAACTATGAATCTGTGTACTGGGATGCTGTGGGATGGAGCAGTAAATGGGCACTTACAGAGTGTAAGAATTGGGATGCAATGAAAAAGCGAACACTGTGCTCGACTCAGTAGCAGAAATAGCATCTGCAAAATGTACGGATTAGAGGAAGATCTCTCAAAGATAGCAGAAACTTTTGAAAATAATGTCAGCCTGACCTGAGCAGGATGCTAGCAAAATAGAGGGATATAAACTTTCCTTTGTAAGTCTTAGCTATGAATGTGAATTTTATGTGGGTTGACAGGGAATTTTTGACTGTCTCAACTACTAGAAAAACCTATTTACTGCTGAGATGATAGACTATATTTCTTCATATCCTATTTTGCTTGCAATCCAGCTAAATCACCTTATTTCTTTATGTTAGAGATATATATTTACTTGCTTCTTCCACCAAAAAAAAAAGTTAAATCTAAATGAAGCTGCTTACCTTACACTAAAAGTGAGATTTTTTTCAGCCTGAAGAAAAATATCTTTGTCAAAAAGAAATGTTTTGTAACACCTTTTATACCACAGTATTATTTCCAGTTAATAGCAGCCTTGTAAGTGCATATACAAAAAAATGACAAAAAAGGTAATTGTGGGTGTTTGATTCATTTGCCATTTGCATGCATTCCAGTTGATAAAAAAATTTAATGCAATTATATAAAGTTAGGATTTAGCTTTTGCATCACTCTGTGCTTGATTCAAATATTTTACCCTAAACCATTTTTTAGGGACAAACAACATGGAAAAACTAATAGCAAGATGGAAAAACTAATATTCAAATATCGGTGATATCCCAAGCATTGCATTTCAGGAACACAACATTAATAAGAATTTGCATTTGAGAGATATTTTGCTCAAATTGTAAGATTTTATGCAATTTTCTATCAATGATTCAAGATAAAAGAAAAGTCAAAGGTTATATGTAAATTGGTCATTATATAAGGGAAGAAAGCATGTTTAAATTATGCCAGTTGCATGTCAGAAAACAACAAGCCAATCTGAAACTACTGAAAATATACAGTATTTTCCATCTGTAGGATAGATATCATCTGTCACAGGATACAGGAAAGCAAGAAGAATGACTCACAAACATGCAGCAGCTACCTTTTATAAGAATTCTGTGTATGTGCTAAACAGTGCTGTTGCAAAAATGTGTATCTTAAAATACTGTTGAGACTTTAAGTCAGTTAAAGATTCAGTTAGAGGAAAATCAGAATAATTGCAAAACTATGTATGACAAAAAAATCAAAAAAAAAACCCAAAACAAACAAAACCCCAAGCAAAACAACACAAAACTTGCTCAATTTCTCATCTATGTGTGGTTTGCAATTTGTAACTCAAAAAAGCTGCCTTGCCTTGCCTGCCACTCATACAGGAAAACCAGTAAAATTACACAATGAAGGGGATGTAAGGTGCAAAACAAATAATCCAGCCCAAATCATGAAATGAAAAGTCAAAAATGAAAAAAAAATCAATCCACAGGGTGACTCAGTCACTTGGATGGACATCATGGACATGAACTTAAATGGCACAATAGGTAAGGGGCTATTTTTGAACCTGATTTTCTAGTATCTGAAATTTTGTAAAGTTTAACCATGGTACATGACATCAATAACTTCAAAGGCTGCATTTATGCAAATGAGATATGTAAAGAAGAAAGCAGCTCCTTAAAAGCCTTTTTAATGCAAAAAATATGATGGAATATCTGGATAATTACTTGCCTTTATTGCCATTTGGGACATAGTTTTGCAATGAAAGTATAAATATCAAATTAATGTACATTTTTAAATAGTCTTTAATTAGGAGGTGCAGGTGCTATTAGAACACTACTGTGGATTTTTGGTGCTGCAATATCATATCATGTAGCCTTAGTCTAAGAGAAATCCTGGATCCTCATCCCTGGAAGGGCTCAAGGCCAGGTTGGACAGGGCTTGGAGCACCCTGCCCAGGGCACAGGAGTTGAACTTGATGATCTTTAGAGATCCCTCCCAAACCAACCAATTCTGTGATTCTATAGCAAATAAAATGCTCCTGGTATGTACAAAATACTCTGATTTCACGTGGTTTTTTTTTAAAACATAAGATCATAAGGTTAAAAGAGATCTACAGAAACTGCCAAGGGATTCCCCCCCACCCTACAAAGGCATATCCAGGTCTCCTAATTTCTGTCCTGTATTTGCCCATCCCACTCCTAAAGGCTTACACTGACCAAGAGTCTGCAATGTCAGAGATTATCTATTGCAGAACTACACTACCAATATCATTATAATTTATTAATTTTAATTGTATCACCTGAATGTTCTTTGCAACATGGGCACTTTGTTTCTCATCCTTTCTACAATAGATTCAGATAAATGCATCATTCCATTCCCCACCTTCAAGGCTTTTATCACACCTCTCCATGATCTTTTATGCTATGCAACTATAAAACAGACACACTTTCCCACTTCTCCCCTCTGAACATTTCCAAATGCTCTACAGACTCTTTGAACTTTTTGTGTGTCTAAGCTGTCCATGATGTCCAATTAATGCCATACTTAGTAAAGGACAAGAATTACATGTCTCAGAGTTACATATGCAACCAGAAATATATTCAATATTTTGTAACTAGATTGCTGTTGACTTATATTCAGCTTGTGAACCTTTCTAAGCCATTGATCAGCTCTGAGGAATTGCAGCACAGTCAGCTTTTTCTTCATGCTGTTTCTGTGAAGATGATTATTTCTACCAGATTATTTGTAAAACTTGCTTTCACCAGTACAGACAGTGCTTCCAATTTCTAAAGGTTGTTTTGAAGCCTGATCCTGCTTGGAACACACTCCTGACCCAGCTCCTCGTATGCAACTTCATTAGATGTAATCTCCAATTGCATAACTTAGGTCATTAAAAAACACTGATGAGTTCTGGAGCTAGGAAAAAGCTTTGAAGGGGCTAATGCAGAAAACTACAGTCCATACAGAGTTAATCCCTCATTTCACTGATAAGGAACATCTGATCATGGGGTTCTGAGCAGTTTTGCACCTACTCCACAGCAATGTAATCATGGCAATGCTTCCTTGCCTTCCCTATCAAAGTATCCTGGGATGGACTTTTTATAGTCTTTATAATGGCCAACTGTACAAGCACCAGATGTTCTCTCCTCCATTAAAAAAGGACTTTGATCCTACCTTGGAAGAAAAGCATACTCTTTTTGTGTGATTGGGTTGATGAAGAAAACATCCAGGCTTTAAATCTTTTTTTTTCCACAGATGCTTACAAACAGCTTAGCTTTTATTGATGGATGTTTCTGGGAACTCACTGACTAATTCTCTGGCTCCTCTTTTCCTCCTTTTCCACTGAGATGATTTATGTCCATCATTTTCTGTAAGCTGACAGCACACTGGATGCTCTAATCCAAGGTGGACATTTTGTGCATGGGTGATTTAGTCATTAACAACATTAACACTGTGGACTTGCTTTCCATGGGAATGTGGAAAGGGACAATTTCATTATATTATACTTAATAATGTACATTATAATATATTTAATATACATAATTTATATATTTTATTATTCTGAATATTATTACTGGACACTGTGAAGGTATTAAGTCCAAACTTGGTGTACAAGCCTGATACTTGTACATGGGTCACACCTGCAGGGATACAGTATTTTTCTAACATGCATGTCCCCACTCTTCTAGAAATATTATTCCTTAACTTTGTGAAGATAAAAAATTATTGTGGTAGGCAAAAAGCAGTGTAGGATCAGTACTGTGCATCATTAACTTATTCAGAAAGCATAAAACCCTAAGAAATGGGTGATTTATTTTAATTAAGATGAAAATCAAACACATACAAGATATTTCATACCTTCCTAATGTATTTTAGCAAATATTGAAATATGTATGAACTATAACACATTAAAGTAACAGACTGTATTTCACATGTTTGTATTTCTTCACCCAGAAAAAATTAGGAGAAAGATTTAGTGTCTATTTCACTCCTTTCTCCTGCCTAAATGAACAAAAACCTAAATAAGTTGCCAGGGACAAAGGGTTATTACAGAATAAAACAAAACAGTCATCAAAGTCCCCCAATTAATACCAACAGAATCATTAATGAAAACTGTGTCACCACCACCTGTACAACTGTTTGTGTCCCACAGGTGAGGAACTGATGGCCCAGGCAGTGAAAGAATTGGAAAAAAGGCACCTACAACAGCAGAAAGAAAAGGACTGACTTCCAAAGCCAAGCTTCTCCAACTGGGAAATTGTATTTCCCTGCCTCCCTTAGTACTTCTGACCATGGCTGCACAAATATAAAAGGCTAAGAAGCTACAGCTATTTAAGCCTATGATAAGTCTTAATTAACTGGGATTTTCAAAATGTATGCGAAGCAGAAAAAAAACATAACAAGCTCAAGCTACAGGATTCATTGTGGTTTCAGTTTTGCTAATTGCATGAGGGTCAATTGACTGCCAAAGCAGTCTGGGCTAATTTACTGATGTCACAATTGAACTGCTGTGGTGCACTCAATCCAATGAATCCCAAACAAAATATCAAATGATATTCTGTTTTCCAAAATTTATTTGTGTAAAAATTGAATGGCATGGATAAAAATAATCATCTCTTCAAATATTCATCTTCCCTATATTACTTTTGCTACTATAGAACTGTACTAAAATAACATTACATTAATTTTAATTAGTTTTGCATTTCAAAGCATTTCTTCCACACATAGTATGTTTTTATGCGACTTCTGTCAATACTTGAAGATAAAAGGAAAGCCAAAGGTTATATGTTAATTATTAATTATCTGTTGAAAATAATGTAATGAGCTTGGTTTGTATCAGGTCACACTAACTCTCAACTATTGTTTGTGAACTGCTGGAGCAATAAAAAACATAGCTCCAGGAAGGATAAACATTGCATTGTTAGATCCTTGAAAAAGAATAACTACTCTACCTTTTCGTAGGCTGTGTCATATACCCGTGGGGTTTTTTAAAGTACTATTTAATTGTGGGTTTTTTGGTTTTTTGGGGGTTTGTTTGTTTGGGTTTTGTTTTTGTGGGTTTTTTTGCATTGAATTTGGTTTTGTATGTTTGTTTTGGATTTTGGGGTAGGTTTTTTGGTGGGGGGAGGAGGAGAGTTTGCTGGGTGTTTTTTTTCCAACCTAACCTTTCACAGCTGTCAGCAGGTTCCTCCAGAAATAAATATAATTGCAAATCCTGTCACCGTGACCCTGCTATTATTTTGCCTGCTATCCAGAGAAGGGGAAGAAGCCTTGAAGGTGCCCAGATGAACTGCACAGCCAGTGTTTGCTCAAGAGGGATGACCCCAAGGAATGTTTGTGTGTACAAACATCTACAGAGAGTACAGAAGTCCCCCATGGAATTTGTTGATAGCAACAGCACTGACACTCACAGCAGTGAACACATTCTGCTGACAGAGTAAACCAATTAATAGTGCAGGCACTGAAAAATTCAGTTGGTAAAGTTATTTAATTTGCAGCTGCATTGATCTTTGCATCTGCTTTGCATTGATTATTAAAGCTCTAAGTTTAGCAGGGGGTCATCCATATAGGAGAAACTTCAGTGCCTTCAAAATGTTTTTGAAGAAAGAAACAATTAGTCTGTATATTATCAACACTAACTTTAAGAGATAAAAAGGTGGATGTGCTTATTCTGGAAGGCAGCTACTATCCATACTGGGCAAGGTGAAATGCAAACACTTTGGAAGAGATTCAGGAATGATCTGAATCCCACCTTACTGCTACTCATTTGCACACATATGTAAATGTACCTAAAAATCAGCTCTGAAAAAAAATCACATATTTGCAAGGAAATGGGTGTTTGTGGAAGCAGGAGCAAATGTTCCATAAACTACAAGCAATAAAAGTTATTGTTTGCATGATTTAATGTAATTTTTAGAATACATGGCTAGCATTCAACTGTAAAAAACCAAAATTTTAGGTAGAAAGGAAGAGCAGGGTAATAGAGTGGAACTATGCTTTCCAGGCTTGGATTTTGAGTTATTTCCCTGCTCTTTGGAGGAAGGACAGTTCAGACTTCTTTCTTTTATTCTTCTCCCATTGCAGGGGACTCACCTAAGCCAAAGTTGCCCACCCAGTGCAACTAAAATTTCTGGAAACTCTGAGAAAAGCAATGGAGTATCTACAGAGGAGTATTTGCATTTTTCTTTTCAAGACCTCTTACTGTAAATTGTCAAACTTTTTCATTCTCTCTTCATATCAGTTCTTGCAACACTTCTGTTGTTTGCAGCTAAATTCACTCTTTTCTTACATGGCTTTGAGAAACAGAAGGTTTGTTTGTGTTTTAATAAACACAAGCAAAAAACTGATGCTATGCTGCAAAGACAGGGGAAATACAAACATAAAGAGTCTCACCACTTTGGGCCAATATTCAACACCTGCTCTTTCTTTTTTTGTTAGGAGACAGCAATGAATCATCTATTTTGGTGCAATCCTGTTTATTTACAAAGAACACATCCACCATCCTCATTCCTTTAGCACTGTGGAAACCAATTCAAATTACTTTTCTTGTCATAAGTTCTAAAGGAGTTATCTGGCTTCTTCCCAGGGTCCCACTAAGGACTGCCTTTCTCACTGTCTGCAGTTTTTTGCTGACAGCTAGTTTGCTAAGAATTCTGCTAATGCTCATATGTTTATAACCAGTCCCATGGAAAACTCGCAGACCATGCAGCTCAAAGCACCCTCAGGTTCTGCCAAGTGGCCACTTGACTCAGGCAATCTTTTTCATTTGGGTCAGTTCCCTCTCTCTTTAAAATAACCTTAATTTTACCTTCCTGTTGCCTTGAAAACTTACCCCAGTACACTTGCAAGAGTTAACCAGAGAGTAAGACTTAATATCACCATTATAAAATTAGCATTATCTCCAGAAGCATTTTATATTCATATTTAGAAAGCTCAACTTTGATAATAAATTCTACTGAACAGAATATCACAACTATTAATTTTAAAGTACTGTTATCAGCAGTAAAAACTACATCCAAGCTTCCTTTCTATGCATATCCCAGGAACCACATATAATGAAATTAATTTATTTTGATTATTGCCTTTTGGGAATCTTCAGGCTAACTCCACTACACAAATGTAAGAAGGAACTTTGGTTATTATGTTAAGAAAAGCAAACAATTTTCTTCTCCTGGTCTTAAGTACATATAATAAAACACCTACTTAGTTTCTTTTCCCTAATTTATTTTTTTATTAAAGGACTCACAATTTTAGTTTTAAAATCTGTTGTTGTCTGTTATCTTCTTTACCTTCTGAATTTTTGTGGAATGACTAAACAGATCTGTTAGCAAGCTCTCACAAACACTTTGTATCAGCTTTGCTTAATTCACTCCCAAACAGAAATTTTTTCTATATAATATTGAGTCTGTCACTGGCACCATTTAATACTTCTTTTTACAGAGAACAAGCATGTTGTGAGCATTACCAATATAAGAATTAATCAGAGAGTTTTATGAAATGACAGTATTGTAAATACAACATCAGTTTTACAAAATGCAAGGGAAGAATGTGAAGAATAACTCTCAGTATGGGACATTTGACTCGATGGATTATTTGTATTGTTAACAAGAAGTCAGACCCCCACAAGTATCAGAGTATAAAGAGTGAACACTGTAAAAATTGGGCAGGATAAATTGTCATTTGGAAGGGCCTTTTATACTGACTGCAGAGGGAGTCCTGAGACAAGATCTAGTGTCAGCTACCCAGACATATTGCTTGAAAGGTTCACTCAGAGAGGAACCTAAATTTTAGGTTGGAGAGAATGCAGAAAACATCAATCTAAAATAAATGCCTTGGTTATCCTCAGGAAAACTATATCCAAAGATGAAATAAGCAGTCATAGCTCTACTGATTTCAGAGGAGCCTGAGCAATATAACACGTTGAGATTCTGGTCCTATGAATAGCTCCTTTGACTTCAGTAGGATTACTCACACAGCCTATGAGTAACTACATACAGATGTGTAAGATATTTGCTAAGCAACAGACAAGAAGATAGCAAAAAAGAAAAATTATCTGTGAGCTTAACAACTTATAAACTATATAATCCTGTAGACCCCTACACATATGATTACTATTATACACTAGGGTACATTAATTATGCATGTCAATATTTCTTGGTTTCCTTACATCTGCTGTTGTTGGTTTTTTGCTCACCCTGAAACACAAAGTATTGCTTTTGCTCATTCAAAAGCTGTTGTTCAAGAATACACCATATTCTCTGTGTTTTAGTATTGCTAAAGTAAATGTGTTGCATCCCATAAGCAATATCATATACACCAAAAGCCATTACTGTCTTTCTAAAAGAAATACTTTAAAGAATTGTCATTTGAATAGAAAGCAAAAAAGCTCGAGCTGAAATGCTCGTATTCTCCACATTCATTAGTGCTATTGACATAACTGAACTTCTTTGTTCTTATTAGAGTTACCATAGAAATGAGCCTAAAGCTATTACATGAATTGTTACTGCTATTAAGAAGTAGTCTACTTCAGTTTCATTTGTCTATTTGTAATTATTTTTGAATATTTAAGAGAATAAAACTACCTTGGTAACAAAATCAAGGCAGAAAGGTGGAGGGTTTTTTACACAAACATAAGCATATTTAATAAACAGAAGCAATAACTTGAGTGGCACCCACACACTGTATGAAGGAAGCATTTTCTACAATTCCATGTTTTTATGTTTGTATATGCTATTCCTTAAGACAGGCAAATGGTGCACAGCTGACTGCATAATGAGATGCTGTACATAAATGATATTAACCTTTAAAGTTAGGTAAGCACTTTACACACACAATCCATGCTTTCAAGCATTTTTTACCTAAAAGGGCAATCATGCATTACTTCCTCATTGCTCAAGAGCTTTATAGTGTATTACATGAGGAAATAAGAATCTAAGTACTCTTTAAAGATATGCACTTTCTGGTGTGTAATTAAAATCATATATTAAAAAGCGATTTGTATTTTTTAAAAAGTGCAAATCTATTTTAACTAACTGAGTGATCCAATATACACAAATGCATATTTCAGACTAGGTATAGGGAATATATTTTTATGATCAGGGTGGTGAAACCTCCATGCCTGGGGACATTCAAGTTCAAGCTGGATGAGGCTCTGAGCAGCCTGTTCTGGTTGCTCATTGCAGGAGGGTGGGACTGAGTGACCTTTAAAGGTCCTTCCCAACTCAAACAATTCTATGTTTCTGTGATTCTAGATAGCAACACATGACACACTGGCACATGTCCTTTGTGTGTCTGAGTGAAGGGAAGAAGGCACTTTATGCACATCAGTGATTACAGGCTTTTGGATTAAAAGTAACAATTCCTTAAAACATCTGAGGGGACCAACAGTACAAAAGGTGCACAAAAGGAAATCTGAGTAGCAAGAAAACTGGTTTACCTTAGGAAGGGTTACTTTGCTAAAATAACTCAAGTAGAAGCTTTGTGGTTTATAATCCCACCTGTGTGAGTTTGTTAGTGACCTCAGTGTAATCTTGCCAGCAAAAAGAAAAGTTCAATGCACTATTAAAAAGAAATCATTTGGATGCAGATTCTATCAGCAGTGTGATGCCTTTCAATCAGCAGTTCATGAGACAAAACCTTTGAGCCACTACAAATCTGGCAGGCAACCTATCAAGTTTTCAGTAAAATGATCTATGAACAGGTTATCTTGTACCTATTCTGAGCAGAAGACTGAATGAATATTTTAGATATGAAACATGCAGAGAAAACAAATAATATTCTCTTCATATTTCTTATTTGGCAAATCTGGGTGATAGATCTTTTCTTGTATAAAGGAGGAAAACAGTCAGATTGGAGCTTCATGGATGGGCTCTTGTGTGAATTTAGAGTATAAAATGCAAGAGGCCCAACAAATCATTTGGGAGAAAATGACAGCTTTTGGTTTTTCATCCAGTGAACTAGAAAGTCAAATTTTACTGAGAAAGGTGCTAGTAGAAAGATTTGTGAGCCTTTGGAGTAAAAAGAAGGATGAGAGATTAAAACCAAGAATACCTATCTGATCTTTTAACATAGTGTAGCACTCTTCTAAAAAATGCTTTGCATTTCCTAAACTTTGCAATATTTAGGAACCCCTTCATTTGATATGCATGTATATCTTCCCCTTTTTCTAATCCTGCATCACTTTCCATACTTACCTGTAAAGGTTATCTTGCTCTCTCATAAATGTTCCAAATTCCTCCTGCTTTGTTTTTGTTTTCTTGGGACTTTGAGTTGTATTTTTTTTTTAATCAAGACTTTTGAGTTGCTTTTATCAAGACATTGCTATAAGAATTATGCTTTGGAAATCATCTCATTGTATTCTGTATTATTCTTTCCAAGGAACAAGCTCCCTGAGATGAGCCATATTCCACTATCTTACTTCAGCCCTTCTTAAAAACCTTTTTTAAAATGTCACAAATCCATGGGAGGGATGGGTGGTGGAAGGTGTCAAGGGATGCCAGGCAGGAGGCTGTTCATGTTCTACTGCTCAAAGTTTCACTGATCTTTTTGGAACTATAAAATAAAAGAATGATACTTTCCATTTTCCCTCAATGCAGAATGTGAATAACTTTGATGGTATAAAGTCAGTGTCTGCTGTCTCTTGCCCTTTCAGAAGGCAGGAGAGAAGAAGAGAAGCTCATCCAGGAGTTAAAGTATAAATATAGAGTTTAAAAACTTGAGATAAAATATATCTTAAGAGACAGGAATGTAGGTAGGAAAAAATATGAACCAAAATTTTTTTATGAGCAAAAAAAATTACCAAAGCTCAAGGTCTTAACTTAGGGAAAAATTATTTCAACTAGATAAACTGAAAGACCAATAGATAAGGGAAAAGGAAGCTAAATTTAGTGTAGAAAAACATCAGGTAAAGTTTTTTGGAAAACATTTATCCACTTTCATAAATACACAATGTAACAGTTTCTTACCTGTACCTATGATAGAACCTAAATTTTAACTGCTCAGCAAGATATGGGCAGTGCTCTGAGCAGTGCAAAGCAAGTATGTGCTGAATGAGCAATGAATTAGGAAAGAAACTGGAGGGAAAATTTCTAAATTAATGGGATAACTGAGACATTCACTCTTCACAATGCAAACAACTTGCTCCTGCTTTGTACTGGATTGGGGCCATGCTATGTTCAATTTGGAATCAATAACGTCCCAACTCAGGCAAGCATTGAGGTCAGAGGGCAAAACAGGACAAGGTTCTGAATTTTCAGCTACACACAGGGCTCTACAAATCTTTAAAAAAAATTACAGGCTTGCCTCAAGATCCTGATAAAATGTATCACTAAAAGATGACAAGAACTGGATGGTAATGTTCCTCCTCTTTCAGAGGAAAGAAAATAAGGAGGAACAATAAAAGGATGCACAGCTTTTAATAGCAAGGTTTTCTGTATTTGTTTGTGTTCTTATTTATTTCTATTACTGTAGTTTGGGTCTATATTGAAGGTAACATCTAAAGAGTCAAACACTCCTGTCTTTAAAGAATGATGAAAGAGATTAAAAGCTCATCTGCCAAATGGGCTCTAAAGTAGATACTTCAGAAATCTTTTCAACAGTAGATTGTCTCTGTGTGCTATTCACACAATTTATTTGCAACACTTAATTGCAAAATCTTATATGTTACATATAAATAGAAGTTTTCTAGCTAGATTAAAGGAAAATATTGCATGGAATGTAATAAAAAACTTGTATTTTCCCACAGCTGGTGGTCAAGAGCAGATTGAAAATAATGGAGATTTCTTTCAGCATTTACAATTCATAATGCCACTGAACTCTAGCTACAAGACAAAACCAAGTTTCTCTAGTTGTACTCAAGGAAAGCCAAGATTCTGAACCAACCATAAAGCACTGGATTCTAATCCAGTTGCCAAGTATGTCCTTCTCTTTTGCTCTTCTGAAGAAGCTGGTTGATGTTTATGTTGCATTTATCAAATAGCTTATTTTAGCTTTCATAACAGTCTTAGAAGTACTTTTGATGATATTAGGAAAACAAAGCTTGGAAAACTTGAGAAACTTATTAGTATGAAAATATTTTCATTATCAAATGATGCCTAAAGACCACATTAAAAATATTATATTTCAAAAATCTAAGAGAGCAACCACAGAACACAAACCAGACCCTCTAGATCTGGGAAGGGGTACATTCATATTTGTTCTTAAAAACATCAATAAACCAACCTCATTACCATCTGGACTTAAATTAATGAACTCCTACATTCTATTACAACACAGTTTTGCGCAGAACTATCAAAGTACTGAGACAAATTTAAATGAAATGATATTATGTTGAATAATGTAGTTTACAGTAAATTTCATCTGTATTTTCAAGAAATAAGAAATAGGTGAGAATTTGCCCTCAGAAAATTTTTAACAATGTTCATATAAATAATAAAAAAAAAAACTACCAAAAGGAAACAAGTACCAATAACATACATTTTCCTTTATAGCACCACTTGAAGCTAAACCTTGCCATTAGTACATTATAATTTCAGTGAAGGAAAATTATAAGTGCTAGTTACCTGGGACTTCTAAAGCATATATAAATTCACTGTAGATCTACAGAAAAAGTTATTTAAACTGGAAATATGCATTTGTGTATATTTAAACATTCATAGTGCCAGTATACTAAGAAAAAAATCATTAAGTAGACCAAAGCCTGTCTTTAAATAAACCCTCAAGATTAGAAGGTTCAAGAAGGGAAAACATCACTGTCTACAAATTTTAGATCTCATTTATGAGAGCAAAATGAAATATCACAACTATCAGTATGCAGTCATATACATGTAGCAGCATAGAGAAAGTTAAAACTCATTTACATAGAGAAAGTTTAACCTCATTTAACTGTAATAAATTGTTAAACAGGTAAGAACAAAGATTTGGCCCACATTTTTCAACATAGCTTTAAGAATTTAGACCACAGAAGAATAAGGTTGAGTCTATGTATGAAAACTTACCGAAGATTTTAACTGTGCCACGGATTTAATGATGTAACTACTGATTCTAATAGAGAGAGAAATTTGCTCCTTTTAGGGGAGGTTCAGGTTGGTTATTAGGAAACATTTATTTACAGAGAAGGTGGTCAAACACTGGAACAGACTTCCTAGCAAATGGTCAGTGCCCCAACCTCATCAGTGTACAAGAAATTATTATTTATTTGGACAAAACTCTTATTAATACGATTTAACCTTTCGTCAGCCCTGAAGTGGTCAGGCTGAATAATTCTTTGCAGGACCCTTTCAACTGAAATATTCTATTCAATTATATTCTAAATATTCTAAATATGCCACCATAAGGAAATTTTACCTTTCTGCAGCCTAGTACTGTAGTTCCTTTAGTTCTTGACAGGAGAAAGAAATAAATTTTTCTCCTTCTTCATCACAAAAAAGTCAAGGGTATAAAATGACTTCATTTTATTTTTGCAGTGCTAATTTTTTTTTGAAGTGCTAATTATTTAAATTGGATATACATGAGAAAGGGAAGGAGTGACTGTTAATCAAAGTTCTCAACATATTCTGAAAGATAAAGCTACTACAATAATCTGAAAGTTATTGATACCTCTCTCCGTCGAGAAGCCCAACAGGTTTGTTTGATTTTCCACACGACAGCAGCTACCAGCAGTAAGGATAAGAAACAACTGCAATTACAAAAGAAAAAAAATAAGAATTGTAACTTGTGAAAAGCTTATTTCTTTAGAGTATCAAAGGTAATAAAAGACATTCTAGCATGGGAAAATAAGCCCCTTAAATTGGGGAAAACTAAACTCTGCCAGAATTACAAAGAGTTAACCATCCAAGTTCAAAGTCAAAGCAAATACACATCACATGCTCTGGTTTTCTCCTGGAAATGTTTCCATTAGCATGGGATAAGCTCCAGTACAACCCTCCAGATACCCACAACAGTCTCAACAAATATGCACTGCATGTTCCATGTTTAGTAGATGAAAAAAGAGGATGAAGTATAGCGAAAAAAAATATAGCTATTTATATTTCTTTCACTTTGTAAATTCTGAGTAATTTCCTGGGATGCAGGCAGGGTAACTACACAAGGAGTGTAATTAGTTTGAGGAGCTGGGTTTGCACAGTGACAATAGGCCTGTGTTATCTTATTGAGTATTTCCATGGGTAATTGCCCAAGGAAAACATCTCCAAGGACATCACCACATTACAGTTCCAAAGACACAACAGAAGAATTAAAAAAAAAAAAAAGAAAATTAAACACCTGCAGTGTACAATCAGAGCATACACCTTCTCTCTTGCTTCAGTATCTTTGTATTGTAACATTTAATCCATAAAGTATTTCAGTAGAAAGATCATTGAACTCAACCTCTTTTAGTGAGTGTCTGGATACTAGAAAAAGGCTTCTAAAGCTGGCACTTGTAATTACTCAGAAGATCTTTGAAATTTTAGACAGGTTTTTTTTAATATAAGTATCTGGATTTACTAATTGTGTGAAAAACTTTCACACCATGTTAGCTCATCTACTGTACAAAATGGTTTCAATTAATCTAACACTTAACTACTGAATTAACTACTAGACATCTACAATTTTTATTTTCTGCCAAAAAGCTTCAAAATATATTCTTTAATACAGGAAATACCAAGATTTATGGAAGTAGTATAGTTCAGACGAGTACTGTGCATAAGTGCAAAGTAACACCAATGTCTTCCTTTAAAGGCAAGTAAGTACAAGTGATTGTAAATTTATATTTGGCTGTCTAGAGAAGAGCTAAAAAAACCCCACTGACCACCAGAATAAATTCAGTTTTGCAGCAACATCTTTTAAGGTTTTTAAGTCAAGAAGGTCTTATAAATAGTATTTTCCAGAAATATTTCCCTTCCTCTACATTGCAGAGTCCAGCTGGTTCCTGCCACAGATGCTTTAGGGCAGCATCAGGGTACTGATGCGCTGCTAGAGATTGGGATGCTGTGCATGAAGCAAGGGAAAGCCAACTCACTCTTCCCCTCCTCTACAGTCCTTCCACAGTCCACTAAATTAGGGAAACAACAGCAACTCTGTTTGCAATTTTTAACTCAGCACTCCTGGAATTTAGAAAAGGTTAATACATGCAAGGGAGCTGGACACAAGAAACTTAGAGAGAGCCTTGCACTGTGTGACTGATTTATTATGACCAGGAAGAGAATATCTACCCTTAGAAAATTTTCTCCTTCACATTTATTAATTTCTTGAACAGTTCTCTTAAGTTAGTAGAATTAAAAAAATATTCAGAGTTCTGGCTGAAAGACTTCAGACAAATGGATTCTGTGCTCTGTATGTCAGTGGAGTGGGTCACACTGAATTTTCCTCTCATCAGTCAAAACATCAATTACTTGCAAAGCTAAAATCAGAAATTAGTGTCTTAAAGATGCACCCATAAGGTACTATAAACCATGGGAAGTTACAGCATTGATAATGTGACTTTTGTATAATCTTTTCTTGGCAAGTAAATATTCTACTTTATTTTTTCCTCTTTTTTTTATTTTAAGGGGGTGGTTTTTTAGGGGGTGTATCAAAATTCATGCTACAGAATGAATGAAGAAAGAGATGGAAAATAGATTTTGTGAAATTAACCTAGTTCCAGACTGTGGTGAGATAACATCCTTGCTTTATGTAGGGCAATAAAAATTAAAGCTGACTGCAAAGGATCTCACAATGCAGAGTGACTTGGCAATAAAATAAGAGAATGAAATTCAGTGACAATGAACTGAAGGCAATGTGCACAAGAAAAAAAACCCCACCACAACTAGCTACAAATACACAATGATAGGTTCTAAATTAGCAATTACCACTCAAGAGAATGATCATGAAGTCATTGCAGATAGTTCTTTGAACATATCAACTGAATGTTTAGTAGCAGTCAAAACAGAAAATAGGATGTTGAAAGAGATTAGAAAAGGAATAAAAAACAAACCAGAAAGCATTGGGATGTCAGTGCATAAATCTATAGTGTGCCTGTACCTTGAAGCAACCATCATCTTATCTCTAAAAATCTAAGCTGAATGTAAAAGGTATAAAAGAAAGCAGTCAGCTTGGTCAGGGGAATGAAATGGTAGAAGAAATAAGTTCTCTTTGGCTTTGAAACAATAGGGATTTGAAGGGAGTCATGATAAAGACATTAACATCACAGGCAAAAAATGTAAAAAACCAGCAGGACAGGTGTAGGTGGATGCTCTCCAGTCCCCCATTATACTTCTTATCTCCTCCTTGTGACAGAGATATAAAAACAGAAAGTGCAGTGCAAATTAAATGAATTGAAAATTGGCCATCAGGTAGATAAAAAAGAAACTGTCAGCAGGGGACCAACATCAGAAAAGGGAACTTCTAGATGAGTTACAAAGTTCCCATCAGATCCACTCAGTTTTGATGGGACAAATTTATAATAGCTGAGAGATCTATGCATGACACAAGGACAAAAGTGGTGAATAGTGGTTAATGGCACAGAGGTTAAAGAGATTGTACAATGGTCAATTTTTAGATTTTTTTAATACATAATCATTGCTAAGTTGCATTTATGAGAACAAGGAAGTCAGACTTTATTTACATTGCAAAGAATTTTTTTCCCTTGGAATGAAAGAGTTCCCAAACCAGCTTAGAGACCAGTGTGAATGACAATTCAGTATGAATTACTGCTGGGATGCTGAAACAGAAAGGGTTAAAACAACCTTAAATATTCAGGTGCACAGTAGTAAGCAGCACTTGAGAGATAAATTTATCACTCTACAAGGTACTGCCAAAACAGATACTATCAGACTTCTTCTTAAAGCTTTGCCATTGGCATTTTCTGAAAGGAGATTGGAAAACATGGAAAGAATACAGAGAAAAATCACAAAAGGTATTCAAAATTTGGAGCAAATCTTTTGCTGACAGTGACTTCACAAAAAAATCATTTCACTTTTGGAAAAGACCAAGTGGCAACTTGCCTGCAATTAATCCACATGATCACAGATTATGTGCACCATCTCTGAGTCTCCAGTTGAGACTGAGTGCCATCCAAATCAACAAACATTTGGATAAGTGCCTTTGCAAAGCACATGAGTTATGAAATGCTATCCCAAGAATGCCTTTCTGCATTTATCAATGTAAATCCTCCCAATAAGACAATTTCCAAGACACTCTTAAAACCACAGCAGCCCAAGTATTATTAAGATTTTGTGCTCTCCAGAGCAAACAAAAAGTGCCAGAAGACAAGGATACAGTTTTGCACAGTTTCCCCTTCAAACCACGTTGAACAAAACTCGAGGAAACACTAAGAAAGCATGCCTGGAAAAGAGCAATCCATCATCAGCACCCTGGGTTACAGGTTGGTTGGAAGTTATTGTCCTAGCATGACTTTGGAGACAATAAACAACTGGAGAACCAACGAACTGCAGAGGAAGAAGCCTTGAACACAGTTTGTTTCCAGCACAGCAAAGGGGCCAAGGAAAGGCTGCAAGAAAACACCAGGGCTAGCAGGGAGGTCTGGGCTATGCAGATGCTCTGCCCAGAAGGGCTCTGGGCAATATGAAAACAGAAATAGTGATTTAATAGAACAAGGAGAAGGGAAATTGCAAGGAATAATTACTGCCTGCATAACTATTTTTGCAATCAACAGAGCAAATTTTTGACTTCCAGAGGTCACATTTAGGCATGTTTAGTGCAGACCTGGCTGAAGAAACTAAAATGTTTTCCATAACTCACAAATTAGTTTCTCTGTGATTCTTTACGCAGCAAATTAAAAAGTGTTAAGGGAATTATTAGATGTGTTGCTGCTTGGTCTGGGCAAACTGAAATAAAATGTGTATATATCCTTAAAGATATTTAAATTGCATGGATAAATAGAAGGGGAAATCTGTGAAATGTAATGATCAGCATGTTTAGACCAGATGAATTAATGACACATTTGTGCCTTAAGCTCTATGAATGCATAATAAGTACACTATGGAATTCCTTTTTTTTATTATGTATTAATGCCTATAAATTACATATTGTATCAAAGTAATACTTTGGTTGAAGTGAAATAATTTACTTACTTTTGCAGGGATGTAAAAGGAACTAAGCATAAATATTTTAAGAATCAATACTGTAAATGGAAGGTAAACAAAACAAAACAAAATGTGCCATTCTCTGTTACTTCTTTTTTCATTCTCTAATTATTTAACATACAAACAGAATAATTGTTGCTTTTATGATTTTACTTAAGACAGTAAGTAAGAATTATTTGCACAATAATTCAAATAAATTTCCACAAACCAATGAAAGCAAACACTTTCACAAGACTTTAACTTTCATCTAGCATACTTTTAAATCTACCAAAATGAAAAATTATGCGAGATTGTGCTTTGAGCACCCATCACATTTACTCTTCTTGCAGGACAAGGTAATGCAGAGCCCACAGCTGAGCATCCCTGGTTGGGCCCACGCTGGGAGCAGCACGGCTGGGCCAGCACAGGGTGTAAGGCTGCTCTACCAGCTGCCATCATCCTGTCCCCATGCTCCAACACGTGACAGACCCATCCTGGTGTCCCAAGGGGAATTCCTGCAGGGCTGGCCTAGTGTGGATCTGGAATGGGCTTTTGAACCAACCCCTGAATGCCCCTGTGGAGCAGCCCTGGAGCTCAGTTAGAAGATGTGCAATGTTCACTCCAGAGCCAAAGGGAGTTTAGTTCCATCAGTCCGCGGAACTAAACTAGAGCTAGCTCAAAGACAAAAAAAGCATTCAGTGTGGATGTCAGGTCCTCAGCACCATCTCGCCCAAGTGATGATCTCTTTGTTCACACTGCTCACCAACAGAGAGAGAAGCTCCCAAAAATCCTTTCACCAGGTTTGTTAGGGGCATAGCAGACTCATTTACTGCCCACAGATATATATTGGCACATATTTTAAAGGCTTCTCCCAAGTCATTTTGAACACAGGACTTGGGCCATCAAGGCAGTTGTTACTCAATCACCTGAGTCTTGCTGAGCTGAGACAGTAATTAAATATCCTTCTGTATCCACCAACCTCCTGCCCCTCTTTGACAAGAGCACAAAAATGTACAATTCCCTAATTAGCAATCTAAAGAGTGACCCCACACTCTATTGCTTCTCTTCTAGGGCTCACATGAACTACAATTTAACACATTCAGTAAAACAAACTAATGACGAAGAAACTTTTTAATGTGGATATATGCAAAGAAAATAAGTCTCATACCTAAGTTAATATCTTCAAGGTAGTACTGCAAAAGTTTCCCAACAGATCACATTAACTGTTTTTCTAAGAACTGCTTTCCCAACACATTATTTACTATCTTTCTATTGGCAAATAGAGCCCATTTTAATTGATATTTTATAAAGCAAGCACAATTCTAAAATAAAAATAATTGAACAATTACTTTTCTAACACCGTGACTTCAAATAGCAATTATTGTCACAGCAATTGATTTCTTTCATTGTACTTGACAAGAACATTGTGTTTATGATTATGATGTGCTGGGTTCAGCCATCCTTGTGTTAACTGGTGTACACATGACAAGCAGCTCCAAAGATTTCAACAGGATTATCTGAAGCACAAAGCATTGTAAACATAATATTAGAAGTCTGATGTGTATGACAGCAGCATATTTTTTAATGATTAATTAAATTGCTATGAATCAGAAAGTTTTATAAACATCATTATAAGTAGGACTATTTCAGTGATTAGCAATTTAGAATGATTCTGGGAATTAAGTGTTACAATTCCAAATTAAATTGTATAAGGATTAAGGGAAAAGTAGTCTTGGCTAGTAAGGAAGTAGGATATGCAAATTCCAGTTCATGGCAGCACAATGTGTGGGGTCAGGGAAATGAATCCTGGCTGTGGAGCCAAGACATTTCAGCCAGGAGTGCTGAATTCCTGCTCAGGGAGAGGCACAGCCAGTGAAAGGCATTGCCAACACAGCCAGCATCCTCATCCAGGTGATTCAGGAATGTCCTTTTCCTATTCCTGCTTGTCATGACAACACCACCAGCACCAGCAGCTCCATGCACTGCCTCCATTTTCTGGAACACTCCATTTTCTGGAACAGATAAGCCAAGAACTGCAATTTTTCCCTTTTCAGGTACAAAATGTCATTGTTGCACAGCCTTAAATATGACAGGGCTTCTTCCATCAGTCTAGATCTATATTCCATTCTTTTCCCCCACAGCTTCTTTCTGAATTAAAGGAACCCAAGGAAAATTTGAACCCTGTAATACAAAAGCCACAAAGGGTTCGGGCACTGAATTCTTGCTTTCCAAACTGCAGAGTTAAAGAAATGCCTGAATATGAGGTAAAGTATCTAGGATGGTATTTAAAAATCAAAGTATTACCAAAAATCATTTAAATGCAAATTTGTATTTATTTGTGTCTCAAATGGAATTCACACAAGTTAAGCAACAAGTTTCAAGTTCATTTGAAACTAATTACACGGATAATTCTTCTTATCCAGATGAATGATTAAAATGTTCTTTTTTTATGCAGTCCTGAAAATCCATATATCCCCAGAAATAACTCTTGCATAAAGTGATTCATGAAAGTCACATAACTTCCCTTAAAATTCTCTTCTCACACGTTCACAACTACCAAACTTATACAAAACAGATTAAGAGCTAATAAGAAATATATATCTGCCTTCTAATCTGGTCCTTCCAGACTCAACACTATATTTGGTAAGAATGCATGGAAAAGAATATCCACATGGAATTTGTTTTACTTTGTCATGGTTAAAACCATGATACTACCAAAACAATGCTGTAAGTCTCCAGAGCAGCACATTAAAAATTACTATTAGAAATATCATGAAAATAATTTTCAGTCAGAAGGGCAAAATGAAGTAAAATGACAAACTAAGACTTCAATAATGGGTTCACAATTTAAGCTCTGAATGCATAATGGGAAAAGGGAGATTGAAGTATCAATGGTGTCAACTGCATTTTATATTAGTTATATTTTAAAGTAAGCAGTAGCAATGAAATATAAATATAATATGGATTAATTTATTAGTCAGAATAGCTACTATTTTTTGTGCTAAATAATTTATTAATATATATTCAATACAGAAAACCAAATTAATCCTTCTTCTCCCAAGGCATAAACTCCTATAACAGTTTAAAATCATCTCTGACAACTGCCTTTGCAAAGCCTGGGTTCATTGGTCTTTGCTGTGCAATGAAGCATCAACAATCTTCTTGAAAGTAAAGAAGAAAGTAACGTTTGAACAGGGAATTTGTAATTAGCAGAAAAATTATTATGAAAAATAGTATTGGCATTTTTTTCATTATGTACATGTGCCACAATGTTATAGAGGATGGCAGGGAGCATTAAATAACTTTATTCAATAAAATAATTATTAAAAAATAACTACAAAAGAAGTACACATACATTTTTTAGATTTCTATTTTCCTACCTACATAATTCATGCATACATCCGCAAGGCTGTGGGTTTCTGGTAAATATACCACAAGCTGCTATAGTGAAGTATGAATGAATGATCAGTCACACAAACAGCCTTTATATTCAACTTAAAAGGGAAAACGGATGCAGTGTACACCAAGATGCTATTGAGAGATCAACATTCCCATTTAATCTGCCAATCCAATATCAGATTAAAGCGAATCATGTAAAAGGACTCTGAAATATATTACACAATAAAGCTCTAGATGTGAACTTTTACCCTCTGTGGTTCTTCCTTTCACCTCTTTGAGGTAACAAATAAAAAAGATTTACAGTCAAAACTTTTTGATCTCATGTAAAATGAAATTAATCTCCACTGAATAAACAGAATATCACACCCATGAAGCATATGTTTCTTTAGTTATGGAAAATACTTCAATGTTTCATATAATTTTATGTGCTTGCCCTTCATGGGTCAAATGCTCCATATTTCTCTCAATAAGTGATATTGCATGTGAAAAAATAATAAATAAAAATTATGTTTTTATATATTAATTTTATATATTTATATATTAATATATTTATATTTAATTGAAATTCTGGACAAATTTAGCATGATAGACTGAAATATAATGAAGAAGTATAACACAGTCCAAACAACTTTTCCCTTCCATCTGTAACCTTGCCAATACTTTTTCCAAAGAGGCAAATATGCTAAAATGAGTAGGTGCAAAAATGTCATAACTTTCCTTATTAAAAGTCCTGTTAAGATTCAATTTTCCTAGGACAGAGCAAGGATTTTTAGATTTCCAAGCCAAAGAAGCATTATTCAAGAAGAACACTAAAAATTCTGCAATTGAACTGGATAAAGAATAAAAACCCCTGATTAATCTCAACCTGATACTAGAATTTCAGCTACTAAAGACTGAAAACATATGAGGAAAGAAATATAATTTTCCAAGTGGTGAATGTTTACCTAAAATATCACCAAAAATTATTGAAAACATAGAAAACCAACTATGATATAGAACATGATTGGGCCATATATGAGGATTAAATTTAGATCAAAAAATCCAGATTAAAAAATTTAAATAGATTATATAAGTAGTTTAGTTTTTACTCTGCAATTCTTAATGTAGCTTTTGGAGTTCACAGTAGCATTTCCATAATTTTGCTTCTTATTGACAAAACATAGTCATCCCTACCTTGGATTGAACAGATAATTTAGAAAGACCACAAAACCTCCCACACAAAAGACTTCATTTAGTACCAAGCAATTTTACTGGAATATTTGCATTAATATTTCAATACAGAAAATAAATTCCTTTGATTTAAGATGTCTCTTCTGAAAAGGAATAATCACATTTAATATTTTCGGACGTACGAAATTCACAGCACAGCACGCGGTCTAGCACTGTCTTTTCTCTCTCACTGTGATTTATTTCAGCTGAGAACAGGGACCTGGAATATTTCTGCCCTGCCATGAGAAGATTGCTCATTTCTTGGCTGTCACTCAGTGCCCAGCCCATCACACCGACCTGCCTGCAGAGACAGGCAGGCATGGGGCTTGACAAAGCTGCTTGTCACCCGCGGTAATGGACAATGACACCACTGCCTGAAGGAAAACACTAATGCTTTTGCTTCCTTTATTTCTTGTTATTGTTTCCCTTCATCAGCTTTCACCCCACTTCACAGTATTCCTCACATCTGGGAGCAAACTCCTGAAGTTAACTTTGCAACAGGTACATGTCATAAGAAAACTGAATTCCTTCTCTTTGGAATTAAAATGACAAAAGGAAAATTTCAAGTCCATTTATCACAGATGAAAACCTGTTCTAGTTCTTTTCCTTAAAGTACAGTGGACTGGAGTTTCATTAAAAAGTAACCAGGAAGGATTAAGCACTCTAGAAGAAAAATTGCTGTAAGCCCTGATGCTGTTGAAGACTAAGAAAATAACTGACTAACTGGATTTAAGAAAATACATCAGAAAAGGTAGGGAATCAAAACATAAACACAGTATGAATCATCTGTGATGCTTCTTAGGATACAAAATCCAATGCAGCTCTAGAAAGACACATCCCTGAAAGGAGAAAATGCCAGAGCTTCAGGAGGCACAATGAACACCTCTCACTGTATTTGTTACATAAAGGAAGAGAGACTTTCAAACTTTAACTGCACTGCCCTTAAGGAAGGAAGAAGCTCATACCTGTTTTCTACACAGGCACATAGGCCATCTTCAGGTATGTGAGCCACTAATTTGTGTTTTGAGAACAGCATCTGTTGAAATCAAAATATGGTGAGCACTCACACACACTTCCAAATGACTCAAAGGACAAACAGAAAGATGAAAACCAGGAAGGAAATAATGGAAAACAGTTCTGTTCACTGACAGATTAAGTGACTCATCCCTTGTTTTGAAGAGCAACTGATCTGGTGATACTGGGGAATCTCCTTTGCCTGCAGGCCAATAACAAGTGGCTGCCTTCTCTGGAAATATGAACACACCAAAGAACTCCACAGTGATGACAAAGTTTCTGTGTGATTCAAAGAGCAGAAGAACAAAACTACCTTCAACAATTCAAAACATTTAAAGAAAGGAAACCCAAGTCAAATTGCCCACCACAGTACAAATGTGCTTTTCCCAGTGGAAGTCAAACAGCTCTGTGCTTCCAAGTGAGGTGAAAACTTTAAATGCATCATTAAGTAAAAATCAATTTTATTCTAGCCTCAAAAGTAAAATCCATTTTGCTATGATAACTTGATTTTCATATTACTATAAAATATTCTAATTTGTATTTATAAGAGTTCTGGATTTTCTGAGATCCCAGCCATGGTAGATGCAATCTGATCCCAACACACTGGTTTTTGTCTTTCTCACAGAGATCAATATTCGATCTCATACAGATAAGCACTCCAAAATCCAGCACTAATTTACCATCCTTCATTCTAATAAGAACAAAACGCGAAGGCAGGCACACAGACCAAAGGGTGCTGGTAAAGAGCAGGATTCTCCCATTGCAAACTCACCCCCAGGGTGGTGGATTCGAGCACTGCAGCTCCCAGGAGTTCTGACACTGCTGAAATGCAGCTCCCCCTCCCACTGCAGGCAGCACACAGCCCTACATGTGGACTTAATAAATCTGGTTCTTCAGCATCTGCTGCAATTCCTGTTGTAGCTCATGCTCATCTTTACCAAAATACCCATCCTCTCCTTCTGCAATAAGCACTGGGTATATTTTGAATATTGTTTTCTCGCACGCTGCTCACAGAAAGATTTAATAGAAGGAATGTGCCTCTGATCCTAAATGACTGTATTTTCTCATGGAATTTCTTAAAGCATACACAAAAGAAGGATTTTCAACTTTCAAAGAGTCCATACTAATATTGCTCTACTTAATAAAACCTGGAGATTCTGTAATTTATGACACTATGGAGATATGTTAGAAAAGTGGCTAAAATATTCTATTCAGTCAATCAGCTTCACCCAAAGTACCAGAGGCAAGAGAAGTAATAGTTCTGGGAGCTCAGAGAACATGCCTGATGAGTTAATAGCTGGTACAATGCATTTAGAAAAGGCTTTAAAAACATAGTTCTGGCACTTGCTTATCATTTCCTATTACGATTATATTAACAGCTAACCTTTGTCATCTGCACCAATTTCATGCTTGCCTGGTTTTTGATTATGAGATTTAACCACATTTCTTACCAGAACTTATGCTTCAAATTCTTAATACAAATAATTATCTGGGAATTGCTTGAGTATTGTTATAAATTCACAGCTATAATTTTATTTAAAGCAGGTATGAAAATCAAGTGTTTCTTAGCTCTCCAATTAGGATTAACTCAAATCAAAGATAATAAAACCCAAAAAATTATTGAACAATCAATATTCATGGATGTTAGATGTGATCTAAAGAAGTAATGTTTTCGTAAAATAAAGTTACTTATGAAATGTCTGAAATGTCCTAGCACCTATTTAGCTAAATCCACATATTCATGTAAGACTTGTAAACAGTGCAAATTTCTATATCCCTTCGAGTTTCAAATAAAGTGCCATACTTTAGGATATTGTGGGTTTTAGTGGTCCAGGTAATATAGAAATACACTTTCTTTAACTGTGCATACTGCATTTTTTAGTGCAAGAAAGATCATTCACATTCACTGCCTGTGAAATTTTCCAGTGAGATCTGTACTTCTTCAAAGAAGGTGGAAAGAAAAGAAGTCACAGATTTCTCAATTTGTATGATGGCTAAAAGTCTTCAAGGCACTCAGCACTGCAACACAGATGCCACACTCTCTATAAGACAGTTTGGAATCTGTTACTACTCATATTGCATTTTTATTCTTAGAGAAAAGGT
Organism: Ammospiza caudacuta; assembly: GCF_027887145.1. NCBI lineage: Eukaryota > Metazoa > Chordata > Aves > Passeriformes > Passerellidae > Ammospiza > Ammospiza caudacuta. The sequence goes on along the minus strand of NC_080601.1, from coordinate 31,651,291 downwards.
CACTGAACCAGTAGCTGAAACAAAACATTCCAGCAGAAAAAGAATGAAATTAAATAGAGTGGAGGTTTTTAACACTGTGTATCACAGTCTGAAGCTCTACAGTTTCAAGAATATTCTGCTTATTTTTTTCAATATAACTTCTATTTATCTTTATCTTCTCCTAGACTGTTTTTCTTCTAGAATATACAATATCAGTATCTTGGTAGATCAAGCATTAATTTCTTCAAAATCATACATTTTGTGCTTTATTATGTATAGTTTTAAATAAATGCCTTACACAACAATGTTTTTAAAACAGTTCATCTTGATACAACAGGACAGTTCTAAAAATGCCTGTTTTGATGCAGTAAAGTGTTCATTTCATCTCTGAGTCTGGAACACAAAAGCTACAAAGGAACAGTTTTAAACTATACTTTTGCCTGGTTGTTGAATAGCAGTTATTGTCCAACGGGTCTATTTGCTCTGGCCAGGCAGGGTGAACAGCATTTTGTCACAACCTCAGAAATAGAAATGTAATACTGGATGGGAGAAATACAAAGGCAGGTTTACCAAAGCATGTTGAAGTATGCTTTGTTATCAAGTACATTCAAATTGTCTTTAAACACAATTATTTTCTCTATCAACAATCTTAGTAAACATGGCCTGGGTTATTATTATTGCTACCACCATGATTTGCCACAGTCACAATACACCTAATTCCCATTCAGCAAACAAAACCAAACCCCACAAACAAACTCAAACCCACACAAAACAAGAGACAAACAAACCCTTATTAAAATTATTCTTTTAGTCTACAAACTGTTGACATCCTATCTGTGCATTTACCCAGAACAAACTGGATGAGACAGACCATCACACTTGGAGAGATAATTCCATGTACCCACGGAGATGGCTGCACCACCAGAGAGCCTTTAGTTCACCTTTCCTAAGGCTGCACCAGGGCACAGAGCACCGACAAACTGCTCCTAGTTTACCCCTGCTATTTGTGACAGGATCCCTCTGGTCTGTTGTACTTGACAGACTTTGATTTCTTCTATATGGGTTTGTAAACTAAACATTTGCATAATCATCATAAGTTATAGAACTTACTGTCTCCCCATGAGAAAAAGAGAATAAAACCGCAAAACACACACACAAAAAAACCCCAAACACCCAAAACACCACTAGGCTGACCTTTAGGCAATCAGCATTTGATTGCTCTGTTTGTGGTGAAAGAGGAGAATTGGGATATTTTATATCACCTACTAAACTCCTCCCCATTAGCCAATGCCCTGGGTATAGAAAACTTCAGGCTCTGATCATTTCTGTGCCCTTTTTGGCAACAGCAATAAACAGGATTTGGGTCATTCACAGTATTTAAGAGTCTGATTCTTTAGGTACTGTTCCTCAGAGCAAAGTGATTAAAGTCAACAGAGAAGCCATACTGTGAACTTGTGAAATAAAGTTTTGCCCTAAAAATACAGAAAGTCTGATGAACAAACCTGTCTGTCACTGTTCACATTTTGTGTACACTTCATGGTTATTGGGAAATATCTCCACAGCAAGATTTCAAAGCACTGTAACTAATCTGTGTATATTCAAGTTTGTGACATTTTATAAGATAGCTGAATGTTTAAGAAGCCTTTCAGTGGAGTTTTGTTCACATTCTAGAATAGTTGTTCATTTGCAGTTGAAGCCCATCCTCGCATTGCTGCCACAACCAAATCTCAGGCATCAGCTACTGCCTTTCACAGTCAATCTCTGACACATGAAAGCATTAGTAGTGACATGCTGTGTTTTATTAAAAATAACAAGCTATTGAACAGAGCCATCATTTTAAATAATTCCATAAAAGTGTTTATAGAAAAATCACACATATGAATTACAGTTTAGCTGGCTTTTCCTATTCATTGTAATATATGCTACAAACCCAGCTAATCTTCATGAGGTGTGAGGACTGTACCACTGAATATGAAATACACAATTATATAATGCAAGATTCCAGCAGCTGCCCCTCCACTGGTGCAAAGTTTGAAGGCCTCATTTCAGGCATTTCTCAAGATTCAGAAACTGTTTAAGATACTGGTTTGATGGTACAGTGTCATCAGGATTTCAGTCAGAAGACAAAAAAAGCAATTTACCTGAAGAAGGTGACAAAGAACTGCACCAGATCCATGATAGTATTGTGCTGTGAGAAGGCAATCTGCAAATAAAACAGAAGTAAATTACAACATTTCCAGACTCAACAGCTCTTTTTTGGCGAGGGCTTTATGGCTCCATGGATGATTACTTTCAAGTGTAATTTCAGTCTAGTCTGCACACACCTGTATTTATGATAAATTGAGATGAGCAACTAATTCCCATATCCTCGCTGGTATCAAAACACAAACAATGGAATATAATACTTTTACTGAAGTAAACTTAATAGAAATATCCACTTACTAGGAAGAATAAAAATAATATAAAAAATATTAGGAAATCATATTGTTATAAATCGTCTTGTTTATAGTCAACTGTTTTAACCAACACCATCTTCCATTTTAATAAAAACACTGAAATGAGGTTTTAGAGAAGACAAACAACATAGAGCTTAAAATTAATTTATTTGAAATATTTTAATTGTATAATATTAAAATTAATGTATATGTTAATTTAATTTTTATAAAAGATAAATCCGGTGCATAATAAAACAGTTTCAAAGCAAATTACTTTAAAGACAAAGTAATAAATATTCTTTTGGGCTACATTTTTATAGCCTCACCAGAACATGCATTAGTTCAGCTCCTTGCTGTAATTTTTGTGAATATTTAAGAATTATCTCTAAGACAGCATAGAGACATTCACACTTGCATGCAATACAGGCTATAATTATTTTTGTAAGTAATTTTTGCTAATGTTAAGAACATTATTTAATATTTATGTTATATCTACAAATATCCACAAGTCCCTGTCTTGCTCAGTTTTTCAGTGTATAATTATCAAACTAATGATACAGAGAATCTTCTACTTTGAATTGTACAAAGTGTTTATCTAATTATATTTACACTCTTTTCAAATAATTGTTGGGTTTAGAAATCCTGGTGCATTTAAGATCTGATCTTGACTAGTAATTACACCAAATGACTCTGAATCCCTTTCATAGCTTACTTGTGAACTTTTGAAATGATAATTCATGATACTGAAGAATTTCATTTTTTAAAATTTGTTTTATTTTATTTTATTTTTATTTTAGACCAAGGCTATAATGCAAATTTCGGTAATAATAGTGTTACTGTGCCTTGTGCCAGCCAAACCCAGCTAAACATAGATCAATCACCTAAAAGACGACATCTGAGAAAACACTTCTTTGGCCCAGTATAAAGTGCATTCCAAGCATAAACAATTGTTTAAGCACACTTTGAACAAAAATGAATGCTTTACAAATTAATTTTTTATATTTTAAATGCTGTCTGGATTTACTTCAAATTCTGTTTAGTACTCAAATTCACTCCTGGTGTTTCCATTATGTTTTTTACAAGTACCATACTTTAGGTGATGAACTAGCAGAGGAGAAAAAAACATGCCAGTTTTGATAGAGTTCACCTTTTGTGACCTGAAATTCTCTTTGTTGAAGGAGCATTTTACGTTACTACAATTATTTTCATTTGAGGTGTCAGAATTCCTTAATGGCCCCCTGTGAGTCTGGAAACAACTCCAGTCTGCAATCAAACCCAGCAATCTGATCACAATTGTACCAGGAAAGTTTCACCTCAGATTTTTTAAAAAAGCAAGCAAAAAAACTTTTTTAACAATACTGGCCAAATTGGAAGACAAGGCATTGTGACTGCTGGCAAATCCTTTATAGCAATTAAGGATTCAAAAGTCAGATAAGCAGCAGAATATGCCAGAGAGCACCGACACAAGGATGCACTGCAATCAACATTTCAGGTACTTCTAAGTTTTCATATTTTGGTTACACACACGATATAGGAAATACACTTTACACTGAATAATGATGGATGGAATAGGTCTGTTGAAAGAGGAACAATTTCTGAACAAAGATTTTTCCGGCCTTCAGAACTTAATGCCTGCAGGAACAGATTCATTTTTTCCCATTGCTCCAGTTCATCTTTACCTTGACTATCATATCTAGCAGCAATAGAGTCCTACAGAACAATAGGTCAAGATCTGTTCCACGACAAAAATGAGACAATCTTGAAAAGTCTAACTCAGGGAGAACTTTCATATGGAAATAGCTAGCCTGCCCTTAGAACTTTGTGTTTTAGTTTAAAGATATAGGTGTCAAAAAGCCATCTCCACAATTCTAACACTACCAATTGTGCAAAAGGAAAAGGAAACCTAGGCACTAAATCCAAATTGCACATTTGCAGAAAACAGGAACCTAACCCATGAAATGTTCCATACATTCAAATAATGTACATAAAAAGCAATTATAATCTGTGCTCTATTTCATGACATTACCCACTAAAGCAAACTCCTATCTGCTCAGGCTCTCAAACCATGAACAAATATTTCCATTAATACACTTTCTCCATCTTCCACTGTTAACAAATTAAAAATGAACAAATAAGAGAAACTAAAATAAATACATGGCAAAACTCTGATAGAAGGTCTAATTATTAAACCTTGAAACGTAATGCAATAAGGTCAGACATAACCCAAACTAAACTGCCTGCACTGTGTTGATTATGCAGACTTAAACTCTGCAGAATTATTACTTCCTTCAGTATCATGAAAACCATAATTTAATTTCTTCTTGGATAAAACTATTATACCCTCCCACACTGGTGCTAGGTATGTACTGAAGCAGAAGAAATGGATACCAACTGAACATAAAGGCTGACATTTTGGTGTCCAACATCTTTCATACTTTTCTGATTGACAATTTCTTACTGAGACAACTTCAGACAAAAAAATATAAAAGGCAGCTGAGGAAAATTGTTTAGATCACTACATTTTTGTGTATACACAAAAATGGGTTTTTTGTGTATACACAAAAATGGGGGTTTTGTGTATACACAAAATTTTTTTTCAAAGGAAAATGTAGAAGACCAAACACTGTGACAATATGGAACGAGGGTGCTAGAAAATTTAAACACATAAACTCTACATTTACATTTCATTGCACAAAGTGAAGTTTAGCTATCTACTCTGTAGAAACATGAGCGCAGAGACCCAAGTATAAACTGTTTTAAAGACATTATAATGTCTTTAAAGCATTACACAATAATTTTGGGGTGGGGAATGGTACCTATGGATATCTTCAAACTCAGTGCATACATGACTACTGAATAACCAGCAGTTACAAATTAAAGGATACTCTGATTTCTTCATTTAAATATAAATAAAATCATATTTTAAATATAAATAAAATAATATAAATATAAATAAAATAATATAAAATTATATTCTGAGATATCTTTAGAAAGAGCAAAAATGGTTCTGACTCTTCCGTCCCATTGGACTTCAACCATGAAGAGTGGCCTGCAAAAGTGACAGAAGGATGGCAGGAAATTGTCCATTTCCTAAAGAAATATTTAACAGGCAAAACACAAAATATCTTTTCTTTTCCCTTGGAAAACAGAAATTCCAAGAGAACATATTACATCTAAATAATTATGTCTAAATAAGAGAAACATTAAACTCTTGCTGGCTAAAAAAGCCACACATTTATTCCATATACTGGCCTTCCTAGAACGCAATAAATTTTGAAATTTATCTGAATTTTCCTGTGTGGAGTATATCTGATCTGGTCCCATGTGTGAACCTCATCTAAATTAGTCAGCTAGCTTACAACCATCAGCAGAGATAGGAAGGCACTTCATAGGTGAGTGACTCTAAAATAGATGTGGAACTCTCATAAATTGGAAGGAATTGCCCTATGGAGCTACCATTTCTCTCCACTAACAACACTGGGATTCTGTGATTAGTTTAGGTTATAGACCTAATGTCAAACTTAGAATATAAATAATATTAGGTGAGATAAATTTCTCCCATGGTTTGTAAGTACTCACTGGGTATTTCTGTAAAACAGTGTAATGGTAAAACAGGCAAAAGCAATATTTATTGTTGGGATTAAAAGATCTGAGAAGCAATATGAAGCTAAGTGGCTGTTGCAGAATCCTCCTTCCTTCTGCTGTGTTAATGCCTGTAAAGAATTCAGTCTGATGTTGACAAACAGTCCTCCCAGATGATAAGATTTAGTGATAATGAAACTTTCATACTGATAACATAAACAGAAAATGAAAGATAACAAAGAAATTCAGACTTCACATCAAGATTTGATAAACAGCTTCCTCAGATTATCTCTGCATGCTGCAGCCCTGTCTCTTATGCTGGCACACATTACATTATCAAAATATACACCCCTTCATTTCTCAAAAAATGTAATAATTACAGGATATTATTCCACTATTTGGAGTCATAAGAGGCTGAAAGACAATCTAGTTTTGTATTCAAGTAAGATGAAAGACACTCCTAAATAAGGTTATAACAGCTGAACTTTTTTTCCTACCTAATAGGCACTTTATCTATTAAATTCAATATGCATATTCCACTTCTTTATTCAATTCTGTGCTTGTGTAAACGTATGAAGAAACATATATCACACAGAAAAACCCAACATTAATAAACTCCAGGAAGTGAAGGAGAGAACGTGGGGGAGGGAACTGTTATTTAACTTACAGTTTTACTCAGCATGCAAAGCATCTTCATAATGATTCATATGGACATTATTAAGAAATTGAAATATTGAATATTGAAGTCAATGAAAGAATGGAAGAAAATTAAGAGACATAGACAAGAGACAAATTACATGTTTCAAAGTTAAATTTAAAAAAAGATTGAAAATAATTGGCACAAAGACCTATAGTACTGGAAAGTTATTTTAGACATAAATCTTTGCAGGATTGAGTTATCCTACAAACTGTGTGAAACAGCAGATTTCTAGACAACATCTTTCAAAACTCTGATTTTTAAAAGCCTGCCTAGATTAAATGGACAGGAAGAAAAATTAGAAACAGAAGTGAAGGGAATGAGGTGAGAGAATTTGTCAGGCAGAGCTGAATGATTAAATTCTACTACAAAGAGAAGCATTGCATGACAATATGGTTTTGTTTGTCAAGCTACATTAAGGAAAAGCCATTTTTGTCACTTGCTAGAATTGAATTTTCCTTTCAACCTCAGGTTTCAGCCTTCTTGGTATGCCTTCTGACATCTTATTATGACTTGATAAATTAAGGAGTTTCCCATTAGGAAAGCTGCACCTGTTACGGAATGTGCTCTGATCATCCCAGTCACAGGAACGGGGATGGGCAGGAACATCACAAACTGAGGCTGTTCAACTTCCCACTCAAAGCCAGGCTACTGCCAGCACCAGGTCAGGCCAGCAGTGCCCTTTCCAGGGTAAGTTTTGTAAACCTCCAAGAGAGAACATTCCGTGGCCAGTCCAGAAAATTTGTTTCGACACACCATTGCTAATACAACAAATTTTTTCTAACGTTCAGTCTGAAACTCCCAAGGTGCAGATTCCACTTGTCCTTTCATTCTGAAGTTTATCAACAGAAAAATGTCCTACATGCAAGACATTTTTCACCTTTCCTACATAAATTAGTAACTTTGCACTGAGCTATTTGAATGACTGCAGAACTTAATATGATGTTCATGGCACTTAACATTCATGTGTATGCGTATATGTAAAAACATATATATCAGAGATGGAAAATGTGCTGCTAAAACAATAAGATTTTTTTTTCAAATTTCTCTAAGTTTTTTATTTCTTATATCTACAGTAGAGTTGGTTTTGCTAGACAATCTACCAGTTAACCAACTGGCTGGTCTCCAGCCTAATAAAAATGATAATAAAATTTTTATAAGGCTACAAAAGCTGAATTGTTAAAACTTATGCAATGTTTTGTTCATTTTAGAAATCAAATACTTGGTTAGAGAAGGCAAAACATGCCCTGAATTTTGCATAAAGATCATGCCATTCAAAATAATGTATGCAAAACCCATTGTGAGATGACAAGAAAAGGGCAAAGCATTTTCTTAAACATGAAGAGAGTAATTTCCCAAAGTTTATTGTTATAAATGTAGAGCATGCCATAAAGCTGTTGGAGCTGTGAAATAAAAAATTTTGTATTTGCAATGGCACTTTTCTTGATTACTGTGGATTAGCATATTTATGAGGTTACTCAGCCTCAGGTTTAAACCCACAAATCAAAGGTTTATATCGGCATGGGTAATGGATTACACAGGAGTCTCTGGCCTACGATATCCCAGAGGTATCTGTCTTTCAGAAGATTTATGTATATAATACCACTTTGTAGAAATTACACCTTCTGATCTTTTGCGCGGTGCTTGGTGATTCCCCTCTCTAATGTCTAAAACAACCAAAAAAGCAGCAGTCTCAGTCAGCAGAGGAATTCATTGATGTATTTTCTTGTTCTCCTCCTCACCTTTTGATAAGGCCATGAAAGACAGAGGCTCTAATTCCTTGATGTACATAGCACTGCTACAATGAGAGTAGAAGTCACTGTGAGCATATTTAATGCAATTACTTCTGAAAAGAGGACGGAATCTGCATTCCAGCAGTTACCCACAGCACTAACACCTGAGTTTTGTTCATCCTTTGATGAGCTCTGTGATAGAACACAGATAAAATTTTTTAAAGTCTCCATTTTTCTCCACAGGTGAGTGCTGATTACATTACTATCAGTGGTAAATACCTACTGACTTCCTTTTTGCTTCAGAGAAACAGAATTTCAGTGCAGAACACTAAGACAAGAAATGGAAATGCTTAGTCCAGCCTCTCATGAAAGACTAGCCAAAAGAGAAGTCAGGTAAGCATTTTCAAGACTGTGTGTACCCAAGCGAATCTTTTTGATCATCATTGAGAAATGATGACAAAGGAAGACACCAAAATCTCATGGAACTCTACAGAGAAAGTGGTCTTCAGCTCTATTATTACTTCAATCTTTTACTGAAGATCCACATTTCATAGAAAAGAAAATCAAAGTATGCAAAGAAGGGCAAGGGAGTGGCATTTACATGTGCATGAGAACAGAGAGGACACATAATAACTGATATAATTTAGAAGAGCCAACATAAAAAAGTATGAGGGGAAAAAAGACAGATTAAGCTCTCTGTATTGAAAGTTTATTCCATGGAGGAGAAGTGTGGGGGTTTGGATGTAAGGCATGATGTTTACTTATCTATACAAGGGGCAAGAATATTCTAACAGATTTTCTGCTGAAAGAACAAGAGACCACACTAATGTGAAAATATTAATTCCTTCAAATGAAGAAGTGGTTGGCTAACCTAAGAGGCATGCAGCATACCAAGAAAGAAACTATATAACATATAAGCAAGAAAATTAGTTCTATGTTCCTCCTTGAAGAGGTGATCAAAATGCAGAAATTGAGAACTGAGACTTTTACAAAATATAAATTGTGAGGATTAACAGAATAAATTGTGATTCAATTTTGTTATGTTAATTTTACTCTCATTTAACTTTTATTGATCACTTGAAACTGCTCTTATAGTTCAAGCTGTAAGAAATTTAAAAAAAAAAAACAAAGCAGATACAACTGTCAGCTTGAGACTTCACTCACCCTCATAGTACATTCTGTAGAGCCAGGATGATGGATCACTGACGTATCACTGAGGATATGCTGTCACAGTCAGAAGAGTATTTGTAAGAAAGTGCAGAGAAATGTGTAATGGAAATGGCAGAAACCTTTTAACAACTTGCAGGAATTAGGTTGGGAAAGGTGGATGAGTATCTGGGTTTCAGGAGGACTCAGAATGCTGTGAAATCAAAGAGCAGGTCCTGCTCAGCTGAAACTGTTTTCCGAGAAACAAGCCCATGCTGCCTTTTTGGTAATGACATGCTGGACTACACTGATAAAAACTGGCAACAGTCATTCCCAAGAAACTACAGCATTTGTACCAAAAGTTTTGAAACTGAAATGTAGAAATAAGAGTGAAATGTATGAATGTACCACGTAGAACTGTGATCTGGAGGCTGCCTGCAAAGCTCAGAACGAGCTCATGGACAAGCAGTAAGGAACTTCAGTCAGATTTATTTTAATTCATACAGGCCCTATTGTTGAAAAGAAAACAAATATTTAAAGTTGTCAGCACTGAGTGTACTTTTTATTCTCACTTTTTAAAAACTGGATTTTCCAGTATAATTTAAGAAGCTCTGTTTAATCAGGCTTGTGCAAATCCACAATAACAATTTGTCTGTTGAACAGCTTTAACAAAACCAAAATCCAAAGAAAATAAACACTTTTGCAACTAGAGCACTTCATGCCTTCAGAGAGAAAATTTAAAATAATTTCAAGAGCCCTACATAAATATGATGCTGGCCTGCACTCTGTCAAGACATGGGTTGTGCTTTTTCCTTTCTCATGTTGAATACTTCATACCAGCTTAGGGCAGAAATGTTAAGATCTGCTTTTGGGGGTGATTGTTCAGCTATCAGGATTTCTTTTTTCATTTGAGTGGGAAGAGAGAGGGTATCTGCATAGATGAATGTGATCTCAAAATAGTGAATATCATCTTCTGGAAAAACAAGTATATGAGTCAGGGCAAAGATCCTACGTGCAAAAAACACACTCAGAAAGATAAATTCAGTTTCTGTTACACAGAATTCCAAACTTTACTTTGGAATTCTGAAATGCCTCATTTGCTGTTCTGAATCTATATGGCAGGGGAGTAAGGCAATAAGTAAGAAATTGATTTAGAAGAGTAATTCTAGTAAAGATCAGGTATCTTCCAGCCTTCCTCTATGCCTCAGAAAAATTATTCCTTTTTTTAACTAAGGAAATATTTCCAAGTGCAATCTGGCAAATTTGAGGAAATCCTCTCGCAAAAACTTTGTTTCCTAAAAAATAAAAGCTATAGAGCGTAGCTCTGTAAGTCCTGCATGGACAGCTGTGGGCTCAAAGATTGATTTTAATAACAGTGCCCAGATGATTGTTTAAAAAGAAAAGAAGAGAGATGATGCCAATATATATCAGCTGAGGGAAAGACACATGAAAAAAGTGCCCATGTTATCAGACATCACCAAAGGAAACAGAAGAAATTACTTATAAAAGCATCAATTATTCACAATAATTTTAGACAAAATTTCAAACAAAATATGGGGTTTTCTGCAGAGAGCTAGGAAATTTGAGGTCTCTATTTTCTCCCATAGCTACCAGTTTTCAAAAATTGGCTGAGCTGGCCCAAAAAACCACAAAATCGTTTTGATAAGCCTTTAAAGGAAGAATTACTTTCCTGAAATTTGAAAAAAAGTAAAAAGGTTCTGCTTAAAAACAAAGCAAAAAAGTGAACACTTGGTTTAACCCTGAAATATTGTTTCTGCAAAGTTTTAGAAACTAAAACAATTTTTCTCCAAAAAATTTCCCACAAAATCATCATATTTGACAAACTCCAATTATTTCACTCTATAAGCCTGACCAGGGTTTTTTAGGAGAGCTATGTGCAGGGCACAGAGGAACAAATAGTTTAAAACACAATTCAGACTATCTGGCTCCAAGTGCAGGAAGGTGTTGAAAAAGTGAAGTTAAGAAATTAAAATCATACTCTTTACTCCCTGCAGGGTGAACTTCTCACATAAAGATTTTAAAGGTATCTATGTTGCCAACAGTCATTTGTAAGAAATATCCTCAGAGTATTCCAGGAAAGATTTTCAGTATGTTTTCTGGGACAAAAATACAGCAGAAAGATGTCTTCAACTAAATGCAATGACTACAGTCAAAAAGAAGGTTTTTTTTTTTCTCCTAAATGATTACAGAAATTCCCCAGACCATTCCAACACCCCTTTTTCAAATGAGAATATAGTCATGGTTTTCACAGAAACAAGAACATACATATATAAGAACATACATAGAACATACATATAAAAAAATATAGATTTGTATATTTATTATTTCTGAGAACGAACACTTAATTGGTTTCTAGCTGCAAGTAAGGGGTTTTTGCAATTATTTTATGCATCTGTAGAGGGCTTAATGCTGATTTATGGTGTTTACTGAATCTTGACTTAGCCTGGTGGGAAACAGTACAAGGAAACCACACAACTATATTCAAGGGTTACAAGTGATTTCCACAAATGAGGTATTCTATACTGCAAAACTCTTTCAATATAAATCATTCCCTGTAATCTATTTTTAAAAAACACTAAGCTAAAAGTGGTTTATGTACCAATTGTCTTTTTAAACTTCAACCTAAACCCATTCAAATTGAATAGCAGGAAACTCCATTTAAACATAAGAAATATTTTTTAGTGCAAGGAGGATCGAAGATTGCAGCAGGCTGCTCAGACAGGTTGGGTATTGATCCTCAGTCCTTGGAGATATTCAAAACCTGACTCAACAAAGCTCTGGACAACTTGCTCTAGCTGACCCTGCTTTGAGGGGTCAGACAACCTCCAGATGGTCCTTTCCAACTCCAGCCATTCTGTGATTCCAGAATAAGCATGATTATTTCCCATCTCACGGGTGTTAGTACAAGTTATTAGGCCTCTGTGTCAGTAACAGAATAAAAGACAGAAAAACGATTTCTGAAAGATTTAATTTCCTCTCCATTGTTCCAAGGCTGGCAAGCCTAAAAATGCTTACTTGAAATAACAAATGCTACCTAGTTCAATGTATTGTACCAGAGATTATTATGCTTTTTCTTAATTTTAAAGCATAAAATACATCGTGCAAATGTCTGTTTATATCACAAGGAAAGAAAAACGGTAGCAACTGACAGACACTCAAGTTTGCTACACCAATAGTTCCTGAGATAAATGCCCTGATTCTGGTACTGATGATAAATACTTTGCTGTAACATATGCTATATATTTACTGCAACACACTATTACAGTAGCACCAGTCTAATGCTTATAGTTGGTGAAGAGGACTTCTCTGCCTTTTCATTATTGGCCTGAAGAACTGCACTGGGAAGTGTTATCTAATCAATGATTCCATCTTTGGACAATACCATTCATTTCATCTTCCAGAGGTTTAATAAGCCAGAGTTATTACAGTTTTTAAATGATCTTTCACAAAAAAAAAGTTTATTCATTCTTAATTGCTACATTTCCAATCTTGGTCTTTAAAAAACCCAAAACCAATTGTTCAAATCTGCTTAATATCCTTCCAAAATTAACCAGCTGAGAGATTTTAAGTGTTCTGAAATTGAAGCTTAATGAATGTATTACCAAAAAATCTGTTTTCCCAACCTTTTCACTAAGAACTATATAAAACACAAACTGGTGTCTGCTATAGTATTTACGTTAATAATTTTTTACTATTTATTAACTTCTCCGTTCCTCTGATGAAAAATCTTAATACCAATATTCAATCAAGTCTCTACCATAAACATTCCTGATGCCTTTTTCCTATGAAATTAAGAAATTCTCCTTATTTTCCTTTACATCTTATCTACTGAAATACTATCCATAGGTTTTAGAGACTTTTCAAGGTCACCAAATATTTGTTGTGCCACAATTTAAAAGCCTGATAGGAATCAAAGATACCAGAACTCCAGGGCAATTTCAGGTCAACCTCTTCTTTATTGAAAGTTGATAGGTTTTGATCTGCTTCATGGGCAAAGTCATTAGACCAATATTTCATCTGAACACCCTTTAAAGATGTTGGGTATGAAATGTAAGAATTTCAATGGAAGTGGAAGACAATTGAAGCTCTCAAATTGAGGGAAAATCTTAATAATTTTCCATAGTTTTTTCAACATAATTTAGCATGAATGTGTTTCCTACTTAAAACTCAAACTGCTGACAAATTCCAAGATCAAGTATTTAAAAACAATTAACATGTTTGGGATCCAAACTTTGAACAGATAAGAAAAATACTTGAATAAATTGTAATAAAACTGCACAATACACTCCTTAAAATATTCAAAACCTAATGTGTTTCCCATAGATAATTGATATTCCCAGTTTCAGATTTTTATCCTACTAAATATTATTACGTCTAAGTACTTGTAGTTCATCCATAGGCAAAAATTATCTACTAAACACCAGAAAATCTCTCAGAAATCTTTACTGCCATGGATTGGACTGTCATAAAAAGCTGATTTTCTGAGAGTGGGTCTTGCACATTTTAATCATAATTGGGTATTTGCTTTGAGGAGCAAAGCCTGAGTTCAAAGATGAGGCTGCAGTCTGTAAGCAGATCAACAATTACAAACTGAGACAGGAGTTAAAAATCTCAGTTCTGGAACACTTAAAATTAACTTTTTAAATCTGCCCTTTGTATAATCTCCAAAGCACTAGCAGCTCCATCAGACTGGAAGAATGAGAAACTGCATCAATTTGGCCAAGAGCAGAGCTCTCATCCATCTGTTTGGGAGTAAAAGTCTCACTTGATGGGTCAAGAAACACCTTACACCTGAGTACCTATTTCAGATGCAAAATTGCTGGGTTTATATATATTTTTCTATTAGACATCCAAAGGAGAAGCTCACTGTTTTATAAAGAATAAAGATAATAGCTACATAAATGTTACAATATTTAACTTGTTGAAAGAAAAATTGCACCTTTATTTTTTGAAGTCTGTTCCAATGCTGCACTTATGTCATATAACTGAGCTTGGTTTAAAGTATAAGTATCCATAAAAAGGTGATATGATAATATCTTGTGCTAATGGTGCCATTATCAAGCTATAAAATGGTGCCATTATTTTGCCCAACTGTGTGGCTTCATGCCCAAGGCCGTTGTTCCAGCTGGGAAGAACAACTCACAGTAATATGGCATATTATGAAATTTCCCTAAATATGTAAGAGGTTTCATAAATGGAATGCATTTTTGCAAGCCACACTATTATGTAATAAAACAGTCTCCTGATTTATGTCTGAGAGTAGGAAATCATGTCAAACCATCCCTTTCTAGGACTCAAAAAATGAAATATACATTTTGAAAGCTAACTAAAATGGAAAAAAGAAGTTGATATGAACCTCATCCTCAAATACCTGCTATAAAAATTATTTCCCACACATTCTGGAAGCAAGCCAGTTGTCAGAATTTAGGGTGACAAATGATAAACAGAGTGGTCAAAAACCAAAATTCCTTAAAGCTCTCAAGACAGCGTTCAATGCATAAAAACCCAGTGATTATAAATACAGCTAAATATGCCATCTGCAA
Source organism: Ammospiza caudacuta (assembly GCF_027887145.1). NCBI lineage: Eukaryota > Metazoa > Chordata > Aves > Passeriformes > Passerellidae > Ammospiza > Ammospiza caudacuta. The sequence continues at coordinate 31,636,155 of NC_080601.1, read as the reverse complement.
CATTTATGCTTCCTCTTGGATCCTGTCTGGTTTATGTACACAAACCATAAGACACCTCTTACTTTAGCATTCTTGAGAGTCACCGAGTCCCAGCTTTGTCTCTCAAGTTCAAGAAAAGATGAGCTGACATACCTGCAATGGCATCTTTACAAATTCATTATTAACATCTGGCCAGTTACTAGTTTTGTACTTCAAGCATGATCATTATTCTTCACGCTCACAAATTGAAACTGCAAAGGGAAGAATAATTCTTGGCATCATTCTCACATAAGAGGCAAATCTAAATTATGACATCAGTTGCAGATTGACTCAGTAGTAAATTACCAAATCCAATTTACTCAGAACCTTGTAATTTAGTTTCAATCTAATTTAATTTAATTTTAGCTGTGATATATAAATGTTGATTAGTAGACTATTGCATAAGAATACAAAGTATTTAAGTTTCTTAAGTTACTAATATTTAAGCTACAGTAGTTGGGGGGGTGGGGTTGGCATGCTTTTTATCCCAAAGGCAGAACAGAACAATATTAAGAACCACACAAGCAAGTGTTAATAAAATTAAATCTGCTATCCATGCCAATTAACTCTACAACATAATTTTCTAGAATTGAAAATAATTCTCCCTTTGCAAATAGACTGAGCTAGAAATACACTCCATAATTTATACTGACATGGGCTTATCCTTGTCAAAGATACGGCTACAACTGCTGCTCTTCAGAAGTGATGGATACTTATGTTTGAAATTTAGATTTCTCTATCATGCGATTATCACTGAGAGATCTTACAGAGTTCTCTGATCTTTTTGTTTTTGAGATCTTCCAGCACTGAAGCTGAATGAAAGCACAATGAAAGGACACTTTAAAGAACCGTGCAAACATACACCAAAATGTCATCTGTTTTATTCCCTACTTCTGCTATGTTACACTTACTGGTCTTTACTTCAAGTCAGATGTACTGTAAAAACTAAGCTATGAGAAGCTGTAGTTAACACATTTTCACAAATAAAAGAATTATAAAAATCAGGATAAACCTATCAGTAGCAGCCATTTGCTAATTACATAGTTATACTTACGCTAAAGCCACAAAGGTCGATTAAAATAATTCATCTGGCAACCTAGCTAGAATTTCATGCTGCAATATTCACTAAAAAATTAAAAATTGTCATGAAAACAGTCAAACTACATTATAAATTCTGCCCCTGGGCCACCTCCCTTGACCTGCTGGCAGCGCCCTGCCTAACTCAGCCCAGGTCACCTTTCCCTTCTCAGAGCACGTTGCTGGCTCATGGCTTTTCCTCCCCAGGTGCAGGATTTTGCAGTTCCCTTTGCTGAACTCCATGAGGTTCCTGTCACCCTGTTCCTCCAGCCCCTCCAGGTCCTCCTGGATGGCAGCACAGCCCCTTGGCATAGCTCAGCCTCCTCCTGGCTTTGTGTCCCCAAAGAACTTGCTGTCCCATTATCCAGATGAGTCCATTAAACCTCATAGCACTTTTCCACAAATATAATAATTTTCACTTACAAAGTGTTCCATAGGAACAACCCAAATGGACAGACTTAATTTTACCTTTGGATAAACAGAACTGCTACAATCTACTGCACTGACACTGAGGTAATTCTGACTTGTACAGGGAAATGAATATGGAAATGTATGGAAATAATTATGTAAAGGAATATACTCCTTATATATTTATATATACATATATATATACTTACATATATAAATGAAAAGTAAATGGCATTAGGAAAATGTGCCACATTCAGATTGAGATATCTGTATCTGCCATTTAATTTATTATCTTCCTAAGCCTACCACCAATTTCCTGACATATTTTATTTCTAGTACAATAGAATAGGCAAGAGGAAGGTATTAAATAAAATAGATTTAATATTGTTGAACAAGTTTATTTGAATACTGATGCAGTCCTTGTGAAAAATTAAGTTCAGGCTTTCAGTTAAATCTGTTTTGTAACTACATGAAATCTGGTTCTGGTGAAAGAAGGATTAGCAAACTCCTATTGCAGAAAACTGATGCTACTTTGCAGCCAATTTTTATGGTTGTGTGATGAGGAAAAGCAGTTCTATACTATATAAAATCTATACTTTTAGTGTCATATGAATCTAATTTTTCTGGCAGACATGTCTCATACAAGGTCAGTAGATAAGCACTTTCTCAAAATGTCTTATAAGCTTCCTAAATCCATAGTTTCATTTTTTCTAACTGAACAAACATCAACTATCCTTTTTCTTGAGAGAATAAAAAGAACAATAATTCCATATACCATTTTTTTCTATTAACTGCACTCAACCCTTTATAAAAGATAATGGATCTTCTGCAGCATCAGAAAGTAAAAATAAGGAGTTCACACATAAAGTGATCTATGAGTAATCAATATGCAATATTCAGGCTACTCATCAGAGCCCCCAACCAGAGGAAGAATTTGGTTACATTGAGACATGACTACTAAGTCAATGATATGGGTTTGAAAACAAAATACACAAGAGACAGGAAAAAATTACCCTAAATTAACAGATCTCTAATGCTAAAGCTAGATTTTCTACAAAAACATACAATAATGCTTTTAAAAGCTGAGCTAAAAGGTTTGGATTACACATTTCCCAAGTGAAACAATTTCTACTCAAATTTAAATAGTATGATTTAAACATCCCTTTAAAAGTTAAGGGGAAGAAACAGAAAAAAACCTCCCAGCATTCCAATATTGCTCCAGCAGAAGCCAAAGCAGCAGATGCTGTGGATGCTGTACCTGGCACACCCTGCAGAGCTGCACTGCTAAGGTGTGGGCACCACCCAGAACAGCAGCTGCTGAAAGGCAATTTGGATTCCTAACAGGGAAAAGAGCTGAGAAAGAGGAAATTTCCTTTTCCTGACTATTTACAGTTTTGATTCAGGACAGGGAAGGCACCACAGTTATTCTTATCAATACTAAAAAGATGTTCGTGTTTTTGCTTGAAAGGGAAACTCTCTAAAGAAAATGGTTGGAAGTGAGATTGTTGATGGAATGAGAAGAGAAAAATGCTTATTTGATAGCAGGAAAATAATATAAAGTCTGCTTTTCTTCTTGAAAAGATTTTAGCATGTAACTTCAGATTAGAAAAATATGTGTAACTACACACAGCAAAATGATGTGTAAACCAGAGCCATTACAAATATTCTGTTTGTACAGACAAGGGATTATTCAAAGGGAAACAAAATAATCAAAAAGAATATTTTTTTACACTAAACATCTACAACTGCTGCCCAGAAGATTAAAGAGACTTCTGTTCTGGAAGGCAAGATGACTGATGAAGACAGAAAATTCCTTTGTTCTTCCTGTTCCTGAATATTGGAATGCTTCACTGAGGGAGTAAATGTGTACATAAATATGGGACCACGTTATTACAGAAACCCAGAATTAGAACATGGAATTTTAAGTGCTTAAGCTTTGCTTTGAAAATTTCCTTGATGGCTACAAGGTGCCAATAGATCACTCTGACTACTGGGCAAGATGGAGCCCAATGGTACAAAGAGCTTACACTTGGAACCTCTGAAACTGAAACAAAAATAAATTACCTCACTAATTAGGTAATTGAGGATTTAAAATTCTAATATACATATTTTAATATACTACACTCAGTTATATAAAAGTAATATTATCTCTGATTTTGATGTCAAAAAATTTTGGGTCAGGTCAAGGCCTTTCACAAGGTATTTTATATGCATTTCACATCAGCTATCTTTGCAGAAAAAGGATGAAACAGAGAAACAGTTTACACTGTTAGGCAGCAAAGCTGTCAACATACATGAAAACCAAAACAGACAAGGACATAAGAAAAAGAATGTTCTATTTGAAAGTCACATTTGGTAGAAACACAGCACTCTTTTGCTTATCATGAATTTTCCTCACAGCTGTACTTTTACTAATCCCAAAACTGAATTTCACCAGTATATAAGTTTAAGACTTGAAATTAGACTTCTAAAATATTTTGATTATAAAAATTGCAATCAATAAAATTATAATAATTCTTATCAACTCTCATAAAATTTCTTCTACATGTTTCCATGTCTTTCCTTTTCTTCCATTAGGTTTTTCAGGACAAGAGCAACCCCAGCATAAGACCTGAAGGAGTCTCCACTCTAGTTCTCCTCTTGAAACCTCTTAGCTTTAACCTCAGAGAGCTTTTGTTTCTCTTTTGAGTTCTAGTGTGCAATTCCAAATCTCCTTCAACAACATCCTTATCTTCTCAGAGCACAGTAAAAGCCCAGTGAAGCAAAGATTTTCAAGGCATGATGGAACAGTTCAACACTGCTTTTGTATATCCTGATGGACACAGTTATTTCTGGTCAGAGGTTAATCAAATATTACCCATTACAGCAGCTGGATATTTGCCAGTTAACTCCCTAAAATATCTGCTGCCTTAGAAAAGCACAAGGGCAGTTTTCTTCAGATTAAATACCCATTTTAAAATTTGCTGGAAAACATGTTTGTTTCATGCAAAGACAGTGAAAGTTTACTTACACAGTAAGTAATAGGGGGAGAATAAATAGGGGGTTAATAGGGAGGAAAAAATATAAGAAACTGAGAAAAGTAATTAAAGCTATTTCTTCATTTGCAGCAGCACAACATAGCTTTTCTTCTTTGAGAATAGGCTTCTTTACATCACTTACTAAGTCATGTTTTTATGCTGACTTGTATAAGGTTTTGACTAATAACTAAAAAATTATTTACATACTGAGATTAAAATAAAGAAAAAAAACAAAAAGGCAGGTCTGTACGTAAATTTTGCAGTGTGGCACTGAATCCCCCAGTATAACCTGCCGTGGATTCAGCACCAGAGGACACACAAACACAAAGAGAGCTCTCTGAAACTCGTGTGATGATTCTATGAAGCAAATGAGGGTGGCCCCTTTGCACTTCCCAAGTGTATGTCTTCAGGGAAAGCAACTCTGAATTTTCTCCACTGCTTTACAATAGCTGTAAAAAATTTATTCATAACCAGATATGAAATAAAATCGAAGATAAATAATGGCTGATATGACAAAAGTCATTGAGAGTACCCAGATGCCCCAACCTCTTCTGAAAATTAGCACCCAAATATCCAGATGACTTAAAAATACAACATTTGTGCTCTGTAACTTATAGAATTTGGTAAGTGGGGATTTTGTTTTTTGGGTAATTAGTGAAAAAGAAGGGGGCGGGCCATTAGCAATTATCAACAAAAATGTTGATATTGTTGGAAAAAACAACCTACTGTCATAATTTCTTGTACTGTCATAATTTCTTGATTTAATAACTTTAGGAATTTCCTTTAATCTGTTTGGTAACAAAATGTCATTCATTTTGTGTCTGCCGGTCAACTACATTTTACAGAAACATTAATGTATAAATGTTCACATTGAGTGGTCAAGAAAAAGATTCTCCTTAGCAACATTTTCAGATCAAAGAAATAACTTTGCTACTGAAAGTTCAAAACACGTAGTTATATTTTACCACAAGTGGCATATTGAATATGAAAGTTTATTTTATCTGCATGATTAAACCAAAAAAAGAAGTGACAGTAACCACTGATTAATTTCTAAAATATTTCACAGAACTAAGACTGCAATAATATAATTAGTCAAAACAAATTCAGAGATCTCTTACCACTTCTGAATGCTATTCTTTCATACGTTCTTTCTATTCCTAAAACAAAAGACAAAATCCCCCCACTAACTTTCAGAACAGAAGGTTGCAGCAATTTATCAATTCCCTGAGCAGCAGGGCAAAGTAGTCAATTCAATTAAAGACCATGTACTAGACCAATTGTATTCTCGTTCCTTGTGGAGCAAAGAGCTCTAAGTGTCAACAAACTGGCAGTGAAAGAAGAGTCAACTGGTAAAAGACCAATTTCATTTGTTTTTAAACTGTTCACAGGAAACTTACAAAGCTGAAAATGGACCTGTTCAATCCTCCTTTTCTGAAGCTCATTAACTGCTTTGTAGTAATCATTGCTTCTATGAAACTGTTAAATTGTCAATTCTTGCTCCTTCATAACAATGTCAGAGGTAATTCTAAAAACCCCTCATCCCCACCACTGTTTTCCCTCCACAATCCTTCAGGATGGCTTGTAGGACGCCTACGTGTCATATCACAAAAAGGATGATTTCAATTATTTCATAAGATGTCATCAGTGGATTCACTTTACTTTTGTTGTTAGAAATTGTTCACATCAAAAATGTTCACATCAAAAAGGAAAAAAAAAAAACAAGGAGTATTGAAAGAGGAAAATAATATCACAGAAAACATAACAAAAGCACATCAAGTACAGCAGATGGGACATATCTGCTTCCCCAAAGGAGAATCAAATCTGTCCAGAGGTGGTTATACAATTCCTTTCTTAAAATGTCTGGTTTCAGAGATTTTAGAAACTGCCTGTGCCACCTTTCCTTTTAGCATGTCTAAACTATCTCCCACTGATATTCAGTCCTGTTTGTTCTTCCTCCCATTCTCCATCTCCTTCCCCCATCATCACTCAAACAGCCTGAGCTGCAGTATCAGCCTTTTAAGTCTTCTTAAAAAGTGAACTCACTTCAGGATTGTCTCAAGTTGTTTTTTCTAAACCTCTTAGCAATTTTTACTATCCTCTGAACTCTCAAGTTGAAACCAGGAAGAGCTAAAGGACTCTTTAGAGCAAAAGAGTAGAGCAGAAGGACTGCTTTAAAAATTTTATTTAAAACACTGTTCTTCACTACAACAAATCCTGGTTTATGTCTTTTTATACCTTTTCATTTTGTTCTCTTTGTATCCTGAGTTCCTCCTTGAACACTATTAATACAAGAGGGGTCAGCTTAGCAGTAGAATTTTTAAAGTATAATATTATTTAGTATGATCATTTAAATAACTTGCTTTCACTATGTTATAAGTTTTAACAGCCTTTTAAAACCATAGCATTAGCATTGTGTATAATTAATAACAACTGAATCTTTCCCTTTAGAAACCCTGAAAATGTTATTGCAATGATGTAGCATTTCCCATTAAGGCCTTTCTGTTAAAAAACACAATTAACCTTAGTACACCTAATATCATACTGTTAGCACATTGTCACTACTGTATCTTCCATAATTATCAGTTTAAAGTAAAAATACTAAAATAAAAAATCCCTTCCACCACATTTTGCTTCATTATACCACACAACATTGGAGTTGAACATAGGTAATGTTTAAATATCATAAAAAGACCCAAAAAAAGTTTTAAAAAATATGAGCAAGAATTTAAGCATAGGTTATTTCAGAAAAATCACTCACAAAGTACTTTGCACATAGTAAATGCAACTGCAGTAACTCAGTATTTGTGCTAATGGAGACAGCATGTGAGTGGACCTGAACTGAAATTGCTGGTTCAATATCATGATATCATGGAATTTATCCCTGTGAATGATAAACCATGCAAAAACATCCCACAAATGAAACATCAGTTAATGATCTTATAGAGTATTTGCAAACTCGGGAATATAAATTCACTTTGGTACTCCTATGACAAAGCATCTACACATTGCAATTAGGCACTCAGATTTCACTGGTTTCCTTAACTGATGAAATTCTATGACACTAGAATATAATTTGAATTTGTCATCTCAACTAAAAGCAGTTTAATATTTCAAGTTTAATTTTTCTGAGAATGTATTTTTTATTTTTATTATTATTATTGTTATTATTTAAAAAGAAGTCCTGCCCCCTTTCCATCTGGCTACAACAGGTGTAGAATAAACAGCACTGAAGCAATTTCCTTGAACCACGCCAGCCAAGCATAAAGAAAAATACAAATGGAATGTGAGGCATCTCAATGGAGTAACCAAAATTGTAACAGTAACAATGGTGCTGTGCAATTTAATCTTCTGACTGCAAAAGGATGTTTTGACAGACTAATAACTGTACACTGCACTGTCATTCTATTGAAAGACTCAAGCAGAAGGTGAAGAGCCATTAGGGTGGCTGGGAGGGGACAGAAAATGAATTTTAAACACAAAGAATAGAGCTTGCTTAGCCAGCTAAAAGGCTGACTAAAAGGACTGCCATGTATAAATACAAAAAAGGGAATATACACCAGGAAGAATGAAGAGCTACTATGTTACAGACAATAACAAATGTGTCTAAACAAAATGATTACATAAGGAAAAAAAGGAATTGTGAAACTATTTTAAGTTCAAAGCATAAGGAAATCTGGGTTTTTTAAACAGATATATGAGGCCATGAAAACATTTGCTTAAACAGTTTCAGGCTTAACACATCCTGATAATGGAAAATATTACTGTCAGCTCTGAGCCTATATAGATATTATGTCAAAAAAACACTTAATTGTTCTATGTGTATTTGCAAGACTTGAAGCCCAGTAGATAAAGATTATAGCCTTTCAGTTTTAGTGAATTACTAGTTAGTAAAAATAAGTAAAATTTATTTTAATTAAAATATTAACAATGGAATCAAATCTTGGATAGAACAATACTTAGTATGCAGGAAAACCAATGACTGAGAAGCTACTGTTTCCTTCCCTTTCATAAATTACTTTAAACACATAATTTTAGACATTGTTCGAGTACAAATAATGCCGACAGAAAATGAATCAAAGCGAAGCCAAAGTAAGACCAAAAAAGACAAAGCACTGTCAAAAGAACAGGGTGATTATATCCACATTCAAGATGTCTTCAAGTATCCCTTATCTATGTGAACTTTAAATAAAATTCAAAGGAAGTGGATGTAAGGAGATGAGTAGCAGTCTTCACAAGGAAACAAAGACCCAAACATATCAGATTAGTGTAATTTTCCCAGCTCCTCAGGATGCCTTTTCTAGTTAGAATGGAGAAGTGAATTGATTACATTGCAAATAATATAGCTGCAATTGATTTTTCTTTTCCACTACTTGCCTTACCACAGATGAATACAGCTAAAAAAGATTTTCAAAATAAATCAAGTTTTGTATGTAATGCCCACAGAATAGAAATGAAGTATCAATTAAAAAAAAAAAAACAAACCAAGCAACAACAAACCAACAAAGTAATCACTGTACAAAAAAAGCATTATCAGCTTATAGTAATGAATACAGGTGTGATGTGAATAAAATAGCTTTTTGCCTTTTCTAAAGAGAGGGCAAGAGAAAAGGAAAAGTCTATTCAGGTGCACGTGCATCTTAATCACAAGAGTGATGATACATCTGTGACTGAGGCATATCTGTTGTTGAATCCTCACCTAAGAGCTGACAAGAGCACTTCAGAATGTCACTGAATGCCTTCATTTTGGCATGGATGCAGTGACACATTCACACCAGGCTCATGCTCAGCAGTGGAACAATAATGCATCCCCAATGAGAAAGCCAAAAAGTTCCTTTTAAATCTCTGAATAAACACTTTATGAATCCTTTCTCCACTGACATCTCACCTCCTACAGTGCAAAGTCTAACAGTAACAATAAAAATTTGTATATTTCTACAATTATATTTCAGCTTAAGTACAGTTTTGCATTCTTTCCCCCCTTTTTACCCTTGCTGCTACTGAATAATACTCATAGAGTGTTTTAAGTTGGAAAACACCTCTAAGATAATTGATGTGAACCATTAAGAGATGTAGTCCATCCTTGCTCTTTCCAATCTCTGGTCTGGACACAAGTACAGTCAAATTTTCAGTCTGGGAATGTATATTTAAGAAATCATGCCATAATAGGGGAAAAAATGAGACTATCCAGATGTCATTTAAGAATTATTTTTTCTTTATGAAGGCATATATAAATATTTGGCCCAAAATGCCCGACAGCTGAATAAATACCAAAAGAAAATATCTGGCATTTGTATTACACAACTTATTATTTAGAAGAAATACCTCAAATTTATAACTATTTTCATTATTTTTAAAGCCTGGGGGTTGGAGGGACTCTCAAGGAGAATGCAATGAATTGCACTGAATTCCTGGTATGGATCTTAATATCTTCTGCAAACTCATTGAATTCACATTTTACTCCACAGAGAGGTCATTATCTTTGAATGTTTTAAAGACAGGGCAAAGAAAGGATGGTTAAGTTGCAGAGAAAATGACTCTGACTCTTCTCAGTGGTGCACAGAAAGAGGATGAGATGCAATGAACAGAACCTCCAACAGATACAGTAAAGAAAATTACTAGACAAGGATCTGAGCAATCAGATCTTACTTTGATGTTTGCCCTGATCTGAGCAGAGAGCTGGGCCTGAGACCTTGAGAGGTTCATCTATAAACTGTTCTGTTTCCCTGAGTCAGAAATTCTGACTCTTCCACTACAGATAACTAAAACAAAACTTTTATCCATGAAAATCAGTCATTTATGCAAACCTGTCATATGTACGCAGCAGAGAATTTCTCAGACCCTACTGCTGAGAACAGAACAAAACCAAAATTACCTTAAATGAAAACAATTCAAAGCCTGCACTAAGATGGTATTAGGAGACAAAAGGAGTAATGATGATTCCACACACATACAAACAGCTTTTATTTCACTCATTTGAGAATATCTGACAGCTTGAATGGGTTTTCACTACCTGGACTTGTAGTTAATATGGCAATTTTAACAAGACTGCAATCCGTAACAATGTCAGTCTTGTGTATTTTTCTTGTCACTGTAAGGAACAAGAATAAAAAGAAAAGACAAGAAAGTAAAATGAGGACATCATGAAACAAAAACAAAAAAGGAAGGAAAGAAACACACAAGATTAATCTTCCTCTGTTTTTTTGTGAAGCATGTTAATGAAAAGCTAGCAGCGAAAGATGAGAGCAATGAATAAAAATCACATAACATAAATAATAATGTAGTAGTAGAATAGAAAATAGAGCATGTTGGTCTAAAATTCATTATATCAGCTTTAAGAATATATGTGTTCCAAACAAGTATTCTACAACCAGCAGATCTTACACATTTTCACAGGACATTGCTGCACTCCAATTCATGTCTACATCTCCTAACCCATTCCTAACACATCCACAGAAATATGAGTAACAGAACTTACAGTAATTCTGGATATTTTCCTGTTTCTACATAGAAAGAGATTGTATTAATCCTTCTGACAAAACTCCCACTTTGAGGAACTAGAATAAAAATTCAGCATGGCACTTATTAAACTTTTAACTAATGTAAAATGTAATTGCAAATAGAGATTCACATTTATACAAATGTGTTTCTAATGCAAGGCACAGCATGATTCTTAGATCTTAGTTTTCTAGTGCTATTTAAAGCTTCTGTCAATAACTTGCAATAAAACAGTATCATCATTAATATGTTTTATTTGGCATGCTGAGGAAAGGAAGTGAAAACAATAGGTCACTTACAAAGTATGTGTATAGGAGGATAAGAGAAAGGTAAGAGTAGTAAAAGTGGATTTGGTAGTATAAATGTGGAATCAAAGAATGAAGATCATTCTCAAGGAAGTTATTCTGGACTTAGTGACATTTAAGAACATTTGGGGTTGTGGTAGATAACCATCAAATTCCCAATGCTGTGATGAAGGGCCTATGGTACTCCTGGGTGTCCAGAGGAAAATACTGAATGCAGCAAATAGGATTGTGGTTGGAGTCACAAGAAGAAGAGCAGGAAAGATGGAGCTAAGGCTGTTCTGCTTCCCTCAGCAGCACAGTGTGTCCATGTGGGAGCTGCTGAAAACTCCCTTTTTCTGCCCCCTCAAGTACATCATTAACTCCACATCCAAAACACATCCAATCACTTGGAAAAGCACACCCAATTCTGGCTCCCACAGCTCCCAAGGGATACAAACACTGGAGGGTGCACAGAAAAAGCCAAAAAAACAGTGGTAGAGTATATGGTATTTGCAACATCATATCCTTTATAGGAGGAAGCTCTCCTTTCTAGCACAAAATTATATTTCAAGACTAGCCCTTGGAAAGCTGCACTTACCATTAATCAAAATTTTTGAACAGTGGCAATTATTGACAGTCAGAACTATGTAGCAGAAGTCACGTGCACATCCCCTTTTTAGAAACATTTAGGCAAGAGTGATTTTTTTTTCTAGTATATGGTCTAGTTCAAACTGCAATTAATTTATGAAAGCCTGTGCTTTAGTTTATGTCTCATTTCAAATTATATGACCAAAGCAGCCCCTTCTGGATTTATCATCTATGAGATGTAACACCTAGGTAGCAATGAAATCAAGTGCTTACATGAAAAAGTAATGACAAGTAACTAATGCACTTAAGGTCAGATTTTAAAAGAAGCAGATGGCCTGCAAGCTCTCTACCCTCTTGCTTAATATGTTTATCTGGCTATCTATGTCTGATAATTGTACTGTCTCCCTGAAGGCACAAAAGATGTTTGTCTAATATAGAACAAGCAGTTTATGGTTTGAGTTTTTTTTTAATTTTCTTCAAAATACATTAAATAAGCTTCCTGATAATGAAGAATTCAAGAGATTTTTTTAAATGGCATCATTATCACAATTTAAAGGTCCTTAAAGCATTTCAAAATAAAACAATCAGCATTTCATAAAAAAACTGGACAGAATTGTGTACCTATCATCCTTTTCCACAGTCTGAAGAAATGAGCACTCACACTATAATCTAACAGAGAGCACAGCATCTCCCCAGCATTTTCCCCAATTATCAGCCAAGTTTGCAGGTCTGAGATTGTCTTCTTGATAAACAAAGAGCTTGGGACTCTACTCAAATTTGTGCTGTTTCTTCTGCATTTCTCAGGAGAAGCATTTGTCATCTGTGACTTCCTCATATGTTCACACTGGTTAACTCAGTTCAAGCCATTTATGCATTAGTTAGTCCACGAGGAACCACAGAATGGCTTTGGTTTTTTAAATCCTGGAGTCTCACTGAGTAATATTTTATTTTGTTATTTCATCAGAGAAATTATTACACTGGCCAAATAGTTCAGAGATTAATATCAAGCTTTAAAAAAAAAAAAAACAGAAATAAAATATCACAAGAAAAATACCCTGAAGAGCTCCTAAAGGTCAATATATGGCAACTATTTTCCATTCTCAAGGATTGTTTCTAGCAGCAGATATGAAGTTCAATTCCTTGCATCTGTGACTGCAATAACTCTTACACATTACAGTGCCGTAAAAAATACTGGTTCAGTAAAATAAACATTCTCAAGTGTGAATGTCTGCTTATTCTTAATTTTAAAAAAAAAATCACACTAAGCATGTTGATGACACCTGAGCTCACTCCTAAGAATGCCCCTGCACATAAAACAGTCTCACCTGTAGAAGCTTCAGTGCTTTTGGAAAACTGGGACTTAGAGAGCCCTGCAAACTCAGCTGCAAGCATTCCTACAGTTTTTAGCTATTTAGCCACGGCCTGAAGAATTAAGCTCTGGAGCTTTAAGCAAAATCCCAGAACTGTATGTGCAGCCAGGGTTGTCAAGGCTGCCTAGCACTGGAAAGTTCTTTTTTCCAGGTTTACTGGCTCAGAGCTCACTATCAGTTTGTTGGTTCAGTGCTCAGAGGTCAGACTCAGCCTGCAGGTCATGGCACAAGTGCCCACGTGCTGCTGCTGCAGGACAATCCCACGATGGACACGAGCACCCAGAGCCAGAGGAGCTCAGGAGACACAAGAGCTGCTGCTCCTCAGCTGAAACTCCTGTCCATGTCAGGGCCACCACAATATCAGTGATGCTCATCATCATCATCATCACTGCTCAGCGGATGTGGGGCTCTCAAGAAGTCTTCCTCACAAAGCCCCTACACTGAAGTTTTTTAACTGATCTCTGGCCACTGACATTTTGTTTACTAAGAAAAGTTGAAAAGCATGGATTTGGCAGAAATCCAAATTTAAACATTTAAGAAACACAAATCCTGTACATTGCCCACATTTTTCTATAAAATCCTGATCACAGAGGGCAACTAAGGTTGTATTAATCCTTCTGACAAAGGAGTTTCTGACAGCCACGATAAATAGTTTGAAAATACCTATTCTCTCCACCAGTTTCCTATCTCCATTCTGATCCCTTATGAGCCAAACATTTACTTTCAAATAATTCTGAAGCCACTGTGTATGACCTTTATAGGCTTCTGCAGTTCAGCAAGGCATAGATGTTTTCTTCAGGGAGAATCTTAATATTTCAAAGTGTTTTTTTCTTATTATTGAACAAAAGGTTTTCATACCCCACCATTTGTTACCACCCCAAATCCCAAGATGAAGAATTGATTTATTTCTTCTCTAGCTAATCAAAAGTCTTGAAAAAACATAAGCTATCTGAAAGCAAACTTTTTTTTTTGTATTCTAAATTTTCTAACTAAAATTTACTTCAGTATGTATATAAGAGAAATGGAGATTACAGATGGAAAAAACATCAATATCTACTTGCTAAACATATTAGGGAGATAATTTTTATTAGCAAATACAGTATCTATACATCTCTGTTTTTTTATACAACCACCAGTAGGTGATGCCTTGGTCTGCCTGGAAAAGAAAGCCCTGCACAACTGGCACATCAGTTACATGAGTTCTTATCTCAGACATCCAAATTATACACCAATTAAAACTATGCATCACTGAGGACTAATTATCTCTTAATTACATATTTTGGATCCCTTAAATCATCAGCTGAATGATTAACAGGGCTTTTACTTTCTCAGAAATACATCAACTACGTTAAATATTTGCAGATATTCTGGTGGATCATACTGGTTCTTTTCTAAGGTGATTGGTAAAAGAAATATACCAGGAAGAATAATGAATATCTACATTTATTGGAGTGATGTGGAAGTTGGCATGGTATGGTTGGCAACCTTGTTCTGGTACATTTTAAGACTAATGTTAACTGTTTTGGCATTATTTAAAGTAAAAAAGGTACAATCTAATAATCAGGAAACATTTCTCATTTTAGCAACACTTTAGGATTCATGGGAAGCATTTTGGAAAATGCTTCCCAAATTGGATTTGGGCACATTAAGCCATTGGGGAATATCATACAGCCTTGGTATTTATTCTCCATACAATTGACCTTAAAATTCCAAGAAAATAAATTATAGATAATATAGATGGTCCACTTTCCAAGGCAAGAACTCATGGGTTTCTGGCATTACATTTGATTGCCTAAGAAAGAAAAAAGGACCCATAATTATTGTAGCAGTCCCCATTTGGGTAGTAATTTTCAAGTACTTTCTAAAGTGTAATAATTGTACATGTAACAGATACACCTGTAATAATGTAACTATGATTGAGAATTTTAACAATGGTATTTAATGTGTTGAAGAACAGAACTCAGTTTAGCTTTAGACACTAGCAATGAAGCAAATGAAACTTTACCTTCATGCTGCTGTCCTGATTTCAATTTTAAAATAATTTTACATTTCTCTATTTAGAGTCATTTCTTTTTTCTAAAACTAACTACAGAGCAAAGATTCCATGTAATACATTTTATACAAAAACCACAATGCTATGGAAGATCTAAACCTGAATTTCCAGACTCCTTGCTGTCTAACAACCTAAATGCCATGAGCAGACAGGAGATTAGATGAGCCACTTGGACACAATATTGAAGCCCAAATGAGCAGCCTTGTGATCTCTTATGGGGATCCCTGTTTCTTAAGATATACATTCTTTCATTCTAATTCCCTGTATAATTCCAATGCCTACATTCAATGAATAAAAGCTGACAAAATACTAAACAACTTTTCTTCAAAATCTCTTCCAAAGCACTGTAGTTTACTGAATCTCTTGTTATTTGGACCACTTCCTTCTTACATTCAGATGGGAACTTGCATTTGCACTTTTTCAGTCTCGTGTTCCCACCCCTCCTGCTTTTGGCACTGCAATTTCTCTTCCTTCAGAGCCCAAGACTGATATGACCTGATGCATAATTTGAGCACATTCAACGTAAATTTTGCATCCAGCTTTGTTGAGGACAATTTTTACAGCAAAGGAGGATGAGAACAAATGGCCTCAAGTTGAAAATGGGGATGTTTACATTGGATATTAGGAAAAATGTTTTCACAGAAAGGGTTGTCAGGCATTGGAACAGGCTGCCCAGGGCAATGGTGGAGTCACATCTTCCAAATCCTCCTACCCCTGGAGGATTTGGAAGATGTGTAGAGGTGGCAGTGGGGACATGGTTTAGTGTTGGACTTGGCAGTGTAAGGTTGAATGTTGGAGTAAATGATCTTAGAGGTCTTTTCCAACCAGAACGATTCTATATTTCTCAGCTAATGATTATTATTATTATTATCAATCCTGACTTTTCATAATGATCAATATCATCATCCTTACTAAAACCTGAAACTACACATAAATCTCCATTTTAGACTATACCTCAGTCATCTATAAACAAATCCACCCTGTACTGCAGGTTGCCTTCTATTCCTGTTATTTCTCCTGTTCTGACAGAACTGTCACTGTATGACAGTTCCATGGATTTCCCAGGGTTTTTGTTCTTGGTACACTACTTTCAAATCTATTTTAATAGAGGGATTTTACTTTTACTGTAAGAAAACATCAAAGTTGTTTTGGAAGTTAATGCATCCACTTCATCATCACTACCTGTTTAGTGTTTCAGGAATTACAGTGTCTCCATACATTGCTATATGCAGTTACTCAGCAGCCTCTATGAGAACCATTAAGGCACTTAGAAATTGAATTGCTCACCATAAATCATAGGCATTAAATTTAGGCATGCAATCACAGGTGGCACAGCTACAAACACAGCTACATGTGGATAAATACACAGCAAAGGGTTCACAATCATGACCTTAGCAAACATCAGGAAGGTTTTAAAACCCAAAAAGATCTGACCTTTACTTTTTAATTTAGTTATTAGGTTTGTGATACTGTTGTAACTTCTAATGGCAGTGACTGACAAGTTTTACTTCTTGGAACTTTTACAACATCTAAGTAATGTGTGAATGTTAAAAATTCAAATGAAGTCCAAAACAAAAGCAAAAAAGCTGAAATAAATTATACTACAGTAAATTTTATTATAAGGGTAGATATGCTTCTTGACTTACATTACACTCCTCCTTCAGTTGCTACACTCAGGCTATTATGAGGGGAAAAAAACCAATTCTGAAACAGGAGCCAGAAAACTGAAAGAACACAAGTTTCAGCTTTAAAAAAAAATCACTTGAAGAGTTATATATGAAGTAGTTTTAACTATCTGTTGTGCTACATACAAATAAAATGTAAATCTTTACCATAATTCATTATTCTGTTCTGGTATACAAACTAATAGAGGGTGACAAAGACAGTTTTCATCAGAAACCACAGTGCAGAAAAAAACTGGAATTCCAAGTAGGCTTGCTTAAAAATATTAAACTTCTTCAAACACATCAGGGTATTCTATATTGTACACCAACATCCTGTCTAACTTCACTGCAACAGTAATTGTTTTATGCTGTGGAAACATGTTAGTTTAACTAGGCTATGTTCAAAAATGTATAACAAGATTTTTTTTTTTTTTCATTATACACAAACCTAATTTTGCCAGACAGTGCTTTGCTGATGAGGCTGAACCTTAGAATTTAAACTGACCCTCCCAATTAAAACTCAGACACTTGTGAATCTTTCATTTACACTTCAGGGAAGAAAGGAAATAACTAGTAGAACAGTTATTATTATCTCCAGATTCAGCTTTAAAATTGGTAACAAATTTTGCTGCTCAGGCACAAGTTGAGATCAGACTTACAAGTTTGACAGTTATGAAGAGATACAGATGCAGGAATGCAGCTGACCCTAAAGCAGGAATGTCACTGCTGTCCCTAGGGACAACGAGCAGACCAATAGCCAGGACAGCATTTTAAGGGTATTTGCTTTTTCATATGCAGGCACTGCTTTCCAGAATATGGGAGAAAATTATGGGAACAAAGAAAATACGTCTGTTACCAGCTTAAATTACTAAAATCCCTTGCCATAAAGTCAGTTTCCTGAGAGTGAAGAACATGTTGTGACTGCTGTTATTAATATTTGCATAGCTGTCAGAAGCCCAAGCTTTATGACTGCTTACTACTTCAGGGACCATTGACCACTATTTGAGGTGCTGGCTACAGCCTGAGTTACTGCTTCTCAATAAATGTTACAGCCTTCAAATTCCATTATCAGTGGAGTCTGAATTATACTGACTCTCAAAATAAAATAAAAATGAGCAGAAACAAGTTATGGGGCTATGTTATATATTCTGTTCAGAAATCTAGTATATTTTAAGGCAAGAGTATTTTCTCATGGAGTCCTGTTTAACTGATACATAAGATACAATACACCTAAAGGTTTGGGACTGTCAAAGACAGTCAAACATAAGTGTAGATGCTACTCACATACTCTTACTTGGACACTTCTGTTAACATCTGTTAACAAAGGTAATTTATAGAGATTTACCCTGAAAAGATGTAGAAACTACTGTTGTATATGAAAGTCTCACCAGTTAAATTTAAGGGTCTTTATCCATTTTTACTCATCAGCAACCCTGAATTAGAGGAAATGGAGAAAAAGTGTGATATAAGCTGTTAGAGTAATTCAACAGGGAAATATCCAACATTTGTGTGCCAGTGTATAACTTTTAGATACTCCTGAGAAAAAACTGGCACCTGCCCATTTCACAGCCAGGTCAATAGACTGTAGATCTATTTGTGGAAACAGCTCTAAGCTGAAGATGTCCCACAACACCACCTTTCTAATGACCCCTTATGCAACTATGTCACTTTTCTGCTTCTTTCCTCAAGGAAGAAGAGATTTTACAGCTAAATAAAATGCCTTTAGCATCAGGAAATTTAAATGCAGTGTTTTCCCCTGAGGGCTGCAGAGATCACCCAGCTGTGTGCCCATGGACAGGAGGGTGATGGGAACCTGCAGAACATTTCAAGAGAAAGCAGAAGCACAGCTGAAAGAAACTCAGAATTTCCTACATAATTTCTATGTTTTCCAAGTAATTCACTGCTGTCCAGTGCTGAAGAATTTGTATTCTGAGGTGATCGGAAAGACCAGTGAAAATAATGAAATGGGTCACTGCCTATCACAGACCAGTACACCTTAAAGAGCTATCTTTATTGACACCAATCATCACATACCATTTTTTCAAAGCCAAGAAATCATATTTCTTAAGAAGATATTTTGGTTTAGAGCCACCAGGGATTTATTAACATTTTGGAAAAAAAATCCCAGCTTGTTGAATAGGTAACATGAATAATAAAACTATCTAAGGAAGCCACTGTGAGCCATTGATCCCAATAAACAATCACCTGCTGGGATGGACAGATTTTTCCTTATAGTCATGAAAATCTTGGAGATAAATGAATGCAAACCAGAGATAATATAGGTGACTTTAACAGAAAGTGAACCTACGTGTCTTGTATAATGAGAAGGGCTGTTTCTTTTCCTATAGGAAAATAAAAGAGCAGTAACTCCAACACTCAAATCCTCCCAATGAAAGATCCCAGAAATCTTAGCTCCAGTGCCAGCATAATAGGAGGCACAAGAGCAGAGAGGTGAAATGCATACCAATAACACCAGAGGTAATAACATCAATAAAACAGCTTCAAATACCAGTTTAAAAGGAAGTAAGGTCACTAGCTCTGCCTCCTTAGGAACTCATGTTTTATATAATGTATTCTCGATGAGTGGTGATGAATAATGGAATACAGGAGGGCTGGTACTCAGACTGGACTTGAAAAATGCTCAGTGTGCTGGAGTACTTAGTCCTCTACAAAAGCATTGTGTAAAAGGAATGTGTCAAATTTCATGTTGCTACCTTACTTATTAAATGAACAGAATACCTGTCAAGGAAGCCACAATAGTTTCCTTAGGATTAAATAAAGCCTTCAGTACTGAGTTAACACAAAACACCAGGTTTTTCCCAGCATGTATGACCAATGCAGTGAGGCCATTGCAGTGAAAAGGTCTGCAATGCAAATAGACAAGTATCAACCACTTTTGCCTGTTATGAAGGTGAAAACTGGTATGCTATGAGATAAAGACGTAGAAGAGCATAACTATTTGACCTGATTTAGTGCTGGCCTTGGAAAGTTTAGCCTCTGATTGGAATGAACCATGACTTCCTTCTCCTAACCCAAAGTCATAGGAGGTTTCATATATTTTTAAAATTTCTACTACATGCAGAATTATAGTTAGCATATAAAACAAAACTTGTTTTCTCATAAAAGCTCCCTGTTCCATTTATCATTTGAAGATTTTATCTACTGCTAAAGCACCAAACACAAGAAACATATACTGGTAATGTTGACTTCAGATATTTTCTCAGAAAAGAACAAATTACAGCATAAAAAAGGCTGAGAGCTAAATAATAATCTCATTAATTTAGGAAGGCAAATACAGAGGAAAAAGTTAAAATCCCAAAACACTTTTCCCGATTGGACCTCAGTATTCCTTCTCAGTACATAAAATTCAGTAACTTAATTTCTAGATGGAGTAAGGACAGGACGGGAATGCAATAATCAAGCACCACCACATCTGAGGCAGAGCTGTCTAGACTGTTGAATATCAATGTGCCTCTAAAAGAAGCACAAAAAAAACCAAAAACAAAAACTGTGTAACCACGGCAGACAAAGAAAATTCTGATTTAAAAAAAGGAGGAAGGATGTAACCAATGATCAGGGATTCCCTCCATCAGGGTGTTATGCTGCAGTGGAAAGAGCACAAGGAGGAGCTGAGATCTGCCAACATCTGCCACAGAGCTGCACGTCTCAGGAATGCATCACCCTAATAATGTTTGTCTTACAATGATGATACAGGCACCTTGCAGTCGTAAAGGTGAGAGGAGAGTGTAGTGCATTTACAGCTGCTATTGCTCGCTGGATTTGTTTAAGGAGCCTGTTTGGCAGCTGAACTTGTTCTAGCCTAAGGAAGTGGGAGAGAATGTAAAACAGCCCTAATATGAAGACTAAAAGAAAGCAGTTAGTCTTCAGGGTTTGTTTGGATTTTTTAATAAACTAGTAGAGTCATAAATGTTAGTAAGCTGAATAAATTCATCCTCTGACACCGTTAACACATATTTCCAGTCACTGTTCAGGTATGATAAAGACAACTCTAGCTTTACTTAACACAAGAAAAACATTTCTCTGACACTTTAGTCAGAAGATGACTGCTTTAATCCAGAACACTTTATCATATATATCTAGACAGATAGATAGAATAAATTTTTGTAATTTTTAAAATTTTTATATATATATATATAGTGTGTGTGTGCGTGTGTGTATTTTTATACATAGATTATAAAGTAAGGTTCTGTATTTTAGAAAAATATGGAAGTTTTTCTTACCAAAATGGAAATTTTATAGGGTATTTGTATGGCTAACTGCAAAGTATTTTGAGCTTGTGCTTGATTAATGATGAAGTAAATCATCAGGATTTCCTGATGAAGTAAATAATCAGGAATTATGAAATTATCATTTCAACAACTTAATTTTTAAGACTTAATTCTGTAAGGGAGTTATAGTCAAAAGCCATTCATCCTCATAAGAAACTCTTTCATTGATGCAGGGCATGCTGCGTTCACAAGTGCAGCTATAGTAATTATTAGTATAAATATTGCTGGAACATCACAGGCCAGGGAGGAATCATGACTGCATTGATTTTTTTGAGTTTGCTACTGTAGAGCATCTCAGTGCTCCAGAAAATACTGAATGAAATTGATTCCATTGAAGTCAAAGAAGAACATAAATTCTAATAAACTATACTTAGTCTTAACTGAACAGTCACTCAACATTTAAAATGTCAAAGGCTCCAAAAGCCAATTATTAACATTCTAATACGCAGGTACATATAGATTTGCATACCATTTCCTGTGTTTACATCTAAATGCTGAAGTTATATTACAATTAAACATGTAGGTTCAACAATTTAAATTCAGAATTTAAAATTGACTGAAGTCTGACTCACTACTAAAAGCTAAAGCACAGAACCATGGAATGGTTTGGGCTGGAAGGAACCTTAAAGAACATTTCATTTCAACTCCCCACCATGGGCAGCACCACCTCCCACCAGGCCATGCTGCCCAAAGTCCCATCCAGCCCAAACTTAAAATCACACTATGACTGCCATCATAACATAATTATTAGAGACAGAAAGTACAAAATTCAAATAACTCCATTTGTATACTTACTGCATGAGTGAAACCATGAAATTCAGTGTAAAGTTGAAATAAAAATGTCTCTAAAAGCACAAAGAAATCACTAACCTGTATTTTGATTGGCCAGGAGAAATTGCTGACATAGACATAGAAAGTGATGTTTGGGTTGCTTCGAAAGTTAAATTTTTCACAGGAAAAGCTGTCTCTGTATTCCTTAATATTAACCTTGGAAACAACAGGAATCTCTTCTCCAGATATTGTTCCAGCTAAAATTTTTTAAAAGTTCAGATGTAAATACACATATTTGATTAAAATATTAATTATCATTAAAGATGCCAAAGTAAATTTGCATAAGAAACATAAATCCTTAATTGCTTTTGGTGTCTTCCTCTAAAAAAACCTCTTATTGTAGTTTAAACGGCACATTAGGTATATTTAATATACATACAGACAACTCACAGAAATTTTTAGTTTGGTTTCAAAAATTATATGCAAATTGGAAAAATGACAGAAGAAGCATAATTTTACAAGATAGTTATTATGGTCAGCTTAAATGATAATAAGCTTTCCTCCATAATTTATGTTTCATTTCAATAAACAGCTCAATAAAATCTGTAAAGGAATTTGTTGACATCTTACACTTTTGCTGTCAAGTTTTAATTGTTCATGAATGCGTTAATAACATAACTAGCAATAAACATTTATTAATTTTTGCAAATAAATGAGTGACTGAGCTAAGTTAAAATAAAGGAATAAATAGAGTTTACTAACTGTAGTATGGTAAAGTACTTCAGAAATGCATTGATGAAGAAATTCATGAGTTTAAGAGAAACTCTGAACCTTCTTTAAAAAGATTTTTTTTTTAGTTATTTCATTTTAAGCATCATGCCTCTCCTTGGATGTGTTTTCAGAAAGTCAATAGAATCAATTCAGAAAAACTGTCTAAATTAAAACAAAGAAGAGTAATGGGGTTCAAAGTTGGAGAAAAAAATAGATAAGCAGTTCTTTTTATCAGCATACACAGAAGAACTTTATTGTTTGATATCAATGTAAAGGTTAATAATTAAATTTTTAGCTTGAACACTGAAACAAAGAAATAAAATCTCAGTCTCTGCAGTAGTTAAGGAAGCAATTTATCTTAATTAAAATCACAGCATTTCATAACACTGTCGTTTTAAAAATTTAAATACGCTACAAGCTTTTCTTACCAATGCAATTTTAATTGAATAGGAGAGAAAGTCAACATATTAATGAAGCTTTATTCAGATTGCAAATTATCATCTGAGGTTTAAATATTATAATTAATAACAGCATAATGATAATGGTAAAAGAACACATTTGGTAAAGTTTTATTATCAAAATTAGCAACAAAGAGACAATCAGGTTAAAATAACTCAAAGGATCATGAAATCATTTGGGGAAAAACTCATCATAACAAAATTCACTCTCACCTGTAGAACCAATAGACCACGTAATATTGAGGTTAAAGTTGTTTGATGCATTAATTGATATATCCAAATTTTTATTTGACTAGGGGGAAAAAGAAAAGAAAGTTAACAAAACATATCAGAATGTATTGCATGTGACTCGACTGCACATACAGCCTTTTAATCATTTTCCAGTTTTCATTTTAAACATATCTAGAAATGGCAATGCTTTATGGCCAAAGGCAATCCTCTCTTTTGCTTTGGTAAGAACAATTTGGTAAGTACAATTTAACATATACCTACACCAGTTATGTGTGTAGTTTGTCATAAGTATAACAAAACATTTGTCTTTAAAAAATCAAATAAAATAAAATATATGGCAAATGCCTACATTCTAATCACAAGCCAAAAATTTTACTTTCCGCAACTAAAAATGTTTTCTCAACAGAAGGGTATACCCCTTCAATTCATCTCAGGAAAATATTAAACTTCTTATTCATGGGAGCAACAATAAAATCAACCAGCTGATATTTTTTCAGAGTATTGATTAAGCTGAAGTAAATCTATCATATAGAAAGGGTTCTCAATGAAAGCACTGGACTAATTCTGCAGCTCTCAAAAAATGTGAACTTTCTCTAAAACTTTATAGACACTTCAAAAACCTTTAATCAACATCAAATACAATGGAAAACTTAATTCTGAATCTCTAAAACTTAACTAAAATTATTAACATTTTCTTACCTGTTCTGGATTTGCTATAAAGTTTATGGCAGTGTGATGACGATCATCCTCTTGTAATAAGCTGAAGGTAAACTGATAATCAATCAAAAGGCTGTCTGTAGGCAAAATAAAAATTTAAAATAATAAAGTGTATACATATTAATTCTATATTATGTAAGTACTTCAAAGTTTACCATTCACATTGATTTCAAAAGTCATGGAGAAATCTACAAGTCAGAATTCTTGACACGCATTTCACTGTTGAAGTGTTTGCATTATAAAGTCTTGAAATTATTAAAACTAAAATTAGGTTAACAAAAAAAACTAAATTAAGAAAAAATCTTCTAAATTTTTTACCATTACAGTTCTACAGGGATCAAATCTTCTATTTTTCCCTGTCTCGCAGGAAATAAGGAGGTGGCTTATAAGTGTACATGATTCTGATTATTATTTTATGCATGTTAAAATATGGCAAATCACCTCCGGTGCTACAACCCAGTGAATAATTGTACAGCACTATTTTGATCCCTGGTCTGCTGGCCTTCTGCTAGTCACCAACACCACACAAACTGTGGAACAAATAAAAAATATGTGATCATAAAATCAGTAAATACAAAGAGAGTGAAAGATTAAGTCAGAGCAGAAGAAAAGCTGTGTCAGGCTTTTGTTGGATTTAATAGTTTGCTTACTGCTGACAATCACCTTTTCTGCAGCAACACATCATCTGAAAAAATACACTCTGTTGTATCCTATGGAAAGACTGACTTAGAGAAAAAAGTCCACTATATTGTCTTAATAATTAAAGAAAATTGTTTTGGTTTGGTTTTGTTCAGGGTTTTTTGGATTTTTTTTTATAGTGAGTGTGGAAGGAAAAGTAGAAAATAAAGGTTCATAGAATATCCTGAATGCAGAGGAATCAAAAAAGGAGTGACATGAAAGGAATTACCATGACATTCAAAGGTGAGAAGTACACTTTCTCTAATATCAGTCATCACAGTTTGTTATTCAAATAAGAATAAGCTGATCTACATGTCTTAGTTGACAAGTTTTGACCAGGTCTCTGCATGTTTATGAAGGCAAAAGATGAATAAATATGAAATTAAAATGTCCCATTAATTTATTGATAGCACTCTATACTTCTATAGTTATGCAAATCTAATTAATAAATTTCATTGAGTATTGTGCCATATCTCCATGCTTAACAATAAGATGACCACGGTACCGGAACATCTTTAAATGTAACAGGACAGGAAAACATGGCAAGTAAAGACTGACCCCTATTAAATGTATTAACAAACCCTTTAATAAAAACATGGCAAGTAAAGATTGACCCCTATTAAATGTATTAACAAACCCTTTAATAATCATGAGTAGAAAGGGGGAAGGGTTAGGAATAATGTATAGAAATGCTCAATCTCCTGATCTGATCAACTTGGAGCTCCTCAAAATACAGATAACTGCTTCAGCAGTCGATGCATCTTTGCAAACAGATTTATTGTAAAGGTGTGGTAGACCAGCACCACAGAAAGCATTCCTACAGAATTCTGGCTACATCAAGGGCTACAAGATGCAAGAAGCAGCACTGACAAGCTTGGACAAGATATCACTAATTTTCCCATAAGATATGGAAAATTACCACTTAAATATGTCACAGTCTTCTTCCAAGCACAAACTGCATCCTCTCAGAGATGCAGACTATCAGCCAAAAAACCAGAAATCGTATATCGATAATATCCCATCATAAAGTAACATTAGAAAGACACATAGGACTCTTGTCTCCCGGTCACGAATGAACAGCTCTTCCGCATATAAGTTTAAAAAAAATTAAAGTCATTTACTTTTAAAACAATATGACCTTTTTTTCCCCCTGGGGTTTGTTGTTGGTGGTGGTGGTGTTGTTTAGTTCTTTGTTCTTGGTTAATTTTAAAATAATTTTTCCATTTATGTTTTACTTGTTAATAGGCCAACAAAGTATGAACTGATGTTTCAGGGAATGCAGGAAAAATCCTGACACTTATAAAAGAACTTAAACTACAGCGTTTCTAATAAATTTACCATCTGTAACAAATCAGAAAATTAATTCCACTTTTTTTATTGCATTCTCACATACAATACAGTTGACAATAAATTTTGAAAAACAGTAAGAGTTAATTATGTGTAGAGGCTCTCCTTTTGTACCCAAGATAACTCAACGTTTTTTACTGTGTTATTAATGACTCTATTATTTAATGGTTGATCAATTTGATACTTCATTAATAGCAGGAAAGTTCAGTAGGGAGTCCCACACATTATGTCCTCTGCAGCACTCAAAAGCCTTGAACAACACAGCTTCAAGAGCAGCTCTGAGATCCAACACAAGAACTTGCCTTGGGATTCCTCAGAGTAGCCAAAGGATCTCTAAATTACACCAATTCCACAGAGATCTGCCACAGGACAAACCATTAAATCCCTGTTTGGCCATGCCTGGGTGCTGTAAAACAGAAACACTTATTCCTTCAGAGACAATGCCAGCTCAGGGAAGGTACCTAAGGTGAGCATGACTCGAATGAAGCAGACAGCAGGGCCTGAGTGCAGTTGGGTGATTCAACTGCACAAAGAAATCAGGTGCAATGAAAGAACTGACACTGAGCAAACACTCCTTCCCATCTTTCCATGGACTGCAGAAGTTTGCTGAAGAAATTTCACAGATTGGAGAAAGGTTCACAAAACTTAAAGGAAGATTTGTCTGGACCTATTCTGAAGGTGAAAATTCCAAATCTTTGAAAGTCTCTAAAGTTAGGTTTTATTAGAATATAAATTAGCAGAACTAATTTAAGAAGAAACTCAGAGCAGAAATTAAAAGGGATTGTAAAGAGGACTCTACCCATTGCACCCTGCTGTTGTCTCACTGCCCTTCCTCACTCTCTCCATCTGCTTCATTCTGTAACTTAGGAGACTCTTCCTCCACATGTATTCAGGAGCTCCCAGGGAAAATATTACCTCCCTCTCCTCCAGAAAGCTCCACCTTCTGCAGACTGAACAGCAGACTGAACAGGCAGAACAGCTTTCCTTAATACTGCCAAACCTCCTCCTGAACATAATATATACCAATGCATGGTAAGAGCACACAAATGAAGCAGTTACACAGTACATCACACCATATTTCCCAATTCATAGTGCCATTCAAACTAGAGAGCTTAGCCTCAACAGTAGTACAGAATTTAAACTAAAAGTCAGTTCTAAGACTACGACCAGTTCTGAAAAGCTAAATGTAAAAATATCCAACAATATAATAACTAAATGTAGAAATAGATGTTTAAAGTACATTTAGTATATCCTGTTAAATATGTATATGTTGTGTATATTTATAACAGGAATTTAGAGAAGCCTAAGATTCTACTCCATGTGGGTTTGTTTCTACTTTAAACCTTTTCGAAGCCACCACAAGTAATTTTACCCTTTACATAAACAAATGAGACTTTTCGTATTTCTGTTTACCAAGAAAGAAACACAACAAGTCTACTCATCAGGTGACTCAAAGCAGCAGGCAGAGAGAATTTAAAGAGCCATTTTCTAGCCTATAATCTCGTGAACTTTTATAACTCCCTGAACTTTTATGTCTGAAGTTCCATGGGAAAAGTTTGTAAGAACATGGAAACCTCTCCACAAACTCAGAGCTCAGCTCACAGCTCAGATCTTAGTTCCACAGCACACAACACAGTATTTGAAATTCACAAGCTGGGTTTTTTGAGCCAGGAGTCAGCCCAGAACAGTCTAATACCAATGTTTCCAGGTATTTCACTTTCCCTTTATCTTAGAAATCATTGATTAAAGTACAAAAAAAGTGTTGGGAGATAGGACCACAATACCACCCTGACACCATCAATGGCCAAATATTACAAGTCTTACAGTTATTGAGTTTTTTCACTTCTCTATTTTGATTTTTTTCAAAACCCTTGACTGCTTTCAGTCAAAGGAGTCATTAAAATAAATTCAAAATGCCAGTAATAAGCATGTGTGAGAACATAACTATAATTAGGTGAAGAAAGATATTTCATGAAATAAGGAAAATGAATTTCAAAGCAATCCTTTAACTCAAGTATCGCTGTTAATTTTCAAGAAACCTCTCTTTTTCATCAATAAAGGTCAATGACTCCTGATAAGAATTATATGGTTTAATATGAAAGTTTTGTACTCATCCAAAAAGGAACAGAACAATTCCCATACTCAAACTTTTGTATTGGAAGAAAACTCTGATTTTTAAAACTACAGAATACTCCCAAAAAAACAAAGGCCAGAAAGAAGTTCTTCAGTATTTCTATGGCGCCTCTATATTCTGTGAGAATATATAATTACAATGGTAATTACTTTTTAAAAGGTAATTAGATTGAATATGTTTAGTATAAATTAGTGACAAATTTATATATGAAAAGGTATGGTACAGGGAAGTATTAAGACTGTAAAATGAACCACTACAAATCAAGGGTGCCTGTAAATTATTTTTGGGTGAGTACTCCCCTAATGGGCAGCTATTCAACACTTTGTTCCATGTTCAGTACTCAGTGTTGGGCCCATGCCTCATTTACTACGTGCTACACAAGCCCTTTTCTCAAGATGGAATTAATTTCTAATCTGGCTTTCTATAGTATTCATCACTATAATTTTCCAAGTTCTTCACAAAAGTTAATGAATTTGTTACAACATTACTGAAGATGAGAAGGCATTTGAGTGCCATTTTATAGGACAGGAAATGAAACAAAGAGACCAAGGACAAAGCCATCTATTAAAATGAGCAGCCAATCTGAAACACCTGGACTTTGATTTTTCCTAATACTTTGAATTATATAACACTATGTATGAAGGTTGTTATTTGGTAGCTCCTTCCATCATTCATTGTAATTCTTTGCACTTTTTCAACAAAACAGGAAAGGAACACACATTCAACTTTCCATTACATTACCACTGATTCATTCTCTACAAATTCATTCAGTGCATTGTGGAGTGAAAGTTCCTTGGGAACTGGTATATAGCAATATTATTAAAAACTGTGCAATCACGCTCTAAAAAAGAAGCAAATATAAAATTATTGTGACAGCAACCTTCATTCTTCCACCATCCTGCACCCACTGCCTATGCAGCATATTTCAATAAAGGGGGTTTATTAAGTAATTTAAGAATCAGGCTGGAGTAAATTTTAGAGAACCACTTCTGAGC
Organism: Ammospiza caudacuta; assembly: GCF_027887145.1. NCBI lineage: Eukaryota > Metazoa > Chordata > Aves > Passeriformes > Passerellidae > Ammospiza > Ammospiza caudacuta. The sequence continues at coordinate 31,606,790 of NC_080601.1, read as the reverse complement.
TATCTTTTACCTTTGAACAAATCATTCCAAGAGACTATCCCAGTTCACTGCATCTCTCAGCAGGAGGGAAGAATAAACCTAGGTTCCCAAAAAGGGAGCAAGAACATTCCCAACTGGACACACTCAGGGCTTTTCTAACTTTGGTCACTGGCCATTCTCCCCTGGTTCCTCTCACACAGTTTCTAAACACACATTTTTAAAGCTGATGAACAAAATGGCAAAACAGTTTCATACATATACAGAATTTCTGAGAAATGTCTATTCATTTTAGCTCCAAAAGTTTAAGTTTAGCAAAAGATCTAAGCCAAAAGTACTGCAACGTATATCAACCAGATTTACAAAAAGAGCATGGAACTAGACCCACCCACCCACCCACAATATAATCTCATTCTCAGCTACAACCTAATTATCCCATTTTTAAAATATTAGGTGAGGATCACATGATCTTTACTCAATCAATGACTAAAATAGTTTTTTTTCACATTTTTTTTCTGATAAGAAGAATAACTTTTATTTTGTGAATAAACCCCTCAAAAATCTAGTGCTCTTTTATTTTTACTTGAAATCACTTAAAGTTGTAAGAACCTCCATCATGATTGCAACTTCAGACTTGTCACAGTCTTCCCACACTCTTCTATTTAAGGATCTGTCTATTCATGCTGATTCTAAAATTCATACTCTCACCTCTTCATTGCACAGGCAGTTCGTCTCTCTCCTCCTCTTTCTAGTGATTGGTCTCTATTTTCAGCTTGATTTTGTTGAGAACAGAACTATTCATATTCCTCTCTATCAGTAAAAATGCTGCTTTTGAAACCAAGAACCATTACCAAATGCTATAAATCATATTCATCTGTGACCAAAATGAAATTCTCCTTGTATTACATCAAAGTTGGGGGTTACCACCAGACCTATTTTCTGTCAGGATAATTATTTTGAACTTTCAGAGCAGCTGCCTGATTCATTCCTCTGTCATCTGTATCTAGCAGTCATCCACTGCCTCATTGTCATTTTTATATTGAATATGTTTGTGTCTGACATTACTTGTCCATTGTGATAAAACAAAAAGTCATTTACTGTGAAGTCTTTACTAAAAACTTGCATTTTATTATATGTAATCAGAGCACAATGAGCTTCAAAAAAACCCCAGCATTTACTATTTATATGCCTTTTTCCATTTCAAGAAAGAGCATGGGAGAATGAATTTCACATAAGTTCAAAGTCTTTAAAAATATAAAGCAATTGAAAGTCATTTTTCCTTTCACTATACTTTATAAAAATGTACTGGTCTAAAAAGCCCACAGAAAGACTGAGGGATTAGTGCCATAATCAGAAAACTGGGTAACTAAGTTTTATTTTAAATAGAAATCTTTTATCTTATTAAATTCTCCACTGCTATTTGGAAAGGTCTAGTAAGTTGTCAGTTTTGATTCTAAGGGAGGGCCAGAAAAATCTACCTGTATTAGAATTTTCCCAGCTAAATTTTGCTTATTTTCTCAGGCCACTCTGTATTGACTAAAACTTTCAGTGGATGATGGAAATGGATCATGTTCAGAAGGGTAATTTTTGATTTTCATTACTGAAAATAGAAAGACCTAGAAGGTTCATTAAGTCTGGACATTCAAGTTTTACAAGGCTAATTAGGTGAGATGTATCTTGCCATAGCTGTCACAGAAGTGTAGGTAGGAAAATGTCATGGTAAACAAGGCTGGGCTTGTGGCTGAGATCGAAAAACTGAGGTACAGATAGAGTCACCTGGGGTCTTTTAAGCATGCAAGTTTAAGATGATGCTCCTAAAGTTTTAAACCCCAGACCACAGCCAATTATTATTTTTCCTAAATATTTCATTAAACTCTTTACTGAAATGCTGTAACAACTGATGAATTTACTGTTAACAGCTGCAGACGCTTTTCCAGCTCTGCTGAAGAACATGGTTTATAAACAAAGTGTGGAAAGCGATGGCTAGGGAATTATGAGCAAAATATTAGCAAAAGAAGCAGCAACAAAGAAAAATAAGTGCACCAATCAGCAGGTATCCAAATGCCAGTTGTAGGAAAAGGTCTAGGTGTCTCCAATGATGGAACATTTCAGAACTCAGAGCACAGTCCTGTCAGAAGTGTGTTATTACTTGACAGCAAGGAGTACTTCATAAATGTACTTTTGTTTTGTCACACTGGACCATCTTTGTAATCCCTTAACTCTTGTAGCATTCCTAAAGTGTTAAAAGAGTGAGAAAAAAACACAAATAAAAAGCCAGGGGAAAAAAGTTCATTATTATGGAAGAAATTAAAATTTCTCTCTCCATGATTTTTTTTTCATATTGATCTAAATGCATCACCACCTTTGTAACACTCATATTAATATTACAACTCTAGCACGTATTTTTCAATATACCAGCATCAATACCCACTAACCTGATTCTAATTTACTGCTTTCATCATATAGTCTCTACACACTGAGGAGATCTCTGATCTGCTTGTTCTGACAACAGAAGTGGCACATCTAAGAAACAACAATGTTAAATTATTGTTTGACTTCATGTATTATTGCCAAAGAGGGATGTTTCTTGTCTAGCAAAGCAGTAAATGAAAGCAGTGAGATTTTCATGCTATTTTAAATCTTGCTCTCATAACTTTCAGTTTATTGTATAATCCCTAAAAGTCTACTACATCTCCTTTTAGAAACGATTTTTTGAGAAGCTTCCATTTATACATGGATCAATGCTGAAAATATGGGCATGGCAGAAGTACGAATGTAATTTTTAAATTGTTTATGCTTTTATACACCTATATACTCAAGCTTTGCTATAAATTGGGAACATCAGAAGTTAATCAGACAATAACTTCTACATCTTTATTAGCAGGCTTTTATCCTGCTTCTCAAATAACCAAACACAGATCTTAACAATTAAAGAACAACCTCCTGTTACTCAGGTCTTCCAAGAGACAGAACACAAGCTTTATAAATTGTCTATAAATATACATAGATAAATAGGTGCTCCTGCAATATCCCAACATTTTCAAAATTCTCCTCTTTCCCTTTTCTCATTATTTAGCTGAACTTTGCTTAAGAAACCCTAAATCCACAACCTAAATGACAGAACACACCCCATGTTGCTTGACTCCGCATGACTTGTACAAACTGCACAATGTAACTTCAAGTTGAGATGTTTCCACTTTGCTGTATTCTCAAACCCTGTTAATTTTTTAGTTCTGAGAAGTAAAATCTCTCATAGCAAATAAATCCAGATCAGGAAAATTGCACTTCATACTGGATAGAAATTATGTCATATACCTGACTGAGCAGGGTCCTCTGTTTTAAAGTCACAAATTAGAACAGGTACTTGTATTGTAATAAATATAAAATGCTACATCTCCCTGCAGTAGAAACACAATTACATTACAGCTTTGTAAAGACGAAGAACACAAGCACGTTTTCCTTTAAAATACCATTAGGTATTTTTAGGGTAAAATCTGTTGATTTCATTAATAACATTCTCACTCAATAACATTGCTCATGCTAAGAACAGAGTGCCAATTCAGCAAAAAATATTGATAGAAAATTAAAATTCCAAACATTCACAAATGAAATTACATATCTGTAATATTGCCTAATCCATTTTACACAGCCTTTAAAACAGACAGGAGGCAATATCTCAACCCTAGTATGAAATAAAATACAGAGTGAAAAAAATAAAAATAGAAATAATAAACATTCCCCTACTTGCTACAAGTTTGATTTGTAGGACTGGCTGTCAGGTACATAAAATAATAAACAGTTTGGTTAAAATAAGCAAATTGAAATAACGGAGGAAGGAGAAATGGAGCCCCAAAGGCTGTTTTCCTCAACCCCAGTGCAGTCACCCATCCTTCAGAGGAGATTTATTCTTTGCCTCAGAGAGGAAACATTGGCCACCATGGCAGGGCTCACTGACTCCTTTCTGAAAGTGACTTGGAAAACTCAATTTCCACCCAAAACAGCTGCCAGCCATTAAAAGAAATATTATGTTTTCCTGGTGTTATTTTTTTCTGTGAACCAGGAACTAAATACAGCTGTGCTTTCATTATTCTTTTTTTTTTCTTTATTTGGCCATGGAAAGAAATTACTGTGAACCAAAATGTGCAAATAGAATAAATCTCTTCTTTTATTGTTATGGTTTGGTTGGCTTTTTTCAAAATAGCTTAATACAGACCAATTCAGACATACCATTACTCATTGATACATATCAAGCACAAACTTTTTGACACAGATTCTCTGAGAACTTAATTAGCATGTAAAAAGGAACAGCAAACTGTAGCAAATACTGACAGTCTGTTTGTTCTTGGTATTTGAAAAGCAGTAATTGTTCCTATCTCTGCAACTGACCTTCACAGGGCAGAGACTGTGGCAGGCAGTCCTTGCCAACAGACATGAAGTGACACATTTGCATGATGGAGCCATACACTGCCTTCCTTAGAAGTTTTCCATTTTTCTCTTTCCACCATTTATTCTGTTGTTCATTCCAGCAATGACCTCTCCATGTTCTCTCTCATTAGCCACTCCCAACATCAGAAAAGGCTCTAGCACTTTAAAATCTGTCTGGCCACATTTTCAAAAACAAGTACAGAAGCAGTATGTATTTCTATTCAACAGAGGTAGAAATCTAAAATTCTCATATCATTGATGAAAAAAAGCATGATATTGTTGCCCTTTTAAGACTTTTCTTCCCACATTTTGCATTGCTTGTCATTTTTATAAAATTATTCTGATGGCCGTGGCATTTCCTTAAGGGGCTAATACAGTAAAGTACATTTATTTCCCCATAACATAAAAAGACAAATCAAATACATATATATTACTTCTTTACCAGTGTATCTTCATAGTCTTTGACAGATACATTTTTCAACTTTCCCTTAATGTCTAGTTTGCTATTGTATCTATTTCCTAGCATGCACGGCTGCTTTTTGACCTCACACAGTTTGCTCTTCCATTTCATGTCAGCATTACCCTTTATATCAAGTGACTTCCAAATTACACTTTGCTGTCAATGAGTTATGTTTCTGGAATATATTTTAAAATAATATTCACAATTCAAGCTAAGAAAAAGTGACAATAAATTAATATCAAAGACTCACAGGCTACTTTGCAATATGCTGAAATGGAGCTGAGTTATTGAGTCAGAAAGGTGAATTTGACAATGTCCACATTTAACCTAGTTTACATTTTCCTTAAGTTTATATAATCCAAGGTTTTGTCATTCTCTTGAGATAGAAACGACCCCTTTTTTAAATGATGGCACAAAAGTCCCTCAAATACCCCGTAAGGGCTTCCCAGCACTAATTCTAAAGCTGGAAACATCCTTGACTGCTCTCTGGCCTTTACAGGCCCATGTGTGCTTTAGGTGGTTCAGAACCCACACCCGAACAGTGGAACTCACACTGCAGGACATTTGCATTAATGGAAGAGGCTCAGCTGTCCTCCAGTGCTCCATGTGTGCCAGCAGGCAAAAACACTCCAGCTGACTTGGAATAATACACTTGTTTGACCAAGAACTCCCAAAAGAACCAACTCAAATCTTCCACATATCATAAGACACTTATTGAAGTCAGGGTGTGTTTTTTCCTTTTTCAACTGGTTCAAGATTTCACTACAGATCTTCTTGAAGTCCTGCTGATCAAGAATTCTCTTTTCCCTGGGCAGTCAGCATGGGAAGCAACTGCAAAAGCACCACAGGTGTTTTCCCTTGGCTGTCAGAAGGTAAAGCAAGGGACCCTGAGGGATCCTTGCCCATGGCATTCATTTCTTACAGCTCCAGCTCAGGGAGCTCCAAGGCCTCCAGGTGTCTGAGGGGTGACAGCTCCTGTCCCCTGGGGAGTGTTCAGGAATCTCTCTCACACACACACAGAGCACACTGAACACACAACACAAGGATTCAGACAGTATCCATCCCTGTGAACACAGGCTCACTATATCAACAAAATCAAATGTTGTTTATTTGTAGATACTTGCACTGCTTTCCTTCTCATTTAAAACACTGCTTCCTACAAGGGCTAGAGTCCCCTACAAAGCAAAGGATGTCTTCTGAACGAGACATCCTGCTGCTCTTGCCTCACCAAGATCTATAAATACCCACATTTTATACCTATAGCTATTTTACTGTAATATTATATATTACACTGCAAGTAAAATAATACAAAAAATTACCATGGCATCTGTGGAACAGTCCTCTAATTCAGACCTTTAACTGCATGTATACAAGGTATGATTTTTCTTCTTTTTAGCAGTTAGAAAGTTCGTTTCACCACTGTTAGTTTGTCCTACTTCTTTGAGTTAGGGTAGCATACCTGCTATTATTAATGAATAATTTCTAAATTAATTAAAAGGTATTAAATAGTAACTGTAAGAGGATGCCAGTTGCTAAATTCACTAGTATATAAGCAGAAGCTACCAGAGAAAGCAAATAATCTTCATTTCAAAAATAACACATGGCTTGTTAAGCAAAGAAAATCCACAACATTAAAAAACATTAATTACAAAGATGAGAAATAAATACATACATGGAAAAATTCTCCAACTCAAAGTAAAAGCTGAAAATGATTGGCAGCAAATCCATTTCCTCAGCCTGCCCAGCAAAGCTGCAAGCCAACCTAGCATTTGGCAAATGAGTACACACAGCCTGGGGTGAGATCATAATACTTTATTAGGAGCTTCAGCTTCAGATGTGGTTATTGCTTTAATTCTCTGCAAGGCGACAGTTGGTTTGTGCAGTTATTTTAGCTCAGGGCAAAGACTGTGTTTGTCTGTTGCTCTTTATAAGTTCTGAGTTGGTAGGTTTGCTGAGGCTAATCTTTTATCAAGCCATCCTAGAATTGTCTGATTTAAACTATAATCTGTTCCACTAGACTCTTTAAACACTAAGAAGATTTCATTTTAAATAGATTTTTTTTGCATAAGTCCATATATTCAAAATTCAATGTCAGTCGTTACTTTGACTGTATTTATAAATAATATAGATTTTTTTCAGTCTGTATCAAAGTCAATCAATGTTAGATATAATTGGTGGAACTCATTATTTTAAGTCAAGCATGAAAATTTTACAATTACAATATGTATTTGGTTGAAATTAATGTTGTCCCAAAAGGAAACATGAATTGTTCAATCAGTAGTGAAGCTGGTGGCTGCTGGTACACATCTCCCAACTCAGCCAAGGCAAACACGTTTTCAAGAGCTAAAATTTATTGTTTATGCCCTTTAAGTCTCAACATAATTTTTAAATATCTGGAAAATCCCTGCTAACAGTTTTACTTATAGTACTACTTGCTATTTATCTTCTAAAACACTCTCCTTGGAATGTTCTTGAGTTTAATTTTTCTCTAAGTATAACAAGTCTGCCACCTAGTGCTTTATGGTACCTCTAGTACGTGTTTTACTTGACAATTCTTTTTTCCAATTTTATTGACAAAAGAGGTCATGTTCTGAGTTCCTGAATGCATCAACATACATGATTTTAGTATTTAAAGAGATTTCTTTCAACAATTTTAATTTTCCTTTTTATTAAACTATAACATTGGTAACATAATAAATGTTACTAAAACTTGGCTTATATTAGAACTTTGACTGTGACTAAGCCCAGAAAAGAAAGAAAGAAAATACATTCTAATAATAAGGAAAACAGGTAGGATGAACTATCAGACCCTGTCAATAGGTCTAGTAAGCTTAAACTGCATTTTGACAACAGAAATAAGGGTGGATCATCCTTTTGATCTGAGACAATATTGAAGTGATATTTCTAAAAATTCATTGGAAGTTGTCATAAATTATCTACATTTAATAATTAAACAATATTTCTAGCTACTACTCCTAGGAAAAAAAGAAATCAGGACTTACAAAATCCTTAGTCCAAAGACCAGATATGAAAAAGTAATTAGACTTCTTAATTTTTAGCAAGTAAGACAAATTTTTAATAAAGGAGATAAAAGAAATAAGTGCTTGAGGTTATTTCTTTTCAGGCACCACATACAGTGCATAAAAATATGGTTTAAAAGTTTTAAACTAAAATACAAATTTACTATATAGAAATTGTATGGAGAATAGGTACAGACTAGCACTTTTCTTTACTTTTCCCTTTTTGAAATCCTGGTGTGTCAGCACTAGTGGGGCTAATACAGCTTCAGGACTGGACTAGAATCCTTATGAGGCTCTTCACCAGAAGCAAAATTTGCTTTTTTGTCCCCAGCTCCCTGCACAGACACCAGATATTATCTTGAGAGTTTTTACTGAATGTACATTTCATAGTTTCTCACCAATTTTCCACATGAAAGTATCATTCTTCATCTTTGAGAGCTGCTGACATACTGAGGGAATTGCTTATTGCTATCCTGTCTGTATTTACACCAAGGAAAGAAGCAATAGTCTTATAAGCTATAATGATTTTATGGCTCAGAGTTTAGAATGGCAAAGCCATAAACCAATTATTCAGGTCAATCCCAAAAAAATCATTGCAAAATATTTAGTAGAGCACATACTCTTTCCTGTGGTTTATTTCAGTAGAAAAAGAGCAGCTACTAAAATCGAGCCATTAAGAAACAAACAAACAAACCAACAAAAAACTATGACTACTGTTTTCCTGCTTATAATAATGTTGGGGTTTTTTATATATAAGCTAAACTTTGCAGTGTGTTCTCTGATTTTCTATTTTCTCCCTATATGTCCAGGAGACTGAGTGGAAAACTGAGAGGTGCCAGTGGAATTTGTATACCTGACTTCTAAGGCTCCTGCAGATGGGCCCAGCACCTTCCTTCCCTGCATGTTTCATCCCAGAAAAACAGCTGAGAATGGTGGTCACTCTCTATGTGAAGCCATCCACAAAAGCATTTCATAAAACACTATGGTAGGAGAAAAAAGGAAGAGCTCCAGAAGGAAACACCTAAAAAACGGTTAAAATAAAATTTGTACATTCTTTCTACCTTTTTATATATAGATATTAAGGCCTTATCTTTTTTAAAGGCTATAAACCCAACAAATATCTGGATCAGGGGCATATGATCAATAAACAGGTTTTAATTCCACAAAAAGCTGCAAGTCATTCAATCCCTCCCCAGTTTAATTCTCTTTGCAAATGACCCATCCCTCATGACCTCTTAAGTTTTGGGTTCTCTAATCCTTCTCAAAGGTCAGGTTCTAATCCCTAAAAGCAGGCTTGCTCTGCAGCATGGGAAACTCTACAGTGTTACACTGGATCTACAATACACACACACTATTTTTATTTTTAATTTTATTTTTATTTTTATTTATATGTAATGCAAAGGCAAGCTTCATTTTATTTTTCTTTGCATTCACAAATATCACAGGCCCACAAAACTGTCTGTCCAGCCAAAAGACGAGCACTAGATTAATTAAAATTGTTCACTTATAGCAATTTTTTTACACTGTGACCACATTCTGGCTATACATTGCTAAGGAAATCTTCTGGAATCCCTGAAACTTTCCCACTCCAAAGTGTGTTGACTTGTAATTCACTATTGCTGCCTGTTTTAAAACAGCAATCAGTCAGCAGGAGCAAATGGAAAAGCTCTTCACTGTCAGCGGTGGTACCCAGAAATAATCCAAAAATTATTCTAAACACTTTTTTAAAAGAATAAAAGGGAAAAAAAGCTAAGGTGTCTAAATCCATGTGCATTTTTTCAACTTCATTGTCTTAGCTAGGAATTTTCTTAGTGGACAAACAGGAAAATCTTGAGTGCTCAGCTCATGAAAATTCTAAATATATGCAGGCAAACAATGTGATTTACACTGGCAGGACTGATTTGTTGTAAGCTTTTATGCTTCTGCATGTAGCAGTATTTGAAACAGTTGTACTTTTTGTTTGATATGTTGCATTGGAACTCAAAATAATGTACATAAGCCACACATTTTGCAAAGTTTTTGACCTTAGAATTATGGCTATCTAAGAGAGGTTTATGGTGGAAAGTATCACATCCTCTCAAAACAAGTGATTGTTAGCATGCCTATGATTCAAACCTTGCATTGTAACACATCATGAATTGTAAATTTAAACTTTCATTTTCTCTGGAACACTGGATTAACCACTTCTCCATTTATGATTTACAGCTTTGTGTCTGTACACAACCCAAGTGAAGATCACAGGAGTGGCATTCGTCCCAGTGATTCCTCCCAGTCTGTCTAAAACCATCTGGTTTTGCTACGTGTTCCCTTGCACCCAGGAGCTCTGACTGACAGCAATGCATTCCTAATGCTGATGTGTGAAGAACTAACGCAGCCATTTGGATGCACACTTTGCTATCGAGGTGTCACCGCCATCCATCACGCTGGCCCAGACACCACGGAGCAAAAACAACAGCCAATACAAATGTATCATGACAAAATGTTGTATTTATGGTTTGTGTACATGCATAAGTCAGCTGCACAAGCATCTCTGGCCTCCACTCAGGATTCATCTCTATGGATTGAATCAGTTTCTGATCATTCACAGCAAGATTGGCTCCCAACACACAGGGCTAGGGATACAGAGCCTCCCTACCAGAAATAGAGAGACAACCAGAAGCAGACCTGTCCTCAGCTTACAAGGATGTTTACACGGCCAAACAAAACTGTACTTTCTAAAATCACAAAGCTTTCTTTTGCAGTAATACTGTTTTTATTTTGTATAATAAATCTTTGATAAGGTCTCCTCTGATATTCCTAAGCTATGGCACATTGAACACTTTCAGCTCAAAAAATCCTTCCTCTCATGAAGTTCTAAGCTGCAAATTGTTGGATGTGAAGAGAGAATTACCACTGTATGTTTGTCCATTTGCTACAATCTTCCCATAGCATTTGTGTGCAGCCACTCCTGAGAACAGGGTGCTAGACTAGATAGATCATCATGCAGCTGCTCACACATTCTTATACGTTCAGTACTTTTCTAATTTCTGTATCTCTGAGGCTTGCTCTCGTTCTCTTGCTCTCCAAGAAGTTGTGCTTTTTCAATAGCACAATTCAGTCACAACTAAAATAATTTTTTAAAAGCCATGTACCATTATTTTCACACAATCTAGATAATATACTACTGCATACCCCATTACACATTTCTTATTCCATTGTATTAAGTTTTCATAATTTAAAGCAGAATAACTACTCTTGTCTACTGCTGCTGTGTTTGGAATTGCCATTTGAGAATGAAATCTGATGTTTAAAGCACTGTTCCTCTGATCTCTCTAGTTTATCCTTTTGGCACAGTATCTGAATTAAGATAAAGTCCCTGCAATGTTTCAGCACGTTACCTCCTACATAAAATTCATTGTTTTCAGTCATGCCAGACCCATCCATAATCTTCCTGTGTTTTTATCTGTGCTCAGATCACTTCTTCAACCACAACACCATCCATGTACAGAATTAAAATTCTGTTTACTCTCCTACATCATTATGAGAGGAAACAAATAATGAAAAGAATAAAACAACCTGTGCTCTCCCAGTGGTAAACTGTTTTCATTTACCCTCTTAATCAGTCCATTGATGTCAATACCTGCACCAACACCAGCCTGTTTCCCCTTTCCTAGGCTTGAGGATGGCAATGACAGGCAAGACGGGGCACAGAACTAGGCAAGGACTAGGTGAGATGGGCAGAGAGCTGGAGGAGATGAAACCAGCTGAGATTCTACCGGGCAGAGAATATTCACAGCATCCTAAGCTGCAGAAAATTCTCTAAGGCAACAAGCATTCATCAATCCACATCCTGCAGCTAAAGAGAAATCCAGGTCATCCAGTATCACAGGAAAGACACTTGGGATTAAATCCTGAGTTATCTAGACACTTGGGATAAAATCCTGAAGTTTTGCTCAGAAGAGCATTCCAATTTAGGGCAATGTTTCCACAAGTGAAAAAAAGGGCAAAATTTAAATACTTAAAACTGGTCCTTTTGAAGATGCTAAACTCAAGGCTAAACTCAAGCATGTGACTTAAAAGTTTTCCTGATGAAGATCCCAACCATACAGCAAATTATTATCTGCATTCACTGATTTTTATTTAAGTAATAGAAACAGATGTGCCTAGAATTTTAATTTCTGACAATCTTATGCTGTTCATAAATACATACAATTTCTTTTTCCCTCCTCTTGAGCAATAATATTCATGTGTTGTAAGAAATACACTTCAAGGAAAAGTAAAGTGGCATTTTAAGGATCTAAAGAGAAAGTTTCTTAATGAGGAGTGAACTAAAGCACAGAAAAAATACCATCCAAAATGCCTGTCTAGTACAAAACTGAAACATGGTATGGCCATATTTTAGAATGTAGATAACAAATTGAGAATTTCTTCATGATGTGTGTATATATGTATTTTTAATACACGATTTAGCAGGAAATGGACTGTGCTGGTAAGAAACTGTCATTGAAATCTTAGGCTATTCAGTTATCCATAAATTAACTGATTACTTCCCATTATGATGCACCATCCAGCAAATACAGAATTCCATTATTATTTATCAGTAAAGTCTCTCTATTACTACAATAAAATAACTCTGATAATTGTTTATATGGGATACTTTAAACGGCTGGAATATTAAAAGAAAATTTATTGTTTCAAAACAACAAGATTTTTAAAAAATTTTGAAATCTGACAGAAGACAAATAACAGTAGTGAGTTAAAAGTGAAAGGGCATCTTGAATATAGTACAATTTGTCTCCAACATGATTTATAGACTCAGCCTGAAACATGATAGCAAAAAAATAAGGTTTTTTCATGGAGGTGCCTGAGGTCTACAAATCTCATTACTGTCATTTCTTTTCAATCTCTTAAATTTAATAACATTTATTTTTAAAAGACAAAACAAACATTGACACACATATCAAAAATAGCCTATATATAATTGTTGTTAAAGTATGAACTTCTCATGTACTCACTCTAAACCTAAAATAAAATATTTAATTTTTATATAGATACAAAAAATTACTCTTCTAAATACTGATATTTCTGTTTTAAAGTAAGACACTTTCCTTATGCAAAAAATAACAAATGGAATTTAATTTACTGACCAAGAGTATCTTAAAGACACTGATTTCAAGAGTATTTTCAACTTGGTCTACAACATTTAAAATTTATGTTCCAGCCTAAAGTATTACATTCAAACTTATGTTGTCTGGGAGAAAAAAAAAAAAAAAAAAACAACAACAAAAAAAACAACAACAACAAAAAAAAAAACCAACAAAAAAAACCCACACCAATGTTCTTTAATAGCTGGCATGAGGAATAAATGTTTTAGGCCTAGAGATATGTCAACATCTGTAATATAGTATGTAATTTACTCTTTTGTTCTGTAAAACATACCTTGCAGATGCAAACCATTTAAGGTAAGAAAAACAGATTAGCAAAGAAAATAAACCTTCCTTTATTAGGTAAATGATGCCTTAAAGACACACTAAAATAAAGTTGTTGTGTATGTTGTAAAATAAAATGCTAAGAAACAAGGCCAAAAATCAGAAGAGAGGTTATAAGTATGTTCAGACATCTGTCTTTATGTACAAATTCAAGTTTGAGGCAGGGATGATGTTAGAAACAACAGACAAATGGATCCAATTGTCTGACACGGAGCAGGTACGTGCAAAAGTCACCAAAGTTAAAACAGTGTTCTCCAACATCCCATCTGTTTTTATGATGATTAAAATTACTATTGAACTTGATATTGGCAGAGTAAAATTGGCACAGCTCACTAAGGGATTTCTGCACATGGGTAATAAGCATTCTCATCCCTTCAGGTCCTCCACTAAGACTATCAAAACTGCAACGCTTCAGAGTAAATTTGCCAGAGGCACCTTTTCTACGACATTAAGAACATGGAGACAACACACAGCCTCCTTTTATGACACTGTGGGGAGCAGCTGTGCCTCATGTCCCTGGGAGGCACACTGGCTAAACCACTCAGAATGTCCCAGGGAATATTGCTGTTTACACTATTTGCATTTCTCCACCACAAAGTCTGTCTTTAAAGCATTGACACAATTACTATTCCTTTCATTCACATATGATGAGATACAGAAAATAACCAGTGGCTTGGTCAGTCCCTCTAAGCCAGATGTAAGGAATCAACTTCTAGTAGACTTTAATTTGTGTTCTTGCAGACAAAGTAAGAGAAGCCCAGTAGGCCATTTTATTTTGCAGTCAAAATATCAATGTGCTCAATTTTGGAAAATCTCCAGGAACTTATTTTGTTTTTCCAAGGAAATGAAATTATCATATAATATGTAATCAACATTTCAGTATGTAGCATTAAAAATACAAGTACTCACAGTAGCATGTTCCCCTAAGTGGATTTCCAAGATACCTATTCTCAGAGTCACAGCTGCAGGGGGGGAAAAAAAGACAAAACCAAACATTCCCATTAAACATGGTACAAATTTAATAAAAACACAGCTAGAATATTTATTCAAGTAGCATGACTTTTAGTACTACCCACACAAAATCATGCAAATAAGAAATATTTAATATAGTTCTTAATGAGGGTGTGCTACTTTCTGGAGGCAGCTCTCTGTCATATAAGAAAGCCAGAGTGACCAAGAGTTGAATAAAGAGCTTCAGTCACCTGCCTGAAGTTGGTGCCTGCTGTAGGACTCAGGGCAGGAATTCTGGGCTCTCTGCACTCTGATGAGCAAAGGAGAGCCAGGCAGCCACCCCAAGACTGGATCTCCTTATCCCTGTCCCCCAGTCACAGCTGATTCCCTCCCTGGTTTTGATCTGGCACAGCAGCATCTCAGCTACTGAACTTCCATGAACTCCAGTAGCAATTGCTCCTCTTCACTGACCACCCAGGGCACCAGGTGAAATTCAAACTGAGTGTGATGTACTGATGCTGCTGACAAGATGTCCACATGAGAAGGGCTGGAGAAATAGCTTTCTTATTGAAAAAGATAAGATATATACCTATTTTCAGAGACATGAAATATCCTACAGAAATTCTGTTCAAATTCAGTTATATAATGTTACTCTAAAAATGCCAAATATCTTAATAGAAAATGATTAATCTGCTTTAGGTTTCCTTGGCTATTTCATGGAAGTCTCCAGCAAGGTTATAGTTTTCTCTTACATATACAGAAAAAGATTCACAAAACAAAGAGAAAGCTAATCACTGCCTACTAAATTTCATACAAATATTTTCCCAGAAGTAATCTGAATCATTTAGTATCTTGGACTAACTTTTCATTACTGTATTCTAACAAACTTAATTTGGAAGGAGATATTTTTTCTGTTATTTTATTTGTGATTGGTATTAATAATACATTCTAACTTGGATGTCATATAATTTAACAAGTTTCAGACTTCAAAATATTTTGATGTTTGTATTTCTGCTGGTTTCTTCAATAGTTTCTAAGTGGTGATTCCTAACATACTCATTTTTGTTAGAGAAATAAGCAGAGAATCTCCTTGACCCTTTGTTACAATACCATAAAGAAAATAATCAGCAGTGGCAATAAAATCAAAAAGTAGAAAAAAGATGTTCTGGACTCTGCCCTTGTGCACTCCTGATCCCACTTAGCATGAGAACTCTTTGCAGGGTCAACCATACAGAAATTCAACACTTTTTTAATATAATAATTTTAGTGATTAATCTCCAAGAAAACAAACCCCCCTACACTTCAAGTCTAACTGCAAAACACAATTAGTGGTCTTGTTCACAAAGTCACTCTCACCCCACAGTCCTTTCCACAGAATTTAGTAGAGTGAATTTAGAATTTAGAAGAGAGTCCGATCCTGAAGTAACTCTTTTGCATGTACTTGGAAAGGAGAAAATCTCTCAAATAGTAACACTGGTCTGCCTGAAAGAGCTCTTTTCTAAACATCACAAACATTCTACAAAGAACAGCTTGAAACTGAAACAATAAAAAATATATTCATGTCTGAAAGGGCCTTTAGATTTGGAATTCTGAAAGAGAGCTACAGGAAAGGGACCATTTTTAAAGCAAGGGTTTAAAAGAATCCACTTTTCTTTATGTAAGATTGCCACATAAATGAGACAGTGTATCATGTAGAAAATAATAATAGCATTCTAAGAGGACGATTTTTCCTCTTGAATTGTTTCAAACTCAAAGTAGATTAAATGTAGCCAGTATTTAGAATATGCTGGGGTTTTATACCTGAAAGAAAAAAAAATTAAAAATAACTCTGTACTTAGAGTCTGAGGATGAAGGCAAGAAACTTCCCCTGCTGCTCACTGCTAATGGCACTGACCTGTGTGTGACATCCAAGAGCAATATTCAGCTCCCAACAATAACTTTTCCATGGGGAGAAAATAAACAAATTCCTCTCTGAACTCTTGCCCAGTCAAAGCACTCACCTGTGGTGCTTTGACACTGAGAATAAAGGTTCAGGATTTTTTTTTTTAATCTTGAAAATCTTAATGAAAAAAGACAGCTGTTTCCATACAGCTTCCCCTCTCTATTCAGCTGCCCTTTTAATCAGATGCAACCATCTCCTGTGGATCAATAAGTGCCAGAACCCAGGGATTTCCAGCATCACATATACCTTCCTTGCATTTTTATTTATATCACAGAAAAAACCCAAACATGAATACGTTAAATAAAAATATCTATAAACTCCATCTAACATAAGACAGGCTTCACAGCTTACAAGAATATACAAAGGAATGGTTAACACAAAAATTACTGGGTTTGAAATATGTTGCAACATACAAGTATTCATAAGTATCCATTCAAATCCAAATAATTACCAACTCCCTGACAATTACAGAAGTCACCTTCAAACATCTTGAAAACAAAAAAGCAATTCAATTTTAAAGCCATTTCAGTTGTTTCAGCGTCACGTGTGATGGACTGATAAAATATGTACAATAAAAAAAGAACAGGGAATGACATCACAGCAAAGTATTTTGATGTATTATCATAGATATTATAGTCTCTGTGTTGGGAGCCTCATGGAAGTACTGAAGGAGGGAATGACTGTGGGCAGGAGAGAGCCCTGGTGGGTGCTATCCCAGAGAAGCTCCCAGCCTGACAGGAGCAGACACACAGCTCTGCCTGGGCACAGGATAAAAGGCACCATGGATGTGAGGGAGGAGGAACATCTCCATGGACAGCACCTGTACAGCTCAGAGGGAAAATCCAGGTTCATCCGGTGCTGCAGGCACACAGGAACCCCAGGAACTGAAGGGGCATGAGATTTACCTGTTTTCTGTGTTCTTTTTATGCCCTCTCATGAAAACAGCTGGTTTATTACACCATTTGTAGCCAGGCCTTTCATGCAGAACATTTCCATAATGTATATCAAGAATAACACGGGGGGGAGTTTTTACTAGTTAGGGAAGCCTGTTTTAATTTAAATGGAAGATACTGCTTAAACACTTGGTCTTCAGTGGAGGAAAAAAATGAAACTAATAGGATTAAGAATATATCTGAAATTATTCACACAAGCATGTATGGTGGGTTTCGATTAAATTTAGTTTTGTCTTTTAATTCTCTCCTATTTTATTAGCATACATATTGCTCTGCATTAGTCACTGATTATGGTTCCAATTACAAAATTTCCTATTTGCTGAATTGTTTCCTTATGAGCTTTACTCATTGTAGTAATTTTTGTACCTTTTCCAAAAGCCAGCACACATTGGACCATATGTGAAGCATAATATATTCCTCATATCTGAGAAATGGAAGCTACACTCATTATTTTATGTGCCATAGGGCCATGATCATTTGCTTTAAGTGGTCATAATGAATGAGCAGTTCCACTCTGGCAGGACTCCAAAGACACAGCTCCCATTTACAAGGACAAATGGAGGAAGGCTCCTATTAGGTTATGCACAAGTTCTATGGTTTGTTCCAATACAGAAGTATTCAATTCATCAAGCTCAGTGACCTTTGGATGGCCTGCTATTAGCACTTATTTCCCAACTTCTCCCTCAATTATCCTTTCAAAACTGAACCACTTTCACTTTTTTTAATCTCCCTGGATTTTCTGGAAGTTCAAAATAGAAGTTATTGACAAATGCATTTAAAAAATAATTATTCTCATGTTTCTGACCAAGATAATGTCTCTCCTTCTCCTTAAATACAATAAATGTATGTAAATGAGTACATGTTTACAGTAAGACTGACAGATTTGGGGGGATTTTAATGAATGAAAGGCTTCTTTGTAAGACAGAGTTTACAAACAACCTTTTGTTGAAGCTTAGCAATCTCAATATTCCTGTGTTCTCTACCTTGCAGGCTTAACAAAGCAAAGGAACTGACAGGAGGGGAATATTTATATTTACATGCCTAATTTCATTGTCCTTACTGGTATGGTCCTTAAGGAAGGGCAAACCTTCAAGCTTCTCCCCTGAGGAAAACTATCAATATAACACCAACCTAGATCAACAGCTTTCTAGACAAATGATTTGATCATTCCTATAACAGCTCATTTAACCTTGCATGGTGACAGTAGAAGCTTCTGCAGCTGAGCTTGTTACTGGTCCAGAGCAGTGAGTGACTGATACCTGAAATTCACACTTAGGTCTTGATTTAGGCCTGCCTGGCATCCATGCCTTTGTCACAGAAATGCCCAAGAACAACCACATCTTCTGACCATCCACAACAGATATGGTCAGCAGCAAGGAAAGTGAGGAACCTCACAACCAGCATCTACAATACAGCAGCCAGTGTCATGTTTTGGGAGTTAAAGCATGTTTAAAAGATTCAGAAACAGCATCATCCTTCCACTGAAGTGCTAAGATTTAGATGCAATAGTTGAGTTCAGGTGACATACTTAATGAAAAAGAGGCATTGTAAGCAATGCTAATGACTGCTTTCTGATTTTCAGAGAATAGGTTCATTTGCTAATTATTATTGCATTTTTATCCTGCAACATAATCTTTATTTTGCTAAAGTGAAATATGTGAAATAGACAAACTTCATCATCCATAAATGTAAATTTATCCCTCTTACAGATAAAGGTCTGCTTCTTGACTGCATTGACATTGTGCTCTGTACTACATTGTCCCAAAGCTATCCATTAATACTGCAGTATACCCAGTATTACTGAGTATAGATAGAGAGACCTCTCAGATCTTTGGTTCTAATGTAAAAATTGGACACTTTCATTTCTCACACTGCCAAGATTCTTCCAGTCATGAGTAACTTCAGATAAAAAGAATTATCAGCCTACCTCTTAAGATAATGATAACCTAAAAGGGTAAAAGGTACTGGGATTTATGTTTCCAGTTAGAACTTTTTAATAATGTGGGGAAATGATTTATTTCTTTTTTTCTTGTAAGTGCATATAACAATGTCTTGAGACAATGTTTCATCTGTAGATCAACTTGTCTCTTCCTCACATAATTCATGAAAAAGGCCTAGGCCAGCAGTACTTTTTATTTTTTTTTAATCTAGGCTGATCTCACCAAAAGAAAAAAGTAAAACCTTCTAATGTTATAAGAAAGTTTTCCATATCCAGATCCCTCATGCTATTCAAATCCTTCTTCCCTGCAAGATCAAGAATAATTAATAAAGAGTTCTTGTATACTCTTTGAAATAATAATATTTTAAATCACAAAATCCATTGCACTCCAGGACAAAATAAGTTTTCAATGAGGTGTCACTTATAATTATATGATTAAGAGAAAATAAAAGTTAATATGTAAAGTAAGTGTTTTCTAATAAAGTCTGGATTCTATTTAGTTCTTCTATACAAGAATGAAATGACCTACAGCCCTGATTTGGAATAGCTGGATAACTCCCTGTTAATCTTAATGAATAAGGCACCAAATGGATTTTGTATGCAAATTATTTGATGCTGCTTACTCTGAACAAGAAAAATCTCATGTCCATGGCCTTACTCTTACGTCTGGCACTCCTTTCTCTACAAATGGCCATGTTTTTTGGCAGTGATGCACAAACTTGAATATATGCAAAAACCTGGAAAAGCAGAGTTCCCTCTTATCAGTCACTGTTCTCTCAAAGTAAGGGAAGAGAAATACCCACATTTCTTCTCTCACATTTTGATCTACATCAGACACTTCATCCAGCCCTTAGAAAGTAAATGTTAGAATATCTCATAACTCAAAATAAGAGGCTCTGTTTACACTGAGAACCACAACTCTGAGAAATATTAGTATGAGTTTCTCAATTACCTCTTTGCTTTTAGAGGGAAGAATTAGATAAGAAGCAATGGTAAAATAACTGCAAAAACTTATTACTGCTTAAACTGAAATGCAGCTCCTCGTAAATGTTTACTTTTCAAAAACCAGTGAACAGTTCACAAAATTCACATATGTTTAATGCTTTCAGAAGATAAATATTGATGAAATGTTTATCAACAATAGAGTATTCATAGAATCATAGAATCGTTTGGAGGGGATCTTAAAGACCATACGAAATAAATACATGCAAGTCAGTGTGCACTGGAACACGTTGCCCAGAGAGGTTGTGGGGTTTCCCTCACTGCAGATATTCCAGAACCATCTGGACACAATCCTGTCCCCGTGCTCTGGGATGGCTCCATTCTGTGATTCTGTGATCAGCTATTCACTGCCTCTTCTGGCACTTTCCAACAGTGTTTGTATATTGCTCTTGTTTAGAAACCGTTTCTCAAAAAGAGCAGGAGAGGCAGCACGTCACAACATTAAATATTTTAACAGGCCCTGACAGTCAGAGCAAATGCATTGTAAATGGCTTCATCAAGTAGACCACATGAAAAAGAAATAAATATACACACAGTAAATCCCAAGTGGTTTACTGCATTTTCATTAGTCATTACTGAATTGTAAAATTTTACTATTACTAAGTGTGTTTGTAGTAAGTATATTTAACTATTAAACAGTTCCTGGCTTGTTTTTAAAAAATGTGCATTATAACATTACTCTTTTATTACTGTTGAATTTAATCTATGGTCAGTCTCTGAGGGAAGCTATTGCAAAGATCTACTCAGTTACAATCTCAGTGCAGAAAGTTCAGTACTGTGGTATTACAGAGTGCTATGGAGTTCTCAGCTGTTTGCATTTGATCTTTCTTGCATTCATTTCACTTTGTTTTCAAGATTCTGGGATGGGTTTTGTTTGTTTTTGTTGTGCTGAGGATTTTTAACAAAATCACTATTTATATAAGACTATAATTTCAAGGCAATTTAAGGAAAAGGCAATTTCAGAGATATTTATTTCAGAATGCCATACAGACACTATAATTTCCAGAAAATGGTACAAAGACAGGCAAGTTACTTTTGGTCTTTCTACTTCAAATTACATGTGGTAACTTTGGTGATTTTCTTGTCATTTAAGACAACAATCTAGCACAATATGGCAATTAATATTTCCAAAAATATGGGAAATACTGACTAAACAAGACAAAAATGACAATTCAGAAGCAAAGCATATCACACATTTTGGAGTTAACATTGCAGCTCAGCAATGGCCAAGTGCTGCTTATACGTGGATGTTCAAGAATAGTAAATACAAAATGAAGAAAAAGGTATGAATAAATCAGAGTGCCATGGCTTTCTCTAGGCTGTCAGCCATACAGTATTAGGGAATTTTAGAAAATAGTCATATTATCTAAATTATTGTTCTACTTGCAACAACTTCTACAGTGCTAATGACAAGTTATAATATAAACCTGATGAACAAATATCACAGATGTTTATGTATAATACATACTGGAATTGGCGAGCTGTCATCCTTACCCTTAGGGAGCCAAAACTTTGGCCATTACATTTTCAAGCAACTTTCATTATTCCTAGATGACTTAGGTGTTTCTGATGAGATATTCAGAACTTTTACTTCCCCTAGATGATCCCTATGGCATCAACAGAAATTCCCAGAGAACACCAGAAAGCAAACATGGGTGCATCACAGTTTCCAGACTTGTAGCTTCCTTCTTGACCTGCAGGTCTTTAACAACATATTTTTGTTCATCAGATCATTCCAATATCTATACATCTATCCAGTATGTTGTTCTGATAAGTTCCCCTTCTGCCTAAAAGAACTTTCTTTATCCCACCTCTGCACAGCAGTCTATCATATCCATGTGTTATTGCCTACCATCGTTCCATTTGGGCATATCTGGCCTTTTATAAAGTCCTTTTTAATATCTAGGATATCAATCCCATCTAACCTGCACCATCTTTTATTTGACTTTATTAAAAAATATATCAATCCAAGAGATAGAAAACTATCTATTATGAATAGAACACAGAAAAATGTCTGGGTGGCTGGAGAAAGGATCAAGTCAGATACACACATCGGCTTTTCCCTGGCCTCTTGCCTATGAAGAGCCCAAATCCCCATTAGCTCATTATAGCACATAACCTCATGAATTTCCCGGAGCAGAGATGACACTGATACTTCTTTATGAAGTGCCAAAGTGTTGTAAATAAGTGTTTCTGTCTGTGGTGCAGCAACAATACTGAAACTGTCAACACTTCCAGTCTTGGCCATCTCTCCTCGAAGTTATTGGACACTTAAGAAGAAAACTTAAAAGAAATGACTATTAAAGGAAAAAAAAGCTGACCAAAATGAGACTATAGCCTCATGGCAGAGGACTACGAAGTATTTCATAACAGGAGTTTTGCTCTGCCAGCCCTGATCTGTTCAGACTATGTTTATATGGGGTTTGATGGGCAGGCTGCACAGGACTGCCATGGAAAGCAGCGCTTGCTCCTGTGTGAGTACAGCACTGAACAGAGTCTTTAAGTAATCCCAAAGACTTCCCAAAGGGCAATTCACAGAATGCAGCATTTTTCAAATGCACAAAGTCTTATCCTAAACAATGTCAGAAGGAGAAAAGAAAATAAACAGTTTTGCTACTATAAGAGCTCTGGTGAAACTACTCGCAGTGGATGAGAGAAATCCAGCATTCCAACTGGGAGTGACTGGGAAATCAAACTCCAACACTCCCCTAAAAGATATTTTATCATTCCATCACATGTGCCTCAAAGACTCAATCTCTCTGCAAAGAGGCCATAAAACAGCAGCTTTAGTGGGACTTCTGATCAGTAATCGATCTCCTGCATTTTGTAAGCATCACACTTAATGCTTCAACTAGTTATTGCTAGAATTGCCTCAGACATATGTATTACACTGGCTACAATCAGATTCTTCAGAGGAAAAAATGTTCTTTTTTTGCTTTATGGGCTATAACAAGGGTGACAAACCTATTGAATTAGTTTTGTAATTAACAGGCTTTGAACTACATTTTAGCACCTTTCTCTATGTATTCTGAGGAGACCAACACGTGTTTTCAATTTTTAAAAGATTGCAGTGCAAAATATGTAGGTATTAAAAAAATATTTCTCTTACTGAACAATGATATGGAATAATAAAAACCAGGTAATCTGCCAGAACACAGTCCTAATCTGATCCCTATCTGATCACCTAAAATATGAAAAACTATATTCAAAGGGCTATGCAATAAAACCACTCTTACAGCTGAAAGAGTGTTGAGTTGAACATTTAGTACTTTTTAACTCAATACACTAATAAAAATAACAGTTTTTGCTAGTCCCTTAGATGAACTTAGGATCAAAGACTAACTAATTATGTGGCCAACCACTTTCCTATCACTCTGTGTGATAACAAAGAAAAAAGTGCTTAGAAAGAAAAGAAAACTGAATGCTTTACGGCATGCCCAGGAAAAACCCTGATTACAAAGTCATGAAATTTACTAAACCAGGACTTTTTTGACATCAGAGAGAAATAAAGAGAATGCAGGAGGCATACAAAAATCCTGTTTAGTAATCCAAACATACAGTAGAGGTGGAATATTACTGATGCAGAGATTATGTGGAACAGTTATGGAATAATCCCTTCACAAGTCTCTATTTCACCAGCCTTGAGCATTTCTGTTTTCTATCCATCATTTTCTCACTGTCTGTTGGTTCGCTTCTTAACTCAAGCCTGCACAGGATAATAGGCTACAATTACATTAACCGCCTTTCATCTCAGTTTGAATGAAATTTGTTCTGCGTGCCAGCATGAAAATCTGTCCCCAGTCATTTTGCTTAAGTCAAGGAATAATAAACTCCCTCAGTCCAATAATTTAGCCAATGGTTTATAATACAAAATATTTTTTTAAACTGAGAGATAGTATCAAAAATTAGTACTTAAGAGAAAAGATTCAGTTACAATATTTATCAGTTATGTGTATATATTTTGCATAATAGAGAGTGATTTCCAAAATATTTAAAATACAATCCTTTCCTTGGTTGTTTTCACATTCCTAAGGTCTTTTTTCTCACTTGTTTTCTGACTTGGTTTCTAAGTTGTGCTAAAATCTGCAACATTAACCATAACTTAGAAATGCAAAATATTTTAATGTCAATTGAAAAAGAATTCTGGTGACTGAAATGATCCATCACGTCATAAAAACAAAGTATTTGTTGCATTTTCCATAAATAAGAGAAAGAAATCAAGTGATAGTACAGTGGAGAGATGCACTCTGAGGTGAATCCCCTTTGGAGACTATCAGAGTGGAAGAAAAAATCCAACTAATTTACTCTCCATTTTAAGTTTCTTTTCTGAATTTTTGTTTTAAAGAAAATATAACTGGGATGACCCTCTGATTTCGAAGTTCTTCTTCAGGTAGGGAAGTGTTTTGAGCACCATATCAGTTTTGAAATCACAGACTATTTTATAAGCTATCCTGAATTCATTGATTCATAATATTCATATTATTAGTAAGAGTGAGCATACATTCAAAAGGCTAAATATTAAACTGACAAACATTTCATAAGAAAAAGACAAGAACTATAGTGAAACGTCCTGTATTAAAAACAACATGTGCACAATATGACTTACTGCCAAATGGAAGAAATTTTTGATAATCAAGTTTGGATTCTGGAATCAGAAAGCAGAATTTTGTGTAAGGAATACTCACAAATTTTAGCAATGACTTTTAAATTTGCAGAAAACCATGTTCATACAAAATGTTACCTGGCAGTTTTTACTACAGTGTGATAATAGAATGTATGACAATTTACTGTATTACGAACATTCAAAATATCAAATATGATACACTATTCAGAAACACAGAAAGCTGGATATATCTGGAATTAAGGTCAATAAAACCACTATGAAGGAAGAAGATGTATTAGAATAATCCTTGGGTTGTACTGTCGAATTTTTTTTTCCATTTCTAGGCCTGTATATAACTGGAATAGCTCAATTAGAACTTCTACCATATTTATACAAAAGCTACATTAGTCACCATTTCTTTCATTTTTTTCTTTTCTCAATGAAAGAAGTTCTGTTTGCTGAATGTTCATTGTAGTTTATGTTAAGGCCAGTACTTAAATGACACCTGTTGCAGAAAATTTCATTTGTCACAAACATAATTAAAACAAGACACAAGAGATTCTTAGGCTGAGGAAATTGTCAAAGGCTGAGGACACATAGGGAGTATGCACGGGTTCAAATATTTCAATTAAAAGAATCAACCTCCTCTGGCATAACAACTAAGTCTAAAACCAGCCTGTAACGATATCAGAACTTTAACTACACAGAAATATTCTAAGAATATTGAGCAGACAATGAAAAACGGGCCTATTCAACTATATAAACCTAGCACAAAAGCTCAAACAAAAGCTGCTGAAGGGCAAATATCAAACCACTTATGAAGTCACATATTTAGGTATTTTCAAAAAATGTAAGAGCAAAAGCAAAAAGGTAATGGCACAGGAAATGTTTCATAAAGGCATAGGACAAAAAGATAAAATAATTAAGAAAAGAAAAACATCCTAAAGGTTTTTTTCTACCCTAAAAACAGGGTGGAAAATGCATTTAATTTTATTCACATCAGGGTGGTATAAATAAAACAGAAAATAATATGGGAAAAAAACCCTACAGTGCAATGTACAATTCAACAAAAAATGCATTTTCTTAAAAAAAAAATCTTTCACAAATAATGGATTTACATTATTCCCATTTATGAATCTCAGAGTTATTTAACTTACACGTGGTTGGCACTGAACAGCAGTGGAGCTGTTCATCTGTTTAGATGTGCTACTACCTCTTTTATTCATAACTACAGAGGAGGCAATCCTTCTGTTCAACATGAAGCATTGATTTATACATTTTTCATTTCTTACAATCACCATTTGTCACATTCAACTTTACCTTTCCTCATTAAAAAAACCTCTTTATTTACCAAGTACAGAAAACACCTAAAAACATAAAGAAGGAAAATGAATGAATGAAAAGAAGGAAAGTATTAGGAGTGAAAAAAAACTTTGTAGACTTGTTTTGTGAAACTCCAGCTGCTATTCCATAGTGACATTTTACAATTAGCCTCCCAAGAGCAGGGGAAACAAAAGTAAACCTTATGTTCCCAATTCTCACCAAACCAGGGAATATCCCCTCTTAAACCTAAGCAACAAGGTGTTATCATGTATTAAAATATTGATCTGAATCAGGGCCCAAATCTGTGATTAAATCACGAGGCTGCGTAAGAGAGGATAAAATGACCTAAAGGAGAACAAGATGAGATTTTGTAGCAGCTGTTAGAAAGTAATTGCTGCCCTTATCTCCTTACAGATCTTGTAAGAACTCATTTCCAGGACAAATATTTTATTTTAAGTCTTCTTTATGAAATCTGATTTATTAAATCTCTTTCAGCCTGACTGTTCCTTTACCCTTTAATTCTTATCACTTCTCTGTGAGCAAGCCAAAAGTCTTTTCTTGCAGGACAATGAGCCCTTTTTGACACATTCTGTATGTTGGTTTGCCAATCTTACTGCTCTCACTTTGGCCTCCTGCTGTAATCCAGTATTCCTAAATTTATCTTTGCTCTGTGCAACACTGCAAATAAAAAGTTTTGTGGCAGATCAAATTTTCAAATGTGATTATAAGTTTTCTTTGATTCTGGATCAGACTCCTGACAGTATTTAAAACAGCTTTCCTAGCTAAGTTTTCACTCAGCCTTCTAGTACTTTGTTCTTTTCTTAAATTGCTGGAAAATTCCTTTTTTGTAATATAGAAATAATAGATAGAGATGAAGAACTAAATCTTTAAGTCAATCCTTCTGAAGTGATAATCTAAGCCACTCAGGCTCCACTGCTGAAGTTTAGCATATCATCAGGTTCTTGGATTGATTTATGGCCTTGTAATCAAGCTCCCCAGCCCCATTATCTAGTCAGCTGATAAATACCACTTATTTTTCAATACATCCACAAGAAAAAAAAATATAGAAAGCTCAAAACATGCAAAGGTTGTGCAGTTTTATTTATATTTTATACTTTCTAGTGGTGATTACTCAGTACAGAAGAAGAAAAGAATAAGGGAGTATTTCTAATATTAGGACATTATTATCTTTGAGCTGGTGAAGGCAGATAGAATTGCTCCTCTGTTATTTCTTCTTGCCTTATCAGTTATCGTTCCCTGTAAATACCTTGCATGTGATGGAGAATTTACTTTTTGTATCAAATGTTGTGAGTTTACCTTGTAAGAGGTAAAATATTACATATATTTTTCAGTAATGTTTATTGTAACTTGCTGTCTTTTCAAGTCTACATTATTCCGTGTCATTCACGTGATAATGCAGGCTATCAATGAAGGCAAAGTAAAAAGGATGTTTATGTAGGCACAGCTGCTTATATATGTTCTGCCTGCAGAATTCATTATCCCAGGCAGCCCACCTCCTGATTTTTAAACAGGAGTGAAAATAATATTCCTCTTAAATAGACAAAGCTGCAGCAAGGAAGAATATCAGTACAGGGAATCACAATAGATTTCAGTAACCAAATAAAGGATAGGACTTCAACCACACTTCTGAAGCAGCATGGTTTTCACAGCCTCCTATTCTTCATTACCTTAATTGTTAAAGAACAACTCAGATACCTACAGCTTTCCAAGCAACTCTAAAATGCTGTATGCAGTTCCCTTATCTACCCAACCATCCAAGAATGGAATTTTTATCTCATTTCAGTTACCCATCATAAATGCAGGAGTGGCACAGAAAGCCTCTGCAGCATCACTGTACTTGGGCCATGGGGAAGCAGGAGAACATGGGCTCTCCTGCAGCAAGGGCACAGGCAGGGCTGGGACGGAAAGAAGGTTCAATAGATAAGAAAACCTGCTTGACTGCCAGATGTCTGCACACGCAGCTGCAGCAGAATGCAAGTTTGTTGGCAGGCTCCTCAGGATGAGGACTCCTTAAGAACGATTTAGCACTGTGTAATTGATGTGCACAGTCTATATAATTATCAGGGAAAAAAAAGAGGACTAATGCATTTCTCACTCCCATGTCTTAATACCAAAACACATTTCTTAGTTCTCTCTGTGCATAGCTTTAATCTTTTGTGTGCATTCTTCTAATACTGTTGGCAACTACTGAAGCAATTTAAAACTAATAACTAGCAACAATGTCTTAACTTTGAAATAAAAATTGAAACCAGAAATAAAACTATTCCAGTCAAATTTTCATCTAAATGTAAAGGTATGCAATTGGCTGAAAGAGGAAACAGAAAATGAAAATGGCAGTAGGAAGATGCATATTTCATCTATTAGAGACCATAAGAGGAAAACAAAAGCAGTCTTTCCATCACCAGGAGATTCTTATCAAATACTTTCTGTAGTACCCACCTGACCTAGACTTTCCTTATTGCTCTAAAAAAATTCTTTTCTTCACTTTTTCAGTAAATAAAAATATATGAATATCACCAGATGAAGTTGATGGATATATCTATCAATGAGTTTTCATCACAACGTAGCTTCATTTCTTTTAGTCATTTGTATGATTTTGAAAATCGATTTTAAAATATAAACAGGGCATGGTATTTTGAGCAAGCTGAGCACTGAGCAATCCATATCAAGCAAGAGAAAGAGGCATTATTCCAATTTCAAACTTAGCTTTGTGTTGATAGCTGAGAGAGAGATCTGAGCTCTCACACTGGTATTTTCTTTTCCCATTGCTACCTCTACACTTGCACTCCCTTAATGACAAATTGATTTAACCAGATGTCTATTTCAACTTTAACAACTCTTGTACCAATTACTAATTACCATACTAATGGCCTATCAGGTGTGCATTATAAGCCCAGATCTGTGCTGCACAATGAGTATTTTATCTGAGAGTTAAGAACTGAGAATAATTAAGAGATTTTCAGCAGCTTTGAAAAATCATGAGAATTGTAGATCTACTGAGAAGAATTTGAGATTCAAAAAACCAGTATTTTTAAACTCACAATTTAAAAATAATCAAATGTTTGGATTACTACATACATTGAATTTGTGCACTGAAAATAAGGAAACCATGAGTATTTTGGATGGATCTACCTTAGAAAACTGCTGTTCCTTCAAATAAAAACCACATCCTCCACGATGTATTGACTTGGATAGCACAAACCCTGACAGCAGACGCAGAGAGTCCCCTCAGCCTTTGTTTAGTCCTCATCAAAATTCCATCATCAATTGGCTGCAATAAGCAGCAATAGCAACACAACCATTTTAAAGCCATTCAACACTCACTGTACTATTGCAAGCCTGGTTTTCAACAGAAAACAACTCTACATTTCAGTTTACTATCAATAAAATCTATATCATCTTCAAATCATTCAACCTGTGGATCTTAATGCCTAACTTAATACAGATTCTATTGAAAAGCTATTTTCATTGTAATTTCTCCTTGCACACTTTCTCTGTCCAGGTAAAAAAGGAAAGCCTGGAGTGCAAGAGGATTTTTTTATATTAGTTCAACTCAGGAGAGAAATACAGTGTTGGTTAAATTCCAACTTACCTTCCATTCCATATATATTTTGCATTTTCCACACAGTGAAATAGTAAGGGAAATAGTTATTTTGACAGGCAATATCCTAATGCTTTATTTTATTTGCATAGTGTCCTGATAATTCAAGAGAAAACTATTCTGAAGTAATTCCTATATATATATACTTCCCATTGAATTTAATTACAGTGATTTTACAACTTTCCAAAAAATCCATTTTAAAAAAGTTCAGACTACATTCAATCAAGTATCTCAGAAAATGATGGATATTAATAATATTCAAACATATTAAGTATAGATCAGGCCAAATAATCACCCATTTCTATCTAAAAGGCATTTTCCTTAAATTAAAAAAGAAAAAATGTTTTAAGTCATTTAAAAGGCATAAGTGCTATTCATCATTTACTAAGAATTGATGTTTTGTGCCTCACTAATTGGTGTCATTTCAGTAAGTTACAACTTCATTTAAAAACAAAAAAAAAGGCAAACCCAACAAAAATGGAAAAGGTGAGTTTTGGGGGACAGCCAATACCATTTAAGAAGCTCACCATAGAATCTTTCCTGTCACAAATCTCAAAAAAGGTCAGAATTTACATGAACATGCACAATATACTATTTTCAGAAACAGCTGGGGTTCCTTTGAAATCATCTCAATTTCACAGATCACTTTCAAATGAAAAGAAATTATCTGTCTCAAAACTCAATATATTTGTCGCCCACAACAATTTTTACTATTTTTTCTCACAAGTGGAGTTTCCATTACTGAGTACTTAAAGTCTAGCAGCACATAATGAAATACCAGTTTTGTGTATTGAAATCAATGTCTGTAACTAAATCATAATTCTCTTTACAATATAACTCCATTCTCTCTAAACTTCAGCCAGCCAAACCTCATTTGTTCAGATAATCAGTTAAAGAAAATGACCCAATTCTTCTTTCTCTCTAATAAAATACTGTAGAAAAATCTTACTATTTACTCAATACAGTGGTACCATGAATGACTCAGGGAAAGAACTTAATGAAGTTTTTTACTAGAATATATTTAAATGCTTGTACCAGAGAAGGTTAAACATCTATTTTATCCTTGGTGGAAACCACAGGAGAAAGGGGAAGCTCTACAAAGAAGCTCAAACAATTAATATATCTCCAGATGTAGCAATCCAATAGTCAATCAGTATTGATTGACTGATCTTACCCTAAATTGAAAACTAATAAAAAAGAACCTATTTGCTTATGAAACGACCGAAAACTGATGACTTTATACAGCAAAAACATTTTTTTTTTTAATTAAAGGGTTTTTTGAAGGACACAGTAATACTGCTGTAAGTCCTTTTCTTCGGTTATTTCCCTTCTTTCCACAGAACTGACAAACTGCCTCTGTCTGTGATGCTGCAATGATCAGCATGGATGGGGACATGTCAGAGCCCTTTGGTTTTCCTCCTCAGCTATTTTCCAGCACAAAGGACCAATAATGATACATAACATTTTGATAAGCCATTTTTAAATATGATCTGTGTCTTCTGTAGTAGCCAAGATCCCCTAAAAAACACCAAAAAATTGAGAGAACATTGAGAACTCTGGGAACGTTGATTTCTGAAATGTTTACATGTACTGAAACTGACCAGTGTTTATGTGTCATGAAGGCAAAAGTAATAAAATATGTCAAGTTCTCTGTTCTAGATACCCAGTCTATAATAAAACTGTAGTAGCAACATTTGTTTTCTGGAAGATGATCACCTTGAAAAGATTTTGTCCTCCATAAACTTTTGTAGGACTGTTTATTCTCAATTTTTTTTTAATCTCCTTAAATATTTGCCTTCCACAAAGGAAATATCACTTTCCTCCCTTCTGCTCCATAGTTAATTGTCCAAAGCTCACTGCAGTAGCAGTAGCCAGCAATAATAATAGTGATGTAGAGGGCTGTTACTGTAACACAGCACATATTGAATTTAATCAGTTACAACAGAGCAGTATATAATAGAATTTTTTAAAAGAACTCCCTGAAATATCTGGTTTTGTCAGTCACAACTCAGCTGATGGATTTTTTCTGATGACAGCAGGATGAGTAGCCAGAAAAGCCATTAGTTATTTTCTTTTCTTTCTCTAAAGTGATCTACTTATCTTAAACCAAAGTAGTAGGAAGGGTAAACCAAATTCATACTGTACTGGAAATCTGTGTTCTTTCTCCCCCCTACCTGCAGAGTAATTCCCAGATCCTATCCTACACCTAGCAATTTCTGATTGAGAAAAATTAATTATGGTGAGATTAATTATGGCTCCCATGAACAATGACAGTTTATAATCCAACTCCAGCAACATGAAAGAACAGAATAATTATATTAATAGTTAACAAAGGTGTTGACCAGGATAATCAAGCTGCATGTATTTATGTTTTGTGGAGACCCCAGCACTACACCTGGCAGAAAGGACAGACTGTAGTGTTGGGGGTATTTGGTTCATGCAGGTGAGGAAAGACAAATGCCTGGTGGAGCCACACATTGAAAAGAAGATTGTCTTCACTGCCAGCAGCCTCCTGCAAGTGTTTTCTGGAATTTAAACACTCTATTGGCTGTCTTACAAGAAATTCTCCAGTCTCCTTTTTAATTTCCTCAAAGCAGCAAAGCCAGGAGATGCTGTAACTGCAAACACTTCTTCCACGGGGCTGGTGCTCTACAAGAGCTGCTCATACTGAGTTCTGGCTTATGTGACTGATGTTTCTCAGCATCCCTAGCTCTTAACTGGGTTCCAGTCCTGGCCACAGAGCAGCATTCCCAGGTGCCTCCATTGCACATCCTGAGAGATGCAATGCAGCACAGCCCCATCACTTTCAACTGCTTGAACTGGGGTTAAAAAAGACAACCTCAAATTGTAAGTCATTGCAAACTATTTTGACCCTGTCTGAGACTAAGAAACAGCACTGGCTATGCAGATATGTGCAATTCTGCTTTAAAGCTAGCCCTAGGCAAGATGTAAAGCCAGCCCAATTCACAAAGCCCTCTGACCTCCTCCTTTCCAAAAACAAGCACAGAAACTAAAGCTACAACTTTGCTGGGTAAGAAAAAATCAGACTCAATAATAAAGCAATTTTATGGCAGCCATAACCTCCCTGTCTCTTGCTCCTAGTAATTCTTCCATGGGACACAGTCTTTGCTTGTTTCTCTTTTTCCTGCATGAGTATACATCAGCATCACTCCCACTTCTTATTTCATCTCAGTCTGAACTTAGTACCTAACTAATTAAAGGCAGAATAAGTGTCTTCATCTTATATTTAGCTTTAAATCTTTATGAGTCTATTTCAGACATAAAGAAAACGCCAACTTCTCTGTTCTTTTCCGCTGTGCTATTCTACTTCAATAAAAATAGCAGTGGAAGCATTGCCTTAACTGTACATCTCTAGACAATTGACAGTTTGCACCAAAAACCACTAGCATGTTATTTAAATATGTTTGCCTTACAACAAATGCATCCTGAGCACTGGAATTCAAAACAGATCTCACTGGCATGGGATCTGTGAAAGGCCTGGGCTGCCTGCCCTGTTCCACTGCTTCACTGCTATAACCTGCACTGAGCAAACCAGATTATTCACATGCCAGTCCCTCAATGACATGATCATGGCATTAGAGGAACAATTGTTCAGAAAGAGAGATTCGCTTCTTCTGAAAGAAAATCCAGCACCGTATGTTTTTCAAATAGGAAACCAAAAGATATTAATTAAATCTCTATCCAGCATGCGTACAAACATAAACCAAGTGGGCACAAGAGACAAGGACACTGTTTGCACTCCTTTAGCCAGGAGGCTTTGAACAATTGTAAAAAAATAACTGTTTTGCTCTACACAGCATTTTTGGAGGTAGCCTGAAAAGGAAGTAATGACTATGAAATATCTTAGAAAACAGCTAAAGCCCAGTGGTAAGAGGATTCTCCTCTGTTAAACTTGCCAAACCAAAAGACATTTTTATAGGTTATGGAAGATCCTAACTTAGAAACCAAAGCAAAATTACTTCATTGTCATGAAAGAGAAACTCTCATGCTGAAACTGCTCTCCATTTTCCAGACAATTACTACGAAACTCGGAAAGATAAAAGGCATAGGGACAGAAGAGAATGAAGTCTCAAGGTACAAAGCTCTTTGCAAGGTGCTTTGCAGCTTCTCCCTCAGCTACCACCTCATGCTCACTTCTGCTCTGAGAGCACTGTCTTCTAGGAATGATACATGACATTCCAACTCTCATTTTTTATTTCTGCAAAACTGAACAATTTCCTGAATAAAATGTAATGTTTGGATGTAACAATGCTTAACAAAGTGTAGTTTCACTTACAGATAGCCTGCAACTCTGAAAGATCCCAGAGAGCCTCATGAACTTTACATATAATATACTGAATATACCAAAGCAGACCAAGTGAGCCTACTGCAGAACAAAAAAAAATCAACAGAAAGGCCAAGAGTGACATACAATACTGCCAAAACCCGTATTTTCCTTTTCTTCAAATTTTAGATCTCAAATGTTTCAAGTGCCTTCTGAGGGTTTGAGCCATTAGAGTGCATTTGGGTCATGCTCTGAAGCTTTGATATTAGACATATTTTTAAAATGAAAGCTGCAATTTAAGAAAAAAATGATTGATGTAAGAAACATGAATTAAAAGAAAAAATAGCTCAAATCTTTGAAAGATCTGACAATAATTACTACATGTAGAGCAGAAAATGAGTACATTTAAAACATAAATGTACTCATAAATGTTGAAGTAAGAGTTTTATTTTATTGTTCTCCTTAGAAACCTAATGATCCAGCACTGTGAGAACTAGCTGAGAGCATGAACCTGTCCTTACAGAGGCAAGCTGAAATTTTCAGGCAGTTAAATAAGAGAGGCAGTTGCTAAACCCACCAACATTGCTAAACTCACCAGTAGCTACATGACAGATTTTGCTGTAATTCTCCACCAAACCTCACAGGTAATGGAGTAACATGCATTAGCATGTCAAACTTTCCTCTTAAACTAAAAAATCAAGGTCTGGACTCAGCAGGAATAGGTAGAAAACATCTCCTATCAAATACAATCAAATATGTTAAACTAATGGTGAAATATTATCAAATGACATAAATACAGGGAAAAGCGTTGAAGTCAGGGGAAAAAAAAAAAACCAAAATGCTGTTCCTGTGGTAATTTAAACCACTAAATATTATACTTTTAAACTTTACTTTAGAAAACCACCAACCACCATGGTAACCAGTATTAAATGGATTATACCCTCAATCAGGAAAAGGCACTTTCTCAATAGAGTAAGGGGTTTTTTATTAAATTTCCAGCAATAAGAATTCCTTTTTGTCTATTTGGCTTTGTGATTTGTGTGTGTGTCTGTGATAAAGGAAGTTCAAATCAAGTGAATTTATTATATGATTGCTGCCAATTCTTCTCCTACTGAAAAGCAGCAAGAGAAGCTCTGTGTGGAAATAACTGGGAAAAGATTTACTCTGCTATCTGAAAATAAAGCTGCAGTGATATCAATTGAATGGGGAATTTGACTCTTAACCCAGTATATTTTTTACCTGTAAGATGAATTGTACCATTCTGTGGAGGGAAATTATACAGAAGAGTATGGCTGGATATTTTAAAATCTTATTCTTATGTGCAGCAGACTATCAATAAGTGCTTATTTTTTATGCACAGATCCTTACATTATTAAATAGCTATTTAAAGCTTACATACAGGAAAGATTTTTACCAAATAAATACCGTATATTTTCATAAATAAAATAGTATTTCTTCCACTTTTACATCAGGGGTATGTCTAAGAAATCAATGGTGTGGACATTTGAGCAATACATTTTATAATCTTGAATTTATCCTTCTTACAACTATATAAAATATACTATGAAATGTGAGATTTGAAATCATACTTTTCCCCCAGTATTTTCCTTCCAACAAGTAATGCTTCATTACAGAGGTTTTGAAGCCAAATTTTAGCCCAGTTCTTACATGGTGATGACAAAAGCTACAGACACATCACCAAGTGAAGGCTTCCACCTGCAAGAGCCCAGACTTACTGAAACTTCTCAAAGAATTATTTAATTACTCACTTGATCACATAATTTTAATATTTTTCTTCCTTGCCTCCAGCAAAATTTCTCTCATTTAATATCAAAATTTGAACTTTGAAACATCCCCTTTACATTTTCTGCACATTCCCACAAACTTATTCCCTGAAAAGTTCCCTGTGCATAATCCTGCATATATGGATACTCCAAAACATATGGAATTTTGAAAACCTCTGTCAACAGAATTCTATGAGAAAATAAATAGCAGCCAGTAAATCAAATGTTAGAGAAAATTAAATAAAACAACTGCCTTGAAGCAATAGTTTTCCCCTGAAAATATGGTTTAAATCACTATGATTTTCCTGTTAATACCAATTGCATATTTCATTTTCAAAAAATTAAGGGGAAAAACAAGAAATCAAGTATTTTTATTTGTATCTAGTATTAATATTTACAGTCTAGTTACTTAGAATAATCAATCCATTCCAATAATTTCCTCATGATCAGGAGATTACTAAAAGTTTTTTACCAACTGAAACGACCAACTTAACAGAAACAAAAATATTAACATTTGACAAATATATGATCAGGTGAAATGATCATATGACCATGATCATATATGGTCATTTAAGAAACATTGTAAAGTAGAATACAAATGTGTAAAAACTTTACAACTTTACTAATTTTAATTTCAAATGGCACTGTGCTGCATGCCATCCAACAGCACAATCAAGGATTTAATGCAACTGAGAGATGGGTATGCTAAAAAAATACACAAATAAATAAAAATAAAATAAATAAGATCTTACATGAAAGTACAGAGTTAATAAAGTATGGAGGGAAAAATAAAATAAAAATAAAAAATGTTGTAAACTTTCCCAGATTTCATAAAATCTCTGCCCACAAGGCACAACAGAGCCCTGCAGCTATGACTTCTTAATCAATAGGATTCTTGACAGAAATATCAATCCATCTTTCCCACTGAACAGCCAGAGTTTGGAATTTTCATTGAATTACTTATTTTAGCAAACCACAAGGTTGTAGGTTTGCTGCTGAGGTTTTTAGCCTAGTCAGTAGCAAAATAACCCCAAAAAATTCATCCAGAGCAATGGAGAGCAGTATTCCCACTTTGATTCAAGTTTCAGATTATTTATACAGAATATAATAAAGTAATAAACACAAGGAAAGAATTGAGCTGATCTTAGTTTCTCCTTATCTTCTAGATAATGACTGCATATATATCTTATGATACATTCAAGAGAGGTTGTGAGTGTACAAAATATTTTTAAAGAGGAAATAGTTTTCTATTTTTTTAAGCATAATACAAAACAAATCAAGTTCATATTCTTCATATTAAGTTTAGAATGAGCATGGGACTGCATTCAGTGACTCATTAGTGATTGGTTTTTTAAAATTATTTTTTAATGCTCTTCATCTCCTGATGTTCTAATGAAATAGATAAAAAAATATTTGATTGAAACTTCCATACATAAGTAAATCACTTCTAAACAACCATGAGAGTGAAATGACACAGTCTAACTATTTCCTCCAACTCAAAATCTGTGGTTATTTGCTTGAGTACCCATGAACCCAACAGATATAAATTATTTCATCCCAAAAAACTCACCAACACTTAAAATATCAAATGCTTAAACACCATAGCTTGCCCTGGACAAGCCTTTGATTTGTGTATGAATCTAGAACAGGAATGCATTACATGTGACTAAAAAAGAGATTTTTCTGAAACTCCAATTTTAAGTTCACTCTTGAGAAGTCAAAATTCAAATTTCTGTTTCATCTGTGTTGTGGAATTGTTGTAACTTCTGATGAGGGAATTCCACAACTAGGAAAACCTCTTCTCTTCTAGTTCAGTAAGTGGGGTAAAAGAACCTTTTAGGATAGACAAACTCAGGACAGCAGACAGTGGAATAAACAGTGATGAAACAGACACAGGACAAATAACACCAACAACCACAGAGATACATGAAAGACAGGCTGGGGTGAAGGCCTGAAAAGGGTTCCTTATGTGCAGGGTAGTCAGTAAAGAACTGGCATTTTCAGCACTGAAACTGTTTTCTGTGGTTCAGGTGTTACCAAGGACAGAGGAGAAATTGTTGTCTTTTTCTTCCTGTTCTTTGTATAGTCAGAATGGCATCAATTCAAGTCCAGAGCTGGTAGCTGATAATCAGATCACTCATTAACACCTAAAACTGATTAATTGTATGGGCACAAAAAGAGGGAAAAAAGACTTCTCAGTGAAGACTTCATTTGGAACTTAAAGATATCATCATTCCTGCTTTTGTCATGATAAAATTTCATCACTTAGTCCTAATCTTGATTTCCCATCTCATCCTGAGAGTCTTCAATCAGCTGGACACCAAGTCCCAGGGGAACAGTAGAGCTGCCAGCACAGCTCTTTCTCACGGATATACACAGATCCTCTGCATCAGAAATTTTTGTTTCTTTACAATTTATCAAGCAAAGTGTTACAGGTAGGATCCAGGCCAGTTCATTGAGTCTATCAAAGACAAATTCACAAATCCAGTGTAAGTGGATGTCCTGTGGCAGGCAGAGCAGAAGCTCCTGGCAGCTTCCCTGCTGGGGAGGAGTCAGCTGGATTCATGTGCCTTCTCCCCAGTTCCAAACAAAACTGCTAAGGTAAGTTTGTTGTCAGACACTATTAAAATAATTAAAACTGCAAAATTAATAAAGTTCCTATTTTAAATAACATGGTGTACCTGATAGAACAGACTGAAAGAAGCATCTTAACTTTAAGGCTATTCACAATTAACTTCAATGTGATATTTGTACTATTTGGTAAGTTACTCCACTTCAGCACTTGATTGTTCTCAGGACTCCATTTGTTGTGAAGGTGCAAACTCTTCCTCTAAAAACAAGAGGCTATTGCAGTCCAAAAAAAAAGAGTACTTTCCATGACAGGTCTACACATTCCTATGGTCTTGATTTTATGATGTGGGAAAATGTCTAAAACACCTTAGTACGGTTCCAAAACCCTAGAAATTATATCACTGTAGATTCCCAACAAAATAAGTGACAAATGTAATTAATGTAATTACCAACTCATATGATTTTTTTTTCCTTACACTAATGTTTTAAAAACTTAAGAGAAAGGAAGATAAATAGAAGTAATTCAAGTTTGTTCTTGGAAAAAAAAATTATTTTTAAAAAGTCTTCAGTACTTTCAAAACATTACTGAAATTTGTGATGTAATTCTTTTAACTAAAATCTAAGTAATAGTGAAATTTCCTAAGAAATGTAGGGAACACTACATCCACCACTAAAGCATCTGCAGATCAATCACAAAACCCAGTACCAAAACAACAATATGAAATGGGAAAAATAGTGATTATTCACTAATCAAGGATTGTAATAACTTTAGGCTACATTTAATTGTACTCACAGTTGACACTGGTCTCCTTTGATTCCCTTAGTTGTGCAGAAACATTTTCCTGTTTGCATATGACAGATATTTGCATGTCCACTGCATGTGCAAGCTGTAAAACCAAAAAGGAAAAATGAGATTTCCTCACTCATACTTAATTTGATAATTAGGTGAATATTCTTAGATTTTAATACTTCATCCCAAACACATTTCCTACAAGCTCTATTGAAATATATATCTAGTACTACTTCAGTTATAATCTTTTTCAGAAAAATTCACTAGCATATCACTTACTTTATTTTCTGCAGAGTTAAAAACTATTCCTGCATCATTAGAGGCTGTCCTCCACACCTTAAGTAACAGCAGTTTGAGGAAAGCAATTAAAATCTACCATTTCAATGTGCAACCCAGAAAATTATTCATAATTCATCTTGGCTACACAGGGTGAAATCCTGACCAATGACAAAATCCATTTAGCTTGAAATGTCTAATTAAAGTGTCATTGCAGATGTTTGGCAAGAGATCTAATATAATTGGAACTCTTGCTATTTTCAAAAGTGAACAAAAAGAAATCTCAGAAACCATTTGAACAAAGGCAGAGCAAACACTACAGGTATAGTCCTCAAGAAGAGTTTTCTAGAAGCAGACAACTTTTAAAGCTCCTGGAATCTGAACTGAAGGAGAATCACAGGAACAACATCACCCCCCCACTCCACTTCAGGGCCAAGGAAATTCTCTCCACATTGGTCTGCTCACTGCCACTCTTGCTGCCTGATAGATTCTCACCTCAAAAACATTTTCCAATTCCCAGTTCCTGAGTTCTCTTCTTCCTTTTCCTTTCCACGTTTATTTGAATTTCTATCTTGTTTAGGCAGCCATTTTTTATTCCTAACCAAGTGTACCAAACTTACTAATCTCTCCCTCATAAATGTGTCAATACATCCCCACACCAATGGAATGACTCCCTACTAATATTCACATCACACCCAAAGTCTTTCTTTAATCCAAAGTAACTCTGAACCCACCATGATGTTCATATTAGGCTTTCACTGAAGTTTTAATTATGACTAAGATAAAGGATTTAATATACGAGGTCCTGCTTGGGAACAGATATGGTACCAAGTAGTGACCTGTATAAGATAAAAGTTTATTCTCTGTTTTATAATCTCATATTGAATTCCTATCATAGACTGAGTTTTAAACTTCCCTTATACTGATAAGGAATAACACACAATAAATCCTTCTTTGACAGTGTCCCATCCCATACACACTCTCACCTCTTTGCCACAGCCTAAGACAAACGGAGAAAAAGGTACAAGACAATGTAAAGCCTAATTAAATGTAAGATATTATTGAAATAATATGCCCATTTCAGGACTTGGTTTGTTCAGCCCTCAGAGCTCATTAAATAGCCAGCTGAACTTAAAGAAGAATTCTTACTAAGAAGGTGCCAGGCATTCAATCTGTCTGCAAGAAACACCAGAAATTTCTGTGCAGCACATAGCGATGTGTGATGTTTTTCTCTGTTTCATAAAACAACCTCTGAAAAATACCTGCAGTTACCACAAAATCCTACATGTTGTAATTCTGCTACCCTCTTGACACTCTACATTAAATGTTCATTGAAGTGCTGCCACTACATTATCAGTTAAGTTTTTCCAAATCCATTCATGTTTTCCACTCTACATTTATAGAATTATTATTTAGGCACTTTAAGCTGGAAAAGCCTCTTCACAAAAGTTAATTTTAATTGTGTAAGTCTTTGCAATGCTTTCAGTGAAAAATACAGGAATATATTTTTAGTATCTTATTCTGCTTATAGTTAAGTACTCTTAACAGTGATGCTCCATTACAACACAGCACAAAAGTTATAAAGGAGCTAAAAGGGTAAATTCTGAAGCACATTCCAAAAGCTGTCAGTGTTTTCACAAATATAAAAGCTATTGCAAACTAACCTTAATTGATTGCTCCCACAATTATTGCTCATTTAATAGGATGTAGATCACAAACGTGGAAGTTGAAAACATAAGTGATTATATAACAGCAGCTCTTCAGTGAACATTTATTACTCTCATTCAGCAAGTTCCTATTATTAACCTCACTGGTCCTGGATAATACCAGGGGAAAAGACAACACCTTTGCTTTACTTTTTAAATCTAGAAAAAAAATCTGTTTCACAGCAATGAAAGCATATTTCAATATGCTTTTTATATGCAGGTAATTATCTAGGGTTTGCAAGTGTGTGATGAAAAATGGATTCCTATCCATCTGTGGATCTCTATGTGGGAGTAACCAAAACAAAATTCATTTCAGCCATTGCTGCTGTTACTGAAGCAAATGTGAGTGCATGCAATCAAAAAAATGCAATAGCAGAGCAGGATGATATTTTAGGATATTTGGAAGAAGACTGACATTCTTCCATTACCCCAATATTTCTGTATTCCTCTATATATATTTTCTTTATAATTTTCTATTTGTTTCTCTCTGCTTAACCACTTTCAGTGAATGGTTACTCCTGGGATAATAATGCAGCCAACAGTTAAAACTGCAGCTAAGGTAGGATCTTTCCCAGCCTATTGCTACTTAAACTAGACCAAGTCTTGGGATCAGTTTTAAAATCATATTTTGTACCAATCATTGTCAGCTGGCAGAAATCAGGAAAAGAGATTCAATTTATATTTTCCATACTTTTCTGAGGCCAACACTTGAGTTCATTCACTGAAAGGGGTGTCAAGAACTAGAACAGGCTGCCCAGGGAAGTGGTGAATTCACTGTTCCTGGAGGGATTTGAGATGTGTGGATGTGGCACCTGGGGATGGGTGTTAGTGATGGGCTTGGCACTGCTGGGATAATGGTTGGACTGGGTGAGCTTGGAGGTTTTTCCCAAACTAAATAGTTCCATGATTTTGTGTACTTTTTGCTGCACCTTTGGACAGAAAAAGCGAGTTCAGACAACCTCAAGTCTTCCCAAAATAATTCTGTGCATTCATCTCCTACTTGGGTTTATACCATGCACGCCTGCTAATTTAAATACTTAATTATCATGCTTTTACCAAGAATTAAATATTTAAAATAAATAATCTATGGCTCACAATAAAAATCTGCATAAAAGGTAGAATTTAAACATTTCTTTTGTTATTTTTTACATATTAAGTGAAATGATGACATTAGAGCTTTAAAAACAAGAAGAAAACAACTCATCCTTGCAATATCTACTCTATTTTAGAGAAATAGTAGCTCAAAATACTCTTTTGTACAACATGCAGATTCTAAGTGGAACAGAAAGATTATATGAAAACAATATAATCCAGTAGAGCAAATCCATGCTGCAAAATCACAACCCTATAGAATTTATTAAATAATAAATCCGCTGTATGATTGATTCCAAGTTGCCAGCTCAGCATATAAATGTTCTTGCTGACAGCAAAAGAATACCCATCACCATTTCCATGCAGTGTGCATTTTAAACAATTGAATTTAAACACTGATTGCTTAGCCCCCATCTCCAACATACAGCTGCAAGAGCATTTTTGCTCTCAAATGGAGCTCACTACAGATGGTGATTTAAGTAAATATGTTTGCTTACATGAAAGGTTGCTAAACCAGAGCTGTACATGGATAATTACCATCAGACACCTGGCTGATGTTTTTTAAAAGAAAGCTATGACAATACCTTTAAATACTGAGGTGTGATACTTTGTTAATTTTACTAACATTCAAGGCATACGTTAAATCAAAAGAAAAGGAAATAGAGCATTTCTTGTAGATTAGGCTAAGTAAGAAATAGCAAGTATAAACTTCTATTAGATCCAAAATTTTAATGCTCAGTTTCCCTGTAAATGTTCACCTATGTAATCTATTAGTCTACTCATATGGCAACTGCCCTACAGAACTATTTTCTACATTAGGAATATTGCAAAACTGTCTAGTCACTTAATTCTCTAGAAATGTATATTTAGCTAGAAGCCCCTGATACCCTTTTCGCATTCAACAATTGCTTTTATAGGAAATACATCCATTCGGCCTTTGAGACAGGAAATCTAAAAGCAAAAAATGTGCCCAATAACACTTCTGCAATATCACCAAGTAGCATTAAAATTAAGCTAAAGAACTGCTGTGAAGGCAATGACCAATAAAACCAGGAGTACAAAAAAAAAAAAAAAAAGAGAAAAAGCAAAAAGATGCTATAAGAACATACTGCTGTACATGCAGTAATGGAATTGTCATTTTACAGTGACATGATTATCCTCCAAAATAAATCAGTCTTAATAGAAAAATTAACACATATAGGACTAAATTTCTTGTTTTACCGTGTGATTTATATTTCTTTGGTCTCAAATTAATTTATTTTTATAGTAGCCTAATAGCACAAAAAGAAAAAAACACAGGTGTACTAACACAGTGCTAAGGACTGTGAGACAGAGAGAAAAGGCAAACAGAACAGACAAATATTTTGGATTCCTGTCACTCAGATACCCAACTTTAAGTCATATTAAAACACAGACAATTTCACTCGAGCTTGAACTAACACTACTGAGATCATGTGACCACTGGTAAGGCAATTATTTTTTCCTGAAAAGCAACAGTCAACAATCTGGAAATCACAGGTGTCACTTCCTTTGCTTTTAGGAGTAAACATACATTCCAGAAGTGGGATATTTATCCTAAAAAACCCAGAAACAACAGACAGGCTGATTATCTGTGGCAGAAATCAAAATTTACTTTGGTTCAACCTAAAGACAAACTTCTTTAATTAAAGGCTTGTATTTGTTCTTTAGCCATTTTTGCTCTGGTAAAATGGCCCTGCAGTGTTTCTATTTCATTATTCCTTCTGTTCAAAGCATTCATCCTGAAAAGTGAACTGATTTCTTTTGTTTATTTGTAATAAATACCTCTCAAGCAATCACAGTAAAGCTGTCTTTAATCATCAGCAAGTAACAGTATAAAGACAGCTTGGAAAATCATAATTTTCCTTTATACAAGTAGATAATGAAAATGCAACACACGAGATTAACACTGAAAGAAAGACAGGATCTTTTTTCTTGTTAGGAACTGAGCAGAATCTTAAACAATTAACAAGAGTAATGCTGCGCCTGAATTTCTCATGCCAATACTGAGCCATTGCACAGAATTTTTATAGCTTTCTGTTGGAATAATATGCATTTTCTACCAAAAAACATGCTGAACAAAAACATTGTCACATGAACTCACAAAATACAGTAGCAGCACTTTCATGTTTTCCATGTTAATCTGTTTGAAAAACTGAAACTTTTACACTAGCTTTGAACATAGAAAAATGAAAAATTCCAAGGGAAATTATTAATACTACTTTATTTGGAGATAAGTTTAACATGTCATACTTATCAGTTTCCTTTTCATTCTTTCCACTTATTCATATTTCTAAACATAATATTAATATTAGTTACCAAAAACTAAATTGCCTACAAACTTAGACTGGGTTAACCTACAGATTTTAAGAGTTCAACTCAAAACTGAAGTCTATATCTGATGGGACAGTTTTTACATATCCAAGCATTTAAAGAGACCCTTCAAAAGAGTCAAAATATCTCTTCTTAAATTACTCTTAATTTTCCTCAGCTGTGAAGAGATTTCTCACATGAAAACACAAGAGAAAACTGGAATTACTTAAAAAGGAAGTAATTTCAGATCTGACAGACAAACTTTTACCAGCTTTAGTAAAAACTAAAATAATCAGTCTTGACAGTTATTCACAAAGAGAAAACATAAAATGAAGTTTTTGGATACCTTTATGGTCTAATGTCCGTATTGAAATGTGTTTAAG
Source organism: Ammospiza caudacuta (assembly GCF_027887145.1). Taxonomy (NCBI): domain Eukaryota; kingdom Metazoa; phylum Chordata; class Aves; order Passeriformes; family Passerellidae; genus Ammospiza; species Ammospiza caudacuta. The sequence continues at coordinate 31,561,888 of NC_080601.1, read as the reverse complement.
ACTTTTTCAGACAATAGAAGGCCCAGTACCTGCTATTATTATTATTATTGTTGTTATTGTTGTTATTATGTCTTTTTAAATTTTAAGACAGCAGCTTCTGTACTATTTTGGAAATTTTGGTCAAAAAGCTCCTTTCATCAAAAGGCTGTTAGTTTTTCCCCCATTCTCTCTAAAGAGAACACTTTGGAAGTTATAACAAAAAAAATTAGAAAGACTATTATAAAGCAGTATGAAATGCAAAAGTATTTAAAAGCATTCAAATGTTATTCATAGCAGCCTTAAAGGTACGAAAAAATTCCAATCTAAGGTGAAAAACATCTGAAGTCAACAACTGGTGATTGCAACTATTTGTGTGTATGTGGTCATTCAGAGTAAAAGCCCAAAGAAAAGAAATGATTTCTACAATTTATCAAGCAAAAATGCCACGAAACGTAAAGAAGTCAGCAAATCATTTCCCTCCCTTAGCCATTAGGATGTACAAAATACAACTGATTTTTAATGTATTCCATTGCAAGGGAGGCTTTTTTTTCCCCCTAAATAACTAATGTGGTCTGGCATCATAATGTATTTCATTTACCACTCAGAAAATGAAGACAGAATCAACTGCAATCAAACTGAAATGCCATTACAAGTTTTTTTGAGGATCTTCTTTCGATCAGTTGAGGGATGAGTTGCACAATGTCTCAAAATCTATTTTCTCACCAGCTATGGGGGGTCCCAAGTCCCCTCTAGGGAAAGGGGTGACATTTCCATCCAAAACACATGTAGAAGGGGAGATGCAGAAATTAGAAACAAGCAAAATTCCTACTTTTTCTATTGCATTTGGGATGAGAAGACTGGCTTTAGTCAAAGGCTTATTTGAGGATCAAGTAACAGTGATTTAAGAAAATGTCATCTTCAGCTTGCAGCTGCCTGCCCCCAGTGCCCCCTCAGCCAGACACAACATCTATGTGAGCTCTTGACATCACCTTCAATCCAGGGTAAAATATGTTTGTTTATCAAAGCCTGACAAAATCAGTACATTTCTAGACAGCTGAAAGTTTCTAAATCATGTCCTGCCTATCTCCTCTAGGAACATAATTTGGAAACCAATGGATTTACACATTTCATTAGGAAGGTGAACATACTGATACAAAGCTCAGACAGCACATCAGAAATACATTTTATAAGTGTTCCTTACCACATAAAATAAATTTATAGCATGTAAACCTGAAAAAAACCCCACAAAAATAAGAATGCAGAGCAACTGGTTCATCATTGTCAGAAATCGTGCTCCACAAGAGCATGCAGGAGGACTTGATCACTAACATCAGTGAGAGCAAGAGAATTGTCATTAATCATTGCAAGAAGATTACATAAGAACAGAGATAAAGGAATATAATATAAATCAAACTGCTGTATCTCTTCAATATCTGTAAAAGCTATAAGTGGTGATCAATTAAAGGATGCCTGAATTCAAAGTTCTCAGGGTAAGATGCTGAACAAGCACAAAATGCCTGCTATTTACACAGATTAAGATAGCACAAGTTGTTCTTATAGTTTTTATTATTTCAGATATTTTTGTTGCATAGTAGACCTCAGGAACAGTTTAAATTAAGGTCTTTTTTCTTTTTAAAAAAGCTGCCTTGTTCCCACTCCACTAGAGTAAATTAGAATTAACTTTGCTGGATGGAGAAGTTACACAAAGCAGCCTAGTGTAGCCATCAGGCTTAAGGAACAAAAGTGTAGTTGATAAAATTGGTTACTAGTGATTTAGCTACACAATTACACTGTGATTGTTCAGGATGGAAATAAAACTTTCTTAGGCAAGAAAAAAAGTCAGTGGTTCCCCACAACCAATCATTCCAACAGCAATCCTAAGGTGATGCTTGAATCAGTTTGCCATGCTGACTGCTCCTAAAATCACATAATTCTGCTATGAGAACACACATCCTGGTTTAGGAAGTAAAGGCAGATTTGGAGAAACAAGAGGTAGCTTAAAACAGTTGTACTTGACAGAAAGTTTATAAAAGTCTTCTGTATGCAGTCAAGGAAAAACATCAAAAATGTTAAACATGTTGAACAGGCATCCTGTCAAAACCTTCTGAAATCCCACAGTCACACAAATAATCTCTCTCTGGAGGGTAATCATGCTACATTTAACAGTTTTCTTCTTTATTCCTCTCATAAAATTATGAGCATCTGAATGTCTATTGATACTTGACAATTGTACTTTCGCTGAAGTGTAACTCTGGGTCCTTCACTTAGCATTATTCTAAGTAGGTTATGGAATACAAATGTATCTATAAAAAGTTTCCTAATTTTAGTTTGAGTTTTTTGTTTGAACTTACAATTAATTGTGCTAGAAATCATACTTTACAATATAGCTCTAATCTACAAAAAAAGAAAAAAACTCAAAAAAATTATCTGTGTACACAAAAATTAACAGCATATTGAGAAGTTTGCTTAGCACATTTTGCTTGGCAGTCAAAAAAAATGGAACAGTAATTTTTAAAGATGCCTTTTTCCAAGTTCCTCAACAAAGTTTTTCCAATGGCAATCCACTTCTGGTTTAGTAGCACAGGACTGATTTTGAATACATTCTGATTGAAGTGAACCTAATTTAAATTCATAACTAAGCCCAAAACCAGGCTTCACTCCGAGTTCAGACTATCTTGGATACTGTTCAGTAAAGAGCCTTCATTAAAGGAAGGAAAATAAATTTTCAAATCACCTTTGGGGAAAAATGTCTTTTTAAAAGAGCGTTTATTCTGACTGTTCAAAATCTGCAAAAAGCAACAAGAGGCTTTTCTTGAATTATTGTGCTAGAATTCCTTTTCTTTGTGTTTCATATGAACCAAGAAGCCCTTTTCCTTCTACTAAAACCAAATTCCAGCACTTTAGTTAATATTATTATAAGGTATTTCATTTTGAAAAACCAAGGGATTGGTGCCATCTCTATTCAATACTGAATGGTAAAAAACAAATTAGGGAAAACAAAACAAAATACCACTACTACTGCAAAATGGGATTTCTTGACAGTCCCTTCATTCGTCAAAGCCTTCTGCTATTTTGTTTGTACAGCATGAACAAAATCATGTTATCTGCTGGAACTTAGCATGTGAGATTTTCTTTGTCTGAATAATCTTAAATTATAGCTTCTTATCACAGAGTTTTGCTGTGAACTTGTGACACACTGTTTCTTATAAACCAAGGTACAAGCAAACAGGTTTTTTAAATTTAGCTCCGAAATTATAGTACCTGAAGACAGTACAGAGCACACTATATTCTTTCTTCCACCAACTTCCAACATTTACCTGTTTTTATATGAAATGTCTTTATTCACATAGGCTTCTGTGGTCTTGTGTCATAAGCATCCAATCCACTGAAAATCCTTTTTTTCTGTGACTAACCTTGAAGTGGACTAAAAGATACTTGTGATTTTTTAATTTCATACTTAGTCACTGTGAAAAGGGAGCTTCTAGAGTACAGTATTTAACCTAATACAAAGTTTCCTGTAAATTTCAGACAGCTAAAGATGGAATGCCAAATGTGTGATCTTGCAGCAGTGAAGTCCAAGTACAATTACCTACATGCTAGACATTAAAACAGCTAAGCAGAAAAACTATATCAAACCTCTGTATCCCAAGCTGCCATTTCATACTCTAAGAGAGTCAAAACTCCCATTTGGACATCTGTTCTACTTTAGGAAGATGCAGAAGTAAATGCTTTTGCTGACATTTATACTGCTAATTGAGGATATTTATGCTTCCTACATTTCTGGCTTTTTGCAGCAGATGTCAGTTAAAAGCTCTTAGCTCTCATTGTTAGTCCTACCTTAAACAGGATGCATAGCCCTAGAATATAACATTTTGGACCAGAAACATTTTTGAAACAGAACTGTGTGTTGCAGAAGGAAAAAAGTCCAAGTTTACAGCTGTCTCTTGATGAAGTTTTAAATGCAAGACTTTCTCTCTGCTTTTTGGACTCCAAAAAGTCCCTTCTCAGGCCAACAGCACCTGCACAACTTTTCCTGTTGAAATAGCATCATCCATCAGTTCCTGAAGCTGTGTTTTTGTCTCCAGGTGTTTTAAAACTCATAGAAAAATGGCAGCATATTTGATATTTACTAAACAAAACTATTCTTAAGGAAACAATTAATTCCATATTTAGGTTTACTGTCTTAAATAAAGTCATACAAATTTATATTCAGATGCTTTATATTTGATGCTTCTCTACCTGCCCTATGCAATCCCAAACTACAGCTAATTCTAAAGCTACATAGCAATAGTGTTAAAGTGAAAAATTAAGACTGCTGCTTTCTGTTCACTCATTGCTTAAATAACTTTTTGAAACCTTGAAAAATAAGTCTAAATGTAAATTAGCAGGTACCATTCTATCAACTATATACACCATTATTTTTTTAAAAAAAGAAGTAAATAAAAAACTTTTCCTTGTCATGTTATGAACTTTTTCCTTTATGAAAGACAGGTTGCTTTTGGAAGTGTATGAAATTATGTAATCTGCTGTCCATCAAATTTCATATACAAATGCTGTGTACATATTCATGTATACATTGTAACTACATTCTAAGAAAATGGCTGAGGAGCAAACAAAGACATCCTGCTTATGTCATCCTGGGCTCTATGGGCCAATTTTCCTGGGATCTATTTTCAATTAGTTTTCCTTAGCACATTTCTCATAGTTTTCCATAGACAGCCTAATTCAAATTGATTCTTTTGTGGCTAAAAATCAGAATGGATATTACTCTAAAGTATGTGCACTAGAGTGGGTTTTGGTGTAGGCATCCCATCTAAGGAACCCCACAATTACTTTAAGGTAATCAAACTGGATTCTTTTTTTAAATATCTGACACACTGATTGCCCTCTGTGCTCTACAGGAAGAGAGCTCTGTCTGTTCTTGAGGGTGCCCATGGCAGCTTTTCACAGTCTTTCTTTTGGAGAAGAAAGGAAAGAAATCAGAATCAGCTCCTCCACAGAGGGGCATGATGAAAACACATTATGAAGGTTGCCACTGCTGAATAGGTAAAAGGTATAGAAATAGTGCCAGAGAAAACAATTTGTAAAGTCACCCATTAGGCACCTTTAAAAGTTAGCTAGAATCCAAAATGCAAGGAGAACATTGTCAATCTGCTGCCAGGATGAGTTTAACATCTTTCTCATGTCTCTCTTTCACAGACACTTGAAGTAATGGCTTGTGGCACCCTTGGCCTCTCCTCTCAAAGCCCCACATCTCAGCTGTCAGTAACTCAGCAGAATAATCACATTTTCTGAAGAACAAGATTTGAACACCATGGAAGAGCATTCTTCAGATATAACTTCAGTGACAACACATCAGTAATAAGTTTTAGTTTTTATTCTTTTAACCAACACAAATAATCACAAATATGTACCTATATACCTAATCAACTGCTGGGTTAAATTTCACCAAAATCCTTCAACCTAAGGTACTTTTAAAGTAATTCTGACAACTTGGTATTTTATTGATACCTGTCTGATTTACTTTTTAAATGTCTTGAGGCATTTTCTGTAGTTAAATGCTAGTTGGGTGGCTCATGTCTAGAAGCCAAAGTTTATGTGGAATGCTTTCAAGCAGCAGCACGTGTAGATGTATGCACATAGGTGTACAAAAGGTGTACAGGTGATGCACACATGGTGTCTATTTGCTAAAAACATACTAACTTTTGATAATGGTTTGAAGACCTCATAAAAAATCAAATGTTTCCAGTAAAATGTTAACTTTACCTTTCCAAACAGAATGATTACAAACCAAACATGGGGGGAAGCTGCTGCCTTTGGTACTGCAAGTGTCCAATGTGTGATAACAGAGAAAGGAAAAGATCTATAAAGGCAACAGAAATGCTGCAGATTTGCTTAAAAAATCCCACCCCAACAGGGTGTGGTTGGAAGCTTTTACAGGATGGTCATCAGTGTCTCAGGTGCCTTTAAGGGCTGCTTAGAGAACAACCAGTGCAAGTTAAGACACAATGCTCCTGCTGTGCTGGGACTCACAGTCTCCTCCTGCAAAAGCAACAATGGCAGCACAATTCTGGGAAAACTGAATGCTGCTTGGAGTGTTATCCCATTATTAAAGAAAATGACAATACAGCAAAATGCTTACATTATCTTATTATTATTAAATATATTATACATTCATTGCGTGTGTCATCAGTTACTGTAAAGAATTTTTTCCTGGCATCTCATAAATAGTAAGGATAATTTTTTAAAATACCATGCATAAAGAAAATGTCAAGGTGATAAGCAGCTAGAGCAATTTTGTTAACACTGACAACTAAGTAGTGATTAATAAATTTGAAAATAATACTAAAAATCATCACTAAGATGAAACAAAAATTGTTCCAAGAAATCTGCTATAGTGGGTGGTTTTTTGGTACATAAAGTACCAAAAAAAGTACAGTCTGCAGTACACATACAACTCTATTTTTTTCTAGAATTTCTATTTAAAAACTGCATATTTCCCAGAAATGCAGCAGGTAACAGAGCAAGACCCTGAAGAAAACAAGAGAAACCATCAAGTCAGCAAGCCAGGACCTGTTCCCACCTACAGTCAAAGATGTTTTATTTCCAAAAGCCAATAATATTCAAGAATGAATTTTCTGTTAACTGAATTTCAGTATTCATACCTTCAAAATCATCCCTCAAATGGGACTAGAGCAAAATCTAGAAAAAAAAATCTAAGTGATTTAGAATATCTGCTTTCAAGCCCTTCAGCACCTCAGACTGAAAGGCTGCCCAGGTGTCCCAGGAACAGACAAGGCTGAGCTGTGAATTTCTCATCTAATCTTTACCACAATGCAGAATGTGCCTTATGCTGTTCAAGACAGGGTTTGAATACTTAAATATTTCTGGCACAGGCTGACAAGCACTGAAATGAGCACTCCAAGGACTGCCTATGGATTTGCTTGTCCTGGAAACCCAAACCTGTCCCTTCCCAGAACACTCTATTCCCTCATGCTCACAAATCACCTCTGCCTTCCTTATTTTCTTGCACATTGAGATAACTAAAAAAGGATGCTGTTCCTTGACCTGGTAACTTGGGTGGTACCCTCTCTTAATGCTTTCTTTGCTAGACAGGGAGTTTAGATGACAAACCTTAAGCATATGCACAGGGTCTGGACTTATTAATTTGTGCACTAACATTTTTTTCCAAAAAGGAAGGCAAATCTTATTGTACAACTTAAAATATTTCATAGTTTAAGGTAAGAAATCAATTTCATTTTCTATTGTGGCTATCTATTTGACACCACAAACTCCCTGAAACCATTTTAATTAGTACAAGAACAGATAACTAACAGATTACAGTCACAGAACTTCCCTTATCATAAAAGACCCCTGCAATTTATTACTGATTTTTGTACAGAATGCAGCAATGAATCAAATCTAAAATAATTCAAACTATATATTTGTACAATGAAATGTCAGAAAGAACTGAAGGAGCACATATATCTTCACTGCAAGCCACATCTTAGGACAACTGAATATAAAGCTCATTTTTACACCACGAATACAAATTCTAATTCTCATTCTCTGTATTGAAAAGAGACTTCAAGTGACACAATTTAAATGAGTACTTGGTATTAGGTATGGTTATTTCAAGAAAAAGAACACTAATGATTTCTTAAAAATATGAATATTGCCAAACTACTGCCCATCAGCAGCCACAATACCACATTTCTGACACAAATAAACCAGTTTTAGCTACAGGGGAAACCTGCATAGGATGGAAAGCTTTTTAACTCCACAGTAACTAAAATGCTACAGATGCAAAAATAACTAGTATATAACATACTAATATCTTAGTAACATTAAGGACCCAAAATATGGTAAATATCCATAGCCATATGGCAATACACAGCTCATTTTCCTATATAATCAGAACACTTTATCTTTACCCAATACCTCCCTGCTTTCTAGATCTCAGACTCCAAGACACTACAGAATATTAGGGCTGGAGAAAAACGTGTGGAATCAGCTAGTTCCCTACCCGTTTCCAAAGCTTGAGAGGTTTGAAAATTTAAAAGGGATAGTGCAAGTGGTAATGCAGATTTCATAGCATATTTAGGTAATCCTTCACAGTTTAACCAGCAGAAATTTTTCCTTGTATTCCACCTTAATCTTTCTTGTTGCAACCTAATCCCATTACTTGCTCCTCAACCAAAATGGGGATGTGGGGGAAGGCTCTTTATCATGTCCCTCTCTTTTCAGCTTCCCTTCATGCATCTGAAGCCTGCTATTATGCCTCCATCTTTTCTTTGTCCTTCTGCAAGGTTTGTCACATTTACTAAGCCTGCATCATATCAGAATGCAAAGCAAGTCCTGTTTTAAAGCTATTGAAATGTCAGCAATTATAGTGAGTGAAAAACTCAAGAAGTCTTTTTTTTTTTTACCCATTCTTTAATCACAACTATTCAAAACCTTTTGGAATCTGAATTATATCTTTTTCTATAACAACTGTTACTCATTCCATAGTAATTTAACACCATAACACTATGCAATACCACTATAAATGTATCAGTTATCTGATGACAGTTGTAAAGCCACCATTAGTACCAGAATAGAAAAAAATAATTTTATTTTAACAGAATTTGCCATCCTTGGATAAAGGTCAGAACAGAATTGATCACTCAGAGGTGGACAGTCATTTCTTTCAGAGCTTTCTGAATTACCTCCTTGGAGTGTAAACAGAAAGGATTTAGGAAAATACTGGCATAGTTAAGGAAAAAAAGAAAAGTTTTCCAAGGACTTCAAGGCTTGCTATGCATGTCCTCCTCCTTCCTGAGGGCTAGTGGAACCTATATAAAAAGGAAGGTTTTCTTGCAAATCATTTCAGCCTGTATCACCAACAGCCAAACTAAGAGCTCAGATTTTACCTCTATGTACATATACCATGACAGCATGAAATTAATGTGTGCACTGAATACATAAGTACTTTCATCAGGACACTGGGAAAAAGTTATTTTATGTCATGAGTGTGCTAGGGAAATGACCTGCACATTTTGTCCCAGAGCACATGACTTCACCTCTGCACTGCAGAGATCAAGAACATCCTCTGTCCCCAGCTTTGACTGCTCCTCTCCAATTCAAAGCCAGCTATGCCCTTGTAACTACAGCAACTTGATCCATGAAGAATATTACAGTATTACAGATGTACTTTCAGAGTTATAGTCATCACCTTGTCATGCCTTTAAAAAGTTTTCAACCTGCATCCTCAAAGTAATTACTCAGGAGCTCCAAGGGAAAAACCACACCATGTGCTCAGCCAGCCATGGAACCAAAGGTTGAGTCTTGGTGGAAAATCAAAGTTGGTGGGGTCCAGCCAGAAACTCAGCTGGCAGCAGCAAACTGACACAGGATGCAATTCTAAAGATGACTGGTTTGGGTGTTTTTTTAGTTCCTTGTGATGCTTTGTCCTTTGATTGGCTTTTTCATATAAGTTCCTGCCTTATTTTCTCCTTATTTCAGTCACACTTAAGCTCAGCTTCTAACTGGGTTGCCCTTTTTTCAACTCGTATTTTTCTCCATATATTGCCATTTTAATTATGGTTTTAATTTCCAGCCAACTTTAATTTTTTTTTCTGCATTACCAATAGCATTAGCAGAATGAAGGAGAAAAAATATAGAACCATTACTTTCTTTCTTTATGTTTGCACTATGCCTGATCCCAGCTATGGTTCCAAGATCCTCTTAATTCCCAGTAACATTGATTTGACTTATCTATGGATCACTGGTATTTTTTCCTGCAGAAATCCCTGGCCCACAATTTGGGCACTTCTATCACAGTACTCATGATACTGTAGAAAATCTAACAGTTCACAATTACTACATCCTTCAAAATGTCCTAAGGATGCAAACATTTATTATGCACTCTATACTAAAAATACAACATAGCATAGCAGATAAAGCATAGAAATAATTATAATTTTTATTTTTTTAAAGCATTCTCTAGTCAAAATAGCTCCTGTTAAAATCATGTCTACCAATAAAAATATGCATTTTTACAGACTAGCTTCGAAAAAACAAGTCGTAAAATTTATAATTTTACTGGTCTTATAAATTGATTTCAGCCATTATTGCACCATGCATATTTCACTAAGGTGATTGAATGCTTATTTGGTTGATAGCTAATGTATCCCTGAAGAATAAAAGCTATATGAATACATCATTTTGCCATAAAGGTGATACAGACAGCAAAAGAACATTTTGTCAACTTCAGGAGAAAAACTGAACTATTAAGAATTATTTAAAGCATCATAAAGCCTCAGCAAAATGTTCAATTGTCAATAAAGGTAGACATTAATCTTTCTATCCCCTTGAACACAATTTTTACATATCGTGCCTGAGTGTACCAGATGTGAATCTTTATGCATTGCCTACTGCACTTAGAGTGCTGAGGAACCAACAAACCCTTTAAATGAAGAAATACTCCTCGAGAAGCAAAGGTCTGCTCAAAGAAACATCAGTAATGAAGAATAAAAAGTCAAGGGGCAAAATCTTTCAGCACCTTCCTAGATTCAAAGCCAACCTTAATGAGGTTCCATATTGAATATGTTCCTCCTTCCACCATTCAGTTTTAAGGGAAGGAGTTCCTGTAGCCCTACAGCAATACACAAAAACCACCTGGAGTACTGGACTTCATCCTCTCCTTCACTTCAAGGAGAATCCTCCACTGCAGCAGTTTAAAAACTAAACTTTGAACAGGTCTGGGTACCTTGCCATCCTCAGCACACAAGGACTTTTTGTTTCATCTATACATGAGTAAGACCTGTTAGTCTTATAAATGCATAATTCCTCCCCTAGCATCACATATTTATACAAATCAGTGTTACCAGAGATTCTGGCAGATACTGAAGTTTATTTATAAGTAACTTCTCACTGCCTCTAACAGGATTGTTCACATGGAATTTAATGAAATCTCTCTGAAATAATTTGAGGTGTTGCTCCAACAAGGAAGTTTCTTCCTCCTCCTGAGAGAGCAGCAATTGCAAAATAATGACTCCGAATGAGTTTCTCTTTAAATATATTAATCTAATTTTCAATCATTAGTTTAGCTGATCAGCTCATCTGTACTATAAAATCAACTTTTAACCTTTAAAGAAAAGTTAATTTCACATTACATTAAAGACATTAAATTCGCATTACATAAAATGTCATTTTTCTATTTTTCTTTTTCCTTCCAATAGAAGAACTTACCTGTACACTGTCCTCCATTTGTGGGATCCCCATAATATCCTGGCATGCAGGTCTCACACTGTTTTCCTGTTGTTAGGTTTCTACACTGATCACAGACATTGCTGTTGATGCAGGTGCTGTGGCCATTACACTGGCAAGCTGGAATACAACATTTTTAAAGATTCATTAGTAAATTTCTCTTTGGAACAAAATCATCTCTATGTGATTATGAAACTGTAGTACAATGTGATTCTGAGGAGTTTAGTCCTGACTAATAACAAGCATAAATATATTTGCACTTTGACACAGAACCTCTTCAAAACAGCATTGCAATACAAGATGGATTCACAAAAAAACTGACTGTGACATGCAAGTTTTAAGGGGGTAGGGGTGGGTTATGAGAAAGGCTATATTTGGAATATAATATGGAATGATTTAATTAGTCCTTACAGCTTTAAAATGCTGTCCAGGCATTTCAGAAATCTTTGAAGAGGTAGTAAGTCACTAACTGAGACTCCATGAAAACCCCAATACCTATATACAAATGTGAAGCATTTGAAAACCTACTGTGATGGAGAATATGAACTCACATATCTAGTGGGCAGAAGGAATTCCCAAAATAAATTAACTAAATATTATCTTATTTTAATTTTCCTGACCTTCATTAGCTTTGGCATACAAAGCAATTTTAAGGACACCAGGACCACATCAAACAGTTTCAGTTGCTCCTCACTACAGTTGATTTTGGAAACCTGGATTCCTGTTGACATAATTTTTTCACACCTGGCCTTGAAAGCATAAAATTGCTTTTTGTCAAATAATACCACTATAAACCACTGATCTTGCAGCAGAACTCCACTCCAGAGCTTCACATTTTGGGGAAACTCAGAAAGTACTGATCACTCCTGCAGCAAAATCACAATGTGAATCCTGCCAGCATCATTGATCCTCCTGCCAGGTTTTGAAGGATGACCTCTCTATAGAGTGGAGCTTCAGAGCTGATGGTGTCCAGCAGATTAGTAATCTGTCAATTACAGCAGCTTGTCAAATGTCAAACCATGTCAGACCTGTCAATTCCTCCGTGCCAAAGTGGGTGGAAGACATGCAAGAGGACAGCTATCACAGTGAGATTGTATTTTTTAAAAAATTTCGTTTTTTAATTTAAATGTCACAGTGATTGGTGTCTTGGCTAGGGGAAAAAAGGGATTGGGATTCTCACTGCATGATTTAAAAGTTTTTAGAGCTGTTTTATAATTTAGCAACTTCATATATTTATAGCCATTGCCAGACTTGGCTCATAAACCATTAAAACCTCCCGAGCTGACAATCTCTTCTTTCTTCTGTAACTATGCCTAGACAATCTTCCAAACAAGTATTAAACATCTCTGTACCATTAGGTTTTCTCACTATCTGGACTAAATCTCTAGAAATCACAAGCCTTATTCTTCCCAAGAATACTTGATTTTTAGACACCTTTGTGGTGTCTCCCTCATTTTCAGTTTGTTGCCATTCTCAGGAAAATCTACACAAAAGTACCATGAGCTGCAGCTCTATTTTGGGGTCTGTTACATGTTTTACACATTAAATTACTTAAAGCAAATGTAAAAAAAAATACAGCCCAATAAGCAAAAATTAAAAACAGAGAGTACATTAAAGAGGTATTCTATTAAAGTAAGATTGCCTAATTAAGACTATATCATAGTGTAGGACAAATGCTTAATATTAATATTCCCTAACTAGTGAGCCATTGATTTATAAATTATCTATTCTTGCTAATGCTTAGTTTTGTATTTCTTAGTTTTTGTGCTATACAGGGTGATGAAAGTAACCTTAACTGTAAAGTTCAGATTTTTCCATGTCATATTATTATCTGGTCATACATGACAGCACTGAATTCTTACATTTTGTTGAGTCAAAGTAAATGGAAGAGATTTTTGAACAAATTCAAAAAAATATATGTAGACAATAAGAAGGCAATCCTCAACTGATATGACACACCATGGAAAAATTACATTATATATTTGCTGGTTTCCCTAAAAATATGCATCTCATTGGAAAAAGTCAGAAGTGCAAGTTCAATAAATTTCAAAGTTGGTTCAGTGCAATCAAACTGGAGACATCAGTATTAAATAATTTAAAAAGTCATTAAATTAACGAGACACAGTAATGAGTAATTAGGTAAGAATTAGGAGTTAAATTTGTAAAAGTTCTTTTTTCCTTAAGTCCTTTTAATGTACATCACTGGCAGTAACAAAGTCATTTTCCTCACACACAAAAATGTGCTTCAGCTGAATCCTCAGTTAGGCTGCCCTGGAGAGAAGCAATTTTATGTCTAATTTGCCTTGGACCTCTGTGTCGAAATAGCTGATGAAGCTGACAACTGTTGGTAATTATATTTTTAAGAAAAAAGTTGAAACCAGGAAAAATTATGAAAAGGGTGTCTTCATTACAATCTGGATCTAGTGTAAAGATACTTCATCTAGTTCTAAACAAACTAGTTAGAATCTACTCACATTGCTTTTCAGAGGAGAAATTTAGACTTTAAAGAAAAACTTGGGCTTGCATTTTACCTAAACCTTTCTTCTCACAAGGTGAATGTCAAAGCTATTTTTCTTTGCTTTTTATATATAAGTTATTTGCAATTTTATTTATAACAACAGTTCAGTTAAACTAAGAATCCAATGAAAATAAAACTGTATTCCTATCAAAAGAAATACTAAGACAGCTGATTTGAAGCCTGTTGATTTCAAAGTGACCAGTCACAAAAATAAACATTTTCTATATTGCCTGATGACTAGTAATCTTGAAGTTTTGAGCAAACAGAAAATGAGAAGGAATTTAAAATCTTTATCAGCAGCATAATTGCCCAGAGGCGCTATAAGGAGGATGGATATGGACTACAAGGAAAAATAAGTTCATGCCTGAATGACCATGAATGGTTCAGACAACTATTCATCAATGTGGCAGAATAATCTCCAAACTGCATGGGATAAACTGTCTATTTATCTTTTCATCCTAACTGCAAACTGTTCAGTAGGCTTACATAGACTTAGTCTAAATCTATCTTGTTTCAAGTACATGAAATTATTGTTGGGCTAAGAATAAACTGTGTTAGTATAATCCACTACAGAAAATATTTATGTAAATGAAAACAAAAATCTTAGGAACCAAACCTCCAGCCTAAACAGATCATAAAAGAAATTTCACAGCAATTGAAGTTTTAATGCTACGACTTCTGTTCTATTTGTCCTGTAACTCATAAAGCTAGGGAATGCAAAGTGAAGTTGAACTTTTGTTCTTATCAAGTAATTTCTTGATAAGAACATAGAATGAACACAGAATTTTATCCATCAAGAATAAATATTAAACACAGCTGTTTAGACTAGCACTATATTTACCTATTACAATTTCACTAGTGGCAGAAATCATGCATTGCACTGAAGGGTTAACAATCCTTCAATATCAATATATAGACTAAGTAATGAAACTTCTATACAACAACAACAGAATGTCATTCTACTGTTTCCAGAAATGTACTACAAGCCTCTTTGTTCAGGAAGTAACATTAGATGGTGTGGAAGGTTTCTTTAGTTTTAACTCAAAATATGCAACAGTGTTCACTGGGGTTTATATTTCATTTCATTTTTCTAAGACTTCAAAAAACCCTCACTCTATATATATGCATACACAACAGAGAGAATAAACTGAGGAAAAAAGCAGACAAGAAGGCAAACACAGCTGTATGTACCCATAAAAGTATTGATCCTACAGAAGCTCCAGCTTCCAAAATTATCAGCAGTAGAACATTTGCTGGAAAAATAACTTAAGCACAGTTACATTATTTATTCTAAAAAAAAAAATCAAGCAAAAAAAATTACCACTAAGTTTTCAAGCTGTCTTTTAAACTGTATTATTTATTGTAAATGACTTCTGGTCAAGGTCCTTAGTGTGCTTTTCATTTGCCTGCAGTCCTCCACAGCTGCTTCCACACTCTGCTGTCAGGGTTGGAGGATTTCCACTCAGGAGGCTGCACCAGCACAGCTCTCACTGTCACAGCACATGATATCTTCCTTACTTTTCCAATGAACTCAAAAATTAATACTCTAATCAGACTTGTGTGGCTTAAATTGAGACTTCAGAGATTCTCTTTAAGGCCACACAAGCACAAATTCTATTCTATTCTATTCTATTCACTCTGAGTGTCTAAAAAGTCAGCTGGAAGCACAGCTCAGGTTTTGGCAGCCCCCCATTCTGATAGCAAGACTTGGCAAGAGCAGGAGGGAATTTTGTGTCCATCAGTCTTCTCCTTGGGATAATTTCTCTCCAGTTCCACTCCTTGATGGATACAGAAGCAGAAGAAAGCAAGAGCTGAAGAAAATTCAAATGTTTTCATTTCTAAATGTGGAGGGAGAGGGAGGGTGAAAATTAACGGCAATTTTGGCTAAACTTCTTGCACTGCATTTCACAAGTCAACCTATACTTGTGTTCAGTAGAAAAACAAACTCTATCTTTAGAAGATATTTTGTTAAAAACGAGTTTTCCATGAAAGTGCTATTTGCATTAATTAGTATAATCACACTACTTTGGTGTGCCTAAACTCTTATTGCCAATGTAAGAGAGAATGGAAGCAAACCTTACCTGGACACTGGATAAAAGACCACTCATAATTTTTTTCTTTTGGGCAAAGAGTAGCATCAAGCACCATTTCATTGGAGTGGACACTGAGAGGTTTCATTGGGCCTCTGGAGGAGCCTTCCAAGCACTGTCCTTTGCCAGTGTTACTGGGATCATTGCACCATCCACACCCTGGCTGCTCCAAACACTGTCCACAGGTCCTCAGCCCAGAGCAGTTTTGAGCTTTAATACATAGAATACAATATTAATGCATTATTTTTTTCAACAAGATGCTTGGATTTGACAACAGAAAATGGAGAATTAACTTTTCCTTGTGCAAATTAAAAAAAAATATCAGTAATACTAGTAAGAAAATCTCAGTTTTCATTAAAAGTTTTGTAACCTTAAAGATCATGCAGAAGGTGTTTGTTATACCACAATGTAACAATAAATACTTCAAATCAACAAAGAAAATGAAGCAGAACAAGAATATTGCACATCTTCATTAAACAGGAAAGAAAATATTTTCCTTCCTTATTATTAGTATGTAATGCATTTATTAGTAATTTTACTGAGATAAACAGCCCTTCCAAAGGGAAAACTAGAGTTCAATACAAATTCAGTAAACCAAGTAAGAGTGATAATATTTATAAATATAAAAAACTACAGGATCATTCAAATTCAAACCAATAATTATTTTGGGCACAAACGACCTCTGGATGTCACCTGAGTATTTGCCTACAAATATGACTTGGTCTTCTCCCATTCAGTTTTTGGAACAAGCTAGCAAACCACACATCTCAAGCAACAAGTCATAATTCAGACCCACTTAAATTAACTATATCTTAAGGCTTTCATCAGTCAGTCAGGTTTCATTTTTAAAATTGCATTCTAAAATCTAAATAACCCTTTTGATCTTTCATACTCTATTATTTAAAATTATTATACGGTCTTCCTTACATTTCAAATCTGTTTAGAACCAAATAAAATTCCTATTCTGAAGTTATTGTCATTTTTTATTAATAAGAAATTAACATTTTAGTAACTTCAAGAACACCATTAAAGTTCCCAAGCTTCTTTAAGCTTCTTCTGACACTTCTTAGTTTCTTTAATTAGTGTTGTAACACTGGAGCAAATTAACGTCAGACTCATTCAAACATTGATCACTATGGGTTCCTGTCTCTCCTCACATTAACTTTACAGGCTTTCAGAATTAAATTTTAAAAGCACACATGAAGGTAAGCTCCTGCTGTGAAGCCACAATTATCCCAATTTCTTTTTAAAAAGAAGAAAGTAATTTAAAGTTTCCCAGAGTTATTTGAAGGACACAAAAATGGCTTCCACGTGAGGGGAACCTCTCGATGTGGCTGAGCTGCAGCCAGAACACTGCATCCAAATAATGCCCACAGTTACCTGGGCTCCTCTGGCCCACAAAAGGAATACTAAACAGAATGATTTCACTGCTAAATAAATTAACTGAGATCAGAATAAAGCTAGCTCCTCTGCCTTCAGCAACTATTAAAATTGTTTTAAAGTAATGAAAGCTGTAAAAAGAAAAAATACTGCACAGTCTAAAGATACCTGCTGATATCAGGAAAACAGGCAGTGAAGAGTCTGAGTGAATCTCAAAAGAATTTTAAGAGCACAGAAAGCTGAATCAAGAGCTCTTCAATAGACTTGGAAGACTCCAAAGAGGAAGAAATGTTTCAAGTTTCCCAAATATGGAAAATAGCAGGGATGGGGAAAGGCCAACAGTTGTTGCAAATTGTCAAACGTGAAAAATCAGTTTTAAACAATCAGAGCTGAATGACACAAATTTGGGCTTTTGAATACATCAGAAGATCAGCAGAAAAATAAAGACCATCATTCTGCACTGGCTGGCTTGCCCTTTCAGAGATGCACACTAAACAATCCAAATAAATCTCATGCTGCTATTTATACTCACGCTGCTATTTATAAAGCCCTAAAGTATCAGCTGCACTATCTTTACAGAGGCTAAAGCAGAACCAAAAGTGAAAATCCTCAGCTATTATCTGTAGTGGCATTCAGCTGAAAAACAGGAGAGCTGAGAAGCAATTGTTGATGGAAGAAGGGGATATTCAAGCAGCAATTTTGTTTTCTTTCAAATTCTAGAGGTGGTCCAAGATTGTTCAACTGTCAGCTATTCAGTCAAAAGTCATAATGGATGGAAAATGTAGGGAAGAGTGGAAATGCAAGTTTTTGGCAAGTAGGCATTAAAATGACAATATGTCACCAATAAAACAGCATTCCTCATTTTTAATTCCAAGTTGTGAAAATAAATGCAATGTTCTCAGGTTTGTTTTTTTATTATTATTTTCAATAATACATGCTTGTCTGAATTTTATTTCATTCAGAGCAAAACGTCCAAAAGCTCAGAAATTAGTCATCCAAAATAAAAATAAAATTTTAAATACAAGGAGGATTTTTTAAAGGTATAGTTCCACTCTGTTCTTCAAGTAGAAACACCATCCCTTGATAAGGGTGTCCACTTAATAATTAATTACTCCAGCAGCAATAATGATATATTTACCTAATAAAATTTTCAAGTCATTTTAGACTAACAAAATATCTGAACCATGCTTCCTTTGAACATGCATTTTCTTGTTTAAATGCAAAATATCTGATGCTATAAAACTCTGGGAAAACTGCTTACAGCCAGAGAAACTTGTGGTTTTTTTCTGATTTGCTGAATATAAAGTACATTTTCATACAAAATTGCCTTTACATAATGTTGAACTGGCATACAGCAAATCCCTTTTGCCTTATTTAATATTAACTTTTACAGACCTGACAAAAATGACAATCAAATTAAAAACAATTTCTTACGTTCCCCAAACAAATTGAATCAGCATGATGCACAAACACTACACAAAGAGAAAAACTGAACTGAAGGTTCAGGCTGACATAATATCTGCTAGTTCAAAAACATAAGCATCATTTATGTGGAATTCTGTCAATTTTATCTCCAGATTTGCAATCTATTTAAGTTCTGCCACAACTCACTATCAGTATTTTATAAGTTAAAAAATTGATTCCTATACAGGAGAGGAAAACAAAAGTTCTGTGAATGGTTATAGGAAAGAAGCCTTTATATAACTACAGAATTATTATTCCACAGATATTGACAAGAGATTAAACGTTCCTATTACCTGTTACACTGAACCTGGATTAATACCTGAAATTTACTAACTTAGCCAAAAAGTTTACCAGAAAAGCTCAACATGGTCCTAGTTAATACATTATATTATTATTAAGGATGAAGAAGGAACCTCAATTACAGTAATATGGACTCTTGGCCAATTTAGCCTGAAAGAAAAGCTTTCCTATGCCTTATTTCCCTTTAACCCAGATACATAGTGGTCTCAGCTCTTTTTCTCTCCTAAGTTTAGAATATATCAATGGTTCCTTTTACAGACACATCAAGAATTTGTTTTACTTAGTATTTTACTAAGTTTTGGGTGAAAGTAAGTAACTGCTTCTGCGATCTTTGAGGTTTTTTAATTTGTATCCATAACCTCTCAAACAGAATCATGATCTAATTATAATCCTGAAAGCAAGTTGCTTGTTGTTGTCAAGATCATTAATGCTGTCACAAGATATCCACAAATAAAAGATTCCAAAGGCTTTGATATCAGAAGACCCTTATGGAGAGAGAAAGAAATCAGAAGTAACCAGAAAAACTCTCTCAGAGTAGAGCAATAAGGAGAGTCCCAATTCAGGACTCAGGAGTCAGGATTCAGAAATCCTGAAAAATTCCAAGAACCAGTCTTCTGAACAACAGTGACTGAGGAATTGTTCTAAACAAACTTCAACTAAGACACAGGCAGCTCACTCCAGCATCTACACCAATTATGGCATCACTAAACCCTGGAGTGCTGGAACTGCATGGCGCTGACTCCAATCACTCCCAGCTTGGCAAGGAGCACCTGTGCCTGATACACTGAAAGGGACTTGGAGGACATTGCTCATTCTCCCAGAGACACTCACTGCATAAAGTTCTGCTGAAATGTGCTTCCAGAGGGGACATCCAGGGAGTAACTTGGCTCCTTGACAAAGGAAGAAATCACTTGCTTCTTGTCTCCAAAGGATGAAATGGGCAACCTTGAACACTAATGCAGCCTGACCCAGCCTGGCCACACAGAACAGAAGTTTTCCATACCTCCTCTCCCTGCCTGATGGCCTAATAGAATTCCTTCTACTTCCATAAAGAGGATGAACAATCTGCAAGAGTTAATTATTACAGATCAAGGGTTAATAATCCCCATCTTCAAGAGAGAAGAATCGAAGGAAGATGAAGATCATTTGTTTTGCATTTCTGTAACAATATTCTCAAGACTACTACTATCCTTACTAAAGCTTTGAGTTTATCTGTATGTTAGGAAAATGGCATAGCCTGAATCTGTAAAAAAGTAAATCAGAACACTTAAACCTTTAAAAACTTAGCACATTTCTTAATAACTTGTTATTGTGTAAGTCTAAGTTCTACATATTGGTTATCTAATTTTAACAGTATCTTGTTCCAGCTCATGGACATTGTTGGTCACACTAACTCTGGTCATACAAACAATCATGGCAATTTTTCTTTATCTGAAAGGAATAAATACTTTTCACAGTTTCAAAAGGCTAAATATATTTCATCATCAAAGAATTCCCATCCATCGAAGAATTGTCTGTATCTAAGAAATGCATACTCAGCACTGACTTCTCTCATTAGTAGCTATATAAGGTCATTCACTTGAAAATCTTTTTATCTCTAGACAGTGTGCTGAATCCCTCCAGCTCTTTTGAGTGAAAAAGAAATCTAACAATACATTGAGTAGGATGAAAATTCACTAAGATACTCACGGGAGCAGGTGGCAGTTTGCCACTCCAGGCACTGCCCATATGGGAAGGAGATGATGTAGGCATTGGAGTCCACGCATCGTTTGGTGCTGCTGCACCACATGCACTCCATGCCATTGCTCGTGCAGTTGGAACAGGTTGTCCTCAGGGAGCAGGGCTTTTTGCACGGCCTGGCATTCTGGTTGGGACTGACTGGAAAAGGATAATATCATATTATACAAATAATATATTATACAAGTATAAAATATTATTATTATAATATTTAATAATACAAATATTTTATCATTTCGAACACAAGTTCAATCTACTTTTTCTTTCACCATTTATTCCATTAGAAAAATCCCTGTTGAAGTGGTTGCTTCCTTAATTAGCTATAAATATTTTGGCCCAAATTTATGTTTCTGTATATAAATAAAACAATATTTTACAAAATTTAATATGCAAAACTAAGCATGACTCATACAACAGCTCACAGAGTCCATTTTAGTGGATGTTAACTTGAACAGTCAAGTGACTGTCACAGTAAAATTTATACATAAACAAACCTAAAAGACAGAAACCAGAATTTTGGATTTGTCTGTCTTTTACAACTTTAAGATATTCACTAATGTTCAGCAGGAACACATTAGCATTGCTAAATATCTCCACATGTGGTTTCAATGTGGTAATACACATGTGTTACCATTGACTATTACTGATTTAGAAGCAAACAATAAGATTTCTGGTGTAATGCAAAATAAGCCATGTCAACTGACTCTCAAATAAATATTTGCTGCTTTAGGAATATTAATAGATTGCAGCTATTTCCAAAAAATCTAAAAAAATATATATTTTTGTAATTATTTAATCCAAATTGTTCCCAAATCTCTCTTAGGCAAATGAAACCCCAAAGAGCTTGTTATTCACCACAGCACCAGTTCTTGGGAGAAAAAGGCTCCTTACCAACGGGTTTTTCACACACAAGGCCATCTGCCATGGCAGTGCAGGGATTTGCCTTCAGCCCTGCCACCTCTGCTCTCTCCAGGTAGGCACAGAAGCCGGAGTCGTTGGGCTCTCCAGGGAGCCACTGCAGGGTGGTGTTTGTGAAAGGGGACATGTCATCCCAGCCCCAGTAGGAGATGTTGATCTTGCGCAATCCCACCCAGGGGGAAATTTTCTATGGATAAAAATGAAACAAATGGAGGAGAATCATTTAAAATGCTTCTTGTCTTGATAAAAAAAATTTTAAAAATAGCTTAACAGCAACAACTCCACACTTTCAAAATTCACCATGTTTTTATCTTACTTTATCATCTCATCAATCATTGTCCACACAGATTTTATCTTAATTTTTCTATCTTGCTGAACATCCAAAAAACCCTCCACTCCCTATATGCTTCTCTTCTACTAAAAACCTGCATTCTGTTCAAAGACAATTCTGATTTCTATTATTGGTCATAATTAAATTGGTTTTTTTCCCCGTGGCTACTGTATGATTACTAATTGCTAGGCCACTATGGATAATGAAATACACATATTTTAACAGCAATTCAGAGAAATCAAATTCCAGGAAAAAGTAGGATCAATATTACATCCTCTAAAGTCCATAGTGCTGATATTGATCAACTTTAGGCAATTCAGAGACAGAGATAAAACTGACACATTTACATTTCCAATGCTGTTAAATACACATTGAATATACTTTCATAATTGATTTATAAGTTTTAAAACATAGTCCAGAAAACAATAAAAGCACACATTTTTTAAACATATTTAGGATGTATCAGTAAAACTACATCACAAATTCTACTGATTTTTATCATTTCATCTTTACACACTTAGCAAGCAAAAAAGCAGGTTTTAAGGAAAAAAGGCATTTGCTTGTTCCAGGATAAATCTACATGCATTACTTGCCACCATTGGTGTAAAAATCTCAAGATACCCAAACCAAACACATTCCCACATGTAATCTCTGTGCAGGCAGTTTCCATTAAGCCCAGTTCAAACACACAGAAGAGAGATACAGAGAGACAACAGGGCTGTGACAGGTACATGATGGCAGGTGGGTGCCAGAATACCAAAGCCAGCTGCCTGCCCAGGCAGAGGATGCACATTGTCAGCTCCAAAGCAGAGATATTGATCTGATTGTGAATTAGGTTCACAACTGATTTAATTTACCAGGTAAGTAAAGGTAATTTACAAGGTAAGTAAAACACTATATTACATCTAAAGGGAACCTGCCATTGTTAAAGAGCTATGTATTCCACAAGTGAACCAAGAGCTACTGCCATTCTCTATCACTGATCTTTCACCTTTGATCTCACATTTTCTCTGGCCACTCAGGTTTAACCCATGGGTGAAAAGAAAATCTTTCAGTACTCTTAATTCTACACACTATCAGAGCATTCCTTCTTTTTTCCCATCTTGTTAGAGCAAATTGAAATATGAAGGATTATTAATTTTGTTTCAAAAATACCTGTAGATGCTGAGTGTGCACACCAAGCACATATGAAATCATGTCAAGGGTTTAGGCAGGATAAATTGCTGACAAACACACACATAAACCAACCCTACATGCCTACCTTGGGATTGAGGGATTCCAGCCAAGAGAATCTGTAACATATTACTGACTGTTTCAATTGCACTGCCAAATAATTTGGCCTCAGCATCACTATATAAAAAAACCCAGGGATCATATTGCAGCTATGGTGAAAAAGTATGTGAGCCAATAATGAAAACTGACAGTGCAGCAGTGATTTTGGAAATAAATTCTTCCATTTGAGTATGAGACTGTCTTGGAACCCCTTTAATGATGACAAAGTCCCAGGGAGAATCATGAGAGTCAAAGCAGCCACAGGAGATAAAAGAAGAATCCCCGAAACAAAAGACTTCCAGCAAAAGTAACACATATCCCAGCCATAATCATTCTTAATAGCTGGACTATCTGGACAGCTTAGAGTCATCATGTCAGGCATCTCAAATTCCATATGTACCATCTCTGGCTCTCTGCTAGGATAAACCATCAAAGTACAGACCAAATGCTGATGAGCACGTTATCAAATGCACACCATGGAAGCTGTGACTTTGCAGGCCCACTCAGGCCATGCTGTCAGGATGCCAAGCACAGATTATCCAAGTAAGGCTTCCCAAATGTTCCAATGATGTGCTTAACATGCATATTCAATTATGTGGCATCAATTCCATCATGTGGTGGCCCACAGGTGAAAACTGCTGGCAACAGCAGAGAGTGTGTGTGGATATCATCAAAGTTTATCACCAGAAATGATTGCTGCTGCACTGCATGGAAGCCAACAGGAAAAATCAAATCACAACAAGAGCATTCAGCAAGTTCCACGTGAGATACCTGCAGCCACCAGGGCTCTGTGACTATCAAACTAATTTCTTTTTTAAAAAAAAGACACATAAATCATCTCTCAAACAGATGAAAGGTTTAGTCAGAAGAGCTGGGAATCTCAAAGTACTTGAAGCAACCAAGGGACTTCAAATGTGTTGACTGAAAAATGCCAATATAGTTTCTTCTTCAGGCTTAAGAAATAATGGGGATTGAACATTCTTTACTTGAACTCTATGGTTGTTTCATTTAATGCAAAATGAGTGTAGAAAACTGATTCCTTTTCTTTGAATATCTTGCCAAAGATGCCTCTGAAGAGGACCAGACAGGAAGGAAATGAAACTGCTGGTTCTCTGGAACCAGAACTTGCTGATGCAAGATTCCAGTTCCCAGGCCTCTTGAAAAATGGTCTTTACCAAATCAGATGAGTGAAAAATACAGTGCAAACAACTCATTTATTGGAAGTTCAGGTGATCTTTACCCAACATATAAATGGGAAGAACATTATTCCTCAGAGAGCTCTGAAGACCTGTTCCTTCTTTCTAAATATGCATATCTATAAAAACTCCCTTGACATATAATACACAATTCATTTTAAAACAACATCAACAACTCAACAAGCTCACAAAAGAGCATTCTAGGCAAGTTTAAAAATCAGTTTAAAAACCAGAACAAAAAAAAACCCAAAACAATGCAATACACAGCAGATGCTCAACTCCATCTTGGGAAAATTTGTAATGAGCCTAACTAATGTTGTGGTGGATAACACAATCAAAAATATGTTGTGAAATATTGTATAGCTTTATCCCACTACACTATTTAAAATTTGGAATCGCCTCTAGAATATGTTTGCCCTCCCATCCATATCATTCTTTCTATATTTTAGAATCCACAGGCTATCTTAGAAACTTTATATTTGTGCTTGAAATACAGCTAGTCATAGCTTACCTGTTTTCACAGAATCATCTTTTATAGCACTGAAAACAAGTTACCAAAAAACCTTTTTAAATGAGACATTAAATATTTGAGAATTGTTAAATTCTGAGAAAAATTGCTAGGCAAGGCTTTATTTTCATCTGACAGAGGAACAAGATTGCAATCTTATAATGCATACTAACAGAACATTCTGTAACCTCATCTACAGCTATTAAGATGAACATTAGATCAACTTTTGGCCATAAAAGGAATCTATAAAAAACTGATCAATAATAACTTAAAGAATATGCTCTTCTTTTATTCTAAATCAGACTATTTAATTTGTTTTTAAATAGTAATTAAGAAACTATGTTAGAAAGAAAAATTGTGTAACCTTAACTAGAAAGCTAATAGTTCTTGTTAAATCCACTGTTTACTCAGAGAATTTAAATCAGATTAAGTTGCTTTGAGATCTAAAGTGAAAGGGATCATTTCTACTGATGACACATTTTTTCAGGTACTACTGCTGAATCAGCACTAAACTAATGAGGGCTGAATAATTTGCAGATGAGTGAAGCGAGCAAGACCACCTTTACTGAATAGCCAACTACCACTGAGGCTCAAAAATCTCCCCTGATTCTTAATTATGCAAATTACTGAGGAACTATATATCTCTTTCAAAAAATGTATATGAACGTTCATTTAAATTCCTTTTATTTTGGGTCTCAAATTTTCCTGAAAGTGTATAATTCACTACTGTTTCATTTTCTATTATGTGTCCCACAATACCTTATAAACAAAATTCAACAAACTTCTCAGGAATTGTTTGAATTCCTGGATTTGTTGCTCTAGGATGAAACATACAATTAAACTTTGAAAATACTGTGGCCTCTCAGTGCCCATATTTCGACAAGATTCATAATTTGGAGAAATTGCTTGCAGTTAATTTGACTCTTTTCTGCACCATTCTGAACAAAAAACCTACTTCCTGAAAAAGCAGCTCTGTGAAGAGGAACAATGTGTTCTGTGCAGGATTTTCCATTCCTTAACTGCACCAATTCTGACTATGCTAGATACCAGCACACTCCATGTTTTGTAAATATATACCCAGTGACTTTAAGCAGTGGAAGCGAGTTTTATGAGTTTTAAGTGTCTCTGGATCTATTAGACACATATGATGCAACCTGGATGTAATTAATACTAAGAGTCATGTGTTAGGTCATTAATAGTAGGAGTCATGTGTTAGGTCACCTTATTCTCCTACTCTTTTTAAACTTTTCTGTAGTCCAATAGGTTAAAAAATCCCATAAAATCTGGCAAACTGAAAAACTAGAAGTTCCCCAATTTCTATCTACAGAGACTCTAGCTAGTATTTCAGTGAGACTTTGGTTTCTTCTTGGAATTTCTTCTTTATAGGGGACAATTTTAGGGGGAAATTTGCATTCCCAGGCATCCAAAGTGAGTTGAGCTCCCATAATCCTGAATGTAGGAAAACAGTTAAACTAGAGCTGAGCTAATGGACAGTCAATGCAACAACTGCAAAATAGAGACAAAGTGCTAAAATAATTTATTAGACTTCTAAAACCACAATAGGAAAGTGGGACTGGTTTGAACTGTTCTAAAGGGAGTAATTCAGAAACCAAGAGTAGATGTCAACTTCACCACAGTCACACACATTAGAAAACCACAGAAACATAGAGCCCTCAGAGAATACTTGGAGCTAACAAGGAATAACATTGCTATGCAAAGCTCACTAATTAACTGCAACCTACACTCAAGTGTAATTTATAAAAAAGATGCTTAGCCTTGTGAGCCCAGAGTCAAAGGAAAAGTTGCAAACAGTTTATATAATGAAAGGCTTTGTGTATAACTGTTCTCTTCTTCCTTTGTGCTTACTACACCAAAACTAAATCTTCTCAGAATTTATTGCATGCTAACAAGAAAATTATTATTTTTAGTTAAATCCCACAGTAGCAAGCAAACTCCCAAGAGAGCTAATTGCACTTTTAAATGAATATACAACATTTGAATATTAGCAGGAACAATAAATTAACCTCATATTGCTGTTTAATCTGTTTTTCAGAGAAATTCAAATCTTCCCTTTCATAATATTTTGCTTACTAGGTCAATAAAGGCATGTAAGAAAAAAAAAATTAAGTGTAATTTTTCTTTAGTGTGGGAATCTGCAGCCTATCCATTGTGTTTAATTTGGCATTCTTTGACAGAATTTAATTTATTTTTCATGAACAATACAAACTTGACTTTAAACTGCTGGTAATAATTTTAAAATACATTTGCAAATCCAACATTGTTTTGAGTTCATACCACACAGATCTTTGTTTTGTCCCTTTCTTTTTTACCAAATGAATCTTATCTTTTATAAGGAGGCAACCTATTGATTTCCAGTTTAATATTGGGATTAGGAGAAATTATTTATACACAATGAAGTTTGGAGAGGGGATGGAGACAATGGCAGCCCCCTCCCTCAGAATCTTCCCAACACATCAATGCATTATTCTAAACATGATAAAGAAATTGTCCTAAATTTGTCCCAGAAGAGGGACTTTGTGTATTAGGAAACAATCTACAAAATCACATGATGTTTCTATTAACAATAAAGGATGCTGAATTCCTCCCAGGCTGTAATTTACTGATACCATTTGACAGTTTGTAAAGTACACAACAGCTACCTAAGTTGCTTTCCATTTCTCAGCATAAGAATACCAAATAACAAGGAGATAAAGTCAGAATCATATTCTTATTTCCAAATGACACATTCATTAATCCTGAAAAGTTTTTTTTGTTTTCAGGTGAAACTGAAACCTTTTTTTCTTTCCCAGGCTAAAGATTTTAAAGCCTTCAACATTTAACCACCCAAGTCAAACTCCACTGCAGATAATAGAGATTAAAACCACAGTGTTCACCTTACAGCAGCTCTGACTCCATTTGTGAACTCCCCACCAGCACCTGTTACAGAAAAAAGCCATCTAAAATGAAATCTCACTCTTTAAATCATTATGATTGCAGTTGGAGAGGGAAAGGCAGGCAAAAGAAGATCAAGAAGTTTCAGAGAGCCTCTGTCACACCTGATAACACATTCAGGATGTATCATACTGAGTAAATGCAGCTGGACAGATAGATATGAATGAAAAAAGATCTTTTCTTTTCCAAGTGCCACTGAAAACACCAGGATAATTCATGGTAGAGTTTCATTAGAGGTTCTGACAGCTAAATGATTGTTTAATCCAAGATAGATTTTTTTAAAGTGAATAAATTTGTCTACAATTGCTTAAACTGTATTTGAGGTATCTCAAATTTACATCACCACATTGGCTCAGGATGTGCTTCATTTAAATAAAGATATGCTCAGCAAGATGTCACCTTGCAGAAGTTCTAAGCTCTGAAATGTAAGAAAAATCCTGTTTCCAAACACTAAAAAAAGCAGTTTCTCATCTACACCTCAAGCCAGTAAGCCAAAATCAGTCATATCAATAATCTATCACACTTTATTAGATTTGAAGGCATCCTGTGCAGTATTTTAATAGGAATCAGGGGAAAAGGAAAGCAAAAAGAAAAAAAGGTGGTAAAATAAATAACCATAGCAATCATGTTGCCAATATAATTCTGTTGTTGTTTTTGTTTCAATTACATCTTCAACATTAACTCAAAGAGTGGGCAGACAAAATGTGTCTCAGGGCTGCAGTAAATACAATATCAGGGAAGAACTTCTGACACTGAATGATTTCTCTCCTTCATTAGCAAAAAAAAAAATAGAAAAAAAGTTTATTTCTAGTAAAAAATACTTTCTCTGTCCAGTTCCTAT
The DNA here is from genome assembly GCF_027887145.1 of Ammospiza caudacuta. Taxonomy (NCBI): domain Eukaryota; kingdom Metazoa; phylum Chordata; class Aves; order Passeriformes; family Passerellidae; genus Ammospiza; species Ammospiza caudacuta. The sequence continues at coordinate 31,533,152 of NC_080601.1, read as the reverse complement.
ATTTACTTGGGAAAAACACAAAAACCTCAAGTACATAACCTATGTTTGAATCTGCATTTTGCAGTGGAATGCTAAAAAGGATAAAAGAGTATTTTTGTCCACAATATGTGTCCCTAACATCTTGCTCTCAGATTCAGAAATAACATAAAGGCAATCCTTAACTGCTATTTCCTTTGAATGATCTCAATTCCTCTGCAGCAAAACAACTTCATGAATCACATACTAGTGTGATATAAGCTTTAATTATTATCCACAATTATCTTTCATTTTCCTGTAACTTTAAAACCATGAACTACTTAAAAATTTGAGGATTTTATAAAGACAATGTGCTGCATGTTCTACAAAACTAAATACACATTCCCAAAATGCACCTTGCTAAGAACTGATTTGTTTGTAAACATCAGAATCATATTCTGCTAAAACATCACATCTGAGTGTGCACTGCTGGGTTTCATATTTCTGAGCATTTTTACATTTCATATACTTTAACCAGGGATTTTTAAACATCACAATAAGTATTTGAATATTTAATTGCCAAAAAATTGAACCTGACCACCCAGGGAGAGATGATTTTCCTTCCCTTCTCTTGTTCCACAGTTCACAAAAGTAATATGGATCACTTTTCTGAGGAATATTCCGGTGGCAGCTTGCTGTATTTGCCAGAGGCATGGAAGAGTTTTCAGCTCTCTCTCTCCCCCCACCATCATTAGAGAAAGCTAATTAGCTCCAGCTAATTCCAGTGCTGCTGTGCAGGGAATTGCTACATGTTTTACACACTAGTGCAGCTTCTCTGTGACCCTTTGATCCCACAGACCAGTTACAGAGCAAACTGCCTTTTCTGCAGAAGTTACACCTGTACAGATGCTTGGGGTTATGCATCTCTATTGCTGGACCCTGCCTTTGTCTGTGCTGAGGTTCAGAATTACCTCTATTACAGCTGAAACCAGGACACAAAATCAGTGTTCCAGACATTCTCTTGAGCAAATACTCTCTTCTAAGTAAATAGAAACTTTTAGCATTTAAATCTGGTAAGGGGAAACCTTGGGAGCTGCTGTGTGATGTTTTAAATCTTAAGATTTTTTCAAACCTTAATATGCTGCACATGACGAATACCAGTCTTTAGCACCACTCAGCACATTTCTTTGAAGGCATAAACTTTCCTCTGTCTGGACAATACCCTAGAAGAGATTTCTCAAAGCCAATTTGTTTCACATAAGCACCAATTACAGTTCCTCAAGTTACCTGAAGTGTATACTTCTGTATTTCATCCAGAACAAATTCCACTTCTTTTGAAGTTGTTAATGAGGCGAGATTTCCACTCAAATTGTAGCAATACAGTTTGGCATTGTCGTAGCTTTCCCGACTGGAATTTATGTGGAGGCAGGCATCTCCAATGTGATTCCATCTTTCCCCACACAGGTGAGCTGGTGCAAAAAGCATGCAATTAAACCTGATTCAGAAAAAACTTTTAAAAAACCCAAGGGAGTCTGAATTTTATCTTCCTGAGATCATAAATCTAAATTGCATCCCACACTCAATTTCCCTTCTCACATCATGTAAATTCTGAAATAGCAAGTATCATCAGACAGAATACTGTATGGTTACAGAAAGAAGCTTCTAAGAACTTAAAAAATAATTATAAGATATATGCTAAGTTTCAGCATAATATTTTTATGCCATTGTTTCTTCCTTGTATTCAGAATTGAGCACAAGTAAATATTAAGATAAGATTATGTACATAAATAATAGTTTAACAACTCATTTGTTATATAAATTTCAAAACCTAATAGCTGTCCTAGAATTAAGAAATCACAACTTTACACTATCCTTGTTTTATCATATCTTTGCATTTATATTTGCCTAAATACTAATGCAATCCAAATGACAGAAAATTCAGATAACATCTCAGAAAATACTTCTCTTCAATATTTTACAGCATTACTTAGACTCAGATAACTATTAAAAGATAAGTAAGAGCAACTGTTATAGTCAATCTACAGAGATTACATAAATAGAGTTTTGAACTGCAGAGAATAACTTGTGATTTAATGAATCATGTCTGTAAAAAAAAGTGTTCATTAACTTCATCTGGACATAAAGATCAAATGGAAAAGGTTCTGACATCTAACTTTATATATGTAGTTATGAATACAAAATAAATACTATTTCAGAATGTTAAGAGTCACCTTCTGAGAATATTTCATATTAGCATTTTAATATTCACTGCTTTCACAGTAGTACTAACATTACACAATCAAGAAACCAGATCTTGGGCCCTATCTGCACAGGAAAATTAAAGTATAATTGAATGATAATTGTTAAGGTAAAACCCCAGCTAGCAAAAAGAACAATGTCAGTGTCCATGGAGCAGTAAAGCCCCAGAATGTCCATTCAGCTCTGTACTCAGTGCTCCCTGCAGGCCAGGGCTCATCTCTGCCTGTGCAGAGGCACAGTCATTGTGCCTTCACTAATGCCATTGTCTGCCCTGACACGATTCAAGGTAGCACTGACACCCCAGTCAGGGCTGAAATCACATCTGGCTTCACCTGCACAGGCACAGACAGGCAAGAGGAGTGAGCACAAATAAAACAAACCCATGTCTGCTCATGAGCAAACACTCTCTGGCAAGGACACAGGAGCTTTTCTCAGGTTTGAAAGCAGCTGTGAGCAGCAGTGTCCCCTTACCAGGCAGGGCCTGGCACTCCTGCTGCCGCTGGTCCCACTGGCAGTTGAGGTGCAGGGAGCAGCTCTTGCAGCTCGTCAGTTTATTGCAGATCTGCTCATTCCTCACGTGACATTTCGTGTAGTTTTTAACCGACTGTAAAAACAAACAGACAAAGCAGCATCTCAAGCAGACATCTACTAAAAGAACAGAAGTCAAAATGGAAATACAGAGCAGATAGATCCCTCCCAGAAAGTCATGGCCACCTAAAAGCTGGGCTGAATTTAAGCTCATTATGAAGAACCCTTTACCAGATGCAGAATGCAATACTGCAGCACAAACCACTCCACTTGTTCTACACAACTGAGTGTCACATTGAAGAGGCCAATTCCCTGTACAGAGAGCAGGAAGAGCTTAAAAAACTAAAATAAATATTTATTTCTTAGATACTTCAGGGTAATACTTTCCCTAAACTATTTCCTCCTTTGCAGGTTAAAGCAAGAAACATAGTCAAACAGAACATAAAAAATGGCACAAGGTGCAAAATAATTACATATAACTGACTGAAGGTGCAAGAATATGCTCCACACACAACACAAAACCAGGGATAACTTTATTCCTGTGGTACCTTAGCATAGAAGAAAAGCAGTAAACACTGAAAGAATTATTACCTGGGGATTTTTATTGGATTTGGTCAGTGTTTGGTTTTTTTCCTGAGAACTGAGGACTTCCAAGTTAGACATTTTGAATACAAATCTTTCTTTCCTCTGCATAGTACTTTTAATTAAGACATTGTATTGATACCTTATTTAATGAACTGCCCTAAATCCTGAGCCAATTCATCAGCTCACCTATAAGGCTCTCTCCACCAACTTAATTTCAAGGTAATAATTAAAAGCAAGTTCTAATGCAAGACAGCTTTATACTCACAGAGCAGCTGAGATTGGAAGGGACCTCTGGGAGTCCCTCTTGTCAAACCCTAACAAGTCTTGTCTCTCTTAAACAACAAAAGATTAAAATAATACATGGCAGCAATAATGGATTGCACTTGGATAGCAAATGCATGATTTATTGAAAACGTTGGTTCCTTTCCTTTCTATTAGTGTCCAGGAGTATGATTAAACAACTTAGAAAGGGACTGCATGACAATAAGTTACACAGTGGTTGGTACTGGAATATGGCAGAGATAGGGCAGGGGGGAGAAAAGTCGTCTCCTTTTATTTCTGTTTTTTTAAAGTCCTGAAATAATGCATTTGTGAAAGTGAATTCTCAATCTCACACAAAACCAGCTTCACGCCATTTGAACAACACGGCTGTTGAGGCATTTTATTTTATTTTTATTTTTTGCCTTTAATGGATCAGATGCCTACCAGAAAGTTTGTTTTCAGAGGTCCTGACTTTTTTCTGTTCTATAGGGAATGCTACTGTGAAAGCAAAAAGAACCAGAGAAGCAGGTGCAGCAATCTGCACCACAACACAAAACAGAGCCAAAGGCAATGCCAGCAAGTAACAGACTTGTTACTATCTAGGCCAAAAATGCACACAACAGTAAAGCACAAAAAAAACCAACTTCAGTACAAACCCACATTTAGTTTCCCTCAGTCATGAAACAAACTCACAAAACTTCCTGAGAGATGCTTTAAAGTGCATTTTAGAGCACAAGTAACCACCCTCTGCTCATTTACATCTGCTCAACTAACACTCACATTTAACATTTCATTTTGACATACCCTTAAGCATTCAGATTTCTTTTTTAAATTATATACTCTTCAGTGGTATTACATACAGATTACAATTTTCCACCTAAGCTGAGATATTTGTTCTATTACTTTCTAATCATGAAGCTTGTTGTGTGCTGGTTATTTAATGTTTAAAATAAAATTCAAAGTACTAGTGACTGTTCTATAATAATATTCTTTGTTGTATTCCCTTATTCCCAGCATTTATTTCCCTTAAATCCAATTTAAACACTGCTTGCCTGAAAATCTCATTAGTTCAATGTAGATGTAACTCCAATAGGTAATTCATATTAACACAATATTAAGGTTATAACTTAAACTACCAAACCCAATGAAATTCAGAAAGATGACAGTCCATCTGTTACAGAACTTCTATATTGCTGTAGGATATTTATAATGTTTACACTCCAAAGCATGAGTAAATCATGTTATGTATAAAGCCTCCCTCATGTCTGATTTACTTAGATTTTTTTAAGTACTGATCCGGATATGGTAGTATATAGACAGACTTATGAACTGCAGTGATTTTCTGAATATTTACTGGAGAATGAAAATACTACAGTAGTTTATCTTAGAATTTCAGAAATCACTATTAAATTATGTACCTCTCTCCTCCTCCTGGATTTTTTCAGGTTAACAGTATAACCTTGTCTAGTTCTCCTAGAGTAAATGTAAATTATCAATTTATAGATTCATAGATTCACTATTATTTCCCTGAAGCTACTCCCAAAACTTGCTATTGGGTACTTCTTACTCATAAATTTTCTCTGTTTCCTCCAAGACAAATTTGATTCTATTCATATTTCTTTCTATTACTTTATATATTTTCTCTTGACTATTCTTTGAATTCCTCAAATGTAGGCAGATTACCATGATTACTATTCTTGGTATTACTGTATAATCCAGAGACTTCTATTGTGAAAGAAGGAGCTTTCTGGAAGCAATGAAAACACGAAAAAAAACCAGGGATTCTTGTCTTTAAGGCACTGTGTAAAAATATTTATTAATGTAGGACTGTAGGTCTTTTTGAAGCCTCCTCTAGTATCCCATTTCCTTGGCAAAATGATCTTTATCATCCCCTTCATGGATTTGACAATGTTTGTTTTATGTTGCCACACTCAGATAAAGAACTCTTAAATCACACCCCATTCTAGGCTGTGTTTAGGCAACTGTGACCAACTGGGGCTTTGTTGTATTGCACATGTCCCCACATGAACCAACACACAAGAAATTCAGTCAGAGAGGAAACATGAACCCCTTATGGGAACGTGCTCCCCTTGGAGCTTCTGAAGGCCATGACATTTTCAAAAATGCAATACTGGGTGGAGGCAGAAATAAAATAATTCAGCTATGCCTCAACATACTAAGGCTCTCTTTAAGGCTACTTAATCAATTCTTTTTTCTCCTCAGAAATTAAGCAAAATTGATAAATTAAATTTTTTATTCTGAAGTTCAATCTCTCTTCCTCAGTAGAGAAAACTGCATTTTATTGCAATCAGTCAGCCCTCTCCAGCAATTTACCATTTTATTTGGTAAAGTACAAGAAGATTCTGTCTTCATGGAGCTTACTCCTCCACGTACTACTGCATGAAAAATGACATCTTGTAAAGAAGCAGCAATATAAAATGAAATTAATCTCTCCCACAAAGTCTTTTCTTTTTTTATTTTTTTTCTCCTTTTTTTTGGTAAAGACTTGTTTCCATTATAAAATATAGTCAATTTTCTGCACAACATGATCAGCAGCAAGGGAGTATCATTTTCATAGGATGCAAGATAAAGCATTTTATGTGCAGACATAGAGGGTGAATACAGTTTCATAAACATATTAAGCAGATCCATATCAACCAGGCATTGCAAGCTTCTGCTTGCAATGACATCATATATGAGTGTGATATACATACATTATCTGCATGATCTATACCTTGATGATGCATGAGTCTGCACAGGAGGAGAATACAGTGTCCTGCTAAAGTGCTGGCTCACATCAGAGGGTGAGGACAGGCAGGTGAGTGTGCATCATTAGTGCATTAGCACTACTCATTAAGTCCATCTGTCCAACTAGAATTACCTCAGGAAAATGTTCATATTTTACAGGCCTTCCAACCACCAGAGTAGCCACACTTTGCAATATCTGCTTTGCATCTATCTGTGACCATGAGGCCAATGCCAAACTGGTTGACAGCACACCTTTAGTAAACTGGCCAGTTTCCTTGAGGCAACAGCAGCAGATTATAGAACATTATTGTCATTCTCATCTGGAGTTCTATGATCTAAGTCATAAATCAAGGCCTTTGTACAGCTGCAAAAGCTCCTTGTGATGTTCCTAAGTCTACAGCTTGTTATCCCCTATTACCATCACAGTGCTGTCACAACATTTTCGTTTGTGGGCCTAGTCCAGAAGTAGCAGTCTATGAAAATGGATAATCAGCCTGATCCATTCTGGTTTTCCACATGGTGCCATTCTGTTGATGCTATTTTAGTGGGTTTTATCGAAGCTGCAAAATTCTGCTTCCATCATCTCATGGCCAATAGACTAATTTTACAACAGCCACCTCCCATTTATGACAGCACCTCTTTCCAGAAGTCATTTTGATGAATTTTTGCTACCCCATTCCTCAGTAACAACACTAACAGCCCTTGCTATCCACTTCAAACCCAAAATAAAAGACAGGAAATTATACAGAGCAGACTGGAGCATCGTTTGCTAATTAAGCTGACAATCTTAGTCATGAAAGGTTGTCAAAGAAGGACACTGAACCAAGAAGTTTGTGCTAAAATACCTAGTGCTCCACATTTACTAGGGATCATTTATTAGGAATGAAGATGGTCTGCTCCTTAGCAACTATTCCTTGTTCAAGAGCTGAAAACCACGGTTAGAAAATTAGCTCCTAATGGAGAACAACGTGTCAGGAAAAGAAGGGCCCTTGAAGATCACAAAGGAAACTAACCATTAGTGCCTGGAATGTGAAATCCCTCTGACAGACTTATAACATGACTACTGATGAATTTGTGTCTGCATTGCTTTTATTAGTAGTGACTAGCTACAAATGCCAGTGATTAGAGCTGGCTGTGCTCACCCTGAACAGGCAAGATTTGAGTCACAATCAATCCAACTCACACCTTAATTTGTCTGGAGAACAAGATTGATTTGCATCAGGTTCAAGCCAGAGAGCAAGATACTTTTACTAATGAAACTGTGTCAAGAAAGGATTTTGAACTCAAGTACAGCCAGGTGTCTATGGATAGCTAAAAAGTGTAAGAAGGCAAAACTTATAATGCTAAAACACTATTATAAGCTTGACGAAAAGCAAATGAACAAGCAAGAGATGAAGCAGCTGGTGAACAACAACATAAAGTATAAAACATGGCACTAGGCATTGTTAAAAAGGGAAAACTATAAAATTGCATGAATCTATGCGATCTTATGGCTTGTAGTTAAAAAGATCAGTAAAAAGATCAGTAAAAAGCCACTGGACCTCATGGTTACAGAAGCTCATATTCCTTTAATGAGATGGTAAGTGACTCCATGACAAAGAAAAGCATTTCTATGACAATCAATGATCAGAAGACCATGACTAATGAGACTGGTCTGGTTGTGTTTGAAAGGGGAAAAACCAAACAGCACCCTTGATGGGATTCCATGGTTTCTGCCTGCCTACTGTACACCACAAAAGCACAAAATCCAAGTTAATAATGACTATGACTTTTCGAATGTCATTAATTAGGGGATAAAAGTATTTGTCTTCAGAAATATATAGTAGACAATACAACCCTGAAGAATACTTGTTTTACTCTGAAACAGATTTTTTTTGCTGAAGTCCAGCTCTGCCTTCTGCAACACTTTTAGCTCAAAAGTCTGGAATACAAGTTTGTTTGTGCTGAAAACAAGCAACTACTAATCTACTACACCTAGAAAAGGACAAGTATTGCTAACATGCTCAGATTTGCGAGGACTCACCATGCTGCAGTTGCTGTTTGCTGAAATGCACTTCTTGTCGTCGCACCACTGGCAGCCGTTGGTGTTGGCCGTGCAGCTGGCGCAATCCGCGTACCGGTAACATCTGTCGTCGGCAGCAGCTGCCACACAAACCAAACAGAGAAAAGGAGAAAAACGCCACGTTTCTGACACTTCCTCAGAGCTTTTCCTGTTGCAGCCTTCATTTGAACTCTAGCCATTCATAAGGGTTTAAGTTACTGTAGGAAATTAATTCTATTCAGTTAATAGGATTTGCGCCTTTAAAAATTCCTTCTGCAATGACTTTATTTGAAGGTTCGTAAGTCTCATATCAACTAACGGAATATTCACTGATTTACAGCATGAAAGCTCTCAGCACAATGCAAAAATTAAGAGTATGAAAAACTTTTTTCAAGTATTTTTCCTTCACTCTTTTAACATGGAAAGGTTTTCTTCAAATGTAGGATTCTACAAAAAATATTAGATGGCTATGAAGGAAGACGAGATAAAAGCAGTAAATAAAACAATCTAAGACAGATATGAGCAAGACATGGACATTTTAAATCTTTGTAAATTAATTTGTAAACCTAAAAATGACCGGTAAGTTAAAGCTCTGTCCTTTAGCTACAAAAAGCATTTGAAAAAGAGTTAATGTTGTATTCTTAATAATGGAACTTGGACTAAAATTTAGGCTATGTAAAATCATTTAGGACACAGACTATTACTTCAGTTTAAAGGAGGCAAGGTTTTAAAAATCATCATTATGCAAAAGAGGAGCATTTGTATCATCTCCTATGCTGATTACTGTGTTTAATTCCTGTTTGGTTTGGCTCCTCCTTTAGTTTCAGGTGTGTGCAAGCTTAAAAGATTCTCCGGCCAGGAAAGTCTTGTCATCCAAGAATCGATCTTTTGAAAACCACTAAAATTTCTGCTTATCCTTTAAATATTGACCATCAGCAGTTTCGCAGATGATACTCTCAACCAGGTAACAACTGAGCCAAGTAATGTAATAGAATATATGAAAAATTGTTTTTTGGCAAAAAATTACTACCTGAAACTAGAAGAATATTACAGCAGTGAAACAGTGCTGTTCACATAACTTCTGCAGAATTGGAATTATACAGACCTAATCTCTTCCATGTTGAGTTGTACTTTATTTCCACTGCAGCACCTGTACTTGAGAAACTGTTTTAACTTTTTAATTTTCCTTCAGCTTGTCTGCGCTTTGTTTTGCTTGGGTTTTATAAATACCTGTTGCTATGATCAGCTTTTTATAAAATCTACCTTTATCTGTATTACTTTTGAATATAATGCCACAAGGTTTTTTTTCTTTTTCTATATAGATGGAACTTTCTAGACTGTAGATCTCTAAAAGTTCTGACACTGTACAAAAGCCATTTTCCAGAAAACTGTACCTGGATAATGTTTTTGTTATATCACGTACCTTTTTTTTCCTGAGTTTGAGACTTTATAGCCAGTCTAGAAACAAGTACAAGCTATCAGAAAAATAAAATGTCTTGAAGTGTTGATTAATAGCAGTGCTAGTAACTTTTCAACAAACATTAAACACAGACTGGCAGTTTAATTGTATGGCAGTTTGTACACACAGCACATAGCCAAAGTCTGGGAAGCAATTTTACACTGTGCTGAAAGGAAAGATGCACAGAAAAAATAGTAGGTGCATGTAGCAGGGATAAATATTCTGTTCATGTGACATATAAGAACAACACTTTCACAAGCAATTTATTTGTGACAAGCCAAAATGCTTAGGAATAGGTTGGAACAGTTATTCATAACAGTAAATTGCTGTTTCAAACAATACAGCCATCACAATGCCACAGAGAAATTCATATGACAAACTTGAACTCATCTGACACACTGCAAAGGGCTTGTTTGCCTCAGGTTTTTTTCCAGCTGTGCCTGCACTATATTCTTCTGTACAAATGCTTCTGTTTCATAGGTAATCTGCTTGAAGCAGTGATGCTTTCCTCTCTTACTGGCACTGGCACACACAGGTATAGGAGTGCCATATGCCCATAACACCAGCTATCACTTGCAGTGCCCATTTGTGCTCTCAGTGTTCTGCTCTGCTTTAGCATCTTAAACTTGTGCTCTTTTGCATCTACTTCTCTGCATGTAAAATACAAAAGGATTGCACAACTGAATTTTCTTTCCAAAAAAGAGATCTCTTGCACTGGGTATTCTCACAGGGGAACACTCTTAACATTCCAGTCACCACCTCCACGTGGTCACTTCTCTGGGGGTTGCCCACCCCTATCTCCTACACTGCATTACAAGCCTGACTAGAATTCACTTACCTGTTTTCTTGGGACATTTTGCTCTAAGGATATTATTAGCATGTCCAGATTCCCAAGATTCACAATGTTTCTTGTTCCACAGGCACCTTATTCCTGGACGAGCATTTTTGCACAGCTCTTCATCTCTGAATGCTTCACAGTTGGGAGGCTTGTACACGAGGATGTCATTCAACAGAACACTTGAAAAACCTCCAAATATATACATGGACCTATTGGAGAAAAGCAAGGAAATTTAACTGTTATTGTAGACACATTTTCTTGATTTCTTATCTGACTTGATGCACAATTAAAAAGCCACATACTATCATCAAAAAAATCTTATTCTTTCTCTAATAAAGACTCTATCAGTGGTTCCTTTATTGATTACATTTTCAATTTATTTCTCCATGGAAGTTGAGAGTTTAAAAAAATTGCTGAAAGCTCCCTGTGCATTTATTATGGAGTGGGATATTCAAATATCTGGGAAAAAAAATTAAGAGCTTTGAAAGAATGCAGTAATTTTTGCAGTTCGATATTGAGAATAAAGCATGAAATACTGGCCTGCTGAAAACAAGAACATTCTTTGCAAGACAGGCAGCAACAGTTGGCAAGATGGATATTTGTTTTTGGTACCATTTCTGGTGCAGTAGCTGCTGACACAGGAAGCAAAAATTAAACCTGAATCCTCACCCTTCTCATTAAAACTAAGAACTGTCTCAGGTAAAAGATAGTAATAGAAAGCCTCTATATTTGTTGTATGATATACTCTTAAAACAGAATTAATCACAGAGTTACCAATAGCAGAAATCTGGAGAGTGTCTTGTATTGCACTGTTTTGGTATCAAAAACCCTTCCAAAAATACCACTGTGTTCTTAAAAAACAAATACATTTTTAATGTAATTAATAGAAAGTGACAGTTCTCAAAGTATCAGACATGGCTTAGATGGCATAAAACACACAAATCATAATGAAAAACTATCAGTTGCTGAATTCATTAATTCCAAGTAATTTTGTCTTAATAAATAAATCTGTTCATTGATTAATGTCAAGTGCTCTGTGTACATACTTACAATTTAGTGCTATTTTTGTTAAAAGCAGTCACACTCTTATTTGTAGCATTACTCATTACCTCATTTCTGACCTCTACAGGATCCTTTCATACAGGATCCATAAGTTGCCCACAAATACTTCAGTAGTGACTTTATTAGTGTGATGCATAATGTAGCAGAGGTACAATGATCTATAGCACTGCAACTTCAGATACTAGGCCAGTTGGCAACAAGCAAAACAAAAGCTGACAAGGTAACAATATACATTTCTTTAAACCTCACTATTGTTTTCTACAACTTTTCCAACTTAATATCATCTAGTTTCTGGCAGGCTTTTCCTCCTTCAAGTGGTAGAGATGATGACTGTATCAGTATCATCAAAATGCTCCCTTTTCCCCAGCAAATTTTAGTTACACGGTTATTTTATGATTGTAGAAGAATTATAGCATACTGCAAAGAGAAAAGGATTTCTTTCATCACACCTAAGTGAGGGTTATAGTTGATACCAAATATGAAATTCAGTGTAGCCCTCAATGCTGAGAAAACACCTCAGTACCCTGGAACATTCACCTAAAATGTCACTGAACAGATCCCCAGCAGACTGGGGATTAGCTGTACTGATTACCTGATGAGCACTACTTTCTTTCCCTTTTAACAAGTTATATCAGTTCTGCTATTGAACCATACTTCACTTAAATGTGACTTCTTCTACAGGTTTTTCCTTCAGAAAAATGGCAAGGAAAATTTAAGAGACACTTCATTTACCCATTACTGACAACAGCAGTGTGACCAAATCTGTTGACATCTCGATGCAGATTAGGTTTTGGTAAAATCTTCCATTCATCACAAGCTGAAAGACAAAACACCAAGCATATATCAAATAATTTGAAAAGTTTTCAGCAAAATACATGTGAAGTATATTTTAACCACTCAAGGATAAATCAACTCTACTCCTTTTAGATGCATTTGTGAGTAGATGCTTCAAGAACCTGTCAGCAACACTGATTTATCCTAACATTTATCAAGACCATAGGACATTCACAGAAAAGTCACTTTATTACAGACAGTTGTCTGCCTTCACAGCCACTTTCAACACCCACAGGAACAAGCCCTGGCCATTGTTGCTATCAAGGCATCAGTCATATTGCCCTCATGTTTACACATTCTCAAATTAGCTAAAGGGTTTCAATTTATAAGTATTTAATGGAATATCTCTGGCAGTGAACTCAGTTCTTTTCTTAAGTGTTTTAAGATAAACTATCACTCCTCCAGATGTGCAACCCATCTCATTATTGTCTTACTTTTGGTATCTTGATTTAAATATGCTGCTAATTACTTTCCACATACTTGAGAGGAATGCTGAATCAGGATCTCCATGTCAAATTAATTATTCAAGCACATTTCTTTTGGAACTGCTGTACACAAATGAGGTTTCAGTGTGGTTTATTTTTTCTTTCCTGACTAGAGTTTTAGTTCTTTAGAATAATTACTCTGCTCTTCATTATTTCCTACTTAAACTTTACTGACTTCATATATTCCAATCCCACAGTAAAAGAAATAGGCAGCACCTACAGATTGAAGCTTCAAGGAAAGTGAAGAGTTTTTGCAACTTAATTTGGGTAGAAGCATCTCTCAGTAGTCACATCATAACACCTCACTCCTCAGCTTAAAAAACCAGAAATGGATAAATCCAGGAGGAACAAACTGTCTTCCAAGCTGGTCTCATTCACAGTGTCAGAACAGCTCAACTCTGCCAGTGCTGCTGTTCTGGCACTGCTAATGCAGAAAATCATTCACTGCAGAAAATTATTGACAGCAGCACCTTGTGCAGTCAGCATCCTGTTAGCAAAGCACACTGGAACACCCTGTGCAAGGTCACATGAGGATGGACTCAGCGCCAGGAGGGGACAGCATGGCACAGCTGTGGCAGCAACACCACTAAGTCAACTCAGGCTTCCACCAACCACAGCCTGATCCCACCAAGAGAGCCAGTGTGAGACCATGGCTGTGATAAATAAATCAATTACACCTCTTTATAAATTGGAAACAGAAACTAAAAGCACATTATTACTGGAGTAATGCAGATGGCTCAAAGAGCAATAATTTTGACATCAGGTGGTGAACTCCATGGAATTAGCAGTGTGAAGAAAGTATAGCAAGTTTCATGCATGGTCTTAGCAATACATCCCAAAATTCTGACTTCTTTCTCAACTCCTACCTTCTATCACTATCATTGTTAACATTATGTTATCATAACACTATGGAATTATTAATACACTTCATCTTTCACAGTTATTTTCTTATTTTCGCTACTTAAACAGAGTGGTGAAAGTATGCACAACGCCAGAGAGATAGTCCTGAAACAGTTTCAACCAAAAAACAAGCATTTTAACAATTGACCTGCAAAATCTTACTGTTACACTTTAAAATCAAGTCCTTGATGCTCTTAAGTGACTGCACATTAACAGACACAGCACATGTGAGCTCATGTGCCTTTGATGGTAAAGGAAACAATTTAGGAAACCCACACTAAATTTCTGTCTGATTTTAAAACCCATACTAAATTTTCATCTGATCTTAGGAAGTGTTGACATTTATTTTCTTATTTTTACAAACATACACATTATGAACATATAGTCTTTCCTGTACTTAGAAATTTATTTTAGAAAAAGTGGGATTTAACACCAAGGGAAGATCATAAAACCATATTAAAGGCTGATTTTCAGATGAGGAACCCCTGAGGGCTGGAGCTATAATAATTCCTTTCTTCCTGATGGTATTTTTCAAACTGGCAGGTCTTTTCAATAGAGTACAAGAAAAAAAAGAGGGAGGAAAGCTTATTACAAATAGCCTCCCCTCTTATCTCCTCCTAGACTTCTCAAAACTACTGAACACTGAATAGAGTACTGTGCAGAAAAATTCTTTTGCTCAGCTTTCAATTCCTGATGTGAGTTTCTCTGTAGAGTTGATTAATACAAAATACAGATAGCTAACCAACTGATTTCTGTTGGTTTTCAGTAAAGAATCAAATAGAATTCATCCCTGCCCATCATCTTCAAACTCTCTTTGAACAACTCTAAGCACCCAAATTTCCAGAGTTTACTGTACTGTTCCAAAAAAATGACAAATGGCAAATGTAATATGATTTACAACATGACCTATCAATACTACAGCATTCTGTGTGTTGTGTGCATTATATTAAGTCTAATAATGATGGTAAAGATAGCAAATAATAACATCTTTTCCTCCATAAAATGTTATGCCCTCAAGGCATTTTACTGATAGAAAGTGGAAGATAGTTGTACCTGTTTTATCTGTAACCAGGTACAACACACAGCACATGGAAACACACTCTGCTTTTAACAGAACCAGTTACTAAGCAGATGAAGAAACAATACTATTCATTCCAAACTTATTAGCAGAATTTTTAGCCACTGAAAAGTACAAGGAGAAATAAAAGAGCTTTTTTCTTTCTATTACAAAAGCTTCTGCTTTAAGAATAAGCTGTACCACATTACAACATTAAAAGAAAAAGTTTCATCCTCCTCCCGGGTGTAGATTAAACAGTTCCCAGTAGATACAGAAGTGGGTCTGACAGTGCATAGCCAGTCACACACGTTTCTGTGATGAAACACCACAGAAATGCACTGGATTTGAAGCAATCCAGCTGAGAAAATCCCCACTTGAACTTTGCACAGGGTATTGCTCTCCAGAGCCCTCACTCCAACAGGTCAGGCCTCAGCACATCTCATCTACAACCTACTGGCCACACTGCATTACTGACATCAGAAAGGATGACCTGGACATTTCACAGGAAAGCTTTCAATGCTGCAACAGTAATCATACATTACTGGAAGGTTTCTCAGTCTGATTTTATAGGGGGAAAAAAAAAAAAAAAGAAAAAAAACCAAACCCCAAACAGAAAACTACCAAATAATTTCTAATCAATATTATAGTGTCAGTAAAATACTTGAACACAGAATTTGATTTTTAAAATTTAACTAATTAGGCTTACCAAAATGTCACTGAACGGAAGAATAAAAAAATAATAGAAAAATAAAAATAAGAAGAAAAGGCTGTTCGGATAGTCTTTAAAAAAGAGGTAACCAATGTTCCATACTTCACCTCCAGGATCACATTATTATTTTGGCACTGGCAGACTGATTTAGTGACAACCTCTTACTGCATTCAGAGCTTTGTTTTAAGAGAAGGTATATAAAACCTTAAGGTACTTAATGCTTACATTTATCAAATAATTTCTAAATTCCAAACTATTTAAATACTTTGAACTGCCAATGTATTTATTCTGCTCAATCACACTGCAACAATGCAGTGCAGCTTTATGTGCTACATAGAATCCAATGCCAGCTTATGTTTCTATTTTCTCTTTGCTTATGTTTCTATTTTCTCTTTACATATTTCTAATAATTATTAAGTTAATTTTTCTTTTGTAAAAGTAGTAAAGCTGGTTCTCAACATATGGACACCATTACACCTCTGTCTGGTTCTTGTTTATGACTCTGGACGAGTAAACACTGAACATAAAGAGCTGAAACATGGTGAAAGTTATGTACTAGCAGAAAACTTATTTTCTGAGTCTTTCCACACTTCATAAATATTTTTCATTAATCAGTTAATAAAAATCTCCTTACTCTCAGGAAAACACAATAGCAAGTATGTTCAAAACAGCATGAATCGAATTTAAACTCTAGAGCTAACATCTACAGCAGAGTCTGTACACATAACAGTGACTCCCTAAGCAGTAAAAAGAAATCAACAACCTCACGCTTTGCTATTAAAGGCAGCAATTAGTGCATCATATTATTATGGCTTTGCTCTTCTAATAGCACAGCAATATGGAAGTAATTGCTGTTACAGACTGCACCAAAACTGCATTCATAACTTAAGGGTTTAGGAACTCATAAAACTTAATCTTTCACAGGCACTGATTTACATTTTCTTTGTGATGGCACATTGATATCCATTTGTAACTCCAGAAAGAGGTAGAACTGCAAAAATAGATGTGTTCATATTGGAAAAAAAAATAATTCACAGATATTAAAACTACTTCATTTTGTTAATGGCAAAGACTAAAGATGAAACAATTTACTTTACAAGCAAACAATTTATGAATAAACAATTCATTTTTATTACAAAATACAAGCAATAGATTTGATTACAAGTGGAACTAAAGTCAATCTCATTAAATCATTTTGAATTTTTTTTCAAAATAGGAAAATGTTTCTAAGCTTTGTTTGAATATCCTAGAAGAAACTTAGTACTTCACATGCAATATTGTCTTTCATAAGCAATTGAATTTGCATACTATTTAATCCATAATAATAAACTGAAATCCAGATAGTAACAAAAGAAATATTATGGAGTATATTATTAGTGTAAACATATGGGTTATTGCACTTCTCCCACAGATCCAAACAACGCAGAACCCCAAACACCACTAAGAGAAAGCACAGAACAGCTGCCATGTTCCCAGGATTTCAGGTTTTGGCTTTTATGGAGATTCCCTGACCATAATTCTCTGTACATATCAACACCTTAGCAACTGTCAAATGTGGAACAAAAGGACTAAGACTGAATACTTCAAAACTCAAACTTAAGGAACTTAGGCATGCAGAGATCTATTTACTAACTGCACCATTTTGGCCAGAAACTAAAATAAATATCCCAAGTCCTTTAAAAAAAGCTCTTATTTAATTGTATTTTAATACTGGTCTCAGTAGTTAGAATTGTTTTAAACTCTGACTCTGTGTGTCTAATAATCTATTTTTATCTGCAAATTTTGCATGCGAATACTCATAAAATAAAATCTAAATTATTTTTCTAAGTTCAGCTTGGAACAGAAATGTAAATTTTAAGCATATGGGGGCCCTTGTAAAGAAAAGCCAACATCGTTCAGAAAACTGCAGGTCAATCCAGCATTCAATAATGTCCCCAATGCCAAGCTTCCTCTTTCAGATTAATGAAGCAATAACAGCACAGTTGGAAAATACCTGACCTCTACAAGAATGACCCTCTGTGGTTTTTTAAGGGGCTTCCAGAGCAACCCAGGGGCAACCTGGTGGTAAAAAAAAATCAAAGCAGAACAGAAGTATACCAAGGCCAGATTTCTAAAGCTCTTTTTCTTAATGCAGCAGGCTTCCCATCATGTATTTACTGCTGTATAAGTCAATACATCAAGTCACATTAAACTATGAAAATCACGGCATCATAGCAGTTTTTATAATGTCTCCCCATCTCTGTGTGTTCACCTTTGACAAATCTGCAGTAGGTATTTCGAATTACTGAACTGAGCTCTTGACTCATGACACATTTAAAGGTCTAAAACTTGTTATAGACTAAGCTCAGAACTTAGAGAGCAATGACTGACTCAGAAAAGCAGAGTGGGGAAAGGTAACTCTGTCCCAAGCTTGGTAAAATGGATTGCTCTCTGGAGAGACTTCTCTCTGTGCCTGGACTAGAGGAGGAGTGGGGATTACCAAACTGAATTAGAAACCGACCTTTCAGAAAGCTGAGCTTGGCTGAGATGAAGCCACATGAACGGTTACTCCACATTAATATGAAGAGCAGTGTTTTCACTGGTAATAAAAAGCTGGAGCAATCTATCCAGAGGATTATGTCACATATAATAAGAGAGATAATCAAAAGTACTCTCTAGCCCAACTTGAACATAAATAGCACAGGCTCTATCTCCACGATTCAGCTGCTTTCCAGACAGCATCCATTTTTCACAAGACAAGGCTAACACTCCATCACTTGCAAGGTATCTAGGAAATGTGATGCTGATAGCATCATATATTTTTTTCTTCCAAGCATTGTTCAAAAACTCATGATACAAAGTAAATAAGATTCTGAAATATACCTATTGCATAATTATTTAACTCTTTATAAAATATTTCAAGTTTTCTGAAGAATATGTCTTTATCAAATATGTGCTGTGAGATTTGTTTCTAAGTTGGTAAAATGAATATTACAGAAGAATAAGTCTGAATCAAATCAGTCCTCATATAGTCCATTTTTAAGATTAATTACTACATCCAAAGAGTGATTACTACATCCACTTCTTTTGTACTTCATCAGTTTCATAACACATGGAAAATGTGATTTGCAAGAGAATACAAATACCAAATTAAATACAACCAACTAGACAAAACAAAATATCATTCTACTTAAGAAAAAAATAGTATAAAGCATTTTCATGAAAGATAAAAAACTATCAGTGTGTGAAAGTCAGAAAGTTACATTAATTCAGATCTTATGACTCACACTATTGATCTCTAAGTGCACATTTACAAATAAATGTAGACCAATAAATAATACTATGCTCCAAAATGAGAAAGGAGCCCTGTTTCATTAAAAATTAAATCCACATGTAGACTGAAGTGAGAACAAAATCAATAGCTGACACCATCAGATGCCCATAAGAAGGTATGGAATATGCAATAGAGGGTTACAGTAAAAACAAATCAGCTGTTTTATTTATTTTACTTATTTTATTTTCAGCTAAGGCATTATTTGCACACCCATTAAAAATAGCAGGAATTAACCCATATATGTTCCATGTACTGAAATTAGTCATTATTTTTCTACTAAAGCAAAGAAATTGCATTGGTATCTACAGTGAATGCCATAAAGAGCCATTAACTAGTCCTGAAAGTTAGGATCCTGAAAGAAGGATCATGTCTCAGCCTCTTCTACCACTGTAGGCAGCTGATAAACACTTGCCAAAAGTAGATCCAGGCAATATCCACAGGCTGTTCTCACCAGGAGCATGCATGAGTGCATTTCCCAGGCTGCTCTGACACATTTCCCTTTTTTTGGCTCTCAGGACAAGAGACTGTGCTTTTTGGCCCCAATGTTTGCTGTATGATTATACTTGAATTCCAAATACGAGTTATATGTTTATATTTAAAGCCTATGCATAAAATATGGATACGAACATCAAGGAAGGGAGAAACTATTTATGGTAAAAACAGCAGTGGCACAAGATAGGAAAAAGATTATGGACTCATTAAATTCTCTTCTATTTATAGCCTCCACAATCCTATAGGGAGGCTTTTCCATAAGTGTACAGCTCAAAGGGTTGGAACCACTCACCAGAATGAAAGCTGACACCCACTCAGTCTTGCCTTATCACACAGTTTTCCTCCAAACTGTATTCCTATCATATATTTACAAACAACAATCTTTTTTGCTCTCAGCCAGTCTTGTGAAATTAAATATAACACATCCTTTTATCATCTCCTAAGGGCTCCTCATGCTTCACTGAGCCCTAATACCACTTGCCATGCAGAGCCTTTTTTCAGATTGTCTTCCTTAAAAGTGTGTTGCCAAAATACTGAAAAATATTCAGGGCCTTGAGAATGGCATGGATGCTGCTACGCCTTGCCCCAAAAACCAGAATCTTTAGACAAAATGGAACAAAAATCTGTAAAATTTACAAATAAAATGAAGGTGTTTGGGATCAAACTATAAAGACTCACATTAGCTGGACTTGGGAAAGCAAAATTGTGGTATTTAAAACCAGAATGAGAAAAAAACAGTACAACACATACCTATATCATATGAAAGAAAGTCAGCAGAAAAACACTTTGCACCATTGCTCAGGGAAGTATCATTATGAGTGTTTCCACCAAAAACAAGCATAGCTCCATTGATTAAGACAGCTGAATGAAGGTATCTTGCAAAGCCGCTCTCTTTCAAAATAGTCCTACAAAACATCAGAACAAATACATACTAACACATGAAAAACTGGAAATAGGCATCAAGAAAATTTCTACATGAAAGCGACACAAAATAAGAAAAACAGTAAACTATAGTTATTACTCAGTAAATAAAATAACATTTAATCAGATTGCTTCTAGCATTATCCACTTTCTCATGACACAAAATATATATACATCTATTTAAAATATGACAATTTTAGTTAAAATAAAACAGTTTGCCAAATAATATAGCTGAAATTAGTTTTAACATGTTTCTATTCTTCAGAAATGATATGGTAAATTTTACTCAAAACTGAAAGAAAACTCATTTATAGCATTAATTCCTATTCTTATATATACTTAGCCATGTTAGTTTTTTGCTCAAGAAATGCAATAAATAATTCTTTGGACAGCTAAAATAATCTTTAGACCATCCTTAAAATTACAAAAGAAAAAAAAATTCTAATTAATTGAACACAGACCAGAAAAATTAATGGCAGAATGTATTCTAGGTATAATAAAAACACTTGCACTGCTTCATAAACTTATTCAGACTGGTTAAACTCTAACATAGCAAACTTCAGTGCTAAAAAAAACTGTCCAAGCAATTGAGGCTTTGATCTCTGTCTTTATTCACTTCAGCCTCTGTGTGTGTGGTCTGCTTTTTGCCAGAGCAGTGGCACAGCCCCAACAGCAGCCAAGAGCTATCAATGCCACAGTTTGAAAGGGGCAGATGTAGAAAGAACAGAATACAAACTTGATTCAACCCCAGCAAATAAATCTTACCAAGGAAGAGAGTAACCATCTGTGGGTTTTGCCAGATGAATTAGTTAAGCAGACCAGCTGTAGACATGTTTGTGAAGAGCTGATTAGATCATCAGTACAAAATACCTTCTACATTCCCCTAATAACCTTTTATTGTTTCAGTAATCGAAGTTTACAAGTTTAGACTCTCATTTTCATTTATGTTACTACACACTGCTCCAATCCACAATTAAGCTGTTAGTCATTAATTTCCTGTAAGAAACTGACTCAACAATCTTTCCTTATGAGTGAATAATACTGTCTCTCCTGCACCACTCTCGTATTTGTTCAGTATTTTCACATCATCATCATGTTTGAGGGAAAAGGTTTAAAGTACATTTCATTTTTCTTACATAATAACATAAATCAATTCAACAAACTTGAAATATTTTAAGTGATAAAAGATTGCATGTTTTAAAAAGTTGTAAGGAAAGCATCAAACCTGAATTCTCATATTATTATTGAAATTAATTCCCCTCTAGCCCTGGAAAGTAACATCAAAAGAAATATCAAAGACTAAATAAAAATAAATGAGGTTTTTATTGCTTAAAAATGTGACAATTCCTTCAATCCACTTACACACCCACACTTGTGCTTCTGCTTGTGACCCCTTTTTTCTTCTTTCCTATTAAGCGACTTGCTTTTCTCTAGTGTATTTCTGATTAACATACTTTGAAAACAGAGCACCACACAAATGTGGTTTTCTAACCACAACTTGTCTTGATACAGGGTATTTATAGTACCCCCAGATAAATGTGGTATTTGGGTTCAACTTACCCATTAGCAACACGGAAAATTAGAATTACAGGGAAGTAGAACAAGACATTATTTTAAAGTTATTTTCAACTGGCAATGGAGGAATTCTGCTGCTGTAACTTGAAAGAATGATAATATCCTAAGAACATGTTATCTTTGTCCATTTGGACTACAGAGACCTTTCTGTCTTTGCTTCTCCAGTTTTCTACAGCCCCTATTGCCTAATTTACACTAATTGCTATACACTAGGCTCTGCCTTGATGATCTGCCTTGCAGCTGTCTACAAATAGTTGTGTTGATCACTAAAGGCCTGAAGAGACATACACTGTTCTGGAGATAACTAAGGATTCTCCTCTACAAAGTAGACATAAAAAAAAAAAAAAATCTTCACAGGTTTGTTTTTTGGGCTACTCACTTTTCTACTTGTGACCCAACTCCTGGTCCCTACCACAGTGTGGAGTTTTTTTTTCCTGTAATTTTTGCATATTGTGTGCTGAGTTTTATCCCTCCCAGTAACAGCAACTTTTCCTCAAGATTCAGCAGAACTGGAAGTTTGTTGATTTGGCCATGATTTTCACTACTCATTAGCATCACTAATGAGGGCAATCTAGAGAACTCTCCAACACATATCAACCCCATGCAAATTCTGTGAGAGTCTCAGCAGGTTTCCCCTGAATCCATTATTTATGCACATATTCGTGTATCTGCAAACATTAGTCCTGTTAACTGCAGCAGTGCCAAGGGCTGCAAGCAGCAGCACCACTCTGGAATGGGAACAGAAACACCCAGAAGCCAGCAGGTGCTTCCAGCTTCAGGCCATCATCCAAGCCCAGCTCCACGTTGTGTCCCAGCTGCAGCAGCAGGGCAGTAATGCAAAGCAATGCAGGTATTGCCAGCACTGTAATACCCCATTGTGTATTAGGAATAGAGTCCACATTAGGAATTAAAATACTGCCCTCTACATTCCAAGAAGCATAAAGATTGTTTATTTGATATTAAGAAATTAAAACCTACATGGAACTGAGTTGAACAGGTAATCAGATTTGTGTACCTCAACTTACTGAAGCCTATGAACCTCTGCCAGATCCACCACAGAAATGGAAGGAGTGCCAAACAGTGAGGACCAGCAAATGGCATGGACATGGGCATGAGAGAGCCATCAAAATTCCAACTCTTCCTCATACCACACCTATCCAGTGCCACATTCAGTCTCTTACCTCACAGAGTGCTTTGAATGCTAATCATAAGGTGTCACAGATACAGTAAACAAAGATTCAGATTTTATTACTATATGTCATTACTCCAGCCTCATGCGCATTTGAGCCCATTTTCAAGTGCCATAGTAAAATTCACTCCCAGTGTAAATCTCACAAAATAAAGACTTGAGTTCTCTACAAGCTGCAGAGAATGCTACATTAGTATAGAGCCAAATGAAGTATTTTTTATTAGTTTTTATATGAATAATGCATAAAAGTATTCTAGCAATTATTATTATTATTTTATTTTTGAACAGACCATCAAAGGAAAAAATACCACTTTGTTCCAAAAATAGAATAAGAAAGCATTAAAATTCCAGGAACTCATAAATACATTAAAAGGAAAACAATTCTTGTATTAATGTTTCCAAATGCCATGAGTTAATGGTATTAGAACCTCAGTGAAATCAAACCCATGTTTCCAACATCTGAGAGCAAATTTTGGTGCTTAAAGTGAAGCCATTAGAACTCTACACAAATATTAAATTGCAAGAATAAAATGTTCAAAGAACTAGTTCTTGATCTCAAATCATTTCTAATGTAAGAAAAAACATTCAAGATCACTTTCTGAACATAACATACACGTAGCCTTCATAAATTACTATAAACTTGAGGAACAAGGAACTGATAGAAATAGAAAGACCAAGAGCATTCATAACTAAGGATTCCTACATAATACCAGAGGTCTTCTTATTTCTGATAGTTTTGTGAAAAATAACCTTCCACAGTTCTTAGGGTTTTCTCCTTCTTTAAATAACAGCCACTGTAATGTACACCAGCATGAATATACTTATTCATACCATGAGGAAACAGATCACATGGGCTATTTCTGCACAGGGGTTGTGTCTGGAAAGGAGAACCTTTTCCCAATTTGTAGAACATGCACAAAGCTTCCTCCCTGCCATCATTTCAATGAATAGCTCCACTAATCCACTGAATCAAGTGTAGTCTCTCACCACAATTCTTCCATTTGGCTGCAGAGAATGTGTTGTTCTGAAATGTGCAAAGGGTACAGAGGTACCTGATGACTTTGCAAGAACCTTACTCTACACTTGTTTTATTCAGTAACCTACAACTTGGTTTCCTGCATTATAAATCCAACTTACCATGTCCGAGTATTAACTTCATATCTGTAAAGATCATCCACCAATCCATATTTATTGCCAGGCAATGCTTTGTATCCACCATGGACATAAACAGATTTTGTCAGTTCATCATAGACACTGGTATGGCCATATCCACCTTGAACAATTGCTCCTTTTGTTTCTGGGACAAGCCAAGAGTTGGACCCTTGAAGAGACATTAAAAAAAAACATAATTTAAAGGCTTACTACTGCTAAATCACAATAGTAGTAGTTTTAAAGATATAAAATAATTTCCAATATAATTCTAAATACAGCAATAACTATGGGGATTTATTTTAAGAAGTAGTTTTATACCAATGTATCAAAATATCTGCAATTAGATAATGTTGTCAGACTATTACCTGCTACTCACAATCAAATCAAAATACATCATTGTTACAGCTGCCAGGCAGTATCTCATCCTCTCCCACATGTGACTTCAGCACTCACACAAACAAACAAAAAGCCCAGAGCTTTTTGAAAATATGAAATTAGGAGTTATGATTAATTCTCACCAGAGATGGCTGATGAGAATTCAGTGCTCCAGCTCCTTCAGATTCATTAGGAACACCTGTGCTCAGTCACAGGGAGTCTGAGGAGCCTGGCAGACACTGAACTGCAGTGAGTCGTGAGAAGCACGTAACATAAGGCAGCTCCAAGTGTGCATGGATATGGGCAGACACTTTGGGAGTAACCATAAAATTACTGAGCTAAAATCCATTTCTAACTGCTGTTTCTTAGTTCTTTAACTGCAAATATACCCATTCAGTTGCAGAAGACTCACAAAAGAATAATTTGACAGCAGCTCATTCAATTGGCATTTAAATCCATGTTTTACATCACATGATTAATAATTGCAAAGAGACACCAAATAAAACCAGCCACAATAGCTGTTAAGACTGAAGAAGAGAATACAACTGGAAAATGTTTTACCATAGCAAAAAAAAAAAAAAAAAAAAAAAAAAAGACACCTATTAAATGCCTCTAGCCCCAAAATGTCTTTTTTTTTCCCCTCCATCTTCCCACATGATGATGTAAATCACAAAAAGAGCAAGAGAGCAAGCCAGGAGGTATTTCCTGCACAAGGCAGCCTATAGAGAAGAGCCTGTGATGATTGGGAGTCAGTGCTACAGATGTGAAACAAGAAGTCATTCACTTCAGCCTCGTGGAGATTGACAGAACAGAGTCTGGACAAGGACATCCAAAGTGGAGCCATCTCCCAGCTCTTCACCTCAACTGGCTACCATTCTAAAGTTACTTATCCAAGGCCAGCACACACCACCATCAACCTTGCTTCCTCTGAAAGTTAGGCTAAATCTCATTCTGATTTTTTATCTAATATTATGTAGGTAGCTTAGATTAACTCTTCCCTCTCATGAAGAGGCTCATGATTTTCAGTTATTACTTTTTCTAGCATACTTTCCTTAAATAGTTTCCAGGCATTGCCTCTATAAGTTACATTTTTTTCAGTAACAAGTGTTTATGGCAAGTTATAAAGTATAGATTCTGAGGAAGAATTGTGATGATTTTTGTGTATAAGAATGCTGGTATTTGTGGTAATACACTATTTATAACTGACACAGAATATTTACATTATTTATGTGTAGTGTAATGTAAGCAGTATTTTATTTCAATCCCTATGTTAGATATTATCAAGCCATGAAGAAGTGCAATTTTGAACACAAATATCAAATTTGCACAGATAATACAGTACATTACATACATATTACTTTGGTAACGAATAGATTTACTTGATAGAATTTATGTAAGAGGGTTGGTGAGAAGTCAGCCTGCAGGTACACATTTCTATTGCCAAGAATATCTTCATTTATTTATTTAATGATCAGTCCTAGAGATTGGCATATTTGCTTTCAGGGAAAAAGAACTATTTCTCCCCATAAATTGGCACAATGCTGTTGATACTATGCATAATAGAATATTTTGCATTTCCATCTGAATGGTTCATGTAGCATTACTGGAGCATTATGGTTTCTGTAGCAATGCTGTATTTGATGATTCTGAGGTCTCTTCCAACCTAAATATGTCTATGATTCTGTGTAGCATTTAGAACACTGTCACAGTTACATTGCATATTGCATCACTTTACATGATTTGGGCAGAAATATGAAAACCTGTTCCTTCTTGAATAAAAAATATCCTATGAATAACTACAGAAATTCAAGGAAAGAGGTCCAGCAACATCTTTCTGAAATACAAGCCAAAAGCAGTGTTAGTTGCTCCTTCTACTTCCCATTCTAAAATTTAGCTGAGTTGCCTGAATTTCAAATACTGAAATGTGTATGTACAGTTTTGATATCATTCACACTTCAGCATCTCGAGTATTGCATCACTCACAGAAAAATACAATCCTGTCTGTATTTAAAGACATTACTATGCATAAGATCTGACCTTTTGAAGCAGCTTATTGACATGAATCTTCACCTAGCTTTTTTCAACAAAAATCCAATTTTTATTGAGAATGTTTACATAACTCCTCATACTCAGAGATCTCTCTATCATTATATCATATGAATATTGAAATGTATATAAGAAAAAGAAGTACTTGATTGACCAAACTAGTAATTGAAATTGCATTCTCAACAGCTTACAAATTCAAATGCAAAGAGAGCTTCATGAACAAACATGCCAGAAATAAGGAAATAGGAGGTTTTAAATTTTTTTCCAGATTTAAATTTCAAGTCTAGTACACAAGGTAAAAATAAGGAAGATTCATCCATAAGGACATTCCAATTTGTCCTTATCATAATACAATATTCAGATAGATCAGGTAAAAAAGAACAAAATGTCCAAAAAGCACCTTGGTGTACCACTTTCATTTTATCACAGTGACAAACTTGAAAATTTTACAAGCAACAAGGAAGCTTATGTTAACTTTAACAAAAAAGAGGAGGCATGTTACATCATGGGGCCACTTTTTTTTATAAAAGTATTTCAAAGAAATACTTTTAACCAAAAGCAATCTAGAACCTACTTCTAAAGTCACTAAAAA
The DNA here is from genome assembly GCF_027887145.1 of Ammospiza caudacuta. Lineage (NCBI taxonomy): Eukaryota > Metazoa > Chordata > Aves > Passeriformes > Passerellidae > Ammospiza > Ammospiza caudacuta. The sequence continues at coordinate 31,505,776 of NC_080601.1, read as the reverse complement.
ATTGGGCTAAAATACCATATTATGTTAATCCAAAGAAATTTCTGTATTGTAAAAGAAATAAAATTAAATCACAGAAGACTTATTCAGAAGTTTCTGAATATATAAGGAACCTTTAAAAACCTCAGCTAAACCAAAACAACATTATTATATTCACCTTGAGACTCACATTGAGATTCTTAGAAGGTTTATGAGGTATTGCTAACCTAAAGGGAAATAAATTTCCCTGGGGAGTAACCCAGAAAAGCTTTATGGTTCAAGTTAGTAAAATCATTCACATAATTCCCATATCAGGATTTACTGGCTCCTCAGAAGTCGTAAGTCTGGGTGCAGCAAGAAAGGACAACAGGAAGCTCTTTTCTTCCTGCAGCAAGCACCACACCTCTGGAGTGGAAATAAATTCACGTGCCTTTGCATGGTGAAAATCTGCCTGCAAACCCTGCCCAATTATTCCAGAATTTATTTTACTCTCATAGAAATTACTTTCTCCCCTAATCTGACAGTGCCAGAGACGTTTTGAGATTGGCTACACCTTTGATTGGTATGTTTTATTAACAAGAACTACATCCTGCATGAAAAGCTAGTGATTTCCACAATTATTTAAAACCTCTTCAGGTGTTTGTTAATCTAGACCTCACGGAAATCATGGCCACAGCAACTAAATAAGGCTTTAGCACCAGAATTCCATGTACCAAGTCCATCAAAGTACTGGATCCTAGAGGTTTCAGCTCATATGAACCAAAGGACAAACTGCCTCTATATCTCTTTTTAGGCATGTAGCAAATGCTTGAAAAAATAGCTTTCATTAGGACTAAAACGCATAACTGATAACATGTAGAAACAATAACAGTACAATTTGAAATGTTAAAGTAATATGATTTTAAAATCACCAGAGAAAGAAAAATAAGAACATGATTTTTTCTTTCTGTAATATCAGAAGCCCTTATTTTTATGAAATTTCCTTTCCTATTCAGGTGAATTCACAGGAATACTTCTCACTTCCTATGTCTTTTAAGTTTGGATCCTGAACTGCTAAAGTCCTCCCAAAAAAACAGCAATTCTTAATTCAAACCACCAGCTGGAATTTTATGGTTAAAAATGTGCTCCTACAGCTGCAAAACTGTAGATAAATGCCACGGCCAACACAGAATTCAGGAAAATTTACCACAAAATTCACTTAACTTAGAAGGGAGGGAAAGGAGGGAGATGCAGTGAGGTGGAATGAAACCTGAGAATTCTCTGTGGCAGCAATGGTTCAGGTACCCCCTGTTCTGCAAAGCACTGGGAGCCCCAGCAATCAATCCTTCATCAGACGAGGAGACTCACTGAAGGCAATGGGTTTCCACAGTAATACCCTAGAACTGTTACAAGTTTCCTTTGTGTTTGATGCAAGTGAAGCACATTTTCTCTAATAGACTAAATCTCTCACTAGAATATGACAAAAATATACTCTCAAAAAGGAAACATTAAAAATTGAGAATAATTGACACACAACTGACAGAGAACTGCCTTCTCTTACTCCAAGCTTATCCCCATGGTAGGGAAGGTCTGAGGTTTTTCTTTGTTTCTACACTGCTTAACTACACTGTTTTATTAATCCTCCACAAACATAGCTGTAACATTAAAAAAAAAATAGGAACAAGCTGTCCATTTCAACCATAAGGCCATCAATAAAATCAGCCAGGCAGAAAATTTTACAATACAAATCATGTTCCCTTCTTCCTAATTAAAGTAACAACAATAATAGGTGAGAATAAAATTGGTACTTCTAGTCCATATTAAATCAGCAGCATGTGAAGAAGTAAATAACTTAAAGTTCCAACAGAAGAAGCAAATAATTTAAAGTTTTCCAATAAACATTACAGTGAATGAGCATGCAGAAACTAGAACAACATATTGTTTCCTTCACAGAAATAAAAGCATCTCTGATATGTCAAAAAACAACTTTCTGAAAGTCAGTTTTTCTAAAAAATTGCCTTTAATACTTAAGAAATATTAGAATGCTGTTGTAAAACATCATTCTAAGACCAGAGTTTTATAATAGCTTTTATGCAGTTAAATTGGAATTTTTCAGTGTGACTAAAGAACATTATGGTGCTCTTCCTTTTACTGCCACTCACTTTTATCCTTTTTCAACACTGTTACATAATTTTGACACTGCCACCAGAGATAATGCCAGAGAGCATAAGAACCATCTGACTTTTGAAGGGATTTCCTGAACCTATAAATCTGTTTAAGCAGTGATTATATAAATACGCATATATGAAAAAAAAGTTAAATGGAACAATTAAAAACAATTACCATCCCTTAGCATGTAGATATTACTTTGAAATCTTGTATTATGTCTTCTGCATATTTATTTATTGCATAAATAACTGAGACTCAGATAAACTCAATAGGAAAATGAATTAAACAAAAGTAGAAGACTATCAATTTAATTAGTAGGCATATAAATATAACTAAGGATTTATCAGGTATAGATTTTCCATATTATTCCATTGAAATAGCATCTGAACTGCACCATGGATATGATTAAAAGATTTCTCTTAGTTTATTTGATTTCAGCATTTAAAATCACCCCAGAAACAGCTTGCAGTTCACAAGGGGAATCCCAGACAGACATGGTAGTTTATTTAGAGAAAATTAGAGTTCATTTTCAATTATTACCTCTAACAGCAACATGTGTATCTTCAAGAGAGAACCCTACCTATAATGATGAACTAAGTTATTACATTTAAAAACAATACAACAGAAAGAAAATAATATACCAGCATTAAAGAACCTTTAAAATAACCAAATTATTGTTGGTTTTGCTCTTCTACTGCGTGGTAAAAACAACAAGTCTGTGTTGAAAAACTATGTTTCATCACAATTACCACAGTGAAGAATTTCTGGTTTCAATTTTTATCCTCTTTAGGGTACCACAACCACATACAAAAATGGAAAATGTCATGCTGCTCCAAACACACATGAAACACTATTACTGGGCAAGAAATCAAGTTATAACTTGAAGGAAAAAAGGTGAGACTTTATTTAAATTGAAAAATGCACATTTTTCTTTCTGAAGAAAGAAAAATCACTTTTTTTCACTTAGAAAAGACCAGCACTTTTTGCATCAGTTTGTGATCAAAATGATTTAAAAGTGACTTACTGATGTAGTACTCCTGCACAATGCTTGTGTAACCATATATGGAGGAATATCCAAAAATTACAATCATAACCACATCTCTGCTGTCCAGCTCTACTATGTGTGCTGAATGACCTTCCACAGCATACTGCTGTCCATGGACCAGGACTGCAGGAATTCTGGTACTCCATGTTTGACTGGGTATGTTGAAAACCCACAGCTCATCAGTGACATTGCCATAACTCGTTTCAATTTTGCCTCCATACATGTAGATGTCTTCCTGTAAAAATGGGGAGAGAGGAGAAAGCAAATAATGGATTACAGAAAGATAACATCTGAACTGCATACTCCTCTGCTTGAGCAGTATTTCATAACTGAGCAATCTGATTTAAATCTTCCCATTTAATCTTATATTAACCAGCTCAATATCAGACACTAATCCCAGACAATGATACTTAAACTAAACCAACAATGATAAGGAGTCTATTTCTCTGAAAATAAACCTAGCCATGAAAATGACACCAAAATGAATCTCAAAGAGATTATTTCATCCAGAAAACATTTAATAACATGGCACTTCTAATCCATACTGCAGCATGCTATTAAAAAAAAAAAAAAGCTAAACAGAAAGGATACTATATTGTTTCCTGAAGGAACAGTTCACAGAATTAAAACGTGATTTTCCACACACTTAGTCTATGGGGATTTCACTCAGCACATGGACAAGAGAGAACATTCTCTCCTACTAACAAGGTTAACTTAAGTTCTGAGAAAATCCAGTCACCAGAACCCAAAGAAAAGGGGAAATGCATATATGGAATCACAGAAGGGTTGGAAGGTGCCTTAAAGATCATCTTCTCCCACCCCTATCACCATGGGCAGGGACACTTTCCACTAACCCAGGTTGTTCCAAGCAATCTTCCACTACCCCAGGTTGTCCAACCTCATCCTGGACACTTCCAGGGATGGGGCAGCCACAGCTTCTCTGGACAACCTGTGCCAGGGCCCCACCCCCCTCACACTAAATGTGTCTATGATTCTGTGTATTCAGTATCACACTGAAGAACTTCTTAACAGTACCTAAACCAAACTAAAACCTAAACCAAACCTGCCCTCAGACAGTTGGAAGCCACCTCCCCTTGTCCTGTCACTCCATGCCCTTGTAAAACATCACCCTGCAGCTCTCTTGTACCCCTTTAAGGTGCTATACAGTGCCACCAGAGCCTTCTCCTCTCCAGGCTGAACAACCCCAACTCCTCCAGCCTGTCCTCTTGGAGAGGTGTTTCAGACATCTGATCACCTTGCCCCTCCTCAGGACATGCTCCAACAGTGCTGCTTCTGCTGGGTGTCCCAGAGCTGGACACAAGGCTCCATGAGAGCAGAGCAGAATCACCTCCCTCAACCTGCTGGTCCTGCTGCTTTTGATGCAGCCCAGGATGTGGCTGGCTCCACCTGAGCACATTTACTGAAATCAAATTCCATAAGGGAGTACTTTGAATTCTTTTTAAGGAATGCAAAACAGAGATTCCAGCCATCATGAACCACACACCTTAAACAGCAGGGCCATCTGTTCTGGTAAGTAATGAGTGATTTACTCAAATATTGCCTGAAAGCAAATCCTACTGAATTTCACATCATTTGGATTTGTAAGCCAAGGTATGCAAAGCCACAGAATAAATTGCAGATTTTTGGCTTCACAGACTTGCTCAAGGACAGTTTATAGTGGGTGGGAAAAACTTCCTTTGGTTCTGAGATTGATACTCAGTCTTTGCTAGGACATAACCATCCCATACACTCTGCATCCCATTTGCATGCTGCACAGTTGGCAGTAGTCTTCTGCAATCTGCAATGAAATGTTTAGGGCTTACCCTAAACTCAGCCTTGTCAGGTTTAAATTAGAAGTAAAAAAAAAAAAAGAAGCTGCAGGCTGAGAACATTTGGCAAAGTTTGACTTGACATGAAATACTCAGAAAAACAGTCTGGAAGACAAGGAAACTACCAAAGAAGTGTTTGCATCAATCATGCAGAAATTTCAGACACTGTAAAAGGAGTTGATGGATTTGTAAACATGAAGTACTTTAGAGGGTTATAATGTCCCACACACCTGTGGTTGATGGTAAGGAACAGAACATTTAGAAAAGACTCCTCAATACCCAGAGAGATTAGCCAGCAAATGCCTGACCAAACTGCCTGATGTACTTACACAGTACACTCGAAATTTCTGCAAAATTTTCAACTATTTTTTTTTTCATTTGAGGCAGGTGAACATTTCTCAATTTGGAATTTAAATCTTTCCTGTGCAGGGGTACTCTGTGCTACTGGTGGTGTTTGAACAAAAGATGTTCACAGAAGGAATTTGTAGTAGGATTAGAGAGATGTGTATCTGAACCCATTCTTTTCCTAAGAGATAAAACATTTCAAAGAGCTTGGTAAAGACCCACAAAAACTGAAGAAGGATGTGCACTGATCCAAAGGAATGGTTTGAACAAATATTCTTCTTGAAAGGATCCTATATGGCTCATTCCTTACAATACCACATAGATCTCCAAAGTCAAATCAGCATCACTAAAATTGTGAACTACTTATTTTCATATAAGTACTTATTTTCATATGCTGATAACTGACTACAGCATAAAGAGAAAGCTAATTAGGGAGCTGCAGGGGCTGTACAACAGTATTTGAAAAAAAATATTTCTGACACTGAGGAAAGACACTTAAAAAAAAAAAAAGGTGACCTAAAGAGCTGCATGAACTTTGAAAGTATTTCTCAGACAGCTGACAATAGCAATGTCCCCCTCACAGTTCTGGTTAAATGATTCAAAGTTCAGATAAAAGAACAGTTCTGTGAGGAGTAATCTTTTAGGTGACACAGCAGATCCTGTATACAAGAATATTCACAGAGAAAAATACAAGAAGGTCATGACAACTTCTTTATCAGCCACAAAACCAGATTTAACTAAGCTTTGCTAAGGGCTATTTCTGAGATTAAGAAGCTCCTAGAGTTGGTGAAAAATGCTTTAAAAGTAAGTGATGATCAGCTGAACACAAACAAAAACAAGCTGAGAGACCAAAGTCAGTGGAAGAAATACAGAACTGAAATTAAAAAATGTTACATGCATACTTATACACAGCAAAAACCAACCTCCTAAGCACATGAAGATAGACATTTATTTGGAAAGTCTTAAGAGGAATGGACTGTAGGAATGATACGAGTGCCAATGGTCCTATGCAGCATAAAAATTGTGACAGAATAGAAGAAACCCTTTTATAAATTTTATACTACCTTCATAAATTACTTATATTCTAAATATAAGTCAAGGTATATGCTAAAGGTGAGGCTTTCTGGAAGACACAACAGATAAGATAGAGGGTTTAAAGTATGCTAGTGCACAAACACTGCTGACCTTTACCTGAATTAAGCATAGCAGATATTTGTTTATAAGATAGCAAACCAAGGAGGACTGTAAAGTAAAATAATATATTTTTTTAAAAGTTAACAGAAAGTATAAAATTGAGAGTCTTTTTGAAATTAGTGAAAAACAGTGTGAAGAATCTGGCCCAAATTAAGGATCTTAAAAACTGCCCTCAGTCTAGAGGAGAGAGTAGGACAAGAAGCAGATTTTTCCAGGGAAGAGATAACAAAACAGGTAGATAAGCACCAAGAAGATACAAGGCCTCCAATACATTCATATTTTAAAGTTCTGATACCAGGTATCAAAACAAACACCTTCAATTATAGTATGAGACAGAAAAATTGATCATTTACTCAACAAATTAACCTTGGCTGTATTAGATATATTTTATCATATGAGTAACATTTTTTGAGAAGTTATGAGAATCTTGAAAGCCTTTGTGCTTTTTAAAGCAAAATTTCATATAACTATTACTTTATGCAAATTGAAGTATAGAAAAGTACATTGTTTACTGAACTTCAGAGCTCCTGCTCAGTAGGGAATTACAGAAAAACGAGAAATTTCTTCCTGTAAACAGAGCGGGTCGACAGCTCACTCAATCATGACATTCCCACCTACAGATCCCATCAGTTTGGTTTCTTGGCAGGTGTTCAGGTCCAAGCCAACAAAACAGCCAGAGCAGCTCCTGTTTGCTTCAATGGAACCAAAACTTTCCAATAAATGTTTCCATTTTCTCAAATCGCATTTTTTCCCTGAGAAAACTACTTCAGTGGAAAATTTTGATGAACCATAATGATAAAAAAAGATTTAAAAAGGCATATGATCTGTAAATAGTTGAGTGTGCATATTGGACAAAGATGACAGCAGAAGGCAGGAATGATAAGACCAAAGCCAGGATTTGAACAAAATAGTTAAATCACATTTCTCAAGAGAAGAAAACATTCATTGAATCTAGGATTTCTCTTATAGAGCAATGAATGACATGCACATTTTTGACTGGACAAAATAAAACCAAGAGAATAACTCAAATATAGGAGAAAAAGTAAACTGTCACAATTTGAGTGTTTCAAGAACCAATACAACTTACAGTCATAAAATTCCTCTTAATTTCTTCATCTTATTGATACCATCATCATCTTTGGAGATGATGTTCGTTAAATAACCATATAATTTAAATAAAATTAAATGCCTGGTGGGAGAGGTTAAAAAAGAGGGAGCCAGACTCTTCCCAAGGTAATCCAACAAATAAACCAGATGTGATGTGCACAATTTGGAGGAATTCAATTTAGGTATAAGAACACATTTCTCTTTTCTCATTGAGAATGCTCAAGACTGGAAGCGGTTGCTCAAAGATCCTTGAGAGAGGAGCATTCTACAGTGAGGAAAAATGAAACAGATCAAGGAGGATATTTTAAAAGATCACTAAAAGACCAGGAGCATTCACTTGTCCCTTAAGTCCCAATCAACAGACTGTACACCAGAGCAGAGTAACATTTGCACACACTTCACACTGAATCCTGAACAGCCAAAAATCATTTGCTTGATTAACCTTGGACATGTTCTCTTCACTACACCTTATCTCAGTGTTAATATTGATTTTATATTTCATATAAATGCAGTAATTCAAGGCTTCTAAAACTTCACATTTTTTATTTTTAAGACTTCACAATTCTTCTTTTTCCTAAAGGAACAATACTTAGCTGCTGTACCTTGGAATGACACACTCATTCAAATCCTGCCTGCATTACAAAAGAATCTTATCTGGTAGATACCACTAAAAAAATGTTTAAAAAAACCCTCATGCAACAAAGGGGTAATTTATAATCCATTTCTAATGAATTGGAAGGAAGTTAATCACATTAAAACAATCACATAATTTTCATTTTGCATTTCTGAACTATATCATGGCTACACAGAAAAGTTTCTCTCTCAGAAATTAGTTTTCTGTCTTAATTCTTATATAAATCTAAACTGTTCCTGAAGAATTGGCCAAGGAAATGCTACTCATAAGTCATCCTCTATTTTCTTGAAACAAGAACATCAATCTTTTTTCTCCCCTAGATTGTATCCACACCTTGATATTGAAATTAATTTTATGTAAACTAACAGAACTCTAGCATTTATTAGTATTTTTGTTCTCTGTACTTCTACCCCAAATTTCTAAAAGTTTACTGAAATTGGTACATCATTAAAGATATTCTTTTTTTTTCCCCAAGCAAAATACAAGTCTCACAAAATGTTACCTGGCAATAGCTCATCCTCCACAAGCCTGTTTTTTGCATTCAACCTGTACCACCTGGTTTAGAACTGTCTAATACCACCTCTTCTTTTCCTCAAACTGTTATCTCCTTTAATTTGGTTAACAGTATCAAGAACATTCTATGTGTTATATCAAAATTAAAAATTAGTTACATTTCTACTTTATCCAGTAATCCTCCCATTAGACTATGTCTGGCAGACTGGAAAGTAGTCTTCACTTAACTCTTCCTCCTGAAGCCTGATTTACTAATTCTTTTTTTTTTGTGGGACTATATTCTCTCTGAATAGGAACCTGAATAAGTTACTGGAGAGGAACATTTGAACATTTAACTTGAACTGTTCCCAACAGGACCTAATTCAAGATCAAGACAATACTGCACCACATTATATGTCAGGAGCTCAACCTAATCAAGAGTGCTGTCACTTTGTTTCTTCATTAGTTGCAGTTTTGCAATGGTTGCTGGGTTTATTAAAAGGTATTAATTGAAGTGACCTTACTTGGACTTCACTTTCAAACCAATTGGGATATAACATTGAAACAAGGAACGAAAATATGACACTTCTACATAAAGAACCAATCTCTTGATGAATTAGGGTCACTTCATAGAAGGGAACTTGGAAGAGGCTTTTCTCAAGACTGTGTGCAAAAAGTGTGGGGCAGCTCATCTCACCTACTTCTCACACTTCTGAGATCTGCAAAGCAGAATTAAGAGAGCAAGCTGTGCATAAGATGTAATCCAAAGTTACAGAACAATAAAACTACAGAAATTGCTGGTACAACCTACCAATAGCTACTTAATAGAATAGTTAGAAAATACTTTTGTATTTCCAATTCTATTCAAATTATACTACAATAGCCAACAAAACTAGGAATTAAAAGAATAACAATAAACCAACTGGTGAAAGATTTTATCTAGTTCATAATAAAGTAGGAAAAGTTTTTACTCTTTTTTGCTTTGTTAACACTAGCTTTTGATAAGACTAATAAAAACCCAGAAGATATATACAGACTCAACATCCACACTAATTTGTAAAAAGAATCAAAACAATTACCCTTTCTTAATAAAGTTTTAAAAGGAGAAGTAATATTCATAAAACTCAAATGAGTTAAATTAAATTTGACTATATATAAAATGGTCTGTGTACTTTATGGTTGCTACTACATCAGCTTGCCAGCTTCATCTCTATGGCCAGTCTCAAAGAAAACAAACCTCCAAGCCCAGCCATCCTTCCAGGGCCTTGGGACCAGCACCAACAGCTCAACTATGAGGCCAAATGCAACCAATTTAATGATACTACCAAAAACTAAGTCCCAAAGGTGATCACATATACATCTTGCAGGTACCTCCCTTTCTCCTTAATTCCAGGGATCTAGTGTTTTGGAATTTACTCTAACTCCCTACCTAGTCATGCTTATCAAAGCTATATGTACCTACTCTAAAAACCTCACAAGCCATTTCTTCCAGTCTCTTTATAAGCCTATTTCTTATATAAAATATTTCAAAATACATTGATATTTTCAGTATTAAGGTGCCAGAAACTACATACAATTTATGAGATGCAGCAGAAGCACTTGCTAACAGCACCTTTCCAGTAATCAGCTTGAAAACCATTTGAGTTTAGTTGGTTTAAAAGTAAGAGCTCTTTTCTGCTCTCTCCTCTATAAATGCATAAAAAGTTTTGAGGATTTGTTATAACTATACATCGGTGGGAGTCCTCAGACCTTTTTTTCTTCAGAAGAAAGAAGAACAGTACTTCAGTTTTTACCAAAGAAGCTTTCTGAGGGAAATGGGCACAGTAACTTACTTCATTCTGCACAAAGTCAATCACACAGCTGCAATTTATCTTGCACCACAATCGGGCAATGCTGGCTCTGGGCTCTCACTCCAGCCTAGCACTAGGCTTTGAAATCTCAGAAGCTCAAGTCAAAAACTTAATCTAATTTCTTCTCTGTGGATATTTTTTCCTATCAACCATAAAGGAAACATTACACAATTACTGGTACAGAGCTGAAAACACAGCTCAAAGCTGCCATCTCTAGGTATTATGTTCTACTGCTCTTCACTCTAAATTACTTTTTCTGTTTTTTCAAGAGACTGAAGATCTAAAATAAAAAATAACAGAACTTTATCCTGACAAGTCAATGTAAGAAATTACTTCAGAAGGGAGTACATTTTCCCATTGAAATTTCTATGATTTGCATGATCACCTTCTTTTGGCCCATGGAACTTCTGACATTTGACATAATCACTAGTACACGTAGCATAGTAGTTAATTATTTCACATAGGTTCATTATTAGTGAATCCTAATTGCTAATTAACATCCATCTTCAACAACAGCCACAGCTTCTTCACTATACCTTTGCTTGCAGCTTTCATTATCATTAACATGAGTTGCACTACTTCACTGAGATCCAAAGAGATATCTGAATTAACATATATCCCATTTAATATTTGCTGGTGAAAGGACTTCTAAAACAGTTACCATTTAGTTTGGAATGTCTCAAGAAAATATTAGCACAGTCAAATAAAAAGGTTAAATTATATTTTAAGCCTTTATTCTGAACTGCTAAATGATACATTACTCAATGTTTCTTGAATAAAATGATAAAATGTCCACATTCTACAGGAACTGTAATAATCAAAGTCACTGGTCAAAAAGATCTGACCTTTCAAAGAACAGATAATACATTAGTAATGAAGCAGGGAACTGACAGGAAGAAAAGCAAGCTTGGAGTTGATGTTAGGGCATGCACAAAACCTAGTTTATATTACTACTGAAAACACCTCTGCAATATTCACCATGTCACACACAGATTCAACATCTCTGTAAGAACAGATGCCAGGAAAACAACAGAAAACAAAATATCAGCCCATGCCCTAAATTCCTCTTAACTTGGAGGAAGCACTCAGTATGTACAAGGAGCCCAAACATAAAAAGAAACTAAAATGTACAAGTAAAAGGGTAAAATCTTTAAAAGAAAAATACGAAAAAATGTGAAAAAATTATATGTAATACATTTTAAGACATTTTTGCTCAGATTACAAGAACATATCCTATTTGAAAAAGAAAACAAAACTTTCTATGACAAACAACAAAATAAATAAAGTTTAACTTAACAGAAGAGTAATGGAAATTTAGAAGAAAAAGTAAAGTTCAGAAACTTCGCTGGATTAAAACAGAGGCTCACACCAAAGCAAGCTATGAAATACCTTAATGAGATGCCTACTGAATTTATATATGAAGTACCAAGACATCACTTTTCAAATGCATTAGCAATAGAACTAACTAGATACTTTGTGGTGCCAACAGACTGAAGGAGTATTCTAAGAGAAAGCCATAGCAATAAAATGAGGTTAACTGTCCCTTCATGGTAGACTTTACAGGTATTTCCATAGCAAAAACTAAAAACAGAAAGTTAATGTAGGGAAAAAAACCCCACAGCCTAGCAGAGAATGTCCCAGGAATCAGTTCTGAAGAAATTAAAGAGCTACCCCCTATCTGTAGACCCTGAATTCCCTATGACATCAATCTCTGAGGTAAGAACACACTATAGACTGTGATTCCTCCTTTTTCAAAAGGGAAATAACTGAATTAGAAGAGGTAAAGACAATGGTACAACATTACCCAATGTATGAAGTATTATTAAAAACACAAGGTATTTTCAGTATGAAAAAGAAATGGTGGAGTGTGTGATGGTCTTACAGAATATCATTAGTATGAGGAAATGGAGAATAAGAAGTAGGGATTATCAAAATTAAACCAACTAGTACCAGTTCCTGAAAAGATTTTATTTCTTAAAAAAAATGTTTTGGAATTCTTAGGCGCAGGATGATGTCAATGTTAAAAAAAATACATGGTCCAAAATTGAAAAAAAAAATGAACAAACAACAGGGATTCATAATTTTTCCACAAAAAAACTATTTTAGGAAATCCCAGCTGCAAAGTAGGACAGTATTCTGAGAAAGGTTCTGTTCCTGTCATTTTTTCTCACATTCTTCCCTAGGCATGCACTGTTACCATTATTCAAGAGGTGTTACCAGGCGAGATGAACACTCAGGTCTGACTTGATGCAATCCTGTTTGTCCTGCCCTGCTGGCACTGCCTTATGCAAACAAAGGAAAATTGGTGACAGCAATTCTGTATTTCTCTGTCACAGTTAACAAGCCTGTCACCCTCTGTAGCTTGTCTCCCTGATAGCCCCCTCAGGCATAAGTTGGAGCCTTCTCTCCAGTCCTGTTTCCTTGTGCTCCTGGATTCCCTGAGCACTCCCCACACCTGGGCCATTGCTTGCCATGGCACTGCCAAAGGATCCTGCAACCAGCAATTGGCTCTGCCTGTGGGGCTCAGCCCCTGGGCATGGTGCCTGGTGAGCAAGAGCACTGCCCACAACCCCAATTACATCTCATACACTCCTCTGCCTTCTATTGGCAGCTGTAGCTCAGAAGATTTATGGTCAGCAAAATGGTTGAGAAGTATTGCACAATCTCTGTTCCAAAAACCATGCAATAAACCTAAGTACTGAAGAAGAAAATATTAATACAAAATATTTAGAAATTAAATTATCCTCAAAAGTCTCCATTCATGGTGACTCATTTTAAGATCACTAACAGCACACAGATATAAATTTATTATACAGAACACTGAAGAGTCCAAACCTGATATAAAGCAAGAGTATGTCCATATCTCTGAAGTGGCCCTTTGGATACTGGCACTACATTCCATATACTGCTTTCCAAATTGTAGCTACAAAAGAAATAGAAAAAGAAACATTTTCAACCTGTAGACAAAACAGAAGGGCTTGTATGTTCAAACTAACTCCAACATGGTAATTTGTTAGTGGGGCAACACAATCCTTTGAACTATTACAAGAGTGCAGTAACTTGTGACAGTGCATTAAATTTACCTCAAGCAGAACAGGAGCACCTCTGTAAGGGACTCATCAACAATCTCAGACAACAGGAGTAACTAACAAAAACCACAAGACTTGCTCTAAATCATGTAAAAAACCCCACCCCACCAAACTGCTCATGCCCCATGCTTTTGCACTACTCTGAAGATTTACTGCTGGGAACCCTCTTAAATATACGGTTGATTTTAATTTCCATTGCATCTTCATTAATTAATTAATGCATAACATTAGATGAGAGGTAAAAAAAGATTACAAAGGTAGAAAAGAAAAATCCAAAAGATTATGGGATTTGTTTTGTATGATTGCAAATGTGTGGAAGAAAGCAACGGGTGCAAACAACAACAGAAGAAGTAAACATGCTAATAATATGCTAATAAATAGAACATAATACTTGCATTTGCCACATTTAGGGCCTCTACATATGAAGTTACCATCCAAATCCCCTGGGTCCTATTTACAACAGCTGCTTCAACTTTGTTTGTAATAGGTGGTCAAATACACACACAAACTGTCATAAGTATAAAAAAGTGGAATACAGGTGACCTGCCTGACCCTATTGGCATGGCACCAGTAGGTAAAGTGCAAGCACTAAATAAAAGTGCCCTGTTACCATAAATTAACATCAATAAGGAACATGGCTTTCAAAACGTACAGTGTGAAAATATTGGCAGTGAACTTCTTTCACTATTTTATCACCACAAAGCTCCTTATGTTTTGCAGTTTTTCAAACTAAACTACATATAAATAAATACATATTTGATGTTGCCCATACTTTCACTTTCTATAATCATAAGAAAATCACAAACATAAAATAAGACCATTAACAAAGAATCTAAAAGAGATAGAAACCTTCCAGCTCAATTAGAAGACAGCAGCTCCCTCCCTGGTAAGATGTGTTTTCCCTAAGCCCCATGAGAAAGGAGAAATCACTCACTTCAACACCATTTGGAAGGAGCTGTAGTTGAAGGTGTAGCCACCAATCACCCACATGAACTTGCCGTGGAGGACGGCCTTGTGGGAGGCACGGCCCACAGAGGGGCTGAAGGGCTTCACGTTGGGCAGGATCCAGTAGGACTCCGTGGAGGGCACGTTCAGAGAACAATCTGGGCCTGTTTTGTAAACAAATGTACAATTTGCGCAATCTGTTAGACGGGGATGTTAAAACCAATAAAGCAGAAACAGGGGAGGCTTAATTACAGATGTCAGGATTGCTCATTTTGATAAAATATGGTGTACACTTTTATGTTTAACAGATGCTCAATGAAAAAATTGACAACATGGGATGTCAATCTAATTGAAAGCATTAGATTAGCTCAAATAATAACCGTTCATTTCCACATTCTTCTCAGAAAAGAGACTGTGAGTCACACATTGAAAGAAAGGCACAAAGCGTCACATTTTTAAATGACCTATCATATAGGTTTAAAACTTTCAGCACTCTATGTTACCTTTGGAGAAAAACTATACTGTATTTGAATCAGAATAAGTGTATATCAAATCAAATATTACAGTAAATTAAGTTACAAAATGTATTATACTATATTGTCTTAGAAGTAAAGCTTTCCCTTTGGAAATGGCATTCTGCACCATTTTTCAAGACAAAAATACACTATCAAGTGCTTTATCAAAATGATTATTTGAATATTTATATTTTATAACATTTTATAGACTATTATACAAAGCCACCAAACCCACAACTACTACTACATACGATTTTCAAATATATTTCAGCCAATCATTTTTGTCAAAGTAAGAAAAGTCAGAAAAATGCATCATTTCTTTAGCTATAGGACTATTACAATCATGGACAGCAAAATCAGTTTTTATTTGCTCCATGATAACAAAAATGTGATCGCTTCATCATCAGTTTATGCTCTAGATCTTATGTAAAACCTGAATATATAGGGATATGTGTGCATATATATACATATATATATATATATATATATATATATATAAATCTAAATATTGCTGATAAAGGTTGTTATTTCAGGGCCTTTGAAGAACTACAGAACAAGTTCCTGTCTGATCATGTGACTGAATAATAAAACAATATACAAAATTCAACATAGTTTAATTGAAAGTTAAGTAAGGTACATTTTAGGATCATCTCAGGATAGCTCATGAAAATATTACATCACCACTCAGCAATGGTCAAAATAAAGAATCGTGTCAGAATCAAGAATCCTGTTACCCCACTGCATAAATCTGTGGCTTGTGTAACCTTAGAAAACTGTGTCCTACTTAAACAGAAGAGATTACTGGACACTGTTTACACAAGTGTAATAAGGATGTTTCAATTACAGAAACCACTGAATTCCTTTGAACCACTGACTTTTTCACTTGGAAAAACACAAAATTTGGAAGTGAATTCTAAATGTCTGTAAAATAAGTGACAAAAAGAGGGTGGAAATGAAGAGCCCACAGTCTCTCTGAATATAAAGAGCTGAGTTCTATGAAATGCAGCTTGAGGAAGCCATGCTCAAAGCAAACAAGAGGAGACAGCTCTTCATGTAAAAAGTATCAGATCTCTTTGGCAAGGATACTCCCCTGGCAAAGGGTGCTCCAGATGCAAATATTTACATTTGTCAAGGAGAGATCAGACAATTTTAGAATAGAGAGACGCTGAAGTTGACTAAGTACACTAAATAAGTAATAAGCAAGTTTACAATAATTTTAAAACATTATCTTGGGGGAATGGGAGCGCAGGGAGATAATGTTTTTCCAATGTTTATTGTCATTTTGGGGGCAAATTGTTACAGTTACTTCCTATACACAACAACCAGGCATCCAAAGTGTACATAGCCAGCTGTCAACTTTTCCTAGTATACTACAGAAGAATGATGTCCACTTGTATCCAAATTATCTTCCATTCACTAAACGATGGAGACACTCAATTCCCATAGTTCATTATACCTTCTCCTTAGAAAAGATTAATGGTATCTCAATGAGCTCTAACGAGAGCATGAACAATTCAGTGTATTATTTCTTAAGCATTAATAATTGATACTATAATAGAATTGTAACCTCAGCAAAATCGTGATTTTGGGAAATCACCGGAGGAAACAATTTGAATATAAAAGGGCTTTAAAATAAACAATTGATTATGTATTCTTTGATCAGGGAAGAGCTGAAAATGATGGAAACGGCGCCTGCAGGTCAGGAGGAGCAGCGGGATCCCTGCCGGCCTTCGGGATGTGGCGGCCAGCAGGGACCCCTGGTGGCGAGCGGCGAGCGGAGCCGGAATTCCTGCGGCACATCCGACACAGATACCGGGCACCGGCTGCAATTAAATGAACGCAGGAAAACGCCTCATACTCAGCTAAGAATGCAAAAATCTCAGCCGGATCAGAGATGGAAAGAATGTCACAGACAGCCCTCCTCCAGCCTCAGTGCTCCGTGAGAGCTGAACGGCAGGAAAGGTGAGAGGGAAGCAGAAACACCACTGTGCCACAGAGTCACAGAAAACCTCGGGCTGGAAGGAGCCTTACGGATCGTCTGGCTCCAACCCCTCTGCCATGGGCAAGGCTGACCGCGTTATCTGTCAATCGGGACAAAAATGGAGTATACAGCTGCAGAAAGGCAGAATAATAGAATAGTGCTTGCCTCTATCAAAACATCATTTTAAAAGCAAATTCTTTTGTATGGCTATCACTTTATAAAAACAAGGTAAGTGTAGGATTTATGAATAGCGTTTATAGATTTTCCTACTTGAATACATACACCATTATTTCAGCAAAAATACATATTCTCTTCAGAAACATTACATTCCCTAAATACGTGCCTTCTGTGCAACAAAGAGCACTACAGCTGCAGAACAAAGATAATGAAAAATATGCTTTGTTATGTTTTATGCAAATATTATTTTTCTCCACTCATTTAAAATTGAGTTTCTTTCTTATCTTCCTAATGTGTCAGTCAATCCACTGGGGGTAGAGGGGGGAATGCTTTAAAAACAGCAAACAACTTTATAAACCTGAACTAGAAGTCAATTACGTTATCCTCTAAGGTAGGAAAAAACCCTATAGGTTTAAAAAAGCAATTTATCCCCACCACACAAAAGACATAATCTAATTTCTATTTATTGAGGAGTTTCATGAAAAGCCATAGTAACAATCTGTTCCAGTAGTTTAAGTCATAAGATCAATTTCCACCTAAATGACTAAACATCATCTACTGTCTTCAAACCAAATCTTTTCCTTTGGGAGCACAGAAGAAAAAAGCAGAAGTGTTGATGTGTTGAATCTAAATTTCACAGTGCTCTTCATGCAATCTAATCAAAGCAATTTTAAAAGTATTTGTTGTTTTTTCTGGTTTTGTCTGATCATATGAATTGAGAATTATTACATTAATGTAATTTTTCAACCACCACATCTCAGTGATTGAAACCAGTCCTACAGTCAACTCAGTTGTGCTGGAATGGCTCAGTAATTCCTTCTAGGCATTTTACAGTAGGTGTACCCATGTATCCCCACACTGCCCCTGCACAGCTCTGCAATATCCATACTGGAAGTAAGTATTTCTCCTTTCCTGCAAACAGCCTTGCTGAAAATGAGACTCAATGGCAGGCAGAGAGATCCCGGTGAGGTGTCCAGCTACAGCAGAGGGCAGCAAGCTGTGCCAGGACTCAAGCTCCTCCAGGAATGACAGAAAAATCCTAATGCACATGAGCTGATGCAGCTCTTGAAATGCCCCTGGGTGTTGGGTGCTGCTCCTCAGCCCGTTTGTCTCCTCAGGCAGGAAGAGGGGATCACCCAAGGCCACCTGGCCATGGGAGATGCCCAGGCTCAGTCTGAGCAGGGGAGCCAGAAGGGCTGCAGGGCCTGCCATGGGTGGGTACAGCTCCACTGCACCCTTTAACAGATCAGCTCCAGATCCCACACTCAAGATCAACAAGGCTGGCACAGGAGATAAGGCCAGATGTCACAGCATTGTCTACTAGAAGTAGGAAAAGCTCTCCTAGTCTTCCATAACTGAGAACAAGTACAGTCTCTGGTAGACACCACATCAGATTTGTCATCTTAAACAAAAACAGGTTTTGCTCCTCAGGCTCTAAAAGAAGCAGGAACTTTGAGATCAGCTATAGGTGACAATACCCATTGGACTAGTGATTCTGAGACTCCATCCTAATGGCTGCAAGGTACCAAGCTCCAGTAGCTCTGCTAAAAACTTCTGGAAAACTTCACAGCTCTACAACAAAAGCCTCATCTCAATTCTTAAATGGTGTATTGATGACCAGTTCATCCTGATTTTTCTTCTACCAGTGTTGATGTCACTGTACTTAAAGACCTGGTCTGTCGATACACCCTAGAAATGTTTATAAACAGCAACACTCTTCCCTCCCAGCCTTGATTTTACTTGTTTAAACAAACCATGCTCTGTTAGTGCCTTCCATAGCCCTGTCCATTTCTCCCTCTTGAGTCTGTTTCTATCTGTATTCATAAAACTGTAATAAAAAAACATGAAATATACTACAAATGCTTTCATATATTTAACTGGAACTTCTATGAGTGATCATCCTATCAGTGCTCTTGGCACTTTGGAGTTTGCAGAGCATATAGAAGTAATAATGTTAATTAGTTCATGCTCTAATTGAGACAGACAAGCAAGTTTTCTCCCATGTCACTTTCTACATTTCAATCCAAGACTATAAAACAAATTCTTAATGCTCTTAGTCCCTAAATGTATTAATTTACAATTTATACTGAATTAATTAAATCCTACACATTATTTGCAGACTTTTTCGCAGGATATTCTGGTTCCACTTCGTATTTTAAGTACCCTCCACCTCTGTATTACCAGATTTCATTAGCAGCATTATAGGTAGATTACAAAAAATGATGTAACACTATCAGTCCCAAGATCAGCCTTCAAGGAGCATTGATACTTTTCCATATGTGTTCAACACACCCACTCACAATTCATGATGAAGCAGCTGAGTTCCCCTTACTGTTTCCTTGTGTACCCACTGCACTCTTCATTTTCAAAGATTTCCTGTCATCAAATGTTGAAGTTCAGACAAAATATATTGCATTTTCATGTCAATTTTCTTACAGACTATCTCTGTATGACCTACACTGATAAATTCAGATTTCAACTGTTCTGTTATTAATCACAATATATGTTTCATTATTTCTTTCCTCAAGTTATGGTCTAGAACTCTACACAGTGCTGAAATGAAGTTAACAGGTTCTGAGCTGCATTAATCACTTTCTTCCTAATCTTAAATGAAGGTGCTACAGATTACAAAGTAAATTTTGTATTTTACCTTATCGGGGAGATCAGCACCATCTACTTGTTGTATTCAGGACAAAGTATTGCTTGGGATCATTATTTTAATCAAGTTCTATTTTCATACATTTAAATGTATGCCTTTTAAATAAATATTTAGGTCATAGATTTATTATAAATGGATTACACTTTTCGTTAAAACTCACAAATAGCAGGGGACTCCCTTCCTAAAGCTCATCCTAATTAGGCAGAGAGAGCATTATCAACCCGGTTAATGGAGCCATTTAATGAAACAAATCAAATAAATTCTGCTAAATTTGCTTTCACTAATTGTCAAATGACACCATAAAGGTATTTAAAACTGTAGCTGGCTCTTCATTTACCTGTGATGTTTTTTCTCTTGCAATAAGGACACTTGACTTTTCTCACACAATTTTAAGACATTAAATTTGTAATTAAAATAGCTATACTTTGTTTACAAACTGCACAATCCTCCAAGAAGGCTTATCAAGTTGTTAAATTCCACCTGAAGATAAATCTGAAGAACATTTCCAGTACATTTGAAATAACCATTCCTTACAAGAAAATTCCTTCCTAGCAATTCTATAGACAAACTTTTCTTAGACAGCTCTCATTTCTATGATCAACATTAAAAAAATCTACAAACATGGAGCACAGAAATAGGATTTTAACTTAAAATTGAGGGACAAAAATGTTCCTTGGATATGTGTCTTTATTTGCATATAAAGCATAAATGCACATATATTTAAAAGGACATTTCCCAGACTGTAAAATTGCTGTTTCTCCTTTCTGAATTGATACTTGGCCAGGAGATGACCTGAAAAGTAAAATTGATACAAAAAGGGCATGATCACAGGGCAGAACAGTATCTATGAGAAACCTGCTTCTATTTTCTTTTTCCTTCCAAAAACAGGTCTGTCCAAAGCAAATGTTACATCACAGGTCCTCATCTCTGAAGACACACAGACTTGTGTGCTTTTTGTTCAAGAACATCCAGGCCAAAATCTCAGATTTCAGATCTCCAGGCATTTGGCACAAGCTCTTCCCAGTGCTGCATCTCACCTGCTGCTGCCTGAGCCCCCATCTGAAACCTTCCCCACCACTTTCACTAACCCAGCATCACACAAGCACAGCTTTGCTCAGTGTCAGCGCTGGGGAATAAGGCAGGCCAAACAAGAGAGTTTCACATCAAAGCCCTCCACTGAAAAGTGGGAATAAACCCAAATCCAGTGAGTCCTTTCAGGATAACCTGAGTTAGACAGACTTTGACAGAGTTGTTCTGGGCACACTCATGATGCCATAGTACCAAGCAAGCAAAACACTGATTTACACTGCAGTAGTCATAGCTCCTTTTATACTTTCATTGTTTACTCTTCTCCTTACAGAGACTCATTTTTCCCTGGAGAGATGTTATAAAATTCAAGCTGCCTCAATTGCTAATGGATTTATTTCAAAGTTAATTAGTTTAATTTCAGAATCTGGTCTTCTGCTACATCTCTATCTGCTAGGAGCAGCTCTGTAGGGAGAATCCACTAACTATACATGTTCCAGAAATTTTATTGGTGTTTTAACTTTGGATTGGGGCTGAATGCCTGTTTGGGGCTGGTGTGCATTACGTGCAACCCTAGAGAGCATTATGTGCAACCCTAGAGCCCATTTTTGATGTAGTTTCTTACAAAAGGAAAGCACTTCCTCTGTTTCCAAACCACCTCACAATGCAATCCAACACAAAATAAACATGAAGTATCAGATTTGCCTTGAAGGTACCCTACTCATCCTCTTTAAAACTAATTTAAAGACAGTCTGTAATTCCTCTCTAATAGATTCCCCTTTTGCTTGCAGTGCTGATGTTCAGTGATCAAAGTATCAATAAAGTTTCTCTCAATTTCAAGAGCCTTCAACTCTTTTTTTTCTCTGTCTACAGGTAGGACTCAGCAATGTTTTCAGCAATTTCAAAGACAGTCCACTTAATCCTCTTTAAAGTATCCTTTCAGTCATCATGAATTTTTTCACCTGTCACAGAAGTTTTTAACTGTTTGGAAATCTGTCTTCTCCTTTATAGCTTGAAACAATCCAAGACATGGTGTTCCTGGTATCAAAGAGAATCTTCAGGCTGTGAAAACATATTCAGCCAAAGCATTTTTCTATAGAATTCTTAAATAGGTCAAATTGTGCAGGAGTCACCAGTTTGGTCTCAGCCAGAGAGAGAGCAAGTCATTAGTTTTAAGGCATATTTTTTTCCTCCCTGAATTACATCCACAGCCTTGTGTTAGATAATATCAAGACAGATTAACCAGGAATGGGACACTGTATTATGGTACAGAACTCAAAGAAAATTATACTTAGTCTGAAAAGTTCAGACTCCCTTATGTTGGGTGAAAATTTTAGATTAACCAGATTTTCTGTAAATACTAAATTTTGTTCTTACACCAACTTCAGGAATATTTAAGATTACTAGCATTATTAAAAATACTTTGATTTAAAAAAAAACCCAATACATTCAACTAGTTCATGTTTTGTTAAATGAAACACATATTAAAAATAAAAATTATGTCAATTATTTGTCTTCAAAGTCTAAAAGTCTAATATGGAAGCTTTTTTCTATATTTGTACAACCAAATACGAACATAGAATAAAGCAAATATCTACAAGATCCTTGTATTCAATTCCACAAGACATATCTAATAATCAGGGGATCCTACTTTTTATTCAAAAAAGTTATTCTATCCCAAAGAATACCCTAAAGTATTCCCTTTTCTCAGGATACTTTTTTTACATGTGTTTTTTTTAATGTTCTTCAGAGCTGCTCCTTCAATGACTACCACAAGATGTCACCATTGTAAAAGAAACTCTACGCAGAAAAATAGGAAATCTGACATTTATATTCTGAATCAGGGATTCTAATTATCATACATCCAAATCAATGCACTTCAGTGATTTTTTTAATGCAGACACTAAAGTCACTCAAAATAAGATAAATAATAATAGCAATAAAAATGAAACATGATATTCTCTCCTAAAGCATACAAATCAAGACCTTTCAGCCACCTGGTTTGAATTACCAAACACAAGAAAAACTTGTCAGACAGCAAGAGAAAAATTTATGATTCCATCATCGCAAATAATGTGCACAGAAGATCGTATCAGTATAGAAAGTACAGAATATACAGGTATAAATAAATCAAGAAAAAACAGAGATGGAAGTTGTCTCCCAGAGATTAAGGAAAGTTTGATATTTAGGAAGGAAAAACAATTATATATCCAAGCCAGCTCATCTGTGACAGAATTTAAAAAAAAAATTGAAATCTATGTAGATTCAGTGAAAATCCAAGGAATGATGAAGCAAATTCTCTTTATATGATCTGCAGGAAGGAGTGAGAAGCTAGCATGTACAGAAATGCCAGGTGAAAGGAAGGCACTGGCAGCGGTAGTCAAATCTGTAATTTTATTTTGTGCTTAAAACTTCTAATTAACTTAATAGCACTATACCTGAAGGTATAGCCTAAAAGCATTTCCAAAGATCTGTGACATTTCCCCATTTTGTACTCAGCAATTTGACACTTCAAGGAATTTATGCACAACTAAAAGGGTGATAGTCTTGCTGCAATTTCTATTCACAATTTCTGGACAGAGATTAAGCCTTCAGGATCTTTTTGTGCACTACAGTCCTGGAAGGTTTTAAAGGACTCAGTAATAAGTCTACACTATTTCCATTCAATAACCACAATGCTAAAACACTTCCCTTCTGTGGGTGCACAGACTGCCTTTGAATGATCAACTCATAATTATTAAGAAGTGAAATGTATTAGATCTCATCATGACTGTGGAGTAATAGGTGTGACAGCTAATAGGAGTTAAAAAGTCATTTCCTTTGACATGCCAAAAGAAACAGCAATAAAACAGAACTGAGGCAGGAAGTCATGGGAAGAAGGCATATCAGCTAAGTAATCTGCAAGGATTTTAATTTTTCTGTTAAGAGAATGGCAATTCCTAAGCATAGCAAGTTAAGCCAATTGAGATTTGTAACAGAAGTGGTAAACAATAAAAACAAAAAATCCACAAGCATCTAGCATAATTATAGCAAGTGAATTAAACATTTAGGATCCTAAATAATTTATCTGTAATGAGAAACAATGATCTATGGTACTGGGAGAAAAACTGCACCACATGCTTACAGTACATCCATTAGCCCACAGACAGTCTTGCACCATCATAACAAAGCAGTTCACCTTCCTTTTTCATTGAGAGGCTGCTACAAATTACACCCAACAAAAAGCAGACAGTGGCTACTTTACTTCAGGAAACACTAAAAATATGATGCAATGATGTGACATTAAAAGGAGGGCAGGGAGAAAATCAAATCACCTAGACACTAAGCTAAGCAAACTTTACCTTGCCAGCTGTCATTGCAGACACAGAGCTTCTCT
Organism: Ammospiza caudacuta; assembly: GCF_027887145.1. Taxonomy (NCBI): domain Eukaryota; kingdom Metazoa; phylum Chordata; class Aves; order Passeriformes; family Passerellidae; genus Ammospiza; species Ammospiza caudacuta. Next base: position 31,481,388 of record NC_080601.1, on the reverse strand, counting down.
CCTGTCAGGTCACAGTAGCCATGGTCTGGACTCCCACAGTTGGCTTTGCAATAGGGAATGTCACAGGCCTCTCCTTTCCAGTATTTGTCACACTCACAGTACACCCGGCTCGGCGCAGACAGACTGGTTGTGCACTTGCCATGTTCTGAGCAGTTATTAGGGCAAGAGTTAATTCTGAAAAAATAAAAAGAAAAAAGTAAGATATCTGACAGTACTCCAGCACTATTTGTTAGATAAAGTATGTTTTATTATGAAAAATTTCTATTTACTGATAAAATTCAAGTTTAATGATGATTTTACAGGCAAATGAGCTCAAAAGGTGTTGATCCAATCTTAAATACCAAGTCTTTGATGCACTCAGGATCACAAATACCTTGCACTGCAACAAATATTGACATGAAGCAGAAGGACAGGCCCTGCTTGGACAGATGACCACCTATTTTTGCCCTACATTCCAGTATAAGCACTCAGTCCTTTCAAATGCTTGTTATCTCTAGAAACAACCACACTGTATGTAATTGAGCATAAACTCTCCACACAGGCATACAGTTAAAGGGTTTTCCTTGGTAGCTTTGGTCCATACTATAAACAGTGTGCCTAACATCTGGGGAGAATAAAAGAGGGAAGAACAAGTAAGGAAAAATACAAGATGGCTAATATCCTGAAATTACTTACAGGCAGCACTTCATTCTTTGAATCCTTAATAAAAGAGCCACCATAACTCTGCAGTCCAAGATGCAAAAACAGGAGAGCCTAGGCTGAAAGAAATCTATGACTGTTCTGGGAATTTGCATTTCTCTGATACACCCTAGCAAACACTGAGATCACAGGCAATGGGAGTGCAAAATCAAGCAAAGTGGTTCCAGAAATGCAGGCAACTCCTTGAAATGAGGGAAGATGGAGGACATGGAATACATGGGTCCAAGAGCTTCCATGAACTCAGGCTGTGTGTGCCTGATGAAGCCCAAGCAAGATTTGAAACTCTTTCAATGACTCACAGCAAACTCAGAATAAAATGTTACTACAACCCTCTGATGATAATACAGACCACTCCCTGCAGCTATGAGATGGATACTGTTCACAGTCTTCCTAACTGAATGAAGCTCTAACTGAATGAAGAAAGAGCTGTTAAAAGTCAGCAAAGAATTGTTCAAGGCTGGCCTTTGACAAAATGTAGTTGTGGTAGGACAGTGAGGAAACACTTTTGTCTTCTAAAGATTAATTTCTCAAAGGACTGATATAGAAAATCCCACATCTGACCATCATTCCAAATCTCCTGGGGGTTTTATTGGTAACATACATGGCATTAACAGCTATATGCTACAGCTGGGAGCAATCTCTCCCCCAACCTCACAGGGAGTGTTCTGCAGGAAGAGGAGAACAGTTAAGTTTTTCCACCAGGAGATGTTAGTTGGAAAGCAGACCATTTCCCACTCCAACTGGTTCATTAAGGATTCAAACAAAATGAGAAAAACTGGATCAGCAGAATTGGAAGAAAGTTGCCTGACTCCAAGGAACAGAAAATTTACTCAGACTATTCTGAAGTAATTACAGTTGTTTGCTACTGAAATGGCACTTTGGTCACAGATTTTGTGTTTCTGTCTTCCCCAAAATTAAGGAATACAGTGGTCTATCAAGATGAAGTCAAAAAGTAAGGAAGAGGGTAAGAGAAGCAGAGTATAATAAACCAGTGACAGAAGCAAAGTTAATGCAACCATAAAAAGTAATTGTAGGTACTTCTTTATCATAAAAATGTTACTGTTGGTTCATTAAAAAATGCTTTAAAAGTATCCATTGCAATAAAAGACACAGAAGAACAGAATATATAGAATTTCATGAGTTATATATGTGATGGAATTAAAAACTGTCAAGTTTTTTCATTTATTTTAAATCTACCCAAAAAAATTACGTAATGATATGCAACGTGCACCACATTACCAAATAATGAAAGAATGCACATACACTCATTTCTTAAGAATGCCAAGTCTAATTGCCATTTGCTCCCAAGACAAATAAAAACATGCAATAAAAGCTTCAGGGATAACTGAAAAATGTAACTAATTACAATAGAAAGTCTGCCAGGTGATTGCATTTTACTGATGTCAACTGACAAAAATTAAAAATACCCAGTGTTCTAGGCTGCTATTTCCAATGCAATATATATAGTGAGGTTTCCCAAACATTGAATAGCTACTTATTATCTGGCCAAGGGTGGGCAATCTGCTGCAAATTACAGCAATAATCTTCCCACAGACAATGTACCAATATTGTGCCAAGAGCCAAAGCTATGATCAGAAACACAAATAGGAATTTTAAACTAATAAAGAATATGACAAAAATGTTGCATGTACTTCGACATAGGAAATGCAGTGCTGGCCAGCATATCCCAATAACTGCTATTTCAGAATCTGAAGGGATTGAACAAGAACAACAGCCCCATCTTCAATCATGGAAAAACTCACATGAAAAAATAGGTCCAACAGGACCAAGCAATTTCCTCTTGAGCCAAGGCAGGCAATAGAAAGAGATGTTGCATTGTGTCACATGAACATCCCTAAGGAGAAAGAAGCTGCAAACAACTGGTGCATATAAAAAGGAAAAGGCTCAGGTCTGCTAGATGCATCTTTAGAGCTGCTGACACAGAAAAGGAGGCTGGACAAAAGCAATCATGGTCATATCAGATTAGACTTTGACATCACAGAAACTAAAAGACACACAGTGCAGATAAGATCTACAAAGGCAGTGTAGATTGAGATGGAAAACAGGATGGGAAATACCCAAGAAGAGGAAAAGAATGGAATAAAATCTTTGTGGCTGGCACAAAAATACAAGTGGAACTGTTTGGAAGGTTTCAAAATCCATAGTATATTCAGCAAGAGAAATCAAGCAACAGATGATCCCAGTTCAAGAGAAGGGAATTTATATGACAGCAGATATAATCTCCCTTCTAGTCCATATGACAACTATATGTGTTGGATAAACACTGGAGGGGATACATTCTAGTTCCATATGGCACAGGAAAAACATACTCTGGGAATGGCCATGTGACTTCACTCCAAAAAACCATACTCTGTCTCTAGGAGTTTTTTTCCCCTAACTCATACCTTAATAACTTATTACAAGCCCAGCTCCCTGGTTTTGGATACTTACCACTGAGTATCATTTATGCTATTGAAAAAAACAAAGGTAATTACTTAGTACAAAACTACTTACGAATAAAAAATGTTAAATCCTGTTAGGTTATAAGCAGCATCACTAAAGAAGTGTAGCAATGCATAGCCAGATGTAGTAACCACCTCAGGAACAGTTTCATTTCCACGCACTTCAGGGACTATCAGACCACTGGAAAAGAGAAGGAGAAAAATGTTTTTAAGCAATCTTTGGTATATTTAGGGAAAAAAAAAAAAAAAGGAAACAGGGAGTTTGGAATTCTGCTGGTTAACTATATAAACAAGATTACTCATAAATATAATTTTAAAACTTTTTTTAATAAAAGGTATACAAGGTATGTAAAACTTGTCCATGTATGTGCAAGGTAAGTCAGGGCTTTTCAGGAAAGTGTCTGTGTGTAAGCATTAACATTCCATTCAATGCCAGCAGTAAGTATCCAAAAAATGGGTTTCCACTATGATTATCTAACCAAAACTTTAACATTTTGGAATGCATTCTAATACAAATTTACATACATGTTCCCATAATGTTATGATAAGAAAGCACTCTAACAAACATATTAAAGCCTCTAATGTTACTATTCCACCCAATAACTGAAAATGTCCATACATGACTACATGGACAGTAATATTAGTAAATACACTCACCTAAATACAGCTATTAAAGGTGCATATATAGAATCTCCATCATATACATACATATGGTCCCAGCTACATTCTGTGGCAAAGTGATTAAATCTTAATCTTAGTATTGCATTTGGGCTGAAAAAAAAAGAACATTGATGTAACATATTTACAGAATTACTGAGATCATAAGATCAAGAGCTCACAGTAGAATTGATCATGCCAATGTAACTCTGAAATATTTAATTACTACTCAAAATGTTTTAACAAAGTGTTAAATAACAAAAGCCAGGGCAAGAAAATATTTCCCTTTATCTTAGAAAATTTTAAAATAACATATTCAGTCCACAGCTAATAATCCCTATAGTTAATGAGAAGTGTAACTTCACTGGATTTTATCAATGTTCAGAACCACAAATTTAGAGCAATTAAAATATCTCATTTTAATACACTAAATTTACTTTACAATGTCAGGAGTATGAACTTTAAAGAATTCTTCAAGATAAAATCACCTACACATCCTCTTCCCAGTATTACACTAACTATTGCAAATAAAAATCTTAAAACACAAATCTAAAATTCAACCAGTATTAGTGCAAGTACCTGCCTCCTACCCCCTGCCAACATGTAGGAAATGTCACTAGTGACATTTTGGCTGAGGTCCAAATGGATCTGTAAACTTTTTGAAAGGGGAATTTTTACATATCACAGAATTACCAGACATTCATACATACATATATATATGTGTGTGTGTGTGTGTGCATGTATTCCATGAAACACAATGATTATTTTCTTGGTAATTCTCTCTGTAGACAGGCTTAAGTAAAATTTGTCAGTTTGGAAAACATGCGGGGTTTTGTGACAGATCCTTTGGAGAAAGCTCTTTGTTCATTTTTTAAGACTCAGTATTGTACACATATGTGAATTCCTTGTGTGCTGACATTTGGTTGCCTCACTCCTCCCCAGACTGTGCAGCACATTGATTCCTCCAGCTCCCCACTCTGCCATCTCCTGAGAGCAGGAGGAATGAAGTGGGGAACAGCTTCAAAGCAGAGTTTGCCCGAGGGGCTGAGGTGTGTTTCCACTTTAGTGCAATGCAGTACAAATATTCCTGAGCAAAAAGAGAAGCCTAGCTAGGTCAGATACATTCAGTTATAGCTTGGTCTTCTAGATAATAAAATTTAAATTATTTTGCAAACACTCACAACTTCACTGCTGTTTTGTTTAAATTACTGTCTGCATATAAGCAGACCAAAGTCAGATCAGACACATCATTTCTGAACTGCAGCTGTGGAGCAGATATCCAAGGTAATTGAGATTATAACAACATGGAAGTACAGAAGGAGTTCATTTTCTTCTAGAATTGTGAACTAGAGTCAGCAAAAACCTAACCCATATCCTGGGGGGCTGGAATCATCCTGAAATGTAACCAGTTTGTGCCATTAACACTTAGCCACACTAATTTATGTGTCTCATTATTTCTTCAGGCATGTCTGTGAGTTTCTGTGCTGCATAAACCGGAAAATTAGCAACAGGCATGAGGAACCTAAACTGTAGGCATAAAACTAATTCAAAACTAAGTACATGAGGAACTGTAGAATGCAAAAGAAAATACTTTATAGAAGCACTAACTTTTGAGGAACACATAACTGAATAAGCATTCTGTACTTGAGGCCATTGCTGATTTATCACTGATATGAGTTAAATAAGATAAGTCAGGTAATGAGTTAAATAAAGGGATTCTGTAACTACTTTTGGAACTTATGCAAAGGTACTCAAACATGCAACAAATTTATCACGGGGTTTTGAGGGCCTGCAGCACCAGCCATATATCAATGTCAGCCTAATTTTTGCCAGCAATTTGAATGGAAATGGAATTTGGCCAACTCTAAGCAATCCTGACAATCCTAATACCTTCTTTTTTAAATCCTATATAAAACTTAAACAAAACCAAAGCAAAGTAACAAAACACCAAACTGTTCATATTACACCCTCATGCAATCTCTATGTCAGGAGTTCTTTTGATCTCTTGAACACATAGTACCAAACTGTTTAGAAAATTTAGGCTATGAAAATAGATACTTACTATCCTTCAATTAACCACGTGCATTTAGTTTTATATTTGTAATTTATAGGTCCATCTGTTAAATATCCAGAAGGTTCTGTTAACCTACAAGAGGAAAAACAGGGCTGTAATACACCAGAGACAACAGAACATGAATCATCGACATGCCAATAGATTCTTTCTTGATGAAAAGAAAATTGGGGTAGGGAAAAGTCAAGTCTCTCTTCATATTCCTCATCACACAATTTGTACTCACAAAAACTTGAATTCTAATTCTTCTAATATCATTGATTTGCTTTCTTCCCCCAGGCATTCACTTGTATTCTTTCTAGCTCAGTAGCAAATAATTTAAATTATCCTTTACACGAAATGGATCCAAGCCAATGTAAGGGGGGTTTGTTTAAGAGCATCTTTGTTTGCTTTGCTTATTTGCTTTGCCATTGCCTTACGACTTACTTCTGAAATTAGACAACACCAGGCATAGGAAAACTCTCCTAGATCAAGACAAATTAAGATATAAATTTGAATAAGCACATCTGGCAGCCTGCTGCTCTGTTATGCCCACTCAGTACCCTGTCTCTGCACAGTGCTCCCCAGTGATTACCCAGCAGGATGAATCCCTGCAGATTCTCCACACAGCATCACACCACCCTCAATGACTTGCAGCTCAGGGACAGTTTCAGTCCACAGCTGTGCCTCTGGGTTCATGCTTTATACCACTCAGAATGTAATGATCTGTGGTTTATTTCCCTTCTTTCCCTCCTCTGCCCCTTTTCCAACCTGAGAATTCCTTGCTCACTGCCTGTAATAAATCTTTTGTATTCTCCTAGAGCCTGCTGAGATGCAACAGAGATCAGCACATTGTATCCAAGATGCAAGTGAACCATGAATCTGTACAGTAGCATATTATTACAGTAGCAATATTATTTCCATTTTATTCTCTATTCCCATTTAAGATTTTATTTGCTCTTTCAACAACTACCATTCTGACATTTGAAACAGAAATATCTGCTGTAACTTTTTTGAGTGTTAATAGCTCAATATTCATCACATATAGAAATTCTTTTTATGCAAGTAAGAGAATCTTTTTCACCCATTCATATTTATTACTTTGTATTAATCTATGCAGTGATAAAACAGCAGATGAAATTCAATAATCTATTAACATAAAAGCTTTCTAAAAGAGCCTGGTATCTTCAGCACATTGTATCTTCACTAATCCATTCTACTTTCTGCATCCTTTATGATTATGTTCAGGCCTTAACACACATCTCCAGTGGCCTTACTCCACTGGGAAAACAGATCATCTCACTCTTTAATAACAAATAACAACAAATACAAAAACATCCTCAGAAACACTTATTTCTTTCACTATATTGTAGAAAGAAAATAATTAAGAATAACTATCACTAAATAAGAAAAACTTTCATCTGTTTTGTGTGCTTTTTTTAAATAAAAGGCAATAATACATAATATTCCAATCAAAATAATTTCAGTGCTGTCATATGATTTATATATAGAAGTAAAGTCTTATTTAGCTATCCACAGAACATAGATTTTCCTGGCAGAAGTATGAAACATCAGAAGTACTCATTTGCAGTCATGACCATTGCCTTCTTAGTGGTTGTACAGTGCAATGGAGGTGACTTACAAGAGTTGTTTTTGTTAGATCAGCCCTTTGGTACTAGTAAAGTACAAACAATTTCCCTTGTCTCCTAGGATGGTAATTTTTTGATAAGCAGTTTCTTTTGGAAGAGTAGATAGCCTTTGAAACAGACATTTCACTTTGTTGGAAAAAAAAGTAAATAAATAAGAGCACAGCATTACTCGGCAGTAATGTTTGTAGAAAATGGTAAGATAAGGGCTTGTTCTATTTAAAATAAATACATAGCAAGACAGATGGAAATTACTGTAAGTTTCTTGAGTCATACCAAGAATTTTTCTGTATTATTTTTCTTTCCAAGTGTTATCAAATACCAAATCCCATAACTCACAAAGATAAGCAGTACCACTTTCAGGTAACCCCTTGCTCAACCAAGGGCAATATTCTCTTTCATATGAAGCCAGGTGTATCAGCAGTTTTCCTCTGTGGCCACCAGTGATTCTGTCAAATAGCCACAATCCAGATGAGTCACCCTGACTGTGCGCTCACGAGTCACAGAGGTGCCTGCACTGCACCCCGCTCCTTGCTCACCACTGAGAAAGCCCCAGTGATGGGAGGAAGCCAGAACCATTTGTGTGACCTGCCAGGCACCCCAGGTTAATCCCACCCACACTCCAACCTCCTAAACAGAACACACAGGGGAGCAGCTGATGCTGTGCACTGTCATTTGAAATTGCACATCAGCTTTCATAATGTTCTCAACAATATTTTTTCCTAGTTAGTAGGGTTATAATCAAAGCCTATAAAGAATTAGAGGGTGCATGCCAAGAGAACATTTCCCATCTCAGTATACTGTAAAACAGATCTACCAAACAACAGAAAGACATCAGCATGCTGCACATTTAAAAGCATTCAGAAGCACCAGTGACAGATCAGTCACCAAGGTAATCAGTCAGCAACAGATTCCATGAAATATGTGACACCTCAGGGTTTCACCTAGCAGACAGACACACCAGAAATGCAAGGGCTAAAGCCAACACAGGGCAACCAAAGGGATGTCTACATTCACCTGGAATATTACCACTGCTATAAAATGATGGCAAATAAAGAATGTACAGTGGCAATATTTACCACTGCAGAGACTTTAAACCAAGACTGATGCATTTCAAGGAAAAAAGTACATTCTACTTCAGGCAGAAATGATTGGTCCAAAGTGAAGGAGCAGTCAGATGAAATCTACGCCTGCAATACATAAGACGTCAGAGCAGGTTATTAAAATGGCCCTTCCTGCTGTAATATTTATAGAGCTGTGAAAAACACAGTCTTGTCATCTCCTGCATCCTCCTGCAAAAAATAATACCACCAAATCTTTTAGAGAGGGGCACTAATTTAAGCCAGAAAAGTTATTGGCCATTTTCTGTCACCACCAGAACATGAAGATCCACAAAACTGCTGGTAGATGGACAGAGGTCTGATTTATAATATCAGTGCTTTAGGAGAAAAAGCATAAGCTATATTCATAATATAACAAATATGCACTATTAAATAGTTATTAAAAATTCATTTATTTCTATATTACTTAGTGTCACTGATAATTTTAAGAAATGTTGAAATTCTACTGATAATTTTAAGAAATGTTGAAATTGTATTGATTATTTTAGGAAATGTTGGGATTACTGTGCAATTCCTACTTCAGATGTTTCTAAATATACAATATAGAGCACATTTTGCTTCACAGATCCATCTCAATATCAGTACTGGTGTGTCAGTCAAGAGTCATTCTCTCCACTGCTGAAAAATTTTGCTCCATCTCCTTTTCATCTCTTATGAAAATATGTTTTATTAAAAAGAAATAAAAATCAATAAATGTGCTTCAAAGTTAAAAGATCAAGTTCTTCATAAATAGAAGTACTGGCAACCTTTCTAGTTGAGATCTTGTGTCTAACATTTACAGCAGGGAAAGAGACTGCACAGATCTGAGATCAGCTGAATATATTAATAAAGAAGGGGAAAAAAATCCAACCACCTGACAGTACAAGCCTGAATCAGTGAGAAAGAAATGCAGAAGTGATCAAGAGGCCATTTCTCATACTACAACATTGAATGACAGACTAAGAAGGTTTTCCAGTATTTTTTCAAAGGAATATCTGAAAAACAGTATGGTCTGAAAAACCCACAAAGGCAGATTTTTCTCTTCCAGGCCTAAAGTATTGACTAGCACCTAACAAAAATTCAAAGAATTTGCACTTGATTTTCCTGCATTTTTACATTCATTGTATAACTTGCTGCTGGGGGTTTTTTTTCACATATGAAAAAAGGATGTACTGAACATACTGTAGCTCTAATTTTCTTCAATGACTAATGAAGAGGAATAAATATTCAATACATTAAGGAAATATTTGCATATGCCAATCACACTCCTCTACTTGTTACATACTGCTTAGCAGTAATAGAAGAATTTATATTTAGAAACACAAAGGACACTCATGACAACTTCTCACATGCTAAGTAATCACAGGCCTGCTCTTAGAGAGGTTTCAGTTTATTCATTGACCAAGTAGTAGTTTCTCTTGCAAAAGTGAAAACCCTCGTGATTAATTCAGTTCATCCTGAGTCCATCTTTCTACATTATTTTAAACAAAGCCATGCTCCAAAACAATCCAAAAATCCCAGGAAATTAAAATCAAGATTAGAACACGTAAACAATTTTTCCCCAAGAGGAGATATCCTGTATTTCAAGACGCTTAACACTTATGTTGAAAAAAAAGCACACAACTAAAAACCCCAACTAAATTAGGAGGAATATAAACTCTTGATTGGTGCAAAACATTGAATTAAGGTTAATTCTGGCATGTGTTCTGTTTCTGAAAAAGGCTGCTGTTCTATAGTGCATTTTTGCAATAGTCCCAAAACAACAAAGGATTCTGTATAGGAGTAGATGTTGCTTTGCTTTCAAAGTCCAAACTTTTATGGCATCTTACTTATGCAATGCATTTTCAATTACATAAATGAAATCTGTTCCCTTGCTTAGGCTGCACAACATTATATAAACTCACAGAGCACAGACCAGGACAGCTTGTTTAGAATAGGATATTTGAATATGTGACTATGAGGGAATCCACAAAGTGACTTGAAATGTGGGCACAGCAATAGAAGACACAATAAACAAATCAGATGCAGAAGATAAAATTAGTATTATAATATTAAATGTAATATTTATTCTATTTTAAAATAAAATGTGAAAATACTGCATTAACTACTCAAGAATTTTCTTCTAGCTGCTCACAAAGTGGTACTTGGCTTATTGTTTTACCTTAAATTGCCATTTGAGTTACAACATGTCCTAACACCTATCCCAACTGCATTATAATATTATTATAATTCAGATTATACTGAAATCTTTTTTCAGTTGTCTAACCTGATTTTAATAATTCCAATGATAGAAGTCTACAACCTTCCTAGACAATCTATTTCAGTAATGACTTATTATTAGAAAGTATTTCTGAACATCTAATTCACCTTTTTTTCTCACACATATTTCCTGAACATAGACCTGGGAATCAGGTAAAACTCTTCGTCTTTCTTTTGAAAAGAGGAATAAAGCAATTTAATCTAGCATGAGTAACTTTCTAGACTTCCTTCTTCTAGAATTTTTCCATGTCATCTGCACCTCAAAATGGTACCTACTTCTCCAGCTGTAGTCTGACCAGCAGAGCAACCAGAGAATTATTTATTATACATAATGTTCTTAATCCAGTTCTCCTGAATGCAAGTAGTAGAAGAACTGCTTTTATGCTGATTTGTGTACAACCAGTAATTGCCCAAGATTGCCACCTTCCTCCACAGGAGGAACTAAATGATATTACTGCAGTTCCCCTTACTGAGGTTCATCACACCCGCTCAAGTGTAGAAATTCAAATCCAATTCTGCCCCTATCAGACTGGATTGTATGGGATCAATGCAGCTCACATCAGCTGGAAATTGCTGCATGGAAAATTTCATTTATAATCACTTGCTCAGTAGGAAAACCTAGTTTTCTTTCTCTGATACAAGTGTTTACCTAAAAGATGGTAACTTCTGGTCACACTGCATAGTGAGGAACCCTACTCCAACAGCAATGAGCTGCACAAGAACAGAAAAAATTCTGTTTGTGTATATTTGTGATAAAGGTCTTCATAAAAACTCCTGCACCTTTCATAACAGCCCTTTTATCTATTACTCAACTACATCAACAGCTTCTAAGTATTCTTATTCATTATTCATTCACCTTACAAAGCACAGCATACCACTAGCATAAAGGCAGTACTAGCAAAAAGTAAAAGTCCTCTGCACCCATGGTCTCCACCCTGACAGTTGCATTAATTTTCTATACTATAATGCAAGTCATTCAAGCCATTACAACATGGCACCATTTTTTGTGTTGGCCAAAACGAAGCAGTTGCCAGACACCAGCACTGTGTAAGGGGCACTAAAGTAAAGTTTTCTTCCACCTGACAGTTCTAAATATTAAGTCCAAAGAAAAGTAGTCATGAAAAAAGAGCTTTCTACTTTTCCTTCATGAAAAGAAATTTTCTCCTTTAGTTTCCAGTAATAGCACATGTCAGAATGATCCATTTCAAGTTTTTTGGACAAAAATGATTCAGAGAATTACAGATGAATAGTCCAAGAGATAAGGTGAATAACAGGCACAGTAATCTCTCCCACTGCACAAACGAGAGGAATATTTCATTTAAAAGCTTGATACAAAAAGGGAGAAAACAATTCTACTGAAAGTAGAATGGAGCTTGAAAAAATCCATCCTGACGTTTGTCTTCAGATCTTTCTTTAGATTAGATGCATATATACTCCTAAAATATGTGAGTATAAACCATAACTATCTAAAAAATCCAATCCAAATGTTGATTGCCTGAATCTAAACAAAGAAATGCACCACTACTAAGAACTGTGTCACCTACCCCCAAAACATTCACAAGTAAACAATAAAAACTTTTTATGCTACTTAGTGTTACACATAGATGGATTTACACATAATATTTATGAAAACCTCCTATAAAATGGAGTGGAGTTGAGTCAATCTACAGAGTTCAACAGCAAGCTCCATGTTTTCTACAGAACCACTACACCAATTAACAGCTCAAATCTTGCCAACATTTTCCAGGTGGCAGTGGTTCTCCATCTCAGCTTAGAGATCAGTGCCTTTTAAAAGATACTGCAAATAGCACGATATCCTCCACTGACCTGGAAAAAACTTAGTGAAAAGAAATGAAGTGAAAGAAATGTAGCTTCACCTCTCTTGTCTGGAATACTACAGACATTTCATATTTCCTATTTTAATATCATGGTTGGACAAAATCATATGAGACAAGCACATATTCTATTAGAAATGCTCAGGCTAGTGCATAGATGGCATCCAAAATTCTGCCTATAAATAGGCCTGGCACCATGCTTAAATTAAAAATTGATAGAAAATCAAGTTGGCATTTGATACAAAACCAAAACGTTATATAATACTCTATATCACTCTCTCATCTAAGTATGGCTGTAAATGCTACTCCACATATAAAATCCCAGAGGTCAAAAAGCTGTATAAAAATAATTCATGTTTTGAGTAAGAGACAGACCACCAACCCAATCCACTAGCTTGACTTCTTGCACTCTATTTTCTGTCATACTTACTAATTTTCTCAAAAAAAAATAGCAAGGTTTGAAATATTCAAAGTTCTGACAATTCAGTCCTGATTCACAAGAATATTAACAGTAATCCCAAAGGTTTCTCCTGTATGCAGATAGTTGCTATTAGAAGCAAACAGGAATTCAGAAAGAATCTGCCAGGAAGCAAGGAGACACCCCACTGCTCTAACATTTTACAATGTTCACTTCAGCCAAGAATTATTTTTATGGCTAAATGTTGCCAAGATAATGAAGAAATTAATTAAAAAAAAAAAAAAAAAAGAACACATTCCACCTGACTGAAGTGGTCCTATTACTTACTTTTCCCTACCACATTAACAATGTTATTATTTCATTTAGAAAATTCTGTACCTTCATAGACTGTGTTACTTTAAGATCACCCTTATGTTATTTAAGATCACTCAGAGTAACACATTATCCTTATGTTATTCCTCTTGCTGAAAACAAACAGAAATAGGTTATACTTTAGGTTCCTTTAACAGCAAGAGATTTTTCTTTTCTAGGCTTTATTTTCCACAAGGCAACCTCCATTTCCAAAAGTGGCTAAGTGTATGCTCTGGCATTATTCTGTTAATATCTCTAAACTCTGTCAGGGTACAGTTCATCTTCCAGATCTCCTCTTGTTGGGCCCAATATTGAGCCCAGGGAGATCCCACTTGTGACAGGAGCTCTTACACATGACCAGGCAGAAAACTCCTCACTCACTGCACAGATCCCTTGTCCAGACCCCAACAAATCCACTTCTGTACCAGGAGGGTGTGGGAACCCATATCCAAAGCCCTGGAGAAACTGAGGTAGACAATGTCTCAGCCCACATTGACAAGCAGGTTACTTTGTCATAGAAAGCAATCAGGGCATCAAGCACATTCTGACCTTGGTGAATCTCTGCTGACTTTTCCCACTCATGTTCTTCATCTGACTTGTAATAGCCCCAGGAGAATTCATTCCATTCCAAGTTTCCCAAAAACAAAAGTAACACTGATGGGTCTATAATTTCCTGGACCCTCCTTTCAGCCCTCCTTGTAGATGGAGTTGTCATGAGCTTTCTTCCACTCTTCTGGAACATCCCCCAATCTCCACAACTTCTCAGAGGTGACAGAGCAGCCTCACAACATGAACTGCTGTGGTGTGCTGTAAATGTGGAGCCTTTTTCCAATATGAACCAGCTTTCTGCTCAGCCTCAGGTGGATTTTGTCAGGGCCCACTGATTTATAGGGGTCAAATTCCTGTAATAGTTCCCACACCATTTCCTTCACTGACAGTGGGTCTGTGTTTGCATCACCCTGGATTTTCTCTCCCAGGGCCTGGGGCTCAAAGCACCAGCAAAGAGAGATGTGAACCAAGTGCTGAGAATCTCTGTCTTCTCACATTGTTGGTGACTAATTCACCTCTGCTGTTTAACAACAGGCAATGTTGTGCTTTGTTTCTGCCTGAAGAACCTGAAGAACATTTTTCTTTTAGTTTTCAATACCTCTGATCAATTTCAATTCAAGCTGAGCTTCTGCTTTCCTGACTGCATCTCTACACAGCCTGGAAATGCCCCTGTACTCCTCACTAGGTGTTTCTCTGCTTTTCCATCTCTGGTACAGTTCTCATTTCAGCAGACTCAGAAGCTCACAGTTAAGCCAAGGGGGTCTCTTGTTCCACCTACGTCCCTTACTTTAAATAGAATCCAATCTCAGTAGTGTGTACATTAAAGTAAGATTGGCTACAGGTTTTGATCTAATCACAGGATTAACATGAGTGAAGGATAAAGTTATTTATGAATTTTTATCCATTTGTGGATAAACTTTAAACAGATGTATGTATATATTTATATACTGAGCCATTTATATGTATTTTATAAGACTTCTATAATTAATCAAACATGCTACAGTACTTTAAAATGTGGAGCAAAAAGCATATGGGCAAGGCAGGCTGAGGTACTTGGCAACAAGGTAATGCACTGTGCCAATTTTTCACTGTACATCACCATAAATCTCATTTTCACTTGTGACCTAGTTCAGGGTTTTAACTTAAGCTTCCTGAGGTAACAGGCAAATGCTCTAAATCCAGTGTGTCACCAACTCCTAAATTTCTCCTTGACTATTTAAATCAAGTTTCTATGCTCACCAAGAGGCACCTCTCTCTACCTTTCAATCATTTAGAGTGATTAATATCTAACCATCAGATTTCATGTCTGTTCAGCACAGAATTCTCATGGCAGGAAACTATCTCATATCAGAAGGCTGCAAGCACCAGCTCCCAAAAGCTATATTAGTTTTGAAAACATAAAATTGCAGTAAAATTTGACACACAGACACTTTACAGAGGGAAAAAAAGTATCATTTTCTCTTAGCATCTAAGACTTCTCAAGACTTTTTAAAATTCATATATATATATATATATATATATATATATAAAATCAAAATCAAACCAGCAACTCCTTCTTCCTCTCATCCCTTTCCCATCAGCACACACACAGCCTCATAAGAAGTTCCCAGCCCCTGAGCACAACCTCAGTACAAATGTTGAG
This sequence comes from Ammospiza caudacuta, assembly GCF_027887145.1. Taxonomy (NCBI): domain Eukaryota; kingdom Metazoa; phylum Chordata; class Aves; order Passeriformes; family Passerellidae; genus Ammospiza; species Ammospiza caudacuta. Next base: position 31,465,720 of record NC_080601.1, on the reverse strand, counting down.
ATAAGAAGAGATAATAGTTCTTTTAAAAACTTAATTGATTAAAAAATTCAAAGGGCTGGTTACTGAGTAGATTCCAAGTACTGTCTTTCAGATAATTATATAGATAATCACGTACTTCCAACTTCTCTGGCTGTAGCCATTATCAGAACATTACACTATAAAGCCCATCCTTCTGTTTGCTGTAAAGAAAGGGAATAATGGCATTCATCTCTCTAAGGTATTACAAAGCATTTTTGTTTGGGGATATGAAAGATTCTTACTAGTCATAAAATAGCATCATTTCAGAATACATTTTACTTATGTGGCAGGTGTCATTTCACTCATATTTTATTCTTGACTTCATAATTTATGGGTATGTCACAACACTGTTAGCAACCTCCAACACTCCCTCTAGAAGTGGATGAAGAGGTATAAGAAAGAGAGACTATGATATTTTCATTTCTAACTATGACAGTTCCAAGTTTCCCAGAATCAATCATTTCATACATTGGTAGAGGGCTTTGGGGGAGTTTCTGTTCGTATCAGTGGGTTTTTTGGTTTTGGGGTTTCTGGGGGGCAGTGGGAGGATATCTCTGGCCTGTAATTTGTTCTGCATTTAAATGCAAAACCAGAATGAAAGAAATACAAATGTCATATTTTAAATGACCAAAAAAAAAAAGTTTTTAGCAATTTTAGCTAAATATAAGAACAGGGAAACAGAACATACAAAAATTTATCACAGGACTGTTACCCCCCCAGGAGAACACAGGTCAGGGGAACATTGCTTGGAACGCCCCACCTTAACAGAGTGAACAGCACCACACAGCCACAAACCCAGAACCCTGAGGGGCCTGCTCAGGGACAGAGCAAAGCATGTGGGACACACAGCCAGCCTGCCCTGTCAGTGAGGGGCCACAGGAAGTGTAGGACCATCAGTGATGAGCAGGAATCCCTATGACTGCCCTGAGGATAACAGGCTCTCAGAGCTGATGATCTCACTCCTCTCAGGGGAAGCTCTCAAAGCTGCTGCTGATCTATTCCCTCTCAGGTCCAACACAAACAGAATGGATTGGAAACAAGGACCCACTCTTCACCAAGACAGTATAAACAGAAATTACAACAGCACACAGCTTTTTAGTGCTCAAAAGCCAGCAGGATTCAAAGCAGCCACACACTGAAATCTGAAGTCAGTAAATTAGGCTGTTGGAAGAAACCAGTAGAGGAAAAGAAAGAAGGCAAGCAATCACTCTGGAATAGGATCAGGAAAAAGCAGTGACCCTAAGGCTTAGAGAAAAAGACATGATTCAGGTAGCCAAATGCACAAGAGCAGGGAATTGTTCCAACACAGCTGCATGGTCAGGGAGAATGAGAAGGATGGGTTGGTTGGTGCTGCCCCTTCTCAGATTCCATGGATCATGTGCCAAAGGAGCAGGAGCAGCACACCCTCCATGGGCCACACTGTGCACGAGCCTCCCCAGCTCTTGGCAATTCTAGATAGATAAAGAAGCATTCAAACAGATACTTCTGTAATTTAATATGCCAGTTTCCAAACATGCCATCGAGCATTCCTGTCAGCATTTCACTGCCTCAACTATAATTTAGTAGTTTTTTTGGAATGTATCAAACCAGAAATCTAAATTTCTCTAGTCATCTCACTCAACAAGCCATCTAACAGTCAATGTGGAGTTAATTTTCTGGCAATGGTGGAAATCTTGCAAAAACAGCTTTGAAAGATTCAATAAATATAGAGTAATTGTTGCTTTATTTTATTGGCTTAAACAAAACTGGAAAACAGCAAATTCAGAAAGAAGTGCACTGGTTCACATATAGAGGAGACAGACATCTGAAAGGATATTGCTCAGCTGGAGGAAGATCATTATTGCAAGGATGCCAATTAAAACTAATACTGTTTAAAAATAAAATTTACTTTCCTTCCCTACATGATCTACTGGATGGTTCCATGAGTACCTTTCCAGTCCACTATTCCAAATAAGGCATGCACTGACATAAGCAGAACCTTCTATATCATCAATAATTCAATCATAAATATTTTCATTTATTTGTTTTTAATTGTGAACAAAAATAATTTATTTTTAAATGTTTTGGATGCTTGGTTTTGCTTTTCAGAAAGTTTTACTACAGGTAAAAATAAGTGAGTAGATATGAAAACTAACAAAACTCATTTTTCTTCTAAATCCTAGAAAATCACACAAACTGCAATAAATTCTTAATATTTATTGGAGAAAACTCATCAAATATTCCTTGAAAGACTCTCTTATCGACATGCTCTGAAAGCACTATTCATCCAGAATTCCAAAACTGGTTTAGAATCCAGATCAAAAGAAATCTCTCACAATAACAAAAGTCTTAATACTACTTTTATTCAGCTCTCAATTTGTTGACTTTGAATATGGCATTTGTGGACTAGGATTTGGCATTTGTGCTATGATCTCAGATAATGTAGGCTCTAAGTTTCCTTCATATCAATATTAGATGATCAAAACTGATTCTATGCTTATCAATACAAAAATAATTTCTCTTGTAAAGAAAATGTTTTCAAAGATTAATTCCTGCAACATTAACAGCTTAATACCAGTAACAAGTCACAAAAAAGGAAACAAATTTCCTTAAATTTTCTGCTGACCCTAAAGCCTTTCAATTCTGCTGCAATAAATAAATAGCCTTCTTTCAACATATGACTATTTCTACACCAAAGTCTTGCTAGAATCAAAGATGGCGGAAATCAAAACAAGAGCAAGTGAAGTTATGGACAAAAGAATGTTCCCTGTTTCAGGAAAAATCTGCATTACCTAAAACCACAGCTGAATCTCAGTTTCTAACAGAGTTTCTGGTTGTTGCTACTCTTTTGTTAGATCTTATCTGCATAAGCATCTGTTCAGCAATGCTTAAAAAGAGATTAAGAGCTGAGGGAGGAGGGGGGGAAGCTTCAAGAGCAGAAAGGCCAATATTCGGGTATATTCAGCTGTAAAATGAATAAAGCTGTTTTCAGGACTTACTTCTAGGTACATTTCTAAATGTTCATCCCACAGTCAAAACAAACTTTCCATTTTGGCCTTTGATTAGTCACCAGAAGGTGCTCTTAAATCATTAATCTGAACTTCAATCACTCCTGACCTCAGCTCTCTGAGGACAGCATTGTGCCCAGGACTCTTAGTAGGTGATTAAACTGGAACCTAGTACACTTAAAGCAAAATTCAAACTAATTCTGGCAGGGCTTGCTTTTCACTAAGGAAGCTGAGGGTTATCATCAGCCTAAAAAGAGCCAAAGGGCTTGTTGACTCATCCCCAAAATACGCTTTTATTTAATATTGAAAAAAACCCTAAAACACACCTCTATGGATGTATGCTCTCAAATGGGAAAAAAAAATTACAGCAATTCCGAAGAGAAGAGAATTAGATATTTTACACCATCTCAAACTAGACAATTAGGAAGCTTCAGCCAGGGCTTTAAGAGAAAAAGGTTTAAGATTTAGGATTTTTAAATATAGCTATTTTGATAAATCATTTAGGGGAAGAATTGAAAGGGAAAAACATGTTCATCAAAACATGTGGCATCTTAGTTTCAGTGATTACATAAATTAAACCAAATAATTTGTTATTTAGTTTTACTTTAGTTTAAAGTAAAACTCTTTCCACAAGCATAAACTATATGCTTGTGGAAAGAGTTTTACTTTGATCTGTGAACTGGCTCATTTTTGTCAGCTGTTCATAAAATCCACACCTGCATTTGTACTTTACCATATGTACTCCATCCCAAAATAGGTGCCAGATACAGATCAGGCTGTATGAACCACCAACAGCCACAGAGGCAGAACAAGGCACAATCTTGTACAGAGTTTATTTTGCACCATCTCTACCTCCCAGCTAACCAAAAATGAAGCAGAGCCCCTTCTCCCTTGAGTTTTCTGTCCAGAATGGCAGCCAGGCATGAGCTGCAACGGGAACACGCTGACCTGGCCAGCAGTGAGTGGCCAGCACAGCAGAGGCTGCACCCTCCCATCAATGAGTACTCACCAGCCGGGGGAGCCTGGAGTCACATCTGGAGTGACAAACACCAGGATCCAGCTCCTGACCAACAGAGACACTAGTTCAGGGTGATTTTGTCTCACTTTCCCACCCTCAAATACCTCTCTTAATAAAATTGCTACTTTTGAAACACCAAATCTTAAAGTTATCTGAATATACAAGACTGAGATGGCCTCTTGGAATTGCCAGCCTAACATCAGCTTTTGCATTTAGTTAGAAAATAAGCTAAATCTTTGCTTACAAAATCACCAGGAATACATTTTTTTAATCCCTTTACATTTTAAAATGTTTTTTCTTGAATAAGCCTAAGGATCTGAGTGTTCCAATTCATAGAAGTTCTTAGGCTGCAAATCCATTTACTAAAGATAGGATTATAGAGCACATGTGTATCATTTTACATATGATACTTTTAGGGAATTTAAACTGACAGGGCTGCTTTAAAAAGCTTTCCGTTGAAAAATGAGCTTTAAGGAAGTATTTACTCATATTTCTTGAATTTCAATACATACCCTGTACCATCACAAAAACTTGAAAGGATCTAAAAATTTTACTAAGCATAAAAATGGACACAGTCCTTGTCTAGGTTGCTGTGGTGTAAATCTACAAGAGTTGCCTGTTGTATATAACAGGGATACAGGACTGGGTATTACAGGCAAGAGAGCTCAGCTGCAGAAACCTGTTGGAAGGCTTTCAACACTTTTAGGATGTAGTTCCACATATTTTTCTCATTAGAGAAGACGGTGTAAACACAAAACTAACATTGCACATGTCAGGAGAGTGAAGAAGGATCCTTTAGGTAACAACTGGGGCAACTGGAGAAAATTAAGCTGAATGATTTGTCCCTTGAGTGGGTAGCTAAATTGCAAACACAGATATTTAAGAGACAAAGCATCAATCTCCAGAAGTGAATATAAGCTACCAAGCAGACAATATAGGCCTGGGGAGGGGAGGAAACATGCCTTTTGGTAAACTTTCCAATTAATTTATATAGATTAAAATCTTACCTTTTTTTTTTTTTTTTTTTTCTGCACAGCCATTCAGATCTGTGCTACTCATCTGTTTCTGGATTTCCTAAGCATTACACTGCATAAAAGATTGATACATTTGCTGCATGTACGAGATCAGGCAACATCCCAAATGAGGTCAGTGACATCCACCTGCTTCAAACAGGAAAGAACCTCTCTAATGTCTTGACACAAACAAACACTGGGACATATGAATAAGTCATATGGAAGCTCCAAGTAGCCACCTGCTATTCTACCAGAAAATAGGATGGCTACATATTGTCAGATCTAAGGTTACCTTGCATAAGTGTCTGCACAAAAAGAATTTAACAGTTTTAAGCAGTCCCTGGTGGTAGACCAGACCAGAAGGCACAGCTATGTCTCTTATGAATAAGGTTGAACATAGTTGTATTCCATTCATTGATTTAAAAATAAAAGTTACACATGAATTGAGTCAGTTGGTGAGGCATGGTAATCACTCATCAGGGAGCCCTCTCCTCAGCATTCACTACCAAGGATGCCTCTTGAAGGCTTTTTTTACAAAGAATATCTGAATGACTAGTTTTTCCTATGTCTATATGCAGATTTTTGCCTCTTGAACTGTGTACTCATATGACAATTTCAAAAAATAATTTTTCAGCCTTAAAGGTGCAAGAGTTGAATTAATTCACAGGGAAACCAATATACTAAGACTCCATCTCAATGACATCTAAGACTTGCAAGAAATGTTAAATAACCTAGTGAAGCGTTCGACATTTAGGGTCACAGAGCCTTTTAAAAATGTTTTATTATCTCAGGAGGTGAATGAACAAGATTATTTAAAGAGTTAGAAGAATGTATTTTAAAATCAGCAGCAAGAGACAGTTTGCAGACAAGCAATCAAGTTGAGAATGACAGCTAAAAAAGATAAAAAGTAGTTGTTTCAAAGGTTTTTCTACTCCTTAGTAGGGAAAATAGATCACCTAGTCACTGGAGGAGCACTTAAAGTAGTTGAGAGTCTCAAGTTAAGACCAGTACCATGAAAGTCAAGAGAGAAAAAACATTGAAGGAAACCACACAACAATGAAGGCAGATCAAATAAAATGTCCATCTTATCAGACAGATCAAATCAAATGTCCATCTTATCAGAAGATGAATGCTGTAATTTAGGTCAACGCTGAATGTCCCAGTTGCAACACTGCTGCACAATGGCCAACAAGTTCCCATCTCCAAGATCTGCAGGAATCAACATGGAAAGAGGTGCCAATAACAGCATCTAGCACCTGCTGACTCACACAACCATATGTCTGCATTTGCTTTTCTCATCTCAAAGCCTTCCTTAAAAACTGTTAAAGACTAAAATAATTATAAATTGAACTCAACTATATAATGAAGTTCCAGAAATCCTAAAGTACTGCCTGTTTGGGGCTGTGACAAGCAGATTATGTCACAGATCACCTACAGGCTGCAAAGCTTTGCAGGTGCTGTTGAACCCAAGCTAATATGGCAATATTTGACCAGGATACTGTGCATTCTCTACCCAACACTGGTATTTCCAACAGGGAATTCTGCACGGGAAATCACAGGAAAAATACTTACTTTGCCACCCTATCTACCAGAGATGCTAAATCAGATGTACCAGGTGTGTTAAGTATTTAACAATAAGACCATTATTGGAACATAGAAGAGCACCAAAACTTTTCATACTTGGCAAATTGTATAATTCCTCTGACTGCCAAGAGTAACTAATTAGCACATCTTAAGCCAGGATGTATGACCCTAAAGTCTTAGATATTTCCATTTAAATTTTTCATCAGTGACTACTTTTTTACTGCAGGGAAAAGAGAACAGAGAGGATGGAAGACTATTGTACACATGCATTATGGACTGGTATCAGATTGAAAATCCATATGGAGATAATAGAAAAGTTAAAGCAGCTCTACATACTCATTATCACTCCAGATGTAATTTGAGATGGAGATCAGTCACTGATTAAATTGTTACCTTTAATAACTAGATAAGCACAGAAATAATTCATCTTCACAAACTGCTGTGTAAAATACATGCTGTGGAATTGTAAACTTACTAGAAGTAGATATTATTTCATTGTTATTGCCAGTTAGAATGTGCTCTGAGTGACAGTCAGTATTCACATAAACTGAAGGATTTCATACTTTCATTTATGCAATTAATAATTAAGGTAATTGATAGAAGGTAAATAGGGAATATGAAACATGAGCATTCTAGAAGTATTCAGCAGAATTGAGTTTATTTTCTACATAGTGGAAATTTATGAAGAAATGGGGATGAATCTTCTGCTCTTTACCTTAAAGCATGAAAAGCACTTTGAGGTGGAAATTCAAGTCAGAATTAAAATACTGTCCAACCCCCAAGTGAGGTTAAAATGACCAAAAATTCTAGACAAATCTTAAATTACTTCATATCTAATTACATCTTATAAAGCAAACTGAGTTAATGTGAATATAATCCATAAGTGGGTCAGCATTACCTCCTGTTCTAATCCCACTTTGGCTTTGTAAGAAATATATACATGACAAGGCAATCAACCATAATACCAAAACATCTGAGCTTTAATGTATAACACTAATTTCACCAGAGCAACAAGTTCCAGTTCAATTTCTTTTTTTAATAGCTTTCTCACTAAGGAAATTTGTTAAATCATGTATGAGTACATATTTATATGGCTACAAACTTGTCCAACAAATGGCAAAAACATCAGGAAGTGTGAGGCAACAGAAACAGCAGACAGCTCAAAACAAAGAAAACGTTCAGTGATTTTGACTCAAGATGATGATGCAAAGCATTACCTTGCAAAAGCACGGCAGCTCATGGAACAAAGCATCTTGAGTTGGATAGTATCACATTTTTACTAGGAAAAAATTCAAAGAACTTATTGTCCTACCAGAACAGAGACAAGAATCTCTACACAAGAGCCCTAGGAAACAAAAGAACCAATACATTAACTTACAAGTTAAGCAGCAGGCACTTTATTATATCTATTAAATTATAGCATTTGTCATATTCTAGCAAATATTGTACCTAAATTTAATGCAAAAAAGAAGAGAATTAATAGAATCTATTAGTCTAGCTTTTCATTATTCTATATTCATAGTTTAATCTAAAAATATGGATGTGAGGGGAAAGAAGAATAAAATGCATCATAAATTTATTAATATCTCACACTATCTTTGATAAAGCAACTATAAAGAAAATTACCATTGTAAGAGGGCTTGATAATAAGCTGTGCAATTAAAGCTAGAAACCAAGTTAATATGAGAATCATAATGAAAGTAACAAGTTGGATAGAAATGGGGCCAACAGGTTGTGCAGAAGAAAAAAAATTAACCCCATATGGGAATTAATACTGGATAATGAAGTCAATCAAAAACTAGCCTTAAAAATACGCCTAACAATGATGGCACCAATGTGCTAATGGAATTTATTGATGGCATGAATTTGCTCATATTATTAGAGATTGCTATATCCCATGCAGAAAACTAGGTGATGGTAATGCTACACTAAGAACAGAGCAAATTCAGTAATTTAGTCTGAAAAGTCATGGACTTAGTGAGGGAAATACTTTTAACTAGTCCATTGAAGAAGGGAGATAATTAAAATAGCAAGAGAATGACTATGGCACCAATGGAACACTTCCAGAAAAAGAAAAATGATCCTACAGTGTGGGATTTCCAGAGATCAGGCAGTGATCCAGATGTGGGATTTCCAGAAGTAAACAGGCAGAAACAGCATCACAGCACAGGAACCAGGCAAAGCCATAGCCAGGAAACAGAAGAGGAAAGATTAAACTGGAACAGAGAATGATATTTGAATGACTAGAAGAAATAAGAGCCTAGCAAGAAGACACTTGCTTATCCCAGCAGAATGAAATCTGAGGCAAAAATATGACTCCATATATAAAGAGGACAAAATGAAAAAGCAAATGGGGAGAAAACAGCTCTTCTGGCTAAGTGGCTGTGCACACAAAAATGTATAAAGGAGACTGCATGAACAAATTCAGAGTGACAGTCCAAATTCAGGCAGTCAGAAATCACAGAATCACAGTATCAATGAGGCTGGAAACTTCTCAGATCATCGAGTCCCACCTGTGACAACCACCACCCTGTCAACCAGACCATGGAACTGAGGTCCACACCCTTAAACACCTCCCTGGGCAGCCCATTTCCATGCCCAAATGTGAGAGTCAAGAAACTTGAATGCATTTATAGCATTTTTCATTACATAATACTGCCATTTCTCTCCACAGAGTTTGGGAGTAGGGCATAAAGACTTCAATAAATTAGTCTTTAATACAAGGGCATGCTTCTAAGAGATGCTCAAGTTTCAAATTGTTCTGCAAGAGGTGATTGTAGGGGTTTGTGCTGATGTTTTGTCCTTTATTTATTTTTTCAAACATAAAATATCCCCCCCACACAAATATGTCTCTGAGTGTAATGATGGGGAACCATATATCTGCCACATACAGATAACCAAGAATTTCTTTCAACACAATAATTAAAAAACCAGAAGTATACAATGTTTTCACACAGTTCTTAGATCAATAACTGATGCCTTTGCCTCTCAAATAGTGTGCATGGACTAGGGTAGTAATCCTTCAAGAACTGGGGAACAGAAAAGGGAAAAATAGGAGAGAGATGAACCCTCTGCAGAGACGTCAGCAGCCAGCAATTTCAATCCCTCTGTCTGGTAACATCAGACAGAAATCTGGAGGGAAATGAAGATGATGGCAACTTATAGACTGAAGTAGAGTAAAAGCAGTATTCAAGCCTAAATTGCAAACCAAAATGCTCAGCTTTGCAGTCCAGTCCTGAGGTAGCTATTCTTCACAGGAACCTGAATTTTTTCCCCCACTGCAGCTTGTGAGCTCCTCAGCAGCCTCACTCCCAGGCATCCATAAAAGGCTGTAATTGCTTGGATGAAGGTGGATGTCACATCTCCACAGACACATGAACCTACCTAGCCAACTCCTCAGAGACCCTGATGGGCAATCTGGGAGCACAGCTCACAGCAATGCTCTGGCAGTGATTTTATATTAAAATATGAGCCCATAAGGAGAAGATGAAACTCTCCCTCCTTCTCATTCCCACTGTCATCCAGCTGCACAGTGATTAGAGGCACTAGCCCCACATAAGGGAAGGTTTGCAGTAATCCTGTAGCTGTTCAAGTCAAAGAACCACCAGCATGGAGCCTCTACTCTCATGCAGACTCTGGATAATTCTGTTCTCAAGGATAGTTTCATATACATAAATAGAAAAGTAGATACATATATACATATGTGTATACACATATATGCAGACCTATATGCTTTAGAAAATTTTTCCTTTTATATGCAAGACTTCACCTTTAACTCATACAAATCCCTGGTGCTTTTATAAGCATGCCTTCTTAATTAATCCCAATTTGCCCGCCTTCTTAATTAATCCCAATTTGCCAGAATGTTGAGGAGGCAGGCAAGTCATTAGAAAACAATCAAAGTGCTTGAAAAGGGGAAAAAAATAAAAAAGAAATACCAAAAAAATACAATACTTCAGGAGCATCATCAGGAAGTTTCATGTTAAACTAAAAAATTCAGAAGTTGAGGCAAATGCTCATATCAACTATAAAAACTCACATTTAGATAATAAGAAATTACAATACTCTAGAAATGGCAACTATAAATTAGGACGTGGGGAGTCAATTTTCATTTATCTCACAAGAAATGCAACAATAATTGCTATATGCAATTTCTAATAAAGTCCTAGGAAGGCTGAACCATAATGGAAATAATAAAAGAAACTTAAAACATTTATGTTCATTCAAATTTCGCAGCTCTAGTATTTAATGTTGACCTTCAGTGTTGGTAATTTTCTTTTTCTTTTTTTATTTTGTTAATTAGAACTCCCTGCTCCCTCCTCCATAAAGCCCAGACCTCTCTACCTCATTGTTCAGGGTTGTAATGTTTTAGCAGTTTCAGACAACTCCAATGTTCATCTAGAGAAGAAAAAAAATATTAAAATGAAATTACCAGAACATTGACAATAACTGGAGCATTATAAGTTAGAAACACATTTTAGAAATCCTACCTATTTTTCCTATTAATAATATAAGTAATAAATTTAATGTTACTAATAATAGTTCAGCCATTAATTAAATCTATCATTTTGTGAAAGACCATCATCAGTAGTCCGGTAATTCATACCTGCAAACTCATCCAGAGTGAGCACATTCCACTTTCACAGAACTCCATTCATTTAAAAAAAATACAGCACACACACATAGGTCATAGCTCCAGGATTAGAGGTTAGAAATAATCTAAAGAATACTGTCAGTCTCCTAAATTGTGAGAAACTGAAATTAAAATAGAGCTCAAATGTCATTGCACAGTTTCTTTTCCTCCCATTTAGGAGAGAGCTGAGGTGAGCAGGAGTCCTTATATGAGATTCACAAGTGATTTATAGAAATCTAAATCATAAACAAAGCAAAGCCTTTTATTTCTGCAGATACAAACACCAGGGAGGAAACAGCTCAAAACACAAAACTGCAGTAGCTGAGGTGGAAAATGAACCTTAAAGATCAATGAAGTTTAAAGCTACGCTAGGAAGGGTGCTACCAAGTCTTCTGTCATTTATACATTTTTTCCTGATATATAAATTTGCATTTACCATTATGATCTAGGTTAAAATGACTATTTGGTTCTGCATTTCATAACCACTCAATTGCGTTTATAGCTTAGTAACAAAATTTTGTCTTCTCCTCTCTGTTAATTTCTGGTGCTATTTATGCTTCCTCCCCTTCTTCAATCCACCTCCCCTCTCCCATTAGATTATGCAATTACATCTATTTATGATCTAATAAGCTGTTTCATCAACAAATGTGCAACACAGCAATATGAAACAAATTCATAACCTCTCTGCTGATTTATAGAGCAGTAAAAAGATATAGGAAAAGAGAGCATATAATTTATTGTAAAGGCAGTAAGAAAACCTCTAGAGCATTTTTCAGAAAAATTAAATTCTCAAACTCCCTATCACAGGGCAGCTTTTAAATAGGAACAATCACTAAATACTCACTTCAAAGTTTCAAAAAAAAAATCAATTTGATGATCATTATTTTGCAACAAAATTTAATGCAGACTCACAAGTGAGTGCTATCCATTGCAACTTGGTCTGTGCAGTGCTTAAAGAATCACAGAATCACAGAAGTTCAAGACTGGAAGAGACCTATAAGATCATCAAGTCCAGCCGATGTTCTAACTGTTCAACTAGATCATGGCAGCAAGTGCCACATCCAGTCTTTTTTTGAATTCTTCAAGGGATGATGACTCCACCACCTCACTGGGTAAATGATTCCAGTATCTGACCACTCTTTCTGTGAAATATTTCCTTCTTAATTCTAACTTACATCTCGCTTGACGCAGCTTGAGACTGTGTCCTCTTGTTCTATCTGTTGTCGCCTGGAGAAAGAGACCGACCCCCAGCTCACCACAGCCACCCTTCAGGAAGAACAGCGCAGTTGTGTATGGGAACAAAACATAACCAGCACATGAAAACCCTGCCTGAGGCATTTGGTCCAGAATAAAATAAACCACAGCTTCTTCTGAGGCACAGATGGGCAAAGTCCATCACTCTGAAAGGCTGGTGGTGTAGAGCCACAGGACTCTGGTGAAGACCTTCCCTCAGCCTTTGAGCTGGACAGAGAAACCCCCTCAATGGAGTTCTTCCAAACAGAATGAGAACCCTTGGCTGGCTCCTTCTGCCAAAGACACCAAAGATGGCAGTTGCACAACACAGACAGCAGAATTTAAAGTACAAATTTATATATTAAAAAGCAATGCCGAACAATCTATTGGTCTTCATAAACATCACTTTTTTACCTGTTTGGGTTTTGTTTGATTTGTCACTGCTGCTGTTTTTCACCACTACACAGACAAACTTGAAATCCTTGGAAGACGTTCAGTGACCACACATTCCAACCAGAAATGCCCCTCTACTTATAATTAAAAGCTTCCTGATTTCTTGCTTTAACTGCTGATATTTGTTGGTGAGATGCAATTGCCAAATGACTGAATACAAAAGGCCTTTCTACTCATACAGTCATGCAAATTCAGCCCACACAACACAAGCAACAAGTCTGCTTCAGACATGGTCCTAAATCAGAAAAAAATGCACTTTGATAACATTTTTGAACACTTACAAAAGACTGCCATTCAATTCCTACAACATCAAGTATGTCTAGTACCAATAACAGAAAATATTACTTGAGGAATAACTATCCCCCCTGACACCAATAACTTCAGACATTCCTGACAAATACACCACTACTGAGCAATGCAGACACCAGGGTTTTTTTATTGAAAACAGAAAACTAATTATTAAGATGCTGCATTAGTTCAATGAAACAACAGAAACAGGCTTAAATAGCTACAGAATCAAATACCCAGATTTTTTACTAGTTGCACAAAAACACCTCCACACTTACTCCATTTTTCCTCCTACCTCTCAGCACATAACTCTACACCAAAAAAGTTCATCCTGAGCATTTTTCTAAACTGTGATCTTTAACACAAATTCAAAACTCAACTGCTCCAAAATAATAGTCACACACTACAGTCCAGTTATTGGTTTGCTTTTTAAGTGCCCATTGCACAGTAAGATTCTGATTTCTCTTCTGCATCCAAACACAGCAAGGCTCCCAGAGATTTCATAAGAGCATCTCTTCTTATTTTTCTCAAGAATCCTCTGACAAGGATAAGCTAAAAATATTTTAAGAGAGGAGAGGGAATTCTACTTGAACAAAAGCTAGCATTTCACTTTCTTCACATGGATAAAACATGTTTTAGGAGAACATTCCCTTGGACATCTGTAACTCAAGCAAAATATTTGAAATCACAACCCTAACTAAAAACAGAAGGGGAAATAATTACTGAGTGCCATACTAACATAATTAAATTCATTCAGAGGAGAATTGTTGGTAATATAAAAACATTCTTAGCATGAGACAACACCTTAACAGCTTGATTCTAAAAGTACCAGGACATAAAATACTGACCCCTAACAGTTCATTAGGTGAAAAGATTATTTCATCAACCTATTTATATAATTTAAAAATCTCTCTAAAAGGATTGATTCTATCCAGCCACACAAACTCCAAAAGCATATGGCACAAACACTGATTATCAATGTAATTCCTCCCTGGTATCCTGATGTTCTTTCACTGGGAATTTTTTTTAAATTCAGTTCACTGTAATTTTAAAAGAAAATTAATCAAACACAATAGGCAAAATAAATCAGTATTCTAAAACTTAAGGCAATATATATGCACACCCACACACATTATATATTTAAAAATCTGCAAGATAACAACCATTTCAGCACGTATACATGAGGGACACACTTTTGTCATATATACATAATTTTGTAAGAGTCTGATTATCCATTTCATTCTATGAGCTTCCTGAAGTTTACCTTCATATTAAAGAACAAATCCTAAACAGATGAAATACAACAATTTAAGATTACAGCAAATGAAAGTCAGAACTGCACTCTACTTTCAAGTGCAAAATTATGAACAGCCTCATTATTCCTTCTTATACCATAAATATTAATTTAATGGAGAAAATATAAATTTAACATAATTTTAGTTCCTTATATATTATTATTAACTATCTTATTTTTAATTAAGTAGTGAATAAAATATTAATTTTTTATCCTACAACTACTGCCAAGTCCATGCTGGTGCATGCCTTCATAAAAGTTAACCTCTCCACAAAACCAAGAGCTGTTTCCCATCCTGGATCAATTACAAGCCCCAAATCTTACTCTGTGGACATCCTCAAATCTCACCTGCTTCCACAACACTCCTTACTTTGCATAGAGTGACCTCCTTAGAGAGTGTTTCTTTCAAATTCTGCCTCAAGCAAATTCTTCAGCAAGTACGTGCAACCTCTGAACCGAGCTCATTATCCACACAGCTCCTGAAAATTACTTTCTGAACAAGTCTATTTCCCCCTCTCAAACCTCAACATGATTAATTAGATGAACAAACACTCAGTATTTCTGATCTGCAGACATCATGCACACACACACAGCTATGCCATTTTCTCTTTGCAGCTCAAGCGAATAATTTAAGAGTCAAAAATCGGACATGCACACAAAACCCTGAAGAACAACACAGGCAAATTGGGACTAAGTAGAATTCAACATTAGGGAAAACAAAAATCCTTCAGATTGTCTTAAGCACAGACAATTGTTGCCAAGAGAAGTTGTGGACTGTGTTAAAGACCAGGCTGGATGGAGCTCTGAGTAACCTGGCCCAGTGGGAAGCATCTTGCCCATGGCAGAGGGGCTGGAATGAGATGATCTTTAAGTCCATAACAAGCAGCAGGTCAGATTTATGCAGCCTGTAACCCAAGTTAGCACTGAAATCAAGTGCAGAGATGTCCTGAACTGTATCACCATCTTATGCTGAGCACAAGCAGAAAAAGAACCACCTTGTGCCTGTGTGTGTTGACCAGTAAATGCAGCTCCTCCTGCACTGCAGCAGCCCCACACACAAACCTGCTAAAGCTCAGGTCATAATTCCCTTCAGAGCCATGGTTTGCAGGCTCCCAGGCATTTCCATACAGGTATTCACAGCATTTTCCACTTTCTTGTGGAAGCAATGACAAGATCTTTTAGACTAGAAAGACCTTAACAATAAAGCAAGAACGTCCTACCAAGAAGAACATCATGTGCAAAGAACAGAGAATCCAACAAGAGTGATCAAAGTAACTCTTAAGAGCAGAAACACACAAAAAAAAGGCATCCTATCATTTAAACTACATGACCAGAATACATCTACTTCCTGAGTTTGCATATAATCCTATCTTAGAGTGCCACATGAACTCGGCCAGCCTCCTCAGTACTTCTGGTCTGTTAAAAAAAACCAAAAATAAAACAAAGGAAAAAAAGGTCTTAATAGAGATGACAACCCCAAAAGTTGCTGCAACTTAAAAAACTGTAGATTTCTAAACAGAGGATGCCTGCAAATTTCCTTCATCAATAATGTAGGGTTTTTTTTAAAGCATACTTTCAAGTAGCCCCAGAATAAGAGATACCATACACTGAAGTCTAGGCCTGCAACAGCATAATTATGAGAACAAAGAAGAATATTTCTTCCACTAAAGATCAAGTGTGACTATACTCATACTCACCAAAATTTGCATATTTATTTTTGTCATTCTCCCAGCCTTGAAGCACAATAATTTTTATGCACATCCAGTGACTTACAAAAAGGAAAGTTGTAGATTGCAAAGTTACAACATAAACTAGAATATCACACATTGCACAGAGCTCTCCTGGATCATCAGAAAACCAGACTACAGCTCAATTTCTGTATTTAATAGTGAGGACTAAGGTTAAGTGTGCTCTTCATCTGCTTTGATTTTCATTAGCAGATGGAAATAAAAGGACACGTTTATCAGGATGATTAAAAAATAGTGACTGAGGAGCTACAGGTGATGTGTGAAAAAGAGCTGATCAGCCACAGGGGGTTTTATTAATAACAGGTAGGACTTTTTAAGATCTTTATTGAGCATGAGCTCAAAACTCTCACAGCAACTCAAAGGAAAATGTCAGAGGAAGATGCTCTCAAATTCCATTTCAGTGTAGCATTGCAAGCTTTCATCATGCTAAGAGAAGCTAATATGCACTGATCTGCTTTTCAGTCCAATTGCTACTTAGAAATGCAGCCAATCTAAACTGGAAAACCCACATCTAACTTTTAAGGAATATTCTGCATACATTCAGCTGTCTGTCACTTCAGAGTTTTATGTTAGAGAACAGATTTCCAAATGCCTACAAAGCCCAAATACAGTAAGTACACTTCAAGGATTTATATAAAATTGAAAATAAAATTATCCAGCAACATTGCTGATGATGAACACATTTTGTAAAGTTAATACATTAAGCTGTGGCTTGCTTGTTCCCTGTCTCCACCCTCTTTAGAAAATGAAAACGAGAGATCAGCTACAAACTCATTCCATCTTTCATATCCTGGGTCCACCTTTGCAAGATCAATTCTCTAAGTAGCCATCAACCTCTAACCTATACTGGCATTTATACCTGCATTAACAGAGGCCCCCCATATACTTACTGAATGACATACAGTAGGTGTTTGAAACCGTCCATGTAAAATACCATCATGAAACTCCTCAGTTATGAATAATATATAAATTATAATTTTATACATACATATATATATATATGTATGTATGAATAGTAAACTTCATATTCTCTCTTATAATACATAGTAGAAGTCTCTGAGAAAAGACAGAACTTCAAACTATATTGTATATTTGCAAGAAAAAAATCCTGTGCAAACTGAAGACAATTCAGTCTTCCTAAACTGAGGACTGATACAGACTTACAGAAAATTGTATTTATTCTCAAGCTTCCATTTCAATTCAGCCACTTATTTGTTATTTTACTTTAGACAAGCACACAAATTCAGGTTTCTTACATGTAAAAGAGCTCAAAAAACTAAGTGTCTATTTCCCATTCCCAAGGCCATTGTGACAAGCAGCTACCCAGTGCTTAAATAAGATATCCAGGTGGAGTATGATACAGATGAGTGGAGGTAAGTCCTTCCTTGAATATAGATGGGGATTTTTAGCCCTGTGAAATCTAAAATAGTATAAGCACTTCAGAGGTTAAAAACTCTAGAAAAATTATGCCATTTTTAGTTTAAAATAGATGCTTGCTCCTACAAAGTGCTACAGTACTAAAGTGACTGGGGTGGTGAGGGGGAACGGGGTGTGGATTTTAAATACACATATTCTGATTTTAATAATTATATCAGCATTAGGGTTTAGAAAACATCTGCAAAAATATTTTCTAAAAAAATTGTCTTAATATGATAGTACAGTAGTGCACACAAGTGCAAATCCATATGTTTTCAAAAGCAGCCGTTTGTTTGTTCAGTATTTTTCATTTTTCAGAATTACCTTCCAGCTCCTGTCCAACGTTGTGGTTTCAGTTACCTATTGGAGAAGACTCATGACACAAACAAAACAGATGTGCTGATAATGAGAGAAGCACAAATGCACCCAGCTTCATTCCAGCAGCTCTGGGATGCTTCCCATGAAACATTCAGGGTTCATTTCCCTCTCCCCACGCTTGCTTTGGGACACCCTGAATGCAGCACATCAACATTTGATTAGCAAGAGTCCTCCAAAGCATCTTCATCAACTGGGCTTGCACACACAAACAGGACTGGGAGCTGTGTTTGGGTTTTCCTTGTGAGAAATACATAGCTTTACATACACACACTCTTACTCTATAGATTATTAAAAAAAAAAACAAAAAACAAAACAAACAATTAAGGGTGCAAATTATCCTACAGTTGGATTAATCAGCATTTCAGTTTTACTAATAGAGCTGAAATTATCAAAATATTCCTTTATAGAAGTCAGAATGTATCCAAGTCTTCTTGAGTTTCTAAAACTGAGATTAATTAACAAGAAAATTAAGCTCACCATATTTTAGTCACTTCTATCCATTACAAGAAGGAAAGTACTTTAAATTGCAGCATGATTGCAAAGATACTTTCCTGAGTAATTTATCTTTGTCCCAGGATTGTGGGTGGCAATGAAAGAAGCCCATTTGTCTTCTTGTTCCAGTGTGTGGTTTGCTTGCACCTTGAACAAAGTTTCTGCAAAGCTCACCAGAATATTTAGAGACATTCTAACTCCAGATCTCCTCCTAGGATTTGGACCAAAATCACTGCTGCTCATATTATACTGCCACAACTGGTAACAGACATTAGCTAAAGTCTAGTCCTTTTGTGACATAGTCAACATGAACCATTTTTTTCATAGGAGGCAAGTTATCAACCCTCAAGATAACAGAGAAGTGGCTGAAAACTCAAACGCATGGGATAAAACAAAAACCTGCACACAAAAATACGTGTCCGTAATAAAAATCTACATTTAAAGACTGGATTGTGTAATAACATAAATGCCATCAACCTACAAATTAGGAATGTGTGATTCCTTGATACTGGCGTAGGAATGAAATTGCTAATGTAGAACACTGTATTCCTACAAGTAAAGCAGCAACTCTTCAAAATACCCATCAAGCACTGCAGCATTTTGCAATATTATGTTTGTAATATTTAATCCAGGGTTAGGGGTTAGGTCTTTGGGAGTCTTCTGAAACCAAATCTTATCAGTGACAGCCAATTACAATTTTTTTCCAGTGAATCTATAATATGAGACTGTTATTCTGCAATAACACAGACTGCCAGGTTTTGCTCCATCTGACCTAATGAGGAAGTGGTTTTACTCATCTGTTTCAGATACACAGCATAGTTTGGACAACAGTACTTCATGCTCTAATATTTATCGCATTCCAGGAACAAATGCAATCTCTAACATTTTATCTAGCTTATTAGCTGTGCCTCATGGGTCACCTCAAGTCTTGTAAGCTTACAGGAAGTGTTATTTCCTTTTTACAGATGAAAAACTGAAGCACATAAACTATGGAAGAAATCCATAAGAAAATGTAGACATTGAGTGTCTGTCATCTTGGGTGTCTGCATCCAATCTTTAAGTAATTCAGTACTTGTTTGGTTGCCAGGTAATCCTAGAATACCCTGGATTCAAAACTCCCTGCCCAGTTCAAGGTTATCAGATATGTGCTGCTTAAAACTTGGAAATATTCTACACCTAGGTTGTTTTTAAATACCACTAGCATGAACAGAGTAGATATTTTGCCATCAGAGATGGAAGCAGCCCATTTTCATCCTTAGCTAAGAAATATAAAAATAGTGATTCAAACAGATCCTAGAATCCATTTCTTACAGATGAGTAACAGCTTTAAATTTTGGAAGAGATTGTCTCATAGAATTTATTTTTTTTAATGCTGTTGCATTAACAGAGTTTAAGATGCTTATCCTGGAATATTCTATAGCTGGTGGCCAAATTATTTTTTAGAGGTCTAAAAACATTTAGGTTTTTCTCTATGGAGCAAACTTAAATGCAGGTCTTGCACCTTGGGAAGGAACACTAAGTAAAAAAATGTGTTAATCTTAGTTCCATGATTTCTCAGTAAAATCTTGATCCTCGTGGAGCTCTTGAACCAATGCAACACTTTTTCCACTCATTAGGTTTTTAAGATTTAGAGGACAACCTATAAAACTGGTATGAAAATTCCCACTGCTCACTCACCTCACATTAAAACATCTATTTTGCTTACAGTTTACTGGTTTACTTTTATTACTGTTAGCAGCTGCAATTCACTGGAGTGTTCATGTTTTCAGGTATCATCATCATCATTTATTTCTCCTCACAGGAACTTCGTAGGATGTTTTTCAGGCTTAGACTATACAGCAAATAATAAATTTCATAGACATTGACAGATAATTATTCTTCAGTACTGCAGGAGTTTTCCAATGCATTTTTGTTGTCTAGGTAGTAATGTTTCAAAATAAGGTCTTTTCTCAGCAGCATTTATTAGGATGTGTAGGAACATCCCAAGGGTATTCCTGTAATATCTCATATTTACCTCCTACCTTTTCTGCCTACATTTTGATACAATTAAATCAATTTCTAGTGCAGTGTGATAGACTGAGTTCTCAAAAACTACTCCTTTTAAAAAGATGACATGAACTATGGTAATGCCTTCCAAAATACGATCATCATGCCTTCCCCTTGATTAAAGGAACTAAGAGAAACACGGTGAGAGACTAAATTCATTTGCCAAATTAAATTTAAAACATACTAAGAGTATTAATGCTATAACCTGTACAGCTATTCATGTATTATTTATGGATAGATTTAAGCATGTATTGGTATAACTGAGTTTTTTACCCACCCATAGCAATGGCAACCAGCCTTTGATGCTGTCTGAAGGGCTGGCAGGGTCATCAACCATCTGTTCCCA
This sequence comes from Ammospiza caudacuta, assembly GCF_027887145.1. Taxonomy (NCBI): domain Eukaryota; kingdom Metazoa; phylum Chordata; class Aves; order Passeriformes; family Passerellidae; genus Ammospiza; species Ammospiza caudacuta. The sequence goes on along the minus strand of NC_080601.1, from coordinate 31,444,773 downwards.
CACTTCTTTGCCTAAATAACAAATTGCTTAGCTGCAAACAAACCAGGCTTCAGAATCCACCAGCCCTTGCCTAACTTGCATTTGGTTTCACTCCTATGGATGGCTGCAGATTTACACAGAGGAAGGGACACTATACATAATTAATTTTCTACTGCTTTGAGGGGAGATGAGTGTTTTTAAAAGGGCACAGCTCCATCCCAAACGTGTTTGCAGCCCCACAACTCCCTGTCACTTGAAGCAGGGGAGGATATTTTCAGTTCACAGGCTGGTTTGAGAAAAGCAGGGCCTCGATACTGAGGATGCAGCAGCTCCAAGAGGATTTGGAGGTAGAAAATCAGAATGCCAAACTGCACAGGCTGCAGCTGCACAGCAGGAGCCCGGGCAGCAGGGGAGAAGCTACTCTGCATCTACATTCTACCAGCAAGACCATTACCAAAAGCATCTAGTTCTGGCCTTCATAGCTCAAGAACACTGATAAAATAGGGGAGGCTGTAAACCAAGAGAGCAGTCAAGGAGGGAAAAGTTTGTTTTGTGTTGAGACAACTCAAGGAACTTTCCATCTCAGTGAGGAAAAGGTGGCCATATCTCCATCTGCACAGGCAACAGAGACCTCTCCTACTAAAGGTTCTGCAATGAAGACCTGACTCAAAACATGAGAAAACAGGGTAACTAAAAGAGAGAAAAAATAAGGTAGATAAGATCTGTCTATTAGCAATTCCTACATTTGTTTTTCTGGTTATAGAACACAGTGAGGATAACTAGCAAATGAAAGGAGTCTGAAAGGCTGTAGGGGCTTTGAGTCAGTGGAAGTGTTTTCAGACATGTACAGATGCTTTCTAAAGCATGGGCTCAACTCGCACAGGAAGTAATTCAGAGTTAGCCTAAAGCCTACAAAAGGCAAGAGGGAATAAGTAATCAGAGCTCATCTCTGGTCTTCCCTATAAAACCCTTAAAAACCACTGAAATGGCTACTGATGAAATTGTATTGTTAGGACAGTGGCTGGACTCTGATTTTAAGGGTATTTTCCAATCTAAAAGATTTCATGTAGCAAGTATCAAGCAGACAATAAAACACATCACAATAAAATTATTTTTTTAAGTTTGCAAAAAGATTGCTTTCCTTTCAAAAAGCACATTTCAGTGCAGATAGCTTAGCTCAAGAGGCATTTAAAATGGTTTTATGGCACTATGTTTTATGTTTCTACATTCAGAACAAGATTTACAAAACAAATTTGTTCTTTAGAAATCAAAAATATCTTTATAATATAAGCTATAATTGTATTCTTGAATTTTAATATAGACAGAGAGAAGAAATCATAAAAAAATAGTTTTTCAGAGCACCATAACTAAAATAACTTAAATAAAGACCACTTGATAAGCTAAAATCATAATCAATTATGCTTTTCCAGGGGTTTAATTTTACTACCATTCACATGCTGAGTTTTAAAAAGGCAATTTGCAGGTGCAAAATCTCACACTCAATTGCACTGATGTCAATAAGAGTAATTATTTCTTGGATTAGATACAGGCCACTCTGATGACAAAGACAGTGCTGCAACTTGTAGCATGACTCAGGGATTTCACCCTGTGAAACAGAAGTTGCACTTTAATGGTGATGTTGTTTTACTTTTAAGTTCTGGAAAACTAAGTCTGGACCAATTCTAAAAGTAACAAATTTCTTCTCCTATCTACACCTGCTGATGCTGCCAACTCCTTTGGATCAGCAGGAGCCTTATGTAAGTGAAGCAACTTGAGGAAACTGAGCTAGCTTAAAAAAAACTGGCTGGGAGGTGGGGAGATCTGTTCCTGTTGATACTTTTCAACTCTCAGCAGGAATATTAACGCTTACATAAGAACCAGCAAGCTGTAATCAAAGAGAAGCGTGAAGGATAAAGTCAGCCCCTTTCACAGCACTCTGAACTTCAGCTGGCTGCAGCTAAAGCTAACTTCTTCTCTTAAGATCTCTTCTTACACAACATTATCACTCATTTACAATCTGCAATTTAAGGACACTTTCTTTGCATGAGTCATTCTGCAGAGAGCAGAATTCAGAGTTTTAGATTGAAATAAGGATTTTGCATGGAATAACAAAATTTGATACCGTTCAAACATTTCAGTTGGGAATGTATTTGTAGTTAGAAATTGTTCTGTCCTTGAAGAATGCAGTATCTTTTCTAGGAGCTCTAAAAATTAAGGAGAGCATGCAGGAGGTAATTTCAAAGTACAATAAGAACATCTGGAGGCAAGGTTTAATAATCAAACAAATCCATTTGCTCTCACTCTCTCCATAACAACTGCATATCTAGGACTAGGTAAAGCAGATTAACTGAAGTGTAGGTCCTCAAAGGTGCTCACCTGTCCTCTTCTGCTTCATTACACATCACACTCACAGCTATCAAATAAAAAACCATAAACCTCTGAAGGCACAACCTAATTTTTCAAAGGCAGCACATTACAGTGGGTATTTCCAGTCCACAAAAACTTCAGAGGAAGATAAATTCCATGCACAAAGTTTTCTCAAATGCTGCTCCACAAACCAGTGCAAAGCAGAGCACATTTTGGGAATAGGGAAACTTTTTGCTCCAACCTGGAGGAATTTTTTTTTTCTTCTAAGAAATCATTCTGTGAGTAGCAAAACTACTGAAACCTGTTTTCCTGCACTGCTGCATCTCAAGACTATTGACTTTGACATCTAACTACATAGAAGCTGTGACAGCAGTTTTCACTGCAGTTGGGCCATTCATAATGTTTGTGTCCCTGAACTCCCTGGAGCCTTGTAACAGAACTGATTTTGGCAGCCCTTCCCTCTCCCTTCTGCCCAAACTTTACCATCAGGAAAAGTGCAACTGACCAACAAATTCAAAGGCAAAGAGAAGGAGAAGAATGAATGGCAGATGTAGCATTAAAAGCATCACTTCTTTAATAAATCAACCTTGCAAAACAAAACTGTACACTGCCCTTTAATGCTTGTGGTTTAGTTTATACTTTGAGAACTGCGCTGCTTGAAGCTCCCTGCTATAAAAACAGAACTTGCTCACCCACTGGCTTTCCTACCTTTCACCTGGCAAAATTACTTTGCCTTCTCTTTTTATAACTAAATTTCTCCTTTTTATTTTGGTTTTAAAAAAAGATCTTGCATTATTTCACAGTAGAGGTGAAGGGATGGAAGGGGAAAAAAAGGTTGAAAGACGAAAGTAAGTCAGAAAGTCAGAGCTGCATTCAGATAACCAATCTGGACAGAGAGTAAAATAATTTACCACCAGGCAGACACGAGGCCTAAACCTTTCTGAATAGTGACTGACAGGATTGTGAATGCCCTGCAGTAAGAATAGCAACATCTGCATTTTTACAGACTTACCACAGGCTTCACAATAACAAGAGTAAATTCAAAACTTGGTAAATAAGAGAAATAAAATGGCAAAATGGTGCTAGACAGTCTCTTGGCCTATTTTCCCCACCCACCCACCTTTCCTTCATCCAGTGCAGAGCAACATTTGCAAAGCAGTTTATTTACTCAGTAGTTCTCCTAAAGGGAAAAGGCAAGGTTACCATAGTATTGTCAATTAATTTTGACACCTGCTTACGAAGATTGATCAATTATTTTTGATGTCTCTCTGCTGTGTTGCTGTTTCTCAGTTTAGAAGAGAAATAAAACAAAGGCAAAAATACTACACATCTCTCACCAAAGAATTAATGGTCCCAAGACACCCTCAGGCAGAGCATTTCTCCTCTTACCACAATGTTCCTGGTACTTGCTAATGCAAGTCACTCATTCCCAGAGAGTAAAAACAACCATACCTCACTTACATGAGAAAAAGGAAAAAATCTTATTTTCAAGTGTTTTAAGCCTAGCCTTGAAAATCTGCTTTTTCTCAAATACTGTAGTGACAGGTTTTATACATGTCCAATTTAGGTCATTAAAAGTTCAATTTACATCTTGGGTAACAGGGACACAGGCAGGCACTTCAAACAGCTGCGACTTGGAAAGCCTGTAAATGTTTAGAGTAATACACAAGGTTCTATTAACATCTCTGCAGATCGTATCTACAACCTCCGAACTGGCTGTTTGTGCAGCTCTAACAGCCCAACACGCTCTTCAGCCTTTGCCATTCTGAAACGATCTTCATGATAATCCTTAATGACACAAGCATGAGTGATGTACACCCGACGGGACCTGACAAAGCCCTGCTGCAAAAGTCCAGCCTTGGCTACTTAAGGGTAAAAGCACATAGGAAATAAAGGCAAATGTTCCGCGGCAATAAGGCAAAGCATCGGTTGCCACAGAGATGGGGAAGGTCTCTCATCACCCAGCCATCAGGCAGAGTAACATTCTTTTTCCAGCTCTTCAGGTGGAAATACACGGAGCTCATCACCCATTCCACACCCATCTGAATTATCAGGATTCAAAACAGAACCACTCCGATTTGCTGCTTGCAGCAATGTAAGACACGTTTAACATATTTCACTCCATCCCCAACTCCCAGGGCTTGAAAAGCTTTAAATCTTAGAATGCTTATTTTCAGTGCAGAGTATACTTTGCTTCCAAGAATGAAGATTAAAGATGAGCTGTCAAAGACACTGCTATGAAAAGTGTCCTCAGTAAAAAATAGCTCTCCAACAGCTTACTCCCGTGAGAAAAATCATAATGCAAATGTCACTGTCACTCCTAAAGCTAAGCATGTAAAAACACAGAGGAGTTAATGAGAAATCTCTTCCGATTTCACCGAAACCCCTAACAGCACTTCAATTAAACACGGCGTTAGCTCAGCTCAGGAGAGGAGCCCTTCCAACACTCAGACAGAACTTCCTCTAGGTGGGGATGGATTATTAACTTTCCACCAGAAGGGAAAATGTAACCACTGTGCTTCCTCACTTGACAAACACAACCAAGGTTAAAAAAAACTAGATGTTTTAAAAGATGGCAAAGATAATGCCTGTAAGGACAGGATAACGGCCCAGTAACAACTCAGAAAATACACTCATTCACAACAAGCTTGGAAATTTAAGAAATTACCATTTACTTTGGTCCTGGCACTGTTAGGGTCTGTTATGAGTAATACAGACTAATAAAGGATACAAGTAATCTCTTTATAGCCAGGAAAGAAGAGCTCTGCAGATCCACACACAAAAAAGATTCACCTGGGCCTCCTCTCATCACTCTCCATAATCAGCCCATTGTTCCACAGCAGGACAAACCCCAAACATCCAATACACACACGCAACAAATGGCCAACTTTAAAACCTTATTACCAGGGTCATAGGCAAAAAAAAAGAAATGCACTATATTTGCCTTGTCTTAGTTTTATGGCTAGGTTACTAGGTTATAATCTTACTGCTGCAATATCCACCAAATACCAGTAACTTGGCTCTTTCTCTGCACTGTATACCTCACTTCAGCCAACATGTCTGACTTCAACTGCTCCTTAACTTCCCAGACTAACAAGTTACTGGATTTACTTTTTGTTTATTTATGAATGAGTGAGCTAGTATTAAATGTTTAAAAGAGATGTAAATTGTACAGCTTAACTTCAGTACTCCAGAGAGAAAATCTGAATTTAAACACAATTTTAAAACAGACAGTTATTGATATTTAATCTATAAAAAGTAGTTTCCCAAAGACAGAAAGTACTTGACTTCTCCAAGACACAGTATCACCAATGTATTGCTATTAGTTAGATATTAGAACACTTTCTAGCTATGTATGTCAACATACTTAATAAATGGAGTTCCTGCTTATAAGGGGTGTTTTACAGGGAATGAAATGAGACGCCCTGTCCAAGATTATATAGCGAAATAACAGCAAACAGTATTCTTCACAGCCAGTCTTTACACTGATACCAAAGGGGGCGGGAGGAAAGTGACAGCCCTATAAATTAAGTCTTCTTTCCCACTCCATAGAGAAAAGCAAGTGTCAGGGTAAGCTTCCTTCTCACTGATCAATGACTCGGTATCACAGTGACTTTTAAGAATGAGAAGGTAGTTACACCTTGACTGAGTACGCCTTCCCTCGCAAAAATATGTTACTGTTTCCTATTTGCCACTCACTCCTGCAAACCTTGTCACCAGGGATGAACATTTCACTCAGTTGCACTTGTGTTGTCCTGAATGAAACTGACTAATGCCCACTTCGCTCAAACAACTGAAAGAACGGAAGGCTGGAAGGAGCTAAACCTTTCACTCTTCAGGAGGAAAAAGTAATTAAAATCCACTACTAATCCTTGTTCTCTGGACAGCCCCATGAAGTGCACATGTCATTTCCATGACATTTCCAGAAGGGACAGCAGCGACACAGCTTTAGGCCGATTTCTCCCGTCTCTCAGTTCCCATGAAGTGGAGCAGCCTATTTTCAGCGATAAGTCAGCCGGAGCTGTGTCCTGTGCTCTTAAGAGCTGGAGGAGCCTATTTTATCCATAACTTCTGCCACATACTTCCACCACACACGAACAAAATCATAGCAGACACGAGCAAAACAAAACAAACAAAAAACCGCAAGTGAAAGTGACAGGAAAAGGATGTAGGGATGAGAAGAAATTCACAATAAGCAGAACCTTACTTGAACCTGCCCTGGCAGTGTTGGCACTGGTCTCCCACCCAGCCCTGGTCGCAGACGCAGGTGGAGTTGACACAATGACCCGAGAAGCAGGAAATTTTGTCGCAGGACTTGGACTGGGACACCTGGGCATAGAGGGCCAGGTAGAGGAAGCCGTAGAAGAGCAGCCAGCTGTTCACATCCAGGAGCGAGGCGAAGCAGCAGCAGCAGGCGGAGGGGAAAGGTCTCCAAGCGGCCGGGCCCGCGGGGGCAGCTCCCGCTCTCCGGCCGCCGCTGCCCAGGTCCATCTTGGCCGCGGGGGCCGCGGGCCGAGGCGCGGCCGGCGATGGAAGCTTCCCCTGAGGAGAGTTAATCCAGCCAGGGAGATTCAAACCCCCCGCTTCCTCCTCCCTCCCGACCCCAGCGCTGCCTCCTCCGGCCCCTTTCAGCCCTCCGCGCCCCGTCACTCCCGAGGGGAAGCCCGGCAGCCCTCAGCCATCCGCCCCTTCTCCTCGTCGTCCTCCTCAGGGCTCATCGCTCCCGTCTTCTTCCATGGAGGAGGAGAGCTGCCTCTTGACCTTGTGTTTTCTCCTCGCCAGATATGCCCCCACGGCCGCGCACACGCCACCCTGGACCATGTATCCCGCGGCTCCCCCTTCTCCTTTGTATCCCGGTGCCCGCGGCACACACGCAGCGGCGGCGAGGAGGAGCGAGGGAGGCGGGGGCCGCCGTCCTCTCGCCAGGCAGCCAGCTGGGAAGTGAGGGCGGCCGGGCCCGGAGCCGCTACGGCATCGCGCTCCGGCGGGGCGGGGAAAGGCTGGAGAGCTCTTATCCCCGCTCCGTTATTAGCCCTGCGGGGAAGGGAGGCGGGAGGCAGCGAGAGGAGGGTTAGCAGCCCCTCCGCGTCCCAGCTGACAGCTTCCAAGCAGCCATTTTTAAAGGCTAATTGTCACCGCCGCTCGGAGCCGCCTCCCGCCCCTCGGCCCGCGTGGATCCGTCCCTCGCTGGGAGGGGGGTCCGACGGGCTGACCGCCCGCCCGAGGCTCCCGCGGCCGCCTCTGCCGCCCACGCTTCCAGAACAGGAGCCGGGGGGAGCTGGAGCGGCACCGGGAATGGAACAGCAGCGGGAATGCAGCCCGGACCCCCGAGACGAGCCCGCCCCGTCCCGTGCTCCTTGGGGGCCCCGTTCTCCTGGCAGAGCGGCCGGAGGCTCGGATGTTCCCTGCTCTGCTGCCTTGGTTCCTCTGCTCGCCTCAGGTCCTGCAAAGTTCAGAGGCACTTTGCCTTGAACTCCTCCCGGCTGGTAGCAGGAGAGATGGCACAGCTTGTTTGGGGAACCTCACCTTCCTAAGGTTTGCTCTGTATAGAAAGTCACGCTATGAAAAGCCAGAGTCCATAAAGGAGACAGAGGAGTCCTGCAACTTTATTCGAGTAAAGGAAGATAGGTTTTCTCTCTCGAGGTTTCTCAGGGCGCAGGCTCCTGTTATCCTAAACTCCCGGCCTCATGGTTCCCTTTTGCATTTCCCATCGGCTGAGGCACTAGGAAGGTCCAGCCTTCCCGAACCGCTAACCCACATCCCCCCTTGAACCTGTTATTGTACCCCAAAGTTCAGAAACTCAGGCTGGTACAGACACTTGTCTGCTTCAGGGGTCAAACTGGCTGGGCTCTGCAACAAACCTGCTACCCAAAGTTAGTGGACGCATTAAGTCTCATTCCAAAGACCTTACCACCCGTGCCTTCACCCATTGAATTGTTGGTAAAGACATTAGCACACATCTTCCCTCTCAACTTCATCCTCCAAATTTAAGGTTCGAATCAAGACCTTGCCTCCTGATTATAGCATGATGAGCAGTCACAAAGTTGCTGCCTTTGAAAACGGAGCAATACAAAAGTAATCCTTGTGTTAAAGTTGCTGAAAATGTCCTTTTGGGTTTTTTAAGTGTTCCTTCCACAGCCTTTTTCAACTCTACTGTAACCTGTTTTCATTTTACCATCAGTCAGAAACTTTTTCCTAACACTGAAATTGGAAATGTATGATGTGATGTCTCTGTTTCAAGCAGATGAAGAAAGGGTATTTAATTTCGTCTCCTGGTACCCTCTCTAAATGGGTCCAATTCCATTAGTGTGGAATCGTATCCAAATCAACCCCTCCCCAGATTCCTAAACTTTTACCCTTGAAGCCCATAGGAATTTGTTTGGGTTTTGGTTTAACTTGTTTTCCCAAGCACACCATTAAACCTTCATCTGACTTTCCAAAGTCCATCGTACTCTGGTAAAGGACACAGTAACATCCAGCAGCAGCCATTTGAGCTTTATTTGAAAAAAAATCAGGATGTCAAAGTCAAAGTACAAACATCACAGAAAAAGAGTCTGTGACTGAAGGAGTTTATAGTCTTAATGGAGGGAATAGCCCCATCAAGTATGCGGGGAAAACCGAGATGAAAAGTGATTTTCCCAGTTTAATTCCAGAGGGTTTAAGGAGGTCCACAAGTTGCTCTCAGTCCAGGAGTACATTGTCTTCCTACCTGAGCTGAGATAGATTATTTCTTTGTCCTGCATCAGACACGTTTCTGAGCTATTAGACATCTCTTTGTATGTGTTTGGTAATGAATTGGTGAGTTCATGCAAAGAGAGGAAAGGGAAATTGTGTTACTGCTTTATGTTTTATGATAAAAAGCCGAGGCTGAAGCCTTTGTGAACAGTCTGCTAATTGTACAATATCACATGTGATTAAGGCTGCTGAACAACTGTCCTCTGTTCAATACTATTATGGGACCAGAAATGCTGTTAAAAGGAGATCACAGTCCAAGACATAAAGTCAGTTCAAGAATATTCTTTAATACAGAAACACTTTAAGAAATAGTTTTGCTCACCATGACAGGGAGATACATTCCTTCTCCACTTTCTCAGTTACTTCAAACCAACCAAAAAAGTTCTAAAGCCATCTGAGCCATTTTTTTTCCTCAGACTAAAGGAAGATTTTGTTTCAGATCTACAGAAATCAGCCAAGTTTTTGAAAATGTTTGAAATTAACTTTCAAAACTTTTGAAATTACCTTTCACAGCAAAGCCAAGATCTCAATAATCCTTTACCAGGAAAGAGATCTATTCAAAAGCATAAAACCAAAATCAAAACCAAACAAAACAGCCCAAACAGGCCAACAGAAAAGGACTAGTGTGGTTGTAAGAGGTGCAGAGAATAGCATGATAGTACTTTTACTGCATAAATAATCATAAATAAAAATCTAAGCCCAACTAGAAAGGTTTCTAGATGTAGAGCATCAAGGAAGAAATATTGCACTACTGATTCCTGGCTAAGAACTAACATGCTATGAAAATGAAGGAAAGCAAACTTTACTTTTGGCTGCTGTATGCCACAGCTATGCAATAGAAATTTCATGAATCTAGGAAAAGAATGATGTAAAAATGCCAATATTGGTTCTCTTCTGTGCTCATTTGATGGGATTTTTTGGTGTCAGAAGAAGTTAACAAATCTGGCTGAGAGAAGTCAGATCTGTCAATCCTTTCATCTTTACATGCATATCTGTAAGTTCCACTTTTCTTGCAAGTGTAACATTTTACACCTTTCATCCTTTCAGTTCTTGACACAGAAATAATTTACACTTTTAAAGAACTAATGTACTGAACCATCTTGGGCAGATTTAGAACTTAAAAGCGTTTGGATAAGTTCTCAAAAGTTGCAAGTTACTGAATAAAAACATAATGAGATTACAAGGTAATGATGTAGAAGGCTGTGTGAACAAAGCCTTCCAAAAATATATCCATTGTAGTAAGAAAGAGAAACAGAGTAAGTAAAAAGTATTATAATATATAAGTATATTATATCTTTCTATTATATAGTATATATATTATAATTATGTATATTATGTATTATAATACTTTATTATAATAAAGTATAAAGCTTCTAGACTATTACTATCAAAACTTAGGCCCCTGTATAAAATGTTGATACATTTCCATTCATTAGGTAAAGCCGCATATTTAAAGTTCTCCGTGGTTGCTGTTGTGAGAGAGTGGAATAGATAAAGCAAAACAGCCCCCAAACACAGACTTCTCCAGCTGCTCAGGATATCTGCAAAACTCTGAGGACAAGAATAAAGCGGAGACCATGCTCTGCTCCCTCCCCCCAAGCACACACGCAGGCTGGGATCAATGAAGCCTCACTGCAGAAATCCTCCTCACTTAAGGATGCTCAGTACTGTTTACAGCATCCAGCCCAGTGGTTTTGCAGTTCTGTTGAGAACAATGTAAGTGGCTGAAGAGGAGAGAGAGGAAAAAAGAATAGCATTGTGCTTGACCTCTTTGCAAGGATATTAAGAGAAACAAATGCTTCCTATGCCCTTTCCTTTCTCCTTGGGACAGATATTACTGGGCTCATTAAGTGCAAGGGGCCCAGCTCTGCACTGCTTCTGGACAGGGATATATAGACCTGCCTTGGCCTTCTGACACATTGGTAAAGCAAGAGTGTAGGCAGGAGGAAATGGCTGCACAGAGTGATTTGACAGCTTCAAGAGCTGCTCTACCTAACACATCAGAGCAGTGCACAGGAACCTGAGCACAGCCTTCCCCTTTGCTTTCCAAATATGCACCCAACACTTCGTATAGAGGACAGCAAAAGGCTTTCTTTTTTTTTTTTTTTCATAAATCCCACACTAATTTTTAATTTTTCATTGAGAAAGACTGAGCCACCTGAGCCACTCCAAAAAAAAATATTTCTGATGTAATGGAAACCATCAGTCTCTTTCCTGAGGTAAAAGAAACTTGTCCCTACTTATTAGATTCCAGTGCTAACAGAATAATGCATGTTACAATTTTCTGTTCCTATTGTCTTATCTGGTAAGTCAGCTCTTGGGAGGTATCAATTTTCTAAGATTAAAAGTATAAGCCTCCCCTCACCTACTCATTTTTTCAATATTTAGAAAGAAATATAAGCCTTCCCTTACCTACTTATTTTTTCTAAACTTAGAAAAAAATAAAATTCACGGAAAATTCACTGGCACACTTCTAAAGTGAAAGCTTGATAGAAAAATCTTACCTTTCTTAAGACCCATGTGTGTATTTTGCTGCAGTAGTCGCATTTGTTACCATCATCTCCAAGAAGAAAACTGCCATACAATAAAGACTGTAAGTGCTGTGAGAAGTTTACCAAACTCAGAAACATCTATGAAACAACAGAGGTGGAAATCAATGCTTATGTATTTTTTTCCATTTTTTTTCCATTTTTATGTGGAGAAAAAAATTAGAGTCAGAGCTGTATTTTTTATGCATATGCATGAGCTGAGGTGTAAAATCTATCCTACAAAGAAAGAGCCAGATTTCTATTGGAATGTTTATTCCTCTGCAGAATTTTTCATGAAGAAAAAAAAGTAATCATATTTTTTGCACTCTTATTTTTAAATTGTAGGCCATGGATGAAGAATTACAGGATAAATTACAATTTGGCTTCAGGTCCATTTAAAGGTGAAAGAGGCTTCAGAAAAGCAGAGACCAGACAACACCAAGTTCTATCAGCATTAGTAATGACATCTTTGCTACTTGAAACACCTCTCTGCTTTCAACTAAAAATCTACCAAGTCAAGGAATAAAATCATGTTACATTTTTCTATATTTTTTTCTACATTCTTTCTGCACAAAAAAATTAAATAGACAATCTGATAGCATTTCCATCTATGACAGAACCAATCTGCCGACATTGATCTTGACTCTGAGTATGAACCTCTTATTTTTTAAAATACAAAGTTTTAAAAAGTCTTCCTACTGAATAGATGTGTAATTGTATGCCATGCTGAAACCTTGATGCATCTTGCACTGACATTTCCCACTGCAAATGTCGCTTCTGCTGAGGTTTTTTTCTGCATTCATTCAGCTGCCTTTTATTTTCCGTGCTATTCCTTCTGGAGTTTTTCACAATCCTGGTTAATCTTGACTAAGCTAGGGCATTTTTTCCTTGTCAGCAAAGCTCCATCTCACAATTCAACCTCTCTTACACATCATTAGTAGGTGTACTGAATTTATCCAATACCCTTTAATGATCCCAAAGGGACACTGCTATTAGACTTTTTCTAGCTGAGAAAGCATTCACTTTGAGTTATTTTCTCTCATTCTTTTCTAAATTAGGACACGATCTTTGGGATTCAAACCACTGTTGCCTTTATTTCTGTATTTGCTCTTTTTATTCATAGATTCAACAAAATACTGGAAACATTATTAGAAGATAATGGAATTCCATTGACCTTCCTGGGATTTACACCCTTCCTTCAGAATTTAGCAGAGGTTTCCACATTTTTCTGGCTAGTTTGCTGAATGATATATTAAAAAAACAAAACCTTACTAAAAGATTTTGAAAATAAAAATGTATCATCTGCTCCAATTTTCTCCTAACCACTATTTTTCCTTTGCAAGGCTTAGGAAGAATGCATTTATTATTGGTGGCTTACTGGTTCTTACTCATCACATTATACTTTACCCAGGAGCTTTGTAAGTCCACCAATTTCTTCCAAGGCTATTTAAGTGTGACTTCTCTCTTCATGCTGTCAGGCTGATGAATTTAATCTCTTTTTAAATAAAAAAAAAATCCACCAAAACAAAAAGTAAATTGTTGGGTAACTGTTAAATCAGCAGTGTAATCAGTATTTTGATTACTACAATTTTCATCTTAATATCACAGTTCATCTCCTTTAGAGTGGTGCTGCCTAGTCCTAGTGATTCTACTTCAAAATAATCTCATGTAGATTTCTTACTCTTCAAAAAAAACCCCAACCTTCTAATAATGGCTACACTGGTAGCCTAATACTTTAATACTTAATTTTACAGTATGTTTTTAGTACTGCAGTGAAATTATTTGCTTTTCCTGAAATTCCTTTTTCCTTTCCAATTGCTACTTTTGGAGCCTATTTAATTTTGCTGTTTTTTGCTTTTGTGTATTTAAAAAAATTACCTCTTTCTTTTTTCAGTCAATACTTGAATAGTTGTACTATTAGACTCTGGAAAGTGATACTTGCAAAAAGTGGAAAAACAAGTACATCAAATAGTCTGCAACAAGGATAGTGAAACAATAATTGTACTAGGCATAATGGAATAATGGAACAAAATTATGCTCATTTTTTGCCATTTGATTTGCATAAAGTTGGCAAAAATGAGAGGCTATGCATGCATTGATCCCTGTCTTGTCTTCTAGATGTCATAAAAGAATTGAGTAGATTAAATTTTCCCTCAGTATTAATGTTGAAACAGACATTATATGCCAAGAATCTAAGTGGCATATTGTATTTATTCAATGCAACTATTTTCAGCAATTTGAAGAAATAACTCTCTTGCATAAATATAACACTTTGTCAAGCACACAAGCAGTTATTTAATTAGCTGAAGACATTAATTTCCATAGCTTCAGATAACAGTAGAAATAATAATTATTAAGAATTACATTATTTCCTTGAAGTAACAAGGTTTATTGCCCCAGAGGAGCACGAAGATGCATGTGGCACCTCCTGTTTGTGTGTTTGTGTACCTGGGCACTGGTGGTGCTGCAAGGGGAGGCTGAAGAAGCTGTGAGCTGAGATGCTGACCTCATCCACGGCCTCAGCCAGGGATAAAGGCTCAGGATGTGCCATGGGCAGGTCTGGCTGCACAGGTGGACATGCAGGATGGTTCTCTCTGGGACTGATTGCTGAGGGAAACCTCACCAGCCTGGCAAGTTGTTCATCATGAGCAAAGCTTTAGACCAGTTTTTAAAGGTGCCAGAGAAAAAAATCCACAAGCTTTTCTCCCTATTCTTTTCAGGTTACAGATTTAGAATCTGTGTGATCAAAGTCAAGGAGAGAGTGAGGGAACTGAAAAGGTTCTAAGAAAGGGAGGATGCAAAGTGAGCCATCAAACACCTGCGGCACAGATCCACAAGCAGAAACGCAGAATCAGTTCAGGTGGGAAAACCTCTGAGACCATCATCAGAGGTGGAAAAACCTCTGAGATCATCTAGTCCAACCTATGACCCAACACCACCTTGTGAACCACACCATGGCCGTGTCCAGTCTTTCCTTAAACACCTCCAGGGATGGTGACTCCACCCCTCTGGGTAGCCCATTCCAAAATCTAATCACCTTTTACAGAATTAAATTCCTCCTGATGTCCCAAACTGGTGCAGCTTAAGACTTTGTCCTTTTGTCCTGTCACTGGGGGAAGAGGCTGAATCCCCACCAGGCTCCAGCATCCTGCCAGGGAGCTGTAGAGAGTGACAAGGTCATCCCTGAGCCTCCTTTTCTCCAGGCTAGATAGCCCCAGCTCCCACTGCTCCTCAAAGAACATGCACTCCAGACACTGGCAGAAATATCTGGCAAACACCAGTTGAAAAATGGGAGAGACAAAGTGCACATAATGACAGGTTTAAACCAAAGATTTTTTTGACCAGAAGGCTCTTTCAATATAGAAGCTATGGAAGTATCCAAGGGGCAGAAACTTGGAAAGACTTAAGCTCAAGACCTCGTGGGAATGGGAATACATTCCCTAGTAGGATTAGTATACAACTATCTCTTTGAAAAAGCATTAAGGCAGGACATAGTTGTTTATTCAGTTCTTCAGATGTTCTAGGGACTGTTTTTTTATTTCATGAAGTGGAGGAAATTAGAGGAAATAGCTACAGAAAGTAGCTATTTTAGATTTAATTCTAATTCTCTAGGAGGAAGTGGTTGAGAATCTTAAAGTGGAAGTTAATTCAAGAGAAAAAGATAATAAAAATGATAAGTCTTCCATTCTTCCTTTAAATTGCAACTAACAAAATAAGGCTAATGGACTTCAAATAGCTCAGGGAAATACAAGTATCTAGCAGTGATAAGGAACAAAAAAGAATACAAGAGATAAAGACAGGACAGCAAATGATCCTAAAGTGGAAGGAAGATTAGAAGTACATCAAAAATTAAGATGATTGTATCAAGAATTCTTTAACAATCTGAAAATCTAAAAGAAAACCATAAAATATAGAAAAAAGACACATCTATAATGGCAAGTATAAAGAAGCAGCACAAGCAAGCCAGAATAAAATGAAAAAATGCTGAAGCACAGACTAAGCCACAAGAAGCATGATGATATTCATATTCAGTTCAAATGGGACAGATCTGTGCTGGAAATAATATTAACTTCAACTGTTTTCCAAAAGGATTATACCACATTACAATGCCTTGTCAATCGTTTTTGACCCATTTGCCTCTCCAAATTCTCCATCTCATACCAATCTGTAACTCTTGAAATCCTCTAAAAGCAATTTCACAACTTGAAAGAAAGACAGATGGTGGAGTTTCATTTTCTCAGGTGCCTTTGCCAGTCACATTGACTTTACCTGTCCACTGGTATCACAGGATGAGACATGAACCTGGCCCACTGAAATTAATCCCATGCATCACAGTTTACATCTGTCAGAGTCACACGTGGTCATATTAAATATTAAAATGATGTTCAAAACAAGATTATGAAAAACGATTTTCGGCTCTGTCTCACAGAGAATATCTGTGGCTTCATCACTGCTAAAATAAAGTTATTACCTGTGCAGCAGTATCAAGAGAGCCACACACTGAAAAGTAATCCTGCAGATGGGTTATACTTCTAACTACAAATAGTGTTGCTATGCCATGAAGACAAACAGGCTATGAAAAAGCCTGAGAAAAGAAAGGTTTTATAAAATCTTGTTGAAAAAAATTGATGCAAAATATTCTTACTGCACAACACTCTTTTACACTGCAATATAAATATCTGTATTATGTGGTTCTGTAATTTTCCTCCTTTCCCTCTGTTTTCTAGGCTACAGGAAGATTGGTTTGTCATTTACCCCATAATAAAGTGAGAAAAATCCTGATTTGGTCTGAGTTGCTTTCCATCCATTTAATTAATTCAAATGTCTAATTACAGTGACAGATATTTTTCTCTAGTGAACTTTGTCTGTTTAATTTACTGGCTTAAAAACCACTATAATTTAAGACATATTATAAAGTTTCATCCTAGTGTTAAAAGATTAACATACCTGTACAAACACATGAACATGAATGTGCACACAACACACACATAGTAGCAGACTTTTAAAAATTTTTAATTATTCTAGGAATTTTTTTAGTTCATCTTACCTCACCTACTTACACACCTTCTTCCACACTCTGCCTTTATGAAGTAGAAATATCGAGGTGTTACTTCCCTTGCTGAAAGGGACTGTCTTCAGCAAATACCAATAATGCCTCAAATAAAAAGGCTGTTTGATATCCAAGGTTGGGTATGAACACCTGCCAAATATAAAATAAATGGCAATTTTATAAATAACTGATAGTATTCCTATGAGTATTTTGGGCAAAATTTAATGCTCACATCTCTCTGAAGAATGTCAGAAAATTGTACCTGCAGAACAACAACATATTATGTAAGGATAGGTTTAGACTCTGAGCTTTCACAAGCTTGTATGGTCTAGAATTAAAGAGAATAAACTCAGGAATTTCAGCCAGGGCCTCGAGGGAAAACTGTTTTATGTGCCTTCTGCCTCTTAACTAGAAGAAAATGCCTGCAGTACAGTCAGCTTGCTAAAGGAAAGAATGCAGAAACCTCTCTGTGGAATGGTGGTAGCAATTCACACCTGAGGAATTCTAAATCCAGCAAAGCCCGGTGTAACTGCTGAGCAGCTGGTGCTGTCTCCACCTCCAGAGGTAGCATAAAAACAGAGGTGATGAAATCCATGTGGGAGATGAAAAAATTCTTCATGTTTAGTGACCTCAAAAAGAAGATGAACATTGAAAAGACAGACCTCATCTGAGCATGGAAATGTGACATTGTCTTTAGCAAGCATTCTGCCAAACCTGTGAAAAGCTGGAACTTTTCTCTTGGTTCCTCCAAAAGAAGACATTTCACATACAAAATTGATTTCTAAAGGCTTACAGTAAAAACATTCATTTAAGAAATGAATTTTTCCTTTTCTCCTTTGTTGAT
This sequence comes from Ammospiza caudacuta, assembly GCF_027887145.1. NCBI lineage: Eukaryota > Metazoa > Chordata > Aves > Passeriformes > Passerellidae > Ammospiza > Ammospiza caudacuta. The sequence goes on along the minus strand of NC_080601.1, from coordinate 31,427,270 downwards.
CACCCATTTGGGATCAAGAATCAGAGCAGAGAATCCTCCTCCATGTCCATTTATTTGCATCAGGAGTTAAGATCTGATTATGTGGTGGAGAGCAAGGGGGTAGCTCTGGAAAAAAGGATAGTTTTAGAAAAAGAATTATGGAAGGGAAAAAGTATGTAAACAAATGAGTACATTACTTGAACTCTGGGCAAAAATAGAGCCTACAATCTCCAAACCTCAAGAACGTCCTTGTTTTGCAAATTTGGTGCTTTTCTTTGCCTAATGACTGCTCTCTGGACTTACTTCCAAAACTTTTGACATGGTGTCTGTGCAAAAACCAGCCCATTGTTTTATACAAGGGCTGTCTCTCACATGCCTGTGTCAGAGGACATTTGCATTATGAAGCAAGACCAGAACAGTCCCTAAATTAAGGGAGAAAGAAGGAGGGAAGGCAAAAGTCTGTCACACTCTCTATTACGGCAGCTGATTTTCACATCTGCAGAGAAATAAAAGTGTAATTCAGATGGTTTGTCAAGGGAAATATGATTGAATTATCTCTATAGCCCAGCTGAAAGGTGAAATGATGAGCAACCTGGAATTAAATTAAAAACCTAAACCCATTAAAGTATTCAGATTTCCCAGACTGAGATAAAAGTGAAAACCTTTGAAATTAAGCAGTCTTCCTACCCTTATCTCTGAAGCTGAAGACGCTGCTGCTTTGGATAACACAAAGGAAGCCAGACTGGATTATTGCTCATTTGAACACTGGTTCTCAAATGCACCATATTTTCCTCAAGAAATGAACATTATTCATTTCAGCTTATGCTGGATATCAAAGTAGCTGTAGAAAAGGACACAAAATAAATTACCAACCATCCTTTGATCCCAACACCCTCCCACTGCTCCACTTCCCCACTCCAGAGAACAATGTGTAGGAACCAAATCTCCCTTTTTCTCAGCACAGAGCTGCACATTCTGAATCTTTCAAAGCTCCTTCCTTTTCTGAAGAATGTCTTTATTCTTAATAAATTTGAAACTATGCACAAGATTTCCTCAAATGACAGTTTTCTCACATGATTTCTCCCTTGCCCTCAAAGTCTTTCCTCCTAAAATGTAATTTTTAAGTCTCCCCTTGTCTGGCTTGAAGAGACAAACAAATAGTTCTCTTTGAGGAATCAAAGTCTGTTCATCCATCCCAACACAAGGAAGTACATTTCTGTACAGATGTATTCCACTCTTACGTGCAGTATAAACAAGAAAACAAATGTGTTTTTCTGTTTAAACTCATTTTCATGTTGGGGCAGTTAAGCTTTTGCCACATGTGAAATAAATTCTTGTCTGCTTTCATAAAGGCATTTAGAGAATAATAATGATTAAAAAAAACACCATCCAACCTTTATTCTCACAAGTACAGTTAAAGGCTGAGTCACAGCCTGACAACTTAAATTAATGCAAAATCTTATAATATGCCTATATAATCTCACAAAACCATATTGCTTCAAGTGTAACAAAGTGAGACCCATTCTTCTGTATATTTATTTATTCAGGTGATGCACCTACATCCCTTTCCTTCTGTCTGTTTACAAAGACTTCAGGCCAGGCACTCTTTCTTTGAAACTTGCATGGCATTAACATAATAAACCCCAATCCCAACAAGGGTCAATGGAAAGATCTTTAATAGAAATATTTATTTATATTATTTTATAATAACAGTTATAGTTATTGGGGAAAAGCTGTTGCTTTTCAGCTCCATTTTGAATACAGGAAAGATTGAAGGCAAAACTGTTTCATAGCTCCTGATCCCTTCTACCTCCACAATGGAACCAGCTCCATTCTTCAGAGGCTGAGGAGCAATAGCTAACTTACCCTGATGTGAGCCACATCAAAGGGCACAGAATTACCAGGAGGAAGCTAAAGGAAGAAATAATTATTATGATCATGCTTCTACAATCAAAATTTTCCAGTAATATTTTTACAGCCTTCAGAAACTCTTCAGTGGAGAAAAGTCATTACTGTACTTTGGTATTATTCCTCAAGCCTTTGCCTATATGCCAGATAACAATGGAGATTCCCTTAATAAACATTTTTTTTAATTAAACTTTAAATATAAAACATCTAAAATGGTATTACTTCTTCCATCATCACAATATTATGCTGGTGCAGTTAAATTTCCCTTTAGCTTTGGTTTTGGATTCTACAAAATTAAATATTCCATCTCAAACCACATATGGTAGTTCAGTGATTTACACCTCATCTAATTTTGCCAGACATCAGAAACCCTTTTAATGAGTGCTTGGAGGGTTTCGTTCCATTATAGTTCCAAAGAAGCTGATGCTGCATTTTCTTTCAAATTCAAAAATTTAGTTGGCTGACATCCAGCTTGCAATCAAATAATAATGAATTTTTTAAACAACTCCTTCCCAGGCAGAATCTCAAGAATAAAATGGAAAAAAATTAGAAGAACAAATGTCTCAGATTAATACACCTCTTTGCAGCAACTGTACAGAGGATGAAGCACATTGCTAGAATCTCCCAGAAATAGAACCAGTAAGATTTTGAATTTTTCTTCATCTAAAAAAACTGAAAATAATAACAATTTCACATGTTCACTATTCCTGCTTGATTCAAAAGAATAATCTAAAAGCAAACACAATCTGAAAAAACATCTATTTAAAACTTTCTATACTGTTAACTGTTCATTGCACTTGCCAGAAGGAAAGCATAGTAGAAACCTAAATATATTTATACAATCAAGGAAGATAGACAGGATTGATTTTGATTAACCAGAGAATAAACACTAAACAAGAGATTTAAGTACTAGGCTCAATTCTACCACTGGTTTTCTATATGGGCAAGTCAGAGAATTCCATTTTTCTGCATTTAATATCAAAACCTACAACAACCTTTGCAATGCACCCTTTCTTCCACTCATCCTCCCCCTCTTCTGCTACCTGTTCTCACAACATCAGGTATGGAAAAACCCCTGCCGCCCAAAAACAAAAAGCACTCCTGTGCATTCCTGCAAGCAAAGCAAAAAAAAAAAAAAAAAAAAAAAAACGAAAAATAAAGGACCCCAAATGTTATCACAGATATACAGATATACAGATATCACAGATTGGAGAACAGTGAACAGAGAATTTCCCAATTTGTTCATACCAGGTTTGAATGATCTCCCTTTCCTCTCCCTTTCATCTGATGGTTTTTAAGAGTCCTCTCCCTGTTATAAAGATGATTTTTATAAAGGAAAACACCATTTATTATCCTAGTGAAAAGTACATGTCCCATTGGAATATACTTCATGTGTATAATTGATGAGCAGTCTTGCTAGAAAGTTGGGTTGTCAGGAGCTGCTGAGGTGGCCAGGTGCTCTTTGTGATGATATTTGTAAAAACATCTACCACCAACTGTTAAAAACCAGATATTTATTTACTGTTTTAATACCACAAACTTCCAATCACCATCTGATCTGGTAGCTAAATATTTCTATAATAAATATTAACAAAACAACAAAACATCAAACATTATTCTAGCCAGAATTTAATCAAAACCTCACTCTCCTGCATATAAAAAAAAAATCTTGCCATCCCATGCACATTGCTTTCTTGCTTTTTCTGGGAATAAAAGGACACTAATTTCCCCTTATTTCTTCATGTAAGCCTGTAGGTTAGGTGGCAATTCAACTTTTATACAGAAGCAATTTTTATTTCCTGAAAGATAGGATTATGTCTTTGGATGCAGTGACCCTACTTCAGATCCTTTTATTTCCATAGAAATATAAAGCTGGAAGGGAGGTCACCTAGCCCTGGCTTTCTCTTTTTTAATCTAAAAGAGCCCCAGTTCACACAGTCTTTCTTCAGAGATCATATTTTCTAGACCTCTGACTGGTCTCTAACATCTCTCACAGCTCTGTTCCAAAACCCACTTTGACAGTTATTCCTTTGTTCTGAAAGGGAATTCATTCTAAGGCAAAATTAAATTATTATTAAACTTTCTTTTTTCCTTTGTCCTTTTTTTTTTTTTTTTCAATTCTTCACTGTTAAATGCAATCCAGGTGAAGATTCTTTTCCAGTTATAACCTGTCCTAAGTGTCATAACAACTTCTTCCTCAGTTGCTGAGCATGCTCCCTTTTTATACGTGTGCATAATTTACTAGCACATAACTAACATTATTTAGAGTTTAACATTCATCAACACACTAAGTATTTCCTTTGTGAATAGCCCCAAAAGATGTTTTTCATTATTTCAAAGTGCACTCCTTTACTGTGGACTGGAATTTCCACAGAAAGCATTTTGCAAAGTGTTTTTTCTATGTTATTGCGTACACTAAAGATTAAGAAATTGAGCAATATAATTTTTACTATTGGATAACTGAGATAAATAATTTCTTATGACTGGCTTTAGAGATTAATGCACTGACTCAGTACTTTTCTACCATTTCCATGAAATTAATATAATAATCAGCCCTGGAATTTTCATAAACATCCTAAAACACAGGCAGAAATCAGGCCACCATGGAATACTGTGATCATTTCTATGCAAATGCCTTGCAGTTCTTTCTGATGTTGCATTTTTTAGGATGTTATCTTGGAAAGTTCTTGAAAATATTCCTCTTGTGGAGATATTCAGGACATAGTGACTCCATAGATTTCTTTTTTTAAGTGAATATGCTGCAGAGTAGGGATTGTCTTGTTCTCAGCTGCATGGCTGAGTAGATATGGAAGCAATAAATGTTCCTGAAGGTCCCAGAGGATGTCATGGACTGGTTTGGGCAGGGAGGGACCTTAAAAATCATCCCAAAAGTTCCAACCCCTGGCCATGGACAGGGACACTTTCCACTAGACAAGGTGGAAGCAAAACACAGCAGCTGAGTCAAGTAGCTGGGTGGAAGGAATGTTTGCAGATAAATGCCCTCACACTGCTAGGAACAGCTCTTCCAGAGCTGAACATTTTTGAGACTCTGCAGAAGTTCACAGGTGCTGCCTGGATCTCCTTTCATTCTCTGTCTCGTTGAAGGAATTTTGTCTCTAAGGCTCTCAAGCTAGAGTTGGATTTTTCACTTTTGGTTTTAATCAGAAGGCATTGGTGCACTTTGTAAATAGCAGAACAAATTTTTACCGGCCTCAATGCAGGAATTTGATCTTTATCCTCTTCTTTAAAGTAATTTTTTAGCTTAAAAAACCAAAAAGCCTCACCCCATATTTACTGAAATATTTTACCCAAAAAAATTAGTGATACTGAAAAGTGGATAGCAAACCCAATGGCAGTGGTTATGTTATTGCACATTACAAAAAATGCCAAGTGTTTCACCAGGTGGAAACCACCATTATTTTAAAAGAAAAAAGCATATCAGCAGAACCCCTGCAATGAAATTACTCCTGAAAGTCTGGAGAGTTCATCTGTTGGCATAGCAGGTTTTCAACATGTGAGGGCCATCAATTTTTCTTAGATTGAAAGCTATGAACTTGTTATATATATATTTGTTCCTGATGGGAAAGGAAAAGTACCAAGGCAGGATTTTAAATGCAACCTACTGGTTTAAAATGAGCACTGGGTCTTCTGATGGTTTCTTTTTTTCCTTCCAAACTGCATTTCTTCTACTTCCAAGAGCCCTGAAGCCAGTAACCTTCCATCCTCTGGAATCAAGGCTGCAGCATCTAACACTGTTGGACATGAGTACTTTTCTTTGGATTTCAAACCTAAGTTATGATATTCTGACTTTTAAGTAATAGTATAAAATATCCACTTTCAGTGCAGTTTACAAGAAAGGCTTTTTTTATTTTAAAATTACCTGTACATTTAGGGGTTTTCTGTCTACCTCCCAGATAATAAAAGCTTAGCGCAAGGAGCTCTGCAATCAGCAGCATTGAGCAAATTTGCCCACTTATCTATTCATGATTCTCTGAACCCATATTCCTGCATCTGCTGCATTAACAGAGTCAGAACCAGTAATGTGGAACAAAACCTGGCTCAACTACTTGGCTTAGGAAGTCAGTCATTTTACCAGGAAAAAGAACAAAATAAACCAAACAAAACACAACCCAGATCAATGCCCCCATGTAATTCAGAATACAGTTGCCATATCTTCAGTAACACAATTGCTAGAACCACTCAGTTAATCAGTCCTACCGACTGCCAGTCATGCTAGATAGCCTTGTTTTGTAAATACCCATATTCTCACTTTGGCACTGGACAAATTCAGATACAAAACCAGTCACACATTTTCCAAGTTGTTGGGAAATAGCCCAAGTGAGATTATAAACAATGGAATCTGAGAAACTGGCTGGATGCCTTTGCAAAGGCTTTGATACGGGCTGCTGGCTCGCTCCGGAATTTTCAAAACAGTTAAACATATTTTCCTGGTAGCAATGTTTTTCCATTGTTGTGCTATCCCAGCATGGGATCATAGCAAAGAGGGACTGTTTTTAGGCATAAAATAGAGTCTGACCAACCAGAAATGGGGTGTGAGTGTGACAGGAGGACAGAAAGGGGAAGAGGGAGGATGAGTGGTTCAGCACCTCCAGAGGTAGAGAGCTGCACAGAGAAGGTTTATATCTTCTCCAGAACTGGATTGCTTTTGAACTGGTAGAGTAAGCAATCACTGTTTTGAGGAGCTGTAAAATCACCTGCTGAAATTACTACATGTCTTGGGAGTGAGAAATAAACTGTAAATTAAAGACAGCACAAGACTGGAGCTTTGGAAAGCAACATGGATATGCACTATGGGTGTCTTTAAGAAGGCTGCTTTGTGTCTGAGAGGAAGGTGAAATTTTATGGATTCTAGACCCAGAAAACACCATGACAATTCAGGGGATTATGGCTCCAATTCAAAGGAATGGAAACTTCAATGAAATCTGAATCTGGGCTATAAGCAGATATTCAAATTTCTCCTTATTAAGCAAAGGGCTTAGCTGTTTGTTTAATTTATATCCAGTCAAAATGAAATTTCATCATATGCTTAAATGCTTTTCTCAATTAGATATTCACAACTTTTTTCTGGAAACTGATAAGGAATATTTCCAACAGCATGGACATGGTGTAGCATTTTTCCATATTTCAGTGTAGCCACAATTCTACAGCTACTAAATGCAGTCTTTGTCTACTTTTAAAAATTAATGAATCCTGTGGGAGCTTTATTAATAGTCAGAACTTAATTGCTTTACAATGCCTTTCACTCCAATCAAGAGCATTTCTAGCAGCTTCCTGGACTGTAGCAGTGACAAATCATTCATCCCAGCAGTGAGGGATTATCCACAACTGTAGTGTAGCACTGGAAAAGGTTTTCCTCCAACAGAGTTTATGTTGTGGATTTCGTTACTGTGTTTGCTTCTACCTCACCTCACCTTTATGCATGAGAAAAACTGAAGTAAATCAATATTTTCCCTGGTTTGTCTTTCTGAATTTAACTACAGCTTGACCTTTCTTGTCCTTGTCAAATCCATTCTGTGCAGTAAGAAGGGAATTCACTTAGTTCTTGCCCAGCTGAAGGTAAGACTTTTAACTAGCTGAATAAACAAAATACAGTAGGCAATTTTTTCCTCTCTAGATAAGCAATTCTTTTAAAAACTATCTGTCCTTGGTTTTACACAGTGAAACACTTGAAAAATCTGACTGCAGTAACTAAGAACCTTTTCTTAACTCCAGTGGCCTTTGGATCATGATCTAAATGAAACCATGGTTTTCTGTTTTAAGAAAAATAAGAAAACAGAATTTAAAGGGACACATTGTTTCAAACAGACACATTCAATTCCTTAGCAGCAATTTAAGAAGTCACAAGGGAAATGAGTTTTCACGGTCTCATCATTTCTTTGATGTAAAAGTGCACACTCCATCTTTTTGGCATTTTGTTCAACAGCAGAGCACATGAAGAAAGAGCCCCACTGTGCATAAAGAGAATAAAATATGTTCAAGAAGAAACAGGAAAAGAAATTCAGGTTAATATGAAGGTCAACCTTTTTCTGTGTTTCAAATCTGCACTTTGCTGAGATCATAAAGAGAAATAAAAAAAGCTTTAATCTTCATTTCTGTCATCCCTTGGCTGGAGAAGAATTAAAATCCAAACAGAGATGTTTTGGCTGATGTTAGAGTGGTAAATTACTCTTAGATTTTTAATTGTCTGTACCTGAAATACCAGACCTTATATGGCACACTCTGTACTTTATACAAAATAAAGGCAATACCTCATTAAAGGTATTAACAAACTCCCAGACCATTTTTACATTCTGCTCACCTCTTTCAGCACAGCAGGGCAGAGCAGCAGCCACAACAGAGCCACTTTGGACAAACCATCTCCCATCTCTGACTGTCCCCACAGCCCATCTGAACTGAACCCAGGACCCAGCTGGAGTCTGATGGGGTCTCTTTAAAGGTCCCTTCCAACCCAAAGCATTCTATAAATCTACAACTCTAAAGCCAGGACACTCTCACTCTCCCCAGGCTCAGATATTTTAGGTTTGGGGTAAATTTTCTTTTACTTAAAAAAGAAACAAAAACCAAACCAACCAAACACAAAAACGGCAACCAGGACAGGTTATGACTTGGAGCATGAGCAGACAAGGCTGCTAGAGAAATATTTCATCAGATACTTTAAAATTTAACTGAAAATGGTTTTTTAATGACAATATTTTATTAATCTACTCAAGTTAGCTCTCCTTTGCAGGAGAACTGCTAGACAATGACAATGCCTTCTATTTATAACCTATCAGAGCTGAAAGTCAATTCTCTCAATCATGTACTGGGAGTATGTTTTAACAGTAGTGGTGGAAAGAGTGAAAATTGGCTCTTCTGCCATAACTGCATTCTTCTCCTCCTTAAAAGTGAAACATTAGTACAAAAAATGGTAGTGACCAATTTAAAAAGAAAAAAACCAAACCTGTCCTCCAAGTATTGTACTGTCTGGGTTGCATTATATGAGATAAAATACAGACTGGCAAGTGTCTGTATTTCAGGTAAGACAAGGATGAGGGAACAGGTTTTCACACAAATAAGAATTTCCTTGTCATTTAAAACTATGAACATGTAACTTGGACATGCTAATTGGAAGTGTTGGGAAAAAACAAGAATAACTCTTACCTGTGATACTCTTTAATGGCTAAATGTTATTAATTGTGATAAATCAGAGGAAGCTGTTTGGCAGTTTCTTAGAGAGAAGACAATAAATATAGCATATTTTTCTGATGTCTTTGCATATTTACTTTTAGCAGTACTCCCTAGGAATAGCCCCCTGAACAAGGAAGCTGGTTTCCATGTTCTTCTTGTGCTGTCTAACCACAGCTGGTTTTTTCTTTTTCCTTTTTCATACAATCACCTGGGAAAGAGTTCATATTTCAAAAATTAAGAACTTCCAATTTTGGTCCTGTATCTTTCTTTCCTGCACTGCAGTCTTCCATTATAGTTCACTAGAGGACAAAATGGTCCATTTTTCCACTTTTTAATGGGAGGATCCATAATTAACAAAATATTAAAAATTTAACTACTACTGGAAGCATAGCTTAGGGCACCCCCAGAATGAAAAAAAAAAAAGAGACAGAGACTTCATAGATCCCTCTGTTTTCCACTTCATAAAAAGAGCTGTTTCAACTCTTACTCATGGAGTAGGAACCACTTTAAATGGATCTGGAAAGGTGAGTAACTGTGTCTGCTTCTACCCCTTAGCTGGCCCTACTGTGCCCCAAACAGCCCCCCAGCAGCTAATTTAAAAGATTTTAGAGAATAACCCTATCTGATAGCCAAATAGTGGCATGAGTGGAGTGAGAAAATACAGCCATTCTGTTTTATGAAAGCCATGCTACAGCACCAGTGGCTGCTGTATTCCTCACCATTTGTTCAAGGGAAAAAACCAAGCAGTATGAAGATTTTCCTAACTCTGATCCAGATGTAAAACACGTTTTATTTAGCCTGCCTGAGGCCAGCAGCTCTCTGTGAGAGCACAGAGCTCAGCGTTGTGCTACGTTAGCCTGGAGTAGCTTTGAAATATAATTCTGTTCCCTTTGATTTTTTTTTTATTGTGTTAATCTTCCCTGTTTAAAATGGTGGTATTTAACTGGGGGAATTCACCAGCTCAAGTGTTTCATGGGAATATGCTCCCTTATTTGGCATCATCTAGGAAAGAGGGTGATTGAATGCACCACCAGCTTCATGATTTTTAGAAGAGAAGAGGGAATAAGCAAAGTCACAAGTTGAGATAAACAGCAGCATGAGATTACAGCATGAGGAAGAAATTTATTTGCAATAGAAAACAAGAAATAAATATTTTCTCTCCACAGTGAAGAAACTCTTCATTTCAATTCTCTGGCCTAGTGCCTTTAGCTCTCATTTTAGGCTTCTTGTTCTGCTGAATAATTTTGCATCAGAATTCTAAAATCTAATGATTTCCAGTACCAGTTTAAAGCTTTTCTTCACACTTTCATGCCTTAGTAACAAGCACAGACACAAACATACCTGTTCTACTTTTTGTTCTTCAGTAGCTCAAGTGCATTTCATGCTTTTCCTTGTTCAGTCTTCAGTCCCTCAAGCATATTTAAATGATGGAGCTGACTGGACTCCTTATGAAGAATTTTGAAATTCTTTCTGAGCAGAATATTTACTCAGTGACTAGAGAAAATCTCCCCAGTATTTTTATACAAAATATTTGCATGTGAAAGTGGGACATTTAAACTATGCAGAGATCATATCCCTCCAGTTAAAAAATTCATGGGTGCTCTGCAAAAAATATAAACCAGTCCTTCTCTGTAGCTGTATTAAATCCATCTTGTGTAGGGCTATGGGGGTATTAAAAATATGCTCTTTATAACCATGGACACTGGAACTGATGTGAAAAATGGACTTACAAGTGGCTGCAGACTCTGCTGCCTCACCCTGGGAATTGCACCATTATTGATTTCCTGCCCACGACCCCTTCTCCTTGCCCTTCAGCCCCCTCCACAGTGGCTGCACTCATGCAGGACATCCAGTTGAGAGCCCCTCATGCTCAGAGTGAAACTGCACAGCAGCAGGGATATGCAGACATCTGTTTGTGGGTTTGGGGCTTCTTTTTGTTCTCTAAATCAAAATGCTCTCCAGGATTTCTGTTTTCCATCCACACCCACACTTTCCTCTGCCTGTGGACATTGCAGGGATGCACTGGGCAGCCTGACAGGTTCCACTGCCCTGGGAATGTTTCATGGGCCACTTTGGCATTGATTCCTGGCCAAGTTTTGAAGAAGGTCACTGCAAACTACTGCTTGCTATTACATCACCACAAACTGTGCTGGTTTTGGCTTTGAGACTCACTAGTGGAAGGCAGAGCTGTGCCAAGTGTCAGAGAAAGTGATTTCTTTAGAGATGATACCTATCAACACCACAGTGAGTGCCAAAATTCCTTCTCTATAAAAATAAAGAAAATATCCCGGAAGTGACTGACAACAATTTACAATACACAAGCAGAACCACTGAAAAGAGTTCCCCAAACCTCCCAGTTAGAGCACATCTACATTGATTTGGCAAAGCAGATAATAGCTTTTCTCATACTTGCTAAGAAGAAAAATTGTCAAGAACACATGTAACAGTTACTAACATATAAACTGCAATTTTATAATGCTTTAATAATGGTGATGAAAATTAGAGACACAACTGGCACAGGAGAAAGAAGGAAAGCCATCATCTTAAAAGTGAAATTGGTACAAAGCCAAAGAACAATATTATTTTAATAAGAATGCTGAGGAATATCACCCTTCTAGAATTTTGTACAAATTATCTGTCAAACTATTTAAGAATAGATGTCGTGTCTTAGCTAGAAATATACATTCAGGGGAAAGAAAAAACCTAACCAGCTGCCAATCCCCTGACTTATTGTCAATCAAATGGTTATAAATGAGAAAGAGATTATTGTCAGGCCAGTCACAATGAGGAGTTCAAATCACAGTTCCCTGACTTATTGTCAGTCAAATTGTATTATAAACAAGAAAGATATGGCTGTCAAACCAGCCACAATAGGATAGCCCTTAATACAGAGCACAAGACAAAGGAAAAAATGATATCTAGCTTATTATATGAGAAAATTCATGTCAAATGGAGAAAATGCTGACTCTCATATACAGCTGGATTTCTCCATTTTGGCTTTAAATGTGTCTCCCCTATGTGCCAGGTGGAGGAAAAGGGGAACCACCTTTCCCACCACTCACCCTGGAGTAGAAACTTGTCCCCACCAAGTGCTGTGGGGAAGAGATTGTTGCATCCATTGCAACCAAAATAGCACCACTAATCTGTCTGCACCCTGGGAATCCTTGACAGGTGCTTCTCAGCCATCTGCATTTCTTTTCTCCCTCTTAAATCCTCCTCCCTTTGCCAGCACACTGGCCAGATTCTGGCTCTTGTGTGTGCACAGGCTGTCTGGAGAGGAGCAGGGCACCAACAGGAGGTCAAGGCAGGGGAGCAGATGAGGATCTCTTGCTTGGGTAATTGGTTCTGATCCTTGCAAGGCTAAGCAGAAATCTGGCCAGCAGGACATGTGCACCCAGATGGATGAAGTCTAATTTGGGACTGAAAGAGAAAGAAGAAGCAAAAGCAGGATCACAACCAATACATCCATTCACAATTTAGTCCATTCACTCTTTCTACTTTTGTCCTTTTTTTCCTACATTTGTATAGAGATTCCTCTGGGTCACTCTTTCAGCCTCCCTCCATCCTTGTCTTTTCCTAAAATGTTATTTGGCTTGACAGTAATGCTGCCTTTAAAACATTAGTGTAATTGAACAAAAATGTTACATCCTCTAACCTTTAAAGGACACATTTATTCAAAAATACTCATCAAGGCCCCACTTTTGACTTTCTGGCTGAATACACCTGCAGGATTCCCCAAATTTATCATGAACATTATAATGCAGGAGTGAAAAATATGATAATGCTGGGTCTATTTTTACATTTTAGCTGCAAATGTAATGTTCATTTGTGGAAAAGGTCAGGATACTCTTTAGGATTTTTATGTTCAGTGCCACAGTTTTCACAGTTTCTTGTATACTAGTTATACAAAGAAGATATAGTTTAATCTGGTTTTCACCCAGGAAAAAATGTTAAGGAATTAAGACTGGCCTGTGCAACAGGAGGAGTTTTTGACTTGTTGGACAAGGAGATTGAGACTAATTTCTGCACAGGGAAAATAGGAGTTCTGTGGCTCTGGGAAATGATTTTTTTTATTTTTAAAAAAAAAAAAGAGAGAGAGAGAGAAGAAAAAAAAGATGGAAAGAAATTAATTTTGAGGCTGGGCAGGCCAAAAGGCTAGAATTTTAGATTTCCTGTTTATGATGATAGCATGGCTGCAGAGACTTCAGTAACACAGGAACAGCAGTGGAGTAATTCAGGAGATGCTGAGAAAAAAGGAGATTGCTGGGATTAAGGGAAAACCTCTCCTCTGCAGTTGTCTCAGTCTGGAATGTTCTCTCTCCCAGTGCCAGTCACTGTCCTGCACACAGGCCTGAATCACCATCCAGCCAGAGGCTCTGGGTGGGGTTTCTTTCCTGCTAAAGGCAAACTAATTAATGTTTGCAAACTCTTTGCAATCTGCTGGTATCACTGCAGCATATCAGCAGTTTAAATACTCAATATTTTAAGTACATAGAGGATTGCCATGCTGCCAGCCTGATAAATATCAGAGGATTAAATTTGCTTAGAAAGCTGAAGTAGTTGCAAATTAATTTAGTATATTTAACCTGCATTTAGGAGAAGGAAAACCTCTTCATTTTAATATTGTAGCTCCATAAGATTTTATGTGCATATCATTTAAGTCTGTTCCTAAGTACATAAGAGGCAAGTAATGCTGTTTCTTTGGGCAGATGGATACATCACTAAAAATCACAAACCCATTAGATCAACAAGGACTATCTAATTATCATGGGGAAATAAGGCCAATAAATCTATCTGGTATAAATTATAGGCTTATGAAGTCATACATAATGAAATAAATATTTAATTTTTCTGAAATCCAAAATCTTGCTTTAGAAACAGGAATATTAAAAATTAATTTCCATTTCTTGTGATGGGTACAGTGTGGTTGAGTGGTTTCAGCATGTGCATGTACTCCCAGGAGCTGCTGAATCCTATTCCTGGTTCTGACAGTGATTCATACCCTGGACCGAGACAAATCATTCAACCTCTCTGTACTCCGTGCCCATCTGTAAGGCTGAGATAATGCTGACCCGCTTCACAGAACCATTAGAAGAATTATGAAACATCTGTTCTGCATCTTGAAGACATGAAATGCTTTAAAAATGCAAAATACTTTTATTCCAGGGCTCGGAGACTTTTGTGTTGTCACCAAAGTTCTCAGCACCTGGCAGGAGCGATTTCTCCTTCAGTGATGTGGCCAGCTCCCTGTTTCTGTAGGATTTATTACTTCACTCTCCTGACTAGGTCTGTCAGCATTAAGAGAGAGATGTTTACTGTGAGGTGGCTCTTCCCTGCAGATAATTGGCAGTGAGTTCCTTGTGGGGGCACAGCAGAGCCTCATCCTCTGCAAAGGCTCCGGCCCTGACAGGGCAGGTCCTGCTCTGCCAGCACAGGCTCAAACAGAGCCTTCTCCTAATTATGGGGAAAACATGAAGGGAAAAGCCATTGAGGGAGCACACTCTGAGGGAGGAAAATTTTAATAATTGGAACATTCCCTGCGCATCTCAATAGGAACAGCTTCTCCACAAGGGATGAAAAAAATATTTCTTTTCATCGAGAATTTTGCAAGCTGCATGGAATAGTGGAGAGCAAATCTATGAATAAGGCTGCAAGATTTGTATTTCAAAACAGAAGTGTAATTGGCTTCCTTTTTAAACAATCACATTTTATGCTATACTTCATATGCAATTTACCCATTCTATGGAACAGACTTCCAAGATTATTTCTGTTTTCCTGCCTACTCAGGCAGTATCTATTTATCTCACTTCAGTATTTATTTACTTTTCTGAAGGAAAAGTTAAACAAACTTAGCAATACCATATTTTTAACTGACACAATTTCAAGTAAATTCTGCTTGTATGGCTGAAATTCCAGTAAAATATTTTACATCTGTAAGAATGGGCCTTATATTCTAAAGCACATATTCCTTAAAAAAATGAAAACTGTACAGCTGACAAAAATAACACATTTTTAAGTTGGCTAGTTAGAAAGATAAGATTTGCAGCTCATTTTAATCAGAAGTGGTTTAGAGGTGGCTTTACCTGTCTGCTGTGCTTGAGTGGCATTAGCAATGACCTTTTCATGATTAACTGGAAAGCCTGACCTGGAAAGATAGCCAGCTCTACCTTAATTGCCATTATTATGGTATTCACTTTGGCCTTGAAGTCTTTAGTAGGCTGTAAAATAATGTCTATTCCAAATAAGCTCTGTTCTCTGCTACCTATCCATCTCCCTTACACACAGTCACAGATTACCAGGGCAGAATAATTGTTGTCATCTCACCTCCTCCTTCAGACTGATCTTTTGGATGTCCTTGCTGCTGAGTGTCCTTTAGCCCTCAGGAAGTCAATGGTCTTGAATCAAAGATTTCAAGTATCCATTCTGCTTTTGGACACTTACCTGTTTATCTATCCAATCAGAAATATTGTTTCTTATTTTTTCAAGAGTAGTTTGGCTGGATATTGTTATGCTTTTGTGGGAAAGAGAAAGGAGCTGTCACTAGGAATGACAGAGTAAGTATTTGTAGGCTGATCAGATCACATGGTAATTTTCTTTTAAAGAAGAGTGAGCTAATTAAGCCTCTAAATACGTGGCAGGTTTTCCAAACCTTGAATCATTTTTGTAGCCCTGTAGTGAACCCTCTCCATTCTGTCAGCTTACTTTCTGAAAAACCTTATTTTAAGATGAACTTAATCATTTCACTGCAGCTTCAGCTAGAAGGCAAACGTTTCTAGAAACCATAATTCTCCCCTGCTCTTTCTGTGGATATGTAAATCTGTGCTCACAGGAGGAGGATAAAGTGACAATAGCTGAAATAATCATTTCACCATCCAGCAACCAAACTAATTCCCTCCAAGGATGTCACACACAGAACTATTTCCAGCAAATAATTGAAAATGCACAGGCTAAGCTTTGACTACCCATAACCAAAACTGACCTGAAGATATGTGGGCCAGAAAACTGCTTTAAAAGCTCTTGTCTCTGCTGCAGCAATGTCCTTTCTTTTTGGGCCATTCCCAGCATTTCACCAACACCATGTCAGAACTCACCTGCCTGGGGCATTTCAAAGGGGCTCACAGGAGCTGTGGCTCAGCTCTGGATGAAGGATTGTGCTGCTGTGGCCCAGGAGCTCAGCTCTGAAGGTGCTGCTGGGCAGGGTTGGAAGAACAGGGTCACAGGGCAGCTGCAATCCTGCAGAATCTGAATTTACAGAATCTGTCAAGGATGGGGCAGCCCACCAGAGCACAAGAGTGGGCTGTCAAACCTCAAAGCAAGGAGACATGGTATTACAAAAGTGGGTTTTTTCTGTGCATTGAGCATTCTGTATGCTACTGTACATACATTCCTCTGTTGCTACTTGTCTTTGTATTCTGCTCTTTCTCAGTGCCAATGCAGTGCCCCAAACAAGTGATAATTTCTAAAATATGTAAGTGTTCCAGCTGACCTTATGAACAGCTATGAAATTGTAATGTAAGGGTTTGAAATCATACACAAAATGGCAATATCTGAAAAATAAAAAGGCAAAAATATCTAAATTCCCCAGAACAAATTCCACAGCCCAGGGAAAGCAGAGTTCATATGGAAGCCATTCCCAAACTTACCATGATTGCCAGCAATAAATATGCTTTATGTTAATTTTTCAATTTCCTTTTGCTCCATTCTCTGGGAGTATTTCACATTCTGTGCCTTGGGCACAGACCTCAGCACCAGGGGCTGGATAATGCAGCCCCAACTGATGTCAGAATGACCTGTGCAGTGAAACCCCCACTGCCTTCAGTGAGATATTGGTGCATCTCAGGCACACCAATATGTGCAGGAGTTGATGACTAACATGAGCATCTGCTTCAAAAATACCCCAGCTTGAGCTAAGATATTATTATAGACAGTCTATTGTACTTGCAAAAGACAAGTAAAGAGTTCCTGGTTGAGAATACATGTCAGAAAAATGACATGTTTTCATCACTCCCAGCCGTAGTTAAAAGACTCTGAATACATTAACCAGCTGAAGGAAAAATACTTTCAGCTTTTGTATCACAGTGGGAATCCGTTAATGCAAGTTATGATGTAACAGACAATTACTGTGAATTCAACTGTTCATCATTTCTAAAAAGCTAATAATTTTTTTTTTTAATGTACACAAAGGAAGGTGGTGTTTTTCCCCAAGTTTACAATGCTCCAAGCTAGGGAAAGGAGTTTAGGGTGGGCAGGACTGACTCAGTGACTGCAGCTGAACAGCTATTTAATACAAAGCTTTAAATCATTAGATAGCTCAGCTCGAGTACATGCTCCTGCATCACTTTTCAAAATGATCCAAGTCCTTCTGATGAAAATCTGGTGGATAATTCAGCCTGCCAACTGGCATGGGATCCCAGGCTCTGCTTGCAATAACTTCTTATCAGTAATAGCTGTCTCTCCTGGTTCCTCTGCTAAACCAGACTTATGTCCTTTGTGCAGGAGGCTTCAGCCACGCTCCAGGGACCAAATTCCAGGAATGCACAGCTGGTTGTGCTGGCCCTAGGAATGCACAGCATTGTTTCTGAGAGGGATTTCTGGGGCTGGCACCTGCAGGCACCTGGGGATGATGGTTTGAATGAAGTTTGCACTCATGCCCTGGCCCTTTGTGTGCCCAGGAGGAAGGAGCCAGCTCCTCCTCCCTGCCCAGCCCTGGGGCTCTGAAGCTGACCTGGAATCTTCCCTGAATCCATTCCAACCACACCCTTTGATAGAGTGCACTGCCTCTGCACTGCAGGAGGAATAAAAGTGTAGGCTGCAGCCTTTGGGCAAATTGGACTTTCAAATAAAGTTCTGATAGATTTAAGAACTGAGCATTATTATGGGCCAGTTGTAAACAAAATGTCTTAATTTATTATTATTATTAATTATATTATCTATATTATTTATTCATTATTTATATATATTATTATAATTTATATTTATTATTTTATTTTATTTGATTATTAGTATGTTATTATAATTATTATTTTCTTTTTTATTTATTATATATTTATTATTGTATTTCTTGTATTTATTATTTATATTTATTATTATTTATATTATTTATAGTGTTTTATAATTTATATTTATTATTACCATTTATATTTATTAATCTTATTATATTTTATTTTATTATTAGTATGTTATTATAATTATTATATTATTTTTATTTATTATATATTTATTATTGTATTTCTTGTATTTATTATTTATATTTATTTATTATTATGGGCCAGTTGTAAACAAAATTTTTAAAAAGGAAATTACTTTTTGCTTACTTGTAAGAAGGAAAACAGGAAAAGAAAAAAAGGTATGTGGCCATGCAAGGAAAAGGTGTGTGCTCCCCTCTGTGAAAGGCACATCCTCAGCCATGAGCATTGCTGAAATGGCTCCAAGGAAACACAAAGGGATTTGTACTACAGAAAGTCTGGAAACATGAGTATGTATATCATCTTCACACAGGAAGATAAACAGCAATTTTAAAGTTTCTCTAGAAAAGAGAGAAAGTAAATTGAAACCTTTACATAACCATTTTTTGCCTGTTCCATTTAAATTCTGATGGAGAAAAAGGGGAAGCAGATCCCTGAAAACGTTGCTGTACCTGTGCAGATCCTTATCCATCCTATCCATATTGGTTCAATCCTCTGCTGAGCTTTACCTTCCTGTCACAATTCTCATTTTTTCTCATGCATTTAGAGCAGCACCAATGTCACTATGACATACAAAAAGAAGAAGAAAAATGTTAATGTAAATATGGGAGTATGAAGCAGGAGAACCTGGTTATTATTCCCTGCTCCTCTGGTGCCTCTCTGCCCCTCAGGCTCCTGGAACACTGCACTCCTTGGTACCTGTGAAATCTTCAGGCAATGGCACACTGAAAGAAGCTAAAACATAAGCACAGAATCAATATTAAATCACCTCCAGTACATTTTATCACTATGTTTAGTTGGATGTTTCTTCCATATATGAATTATCATGAGCAGACCCTTGTCATGTCATCCAAGCCAGCCTTTTCCCCCCTTCCACTGTACCCCTCCAGCACCCCTAAAAAGGAGACAAAATTAGGTTTAACATTTGTAATGGCCAAATTAACTGGCATTTCCAGGCCACCTCAGCTGTCAGAGCCTGTGATGGCAGGGGATGTTTTGCCAGCTCTTTGATGAGAAGATATAAATTTATACACATATATATAGCCAAGAACAGTGTGTGAGCTGCTTCCCAAAAAATGCTGAAAATCAGTAGTAACATAAGAGTTATTAGAATATATGATTTCTACAAATAAAAGAAATAATGAAAATAAAGGAAAAGGTGCTTTCCTGGAAAGTAAATGTTATAAAGCTGTTTAATTAATATAATGGCTTAGTGGATGCCATTAAGCACCTCTTTAGGTTAATTTTAGTCTCAGCAGGGGTGTGGATAAATAGGAAGTAATTTTACCTTGTTCCAGATATAGCATCACTTTATTAAATCAGAAGGGACCAGGCTTTCCCAGTCATTGCATTTATTTGACTGCACTATAAGGTAACAAATTCTCTCTCTGTTTTAAGCATTACAGTAGAATTAAGACCATTATTAAAAACAAAACAAAACAAACAAACAAAAAAAAAAACAACCAAGAACTAACCAATAAACAGTAAATTAGGCCTGTACTGCTCACTTCCACATTACACACTAAAAAATGTCAGAATTTGAGGCCAAACTTGAAGCCAAAAGTTGCTGTCCATCTCTGGAGCAGAATTATACTTCTGACCACTCTTCTGCTCTCAGCCAAAGCCAGATCAGCTCATTTTTATTTAAGTCCACAGCATGCAAGGACTTAAGTAAAAGGATAGCAGAAAATCCAGGGATTCATCCATGATGTTTCCAGTGAAGAGCTCTATCAGAGCTTGGTGTCTCCTGATCAATTTCTATATGGGACACAGAGACACATCTCTGGTAATGATTCCACAGTGATGTTCTCACCCTTTCCTAAGCAAGCAAACTTGAAATATTGCTGTTATTTCACAGATAAACCCATATCTTTTAATAAATCCTACAGACTTTTCCGAGCATTTCTTAAATATGCAGAAACTGAGAGCACCCTTGGTGCTCTCCCAGATTGCCTTTCTAGCAAGGAGAGCTATTTTATATGAATTTGCATCATGAAACGAGTAAAGAAACACTTTTCAAAAGTTCAGCAATTGGTTCTGACGGAAGTGAAACACTGAAGCTAAGGTGCAGGGTAAATCAGATGGCACAGCCTGCCTGACCTTACCTTACACACTGACTGACAAACAGATTCACAGGGCTTCAAATTTATGCATTCATTTGCTGATACTTAGAAGTTTAAATATTTAAATCTGGATTTACTTGTTATCCTAAGCAGCCTCCTGCAGGTTTACAGGCCTAAGTTCTTCAGATCTGCCTAATTCCAGTCTGTCTTTTCCTGACACATTTGTTTCTGAGCTGCTGCAGCACCTTCAGGGTGCTCTAAAATGAGTGTGTAGCTCATCCTGGGCAATGCTAAGGAATCTTTAGGGTTTGAGCCTCAGTTGCCCCAAGGTTTTTTGGTATGCAAGTTGAAACATTAATTGAGAAATATGTCCAGTAGTACCTAGGACTTGGCACCTGCCTGTTCCCATTCCCAGAACCACAAGTGGAAGAGAGAAGTAAAGAACAACAAATAAATAAACAGCAACAATAAACAAACAAAAAATACACAACAAAAAACCTTCCCCATCTTTTAAAAAAGAATTAATTTCCTTGTTATCTTCAGCATCTCAGAACTGGAATACAACAGTATAACAAACCATCCCAATACATCAGGAGGAATAAACAGTGTATGAGGTCATCTTAATAACACACTCAGTGTAGGAGACAATGAAGTGATAAGAATTTTGGGAATGTGTTTATAATAATCAAAATAAAAGGAGGGCAGAGATAAGAGCACAACCTAATACACATTATTAGCATTATCTGCAGTCCATGCCTGTCTCAGTTCTGCTAAATGCTTTTGCTGCTCTCTTGCTATCAGGCACTTTTGTGGTATTGGTTGTGTCCTTTTCCCCCTGCAGTGTGAGAGTTTAATATAGAAGATAATATCAGTGTTCACAGCCCTGGCACTCTCTCTCTGAGGGTGTACCTGCTGTGATAGGATGTTGCCTTCCAGTTCTGAGGAAGACTCTTTGTCAGCCCATTCCCTGAATTTCTTCACTCGTTGTCATTGTGAGTAGATCACAGTGATAAAGCAGCCCCTGCTCACATTCACATCCTCTTGCTGGCCCTGATCAAGAAACTCCTGCCTTGTTCCAGCTCTTGGCACCATGCACTGTTTTTCATTTTGATGCTGCAACTGTTCATTCATAAATTTCATTGTGTCTCACGACGTGACAACATTTGGGGGAACTGACAGGGGGGCTAATTCCACACTGCACCCTAAGGAGCTTTAAAAGTGTCTTTATACACTATAAATTCTGATTTTTCATCCTGAAAGAATGGCTGCCTGCAAGCCCAGCCAAGCAATACAGCAGTCAAAGATGCTGTTGTCAAGCCTCCCCTTCAGAGCAGCTTCTTTTTTTCAAAGCTTGAGCACCATTAAAAGAAACACTGAATTTACACCTGAACACGTGTCAGTCAGGTGTTTCTCTTCTTAGATTTAAATATATTTCAATCATGTATCACCAGAGAGCTGGTTACCAGCAGGGTTACTGGGATAGCTTATTTGTATTGGAGGGAAATGGCAGCTGAGGAAATGAAGATATAATGAAGGAAGCTATAAATTATTTCAGCATCATTTTAAAATCCTTGTGTTGGCAGTCATTAAAAATAAATATATATTTATATCCTTCTTTCCCCCTTTATTCCACGAGACAGCAGACAGTTTGTGACAGAACCTGAACTCTGTAAATACCACATTACCAAAATTCAGGATCTACCTCCTCCAGCACAAAGCTTTGATTTTTAACAGTTACATGAGATGCAAAACTTCTGGAGACTGAGAACTGAACAGCTGAGGCTCAGCCTGGCTGCCTGCACCTGCAGGAGAAATGCCCTAAAACCCCAGTGTGCACTCACCACAGCCATCTGACATCTGCCCAGGCAGATTCCTCTTGCTATTGCCATTATGAATCTAGTTGCAAAGCCAAAGTCTTCTTTAAAATCAATGAAATGTCATTAAAAATATTTTTTAAATGTCTCATTTGCACCCTGGCTGTACCTGGCTCAGCACTGGAGCCAGGGCTGTGATCTGCTCTGCCTCCAATCCTTTCTGACATTCCCTGGCATTTTCTCCTCTTCCCCACAATTCCTTCCTGGCCATCAATATCCACATTCCTCTGACTTGACTTCACTAAGATGGACAATCCAAGCTCTCAGGTTTTGATTTTCTGGGCCCAGGTTTTCTAAGCTGAAGACATATATCTGTGTCATGAATTTCTGAGGTGGAATCAATCCCAGTTTTTCAATGTAAAATCTTGCAGGCCAATTTTCTGAAGTGTAGCACTGTCTGCTGGATGTCTCCTTGAGCACTCAAGCTCAATAGAATTGAAGAAAAGCAACGATCACCCTTTGACAAAAGAAATTAATGTTAAGCAAATATTCTTAACAATTTATTGAAACAAGTCCTTGAAAATGAGCTTTAACACCAAGGGGAGCCCAAAACCTTAGGGAGTTCCTTTAAAAATATTAATAGAGGAAAATACAGAATTTTAATGAATATATGCTAAATATCTTATGACTTGAAGCACTTAAGATGCAATTGATCTCACCACAGTGGTGACAAGTTAGGGAGCAGTGAGAACAGAGACTTATCATCAGATAAGAAGCTCAAAACAGAATTACATTCTTTGCTTGTCACCAAAGCACTAATACTGAGAGGGTGTGGGAAGGCAATTTACATATAAAATTGGAGCCACATAGCTAATGTACTCTGATTTTTCACTTGAACTACATGTCACTGACAGAAGGGTCTTTTTCTGTAGGAAAAAAATGGGAGATTGTGTTCTGCATGCACTACCCCATCTTCTATAGCACTAGAGAATTATTTTGTGTTCTGCTGAAAATTGTGAGGTAATCTAATGAAAACTGCCCATCCCCTTCTTCTCATCATTTCAAAGCCCCTAAAAATACTATTTACAAAGTACACAACTGGAAAGCTACACTGAATAATGTATAAAGAACACATTTCTTTGAATTTCATAGCCTTTTGATGGCAAAAACTTGACAGACTGAAGGATGTTATTCTGTCATGTGGCAAGCTGGATGAGGAGATGTGTAAAGTTTTCTTTCTTCTAAGCACATCCATCTTAGATGTAAATAACTGGAAGTGCATTTATGTGGCTTTTTATTGGTTTGGTGGGGGTTTGATGGGGTTTTTTGTGATTTTGGTGGTGGTGGTGGTTGGTTGTTCCTTTTGTTGTTTTTTTAATATATACATTTAGTAGCCAATTTTGAAATCTTTTCCTGGATTGTTGGGAAGGATGAAAGTTCGACAAAAAAGTCTCACAGATTGGCAGATGCTTAGGAGAAAGATTTTTAAATGTAGAGTCTGATGAAGGAATAGAGATGGAAGCAATTTTTGATATAGAAAAAAAGAATTCTGTGCCAGTCTCACTGGATAACCAAGGAGGCAAAGGGTGTGTTAGTTAGAAGGGTTTATCCTTAGAGCAAAGGATAAACCCACCCCAAACAAGAAGATGTTTTTACCAAGCAGAAAGATGGCACAGGCAAACAAGTCAGCAAAGTTGCAAGTAGAAAAAAGGTCTCAGAATTTTCTGAGACTGCAAGAAAACTGAAAAACAACTTCCAGCTTAAACTGTAATGTACTAACTTTTAGCGATTGGAGAACAGTAACATGAATATGGTAATTATAGTAATTATGATAGGCTATAGATAATAGTTAAGGTATAGATTGGTTCTACTGTATTGAGATGCTCAGCAAAGAAAAGTATCTAATGCAATGTAACCAAAACCAAAGGGTCTCCAGGCCTGCCTGCAGCTGGAGCTGACAGCTGTGGGCACAGCTCTGTCACCCACCACCCTGGGCTGCTGTGACACCTTGGATGGAACACACTGCATTTTGGAGAGACACCTGGAGTCCCACATCTCTCATTCAGGCTCTTACACTGAATGTTGAACTAGAATCACCCCTTCTTCTCTACCATGTGAAATCCTTTCCTTGATGACTCATAACTGACAGCACAACTGAGTGATCTTCTAAATTCCAAGGAAATGTTCTGGCTTCCCCTCTGTGATGCTCCATGGCAATAACTCACCCGCTCCTCCTGGCTCCTGCTCCCTACAGCAAAGGGATTTTCCAGGGCTGGGGGCAAGGCCATGCCCAGGAACAGGCTGGATATGCTGGATTCAGCCTGGCACTGAGGAAAACACGCAGCCGGCAGGCAGACAAAGGGACAAGGAATGTTTGTCCCAGCGCAACACCTGCCCTGGGAGATCAACTTCACCTTCTCATGGATTGATTTTCCTCCTCCTCGCCCGTTCCTTCACAGCCATGAGGCAGGAAAAATCTCCTCAGCATGAGCAAGTGTTACTGCACACCTCATTCCACAGTTCCAGGAAATTCCTCAACAGCTCTCTCTGCTAACAGGCATGCTATTACCTGTGCTTTATTCCCACTGAAAGAATTAGTCACCATGCACCATCTGCTTTCCCCTTCAGTCAGCAGCCAGTGTGCACAGAGCATCAGCCATTCTTTCAAGGTGCAGATATATTTTTAGAGATCATTTTGACTTTTTTCATTTGTAGAACAGCAGATTTCTCCCTCTTTGAGGATGATTGTTATGTTGTGCTTTTTCTGAGAAAGCAGAATTATTAACTTAACCCCTGCAGCAGTCTCAGTTACAAAATGCACATTGCATATGAGATATTCAATGTGCACAGCTGGTGTGACCATTTTAAAAAATTACGAAGAAAATAGCTTCTTGGTTTTCAATTTCTTCCCCAAAAGAATTTTAAAAAGGCACATTTTGTTCTGCTCTAATTAGTATGTGTGCCAGTGCATGACTTCCAAAGCAGGCAGATGCTTTGAATGAAGTGTAATGTAGATTTTCATTAATCTTCTTTGGCACAAGACTTTTCTTCTGCTATGTGTATGCAGGAAGTAATGACTAGAAAAGATGAGCAATCACAGGCATTTCTAACCAACTTAAGCTGGCTTTTATAAAGGGCAAGACAGGGTCATAAAAGAATATGGTTTCCTCAGTGTCTGACATCTCTCAGTTTCTGGTTTTTCATAATAATGAAGGGTTGGGGGTAATTCCTTTTTAATACAAAATATCAAATTCAGATATGGGGACTCTAAAGAAATTAAATATCAATGCACTGATAAATGCATGCATTTCAATCAGTTCTGGGACCAACACAAGAGAAAACCACAGATATATTTTCCTGACAGCAAGCAGAGAATTCAAAATTGCATTTCCTGAAACCAGTTTTCTGTTTAAAAAGGAGTAAGGAGAATTTTTCCATCTTGCTGGAAATGAAAGCCCATCAGTGAGCAGTTTCAGAGTAAATGACTTTCAACTTTTCCCACCTCAGTTTGGGGATATTCCATTGCTTTGGATATGGCTAAAGCAGAAAAAAGCTTGAAATGGACTGTGCATGTTTCTTCTTATTAAGCAGCACAGCTGGGTTATTCTGCCAAAGACAAAGATCCCATTTTGGGAGCAGAGAGCTCCATGTGCCACAGTGAGAGCTGATGCTGCTTCAGGCGATTTGCCAGCAGCAAAACCCACTCTGGTCAGGAGAAGACTGACATGGAGAGTGAAAGTCAGACATAAACAACTCTGAACACAGAGATACTCTCTTAATTCTGAGCACATCCTGAGGGCATGAGTTTTCCACTCTTGTGTTCTTTCATTGAGCAGAATTAATTTATTTTTTTTAATCTGCTGTCATTACCTTTTTATTTCTGCAGTCTCTTCCATGTCTTCTCTTTTTCTTTCACGATCCAGTCACTGATTCCCTCTGCACTTCTTCCCCTCACTCATGGGCTTTGCATCTCAGCACTTCCCTACTCTTGTAAGAAGAGACTGAGCAGATTGCTGATTTATACATGAGATTTGGGGATGAGCTCCTGAACTGGAATAGTGGGACTGGGAAGCTCATGCTCCCTCAGAGATGTTGACTTGGTTTCCACTCTTTGATTTCCACTTTGAGAAGAGCCTTTCTCACAATCATGAGGTCAAAAATGTAACTTCTTACCTGAAAGCCTCAATTTTCCAACAAGAAACAGGCTCCTAAACACACTCTGCTGGATAGCTCTGGGCTAAAGATAGCATGTTTGACAGCTATGCACAAGAGAAATTAAATTAAAGGGGAAAAAAATGTTCCTATAATAACAAAATCATTAATTACACAAATGGATTTCTATTTACAGTGCAAGTGAAATGATGACTTAAGAAGATTACAGAGCAACGTGCAATGCAGAACATTGCTTTCAGGAAGAGCACAAGCCAAAAAAGGAATGAAAATTATATGCAATAATTTGAGATAATACACAGGGGATACAAAAGCAAGTTCTAAAAATGGAAGGAAATGTAGTTCTTTCTGACCTCTAGAAACAGTCAAAACCATTAAGCAATGGCACAGGAGCATTAACATTTCCTGATAAGACCTTAAAATAACAAAAAGAGGGAAACTTGGATTTAATCTACTTTAAGTACTACCTTCTATAAAGGCCACAATGAATAAAACAACACTTTTTCCTTAAAACAAGAGGCCTAAGTGGTGAGTATTTCTAGGAAAAAGAAAGGAAAGCTATGTTTGGGAAAGGTACCTGCTTTAGGTTACAGATTATGGTAGAACTGGGCAAAATATTAGGTTTCCCAGAAGCAGCAGGATTTTATAATATATATTTCATTTTCTCTTTGCAGAGTTGAATCATTTCAGCTTTTCTTTTTCTTCATTATGAATTATTTTCTTTATTGTGAGTTAACAGGTACACCTACCTCACTGGGGACGTAAGGTCTCATTCTGCTCTCAGGTTTGCAGCCTCCTGCATGGAACCACCCACCTGTGGCTGCAAAAACTGTCAGGGCTCCCTGTGAGCCCTTGTCTGAATGCACACTGCTCAGCTGTAAAACAAATCAAGGCTCTTCAGTCTTTGCTTTTTCTTCAATGGGAAATTTTAAGGATGAGGGACAGGCAGGCTGATAGAGGGAAGAGGACTGGCAAGCTGTCTGGCCTCAGATCTCCTCTGTTTCTCTATTTGTCTAAACTCTTCAATAGATGACACCTCTCTACCTCTCCCCCCTGGCAATGCTGCTGCAGGAGCTGAAACATCACTCAGTGCCCAGAATTTACAAACACACTGCAAGCTGCATTTTGTGTTCAGTTCTCTGTCTTGTCAACAACTTCTCTAGCACACACTGAAGTTGGGCATGATACCCTTTATCAAATAAAGGATTGAAATCCAAAAGGGAAAAAAGCACTCAAAAGTTAAGGCCCAACTAGAGTTTCTCTGGTTCATTCAAACAGTAAAAATGATGACATTGTACCTTGGTTTGCAGTGCTGTTTTGTGAAGCTGGTCCTGTTGGCATCTGGACACCCCGGCAGAGACAAGGACAATTCGATCTCTTCCCTTAAATATTCTGTTTCGGGGCATTCAGGGTTTTCTGTAGAATTTTTCACTATGAAACATTGTGTTAATCCATTAGTGGTTCATTTTATTGTATGCATCTCTATCTATTTATCTATTTGTGTAAAGTAATGATAAATCTGTCCATTTCATCAGTTAACATTGAATGCAGATACATAAATCAGCATAAAATCACCAGATTCAACCTAAATAAATCAACTGCTCAAGCTCAGAGAATATATTTAATATCTGAAAAGGAAAAAAAGAATCTTCTGCAGGAACAGTTAACAACTTTCCTGCAGGTGCTTTCACTGATATCAGTCTCTACTAAAATAATTACTTTAGGTGACACCCATTTCATAACAGGCATTAAAAACCTCTATTAATGACAGTAGATGCATGAATGTCTACTTTAGCTTTAAACTTATTTATGGAAACCATAGATTCAGTAGATTATTCTGGAATAGAACACACTTAGACTGGGTTTCCCTTATTATGGATCTTACCAAACTGAAATGATGTAAAAAACTAATTAAAGCAAAAAAAAGCAAAAACACAATTAGGTTTTTCTTGAGGTTTGAGCCTCCTATACTGTAATATCTCATAAATAATTACAATAATGAAAGGACATACATTACTGTGTATCTAAGTGGATGTGGTTATAAAGGAAAAATCTTGCTTTTAAAGCTGACACTGTAACAGTGGAGTGGCTCAGACAAATTATATTTTTTTAGCAAAAAAAACCACCAAAACCACTCTACAAATAACCTTTGTTTCATAAGGAAAGTATTATATACAACCTTACAGGCAGGAGAGAGACTCATATGAGCTAAAGGCTCCAAGGCAGATCAGTCAGGAGAGGAGCAGGGGATGGGCAGGGAGCAATGCCAGGCTGACAGCTCTCTTCTTCCAGGAGTATTTTGAATTGTTTCAGTTGTCATTACCTCAAGGAAGTTTTCAGTTTGACAACATAAATATTAAATATTTTTTTAAAGATGAAAGTTCCAACAAAACTGTGTGGATTTCTTTTTTTTCTCTCCCCTATAAAAGCAGTAGTCAGTAACTAGACTGCTCACGGGCTACAAAGAGATAAATAAACCTGCACAATGTGACCTTAGAAATGATCAGCTGTGGGTTGCATTAATGGGACTCTAAGCTGAGCCCAAAGAATTTTAGCTCTGACCCTTTGCAATGTCAAATATTTTGGCTGTGAGGCCCCCTTAGAGCACTCCATGCATAAATACCTTTAATGTGCCAAGAAAAAGAGCCAGTCATAACTAAGCAAACAATCAAGAATAACCAAACCACAACAACAACCAGAAAAAGCCCCCACATGCCATGTGTTCAGTTATCTGTATTTAAAACACCATTAGGGAAAAATCTTTTAAAGACTCAACATAAATTTCATTTTTAAAGTGATACTTAGGCTATGCACTAACACTCAGGGCAGCAAATGGTGCCAAATTAAAGGGTGAAAGAGAGTAAATAAATATCCTTCTCTGAAGAGTGCAGTATTTCAGTATCCCAGGGCTTTTTGCAAACAAGTGGGAGATTGAGCACCCATACTCTATTTGAATGTTATTTTCCACCCAAACACTGATAAAAGACTTAAAAGTACTTGTTACAGTCCCAGAATGAAGCTGGGGCAGAGCGTGAAGTACACAGGAGACAGAATTGCTCTCCTGGGAGGAAGAAAGGTGTGGCTCATTTGCTGAGCAGGAGGATCCTTCCCTGCACACCTTGTGCAGGCTCAGCTCCTTCCTGCCGGGCTGAAACACTCATCCCCACAAAATCCCCTCCAACAACCAAACCACTGTCCATTAAAATAACTGCCCTGATCATAACAGCCCTAGGAACTTCAAAAATAGCCCAAACACTCATCCTTAAAAAACAAACCCCTCTCTCAAACTTCTCCACATCCCTAGGATACTTTAACCCTTTAATCCACCGCCTAAGCATAACCAACTTGCTCAAAGGAGGACAAAACATTGCCTCCCACCTAACTGACCTCTCCTGATGCAAAATACTAGGCGCAGAAGGACGAGCCAAGCTGCACCTAACAGCAACCAAAAACTAATAACAACAAAGCAGAGAGCTCCTGAGAAGGGCTCTCCTGCTGAAAAACAGAGTGTGGAAAGCAGAGGACAGCAAAGCAGATGAAGCTGCCAGCATCACAGCTGGGCTCAGGAGAGCTTAAGGAAGCAGAATGGAAGGGAATCCTTGTCCTGTGAGAGCAAAAAAAAGCCCAGAGATAACATGGGATGGCCTAAAATACAACTTCAGTAGGGACAGCTCCTACAGCTCTACAGTCTGCCTTCCCCAACAAACACTGAGCAGTGCCTCAGCTGCTGACCCTGCTGCCCTGGTGGTGGAGGAGACTCTGCCTGGGGCCAGATTTAACCCAGCACAACAAAGAGAGCCCAGAAACGCATCAGGGACAGTGAGACAGGAGCTGGAGATGGGCGCTGGCATCAGAGCCCCCACACAGGAGGCAGGAAGGGTTCATGGATCCATTCCCCTGCTGAGGGCTGCTGTCCTCAGGAAAGGCCAAGGCTGTTTGTGCCTGCCAGGAGAATGGGCCTGCTTTGAGGACAAGCAGAGGTCTGAGCAAAGCCTCCCACCAGAAATCTGAGCTTGAAGACAGAGAGGAGCAGTAAGAAATGTCACACATCCCACGTGTGGGTAGCCTTGTTTCTGCAGTCAGATCAACCAGTAGAAACCCACTGATTTCAGCAAAATCATAGTTTTGCAAACACTGAGAATGAATAGAAATTTGTGCTCTAAAAATATAAAAATATATATATATATAAAAATGCAAACTGACAATTTTTATTACTCAGAGGCAATAAAGTTATATTTCAAGCATAAGAAATGACAATTTATCAAAGTCCCAACCCCAGCTGGAGAATTCGTGACTTGTGGAATACAAACAGTAAAATCCTTAATGAGACAAGTTCCACAGCCAGAGCTGCTGCTGCAGAAACACCCTGAGCAGCCACACTTACCCAATTAGTGATCTGGCAGGAAAGTGAGCACATTCCCCCATTCAGCTCTACAGAAGAAAAATAAATATTTAATGTATGTAAACTCAGTCACTGCCTGATCATTAAACATTACCCTAAAGAAACAGGAATATCTTATACACTCACACACATTTTTTACAGCTTTTCTCCACATCTCTGTGAAGATTAAAGAAATTTTGTAGGTTTTAAATTAAGAGCGCCAAGTTTTCATGAAGTAGCTCTGTGTGGTTATTGTGATGCAAATAATTATACATAAAATATAATTTATGAGTGAGGAAAAAAAAAATTTGCTTGTGATGAAAACCCCTGCATTTCCTACAGGGTTTTCTGAGGAGCTGGGAAAAATATTCTCCTTTTCAGAGGAAAAGGAACATTTCCCTTGCACTGTGTCTGCCCTACAGCTAAGGAAGGAGACAGCATGGGCAGTGGTGGGTCAGGACAGCATGGAGCCAGGTCAGGCAGGGCTGGGCAGCTCTGCCCACTCCCAGCCAGCAGAGCTGCCCCTTCCCCACGGGGTGTGAGCCCGCAAGCTGTGCCCAAACGCTGCACATCTCATTAAATGCTCCCCAGCTCCTCAGAGCTGCTGATCCGCGTGTCAGCTCTGCTCCTCGGGAAAGAGAGGCTGCATCATTAGTGGCTTTCTGCTACAGAGAGGGAAAAAAAAAAAAAAAGATTGTAACATCCCTTCAGCACAGACATGACTCAAAGCGCTGAAGTTTTCAGGACACCGGCTTTTCACATGGAGAATGAAAAATGTGTTCCCGGTGAAACAATAAGAGACATAAAGAAATGGCATCAAGAGGTCAGCATATACTCCTGAGGTGGCTCCAACAACCACCCACTCTCACTGTGCACCTTCAGAGCCACCCTCCCACCAGCTCTGCAGGACTGGACTGCCATGAACATCCTCTGCCTGCAGATGCTCTCACACCAAAGCCTAAACCCCAACCATTTTGTGCAGACAAAATCAAAACAGAGCTTGATGTTTTAATTTTTAATTATTAGAATTTTTAATATTTTAATATTTTAATATTGATTTTTAATATTTTTGAATTAATGTTATCTTCAATTATCGCCAAATTTCAAAGAGAATTCTTTCTCCTATATCAGGGTGTCCATGGCACCATCTACTCCCACCCAGCTCAGAGAGCCAGGGCAGCCACCCACAGCCCAGGATGCTGCTCATCCCTGCAGCAGCCACAGCCCCTTCCTGACAGCCCCAGGAGGGTTTGCTACTTTTTGTTTCATCCAGAGCACGATGAGCTTTTGATTAATCATATGGTGATTAATTACTAGCACTGTTTCTGGTGTGGATCCAGCATAGCAATCAGCTCCTCCCAGCAGCATTCCCGAGCTCTGGAGGTGGGGATTACCTGTCACTGGCTGCACAGGGACACCTCTGCACATTCCTCATGTGCTTGGGTTCTGTTCCTGGAGCCCTTGCATGGAAGAGGCAAAAATCATCCCATTGAAGCATCAGCACTCTGCAGTCAGCACCACGCAACAAGAGATATTTTTAACACCTTTTAAAATATAACTGTAACTTTTCACCAATGTTATTGAATCAAGAGGCTGACCCAACAACATTTGTTATAAATAGTAAATAATAAATACATATAATATATATAAATAAATAATATATATATTATAAATAATAAATATATGTGACCAGACAATGTATTTTCAAAGCAAAATTTTCTTACATACACAAATATCTATTATAGACAAAAATATTTCATGTAGTAGAGCAGAGGCCTATATGGGTGAAGACAAAAATAAAACTATGTCCAACTTAGACATGCAATATGTGGGACATACTGCTTTTACCTGAGGCTCAGCTATAGAAAAATTCCCATTTTTCAGCTACAGAAAAATTCCCTCTGCCTGTAACAGGCCCATCCTTCCAAGGATCAGTGGACTGACAGCTCCAGGAAGGACAGATGTTTGTCCCTACATAAGCCCATCTGTGTCAGGTCACATCCAAGACCATCAAACCCAATAAATTACCTTTGGCCATCCTCCAATAAGTAATCAAAACAAAGAACCAGCACAGGGAAATTAGGGAGAGATTAAAGTACTGTCCCAATCTCCAGTAGCTTGTGGCTCAGACCAACTCAGCCAGAGAAGGTTTAACAGCATTCAAGTAGAGAACCTGCAATTGTAACTCTGCCTTTTATGGGTTTCTGACAGTTGCTTAAATCCCAAATGTTCTTTCTAATTAGCATGTACATAAATATGCATGATCCATCTACACTCCTGCCTTGTTTGGGGCCTTGGGAGTGGCAGAGTGCAGGGCCTTCTCCCATTAATAGGAAGTTACCATTTTTGTGAATTATCTGTTAGAAACAATTCTCTTTTTTAGTGCTGAAAACAAAACCCAAAATGGAGGTTAACTACAAACCTATGAAATCTATTGTCTGATTGACATTTTAAGAAAACCACTGCTTTTTACTTCACTTATGCTCTTTTCCAGGCTTAGGACTGCAGAGCTGGAGACCCTGCATCAGCACAAAGCTTTAAATGTTTATTTTATTTGTAGGCAAAGCATCGTTGAGCCTTACACAGAGACACTTTCCCAGCGTATCTCCGCCTGCTCACTCGGTGCCATTTCCCCAAGATCTGATACAGTGTTTGAGCAGAGACATTGCCAGAGTAATTTTAGAAGTTTCCCTGGTAACCACTGCTGACATCTCTAACTCAAAATTTAAGAGTACAGCTCTCTGCAGCACCCTTCCATGGCAAAGTGCCTCGCATCAGCTCAGCTCAGGAACCTGACAATTCAATTCCTTCTGCTGTTCACAGAGTTAAGGTACATGCCCACAGACATTCCCTTCACTCAGAGAAAGCTGCCCCCACCTTCCCCAGGCTGCGGAGAGGGAAAAGGCACAGATGAAACCCTCAGAAAGTGGTTCAAAGGAGGGAAAGTGAGGCTGGGAACAGGTAGATGCTGGAGAGAGCTGGTGAGAGACACCAGGGAAGGGAGGAGCTCAGGAGCAGCAGCATTTAGAAGGCAACAGGAACACCTGAAACGTGTTGAGCTGGCAAGAGAGAACTGAAAACAGATGATTTTACAGAAATGAAGAAAACCATGAAAAAGGGGGAAATGGTATTTCTTTAGTCAGTCATTCAGTGTATTGTCTGGAGGACGCTCACCTTCCTCTCCAGGTCTGGGAGGGAGGTAAAAGGAAAAGAGGGTCACTGTGAAGGTAATACCTTTAATGAACAGCACTGCCATACCAGTCCACACCCTGCAGTCCCTTTCTGTGCCCCTGGGAGCTTTCCCCACTCCTGTCCATCCCAGAGGCTCCTCCTGCCCCTGTGCCCCTGCCCTGTGATTGCTCTGGCTCTGAGCTTATCCATCATCTCACACTTTGGAATTCTGGTCCACAGCAGGCTCCTACTGTTACAGGATCCTAGGTCAGGGTGAGACAAAGAGAAGGATGAATACCAAGAGACATGAATAAAGAACCAGGGAGAAAATCACTTTGAATAGAGAATATTGCCTTGTCTTCATTCTCCCATTTTCCCAGGTACATGAGTGCATATTGGAAGAAATCTCTAGGAATATATTTTCCCCCTCACACATCTTACTGCTTTTGTTTTAACTCCTCAGGGATTGGAGTGCTGTAATTCAGCACAGGAGATTTCTTGGGCACCACTCATCACTCTGGGCCCCATCTTTCCTCCCATCCTTCATCTGCCACGTTTCAGGTTCTTTGACATAGAACCTCTCCCTCTGTTTGTGTATTGCTTATCACAAATTAAGTCCAGTTTCTTGTTTTGGAGCTGACAATGAAGGGAAAGAAAAAACAGTAAATAATACAGCTAAGGGCAGGATAATTTAAGAAAATGCTGGAGAACCCCTGTTGATTAACCTGCATTGTACAGGAAACCTAGGGAGTGTGGTGCTCATTAAGGTGTAAGGAAAAATAGACAATACAAAGGGATAGAGGAAAGGAGAAATCCAGCTGTTTGGGCCCTTGCTACAGCAAAAACAGCAAAAAAATTCTTAAAAGTCAAACCACAGTGCCAATCAAGGACAGAGAAAAAAAAAAAAGAAACAACAAAAAATAAAGAATGTGTGTAGAAACAGTAGAGTGGGGTGAAGTAGAGACCAGAGAGCTCTAACCCATTATAAACAGAAAATGCTGAGGTAGGGAACTAACACTGCCACCACAGAGGTCACCAGGAAACTGCTGGGAGAGGGGAAGGAGGAGTGAGGGGGCATCCCTGGGACAGAATTCACCCTGAAAGGGTCAGAAATAGCTCCTGCCAAAGCAGGTTAGCTATAATTAGTGCATGGGAACAGACAGTAAAAGGATTGTGATGCTAATGTCTGGGATTTTCGAGGTATTCAGAAAGCTTTTTGTTCTGCACCACTTGGAGCCCCTCATTGTCTTTGCACCCCGGGTTATTGATGGTTTCAAGCACAATTTGAATGCAGAAGGAACACAGAGCTGATCATCTCTGGCTGCTGTGGCTGAGCTCAGCAGCCCTTCAGAGACAAGCAGGCAGTGTCTCCACGGATGAACATTTCCCCTCTAAAATCTCTGAGCCATCTACCACAGCCCCAAGCTTGCAGCATTCCCCCAGAATCCTTTAACATGTTTTTTTCTTAGATGACTAGATGTGAAAATGTGCTTTCCACTCTTATTATTACATTGCTGTGCCTTCTTTCCCTCCTCTTCTTTATTTTCTAACTGCTTTAACATGGTTGAGAACAAGCAGTGCATGAGAGTGCAACTTGCACTTTAACAGGCTTCCATAAATTGAGACTGGAACTACAGTGCTGGTGCCATGCTGTGCAGCTGCTGGGGGGAAACTAGGCCAGAAGAGAGGAGTTCCTGACAGAAGAGATTTTCCTGTAATGGCACTGTTAGCTACAGCCCAAGGGTCAGCATCTCCACTTTCCAAATATCTGCAAAGAGGCACAAACTCCCTCAGACTAGCTGCAGTCCAATATTGCATAAAATGAAAACCAAGTAATTTATCTTCCAGAAAGTCTAGACTCATCACCTGAACTTCATGGGATACAACTGCCTTGGCTGCAACACCACAAACATGCCCACAAGCAAATGAAAAATCAAAGTTTTACTCTCTGCAGTTCCTACATTATTGGATGTGTCTCTCCTTCCTCCTGCACTGGCCTAAAACTAAACCAAACCTTCCAACAGCATCTGACAGGGCTAAGGGAGCTACAGGTTAGGACCTGAACTGAAAGAGATTTAAGCTAAACTGACATTTAACTCTGCTTGCAGGTGGCATCTGCAGAGTCTAAATCAAATCTTCCTAACAGAAGACACAATCCTGCAACCTTGGCAGTGAATCCAGAAGAAATTTTAGCTTTTCTCACAGAATGCTGGATAAACTTTCTCCAGGCTTTAAATCTTTGTCCGTGGTAGGGAGAAGGCAGGAGAAGGTCCTCAGAGTCCTCAGAGAAGATCCCATCAGGAATGAGGATAACAAGGACCACAGAACAAATTTCCAGCCATGAAATTTCTGGTCCATATTCTCATGAGTGGAATCTGTAGCTGCACATGGAACAGCTCTGAGGTTTACCCTTCATCACCAGCACACTTCCATAATTTCTTAACATTTTCTCACAGAGCCTCGTGCTCCAGGGCATCACAGCTCCTACAGTTCTTCAACATTTCCCAAAATGCAGGTGACAGTATTTACTTGTTATATGATTGTAGTGAGATTCTTTCTAATAATTTATAGGCCTTATATTTTTATTGGTTTAGTACTAGTCTTGTAACTAATAGCAAATTCGGTTTATTTTTGCTGGATGCACTAATTGGCTATACATCAGTGATTTCTCTGATCATGCTAGAAACCAATGTTTTCTATCAATCTGTTTGTAAACCAAAAAAGTTCTGGAATATCTATTCATTTGCAAAAGGTAATTTTATTCTCAATTCTGCAAGGCTGAGGATGAGCTGCTCAGTCAGGGTGGCCAGGGAAGCACAAGCAAGGTCTGGGTGATAGTTTGTCCTGTTTCCTCTTCACAGCTGGGAATTGCTCAGTGTCTTCCCACCCTGGGAAGCTGCCACCCCAGAAATCCGCCTGCAGCCTCTGCTGAGGTGGCCCAAGCTGCAGTGGTGCCACACCAGGGCTGTCTCATGCAGGTACAAGAGAGATTTTTTAAATAACACAGTCCTTCACTACCCTTCCTCTCTGCTCAGCAGAATTTACTACCTGCTAATCAGGAGCTGATGATAAGGTTTTCCTCAGGCTGCTGGAACAGCCAGCAGTGTGAGTGGGCCATTGTTCAGTGCTCATTAGGCACAGGGAGCCCACCAGGGCACACAGACGTGGGACTGCAGGTGCTGAGTTTGCTGCCAGCTGCTCAAAGCCCTCCCTGGATTCTGCAGCTGCAGAGCTGGGGACACCTCACCCCACAGCTTTGCTGGCCCACGAGCTGCTCCTTCTCATGGATCCACCAGCAGATACCACATTGAGCCCACAAGCATAGACCCATTTATGTTATGGTGTTCCTAAAGGCCAGAATGAAAGAGGCTTGCCCACATTGGGAAGGTATTTTTGCCATAAACAACTTCAGAACAAAGCAGCAGGTAAAGGAAGGGCAAAGACAGAGCAGTCAGGAGAGGTCAAGGTCAGTGAGATGGAACACAGGACCCTGCACTGCTCTCCAACCCTCTCCTAACTCATTATTTTCCCAGAGAAAATCTGTCAGTGCCTCACCACTTGACTAAGGTGGAACCCTTAATTAACATTTGCAAATTATTTTCCTATCCCCAGGTAAGAGATGCAATACGAATATGTGGCATTATAAAAGAACAGCCCTTATGCCCAAACTCCTTTAGTAGTGCTGAGTAAAAGGAATTACTTAGAGAATAAAGAAAATAGTAAAACCCAGACTTTGAAACGCCATCTGCATTTTTGACCTCAGAAATATAAAAGTATATTTAGCTGGGACATTTAAAGAATGCCAGAACCTTCCATGTTAGCTTTATCTCTACCCAAAACAGGACAGAGGTCATTGTTCACTGCATCAGAAGATGACTTGTTAAAGTGCAAAGCCCTTCTCAGAAAGCTCAGTGCTTTGAACACAACATCCTCGATTACATTTGAAAGTAGCCAGTTCAACAGGGCTCAGATAACAGCTCAGGCAACCAGCAAAGCCACAGGACAGGCTGATTAAAGGGACTCCCAGCAGCGACCTCAGAGATCAGCCCAGGGCTCACAGGAGACTCCTGGGCTCTGGGCTTTCTTTTGGAACCAGGACTGAGCCAGCAGCTGATGGCAGAGCCTCCCTGCATCCCTCCTTTGTAACTGGGCACAAGCAAATGGGAGACAATGACAAATGGCATTCAACTGTAACATCTTCTTTTTGTGCTCTTATTAAAAAATGGCTTTTGTGAATGCCTTTGGGGTTCCACATTCTCCAGGGCAGATTTCTGCTCTACATCACACAAGTATTAATCTGGAATAATGTCAGTGAAGTCAGAGGAAATATTTGGGCATTACACAGACAATTTTGAGCTGAAGTGGTTAAGACTGATCTAATTACAAGAAGGGACAGGCAGATATTCTGCCATTAGTGAAGGGGTGAGGGGAGCACAGCGGGTTGCACGTGTTGTTTTGATCAAATTTGACTTTATCACATGCAAGCTGGAAGCTTTAAGGCACATAAAACTATTCCCCAAAATATTAAAAAATAGTTTTATACATTTTATACATTTTTTGCATTTCCTGCCCTAAGGGACCAGTTTATATTTCCAATAACCTTATGTACCTGAATCCTAAATTATACGACAAGCAGAATTTCAATTTGGTGGAACAAGCCACGATCCAGGTAACTGCTAATCTCAGACTGACTAAGAGATCTGTTAATCTTAATTGCTGTTAAGAGTTCACACCCATAAACATGGATGTTTATTTCCTCTCCTCATGATTTGTCTGGCTTCCTACTTCAACTGGGAAACATATGGAGAGGTAAAACATCATCTGCTGTGATACACACACTGTCTGGGAAGCAACTCTAATGTTTCACATTAATGCTGTCTCATTCACAAGCCAGATCCTACTCTAAGTGAACTAAAATCCTCAATAATTGCCTTAAAGCCCTGCTTGACACCCTTGTGACCATGAGTCAACAGTCCTGAGTCCACCATTTGCTTATGAAATTAAAGCACATTAATTCCTTCATCTCCTGGACTCCTCCTCTGTGAAGCATCACTGGGCAGATGAAGAACTTCCAGATGTGCAAGACAAGCAGGTAAATATTAATTACTACTCAAAAATGCCTTTACATGACACAACCTTATGACACTGACAGTTCTGCAATTAGCAATAACAGCTCTGACCTGGACAATTTCTGTGAATTTGCAGCTTCTTTTCATTCTACCTTCAGCCTGCCATAGACTGCATAGACTAAGCTTGAGTAAACCAAATCCAAATAAATGCTAATAAAATAGAGTTGCAAAGCAAAAAAACCAAAAAAATTCCCTCCTCCTCACATTTTTCCCTGCATACCTGATGCCTACTCCAACTTCTGCTCCTTCATACGATGCCTTTTTCCTACAGAGTTAATTCTGATCTCTTGGACTCAGCCAGCTGTGTGGAAGCTCTCAAGCTCTGATGCACCAGGCTGTAACTTTGACAGAGCAGCCAACAAACTGACCAAGTTGGCATGACAGAAACACAAGCTCAAATTAAATCCTGTTGACTTAGCAGGAGCCTGTGAGGAGCAACCCCTGAGCTGGCAGTGAGGCCTGAGCAGCTCCCTGAACCCACTGACCAGAATATTCAACAGCTTGTCTAAGAATCTTCCTCTCTAAACAGACATTAATCCCTGCTTTGGAAAAGTTCCCTGCTAACCCTGAGATTACTGACAGGTTTATTTGCCAAAATAAATATTTCAAAATACAAATATTTTTTCCGCTTTGGAATCATTCTTGATACTCACTCTCTTTTTAAAGATTTTCATACTCAATGAAATAACAAGATCAGCTGGGCTTGGTTGAAGTCCTCAGCTCACACTGGAGTCTACAGAGAGCAGATTTTAGAGGCAAGAATCAGATCTCTCTCTGCAGTTATATACTGGGATGCACACAGCAATGGGGTTGAATTATAATTATTGCAGAATTAAAGTAATCCCCCATAATGAGAGAACATCCCAGGAAATTAAATAAGCTGACACAACAGAAAGCTTCTTATTCCTTTATGCAAATGAATTCAGGTAACTGTAGCCTAAAATTTCTTCCATTGTGGGCACACACCTGGTATTTCATCAGTTTGGAGAAATAAAGTGTTTTCTTCCCTTGGCTGCAGCTCCTCACTGGTCTCTCTGGGTCAAATAAATCTCCAGAATGGAAGATGAAGCCTGTGGCTTGGGTTATATATAACAGACAAGTCACTGGGCTGACCTTACCTCCAAACAAACGCTGAAAGACATTTTTCTCACTGAAGGGTAAAATACACTAACGTAGAGGCCAAAGATTTCTTTTTCTTCCCAGCTGAAAAAAAATCCCTGAAAAATGCCTCAACCTTCATGAGCAAGAACTCTGCACCCCACAGAATGGAGCCACAGGGCCCCCTCACTCCTCCAGAGCTGCTCCTTGGGAAGTGCACTGGAATTCACTGGAAATTGAGGTTGAATTCCAGCCTTGCTGACAACCTATTGCATTTTACTGAAGGATTTACATATACAGAAAATTCTGCCAGAAAATAAACAAATGCTGTATCAACTGAGCTTCCCAAAACCTGCAACAGTGTGACTGGATACCAACAATCCCACTTTTCTGAGTGCTGTTACATTGCTGAGAAAGAACAAAGCCAAGTGCTGTAAAAACACCTTGGAAAGCCAAATCCCATTTTTTTGCAGCCTTGCACCACACCAGTGTTTCCAGACACCAGCCATTTTTCTTGATTTACCAAGACCTCTCAGATGTTTCTGCCACTCAACAATTACTTGCTCCTGGCCAATTTTTTTTCTCCTTTCCAGACCACAGTCAGCAGCATCCCCAGACTGTAACTCTGCTTTATAGCCTCGGGCCAGTTATGAAACCAGCTCATTGTGGCAGTGAGAGATAAATGATTCCAAGGTACCAAGGAGCAGGAGGGCTTGGAAAAAGCTGTCCAACTCTGAAAAAAAACCCCAAGCGTGCACATGATGCAGAAGTGATGGGAGAAAGGGGTGTTTTTCTTACACAGGGAGAGATTCATGGGATGGCCTCTCCTATGCCAGGTTTACCTGACACAACAGGCACAAAGCAAAAAGCCTGTGCCTGAAACAGAGATGCTGCCAGGCATTCCTTTCTATTTTTTTCCCTCTAAACTAAAAAGGTGAAAATTTAAAAAATGCAGAGTCAAGAGCTGCTCTCTGAATCACATCTGGTGTGTACAGAGTCACTGCAGGAATTTTGAGAGCTGACCAAAGAGCTTGAAAACTCACCTTGGAGTGTGAGAGTCAAACAGAACCAGTGAGCTCCTTTAGCAAAGGAGAGATGAGAGTTCACCCAATTACTCTGATAATCCCACTGAGAAATGGTGGGAACTTGACTCCTGTGATCCTGTACTCCTGATGCTCTTCTACAAAATGCATTCCTTGGAAAATCTCTCTGGTGTGGTGTGTTCAGTATCAAAATATTGATTCATGGATAGGCAATCCTGCTGAGTTCTCTCTTTGCCCCCCATTTTCCCCAATTTCATCTCCTGAAATCCCATTCATTGCTTTCTCTGTGGTAACATGGCTTAGTTCTGGGTTGCTTCTATAAAATTCTGAAGGACCAACTTGGATTTGTTAAGGCAGGGGAGCAAAGGGAGGATGTGCACTCCCTATTTCCACTGCTGGAAAGGGATGGCTGAACAGCAGCTTGGATTGTATCACTGTGCTCTTTCCAGGAATTCACATCTATGGTACAGCAAAGAAAACCAGACAAAACTGGTACAGAGGTACAGGGATATGGCACACAATTCAATAAAAATGTTCCTAACTCTAGAAATAGATCACCAACACACTCAAATAAGTTTCTCCACTCTGTACAGCCTTTAATAGCACTCCCTAGAGAAATTAATTTCCTAGATAAACACATTTTTTTAAAAAATAGCACTAATTCTATTCTGACAATTTCTGTGTTTAAGTAGAAAATAGAAGTGCTACATATTCATTAGACATGGAACAATTCTAAGTGTTGTGCCACACCATTAATATTTATTTTAGTCTCTTTTTCCTTCTGTAGAAGCAATACAATTTTTCAAACCATCAGTTCGCATTACTAAAATGGAAGAAAAAAACCCCAAAACATGATAGGTGAAAATGAAACACACAAGGCCTTAATTCAGTGAGTAATAACTTACATAATTTAATAAAACAGGACAGGAGTCTTCTCATTGAGGTCAAAAGAAATGATCACATGTTTTCGGTGAGCTCTGTACCCACAGGCCTCGCTGTTGTTTCCCATCGATTCTTACTTGGAGGGAGAATTACTGGAAAATTGTTGTCCCCTGTTGCTCTCTCAATCTTTTGCTGGAGGTTATCAGGACAGCAGAATGAGGCACAGGCTCTTCTCCCACCATTCTGCTTTATTTGCACCATGAACATGCCACAGAGCAGCCCATGGCTGGCACAGGGGGGGTGACCACGCGCTCCTTTCTGCCGTCCTTGGGAATCCTACGGAGCAAATGGAGAGGGTAAAGCCAGGAATGTCCCTGTGTACGCAGCAGCTGGGGGAAATTAATCACCTGGACAAGAAATCAACAGTCTGCCAGTGCCCTTTGTGAAATTAAGAGTAAAAAACTGTACACAAAGCAACTCAGCACAGCAGCAGCAGTGAGGTTTAACGCAGCCTGGATGTTGTTTCACCAAAAGAGCAATCTGCATAGCAAAGATTACTGAGAATTTGTCCTGTTTCCTAAATACATTTGGTGTTTGCACAAAATGTTCCATTTCCACTGGGAATGCCTAGTAGGTACCTGCAGAACTTGAAACAGTTTTGTGATCCCCAGGACAGCCAGCTGTGGGAAATGATTTACTGTGAACACACCACTCACAAGAGGAAGTTATGCCAAGGATTTACTCTAATTTCACACAAGCAAAAGAAAACACTGCCTTTTGAAGGGCATCACAGAAAACTATCTTTTCAACTGCTGAAATGAAAATAAATGCCTTTTTTCACATCAGCACACAGTAACAATCTCTCAAGCATTTCCACATAAAAGCTTCTTAAGCTTTGAAATGGCATATTTAAGCTAATTGTTCTGTGCTAAAAGAAATAGAAAAGGCAGTAAAAAATGTGTTCCTTCTCTTTACTTTTTCTCCATTGTAACACTTGATGTCTTTTCTTACATAATTACCAAAACTGAGTTCATCTACTTTAAAAATATAAGAACTGAAATATGCATTTACCTTTGCTGTTCCTTTTCTACCCCCCTCCTTTTAAGCTGTAAAATCATGTTCTGAAGCCACTAAAAGTAGCGTGACATCTGTGAAATGATGCATTTTGTTTCTAATGCATGCACTCAGCTGCAGATTTGACTTTGAAGTACTTAAATCTGAAATATCTAGAATAATCCCAGATCCCAGGGAA
The DNA here is from genome assembly GCF_027887145.1 of Ammospiza caudacuta. NCBI lineage: Eukaryota > Metazoa > Chordata > Aves > Passeriformes > Passerellidae > Ammospiza > Ammospiza caudacuta. Next base: position 31,384,007 of record NC_080601.1, on the reverse strand, counting down.
ATGGCACTAAAGCATTCAGAACCATGTCTTTCTTACAAAAGGGTCATGGTGAGAAAATGGCCAGACACACCTCATTCTTTTCAGTTCTGCTTTGTTACCAGCTTTCCTGTCCCCCAAAAACCATACACCCCAAGGCTCCCATGTCTCCAGAGAGGAATTCAAAAGACAGGATAAGAAAAGTTTTAGGATGAACTGTCTCAGACAGTAGATAAGGTAATGGGATGCAGAGTGGAAAGGCCAGATACAGAGCTGTAACCTAAAATGAATATGTCTGGCAAGAAGGAGGCTATTTTGTATTTATATTTCAATTTCCATTGCCTCATTTTTTGTCCTCCTCATTCTGTTCCTGTTAACTTCTGGGCAAGCCACACAATCCCCTTTAGAGCCCAGAGTTTGAGCTGGAGATTGCTCCAGTCCCAACATGGAGCAATGTGACATGGAGAATTTGGGGAGAGGCTGCAGCTTTGATTTAACCCACTTCTTGGAGCTAGAGGTGAAGAGGGACAAGGATTAAAGTCCCAGACGTTCACATTCATAACAAAACCATAGGCCTGTTTCTCAGGCAGCCATGCTACGACTTTCTCTGAACCATGGCATTGTTCCCAACATTTCCCCAAAACAAGAATTGCAAAATATTGGGTTTTTTCTTGCAATGTAGTCCTTTTCTTCTCCATCACTGCAACCACCCACTGCCAATTACCAATATCTTGCTTTGCCAGTTTGCACCTATATGATCTTAGCAGCTGATGGCAGAGATGTGGCATGTCCTCACCCAGAGCAGACATAAGCATTCACATGATAAACCTGCCTGCCTCACATGCCTTTAACTATTGGTGATTTACCTAATCAGGTCTCACAAAGAAGAGAATTAAACCCATGGCTATTAGAAACAATGACTGCCTTTTAATAGAGACAGTAATTTTGCCCAGGCTGGCTGAATCCATTCACTGTCTCTGTGATTTCCCTCTGGCTGTACATTGCAGTCACACCCTCACTTTGCTTCTGCAAGGACTTTTTAATCAAATTAACACCTCTGCAAACTCACTCCTTGACTCTGCCAAGCAAACAGCATGACCCTACTCATTAGTTGGGGAGCCATTCATACACAGAGTAGAAAATTCATACAGAGAGTAGCAAATTCACCATCTATTAAAATAAAAAAAATAAGGTATCCCAAAATTGGGGGAGTTACTCAAAGTTTTACTTTGCTGGTAGCAGGAATATATTATGAAGTGAAAATTACCATTTAAATAAGGAAGAAAGGCAGCCAGCTAGGCAGAGACACTAAAGGGAGACAAATTCTGAAGCCCTTGTCAAACTCACCAAAGCAGCAGCAGCACTGGAGCACTCAGGGCCAGGCCATGGTACCAGACTTCCATGGAGACAGCAAGTCCACACTAGGACAGACAATACTCAGCCCAAAAAGCAGGACACACTTTGGCATCAGGACTTTCCTCATGAACAACATTCATTTAAATCAGACAAATCTTTCAATCTGTGTCATGGGTATATTTGAAATGGTAAATCACAGACACATTTTCTGGCCAGAGTACCATAAAATTTCTATTAACTACCATTTGCTTCAGCTGTGATCTCAGTACTAACTCTAAATCTCAGAAACTCTTCTCACAGTACTAACTCTAAATCTCAGAAATATTGTATACACATTTTTCCTCTTGAATGTTATCATGACTGTCAGTAACCAAATCCAGGATCATGAGATATTTTCTTCTGACAAGAATACATTTTGCTGTGGATATACCTCAATTCTGAAGTCTGGTAGCTCTGGGATGAGCATGCTAGTAAGAATAAGGAAGTTAAAACAAGTATTTCTCTAGGTTCCCATGGGAACACAACATGTCCAAATCTGGATAGTTTCAAGATACTGGGTTAAACACTTATTAAAACATAACTAAAAAGGCTACTCCAGAACTTTTCAGCAGCTTCCCAGTAACTATTCAGTAGAACTACAAGCTCAGGGCACAGAGAACCATTAAAGCATGGAGGAACTTGGGATAAAGCACACAGGTGAGGCCCAGCACACAGGGAAAGCACTGGGAAGGAGCCTGAGGAGTTGGAATGTTTGAACAGATAGCTCAAGTGTTTAGGAATGGAATGGGAGTGACACTCATCAGTGCTTACTGCAAAATGTGTTCATGGCTTTAGTGCACTCTGCACACTGTGTTTTCCAAGAACACTTCCTGCTGCCTGCCATGGGTTTGTCCAGCCACTCACAACTCCAGCCAAACACACCTGCTACCCAGCTGCTGAGGGAAACACCTTCTGTACTTCAAGAGGATTTATGTGGGGAGAAGTTTGTCATTAACTTGAGATAAAGAAATTCTGCCTTGATTTCTGATGCACTGGGGAAGAAGAGAGGATTCCAGGAAAAAAGGCTAAAGCTGGTGAATTGGTGAACTTGGCACTGCTGGGGTAATGGTCAGGTCTGATGGTCTTTAAAGGTCTTTTCCAGCCTGAATGATTCTGTGCAGATTCCTGAACATGAACAAGTGCATTCCACCTCTTCCTGTGCTTTCCATATGTATCAGGACTTGCAGCCCAAACCAGAACTTGTTGATGCCCACAAGATGCCTTTTTTAATTACCATTCCATTCCTCTCCAGTGACTAGACTATGGAGCAGATCCTGTCTTCTCAGGATCACAGATCTGTTAGCAATATTTACAGCAGACCACTTGCAAGCTAACCAAAAAGCTGATGGAAATAGAATTGTTTTGAAACTAAAAATATCAGGGGCTCTCAAATGGAATAGCAAGAAAGGCTTGGTGAGCATTAAACAAACAGATGAGATTAAGAATGTGTTAGACACTTACAACACTGTATCCAAATGTACCCTATTAACAGAGACATTTCTCAATTGCACTGATTTTTAAAGAAACAAATCCCTGAAGATGAAAGAAGTAGACTAATAGAATTATATCTACTGTGCTATTTTTCAAAAATCAGGAAGATAAATAAAATGAGAACTTAATCTAGAAAACCACTGGGATAACATAAACTGGAAAATACAGATTTGGACAGTAAGAGAAGCTGTGTTTCAATGAAATGCTTTGATCATTCAAGATAAGTATACTGGAAAATTAAATTTTCTGCTTTTTTTGATTTCTTTAGGAAAAAAATCTCTTGTTTCCCTGTTTTTACCCAAAGTACCAGAAAACACACTCCAAAAAGAAACAAAAATCTCCCACTGTTACCTCACTGGACAAAAGTTTTTCTTCATCCTTGAAATCAGAATTTCTTGTATCCATTACTTCATTCATATTGTACTTTAAATATGCTGCTGCTGTAGTGCTCTACCATTTCAATTTGCTTGTGCTATTTTCAACATTTCCTTTAAGTTCTTTACAAGAATATAAAAAGGAAGAAAATTGTTTACTGAATAAAACAAAGTCTATTCTCCGTCTAAACAAAATCTTCATTAATCTTGCATAGACTTCAGTTTCTTATTGTATAGAAAACAAAAATAAATCCTATAGATTCTGGAAAGGTACCCTGCAATGAGGAACTTCACAATGTTCATTTAATTCTTAGACTGAAAATAAGTTTGGAACCAACACTTAATGTACCACCTTTTTGTAAGATGCAGGCACAAACCCATCATCTTCAGGGATTGTTTGTACTTAAAACTATTCCCTTAAGTTAAAATATTAGCACCCTCATATACTGCATTCTAGGAACATTTGACTGGGGAACAACCTGCATAGGAAAAACTCTGGTAAAATGGATATATCCTGAAATGAATTTCAAGAAAGCAAATTGCCACACCACATTCTTGGGTCCTTTAAGCTATGAGAGACTTGTCACCATGGCATTTCAGGATTTGATTACCAGCTGCAAAGAAAAAGAAACATATTTTGGAACACATTTATCAGACATTATTGTATATAATTTTTTTTATTGATGAATTCTCAAGAGCAGCCATCTTGCATCCTGAAAGTTCTTTAAAAGTCTATAAAAATTTGGCATCAGTTATGGTGTGCAAGAAGGAAAGTAAACAATCAAGAAACACTAAGCACTGAATATTTTCAGTGCACATTCTAACCCCAGGAAACAAAAGAACCATTTCTCTTGTATTGCAGCTTGTCACCTTCCCAGCAGAGACTTGTAGATTTACACAGGAGGCCAGACAATCCCAATCATCCAGTCTTTTTCCTTGATCCAACTTATCACTTATCCTCACAGACCACAGCAGTTTCACCAGGATGTTCTGTCTTCAATTTTTTCCGAGCTGGCTCTCCCAGGAGCAGAGCTCTGCAGTGCTCCAGGGACTGAGCAATTTCATCAATTGTCCACTTGTCCTCGTGCAGGGCGTGCTCCTCCAGCGTGAACGGCCCCTGCTTGGTGCGCGTCAGCTCCTGCACCGAAGCACAGGTGGAGAGCTCTGCAGCAAAGGAGGAAACAGGGACTGGACTAAGCACATGGATGAACTTTAAAAGTGTAACCACTTCCAGCTCACTAAATATACATTTTTGTATGTAGCCTTTTATGTTATTCTGCTTTGTTTGACAAGGAAGGTCATGAAGATTCACCACTCATTTGTATCTTCTTAAATTTGACCCAAGGATGTCCTTTGATTTCAATAACTGTCCAGTGTAGTAAAGAGTTCAGAAATTGACAGAAAGCTGTCAAGAGTTTTCCCAGATTTAGATCAGAATGGAAAGTGAGGAAAAAATGTTGTAAGATGTAAGCAGAACATTCTGCATTCTCAAGTGACCTTGAACTATTTTTTTACACATTTTGAGGCCTTAGCACTTCTTGCCTTCAAGAGGTATTTTTAACATTTTTATCCTGTGCTGCCTACCAGGATAACAGAAACTAAGATAAGGAAAAATAAAAAAATATACAAATGCTCTCCTATGTTAAATTAATACCAGCAGGACATAATTACATATCAAAAAGCTACAAAACATAACAGCAACAAGCACTGACTTGTTGTCAGTGTAAGCACACAGGTACACTAAAATATTCTCTCCCATACTTTCTGATGCAGGAAGCTTTTTATTTCATTTTCAATTTTTGAAAAGAAGCCAGCCATGGACAGACTTTATCTTGGCTTTCATTAAAGGGCTAAACATAAGCCAGTATTCTCAGAAGGCAGTAACAGAAACTTGGACTTGCCGAAGCACAAATAACAACATTGAAATTCATAGGGTTATCCCACATTATTTGCCTTCCTACAAATGTATCATTTAAAAAAAAAAAAGAAGTTAGAAATGGATTATATATTCTCCATCATGCAGTTTGATAGATACAGATGACAAGACAAATAACCCTGTGGGAAAGCAAAACTATTCACTGTTCAGGCAGAGGAGAAAGAAAACACTCAAAAAATCATCACCAGTGTGGAAGTCTTTCCAGCAAATAGGGTTTATTATGTGCATGGTAATGTTCTGTGCAATCTGTTTTCAAAATGTGATGAATAATGTTTAAAAAGACAGTATCTTTCTTCTTCTCATCCTTAATCTGAGTTAGCTTTAACACATGAAAGAGAGGGGGGGAAAAAAGTCCCCCCCTTGCCTTGCATTATCTTGCTCAGTGCTATTGCTTGCTCCATTTTTATCAGCTCGCCCCCAAGGTCCCTGGCAATTATTTAGCCATCATTCCCCCATGCCCCTAAGGAAATTACCTGAGTATATAAAAACAAGTGATAGCACTACAGTTCTGCAAAATAACACACAGGTCTAGTTACTTGAGATATACAGAATGACAAATTTTTTCCATAAACATACACTTGTTCCTTACATTGTCCTGCAGTTTTTTCATGCCTACCTTTGCCAATGTCATTGACCAGGCTCCTGACATAAAAGCCACCGCCACATTCAACATCTGGAATGTTAAAAGTGACATGGTAAATTGCCAGTGCCACGTGAAATCTACATAGAAGCCATGCCCCCACATAAATGTAAAAATGCGCTAAGCAAACAACCCAGTGATAAAATATTTATAGGATGCAACATCAATTATTCATCCTGGAACATATGTGAGGGTGAAATTGCTAAGCTAGACAGGAGGGAAAGCAAATAAAATGGCAACTGTACTAACTCACCAGAATTTAAGAACCTGCTATGGTATGTTAAGAAATGTTTCAGTCCTATTCATTTTAAGCATTTCAGGTTGATTCTGTATTTCTAATGATGAAAGCAAATTACTTCTAGTATGGCCTAAACTGACTGTCAGTGCTGCAGACACTGCAGACTGTCAGTGCTGCTGCTCCATTAAAATTTTAAAATTCACCTTTAGCTTTCCCTGCTCTCTCAGCCCTCCCCTTTCCCCTCTGCCAGTGATCAGCTCCTTGTCACCCAACCATAAAGGGCTGAAGTCACACAGCACTGAGTTCTGTCACTCATACCTGCTCACCATAAAACATCTGGTCCATCACAGGACTGGGGATCAACTGGGCAGACAGATCAATTCAAGGCATCATCTTGACCTTACAGTAGCATTAAACATTTACAAGCGTATTTTCTGGTTTATTTATTAATATGCTTCTTAATGTACTAGCCAAGTTTCTTGATGAATGACAGAAGGAAGGATAAGATCCTGCCTCCTCAACAAGAAAGGGGGCTGACAATAACTGAAACTGGTCCTGAGAGAGATGCCAGCAGGTCTGGGAATCTGTGAGTAGGAATGGCAAAGTGCAGTAAGCAGACCTGAGAGAGGAATGAGCTGGAGGTTGCAAAATCATGGACAGATGCAAATAATCCCCTGACCAGTCTCTCAGAATTTTGCCTCACTGAGAGATTAGATATAATCAGCTTAACTTAAAACCAAAATACAGGGCTTTTAATACAAAGTGAAAGTCTCTGCACATTGTCTCACACCAAAATAAGTAGCTGAGTGAAATGAAACCCATTTCACTCTGTTAGTCCCAATCTGAGAGTAAATAAACATTAACAAGCTGGGAGCATTGCTCTATGTAATAATCTTTGACCTTTACCCAGCGTGAACAGCGGTGGCTGGAACTGCTGCAGAGAAAGGCTGTACACTCTCACTGGCCGAGCAGGCTTTGCTTCCACTGCCTCCCCTCTCTTCATCAGAGTTGAAAGCCTTTCTCCATCCTTCTTCAAAGCAGAATAGCTGATCAGACAGAGCATGAAAATGTGTGTCATATGGTTGTAACAGAACAGGCTTCCCATTCTCCAGATCCTGGTAATATTGTACTAGGGTAGCACACATTTTACAACTCTCCAAGTACTCACAAAAACCCACAAAAACCCAGTGAGTGCTGCTGAAATCTCTTGGACACAGAATAATCCCATTTACCAGCAGCTACATAAACCAGAAAACAAGAGATGGCCTTGTATTTCTCTCTTGCTCTATGGTTTTAAAAGCATTTTATCACTCACTTTGCAGTTTATGAAATAAAAGGGCTTCAATAAGGGTTACAACACTTGCAGCTGCCTCTAGCATCCTGTGTCTCAGCAGTCAGCAGGGCATCCTCTGTTTTCAGTGTGAGCACTGGGAGCCACTCAGGCAACTCCTGTCATTCTACATTGCCCCTTTACTTGTCCCACACCAGGATCTTTCCTGAACAGCAGCTGCCACATTCCAGGATGTTTAGGGAACCACTACAGAACCACAGAAACTGATTTCACTGATTACATGGAACTTTATCCAAAGCTCCAACTTTGGTCATGACAGAAAGATGACCACAGAAAAATCTAAAAGGATCTTGCTGACCATTTTAGAGGGCAATTTGAAACAGGTCACATGAAGCAGAACACGTGGGGCATTACTGACCTTACAGGGCTCACACTGGAAGCACAGTAAGTGACACATGGCAAATGCAAAGGAAAGCAGGCTGGCTGAAACCACCAGAAAAGCCATCTGTCACAAGCTAAGTCATGCACACTGCCAGCTACTATGGCTCACCTGACCACATGAAATTTGCTAAGCTACAGAAGCTCAGTCATTAATCACTCAATCGTACTATAAGTTTTCAAAAAACTAATTCAAAGTCATTTAAGGCACTTCCACAGAGATGGCAGTGAGATTGGAAGACAGAAGACAAGCCCTGCAAAGCTGTTCAAGACTTTGGCTACTTTACATTTACCCAAAACACCCACAGGTCACCATTTGTGCTGGATCTTCAAATAGGCATGACCTGCACTTGCAAATGTTAAACTCCTGACTGCCCGGCCTCTATCCTTTTGTCAAAATGTGTCTTAATACTTCTGAGAGAGCTGACTTCTGTTGGCAAGGCCTGACAGCTGAACACAAGTGTCAAGAGTGAGTGAATACCATGAACTTACAGTGGGGGAACTTGCATGATGTCCCCTGTGAACTTCTGCAGAACATTTTCAAGATCTCCTTTTGTTACCTGGTCTGTAGAAAGAAAACAGTCAGTATGTTAGTATTGATTATTCACATGGCACTAATGGCACCAATCACATTCTGCAAGCAGACACAAGTAAGAGTTCTCTCTCTTCAGAATTTAGATGGGGTGAAAAACACCAAAGAAAAGAGATAAAAAACAGATTGTAGGCAGGAATGTGAATTATCACAAAAGGAGTGGAACAAACTGTCCAAGGTGATCAGGACAATCTGGATACTTTCAGAAGGGCACAAATCCTCCTTAATACTTTCTTTTGTAATTCCCCTCTTAAGGCTGCAAACTCATCTTTCTTGGAAACTATACAAAAGCTACAATGTTTGGAATATTCTTATTTTTTTAAAAAAGCACCAAAAAGAATAAAATGTTCATCTAACCCCGGGAACTTCTCTCTAAAAGAACCTAACTGCAGGGAAAAAAACCAACAGATTATCAGAGAACAAAACCACCGGTGTAGAAAAAGACTTTATCTGAAACAACACATCAAAATTTCCCTGTCAAACAACTAACCTGCAAATGTACTCTGGGGTATAGTTATATATTAAGTAAGGCAATTTTACTAAGAAAATTCTGTAAAAGAAAGACAGCTGGTTTAGGCAATGTACTTTCTTTTAAGAGTACACATAGACATCTGTCCCACTTTTATTGGAAGACTATAACCTAAGTAGCTGATTGCACTGGTCTTCTGAAGCTCTATTCAACAGAAATAACATCCATCCCTAATTTTTTTAGAGAGTGCAAACATAAGATCTGCAATCACAATGCACTTCAGTGCATTTCTACTGTCTAGGGTTTGACTAGCCCTGTTTCTCATAAGTAATATTTAATTAGTGTCATCACTGCTAAGTCAACAGCATTCTGGAACATAAACTAACCAAATTTATTTTTCAAGCCTTTGTTGTATTTTGAAACAGATATTTATTTGTAAACATTAAAAGCCAGATGTACTTCATGCTGTAAGTAGAAAAGATGAGATTTCTTTTCACAGCAGCTCTGGGAGATGATCCTGTGGTTCCTCACTTCTAAAAAGCACACTCTGCAGCCCCAATGGCCCAAACAGCTGTCCCAAGATGTGTTATTAACAGCAAGGTTGCAAAGCACAAGGCACAAAACTCTGAGATGCTGAGAGAGACCAATTTACATCAGAATATAGACTAGGAACAACAAAATCAATTGTACAGTAACTCTGAATCTTCTGAATATTTTTTACATTGTTATTTCAATCTTGTTTCTATTTAACAATGTATCACAACAAAACTACATGGTGGAGAGTCAGCATGACTTGGCCCCATGACAGCGATGTTGTCAGCCTTCTTGTGAACCCCAGGCTGCTTCAGGTTAAAATTCTGTATTTAAGAAGTAAGCATAAGTGCCCCTTGGAGTTCTCCTTCCAATCTTCACCCCATGAACCGTATTTGTGGCCAGGGCATTAAATGAGCCACCTGAGTTCAGCTCTGGCTCTGATCTCATATTCCCTTGACTGAGAGGTTACATGTGGCCTCTGAGGAAGTCACTCATGATACAGGCAAGCTCTGTCTCAGGAGAAAAAATATCCCCACGTGAAGAATGATGCATTAAGCCATTAACAAACAAGAGCTGGTTGTGTGTTATCAAAGTAAATATTTACAGATGCATTTGCTAAGATCTGGTGTGCTTTTGAGCACTGGTGACTATTGACTGATTTTCCTGCTGCAAAGGAAGGAAAATAAATTTACCAAACCCAAAGGTGCCATTTGTGCCACAACCTCAAAAAGCCTTCAGTGAAGGGTGATTTTGCTCTGTGCTTGTTAACAAACTACTCCAAAGGAGAACACAAGAATTATCTCTGACAGCATACCAGAAGTTTAGCAAATTACCTCAATTCAGTCTGACCCAGCACAAATTATCTGAAAACAGACAACCAGAATCCTGAAAGGACTACACTATCAAAATGAATCAGGTGCCTCTATTAAACATATATTTCAGCATAATCATCAGAGACCTGAGAAAAGCCTCATTAATTTTGTTCTCCATGTCTGGATATAGCCTGTAGGCAGCTGGGAAGAAGTGGCTTTCAGAATGTACATTCCTGTACACAGTTACAAATATTAAAAAAGGGCTACCAACATTAATGTGTCCAAAAAAGCATCAGAGGAATACTAAATGCTACTTGCTTCCAAAGTCAGCATCTGACAGCCTGGCAGCAGTATGGAATCATAACCTCATTTCATGGGGAAATGCAAACTCGTTGTCTGGTAAGAAACAAAAAGCTATGAAAAGTTCAGAAGGGGTTAAAAGCATGGAGTTCTCTTCAGCACATCCTGACATTGTGACTAACTGTACAGTTTGCTTCCTAAGCTGCTGTCTAGGGACACTTGGAGCACTAAAATGTAACACTTCCTTACAGTTAATATAGCTGGCAACTTTCTGCAGGCACTTTCCTCTTATGTTCCAATGAAGTCACTCAAGAAGAGTTTTGTACATCTTGCAAACTGGTTTAGTGCCCTTTCTCTGCACTAAGGCCCAATCCTGGATGATGCTGGCACTGCAGGATTTATTCCCTTGCTCTGCTTCTCCAAGCATTCTCGTAGGTGTCAAAAGAAAACTGAAATTGAACTTAAACATCTGGTTTGCCTTTTCTTGGAGTACCTATCAGGGTTAGAAACTAGGGATGGTGGGCCAAAGAGAGTATCCTGCAGAAAACCAAACTGTTTTGGAGAAGACATTGGAAAAGATGAGGAATACAAAACATGTAGGTACCATGGAGAGTAATAAAGGAGTATCCATGCTCTTCTCTTTCTGAAGAAATCATATCTGACTGATTTGCACCAACATGGAAAGCAATTGAGACCAATGTCATGAGCATTTCCTTCAGCCATCACTTTAGGCAAAAGGAAACTGCACCCCAAAGAGCACTGCCCCAGCAATGCCAACGCTGCTCTTCATCAGACCAAGTGATGAACTGAATCATCCAACTGATCTCTGTTTAAAATGACAAGCAACCCAAAAAAAGGGGATGTTTTCAAGCCAAATCAGCTCCCCAAGCACACAGCCTAACAGAAAGGTGGTGCACAGAAAGCACACACCACAACAGAGGTGGGAACTGCTGTAACAGGAGCTGCCAGGGAGAGAAACACACACAAAAACAACACTCTAAATTCCGTCTGCAGTAAACAGCACAGAATGAAAAAAGCAAAATTAGTGTTTCAAAAAATGGATTTTTATACAGATAAATACCAAGAAAGTGAATCATCACTTCATTCAAGCACCATGAGGTATTGGCAACTCTAACACCATGTGGATGCTCAGGCCTCCAGAAGCTTAGAGACTTAGAGCTTGATCCTGAAGCATAAATAAATGATCCAACATCTCTGAATAACACTGCCTAGTAATTAACACTATTTAGAATGTGGACAAGAAACTATTCTTGCCTGCCTCATGAGAAAAGGAAAACTGCAAAAGAAAGGAGATGGGAAGTGAGAAATGAAATCCAGGCTTTTCATCACACCATTAAAAAAGATTATTTACTTCATGTACCTATTACCAGAATGTCAGACATGTAGAGTTGCTAAGCAACTGGTTACCTATTATTTTTTAATTTTTTTCCACAGGGTTGTGAAAGAACTAATAACAAATACATTTACTGTGTTACTACACTGTTTCTAAGATGCCCAGCAAAGCAACAGTCAGGATGAGTTCTGAAGCTTTATACCCTTGCCCTGTGCTCTGTCAGTCAGAGAATTTAATTTATTAAAGATGTAAGCAAGACCAAGATCTGGAAAACAGCCATATGTAGAATGTAGTTTATGCCATCCTCATTAAATGTTAAGCAGTCTATAGGTGAAGTGGTGTCCTAGAGGGAAGATCCAAGTACTTTATTCCTCCACTGGCCTTAAAGGGTTTTACTAAAAGAGGACTCCTGGGACTGCACTGTGAGAGAGGAAAATGGACACAGCACGTCATTTGTCAGCCTGTCAAAGATTGAAAATGACACAGTCCTGCCCAATTCTATTTCCTCCCTCCTAATCTAATGCCTGGTTTGTTTTTTTCCAGCAGAAATGAACACTTGCGTTGGACATAATTGCATGAAGCTGGTTTGAATTATATGAGCACTGAAGTTGAAGATGAAATAATCTTAGTTTAATTTCACATTTAAACTTAATTCAGAGTCCCAAACATCTCTTCCGCTTTCCTATGACAGAAACCACTTATGCCTTCAAATTGCATTGAGTGTACAGATACATTTATGCTTACCATAAGGTTTTTCTTCAGTTACTTTTCCTGTAGCATCTAATGTATCAGTAGCCTTGCCCAGCATTCCAATGGCAGTGTACTTCTGGGAAGGAATAAAACAGATTACTGAGCCAAGTCTTCAAGGTTGTTTCTTAGCATTTTTTTCTTATTTTTTTAAGATAAAGATTGCAACTAACAATTGCTTCAAATCAGAACAGGAAGAATATTGCCTAAGTGGTAAATCCAGCAACTCTGGGTAAGCAGAAGTCAAGATGAAAAAACACGGAATCAAACAAAAAAGTAAATCCTGTATTACATGTGACTGTGATTTCAGTTTTAGAAACCCAAGGAAGAAGCAACATGGAATCTAATTTTTACTATAAATGCATCAATACCATAAAGAAAATAATAGGGTAAATAATAGGGTAGTAACATCAAAGTCTCTGTGGGGTGTCGCGTCATGGCTGTAGCAAGGCACAGAGGAGTACCTTTCACAGACAATTTTTGTTCCTTTGCACACTGAAAAAAAAAAAAAAAAGACACAAAGACCTTCAGTTGTGAAAGCAAAACACCCACTGCCAAGACAAAGCATTACAATGGCTCTGCCATGAAATGCAGGGATTTGCAGCAGCCTGAAGCTGCAGTTTTGAACTCCCGGGATCTGGTATGGACCTTGTGACCAGCACAAGGAGTTCAAGGTCATTGAGTAACATTTCTGTTCATTGTGAGTTCTCTGAATATTTGTTTCAGGGTTTTTCAGGGTTCTTCTCTAAAAAATTCTTAAGTGTATACGTCTGTAGTTTGCAAGAAGGAACCAGCCTGACCCCAGGACAGCAGCTCTTGTCCTTACATTTCACCTGATGCCCTCCTTTCCCACGTTTTCACCCTAAGAACTGCCATGCTCTGAGCACACAGCACAACCTGCTGAAGCTGACAGAGGCTTCCCCTGCACCAGCTGCTCCATGACTTGTCACAAGGCTGTCAGCACACCAAGGCTCACTCTGAAACAGGAGTCTGAGTCAAGTTTAGGGATACCATCAGTATTACATCAGTGGTTTGACCCATTGCCTATCCCATTCTGGTCACCTCAACTTCCCTATGCTAAGTCCAGAAGCCTTCAAATAAAGCCTGGGAGAGAAAAATCGAAATGTTCCTCTATTTCCCAGTAAGGCTCTAGTGAAATTACTCCCAGCTGAACTAATACAAATGTGAGGATGTGTCTTTTAGAAGCTGGCTGACCAAACTCTACTGGAACACATCCAAACAGACATAAGCACTAACATTTTACTGTGAGAAGCAATGCATCCTGCTTCATGTACTTGCAAAGTACAAACAAGCTCAAGTAATAGCAGTGTAGGCATATAAATCACACCCACACCACTGGACTAGTAAGACATGCCTTGATTTTGTTCCATGTGACAACCTGCCACTTCAATGTATTTCTTCAAGCAACTGCTGCAAAATGGAAGCAGCAGAAATAGTCAGACAAAAGGCAGCAGAGTGCAGACTTTAACATAAAAATAACTGTATTCTTTCCTTACTTCATGTGCTGGGTTAGGCTGGGAATACAGAGAACTTTCTTCATAGTAGCCGGTATGAGACTATGCTTTGGATTTATGCTGAAAATTTGGATTTATGCTGAAAACAGTGTTGATAACACAGATGTTTCCATTACATTTATTAAACTGCCTTTATCACAACCTATGAGTTTCACCTTCTTTCTGATTGGGTCCCCATCCCACTCCAAGGAGTGAGCAAACAGCTGTGTGGTGCTTTAGCTGTCTGCCATGTTCAACCACAACACCACACTGGGGCTATGTTTTCCCTAAATATTGCAGATGCCTGATAACTCTGCAAAATTTGGTATTTTAAAATAAAATTCATCAAGTTAACACACTTCTGGAATGCATGAAAAAATTATTCAATTTAACACACTTCTGGAATGCATGAAAAAAGAAACAAAAGAAAGAATGGATGAATGCTGCTCCACAACAAATATTTAAATAAACTTTAAGGTATATTATCTTTTACTACTATATTAGCTGTTAGGACCATAAAATTGACTGCTTCCTGAGACATCTAATGATCTGGTTCTGAACATTTAATTGCACTGCCAGAAATACACTATTCAGCACCTAACCTAGAGGTTAATAAAAACACGTGAGCAGATCATCATCATCCTAAGCATGATGAATGATCTTAGCAGTTCAGCAAAATTCTAAATCTGAAAATTTACAAATTCTCACTCTGTCTTCTGATGTTTCCAAATCAAAATACTCATACTACTTCAGTTTAAATTATTTCTTCTCCTTGAATTCTGGTTTTGGTTATCTTGCTTTAGGCTATCTGTTACAATAACATGTTGTATTTGATCTGCCAGCAACAGAGATAATGTCTCATCTGTTAATATGTAAACACAAATGGCATGAACAATACAATCCACATCTCAATATTTCCCTTTTAATTTCTGCAAAAAGAGCAAAAGGGTTTACAGTTTGTAAAAAGAATGTCCTTAAATGTTAGTCACAAATCCCCATTCCTTACAGGAGCATTTAAGGAGTCACAAAATACTCAAGCAGAAATGCAATTATCTGCAAAGGAGGCTGTAACAGGGTAGGAAATTAAGAATTACAGTTGGTTTATGATGAGTCTCTGGAGTGCCCTTGGCTACCTACAATTATATATCAGAATTCTTACTTGCCACTGGATAAGGTTTACTTCCTCCCCTTTGATAGGGTGCAAAACCTGGAGGTTGCAGGAGATAATACAAGAGTCCAGAATTATTTGTGTCAAAATTCAGCATTAACACTCTTTACACTCTCACTCACACTGCCCTCAGAAGCACCAATGGATTCTGAGTCATTTAATAAGTGTTCAGTGACCTTTTCTCACCTGTGTTGGCAAACATTTATTTCTTTCAGTTTTATGAAATACATCTAGGGGCATTCTCACTGTACTCTCAAATTACAAATCACTGCAGGAACACAGACAGAAACTGCTCACAACCCACTCAACGCAAAACAAAAAAAGCAAGGTAGTGGGTGTTGCAGGCAGGGGCAAAGCCTGACAAGAGCAGACTGTGACAGAAAGCACCCCTATATTGCAGCTCCTCAGAGAGCATCCTGCCAGCCCACAGCCCCTACATCCTTGCCCTCTACTCAACTCAAGAGACCAGGACTCAAATCATTTAAAGATTAAAAGCAGCATCTCAACTTCCCCGTGGATTGCAAACATGCAATTGCAGCACATTAAAAGCTGAGATCCAGCGTTCCCAGTCACGACTTCCAAGTGCTGCAGCATTAATTCCAACACAGAAAGCTGGGCTGGTCCCAAAGCAGAGCCTCACAACTGCACAACAGCACCCTGAGGACAAACAGACCTTTCCAAACCATCCTGCAGCAGGGAATGGCTGTGCCTCTCAGCCAATCAGAAAACCACTTTATTGGAAAAAAAAACCATTATGGCAAGTGAAACAAAAGGCAGCAAAGTGACCAGAAGCCCTTGAGTATAAGCAAGGGCTTATATTCCACCATTCACAGCAGTGAGAAGAAAGCCTTAAGAAGATGCTTTACAGTGACAATCCACTGCACTCTGTCAATGAAAGTGCACAAACTCTGTCACACAGACTGGGGGATGTGCTGCATGCAACCCCAGCAAGACCAGACACACACTGAAATGCTTGGGTGGTCGTGCATGTGCACCATACCCAGGACCAGAAAGAAATACACCATAAAAAGCCAGTACTGGATAAAAAAATCGGATTTCAGGAATCTATAAGAAACAAATTACAAACCTCTAATAAATCTCACAGGTCTTGGGAAGAGGAATTTTGTTTTAGTGTCACAACCACAGGGCACAGTCAACATTCTCACAAATAACAAACCATATGTTTACCATAATATTTTTAGTAAGAGAGTAGCTATAATTTGGCTTTTTCTATTTTCATACCCAGTTTCAGAGAAGTGCTTAGACTAGCACAGAAAGAGAAAGAATATCCATAAAAAGAGAGAGAATAAAGGCAAGACTTTATCAGCATGCATATTTAACTGGGAAAGGGGAAGAGGAGGAGGAGGAGGAGGAGGAGGAAGACTCCCCTCCCATTTCAGGGGCTGCACAGGCAGCAGAGCTTTCAGCTGCACAACCCCACCCAGGGGGGCTCCAGGAGGCTGAAGCCCCTGGGCTGACTGCCAGGCATGTCTGCCCCACTTATCAGTGCAAATGCCAGACAGACCATGCAACAGAGCTTCTCAGTTTTAACTGTTGAGACATCAAGGTTTTATTTGGAAAGAAGCCAGAGACTGGAAATCTAAATTGTAATGTGTTTTAAAAGCTTTTTCATACATGGAGAAGCAACACTTTAGAAGAGCTAGACAGAACCACAAGTAATTACAAAACAAGGTCACCAGTAGCTGTCAGGAAGATTTTAAGATGGCTCCCACTACAAGAATTTCCCAGGCAAGCAAGCTCTCTGGAAGAGGCAGTTCATAAGAGTTCATCCAAGGATGACCCATTTTCTAATCACAGCAGCAACTGAACACAGAAGTGTAAAAGAAAAATAAATAAATTAAGGCTACAATCCCCTGTGCAAGAGACTGAAAGCTGGGAAAGAGAAGTCATATTCAAGAGAAACAGAAATTCAATTTATGTAAACTGATGTCTGCGTGTGGTTAACAAGTTTGAACACAAACAAACATAAAACAAGTGCTCTGGAGAACCTGATGGAAATCAGGGGGAGCACACAGCAGGCAAGCACTGATCAGAATTAGTGATCCTGTGCCAAAACCATTTGCTCTGCACTTACAGATTTGTAGACTTAGGCCACTGAGATAGTGAAGAGACCTTAAACTCTCAGTTTTGTAATGACATTCAGTTTGTGTTCAATGATTTCTAAAGCACAAATAAACAATTCTGGATTTAATATTTACAGAAATTATTTTGCTGTTTGTATAACAGTAGCAGCTACCACTGGTTTCCAGTATGCTAATCATCCACCAAAATGGAGAAGTGCATGAGGTAGACAAATAAGCTGGAAAAAACCCCAAGGGTTGCCATAGTTTCAATTATTTTCCAAAACAAAGCACTCTCACTAAGCAGATTCCAATATATTAAGAGCACAGAGCCCTAATCTCTTAAAAGCAGGTTGCACAGAGGGCAAAATAAAGACTGCAGGATGAGGGAGGAGTTTCAGTTTTACAATAGAGCAAATTCAAAATTATCAAACACCAAGCATGACCTTTTGATATACATAAACATTTACAACTTCTCTACCATTCCTTTTTTTCTCCTAAAAGAAAAAGCTGACTTTGTGCTAAGCCTGCACTAAATTGCATTTAGTGCTGGATGCTGTAATTGCACTGTCACTGCTGAAGAACTATCTGATCTTTACTTTGTGGACTAACAGGATTTTCTGATCTCTTATGTCAGCTTATTTTAAAGAGCTCACACATTATG
This sequence comes from Ammospiza caudacuta, assembly GCF_027887145.1. Classification (NCBI taxonomy): domain Eukaryota; kingdom Metazoa; phylum Chordata; class Aves; order Passeriformes; family Passerellidae; genus Ammospiza; species Ammospiza caudacuta. Next base: position 31,365,993 of record NC_080601.1, on the reverse strand, counting down.
GGATGACTAGACTTTTCATGAGAAGGAAGGACCAGAACTCCCTCTAACAGGAACCCAACTGAAGATACTTTGCCTGTAGCTCAGAGAAACTCAGCTAAAAACCGTATCAAATTTAAATTTAGGAGTCAGAGGGAGTGCAGGAAAGGGGGCAGGTGAGAGAACAGTGCCAACAGTCACAGGAACCTGAGACAGACCAGGCCACACATCATCTACAAACACAATGCAGGCTCACACATCCAAGAGGGGATGCAGGTTAATGTGCAAAGGTGGCTGTTTGAAACCAGAGTTTCTTTCTGCAAACCCTTCTGGCAACTGCTCTCTGTGGAAACCTCCCTCACTCATCAAAATGTCTCAGGTTGGCTCTTAAATGTCATCCTCAGCTTTAGTATCTGTTCCACCATTCTAGTGCCCATATAACAGATAAAACAAAATAAAGAAAGATGACCTCCAAATTCTACCTGGGAAACGGAGTTTTAAGGAAATACAAAATTCTCTGTCCAGAAACAGAAGACAGTCTACCCAGAAGGGTAAGACTTTATAGCTACATACAAAATCACAGATAAAACTGAATGCATGAAAGTCTTTGGCTGAATTCAGAAGCATTGACAAGACAAGATGCACCAAATTCTAAAAGGCATTGCTAAGAGCATCTCCAAATTACTAGAAATGAACACTAGAGAAAATAGTGTAAACTGGCTAATCTAAATAGGTTACCATTACTTTTATTTTTTGGCTATTTTTAAGAAGAATGAGAAAAAAGCCTTGCCATGTTGCAGTCTTGATTTTATTAATGAAACCAAGCTAGAATTGCACATGAAGCACAGCCATATGCACAATTATAGAAAGGTCAAGACAGAAGAAAGCACCACTGACCTTGTGAATGGAAGAACAGGAAAATCACACCAGAATATGCTCTTAAAATATTCAGCATTTGGGGAGGAAAGAGCAGCACAATAGGTGCAGTCTCCTCAAGATTTTCAACAGTTTAAAAAAGAGTGTGAATATTAATAGAGCATGAAGCTGAGCTATTAATAGATTAGGCCTCTGGGGTGAGCATAAAAGAGACTTGAGCACTACACAGCATGTTCAGCCAGCTTCCTGATGGTATTACTGCAGTACAGGATGTATCTGTACTATTCAACACCTTCTTCTTCTACAACGTTGTTTCAGAGATATTGGGCAGGGCAGAAAAGATATTAAAATCAGCCTCTCCTCCTATGATTTGTTACCAAAAAAAGCAGGTTAAAAAAATGTATCATATGTTTTGCAGTAATGGGTAATTGAAGATGTTGACAGTGTGTAAGGCCATTCCATCCCCTAACATTTTAGCCCTTCCCAATTCCTGCATCCCCCACTGTGCAGGCTCAGCATTCTCTCTCAGTGCAACTTCTTTTGTACAGACATCACTTCAAGTTTTGCTAGCACCTTCTACACATTCTCTAAACACATCAAAACCAACTTAATTCATGCATTTTCCCAGCCTTCCTTTTTGTAAGCATTTTCCTTTTGACGAAATAAGGAAGACAATCACATTGTCTTCAATGTGATTTCAAAAATTGACACTGATCTAATATATGGTGGCATTTGGGGAACAAGAAATTCATTGTCAATAAGGTAAACTAACACACAAGACAGAAACCAGTGCCAACAATGGGTCTCTGAACCAATCTCCTCTGCTCTAGAGAGCTCATGGAGTTATAGTACAAAGTTCTGGTTCTGCAAAACCCTTCTCAGGTGCCAGTAGTGGTTAAAAAATGCCCACTAAACTATTACAGCAATTGCTAGATGTAGTTGTTAAAGGCTACAGATATTAAATAGGACAGGTTTTATTAATAGACATCTTTGCACTGAGTTGTGCAAACATATGAGGAAGTATTCCTTGAATGTTTGCACAATAATAACAAATACCACAGAACAGAAATGTCAAGACTTCTCTGTCCTATACCTATATTTCAGGAATGTATTATACTTCATCAGAATAGTAACTAAATGGGTGAAATTAAGCAACCAGTATGTGTCAGGAAGAATTCACCTAGCCAGCCTACAAGGGCTGAAACGCATCCATCTGCCCATGGGTCAACATCTCTCATAAAACAGTAACTCCATCTCCAATCTGCCAGTCCTGCTCCTCAAGGAAAACCCATAAAACATCTTTCCAAACAAGCCTGGGAACTAAAATTCATAACTCCACTGGGCTGAAAAAAACCTATGGACTCCAATAGAGATATTGGATTTCAGGCACACTATGATGTTATCTCACATTAACCCCTCCATGTGCCACAACATATCATTTACCAAGCTCTCTCCTTCCCCTGAAGAGGATGATAACCTTATCATCTCCTTCTTCCCTCCTCTACTATTCCCTCTATTCCACTAAGCTCTAAACAAATCTGAAATATGCTTAGTTTTAAAATCTATGGCTTCTATTTTAGACCCGAGAGAGGGCTTGCATATCCAAGCACCTAGTTTTCTGTACCATAACAATTAGTCTAATAAAATTATCTCCCTTGTAAGAAAACAATAATTTCTTAGGGCTTGAGCAAAGGCAAAGTAGTGACATTTTGTGTAGCTACAATCCATTTTCTTTTAATGAGCACGTCACATTCTGCACTTTATTTGTTACCTCTCCCATCTCACTACAAAAAGAAATTCAGTCACACCCTTGGTTTTCCTGGATGGGATAGCATGAACAAAGAGGTGTGAGAAGGTAAACCTGTGACATAAACCATAGAATGAAAAATGACAAGGTGCTGCAGATGAAAAATTTCTGAGGGAAAAGGCTAAAGAGCAAACAGACAAAAAAAGACAAATACTACAATTTGAAAGCAAAAGCAGATGAACACAAGCATGGTGGATCTGAAGAATCATCAAGCTAGCAGTAAGTCCTCCTTGCCTTATGCCTGGGAAGTTGGCTGATCCATTGTGAACAAATCCTTGCTGCCCAACTCAGGAAATAAAACTGTTTTCTAAATGTATTTTATTAAAGCAGGTAATAAAATGCAGCCTATCTTTGTGGAGCAGTCTTGGGATATTACCTATATAACTGCTTGCCTACACAGAACTGTTTGTAAACCATACACACAAGCATTACCTACTTTTTATTTCAGAAGTGATCTAAAAGATACCTATTCCACTAAGCTCTAAAAAAATCTGAAATATGATTAGTTTTAAAATCTATGGCTTCTATTTTAGATCTGAGAGAGGGCTTGCATATTCAAGCACCTAGTTTTCTGTACCATAACAATTAGTCTAATAAAATTATTACTACTACCAAAAAATCTTGTCCTTCCAAGATAATGTTAAAAATACCAGAATCTGAAAAAGAGAACAGAACACATCCCTGTGCACTGTATGAATAAGTGGGTTGGGTTTCACCAGCTCCAAAAGAAAGCACAATGAAGCACAGAGTTCAGCTGGTGATATTCTAGAGACATTTTTAAGACTAAAAGTAAGAGCACACACCACCAAGAGGATCCTTTGAAAGGAAAGTCAGCTCAATTTTCTTGCACTTGCAACTCAAAAATGAACTGGAGCACAAACACTGAAATACACTAAAAAGAAAAAGCAACAAACCAGCACAGTGAGGCTATTTAAAATGAAAATGAGAATTTCAAAAGAAATAGCACTTACACCATCATGGTGTGCATGTCAATGTGCAAATACACAAATGTTGGCAGAAGAATAGAGGTCTCAGAGATGCCGAGTTCTTATAAGCCTCCTGAAAACAGACAGATAGAGGAAATAAATCTATTGCAGCTTCCACTAAGAAGGGTCCAGAGGGAGCCCCACTGAATTACTGGATACCAAAAAGTCCACATGGGGCTTTGGTGTCTAACGAGCTGTAAACAAAGGAAGTCACAAGCAAAGGCTTCATTAGTTTTGCTGCTTGTAGAACCACTGGATGTGCTTTCTGATGTGTTATTAATTCACTGCACTCACTGCCAAAAGATGCAAGCAAAGGACTTAACTGAAGAAAAATGAATTCATGGAGAAAGCTTAAAGTATGAGAAGTTAATAATAAGTAAAAACTTGATTTTAGGACAGTAAGGTAATCATAGGAGGTAAAGAAATAACCTTGTTTATGGACACTCTGTTCTGCAGGATCTGATGCCACCCCTCCAGAGGAACAATTTTGCAATACACAGGCTCAAATCCCAGAATCACACTGCAAAAAGCAATTAACATGTCTCAGAAGTTCTGCTAGGTGATTTGAACCAATTCCTGCTCAGACAAGCCCTCTCTCACACCATACAAGTGTGACTGGCAAGATTTAAACCTAATCACTGATCTAGCACTCATTTTCTACCCAGGATTCATAAGAACACAAATTTTAACTATTATATGAAATGAAAGTTGTCACATATCAAGTGACAGATGTATCTTCATTCTGCCCATAATTTCTTCTTCCTTTTCTAGGCTTTGAGAACACTTGGAGCTTGGGTTTTACTCTACCCAGAGGTTGGGGGGGGAGTTTTGGACAGCTTCATTCTGGAGAAGCCACAACTTTTGAGATTAAATTTTCTATTTTAATCAGTCATTGCCCCAGCTTGTGCCACCACCACAAAGTACTCAGGGAATTTCTTTCACACAGAACACTTGGGGAGGTATTTTGTATGTGGAGCATGACAAGAGGTTGCATCCTCAGATAAAACCAATATACCCCAAGCTTTCCACTCATAGAGAGGCAGGGGTTGCAAGGACAGTCTGGTGGATGGTGAAGATCTTCATTCACACCAGTATGACTAAAACTCTCTTAGCCTGAACCCAGGTGCTATGTCACTGAAAAATAATCAAATTAAGCACAGAACTGAAGTCTGAAAGTTTCAGTTATCCATAAAGGCTCTGTGTGTTGGGAGACATCTCCTCCCCATGGAAAGTATTAGATTAATGAAGAATTTCATTGCTTAGTGCTTCTCATTTTTTGTTCTCTGATTAGCCCATGATTATTTCCCTCATTGTTTCTGTGTGCCTCACAGCACATTCTCATAGATGAGATGTTTTAAATGGGACTGCCACTTTGGAAACTGTGCTTCCATTTTCTAAACCATTTCCTCCCAGAAAAACCACACTTCTGCATTGTGTTTGAGACAGACAAGTCATACCTAAGACTGAATTGTTCAGAAACAATTTACCATAATAAATATTGGTCTACCCCCATCATGTTAATTTTACTGGTGAAGCATGAGATTTTTTTTTCATTCTACTCTATTTTGTCAACATGGTTAAAAAACCAAATCTTTAAAAATCATTAAGTGCAAAAACTCCAAACAAGACCAAGTGCAAGTCCCAGAACAAGAAGAAAAAGTGATTTTCCTATGGAACATCTATTAGATGTTCAGTATTTAAATTCCAGATCCAAGAGCATTCAGCTTCTCCCTCTCACTTGGAACATTTGAAACAACAAAAAGCAAACAAACAAAAGCTAAGCCAGCTTGTACATATTTTTATTTCTGGGCAAATATTAAGAACTCAATGAGAAATCTGGAACACTAAGCAGGTATTGCCCTTGGCTGTACATTTCTGTTTGTCTTGAGTTAATTCCTAAGGAGGTCAAACCATGAAGAACTCAGTTTACACATCAAGAGTAAAACTCTTGCAGAACATGTGTGAGTTGCATACCAAGGGATAATGCTCAGAGCTGCCACACTAAGTCAGGAAAGTTTCACACAATGTTTGGGGAAAAGTCAGAGCCAGTCCAATTCCTGGCAGAGCCACCATATGGAGTTTACTGCAGTATCATACATTTTGGCCACTCCACACAGCTCTGCTGCCAGCAATGATAGACTGAAGTGTTTCTTTACAAGCTGCATTCCTAGAAGCAAACAGTAAATCCTGGCCAGAGAGGGTCAGACAGCTCCTCTGAATCTTTATAATAACAACAGGAACAAAAGAAAAACATCACATTTCAACAAACACTTCAGCATCCAAAATAGTGGAAAAAAATTAAAGAAGAGTAAATTCCAAGCACATGGCAAGGAAAGCAAAAAGATACTCAAACTTATTTAGTCATGAATGCTTCTCTTGATTCATTATGACTTGTCAGTGTGGTCAAAAAACCCAACAGGCAGACATCTGTGAGAGATCCTTCAACCTCCTTCAGCCTCACACATTACTGCACGCCTAATTTATTGAAGTACAAATAGAAAATAGGAAGGCAGAGACAGGAAGTAATAAATGCTGCAGAATCCATGCTTGGCATGGATGTCAGGTACCTCACACAGGAACAGCTGCTGAGCTCTGAGCAGATCCATCTTTGCTCACTGCAAGTGCCCAGAGCCATGCAAGGCCAGGGATGGATGTGCCTGGGAGGGCTCACCAGGCTGCCCCACTGCACATTGTCCCCTCCCTTGTCCTCAGGAGCAGCTCTAAGCCCCTGTGAGCCACCTGGGAACCAGGTTTGGCTGGATAGCCCTGTTGTGGGCCACAGGACTTCACAGTGGTCAAGGAACCTGAGCATACCCTCTTCTGCCAAAAAGGCTGCAAGTACTTCCTCCACCACAGCTGTTCCCACTGTGAACCTCAGCTTAAGAGATAATTCAATTGCTTTACATGTTTTTAAATCAACAATTTACACATTTAATTGTGATGACTAAATTTAGCTGAAGTAAATCTATGATTTATTTTAAAATTCTTTCAAAGGAGGTGTCAGGTGGTAACTGTTTACATTTCCACTCTAGTCCAGCTGTTTACTGCACATAGCAAAACACAGAAATGCACTCATGTAAACCAAATGCAAACCCATTACAGCCAGTGCAGAGACTGGCACTGCCTACCTTGAGTTTGGGATCAGACTCTACAGCTATGTCCTTTTATCCTGGTTGTTTTCTTTTCTGCCAAATTATTTGCCTCTGAGTTGAACTGAAGACTGTCAAACAAATTCTACCTTTAAGCTATCAGCTCAGCAGCTGAAACAGATCTTAAGTGACCAGACTAGAAGAGAATGGGAAAAATGGCAGAACATAATGTATTATTGACTTTTCCTGCATTTAAGATGAAATTTGGAAGGTTTAATTGATTTCTACATCTGTCATTCTTATCTAAACTTCTCATGTAAAAATAATGGCTAAACCCATGGGATTTGACTTGTGAGGAAGGAATCACCACTGGGACATCACTCTTGGGAGTACTTGCACTTTTTTGTGTATGTAACACCTACAGTCTGAGGGGTCACCGCAGTAAAATTAACACAGTAAAATTAATCAAATCCAGCAATGAACAAAATTTCTATCTGTCAAGGCTCTGGTCTGGACTCTCTCCTGCAGCCACAGGGCTTTTGCTACCTTTGGCTTCACACATGTGTCTGTTTTTGGGTTTGTAGAGCATCCCTCTACAGCAGCAGCAATGCAATCCAAAACATTCTAAATTCCAAAAAGTGCCTCTTAAGGCCTCATGGTATTCAAGAAGACAGAAAAGAAACAAAGACCATCTGTTACTTCAAGCTAAATAACAATGAAGTTATCTACACATAAGGAAATTACCAAAAATTGAACTGTCATTCACAACTACATCCCCACAACATCAGTTTCAGTGCCATCTTCATTAGTTTTTCTTTTAGTACACTAAATAGTATAGAAATCTTCCTATAAAATGGTAATTTGGTATTTATTAACACTTCTTATAAAACTGAGACAAACAAAAATTTTTAAATAACCAGTGTGGACATTAAAGTCTGACTAACACATTTCTGACTAACTGCAAAAGGAGCTGAGCTAAATATGCAGCATGGCTGACATATCTGCATGTTGGTTCAGCTCTTCACTGACAGAAAAAAGAAACCAGCAAACAAAACCCCCTGCTAATAGAAGTCATTTAGCATTCCTTACCTTGGAACCTGCCAACATAGTCCCCAGCATTTTTGTTCCTTTTCCAATACCAACCACTGCAAAGACAGAAGAAGAAATACAACTTCAAAACAGCCCTGCAGTTCCTTTTTTCAACACCATTCAATACTAAATATTATGCTAGTCAGAAACTCAGCCTTTCATGCTCTGCTAGCATATGAAGAGAGTCAACACTTTTTTGAGAATGCATCTCTGATGTTCAAACAACATGGAACTAGTGAAAGGAAAAAAAGTCTAAAGCAAAAGATAAATAACCTTCATCTATTGTTAAAATACTTTAATTCAACTGCTACATTTATTTATCTTTTAATCACCAAAGAAATGGAGAGTGCAATTAACACTGCCTCTGGTTTGATGAAGGTTATGGCTCACCAGTAATGAATGAACCCTTCTTTGTAAGCAAATAGTCCTTTTAAAGGTTGACAGTGACCAAGAGTAATACAGCCAAGACAGCATCACAGAATGGTTTATCAGACTTGCAGGAAGAAAGTAAAATAATCAAAAGGTCCAACTGCTTCTTACTGTGCATGTACAGATTACAGTTATTTCAATCTTAACACCAGTATTCTAAAAAACAGCAATCAGTCAGCTTTTCATAAAAGAAAGACAGAAAAAGAGCTCTATTTTATATTTTACCTCAAAGCTTTTTACAAGATGCTTGCCTTTAAAATGCTTTCCTATTGATTTTCCCACATACAGCAATCCGAAGAAAATTTTAGAAGGAAATTAGTTTTGTGTACAACTCATAGAATGTGTAACAGCTTATGTACTTTATTTTAATAAAACCAGAGGAGTGAAGGGAGCTTTCAGGAAACCAGCTTCATGTTAATCAAGAGCCAGGATGGAAAACATCAAACTGAAAATGAACTTTAAAAAAAAATTTTTTACTTGTGTTCTAATGCTTCTCAGTTTCTATGCTCTGAGACCCATTAGATTCCTCCTTGTTCTCAATTACTGCTCCTCTTATTCCTGAGGGTTTTCAGTCACACTTGTGCTTGTGCTCTCATGCATCTTCAGTTCAACCTGTTCCTGTTATTTGCCACATAGGGAAGAGCTGCAAGAAGGCTGAGAAAAGGAGATAAGCACACAGATAAGACTCCTAACCATGCACTTTTCTTGCAACATGATGACATAACTGAACACAACTTCAACAGCTGAGCTGAAATTTGCTGAAGAGTGTCAAGAGAATCAATGGAATAATTTTAAAGAGACACTGAATGCTTTTGTGAACAAGGTACTAACAATTTTCTCCATTAATCATCAGCTTATGGAGAATGTGTTATTGAACAGTGACATAAACCCCATGTGAGAGACTACACTGAATGTAGAAAGATTTAACTGAATTTTTATTTTTTTATACTTTTTCATGTTTTCTTCTACTGTGGAAGCATAATTCATTACTGCCATATAAAAACAAACCAAATAAAATTCCCATTACACAACAAGAAACAGCAAGCTGGAAGCACAGCCCTAGAATAACACCAAAAGAAAATATTCACCAAGACTTGACCTTGCCTTTCTCTCACATGTCACAGAGCACTGACCTCTGCCTCCAAGACCCTTCCTCATTTACATTTGCTGTCAGTAAGAGAAGAAATTTAAAGTATGTTTTCTGATAAAGAGCACTCCCAGTGATTGGCAGTACACCTGGCACACTAAGCAGGACTCTATCAATTAATTCCCAGGACAAAGCTACAGACAGGCAGTGCATAAAACCTGGGAGAGAGCAGTACAGATCACAAAGGGGTTTCAGAAAATTTAATACTTCTGTCACGCTCCTGTCCATGAGGAAGGAAAGCTTCCAGCTCCACCACTCCATCCTGGAAAGCAGCACACATATTCTGAACAACTTGTTTTTCTTGTATCCTTCCCTGTCTCCTCATTACCTTACCTGAACAAACAAGAAATCTGGGCACATTCCCCTTCCCACTCCTCTCCAGTTTTGTCCCTTCCAATGTAGCTACCATTGATTTTTTCCTGTATGTTTTGTAGGGCAGTGAATGAAAGATCCCATGCCTTTTTTCAATCTACCCACAGCTAATGAAGGTGATGTGCTTCTCTATCTACACCAAGCACATCAAGCCCAAATACTTTTTGTCATGCCACAGAAGCAGGCTTTGGAGACTGCTGGGTATCAGAACAGTTGGAGAAGCAATTAAAAAAGCACAAATGATTGTGCTTTTCCTATGGATCAGTGCTGTTGACTTTGCACAGTGAGAAGCAGCATGCTCAAAGGGAACACCTGTGTAAAAGGAAAATGTCTGCTTCAGGAATGCACACTGAATTCTCTAGTGAGGCCACAGAGTACAGGAAATTCAAACCCAAGCAGGCAGCGCTCCATTCTGACCCAAGAATGTCACATTCTGCCAGGTTCACAAGTGACAATTACCAGCTACAGACCTCTAGCAACACTTGTAGCAACCAACCTCCCCTTGAAGCTGAATCTTTCCTGAGAGAAGTCATTCATGAAAACTCTGAGCATTCACTTTCAGGGTGTACTCAGAGTTGTACCTGTTTATTTTCAACAGCAAAAATGTATTGCTGTTATTTCTCCAAGCCAAGGAGAGCTACAAGGTTATGATCTGAGCAAGCAGCAGTCTGCATGTTACTTATCAATAAAACTGCTGGTGACAAAGTGTGATGTGGGAACAATCACATCCACAGCTGAGGTTTTAACACCAGCAATTGACACATCCTGTTCTTTATAAAACAAAAAAACTTCAATACATGGATTGCTATCAAAATTAAAATTTAAAAAAAACTTTAAAGATTCTTCTTTATGAAGCAAGACAGGACAGGTACCCAAGTTCTTCTGTGCTGAGCTTCAAAAAAGCAGCAGCTGAATTGTTCTTATACATATTTTTTTTTGGTAAGTATTAGCAGCCCTAAAATCTCCCTCAAAATCCCACAACAGCATTACTTTGAGACAAAATAATTCAACAGATTATGATGACTATAAATCCCCAGCTTAAGTTAAAAAAGCATCAATTTCTCAGGTGCTTTACAATTCATTACACAAGAGTTTGTATTTTACCACATGTAATAACCCAGAAATTATGTGAGGATTTGGAAGAGAGGAGAGAAGGTAGGAAGGAAGAATACAGCCTTCTGGTAAGAAACATGTTCCATGCATGTAGAAGTATATGCACAGGAAATTTAACCCAGACCATTCTTCCACTGTAATCACTCCTTCCCCAGAACCTGCCATGTGTATCCCAAATTGTTCCTCCACCTGACTTCATGCAGGCACGAAAATGTCTCCTGAAATCACATTTTGATGACTATAATTATATTTTTCATTACCCAGAACTCCTGTGGCTGCACTGTCCAAAGTTCCTCCATGTCCAATTTTCAACACCTGATTTCTTTTGTTCCCTTTTGTTTGCACACCAGCTTCTGCAAATAGAAATTAAAAGGAAGCATTATAAAATAACCTTAGAATGTAGGAAAAACGGCACACATTTCCAGACTGCTAAAGAAAATAAAAATCAAATATTTAAACTATTAATTAGCAGTGTAGAAATTACTGTACTGCTGAAGACCTATGATTAATTTAGATTTACTCCTGTAAAGGTATTTGTAAGGTATTTTCACTACATGCTAATGAAGTCTCACATACCATTACAAACAGATTTTTGGAAAGTACTGGTAGCAAACCTGTGAAGTTCCATTAACAAAGCATGGAAGAACCAACAGCAGAGTTCCCGAAACATCTATTACACATAAATTTTATGCTACATAATCTGAGCCAATTCTGCATGTATTTACTGCCTTATACTGGGACATGTTCATTTGCATATTCACAGCCCTATGGCAACTCTGCAGTGGACTGAACTCATTCACTGCTGCTTTCAAGCTGTCAGCGTCCCAACCCAGCAAACTTCCTATGACACCAAGACACCAAGAATTTTGCAGAGCCCAATACCCCTTATTTATCAGTATTAAATATGACAACTGGTCTAAGCTCCTTTATCCATATCTATTATCTCTCCATTCAGGGAACCTGATTCTCCCATACAAAGTGCATGCCTACACTACAGTTCACTACAGAGTAAATCAGGCTAAGCACTCACTAGTCTGAAAGTACATTCTCTCTTCATCAGCAAGTGCCCAAAAGCCCAGACTAGATGATCAATTCCCCATACCCATTATAAAATAAATCTAGGCCATGGTCGCTCACACCTTTACAACGATCTCACTTTTCTTTCCCTAATATCTGACATACAGACTTCCCAGCACTCAGAAAAAGTAGTTTCTGCAGACTGCGTCCAGGACTCTCAAACTTTTCGAAACACCATGTTTTCCCTCCTTTGGTGATATTTTGTTTAACGGCAATAAGCAGTGGGACCGCAGCAGAACATCCTGCCGGTGCTGTGCTGCAGAGATGCTGCTGGCACCGTTGTGGCAGATGGCACACGCTGTCCCCGGGACCCTGCCCCAGCTCTGCAAGCAGCCCGGGACCCCCTGCACTGTGCCCCGCAGGACTGGGGCTCCCTGCTGGGGCAAACTCATGTCCACCCAGCCTCAGGGCTCCGTCCGGCTGTACCCTGGTCGTCAGCAGGGACCTGGCACAAGTGCATGTGGTGAATGTGGGGTCACAGCTCACCGTGCAGTGTGAACATCACTGTCTGCCTGGGACAGTCTTTCCTTAAAGGCCTCTAAGGACACAACTCCACCACGTCCCTGCGCCACCCATCCCAATACCTAATCGCGCTTTCTGTGAATAAATTCCTCCCAATGTCCAACCTGAACCTCCCCTGGCGCAGCGAGCCAGGAACGGCTCCATTCTCCAAGGTGGGCCATGCCATGGCTATGAACTACTACCAAAACAAACAAAAAACGCACAAAGAGAAACTAAACCCCGCTTATGCTCCGGTTTCCTGAGCGCTGAGCAGAGGGTGGAGTGGTTTGCCGAGTGAAGTGCTTTGCCGGGAGTTGTAGCTCCCGCTCCCCAAGGACCGCACACACCCGGCCCCATCCCGCAGCCGGGCCGGGCAGGGCGCGCCTGGACCGAACTCTCCGGAGGTGCGGCCCGGCCGCCGCCGCTCACCTGCCAGCAGCCTCTCCTTGAGCAGGTTGAGCACGGCGGCCGAGGTGGGTCCCTTGGGCTTGCGGACGGCGAAGAGCCCGCTGAGCGAGAAGAGCTTGTCGGCCGCGCGGCCCAGCGCGCCGCCGCCCGCCTCCCCCGCCATGCTGCCGGCAGCGCGCCCGGCCGGGGCCGCCGGGAGCCGCGGCCGCGCGGGCGGGACGCGAGGGAGGAGCCGTGAGGGAGAGCTTTAAGGTCGCTTGGAGAGTCGCCGGCCAGGGCATCGGCGGATGTTTAATGTGAAAACGAAAGTAAATTCGTTGCTAAAATCTAAAATCAATCAATCTAAAATCAATTAATCTAAAATCTAAACCAAAAACCAACCCCAAAATTATCTGGGGGCGGCTCCACCAGACACAGAGCGATTTGCAGGCGTCGCTGGGGAAGTTCGCTGAGCAGCGTGTTGCCCTACCTTCCGTGGCCAAATGGAAAGAATTGTATTCTGACAGGACAAGAGGACACGGTTTCAAGCTGCGCCAGGGGAGGTTTAGTTTGGATGTTAGGAAGAATTTCTTTGTAGAAAGGGTTATTAGACACTGAAACGGACAGCGCAGGGAGGTGGCGGGGTCACCGTCCCTGAGGTGTTCAAGGAAAGGCTGGATGTGTCATTCAGTGCCACGCTCTGGTTGACACAGTGATGTTCTGTCACGGGTTGGACTCGATGATCTCCGAGGCCTTTTCCAACCTAATTGATTCTGTGATATTCTGCTGACTGGTTGCTGTGTCCATTAATCTTCCTGCCTCTGTAGGTGTTTTAATGTAAAGAGAGCATTGGGAAGGCTTCTCTCGGATCTCTCGCCTCCCTTCATAAGTACAGTGTGTGGGTTTCCTCTGCACATCTGATTTGTGCAGACTCGTTTCTCTGACAACACTCCCAAGGCATCTAAACAAGTCATGCTTGAGCAAGGCACCAAGAGCTTGGATGCTTCATTCATGGATTTAATTTATTCATTTGCAAGAGCCTGCAGATGAAACCATGAAGAAGCACCTAAAAAAATTACATGTCTAACTAAGGGCTGTGCATGTTCCCAGATGTTTCCAGAGCTTGAGAAGCAAACCTTCCTGCTGAAGTCAATGGCTGTCTCTGTGCAGAGCAGGATCAAGGTCCCTGTGTGGGTTTTCAGCCTGTGCTGGAGTCAGTGGTTCTTTCCATGCCTTCCCCAGAGGTGCACAGGGCACAGAGCTTCCAGCTGCAGCTGCCACCACTGTGTCCATGAGATTGGGAATGGCTTCCTGTCTCCAGCAATGCCATCCAGCCTCCCCTCACTTCTCTTGTGCATATTATTATCCAGGCAGCTTATTTGCTTGGATCTCATCTGCAGAGCTGTAATGTGGCTGTGGAAATATTCCCTGTTACCATAAGCTGCAAGGGTGGATTCCCTGGTGAGCGGTGCAGGTCTTTGCAGGACATGGAAGTGAGGTGTGAGAATCCTTCTCTGGAAGATGAAATGGCAAAGCCACACTGGGGAAAGAATTCAACAGGAAAATCACTACTGATTTACATGGAGTTAAAATCCAAGCACTGTGTGGAAGGCATATTGTAAATGGTGATAGAGCTTTTGTTGCAGGCATGGTTTAATCAGGTTGTTTGAAAACCAATTCTAGCCAATTCCCTGCTAAAAAGCTCTTGAACACAGATTGCTCTGTAAGTGGGCTCCAGCAAAACTATTTAAACATGACCATTAAGAGATGGTGTTAGTGAGCTTCCAGGCAGGGAGATTGCAGCACAAGGACTGAAATGCAAACCTGTCACGCTGTCGTGGGCAGCAATATTGTTGGGCAAGCAGACTGCTCTGAACACATCACAGAGGATCAGAGGGAGATTATATAGAAATGAGAGCTCCACTCTTGGCGTAAAGTTGTCCTTAATTCATCTCAACTTTCCAAAAATGCAGTAGCAGACAGGCCCTGTGACAAAACTCCCTGTGCTGCCTTCTCAGGATTGACCTAAGCTGAGAAGAGTCTAAAATGAGGCCATTAACCTGACACAGGCACAAGCTATGAGCCGAGGGCAGTGTCTGACCCCCAGTCTGTTTCAGCAAATGGCTAACAGCTTTTTTTTTTTTAATTTTTTTTCTTTTTAAGGGGAGGTTTTCAGGTGTCTAAAGAAACTACCCCCACTCTTGTTTTCAGTATTGAGCAGGAAGTTCTTGTAGGTCTCCCAAACTTCTGCATCCTCAATTAAAACACAACACTTTGTAATTGCAGCAGATGGAGTCTTTGAAGGCTTAGAAAGAAGAGGTTTGGTTTAACTTCAGTGGGCATTGGATAAGGGCCCAAAATAAAAATTGTGAAAAACAATTAATGACTGCCAGTGTTTTAGTTTGCTGGAAGTGTATGTGTACATAAATCTCAAATGGCTCTTTGTGGGGCAAGGTTATTCAGCATTCAAAATGGTGGGAATGATGTACCAAACTGTTCATCTCAAGGGCTTTATTTCAGATTTTCCTTGTGTTGCTTGTGATTAAAAGTCATTACCATCTGCTCAGTAGCTTATTTGAAATGAGATGTTTATTTCCAACAATTCCCAGCCAAGCCAGGATTCACAATGACCAAAAGCATGATTAGAGTTATTGACTTTATTTGCAACCCTAATAAAGTGGCTCAGCAAATGGCTGAAAGGATGATCTTGTTTTGTGCATGGAACATGACAGGTCTGGTAGAGGCAGCCCAAATCCTCCACTCAGGTCACTGGAGCTGCACAAAGCAATGCCTTGAGGACCTGGTGCAATTGTACAGAAGAGACAATGGGTAGTAGCTGCTGTACATGCAAACAGCAGATGAGTGCTATTGCAGGAGAGGAGAAATCCCTGACCTGCTTGTGCAGAACAGATGCAACACTTCCTTCTACCTCCCCCAGCAAGATGTTCCCTGCTTTGTGTGCCTTCAGACTGGCTTTGGATGAAGTACTGCTCACAGACCACAATGCAGAAGGAGCTGGTGCTGCATTACAGCTTTGGAAGCAGACTCAGCAGCAAGAGCCCATTCCTGTGTTTGTGCTCATTTCATGATTCCAGCTTCATCATCTGTGCCCAGACAACTGCAAGGAGGTCAATCACAGCTCAGGGTCTCCTGTAAAACAAAGAGTTGCAGCTGTTTGAAAGTTCAGGTCGCAGTCACATAAACAGCTCCCTTGTCAGACAGAGGGATTCTGTCTGGAATAGGGATTATCAAAGCCTGAAATATTTAATTTTTTCCCTTTAACTGTTCCATGTGTTTGGATAAGAAGCTGTAGATAAATAACAGCAATTTGTTTGTTCATTCAGTGCCATGCAGACAGGCATGAAGCACATCATTCATTCATCATTTGTGAGCAGCTCTTCTGAACAAGGCAGGTTCTTCAGGATCTTGTTGAACTGCAGTAGGTTTGAAAAAAGAATGGCAGCTACAGAATGTGAGGGGAGGACAGAACTACCCACAGCATACACCAATCCTAGGTTTGGCAATTAGTCATTCTCCCCATAAAAACAGATTCCTAAACTGCAAGTATTTAATGAGCAGATTTTTGCATTTTGTCCAGAAGATCAGCAGTCAATGTTTACACCAATCTGGATTTTAAGTCTAGACTTAATTATTTATAGAAATATTTTCTTTAGATTTTTATGCTGGATTCTCTGTTATTAGTGGGATTCTTTTTCATTGAGAATAGTTTAGACAAGATGAGGTTTTGGTGAGCTGATTCAATGCAGACTTAGAGTGCCAATTTGAATTGGACCAGACAGACTACAGTAGGATCCAAATGTTTTTAGCCATTTCTTCTTTATGTGAAATGCAGTTTTTGCAGTCAGCTAAATGAGAAAACAGCAATTTTTCCTGACCACTGGTACATGTAGTGATACAGAAAAATATGACAGAGTTTTCAATTGCTCATGGTGGACCCTTTATAAACATATTGCATTAGTGAGGATAGATCTGGAAAGTTACTTTTAATCTCTGATATGTGCCCAGGTCTGTCTGTAATGACAGAGGACTATGCATGCTGTGGAATCAGAAGATTCAGTGATGCTGAGGGGAAAAAAAAGAAAATACGTTTTGCTGATCTTTGATTTTTCTGCTAATAAAAGTCTCAGTGGGATTCTCAATTCTTGTTTAAATTCACAACATCTCTTGCTACAGATTCTGTCAAAGAAGTAATTTTCCATCAACCTGCATCATAATTAGATATGATGAACTCACCAGATGTGCATGTGGAAGAAGGCAACATATGAGAGATTGTTTATATATTGGACAATTTAAGTCCAACCTGCCCCTCTGTAAATTCAGAACATAAGGTTAAAAGGATCTAAACACTTTTACAGCTGAGAAGCTGTAATGCCACAGCTACAAAATAAATTCAGCAATGAGTTGGTCTGGAGTGTGTTTTCTTAAAAAATACTCAATCTTGATTTGGGGATTCTGGGAGACAGGGAAAAAATTAGATCTGTATCTTCACTAGCAGTTCAAATTTATACTTGTTTTCTCAACTGGCTTTGTACAATTTCAGCATTCAGATAAATGTGTTAATTATCAGCCCTTTGGCAACTCTTTCTCATCTTGTGAGCACACATACAGACTCTGATTAATGGTTTATGATTAATGTGCAGAAAAGAACACACCTGAGCTCCTCTAGTGACCTCTTTTCCTCACCTATTCACTTGAGGGAAGGAGGAGATTGTACCTCCAGGAAAAAACCCAAAAAAACCAAAGAAAACAAACCACCTCCTAAATTTATCATTGAACTCATGTTAAAGTTAAATAAATGTTGTGTAATTTTCTGGGCACAAGAAGGCTGAAGTCTATGGAGGCCCCACCTGTGGAGAGTGCAAAGCTTCTCTCCCAGGACACTCCTGCAGGTCCAGGTTCAGTGGCTGTCCCTGCAGTGGTGGCAGAGCCATCTCCTCTGCAGAAACAGGGGCAGCTCAGGTCCCAGTGCCACTGCTGGAAGCCTGAGAAATGGCTGGGGAAACAAGAATGGCACTGCTAGGAGTTTCCTTTTACCCTGACATAACTCCCAGCTTTTTGTGGTGAGCAGCTGGAGGTATTTTTAGCCAAAGCTGGAACATGGGCCATTATATTTGCCCTTTATCCACAGGTCTTCTAGCTGTTGTCTGCTCTGCCTAATTGCTCTGAAGCCATTAGCCCATTCACTTTTACTCTGTGCTGTGACTTTCTCAGGTCACTCAGTTGGAGGTTCTGTGAAGGAGTGCTATTTATTTTGGCCTCTATTTTGAGCTCCCTTGACTTGCACTAAGTTCCCAGTTATAGTACAATAAAAAATGAAAAATTCACACATTCACTTCCTCCATCTCTTTCATAACTTGAAAGGTCTTAAATCATATCTTGCTCGTCCCCATCTGTCTCCTCTCAATATGAAGAATCCTATTAATTCTTTCTGAAGTTTCTTATTGAGTTGCTCCTTAGACAGAGGATATTCTTTGTCTTATATTCTGCATGATTATATCTTCTCCATCTATTTTTAGATTTTACAACAGCCTTCTTGATATGGGGTGGGCAGTATTTTACAAAGCAGGTAAATCTGGCCATGCTCTGGTTTTATAGCATGACCTTCTGTTGTGATTTACGTTCCTTCCCAAAATTCTTAACATCCAATTTAATTTTTTGATCTCTCTATGAGGTGCAAATCTTGACCTCCTGGGCAAAGTTCTTGAGCCTCTTTTTGCACCTGGAGCATCATTACCAGAGCAGAGCATGGATGGTTGCAGTGTCCTTGGCCCTCACCACTCTTCCTGACTGCCTGACACTTCAGGGATTGCAAGGGAAGCTCTGATCCCTAAGAGCTGTTCTCTTTCTCCCTGCATCCTCCATCTTCCATTGCATGGATGCTTTTAGGGGGACAACGCACAAATTATTGGAAGAAAGTATAATTCTCTGCAGAAGTAGGATATCATACATCATTTTTTTAAGTAAGTCTTTCCTCCCATCTGCCAAGCCATCACACTCTTCCCAAGAGTGGCTTGCCCTGGGTGACTCCCAGCAAGGAAGTGAACAGCCAGGTGACAACATTTCTGCTTGAGACAAGCACAGAGATGAAGGTTCACTCCACATGAAGGTTCTGGATTTACAGCCTAAAATGTAACATTGCTTAAAAGCTCTGGTCTACCATATGTTGATAGGAAGAAAGAAATCTCTGTCCTCACACTGAAGAGGAAGAGCTGTCCAGAAATCCTGCAAAAGGCAGTAGTTAAGCATCTCAGGTTCTTCCTGCCGTGACCAACCCCTAGACATGACCTCAATCAACAAATCTCTCCAGAGACAAACCCCACATCAGTCATCCCACACATGGGCACAAACTGTGTTTTCTCAGCCTCACTCTACCCTAGCAGCTTTTTTCCAAGCCACCTTTTTGGTATATTCCCTGTAACTATTCAATCCTTTTGACCCTCTTTCAAAGACAGACAGTTCCCATATTCATCTACCTGACCATTTATCCCTTACAGTTGCTTCCTACTCTCTGCCCAGCTAAACATCTTTACTGTATCCCAGCAACTACCTGGTATAAGAAACTCAAAGCTGTGGATTTGCTGTCCATTGTCCCCAGAATGAACGTGGAGCTGAGGAAGTGTCTGCTCTGCTCCCTGGCCAGAGGAGTCAGTGGCCATTCCAGCAGGTTTGGGCTGGAAGATTCTGTCCTGGCATGAGGGCAGCTAAAGCCCACTTCCTCAACTCCCTTTTATTGTCCCAATCTCCCCTGAAAAAGCACAAATAACCACAATTTAGTTACAATTAATTCAGAAGTGCAGGCAAACAGAAGTAGCCATTGCCCAGGGGCAGGGGCAGCAATTGCATCACTAATGAGAACTCCAGGATCAATCACTGAGCAGCTCCAGGCAGTGAAACATACTTAAAATGCATGTTACAATACTGTTGACAGAAATGGTTCCATTTGCCATAAATTATTCAACTTTTAATTGTTTAGGCTTCAGAGTCTGTAAAGATGCTAATTGCCAAGTGTGGGATTAAATTGATAATGCCTGCTTTTTATTTTCATAAAGTTGCACTTAAAATTGCAGAGAGAAGAAAGACTGATTTTACATGTAACTTGTTAAAAACAAGGAGATCAAAAAGTTGATGAGTTCTGCTTTTCTATTCTGGGTTGCAATCATTAAAATTATGTTCCATATTTATCATGTCTGTGTGAATGAAGTAATAAATATTTTGACCAGCACACATACCTAAATCAATATTCCACTCACTCTGGGTTATCCCATCCCATATCTTGATCTGGTACAATGAGTACCCTGAGACTATATTTTTACCTGTCATATCTGAAGACCTATATTTCCTTTGAAATAGGAAAGTAAAATGGAGTCAAGTATTTCCCAGTTTTCTGGCATGTCTTCCAGGTTTTCATGTATTTTTATCATTCTTTCATTGGCTATTTTATCTTGCAGGATTAGTAAGGATATTTTCTAGACAGCTGACAAAGAGAAGGTTTGGAGTTTGTAGTAATCACTGTGGGGAAATGATAATGGAAGTGTATTCAGAAATATTTTTGTTTAGGAAAACAAAACAATTTGCTAGAACTGCAAAACTAGAAAGTCAGTCAATTTTAAATTTTTTTTGTTTAATTTGAATCTCTGTTTAAACTGTTTGATGGAGGAAGGAATTGCTGTTCTGATATCCTGATTCACATTCCACTTCTGAAAGGAACATCAGTGCATGTAATCTCAAACACACAAAAATAAGCTAAATAATCTTTTCCTCTGTTAGATGTTGAAAACCCCTTCCTGGAAAGCTGAAAAAAGGCCAGAGTATTTTTTTTCTTTTAGCTGAGAATTTCCCTTTGAAGCAGTATTCACTTACACAGCTGAAGAGCTTGATCCCAGGAGTGCTATCTGTTGAAGTCAGTGAGAGGTAAAGGATGCTGAAAATCATGCCCTAATTGCCAGCTTGGCTTGAAGGTACGTGCTCTGTCCTACTAAGGAGCAGCAATCACCCTCTGCAGGGGTGAAATCGTGGCAGGCTGTGGTGGCTGAGCTTACCAGGGAATAAACACAGCATTGAGAAGAGGCACTACACAGGGCCACCATGGCAGGGCAGTTTTGACAAAAGATAATCAAGAGGGATGTACAAAAGATGATCTACTTGCGTTAGAGCTTCGATGAGGATACTCTGCTTGAGTACCTATTTTCTTTAAGCCCCATCATTCATAGGAAGGTCATTAAATTACTTTCTTTCTGGAGTATATTTATTACTTTTAAATCCAGTGCAGTCTATTTAGTCTTTCATGATGGTGAATCATTAATGAGAAGCTCCTGCACACAGTCACAGAATTTGTCTGATTACTCCATTCATATTTAATAAGCTTGCTGCTTACACTTCAGAGTAACAACAGAAATTAGATAGTGCAATACTTTAGTCCTGGAGTGCCCCTAAATTTGGCTCTAAATTATTCATTATACTGGCTGAAGGCAAGAGAACTGTTGCAACCCTAAATTTATCTAAATCCTACATTGTCTAATCTGTGCCTCTTTGTTGTTATTCTCACTTTAAAAAATAACTAATTTTTATTGAAACAGAAAACATCTAGGTTTTGTCTGTTGTAGATTTATCATCATTCTCTGCAAAACCACTGCAGTCAGCTAAAAACAAAGATCCCTTACTTGGACCTCAGCTGTATAGATAAAATGTGAGCCCTGCAAACAAGTAGGACTGTGAAGATGTGTTTTGTTAAAGCAGGGATTGTATTTTCTGGCTGAGACAGTATTTTTTTTCAACTGTCAATTAGACAAGAACACAGAGATTAACCAGCTGCACTCCCACATTTTTAGGGTTTTATTGTTTCATTCTATAAACTAAATGTCTCTTTTGTATGGGTTATATCTAGAAACACACTATCAATGTAATATTTTTAAGGTCTTTAAAATAAACAAACCTTGTAAGATAAAAGATCTAATCTAGGCCTAAGTGGGCCCTTAAGCAGAGTCTAAAATCATAATGTAAATGTTGATGTGCTCATAACTGATTTAGCTAAACAGACAGAATCTGCCCTACTTTCAGATTTATCACTGGGCATGTCCCAGTCTTAAAAGTCATATCTGAAAACTGGTCCACAAAATATGTACCCCAACTTTGTCAAAAGCAGAAATTTCATAAAAACAGCTCACCTAAGGAAAGGACTTGTGTCCTCTGCTGCCATCTTCTAGTAGGGATTTCCTGTTCTCATGGGAATCATTCATAAACCACTTCTAAGTTTAAACCTTTTATGGGTTATGTACAGCTGCTCAGCATCAAAATGGATCAGGTGCTTATGGCACTGGCTCTGAGGTTTGTCTGTCAGTGTTACTCAAGTCCAGCTGGCTGTCTAACACTGTGGCAAAAACAGGCTCATGGGGAGGGGTACAGGGCATCAGAGAAATGTCAGCTCCTCTCAAAACACCTTGGAGGAAAACAAATATGAAAAATAAAGTGGGATTTGACCAAATTACACACAACCAAGAAGCAATGCAGCTACCCACACTTCTTCCTCAACGCCTGCACTGCTGAGTGAAATGGCTCCACTGTGGAAAGCCCCAGCCCGGATTAGTGGCAGCACAAAAACCAATCATTCATCTCACACCTCAGCTTGACCAAACAACGTGGTCTAATAGGCCAAAATGAGGAAATAGTAGAAAATGTTGTTAGACTAATCCTAAAATGCACAAAGTCTGCATTAAAAGGTTGAAACCTCTTTTTCCTCATTGCCTGTAAAGTGACATGCATCGTAAATGTGTCGTTATCATCACCTGGTCTTAAGAAATAAAGTAACACATGTAGGAATTGCATTTTATCACATCTCAAGTACTGTCTCAGTGGAACACTGACAGAGACAGATTGCATATCCTGACAGCAGTCCAAGAGGGAAAAAAACAACTTTAGGAATGCAGCACAATCTAAATTTCTTAGAGTTGAGCCAACAGACAGATGGCAGGAACTAAACGTCCTTAAAAAAATCCCACGGCCATGGTTGTCCTGGCATCAGTCTGATACTCTGCCAAAGTGAGAGCCCCAATGAATGAACTGCAAAGAGTTTACAGTTGTTTCAGTCAAAATCAGCTTAAGGGGTAAGAGTTGGAATAGATGAACTGTTGCAAATGACAGGCAACTCAAAAAGTCAGTGTGGGAACCTCCCCATTCAATACTGGCAGTGAGAGAGAGAGACTCTAAAAGAAATCTGTGATTTGACTGTCAAATTAATAAGTTACTTTTCAGAAATAGTAGATCAGTTATTGTAACTGCTCTATGGCCAGCAGCTCCAGCTTATACAGAAAACAAGGACAAGGCTCTTCCCCACTTCAATCCTCAAAAATAAAGCTTAAATTAGATTTGTCTTGGATATAGCAGACACAGATTTATGCAACAACAACCTCTCTGCTTTCACTCTCCAGGACTGTCTGCACAATACACACTCCTGGGCAGGTACCAGCCATGCAGCTCCCCCAGCCACCCCTGCTTCGAGTGCCATAGCAGAGCTTAAAGATTTCTCTTTCAGAGAAATCCCATTAAATAATGCCTTAGCTTTCCCCTGTGTCTGGCAGAGCAGGAAATACCAGCTGGGGGAGGAATGAAATCTAGAATAGCAGCTTGTATTAAACAAGACTTTTGAGACCTCTCCCTCATTCTTTTAAGTACAGCTTAATGGTTCAGACACTAAAAGGATCTGCTTTCCTCCTCAGAAACATTCATCTGGGTTTGGCTTTGAAGTCCAATAGTTTTAACATTGAAAACTGTGGGTTTGTGAGATTCAGCAGCACAGTACACTTTATTTCTCTCAAGGGATCTCTACATTGTCTGAGCAGCATAAAACAAGAGTGGAGCCATAGGAGATGCTCACAGGAAGATGTTTGTGTGTCAGAGAATCTCCATCACATCTCTGAAATCAGCTCTGCTTTGAGCTTGGGCTTGGCAGCAAAACAACAGCCTTGTATGATGCTGGTAGGCCACGCTTCAGTTCATAGGCACACACTTCCAAATGTTTCTGAAAATCTTCTGAGCTCATTTCAGAGGCTTCATGGGGCAGGGAACAGATAGAAAAGATGACCTTCCCTCAGCAGCCCTCCCCTCAATGGGTAGACTTGGCAACATCTCCCACTCGTAATTCATATTTCCATCTGTCCTCTCATTGAAGGATGAGGGTGAGCACATTCCTGGGGGAAGGCTGGCCACAGAGCTGTGATTGGTTTCCCCTGCATCATTGCTGTCCAAAGTGAAGGAGACATCCTGGCCAGTGGCAGGCGGGCAGAAGGGGCTGCAAACACTTGCAAACCACAGAGCTGATTAAACTGGCTTTGATCATCACAGCAATTCTGCATCAAAGATGCTGTGTGGCAAATCACTGCATTGCACAGATCACTGTGCTGGAGCCATTCCTGGGTGAATGCTTTTCTCCCCAGTGCTTGAAAATGAGCTCTTTATTCCACAGAAAAGGGAGAGATTGAAGCAAACCATGGGCACAATGAGCAAACTGCAGGGTCTTCTCATTTTCATTGGGGCCAGTCTTACCCAGCCTGTCCAGGAGCAAAGAGGACACTTACAGCCACTTTTCTTCTCTCTGATTTTGATTGCTGTGTGCTTCTTGCCTGGGGATCCAGGCCTTTGCTGTTCTGTTTACCCTTCCCAGAAGTGCACTTAGCCATTAATGGAAGATTCGAATTCAGGCACTCACTCTGGGGAAAACATAGGTTGCAATAAATAATGGTCACAGGTTAAGTCATCCAGGTATTGTGTATGCTCTTAATGGGTATCTAAGAAAAAATATGACATAATGCTTGCAAATAAATTTCCCCCATCACACCACCATCCATTTTAAATTATATCTCTTGAGAGTTTTCAGTTATTTTCTTTTCTTTCAAACACGGCTTCCCTGTGTGTCTCAACTCTGAAGGAGAGGGCTGAATTCAAACTGCAGAGAAATCTGTTAGAAAATGCCTGGGGGTATATGTGGCACAAAGACACAGGAACTTTATCTTCTTTTCTGGCTGCTCTGAACTGATTGTGGGGATTAATGATTTATCTCTCTTTAAAGAACTCCTTGGAGCTACATAGTCTCAAATCAGATAAAGTATATACTATTCCTCAATCAGGCACCTGCCAATTTAGGTTCAGCCTTTAATCTGGGCAGTTGTAGTTTTACAAAGATTTGACTTCAAGAAAAGTTTCCTGAGAGATATCATCAGTGTTCATCACTTTTCCAAAACCTGCATGATATTCCTACTGTTAGCTGGAATAATTATGAGAAGAAAGGAGAAATAGCAGAAATCTGCCTTTGTGCTGAGAACAATGCACAGCCACACCTCTGTCCTGGGTAAATCCCTTGAGCGTGTGGGGCTTCAGCAGGCTCCTGACACAAGGACAGAGGTTGCTTTGGGGAGTTCCACAGGCACATTTCCTCCTGCCCTCAGGACCAGGCTGGTCACCCCTAGGGTTGGTTTCCAGCAGGCACAGGGAACGCAGGGAGCTCCCTCATCCAGCCAGTTCTAGTTTGCTGCAGATTTACACATCTGTGCAGAAGGGGAGCAAGGGATTAGTCAGAAGCAGAAATACACAATATTGGTCCATAGACAGGTGTTCCAGAGCTCAGTATGGGGGTTTGTGGAAATGCACCCTTGTGGCTTGGTGACATTAAATCTGATTATTGACTCCCTTGTAACGAAGTCAGTGGGAGTCGTCTTGTTCAAGCATGTTTGGACCAGATACTTGTCTGATTCATGTCCTTATTTACAGGAATCCAAAGTGGGATTTGCTGTCTGTGGTAAAAAAGAAAACTAGCTGTTTACCCACATATACAATAAAAGAGAATTCACACACAGTCAGAGGTCTGCCAAATGCAAGACAGCTCCAGAGAAAAATGGCATTGTGAACCACTTCATAGCTTAAAAGAAAATAAGCTGGGTGTACAACAAGGTAGGAACCATCTGCTTGGCTTCAGTGGGAATTTCCCCAGAGTAATCATTACAGGGGGGGATAGATCATGAAATAAAAGATTTTTTTTTTCTATCTCTTGTAATTAAATTTACTGGGTTTCTGCAGAACAGTTCCTGGCACAGAGTAAGACATGTAGATGCAATACCTTATCATTGTAAAGCTACATAATTACAGTGATAAACAAGCCCATTTAGTTTAGCAGAGTCTCACATTTTGTCTGACTGACAGACCTGAATTTTCTACACACCATAAGTCCATTTTTTGTAGTCATGTCAGATTTCCCATTCAGCCACTGCTCCATGCCTTTCCTCCTCACAGCATCCAAGACAAGTATCTGCTTGATGTAGTACCAGTTCTAGGAAGCTAAAATTTGACGGGGTGACCTTATTTGCTTCATTCTTCTTCATGACATTCAGAGGAAGCAGTTCACCACTATACAGGTTTTCTGTGAAGTTAGGAGCAGAGAACATGAATCAGGAAGGTGGAGGTCTGTATGACCTTGTAATAAATTAATATTGTCCTTAGAGTTGACGCTTTTGGCCCTGCACAATAAATTCTTGATCACAATGTAAGTTCAGACCTACTCTTGGTTTGCTTCTGCTGTGGAATCTGGAATTAATATTGCAGGTAGGGATTCTGCTATAATGCAACTGGAATTAAATATTGCTGTCAATCTAAGAACATTTAATTAAGCAACATTTACAGAGCAGTTGGATGCTCTGAGGACTACAATGTAGAGACCTGGAATTGTTCAAGTCTTCATTTTCTTTCTTTTTTTTTTTGTTATAGTTCAGCATTTCAGCTTCTTTTGCCCTGGTAATTTGACACTGTGTCACATCCTCACTGCTGACCTTTAGAGGACAAGAAGCTGGGACCATTGTGTTGGTTCTGTGCTTTTCCCCTTGCAGTTTCATATAACACATATTAGATTTACTTTTATTTTCTATGTGAAATGAAACCAGTCTTGAGAGTTCCACTCTCAAGAGCCAGAAATAACATTTTGTTGAATCATTTTGAATATGATAAGCTTTATTTTTCCAACTTCTCTGCTAAGTGGAAAAGGCCAAAAGAAGTAAAAATAATTGTCCAGTTTTGTCTATACTATTAATTAAAAATTAATAGATTACATGTTAAAAGAAAGATGAATAATTTATCTCCAAGCAGTGGGCCCGACTAGGAAAATCCACATTCTGGCTGTATTTTCTCAAAATAAGTCAAATACAGAAAGTAATTATCTCTCACAATAGAGTTTAAAATGATATTGATTATATATCTTGAATGAAAATATAGTCAGGTGAGTTTACAGAGGCAGAAAAAAAGTAAAAATAAGGAAATATTTTTAGAATAGGTGTATTTTTTTTTTTTGCAATGTTTAATTGACTTTCTAATATTCTGTTTATCAATATCATTCTCTGTGGTCAGAACCAGAGGAAAAATTATCAATAAGCAGAAACCAGATTTTCTAAGATGTCCCATTCTCCATGAGCAAAGTCTTTGCACCTCAGGGCTCTGGCAGCATTTTTCCTTCCAGGAGCACAGTGAGGATTTTTGCCTTGTGGCTGCAGGGCTGAGAGTCACCAGGTCTGTCTGAGCTCTGAAGGGCACAAGAGGAGCCCACAAGGTGAACCCAGAACTCGAGATTTTGCTCCATTTCTTCTTCTCCAGGCATCCTGATTGCTCCACATTTAGAAAACATAAATGTTAGATGAATTTGAGTTGGACCATGAAAAACCTGCTTATTCACAGGGCTGTCCCACCACTTGAACCCTTGACTCCACTGCTTGGATCCAGCCACAGAGAATTCCCAGACTGGCATCTACCCTGATCCACACAGCTTGAGTGGTTTAAAGATGCTTCTGTGCACACAATATTTGGGTCTGATGGGACTTTCAGGGTGACAGCCCACTGTCGCAGACATCTTTTATGAAAAATCCTTTCCTTAGGATTTTTCCTCCTGAGAAGCTGAGAGGCCTCAGGAACAAAATGTAAACATTGATTATCTGCTGCTGTGGAATGCAACAGGTGCATCTGTGATTGGTCTCTTGTGGTTGTTTCTAATTAATGGCAAATCACAGCTCAGCTGGCTCAAGCTCTCTGTCCGAGCCACAAACCTTTGTTATCATTCTTTGCTATTCTATTCTTAGCCAGCCTTCTGATGAAATCCTTTCTTCTATTCTTTTAGTATAGTTTTAATGTAATATATATCATAAAATAATAAATCAAGCCTTCTGAAACATGGAGTCAGATCCTCATCTCTTCCCTCATCCTCAGACCCCTGTGAACACAGTCACAGCCCACAGTCTTTAGTAATTTCTCAAATTCTTTATCATCCTTTACAAACATGATATTTTGCACTAAGAGGCTGCTTAATAGACTCAGAGTGCAGCTGCCATTAGAATTCAGCAGAGCAAAGGCGTCCCCACCTTCTCAGAGAGCTGAGAGCCCGTCTGTCTGTCCTGCAGCATCCACGGCTGAGCTCGGTTCCGCAGGACGCCCCGGATGTGTTCGGGGCAGGAGCTGGGCTGGCAGCAGGTGCATCATCCCCTCCTGCCAGCGCTGCTCTGGGGACACATCCCCTGGGGGCTGCGGGGGCAGCGCAGCCTCTGAGCAGCGCAGCTCAACCCCAGGGAACGTTGAATCTGTGCTTTGGGTCCTTAGGGCAGGGTGTTACAGATTTTTCCTCCATAACGCGCATTTTGAGATAAATACCAGCTGCAGTGAAGCGTTTTCCATGAACCAGCCTGTTAGGAAAGGGTCAGGCCGCTGATGTGCCCACTGCCGATAACCCAGGGCCGGTGGAGCAGGAGCCGCCGCAATTCCCGGGAACGGCCGGGGCTCATCGGGCTGGCTTGGGCGCACAGAGCGGCACCGAACGGGGCTGGCAGCGCCCACTGATGATGGACTGGCCGTGCTAGCTTTAATTAGCCAGCGACAAGGCAGAATTACAAGCCCTGTTTTACGAGCGCAAAGTAAATAATCGCTGCCCTGCTTTGGCCATCCCTGGGATTTATTGGGCGCTTGGATGTGTGGCCTCAGAGCCAGGGAGGCAGATGCTGGGGCAGTGAGGAAGAGGCTTTTGCAGCCTGACCCCTGAGGAGGAATAGCTGCAGCCAAACCTTTTATGCTGGCACATTTTTCTGAAATATTTATGCCCGATCACCCGTTGTTGTTTACCTCAGTGCCTCCTCTCCTTGCTCACCGCGGGCTGCCTCATCAGACAGTCTTTGCTATTTAGGGAGCACAGAAAAAAAGTTAGGAGACTGAAATTAGAGAAAAACCTTTTTGGCACACACTGAAGCTTCCACCAAGAGAGCTGTGGGGAATTAATTGCCGGGCAGGAAAGGCTGGGAGTGGGGATTGCACACCCAGCAGTGTGGTGCCATCATGTGCAGGGCAGAATTCCCTCATCTCGGCAGGCATGACTGCTGTGGATTTAGGTAGGAGCTGCTTTTCAGGACCAGCTATTGTTGTTCCAGCCAGTCCATGCGGGATGCCTTCCCCTTGGCTGCTCGCAGAAAGGGCAGCTGCAGCCCCAGCAGCAGCCCCAGCAGCCACCCGCAGCAGGGAGAAGGGAAAAGCCTCAGAGCAGGAGGCAGAAAGTAGGTTAGCCTGAAAGATGAGAGTGGGAACACTGCTCCATAGACATCTTTCTTACAGGGTTTGATATATTCACTTTTTAGCGTCTCAGAAGCAGAGGGTGTTGCTTTGCATCACTGTCAGTGAGGAGGGAGCTGAGCTCCCTCCCTCTGCTCCCCTCTGTGACCTGTCTGACTGCTGCAGGAGAAGGGAAGCCCAAAGAAAGTCAATATGGATAAACCCCTGTTGAATTCTGGTATTGGTCATGCTGCTGGTGGAAGGGTACAGCCTCCCCCGGGTCACACATTTAGCTGAGAATAGCAGATTTGTCCTTTTCAACAGTTTTGCAAGACAAGGTGCTTTTGCTGTGGGATTTTGGGGTTGTTTTGATCAGTTTGGGTTTTTTTTTTTTTCTTTACTGTGTCTAGATCCAGGCTGCCTGAAGATAACCATGTGTTTGCCAGCGATTTTAGTGAAATAGGAATTTGACCTTGAAATATGCTGAGTTCACAGGCTATATAAATGAAAATATTTTGTATGTTTGTTCTAAATCCAGACAGCCAGAGCTGATGGTACCTTTCCCCACTGCAAACAGATCTGCTGAAAAGCATGAACCTTGATTTAAAGGAAAGCTACCATCGCTGATTGTGTGTCGTATCTTAGATGGAGAGTGGAAGGAGAATTGAGATCAAATACAGTTTATTGACTTTATTCCTTCCTTAACTAACAGGCAAACTTCTGAAAATGTGCACAGTAGCCTTTTTATGATATATGAAAGCGAGCACTAAATTACAATCCTCAAATCACCAATTCAGAGCCCACAGAAATATATTTTTTTTCCATTTCTTCATCTATAATTTCCGGGCTGGAGCTCTAGCCATTAATAGCAGCTACATCATTGCAGTGCCGACACTCCAGCAGCACCCTCATCCATTTCAGTCATTGATCCGCTAATGTGTGCCGGATGAGAAAGGAAAGGGCGGCTCATTCATCCTCCCCCTGCTTCCTCCTCCTCTCACCAGGTGGCAACCACTCACCCATTGCTTTAAATCCCTATCAGATTTCTGAGGCTCAGTGTTAATTGTTCCTGCACAAGGACTGACCCCGACAGTGAAACGAAAATTAAAGTAAAGGGGCCGTGGAAGTGGGTGAAATGCTGCAGGAGGGGATGGATCTGCACCTGCTTTCCCTGGCCCACTGCTGCAGACAGCACAGAAATGACAACAGAGCTGGAGCTGCAAAGCACACTTGTAGGCTTTGGGATCTTCCTGGAAGATCCAAACAAGGGAAAGAGTAGGAGAAAGGCTGAAGAATTTAAGCAATAATATTAAAGTTACAGCAAAGAAATGGTACTTTGAGTAGCATCAACTGCACAAGTGATACTGTAATTCTGGTTGCATATGGAGCAAAAAAATATTCTTCCCATGGACATCCATGGGTAATCCATACTGGAGCCCTGTTTGGGTGTTTTTCTGACTTACAGAAATACTGAGCTGAAAGATATATTGCTAATGCCTGTAGCTTGCTGGGATTTCCTGATCCAGAAACCTGATTTTTAAATTTTTGGTTTTTAATCTATCCAACTAACCTATAGGCACATTCTTCTTTCCCTTTCCACTCTGCTTGGTACTTCTACTCTTTTGTTCTCATATTCCTTATCTTTATATTGCTCATTCTGGGAATCAAAGTGCAAAGGAAATAAAAATCCTGTTAGTTTTCAAAGGTCCACACAGCAGTAGATAATTGGTTTCCAATCAAGTCCAGACTTCTTTGATCTCCAAAGTCTTCACAAAGAACATTTTGCTAAGACACAAGCATGTGTTAGGTAGCACTACCAGGAGATCTAATTCTGAAAGTCTGTGATTACCTGAGCAGTGACACTCATAAAGATGAGAGGGATTGATTACAATGCTGTGTTCTTACACCATCTTCAATTACTCTTGCATTAATGAGACATAACTACCCCTTCTGAAGAAATACTGTCAGTGAAAGTTCTCTCATGCTGTGCTAACAGAGGTGATGGGTCATGCAGCAGGGTCAGGAACAGAAACCAGCTTCTTCCAGCTCCACAGACCATGGCTCAGCCCCATAAACATCTTCCTTCTCAGATTGCTGCTCTTTCCAGTTCTGCCCATGGAGACAAATGGAAATGTGCTGCCCATTCCCACCCTGGCTCTCATTTCCACCTCTGCAGCAGTTTACCACCTTTGCCTGTGCTGGTTGAACTTTCTGGGCTGTGGTGCAATGACCAGTGTAATGTTGTTTATGTAACACAATGCCCAGCAGCTAAGGATATGAACTTTTCAAAACCAGCTTTGCCACCAGAAAACCATGATGTGAACTACACCCTTGTTCATCTTTGCAAGGATTTAATCTCTGCTGTCACTTTGAATCTCAGTGACCTTCACCTCCATTTCCCTTATTCACTTAATGCCTTTCTCTCTCCACCCACACCTAAACCCAACAAAACATGGGTGGGGTTGGTCTTTTCTCCTAGGTGACAGCAGGAAATGGACTCAAATTGCACCAGGGGAGCTTTAGATTGGATATTAGGAAAAAATTCTTCACTGAAAGTCGGATGAGGCATTGGCACAGGGTATCCAGGGAACTGCTGTAGTGACCATCCCCTGGATGGTGGATTTAAAGATGTGTAGATGTGGCACTGGGGAACATGGTTCAGTGACACCACTAGTGCTGGATTAACGGCTGGGCTTGATGATCTTTTAATAAATCTTAAAGATCTTAAAGATTTATTAAAAGATCTTGATGATCTTTAAATAAACAGAGGTCCTTTGCAACCAAAATTATTCAATGGTTCTGAATGAAAAAGCAAAATGTGTTCATGCTACAAAAACATGAGATATGCTTAAATGATCTTGGGTTTGTAGGAATCTCTCTGGTTTTTTCTTTTTCCCTTTCTCTTTTCCTTTTGTTTATTTCTTCTTTTTCCTTTTTTTTCCTTTTCTTTCCTAGTCTTCATGCCAGGGCTCCCCAGCAGCAGACATTTTTTAATGTATCAAGGCAGCATTATTTTGTGCAATCTGGAGAGGCAAAGTGCACAAGATGCACAGGTGTATACTTGTGCATGCATACCAAAATCTAGAACTGACTCTGCTTCTTTAAATAAACAGAATACATTCATTTAGCTTAAAATAGGACTCCTGTCAAGCTCCTGCCCTAGAGCAACTACCAATTGCACTGTCAAAATCACTCTCTGTGGTTCTGAATAGGTTTCTTAATGAAAGAGCAACATTAGCTCTTTAGAACATTTTGTCCCTGAAGGATGCAGCAGCAACAGCCACAGAATGGTTTCTGGCTCGGACATGCTTATAAATGGTGGAAAACATAATGGTTCAAATCGTGATTATCAGCTCCCTGGAAATGCTTCACAACATTCAGGGAGCCAAGAGAAAAATGGACACTAAGAATGGTACCCACTGATGAGAGAGATCTTTGTTCCACACATGACCCCCTTAAGAATAATTATGGTGTGAGTAGGTTGCCACTCAAACAATGCAAAAACCAGGGAATGAAATTATTTGGGACCCAATCCAAAGAAAAGTATGTTCTGCTTAAATGACATTTTATTATTTGCTGGATTAAATAATGATGATCATCTGAATGATATTCCATGTTTCTATTTTAGCAGTCTGGTCATACTGACTGTCACTGTAACAATTTTTTATTCTGGATAAACCTGGAGGCAGCAATGGAGTAGAATATGACTTGAGTATATATGTTTATATTCAAACCAAAGAAAAAGAGCTTTTCTTATAAAATGCATGGTTGGAGACAGGACTTGGATGTTCTCTTGTTTCTTTAATAGGGATGGTGTGGCTGCACTCAGCCAAAGTCTCCCAGTTGGAGCTACAGCACCATTTAAATATTGAGGAATGGTATTTACCAACAGCCTCATGCATATCCCCAGCCTGGGCTCCAGACAGATTTCAGATCAAATGTCACTGATCTCAGGCAGGAAAAGCCCTCAAGCAGCTTTTCCACAGCATGGAGAGTATCAGGATCAAAACCAACAACCAAACAAATGACATTTTTCATCAGAAGATGGAAGTATCTGTCCCTGCTTTGTCAGTCTTCTCCCTGGCAGCAGGAGACTAAACTTTTTCTGCTGTGTTTGATCCTCTTACCTCCTATACTTGCAGTCTGTTCCAAGAACCACATCAGCCCAGATGTAATTATCACAGAAAGAAGCAGCTTTTTCTAGGCACAAAAAACTCCAGTGCCATTAATAAAACAGTGAAAAGTGCCCTTCCTGTGTTTTACCCCATTTTCTGATGTTGTGGTCCCTTTCCCTTTCCCTTGGCTCAGTGGTCATGCTGGTGCTGGTGCTGAAGGTCCCTGATGTCTGGAGCCTTTTCCCAGGAGGACTGTGATGTTCATGGTGATGCTTTTGTCTCAGTCTAAGACCTGTTTGGGTTCATTTATACATTTGCTAACCCATTTTATACCTTGCAAACTCAGCACTAAACCTGTGGCCTGTTAACAGTGATAGCAATACAATACAACATGGATTCACAGCTGCATTATTATGCTATTTTTAAGTTTCTCATTTGTTTGTTGTCCGATTCAGACCCTGCTAATACATTTCTCAAGGTAAGGGATCAGCAGAATATCAGGAGTTAACTTAATGAAAGCCAGCTCATTCCATACTGCACTCAGGGTTGGTGTCTCCTTGGCTGTTTATAAAATTCCATGGAGCATCAGGAATAAATGGCACTGAATTAATACAATGCTATAAATAGGTTAATCAGGTGGAATCTTCAGCTGCTGAAATACTAGAGTCACACAATTATACTGACCGTGGCTCATTATGGTGCAAGTTTTCATTATCAAATTTCAGTTCCAACCTGGAGAACTTCTCTATCTGGCATTTGGGTCAGCTTATGCTGCAGTCCACACTTTTCCACTGAAGTAATAAACAGTGAGGCCAATGTTGCAACAATTTCTTGGGGGCTTCTGGTAATTGTTCATAAGCTGCTGGGCACAGAAAGTTTCTGTGGAAAACTGAGTCAAGAAGTCAAGCCCCTTCCACCAAACAGTTTAATATCTGAAGAGCTGAAAAGATGAATTTCGCCTATATAGCTTGCACTTTAAAAATGTAAATGAAGTCTATACATGGAATTCCTCTGTGACAGCTTCCTCTATTAACAGACTAAGTCATCCATCTGTCACAGGGAGAGAAAAATCTATTTGCCACTCAAAACCACAAACTCAACAAAATTGCCCAGAATACTCAGCATCACCTCAGTGCGTGGTTGGTGAGCAAACTGCTTAAAAATAACGAAACAATTGGCAGCACAAGACAGTGATCAGGGCTACAGAGTAAAATGTGCCTTGAAATGGCATCAACTGCTGCAGAGGCTGGCTGGCTTATTAGCATGGCATTAATTACAGTTCCCACACCTTTGCTTCCTCCTAGAATAAAATGAAATATAAAAATAATGGTTTCCAAGATAAGTATATATGCCATAATTCAAAGTACCTATCACATTGTATTTCCATTTTCTACCCCATAAGTAAAAGGTAGAAACTTTTCATGTTGCAGCTTTCCCCTCTTAGGCAAGGCCAGCCAGAACAGTCCTTGCCAGCATCTCACTTGCCAGACATAAATTGAAGAGAGGAAGCTGTGGGCCTGTCCCACTGGTTGATCAAATCACATTTAATCATATCAAGGCATCTATTTTTTCATTATTCTGTTTGGTTGATATTTAGAAACAAAAAGGCAACCTTATTTTAGGAATTTGGCAATTAGAATTATATTAGTAGATCAAATTGACATTTGGAATTAATTATAAAATGGGAGAAAAGGGTTTGTGCTCACTCTTGATCTTTTAGAATGTAAAAATATGGTCTGATAAGCATATTTGCCATCTTGGAAACATCAAGGCTTATTGTGATTTATTGGCTGATATTAAACCAACTCCTTATTTAATGATCTAAGCTGAGATCATGGCTCCAGAGAAGCAGACATTATATATATATATATATATATATATATATAAAGAAACTTCTCACACAATTTTGATGCATTATTTAGCCAGTATCACTACTACTTTTCCTAAATTTTGGCAAAAAGTCAGGGAACAGCAGAGTTCTAAGTGTTGATGGAAGGTCTTATTTACCAACAGCAAAGCTGCCTTCTGCTGGATGTCTGAAAGGGTAATACTTCAGTTATTACTGGCTTAAATATGTGTCTTATATGATCCTGCTAAGTTTTTGCCAGTGTAAGCAAGGGATGACTGCATTCCTTAGTAATTTGTGTTTGGTTGTTTGAACAAAGAAAACAGCATAAAATAATAAAGTTTAAGCAATTGGAAATATTATAGATACGACACATTTCACATCTATTGTATATATTATATAACTGGATATGAAATATGTTTCTCCTCTCATTGGTTTATCTTTTCTTTGGTGGTAACTCTTTAAAATACCTTCTGAGAGTTACAAACTGTTGTATTTCCCTTG
Organism: Ammospiza caudacuta; assembly: GCF_027887145.1. Taxonomy (NCBI): domain Eukaryota; kingdom Metazoa; phylum Chordata; class Aves; order Passeriformes; family Passerellidae; genus Ammospiza; species Ammospiza caudacuta. Next base: position 31,330,104 of record NC_080601.1, on the reverse strand, counting down.
GTCCCAGACAAGTTGTCCCACACATGCCAGAGCTGATCCAGGTCCTGTCCCTGTGCTGAGCTGGCACCAAACACAGCTGATGGGAAGCTCAGAACTGCTGCCAGGTCAGTAGAAGATATTGGTATAAGTGTCTTTCTTTCAAACATGTCCAGGCTTTCTGGTTTTCTTCAGTAACCATTTTTTTTCTTAATTTTCATCCCCGTTTTTCCTTCTGAAAAAAAAAAAATTATCAAAAATGCCACGGTGAGTTTGCAAAGCAGAGAGGGGAGATTGTGTGCATTTCTACTGACAGCAAAATTTCCATAAATTTCAGTGTGTCCAGGTTTTCCCTCTGAGCACTCCACCATGTTTGCTATGCAGATGGGATTTCCTCCTGTACGGATCCTGTGCAGATCCTGCAGCTGGACCTGGGTGGGCAGAAGCAGCTCTGATTTCATCCGTGCTGTCTATAACCCTCCCTGCCTGCTCAGCTGCACAAACTGCTGACTACTGAATCCTCAAGGTGAAGGACAAGACGAAAAACATTTTCAGGGATTTGAAAGGATGGAATTAACAAGGCAGGAGAATGTAAGTTTAAAAGCCAGGATAAACAATACAAAGATTTTTTTCCTTTCAGGAAGCTGAAAGGAAAATTGTCTGGAAATGTGCAGTTGATGGACAGCCTGCTAACAGTAAAAACAGGAGTCTCTGAAACGCTAGGAAATAAAAATTCATGACCCAAATTAAGAAATGTGAACTTGACAGGTGCTTCCTGTGGATGTGGAGATGAGGGAGGTAGAAGAGGGTTTCTCAAGTAAAGGATAATGACGATGCAGAGAGCAGGTAATTTGTTTCTGCTCTCCAAGGCTGCTCAGCATGGGGGGATCCTGCCCTGCTAATCAAGCCGTGCCCCGCTGCGTGCGATGGGTGCTGCATCTGCGCAGGGGCTCTTGTGGCACTGAGTGCAAAGCTGAAAATTGCTTTCCTCAGGCTGCAGCAACTTCCCTCATTTCCAGGAGATGCTCAAGGGATCAGTCCATCTCCCTGCTTTCCAGCAGAACAAACCCAAGCCATGCTGGAATCGTTCCTCAGCTGGGAGTCTGAGGGTGTAACTGTGTGTTTGCCTCACTTCACTGACAGGCTGATTCCCTCGTGAGAATGTGCCAGCCTAGCAAGGGCAATCAAACAGTGAGACGCCACAATCCAAGATTTTATCCTAACAGACCTGACTCCAAAGGCCCATATCTAACTCCAAAGGCAACCAGTCAAAACATGTAAAATTTAAAATTTCACACTCCCTTTTTGGCATTTCCAAGAAGCTTGACACCTGAAAATTTTAATCCACCATATGCTTCACTTGATTCCTGAACTGCTCTTCAGTTCTTCCAGCATTCAAAGGGAGCCTCAGCTGATAAAAGATGCACCAGGAACACACGGTTCAGGCTGAAAGGGCTCATACAACCTGGGACAGATTCACTTCACTGAGCATTAATCCACTTTAATCCAATTGGATCACATACCAAACCAGCAAAATCCTTGAGGCTTTGACAGCACCAGTTCTGCTGATATTTAAAGGTTAACAAAATCAGTAGATCCTGTGCTTCTTGTATCTACACTGAGAACTCTGGCTGATAATCTGTACAATGAGTTAATGAATATGAAGTAGAGGCCACACACTGACAGCGCTCTTTTTTTTTCCCCCCAATAGGATGTAGAGCCACAAAATCTTGTATCAGAATGCAAGTGCCATAAGATAACCATGCTTCAATAACTCAGTCATTTCAAGAATATCAAAGTAAGGAAATAATATAAGATGCAAAGCATTCCATTTTGAGACAACTTCCTCACTGCTTGAGAAAGCAAAGTCTCCCTAAATCTCTGAATGCCTCATGCAGGCACAGCAGATAAATGATCTGGGGTGGGAGATGACAATCTCTGAGACCAGGAGGATGGGAGAAAGATGCAGAGAGCTAAACTGAAAGCTGTCAAGTGCATCATCTTGCTGTAGCACTGTTCTTATTAAAGATGTAAGAGCACTTGCAGCTGTTAAATACCGAGAAGGAACAGCTTAAAATCCAAGTGCAGCCCTCAGAGGGGATCCTACAGAGCAACAAGACTTTTAAAGACTGATAAAAAGTAGAAGGAAACCCAAAGTAGAAAAAACACACAACAAACACAATTTAAAAGTATTTAGAAACATACATAAACCCTGTGTATAAAAGCCTTCCTGGAAGGCCCAGAAGGAAGAAACGATGCTCGCTCATCCCCATGACATTTTTCTCCAACAAACCAATGCTGTGACTGACACACTCTGCACTCAAATGCAATAGAAAACTGAGCCCTTGACCAGCTGCAGCCTTTCTGGAGGGATATCAGGGCTCCCAGGAAAGAGCTGATGTTAATCTGTGCCCAGGATGGCTCCAGGATGGCTCCAGCCTGCCCATTCCCCCAGGTTTCCCATCCTCCTCCAAGAGCATGCTGATTTAGTCCAAGCCCTGCACAGCACAGGAAACAAGTTTATCCCAGAAGATGCTGTAGTGACAGACTCAAAATAAATGAGGACTTCAGGATCAAAGGCAAGATGTAAAATGTTAAAACATATTCTGTCTCAAGGTCACCCATACAAAAATTATTACGGATTCTGTAATAATAGAAGCAGTTGCTTCACTGAAATTAATTTATTTTGAGAATATCCCTTTTAATCCTCCATGCATTTTTTAGCACAAAAAGTTGAGTTTTATCACAACCTCCTTCATAAAAATTAATATTGTATGTCTGGTAATGTGGCTGTTTCAACAATTCCTCATTGGAAATTCCCACACCTGTGAAACCTTGGCAACACTGTTAGTAAGTGACCTACACAAAGTTTATTAGAAAATTTTTACTGAATATCCTCTGTTTAATGTAAACAAGGCAGGAGGCAAAACAAGGAGTATATATTTTATATAATTACACTATTTTACAGGGCACAGAAAGCATTGAGGACATGGTTTGAAAACCCTGTATGATATGCAATATCAGATATGGATTTTCCATGTAGCCCCAGGTCTACTCCAGGACCCTTTAATCTCACCAAGTCCTTCAGGTTAGTATTTCTTCTAGCAAAACAAAGAGCAATAATAAAATGTCACCTGTGAGATTGCACAGCAGGTTATGGTAGAAATTACCACGCACTTACAAAGCCATTCCATGATTACTTGTGCCCTGTAAAATGAAGTGTGGCAATCTTTACACTAATCATAGTGTAAGCAAGCTTGGGATTCTGGTCCTTTTATATATATATGTATATATATATACATAGGTGATGTACAACCAGACTCAAGCTGTGCATCAAGTCACAGCTTTTATATTGCACAGACAAATATAGAGTAAGAACATTACACAGACAGAATCTGAATACCAGGAATATTACAGTCATAGGAGAACCTAAGGACAAACTTGTTCTACCAGAGCTAGCACATGGCTTATTACAAAAATTTCTAAATCAGTCTAAATCAAATACATACTATAAATGAAAAAAAAAAAAAAACAAAACAAAACAATGTTTCTATTTACACACATGTGCATCAAAGATTAGAATGTGGTTTGGATCTGCTTTTTGAAATAAAAAATTATTCTATCCCATCTCAAGTATTCTATTTAATACCAGTGGCCCCATTCTCTAAGGTGATGAGCACTTTCTTTCCCACTGACATCTGGAGGATCTGCACAAGCCATGAACTCTTCAGGCCAAGTATTTTCTCTGGTGGCCCTCTCTGGGTAATAAATAACCACATACAAACACATGCACACAAAAACAAAATGGGCTCCTCAATGACATGCATAGATCAAAAAGGTGAAAACATGGACCTGAACTAACTTCTAATCATTAAAAAAAAAAGTGCATGAAAAATATCTCCACAAAAATAATTAAATGAGTTCCATCTCTTAAGAAAGATTAAAGCACTTTTACAAAAATAAAGGTCATTGTCATCGGGTATGGTAATAAGGGTTTGTAGGCAGCACTCACAAAAGCAGTTTAGGTTAAAGCAACTTTAAGGATTGCTTCAGTTGTGTGAGGATGGATCCACAGCCTGAATTTATGGGTGATCATAGTTCAATCTACTTATTTTCCTCATGGACAAGCTTAAGGAGCTGTGTTTGCAGCTCTGCAGTGCTGTGCATCAGAACACCACAGAGGCTGCAGCCTTTCAGGGTGATGAGTTCAGCTACCACTGAAAAGAGCCAAACCAAGGATGTGATGTTAATGCTTTCATTTGAGATCAGGCAACTCTTGAATGGCTTTATTAATTCTTATATTACTTGGAATGCTTGTTCAAGTTTTGTTTAACATTTCACTCACTTTCCTTTATAGCAGTATTATCACTTCCAGTTTCCACTGAAATTGGGACATTAGAAGTATTCTGGATTAAAAAAAAAAAAGATGATTTGAGGAAAAAGTAATTAAGCTCAAGCAAAACCAACAAAGACCCAAATTCAGTACAGCATCAGCATTTCTGCTCAACTGCTTAACTTTGCACATGTAAAAAGATTGTGATTTAAGGAAAAAATACTTGAAATTAAGCTTATGTTTAACTGTTTTGCTGAATTGGGACCTTATAAATAACAAATGTATGCATTAAACATCACTCTGCATAGACATCAACATGTTCTAAACTGTGTCAGGTATTAAGTAAACTCCTAATGTGGACTGTCTGCAATGCAGATCACTAGAAATTATTTGCTATATTCAAGGTCTGTTTCTCAAGAAGAAAAATGAAGTGTAATTTTTTCAAATTTTGTCCTACTATGCTACTTGGACCTGAAAACACTTGGAGCTAAATGCAGGAAAAACGCAGTAGGTGAAGAGGTAAAACTTTTGTTTGCTAGAGAAATGCAAAAGTGTTTGCAAAAGTGTCCCAGTACAGGCAGCCACTGAATACAGATTTTACCTACAAAAATGTTTCCCTAGTTCCAGAACTGCTTTCTCCAGCTGAACCTGTACTGGAAGCTTTTACAGCAGGATGCTCTTCACTGGTGACAAGAATAAATTTAGCCCATTAACTGTGACACTGCTCTAATTAACCTGCTAACTTAGAAGGTCTCTTAACATCCAGCTTCCATAAATATTAAAAAACAAGACCTCAAAGGCATAGATAAAGAGCAGAATCAGATTCTAGGTACAGTCATGTAAATCTAGAGGAATTCTAGTGACTGAATAAATTAGTCCATGTTTGCATATGAGCAATGACATCTGAAATGGGCATTAGCTGTGCAAACAGGGGGCAGGAAAGGAGGAAAGAAATGTAAACAGGAGCTGAGCTCTACCTGGCCTTGCTCAAAGGAGGGGAAAGGGGTTCTAGCCACGAGTGTGGGGAGCAGGACAGGTCACTGGGAGTGACTGCAAGGTCCAGCACAGCCACCTGCAGTGAGGACCCTCTGCAGGGCAGAAGCAAAGCTCCCTGAAGTGGCCTCTGCTTGTAATGCCAGTGCCTGCCCTGCCTGATGGCATTCTCAGGGAAAAGGGGTCACTGAGAGGCAGTCCTGCATCCCAGCACTGTGAAAAGCAGGTGCAAATTTTGGTCCTAAATAAGTTATCAATGCTTTAAGTGAGTTGGCATCACTGTGATGGTTAGATAAGCAATAAAAATGTCTCTCTAAAGAACAGAATGCTTATGCTGCTGATTTTCAAGGCACAAAAGATTCTTAAACCAATTCAGACTAATATCAATTTAAAAGAAATTAAAAATACTGTTTCAGCAACAACTACTTATGACCTATAATTAACCTATAATGTAAAGGTGACATGAGTCAAACAACTAGAGTTCCTATGTAAAAAGCTAAAGCAAATCTAGTTACATGGATGACCTGGAGACCAATCACTTGGAATGACAGAGACAAGCATGCTACAAACATGTACACTTCAGATATATTTGTTATGGATGTGATGCCGAACCGGGATTAATTTCTTTAGTATTGATCTTAGACTGATAGATTTCTTGGAGTAAACCAATGAGGAATCAAGCTCAGAGTTGTACTTCAGATCTACCAAGAGCAAAATGATCCCTCATTAACATCTCCTGTTGTACATGGATTGGTGGATTTTTTTCAACTTCTTCATTTTTAATAACATACGTTGTTACTATAGGTGTGTTTTTCTTTCATACATCCAACTGAAAAGAAGAAGAATTAACACATAAAAATGTTATAAAATTAATTTGCTTTTTTAAAAGTAATATGGTCACAAAGAGCAAATTGGTGCACATGAGCCCCAGGATATACAAGAGCCCAAACTCTCTAAACACTGTCATCAGTATGACCAAGGTCTGATGGCTGTGGTTCTTCATGCAGCTTTTGCAGCTCTTCACACAGAAATGCTGCCTGTTGGTATCTCCCCAAATGCTCATACTCCAAGTCCATTTGCAATCTCAACATCTGGTGAAAGCAACTCGTCTTGCCAACATCCCCTTTCGTGCCACTTTGCTGGAGGCACCCCCTTGTCTCTGGGTGCTGTCGGTGTCCCCGGGGGTGGCTGGCCAGGGCTGCTCAGGGCGTGGCTGAGGTGTGGTACTTGACAAAGGCGATCGCGGCCAGCTCCTTGCAGAACTCCTCCAGCACAATCACGCCCTCTAGTAACGTCATGTGGTCAATGCTGGACGGGAAGAGAATTGCAGGAATCAGGACTGGCACACACAAACCCAGCCACGCGTCTCGGAGAACGTGCAATGTGTTTACTCACATGGGCCCTTCTGGCTCCAAGCCCAGCAGGCGTTTTCTGACCAGCAGAAGTTTGGGAGTGAAATCTGGGATGCGCTGGATTCTAACCATGAGGTCCCCGACGACCTGTAAAGCCCAGGCCATCAACACACAAAGTTAACACCGATGGCAGCCTCAGTGCCCACTTCAGCATCCTCACAGAACAACCTGCAGAGAGGCTGCTCTGCCCAAAAAGAGGGTGAGTGAGTGCAGAAAGTAAAGAAATATAAAAGCCTTACTTGCACTTGTCACAAATAGCATTATTTGCTTTAATTACATCAATGATTAATTTGTCTTTTTAAATGTTGACATAGTCAATCAACCAGTGAATTCCTGGGCTTAGGGAAGGCACAAGAGGAGAGTGAAGGGTGTATTTTGTAAAGGGAGGGCTGCTGGGAGAGAGGGAGCCAAGCCCTCTGTTACTATTGGCAGCATCATTAACAGGCTTCTGACCAGCTTAATAACAGCTGGTGCGTGGGGTAAGCGAGGGATTCTGAGTGAGGACACTGCAGTGTGACCAGCCAGCACTTCTAGGATGCAAGTCTGGCAGGAAGAGATGGAACTGGAGAAGAAAGGGACTTTTGATAAATCCAGGACTTAACTGTCAAGAACACCCTTCATCAGAAAAAAAAGAGCATGAGCAGAGATACCCACGTAGGCCCAATCTTGATTCGAAATCAGCTTTCAATGACAAACATTTACCAACTTAAAATACCCAGCAATTACTACCACGAATGACAAAGTTATTAAAACATATTACTGCTGTACTTATTGCTGTGTAATTGTGTAATTATTGCTGTGTTTACTCACCCTGACAATCACAGAGAAGAGAGACTTGCAGCCAGAGGCGAGGTTGACGTAAGGATCCAAAAGGTATTCGTGTATGTGAGGATGGGGAAACAGGGACAGTTTGGACAACACTGAAGTAACTTGTAAATTTACATCATAGGGCTGCAAAAAGAGGGAAACACAGTGCTTAGTTATTTTCATGCTGCCTTCTTTTCATCCACCTCATGTTTATTTAACTACTAGTTTATTTAATTACCCTTTTTACACAGGGTTATGAATACATAAAGATAAAAAGTTAGATTAGAAGACAGGCCCAACCTCTGCTTTTCACAACAAGTGAAAATTCACAAGTGCTGTGAATATGACAGTTGGGCATTAGATGTTATTATCTGTATTGCTGCTACAACTACTTGAAGCTTTTGCACACTTGTTTATTGCAGGGCAAGTCTTCTTCCCATAAAATATTTCTTCAGCTAAAGAAATAGCATGCAATCAGCCTAGATTAAACATCTGCTTGCTTCTCCTGGGAAATGGTAAAGTATATGAGCTCAGGAAATTGCCAGAGACAAATCCATGTTTACAGCTAATATGTTATCTCTCTTCTACTTTATTTTTTCCTGGGAAAGAACCACTGCAGAAGGCCTGGCCATTTTGTGGCAGCAACCCATGGGAGATGGGACCAGTCCTGGGCTGGGATAGCAGCAGGAAATTCTGAGCTTCTTGTCTACCTCCATTCCCCAAATCAATCAAATGGGAGAGGCAACACTGTCAGATGCTGGAAAATGCTTATCAGTCAAAAGGAATAAAACAGTATCTAAATTTCCAGGGGAAAAAAAATGCCTAGTTTAAAGGATTTGACCATTCTAGTAAGAAACTTATTTCCATAAAAGCAAGCATTTTCACCATGGCTTCTTTATGTTTCAAAACTTTTTTTTTGTCTTTGATTTTGCCGTCCCAGTGAAAACAAGCTGACATTTTAATTCAGCCCAGAATTTACAAACTAGTAGAACCTCCTTCCATTTCTTCAGTGGCAGAACAGACTAAGCTGACAAGAGAGGGACAGACATTCCTTTGGTACACCTCTGTGTCAATCCTTGCTGATCTAAGTGGATTACAGGGCCTCATTTAATCTCTGACTGCATATTGGCAGTAATACCCTCACTGGCATCATCACACTGAGAAGAGGAGGATTCAATGACCTCAAATTCTCATCTTTATGCTCTCAAGTTAGCATCCCACTGAAGAATAAGAGAACAGATTCTTCCCCCTTTCAGATCTGAGAGATTTGGATGAATTCAGGCTCAGATTAAGACAGATACATTTAGCCATGTCTGCATGTCTAAGCTCTCATTAGCTGACTCACCAGAGATCTGACACCTCATACCCTGCCCACACACAAACATCTCCTGCCATCTCAGAACTCCCAAGTATCTGCTGGTCTCTGGATGGTTCCACAGAGGGTGGATCCTGCAAGATCTGTGTTGGAACCACAAACTTCTGGGAATATCTTGGACACCACAAAAATGGCAACAGATAGCTGAGCTCAGGCACCTGAGTGGAGCTTTCAGTCCACAGAATTGAGGAAGCTGAGTGATTCACTTTGCACTGAAAGAGACACCTACTTGCCTTTCAGCCTAAGAGCCCCAGGGACTACTGGGGCTGCTCTGACAAAATTTCCACTGACTACATGTGCCCACATAAGTAATATTTAGGTATCTTATTCTTGAATTTGTTACCACACACTATTGAATTGCAAAGTTGCCTCATAAATCTTTTGAAATGAAAGCACTTATTTCTTCCAGTCAGTGGCAGTTATTTCTGCACTTGGCACTCCAGCAATAGATTCATCCCAATCTCCTAACAAATGAAGCTTTCAGCCCCTGGACCACAGATGTTACAGGTAAAAGAGATCACTACATTTTGAGTTATTATTGCAGAGTTATTCTGCAGAGAGAGACAAAAATTCCTTCCATAAATCTATTCACTGCCTACCTAGCTGAACTGTAGGAGAAGGTCTTTAGAGCTGTTTGAGTCAGCCAATTCATTAGGAAGCTTTGAAGGTATGAGCATTATCTGGTGTTCACAAGAGGAGAAGGAAACAAAGGAGTAACACGTGCTGCATTGTTCTGACAGATTGCTGTTGTGATTCCAGCTAATTGAGAGCATTAAAGAAAGCTGCTTCTTCACACAGAGCTTTTATTTCTGTCCATATGTCAGCAGACTCAGTTAAATGGCCCCATATCAGATAAATTCTAAAAAAAAATCCCTGCAGCTAAAAAGATTAAACCCAGCAAATTTTGAAGTTCAGGAAATTAAAAAAAAAATCTTAGGGTACAGTCAGTTCTACAGAAATTTGTAATAGCAGGAGGAAGAAGGTAGTGTCTAGTACATGAGGTCTTTGAAACAAGTTACTTCACTTGTGTGCCTGAGCTATCTTATGTCAGAAATGAGGTTAGTGAGAACTACCACCTCTGCAAAGCTTTCTGGTATCACAGATTCATATCAGAGCTGATCTAGAAGCTACTCCTGGCTTCCTGCACATGTTCCCTGTGCACTTATATGTGCAAATGGCTCTTGTCAGGCTTATGACCAAGAAAGGGCACATTACACAATAATATGACACTATAATAGTGATGAGAATTCACAGGACCTGATGGTGATCAGCTCTTTAAAAGTGATCAAAGTGTCAAAAATTGAATTGTTAACTTGTTTTTTCTTACCTGATCAAGAATCCTGCCCATTCTTTCAAACAGAACTTTCAAGAAGTGTCCTTCAAAAAATGACGCTTCCAAATTGCACTTTTCCAAAGACCTGGGAGATTCAGGCCACTCCCACCGTAAGCAAACGACACAATAATCCCGGAACTACAAAAAAGTAGTGAGGAAAACACACTTCAATCTCCATGGAAACTGTTTCATCTCCTTTGATAGTCCATACACCTTAAAACCATAATCTGTAGCTAAATTATGAATCTAAGCTCAAAAAGATCAGTCATTCTAAAGTAAACACTATCAGTAAACCACTATTAGCAGGCACCTCATTCTCCTGGGTATTCCTGCTACAAGGGTAGTTTGAAAAGCAGTGGGTGGAGAACAGAGCTCCCAAAAAGCAGCTGGGGCCAAAACACAAAGCAACACCAACAATACACAACCTGATCAGGGTTCTTTTGAAGCAGGAATTGCATTCTTAACCATCCTCTTGAGAGTAGATTTCCACACTTCTACTGCATTATGTGTAGCTGATCTTGCTATCCAAACCATTCTGCTCCCTAATTCCCAGGACAGGAAAGGCATGTGTACATGCAGAACATACACACTAAAAGTATTTCAGGGCTTCCTCTCCCCTCTCTTTATTTCCTAACACCCTTGGCAGTTTTTCTCTACCTTGCCCCATATTTGCTTTGTGCTGCCTGATGCCTCTTGCAAGGAATTACACCTTGAAAGGAGCACAAGCTGAAGCAGAGAAAATAAAGAACACAGGAAGGAATAGAAGCAAAAGAATCAGAAAACAGACTCAAAAATTCTGCATTGATTGTAGCTTACCAACTACTGCAGGCTTCCAGGAATAGTAATAAGGAAGCGGAACAGCTATTTGGATGTAATAACAGCAACAGGCAGGGCTACTCTTAGGGGGGAAATATTTTAACAGTAGCCATACCATCGTCAGGAAGTGACAGAAAGCAATTCTGCTCTCTAATAACTCCCAGGACACTCTTTTTCCCAAGACATGAATGAAAGACGAAGATGATAAGTGGTTTCTGGCATCCAAAAATACAACATAGGGGAATTTTACATCAACCTTTGTTTCCTTATTCTCTACTTTCTATTCCCTCTCTTTTCAGGAGAGACTACAGATGAAGCAATATAAATATAAAAATCTAATGTCCCATCTTTAGCAGCTGATAACCTAATTCCAAGGTTAGGGAATTTTTGAATTACCTACTAGATACAGCTCTCAGTTACTCTGTTCCTTTGCATAGATTTTTCTATTCTAGAAGATTCCCAGGGTTTCAATAGAAAAGCTGCAAACAAACAGTGACTGTCCTCTGACCAAGGAAACTATGGTTGTAAAAGCAAAACTTGCATTTATTTTTAAACAGTAAATCATAAAGCTTTCCCTGCCTACCCCACCTCCCAACTTCAAACCTGAATGCCTTAGGCTGTGCATTCCCTGAGATGAGCCTTTATTTGCTAAGTCCCAGATTGCATAACTCCTATGCAGCATTTTAATTTCTCTTCAGTTCTTTTAAACAGCTTGGCAGGCAATTCTCCAAGAGAATGCAGATAAATGCAGAAGCAAATTAAGAATCTATCTGCAGTTCAGGTTTTCTCTCACAGTATTTGTTATATGAATATTAATGCATTTAATGTCATCCATTATTCCCACTAGTGCAATACAAGGTGAATTCATCATCAAAAGATCTCCAAAGGTAAGTTTTCATTAAAAATGAAAATTGAATTTTCCCATCTTCCATTACCCAAAGATGCATTTAATAGGACTATTTACAGAACCATTTGTATATTCTCACCAGCATTTTCAAACTCTCAAGGACTAAGGAAGAGTTCACTGACTTACTTGTCTGTGGGCATCTCTGAGGTAAGTATCATAACCTGTACCCTCCACATGGTAAGATGACTTCGCTTCATCAGGTACAAGACAGAGAAAACTGAAGAGAAAAAAAGTACATTAATTACTATATTCCACAGAGCACCAGATCAATACTTCCTCATCATCTGTAGCAGTGTACACACAATGCTGAACTGTCTGGTCAATTAATCCACAGACTCTACCACAACTTTATGTGAAGAACAGAGAACACAAAATCTATTTAAGCCTACCTATTCCAACTACTATAGGTAATAACAAGGCATGTACTTGAGAGTTTTGTATCTGGCATGAGAGGCAAAGTCATCAGTGGAAGCATTTTCTGAGAATCAGCAGACAGAATGGAGATTAAAGGGAATAGTCATAAATAGGTCAAGTATTTGCTAAAGGTCAGACTCCATCTTACAAGAGCTAAAACAAAATATACTTGGGAATAAATCAGTCAAAAGAGAAGAAGAATTACAGATACAATTCTTCCTAAACTGCTTCATAGGTAGTTTGTTTACCAGTTTGTTGTGGCAAAAAAATGAACATCTAAGACACACCAGGAGTATCTGCATATAAATGTCCCTGTTACAACTATAATTGCCTTTGCTAGGTGTGTAGTCAAATACTCTGTCCTTATTACTTCAGCAATATCTGATGTAAAATGCATCAGGAAATTCTGAATAATATTAGTAACTTAAAAAAAATAAATTAAACCCATTGAAATTTCTGGACAGAAGATAAAACCCAGTCTTTGGACCCTGATTCTAAATTTCAGCCTTCATTATACCCCAAGAACTGCTGGACACTCCTGTAGAATTTATATACAGAAATATGTAGTAGCTGACTTTTCATGTGGAGTTAGTTCATCTTATCTCAAAAAATACAAATTTGCAGGACACTGCAAATCAGAAAACATTTCTATTCCCTGATGCAGGTTACAGGAGGTGAATTTAGGAGAGTGTTCTTTGTGTCTTTGCTCCAAACCATGTCCACCATAAACTATAAATAGTGATACTGGGGGAAAGAGGGCAAGAAGTGATGATGTCACTGTGTCCTGGCTGTCCCTGGGCTGTTTGCTTCCTCTGGCTAACACCTTTGATTATTTCTGGGCAGGCAGATAGGTCAGCACTGACACACCAGTGCTGCTCTGCTACCAAGTATTGACAGAGCAAACAGCCCTCATCCTAATATTAGTTCCTAAGAGAATTACCATCACTAAGTTGCTTAGAGCAGAGCTTGTCCTCCTTGTGATATCCAATTTGCAGTGAGTCTGACAGGCACTGAGCTATGTCACAGGTGACACAGGTGCCCCCTGACTTTCAGGGAACAGAAGGTTATCTCTAGCATGGCAATTATTTCCTTTTGTGTCTGTGTTTATGGAACTTCTGAAGTTCTAAGGAAGTCTGAGGGTGTTTTTTTCCCCAGAAGGTTTATGGCAAGACTCCCCAGACTTGTTCAGGAAGGTTAAGTCCTGTAAGAGCATTTCAAGTACAGCAAATATTTCTGCAAAAAGCAACTTTTATAACTGTGAATTCTGAGTATTCAACCATTAGCTGCAAAGTTTTTCTATTTTTCTCATTTATTTGAATTAATGCAAGCTCTAATCTTTCAGAAGTAGCTTTCTGATAAAATGCCACAATTTCCTTCTGTGGAGTAATTTTCCCAGCTGGCACAGAATAACATCCATTACAGTGTACACATTTAATTTGCACAGTGTGTGCAGACACCCACACATTCAGACATTTCCTCAAGTCTTTGTTTCAACTCACCTATTTACAATTTTATGAACTTCAGTCTTCCCATCATTTTTCAGATGTTCTGGACTGACAGGTGGAGAAGCACTGAGCCACTCCTGAGCTGACAATGTGTTATCTGGAGACAGATCAGTAAATAATGGATCTTCCTCCAGATCTCTGTGAAATTACATTAGACAAAAACATAATCATCCACAAAATGTTATGGAAGGCAGGAAAATCTCTGGGTCACAAGGCAAGCTGTTTTTCTTCTCTGAACAATGAGGATGTGTTCCAGAACATAACAATATCCACAATGTATTACATAATTAATATGCAGAAATACCAACCTTTGCAACAATGTCAACAACAGATGAAACATTTTTGACTTGGACAAAATTACTGCATCAAGTAATTTAAAACTTAGCTGTATTTGTCATGTGAGAGAGTTCTACTCCAGGACATATTTAAAATATTCTAGATGACTAAAATAGTTTGTGTGGCCAGTCCTTACCTCTCCTTCACTAAAACATTGAGTGATAAGAGTTACCTAGCATATACATTTTATGTAGTGCCTCAGTATTTTATTTATTTTATGTAGTGCCTCAGGAATTTTCTTCCATCAAAAATCACTAGGAACATAAATATAAGCAAAACACTGAAGTTATTGACTGCAAGAATATTCTCACTGATTGCAATAAAATATGCATAGATTTAAGCTTGGTAGATGCATAAATAAATTGAGACACGAAGACCTCTGAGTGTCTATTGTTTTGCAAAGAGGCTTGTGGTAATTTTAGATTTTCTGTTCCTGTTCTAAGAGTTTCCTTAAGTTGCTGATGTAAGAATTTCTGCATCACTTTACGGATATGGATTAATACATAGAGCACTCAAGTGCTCTCCAGGCTCACTTTTCTTTCAATTACTGGAAAAAAAACTGTTTTGTTCTAAAAATAAGGATCCAAGTTACTTGTTGTGAAAACTTCTCTTAAAATTGAAACTTACACTGCTCCAGCAATCTGTCCATTCTCTACCACATCCTTATCTTCTTGACAGGGAGGCTTGTATTCCATGTAGTTTCTTTCTTCCAAATTTCTCAGAACCAAATTATAAAGGATGTGCTCATTGGGTTTTTGCAAAAGGTGCTCAAACATTCGTAAAGTCATTATGCTGATCTGCAACAGAAAGAGTAAAAACTCAATCAACTGATGTCCTGCTGCCCTGTGCTTTTTGCCTTTTATCTGCTTTGTCCATTCTAGAACACTGCAATTACTTATTGACATTATGGAAGGAAACAAAATCATAAGAAAAAATAGGAAATTATGATGCTACATGTGGTATGAACATGGATGAAGAGTTCACACACATTTGAAAATCACTATGGGAATGCTTTTTTTTTTTCTGTTAAAATACCTGTTGTGAAATCTGTCAAAATAACAATACAAAGAACATACAGAGAACTCAGAATTTAGCTTTCTGTTCTACAGTTCCATGCTGGACGATGATTATCATTGTGCAAATGAGACCCACAACAGGACTTAAAGTTACCAATAAATACCCAGAAAAAAAGAAAGTAATACTGGGATATTGTGACTAGATCTATAGGCAAAGACTTTTACATGGAGATGCTATGTAGGCTTTTAAAGGAACACTGACTTTAGGCAATACAAAGACAATTTTTCAAGACTGCTGGAGAGCGCTTAGCTTTGCAAAGATAACTGATTTACAGAGATAACTCATTCTGACAGAGTGAGCAGGTAAGCATACTGAATCAATGGATATGAGAAAATACAGATTTTTATTTCAGGCAAGCTTGGTTTTTATTTGAAAAAGTAGAGTGCTGAAATTGTTTCATGGAAAAAATGAAGCAAGGACCTTCTGAGGAGGGATTTTACTGAAGTTAATTGTTTTAATGATGCTTAGTGTATGTAAAGACCTTAAAGTTATCACATCATCTATTAATTGGCATTGCATATATCCTCCAACCACACTTAGTTCATATAAACTCCAAGTTTTTATCTGTATCTTATATGATAATAAGACAGAACTGACGCAACATGGAAAATAACAGCAACAAATTAAAATGCAATTACAAAAACTCAGTTGACTCTGTCTTACAGACAAGCAAGTCTAACTGGATATGCATAGTGGGCACACAAATTCACAAAAAGATCTTTAGCAAAAAAAAAAAAAAAAGGAAATATTACTAGGTGGAGAAAACAGGTTGCCTTCATTTTCTAAAGGGAATTTGTAGGGCCAGGAGCCAGAATTCTCTTTCTTGGTAAAAGATGTTACTGGACACAAATATGACAAGTCTTCACAACAGTGTCTTTACAGACTCTCCACACTCCAGAACTGGCCAGCAGACACTCCTTTGCCAGATCAGCCCTCACCTCATCAGAAATGTGATCACAGTGCTCGATCAGCCTGTGCCTCAATGGATGCCTGTTGATGTCTGCCAGGGTTTCTGGCTCTCTGTGCTCTCCAAGGATGAAATACACCAGTTCCTGCAGCAGCACATCTGAAGTCACCTGACGAACAATGCGGTGCAACAGCGCAGTTGATGTGAGGATTCCAATCTCTGAACTGAATGAAACATTTTCATATCAGATATGGAGTGGATTTCCACTCCCCAAAATCAGCTTGATTCAGATTCTGTTCTGCTGTGTCTTGTAGGATGCTACTCACGTTTGCATCAGCTGAGGTTCCATAACATCAATGAAGAATCGTTCCCGCACAGCTTTTGCCATAGCAACAGCAGTCGTCTGAAACAAAAGTACAAAATGGTGTGCCTCAAACTCAGAAGCTAGGAAACAACTGGAACTACTTATTTGCTGAATATAGTTGTATCATCTGAATACATTTCAAACCTTTTGTGCTTCTTTGATGAGTTGATCACAGTAGTCAAACCAAGAAAGAAATGAAATCAATGCTCTTTTCCCTGGAAAAGCAGATGCATCTTCTTTGTGGCTGTAGGAATCCAAACTAGAGCACACAGAGAAAAAATGTTTATTTAGTCTACAAGTAGTTGAAGAATCTCAGACTCCATTCTTATTGAACCTAACAGAATAATTAATGACCTACTTGTAATGAAGGAACATTAAAAATGCTTTTCTGCTGATCTTTACGAATCTGGCAGTGCCATCACAAAACAGATATTCAGTGCATGCTGAAGGAAAAAGTGTTTCTGGAGTCAGAAGGGAAAACTGATCACCAAGTCTGTTCTCCCAGAATACACAGACTACAGAAAATGAATCAGTAACTCCTGTAGTCACAGAACCATAAAATGAAGGCAATTGTTCTTCTCTACTCTATAAGTGACCTCAGGCAAGTTGACCAAAACCACACAGTTTATACCTGAAATAGAGTGTATCTTTCAGAAAGAAACATCTATCTCAATTTAAGGGCTGTAAGGAATAACAAATACACAACTTTCTTTGGTAAAAAACTCCACTGTTTATTTATCCCACAATTTAAAGGTGTGGGCTTTCCCCTTGTAATTTCAAACTCCAACCACCAGAAATCTTGCTAGGCATTTTGTAAATACCTTCTTTTGTCTCAGTACTAACAGATCAGGAGCAAGTCATAATAATGAAGGCAGAGTAGGGAAGATAAATGTTTTAAGAATCTAAATTACAAGCAGTTAGGATAACAGGCATGTATTTTTTGCTTCATGCTAATTACTTATGCAGCAACTCTTTCCTTCTTCTTTTTTCTGCAAAAATTTTGCAACAGCCTGTTAACAAATAGACCCTTCCTGCCCCTCAGAGCAGCTTACAATGCTCACTGTGTTCAGTGAGAAGTTTATGCTTCCTAAATCCTTGATATCTGCATAAGAATATTAATCCACACCAGATACTCCAGTGACATCACTAGAAACTGCTGATGTAACCCAGTGGAGAAACTTGCCCCCTGAGGAATTTCTGCCAGGGACTGGCAGGCAGACCTGGCTCCATGTCAGAAATCACAGGTACACTGGACACCCAAAGTGCACCACTGTGCTACAGCTCTATCTCAGCTCTGCCCTTGAGGCTTTAGCCTGTGTGTGTAGGAGTATTTTATACACATTATCCACCTATCAAATTAGTTTCAGGGAAGGGTGGAAAGTCACTTTGAGTATTAAATACAAAAATAAAATTCTTACCCCCAGTTAATTGCCTCCACTGTTTCAATGTCTAAGGGATCCAGTGACTGAGGCAAGGCTTTGTAGAGGGTGGCCAGCCTGTCTGTCAACAATTCACATAAACAAGTGCTTTGAGTCAGGCACTTGGCAGCTGCTGGTTCTGGCAAACTCACCAAAAGCATGAGACCTTCACAGGCCTTCACTGCTATCCGGCCGTCCTGGCAGAAGGGCATGGAAGAATTAATCAGAGGGTGAATGAAGGCCACTGGAAATCAAGAAGCAAACACCTTCCAAATAGCTCTCCATTCCCCCACAGTGTCTGAATACATTTATTTTGTTGCCTTCTCAGCCATTAACTCTAGTGAATTTGGATGCTACAAAATAAATATTCTCCCCTGATTTTGTGTGAAATACAAGAATGCCAGCTGCAACCTTCCAGCTGACAGAACTAGAGCTGTAGGTCAGCTTGAGACCAAGACACCAAATCCTGTAAACTACTCATGTAACAATAATGAGGTAAAGTGGTAGACTTGGTTTTCTGCTCTCGCCACTGCTGCAGCAATTACAGCCTTACACAAACCTCTTCTAAATTTTCTGAAAGAATCTAAGTCTGAATTTGATGATTGAGCTGGGTAAGACATACAACACTCTTTTTTAAAAGAAAGCCCACTCCTAGAGATAGCTCAGTGCCATTACAAAGAGAGTGGGTTTGGTTAAGTCAGAACAATTAGAAGTAGTTTTAAAAACATTCTCTTGTGATATATTTAACCTTCGGATTATCCTGTGTAGTTTTTCTGTGAAACATACAGCACCCTATACAAGTTTCTTAAAAAAACCCACTTATATTACCATCAACAAGTTTAGTATTAATTTTCTAAAACAGTATTTTTACTTTAATCTGAATTTACAAAGAAAATTGCCAATTTACAAGAAGTGCCTGCAAAAACTCTCACTTTTTATAGCTAAAATACAGTGTGTTTATTCACTCCCTCTGGCCACTTCACACAGCATCCAACTATTTCATTTTAACACACAGAATGGAAAAAACCCAAAAACCAAATAAGAAAAACCAACTCACAGGACTTTTAGTGAGGTTTAGTAGAGAATTCACTAAATTATAGTCTTGATTTGGACCAGCAGTGGAGGACTCAGGTGATGATGTGACATTGAGTTCATCCAGAGTGAAGGAGAGCTCCTCTGGCTGCTGTGGGAGCTCATCCTCCTTCTCCATGAGCTCGGCCCCGGCAGCCCCGGGCGTCTCCTCGGGCTGCCCCGTGTCTGTGCTCACGGACTCCTGCTCTTTGATCATGTCTTCTGTGATTACACTTGCTGATCCTTGGAGAGCCATGGCTTTTAACTTACTCTGCAAAGCATTTTTTGGAATGACACAGCTGAAATTACTGTTCATCCTGAAGCAGGAGTTTACTAAAAGCAATTTTTGTAACATCAACATTTGAAGTAGTCAAGGCTGGATACAGTAACCATGTAAAACCTACAAGGCTGTGGGAGCGTGGGTGTTTCATAAACCCAGGACACTTTTAAATCTGCTTAAATTTCTCTTAAGCCCTATATATTTTGCTTCAAGGCTGAATATGCCATTTACAAAAGGATGACAGCTTTTTCTTTCACTACTGAAGGCACATATTCATTTGATTTGCCCACAATTTGATAGAGGTTTTTAATTTATCTTATGGGTGGCCCCTTTAGAACTTAGCACTTTTTATAAAACACTCCTTTCTGTGTCAAGGCTTCACATTCATCTAATGTCTGAAACTCTACTTCTAGTTGGAATCACCCAAATAAAATAATTCTAAATTTCTTGAGATTTTACCTTCAACAGGAAAGGGAAAGAAACACCTTTTCCGACAGCAGAGTACTCTCAAATTGTGTTTCTCAAGAAGAAAAAATTGAGTAGATTGAATGGACAAAAGTATTAGAAATTAACATTGGGCACTGGATACTCTGAAAGGTCACAGAGAACCTTCTTGGAAGCTTCAAACCATCTCTGCTTTGCCTGAAAAAAGGCAAGCCATCTGTCTTCCCATAAATCTGTCTCCAGCACATAAAAAGACATTTAAATTTGTGCTCTGTGATACCATGAAGAATCTCACAGAAAGACAAAAACTCAGTTTTCTTCTGGCATAAGTGCAGGTGAGGAATACTTTATTGGAATCATAAATTAGATTGCAGCACAAGACAAGTGAGAACTGCAGTGAGATTATAAATCCAAACGGTTCCCTTCTCTATGATAACACCAAAATTATTACAAATATACCTCAAGCATTAATAATTTAAAAGACTAACCATTTGGGGTTAATGGATTTTAGTACAGACAAAGCAGCAGGGACTGAGTACATGACAGTGAGGCAGCAAACTGGAGAGCTGCTGTGAACACTTGCTTGAGGGCCGTGCATTCATTGTGAGGATTTGCACTGGGCATTGTGATGCACTCACAGAACCAATTCCCTGGAGAAGCAAACCAGTGGAAAAAGCAGCAGACTGCATGCTATAAAATAAGGATGCTCTTTGAATGCAGTAGAAAAATTACTGCTTCAATATGTTTTGGGGGTTTTTTGACAGTGTGAGAAGTGCAAGGCTGGCAAAGCAACAAAAAGGTGTCTGTCTGAACCAAGTTTGCTATCACCAGAGCTTCTGCAGTCCTTCAGTATCCTCAATATCCTCATCAATACACAGAAATATCTGAATCACAACAGTGACCCTTGCACATAAAGGTTGGAACAGTGTTTCAATCCTGGACTCAACACTGTTGCTGGCACCACTCAAGCTGCAGGCAGAGTTGCTAAAGGGAAAAGCTTTTTAAAAAAAAAAACTGGGCAATATTCTGTAAAATACTTATTTCATCTTACAGTAGCTTATTACTTCCTTTCTGGATTCTTCTACCATTTGAAAGGCCACTGTTTATTTAGTTAAAGCAGTTCTCTCTGATGAGAGAACTAACATATATAAATGTATGAATACCCCTAGAAATGTGTCCATAGCTCATTACTCTTACGTTGGCAGGTGACACAAAGCAGTTTGTACATTGAATATCACACAGGCAGACTCTTTGTGTGTATTTAAGCTTCCTATTGTTTAATCATGCAATTCTGCAGCTCAGCTGCTCACCTGCCTCCTGCAAAGGTGCAAAACAGGATCCTGAATGACCTAATAGAAAAGGTTACATAAAACACATATTCAATGCTTTCTAAACAAAGTACTCATGACTTCAGCATTAATGAGAAGCAGATATTATAAAACCACACTTTTGCATTTTTGTGATCTGTAAACATCGGTTTTAAAATCCATGGTAGATGATGGCATGTCTAAATTATGACAGATTTAAAAAGATTTCTATGAAAACATGGTGATATCACAGCTGATGAGAATCTCTACTTAATTTGTGGTGAGAAATATAAAGGTGATAATTCAAAGTACTGAAAGTAAAAGTGAATAGTCAAACTATTGTTCATTTTATAAAATGAAGGCACAAGTATTTAGTTGCTATATTAGAACTTTTTCAAGGTCTCAAGAACAGAAATTGAAGCACAGAGAGTTAAGTGTCCCTTTGCCAGAAACAATCAGTTGCAAGGAGTATCTCACCTAAGATGAGATGAGGCAAGTTTACCCTAAAATATAACTAAGGTAGAGGTGATAAATAAACATTACAATGTATATTCTTTCTCTCTGTACAAGAACTAGGAAAACTTAGTTTAAGAAAAAGGAATACATTAATACCAAAAAGAAATTAGTATAGGGATCCTAAAGTTTTAAAAAAGTAGAATGAAGTTCTTCAAGTTCTTATTTCCACAACAGACATAACTTGCCCAAGTTATGATAGTTGGGCCATGTAGGCTTATTGGTTAAGCAATACAGGTGAAAGATTTCACCTATATTGATTAATCAATAATAAATATATTTATATAAATTTAAAATATAAACCAGCATTCTATCAACAAACTATTTGGCATGGAATCATACAAAGGAAGTGAGTTTGTACAGACTCAGTTTTTATGTTCGTAAAGTCCTGTATAAACTGATTGGAAACAGTCAAAGAAGGAAGTAAAATTAACAGATACAAGCATTCTCTGGAGAGATCCATCTGCATTTCATCTTATAAGTGTTGGAGACTGGAGGTAGAAATGCCACACAGAATTTTGTAAATTTACCCTTTCATGCATTTGAAAGTGATCAAGTCACAACAGCACCTCTAAGAGGCCAAATGTGAGCAACCAGAATATTCTCTTCTAATGGAACACAATTCTGCACTCCACATAACTGATCTGGAAACAACCATCACAGTTATGAAGACAAATGCTTTAGGCTACAACACCTAGAACAACATTGTGAAGTAACAGGAACTACAAGAAATGTTTGCCAGCTTGCCAGAACTCCACAGCCAGCATTCTGTGGAACTAGAGACCCCTTTGAAACTTGGGATCATCTGTTTCTCCATGTCTGCATTTTAAATATTGGAATCTTGCTATTTTGGGGAAAAACAATAATAAAGTGGTACAAAACACTTGTGGTTCTTATGACTGGGGTTCTTGGGTTTAGTTTCAAGGGCACTATTTAAGAGGCTTAAACCATAGAATTTACACAAATAACACTAAGAGTAATCCTGGTTTAGAATTCTACCATGTTTTGCATGTAATATATGCAGTAGTTTGCTTCTGCGTGCTTTTAATTTTTAAACATTAACTTTTCAATCCTCATACCATTTCTGCTGCTTGTACAACAAGCAGCAGGAACAATGACATACAATGGAAATCAGGATAATACTTAATTGATGTAGAAATAAACTCAAGATGGATTCGTTACTACTGACATGCAAATGATAATCACATACTTAATGGAAAAAACATCTTTTTGCAGTTTAGCAGTTTCTGCTGTCACAGATCTTGTTTGTGGGAAGCTTGTAAAACAGTCCTGAAGGAATATTTTTCAGCTAAGTATCATGTACTTAATAGAGATTGTGTCACCATAAGAAACAGCAAAGTGGGAGCAAAAGGCATTTCTAAATGGACTTTTATAAACCAATTTTTTATGCTTCTTTTAAATAGGAACAGAAAGTCAGTCTAGAAATTGTTTATCCTCCCACTCTGATTTCATAATGCCACATGTTAAAGGAGGCAGGCTGTCTTGCAGATAGAAGTTGGTGCTGTGCTGTAGACTGTGAGCTGGCACTGCAGCTCCAACATATGTGCCACTACCAAATAAGGGCCCAATCCTGCAGAACACTCAGCAACCTGCAAGGTTTCAGTGCCCCCTGCAATCTGTCCCTTGGTCTTCCATGGGATGACAAACACAACACAAGAAGGCCAAGATCTCCCTTACACGGTGTTTTACACTGCAATTCATATCCCTACTCTAAAGGCACTTTCATTGCAAAGGAAAACCTGGGGCAGGTGTATTTGTGAGCCTTGAATGAAATTCCTGTGAAAATCAGATGTATAAAGTCTCTGGGAGACAAAAAAAAATTCCAAACAACAAGACTTCTAATATCATGGGATAAAAATAACAGACTGAATGAAAACTAAGCTATGAATGTGACACCACCAGTTCTCCACTAGATTTTGTATATGATACAGTAAATACACAGTAAAGTTTTGAATTTATTTACTCACCTCAAGGAAGAAGTTGACAAGGTATGGATCCTGTTTCAGCTTTGCACATACTATACAGAGAAACTGAATTTCTTCATTTTCTGTTGGTGTTGCCAGAACCTCACCACACAGCCTGATTAATTTCTGTCACAAAAAGTGAAAAATTAAGACAGAAAGTTATTGCTTTTTCTATGAATAACAGACTGAGTTATTTTTCTATATACAAACTACAATTACATATGAGTATTGACTGGAACATTTGCTCTGGATTTAGACTGCTATGAACAAGTTTTCTTTATTATTTATGACTTGCATTGCAGTGACAATCCCAGACTCCAATCATCAGCATATTATAAAAAACAAACTGATATGGCACCCAAGCAATTTCCTTAATTCACTTGACAATGGGAGAATTAAAAATAACATTAGCTACAGTAGAATAAAAGACACTTGTTGTGCAAAAATACAGTTTACTTAAAATGTGAAGAGTACCTGCACTGGCCTATGCACATTTATGTGAGGAAGAAGAGGTTGCCGAATTCTTCCAAGAAGTTTTGTATAAAAAGCCAGAACTTGCTGTTTCATTCCTGGAGGACACTGAAACAAAAACAGATGAACAACAAAAATAAAATAAATGTGGAGAAAAATAGAGATGTAAATTTTTAACTCAGAATGGCTAATTAAACAGCAATAATTTATCTAGAAGTATTGTTTACAGGAATCATCAGTTAACATATTACTTTTATCAATATTAACAGAGATCAATAAAAAATGTTGCATCTCATTACTGTTTTCTCTTTCAAATTATTCATGCTTTCAGTTAATTGCTCTAGGGCAAGCTTCTACTAATCTTTCCAGAAAATATTCCGTATCATTACAGTGATAAGGGGAAATTAACTCAGAATTAATTTGCTATGGGTCAGACATCTTTTAAGGTACTGTGCCACAAAATCCAGCAATCCAGTGAGTCAGTACATACAAATACAGAATGATAAACTATAAAAATCTTAATACCTACAGAAGGTTTCCTGAAGTCATGAGCAATTAACCTTAAACAGCTAAAGTGTTTATAAATGCACAGATGGTCCTGGACAAGAGAAAGCTGCTGCTTTCCCTGAGCAGAATATAAATCACAAATATCTGTGGAACAAGCAGACCCCTTGTTCTACTGCCCCTAATGCACCACACCACATGGAAGAACTTTCCTATCTCCAGGAGATCTGATGGTCTGTGGGCCTTTATGCACCTTTACTCCTAGCTAAATTGCCCCAAACTAATTAGCTAATAACCAATTTATCAACCACGTTCATAAATGCTGTTAATTTTAACCAACATAATTTCCCTCATTTCATGTCCAAATGCAGCTGAGGTGGCAACAGCCTAACCTGGATCTCCTTTCTAACTAATTATCTCTATATTTTTAATCCCTAACCATTGCTGAGTTGTCAAGCAATTCTTTGAAGAGAATGGCAAGATATGTACCATCAGGGCACATCCACAGTAATGTAATAAGTCCATCTGACTGCTGTGAAAGGAACTATTCATTTTGCACCAGATCCTTGCAACATCTTGCAGGCACTGAACTGTGTGTTTACTTCAGATGTATCAACTCACAAGTGGCAAAGTGTAAAGACAGGCTGTACAACAATTGCCTGTACAGACATATTTGTATGAGTACAGAGTGACTTCTCTCAACTCTTAGAAACACACTACTAATTACTCATTTCACATATGCCATCATTTAATCTTGGTTTCTTGACAACATTTAGAAATTATTGAAGGAGCTGCGTTTCTGAGCAAGTATCTTTAATACAGCAGTGTTGTGATTTTAAGCCCAGCTGCAGCAGGTATTTTAGCCTGACTGTAGCACAGCTGGTACAGTAACAGGTACTGCAGATCTCTGGCTCTTCCAGAGCAAGGAACATCTCAGGCTCAGCCAGCCACTGTCCTGTATTGCCTGTTTATGTAAAATCGATTAAAAACTCATGACAATGTGTAAAAGACTGATTGAGAAGGAAACCCTGGAGAGCTCCATTTATCCTTGGAACAGGATAAACCATGCCTCCCTAACTGAGTCTGCGCTGTGATACAAAATGTTCTACCCCAAGGGCTGCCAGGCTAATTCACCCCATGATCCACCCAACCCCACACATTTCAGCTTATAAATCAGCCAAGACAGACAGCAATGAGGATGGACCAAGACCATGAAGGTAACTTCATGTGTGCCACAAAACAGACATGAAGAACCAGATAATAATGCCAAGGTATGAAAGCTCTCTGGGGATCAACTCAAATTAATGCTTTCTTATATCAAAGTCTTTCTGAGCAATAGCTCAACACATTCAGAAAAGTTAAACAAAAATTTGTATTTAACACAGCACTTTTCACCCAAGAATCCCCCAACATTTAACAAAGGACAGAGAGGGATTATACTGTCTTGTAGTAGCCAGAAAAACTAGACTGAAGAAAAATGTTTCTCCTACTTCTAGTTTCACCATCAGCATTATCAGAGTGGTGAGTTTCACCACTGCCAGCACCTCAGGGGGTGTCTCACACTGATCACACCTGTAAAAGGCTGTTGTTTGTAATATGCTGGTAATATATGTTGGTATATTTGTAATATAAGCAAGCAGCTGTCTGCTAGAGTTCAGTGTCCCACACTACCACCTACTGTAGAACTTCAGTCTCTATCACATCTAGGAGCTCACACAAGAGATAATCTGTTCTGCTGAGAGATACATACATCAGCTTTTCCTAGTGTGTACAGTGTCTCCAAAATCTTGTGATGTAGCAAATATTCCATGCATGGTCCTGTTTCACCCGATTCCCTCTCATTCTCTTCCTGAACTAGAATATCCAACATCTGTTCCAGGTGAGAGGGAATGTTCGTATCAGTCACAGGAGCTTTGTCATCTAAATAAAAGAAACAGACAATTAAGAACAATTTTAAAATTGTCCTCATATTTAAGCTCAGTTCCAAATTTAAGATTTATAAACACGACATCCATTTAAATATTTAAATTTATATACAGTGCAAGTTTTTAACATGTCTTTAAGAAAACTTTCAGAACTGTATCTGAACATGTACACTGGAATATGAATTGGGCAGGTATCTGACCTTGCAATGGGGAAAAGGTGAAGTGCCAAAATTCAAAACATGCAGTAATTACACAGTCAGAAAAGGAAAATTTCTACTGCCAGAGAGAAGCTAAGGGAGAGAAAGGTACAACTCTCAATCTTCTGTTTAGGATGGACTAGGTCTTGATAACTTCCTCTTTGACCCTTCATACAGTATTCTCAAATCTGGCCTCTAACATCAGCTTAATTTGCAGCTGATCAGTTCCTTCATAAACTAGGTAACTAAATAAATGTCTTTTCTGTTGATAACAACACAGAAGATTCAAACTCTGTGCTGTTTATTCTCCAAAGCTTTTAAATTTCTCTTTTGTACTTTCTGCATTAAAATTGAACTCTGTCAAACTTTATGAAGGAAAGGGTAAGATGTTGATTTTATTATATTAAAGTCATGAAACTGCAGTGGATTTATGCCACTGGAAGTAGGAGCTGGCATTCACATATTGCAAAACTTATCCACACATGAAGATTTTCCTCCTTTATTTTTTTCAGCTGAATGCTACATGAACAACCATCCTAGGGAAATGGTTACTACTGTTTACGCAATAATCTAAAAATAACTTGTCACTTGCATGCAACTGGCAACAAGATCACACAGGGAAACTGCCATGTCAGAATGATTTTGGTCTCTGCCACAAGCTCCAGTTAGCCTGGAGTGTTTTGCTTGAATTTCCTACACATAATCCTGCTCCTACTGCAGAGGACAGAAATATACTCACTGAGTGGAAACTTCTTTTTCAAAACACTTCTGAAACTCTGGGAGAGAGGTCAGCTTTTATTCTGCACCACGTCATTGCAGGTGTCAGTTTTCCCTGCCACCCTGTCATTTCCACCTTTGGAAACATCACACAGTGTTCCAAAAGATGGGTATTTGGAACCAAGGGTCACGTTGCAGTTTTACAAGTAAATATTGATATAAACAAGATCATCAGACACAAACACAGACTCAACAGCTCTTGCAGCAGAAGGTCAGAACTAATAGGCTTGAGGAAAGCATGGCAACATTCATTTTTAAAACATAACTGTTTCATAACTAGGTCCAAAATTAAAAATTTACAGGCTGCATAGTTGTTGGGGGAAAAATCCAAACCAGGGAAGAGTTTTAAAAAAAGCTTCTTCTTAAAAATAGATATAATGATGAAATATGGCAACTACAGCCATATTTCATCATTACATCTATTTTTAAGAAGAGCAGCATAACATCTGAGTAAGGTTTAATAAAACTTGTCGTCTGTGGTATCAAAATACTTTACACTGAGACAAGACACTAAAGTAAAAATAATTAATACTGAGCACATGGAATCCGTCTGTGTCTGGTAAAATCTATGACCACAAAATTACTTTTGTTAAAATCTTGCGAAGAAAAAGAAAATCCCTGATGCAAAGCAATGAAAATGTTAACAGCAGGGACTGCATTTCTGCAGCTGTCTGTTTAGATTAAACAGAGTATGTGAAGGCAGAAACTGGGTCAGATGTAAAAAGGTGCAGTTCTCTACATGGTACTCAGGAAACAAACTTCAACCATTTTTCATGCCTACTTCTACAGATGGAAGTACACGATATTTTTAATTACTAGTTGTTGTTGGTATTTTGATTAAAGACCTGATTCATATTAGTATTTCTTGATCTTTACTTTTTAAAAACACTGAAATTGTGAATTCTAGTTGCCACAATAAAAACACAAACCCAGAGTGCTTTTTCCTTTTACCTGAGGTCTCTATGTAGTAATGGGTGATTGCTTTCCAGTGGTAAACAAAATCTTCTTGTAATGGAAGGGAAGGCGCGAGCTATGGGGAAAAAAAGACATAAAAAAGAGATTAAATTCAGTTTTATCTTATACTTGCAAGTAAAGTGCTGTAGATATTGCTACAATTGTTACTCTCTGCTCTTTTACCTTTAACAAGGACTGCATTCATTATTCATGGACGAGCCCCATGCCACACTGCCTGCTTGTAAACATCAGTAATAATCTCTGTGATGTCTCTATCACCAGACAATCTATTTGAAGCAACAAAAGCAATTGCTCCTACAGCAAAGCAACACTAAAAATGTATGATTGCATTGTTTAAACACAATTTTGTCCTGTACGAAAAAATCATGTTCTTTTACATCTGCTCTTGATGTCTTCTTCCTTTCCTGTACACACTGTTCTCTTCTCTCTGTCTGCTCCCTTAAAACTACCAATTAGTTGCTTTATCCAGTTTTTACCATGCCTTTTTTCCTGTTAGCCACAACTTCTTTTAAAAGATCTCTGTTCAGTTTTTAGGTTGGGTTTGTTGGGGTTTTTTTGTTTTTTTTTTTTTTTGGCTCATAACCAGAGCTTGGCGAGTTGTTCTTTTTTTTTTTTTTTTTTTTTTAACAAATATGTTTCTTATTTTATTTCTGCAAGAAAAGGAAGTTTCTTCTTTCCTGGAGGAGTTTGGGATGGCTGGCTGGGTGTGAGCAGCAACCAGGAATACAAGAAGGAAACACAGCCCCCAGGCAGTCACCATCAGCGCTGCTCCTTCCCCACAGAGACACAGGTGGCCTGTGGCCCCTCACACCACAGGCAGCCTGTGACAAAAGGACCAAAATCACTTCACCACTCTTCTCTCCAAAGTGAGAGCTGAGACAAGCACTGAATTTGTGCCCTGAATGTTTTGAGCTGGTAAAATAAGGAATCCTATAGGGAAAACCCCAACCATTCAATGGTCACATGAAGATCTGTAGTTATTGAGGCCTAATCCTGCTTGAGGCTTTTTTTTTTTTTTGACCATCAAGTCCTCAAGTCACTCTTTTAAGGGCCATCCTGAAATAGGGGATTATCACTTCACGGGATGGCAGCGATGAGCCTGTGGGCAAACAGAAAGAATCCCAAGGATAAACTGGTGTGTCTGTTTTGGAAGGGTAAGGAGCTGAACCATCCTGACAGGATATGGAGTCCAGTCCTTGACAGAATCTCAGTGGGGCTGAAGTTGGAAGGGGCCTCTGGAGACCATCCAGTTTAGCCTCCCTGCTACAGCACAGTCACCTAGAGCTGGCTGCTCAGGAGCATGTCCAGATGGCTTTTGAATATATCAAAGGATGGAAACTCCACAGCCTGTGCAGGAACCTGTGCCAGGGGTCAGTTAACCTCACAGAGGAAGGTTAACTGAAGGAAGATTTCTCCCCAGGAGCTGCAGATACCACATTTGAGTCTAATAACTCTGAACTCCTCTAGTGTCTCCCCACAGGGTCTAAAATGTGCTGTGCTGTCTCAGTTCTTGGGCAAACAAGGGCTCAGGGCTCCTATATAGTCTGGTACAATACAGGCTCACATGGTCTCTACTGGCTACTGTTTGTTTCTTTGAAAAAGCCCTGGATGTTTTCCACATCAGTCTTTTCTTTGCCTTGAATTTAATGACACTTAAATTTATCTTGGTAAACTTGTAAAGCCCAGTATATGACAAATACGCCATGCCAAGATAAATGCAATTCTAATTGCTAATGGCCCTTTGCACACAGGACTTTGGAATGCAAGTCTCTGGAAAAAGAGTGGTGCTTGGCAACTATCTCTGCCTCCATCCTGGGTGGAAATGTGCCCTTGGAAATGGCAACCCAGAAATCAAACTGACAGTGCTTATCCTCTCCTTGACAGGCTGTGCACTCACTGAGTTCCATGGCTGGGCACTCAGAGCAGCACATGAGCACAGCAGCTACCACCGAGTATCTGAACACCCCACCCTGCACAAAACCAGCTTATTTGGCTGTGACATTTACTAGGTTATTGAAATTCAGAAGAATAACCAAACAAACTGAAGACTGAGCATATGATATTGTGTATCATGCTCTGTATGTCACACTAGCTGCACTTGATGTGTATTTTAAGCAATGTAATGATCCTTTCTAGAAAAAAAAAAGCTGTATCAAAACCTCAATGCCAGCTGATGAATAACCCAGGGACAACTTTTGAGGAATACAGGCCTCCCAGACCACTCTATTTCCAAAGTAACACATGATAGATAACATTAAAGATTTATCCTTGGCTGATGTGATTTTCCTCTCCACTTCTTCTTGTCTCATCTGCCTCAAGATGAATTTAGTGCCTCTGAGCAGTGCCAGGAAAAGGATTTCACTTCTCAGCACTGTCAATAATTTATCCACCATGGGAGAGAACTGTGGATATAGACATTCTCCCTCCCAACAAATGCCTCCAGGGACTCTTCACAGAGGTGAAAAAATAATTCAGGGACAGGTCCTGCCCTTTCAAATTAAAACACCCAGTGATTTCAGAGCCTTCTCTGATCAGGACTGCAAGCCAGACATGGCAGAGATAACATTAGCATGTTTGTGTACCTGGGCAGTGCAGCCTATTGGGAACACACCATCAGCACTGACACCAACTGGAGATGTAACCCCAACAAAATTATTCTGAGGTAGGGGTTTACTGATCAAAAAACCCAACAAAAACCCACAAGAAAACAAGCAAACAAACAAACATAAATAGAGCAAAAAAAAACCCCAAGCAATCCTCCTAACTTAGTTATTCAGACATGAAAGCAAGGTCAAGACCAAGACCAAGACCAAGATCCCAGCTCATTTGTATACAAAGCCAAGCACTGGAAAGCATCAGGAACCTGTAACACTTGGCTGACATGCTTTAACCCTACTAGGACAGGTAGTACTAGTATGAGGTTATAGTTCCTATTTTAGGATGAATCATTAGCTATCAGCTGAGATGGAACACATGTTACAGCTGCCAGCCTCAATAACCACTTTATGGTGTAAGTACTTGTATGGAGATTCTGAAACAAACCACAATTCCTTGTGAAGGCCATGAATTCCTGCTACTTGTCTAATCTGAAGGAGTTTAAAAATGCAGTTATTTCTCCCTGTTACATCACCTGCCTAGGGCACAGTGCTAATAACACCAAGGTTGTGGGTTTGATCCCAGTATGGGCCATTCATTTAAGAATTGAACTTGATGGTCCCTGTGGGTCCCTTCCAACACACAATATTCTGTGACTCTGTAATTAATCCTCATGTAATTAAGCATGTTCTTAGTGATTCCTAATCTCAAATGGAGTTCTCCTTCGCTGGGGAAAAAAAACACAATATAATCTTCAAGGCTGCAGTGTAGATGTTGGTATATGAAATAGCTAAAATTCACTGAACAGCACTGAACTGCAGCCCACTGGAGCAGGCATTGATTAGCAAGATCTTCCATCTGGTGCCCAGCTCCAGCAGTTGGGCTTCCTGGGAGTGAGCTGAACCTAACACATGCTGCCTTATTCTTCTGGTGATAATATGTAACAAATAATCAAAGCTCACTCCTTTCAGGAAAAGTGCTATTCTCAGGAGAGCTACAGATCATTGACCAGATGTACAGTCTGCTCATGACAAAACCTGCCCAAAATACAATTCCACATTGTTTTCCAAAGCATACAGAATTTGTGTTTAGGCAGGAAAAAAATAACATAAAGAGCAAAGAAACTTATGTATATTCAGTATTTAACCTCAAATCTTTTGTGCATGTAAAAATCATTGTCACATTTTTCATGTACACTTTTCAGAAGTGCAATTCAATACTGGAAAGGATGAAAACATCAGAAGCTGGTGATATGCTTCAATATCTTTAGGGCAAATTCACAAAGGAAAGAGAACACTGTATAAAAAAATAACAGGTACT
This sequence comes from Ammospiza caudacuta, assembly GCF_027887145.1. Lineage (NCBI taxonomy): Eukaryota > Metazoa > Chordata > Aves > Passeriformes > Passerellidae > Ammospiza > Ammospiza caudacuta. The sequence goes on along the minus strand of NC_080601.1, from coordinate 31,297,767 downwards.
GTCTGGTCAGATGCCAGAGTAAAAAAAAGAGTAGAAAACTGGGTCAAAGAGAAAGGAAGGGGAAGTGCGTGCACACTGCCCTGACTGACACAGTCACTTGATGTTTTTCTTCACTCTTACTACTGTACCAGTGTGAATGGTCTGAGAGAACATGTGAAAAAGGAATAATGCTTCAAGGTTTACTCAATCTTCAGTTGATGAAAGCACAGAGTTTATAATGGCCACTGCTCTCACATATAAAATTAAGACTGAACATGCTTGCAAGTCATGCATTAAATTTTGTAATCCAATTTGTTAATAGCACAACATTAAAACAACAAGTAATGTAAGGTCATTACATCCAATAAAGTGGGTTCAAGAGGAATAAATTCTGTTCTAATCAGTTATGCAGGTCATGGTTTTGGAGCACTGCCTGCACCAAGTGACTTGGTTTCTTTCAAAGCTGAGTTTTGCTTCACAAGCTACTTGAAGGTATGGTAATGCACCAGTGTCAGAGACAGTGGAACAACAGGCTGGTAGAGAGGGGGTCCTGAGAATCTGCAGCAGACACCAAAATCTGCATTCATTCCATTGCATGGTACAAAACATATTCCTGTTTGACAGTAAATTGCAAAATTCAGGCCAACCAAAATTATATTTTTCCTGCAAGGTACACAGCTCAAGAACATCCCTTGAACTGACTACTGAGGTTGAAACATCCAAAAGCCCAAATCAAACACAAATGAAAGTCCTTTGAACACTGAGTAGCCACTTCACAGACAAGCTATTTTGTCTAGGGAAACATGAGTGAAAAGCACAAGATAAGAGCAAAATAAGTCTAACTTGCTGCTTTGTTATTGTATACTACATTTTGTTGTTGCTGACAATGTAGTGCTCATGGACAGCCCTTTGGGATGAAAGGATATCAGAAATGCATAGCAAAGAGAAAACATCTTGAGGACAAGCCATATATAAATTGTCACAGATTTGATAATATGAACCCCATGAAGCAACAGCATTTGTATTCTGCCCTGAAGTAACAGAACAAATTCAGCAGTCCTATCCACCATTCTCACTAATACATCCAACACATCCAACTGAATTTAAGGATGCTCTGTTGGCAGGGTAACACAGTGGTTCTTGCTCATCTGGATGCTGCAGAGAAATCCAAAAAGAGAAAAGTAACTAAAATATAGGCAGGACTGACATTAGATAAGAGGTGGCAAATTCAATGGTAATGAAAATCAGGAATATGGTTTCAAACACTTGGGCAATTTAGCCAGAAATTACTGAAAGTTTTGAGTTATTCAAAGAGAATCACAGGATCATAGACAGGTTTGGGTTGGAAGGGACCTTAAAAGACCACCTGGCTCCAACCCCACTGCCATGGGCAGGACATTTTCTACTACATTTCTACATTTGGCCATGGTGTTTTATGCCCCAAACAGGCTAATCTTGAACACCACCACAACCTATCTGGGGAAAAACCTTGGAAAGGGAACACCACAGCAAAAAGCAACTGATCCCTTATGCTTGCCTCAAGCACAGTCCTGTCACAAGGGCAGTCAGTCCAAGAGTGATACACTGACAAGTCAAAGGCAAATACTGCCATGTCTATCAGACTGCCAACCTTTGGAGCTCCTGTCAGAGTTCAGAGGTATGGCACACTGAGGGTAAGATAACAACGATTATCTAAGAGCACAGGAACCTTTACTGTCTAAATGCACTCTCTGAAGCCTGCAGGCCTGGGGGCCCTGAGGCAGGGCAGGAGCATTACAGAAGTGATGTGCAGGAGAAAGGACAGGGCAGAAGGGCTACCCAGACCTTTCTGATTTAAGGAAGTCCCACCCATGAAAGCTAAACCCAGGCTCTTAAAGTATATTCAAGTGTCCAGCTCAGCTGAAAACTCTACAGTTGCAACTCTACCTACTCTGGGGTAGGCACCCAAAACTTTTGAGAACTGATACCTTAATTACTAGTTCTGATGCTGATATTCAGGGTTAAGAATCCAATTGAGGCTGCCCACGTTACACTTGCTCCCTAGCAAAAACAGCAAGGAAAAAATGATGCTCCAAATTCTCTTGGTTCTGAAAACAGGCAGCAACAAAGTGGACTGAGCTAATATTTAGTATTTACAACAGTTGTTGTAAACAACTTCCCCATAGCAAAGCTAAGCAGATCACACCTTATTACCACAGGGAGAATGAAACAACTTAAAGCCACATACAGCCACCAAAGTGGTGAAAAATTTATATTTCTCTGTTCTGTCTTTGTATTAGTGGGTCAAACTTATAAAGAAACACTCTTAGTATCTTCCTGCTTTTGCAATTCCATGTTTCATTCCTGGTACTTGTCACAATCCTGTAAATGCATTAGTGCAGGATTTATCAGGAGATCCACCAGGGTGGTGGTAGCAGGATGAGGCAATTCTAAAAGGGACACCAGAGTTGAGCAAGGAGAAACAGCACGTTGTTGGACAGCACTCACTTGCAAAATTATGGTATCAATATACTTCTGTATTTTCATTTGGATTTTTTTACTCAAAAAGGAGTGTCTAGTCCCTACTATCTCTACTCTTCTCCTGTTCCATTCAGCCCATTTGTTTTTCCTATTTTTTACTGTATCTCAACTAAATGCAGGTCTTTTTGTTCATTTTCTGCACACATCAATAACGTAACACTCTCCTAATAATAACTTCTGTTAGATCTCTTGAATTGGTAGGCCTGAAAGAATACCTTCTCCTCCACTCCTGCACCTCTCAGTCATCCATTTATTCCTGTTATTCAAAATGTGGCACAGCTCACCACAACAAACTTTCTCTAGTCAGGCAGGCAATAATTTCTGTTTCCTCTCCAATGAAAGCACTGTCTATTGAAGGCATTCATGTGGTCTGAATGTTTTCAAGTAAAATGTTTCATCATTATTTAAAACATTTCCTTCCAAATGCCACTACACCATTAAAAAAGCAAACTAGGAACCTGCAATTAATGAATACATGCTTGAGTTTTAAACCTGAATACTCCTGCAGAACTACAGGCTCATATAAAGACAGGCATATGCTCAAGTGCAGCATCGAAGCATACATTAATGTACAAAGGCTGCCCCTCAGATGAGGCAGGATTTGGCATGCAGGCTCTTATTTCAATTACTTGGATTTGGCCTGCAGGCTCTTTTTTCAACCATTTTAACATTTCTTTCTTCAACACATTCCACCCTCACTTCAGTACTTCCCTGTCGATTTTTATCACCTCTTCACACTCAAGTCTGGGTGTGCTGGTTTACTGGGAGAGGCGCTGAAAGGCAGGGAATTACCACCAAGACCCCGCCTCAGTGAACAGCAGAAATAAATGGTGTGGTCAGGCAGTGCCGAACGCGGCCTTCAGCAATGGCAGCTCGCGAACAGGCCCCGTTTCCTCAGCCCAGGGAACCCCGGCAAACCTGACCCCCAGGCACAAATACAAAATAAACCAGGGAGGGAAAGCGGCGCTTTGAAACTGACAACATCCTGCAAAAGCAGGGTGACGGCGACTATTGTCTGCCGGTCACGACGTGATGGAAACGCCGGGGAGTTTCCTGATTCCTCTCCTTTATTGTCCGTCTCGCTGGAAAAGCCGGGCAACGGCCGGGTGAGGACCGGGCCAGGGCTGCCCTCAGGCCTGGCGTGTGGCACCGCGGCCGGCAGTGCCCGGCGGTGACAGCCAGAGGCTGTGCCGGGGCCGCCCGGGCTGCAGCCGCTCCCTCCTCCCCGGCAGCCCCGGCTACCCCGGCTCTCCAGGGCCGCGCTGGGGCGATTCCTTCCCTTCCCGTGCTCCCTCCGGGGCCCGCCCGGGCAGCTCGGCCTCCGCCTCCTCAGCCCGCGGGAGAGCCGAGCCAGGAGCGGATGCTCGCCCTGCGGGGCCCCGCCGGCAGCAGCGCCGGGGGGCAGCCGGGAAGCGGCGCCGGGCCCGGTCCGAGCCCCCGGCCCGCGTTCGGTGCTAGGCCCCGATCGCATCCCCGGCGTGGCGTGGCCGGGCCCGCCGGCGGCCTTACCGCCTCCACGGCGTGCTGCAGGATGGAGGTGAACTTGGAGAACATCCTGTCCCGCGACTGCAGCAGCCGCTGCCGGGAGGACCTCGAGAGCTCCTCGATCCGCCGCCGCCGCCGCTCCAGGGTGAGGGCTGCATGCGGGGGCCTGGCCGCGGGGATCGGGCGGGCGGGCGCCGGCGCTGCCTCTCGCTCCCCGGCGGACACCGTGGCACTGACACCGCCGGCTGCGCGGCGGCGGCTGCCGAGGCTCCGGGTGTCCTGCAGGGGCCGCCACCCCCGCACGCCGCTCGGCCCGGCTCTGCCCGCCCCGCTCCGCTCCGCCCGGCCCCGGGCGCTGCCAGCCGGGAGCGCCGCGTTCCGGCCCGGCCGGGCCGCTTGTGCTGCCCCGGGCTGCGGGCGGCGCGGGACGCGGGCAGGGCGCGACAGTGCCGGGCTGCGAGCGGGCCGCTGCCGGGCCCCGAGCTAGCTCCGCTTCTGCGGGCAACTCCGGGCAGGGAAATGAATCCCAGTCACACAGTCACTTGGATTGGAAAGACCTCTGAGATCATCGAGTCCAACCTTCGACCTTACACCACCGCGTCACCAGACCATGACACTGAGTACCATGTCCGGTTTTTCCTTAAACACCTCCAGGGTGCTGAGTCCACCACCTCTCTGGGCAGTCCATTCCAATGTCTTATCACTCTCTGTGTGAAGAAATTCTTCCTAATGGCTAACCCAAACCTCCCCTGTCACAGCTCAAAACTGTGTCGTCTTCTGCTGCTGGTTGCCTGGGAGCAGAGTCTGAGCCCCACCTGGCTACAACCTTCTGCCAGGGAACTAGAGAGAATGATAAAGTCCTCCATGAACCTCCTTTTGTCCAGGCTAAACAGCCCCTATGCCCTCAGCCGCTCCTCACAGGACACGCGCTCCAGACCCTTCCCCAGTTTCTTTGCCCTTCTCTGGACTAATTCCCGCACCTCAATGTCCTTCCTGAACTGAGGAGCCTAGAACTGGACACAGCACTCGAGTGTGGCCTCAGTAGTACTCAGTGTAGAAGGACAGTCACTTCCCTGGTCCTGCTATTCCTGGCCACACTATTCCTGAGAGAGGCCAGGATGTCTTGCTCACCTGGGCACACACTGTCTAGGGCGAGGGGAAGGGGTGCTCACCTCCACAGTCCCTGTGTCTGAGGCTGCCATCAGACTTCACAAAGGTCTCTGGAGTCCCTCAGAATCATGAGGCTGGGGAGATGGGCTGCCCTACCCTCCTCCTGGCATGGCATGGATATGGAGCAACCCTGGCTTGTATGGCAAAGGGCCAAGCTTGCTGTCTGCTGAGACATTTTGGGTCTGCCATCATCCACAGGGACGATGAGATCCTCAAGGATCACAAAGCAGTGTGAGGGTGGTAAGCTCAGAAAGTCAATGACAAGCTGTGGAATCACCATCCCTGAAAGTGTGCAGAAAATGAGTGGATGTGGCACTTTGGTTTAGTGGTTATTGTGGCATTAGGTCAAAGCTTGGACGTGACAATCTGGAAGGTCATTTCCACATGTAAATGATCCTGTCTTGCTGCTGCTGGATGAGAGGCTGGTGATGGGGATGGCATGGTCCTTGCAGGGTACCACAGATGAAAGGGCATGTGGCAATGTGCACATCGTTCATTTCACTGTTTGTGGTGTTTTTCCCACACAGAGAGAAGAAGACAGAGAGCTTTATTTCACCTCCAAATCAAATACTTCAGAGAAAAAGACCATCCCTCCCATTTTCTGGCACCACAGGAAAAGCAGAGGTAAAGTGGGGTGAGCGGAAGTGATAGCTGTAGCTGGCAAAGCATGATGATGTTTTGGGAAAATGTTTGGACACTGGGCAAATTGACATAGGAGAACAGGATTGCTTTGGCAATGCGTAGCAAGGGGAAATGTTGGGAAGGTGATAGATCAGTATGGGAAAGGGAGGAGATCCTGTAGTACCAAATTAAGGAAAGCTTCCACATTAATTTTTGGAGAGGAATGAACACCAGCTTCCTCATATGCTAGGAGCATGCAGAGAGAGATGAATCAAAAGACAGGACAAAACTACTATTTAACTGCTGTTCTTTAAATTGTGTCATCTGGGTCGTCTTACTGATGATATTGTGATGAATTCTTGCTAATGATTCGGCTGTACTGATTACTATTACTACCCCTGTGCTTTGCAGGCATGGAGAGCTGCAGCCCAAATACTCTATGGAAGTAAATACTAATTGTATGTGGACACCTTTATTGCAGTTGTTAAAGAGCAGAGCTATTTCCTTCTCAAAATCCAGGAGTTCCAGTATGTCAGTATCAATTTAAAAGGTAATTATGTTGGGTTTTTAAAATCTATTTGTCAACTTATATTCAATAGATGTTCATAAGAAATGTAAATTTCCTATGTGGGTAGCCATATGATGAAACATCTCTGTGTTTAGGTGATTATTATCTGGACAGGTGCTGCATTTGGAAGGTGCCTGCATATCTGTGTCTAAGAGAATGTGGTCATTTAAGGTGCTTTTGCAATCTGTTTTTTCCTGCAGAAATGTCTTTTAAATGTGCTTGGGCTGTCTCATCTCCAAGCAGCAGAATGAATAAAGAAACAGTAAGATATCATAAAGATATAAAAGGAGACAGTTTTATCACTGTGAGAGTATTCCTAATCATACTTAACAATTTATGAAATCATAAATCACAGAATCACAGATGGTGAGGTAAAACTTTGTAATGCTTGAGGGCCTCTTATTATTCCAAGAGTGACTAATGTATATAAACGCATTATTTATTTAAACAGAACAGTTCATTGTGGTTGAAATTAAGATTTTGGTTGTAAAACTGACTTCTTATTATGATTTCTCAATGTGAAATGCCTTGCAGTAAAGGAAAAAAAAAAAGAAAATATTACATGTAAATTACTTTTCCTAAGCCTATTAAACAAATTGAATCTCTGCATGTAACCCTGCATTTACCAACCAGTAGATTGGGCCTGAATTCATAGCCATAGTGCAGAATCCAGTCTTTGGTGCTTATATGTCTTGCAAAATTATTTTTGAGTGATCTTTTAATGTAGTCTCTAATTTCTCAACCATATGTATGTATTTCTCACTGCTGGGAATATTGGATAAATACGGGCAACCAATAGTAATGAAATCACTGGAAACTAATGGAAGAATTATCTCAGCAGTGTCAGTGCAGAAGAACTCAGTTGAGGTTACATTTTGTTTGGGTTCTTGTTCTCATTTGTGAGGATTCAGTTGGAGATGCTGCAATTATGGATGGGCTACCAGTGTCATGTCATGTGCAACAACACATCTTCACCTGTTCATGCTTGATGTTGTTTCCACTGAAATAAACACTATTAAGTACTTATTTTAATAAGTTCTGTTTTGGTACCCTTGAGAGCACAGTTCTGCTGGCTTGCGTTTTTTTGGGTTTTTTTTTTGACAAGGTAGTTCTTTTTTTGAAAAGTATATGCAGTGAGTTAGTGTTTTGCTGGAATGTGAGAAGTGAAAGTGTGAAAGTGAGGCTGTTCTAATTGATAGAGCTTTTGGAAACTTTTTCCTTTCTCACAAATTAATGAAATTGTCTAGATTAAATCAATTTAGATGGTGTGTGACAGTGAGATAATGTGCTGGCCTTTTTATCTGAAAATCTCTCTGCTATTTGGATTGATGGCACCAGGCCAGTGTCTAATGGATGCATTTGTCTGCATTACAGAAGAAGTTCCTGCAGTCTGGACTTTTGCTTCAGAGAGCCTGAAGATTTGTTAAATTTTTTTACCCTAGATGAAAATTTTCCTATTAGTGCTATGTCAAATACCTGTTGATATTCTTTGCAGGATTTTAGTGTGTTTGTAATAATCAGATTGACATCTATGTTTTCAGTGTCTACTTGGATGAAATAAAGAATGAAGATTAAGTGGTTCAGCATGATCTTTACTTTTGAGGAGGGCTAAGGAGATATTTACCATCATTTTCAGACCTTTATGATGCTGGGCTTTACTACAGAAAGGATACATCCACACTGAGGAGCAGGCAGTGGAATTGAAGTCATTTTCTGTCAGGAATTTTCTGGTTCTGTGCTCTCAGCTGTGTGCATCACCTCCCTCCTTGCTGATTCGCTAGCAGCTCCCTGTAATCAGCTCATGCAGTATTTCATAAATCCCATTTTCAGGCATTTCCTGGCCTGTGCATTCTGTTCCACATCTGCCCATCTGCTCTTTCTGTGGGGACATTAATTTTTCTTCTGCTGAGTTACAAACTTCCCAGTCATTCATATATTGTCTGAGTGCTTACCTGTCACATCTGCAAGGGTCACCTGACACCAGCACTCATTGCTACCTTGGAGAACACAACACTGGGCAAATATTGCAAATATTGCCTGCCCTGCCCTGCAGCTATTCCTTGTTTGTGCTTCAGTTACACTCTCTGTACCACCCTGCTTTACCTTATGTAATGCTTGTAAAGGAGACCACTAGGAGGTCAGAAGTACATGTTGTCAGTAAAATGAGACATTTCTTTTCAAATCACATCATGTTTTCCTCAAATATTTCTGTTCCACTGGAAGCATTAAAATCCAGTCTTTCCTCTGTAAGTAAATATATGGATGTTCTGCCATACAGTATCTGCAAGTGCTAGCATATCATAAATTATTGAAAGCAGATAAAATACCCTCAGATGTGATCAGTTAGAGTTTAGCCAATTTCACTGCAGGCTGGCAGGAGCACAAGGATACTTTTTCTTGTGGTAGCCAAAGCAAGGAGATTAAAGATAAACTACTCAGTTTATGCTATATTGCAGCTGTAATGAATGCAAGGGTCTGAATGTGGTATAAATAAACATAAAACTGGATTTTGCCCTAAAATACTGGGAAAAAAAATCGAGTGGTCTACCTGATATAAATTGCTTCCCTCAATCTTTCATCTGAGTACTTGCAGAGATGGAAGTCTGGAAGCCAGAATCTGTGTGTGTTTCAGGGGAGAATTTAGGTGCTTAGCCTTGACCCTACTAAGGGATTTCTGAGTCATTTTCAGATCAGCTCTGACTGCATTGTTTGTTTTTTAATGCATAATAAGATTTCATTGTTACTTACATCTTTGGATTAAGGACTATAATCTGTTGATCCCTAAAATTTCATCAGATAATCTGTTTAATCATAAGCAAAAGCTGATCTTGATAGTCCATATGAGTTATGCAAATTAAATCAGGCACATTACTACCATGTACAGAAGCTTTGTACCAAGTATAGAAGCTTTCAGCAGAGCTCTCTTTCTCATTAGTCCACAATTAAAAGTAGGTTTTTGTCATACTTTAAATTCGCATATCTTTGTCCTGAGGTATAATTGAAATCTCTCATGGAGCCTGACATTAAATGTTGGCACTGTAAAACATCTTAATTTTGAAGCAAGTGTCTGAAATATTTATGATCCACTCGGTAGTGGCTTCGTGATTAATTTTAAATTATTGATTGTCAGTTGTGGGTTTCTCTGGGTCTGAACTGAAGGCACTTGAGACAATGGTTCATGTTCAGACTCAGGTGTTTATTATTTGTTATCAGTAAAACAGTCTCACTACTGTGAGTTAGCAGCTTTTCTTTAGAAGCCACAAAATGGCCAACAATCTCTTGTTCCAAGGTCTTTTAAGACTAAACTATCCAATTAAGAGCTGACACTTAGATTATTTTTCCTTTTAACCCAATAACTGATCCCACAATAGCCTGCAATGCAGACTTTTCTGCCCAATTACAGAGTGCCACCCAAACCCATGAAGAAGGAAGGAGCATGAAGAAGAAACCCAGGACAACACCCTGTGCCCTCCATCTCCCTTCCATCCACAACATACTAAAAATCCCAAAACCTCAATTTCTCACCAAGTGATACACCAACACTACTCTCTATAATCTATTGCACACTTTTGTGTATTCTAGTCTATCTTGAAGTCTAGGAAATTTTCTCCATGAATGGTGGGCAAACTCAGTGCTCCCCTGGGGGTCAGGGCACCCCAGAGCAGACAGAGAAATATTCCCGGTGCTCTGGGCTTCCACAATTGATAGCACAATTACCTCGGCAGGTGAACTAGTGCCACAAACTCTAGTGCCACAAGGCGCTCCATCGTTCCCTGTGCACGGACTCTGATGGGACAATTCCAGCGCTGTTCCCAGGTGTGACAGCGGGAAGAGGCCGCTGCCTCCGCCAGTCCCAGCTCTCGGCAGCAGAGGGCGCAGCGGACCGGCCTTCACTCCTGCGACAGTAGGCGGGTTCAGAGCGAATCCCTCGCAGTATTTTTTTCGGGAAAAGATATCCCTGTGTATCGCGTAGAGAAGGAATTGGTTTGCCAGCCAGTAGTGTTATCTCTGGGATTTAACTGCTGCGTAGTACTTGTCTTGCAGAAGCTTTGGTTGCTACACCCGACGGCCCAATGTCTTAGCAGCTCACTTGTCCTCAGATGATGATATTTGAAGCTACAGGACTGTTTGAGTTTACAAAGACATTGGCTACTCCCTGTGGCTCTCACATCCCACGTGATATTTGTGTCATTTTCATTAGAACTAAACCTCAATGAATTTAAGAAGGGTTCTGTATTTAAAGACTGGCCCTTCTTGACAGCTAGCTGAATTATCCTGTGGTACTCAGAGGGGAGAGTGACTATGAATATCACTATTGCATTATTTTACCTGTGGGTGAGGGTAGAGGAAGAACCTGAACAGTTCCTGGTAGAATTTCATGTTCAGAAGCTACACTCTGAGCTGAACTCCATTTCCAGAAAAAGTCTGTGCAGCTCAATCCTTTGTAATTTCTCTCTGAGTCATCAGCCCTGTAGGAATAAGTGTGTGTACTTGGATGAAGCCTTTAAGGAACTGAGCTGGAGGCACCACTGACAATGAGCAAAGAAAATGAAGTCTGTAGCAGACCCAGCATCATGCAGGAATATTTCTGTTGCACATCCCTGTTCTCTTGCCTCAGGCTGCTTTGGACTAGTTTGACATTCAGGCCTCGTGTTGTGAAATGCTGAAGTAAGCAGACCTGTGTCTGCAATACAGCTAATATAAAGGAACCTGTTCCTGATTAGATCTTGGAGTGGTGCTGTAATCCACTGTACTTGATTCCTGCCTGGCAGCTCATGTGCCAGGTGAAGTATTTCCAGGCATTTAGCTTCTCTGGTTTTATGCTCACAAGCTGTTATCCTCTGGGTCTCCCAGGAAGTCCCAGGTGGTGTAGATTGAGCTGTTATTTGTACCTGGAGTGCTGACTGCTGCATCAGACACCTGCAGTCTGCATTTCCTTCTCCCTCTGCAGCAGCAGCAGCCAGGCAGCAGAGAGCCAATTGCTATATTGGCATTACGTGTACATCAATCAAAATTCTGTGTTCAGATGTCGAAATCCTGTACTCACAATAACCAGTTTCTGTGTGCTGTTGCAAAACAAGTTGTCCCAGATCCAGATCCCAGCCCGCAGAGGGCAGCCTGACCCCGTGTTTTACTCCAGTGATGGGCTGAACTGGGGAATTCAGTCATCTGCTGGCATCTCCACGGCGTGACTTGCTGTGGAATAAACAACCGAATGTTGTGGAGAATTGGCATCAGCTTTAAGCTCAAACAGATTCAAAAGTGAACTAAAAAAAAAAGGCGTGACTGAATTAAACCTTCTGGTTTGTTTTTTTTTTTTTTTTTTAACACATTGAAAGAAAAATACTGCATGAGAAATCTCATCTAGATCTGAGCTTTAAATATATTACATGCATAACAGATAGATTTATTATTTATTGGTATGTGTCAAAGAAAATACCAGAAAATACCCAGAACCTCTGTACATGAACATATTGGGCAAGACTAACAGGAAAACTGTTAGGGTTTTTTTTTCCAAATATTTCAGGAATCTTTCAGGATTTGAGTTTATTGTTGCCATGACTCTAGCACTGTGCTTTTGGCTGGTTCTTTCCCAAGTGTGTCCTGAGTCCTTGTGAAACAGCCATCACAATTTCCAGGAGATTTTTGTTGAGGAGGGTGTGTCTACATGCAGGCATTTGCCTTGGCCATAAAACTGATCAGTGCCAGGTCAGGTACCAGGGGCTGATATCTTGACTTAGCATGACAAGGAACAAGGCATTCCGTTCCTGAAAAAGAGCCAGTACTTTGTGCTCTCAACTCAAATTGCATCCACCAGCTAATTAAGGAATGATCTTGATATGCTCTGAAGGGAGGCCTGTCCAATTCTATACTTCTCAGCCAGAGGGCCCTGCAGTACAGAGCTCAGGATAGAAAATACGTATAAAGAAAATACCATGGGAGAAATTAAGACAGTGATGTGTGAATTCCAGGAGTACAGGGAGAAACCTAAGCATCTCTTATGATCAGACACCAAATTACACACTGAGGTGCTTTCATGATGATTTAGATAATTAATTTTTCTTAGCCCCAGATTTTCTACCCCACACAAGCCTGGCTGTTCACAGCAGAATGTTATATATACATGTCTCAGAGTTTGGCTCATTGTAATTGCAACCACAGGTGTATTTTCCCTCTGATTCACCAAACTTTCCTGTGTATAGCAGTGCTGAGAGATTTTGACTTTAACTTATTTAGAATATTCTTTTCTACTCATTCCATGCTATTCATAACTATCTTTGCTAAAGTGAACTTTGACCAAAGAAATGCCTGCCATGTTTTACAAAATAATTACTCTATGGAGTACAAAAATTACTCTATGGAAAAACACACATTTAACAAATTCTAACTGCATAATTTAATTCAGCTTGGCCACAGCAAATTCTTTAGGGTAAAGGGTAAAGCAGGGCACATAGTGAGATAAAGCTCTTACTTGATGCAGCTCTGAAAAGTATATAAATATAAATAAGTATATAAACAAAGGCAGTTTGTGGGATTGTCTGTGTCTGTCCTGAATGCCACCACTGATGCAGGTGCTCCATCACAGGCGGCCACTTTGGTCAGGCAGGACCTGCCCTTGGTCAATCCATGCTGTCATTCTGGAATCACCTCCCTGTTCTCCCTGGGCCTTGGCAGAGCTGGGGAGGATCTGCTCCCAGGCACAGAGGTGAGGCTGGTGGCTCAGTGATTCCCAGGCTCCTCATTTCTAGAATTTGTAAAAATAGGAGCGATGTTTCCCTTTCTCCAGTCACCAGGGACTTCACTTGACTTCCATAACTTTTCCAATATCATGGCCTGTCAACTACATCAGCCAATTCCCTCAGGACTCTGGGGTGCATCTCATAATCTCCATAGACTTGTGCTCACAGCTCTTATTCACATACTTCATACGTGACCTTGGGACAACCTGGTGCAAAACCTGGTCAAGTTTCTGACTCTGAACTCTTTGTTGGCATCTTCCTGGTAAGGTTCATACACAAGGCTGATGCTGAAGTTCTTCAGCAGGAAATGCTGCCCAACATTTAGATGATTTTTCCAAAGCTGACTCTCAGAAAATAATTTGTCATTTTGGCCTTTGTGCCTAAGCTCCCACAGGCACAGCAGTCATTGTGATCAAGAGCAATATAGAGTAGGTATTCACAGGCTTATCTGAGGCCTTTCCCTTAGTTTTCCAGGATTGCCAATATTTCTGGCTTATATAAAACCTATTTATGTATTTATGTGATGGCATCATCTTACATAATCTGTGTAAAACTTTCTGGGTTATTCAAGTCTGTTAGTCAAGACTGACTCAGGATAACATAAATTCAATATTGTAACTTTAGCTGTAAAAGTGCATATTCCACAGAACAGTATGGAGGGTTGAATAGTATGTAGAAGAAAGGAGATTTTTAAGAAAACCAGAATAATAAGAAACCAGAAAGATGACTCTGGGATTTGTCTCACTCAGGAGAACCTCCTATCTTTTTTAATTTTATTTTTTTGTAAATGGATAAGTCTCTTTATATATATATATATGTGTGGGATATTTAGGAAAAAAAAGGAAAAAATTAAGCAAAGATTTAGATTAATTTTTGGTGTGAGTAATTTGGAGCTCAGTTTTCCTTTGAAATGTATAAAAGGGAAATTTTCTCCAAAGAGATTAGTAGGAACTGCCCTGGAAGCTCAGTGTAATCAGTGAGGGGCCGTGTATTTATTTTAAGATCTTGTCCATTACTGACTAATTGCAAATTCTAGTAAGAGTCTTATATTGAAAGTAAGAGAACTGTCTTGTTTTCTTGTCATTCATGTCACAGGAAACTATTTATTCTGAGCTTATTAAAATTCTGATTAAATTATCGGGCTTAGTAATGCTCTAGATTTTGTTAGGTCTGATTTCCCTAAAAAAGAAGCCAGTGGAATTATGGTGGAAGATATAGGAAAAATTAGTAGAAATATCCAATAGTTTCCATCATTATTCAGACCATCTTGGTCATGCTTTCCATTTGCCTTGCCCACAGAAGTTGTTCTTGGAAACCTACTTCTGTAAGAATTTTTCTGTTCCAAAAAATTCTGATTTTTCTCACAATGATTTTCAAGAGGAAAGAGCCTGCATTGTGCAAAAATAGCTATATTCTGACTGAAGAGTTATCTGTATCAGACAAAGATGCAATGCTGACTTTTACCTGTTTTTTTTTATTCCCTGTGTCATTCTGTGCTCATTTTCATGGGAAAAAATAGATTTACATACCACTGATGGGATCTTAATTACTTTTAAAACTACTATCCTACTTTGTAGAGAAAAACTGGTTCAAAAGTGATTAAAGGAGAACTTTCTGGTTTATATTCACACAAAGGCTAAAGTGACAGCAAGGTATGCTGCACAGAGAACACAGTCAGTATTTGGGATGCTTTTCTTTGAAGATGCAAGTTCTGTGCTTTGCTCTGACATAGATTTTCTCTGTGACCTTGGACAACACACTGAGCTCCTCAAGGGCATTGAGACAGGATTTGGAAACACCTATTGTTCGGTAAAATATATTCATATTTGGGCATCTCTGAAAAATCATGAGGTGCCTCTTTGGATCTCTTGAAGCTTAAATACCTTTAAAAAATTACCTTAATGGATCTTTTAACACTAAGAGTTAGAAGCTTAGTCTGTTCAGTCAATACTAAAATGCAGGAGATAGGATCCTACTTCCCTGCTGACTAATTCAGGAGCCTCAGGTAGATGCCTGAAATAAAACAATGTCAATCACTGCTCCTTAATGGACTTCTAAAGTAGTCAGGAAATGGCTCAATCAAACAGCTCAACAGCTGCTGCTGCTAAAAAGGATCTTTGTTGCTTCTAATGGTTCCTCACCCTTCCTGGCTGTGCAGTTCTGCACTTGCCTTCAGTCATGTTCCAGTCTTTGTCTGAGCCTTTGGTTCAGACAGCAACTGTAGGGAATTTGGATAGAGAAAGTGAGCAAGTCTTTGTTAATTTAAGCTAAAGTAGCTCTGTGAGGATCAAGCCAGTGCTGCAGTGAGGGAAGCAGGAGCACAGGGGCTGGGCTGAGAGAACAGGGAGTGCACAGGAGAGTGAGCAAGCCTTGGATTGGCTTGTCCATCTCTGACTCAACTTCACCTGTAAAATAATAATAATGGTTCCTCTCTTCTCTGTACTTTCCTTTTCCACCGTCTTCTGCTTCCTTCCACATTCCCTAGATACTGACAGGATCCCAGACAGCAACCTCAGGAGCTGATTTAGCTGCAGATTGCCCAAATGGTACTTGTGGCTAATAAAGACGTGGCCTCCAGAACTGGTAACTGTCTCCACTGCAGCTTTTCTCCTTTATTTTAATTTTAATTTTTCTTCTTAAGTGTTAATTACTACAAACTTGTAGGGATGTAGAACTTGTTCTGAATTACACCTTTTAGTGAACTTGAATTGAAGTTCTCCGTATCCAAATCTGAAAATTCTTGAGGCGACTTGATGGAGGGGACAGACAGGAAAATAAAACTCCATCAGCCTCAGGTTCTCAAGAAACCTGGCTAAAAAGCTCACTTTAAGAAATGAGTGCTGAATCTGACCCATTTTAGTATTCTCTGGCCAACATGTCTGTTCAACTTCTCTGCCACAGGGAGTTTACACAATGAATGGAATAAACTCTTTGTGTTCTATAGAATCCCAAGGTCCAAATGCCTTTCCCTTCCTATTTCCTAGCAGTATAAAGAAAGGAAATTCTTAATTAAAAAGCTAATTTCTGCATGTTCCTGAACCTTCTTTTTAAAGCCATCTATTAAGTACCTCATGGGAGAACCTGTGATAGTGCTAGTCAGAAACTCACTGAGGAAGTGAATAGGAAATGACTTAATTAAAAATACAAAATGCTGTCTTACTACATTGACTGAGGAAAACTTTGCGTCTTTTGAACAAGAAAGAAAATCTGAGTTATTTTCAAGTGGAAAATTCTTCTAATTTCAGAAAAAGAGAAGGGAAAAGAATTGTTTTTCAAGGGATGTCAGATTACCAGCTAAGGATAATGCCATTAGAGTTTAGAGAGAGAAGAATTTTAGATTTATTTTATTCCTGCTGCCAGATTCAGAAACATTTGCAAAGAGGAAGAAAACAGAATGATATAAGGAATATGATTGAATGGAAGTGTAGGGTAATCCATGGCAAACAGAGCTAGATGTGGCTAAAAGTCTTTGCAGCGTGTGAGCATGAGCACAAATTCAGGCAAACAGATGTGCCAAATTATTTTTTGTGCCTGTATCCTCTGATGAGGGGGCATCTGAGTGCTGCATGCCCTGCTGCTGCTTCCATGCTTCCCTACACAAATACCTTCCCTGCTTGGCTGGCATGAGAGGGAAGGTGAGCAGTGCCAGAGGCCGGATCTGACACAGCAGAGGCAGGGGCTGGGCTGCACTTGCAGACAGCAGTGAGAATCCATGACACATCTACCAGCATCCATTCCTGACCTGTGGCCACGTGATAATGCAATCTTAGATCTGATTCCAGTAATTGTGGGGTTTTTTGATAGGAAATTTGTGTAGGCTTCTTGCTAGTATGAAGATGTGTAGTGCATGGTAGATCAGAGTGGAGGAGTGTGATTCAGTCTTTCCTGTCATTCAGTTTGCATGTTGGCTCCTTGCAGAACATCACAGATTGGGCTTTCTGTTTTTTACTTCATAGTTGCCCATTCTGAAATTGATAAAAGTCTGCTCTAATGTTTTAACTGCACCATTCTGATGTGATCTTCTAACCTGTCGTTCTTGACAAACTAGATTGTTGATTTGTTTACCTCTTGCATCATCTAATAATCTGATGGTGTAGGGGTTTTCTTTTTAGTGCAGCATGGGAATATTTGGCTTCACTCGGCTGGAGGCTGGGTAAAGGTGTCCACCAGATACTAATCTTGTTTTTCTGGTGCGTACATTTGGTACTTTTATTAAGGTACCAGGAGGAATATGAGTGCTCTGTGTGTTAACGCCATGATTGCTTTGCAGACAACATTGCTAGAAATTCTGTGTTTATATACAATTTACATACAGTTACGCAGGCATGTCTTTGCTGTTCGGTGCGTGCAATTCGAGTTGTGCCACACACTTCAGCGCCAGGTCCCGAACGAGCGGAGCTGCTGTCGCCCGGCGCTGTCACCGAGCAGACACGCCTATCCAGCACTCCGAGGAGCTGGAGCTGAGCTCTGCCGCGCTGCTCTCCTCGGCGTTCGTGGCTCTCGCCGGCGGCGCGGCTGTCCCCGACTGTCGCCTTCTGCGGCACCGCGCCCCGCCGCACCCGAGCGGTGTCACCGCGCCCCGGAGCGGCTGCGACCGCGAGGGCTCCGCCGGCGCTGCCCGCACAGCCAGACCCGCACACACACACACACACACACACACACACACACACACACAACCCGCACACACCACACGCACAGCCAGACCCGCACACGCAATACACAGAGCCCGCACGCACACACACACGCACACACACACACACACACACACACACCGCGCCGGCACACGCACAGCCAGACTCGCACACACACAGACACACTCATCCCGCACACACCGCACAGACAGACAGCCGCGCTCCCGCCCCGCAGGGCCGCCCCCGGCGCCGCCCCGCACCGCGGGCAGGGCAGAGCCGGGCAGGGCAGGGCAGGGCAGGGCAGAGCCGGGCAGGGCAGGGCAGGGCAGGGCAGGGCAGGGAGGCAGCGCGGCGGCGGCGCGGACCCGCCCGCCCCGGCCCGGCCCAGCATCGGCCGCCGCCCCCCGCATCGGCCGCCGCGGCGCGGAGGGCGCAGGGCGGTGCGGGCCGTGCGCTGCCGCCGCAGCCACAGCAGCAGCAGCAGGAGCAGCAGCAGCAGCAGCAGCAGCAGTTCCGCGGCTGCCAGCCCGAGGCTGAGCCATGTCTGCCAGAGGTGGGTTCTCTGCCGCGCCGGGGCAGCGCCGGAGCCGCGCTGACCTTGCCGCCCGGCCGCGCTGCGGTGCCCCGCACCCCGGGACTGAGCCGGCGATTTCGGGGCTAAGGGGCGGCCAGGGGGTGATCCCCGGCCCGCTGTCGCCCGCCCGGTGCCGTTCTGCAGCTGGGCCGAGCGGGGGGTCCGGCGCGGGCTGCGGCGGGGCCGGACGCCGCAGAGCATCCTCCGGGGCCGGGCACCGCCGCACCTGCCGGGGGCGGCTGTAGGGGCACGGGGAAGTGCGGCGGCTCGGTACGCGTTGAGTGACGGTGGGGATGGATGGATGGATGGATGGATGGATGGATGGATGGATGGATGGATGGATGCAGAGAAAGGAGCATGGTGGTGAGGGTGGGCGTAGGGTCAGACCTCGGCGGGTGCTGCTGCTCAGGGAATGGTAGCGGATTGGAACTGGGTGTCTGATGAGCGCAGTGAGGCATCCGGCTTGTCCTGTCATTGGTAACGCAAGTGCTCCTGGTAGGGTGGGGTGGTAAATCCAATCGTCGGTTTGTACCTCTGGTGGACGTTTGCATCTGGCTTGGAATTAACGTTTTGAGTTTTACTTTAGATTTTCCTTTTTTAACATTATGGCTTAAACTTGAATAGCCTTTTGTCATTTGTGTGTATTTGTGTGTAAACTCCGGCTGTTTGCCCATTTTGGGCTGGAGATGAGCTGATCAGCCTCATTGACTGCAGATCTCATCCTGAAGTTATGCTTCCAGTATGAGAAACTGGCACAGGTGTGGCACAAAGACTGATGCTTTAGGGTTTTTATTATACTTAGTACAAATTAAAGGACTGGAGACATAAAGTTAAGCATTTTCTGAATGTTGTCGTAACAAAGCAGAAAGACTTGTAAGCATATCCTGAAGACAGACAATTATCTGCACAATAATGACAAATGAAACCACTCCCTGGCTATCTCTGACTTGAAACAAATACTTTATAAAAATTATATATTGCAAATTGACAAACCCTTGAATGTAAGGATGCATCTTATTTGTTCCTACTTTGATCTCTCTGCATCTTCATGAATACTGCTCAGCATGGACCAGTTCTTTCATCTGCTTGGATTGTTGTTGACATCCAAAGGAGCTTCATGCACGTTGAAGGCATCGTGTGACTCCTAAAAGGTTGTTGGCACTTTGTGGCTATGACCATACTCCTAAAGCATCACACCCATTTTAGATATAAATAATAAATGGTGTTAGAGTGGCATAATTCTTCATGCAACAGTAGATTTTTTGCTTTAGGGAGAAATGGACTATATTGGTCTCTGAAGAATCCATTTCTGGAAGAACACTAAGCATATGAGCATCAGTTCTGTGCTAAGGCTGCATTAGTACTTGTGGGGAACACCCAGCAAAGCTTTATAACCTGCAGCAGATTTGTTATTGAAGGGGTACCTGGATTGGAAAAAGTGACATAAAAACTTTGCAATTTCATCTTTGCAGATGACTCACAAAAACTGAACCATACAGAATGGGAAGCCAGGGAACATTTCCACTGGCCATATTTCCCTTTCCTCCCCCAACTGTCCCTCTCTCCCATTCATCTGCACAACACATGATGTTTGATGCCTGCTTAATTCTACTGGAGAGGTGCCTGGAGAAGGAAAGTGAATTCTTTCTCAGTCCCTCTTGTGCCATCTCGTTTTTTCAGAGTAATTAATTGGAGAGAGAGAGAGAGAGAGAGAGAGAGAGAGAGTAAGACAGTCGTAGGTCTTTAGGGAAGTAGTGAATAAGATTCATGATACAGATGAAGATATTAATTTCTATCAATAAATCCTTTTAAAGTTAAACAAGGAGATTTATATGGAAAATACGTGAGTCTGGGTAAATACATACTGACCAAAGGTTGTTTGTGTGTAAAACATTATAGACCATTGTCATTATTAATTTTAAACACTATTGCTGTTAAAAGTCAACATAGAAACTAACTTTTACACATTTAAGTGACATGACAGGTCTTCATGAGGTTACTCATGAGAATGTAGCACAAGTTAGAAGTGAGTGTTTATGGGCTTAGGGCTTTGTTTAAATGCCAGATTGGGACCCTGTGCTTCATGAAGGCAGATTTCCTCATGCATATGCAGTCACATTAAAGCCACGCTATCATTATGGTCTGCAAGCTCAGCGAATATTGATTGTTAATATTTTATGTGGTGTTAGATGTCCAAAGGTGATCATTATTATTCTGAATGCATCAAGCACTTGGCGCTGTCTGCTGGTTGATTATATACCAAGCATAACTAGCATAGCAAAAGGGTTAAACATTCACCCATGATGTTTTTCTTACTAAACTGCAGAGGATATTCAAGGGGTAGTAGAAAGCCTCACAGTATTACCAGTGTTCAATCTGTGCAGCTCTCTATTCATCTGTTTTGCTCCAGGAGGCAGCATGGTGTAGTGAACTGACTGCAACAGATGACAGAAGAAACTCCTGAAATCCAGCAGTACCTCGTGACTTTTGGACCATTCCTTTTAACTCTCCTGCTCCAGTTCCTTGTTGTTATTTAACCAAAACTACCCATATAGTCACTGAAATTCTGACACATTATAAATCAATACATAAATTATAAATAATAACACAAATTCATGTAATTTTGCCTTAAATAGAACTCTGGATTGAAGAGTTTTATGCTTCTCTACTTGCACAATGGAAATAATGGCAGCTAAGTTTTTCAGAGGGGCTGCTATGAGGACTAATGTCTCACCTGTGCCTTAAGATGAATTTTCTGAACCATTCCTTTTTTCCTTCCACTCTTCACAGACCTTGTTGTTGCAGTCCTTCACACCTGTCTCTCAGCTCCTGTTGTTATATAAATGGAAGGTCTCTAACATTCTCCCACCACTTTCCTGGTAGTATGACTTTAGCAGATGTGCTGACCAAATGCCAAATGAAGCAGCACAGACAAGTATTCCCAGAAGCTTGAGCAAAAAAATCATTCTGGAAATCTTGTGACTGAACTAGGAGCTGAAACAAACTTTGAAAAATCACTTTTCTCTTCCCTGTCAAGTTGGAGTCCTTCCCAGGGCACTTTCATGTCCTGCTCTACAGCCTGTTGGGATCAGTGGAGAACTGCCATTGACGTCAGTCAGGCTTTTTAGTTTTGCAGTTTGCAAAAGGCTTAATATTCTACTTTCAGCTGTTGTTAAGTAGTTGCTGTTAGGACTCATACATGAGTGAGTTTGGGTGTTGGAGTAAGCCGTATAGATTGTTGCTTACCTAAGGGCTTGTTTGCAAAGAGCTGTAAATTCCCTGGATGAAAGACATTTTTCTAAAGCCAAGTATAACTGTGACCTACTTGTGCATGTTATCTCACACTGCTTAAAAACTGTCAAAACTACTTGTTATCATGAAGGTCTAAGTTAATGGAAAAGTGGCTATTTTTAACTATTATAATCTTCAGTTATGCTAGAGCAAACAGGCACAAAAGGGAGTGTTTGGTGTGATCAAATACAAAGATCTTTGCTAATTTTTTCCCTAAATGTTGAAAGAATTAGCACGAGCTGTATTGAGTCCAGTACCAACTACTTCAGGAAAACAAACATGTGTGAAATAGGAAGTTTATCAAGACTGGTATTTTTTTTTTTTTTGTGAAAAAGTCGCTGAATTTTGACAGAAGCCAATGTTGAAGAAATATTATTGCTGTCCAGTTTTAACAAGTTGGAGTGTGCCACCCTGGTGCTGCTAATGTGGGTATTGTAGAGAAGGCAGGTGCAGTTTTTAGCCTGCTCAATAGTCAAAGAAGTAGAGTTGTTTAGTTTAAGAATTTATTTTGTACTACAATCCTTGTCTTTTTCTATATGATTTTTTAACAAATGTAGAACAAAGACTTCTCATTTCAGACAAATAAATCACCATGACAGTAGTGAGAGAGAGCCCTCATTTTACAAGTGAGATAAGTCCTGGGCTTTTTTTTTTTTGTTTCCCTGAATCTGAGGGTCAGATCAGAACAGGGAAATTTCTGCCTTCTGGGCCTCTTCTCAGGCTCCTCATTTGTTCTTACACAAGTTGATAATAGAGTTCTAACAGCAGATGAGAAACTTTAACTCATTATGTTGTGCTCTGGTAGCAATTCTTTCTTCCTGGACACTGCACGTTTCTTGGTTGATCTGTCTCACAGTTGGAAACTTCTGTGTGAAGAAATCATCAATTTTTCAATGAGAAATTTGCATGCTAAATATTGAGTTCTTACCATTAAGAGTCTTTATTTATCTTTTCCAAATTTTCTCAGATGGCTGTAGACATGGCAGCTGTTGCTGGCAGCAATGGTTTTGATTGAAGTTTATGCTGAGTGATTTAAAAACTTGCTGCTGGGAGCCTCTGGTCAATGTTTTATTGCAGTCTGTGATTTTCAGGGTAACATTGCTCTTATCTAAAGGAACCAGCCACTGCAGAGGTGGCTGCTGTATCCTTTTCTGAAATCTAGTGCTGTGTTTTCCTCCTTGTTGTCAGAGGTATTTCTTTCAGGCATGTCATGATGTCCCTAATTCATGATGTGACTATTTCATGGCTGTTACCAAATGCTCTCAGGCTGGGTGACTTGGAGAGTGGGGCTGGCTGGACATTTCCTTCATTTTGGAAGCTGGGAGTTTTAGCATGCTTATGGTAGTTAAGTATTGTAGTTTCAATGCTTCTAGTCCTAGTGATTGTCCCCATTTTCCGTGCTACAAGGCTGCACAGCCTGAAGGAACGTGTTCTTGGCAGGCTCTGGGGCTCTGCAGCCCTACCTGAGGCAGTCCTGCCAACACAGCTGTTTCCAACCCAGAATAATACCTGTGCAGGCAGAATTTGGAACTGGCTCTGAGAGCTTTTCTCTCCTCAGCTTTTGCCCCAAATTTCTTCTGTGCTGATTTCATACTGTTATTTAATCCTGTCTGTACCTTCTGTTTATTTAATCTAAATACATGTAATGATTTATGATTTTTTCACTACTCATTTTAGGGTCTGAACCTCAATTTAATGGCTTGAGTAGCTCAGAATCAGCTCCTGGATTGTCAAATCACTGAGAGCTGTGCATGTCTCTACATGAGAACCAGTAGCTGCACCTGAATCTTTAGGCCTGGTAGAGCTTTTGTTTCAGTGGGAAAGAAGAATATTTTACAGAGGTATCTAATTTAAACAGCAGTATCTCTTTTAAGCTCTTTTTAAGGTTTGATGCCTTGTCCCATTTTTTCCCCCTCAACAAAGCTTATTCTGTGCTTTGAGATTAATGAAAATTAGTCCTGAATGCATGGAAAAAATTGCATAGACTAATGGCAACAACAAGAGGAAACTGGGACAATGAGGTAGAGTCTATTTTAGATGCATGGTTTTGAAAGGAATTGCAAAGAAGGAAAATAAGCATCAGCTTATGGGAGGAAAAGCAGCAAAATTGCTTTTACTGAAGAACACCAGAACCTCATGCTTTTCACAGTCTCTGAAAACAAGATGGGGATTTCTATTTTTTCTTCTAATAGCTTTGAATTGAATATTTCAGATTATTTTTTAATCTAATCTGTTAGTAATTGAAGATGAAAACCACACATGGTTAGTTCATGTGACTGGTGTAGTATTTCTTAGTTTTGCAGTGCTAAGGCAGAGTCCCACTGTGGAAAGCAGACTTTTGCCTGTGAGTTCTGATACCAGCAAGTAGACTTAAATTAGCCTTTAAAGCCTAAATTTTTTTACCACATACTGTGCAGGCAAAAGTATCTTTATAATGAGGTGTTGTTCTTCATTATAACCTAAAGAAAACTGCTAAACATGATACAGCAATAGCAGAGAAAAACTGTGAGATATGCATTTTTTGAAATGCTCAGCCTTTATTATGTCATGTTTTCAAGAAGAAATAAGTTTTCAGAAGCTCACACCCAAATAAGAGTCCCATATGTTGTGGAGAGAACTTAGTTTGTAAACAAGTTTAGGCCAGACAGGCTTCAGCAAGGTACACTGGTGTCATGGAGTTGTTTTACATCCTTCTTCTTCTATTTTGCAATCCAGAAATTAATCCAGAATTAGAGCTTTGATGAATCATTTTGCTCCATGTAACTGATGAAATGCAGTCACATCCACAGTACAGTGCCTCCTGTTCAGGTGCACATATTTAAATTAAAGTGCACAGCTTTAGTGAGAGATGAATTGGAGCTACCTCTGTCTGCCTGCCCAAGTTCTTGTGTGGGTTCTGCAGCCTGTGCTGCTGCAAGTTTGTTATGACCAGCTTACATATCCTTGGAGTTATTTCTTCATGGATAGAAAAAATTCATATGCATTTCATATTGAAAACTATTACTCTGCTCCTCTGAATGCCACATTTTGAAGTAGAAGGAGAACCTGGTCTCATAACTGTAAAGAAGATTGGTGTGTGGAAAAGTGTGATGAGCCAGAGTGTTTTGTGGCAGAGAATGCCCTCTGCCTCCTGAGAGGAGGCTGCTGGCATTTTCCTGCTGTGCTGGTAGGATTGCAGGGAGAGCCCATGGAGAGATGCCTGCTCTGTGCAGCTGTGACTGAGGGCACTCTGAACAGAAGTGTGAAACATCAAGAAGATTATGTTCTCAAAGATGAGGCAGAAGGTATTTTTATCCCTGGGGTGTTCTCGCAGTTTCATCTGGGAGGCTGGTACAAGAAAACCAGTCCATGCCAGCCAGCAAATGGTGAGGTTCAGGCTTCCTGAAGCCTTTAGACCTGTGCTCAGCTCCCTCTGGAGCATGCTGACGACTGCAGTACGTGGTACTGCTCATTGATTAGGCCAGCAGCGGTTTTTGCTATTTCTTACAGATTTTTTTCCTGGTAACTTATTGCCATGGCACTAAGAAGTGGTCCTTTTGGAGGTCAGTGTGAGGGGTGGTTGTAGCACAGAGGGCTCTGCAGGAAGGGCATGATAAGGTGTTCTGCTTTACTGCTTCCTTACTAATAAATATTTTATTCTGTTTCTGGAATGGCAAAACAGGTCATGTGATGTCATAGAGATGGACACATTTTGGTAAAAAATGTGAAGCTTAAGCAGCTTTTGCATCATTTTTTTAGTAGTTGTTGTTCCCTTTGCTATAACTGGTACCTCAACTTAATAAATGGGCTCTCATTTCATCTATTCCTCCAGTATAAGTCTTATACAAGTATGGACTGTGAGATTTCACTCAGTGAAAGGATTCTGCTTTAATTACTGTTATTATAAATCTGATTTTGTTTCTATTACATCAGGCTTGTGTGAGGCATCTTTGATCAACAGAGAAGTCAGCAAAACTGCTGTTCAAATTACAGTTTCCTTTTAACTTGTGATGAAAGCTTTCAGTTTATTTTTGGCATTAGAAAGTCTGGGAGACAACCAGGTTATATAAGAGCTGAAACCTAGTTAATGATAAAGAAACATAGCTAAGAGTCTGTAATAACAGAAAATCTGAAAAAGATGTTCCAGCTGTAACTCCTGGCCCTGCTTACAGAACCTGTAAAACAGTTTATGCCAAAGTAATGGCGTTCTCTGGTGTCCTGGGATGCCACTTCTCTTAATCAACATCTGTGGGACTGCCAGAAAGACTGTGAAAGGTGAATGAATTTCCTAGAATTAGGGTGTAAAAGAAGAGATGAACTTAGTGGCTGTGTCACTGAAGATAACTGTAAACACCTTGTTCAGTGAAACAGGAACACAGTTGGGCCAGTGTGGAAATCAGTGGTTTTCTCAGAATGAAAACCATTCTTTTTCTTGACTGAAAGCGCACTTGAGGGAAACTCAAATCTAAGCACCTTTACAATTAAGTTTAGTTGCAAAAATAATTGTGCTGAGTATTATCCATGTAGCAGTATTTTATGCCTGCTAATAAAAGCCATCACAATGTGAGTATCCTGATTTTCTCTACCTTATCCCAGCTGGAAGGGTGTGGACAGGCTGTGCCAAGGTGTCTGTCTCACAAGAGATCTCCAGATGTCTTGAGTGGTTTGTAATGAGCAGAGGTGTAAAACCTATTACCTCTCACTGGAAGTATGCCCAGTCTTACTTTCCTAATCTTGGTTTCACCTCTTCTCATGAATCTTCTCTGCATTTGAATGTAGATGCACAAGACACCATTTGAATGTTTCTATGGCCTTCTGCTGCTCCTGTATAAATTTCTCTTTTATTGTCCTCATAAGCCAATAAAATAATTAAATTATAATCCAATCCATTAAAAACTTGTGGCATATGTAAATAAGAGCAAAACTTGTTGCAAAAAGACTGTATTGTTATATAATAATGTGGTTACCCAAAACTGTTTATTCTACTTTTTGAGCTGGAGATAATCCCAAAATTATTCAGTCCAGACTTTGATCTAAGGAAGAATAATAAAACTTTGATCATTGTTGAATTGCTGCTATAAAAAGCCTATGTTATATTTCTCTCTTAGTAACACTAGCTAAATCCAAAATCACTGATAAAAGATTTTGGTGATTGCAGCTTAAGGATGCTTTCGGACTTGACCTGAAGTAATCCCTGTCCAAAAATGTCTATAAATACTTTTTTCTATTTTCTGTTGCCAGATGTTTTGATATTTGGGCTGAATGACAAAACTGTTTTGTGTACTTAGATGTGCAGTGGATATCTGGAGTCTTATGTTTCAAAGAAAAAGGTTCTGGTTAACCAATTATGTTAATATATGATTTTATTAATTTGCAATAAAATTCCAGTATCATTGTCTTTATTTCTGTCTTTCTGAAAATGCCATTGAAATTTTTTAAATTGCCAGTGTTTGTGACTGTATTATAGCAGCCACAAACATATTTGTTTTCATGCTCGCAAGATAGTAAATATTTTCCTACATGTTTATGCTGGAAACAGCACTTCTGATGCCTTTGCTTTAGAGCTGCAGTTGGAAAGGGCAAAATTTTCTAGCTTTATTTTTATAAAACTTGTAGGAGAATGTTAAAAAACTTAAAACCATCAAGCATTTTTTTATTGTATGTCGGGATTTTTGAATATCGAATATTTGGAATTACAGGTGTCAACAAAGCTTGCGGACTTTCTTTGGAACTTACGAATTTCTAGCCCCATAGATTCAGTAAGGAAAATGGCTGAAAACTTAAACTCAAATGGCAGTTGATTTTAGGTTCTTTAACATATTTTTTGTTCCCAGATACAGCATGACCTCGGTCCTTAGGAAGTGCAGGGGTTTTTCAAATCTCTCTGGCAGAGGTGTAGCGGGGTTCCTGTAGCATTTGCCGCCGTGTTTCAAGAGTCAAGTGGCATGAAAGGGCTGGATCTTGCCCTTCCTTCTGCCAGGCTGGCCTGGCACTGTGCATTTGGCCTGTTCTGTACAGCCTGTGGTGGTACAAAAGTTCAGCAGGGCAGGAGCCAACCTTTCCCTTCCTTTGAGTTTTCCTGCTGACCGGCTCCCTGCGTGACCGGCTCCCTGCTCTGCAGATCTGAGCTTTTCTTTAGGAACACTGGTCTTGTGGTTTGGCCAATAAATCTTATTGAGTTAAAAATGTTTAAAATTTAGGTTTGGGGAGACTTTGTGACTTCTTGTAATAGCAATCTTCTCCCTTTTCTCTTGTCCTCTGCTGACAGCATTTGTGGATACAGGGAGTCCTCATTTTTCCTTTCTGCAAGGCACAGGCCAAGCAGACCAGTACTGTAAGATGCATTTTATTCTCTGCCCATTGTTGCCACTCCATATTTATCAAAAGCAAAAAGATTGCATGCCTGAAGGGGGATTAAGAATGCTGCCATCTTGCTATTTATGATGCTCAGGAGGTATTTTTAGTAAAGGTTGTTGGTGCTGCTGCCCAAGGGGGTGGCTGGAGAGGAGAGGGGAGGTCAGGAGCAGCCAGGCAGAACTAAGGGGTGCAGTGGCAGTGCAGGGAAGGGGTGACCCCAGCAGAGATGCCTTTGGTGGCTGTGTGCATGCCCAGGGACGCTGTGCACACAGACCCAGTGGGAGTCTGTGTGGAGAGCAGCTAAAGAAACTGGAACCCCCCGTGCAGCCATTTGAGGGAGGGGAGGAGATTGGTTCATGCTCTGTTGCACACAATTTCTCTTCCTGAAAGATTAGTGGAGTTAGAGGAAGTTTTTTCTGTGATACTCAGCTTCCATAGCTGAACCTTTCCTCCAAATTCACAGGTCCAGCAAGATCTGTATGTTGCTATTAGATTATGACTCAGTTTTCCAAGGAAGCACGTCAAGACTGAGTCTTCCACCCTTACCAAATTTGCTTCCTACCCTTTCCTCTGGAGGCTGAGAAGCCATGAGAGCAGTGGGTGAAGGAATCCTCATGAGCTGTGGAGAGTGGAAGAGCTCACCTGAGAATGGTGAGCAAAAGAAACATATTTAAAGCAAGACTGTGTGTGTGGAAATCCTTCTTTGAGCTAGTACAGAAGCAGAACTGACACAGACAGAATGGCCCTGAAACTAAAAAAGATTAAAAGAAATGAGAATAGAGAACATTTAGAGAGCTACAGAAAGGAATTGTGAGTGCTCTCGTGTCAAAAATCTTTTTGTTTTTATTTCTTTATTTTTGGGGCCCCCAAGTAGCCCAGCAGTCTGTCAAGGGGAGTGTGTGCTGGAGCAACTGTCCTTGGAATTGCTGCAAATATTTTAGTGATTTTCTGAAGGGAGTGGAAGGAAGTATTGGAATGTAATAGCCTGAAGTAAAATTCTCTGCTGCCTAAAACCTCTGAACGCTTCACAGACTGATCTAGGAGCTGGTGCTCTGCCAGATCCTATTTTTAAGCAATTAGGTTTATGAAGTTATGCTTCTCTAGCAGCATCACACAGGCATAGGGCCTGGAAAGGGAGTGGGGAACACATGTGCAAGCATGTGACTTCTGGGGGAAAAAATATAAAACTAACCCAGGTGCCATGTTTCCATGTTTCCCAGGAAAGGGCTGGTCTTAAGTGAGACTCAACAGCTCCAGCCCTGGTGTGTTTCTATCCTCCTGAATTACAGGGTCTACTTAAAAGTAGAATCTTCTTGAATTTGAGTACATACTGAATTTTTTTTTCTACTAATGCTTTCATTGCACTGCAAATTGCTGTTTCAGACAGAAGTATGAGAGTTTTCCTAGGGCAATGAGGAAACCCCATCAGCTGAGGCATATAAAGAAATGAGAAAATATGCCAACAGATGTCCTGTGTTACCTCTCTGGGAATGGGTTTTATGTACTCTGTTCTTGGATTTCTAACTTGTCTAAAGGCAGCCACACCTGCAGGCAAAACTGATCAAAAGTGCTTCCATGAGTGTAACTGTAGTTTTTCTGTTTACAAAATATATTTCATGTAAATGAAACTGGGGAGACAGAAAAAATAGCAGGAAGAGAAAATAAAGTCCACAGGAATCACTGCTGCTGCCTAAACACCAGTAATGTTATTAACAGTTCCAAATTTAACAGTTGTAGACAGAATCTGTCTTCTTCATGCTGGCTGGAAAGCTCAGTTTACTTAGTGTGTTCTCATTTTCTGATTTCCAGCAACAAATGTTGTTTGTCTGAGATTTTTCCAAATTCTAGGATGAAAAATAATGTTTTGGCACCATGATGGGAGAGCACTGCTGCATTTATAGGTCATATTACTGTGCCTACTCTGAATTTCTTTAAAGTGTGGAGTCTTTAGTAAAACATAAATTGATGTTTCTTGTGCAGATTGAATTCCAGTAACAATACTAATCATGGACTGAAATAGTTTTTGGACTCTATTAAGTTTAATTTTCTGCCCCGCCCTCCTTAATTTCTGTAATGCAGAATAATCCAGTAGAAAAATCTTTAATTCATCTTTTCATTCTGTCCAACATTATTTACCACCAGTATTTATGGGTTTTGTAACATTCTGTTCTTAAGAGTTGGTCTTGGGACCACAAATGTTTAGTACCAAATTCATTTTCCACTAGGAACTGGAAGTTAAAAGCTTTTCTAAAATGGTTATTTTCCCATTCTGAAAATGTCCAGCAGTACTGTGCTTACACTTGAGCATATTCTGCTGTAACAGAGGGTGAGGCAGCACACAGCAATTTGATCTTTCCTGAGTGATACAAAAAATAATCAGCATGTCTTTGATTTCTGATCTGTTTCTTGCCTGAACAACTGTTCAGAAACTGCAGTGCTTATTTTATAGGCAAAGAATATATTGGCAAAAAGTAATTTTTTGGTGGTGGAGCTTTTGGAAGTCAAGCTGTATTCTCTTTGGTTGTGTAAATCTGGAATAACCAGAGGCCAGCAGAATAATTCCATATTTGTGCCGGAATTGGTCAGATTTTTGGTGTGGTATGAAGCAGAGGAATGTACTGAGCATAGGACTGGTTGCAGGGACAGGTGCCTGGAGGCAGGAGGAGGCACACAGCCTTTTCCAGGCCGTTTCACCATTAGCAGTTTGTAATTGCTGTGGTTTAACCCCAGCTCATCCCCGCTCAGCCACTCCCTCGCTGCCTCTGAGTGGGATGGGGAGAGAGTCGGAAGAGAGGGAGAGAGTGAGAAAACTCGTGGGTTGAGATAAAGACAGTTTGATGGGGAAAGCAAAAACCAC
This sequence comes from Ammospiza caudacuta, assembly GCF_027887145.1. NCBI lineage: Eukaryota > Metazoa > Chordata > Aves > Passeriformes > Passerellidae > Ammospiza > Ammospiza caudacuta. Next base: position 31,266,995 of record NC_080601.1, on the reverse strand, counting down.
ACACACAAGCACAGCAAATCAAGGAATTATTCAGTGCTTCCCCTGGCAGGCAGGTGTTCAGCCATCCCCAGGGAAGCAGGGCTCTCTCATGCTCAGTGGTGACTTGGGAAGGCCAAACACCGCCACACCAAACATCTGCCTCTCCTTTCTTTTTTCCTCAGTTCTGTACTGAACATGATGGGCTCAATGTCCTGGCTGTGTCCCCTCCCAGCTCCCTGTGCACCCCCAGGCTGCTCACTGCTGGATTGGGCTGAGGAGCAGAAAAGGCCTTGACTCTGTGTAGGAACTGCTCAGAAATAACGAAAACATCTCTGTGTTATCAACACTGCTTCCAGACCAAATCCTAAATGTATTCTCCTACTAGATACCATGAGGACATGAAATCTACCCCAGCCAAACCCAGCACCCTGTTGCTACGCAGGGTTCTGTGCTAAGGGGCATACAGTTTTGTTCAGGTGTGTTTAGTCTGAACCCCTGTTTTGGAGACTTCAGAACAAGGGGGTTTGCACATTTGCACATTTGTTACATGTTGTTTTGTTTTTTTAAGTTTTTTGGTGTTTATATACTTGTAACAAGCTTTCTCACACATTTTACGTAATTAACTTATTGTTTTGCATTTTTTTATGAAGGTGAAGAAATTTGATAGACTGTTGGTTTGTGTAGTGTCATTGGAGAGGTGGCACTGTTACCCTCCAATCCACTGTCACTTTTGGAAATCTATAAATGTTGGAGCCATAAATTAAAAACCCTCTTATTTACCTTGAGAGAGATGCATGTCCACATAATTTTATTTCATGTCCAATAGTGACCGTTATATAGAACTTATATAGACAGTTACAGAACAGAAAGCCTCAGGAATATATAGTTATTACAAAATTCAGCTGATATTGAAGGTAGCTATACTTTGGCATGTTTAAAGTAGTGGTAATTGTATACAGTGATTCATAAGCTACATGAAGCTGAATAAGCATTCCTCTATTTGAAAGAATGACAGTGGGCATTGTGATCTTTGGGGTGTCATTCATCCTGGCAGTTACAGGAGTCTAGGTAAAATCTGTATTTCATATAGAATCTGCTTTATCTGATCTAGGACATGATGTCCTAGAAGGAAGGTGTGAAAATTACTTTAAGCTGTTTCTGGAGTGTTATGACTGATGTCAGATGTAGGTTAGTGCAGAGAAGAGAAGTTGTATAAAACTTGGAAATTGATCCTACTCTTAATGAGTTCCATTTCTGTATATTAATCAAAATATTGTTGTCCCTTCCTCCCTCTCTCCTTTCCTCTCTCCAGGCTAAGCACTGCACTGAGCTGAGTAGCTCCAATGAATTCTCTTGGCATCCTGGCATAGTGGAAAACTGCTAAAACCATGAGGAACTCCCCAAATTGTGTAGAGATGCTTTTATCCAGTTGACTAAACCACAGGCAACCCCTTTTTTGTGTAGTGCGCAGTTTGCTTTGTAGTCATGCCTTGTCTTCTTTAAAGAAATGGAGTATCTGAATGTAGTTGTTATTTAAGTTTAATACTTCTTTGGAATTGTTCATGTGCCAGTAGGGGCATGGAGGTCTTACCCCTAATCTAGAGCATGGTGGCCTTTTTTCTTGGAGTATATAAGCACTGTCAGCAGGATGAAGAGAGCTGAGATGCTGTTCAGCAGCCAGGAGGAGGGATTTATTGCAAGTTTTCATGACCTTTGCATCTTTTCATCACCTTTTAAAAGGTAAATAACTTGATCTACAAAACAGAGGACAGCACATTGCATTAGGTTTTCAGATGCTGAATTCACTATCCCTCTTTGATTTCTTCTGTATGTCTATACTTTTTTTTTTTTTCCAGCAGAGATTTGTCAATCTCTGTTTTTCAATTTCTTTAACGTTTGACCATCTGGAGCTGAGCAGTGCTTTAGTCACATACAGAGTTTTAGTTAGCTGTGTGAAGTGGAGCAATGCAGCATCTAGGGGACAGATCCAGCTCTAAAGTCAGCCCAGTGCAATTAGCAAAGTTACATTAGGGTTGCCCTGGGTCAATCAAGTGGCTGTTTGCTATGCAGGTTACTGAGAAATGCCTTGGTGTTTTCTCAGCTCAGAGGGAGCTTAGGGTGAAGGTGCCTGGGATCTCTGGGTTAAATTGTTGCACACCAGTCGATTTCCAGTTTTGTTTCTATCCTGGTTAAACCAAATAATAAGTATTTCTCTCTTGGTAATGCTCTGTAGGGCACTTGGGACCTGCAAATGGCCCAGAGCTAGTGCTGACAGAGCCTATACTTTTGGGCTGTGTTTAGGGTGTGTGTTATTCCCTAGATGTCTCCCCAAGTGCTGTGTTCCTGTAGCTCTCTGCCCCAGCTTTTTCAGAAGGGATGGCTCCAAAATCAGAAGTGAGTGAATACAGTGGTATTAGGGGGTTGGTTGATTCACAGTTGACTTTGTGTCCTGGGTACAGGGGGTGGCATTAGATACACTGGACTAGTCTCCTTGTGCAACAGTACCTTTTTTTCCTTGAAGATGAGGCTGCCAACACACTTCTGGACAAGTGTACATTCCTCAACATTGTTATTGATGAGATTTCCTCCTTCCAAGACTGTGATGTCCATCTTTTCTCTGGGTCACATGAACAGCCTGTCAGTGCTTTTTGTACCTCCTGGAGCAAGGCAGTGATGGCCTTGTGTCTGCAATCTGCTGACTCCAGAGAATCTTGTATTCTTCTCCATTTTGAGTTGGGCTGAACCATTTGACCAATTGCTGTGTTTCAGTTGTATCTCCATGTATGCAGAACATTACTTTCACAGTGTTTTACCTCTACTAAGTTGTCCCCATGAGTGTTTTGGTAGAAGCAGAAAGAGACTGTCAAAGTTTCTTGAAGACAGAGCCTGATTAGGAAACTGGGAATGGTGCCATTACAGGAGTGTGAACTGCATTTCTGTTACTGACATCCAGGTATGCAGGAATCAAAGCCTTCTGTTGCTGCTGCCTACACATCAGGGCTGTGATTGTAACTTGCCATATGTCACATGACACAATGTCTTTAATTGGGATACTTTGGGGAGCAGTACAAGGGAAGTCACGGTGGCTGAATTGCCAGTAAAAACCTGTGTGTTTTGGTGAATAGGCTGAGCTGAAGTTCCAGTCACCATGACTGAATTGCTGTTATTTCCCAGGCTCCATAGGAGTTTGGGTATAGCTACTGCTTCCATGGTTATGCCTTTGATACGGTTTTAGACAAGCCCCTGAGATTAATTTCAGAATTCTCTATCCTTCTTGGTTGCATTCTTGCAAATTGCTGCCCAGTGTGCTGTCCAGCCTGTCACTGAACATTTTCTCCATGTGTGGCATAGCTGTACAGAATGAAAACCAGCAGGATTATAAATGTATGTAGTGTCAGGTGTTACCTCCATTTTGTTAACACATAGTTTAGCTAACACCTGGTGACTTTCTTTCCTCTTGACCTTTTGGTGTCCCTGCTGAAGACAGCTGCTCACAAACAGCTGTGTTGGTCCATTTTACAGAGCTTTGAGTATTAATGATTTTAATGCACAATACAGTAAAGGAACTTTGTTAAATCAGTGTTCCCTCATTTGGTGACCAGATTCTTTAATAATTAAAATTATTGCCCATTGTGGTTTTCTGCCTTTCCTGATGTCCAAAAGAGCCATTCTTCACTTGACACAGGTGCTTCTATTGCTGTGCAGATGATCTGAGGGCTGAGTTTAACCACTGCCATATGATGGGGTCAGGAGCTGCAGAACAAGTTCCCTTTTCAACTGCTCTGAGAAATGTTCAGGGACATTGCAGAAGCTGCTCTGCAAAGTCACCTATCTGGTATTTCCAAGATTTTCAGATTTGCTGTGGGAGAAATGTTAAGAAGTGCAAATTATGGGAGGTGAAGAATCCCAGAGGTAGTTCACGTATAAAATCAGTGAGAAAACATGGTGACACTTGTGCTGCTGTTAGAGAAATCCATTGTCAAGTATCTGGTCAGCAGGCATTTCCCGAGGCTTTCATGTACCATCACAAATGGTGTTGTCAGACTGGGTAATGGCAAATGCCTTGAAATCAGTAAGTTGGGGAATGAAAATTACTTGAGACAGCAGTCATGGAACACATTTTGAGCATGGCCTCTCCTGTCACAGCCATCTGTTGTCACCTGTGAGTTGGCCTTTTCCTCTGAGTGTGAAGTGTCAAGCCTGTCCAGTGAACAGCACTGCCTGTGGAGGATGTGGCATGAATGAGGTGGCTCAAGGCCTTGTCTGGCAACATTTACTCTCATGGTTTAAATTCGTGCTGGAGTTTGCTGTGTGAAATGACTTGCATCAGTAGATTTTTGGGATAAGTGAGCCTGAATTTGGGTTTTACTAAGCCAGTATGTAATTTAAAATAAATAGGTCTTTATAGCAAGTCACTGAGAGCGTGTTTAATGTTTAATAGTTGAGAGTGTGGTGCATTAGCTAGAAGTTCTGTCTGTGTTGCCCCTGCTGCCAGTCAGAGCTGACCCTGGTTCTGTGATGCTCCAGTGCTACGTACAGCCCAGCTCAGCCTTTCCTCAATGCTGCAGCTCCTCTCCTGCTCTGGGGCTCAGCATTCCAGGCTCCAGTGGTTAGCATGATCCATGAGGGCAGGTGCAGACCATAATATGGAGAGGTTATATAAGAGGCTGGTATGTCCAGGGGGGGGCAGAAAGCACAGGTGATAGCATAACCTAGCAATGCTGTGTTGTTCCTTCTCTGTCCATGACACTAAGCATGTCTCCCATCACCTGATCCAGAGTAGTGTTGTTTTATTTGTGTAAGAAGAATGTTAATGATATGTTGAACAGGCTTAAGTAGGATTGAAGTGCCATACAGATGTGGGCTGATCCTTTGCATGGGACTGCAGTCAATTTTTTATCCAAACACATAGGTAGGCTTTTTGCTCGAATGTAGGTAAGTATAAAAACCTAAACTTCTGAATTAGAAATACAAATTCGTTTAAGTCCACTTAGTAGCCTAGAGAATGTCACAATATCTCTAACACACTTTCCTGAAAAGATATAAGAGATATTTAGCCACAACATTTCATGATGTAAGTCTATTTATATCAAAGTGTCATATGGTTATAGCGAAAAAGAGATTTTATTTTTTCTTTGAACAGTGTAAGTCAAAAGACAAAATTGAGTTTTCCACATTTACTGCTTTAAATGGAGACATAATTAGGAAAATCTCTGTGAAAGTATTTTTGCTTTCATCCACCCAGTCACAAATTGATATAACAGATGATCAACTTGGAGGAAAAGAACCTACTAAGGATAACTTACAACCAGAGATTTGCATGGAGGCTACGTTAGGGAGCAAAATAGAGCAGGTTTAAAGCTGTGCTTGGATGACCTTCAAATCCCATCTGCAGCTTCAAATTTCAAATGTCAGCTGCAAGTAGATCATTGCACCAGAAACACTTAGGCAATAAAAGATCAAGGATGTCCTCTCTTTGCATTTGTTTCAGAGGAGAGAGAACTGTGTTGCCTCATTGAGGGCTGCTGTCTGTGGGTAGACTGATGTCTCTGGGAGGAATTGGGAAATTTCGCACACTGGGTCAGTGCATCAAGGGTGGAAATGGCTATCTCCACTAGATCAGACAAAAATATTAAAATCCATTATGTTACTGTGTTACTATAACTGCTTCAGTCTGGTGCTTGGGTTCTATGCCATAAGGTGTGGATATCCACAGCTCAGAGCCATGAAATTTCAGAGAGGGCAGAAGAAAGCCAAAACTGCACTGGGGAAAAGCTAAGTATAGTCAGACAGCTTTGTGGCTTCTTGCCTTCTGAACTGCAGAATTCACCAGGATAAAATCCAAAAGGGAGGCTGAAGGGAGAAATCTGCCCCAATTCCTGTTGCAGTTGTGCACTTTCCTCTTGTGCTTTCATTGCTTACATGAAAGAAATGGGGATAAAGGGGAAGTATAATCAAGGCACTATTACTTCAGAAGCAAAACCTTAGGTCAGAGGTTTCTGCTGGCCAGAATGATCCTGGAGTGAAAACAAACTGAGCCTTAGCTGCCTCCAAGAGGCTTTTGGCAGAACTGAAGGGTGGCTCAGAGAAGAAGAAGCTGCTCTGAAGTGCTGTAAAAACTTCAGAAGCTTTTAATTGTTACTGATGTCATTCAAGCATGATTCCCACTGGAACTTGCTCTGTGTTAATTATGGTCCTGAGGAGGGTAACTTGGCAAATGCAGCTACAGCATTGCTGTTGCATCAGTTAATTAATCATCCAGGCTGGATTGGAAAGATGTGTTCCTTTACTCTCATTATAAACAGCTGTAGAGAAATGGAAAGGTTTTGAGGACTGAAAAGTCCTTTCCAGCTGTTTCACAGTGTGAGGGCTGCTGGATCCTCAGACACATGTGCAGGTCTCATGTGGTCACGTTTTCAAAGGCATTGTGGTGCTTGCTCCCAAAAAAGAAACATGAAACACATCAAACTCTGCAAAAGCAGATAATCTTTGTCTCATCAGTACAGCTGTAAAAAAAGGCCTTATGAATTAAATTAATACAGCTTTAATAACCTTTTAAAGTAACTTGCAGAGGTGAAGCAGACAGATTCTGTTAGGAATAAATTGAAGATACCCGGAGTGGCTTTCTTAGGCAAATATTGGGGGATTATTTCTGGGCTGGTTTCAGGACTATTTTGCACACTCTGGTGATGCTGATTTCCCTGTAGATTGTTAGTCTTTCCTTAGTGCCTCTTGCTGACCTGCTGCTTGAAGCCATGCAGACATCTGAAATTCAGCTCCTAGGATTCCCTAGCAAAGCCTCAGCTATAAGAACCTGGCCTTTGCAGTGACCTCTGTCAGCTCACCCCTGCGGTGATCTGACTGTCAGAGCTCTACCCAGACCAAACCAGCACAGTGCCTCTTTATCTGGTCCTGTTAATCACAGGGAACATTTATGGACTCTGCTGTCTGAAGTGAGGCTGCAGCAGCTGAACGTTATTTCAGCTACACTTTGAAAGCCTCTGAGGTGACATGTATTTACATTGCTGAACTGGGTCACTCTTTTCCTTTGTGTTTTTTGCTTCTGAGCATGCTTGGGAGCAGAAAGGACACTTTTCTAACACCATTATTTGGTTGTTTAGGCAGATAAAAGCCTCAAGCTGTTATGTGTAATGTGCCTCACAGATCCACATGGTGACGTTTTAAGGCAAAAATAACTTCTAGAAATGTCAATAGAGGTGAGACATTATTATTTCTGAGCTTGTAAATTAAACTAACTGCACTGCAGACATGATCTTGTATGTGCTGACAGGAGACAGTGATAAACATGCTGACATATTTGTAGGGATAAGGATACCCTACAATCTTGTAATTATGTTCTTCCTCATTTGTTAATTAACTGATTTCCATGGAATTCTTGTGGAGGGGGGAGAGCTGTGTTTTAAGATAAATGAAACTTATCTTAAAACTTATCTTAGTAGGGCACTGCAGAATTTGGTTTGTGTCCAGTGATTTTTCATGACAGGCTTGTGGCTAAAATAGCTGTGTGCACTGTCTGGGAGCACACCTGAGGCTAGAGTGACCTTCCTGGTCTGATCTGGGAAAAGCTCTTGCAGTGCCCTGTGCTTGGAATATTCCCCAAGATGTACTTAATAATGCTACAGATGGCCTGCATTTGAAGTAAAAAATAAAAAGTGACCTGGCCTCCTGCCTTGTAGGGTTCTGTGGTATCTCCTAGAAGGGCCCTGGTGTCTGTTGTTGCAAACCCAGAAATATTTGTAGATCATTAAGTCCAGACTTCCAAAAAGATACTGGAGAAAACTGGTGCTGCATTTTCTGAGCCTCTCGTAGTCCAGAGCTGTCTTCATTTGCAGCTGTATTGCTATAGAGATGTCTTTCCTTCTAAATAGTAATTTCACTTTATTAATATGAACATGAACAAGGTCAAGAGATTAAAAAAAAAACCAAACAAAAAACCCTGAGTTTCCAAACCATTGTCCCTTCTTTGACCCTGATCTGATCCATGAAGGCAGTGATTTTCTCAGTACTCAGTACTGCCCTTTCTGGCTTGTTTGGTTACTTCCAGGTCAGGCCCCATGCAGTGAGGTTGTGCTTTATGCCTGAAGGAACCCTGACTCACAAGGGCCTGGGGACTTTGAGGGTGGTGTGAGAGAGCACTTGCCCAGCAGGTGAAGACACTGGAGGTTCACACAGTGTGAAAATGCTGCCCAGACTCTTCCTCTGCAGCCAGACCACCTCAAGAGCCTGTCTGACCATGCTCCCTGGTAGTGCTTTGTCCAAGCACAGCCTGGGACCACTGGCCATGGCCAAAAATGTGCTGCCAACCTTGCCTTGATTCCTAAAATTGTTTTTTTTTTTACCTCACTTGCTGTAGAGTGATAGTGAGAACTGAACAAAAAATGCTTTTCCCTTTGCTCCTTGCTTTAATCTTTTATTGTAGACTGCTGTATGGTATGTTCTTATTCCCTGCATTAAAGTCTGAAAATGTCAGTTGCTGAAGGGAGAAATAGTTTTAGTCATGAAACTAATAATTGCAGGCTTTGTTAAGGATCTGGATTTTGATTACCAGAAGTATACTTAACATGAAAAGTTTGCCATGTGAATTTAAGAACTCATTACAGAAAATTGGAGAAGAATAATACCTTTTTGGTAATGTGGCAGGATTTCATTTTTGAGGAAGAAGAAAAGGTGATAAGAAGTTTCATTTATCTTAAAAGATTTTTTACAAGGCTGATAAATTGTCTATGGGTAGCTTTTAATGTTAATTGGAGAGAAAGCTTTGATGATTTAGTGTGGAGGAGATACTTATCTTTTGTGCAACTACTGATAGATAAGGTGAATCTTGCTCTAAAAAAAGCCTTTATAATATAAGATTGGCACTGGGGAGCCCAGCAAGGCTGGGGTGAATGATGCCCATTGTCCCAAGCACCATTTACACACTAAAAGATCAGTGCCTGCAGCCTTGCTAACCTAAATAGACAGCAGAAACAGAGAAACAGTTTGTAGCCTTTATTTCTTTACTTATTTATTAATAAAGCAAGCTAAATAAAGCCTTTTTGCTAATTTGGGCTCCGAGAGGTTGTTGTAAAGGATGTGTACTGGCAGGCAAATTGCCAAGAGTTCATCAGAGGAGCAGAAACACAGTCCATCAAATGGATTAACCATGACATATATTATAGGTACATGTAAGATGTTGGGAAGTGAGTGACAGACTCTGAATCAAGTTAATAAAATTCACTTTGCATGGCAGAGTAGTTGGCTCTTTGTTGCAGCTAAATGGAGCTGTGCATATTTCAGAGATTGCTTTAAATCAGAGGTATGTGCAGCATTTTCAATAAATTTCTTTGGTTTATTCAGATCACAAGGTTGAAATAAAACTGCACTTTGCCTGATTGTAGATCTAATGTTCCTGCTGATCTTTAGTGAAACAGCCAGAATCACTCAGACCATCAGTATCTATCAGTCTATTGATCTGACTGTATTTTCCTCAAAAATCTGAAAGTAGAAAGTGATGTATGGAGGCCATTTGCCATCCTCAGCTGGTGGCCACAATTTTAGGTAAATTCTGAGTGTAAGTACTGGGTCTGTCAGATATTAAATACGACTTGGCCACCAGCAGAACAGGTCTAGGCAGGTGTGTCTGAGCAGGGAGGACCACAAACCAGCTCCTCTGTCCTTGGGCACAACTGCTGATGGGCCTGGGGCAAAAGTCAGCTGGCATTCACAGAACCATGGAATGTGAGGCTGGGAATTGCCTCTGGGATCATCAAGCAGCACTGCCAAGCCCATCACTGAGCTGTGTCCTCAAGTGCCACTTCCACACAGATTCTGAATCCCTCCAGGGATGGTGACTCCATCACTGCCCTGGGCAGCCTGTTCAAGTGTTTGACAACCCTTCCAGTGAGGAAACTGTGCCTAACATCCCATCCAAACCTCCACTGCTGCCACTTGAGGCCATTCCCTCTCCATCCCATGGTCCTGTGAGTTGTTACTGGCTGATTTTCCCATCATCTCCAAATACACTCATAGTTTCCTTTGTGGCATCATATAAAATGTTATTCATAAACTGCATGTACTGAATTTTCCTCACCTAAACTTAATTATTCAAAAGGATACAGGGCTAAAGTCTATTTTTTATAAACTTTTTTCAAAAAGATTCTGCATTTAGATCCGAAGCCCGGGTTTAGAATTGTTTGGATCTCTGTTTTCTGTTAAGAATAACCACAGTTAATATGTTTTTTCTCACATATTCTTATGATATGCCTCTTACTGAATAGATTATGAATGTGTTTTTTCTTCAGTAGTTCGTGACTTTTTGTGCTTCATTGTTCTAAAATCATCAGGTTCTGCTGGTTTGAGTGCGTGCAGTGAATGTAATGTGCCCTTGTTTAGTGGGAATTTCCCATTCTGTAGCTGTATCCTGCTCAAATCTTTTCCTGCATTGCCTGTATGTTCAGCACTGGGTGTCAGTGACAACTGAGGTGAAGGGATCATGTGGCTACAAGACTGCACACACTGCAGACCTGTCAGAGTGTTGTACCAAACTTTCTGAGCCCTCTTTGCTGTTTCTCTCTGGCTGCTCTGAACAGTCATTTGGGGCAAGTGTTTCCCTGGTGGATGTAGAGCCTGCCCCCAGTTGCAGCTTCTGCATTGAATCTCAGCCTCCTCTGTGCCAGTCTGCAAGACTTTTGGAGCTCTGGACATCTCTGAGTGGTAGTTGACCAGATTTGAAGTTATGTCACCAAATAGTTGCGGTCCTATGGTTGTATTTCCACCCAGTTTAATCACTCTGCTTTCATGCTGTTCTTGTGTGTAACCAGTGCACCCCTTGGTAAGAATGAATGTGTTTTCTGGCCTGTTTGTAGATCCAGATTTGATTTGCAGTAGCCATCCCTAAACTCCTGCTAGTTTTGCGTTCCTAGCTATAAAATGGGTTTGAATAATAGAAAGGTGAAGTGACTTATGGCCACTGTCAGACATTCTTGTTTCCAGAGGAGCTTGATGTCTGTGATTCAGTTTCTGAAGTCTCTTGGAGCTGTACCTACGAGTGGCCTAGCCCTGGAGCAGGTGAGCTTTGGTCTTTTTTGACTCCAGACATGCCAGGATTTTAATTGCACTATGTGAGCTCCTTTGAGCACCTCTGTTCTTCCAGCTGATGACTCTGGAATTACAGGCTTCACCTGTAAAAGAAACAGGCAAGTCAGTTCTTCTAGCAATAGGCTGATTTTATTTCCCAGTGTGCTAGATATACTCAAGAACTTTAGGTTCTTTCAGATTTCTACACAGTTTTTCAGAATTTCAGTTTAGTCCTGGTGTGTGGAATGCACAGCCTAGCTATTTTTCCAGCATTGTGCTTTTCTTTGACTCTCCCAACTCATTTAATCCCTTTTCCTTCCCCTTGGTGAAGGGGGTTGGTGTCCCAGGATAGGAGTAATTTTCTACAGCATCTGTGTTTCTTAACACCAAGGTGTCAGGGGTGAGTGTCTGCCTGGCTGGGCTGGGCTGGGCTGGTGCCCTCACCCTTCCCTCTGTTGTGAAAGTGCTCTTGATTCCAGGGGAGAGAGTAAGGAAGCTGCAGTGGAAAATAAACACTCACACTTTGCTGGACTTCCCTGTTCTTTGCCCACTGAGTTAGGCTTTCCTTTGCTGAAATTGTTCTGAGATAGCAGATAGTGTCCTATTGAAGCAATAGGATGAGGAAAGTCTTGAAGTTCTTGTGACTCTGTTGCTATAGTGGTAGTTTTTTTCCCTGTTGTATTTCCTTTTCCCTGTTACTATACTTTGGTGTAATAAAAGCAGAAGATAAAAAATAAATCAGATTTTCAATAAATAATTTATAACAGTTACAGGGTTTTATGGATCCAAGTGCATCCTTTTATGCTTGTGGTGGAGAACAGTGCGAGAGGGCTGGTTAGAATCACTTATATTGCTTTTCCTGTTGCCAGTGTGAGTCGGTGGCCTGCTGAGATCCTTCTTCCTGTGCCCTCAGTTCTGTGTTAACAGGAGACAAGCAAGCAGTATTTTTTGGATCTCTTGGTTTGGTTAAACACTCTGGCAGGGTTGATATCCCTTTGCTCTGTCGTGCAGCCATTTTACAGTAAATTGTTCTTTCACTCCTCGCAGCAGTGCAGTCTGGAAACCTCCAACTGATTTTTTTATATTTTCCTACCAGTGCACAATTTCGGTGGCAGTAAGGGAGCAGGTCCCTTTTTGTTTTGGGTAGGGAAATTTAAACTGCAAGACAGTTTCACAGCAATATGTTACATAATACTGCGCAAAGTGAAAAGTAACTAATGTGGAGGTGGAAAAGATACCCTTACTACTCAGTGCAAAGCTGGGCTGCCTTTCTCACAAAGATAGCTACCTCCTACCTCTTCATTTCCGTGAGAGGCTCTCTCAGAATCCCAACTGTAAGAAAAAATAATTGTAAAATTGTCTCTTATCTTTAGCACAATCCGGAAATACAAGCAGAAGACTGAATCTGCATTATCCTGTCATCTCAGCTGCTTGATGTTTGGAAAGAGTGAGGAAATAAACCAGTGAGAAAACACCCAGTGCTCCCTCCTGAAGGCTGCAGAATTCTGCATTTTTCATCAGACCACATTCTCATCTCATGCTGCACTGGAGAAAATTTGACATAGCCTTGTGAAACTAATGAATTTTTCCAGTATGGCTAAAATAGCAGTGTTAGGGTTTATGGAAGTTAGGAAAACATCAGTCTGTCTATCTGCAGTTACCATTGAGTTACTGTTATTGTTGCAGTGTAAAAGAGATTAAACTCTCATGAAGGTGTTCCCTGCCCAAAAAATTGCAGGACTTCTTAATTTTCTCTGTTATACACTTTCTTAAGAGGCTTGTCATAAAGATTTGGTTTGAAGTAATCTCAGGTTATATGAGGGTATAAAAACAAGAACAGAGTCTGGCTAAACCTCCTAACTGATGCTGATCTGACTTAGACAATGTATAATCATAGATTAAAAATACCCTGAGCTTGGTTACATCCTAAAAATACTCTTCAAAGTTCTTAGCAGCTGTTACTAGAAATAGTTTACTATTGCCTGGGTGGTACAGCAGAAGCTGAAAATATGAAAACTAGGATTATTTTTTTCTCTTAAATATTCATCATGAATACTCTGTGTTCAGATTAATATCTTTCAAGTCCTTGTTTTTTAGGTCCTTGCTTTTTAGGCTGCTTAGAAGGACCAAAGTGCCAGGGGAAAGAAAACAGGGAATATGTAATATGAAAAATACCGTTCCTTTCTGTTGGTCAGTGGTATATGTTTTTCTGGAATATTTTGCAGTTCCATTTCCTTTGACTCAAACCAGAGTTCAGAAAAGAGAGGCTAACATGATCTGTGCTGGAAAGCCATGATGAAAGATTAAACCCCCTGGGATTATTGTCTGAGGCACCATTCTTCATCCTCTTTCTGTGTCATATCAGTTGCTAAAATTATACATGGTATAGATGAGATAGATAAGAAACATATACTTTTTTCTTCTTAGAAATATCGAGGTGCTCAGTTAAATACCAATAATGGGAAACCTGTAGAGGGGAAAATAAGAGTGCTTGGTTAGACTTTTAAAATCCTTGCCACAGACTTTTGATGAAATTAATGAAATTAAGGAAGAAAATGAGTCCGTGACACTAATCCAAAGTACAAGGAATCCAAATTCCTAGTTTTAGTGAAATTAGAAAACTATACTTACATTTATAAAATAACATTTTTCTTCTTTTATTGTTCCCCCAAGACCAAATTGGTATATATGGTTTGGATGTCACTTACACAATTTTTGCCTTATAAAACATCTTTTAAGATATCTTACACTTTTCACAGGTGTGCATTCTGAAAACAAATCCAGTTCACTAGTAGGTGTCCTATAATCCTCTCGTTTGCCTACCCTCTAAATTCACTAAAATAAACTATATCTTGTGGAAGTCTTGACAAAAAAAAAAAAACAAAAAAAACCAAAAAAAAAACAAAAAAAAAAAAAAAAAAACACCAAAACCCCTGTGGTATATTGTAAAAGCAGATGATGGCAAGCATGTTAATAATCTCTAGAACACTTTGTTCAGTCAGTGGTTCTGGGGAACTCCAAAGGAATTCATTTTGTTACCACCTTCCAAGTACACTCACCCTCAGCCTGTGGAAAAGATAATTGTGTTTGCAGAGCACAGACATGTCCTGCACACGTGCACATGTGGGTGGGCATGAATGTGGCATTCCTGGCATGAGGCCCTGAGGGGTGGACGTGCTGTGGCTGCCCAGCAGGGCACAGGCAGCTGCCACTGCCCAGGGTGCAGGGGCTGCCAGGGGGATGCTCCAGAGACGCCCAGATTTGGGATGCACAGGGCACTTGCTGGAGGGATGAGGTGTTGTCTTGGCAGTTGGTGAATTCTTCAGTCGCCTCCTGTCTCTCATTTCTGTTTTGGTGCTGTGGAGAAAGTGTGTTCTGGGCTATGTGAGACCTTTAACTTGTATTGCCTCTGTTCTTTGAGTGGCATCTAAAAGTTTTCCTTGTAGGGTTCTGAGCTGCCAAATGTCATGAAGATGAACTGTGAGCAGAGAAGAGGGAAATGCAAAGTGTGTTTCATTTACTTACATGTTTTTCTAGAGGTTATATCTTCATGGAATTCTCTTGAGTGAAACAATTTTGGAAACCTGCTTTAGTTATCGATCTGATCTGTACATATGATGTCTGTGCCAAATAATTGATGCTGCCAATACAAGAAGTGAACAAGCAACAATGTTAACAATGTTGACTTACTTTTGACTTTCAAGCTAATTTTAACCACTGGAATTTAATTACTATTCTGTTATTAATACCATTTATTACCATTTATCTAAGGGCCTCAGATTACAGGCATGTAAAGTGAGCATGCATTTTCCATAACCTGTTATTGACCTTTTTCTGATAGAAGGGAGAGGAGTGTTCTTTTCTGGACTATTTCTGATGCAGAACTATTTATATATCCTTTTCAATCCTCTTCCCTAAACACTGTCCAGTGTTCTGGTTGATTTTTTTTGTTTATTCACTTATACATAAACTGTAAGTGCAGTTAGCTTGCCATACTGTTCTAGCCCAGGGAGAGCTGCCTGTAGTAGCAGCAGTAGCATCTTTGCCAAAACATGACTTCACTGCTAGCAAAATATTTGTGAGATTTGGGACACTTTGCAAATAATTAGTGAAGTTTGCAATGCTCTTTGGGATTCACTGGGGTGGAGGAGTATAAACATTACATCTGCCATTTGCATCTGTTTCTTCTCATGGCAGTCTGCTTCTCACTTTGCAGCAGAGTAGAAGCTTCATGAGACCTGGGACATGGTAAAAAAACCTCATTACAAGTAGCTGCAATTGTTCTCTAAACTATGCAGTACATTAAGTAATCAATAACATCTTATGTCTTACTATTTTTAAAAATAGATTTTTTTTTCTTAAACCATTGTGTTATATTTCATATTCAAATGAGTGTAAGAAGCTTACCTTTATTATTTTTGCAGCTGCATGCAAATGAAGAGCATTTCCTTTACTAGATATAAAAGAGATTTGGCAAAATGCAGACTGTACAGAGGCTGCATGGTTAGATGGTAGGTGAGACTGACATTAGGAATATATTTTATCTTTTGAAAGTTTTTTTTGTTTTAAACCTTTCTTATACCCTCTTTATTTTATGCTTCTGAGCAATCATCAAAGTCA
This sequence comes from Ammospiza caudacuta, assembly GCF_027887145.1. Lineage (NCBI taxonomy): Eukaryota > Metazoa > Chordata > Aves > Passeriformes > Passerellidae > Ammospiza > Ammospiza caudacuta. Next base: position 31,251,320 of record NC_080601.1, on the reverse strand, counting down.
CATATGAAAGAGGCCCAGACTTCTCTGGATTCTTTACAGCTTGGACTCCATATCCTATATAAATAAAAAACCCATTTGCTTATTTAAAGGAGAATAAAATTCATGCAGTATTTTTTAAAGAAGACTTAATTCAACAAATCTTTTTCCATTTTCAAATTTCAAAAGCTTGAGAGTTACAAAAATTATGTGTTTAATAATTTTCTTTTTGTTTGGAAAGCAATAAAGTGTTACTGCCATTTAAAAATCAAACAGAAAGAGTAGACATCTACATTTTCCTGTACAATTAAGCTTTAAAAATTGACAGAAGAAGACAAGGTAAAACCTTATAATTTGTATAGGAATACCAGGAAAATTGATGGGGTCAGCTAAGGAACAAAAAACCAGAAGGATTTAGGAGTATTCCCATGCCCTCAGCTGTCTGGTTAAATTGGACAGATATTCCTTATGAGGCTTTGTGTGTTGTGCCTAATGTTATTTTCTCTTGTCTGGAACATTCACCTGATGAGCGAAGATGTACAAGTTTAATGCCAGATTTACAAGACTTCACTTTTTGCTGTTACAATTCCCTTGCTGTTGCCCCACAGAATTCCCGGGATGCCTGTAACAGGGAGGAGGATTAGATGGATGTTAGCCTCACTTTTCTTCCATTCAGAGACACTGACTTGCCATTGTTGATGACTCTGACCCCTCTCATTTTAAAAATGGTGTTTTTTAATTAGAAGAAATGCAACTTGCTTTAATCCATTGCTACTGAAGCATGTAGCTGCCATCAAGTAATGTGGCTCTGATATGTGTATAATGATAATACAGCATGGACCTGGGACAATATGGATAATATTTTCTCCAAAGATTTAGGGTATTTCTTGGGATTTAGATTTTACTACTGAAATCTGGTTTTTAAACAAATTTGGGTACTCTGGTAATTGGATTCTTCAGTGACAGTGCTATATGAAGTTGTAAGGGAGTAGAGTGGCATGGTACTAATGAAAAGGACGGAGTACTAAAGTGTTTAAGTAAATACTTTCAAATTATTTTTCTGTCCATGTGTGAGGATTTTGAGTGTTGATTTAACAGGAACAGAATGATGAGGGTAGGTCTTTTCTATTCATGAAAAAAAAAACCAACCTTGAAAAATATTCGGCTAATTTCTTTAAGGTACCTAGTAAATTCAAGTACTATAGTTTTTTTTGGGTGCAAATTTTACATAGAATTTGATTTTTGAGAGGTTACACACAGACCATCTTAATCAGATAAAGCAAGAGATTCAGTTATTTCATTGGTAATTCTGTTTCCCATGTCTCTTGCCATCCCTGTCTTGTTCCTTTACCACACTGCATTGTCTGTTTTAGGCAGTATCAGGAACAGCCTCAGAAATGTGAGTATGGTGTTTTATTTGGTGAGCTTCCTAGGCACGCTTCTCATCCAGTCCCATATAAAGATTCATTTACAGAAAAAGTAATTTAAACCAAATACTTCTAAAAAGTATGGACTATGTACCTGGACTTGTCAGCCTTTTTTTACCTGAATAAATAATTCCTACTGAAGTGAAACTGTCCCTCAGAAATATCCTAAGATGAATCTGTACCTGTGAGCAGTGCTCCTTATCAGCTTTACCTGAACACTTGCTGACTGCTGATAAGGTGAGAGGAGGAGCACTGTCACATGTATTTTCATTAATGCAGATGAACCCCACCTCCTCCCTTTTTTCCAGTGAAAACAATGAGTACAAACGAGTTTGACTTTGAAACTGGCAGTAGCAGCAGGGCTTAGAAGAGCTTTTAGAGATTCAGACTTCTAACAAATTACTGATGCAACAGAGCAGAAGAAAGTAAAACTTTCTGTTTTCTCTTGAGACCCCATCATGACAGTTAGCATTTTATGTTCCTCAGGCTTGCTTCTTTCCTTCCTTGTTTATTCTCTTCAAGAGGAGAAAGTCACTGCCAAGTACTGGTGCACAAAGCCAGTCAGTCTGGAGGCAGCACTTGTAACAAGTGTTTGCCTGCCCAGGGACAAGGCACAAACACACACTTAAGTACAGGAATAAACAGAGGTGATAGGGAAAGGAAGAGAGAAAATTCATTCCATTACACAGAATATATTAGTTTGAGCATTTTGTTTTTAGCTTTCATCAGGGAATTTCTGTGAGGGAGGAATATGACAGATTCTTGGCCTATCAATGATATTGACAGTGGATATTTGTCAATGATACTTTGCAGTGTAACAGTGACCTCCCTGTGAAGGTGCTGCTTGATATCACGTGAAATCAAGATTCTGACTGCATTGAAATTCCTGAAACCGTTTCAGAGATCTGCGATCAGATTTTAATGTTGTAGTTGTTATTTGATTTCCTCATCTGCATTTAACTGCTTGATTATTTTTAGATGTATCAGTGAGTTACTTAATACAGATAACAGGGTCTGGTTACTTAATTATGGGGCTTTCCACTTGTCTCATCGTTGCAAGAAGTTGTATCCCATGTAATTGACAGCTTCTAGTCTTGAGTGCTGCAGTTTGCTTATACAGCATTCACCAGTTTGTTTCCTCTTGTTTTATTACAGTTTTACTGGTAGAAGCCATCCCACACAAGGCTGCCTTCCTTGAGCCTGTCTTCATTAGGCTGTGGACTTGCAAGTAGAACACTCAGCAAAGTGACAGGTTGCCTTTGTTCTCACATCTCTTCATCTCTGCTTTTCCTCCCTGGGAAGTCTTCAGGTTTTTTTGTCTTGAAGAGGATAGGGGTACCCACATGTTTCTGAAAGTCAATATTGGATCTCTTTTCATTCTATTAAAAAATGTAGATGGACATTAAAACAAAGTGAAAAAGTTGTTCACAGTTAAAAATAATTACTTTAATCACAGGCTGAAGTTCGCAGGCTTCAGGCAATCTGCTGTGCTCCCAGGGTCTGGATTTACCCCCAAGCAACACTGCATTGTCAAGTCCTATCCAGCAGGTCCTCTGGATGTGAAACTCCTCCTGCTCACCAGAGTGGGAGTTCTGTGTATCAGGACTTTGTGTCAGCCTACTTCATAGTGCATTAAAAGTTGTAGAGTTCTTTGAATTCTTTGGGACAGATGGTGCTATATGTACAAGTCAGAGGACAGTGTGGATGGCTGGCACACATTCTGTAAGGCAGCATAAAGTCTGGTCTGTTTCTCTTCATCTCCTGCACAAGTGTTACATAAGAACTTTCAGGCAACCTACAATTAAAGAAGGCAAAGTACTTTAAGTATTTATAGGTTTTTGTTAGTCTTAGTGTTAGACCCAAAGCAAGTAGAAACAACCAGTGTACGTTCATTTTAACATTTTATCATGGTTTGCATGAGAAAATGTTAAAATGTGCACAAGATTCCACAAGAATTCTGACACAGGTGAGATTTGAGCTCTGACATCTTGGGTGCCACTGCATCCAAGGCATTTCGCTACCACCTCCTTCTTGCTCTTCCCTGCTTCACTCCTGCTGCTTTGCTGCTCATGGCTATGTGTTGGTAATATTGGCACTTCCACAGCAGCACCCAGTGAGCAGTGCCAAAGACAAGGAGAGAGAATCATGGTGAGCCACTCCCATCACACACCCTCCTTGTGCCTGCACTTTGCAAACCCATGGTAAGTGAAATAGGCGACAACACAAGGACAAACTCACCTCAGTTTGTGCTTCTCCAGGTTTCACTGACAGCACAGCTCAGTCTGGAGTCCCAAAGGTTTACAGTCATCTGAATTTCAAAGTAACTGGCTAAGCCTTCAGTTAACACACAGGCACTGGGCTGATTTTCCTTAGGAAGCCAATGTCACACGAGCTGGATCAGTGCTCAGTTCCTCCACTGCTCATCACTTTAGGTACATGAGCAATAAATACAGATTCTTGCCACACAAAACAAAGCTATTCCTCCAATTAGGCAAAAAGGTTATCTGACTAATTATATTCTTTTAGTAATGCTGTAAGAGAGAAGAAGGTGACTTAAAAATCATGATCTTAGGGAAAACGTGACATTTGAGAAAGTGGGGGATACTGCTTACAGCTTGTTGTGGAAAATATTAGGAAGATGCTTGGCAAGCAGTGTGAGTTTCTTCTCAGCTTGTTTTGCCTCCCATCTGTCTGTTTGACTTTGTTCCACTCTGCAAATGTAACTTCCTTGCATTGTCAACTCGTGAAAGGGTGTTTGAAGGAAATGGTTCATAAAAACTTCATTAAAGGTTTGGGGGGAAATGGCAAGAGCAGTAAATCTGTCAAAACAAGTTATTCCTGTCCACAAGTGAGGCAGCTGGCATCCCTGGTTATGAGGAAAACCCTCAGTGCTCAGCGACTGCTACCAGATCCTTGAGCCTATTTCCAGCTCTGAGGACTTGTATAGCATGCAGGGTGTTTGGGTTCATTGCTTTGAGCTCCTTCAGCAGTCTCTGTGCACAGCCTGCACTTGGGGAGGAGCTGAGGGCCTGGCAGATGCATCATTTGCTTCTGCTGCTTCTTCTGATGTGAGGGAACAGGACCCTGTCACCCCTGACACCCTGTGTGCCTTGTCTCTCGCTGACCTCCAGCCAGAACCCATCCTTTCCAGGGGGCTGGGAGAAAGGCTGCCCCTAGCTATTCCAAGGGCTGCTTTTCTGGAGTACACAAGGCTTTTGCTGCCAGATATTTGTGGGAAGTACCACACTTTTCTGTAATGCTGTAATTGCAGGTGGTACCTGGCTGTGCTGTCCCGTGTGCATCTGTATAGTTACCAACACAGAACCTGCTCTAGTAATGGGATTTAGGGAATAGTGAAGTGAGATGACAGAAGGATTTTAAATATGACAGATTTACCAGTTGTTCACTACTCCTGTTAATGGTCTGAGACGTTCTGGGTGAGTTAAATGTGCTCAGAATTTTGTGGATGTTACCGACCTGGAGAAGAAGCTAAAATATATGAATGAAATGATGCAAGTGGTCCAGGCAATCCAGTGTCTCTGTATCACTTTCAGATATTACTAGGATACTTTCCCTTTATCCAAAACAGTGAGTTTTACAGCCACAGTTGCTTTGGTGTTAGAAGCAAGAATGTTACAGCCTGACATGAGAACATGTTGTGTGACAGGGCTTAGTGTAAGGACCAGGAAGATATTGCAGGAATATTTGTTTCTTTCCATTTGTTCTCCAGCCTCATAGTTTGACATGGTCTGATGGAGAGACATAGGAACAATTGATCCAAATTAAATAAAGAAGTGAATTCAGAGTTAAAGGGGCTCTGACTGATCCTAATTTATCCTTGTAATGAGCTAACTGAAATTGATAAAGGTCACTGTTACTTATGAATGAGAGTGTCCACAAAAGGCTTTGAAGTAGTTTCTGTAATCCATTTCAGATGTTAATTTGAATTAGTTTTCTGAAATGTCTGCAGGCAGAAGACCCATTATTGTCTGTGTGCAAAGACTGCCAGCATTCAAAAATAATTCTGCCTATCTACATCCTCAGTGCCACAGCAGGTAATTATTGTAGAGAGGATCCACTGCAGTATCCCAGTGGGCCATGTCCCCAGTGTCCAAGTTTCTCCTGTGTGGGAAACCATTGCCTCAAGCCTGCATCAGGAACTAAGCCCTCATTCTAAATCTAGTACATTTTGCCTACCTCCTACTCCCAGTGCAGTAATTTACATTTGCTTTACCCTGGCTCTGATGTTTGCCACCTTCACCCACAGCTGAGAGAGCAAGTCTTTAAACACTTTCTCCAGCACTTAAGCCAGAATTATTCTGTGGTTCAGCTGCTGGGTGAGACTAATGCCAGGTTCCCCAAGGAACAAATGCACCACCTGGCCAGGGAGCTCCAGCTGTCTGGCTCTGTGCCTCCAGGGCCTCCTCTGCTGCCAGATATTGCCAGTTAGTCCCAGCGTGTAATTTTTTGTTGTTGCTGTTGTTCTTATTAGTGACTCAGCCAAGATTGTTTTAAAAAACCTCAGTCTCCCTTCTAAATTCAGGAAGGCTGTAAAAAGGAGGAAAGGATGGGTGCATGGGAACTGCTTTGAGCTATTTGTTATGTTTGCTCTCTAAATTACAGCTTGAATATCTTATGTTGTGCCTGTGCCATGTGGAAAATTGAGAATATTCTGACAGGCTCCTTTCTCTGCTCGTTGAAGAAGAATGTTTGAACATCTCTTAAAATTCAGAGCCCTGCCATAGGGTATTTTTAAAGGTTTGTGTTGGTCATGGGCACTAATTCAGCATCACAGGACATCTCTTTTGAGCTTGGAGCCGCCTGGAAAAGGCCTCTGCTTTTATGGAGTAGTTCTGAAGAATATGCAGAGGTGGGTTTTTTTTTGTTTAATTTTCTGTCCTGTCTGTTGCTAAGTGCACTGACTTCCCAAGAGTCTGAGTCCCGTGCTATTGAATAATTTCCACAATAGCACTGCCATGGATCTGAGAGCTCTGCTGCGAGGAGATGGCACACCAGGGTCACAGCTAAAGGGCTGTCAGAGGCACCACCAAGCCATCCAGGGCTCTGATACCTTATGCCTGGCTTGTGGAGCCATGGGCAGCCCAGGCTAAGGCTGTGTGGATGCTGTCCAGGAGCAGGAGCAGGAGCTGGGCCAGGCGGTGCTGGCCGGCTGTCAGCACTGTCCCTGTGCCAGCCCTGTCCCTGTCCCTGCCTCTTGCAGAGCTCTCCTGGAGCATGGCTGGCTTTGGAGGTGGCTCTCAGGCTGCTCGAGGACACACAGACCTCAGAGGCACACAGACCTCAGTGTTGGAAAGGCAGAGGCATTGTCCCCAGTTCTGGAATAGATGCTTAGGGAACACGGTGCTGTGTCCAACCCCAGGGACAGAACCTGGAGGTCCCTTGGGCAGGCAACAATGCCAGTTTGTTTGTCAGTCTGTGTGTGTTTGTCTGCACAGACCTCGCTGTTCCACTGGGTAATGGCACTTACACAAGGAGTTTAAGTGAGAATTCAATTAAGGAAAGATTTGGAGCCATCCTCCCCTCAAGTAGATTTTTCTTTAAATAGAACTTCCTTCTTCTGAGCTGCAAATAGGAGTTTCACTGCAGGCAGCTCTGAAATATGCATTTCAGCTTCTGTATTATTTAGTTCAGGACAGGACAGTTAATTACCTCTCCAAGGCACTGGAGCTATTTAAAATATTTCCAAGGTATTCCCAACTTGTCTCCTGTCAGCTTGCCTTACGGTAGTTTTATTCATAATGTGTATTTAAATTTATGAGAAGATGCCTTCACATTTGGGTGTGTGTGTTTGTGTTGGAAAGGATCATGTGCTCTGCTGTGGCAGAATTGAGTGGGAGCAGTGCCTTCTAGAGAGTCAGGATTTATCATCTGCTTTAATTGCATTATATGCTAGAAGGTTTTTATATTTTAAGCAACTTCAATGGGACAGAAATACTTAGACTATTTTTTCTCCCGATTTTGATGTATCATAACCCAAAAGGAACATCATTTGCACAGTAGAGCAGTGGTTTTAATTTCTGACACTGTAAAATGCATATTAGGCTGGAGGTACTGCTGATTATTTCCAGGATTAGATTTTCAGTTTTCTTACATGGCTAAAATTGAAGAACAATAAGAATGACTTTTGTGATGATCCAGCTCATTTGTTTAGTTTGAAAGGTGCTTGTACTCTCAAATTTTCTAAATGTGACTTTTTGGAAAATGGGAATTTCATTATAGAATTCCAGGAATTCCTGCTTTTCAAATTAATTTACAGTCACAGCAAAGATTATGTCTGTGTTTGCTGAGGCAGATGACTGGAAAAGAGGGGGTGGGCAGGGGGGATTTGGTATGGCCAGATTAGAGGGAGATTTTAAAAGACAGTTCCATAACATATTCTGATCCCTCTTGGAATAAGTTATGGGTGGCCCAGAGATGAGGAAAATAAAGTCTCATATCTTTGGTACAAAACCACCTCTCTTAAATGTGGGCTATATAGCATTTGAGGGTTTTGGTTCTTCAGGGTTTTTTTTTTTTTTTTCATTGATGGATAACACCATAGTTCCTTATTATTTTAGATTGATGGAAAAATAATACTAATCATAAATTTAGTCCAGACACCACCAGGAAAATTTTCTTTCCAGGGTTTAAGTTTAAAAATAGCATTTGATCTGAAGCTGAAAATAATTCTGAGCTGGAAAAATTAGTGACACTGTAATAAAGTTATCTGGAAACTGAGCTTCCAAGAATATGTGATCCATGTAAAGGTGTCTGCATAAAAAGCTCAGTTGCTCAGAGTGGAGCAAAGGATTTATGTTTCCATTGCAGGTGTCTTTAAGGAATCTGTTATTCAGCCTTTCCCACTGCTGATGGCAGACAGGTACACCAGGTGGAATTTGTTTTGGGCTGCCTGCATTGGCAGCACAGCTGACCTTGAGTGCAGCTTCTGATCCCTTTAGTGCACAAAAGCAGCCTGCTGAAAGGCCAGCTATTTGTTGGGTGGGGTTTTTTTCACTTTCAATTTGTCATGGAGTGGATATGGAACTCACAATAAAAATTTGTAGAATTGGTGTGTGGGTGTCACCAATGTGCATAAACTGCTGACTAAATGCTCAGTTAAATGCCATCTTAATTTAATTTGCTTGTATTAATTTTTGTTCTTAAAATTGTTCCAAGTGTTCTCAGAGGCTGAAGGCTAGAATTGCTTTCTGATTCATCTGGGATGGATGGCTGGCTGTAACAGCCCATCCTTTAAATAGAAGAAACAGACCACATCTTAGCTGCTTCTGTTCTTTGCAGGAGAGCAGATTAATTAATATCAGGAGTATGAGGTGTTAAAAGGCCTTGCCGGTATCCCTTCTGTGAATATAATAGGAAAAAGATGGACAGAAGGAACGAGTTATTGTAGTGCTACAGGGGAAAGGGAGGAATTCTCAGCTGGTGAGACAGCACTGATTGTTTCCATTTCTGTCTGGACTTTGGTGTGTAGCAGGGGTGCAGCTTTGAGAAGTGCACTCACTGTTCTCCCAGACACTGCCCAAAGAAATCGATTCCACATAGCATAATTGCAGTCAGACTGGGGATTGTGGGCCCGATGGGTGGACTGAAAACTTTTTGGAAAGCTGGCTAGACCTTCAGGCTTGAAGTATCCGTGTCCAGCTAACAGCCAGTGCCAAGCAGTGCCTGATCAGGGCTTGATGCTGCAGCTGCTCTGTCCAGCATCTCCATCAGTGACCTCAGTGGTGGGGCAGAATGTCCCCTCAGCACGTTCACATGTGACATCAGGGTGGGAGAAACAGCCAGGGCACTGCAGGGAGGACGGGGCTGCCATTCAGAGGGACTTGAGCATTCTGGAAGAATGGGCCAGCAAGGATTGTGTGATGGCAAAGGCTGTGGCAGTCTTGCACATTGATGGGGTTGCCATTCTGGGAGCAGCTGGCCAGGTGGCATCTCTGCAGAAAAAGACTGGCAGGTCCTGAGGGGCAGGAACGTGAGTCAGCACTGTGTCCTGGTGCCACTGAGAGCTTGCTGCAGAGCAGAGTAAGATTTACAAGATTTGGCAGAACATAGCTGGCAGATAGGGGAAGTGATTGCTGCTCCTCTGTGTTCAGCACTGAGGGCTTCCTCTGGAATCGTTTCCAATTTTTTTCCAGTTTTACACTCACCCTCCTGTGCAAAAAAAAAAATGCTGACAAATGAGCAACTGCAGCAGAGTGCTGATTAGTGATCTGGAGCTTGGGATCTACATGGAAAAGCTGAAGGCACTGGCTATGTGTGGGCCTAGGAAAGAGAATGCTAAGGGCAGGTACAATTGATGGTTTCAACTGCATATTTTCTGTATAAACCCCTTCCCACACTCTGCTTGGTGCACAGTGGAAGGGCAGAAAACGGCAGTCAAAAAGTGCATCAAGAGAAACTCCAACTAAATAGAAGAAAATCTTTTTTCACCATGCATGTGTCCAAACCCTTGATAAGATTACCCAGAAAAGTTGAGCAGTCTCTAATATTTTCAGACATTGATGGGAAAAGGCCCTGAGAAATTGATCAGGTTTTGGACCTAGCCCTGCTTTGGGCAGAAGCTTGAGCTAGAGACTTCCAGAGGTCCCTCCCTTCCAGCTGGATTAGCTCTGTGATTCTCTTTTAAGGCTCTGGAAATCTGGTGGCCATAGACTGCTGAATGTAGGGGCTCCTGCCCTTCAGCAATTCGACCTGCACACTGTGATCTGCACTCAGTAGGCACAGGCTGTGCTTTTTTTAGGCTGCAATTTTATCATCCTTACTCATGTCTTAAGTGACAGTGCTTGTAAAAGCAAGCCCTGGCCATGAGGTAGGATCTGACATCAGAGGAGCTCCAGCATTCATGGAAGCAGTGATCTCCTCCTCCATCCCCCAAGCACTGCTCTGGCTTGTCAGGGCTCTTCCTTTTAAACTTTGTCCTCCTTGTGGTGCGTGACCTGACAAAGGAGTGATGGTCCATGTGAATTTCAATATTTTTGGTCTCTTGTCCTATGTGTAAGTCCTTGGCAGATTTCTGCTTGCTGTAGCAGAAAATTTGGGCAGAATGGAATGAGGAGTTGCACTCAGAGGAGCTCTGTGCTCTGGGTGTGGTTTATAATGCATGGGGCACTGAGTAACAGGAACAGCAGTGAGCAATATGAGGAACAGCAATGTGGAACTGCCACTTAGATATGGCAGGTCACAGTGGACATGGTTCTTATTTTCTGTCCTTTGGAACCCAGGTGATAAATAAATAAATAGAAGCACTGATTCTGTGAGGTGTCCCTTGTGTTTTAACTAGAGGCAACTGCCATTGTCCTACTTCTAAAGAAAACATGCGGGTATAAAAGCACGTGAATGTGAATTAAAAGAAGAATAATCTTCCTTTCTTCTGCCTTAACAACCTCTATCAATTTTAATCCTGCTATCAATTTTAAACCTCCATATTTCTGCTTGTTTAATTTCCTTTACTGCTTATTTGTTAAATAACTGACTGCAGTTGCTCCTGAGGTCTGTTACATTCACACTTTCCATTTTCTCAGCTTACCTTAGCAAAATAAGAAAAACAACCAAAAAAACAAACAAACAACACCACCTCCCAACACTATTTACTCAAATTCAGTACTGGTTAACATCCTGATATGATATAGTGACTCTGTTAATGAGACATGTTTAATTTATGGTTGTAAAAATCTCCTTTGTTTAGGTTTCTGTATCACCTTGCTTTAATCCCAGTGATAAAAAATAAATTCCTTAGTCTAGAGTCCCATCTCATATGTAGAAATACCAGAGGTGATAAAAATTTAATGAAAGAATTTTTAATATAAGCCAACAGGCTGAGATAAAAATTGCCTTGCAGCAAAGAAGAAAAAAGAGCTATAAAGCATCATTTGAATTCTTCCAATATGCTTATCTATCAACAGTGCCTAATACTTCAAGCAAATGTAGGACTATAAAAACCTGTAACTGCTTGAGATATTTCCCTTCTAGCAGATTTTTGAGCCTCGGTCTTTAGATATATTTGTGATTTATCTGGGCAATTCTAAGTTACTGAAAAGACAATTTCTTTTTTTGTTGGGCCACACTGTTCATTTGTTCTCATTTTTAATATTCCCATCAGATGCATCTGTACTTAAACCAAAAAAAAAACTGTCTTGAGGATTCTAGAAATTAATTGAAATTCAGTTTTACCTAAAATGAGACCTTTGTGTGCTTGGGGACTAAAAAGAAGGGTTTTTGCTGTACAGTTGGAGTTTACTGGGGTGTGAATGACAGAGAAGAATGCTGATGCCTTGTTTGATGACAGGATGGTGCTGGGTAGGTCTCTAAACAGGGATGTGTTGCTTCAGTTCAGTCAAAGAGAAATGTACCTGTCAGGACATGCATCAAAAGTTATATGATATTTTTGAAGGGAGAAAAAAGGGCCATTTTCAGTAATGGATGAAGTTGTGACAAGAGAAGTTTATGAGCATCCCATAAATGAATTTAGTATAGGAGCTAAAGGAAAGTTAATCCCTATACCATGGAACTTGTAAATGTTACATAAATCAGAGAATGGAAAGGACATTTAAAATCATCATGTCCAACTGTTAACCCAGCAGTGGCACCACTAAACCATGTCCCCAAGTGCCACATCTGCAGATCTGTTAAACACCTCCAGGGTCGGTGACTCCACCCTTCCCTTGTGCTGGGCAGCCCTGTCAGTGGGGAACATTTCCTGACATCCAGTTGAAACCTTCCCTGGCACAACTTGAGGCCATTTCCTGTTGTCAGTTACCTGAGAGAAGAGTCTGTTTCCCATCTTGCTACAGAACTTCTCACAGACCTGATCAAGTTAAGCTGGAACTCCATCAGTTCTGCGGGAAGCTGTGGCGTGTTATAGCCTGTGACTGCATTTATTTTTATATATTTTTAAAATTTATTTATTTATTATTTTTATTTATTCATGTGACACACTGGGAAGTTGCATCCATTCCTTCCCTCTGGGTATATACTTCTCCTCTCAGTCCCACACCTCAGTTTCTTACACAGAAGAACAGTGAGCTCTTCAGAGATGACATTAGCATTCTCCTTCCATTCTTGCAAAGGATGTAATGTCACAGAGACACTGTTAAATTACACAAACTTCCATTTTACAGACTCGCACTGTGGCTGAGTGCTGAGGATGGACACAGGCTCAGGATCCCCTAACCCTGAATATTGTTCACATCCTGGTGTGTCACAGCCTGAGGAGCTCCTGAGCTGACAGCCCTGTGTGATGTGTTGTACCAAAAATCCTGACACACATAATGCTGCTTTTGTTAAGGCTGAAGAAGAACATTTGCAATATTGACTTTTGCCTGTTGCTGTTTATGCTGTGGGCTAGAAACGTCTGCATTTGCATGCAGGGTTTGCAGAGAAAATTGGGTTTACTTCCCTGTTTTTCTTCATCTCTTTGCAGAGCATAAACAGAACCCTGCCTCACTCTGAACAATATTAAGGACATAAGAAAATTTTTTCACTGACATTAAAGAAGACAGTGGAGGCACTGTTTAAACCAGCTTCTTTATCAAAACAAAGCTGTTTTGCTCATAGAGGTGTACACTGAAAGTAGTCTTCAGCATTTCTGGTCTGGTTTAACTTGCTGTAGCAAACATTCGCTTGTTCAAAATACCTGAGGGAGCATCACTAAGCTTTTTTCATGGGCAATGCTTACAGACCTGGGCTTTATTAATGTAATGAAGACCAATTACATTAATGTAATGAAGACCAATTTTTTTGTTGTCTGACAATCATTACCGCTATTACTCATTGTGAATTAATCCCTCAGCCAGGCCTTTCATTTAGGTCTTAGCTGACTTCTTGAAAGGTTGAGTCCTCCTTGGAAAAAAATTAAGCATGTAAACATTATTCTGCCACTGACAGAATCTGGATATTTTTCTTTTCCAGGAGAATTGTTTGGCAGGTGGACCACAGTTGCAACTAACTTGTATCAAAATTAGGAGCATTGAGAAAAACTCTGCACTGAACTTCTTAAAAGCAACTAATGAAACAACAAATCATGATTTCAGTCCTGTAGTAAATAATTTAGTAGCTCCCTGAAGCTGAAGGAAAAGAGATGGCAGAAAATTAGTATTCAAATTGTCAGCTGATGTAAACTGATCTCTCTACTAACTTAATCTCTTTCAAAAGAAGGGAGGTTTGTTTTTTTTTTTAAATCAGGAAGAAAAACCAACTGTAACTAGCAGAGGATCTGGCCCAAAGTTATTTAATGTAAAAATCTGTTAAATGCCAGCCTCTAATGTATTAAAAGTACCTGTTTAGGCTTAGCACGCTTTCCTTCTGCAGGAAAAACCATTTGCTTAACCAACAAGATGCCAATAAAAAGCAGAATTACAGAAAAGTTAATTAATGAGATAATTCTAATACATCCTGTTTTGTTTCTTGGCAACAGAAAGCGTGTGACAGTCAATTGTCTGCCAAATATTTTATCTTCATGTTATCCATTTGTGATCCGTTGCCTGGCGCCTGAATTAAAGCCAAGTCAGGGGAAAGCAATCAGTATCAGCAAGTTTCCAAGCTACCTTGGATCCTGGAAAAGCAGAGGGAGGTTACATGTTTTTGTGGCTTTACAAAGACTTAGCTTAGCTTAGGGAATTGCAAATTGTTAAGTAAATCTTGAAATTAAATGTAATGAGAGGCTGCCATTTTAATCTAGAAACTGTTAAAGGCTGGGTGCATCCCAACTGGAATATCTGTATTTCCAACAAGCACAGATTGAAATCCCAGTAGAACTGACTCAGTCTCCTTCCTTCCTGCGTGGATATGTTGGGGAGTGTGCAGTTTACCCCTTCTCTTTGCTTTCTGATAATGATTGTGAGGACAAGGATGCCTGGGCTTTTTCATCAGGGCTGTCACTGCCTCAGTGTGTGACCTCGGAAAATAACTTGGCGTCTGTATGGGTGGAATTTTTAAAATGAGCTGCCTAAAATTAGGCATCTAAAAATAAACAGCTTGTATTCATGCAGATGTGAAGCCTTGTTTCAGATTATTTTGCTGGAAAAAATGAGCTCCTGTGTTTGTTTACCTGTAAAACTGAGTGGTGTTGAGAGACATGATAAAATATTGTAGACTCTTTGTGCACAAGAATTGTGTAGAGAATTTTTTTTCTTCTTTTTCCCGAGGATATAAGTGTTTTGGCCTCAACCTAATCAAATCAGAACAAAAGCTCTTTTGGAAGCATTTCTTCATGCAACACTGGAATACAGGATGGAGCTCACTACTTCAGAGTGTAGATTAATAAAAAGCAGGGATGTATTCCAAAAGGAATTAGAAAAAAAAATGTGGAAAATAGGTGCATTAGTAGCTATTAAACTCTGATCTGGAGGCAGTCTAAAGCTAAATCAGCATTTTGCTGCAATGTGAGAGAGAATCTAGAAGGATCTCTGAATATTTGCCCTGGTTCTAAAGCTTTTTCCCTTAAGCACTTCCTGTTGCAGGTTTTAGATCTTTGTTTATGCCTTAACTAATTAAAATACTGTACAAGTTAATTAATGTTTTTAAAACATTGAGACCATAAAATGAAATGGATATGCAAGAATTTCAAATGATGGCTGAAGGGGGAGGGAGGGTCTTTCCCTAACTACAGAGGTTCAGTGTTCTGCCCTTGGCCCAAATCTCTCTCATAATGAATTTATCTACAGGCTGCTGCACTGGATTCTGGAGATGTCTGCTATGAGTAGCTCTGGGTTAATATAGGCTTCCTTTTAAAACCCTGTGACAGTTTACAAAATGCTCTGGGATACCCTAGGATGAAAGGTACATAAATGCATGTAAAATGCTATAATTAGGATGCAATTAGAAATGCACAAGAAAGGAGTGTTTGCTTGGCTACACTTTGTATGTCTGTAAAGTTTCATTTTTCTGGAGCACAGGAGACATGGCATAATACTTGTTCTAAGCAGTTGCACTTGAAAATAATTGCTGTGTGCCAGCTCTGAGGAATTTACTGTAAATTTGTTTCTGCTGCAAGGCAGAGACAGTGAAACTGATGTAATAATTTCAAAGGACGGGGCAAAAAATCTGGAGGAATCACCCCTGGGAACTTTAAATGAAAAGAATTTCCAGCAATCAGGAGTGTCAGCCTGTATTGTGAGGAAAATTGTTTGCTGAAATAGAGAGGAAGAGTCTGCTTGTAATTTTGCTCCTGTGATGTGTTGGTTGTGGCCCTGTCCCTTATGAGCCAGCTCTGGTGAAAAGGCTGTGGCACCCACAGGGACCGTGTAGGGGCATTTTCCATCATATGGGACTTGAAGAGAGAACACATAAGAAGATCAACTATGAGGGAAAACGGTAAGTTCATTTCCTTTGGAAAGAGCTTATTGGTATCCTTTAAATTCTAAAGGGTTTTTTTCTTTCTGGAGTTTGGTTTTTTTTTTTTTCTGTTTTTTTTTTTTTTTTTTTTTAGTAAATAATTTTCTTCAAGCAGGAGGTGTGATGGCTAGACCTTTGGGTTGGGATTCAGGAGACCTTGATTCAATTTCTAAGCTGGGCACAGAGATTTGTTGTCCTGGAGAGATCACTCAGTTTGCCCAGTGTTTTCCTCATCTGTGGAATGGAAAGAATATCTCAAGAGGGATAAAATCTTCCAGGGAGCAGGCTAAGCTACGACGGTCCAGGGTCATCTAGGAAGAAATTCTTTTGAAATTTGAAGGAAAAACTGTGATGCCTTGCCTGTTTCCTACTGGGTGCTGTGAGAGTGTGCTGATTCATGGATCTGTGGTTTTCTGAAGTGGCTGATAAAATTCTTGATTAGTAGGTTTAGTCATGAACTACCTACTAGCAGGTTACCACCCTGCTAGTAGGTAGCTTATGAATGTGGGAGCTTCTGTTTGGGTTATGTGAAGACTGCAGGGAGAAAAAAGGGCGATTAAAAAAAGGAAAATTGTACAAATGAACTTTTAAATTCAAGAAATGTCAGTCAGATTGTTGGTTTGTGTGATGGAGTTGTGGAGAACACTGTTGTGTTTTTGTTTTTCTGGCAACAGTGTAGTTCAGTGTATCCCTTGCAGCACAGGGATTGATTATTTCAGTCACTTTGTAGGAATTACAATAAGCCTGAGAACTGTGTAGGATGGAATAAGCTTAATCCAGTGAAATTGCTGGAGAACCAACAGCCAGAAAGTCTCAGCTGAGCTTTAATAGCCAACAAAAACATCTCTGCTGAGCATAATAGACTGCAGTATTTCCAAGTCTTGTCACTTGGCAAGATTTACGTGGCTTTTTTTTCATGAGAACAACATACAGTGTTTATGGCAGCATTGGCAGATTTCAAATACTCTGAAATTCCTGGAGACTGGACCTTCAGCTTTAGGAAACAGAAGGTCCTGAGCTGGGACTCAGAACTTGAGCAAGGAGAAGTGATGGAGGTGTACAAAGCTGCAAGGTATGATGGGTTAACTGAACATAAATGAAAGTGAAAATGCAATCATGTGTATTACAGAGGTGATGTTTTGTACATAAACAGCCAAATAGATGACTTGTATTTATACCTGTCTTGAATATGATGTCTAATGTTGTAGGTACTAATAATAGCCAGCTAGTGAGAATGTGATGACTTGCACAAAATGGAGATTTGTATTGAACCATTCTCATCTTCCTTCTTCACCTCTTCACCTAAAAAAAATACATAAATGTATTAACAAAAGAAACCACACTGGTGAACTTGAGTAACTTGTCTCCTTATTTCTGAGCCCATGGAGCTCCTTTTCACCATTTTATCTGGGACAGAAACACAACATGCAGTTGTATCTAGGAGCAGAGTAAATAAAATAAATAAATTCTAGTGGTCAACACTCCTGGGAATATAGTACTTTAATTTTTTTTTCTGTAGAACAAGAATAATTGTATCTGCTTACCACGTCAGAGGATTAGTAATGGTAATTAAAGTGTGGAGTGCTTTGATTATTAAAAAGAAGAATGGGGACGGAAAGAAAGCAGTGTTTCTGATGAGCTATTCATTTTTAGTCAGGCATGTTAAAGTCCAAATGGAGTAAACACCCTGTCCTGCTCTCCACTTAATTTGGCAGCAAATAAAATTTATAAAACCACAGGAGAACAATGTCAGGCTGAGAATAAAGGTAGAGAGACCAGGTTCTGTGTCTGTGTTTACATTTGTCTGAGCATCTGAATGACTGTATTTTTAACAAGCTGGCTGAGATGACAATTCATTGTGGGAAAAATGAAGTCAGAAGTCCAGGAAATTCAGGATTTAGCGTTTGAAGGAGGGAATAAAAGTACTTGGCCAAAATTTGGTCATATTTAGCAGTTTCCAACCAAGACGCCAAAAGTTTTTATATGTTTCTGGCGTCTTTTCATTCATGTTTAGAGGAGAGGTGGTAATTTTTTTGTCATCTGAAGTGAAATCTTGGTGATAAAATGGGATTCTTTTTTCAGCAGCATCTCTCAGTTCATAACAATATATACAGAGGAGAGTAAGTGTGTTCTAGAGAGGGCTTCAGGTTGCAAGTTGTCAGTTTCTGCACCTTGTGCTTGGCTGCTTTTCAGTCGAATTTCCTAGGATGAGAGTTAAACAACTTCTCTTTCAGTCTTCCCTCTCTCCTCCTTCCAGGGGAACAGAACTTGAAGGTTCTCACCATTAGTATGGGTACAGGGGAGAAAAAGAGGAGAATGTGCAGTTCAGGAGGTGAGAGCAGAAATTCTGCAAGAATCTGAAGCAGTTAAAGGAGACAGCTTAAGGGTTCTGGGGATGATTTAATGGACATGGAAAGGAACTGGGAAAGCAGACAAATGGAAAGGAACTGGAAGTAATTCTGGGGATGGTACTGCCAAGAGGATGTTGCAAGGAGGTAGGGCAAACCCGATGGTGCTGAGGATGTTGGACGCAAATCAATCAGAACAAAAAGATTCATTAATTCAGCTGCTGCGGGAACAGTTTGTCTCTGGGTATGTGCGACTGCGTAGAAGGAAATGCCTGGAAGTCTGCACTTACAGTCAGCCTAATTGCCTCTGCTGGGAGGGGTCTTGTGGGAACAGAGGGAAGATGCCCGGGACTTCAGTTTTCCCTGTTCTAAGTGTGTTGAAAATGGGTAAAAGTGTTTCTTTGACAGGCTCTTCCTCCTTTGTTTAGGTGCAGTATAGCCATAAAACAGCAGCAGTGGAGTGGAGATGAGATGAAGATTAAAACAGACAGAAAGCAGTCTCAGGACAAAATCACCTCTGGTTGCAGTCAACCTTTAAGGCTGCTGGTTAGGATCCTTCTGTATGAAAAAGAAAGTTATCAATAATATCAGCTGATCTGAGATGGTCAGAACATTAAGGCATGCCATTGTTTGAAAGACAGCACACCAAGGTCTTGATTAGTAATGGAATAATATCTAGAGGAAAATACTCACTCTTCCTTTAAACTGTTTGGGAACACAGACACACCTATTCTGCTTGGGCCACTCCCTTTCATACTGTTCAACCCAGGAAATAGTAGGAGTGGAGCCACAGAGTGAGCCACCTCTGGAGGCTCTCACTTGTTCCTCCTGCTTGCCATCCATTCTCTGTGAGGCTGTAGCTTTTGGGGTGCAGGAACCACTACCTGAGAGCACAAATGGAACTGGAAATACACCAGAGCTCTGCAAACGGCAAAGGTTTGTCCTGGGCTATTGCTCTGTGTAAATCTCTAATGATAAATGACAGGTTAAGCCATCCACAGGACGTTGGTTCTTGGATTTACAGAGGGAAATCAGGCTGAGCAACTTCTGTTGGACTGAAGTTGGGATCTTTCTGATAAGAAAAGCAATTTCTTTATTTTGGTTTGTTTTTCTTTACTGATTTAAGAGTTAAACAACTCCCCAGCCTGGTGCGTTTTATGAACAGTGGACTTTGTTACTTGGCTGAACAGTGTGTGCATGTACCCATGTGCTGCTCCTCTGCAATGGATATCTGAGCGCAGGGAGCAGAGCACAACTCACTGGAATTAAACAGGCTTTTTATCCAGCTCTGATTCCCTGTGTATTTTTGTAAGAGATAATTCACTGCTGCCTTTTGAAGTTTACCACTTTCTAGCTAAAGATGATGACAGCATGCTGGTGCTGTGGGGTGAGTTGTGCAAAAAGAGCTTTTAGAGTTCTGTGGTGGCAGGTGGCATAGGAGTTCAGAGTATTGCTAATTGATGCTTTGAAAGAAAAGCTGATAATGTGTCAGTGTTAGGTGCTTTTGAGGTGCTTTTGAGGGCAGATTGCTTTGGTGTTTAACCTCAGGAAGCCTTGTGCAATCTGTGTGTTGCTGGCTGAGCACACCTGCAAGTTGTTGTCTGTGCTGCAGCCACCTGTCAGTGCTGCTGTCCCTGCACAGCAGGCAGGAGGGTGGCTGTGAGTTCAGTGCCTCTTGCAGGTGTGTTCAGCTGCCTTTGCCTGGCCCAGGGGTGACTCTGCAGCACTGGGTGCCAGCCTGTAGCAACCTGCAGCGAGCTGAGACTCACCTGAAGCACATTCAGCACAGTTTTGGTGGTGAGTGCTGCAGAGTAAATGCTTCCTGCATCCAAGAGGCATGCAAATCTTAGTTTGCTTAGTAAATATTCCTCCTTTTTTTTATACCACGGTCTTAGATAAAGGAGGAGGAAGAGGCATAAGTATAAAAAGATACATTTTGCTTCCTTGGGAACTCAAGTGTGGTAGCTGTTTTCTCTGCTATGCTTGGACAGATAAATAAACCCTTGGGGTGCCCATCTGATTTCAGGGGTTAGAGGTGGAAGAAATGAAGTCCTGTTTTCTTCTTTGCATTGTCTAATCCAGTATTTGTCTCTTAAAAACAGATATCATCTACCTCTGTGGGTCTTGAGATTAAAAAATGTGCAGGTAGACAAATTGAAGAATTGTGTACACCTCTCTATGAAAAGCGTCCGTGTACGTTAAAAAACCCTAACCAAACAACAGAAAAATACGACTCAAATTTTCTACCAACTATAACAACAAAAAATTATTTTTTAATCCATTACTAGTTAGTCTTTGTAGGCCAAACACCTAACCTAATGTTGATTTAGATATAGCAGTTTTATTTCTGTTCTTTCTCTAAATATGGGCTGAATTAGGCGTGCAAAATTCCTTTTTCCATCCTTATTCCTTTCCTAGTTTGTTTTTAAAACACTATTTTTATTTATTTGTAATACAAATTAATCTCCACAGTATAGAATGCAATAGCATTTGGTTAAAATCAGCAGTTTCTGTATATTCATAGATGTGGCACTTGAGGCCATGGGTAGTGCTGGGTTAACAGTTGGACTCCATGATCCTGGAGGTCCTTTCCACCCTAAATGATTTTATGTTTCTCTGACTCTGTGATATTGCTGTGATGTGGGAAACACCACATCAAGATGTGAATTTAATCAAGTGAATATGTGATCCTCTGGTCCTGTGGGGATTCATTGTGGTGAGGTTAGGCTGAATCTCTGCTTCTCTCTCCCTGACCAGATACTCTGAGAACTGGGAAAACCCTGCTTGAGCCTCTGCCTGCTTTGGTTGGTGCTGGTGATCTCCTGGCTGGGGATGGAAATCTCTCTGCTGGGTAGATCCTGGTAGATAAATTCATGATTGCCACAGTGAGAAAGCACTGAGGACACAATTGATCCCTCTCCCTGCTGCTCTGTAGGTGTTTGCACTTTCCCTTCCCTAGTGTTCGTAGGGGAGTCAAGCTGTCTTGAAATCTAATATATTGCTTGTCATTTCATTGAAGTTGGTAATGAAAACAGGTTGTTCAGTTTGACTTCTATTTTTAATCAGTTTCACAAGCTGGCTGTTCTCATTCTAAGAAATGATCCCCTGATTCTCTTTGTCAGCTGTCCATTTAGGGGTGGAAGGCTTGACCTCATTCTGATGATAGCCCAGTAAGCAGCAGGAGAACTGAATTTTCTTTTTTTGTTCAGAATCAATTAATTGACTCCAGGAACAGTACTGTGAGGATCTGGATTTCAAAGAAAGCATAAATCTTTGGGGCAAAACTCAATAACAATCAGAAATCCACAACAAAAATGGTGCATTATCTTCTAATTCATTCATAGTTAAAGAGGAAATAACTGGGAGCTGCCAACTGGTTTCAGTCTGAAAATATGCCCAACATATGTTTATAACATAAGGTTTTCTACTGATAATTGCTGTTGTGATCAGCACCTGTTTTAACTGATTCATCTGAAAATTTTGCTTAGTTCTGCTTAAAGAAGTTCATCAATCAGTTTTTATTCACACAACCTGATGGGCAGGCTGGTTTTCCTACTTTCTTTAATTATTTTTGTTATTGCTTAGCTCTTCTTAATTGCAGAACTATTTCTCAACCAAACCAAGGCAAAACTCTGACTAAAAAAATTGAAGATGCCTAGAGCGTGTTAATACCAGAAGGGATTTTGAAGCTGAACTGCACAGAAAAAGGATTTTTTCTTTTGGTCATTGATTTATGTCAGTGGTAAATCTGTGTATTAAACAAATACCACAGTGGTAACATCAACACAAATAAAAGGAAACTTAAGTTTTGCTCTAGGCTGAGGGAGTGTTTACACTTAAAAAACCCAAACCAACCACTCTCGTAGTATGTACTATTACTAGTTGTTTACATTCTAGAGAAACTGAAGAATCAGTCATCTCATTCAGTTACATTCAGGCATGAAGTAACTGTTTAGATGCAATATGTAATGTATTTTTAATACCAGGAAGTATAGAGACTCCCTAGTGTTGGCTAAGAATGCAGCAGAAATCCTCCCTTAAAGATGGCCAGGACAATCTTAACTTTATATTATGTTCTAGTTACAATTAATTTAAAATTAATTGAAACCCTGCACTTGTGTTCAAGGTTCAGCTGCAGGAAAAGTGATTTTACTTGGTAGCCCATGACACATAAGACCTTAAAAAAACCCCACCTTAATTTATGGCATTTGGTCTTGCAGTCGAAGGATAAGATCAAGAAAATCTTGCTGAAGAAATACTGCAGTAAATCAGTGCTGCAAATGCACTATGCTAAATATCAGTCAAGTAGTCAAAATAGTGGTCTTAAATTCTTTGTGGGTGCTCCATTTGGCTCATTCACCATTCCAGTAATTCATGATATCACTGGAATGATTTTTCCCACTATTGTAAGACCTTATTTCCTACTTCCTCTTGCAGAACTGTGGCTTGCCAGATTGTGAGTGCCCTCCACTACCACTGCAAGATCAAGGCTCTTGATTTAGTGCTATCTTTGAATGACTCTCAAAGGATTTGATAGGCACAGCTTCACAGCACTGTACATGTCAGGGAAATATCCCAGGATGTGGCTCCTGTGTTGAGTGGCACTGGAGAAGAACAAACCCAGCTGTACCTGTCATCAGATCAAAAGCATGTTTCTCCTTTTCAGGGTAGTCTCAGCTCTGGAAGTTTGCTGTGTTTCTCTGGCTGCTGCTTTTCCTAATGGTGCCAGATTACAGCTCTTGTTTGAGGAGAGTCCACTAAACTATCAGTAAAACATTGCTACACAAGTATTTGTGTAGCTATGAAATACCCAAGGGGATTAAAACCTCTGTTTATCAAATCCTAGCTGGCATATGCTGTATGTTACTTCCTGCCATTAATAAATGGAAACAAATTCCAAGTGTTTTTTCTGTCCCATCAATGTATTTTCAGATGTGTCCTTGCCTCAGTTTTGCCTGGACAGAATGTGATCTTATAGGTCTCTTCCAGTCTTGAAAATTCTGTGATTCTGTGATTCTGTGATCCCTGTGAGAGAAGTGGGCTGCTCACAGAGTGATAATTTTGCTTAACTGACAGTTTCTTCATTTTCAGCACAGCTCTTGATCACTTGTGTGTGTGTGCAGCTGATTTAACCAGAAGATAGTGTGACCACAAGAGGAAGGGTTCAACAGTGCAGTAGGATTTATTTAATTAGAAAACAAAGGTTAGCCAACACAGCATATTTAAAGCTGCTTTTATGAGGAATGTTGGCAGTGGATGAGCTGATCTGATGTCATTTCTGGCATCCTGCAGCAGTGCCATACTTTCCACTATATAGAAAGGTAACCTCCTATTCTTAGTGTGATGGACATTGACAAACAGTTTCTACTGGCTTCTGGTAGGGGCTTAAATTAGTCTTTATAGCACAAAGAAAGGCTCTTTTTTAGAGCTTCACTGATGCTACAAGAGGGCAGTGTGACTGCAGGAGTTCTCCTTTAGAGTTATGTGATGCTCTGAGAATGGCTTTGATGGTGGAGAATTTAGGAATTGGTTGCAGCAGGAGAAATATTTAATTTTTCTGATCATGTGTGTTGGTGCTACATCTGCAGCAGAAAATCCAATGTTAGGAGACAATGGGTAAAGTTAAACTAACATGTTCAGGAAGCCCTGCAGTGGTCTAGAGAAGACTTTCTGCTGGTGTAATTCTTTACTCAAATTCAGCATTTTAGTAAAGTTACCATATATGTTTCTGTAATTGTGTGACATGTCAGAAGAGACTGTAGTGATATCCAGTTTATTTCAGTACATAAAAAGAGGAGTGGTGCTTTCTTTGATGTCGTGCTTGTAACATGTCACTCCTTACAAAGGTACAGGAAATAAACTGAGGAATGAAAGATCTCTGAGGTTTCAACTTTGATCTCTTTGCTTCCCAACATATTTCTGTCTCAGTTACTATGAAGTCTGTATTTTGAAGGGGATGTTACAAGGAGTTTCTTCTCTCAGCTAGATGAAAAATGTCAAAGTTCAAGAAAGGAAAAGTAAAGGAAAGAGTATGATTAAAGGAATTACATTAATCTTGAAAGTCTTTGCTCTGTTTAAATAAAAGACACCTAAACATTACTGAGGAGTAGGAAAAAAGCTTCCTACTGAAGACCTGAAGAACTGCCAGCTTCTGCCAGGATCCTCTTGGCCAGTTGTTCCCTAGAGGGGCTTAGGCACCTCTTTGACTTCAAGCATAGAGCTCAGCCCCACAGAAGTCGTGGGATTATTTATAAACTTGGGGATTGTGTTGTTGAATCAATCATGCTGAGTCCTGGTGGTGCCGCAATTTTTGTATTTATATTTCATATTGCTTTCACTGTATCTCGCCTGTGAAATGGCATCAGTTGTCAGCAATTACACTTGGCTTTTTTTGTGTGTGTAAGTAAAAAGGATTGGCTTTGCTGTAAGAATCCATAGTGCACTGTTCTTGACATTGGAGATCAATAGATTAGCCTTGTGCTGCCAGGAAATAAAATGCTGAGCCATCTCATCTTCTAATAATGCGATAGATAGATCCATTAATGCGCACACTGTTATTTTATGTCTGAAAATAGATGTGAACAGAGATATTTTTTGCATGACTAGTCTGAAATAAATATCGGAATGGATAAATTAAGGTAAATATCCTTTGGTTGAATCAGGCCTTTTGTCATAACCTAACTCTTCTACTCCCAGCAACCACAGTAACAGTGATTCTGCTTGTTTGGAGAGGAATAACTAAAAATGGAATTTTCACATGGAAGAAAATGTACAGAATTAACTCTTTGCCTTTCTTGATAATTTGGTTTTCTGTGGAAAATAAGCACTTTTATAGTTAAATAAGGAATACAGTCTATTGGAAAATCATTGAGAAATACAAATGAAGTTGGGTGGTAGTGATGATCAAGGAGAAGCACTCAGCTGTGCTTTACATGACCTCCTTTTTAATGCTGACCAGTCACTCCCTAGTGTTATTATCTGTGGTACTTCTATAGTTTCCATTATCACAGGATCTGAAAACTTCAGTCTTTAATGTACCTATTGTTACAAATCCCTTGTGAGGGGAAAGTGATAGGGGGAAATACAATGAAAGAGATTAAGGGAATGGCTCAGGGATGAACAGCAAGTCTGTGGGACTGCAGAGACAGCATGTTTCCCAAATCCTCTGTTAAGGCTTCCAGAGGTGGTAGACCAGCTGACATTATTAGGGATTTTTTTCCCTAATGTCATTTAAATATTAAATTTGCTGATTAATTTTTCTATGTAATGTTTTTCTTTGTACCATTTCAGCCCAGCTAATAATTTCATGTGAAGGTAGATATCTGGTGTCTTTTTCTTTGTCCAAGAAAAAGATCATTAGATATAATCTCAAGCATATTGTTTGGATATTTTTGTTTGTTTAATCTTTCTGCTCACTGCTTTGCTGAAGGATAAACTTGGTGGTTGTTGGGGATTGG
This sequence comes from Ammospiza caudacuta, assembly GCF_027887145.1. NCBI lineage: Eukaryota > Metazoa > Chordata > Aves > Passeriformes > Passerellidae > Ammospiza > Ammospiza caudacuta. The sequence continues at coordinate 31,225,763 of NC_080601.1, read as the reverse complement.
GGAAGTGAGTCAGATTCATTTTCTGAGCAGAGAGCAAAGGGAAAAGCATTCCCAAGAGCTTGTTATGCTGCCTGTCCAGCGTTACAATGCTCTGCAAAGCTGGGCTTTTGTTACCAAAGGCTCATGTGCCATGCAAGTTATCATACATATTTGATAACAGGAAGCAGAGCACAATGCTTTAATTCAGCTGAAAGATTTTGCAAATGTCATCAGTTGGGAAAGGAAGTTGTCACAGTGTGGTCTTAGTTAAGTCTGAGATAGAAATGCAGTTGTGTTTTCTCTTGCGTTTTTTCTCGGTTACAAATTGTAACAGGAGAATAAAGGGCAAAGTGATGTTTCATGTGTGTTTTGGAATGAATACCAAGAGACCAGTACATAAAATAACATTTGCTTTCTTATTTCCAAGTTAGTTTAACAGAATGCCTTGTGCATGCAGATCCTGCTGTCGATGTATAAAATAGGTCTCATTTTCAGTGTGCCACCTGCAGAGATCCCCAGGTGCTTTTTCAAAGAGGAGAAGTTTGACTCTGTACAGTGATACAAATATAGCTACACCCTATTCAGACCTGAACTTGATACTGTCCTTTCACTCAGACATTGACAGGCTTCATGGGCCGGACAGACTTTGTAGCAGATCTTGAATTTGCATGTGTGTGCTGCAGAAAGAGGCATTTGATGGAGTTTGGCTAATGATTACTCAAAGGTCAGTCACAAAAGCAGTGGAAAAAAAAAAGTCATGTGGCAGCTTGATAAGAAGCCTGTATGGGACATTCATGCTTAATTGTGCTGCTCAGCTGAGTTATAACACAGATCCTTTTACCTTTGATACCACTTTAACCTGAGCTAGCCCTTTTTAGCCCTTTTCAGTTAGTCACTTTCCTTTTTCTTTTTTTTTTGCCAGTACACAGAAGCCTTGTGGCTTTGTGGTCTTTCTGTTCCTCCTGCTTACCTTAGAGAACCTTGTGTGGGTTTAAACCAGTAAACTAACTTAGTAGAGATCTGTGTACTGTATAATTCCCACCTCTACAGGTTCTTCATAGCCTTTATCACAATAAAACATACCAAATCCCCATAGCTGTTTTTTAAGTATACCTTATGCTTTTCTAGACAGTAAACTGTTGAAGTAATATTAAATATCAGTAAGTGGGAAGTGATATTAAATATTAGTAACTAGGCTGTTGTGAATAAAATTTGCATCTAGATCTCTCTTTGAAGTGTCTGCTCAGTAGTACCAGTGCTTTATGTGGCCATCAGCAGTACTTATATGAGCTCTGCTAAATGAGTGGATATGGTCTCAGTGAGGAAGCAGGACAGAAAACAAGTGTGGTGTACCTGGAGCATATTTGCTTGTGAGGAGCATTTGTTCCTCATAGCCTTTATCACAATAAATGATATCATATCCCCATAGCTATTTTTAAAGTATATCTTATGCTTTTCTAGACAGTAAACTGTTGAAGTAATATTAAATATTAGTAACTAGGCTTTTCAGTCTGTTGTGAATAAAATTTGCATCTAGATCTCTCTTTGAAGTGTCTGCTTAGTAGTACCAGTGCTTTATGTGGCCATCAGCAGTATTTATATGAGCTCTGCTAAATGAGTGGATATGGTCTTAGTGGGGAAGCAGGACAGAAAACAAGCGTGGTGTACCTGGAGCATATTTGCTTGTGAGGAGCACTTGTTCTTCACTGCTCGTCACCACCTGAGTCCAGAGGGTTCAGCCAAAGCCATTCTGCAGTGTTTGGCCAGGCAGATGTCGTTGTCATTGGTGTGATTGGTAGTGGTTTTTCTCAGAGGAGCAGAACAGACACAGGTGTGTGTGGCCACTGCAGCTGCCTGGCAGCAGGACTGCTGAGTCAGCTCTTGTGTGTTTTCTTCTCAGCCAGGATAACAACAAGGTTAGATGGGCCTCCGCTCCAGGGAGTGAGCTGAGAAAATACCGTGTTCCTGTTGCTCCTGGCTGAGGTGCCTCAGTTCTTCTGAAATGCAGTGTGCTGGAAGTTTCCAGAGAACACAGTGGGGTTTGTACCTGGGCTCTGCTGGGTTCTGAGTTCCCAGAAGATGGGCAGCACTGAGAGGTGGGGCGTGGCAGTATGTGCTGAGCTAGTGGTGTTCCAATAGCAGTGGACATGCCTGCTTGCAGGAGTATCATGGAATCACAGAATTCCATGGGTTGGGGTTGGGTTTGGGTTGGGGGGAGCCATTAATGACCCTCCAGTAAAACCCTCCTGCAGTGAGCAGGGACATCTTGCACTAGATCAGGTTCTTGAATGTTTCCAGGGATGGGACATCCACCACCTCTGGGCAGCCTGTGTTTCACCACCCTCTTTGGGTGCACTTGACCCCACTGCCCATATGAAAACACCAATCAGTACAAAATAACACATTTTAGTAGTGGTGGTCATTCTGTTTCTGGGTTTAAGCTAGGGGAACATTTAAATGTCTCTCTGACCTGAGCATAATCCCCACAAAATTTCTTCTTGTGCAGCATTTTGTTTCCATTTGAAAATTATTTCTGTAAACTATTGTAATAAAATAGCTGAGATGCTTTTTAAGGACTAAAACATGATTACTCCAAAAGCCACAAAATAGCTTTGCGCTACCGTTTTTTAAAGCTCAGCAAATTTTATGTAGTACCTGAATTATTAATGGAGATAAATTGGAAGAGGAAGGTCTCTTATCAGCCTTAAACAAGCAGTAGTTGGTTGGCTTTGCAGAGAGAGGCAGCTCTTGCTGAAGCCATGGGTGAGCAGGTCCTGGGTGAGGAGCCCTATGGGGTGAAGAGCCTCTGTCAGTATGCCCAGAAGATGACTGCCTGTTTTGGACACTTAGGTAAAGAAATTAACATGTGCATGTGGATTTTCTGGTCTTCATTATGTGGATGAAGTTTACAGTAAATAGCTGAGTGTTTGTACATCAGCCTGCAGTCTTGAGTTAGTAAATAGTGGGTGTCAAAAAAGCTGAATGTGTGGAGTAATTTTATCACAAGTAAAGTTTTGCTTCTTTTTTTTTTGTGTGTGTACTTGAATTTTTGGATTTTTTGTTTCTTTTCTTTGCTCTTATTTGTTGGTTTAGTTATTTTATTGCTTGGGTAACTGTATTTCATGGTAAAAGTAGATAGAGTGCTTGCTCATTTTTCATTTAGATGAAGGCCCTTTTTTTTCCTCTCCTTTCTCTCAATATCTTTCAGAATTCTTATATGGAGAAGGTAATTTTGATAATCGTGTTGCCTTGGACAGAAGCATGAAACATTATTTGGGGCTATCTACCTTTGCAGTACATGTGTTATCTTATGAAGTGGTATGGTGAGGGAAAAGGAAAATTTTGTTTTGTTTTACCTTGTTTCCTGAATTTTTGTTTTGATTATTTTTGCAGCTAGGCTTTGCTGAACTGGTGTGACTGACTTCAGTTTCCTGGGTTTCTGATTGGGCTGGTTTTTGCTTTCAATGCAAGACTAAAATCACACTGAAATGCATTTGCAAGAAGTGTAACTCTGATGGCAGAAGGAATTAAGACAGCTTTAATGCACTACACATTTCTGCTGAAGGGCAAGTCTAATCCTCAGGGCTTCTCTGAAACATGGAGGGATATTTCCTCTTCTATGTATTTAGCCTGTGGTGTCTGGTTTTTACTATTATTCACTGTTGGCCATTCTGTTTCCTAATTTATTTGTGGATTGCAGTCAAATTTTTTTGTTACTTTTTTTCTTGTAGTATCAGTAGAGATGCTTCTATTCCTGGTTGCATATGAAACACGCATGTATTTTTGACATCCAGGCAGCCAATTGGTGTGGTGAATTCAGAGGGGATTGAATAAGAAATGGTCTTGAGACAGCTGGAAATATTTATAAATAAAATATTTATAAAGTTGGAAATGAGATAAAATATTTAAAGTAGCTGTTCTGCATAATTCCTGTCTCCTATCCAGCCAGCCCCCTGTGAAAAGTGTCAGTCTGGAAAGTGCCCATACCTCACACTGTGCTCTGTGCAGGCTCGGGATCCCAGCACTGACTGCTTGGATTAGACACAGCTTTGAATTGGCAGTGATTTAAACAGGTTTTGCTACTTGGCAGATCCCGAGAACACTTCCTCAACACTAGTTCTGAGCTGAGTGCCCAGGATTCCTGAGACTTTCTTTCACAAAACAGAAAGACAGGGTTGTGCCCCTGTGATTCCTGCCTTTTTCTTTTCTCTTCAGCAAGAGCATCAGAAATCAGCCTTATACCATTTAATTGAATGCTTGACTTAAGTGGTAGGAGATTGCCATTGTCTTTTTGATTCAGACTGAATCAAAAAGTGTTTGTTAGCTGTTGTATGAGTCTATCTCAGGCCTTGTCCTTTGCCTTGGACTCAAGGATGTGCTACAAGCAGTCCTTTATCTGACTCAGAAGCCACTGTGATGCTTCCTGGCCTTGTTATGCTTATTTCTACTGCTTGTTCCTTTATATGATATATTGACAGCATTGGGGATTTTGAAGGCAAACACTGTACTTTAAAAAAAAAATTAACTATCAAAAAAAATCATACTGCTTTGTGAGCAGCTGGCATGGGCTCTTTGAAGGTGCAGTTCTCAGACAGTGACTGCAATAGCCAGGGCTAGAAAGGGGGGCAGCATTAGAGAAATCTGTCTCAGGGGAAGGAGGATCTTATTTTTAATTGAGCAGGATGTTTCTGCAGTGACATGTTAGGATCACTAAATCCTGATCCATTGTCCCCCACCAGTTTTGCTGGTGGAAGGACACTGGATTGTGCTGCACTGTTGGATAGATCATCAGACTCTCCTACAGCGGTCACAGGCTGAGTGCTTCTGTAGTGGATATACAGGTCATACTGGTTTAGTTCTTACTGCCAGAGCTACTGCAATGAAACTCTTGGTGAACAGAGCTGGAGGTTGGAATCAGCACGGGCGCAGCAGAAAATGGGGAGTCAGCTTTAAACCAGTATGTTCAAGCTCCAGTGTAAGGACAGACTTCTCTTCTGGACATTAGGCAGCCAAGCTTGAGCAAGTGTTGCCACAGCTGGAGCAGTTCCTGCAGGGCTCACCCTTCTGCTCTCTGAGGACAGATTTGTGCAGCAGAGTCAGTGTCTGGGCAATGAGTGTGTTTGCCTCTCCTCTGAGGGCAGAGTCCACCCTGACGTGTCAGTGGGCTGGGTGGTTGGCAGATGTTTGTCAGATGGTTGGCACTGCTGTCGTCAGATGTCAACATCCTTCACCCATTACCCAGCAACAAATGGCACTCTCAGACTGAGGGATCCTTGGGTTGGTTTATCCAGCCCCTCCTGTGAGTCATCCCTCTGCTTTAAGCTCTGAATGGAGATCCACCCTCGCTGGTCAAAGCCTTTGGATTTTCAGAGCTGCCTCTTCCACTGAGGGGCTGTGGAGTGCAGGTCTGTAGGTTGAGAGAATGAAAAATTGCTGCAAAGCTTCATTTCCTCTGAAGAATGCTTAAAACATGGCATTTACTGAGATCTCTGATCTGATACAAGATACTCTAAGGCCAAACTGGAGTTGCTCTTCCTCAAATACACATTAGCATCACCCCAATAAAATTAGTACAGATTTATTCTGGCTTGTCCTACTGTGTTCTCCATTGATGAGAAAATCCAGGAGCATGGCTGTTTAAGGGGAGCTGTAATTGCACACTTGTTTTCAAGATAATAAAAAAGTCATACCACTTGAAAAATAGAAAGTAATTGACCTCATAAGATATGTGTAATAATAGATTATCAAAGTCTGGATTTATGAGATGGTATTTTATCTTTGAAATAGTAGATAGAGCAGTCTTCTCTTCAAAGCCTATCCCCATCTGGAGTTAGTACTTGAGCTCTGAGTTTTGAGGGAGAATTAAGTGACAGTTTCTCACTGTGCTCAGCAAGCCTGCTGGTAGAGTTTTTGTCACCTTCTAATTTAGAAAAAGCCTTACTGGAAGCAGTGCAATGATTAGACCAGGTCATTTTGCAGCTGCAGCTAGTTTCTCTGTGTTAAGAGGAGTTGAAACTCTGGGCCAGACACCGTTGCACAGTCGTCTCTGTGCCTTTCACTGAGTAGAGAGTCTGAAGTTGCCTCTGAGCATGTCCAGCTCTGGGGTCTACCTGGAACTTTCTCTTACAGATGATGAATGTTGTTAGTTTGGGGGTTTTTTATCTCTCTCACTTTGGAATTTCCTGTGACTTTCCAGTGCCCTGTTGATGATTAACTCTGCCTTTACCCAGGGAGAAATATTCATTAGATGATTAGATTAGCAAGTCAGTGGAATTGGATTAATGTAAATACTCCTTGTAGGTGAAGCAGGAGGGGTTGGCACAGTGTCTGCAAAGTCTCTGCTGTCATCTGCACAGGAAGGTGCAGAGGAAGAGCAGAAGCAAACCAATCTTTAATGGTTAGGGAAAAGTTTAAGTGCTTTTGTTTGCAGTAGGCAGTGAAAGATGCAGAAAGGATTTCTCCAAAGAAATCTGCTTATGAAGTAGTGCCTGCCAGTGCTTGTACATTCCTAAAAAAGGAGGACCAGCGTGCTCCACCTTTGCTACAGCCTCTTCTCCACAGCACACGGACTGACCTGGCATGGAAGAGGGCCATGCTAGATTAAATGCACAGATGTGCATTTGTAGCTGATGATGATGATTCTATAATAAGATTTTTGACACAGCAAGGTTTTTTTTTATTTTAAACTAATCCTCTTATATAACTCAGTTACATTCTTTCTATTGTCCTGAATATTAATCTGATTTCCAGATACTCTTTTTGGGTTTGTTTCTGATTTTTGCATTTGCAGGGATGAGTTTCAACTGATTACAATAGTTTTAGATGGCAACCACCTGATCAAGCATACTGTTCTAATCTCTTGAAGATAATCACTAAAAATATATCTTCCTTAATCTCCTTTGCTGGATAAGAGAAAAAGAGAAGGATTGGGAAGGGCAGTGTGCCGTGAGACTGACTGCATGCACTACAGGTTGCTTTCCTTAGCTTCTTCTGAATAGAAATGCCATCTTTCCCCATCTTAAACAGCTTTGGGAAGCTGTGTGGCTCAGGTGAAGAACTGGTGCTGGAAAAAGTGAAATTTCGAAATTCAGTCAGAAGGATGTCAATAATTGAGGATGGGGATATTGCAGAGGTCTTGTATCTCATTCCCAAGCAGAGCTTGCTGAAGCAACTGCCCTACTTGAATCCAGATGACTACTACTTGTGTGAGCAGCTGTATGACACTCCTGAGCATCTGGGTAAGTGAGGACTGCTGCCACATCTTGGTTTTTGGTTGGTGAATGGGCTAATTGCTTTACAGTTATGTTTTGTGTAGCAGCAGGATACTGACAGAAAGTCTGTTCAGGTGTGGAGAAATATTTCATCACTGACAGAGGGAAAGAAAATTAAAATGCCAAGTTGGAATCTGGAAGTAGTTGGATATAGGTACAGCTCTCTCTGTATGTCAGTCTTGGGACAAAGTGGGGGCCTCTTCAGAAGTATTCAAGCTAAAAAATACCTTTTGAAAGCACAGCATCCTGCAAGTAGTGTGTTCACCTGTAAGTAGTGTGTTCAGAGCTTTCCCATGGCATTTGTGAAACTGTGTTCCCTTCTGCTTGTTTTTGACCTGTTGCCAAGGAGTATTAATTGAAACTGCTTCATTCTTGAATTGGAAGAAGTTATTAGAAGTCTTTCTGTGCTCACCTCCCTGTCATTTATTAGGGCTTCTGTGGTATCTTTTATCCAGGTGCTTCCTTTTCCTGGATAAGAAGTTAGAACTTATTTAGATGCTCTTTGGAGCCACTCCGTGCCTTTGATTATCCTTTTACATTTATTTTCCTATTTCTACCATAACTCTTGAAAATTTGGGTAATAAATCTGTGTTCATCATGTAGCATAATGTGGATATACTCAAAGAGTTATAATGATGTTCTTTGTTCCTCCCTGTAGTTTCTAAAATTTTGTTTGTGTTTTAATTAATATTGAACATTAGCTTATTCCTTAGTAGAACTGTTAGTGGTGGGAGAACTTATATCTGGAATTCATCAGCTTAACTGGTTTCTTACAGTCCATTAGGAATTAAAAAAAAAAAAAGTTTCCTGGAAACTCCTGTCTGTGAATGAGAATTTAGCTATAAAAATATTAATCTCTTCCAGATAAATTTCAAAGATTTTATCTTTTGGGACTTGCTTTATGGATTTCAGTTTTGATAACCCAAACTACCTATGTGTTGGAATTTTGTCTGTACTAAGCAAATTAAGAAAGCTGCTATGTGCTTGTCACTATGGCCAGCTCCTCAAAATGTTAATACAAAATGAGTGACTCTATTTGGTAGGCAAGTATTTTTCAAAGATCTACTTTGGTGTATGACACCTTTTCTTCTGTGCAAATTGCTTTTTGCTAGTCACCTTGTAAGAGAACTGTCCCAAACCCATATGCTGTTGCAGATAGTTACTGCTTCTGAGTAATCAATTATTTTAAAATTAACATTTCAATGAAAGCAATGCTAAAACATGGGGCAAATGTATAATATAGCTGTGAGCTGGGAAAAAATAAATATCATTTTTCCTTGCCAGCCCCCACAGTGTTTCCCATTGGTATTCTAGAGAGAAAAAATCTACATAACAATTCAGCATTTCTGTAAATCACAATTTAGAACTGACAATTATTTGGATGAACAGTGACCAGCTATATGATCAATCCGTGCAGGACTCCAGCAAAATTCTTGCTATCATTGCAGGTTGGGACCTGTCTTCTAATTTGTATGGGGCTTAAATCAATCTGTAAATCTGCAATTTTCCAGCTACTCACTCATGTGTGAGCAATCACAAAGATAGTGGGACAGGTTTAGTGTTATGCTGCAATAGATAATGCAAATAACCACTATGGATTTTCTCCTTTCACCCTCCAGTATGGGAGCTGCTATTCAGTGGGGTGGGAATTGAGGTCCTGCTTTCCAGTGCCATGTATAATGCTGACTGAAAGGCTGAAAGGTGTCTGGTGCCTCAGCTTTACTTCAGTTACAACAATTGGAATCAGAATCTCACCCACTTAGAATAAAATCAGTGGAATGCCTTTTAAAAACAGCCTGGGGGTAAGTGCTGTATGTGACTTTAAGATGTGAAACATATAAATCTGTCTCTTAGGCCATGTGCTGCTTGGGGATTATGGTCCCTCAACTACTACAAGATTTAGCAGCTTATAAACCCTGCTGAAGGACAGTTTGCTGCCTCTATTTGGCATTGCAGACAGAGATTAGAAATTACACTGTTCAAAGCATTTGGAGACTCAGTAATTATTTTCCTTGCTGATCATAAGTGGAATCATAAACATCAGGAAAGGCCCATATTTTAGGTTTTTTGAAGGTCAAGAATTATCCACAGGTGCAGAGCTATTTAGTATTCAGGTGAGCCTTTGGAGTCTCATCCATTTAACCCATGACTTGCTTTTACCTAGCTCTGTCATCCTGAAATTCCATCCCCTTCATAATGGGAATGTGGGAGGTTAAACTCGTCTTACAAATTTAAATGGTGGCATCATACTGACAGTTAAGAGCACTCTAAAAGTAGAAGAAAACTTGAAAGAAAGGAGTTCAGAAGTGGACTTGAACCTCTGAAAGGACCTTCATTCTGCATTCCTCTTGAGTTCATTTGGCCAAAGAATTATGAGCCACCTTCCCTTCTGTGTCAGGGGATCTCTAAGGATGCTTCCTGTGAGAGAGATTGCCAGTCATGGTTTGCTGCAACAAAATCTGTCTTACCCTAGCAGGGCTGGTTCAGCACATGGTTTTGATGCTCTGGGGCCAGACCCTGATACAAAGGAGTCTCTGGGGAAATGTCAGATTTTGAGGATTGTCAAAACCTGAAAGTTGGCTGCAAAAGAGCACTGGAATGTTGAAGAGAAAATGGTCTTGGAACTGTGTGATGTTGCTTCTCATATAAGATACTGTCACCTGTCCCTTGTACCAATGACCCCTTGTGCAGCCTTGCAGAGTGGTGGCTCTGGCTGTGACAGTGCACACCTGAGGGAAGGGAGACACACAGCACATTACCTAACCAACCTCTGGTGTGAGGTTAGTGCCTCTTTATGTAACCATATTTATTTAAAGCATCGCTGGTGAGCATGGCTGCCTCTCTTGCATCAGCTGCATGTAAAGAAAGAAGCAATCTAAGAGGATGAGAAAGGCACGGGGGGAAACATAGCGAGCATGAGAACAGTCTAGTGATGAGACAGGAAGTAAATTGAACTGGTGGAGGAAAATTTATGAAGCACCAAGATCCCATTTGGTTTCATGTGTAAAAGAATTGGCTGGGTGACTGAGACTAACCAGTGGTGGAGAATGGACTGGAGTTTAGTTGGAGGATGGCCACCAGTGGTGTTCCCAAGGGCTCAGTACTGGGCCCAGTCCTTTTTCATAACTTTACTGATGATCTGGATGAGAGGAGTGAGTGCACCCTCAATCAGGCCTCTGACAACACCAGGCTGGGTGGGAGCGCTGATCTGCTGCAAGGCAGGAGGGCTCTGCAGAGGGGTCTGGACAGGCTGGATTGATGGGCTTGGACCACTAGTATGGGGTTCAACAGAATGTGTGGAAATGGTTCACAGCTGTGCCAGGGAAGGTTTATACTGGACATTAGGAAGAGTTTCTTTACTGGAGCATGATCAAACACTGTGCTTCCTAGGGAGATTGTTGATCCCCAAAACCTGTCAGTGTTTGAGACATGGACAGTGCCATTACTAACTTGGTCAGCCCTGAGCTGGCCAGGCAGCTGAATTAGATTATTAATTGTAGGTTCCTTCCAACTGAAATAGTCTATTCACCTTTATTCTATGAGAAATGGAATGGGGAAAAGGAGGTCTGATTTTTCTGTCTGTATGTTTGCAGAGAGGAGGAGTCCAAGAGATCAATGTGGTGATGTGAGGGAAGACACAGAGGCAAAGTGTTCTAGACAGGAATGGGCTTTGCAGTTTTGAAAGGAAAGGCCCAGTTGTAATATACAAGCTGCAGCATAAAACTGTTCTACATCTGAGTTCTCACACATCAGCTTCTTTGCATTACTAAGGTTTTCTTGCCATGCTGTGGCAAGAAAGGTAGAGCCCCCAGTTAGGGAAACAAACTCCTTATATCCCATTTTCCATTCTTAGTACCAAGGAGTGCCCAAGATCACCACAAAGGCTGCAGTTTGTTTAACACCAATCCCTGCTGTTATTTGGAAAGAAAGAAGGAAAAATGGAACAAAAAAAAAAAAAAAAGAGAATTGCTGTTTTAATCTTGGGTCTTACCTGCTAATGTGTTCCTAGTAGCTCCCCACAAAATGGATACTTGATGTGACCTATGGCCGAAGGAATTTAATGGTGCTGTGTGAACTTCACAGGTGTCCAGTCTCAAATTCTAGGCAATCTTAAAAGTGGCAAGCAGTGATATGAGAGAGGAATATCCAGGTTCTGTTGGCATTGTAATAGATGCTACTCCTTAGATGCTGAGAGGTGCTGATCAGACTGCTCCTGTCCTTCAGATAAGGTAAATCTTCTTTTTGATAGCTTTTCAAATTGATTCCTTCAAGTGAGCAGTCTCTCCTGGCTTCAGTCCCTGTGTATTTTTTTAATGATTGAATAGGGAGAATGTTTTTAGAATTTGTGGTAATCCAAGTTTAGAAACATTATTTCATTCTTCTGAGGACAGTGTTGTCATTTAGAATAGTCCTGATAAGTCAGCTGTATGGTTTGAAATTATGCAGCTGAATTTCACTGTCTAGAAGTGTGAAGTGTGGACTTGCACAGATAAGAAGTGGGAACTAATACACACTGATCCTGAAAAGCACATGGAGAAAAATTATACTTACTATAATATAGATTAACTATAACATACAGTTAATATAAGTGTAATATATAGATAAATATAGGTAAATATTGATTGACTGTGTAATACTGCTGCCATTGTTTTTCTGGAATGTGTTAGTAGGAGATACATAAAGCAATTGGATAATTTTTCTCTGTTCCTATTACTGAAGAGAGCTCTGCTGGCTTGTGTCTCTAGGTTTGGACATTGTAATTTTGAAAGATACTGATAAATCATGAGGGAAAAGAAGATTTATGAGAAAAGATTAATGGAATTAGGTTTGCTAAATCTAGAAGAGTGGTGATAATTGAGGGATTTAGACAATCTTCAGCTGAGTAAGGGATTCTCAAATGGAGATGTGTTCTGCATTGTCCTGAGAAGCACAGAGAAGTATCCTTGTGAAAAATACTGAGTAAGAAATTTCGATGAAATTCCATCTGTGTTAACTCTTAATAATCTTTAGTTCTCAAAATATGAAGAGTTAGCTTGATTTTTTTTGGTTTTTAATAAAGTGTGAAACGAAGAAGTGATGAGTTAGGATCTCTTCTTCATCCTTTGGCCATTTTCAATATCTCTACTGCAATTTAATCACTGACACATTTATACTTAAAATATTAGAACAGTTAATGGCTTTGTAGCCCTTGGCTTCCTGTTTCAGAATTCTGGCAAGTGGTTGTCAATGTTCGGATCAATCTAAGCTAATTGGTTTAGTAGTAAATCAGTGGTTTAGCATTAATCTGCATTAAGGTAGCATCATTTAGAGCAACTGAATTCCGCTGTAAGGTTCACTGCTCCTTCTCCTAAATTCTTTGTTATCTGTAATCCAATAAACAAGAACAAAATTGCACTTCCTACTGTTGGTAGGCGCTAGCAAGGAATATGAGCTAAATCAGCTGTAAATTCAAAGAAATAATGAAAATATTGTGGTTTCCTCTATGGTATGTAAATAGGCAATAGCAGAAGTGTGAAGATTGTTCAATGAAATTGCAGAAAATCTATATTTATTGCTGATATTTGACTCTATAATGGCAATGGGTGCTCTGGCTGGAGAGGGCACATTTTGGCTACTTCCCCCATGTGTTGTTTACAGGGAGCCCTGCTTTTGTTCTCTATCTGATGGAGACTTCCTCTCTCGTGTCCGTCATCTGCAGTTGCATAACCTTGGTGTTTTAATCAATAAAATAAAAAAACCCCAAGAGAAATTCCGTCCCCTTCCTGGGCAGGGTTGCACAGGGCTGGCTCCCCCAGAGCTGAGTGGGGTGCCCTCCTCCTGGGGTGCTCAGAGCCAGCAAACCTCCAGCAAGCAGGGCAGATTCAGGTAAATCTGAAATGGAAGCTGCTTCCCAGCTGAAGAGGTTCTGGGCTTTTTGACTGGATAAAACACCGGTGGCACTGGGGTGGGGAAAAGAGAAGTAGAAATTGCTGTTTCTTCTCATATGAAAGCTGTTCCTTGGGCCTGATCTGCTTATCCAGAAGGTGAAATAGTGGAGAAATTTCTGAGCAGAGAGAAGGGCAGAGGAAATGGCTGTTCTCACTCACTGCAGCTTTGACTTTGCAGCATGGAGGGAGTGGAATGGGACTGAGAGAGGGGATTAGTGTCCAGCTTCCCATGCTGGGAATTAAGGTGTCCTTGATGATTTTCAGGATTTGGTGGTTTTTATGAAGTTTAAGGGCCATTGGTTGTTTCTGTATGTGGATATGAGGATGATGAGAATGGATAGGGCGAATGATCCTAGGTAGGCTTTGATTAGGCCAGAATGGAGGGTAGTGGCAGTTTTGGTTGCTGTTAGTTGTTGGTTGGCTCGTCCTTCTGGGCCTAGTATTTTGTATCAGGAAAGGTCGATTAGGTGGGAGGCAATGTTTTGTCCTCCATTGAGGAAGTTGGTTATGCTTAGGCGGAGGATTAAAGGGTTAAAGTACCCTAGAGATGTGGAGAAGTTTGAGAGAGGCGTTTGTTTTGTGAGGATGAGTCTTCATCCACTCTCATCCATCCGTCGTGCACAGGGAAGGACAACGTGAATACTAATGGCTGCTGGCTTCTCCTCCTTTATGCCTGTGAGGTGGGGGTGTCACCGGGTGGACTTTTGTATACAGGGACTTTAGGAGTGGCTCTTAGCTGGAGATACTTGGTAAATCTCTGTGGTGAAATTGTTAATGGTAGGAGAAAGGAAAAAAAAGAGCAAAGAATGTTCTTCACCCAGGTCATGCAGACACAGGGCAGCTGAGAGGGAAGGAAGACAAGGTTAGAATGGATGGTTGTGATTACAGTTTTTGCATTATCCTGCTTTTGATATCCTGGTTTTGGTTACTTTCCTTTAAAGAGTGAATCTTCATGGTGAGATGCAGAAACATGTGGTACCAGGGAGATGCTTGTCACTCATTTGTTACCATGTGAATTAGATGGTGCAGCTGTGTGTGCTGTTTTCAGTGTAAACATAGAAACATTAAACTGTAAAATGCAAAAAACACAAACCAAATTAGCTTATCAGTATACATCAGTACTTGGAAGATGTACCATATTGTTAAGTTGGCAAACTCTTCATTAAGAAGAATTATTTAAAATATGTGACTTTCCTATGGAGCAGCAGCAAAACAGCTTTTATAGCTTTTGTAGTTACCTTTTAGAAATTCCAGTCAGTGCACAAGTTGGAATAACTTATTCCTACTCTCAATTTGTTTTATGTCTGCTTGATATTTTATGATAATTCTACTATTGAAATGGCAGCAAATAATTTAAGAGAAAGGTTCAAATATGTAAAAGTGTTCATGCTGAAACAAGTGACCTCCCTAGCTAGCAGATAAAATCACAACCACAAAAAGAAAAGTCGCGGAAGCTGGAGTAAGGTGATAAAAATTTATTTGCTGTAAAATCTTGTTTGACTATAATAATATTACACTACATAGCCAAATTGTATAAAGCATCTTTTTAGCTTTCTTTGAGGTCCTCTGTGGTTCCTTTGATAGGACAGTGGAGTGGGAAATACTTGTTGGGAGAGATACATTTGCAGGACAGATTTAGGTGCCTCTTTGGAGGGTCCTATTTATAGTTTAGTGTGGAATCAGAAGAGGAGGAATTTCTCATTTGGCACAGTGACAGTTAAATAGTCCAGCTTGATCTAAGGCTGGTTTGTACCCAGTGCCCACATGGTGGGTTGCCTCATCCCCAGGCACCATGGACTTGTGGAAAGCTTTGCTGGGTGTTGTATTGTTGAGCACACACTAAAGGTTAGTTCTTGGTGTCACATCTCCCAGCACTGCAAAACAAAGAACTTGTTGCTTTACTCTGCAAATTAACAGATTGGCAGGGAGCTGCTTCAGTCTGGTGTTGCATGGACCTCTCAGGGAGAAGTTCTTTAGACCAGAGAGTCTTTACAGCATTCCTGCTGATTTCACTGAGCCAAAAACTCCCAAGACAGTCTGTGGGGTTTATTCTGCACAGTTAATCCAATTCTGAAGTGGATTTTCAATATCAAATCTCCTTAACCTTAGGCATGCACAGTAAAGGATGACACTTGCATGTGTGCTTTCCTGGTGGGGATTCCTGCCTTTGTGCAATTTTCAGCATTTCCTGTGGTGACTGGCAGTGAAGGTTATTATGTTTTCATCAGCAACAGTATTGGTTGTGTTCATGAATTAGCTCAATAAATTCAGTTTACAGCGGGTGAATAGTGATGATTTTATATGGTAGTTTAAAAAAATACAAAGTTGAAAGCAGTGTCTATACTCATATTATTGTATCACATCTCAATTTAGTGCCAACTATGTGTGCATACTGTGAAGGTCACACAGGTGTGAAGAAAGCATGATCTCCTTTCTAAGGATTAGCAATAGCATAAGCTGTTTGGAAGCCAGTTGTTACATCAATAACATAAATATATGTTCAGAGATAAATGTAGCCAGAAGATACCTGCAGCCAGAAGATTTACCCATTAGTGGGCTTGTATATTTTTGGAGTACATTATATTATATATACTGGCAAAGAAGTATAATGTAACCATCTTTTCTCATCTGTTTCTAAAGATAATCTAATGGTTTCAGGTGCTTTTTTACATAAGTGTGTGTGTTAAGCTTCTTAATATTTAGAATAAAGCCAAGTGTTTCTTATTTTGTTTTGCAGCAGATTAGACTTTATTTTGCAGACTATTGAGTAATAGTGTACTAAAAAAAGTCCTGCTTTCAAGAATCTCAGAAAATCAGATTTTGCTTTAAGAGATCCAGATGTCTTAATAGTTCAAAACCTCACAAATGTTTTATTCCCTAGGAGTCTGATTTGAAAGAATATGAAATTATTCTATTTCTAAAAAAAGCACTAAACCTCCAAATCCTAGCAGATCAGAATGATTACACTATGCATTTTACTGAATCAAGTGATTTATGTATTTGCTAAATTTTCAATTTGTTTAATCTGAAAGAAAGATGGCACGTGATTTTAAACAGCAATATTACAGACTGATTGTGTTGAAAGTGGCATGAGACAGGTACAGGGCAAAGCCCAGCACAGCAGAAAGGAAGAGGTTAAAATGCAGGCACTCAGGCATTGTTTGCTTGAAGATCAATATTATCAATAGGGACAATGTGATCCCAAGGTGTAGGATGGCAGGACCACAGTATGTGCTGAGGAAGAACCAAATTCCTCCCTGGTGGGTCTGTGTCTGCTCCTCTGGACTGTTTAAAACTTGTGACGGGGCAGCCCAGAGGGTCTGTGGTGGGGAGGTCGATCTGTGGGGCCTTCACAGCTCCTTGATTCCTGCTGGTTCCCACAGGGAAGTCTGGTATTCAGGACAGCCTGGTAGGCTCAGACCATTGCACAAACTTCAGGATGAATTTGTTATGGAGAAAAAACTGTGTGCAGGGTTGGAAAGGCTCAAGGAAGACTCTCAGAATAACACTGCCTGCAGGCTTGGAAGATCTGGGGTACACCTGGTGTGGGGATCAGTCCTGTCAGGTAGAGCCTGAATTCTGCTCACTGGTTCTGGTGAGCCTGAAAACCTCCAGCAGCACCTCTGGCTTTCCCAGTCAGTTGCCTGCCTGGTTCCTTGCTGCAGCCCTTCAGGAGCTCTGCTGCTGGAGCTGATGCCAGAGGATGGAAAATGGGCCAGAGTGGCTGAGTGGCTGAGGGAGAGACACCAGGTTGCTGGAGGAGGGTGAGCTCAGGAGAAACAGAAGCCAGGAAATAGTTAATATCTAGCTTTTTGAGAATCCTGAAATGGGAAGTGTAGGCTTGCCCATCAGGGCACCATGGGGGCCACTGCTGGGTCACGGGGCTTTTGGAAGAAATCCCAAATATCCATTATTGGTTTTGGTCTGAGCAGGCACAGGTAAGTCAGGATAACATAGCAGAGTGGCATTTTCTTCCTGGAGAAGGGAGCATTTTGCAAAATGCTGTAATTGAGACTTCACAGAAGTGATGGCTCTCAACTGACCTAGGCTGGACAGTGGTAAAGCTGTGGAAGCCTGGGGCAGCCTTTCTTGTCAAAACTTTGTTCAGGCTTTTTGCTGGAAGCAAGACACTAAATAGATTATATTTTCCTGGATATTATTTAGTGGAACAACTTCTCCCCTTTCTTTTTCTGTTTACTACCTGCCTTTTTCCTTCATTTCTTTGTGAACAAGAGATATCAGTTCAGTTTTGAAGAAATTGAACAAAAACTGTGTGCTGATACTTCTAAACCATGATCTCATCTGTGAAGAATGAGTGCAAGATAAAATATGAACACCAGTTTTTAAAATGAGAATAACAAACCTTAAATCATGGCTAAACTTCTTAGTATCTTACGCATACTTTTTCAATATTATCAAGGTACAAGAAATAGCAAAACTAACTGGTTTAACTCCTTCCCCTTGTGAAGTGATCTCAGTATCACTCTTATGCCTCTTGCTGAATGCTCAAGGTATTTTTCACCAGAAAATAACAGCAACATGAGCATGTTGTTTAGCTGTGGTGGACTCTTTGAGACTCTTCCACCCACACTGTGCTCAAGGAAGACTTTATTTAGTTTGTGCAGTGCTAAAGGTATTTAAAGGAAAGGAGTTATTTTGCTTTGCTTTAAAATAGGTACTCCTAAATAACAATAAGTGCCAAGGGATTGTTGCTAGAATGCTGTCTACTCATTTTTCATTTCAGCTTTAGGATATCTGAGTCAATTCTCAGTTTTACAGCAAGGTCAAAATTTTAGCCTTGACTTAAAACAATGAGATTAAAACCAAAAACCATCCAGTTGTAAAGAGATTTTATTTACAATACTAACGTCTGTAGATTACATTTTACTCCAGCATAATTTACTGCAGCTTGTATTTTTAAATTAAATTTTATGTGCATGCTGCTGTAGTCTACCACTGCAGCCCCTATCGCTGAGCAATGTGAGATACAGCAGTGCTAATCTCTAGCACATGTGAAAAATGGAGGAATGTACTCAGAGAACAGAAAGTCCACATACCAACAGGCAGCTTCTGTGTCAGCAGCTTGCTGGAACAAAAAAAAAAAATGAGTGATCATCCCTGCCAGCCTTTTGAGGATGCCAGGAAGGGGTTAATACACATGGGTGTGTGTCCATAGGCTGCGCTCTGCACATCAAATCAAATATTTATGAATGAAGGTCAGATGTGCCCCTTTCAGGAGGCTGTCCCCGAACTGTTTACAAAATACAGCCTGAAAAAGAACACGGCCAGGTTGAGTTACAGCCTGACATCTCTGATGTGTCAGAAATGTGACAGAGTGGCTGATGCCTCCCTGTTGTGGGGTTCAGCCCAGCTCCCCACTCGAGCCTCAGATGCTATTAATGGTAACACACTGAGTCATAGAGGCAGGAATGTCAGGCTGCCTGTGCTGTGCTGCTCTTACACGTTGGGCTGCTAACAATAGAAAGCCAGCCTCGATTTGTTAGAATAGAATAACTATTTTTTTTCCATGCTTTTGCCTGTATCTCTCTCCCTCTCTCTCTCTCTCTGAGAGATTTATTTATTAAAGAATGTCACTGAATAAGAGATACCTTCTGGGCGAGGCAGACTGGCTTGTTTAATTCATTTCCTTTGTTCTGAGTGGCATTTATACAAAACATCTAGAATTTATTTGCTGCAAATATTTTTAAGGCTGTATGCGTGGTCTGATTTTTTTCCAGCAGGTATCAGCCATCTGCTGCTCTGTCTGGCTGATGCCTACAGCTTGTTTCTTTACATTAATATCTCTCTCCCTACGTAGAGTAGCATGGAGAAGGAATTCCCTTGTGGAGGTGTGAGCAGTGTAAGTGTAGGATGCAGTATGAATGTAATTTTACTTCTATCATGTAACATAAAGCATATTTTGCATTGAGCTGTGGTCAAGTTTTGTTCCATAAATCTGCCCATCATTTAGCCCAGAATATGTTATATTTAACTCAGTTCTCTGCTACTGAGATCACCTCTGTCTTTGGCAATTTAGTTCATTTCCATTTGCTATTTTCTCTGCCTTTAAACCACAGATATAAAATTTACTCTCTAGGCAAAGGCATGAATGCCATGGGTTTATTTTGGGGAAATCACTGGTAGCTAGATAAAATGAGGAACTAAGTAATAGTAGTAGTGATAGAGGCTCTCCAAAATCTTGATGCTGACGCTATATGTGTATTTAAAAAACAGAAGTTGCTTTTAAGGGGTATTCAGGATTTTGATTAGTCATATTTCCAATATTTTCTTCATAACTGTGAATAAAAGTTTGCTTGTAAAAGAAAAGCTTTTTTTCCCCTGACTCTGACCTGCATCTTTTAATAGAAAGCAGAACCTTGGTATATGATGATGAGCCTTGACAATATTCTAAAGGGTTGGTTTGTTTGCTTTCCAGCATCAGTTTACTGACCAGTCCTTTCTCAGTAGAGTTTAGTGCCTGGAAAACCATAATTTTGGAGGTCAGTTTGAGGCCCAAATTCTACACTGGTGCTTTGTCTTGTTGGGGATGTGTTGGGCAGTGAAATTCCTGTCTCAGTGATGCTGTTTCAATACCCTTCTGTCTTCTCAGTTCCATGAGTACCTGTGGCTGTCATCTGCAAAGGAATAACTTAGGAAGAGTTATTATTTCCAATAGTTTGGTATTCCAGAACCCAGCACTTACTTTGACCCACAGCAAACATTTGTATAGCACTGCCTGGCTTCAGAACCCAGGTGCTCAGTGGGCAGTGACAGTTCCCATTTTTATTATTTTTATTGTTTGAAGTACAGGATAGATAAGTATTCCTGTTTTACACAGGCTGTATGTTACTTTAATCTGTTCTACAGTCAGTAAGCATTGAGAGACCATTTATTAACATGTTTTGTGGTCTAATAATTGCTTTAAAGCTAAATCCAGGAGTGGATAAACTGCTCACCATGGAAAAGCCACTGTGCTGCAGCCTGCCTCAGCACTTGCCTGTGCTCATCTTTGTTTCCCCTCTTGATCCTGGCTCAGTTTGAGTAAATAAAATAACAGAAAGCTCATAAATACCACTTTAGCTTTGTGTGTGCATTGGAACAGCTCCCCTGCTCTCCCTCACGTCTCCCTGGCAGCCTCTTGATGGTGATTCAGGAGTGAGAGGCAGCAGAGCAGGGCTGGGAGGACAGGGAATGGATGGATGCAGGGTGGTGTGGGGATGGAGAGCAGGGAATGGATGGATGGAAAGCAGGGGAATGGATGCAGGGTGGTGTGGGGATGGAGAGCAGGGAATGGATGCAGGGTGGTGTGGGGCTGGAGAGCAGGGAGTGGATGCAGGATGGTGTGGGGCTGGAAAATAGGGGAATGAATGCATGCAGGATGGTGTGGGGCTGGAGAGCAGGGAGTGGATGCAGGATGGTGTGGGGCTGGAGAGCAGGGAGTAGATGCAGGATGGTGTGGGGATGGAGAGCAGGGAATGAATGGATGCAGGGTGGTGTGGGCTTGAGAGGAGGGGAATGGATGCAGGGTGGTGTGGGGATGGAGAGCAGGGAATGGATGAATGCACGGTGGTGTCAGGATGGAAAGCAGGGGAATGGATGTGAGTTGGTGTCAGGATGGAAAGCAGGGGAATGCATGTGAGTTGGTGTCAGGATGGAAAGCAGGGGAATGGCTGTGAGTTGGTGTCAGGATGGAAAGCAGGGGAATGGATGTGAGTTGGTGTCAGGATGGAAAGCAGGGGAATGGATGTGAGTTGGTGTCAGGATGGAAAGCAGGGGAATGGATGTGAGTTGGTGTCAGGATGGAAAGCAGGGGAATGGATGTGAGTTGGTGTCAGGATGGAAAGCAGGGGAATGGATGTGAGTTGGTGTCAGGATGGAAAGCAGGGGAATGCATGTGAGTTGGTGTCAGGATGGAAAGCAGGGGAATGGCTGTGAGTTGGTGTCAGGATGGAAAGCAAGGGAATGGATGTGAGTTGGTGTCAGGATGGAAAGCAGGGGAATGGATGTGAGTTGGTGTCAGGATGGAAAGCAGGGCGCTGGAATCCAGCCCTGGCTGCCAGGGCAGCTGGAGCTCCCAGCACAAAGCTGGAGCCACGGGCAGGATGAGCTGCCTTTAGCCACAGCAAAACACCACGCTGGGAAAAGAGCAGAGGAACCAGAAGGAAAGAGACAGTGATGAGCAATCGGACCTGATCAGACCTTGTAGGAAATATTATTATCTGGAATAAGCTGCCTTTTTTCTTTATTTTCTTTTCTTCTTTTTTTTTCTTTTTTTAAAATCCATCTCAGCCAAACACTGCTGGAAAAGGGATTGTGTTTAAATTACTTCAGCTAATTCTTGCTGCTTCCACTAAGAAGAAAAATTGTTTGCCATGGTGAAAGAAAAAGGTAATTATGTTTATTGATAGACTGGAGCTGAAACCTAATGTGCCAGCCACGGTCACCTGAGGTTTAAACCCTCACATTTAAGATGAGCATGCTGTGATTGGCAGTTGTTGTTTTCCTTTCTGTAAAAATGGTGTGTGCAGCCCTGCAGTGGGTTGCATTTATTATCCTTGTACCTGCTTTAATAAGGGTAGAATCTGGAACACATCTAATTTAGTGTGTCTGCACAGCAGGGTCCCTTCTGTGTGCACGTTTGCTTGGGTTTCTTTTCTGTGATTTAACCCAAGTTGACAGTTTCTTACCTGTATTTGCCACAGTTCAAGTAGCTTTGACCACTGCAGCAGCTAGTTTAAAATTTTAAAGATAAACATTGATATATTCAAATCTGGACTTGAGAGGGTATATTTTAAATTTTAATGGATAAATGGATTATATGGGGTTTTGCAAAATGCTTGAATTTTGCAGCAGTAAATTGGATATCAGTTACCTATAAGTTACATTTTAAGCCTATTACAGAAGAATTGGCTAGTTTAAACAATTTAGGAATGGTTGTGGGGTGTTCCCTTGCAGTAATACTGGTCTGTTTCATTTATTGTATTATGAAGATGCAGGACTCATAATCTGAGTTGCATTTGAGTGTACTGGATGTGGTTTGGGGGCATTACATTATCACAGACAGATTCAGACTCAGTCTCTTCTGTGAAGAGGAGAGTCTGCGTTCTTTACTTCTGAGGACTCTGTAAAAAATAACGTGGGGGAAATTCAAACTAGGGCAGAAATAGAAATAAGGAGTAAAGTTGAGTAAGAGTGAGCAGTTTTGCAGCTTTGAACACCTGTGCTAAGACTTTTTGAAATGTAAATAAAAAGTGAGTGCTGTGAAGCAATCATCTTCACAGATGTGTAGATTGAGGAGAGCAGGACAAATGCCACATATATGACAAATGGCTGCCACGGTGTGTCATAGATACCAGGAGGATTGTACTAATAACCATTATCCAGTCTATTGATAACTTTTGTTGATGAAAGGTGGTGACCCAGCATAAATTTTATTGGTTACTTTGTAGCTTTGGGATCCCTTATTTCAGATTTACAGGATTACTTTCATAATGTCAGTCATGAGCTGATAACCTGCTACCCCTATCAGTGAGCCATACCAGGGATGGTTTAAATAGGAATTTCACCCCAAATCCTGGAAAGTGCAGGTTTCAGAATAATTTGGCTGAACTATGTCAGTCATCTTCTCAGAAAAATAAGTGTATTGTCATTCAGTTTTTCATTACTGTTGCTTGTTTTGTAAGAGACATTTTAAGACAGGGCTGCTGGTTTTCTTGAAGTGTACATAAAATATGTGTAGCATTCAGGTTTGGTCTTTTTATCTGTTTCTGTCCCATACCCCAGCTGATGCTGTCTTGATTGGATTCCCTGTGTTAGGTGGAGTTGTAGCTGAAGAATACTCTGTAAATTCAGTTTTAGCATCTTTTGCCATGCAAGTTTGTCATTTACCTGCAAAAAAATTAAAGCAAGCCCATCATTTTTGTAAAAACTGGGAGGAAAAAAGCTTCATAGAATAGCAGGGGAAGCTGACAATAAATAGTTAAAAATCTGAAAGACTTGTGTTTAAATTGCTTCCTTTCCCCCTCCCCACCTAGTTTAATGCATTATTAAAAATGCTTGTTTATATTGATGTTGGATATAAATATTTTTTCCTGTTCACAGAGATAATGGACTAAAATAACTAAATGTTCTCTTTAATTTTGAAGTGCAGTTACTGATATTTCATATCTCATGGCTGCAGGAAGAGAAAGGATGGAATCTGTTAAATATTTTGATTTTATACATTATTACTTTCAAATAATTTCCCCAACAATTTTTTTTAACTCTTTTGTTTCTGCCTCAATTTTTCTTTTTCTGCTTATTGGTGGGGTTTTTTGGTTGCTTTGCTTGTTTCTTTCGGCTTTTGTTTTGGTTGGTTTTCTTTTCTCCTCTTAGTCAGAAGGTCAGGATTTATTGCTGTAAATGTCACTCTCTGCAGTGATACTCTTGCAAAATGCAGTCAGTACAGTTCAGCTGGTGCCCTCCTTTCCAGCCACTGCTGGAGCTGTGGTTTGAGCAGGCTGCAAATGCAGTTCAGCCCAGTGTCAATTCACAGACACGTTAAGCAGGCACTGGAGGGGCTGGTTGCAGCTAGAAAAATACAACTCCAATTCACTGAATTGAAAAATGGCTGGTAACAGTTTTTAGCAAATTAGCATGCTTCATTATGCTCATATTGTAGAATGATTTCAGTGTCTGCCTGGTTAGTTCATACACAAAAAAATTCCTGAGGCCAGGGTGTTTTCTGCTGACAGCGAACAGCGCTGCCTAAGTTGTGTCTGACTGATACCACATTTCCATCTCTCTGTGGTCTTATCTATTTCCAATTATGAGCCCTTATTATCTAGTTACTCAGCTAAATTATTATCACTGTGTTGCATCCAAGGGCAACTTTTTCTCTTCTTATCCTGTAACAGAAAGAAAGTTTGCATGTGCACATGTTTGTCTGGTTATTAATTCTCTCTGACAATTCAAAGCCCATATGGAATAATCTGCATTCTTGCTGCTTCTATGTTGAGGTCAGTGTCTGGGCTGGGAGCCTGCTAGCCAGGTTTCTGTGTGATACAAGTGTTGTAGCTTCATTAGTGAGTTCATTCATCAGTTAGTTCTCCATTGGTTCACCTAAACTGAGGATTTAGCCCTGATTCTTGATTTCTTGAGCAGTTGATGAGAAGACAGCCCTGGCATTCAAGTGGTAGTCTGTGAAAGCATATTGGTAATCAGCTTTGTACCTGATGAAATCTTGGGCAGGATCATCCATGGGCACACCTATGAAAGTGGATTAGTTGCTGTTCATGCCAAGCTTCTGCATGCTTGGAAGGGTAAAAGGAGGAAATATGAGGGGTTGAAGACTTTTTGGATTAAAGAAGAGGGCACAGAGGCTTTATGATTTCTGTTCTTCGTGTACTCATTCTGCTGAAGGGAAGGTGCTGGCACCTATTAGGTACCAAGTTGCATGAGCTTGGTGACGTTCCCATGTTCTCACAACTCCTCTCCAGGTGCTCACTGGTGCTGGTTCTCCCAGGAAGCCACACAGAAGGTGCAGTCGCCAAAATGGTCCCATATTCCCTGAATTGCTTGGCCCACGGCTCAGTCTCGCTGAGGGATTTTGTTCTCTGTTGTTTTTTCTCCATACTTTTGATAAAGCATTATAGTAATACCCCTTCATGTTTTGACCAAGAGGACTGGTTGTATGCTTGCTCCAACCTTCTTCTCTTCCATTTGCCAATCCCAAGAGCTGTGAGCCCCCAAAGGAGATTTTATTCTTTCTCTGTAGTTGTAATGTAGCTGCTTTAGATGGGACTTTCCTTGAAGATTATGCAAATGTTACCTGCCTGCTAATTTAAATACATTTTCTCTTGGGAAGTGTCTCTCCATTGCTCTGTGTATTTGCAGTCTTAACACTTATTCCCCGTGTTAATCAGGAGAATGTTGAGTAATGGGATTTGGGCCCTAACACTGTCCCAGTGTCATGGTCGTTGATGAAATATAGTCTTGATTTGAACTCATGGTTTTGGAACTTTTTAACCCCAGGTGACCTGGGAAAGTCTCCAAGTTTGTTGCTTTTGGAGCACATGACAAGATTGCGCAATCACACATTGGCTGGGGGAGGATTGGGGAGTTAATTTTCTTTTTGCTTCAGTTTACTTAGTTTCAAATTTGGTTCTGCTTGGCAGTTTGCTTTTGGGGCTGGGCATTTGGGTTTTTGTATTCGTTTTTTTTTATTTTTATTAAGGGCCTGTGCTGCCTTGTAAAAACCACAGAAAAAGTATTTTATAAATATGCATAATGGTAGATGTTGAAAAAATACACTTGTAGTTAAAGTACTAAACAATAGAACAGTTCTGTGTTAGAGGCTCTTAAGGTGACCTTGGGGAGGTAATTTGATCTCTCCTCGTGTTAATCTGTAAAATGAGGATAAGAACATTCCTCTTGTCTGCCTTGATTATTTGAATTTGAGATCTTTGGAGCAGAGAGTTTCTTTTACCTTGCTTCAAAGCTATGACAAGGCAATCTTGTGGGATTTCACTACTCCTATTTGTACAAAAAAACATAAAGAGTATCCAGTGCTATGTGATTATCTTGTAAACATCTTATTACTTTTAAAAGGCAATGCAATTGTAAAGGAATTATGTTTCTATTGGCACATTTATGGCATTGCTTTTCTGTACTTTCTCTTTCTAAATTTATTTTTAATATTAGGTTTCAAATTGCAGTTCTGGTGTGCAGCATGGATACTGAGAGGAGCAAAAATAACCAAGGAGATGCCAGCTCAGGCACTGCATCTTTACTGGAGATTTTAATTTATTTTTTTAATAGCACTTAGTTCACATGAGGGTACAAATACTCCTCTCCAAAGAGCTGGGCAAGCACAGTGTGCAGTCCTGCCATGCCTGACCACTTCCCATGTGTCCCAGTAGTGGAATTCCATACATTCCTTGCATCCCAGCTGTGTGTAGGAGCCAGCTCTCTGAAGATAGGGTGGCAGATATTTTATACTGAGAAATGGGAGAGCTTTTGCTATTGATCTCACTGGAGGGGAGGGCTTGGGGGGTTTAGTCATTAAATTTGAGACCACGGAGTTCATAGGTTCAGGTGGTGGTAGAGGCAGCTCTTCAACTGAAACAGTGAGTGGGGTGAGCCAAAAAAACCCAGTTTGGAGGAGAGGAGTTTCAATCTATTTCATTTTCTCACAATTAACACAGTTCTAATTGCTTATTCTGATTATTTGAAGATAAAAGCAAGCAAACACATGCTCAGAGAAACACACCTCATGTTCTCTGGACTCTCTGGTTTCCAGTCCATGTCACTCCTTGTCCTCAGTACCTATGGTGAGCCTGGGGTGGGAAAGGACATGGGTACCAGGCCATTGCTGCTGCTTTCACTGAGTGATCCTTTTTCCTTGCTCAGTTATTTCCATGTGAGTTTCTCTGCTGCCTGCAGTCCTTTTGGAGTTGTTAGACCCTCCTAGGTATTTCTCAGCATTTCTCCTGCCCCAGCATAATTTTTGTTTCTCTCTTCCCCATGCTTTGGTGTCTTCTCTGTCCTGGCTTTGTCTCCTGTACCTCACAGAATCCCAGAGTGGGTCAGGTTGGGAGGGACCACAGTGGCTCCTCTGGTCCATCCTCCCTGCTCAGGCAGGGTCATCCTTGAGCCCAGGGCACAGGATTGTGCCTGGATGGTTCTGGAATATCTCCAGTGAGGGACACTCCACAGCCCCTCTGGGCAGTCTGTGCCAGTGAAATGCTCTGGTCTCTCTCTCTTGTGTCTCCTGCTGTTTGTCCTTTCAGTGTTTGCTGCCTCTTGCTGTGTCTGTGTTTTTGCAGAGGTTCTCTGTGCTCCCCTGGTTCTGTTTCAATGTGCAGTGGGTCAGTTTTGCCATTTAATGAACTGGTTGGGTCAACAGTGACCAGCACAATCCCATCCTTGGCCTCCTGCAGCACCATCACTCCCAAAGCCCTGCTGGTTATGGTGACTACAACTGAGTGGAATAAAAAATTACGTGTTTGCTCTCCTTGGATGAGAATTCAAAAGGCAGCACTTCTATAGATAGAGTCTCGGCATAGTAAAATTGTTTAAAAATACATTAAGCTAGGGCAGAAAAATATTTTTCCAAAGGGAAGGTAGGAATCTTGGTAGGAAAGAATTTACAAGTTAGGATCATAATTTGGCCTGCTACTGTAAGACAGTCAATTATTTTGTAGAAAAATTAATGGATACCAGGGGACCAAGTTCCACTAATCAAAATGTCTTGTGCCCTTTGGGTGGGAGAAGCCAGGGAACAGGGAAGGAATTTTTTTTTTTTGTTCTGGGGGTAATCCATAACTAATTTAAAAAGGATTATTTATAACAAAGTTGGTTTTCCACCTAGAGGACAGTCAGTATCCCCAAAAGAATAATTAATCCTTGCCTTGGTTGAGCCTGGATGACTTTCAGGCTCACTAGGGATCTGTCTAAGGAGAACACTTAGGCATTGTCTTAAGCCTATTCTGTTCAGCAGAGTGTCTTGTTGAGTCTAATTGAATCACTGGGAATTAAAGCTAAGTGCTTCACTATTGTCCCAAAGTGGGACAATATTTTTAGAGGCTGTGTGATGTTTTTAAATAAAAAAGCTCATGTATTTTATTAATGGTGGTCATTTTGTGTTCTAAGAGACAACAAGAGAAATAATTCTGGATTTTATATGCACTGTTCATAAAGGGCTATAAACCCAGAAATTATAAAGCCTTGTGTCAATCAATTATGTACATGATCTATAATTAATATCAGCTGTTCAGAAGTGAAATGTTGGTGTTCTTATGCTATACAAGAGAAAAACAGGTTCTGTAAACACTCGCAAAAGGGTGGGTAACTCCCTAATTCCCACTGCTGTTGGTACCATTTCAGCATCATACATCACTGTAATCTACAGGGCAGTATTGTGGAGCTCTGTTTCAGTTCAGGATCTGGTTAAGAAGCAGTATCTTAAAATTATACCAAATTAAAGAAGTGATCCAAATAGAAATGAAGCCTTGCAGAACATTGAGTGGTAGTTTTCATTACTGCTGGATCGAACAAGAGTCAATTAATTACTTGTTTGTTCAAAGAAGCAGTTGCATTTATATTTTCTTTTCTCCAAAGGCACCTCAAAACAGGATTTGATGGATTTGAGGGTGTCTGCTTGCTATCCAGCAGTGGAGATGCCAGCCAGAGGAGCAGGCTGTGTTCAGGGTGTTGGTCAGTGCTTTCCCTGTGATAGTCCATTTACCATCTAACGTTAACACCTGATGGTCTTTAGGAGCACCATTATTTATTTTTTAATAGAAACTGAGTTCTATGCTGCAATGTTTTTGAGTGGTCTGGGTGCAAATGAGCACAGGGCAGGGCTTCTGAAATGTCTGGTTTATCAGCTCTGTACGTGGCCAGCTACCCTGGGAATCAGGAGCCCTGGGAAGATTTATGTTGCTCATTTCTGTGGTGTCTAGTTTTAGTCTGAGGCTGTGTAGCTCAGAAATGCCACAAGTGAGGGTGGTTCTGAATGATGGGCATTTACAAGGTCCTTGATTGAAGGAGAATTTCTTAGCACAGGGCACAGTGATTCTGTGGTTTAAAGGGGTTGGCTGAGGACAGGTCCCTGCAAGGGTCTTGTGAAAAAAACCCTTGGGGGGATTCGTGGTGGTAACTGAGAGGAGATTTTACCACAGATTCTGCTTTGAAAGCATCTGGGAGACAACTGGCCTATGTAGGTCAGTGTTCCTCCTCAGATAATCTCAGAATGAACAGTGGGAGAATTGATTATTAAAATTAGCATTTTTATATTGACTTACTTCAGAAGGAAATTTAATTCATTTTACTGCATGGAATGCTCATGCAGCCTCTGAAGAGGATGCAGAGGGGAACTGTGATGAGTTTGTTGCCAGAATCCCCACGTGGGATGCTGTTTGGGTAGCTGAGAGGCCTGATAGACATTTGAGTGCTATTATGGGAAACCACCACTCATCAGTAAGCCAGAATTTCCATGCTGTCTGGAAAAAGCAATTGTTTTTTCTGCTAACTTCAGCAACTGGCTTTCCTGTAGCCTTGAGGATCCTTCAGGACTTGCACTGAATAATTTGACACTTGTGTGTATTCATTGTTGTGAGTAAGGTTTTGATACTGGTCTTGATGATCCTTGTGGGTCCTTTTCACCTCAGACTATTCTGTGATATTTTTTAAAGGTAGAGACATCAAGTGATATGTATGAGATGGCTGCTCAGAGTATGCTGAGGAGCTCTTGAATTTCTGATTACCTCCATCCTATGTTAGAAAAATATCACTCTTTTGAAATAGTGAATGATCTTCTTGTGTCAGGTGTGTTGAAGGCATAACTCATTTTTTTGCCACTTACAAGGCTTATCAACAGTTACTACTGTTAGAGACTTGCAGATGTTGGGTATGAGAAGCAAATGTTTAGCCTGATCTTCCAGCCCTTCAGCAAGGAGTTTCAAAGGGTGAGTTGATTGTCTTGACCCTCAGTAAGTTGGTTGTGGAACCAAGTGCAGAGAACCTTGGTGGATGTGATGAAGATCCAGAAGGGCATTGCCAGAACATCAGATAAGACAGTCTGGATTCACTGTCTCTTTATCACCCAATTTTTATGGCGATCTGTCTTGTAAAAAATTACTCTGTACTACTGTAGAAATATGGCAGAATTAATTCACTTTGCGCCTCTCCCCTTTGGCTTGCTAACCACTAATCAGCAATCCATCTGTTAACAATTATGTTGAGTAATGCAGGAATGCAGGTTTTGATTCAAAGACTGGCTTGGCTCAGTCAACATTTGTTTGATCATCATCTGTTTCTCAGCATGTCTTAGTTTGCTGCATACTTCATTGCAAGGTTAGTGCCTTTTCATTACTGAAAATACTTCTAAAACTCCCCATTGCTTTTTCTCTCTAAGCTTAAAACAACAGCTGACCATATTCAGTTAAGAAGCTGTTCTTTACTCATCTTTGAAAGGATTATAATTTTCCTTAAGCAAATACAAACGTAATAATTTTGTCAGGTGCTTTTGTTCCTGCTAAGCATAGATGATGCTCCAGAATGTGCTTTTATTCACCTGCCAAGTGATCAAAGGCAAACATGTGTGGACAGACATGGCAGAAGCTCCTCCTTGCTGCTGTTTTAGAGAATGACAAACTCTTCTGAAGAGGCTCTGGTGCTTTTGTGGTGAGGAGAGCATCAGTGGAGCTGCTGCAATTTCCCTGAGCTGCAGAGCTGGGTTAGCACTGATGTGTTCACAGTTTCCAGGTGGCAAACTGAGAAACCTCTCAGGCTCCTGGTGGCTCCAAAGTAAAGTTGGGTATCCTGAGCTTCCTGTTCATGCCACATTCATGGGAATGTTCCCGGAGTTTTCACTGGGAAACTCTGAAAATTATGCACTAAAGCTATAAACTGTCAGAAACTGTGGTGAAATCACCAGTGTCCAGATAAGGATATAACCCCGACATAAACACATCCTAATTTTATCTCTCAACTACTATCAAAGGCTTGGAAAACTGGATCCACCAAACACATTTCTTTTAATAGCAAAACCATCACAGTTACATTGTTTTATTTTGTCTGTGTTGGAGAAGGTGATCTTTTTTCAGATAGGATCAAGCAGGTGCTGGTGTTAAATATTTCACTTAATACTGAACCATTCATATGCATAAATCTTTATAGGGCTGAGGCCTTAGGCCCTGATCTTGTATGCTGTTCTGTGGGGAGTTAATTGCATTATCAAAGCTTGAGCTAGAAAAAGAGGCGTGGGAGGAGGATAGGAAACAGCAGGAAAAAGAGAGAGAAAATAAGCATGCTTGCTCTTGTGTTCTGAAACTTTGAAATAATTGTGATTTTTTTTTCGGTGCTGTATTTTTAAAGGTCATTATTTCCTCACCTTTCTTCACATTTGAGTGCATGGCATAAAGCTTTTTATTTTCATTTGGAAATAACACAGGAGTTGTCTCTCACTGATTTCACATTACAGTTGTTAATATTTTGGGTTATTGCCTGGCACTTGTATCTCTAAATATTTGTATTTAATTCTTTTAGCTGCTTCAGCTCTATCCATAGGTTATGTATATCTAAAAATATGAAAGTATTTCGTACTGGGTGCGCTGGCCAGCCCACTGTGCTCTCCTGTGGGTTTGAGTGCCACACCTCACCACCACCAGGGCACTGATTCTGCCAAAGGAGCTGCTGCACTGCCATGGTCCCTTCTGCATCTGCTGTTTTCAGCAGCAGATGAATTGTAAGGAAAAATAATACTACTTTATGGAAAATGTGAGAAAACATTTTAAAACTGTGGCAAAAAGTGACCAAGTTAGAGATTATTTTTTCTACCTTGTTTTAAAAATAGGTATTCTGGATATCTGTAGACAGCACAAATAATTTTGAGACAAATTGGCACACTGTAGGAGTGATACAGATAAATTTGCAGGAAGAAAGAGCTTTATAATGCTTCTTCAGATCTGATTTGAATGGCAGTAGTATGAGCCAGCTGCAGTCCAGGATTTCCCCTTAGGCTTTCTCATACATGTGTAGGCAAGCAGCTCCCTGGTATCTCTTCATGGGAGTGCCTCCTTCCAGGATTTCCTGGAATTCCTGAAGATCCCTGTCAGATACCTGTGGCTGATGACTGCAGTAATATCTTTATCAGTCCCTGGCAGCTGGGAGGTTTGATTTCCCTCTCAGGCACTGCTTGGTCACCTTTCCTGATAGGATTCTTACAGATTTGAGATTCAAGAACTGAGTCTGCAGATAAGCAAAATGACACTGCATTTTCACCCCTTCTTTTAAATAGATATTTCAGTACCTCCTTAGTCTCCACTGTGCTTTTACAAAAGAGTAATTCCTTGGAGACTCTCTGGGGTATAGACAGACAGGCTTTACAAACTGGGGTTACAGGCTCTTATCTCTGAAAGAAACACAAAAGATGGGAGAAAATTACTTCTCTCTTTACAATAGAGCATGGAGGAGGAGTGATAAGGGAGATTGCTTTCTTGAACTTGATTCTCTGGTGTCTCCAGCATCTTTCAGCTCAGAAAATATTTTTTCCCAGCTTGTCATCCTGTGCACAGTGCCCACCAGCCTCCCTGTGTCCTGTCCCAAGGCAGGGGCTGCCCAGCTGCATCAACAGTGGAGCTGCTTGGCACCATCAAACAATGAGGGAATTTTGGTTTTAAACCTTCAAGTTTTGAACTAAATTAGTTAAGAAACCAGAGCCTGTGGGGGCACAGTTTGTGGTAATTTGGAGTGGGCATGTGGGACCCTCATCCCCAATGGGCACAGTGTGAGCAGCACTGACAGCAACGAGCCAGGGAGTGCCCAGGGCACTGAGCAACCACCACAGGGAGCAGAGGGCACACAGGGGCAGTGCATCAACAGGAGGGGATAAAAGGTTGGGCTGAAGAACAAGAAGGGCAGGTGCTTGCAGCCTGCTGAAGTGGTCTGGTGATGCTCTGTATGGGTTGAAGCTTTCTGGCATTGTATGGTGACACTCTGTGTATCGTGGCCATCTCAGCTGTGACATGTGCTGTGACAAAATCTCCAAAGCCATGTCAGGTAACACAGAGATGGGCAGCACAGAGAGAGTTGTCTGTAGAAAGCTTTGGTTGCATTTACTGCTGTGGCAATCTCAAGCACAGTCCTTTACTTTTATTGCTAGAAGCAGAAAGAAGTGAGGAAATTTTAAAACAGGCAAAGAACTTGAAGTAGTTTCACACCATTACATCTGTGCTTTATTTTTTTTCTCCTCAATTCAGTCTCCAGCCAAGAAAACACAGTAGCTGAAAATCAGCATTTCAGAGAACATGCTGCCTCTGTCAGGCCACTCCTGAGATATAAATGAAAATTGCGTGACATTCTGAGAATCCCCTTGCCCTTGCTGCAGTGAGCACAGCCTTTTCTCAGTGCTGTGCAACAGAGCCCAGAGGTTGTGGAGCTAAAAGGCACAGAGATTCTGTATCCTGGCATAAAGCTTGAAGTTACATATGCTACAACATGGGTAGGGTTGGCTGAGCACAGCTTCAGGTTTATTTGTAGAGGTATCCATGCAAATGGAAAAATGATAAAAATTCACTTTTAAAAAGAGCAGTAGCTCATATTATCGTCACTTTTAAATGTAGAGGAAGCTTTTTTTTTGAGTAGAACTGAACTAAAAATAACTTTCTTTGACTCCACCTTGCAGCATTCCCATAGCAAGGTGTTTCCCAGAAGCTTTTCTGACTTCTGACTTAAAAACCAAGGTACTTCCTGGCTTGCAGCAGATCCATGGACTCTTGACTTAAAAACCAAGGTACTTCCTGGCTTGCAGCAGATCCATGGACTCTTGCCAGCAAGAATCTGCAGCTAACAATCCCTTAGCTTGAGCCTTTGATTTCCTAACAGTTCTGTGTTCAGTGGGAGAATCATCAATAAAGAAGGCTGCAGTATTTATTTTCATTGTTTTCTCTATCTCTTTATTCAGCTGCTTACTCTTGAGCTAGTTGCTGTAATTTCCATTTCAGAAAGGTTTGTTACAAATACTGAGGTCTAATTTCTAGCTGATGCAACAAAAAATAATTGTTTTTAAACCCTCAGACAATGATCTGCTGTAAAGAAAGCACCCCAGCAGAAGAGTCTTCAACTTTGCACAGTAAATTAAGTCTTTAATTTTGCACAGAAAATGCCTTTGGTTTCTCATATGAACATTGGGTTGTGGTCTTTTCTGTCTCTTTTTGTTTTTAATTATTTCTTTGCAGGTCTGGGATTATTTTGAGATGTTTAGATAAAATGCAGTAACAAGTACTCTCAAGCTGTGGGAGCTGCTTTGGATTTACATCCATATAGTGCAGTTGCAAAATGTAATGAAATCAACATTGCTTGTTTCACAAGGAAACATAAGGAATGACAAAAATAATGTTGTTGTTAGCACAAAGCAAAACTCCAGTGACAAAGACTGTTTTCCTCACAGCTGAAGGTGCTATTGATTCTTTTCTGTTCTTTTTATTTCGTCCTGACTTAAATTATGTAATCCAGACTTCCTAGTTGTCCCAGTCAGTGTATGTGTTACTCTGGGTAAATTGGATATTTAATGGGACATTGATGTGTCTTATTTGAAGCCTAAATGAGTTCAAGAAAGCATTAATTATTCATTGATTATTCATTTAAGCTGGTCTCGAGTAGAAGTCTCAACCTAGCTTGTCTTAAAAAGTTTTTCTTTGTGTTTTTCTGACCAGAGATTTTATTCATTAATAAAAAATAAAAGTCTTTAGGCAGTGCCCAGCACAAAAGCACCCATGCACCTTGTCATGCTAGTTGGGCTGAACTGGGATGTGACAGCTTTGTGTGGAGACAGGTTTCAGTTCACATCCTTAAACTGGAGCTGGCAAATACTTAACCTGAGTTACAGTTACTGAAGACACAGAGAAATTAAAACATTCAGGTAACTTAATTTTAATTTTAGGTCCCAGGCTCAATGACTTAGCTGAACTTAACTGCATGGCTTTATTCCTTTTGGGTTAGGGGACATCATCCAAAGAGCCCAGATACCTGTTGTGGAGCAGGGGTTGGAATCTGGGTTATCCAGATTCTAAATCCATGTCCTGTCAGTGATAATACTGTCTGGAGTCTGTTGTAATTGTCTCAGACACGATCTAGAGCTGCCTTATTACATCATGTGCAGTCTGGGATGCCTGAGAAGATACCCTGCAGTTGTGGTGGGGAGGGTTGGTGCAGCAGAGCCTGAAATAGGGACTCTCTCAAGGTGGGAAATTCCTGCCAGGAGATGAAGCCAGCTCCTCACTCTGACCTTTTCAGACCCAGAGCAGCTTAAAACTGACATGTCCAGTG
Source organism: Ammospiza caudacuta (assembly GCF_027887145.1). Classification (NCBI taxonomy): domain Eukaryota; kingdom Metazoa; phylum Chordata; class Aves; order Passeriformes; family Passerellidae; genus Ammospiza; species Ammospiza caudacuta. The sequence goes on along the minus strand of NC_080601.1, from coordinate 31,190,776 downwards.
AGCTGACTGGACTTGAGTCAGAAACATACCAATAAACTGCTTGTAAAGGTATTTCTCTTTGTTTTTTCTTTAATTCCCTGTTGAGTCCTCCCTGGTGACTGTGAAAGGTCACCTCTGCCAGTGAACAGCCTTGCGTGTGTTGCGTGCATCCAAAGGAAAAAGCTTACAGGCAATTCCTTGCAGGAGGGTGAAAGTCAATTATTCAATTTTGACCTACAATGCTAAATGGAGGCCAGTAAGACAAGCACCATAATTAGCTTCACTTAAGAGATCAGTCTGGAAATAGCAACTAACAGTATTTGTATTCATTTAAATGGCTTTAAAGGCAGAACTGGAAAGAAGCTGCATCATTGGACCAGCCTTGAAAATAGTTATTTACTCTGCTGTAAAGAGCAGAGGCTTGTGTTTCAGATCAATACCAGAAGATCTGGAACCTGGTGTGCAGAATGTCAGAGTGTCCTACACATGTGAGATGGAATAAGCAGAATATTGCAGGTACAGATTTAACATTGCACCATATAAACCTTAGAGAGCATTTTCCCAAATTCTTTATCCATTTCCTCTTGTGAGCAACTTTAAAAGTCCACACTATTAACTTCAACTTTCATCAGGCCCATCTCAGGCTGTATGGGTCTGATAGGGAATTTTGCTCATAATAATTTAATTAGTTAACACTCTTCCCTGTGTTTGTTTTTTATTCTTTCTTTCTTTCTTTCTTTCTTTCTTTCTTTCTTTCTTTCTTTCTTTCTTTCTTTCTTTCTTTCTTTCTTTCTTTCTTTCTTTCTTTCTTTCTTTCTTTCTTTCTTTCTCTCTCTCTCTCTCTCTCTCTCTCTCTCTCTCTCTCTCTCTCTCTCTTTCTTTCTTTCTTCCTTCCTTCCTTCCGACACTTCCTTCCGACACTTCCTCCCTCCCTTCCTTTCTTCCTTCCTTTCTTTCCTATATATTTCCTTGGTTGCCAGTGAATAGTTTTGTTTGTAATAATAACTTCCAGTCCAGAAACAGTATTGCAGTGCAGACTATTAGATGAGGTTCACTCAAGGTAAGGCATTCAGTGAGCTTTTACTCCACTGGAGCTGCTAATTGAAATACTGGTTGGCATTACCCACTGAATTCTGTTCTCCAGGATGGGCTGAATAACTGCTCAGGGGAAATAGTTTAAGTGAGGCTACCAGAAAAAAAGGTATTAAAAACATTGAGCTTGAGTAGAAGAATTCAACCATTTTCTTTGAAGTTTGGGGTTGGAGATATGAGTGGTGATAGGAAGAAAAGCATAACAGTTACCATATTAGGCTGGCTGGACTTATAACAGAAATTGCTTAGAATATTTTTTTATTCTCTCTTCTTGATTCTGTTACTCCCCTAATCACATATTCAGCTTTTTTATTATTAATCTTGTATTTATGTAATGCAAAATGATAGCAGCATTTCTTCAGTAAGGCATTTATAAGGGAGAATTATATAAAAAGACTTCATGGAGCTTTTCCCTTAGAAATCCACTGAAGAAGGGGGGGAATCTGGTGCAGTAAAATGAGCAAGGTATCTGTTATATTGCTGCATAAGCAGTAACCTGAAAAACAGCATAGTCCTGGCTGGGGTGATGCCAGGAAGTGATCAGGAAAGGAAAAGATCTCGAGAAAATTCTGAAGATGTTTTCCAGTGACAGTGAGAGTGATGTATCAGCACTCAGTCCTGTGCAGGCCAGGAAAAGTAGGACAGGAGTGGTATAAAGACAGAGGTGTGGGCAGAGGTGTGTTTTCTCTGAAATGTTCTGATGAGCACCACTAGTTTGAGAACAATATTACAAGGAGAAAGGCTTCCTACTGCTAGAATGGGATGTGGGAGGGAGAATTGAAGGAACATAGGTTTGTTTGGGAACATTCTGGGTAATGCTTTCCACTTCAAACAGTTCAGTTGAGATGAAATCTTGCTCCAGCTTACCCATGCACTTCTGTTAGGGTCCCAAGCTGCCACATCTGAAGAGAAAGTTAAAGATGTTTTACAGAAGCCAAATGTGCAGCAATTAAACTTTTATTACAACAATGAAATCCACAAACTTTTCCTGTTCCTATCCAAGCTCTGCTCTGGGTGGTTAGGTGATTACCAGTGCCTGGAATTATGTCTCCCTGACAATATTGCAAATACATGGGTAGTTTCTGCCTATTCATAGTATCTCTAATTTGCATGCAGAGAGTAATTTCTGCCAGAATTGATGGGATTAGAGACAAATAATATTGGCTTCTTTTCTCTTCAGGAGTGCTTTCCCTGCATTAGGTATCTGCTGTAGCAAAAAGGAGATGTTTGTAGTTTATTTTTAGTGTAGCCATTTGCATACACACTATCTGGTTCATCTGGTTTCCCAGAACTTGTTTTGGAATTGCTTTTCTTCCATCCTTTTTGCTTGGGTTATGTACCTTCTTGGATTAAATTAATTTGTGCTTTCCTTGTGTGCTCATCCAATGGTTTGTACACACTTGTGTTCTAGGAAAGAAAATGGCAGTGGCACTGACACTGTGGAGGGAGTTTTTCCTCATCCTTCTGTAGCAGCCTCAATGGAAAGAAGCAGCAGCTGATGTGAATGTCTTAAATTACTGATTTATAAAAAGACTATATTGAAATAAAATGGTGGTAACTCTTCAGATGAGCATAAAATGTGGCCAGATACATGGTGTAAAGTGTCTGGGAACACAGAGTTTTGGATAGGAGAAAATACTCCTTGTTTGGGTTGAAATATTTTTTGTTTGTTTTCTTTACAGTGGCCCATCCTCAGGAGCCCCACCACCCCTCTGAGAAGCCAGTCATCCACTGCCACAAGTGTGGGGAGCCCTGTAAAGGTGAAGTGCTCCGAGTTCAAGCCAGACACTTCCACATCAAATGCTTCACCTGCAAAGGTAAAACCTGGATATTTATGTGTTAGAAATTACTCCATTTGTGCAAATGTGCCTTGGACCACTGATGGGAGGCTGTGCTTCCTGCCAACATGCCATTAAAAATATTCTCTTTGTTCAGTACCTGAAGGATTTGAAGGTGGGAAGGGTAAAGAAAGGTGGTGATACTTAGGAAAATTCTATCTTTTTGTAATTTTGGCCTAAGTGCTTTTTCAAGGATCTGGAATTTTTTAAAAACTCTTGATAGCAATGACTGTTTTTCATTAGGGATAGTTATGAAAATTAAGGTCCTTTGTACTCAATTTACTGCTGAAAGTACCTGCTTTCAAAAACCCACCAGAAATGTTCTGCAAAGGTGTTCTAAGGCTCTGTGCCATGGAGCTGCCTTGGGAATGGGAGTAGTGCTGCCCATCCCACAGAGGGAGGACCTGAGAGGCTCTTGGCACCTCCAGCTCATGCCACTGAGCCCTCTGTGACCACAACAAAGACTCACTGTGTTTTTTTACAAAACAGAGGTTTAATGAAGCATTAAATAATTGTAAAACTATGCTTTCTGAATTCATTGCCTTTGAAGATGGGTGCCACGGAGCAGGAGGCAGCCCTGGCTCCTTCATGGAGTTTCTGTTTAATGAGCAACAATGCAGAGTTGGCTGAATTGAGTAACCACAAAACGTGGGATGAAAGGTGAGAATAAGGAGAAATGCCCAGGTCCGTGTGCAACCACTGTCTGCCACATTCAGTCCCAGCTCAGCACAGGGTAGATACAGCATAGAAAGGGATTCAGGCTCCAGGTGAATGTGGCACAGCTGGTGGCAAACATGGAGAAAGGTGCTGGAATAAATCCGAGTAACTGGGCAAGTAAAGCACAGCAGCGGAACCAATACCATGTAGTTTTTCATTTCTATTAAACCCAAGTTATCTTTTCTGAAAGTCCATATCTAGCTTGTATACTTCAGATTCAGACTTTGAATAGTGTCTCCAGCCCAGTTCCTGAGTTTCAGTTATATTTTTTATGTTCCAAATGTGGGTGGAATACTTGTGTGGTTGCTCTGTTCTTCTGCTTCCTGAATATATGGAATATAGCAGAAAATAGAACTAGTTGTTTTCCTATGTTATTAATGGTTTTCTTTAAAAGGTCACTTGAGTTATTTGTATGCTGAAAAATCAGTGTCTGGAATCTAAGAAATTGTTTATTAACTGTGGTTTTTAGTTAGATACAGCTTGATAACTTAAAAAATGCTTACCTTTCACCTAGATATTAACATATTTTGTCTGTGCCAGTCTGGAGTGGCACCAGCCCATCCTAGAGGGCACCGTGGAGCTCAGTCTGCCCTATTTCTGGAATGCTTGGGGAAATGCATCTCTCTGTCTCTCTATTACAGCTGCTGTATTTCAAGCAGTACTTGATGCCATATAATCCTTGAGCAGTTCAAAACCAGCAACTATTTGTTTATTTTCTTGTTCCTGTCCATACTGAGTAGTGGTCTCAATTTACAGAAGATACTGGATTAGGATATTTTCAGCATCAGGCCACCTGAGACCCTTTGAGGCACAAAGGACAATGGTAATTCAGGCCAGGCAGCAAACAGAGTCCTTAGGAACTCCTGATAAAGAAGTGGGCAGATGGAGCAGGGCTTTGGAATTGTTGTCCTGATGAATGCACCACATTAATCTTGCTTTTTTTAGGAGGGGTGAGGTCTACTTTCTTCTTTCTCTTGTGTTTTAGTTACTTACTCATAAGCTGCTTTTGTGCTTTGACTATTCTGTTGCAAGACTGGATTTACTAGTATAGTTTTTCTGGTTTTGTTCTTTCCTTCCCTAGAGGAATGTCTCAACTTATTGTAGCTTCTGTTTACGATGACAGTTTAAGATTCTGTGATAATATTGACCTTATGAGTGCTTGCATGGAGATCATCAGAGAAGGGAGAGCTGTAGAAATAATTCTTGCTGGGGGAAATGAAACTATGATTTGTACCATTAGCTTGTTAAGGAAATGGAGGAAAGTAAATCCAGTTTGAACTGAGAAGGGCCAGAGCTGAATGTTGGAGACTTTTCTCATGCTGTTCATTCAGTCTGTGCCTTATTAGTTGGGTTTGTTATCTGAGTGTTATCTTTTTAGAGTTCATTTGTCTTCACAAGGAGAAAGGAAAGGGTTGTGTATAGGAGGTTACTCCAAGTTCTGTTCTGAATGTTTTACCTGAGCTGACTGCAACTCTACAGCAGGTGGAGTTAGACCCCCCCTCAGTTTATAAAGTGTGTTATGCAGCAAAACCAACACATACTGGGACCAGGATGTATCAGCTGCATCCACAGGTGGCTTAGTTATCTTTTCTTTTTTGTATACTAAACTTTGCTCTTGAGACTGCAACTCCCATCATGAAAGACTTGAACAAGCTCACACTTGTCTGTTTTCATACCTGCTGAAAGTGTTTGAACTTTTACCCACAGACTTAGAAGATGTGGGAAAAGTCCATTTCTTGATAAGGCTGTCATAGAGTCACAGAGTTTGTGTGATCCTGTTCTTTGCTCTGTCTGACATTCCTTTTTATTATTGACGTCCACGCTCTCAACTTCGCTTTTACATCATACTGTTAAGTGTATTGGATGTGCTTGTAGTGCTGCTCCCCTAGGCTGTGTCAAAGGCTCTTAGGCACTCCATGAGTGCTTTGCATGCATGTCAGTGGTGGCAGTGGCACTGCAGGAGCATGGTGACTTTCATCTCCATGAGCATCAGCCAGCTCAGGACAGGCTCGTGCGTCACATAACGAGAGCAGGCAGCCGCCCTCCCTCCCCAGGAGCTCTGTCCATCTCTGGGATCTTTCTAAGAACAGAGGAGCTGCTTCCTGCCAGAGATGACCAGTAAAACCTGCACTGACTGACGTGTTCCCTTGGCCCCAGATAAGATGGAGCTGGCTGGGGTTTGCCTTGGAGAGCCCTGTGTCTCCAGCTGCTGGGTCCTATCTGCCGGCCGCTTCTATTTGTGGCTCCTGACAAGAGCTGATAGGAAAACAAAAAGGCTGAAAATGGTGTGGCTGTCCCCAGGAAGGTGAGCTCTGCCATCCTCCTGATAGGCAAAGAATTTCAGGCAGGCAGCAGCTGACTGGGAGCTGGAGTTAACAGGGACAGAGGAGGAATAAGAGACATTTAGCAGTGCCACTCCAGGAACAGCATTCAGAGCAGTTGTCTTTGGCTGTTTCCTGACAAAGTCCCTTACCTTGCCAGGGAATTACACTGGTTTGTGTTAAAAATGCAAATTCAATAGGATTCTGCATTACCTCCTGGTGTAATAAATAAGCTTTAAGGTCTGTTTTAGCAGGAGTGCATTACTCTTACCAGTCCACATTGTTAATCTTTACAAGGCAATGGAAGCAGCAGGCTGAGAGAAGGTTAGATGAGGAGGTTGAGCTGGAGACATCATTGAGTTTGTCTGAAATAAACATTACCATTAACAAGAATTAATTAGTGGCTTATGAAGAAGTAAAAGTTTTTCTTGTAAGCATCTATGTACATGAATAACTTTTCTGCAAAAACTAAGACTACTCACTGCAATGCTGTTCCATATGTAAATGTGTGTGAGATCAGGCCCTAAATTACAATGTGCATGAGCAGAGATTTTAATATCTCAATTTAAATTGTGATCTGATACAAATGATCATTTTCTGCCATTGTCAGTTGATTACAGTTCACTTTACCCTATTGCATGTACTAGCAGAGGAAACTTGGAGGCTAGCAAAATTGCTATAATAAGGCTTTATTATTAAGCCTGTGATTCATCTTTTGGGTTAGAGGGAAAAGCTGGTTTGAGTACACTGTATTGCTTAACAGAAAAAGCTTTAAGCTGTCATAGTAACAATGTAAAAGTTTCCATAGCTTGATTTTGGTGCATGTAGAGATTGGCTGAATTATCTTAGCAAGATATTGTAGTGTTTGTGGTAGGAATGTTTCAAATAGTAGATTTGTGATGTCATATATGAATTGTAAAACTTAGATTTTTTTTAGAGAAATGTAGACTAAACAAAAATTTAATCTCATAATTAAGCAATCCTGCCATAAGAATATGGATGGTGTCCTTAAGTTTTTTAGTCCTCACTATCACAGAATCCTGGAATGGTTTGGGGTGGGAGGGACTTTAAAATCATGACAGTCCAGCCCCTCTGCTGTGGGCCAGCTTGCCAGATCACTAGAACAGGTTGCTCAAAGCCCTGTCCAGCCTGGCCTTGAACACTTCCAGGAATGGGATATCTGCAATTATGTGGAATAAAGGTCAGGTGGAAATGTTTCACTGTGTATCAGTATTTCACATGCTACAGTGATATCAAATATCAAAAGGCAATTACCTGCTAATAATCTTGCTAATTATAAGGCAAAGCCAAGTCTTGGCATCCAGGAAGCATTCCACAAACCTAGAATATTCCACAGGAAAAAACCATTAAGCTTCTATTTAGACATTGTTATAAATCAGCATAAAGCAGTTTCTTAATTATGAAATAAATGTGGTTATTTTCCTCTCTTCAGTTAGATGTCTCTGGAGCTTAACTTGCAGAATCCTCAGTGGTATGTTCAGGTTCCAGGCACAGGTCTGGGATTTTTGTGTGATGACTTTTCAAGGCTACACCATCTGCAGTTCAGTGAGCCTGACAGGGAGGGGGGAGGCTTCCTCAGTTTAGATTTTGGGATGCTCTGTAATCCTTTGACTTTGAACCGAATCTTCCTCCCTTGAAGAACTGGGAAGAAGTCAGGGTCATGTAAGCAGACACTATATCAACAGGTTGGAATGTGTTTTAAATCATTAGTTCTTTGACCTTTGATCTGTCATCAGATTCCTTCAGTGGCAGCAGGAGGAGGCTATAAATAGTTCAGTGTCAGGGAAAGTTTAAATATGAGGCCATTCTTGTAGTAGATGTCCAATGCACTGTTTGAAAAGATCTCTGCATTTTCACAAATTCTTCTGGAACAGAAACTGATGTGTGGATGTGATAACACACATGTGGGTAGAGCGTGCTCCTTCCTGAGCATCATGAAATTATACGAGGTCACTTGAAGCTCTGAATCACCAAGATCCAGGTGGAAATGGGAATCTGTTCTTTCAAGGAAGCTAACAGAGGTTAAAGTTTCTCCCATGGCAGGGAATGGAGTTCAGATGGGAATTCATGCATTCAGCTTGATGTGAAATCAAACCTCTGTGCAGCTGTGAGACTAATTGCCATTTCTGCATTTACATATCTTAGCTGCTGGGTCTTGAAGACTGTTCTTCTTGCAGTGTTCTTCTGGCATTTCACTTCAGGTTCAGCTTCTTCCCATTCTGAAGTGGATCCTTACTTTTCTCTTGGGGTTAGAATACTATTAATGACAAGTGATTGGTACCAATCTTAGTTTTGGGCTTGAGGTCTCTTCAGAGACCAAACATTTGACAGGAAATGAAATTAATTGCACTACTTGGCTGATACTGATGGATGCTGACAGATGCCATGTCAGATTTTAAAAAGCTCCAGGATCCCTTTGGAAGTAGAGGAGCAGCAGGATGATTAACAGGTGCCTGATGAGCAGGGCAGAGCATCCTTACAAAAATACAGAAAGTTTCTTGGCTTTGTGGTCAGTGCATCCTTCATTTGCTTTTCTTGGATGAGGTTTGGCTTTGTTCTATCCTTAAACTCCTGGTTTGCTTATTTAAAATCTTATTAGAGAGATGTTTCCTCTAGATAGTTACAGTCAAGCCATCTGAGGCTAAGCTTTGACATTTTTCCACTGATTGCCTTTTCTCCAAGGTTCATTTCCCACAGACCTGTAAATGACTTTGATCTCCATCTCGTGCTTAATGTGAAAGGTATTTTAAATGGTTGAATGATTCCTGCCATTGTTTCCATCCTGGTGCAAAAACCACTGATATTTCAGTGGGGCAGTGGGGAAGCTGTCACGTTGCTGCACCACATACAGCTGCTGTTTGCTTGCTGTTGAGCTCAGGTATGAGCTGCTGGCTGCTGGATTGCTAGAAAGACTGAAAATCAGACAGGAGCAACTCCCAGTGCTGCATTTTTTGTGTCTGCAGTGCTGGAGACTGAAGGCAGGGTCATGGCATTGGTTGGGAAGCTGACCAAGTTAAAACTGAGCTCTTCTGAGACTCAGAATTCACTTTGGTTTCAGCTGAGTGAATGCTTGCATTGAATGCCCAGGGATTCCAGTCAGGTGCCCCACTGAGAGCTACCTGTGACACGGTGACAGCAGCACTCAGGGGGGTGCAGGCAGGGATTTCTGAGATAGCTGAGGTGGAGCATCAGGGATTTCCATGGGAAGAGGAGAAAGGCCTGACTGGAGGCTGGAGGATGCTTCCCAAGGGGATCTCCGACCAATTTAGGAGAAGAAGGGAGAAATAAAATCTTGTCTTTTGCTCAGGAGGTGTTTCAGCTGCTAAAGCTTTCCTCTACCTGATGCCAAGCATCATAAAAGCAGATTTTAAGGTCACCTGTATTTGTTCCATGGTCATGTACTTTGACTTAGCAGCAAGTTTCTTTTGTCAATCTGCTGAAATGAGAAGAGATTCCAGAACCACTGGACATAAAATAACTTCAATCAAAATGCATCTCTCATCAGTGGATGACAGAAAAAAATCTCCAGTGACAGGAGTGTGACAAATGGTCACTGGGATCTCTGTTACAGCTTTTGCAAACTGCTGGATGCATTTCTTACTGGTGCCTTGCAATCTCCCTGACAGGGTAGGGCTGCAGCACAGCTTCTGAGATTTACTGTTCTATCTGCTTTTCTGATGATGCTTGGATGAATATTCATTCTTTAAATGAATAATGCCATCAAGAAAAGTGTTGGTAAGAGGAGTAAAAGGCAGAAGGAGACTTGGTTAATTTGAAATGCAGAAACTTTAAACTCTAATAAGAACTTGAACCTTGCTTTCGTCAATATGGGATTTGTTAAACTCTTATGTGGAAAAGAAAAAAGAAACAGATTTTCCCTGTGTATTTTTTTGGATGTAGGTGATAAACTGAAACATTTCCAAATTCCTTTCTACCTTCAAACAAGAGATCCCTTATGTCCTAAGAATAACTGTTGCATGACTATTGCCCTGCTTGAAAACAGCACCATTATTCCATGAAGCTGAAAAATACAAGAAGGAAATAAAACCCCAACAGGAAATTGAATTTGCACCTTATTTAATGCACAGTAACAAAGTAGATGATTAGAATTTTCTTAATGAATAGCACTCACTTCTGCAGACTGAGAGCCCAGATTCACAGACTCTCCTGTGTGGGTTTTTTTCCTTCAGTGCTGGAACAATTTTTACTTAACATAAACATGGAGTTCAACTCTCCCTGACAGTAAGGCTATGGAGATCCTAAATAATGCTCAGTAGGATCAAATTCTGCTTTTGTTCTCTTTGAAAAACTCTGATCTCTTCATTTTTGTCATCACCATTAAAACTTGAAGTGACTCACCTTAAGAATGGCCCAGGTCCCTGGATCCACAGGCAGCTGGATTGCTCCTGCCCAGCCCAGATTTCCATGGCAGACCCTGGAGCTCTGGGAGCTGACAGCAGCCCTGGCAGTATCTCCAAGCTTTTTGTGCTCCAAGGATGCAGAACAGGAGCTCCAGAGAGTAGCTGAAGACAGAAGAAGCTGGTGGGTGGGTGTTTTCCTTGCAGTGGGAGGTAGAACTGTGCTCCAGCTTATTGCATTCACAAGAGAGGCAGGATAGTTTGTTTGGAATATGAAATTCTTTGATATACAGAGAGAAAAGCTGAGTTCCTCCAATAGCTTTTGAAGGTAATGGTTTCTTTTTTCATTTAAAGAAAAATGCTGTTTTTGTTTTTGTTTTTGTTTTTTTTTTTTTGTCTCTATGCTTGTGGTACCTTAGGGAGCAGAAATGCTCCCCAGAGTCTCCTGTTTCAGAAGGAGGGTTTTGGTCATGAGAAACAGAATTTCTCCCATGTTACTGAGCAGGAAGGATATTGGGGAAATGCTTTTCTTTTGTAGAACTGTATCTCTGTGATGGATGTTTACAGAATGCCTCTTGCTTTTTGCCTTCTCAGACATGATATGTGCATCACTATTGGCTCCACAAAGTAATTCTTTCATTTTTCCCATCCGTATAGGAATAAAATAGTTTTGTGTTTACAGTTAACTGCCATCATTTAGGTATAAATTTTTCTTTGATGACATGCTATGTGTACCACAGCAGTTGCATAGATCACACCATCAGAATGAGCTGTACATATGTAGAGTTCACAGCTGATTTCTCTTCACTGCCTCTGCTGCTCGAGGCATGAACAGTGGTGGGCATATGGGCTTTCTTTTTAATATTAATTCCTCCCTTCTTTTTTGTGTTTTTTCTATAGTGGTCATAAATATGTGTGCTAAGGCAGTATGTGTCAGCTTGAGGGGATACATTGTCAGAGCCAGGACTTCTGCACAGTTGCAAAAGGAAGAAAAAAGAGCCGTTCAAATCCCTTCCCTGTTACAAACCACACGGTGCATGGAGTGTGGTACAGCCATGTTTGTCCTTTCTGATTTGATCTCTGACTCAAAGTGAAAGCAGCCGGCTGGAATCACATTTTTCCCACCATGGCTGTTAACAGCCTGGGTGACCCTTGTTTTTCCCATGTAGCTTAAAGCTGTGATTAGTGATAGGGACACATGTGCTAAATTGACTGCAAAAATCCCTTGTAATGTGGAGTAGCCAGGGCTTGTTTGTAATTCTTGCAGATTGGTATGTGTATGCCAGACATGATGCTGGGGGCTCCCATCATGAGCACCTCTGCTTTGGTTCCAAATTCATGGCTGGCCAGGGTGGGAGGATTTAACTCAGATATTCTGAATTATTTGCAGAATGAGTTAGAGATTGGGTAGAAAGAAGACTTCATGAGGAAAAGGGCAGTAGAAAGAGATTCTTTCTGACAATTGCTGTCTGTAAAAGACTTGTGAAATATTTAGCCCCCATTTTCATTGATAGGCTTGAATCCCTGGGGGTAGAGCCTAATAACTGTGAATGCATGAACCCTTTCCTTCCAATTCTGTAGTAATTTTTGCAAACAATGATCTGCCACTTCTTTATGATGCTGAAGCTGGGTTTTCAGAAGCAGCTAGAACAGAGGTGGTATTCAAAGTTACATTTGATCATCCCAGTTCATTAGAGCCTTGCCTAGGTAGGTAAAGGGGGCCGCAGTGACCAAATGAGTTCTTCAAAAAATGACTCTTTTGGTAAAACTCATACCAAAGAGCATGAGAGTTCATACATGCAGCTCCTGAGGCAGATCCAGCTGCACACTGAGCATCTTCAGCTTGAGGCTGAAAAATAGATATACTTGGATGTTAAAGCTACAAGGTAAATTACAAACTAGGATTTAAATAATCACACAGACATGTGAGTACTCCATAGCACTTCATGAAGTTTAGCATCTTTTAAACATTAAAGTAGAATTCTCCATTTCTACATGATTTAATGGTAAGGATCTGCCCAAAGTAACTTAGAGAAGCAAACTTATTGTAAGTAGGTTTTCCACTGGACCTCCAGTAGGAAATTGTGGTGTAGAGGTTGCCTGTACATTCTGCCTAACAGGATATTTTACTGTTAATTTGAAAATAATATTTTAAACAAAACGGAGATCAGTAGAAGAAAAAGAAGGACTGAATTTTTTTTCCTGGATGTTTACCTAAAAAAACCATTTTGGAACCTTCTGCAGCATTTTAACAGAGCCTTAACAGTAGTTCTTTGTAATTCTCCTCAGTCACTCATAATTGAGTTTTGGCTGCTTGTGGATTTAATGCCACCATGAAATGTAATTTGTTTGCACATGGAATATTATCTGTCTATGCAGAAATGTGAAACTGGAAAAAGGCTGGTCCTGATACTGCTTTCCTTCTAAGCTGCATTTTAGTTCTGTTTATTGTTTTTCTATTAATTATTGTTACAGTAGCAGTCATTAGACCTCCAGGGCTGAGCAACAGACAAAGGAAATTTACAATTCCTGCCCCAAATGCCTTGCAATTTTAATTTTCAAGGCAGGTAGCTAGTAAGATACTAGCCCATTATAACAGCACTGAGGATGAATATTGAGTACACAATAATGTGCTTGGGACTCGTGGCAGAAAGAGGAATTGAACCCAGTGCCCCTGATAATCTTTCTGTATTTCATATTTTAATATTTCAAGGACTGTGTAACTGCAAGGACCTAGTGTACTGCTTATTTATTTTTCCTTAATACTCAGAATCCCTGATATTGAATATTTCTGATATTTGATCAGAAGATACTTGAATCTGATGAAGGGGATGAGATGGCATTCCTTGGAGAGTTAAGTTAACATGCTAGAGTGCTGTGAAGAGTGGTTTCTCTTACTGAATTACACAGATACAGCAATATACAGAGGAGCAGGAGGAGTGCCAGAAACCAAAGTGCCTGGGAGGAGCTGGGTATAAATTTTTGGTGATACAGGGGAACACTAAATAGGTAGTTTTGAGTTCTTTGTTCCACCCAAGCTAAAGGCACTGTGTGAAATTCAGTCTCCCATGGCACTTTCCCTTAATGGGATTTGGCTGTTAGAGGTAGAATTGATTTCTGTCTTTGGATTGATCAGAAATGCCAATGCAGGACTCTGAATATTTTCTCAAAACAAAGCAGGCACCTGGTTGTGCTGTGTTCTGGTTTGAGTGAATAGGCATTTCACAGAGGAAAAACTGCCAAGTCACAGAAATCCTTGACTGGCTCTTCACCCTTGTACTGATACAATTGAGCAGCTGACATCCTTAGCAGTGATATTTTTCTAATCTGTGGGGCTTGTTTTTTGATTCCAGTGTGTGGCTGTGACCTGGCACAAGGAGGCTTTTTTATAAAGAATGGAGAATATCTGTGCACCTTGGACTACCAGCGCATGTACGGCACCCGCTGCAACGGCTGCGGGGAGTTCGTGGAGGGCGAGGTGGTGACAGCTCTGGGGAAAACTTACCATCCAAGCTGCTTTGCCTGCACTGTCTGCAAGTAAGTGATCCCTTCACACAACATGGCAGGAGCCCAGTTCAAGGAAAACACAAGGAGAGGTGTTGCCATCAGAACCGACTCTCAAGACAGATTTCTCTTCAGAACGCATTTATTTCGTTATAGATTTGCTGTGGATCTGACTTGAAAAGTCTTGAAAATGCCTCTCATTTATATGGGGGACATGGCTTTTTTATGACATGTAGTTCCCTGTTCTCAGACAGTTAGTCTCATGTCTGAAAGAATTAATTATCGAGCTTACACACTGAGATAATGATGTGAGTTCAGGTGATCAGCCCAGCTTGGTGGGAGAAATGAAGTGCAGCAAAATTCTGGATGCTGCATTTGAGCTCTGAGGACAGTCCAAAGTAAGAGCATGTGGCTTTGGGATTACTGGGATTCCCCCTCTTCCCAAATACTCTTTCTTGTCCCCAGTAAGAGAACCAGTCTTCAGTTCTGCAGCAAATAAGAAGGAGTTAGCTAAGGCTCTGTGCATAAGAGAAAGGTGACATTTTAAACTCCTATCTCTGATAAGTAGTTGAAGTACTCTGTCCTTTAGCCTGGTACATTTTTCAAGCCCTTTTCTATTGAAAGAATTTTGATTGTTTTCTGTTTTAAATAGGGTGTGAGTTTCCTGCATTTTGATAATCATACAATGTATACATTGCAGTTTTATTTCCCAGGGACAGTGTGAAACATGACATCAATTTTCTGTACATTGACTTGCATCAATCTTTTTATGTTGAATGAACAAAAGATGAGTCTTTGAAATAGATTAATGAAATTCAGTATTTCTGCTGATTTATTTTTGGCCCACTTAGAGATGGCAGTGGAAAGGAAACCACGCCTGTAACATTTTGCTTTGTTGAAATCAGCAGTAGATTTGCTGAGCAGTTTTGGAGTGAGGTGGGGGTCTGCACTCAGCAGTTAACACTCCTTATTAAAGATTTGGAGCTATTAAATGTTGTTCAGCCTCTGATTTAGGCACCAAATAAGAGTTAACAGCAATGTCAACTTCTGCCTAACACACATTCTTAACATTTATGAGTGACTAGCTCCACATTCCTTCACCAACCTCAAGAACAGTTCTAATTGAGTTCTCTTCTGTATCATTTGCTATCCACAACATCAAGCTGAGACCATCATAAATGTAGGTGTTGTGTCTTAGCAGATTTCACTGTCTCCACTATTCAGATAAAATATATTTGATAATCTTTTTAAAATGAAAATACAAGGCAAGTCTAACCTCTGCTCTGCTTGCCTCCATGGATTGGATTTCTTCCAGTGCCTGGCTTTGCCAAGGCCACATTGCAGAAACTATTTGGCCTGAGTTTCTGTAAAATATTGATTGCGCTGGAGGAGGGCAGAAAAATCAAGGCATGGGGAACAGAGGAAAATCTCTGGCATAACCTTTGCAAAAATACATTTTTCTCTTGAACTTTCCAGGCGTCCATTTCCACCAGGAGATCGGGTTACCTTTAATGGAAGGGACTGTCTGTGTCAGATGTGTGCTCAGCCGATGTCCTCCAGCCCCAGAGAGCTGTGTGCCTCCAGCAGTAAGTTGCCATCTTATTCCTGAAGCCTCTCACTTTTCCAGGCTCATCAACATTTGATTTAAACTAACATAATGCAGTCTTTTGGTGTTTCTATTTTTATTTGCATTTAGAAAAGTGAACTATGTTGAGAACTTCTGTGTCGGTTTTTTTCCTCTTCATTAAGTGCCTGTTACTACAGATGGGAAGAGACACTTAGACATTTCAATGTGGAAAAATGACTTTTCCCCAGTGACTAGATTTTTTAAAAGATTTTTTTTTAAATTTTGCTTTGACAAGCACCAGAATAGTATTTAAGTGATAAATCCTGAGGTTTCAAAGTTGATAGAGTCTATTTCTTTAATGTATGATTGTGCAAGTTTAAGTATTCAAAAGAGGATGAAGTCAGAGGAAATTAATTTTCTTCTCCTATTTAAGAATTCAATTAAATTATCCTTTAAAAGGAGTATCTCCAGGATTATGCTTCCAGTAGACTGATGCCGCAATGATACTGTGATCAGAACCTCAGGAAACCATTATAAAAGACACAGGAAGCAAATTAAAGGGAAAGATAGAGAATAAAGAAAGTTTGGGAGGCAAGTTAAGTTGGCTTGCTGTTCGGTTTTAACACTTTTAAAAGGTAATTTGTAAATTACCGATATTAATCTCTGCCTCTGGTAGTTAATTTTTGTTAATCTTTGGGGGTTTCTTTCTCTGACTGCTGGATTGTACTCAGCACTCACTGTAGTTTTGTAAATCAAAATGGCTGCAGCTTTCCTTGTGACACTGGGTGGTTTTCCTTCAGGGAGAAACTGTGTATGTTCTCTTGGTACTTGGCTTTGAGATCCTGGGATTATAAAGTGCTATGGAAAGACAAAGATGGATAATGTTTGTGCTCACTGGATGAGTCAAGTGAATCTCAGGATATCTGATTTGCCTGAGAACATGTAATCAAACCCTTAGACAAAGGGCAAATGAGAGACTTTTTTTGTTATTGTGCCTCTCTGTCTGGGAAGTAATGCTTTTCCACTATAATTGTAGATTTGCAACTGAAAATGCACAGGCCTAATCAGCTAAGGAAGAATTTAAGGAACCTGTAAAACCGCTTAGAAGACTTAAAAGGCAACATACAAATTTATGAGGGACTTCAGGCACCAAGAGAATCCTTCTGAGACAGAGGAATGATGTGAAAATTGATATTTGGGGGGCAAAATTGGCAAGGAGCTGCAAGGCACAGGGACCTTGGACAGTACTGACATTTTTTTTCCAAGCATGCCAGAGCATAGAGGAATCTGGACCTGGCTCTCCAGAGGTGGCACACCTGTGTGGCAGAGTGGCACTTGCCTCATGCCTGACTCCAGGTGCCAGAATGGCCCTAGACAGTGTCAGGTTAATCTTGTCTGATACTTAGCAAGCCAGAGAGCTGGACAGCCACTTCCCCACAGCCATGCTCTCTACTGGAATTACTTCTTGGCTTCCATAGGTAGCAAAGATTATAAAACAACATTTTGTGGGACTTGTGATGAGATTATTGGGGTTTTTAATCATATTTGTGTCCTGCTGACAAACTGGTTTGCCAGTACACAGCTAGAGAGCTCCTGCTCTCAACAGCTTAGAGTGCACTGCTTTGAAATCTGTAGGCACTGCTATGGTACATCTTGTTCTTCTATGAACTTGCAGAAATGTGTAGTATAGAGTTTCAGGTTGTTTTAGTGCAAAACTCTCCAAACAGACAAATAAAAATGGGAACAGCTTATGTTATAAGTTCAGAACTAATCAATTTTTTAAAAATCAATGAAGCATCCTCTGTCTTCAAGGATTTGCCTGTTGCTGCTTTAACTTTGTGCAAAAGTTGACTTAGATACAGAAAAGTATCTTGCTGGCACCAGAGAGTTAATTTTAATTAGTGTAAAGTATTTCAGATTACTTCCAGGTTTCTCCTGCTGGCTAATACACACATAATTTTTTTCAAAAGCTTTGCCATTTTTTGAAAGGATTTTTTAAAATACAAATTCTTTTAGGAGAGTCTCTGATTCACACTATGCATCTATTTCATATCCTATACTGCTTTCAGCTTCCCATGATTACTTTCAAGTAGATCACTAGAGGAGACTTTCCTTAAAACAAGGAAAGTTTGAGGGAATTCAGTAGTCTGCAAATAGATCAGGTTTGATTGCTTGGTGTAATGTGAAAGGAAGCCTTCTATCCTAGAATGTCTGCACTAATGCTGACATGCCATTTTCCAGTGTCTATTACTTCACACAAATGAAAACTTACTGACAGCTTTGCTTGGATGATTTCAAGGAAAATCAAATGTGTCTGAATACAGGGGTTAACATCTTGAATAACATGAACCTGACAATTGTTACACTCTACCGTAGTGCACAGCAGTCAAAATCAGATGGGAAAAATACTAAATAATTAATTTTTTTTTCAGTATTAGTTGGGTCCATAGTACTTATGTACCTCATTTATATTAGTAATATATTTCTTTCACTGTATATGTGTTACCTGAAATTGTAGCTATTTTCTTGAAGACCAATTCAGTGACTCTATTTTTATTCTAAATTTTTAAAATTCAAATGCAGTAGAGTAATCATAATTTATAATTTAATCAATCCTATTCCTTGGCTGCTGCTAGAAATACACAGTGCACTAAGTTTGGGATCTTCATTCATTCAGCAGGAAATCTAATAACAAATACCTGTAAATCACTTTGCAGACAAATGAAATGAGTGGTGTTTGGTTTTGTTATTGTTTTATTTCATATGACAGCTTGATAAATGGCATGTGAACTCTAAAGCAAAGTGACTGGGACAGATGTAGAGCAGCACAGAAATGGGACAAGTAGATAACACTGACTAGAAGTGAGGTGTTGATGCCTTGGATAGTTCAGGGCTTTCAAGATTCTGTCAAAAGACATGAAATTCTTTTCTTTGGGGCCCAATAAAGGAGTAATGCAATAATATATCCCAGTAATTGCCATTTATGTTTTAAGCAGTGCCCAGGTTTTGTATTCAGTATCATGATTGCCTGATTTGTACTCTCTCTAGTTCTTTCTACTCTCTGTTGTGTTCTGGCTGCATGGTAACACACTGTGTTTAAGGTCTATGTTGTCTCTCCAGAAAACCAGTTGTGCAGGCACCTGTTATTTCTAAATTTTGGGCAAAACTGTAACTGTGCAGTGGCATTAAATGCCTTCCTTTAGGGCATTTATCAGTGAATTCTCCCCAAGGCAGCTGGTAAATGAACTGATGCAGACTTTGAAAATAAAAGTCTCCGGTTTAGCCAGACCTTAATTTTTATAAAGTACCACGCTGGCTTCCATTTTTTCCTGAATGCACCTGAGGTGTGAGAAGTGCAGCTGAGAGCAGAGCAGCTGTACAGAGATTCCCTCACCTGGACAGGCACAGGAGTGGTGCCAGCAGGCTGTGCAGCTCGAGCCAGCACTCTTCTGGCCCAGGCATCATCTTTGGAATCCAGAAGAGACTACACATGTCTTTGAATGTGGTTTAGTCCCTCTTCCTCAAGCAGAGGGTTTTTTTTTTTCCTTGAGAAATTCACTATTCCCACAATAAAGCAATAAGAATGCTGTGTCATTTTGTATGAGGTTGAGCCCTTTCTCTGTTGGTTCATTATCTGAGTGCTGGTCTGGAAGTTTTCATTATTTCTGATTATCTGTTTGCTGAAACATTGGATCATTTTAGTGATGTACATGAACTAGCTAAGAAATTGCCTTTCAAGTGAAACGTGTGTTTCCTGGGACAAACCTCCCTGTCCAAAAGAAACTGAAGCATTCCAATCACCTAACAGGAGTTTTCATTTTGAAAAATTTATCTTTCAAAATGGTGACCAAGACTTCCACCATTGTTTCTTTTCAGTGAAATAGAAACTCGTGTCCTAATAAATGTCAGTGGTGATATGTCACTGACATATTCTGTGAAAATCCTTTCGCTAGAATTTTTCTCCTGAGAAGCTGAGAAGCCTCAGAAAAGAAATGTAAACAATAACTATCTGATGGCTGTGGAATGTGGTTTGGAGGTTGCTTACAAACAGTGCATCTTTGGTTCCATGAGGATTGTTTTTACTTGGTGACCAATCATGTTCCAGCTGTGTTGGACCCTCTGGTCTGTCACAAGATTTTATTATTCGTTCCTTTCTAGCTTTCTGATGTCTCCTTTCTCTGTCTTTAATGTAGTTTTAGTATATAATTATAATATAATATAATATCATATCATATCATAAAATAATAAATCAGCCTTCTGAAACATGAAGTCAAGATTCTCATCTCTTACTCATCCTGGGGACCCTCAAACACCACCACAGTGATACAGTTTGGCAAGGAGCAGAGGGAAGATATTTCAACTTCCCTTTCTTTGTAAGAGTCTCTCCTGTGAGTACAGAGGATTGCAGAGCAGCCAAGAGCTGGACCAGAGTTTCCAAACTGAGTGTTCCATGGATAATCCTGGTGCAGCTGTTCCCTGAGCAGCCGGCATCCACATGGAGATTTCACATCGTGTTTTGTGTCTTTGTCCTTGTCTGCTGTGCACATTATGTTCTGGCTCTTTGGGACAAATGCTTTCATGCCTATCAGTACAGAGTCTTACAGGGTTGGATTTGGCCTCACAACTGGGGATCTTTGCTCTATTGTGATATAAATAATAAGCTTAATGCTTAATGGACTTGTGGGGAAAAGGTGTCTTTGCTAATTATTCAATAGCCTCATCTGTTTGAAAAGATGCAGGCAGTAAAATTCCCAGTAAATAACTGAAAGTTCCAGCAAGGTTCTGGAAATACTGAAGTAAAGCAGAGCCAAAATACCATACCTGCTGGAGGAGGAGGAGATGGGAAAGAAAAAACAGAAACCATCTTTTGCCTCACTGCCCAGAAAAGTGGCAGGAAAGTGAGCTGGTATTTGAAACAACAGAGCATCAAAATGGAGAAGCAAATTTACTTTGCAGTGCTCCCTAAAAGGCTCTTTAATTCTTAATGCAGTCCTATAGTCAGGACATAACTGTCCTTTCATTAGATAAAAATATAAGTGATTGCTGCCTCAGAGCTGATTTATAAGCATCACAAAATTCTCCATTAGAAATTAGCTAAAATGGATGCAAAATTCCTTTTAATCGTTGTTCTTGGGAAAGGCCTGCAGCTTGGGTTTGTAACTGTTCAGGCACATTTGACTAATTTTTCATTATTTTGTTCTTCATAATTTTTTTCCTGGAGCTCTCTGAAAACTCCTTCAATTCCACAGAGAATTTAAAAGTGCAGGGGAAAGTTGGCTGACCGTTGCTAAGCAAGATATCTGCAGTGATTTTAAAAGGTGTTGAGCAACATCCAACACATGATTTTGAGCTTATTCTTAGGAAATATTCTCCAGTTTCACACTGTGGCAAAGCTGCACAGGTACTTGGCACAGGTGGGGATGAGCCTTGTGAGAGACACTGAGCTCACTTTGTCTTCAGGAACATTCACCCACAATATCCACAACTTCAGTGAGGACCCTGGGGAACTTAGAGAGGCTCAATAGTTTTGATTGTGAACATGCATTTTTAAATAACAATTTTTTAAATTTTTGAGCCTTAAGCATTTAATATTTATTTGTGCTGTAACACAAAAACTTTCTCATTTCATTTTTGGCTTGTCTGTTTACATCAGCAGAAGCACTCCTGTATCTCTGTGGCGTACAAGCCTGTGTTCAGCTACTGGAGATTCAGTTGAGGATTTTGGGAGCTTGGCAGAAGAGGCACACATTGTCCCATATCTCTCTTTTTTTTTCTGTTTACCATAGAATAAAAGCATACTATGGACATCACTGTTGATTGATTTCAAACACTGATTTAAATCATTGATTTTAATCATGGTTTGTTCAATAACCCAGGAAACCTTGATTAGACTGACTGATTGTCACCTTATATTACATTTAGATTTTTAATTATAAAATACTAATTGATAAACATGAGGGTACTTCATATCTGTACACAACTGCTTAACCTAATATAGCTCTGCATAAAGTCATCATATTATTTAACATCTATATTTTTCCCTAACAACTATTTTTGCTAATGAGTTGTCAAACTCTATTTGAATGAAAGTTGAAATTTTATTTAGAATGCATAAAGTATCTGTGGATATTTTTTACTTTCAGAAATTTGCTAGATACATGAAGAATGTAAATGAATTAAAATATATTACAGTTTTGGAATTTATATTTTTCAAGAGTCTGTAGCTTATGAAACTATTTACTTTGGATCTCCATGACCTCAAAAATTTTGAAAGTGGGACATTTTATATACCCCAATTTTAAATAAGAGAAGGGAAGCAAGTTTATTCCCTGTGTTTTCAGATCCCACTCCTAACTCCGATTTATTTAATACTTTAAATTTTAAATTAAATCCTTTATTTTTTTAAATGTCACTATTTAATTCTCCATTTCTTTAGTCTGAAATTGATTGTAATAACCTTGCAGGGCAGCTTCATTTATGACTTAATACACCATATAGTGGGTCCAAAATTTTACCCCATTCCCCCCCTTTAAGAATAAAAGAAACAAATCAATGTTCATGACATGATAAAAGTTCAAGAAATTATGCAAACCCAAGCAGAGTTCCTTTCTGGCAAAAGCCATTAGATTGTGCCTAAGAATATGCAATTCTTTTAATGACACTGGCCAATTTGTATGATTGTTTCAAGATGATTTATTCTTTTGAAGAATGCTTGCAGTTTTTGAAGCATTTTCATAATTTGAATTACTTTCTAGGATTAATTTTATTTCATTTTATGTCCTCACTCAGAAAAATGGGTGAATTACTCAAGCACCCTCCATTTGCACAGCTATTTCCTAGTTTATAAGGACTGGTATTTTAATGCTGCTTGATGAATTGTGTTTAATCCTTCTCTGGAGGAATAGAAGCTTTGTTGGAAATGTGACCCCTGGGTAATAGAGGTAGAGCAGCAACTGTATTTAAAATATAGCTGTGGCAGGACAGGAAGTTTCTGATTTATGAGTTTTCTGTCAGAAAATTCCTTTCAAAAAAATTACCATTCTTCAGGAAGATGTTTGCAGTCCAGTTTCCCCATTTCTTTTGGATAGTTTTGTGTTGTAGTAAATTGGACAGTACTAAATATGTGTCAGTTCTTACTTGCCTGTGTGTAACCCCATCTTGAACTTGGCAATCAAAACACATCCATGTCCTTAGGTTGTACTGGAGGAGTGCTACTCCAGAGCTAATTCCAGAGGAAGTTCTGGGGGAGGTGCAAGGAATTCCTCAGTAAATGGGTGTTGCATGAGCAGGGATCACTGGCTTGGAGAACACAACCATAGAGGAGATCCCCAGGGACTGGTGTGTCTGGGAATTGTCATGGTCAGAAAGCCTGCCAGGTAGCAAGTCAGGAATCAGAGGTCACTTCAAAAGAATGTGAAAAGGGAATTAGCTAGACCTTGGTTTGCCATATGTTATACAGACATAAAAACCTTCCTAAAGGTTGTCATAAGTTTCATTCCTATTTTGGGGAGTTTGCACCCTGTTGGAATTGCTTGTTTTCCTAGAGAAACAGTTGAAAATTATCCAAAATAATCTGCAAATGAAGAGACACAATGTGCTGTCCATGAACTGGGTATTAAACAATGAAGCTCTGAGATAATGGTGCAGTTCCCTTGGGGTACTGTGAGTGGGAATTGTGACTTTGAATTCTGAGTACTGAAATGAGGTAAAAGAAATCATGGGATAAAAGACTGACCTCAGCTTATATGTACCTGGTCCTGGTTTATCCTTTAGAGTAGTTTTACAGATGGGGCTCTGGGGCTGCTGGGATGGGAAGAAACCCAAAAGCTTTATCTTTCTTTCATAGGACACTTAAAAATTCTTCTCTTTCAAGTGTATATTTGCTCTTTCTTCCTCCTCCTGTTTCATCCACCCTCTTATTCTCAGTTGAGATACCTGTGTGAAAGATTGGGTTGAAGAGGGAAGTGGGATTGGTTAACTTGGTGATACAGTTTTTCAGGGACAGTTTGCTGTAGTAATGTGTCAGAAGGTCATTTGGTCTGGTCTTCCTTGGGAATGAAGAGTAGAAAGATGTGGAAATGAGGAATTGCCTTTCTCTGTTAAACACTTAAATCAATACAGACCCAACTGGGGGTGGGGAAGAGCATTAAACCTTCTGAATCACTTCAAATCAAATCAGGTGATGAAACAGCAATTTGCAGTAATCACAGAATCACTGAGGTTGGAAAAGGTCTTTGAGATGATTGAGTCCAGCTTTTGCCCCAATACCACTGTGCCAACCAGACCATGACACTGAGTGACACATCCAGGCTTTCCTTAATCAGCTCCAGGGATGGCAGCTCCAGCACCTCCCCAGGCACTCCATTCCATTCCAGGGTCTAATCACACTTTCTCTGAGGAAATTCTTCCTAATGTCCAACACAAACCTACCCTGGTGCAATTTAGATCATGAATAAAGATATTAAACAGGACTGGGCCCCATCCTGGCCCCTGGGGGACAGCACTAGTGACTGGTCTAATGATACATCCAAGATGTACAACAACGTGTCTCTTAAACAGACAAGTCAGTGCTGGGCCCTCAGATGCTTCCAGGGACTTGTGCTGCAAGCCAAGAATGCCAGTTCATGCCATTGGGATTTCTTTCCCTATTTGATCAACTAAAATAGTTTTATTTTCTCTAACTACTTGTTTTGAAAATACCAGTTTTTCCCAACTTGCCATTTATAATAAACTGTCAAAGCCATACTGCACTTCCCATGGGAAATTTATTTCCCTCCATTGTATGAGCCCAGCCTCTTATTGTTAGATTTCAAGAGTACAAGGCTGCTTATGTGGGTTTATTTTGCCTTCAGCAAAAGGGCAATAGTGAATTTGTTCTGACAAACATTTCCCATCCTTGCAGTGGCAAAGAGAAGGGGTTTGGCAGCAGATTTCCTGAGTTACATGCTCAGATTGAAATCCTGCACGTAAAATTCCCAATATTGTATGTCCTTCTCTGACTTCCAGAACTTAGCACAGCCTCAGTGACCAAATGGTTATGCTTTAAACTTTGAAAACATTTGTCATGCTGTGAACATGGTGAGTTTATATTTTTAGCTTTGACAGAAATATCTTGAAGATCTGGAAAAGCCTGCATGATATCATCAAACCTTTCAATTTTAAAGCAAGGCTTTAGAAGGTGTTGCCTGATGTGTTGTTAAAGGGTGACTGAGAAAAAACTGTGGTCTCCCCACCTCTATGAGAAATTGTAATTGCACAACCTTCAAATTGCCACAGAAGAATTACTGGGATATAAGTTGTTTTTCAAGGTGACTAAGAGCTATTTATACTGAAGAGATTTCTTGACCTTGACTCCAGTGATCATATTTGCCTCTTTCATCACTTGCAAATCACTGCCTCTTTAGGTCCAGCTATGTGTGGCAATGTATTTCAGTGTAAGTCCAATGAAAACTTATTGTTTCTTTTAAGTATTAAAATAATAACAAAAATCCCCCCCAGTTCTTCCCTGCTTTTCCTGTTTCAGAACAGAAACCTGCTGGTGCTTTGTAAAGCTCATTTATCAATGTTTGATAAGGAGGGGAAATAGTTACAGAGAGTGTAATGAGAGCACAAAATACCTGTGACCTGTGGGGGTTGTGGCAGGTTCAGACTTTATCTATTAGATATGTGATGGCCATCAGGATTGAAACGAACTCTTTGGTGACTTAATTAAATCAGTCTGCTATTAGCTTTGTGCACAAAGCTAACCCTGCATGGAGCAGAGCTGGTGTCATCATTCACATGACTTTGCATATCCCTCTTTATTAGGACCAAAGCACACAGAGATGATTTCTCCTTCAAAAATCATATGGGGTGAGCAGAGAATGTGGGATAAAGAATATTTGCTATTAAATTTGTAAAGCAATCCCCATGGGAGTGGGTAAAGTCCTACTCTGTGTGCTGAGGGTTAATCCCAGAGCTGCATCAGCTCTGAGCTCACCTGTGCACTATTGGCTGAGAGCAGGGGAGGGAGGCAAAGGCAGAAAATCCACTGCTTAATTTAGACAGTGACAAATGGCTTGCTGTGCAGGATGCTTCACTCCTGGATGTCTGGGGTGGTGCAGATGCTAAAAAGGGAAACACATTTTCTCATATCTTTACAAGCAAGGTGTCATGGGTGGCAGCACAGCCTGACCTGTGTCTTTTAGTGGGGCTGCAAAAGGTGGTGGCAGAGTGGAGGTCTAAATCATATATTATATTGTAGTGGTGTGCCCTGCCCCCCCCACTTTGCCATGCTTTTGGGCTGGCTGACTCCACAGCACAGTTCCTTTGTCCAGGCATTTTGTTTTGTACCCAGACATGTCAAACATGACATATATCTAAGTGCTCTCTGCATTTTCACCAGCACACTGCACTGTCCGCCTCCTCCTCCTTGTTATCTTGGCACTGCTGAATGTGTCATGTGCAAGGAGTGGCAGTGAGGAAGAATCCAGGTGATGTGGCAAAAAGAAGATGCAAGAAAGCTCAGATTCAAGGGGTGCAGTCTGTTAGAGCCAGGTGGGAAACCAGAGAGCACCATGGTGGGAACCATTGTGCACAAATTCAGGAGGAATTGTCAGGTTTTTCAGTCTGCTCTGGCATATGGTTGTGGACCTCTGTTCTTACCTCACAGCCCTTTTATTTGCAGCATGTGCTAGTTATAGGTTAGACAGATACAGATTGTGCTTAATGTGATACTGAGCTCCTGCCTGCATACCCTGGTGACATTCAGCCAAGGGCTTAAATGTGCCTCATGCAGGCCTGAGATCATAATGGCTTTTATTTGTAGAATTTGGATGAACAAATGGTCTTTTCTTAGCCCAGCCCAGCCTTATTCATGTCCTATTTTAGGAGATAATGATAATTGCAAGCTTTTCATGTATATACCAACAGTTTTGTCAGAATTAAAATCAGATTTATTTAAAAGCCATCTCAGCCTAATACAGCAGCACTGGGCTGTTAGTTTACTTTGCTTCTAGACATTCAATGTGTCTGTTGTATTAGCAGAATGGAAATGATGTTAATTTCCTTTTGCAAAACACTTCAAGGAACCCAGAAAGAATGTAGATGTCACTGGTGCTATAGAATAATAAAAAGATGTTGCCAACCCCTGTATTAAACATGAGCACAATGCTAAGTCTGATGCTCAGACTTACTGTGATTTGGCTTACAAAGAAGCAATTAAACAGTCAGAGGTACTCCATGGATCCCTGCTTCCCCCAGGTATCGGGTATTAACATCAATAAAGAAGCTGGAATAGGTAGACCTTTTGTGTAAGGCAGTTTCTCTATTCCCACTGCCTTGGAAATTAAGTGTTCTAAAAATCTCTTTATTGATTCAATTTCTGAGAAAATTCAATTTCGTGAAAAAATTTTCCCAAACAAAAATGAAAACAGCATGGAAAATACAGCAGATTTTTTGAGGGAAAATATCTCAGGGAGTGCATCCCAGTGCGCCAGGCCCCAGGCTGGCTCTGGAGGCTGGCACACCAGGAGGAAGCAGGAGTGCTGGGGGCTGAGAAATGGGGGCTGTTTTCAAACTGCAGCCCAGCACCCACTGGGACTGGGGCCAGGATCCCATTTGCTCTCACAGTCCAGGCCAGGTTGCATGGTTTCAGATTCAGCTGAAGGAAATGAGGGCTGGGAGGGACCCCAAGAGGTGATGCAGTATCCTCCCCAAACCAAAGGCGAGATCAGCATGCCCAAGCCTCTCTGACATGTGTCTGTCCCTTCCTCTGCCTGTGCTGGACATTCCAGAGCCTCCCTGCCTTGGTGACCTGTGCCAGCTTTGCTGTCATCCCAGCCTGGCGTGGAGCCTTCAGCTGTCATGGCAGAGCAGAGGGATGCATTACAGGGTGTCACTCCTTGTCATTTCATCATTTCAGCTTGTAACTTATGTCCTCTAGAGCAAAGTCCTGGTATGAGGACATCTCAGGGCTGCTTTTCAAGCCCAAGTTGTGTCAGAAGTCTGTGACTTGCATTTTGTCACAAAGTACCACTGTGTTTAGTCCCCCTCCCCTCCTTTTTTAGGGGATTTGAGGAGAAGAAGAAGAATGCTGATAGGAAGAGGGACATGGGGTGGTGGATTCCTGGATAGCAGGAATGTGCAGCACATATTTGGGGTTGTTTTGGCCCATTATCCAAAGTCATGCCCTTTAGTCAGAAGGACTGACTGCTCTCATTATCAGTTGTGATAATAAACTTGGGCTTGCCCTTTTGCAAGGCATGGTGTTGCCTGGGCTTAGACCCATGAGGAGATGAAGGTTTTTGGGCTGTGCTTGCTCAGTCAGCTTGAGTGTTGGAGCCAGGGTGATGTATCCCTGCTGCCCGGGTTTTAACATTGCTCACTTCTGTTTGTCTCCATTTCTTGGGATTTGTTGATGTTTCAGGCATTCACCAAAGGCACACCAAGTCTGGGGATGGTAATATCTGGGAAATCTTTTGTTCCGGGCTGTCTCTGTGGCTTCCATGAGTGCCTCAGCTGATGGGCATTCCCTTTCCACTTCACTGGGCTTCCAGGCCCTCCCCTCCCTGTCCTTCTGTCCCCCGAGGCTGGCACAGCAGCACAACCCCTGCAGTTCAGTGCTGCCTGCCACATCAGTCCCTTCAGATTTACCATGTGCTGGCCTGCCCCTTAACAGGAAATCTTTTTGAGTATTTTATGTTTGAAAGGAGAGGAATGGAAGCTTGGGGCTGAGCTGGAGATCTCTGATGTAACATGAGCTATTGTGGCACCCTTGGGACAGAGTGCTCCTGGCTTCTGCTTCCCTTTCTGCCATCAGGACTGATTGCAGTGAAAAGTGACCACCAGGAAAGTACCAAAACTCCTGAGCCAGAGTCCTTTTGCTGATTAGAAACCGGGAGAACTTCAGCTTCCCATAGCTGTGGGGGGATAGCAACACCCTCACTGCAGCCCTCACAGGGCTGTCAGGCCTGCCCTGGGCTGGCCCTGCACGAAGATGTGTGCCCTGGAGGCTGTCCCTGGAGCAAGGTGTGTGTCCTGGAGCAAGGTGTGTTCCCTGGGCTGTCCCTGGAGCCAGGTGTGTCCCTGCAGGCAGGTGTGTGCCAGGGCTGGCCCTCAGCAAGGCGCGCCGCTGTCCCTGCTCCCTGTGCCACACGCGGGGCTCTGCTGCCACCCAACGGGGACAGGAACAGTCCTGGCCCTGCTCTCAGCTCCGTGCAAGCTCTCAGTCTTGCTAAAGCAAAACCAGACACACTGGTTGCTGTGGAAGACAGGAACAGCGAAGACTTTTTGGTAGCTTGTTCCTGACAGAATCTGGAGTTTGTACAGAGCTTTCCAGGTGGTCTTTGAGTCATAAACAGCACGAAAAACAGAATTACTTTCCCTCTTCTACTGAGAATGTCTGTAAGGAGAACGATTGAGTCTTTGTGCAGGACCTGGGGAGGGTTTAAGGAAAGGAAGATAGGAAGGGTTTAAGGAAAGAAAGATGTGCCTTTGCATTCTGTGCAGTTCATCCCTTTGGCTGCCAAATGCTGTGACAGGCGGGCAGTTAATTAAGGTTAATGAACCAAGCAGCTGACAACAAATGCATCTGTTTGCTTGTTTGCAGATTGTGCTGGCTGTGGAAGAGACATCAAAAATGGACAAGCACTGCTAGCCCTGGACAAGCAGTGGCACCTGGGCTGCTTCAAGTGCAAGGCCTGTGGGAAGGTCCTGACTGGGGAATACATCAGCAAGTGAGTAACCTCTGTCTGCTGCTCTGCTGAACTCCTGGCACAGTTCTGACTGCTGGCAGAGAAGGGCTTGCAGTAAAATTCACATCTGGAAGTTCTGCTTTGACCACCTTTTTGTACACACCAAAGTCTTTGTTCCCAGTGAGAGCTGAGCTGGGAAAGTGGATTGCAAAGTGCAACTGAAAACTCATGTTTAATAACGCCAGTTTACATTTAATACAAGTCTGAAAGAGGTATCATTCCACATTCCCATAGAGAATTAGGTGGATTGTTGCATGTGTTTTCTGTAGTAGCCAGATAAAGCATTGTGTCATTTTGCTTTCTAACATGTGATTTTTGAAGAAAAAAAATACTAATTTTCTCTTTGTTACCTTTGCTAGATAATAGAGTAAATGTGATGGTGTGATTGACCTGACATTGTATTTCTCATCTCCATATAAGAAACTAATGAAGAGGGTTTTGCGTGGAAGGTGTAGAGGAAGAGAATAGGGAAATTATGAAAGAGTAGAAATGAAGATACAGTTTCTTTTTCTCCCTTCAGGCGTATAGCACAGAGAAAAAATAATGAAACAATGTACATTTCACAAACCTGTCATTTTTGTGTGTGTAATGTTTATAAGAAGTAGCATCTGTAATTTCTCAAAAACAATCTGGTGCCTAAGAAATGCTCCTAGACTGACTAGTGTTTCCACTTTTACTGTATGTTCCTTGTTCACACAAAATACTACGTGCCTTACACTGAAAAGTCACTGCTTATAGCCTTGCAGCCTACCAAAGGCTTTTTTTTTTTTTTTTTTTCTGAAGTGATCAAAAACTGTCTGCTTGTGCTAGACTGTGATTTCCTCTCCACCCCAGAGACAGCTACACTGATTCCCTGGAGCTGCACCACCTGTAGGTGTAGAGAGTCTGCTCTAAAGAAGGAGGATTGCTTCAGTAGTTTGTCCTGGATGCCTTCTCTGGATGGAAATTTAAGGAATAATTCTAAGAGGCATTAGTGAGAATGTTATTTTTGTTT
Organism: Ammospiza caudacuta; assembly: GCF_027887145.1. Lineage (NCBI taxonomy): Eukaryota > Metazoa > Chordata > Aves > Passeriformes > Passerellidae > Ammospiza > Ammospiza caudacuta. The sequence continues at coordinate 31,160,652 of NC_080601.1, read as the reverse complement.
CTTGTACTACAAAGTGTTTGCCTTGAACTCTCCCCATTTACCTGGGTCTGTGTGTAGGAGTTCCAAGCTGAAGACAAATGAAGATAGAAAGTCACGCTGTAACCTGTTTAATAAGAAGTTGTTTGTAATTTGTGAATTTTCTTTTTCAGAGATGGTGCTCCTTACTGTGAAAAGGACTACCAAGTTCTTTTTGGAGTCAAGTGTGAAGCATGTCACCAGTTCATTACTGGGAAAGTCCTAGAGGTAGGTATTTTGTGAACTAGAGTTTATGAAGAATTGAGCCACCCATTATGTCCTCACCTAACTGCAGAGAATACAGAAATTCTCATAGAAAGGCTTCCTGCTGATTCTTGAACAAAGTTGCTGATTTTCAGAATTATTTTCAGTGTTTTAGTTTTGCAGTCATCAGGAAAAGTGTGTGATACAGAATTAATTGCACTAGTTTCTATGGGTATGTGGTTTCTGTTTTTCTCTCTTCATGGTGATCTGCTAAGCACATTGCACTGTCAGATTTAATATATTTACAAAAGTAATTTAATTACTGGAATCACTTTTGGCAGCCATAAGTTTGTCAGAACTTACCACATGAGATTTACACGTGATCTGAATGATGCTGAGAAGGTGAGAGGGAGAAATGTGCTGGAGAGGTAAAATATGTGTTCAGAAATGAGAAGGCAGAAACCATCTGAGTAATCTCCTTTGCTGACTCTTATTTGGAGTCCTCAATGCTGACTCTTATTTGGAGTCCTCAGTGTTCTCATTGAGACCAGTCAAATCTTTCTGGAGATGTCAGCACCAGCCTCCATCTCTCATGGCTCTGGTGAGCTGGAATCCTTGAACTATGCTTGGATTCCTGTGTGCCATGACTGAATTGTTTAAGGGCCAAAACACAGAGGACCTTCCTTGTCATTGAGATATGAGAAGCAAAACTTAACTCTTATCCCTCTAGGAAACTCTGCTCAGTAGAAAGAACCTAAGCCCTGAGCTCAGGTCAGGAGCTGGAGTGTGTATTTTTGAGCAAATAACTGAGAATAAACCTGAAAGTGTCACAAAAAATAAAAGCAGCTGGAAGTTGCAAGTGAGAGTGTGTTACAGGTTCCCTTCTTTGTGTCCCATCTATTACACATGTAGGACTGTGTCAGCCCTATTGTAAGAAATTTCAGGTTTGACATAAGTTGGTGTTGTGGTTTAGTTGTGGAGTTTTCTCTGGCTCAGCATCCAGAATATGAACCAGTCACCATGAGGAACTCAGAGCTCCTGTGGACACCTATAGCATTTGGAAGGATGCACAGTTCTTTCATCAGCCACACTCTGAGCCTGCCTCCTTTGAAATGTGTGTCTGATTCCTTTGGAGACCTGCACAGATAATTGCTGAGAGCAGCCTGGGTTTTCCCCTGAGTAGGAAGGCTGTGTCTCTGGCTTTCTTCTTCTGCCCTGCCACCATCTGCTTATCTATTCCTGTCTACTGATGAGTTTTTACAATTTAGCATTGTGTATTGGAGATACTGCAGTTCCAAGGCTGTGCAGGAGAGAAGTAATTGGATTTGTGAGATTGGGAAACATAAAATAAGTCTAAAATTGTTTTAGCTGTACATGACAGTTGCACTCACCAATAAGCAATGCAACCTATTCAGATGAAAATGACAAAAGAGAGGGTTATTGGAGTCTGTGGAGGGCTGGGAAGAAATAAACTATATTTGTCTGGAGCATTTTGTGAAATAGCTGTGACTATAGCAAGGTTGCACTCATGTTGCTCTTCCTGGCATCAGTGAGGAAGAAACCTAACTGTCATGAGCTGCATCCCATCAGAACTGGATAAACTGAGACTAAGGAAAGATTAGTTCAATTGACCTAAAACTTGGCTGTCTATCATAATTTAAGCTAACAGCTAGGGATGTATCCCAGAACCTTGGTGCTCATTTTGGCTCCAAGGTGAGTTTCATAGTTCTTATTATTTTGTGGCTATCTATTATTAGAAGATGAGAGAGCATTTGCTGCAGAAAGGAATCATGTCCAAACTCTTAGAAGGGTGTCCCTTTTCTAAGAGTCAAAATCAGATAAAAAAAATAAACTTTTTTCTATTTAACCTGGCCCTTGCAGCATGAGACTTTTCTGATGAATTAGAAACAGAACTTTTGAATCATCTTGTCATTAATGGAAACATTAAGCATGCTGAGTTCTGGTTAAGTCTATAAATTTTACTTGAATATTTGTGATCTCCCTGTTTATCAGAGACACAACCCAAAATACTGCAGCAGAGGGCAGCAGTGGTTCTTAGCACATAAATGAGACCAAACTCCTCAATGGCCTGTAGAAGTTGTGTTGTTCTGACTGCTGTTTGTGAGGTGTAGGCTGGCCAAATAATAAAAAAAATTCACAAAAAAAATTAGCATTGTTTAGGCAGGGATGCCATTTAGACACTGGCTTAACTGAATTGCAGTGTGTATTAGCAGCTTGGATAATCCATGCTTAAAGTTCTCCAAGCATCATCTGGGAATGCAGCTGCAGGACAGATATTCAGACATTCTGTGTCTTTTAAGTGCTGCTGGAAAAGTTTGGAAGATATAGGTGAGCAGCTACTGTTCAACAACCAGAGCAGTTTATTACAACTGTGGGTTTGTTTTGTGGCTCCTCCCTGTCAGACATGCACAGTTCCAAAGGGGCAGCACTAAATACTGCCTTGAAATATGACTCAGGGAACTAATAAGTCAAAAGCTAGCATGGGAAAATCATGTGTCAGCACGTGTGTGTGTCCCCTTGGGCAGCAGAGGTCATGTAAAGGATGGGGTCAGAGCATGACACAAATCCTCTGCTAATGAAGGAGATGAGATCGGAAGCAGCCACAGGAGATAAGCAGCCACACAGCACAGGAAGGCACAGCTCACAAAGGGCTGCAGAGCTCTTTGAGGCAGGACAATTAACAATCTCTTTATCCTCTGCTGGAAATCACCCACAACCTTTCAGTTCACCTGAAGTTTTAATTTAGATGAAGCTTTAGATCCTTACAGGAGTATTACTGTCTTCCCTCTTTGTTTTCTTTGGCAATGTTTCTTTGGGAAATGTGGGTATTTTTGATGATTTATATCATGTGGGTTGTCTCTTGTTCTGCTGTTTCCCCCTTGAGAAGGAAACCATAATTTTGGTGTGAAGTAGCACCATTACAGGAATTGTCTAGGTAGAGCTTATGTCTCCCAGACCAAATTATGCCTACTAACATGCAGTCAGAAAAAAACCCAAAATACTTTGTATTTTGCCTTTGTGAATAAAAATGATCCTATAGTAAACATAGTGATCAGTACATTTCATTTTATTTTTCAATAAAATAACTCATTATGTGAGAAGCACGGTCTGCTATCTCATCATCTTCATCCAAAGAAATTACTAGAAGTGGTTGAAGGAATTACATGTACATTGTGTACAAACACTTCCCTCTAATGGATCAGAAGTCATTAGCAGCAAGCCCTTTTGGTGCTGCTTTATTTTCTGCTAATTCTTATTACATCTAGAGCAGTCTGTAGAAACACTGAAGGGAGATGAAAGCATGCAAGTTAGCTTTGGGTTCACAGAGGCTGGTGCTGCCTATTTTACCTGTAAAAACCTATTTCACTTATTTATTTATTCTTATTTGAAGAGAAATGGAGGTTCTTTGCAACATTTCAGACTTGCAACTCCTGCTTGTTTTGTCCCTCAGTATGGCTTTAGCACCTCTGAGAAAGTCAGATTTTTCAGTCCCCTACAATGAACAGCCAGCAAGAGAGAATCCACTCCTCATGTGAACCCAAGAGTCTTCATCTCAGCAGCAGCTCTGCTGTGCCCTGGAGCACCCTCAACAAAACCCATCAGAAAAGCCAAAGTTTGGGTACAAACTGAGATTCAAGGACAAACTCCCTCCAGCCACTCTGTAGAGGTGATCCCTTTGCTCAGTTAGGAAATGCATTAGGAAAAAGACAGGACTTATTTTGCTAATATCCACAAATCATGGAAGAATGCTCTTTTTTTCCTAGGTCATAGATGTAGCAACTTTCAGTAGCCATGGAAATATGCAGAAAAAAATACCATGTGCATTTAAGCCAGCTCAGATATTTCTGATGTATTATTTGGCACATTGCTTTCTGTGACAAATACTCACATATGATAGAGGAGTGCATGCCAACACAATAAATGTGGTAAATGTCCAATATGAAATAGATATTGCAACTTTCTTGAGCATAATGAATACTTTAATGCTTGAGTGTTTCAGGAAATGTTGTCAAGGCAACAGAGATCAGTGCTCTTCCTTGGATTTCTCTAGCAGGAAGGAACCTTTAGTTATGAAAAATTCCTCTTTTCCCATTAACTCTGATAAAAATCGTTTTTAGCAGGCAGTAACAGCATAGTGAGAGTGAGGAGTTCTACACAGACTTCCCACTGAGCAATGGTTTTCAGAGCTTCAGGGCTTGCCTCTTGAAAGATGCCTGTCAAATCCTAAACCTGCAAATTTCTGTGCAACTCCACAAATCTGAGTAAACTTTACCATTTGAACGATGCCAACCTAAATGATTTTTGGCTAATATGTTTTTCATACACAGTATAACTGCTACTCCAGGGCTTAATTCAAAATATCTGAAACCATTGAGAAGCTTCCAGCTGACTTCAGAGAATGATGGATCACCCATATATTCCATCTTTGCTTGTCTAAAACATCTTACAACACTTCTAAGCCATATTCTCTTAGCTCTGCAAAAGAAGACATGAGGGCAGAAAAAGGTGCATATTTTGCATGAAATTGTATGAAAAGACCGAGAAGATCAAGATTTTTAAAATTTTCACCTTTTCCAGCTGTAGCTGATATAACCAGGATTTGATCTCATGATCTAGAGATGCATATATCTGCTCTCAAGTCCCTTAACCATCTTGCTACTCCACACATTTATTTTTATAATGCTTTTTGCTTAATATTAATTGGCAAAAAAAAAAAAAAAAAGAATAGAAAAAGAGGCTATGGTGTGATTTCTCCTGGCTGTGCATAGCTGTAGTTCCTGCTCCAGGGGCTGCTGCCTGCCCTGGGTTTGCTTCCTGTGCACTGTTGAATCTTGCACCCCACCTTGTAAGCAGTGGCACTGTGCCATTTTCACAGATGGACCTGAAAAGAGTCCAGGCCACCAGAAGGTTCCCTTGATTTCAGACTGCAAGGTCAGGTCAAGTTCTAAATATGTTTGTGATGCTGTAATTTATGCTGAGCTGCTCCTGATTTTAAAGAGGAGTAGTAATTTAAGATGTGGTACTTAACATGAATGAAGTTTAGTGCTTCTAAATACTGTTACTTAAACTGCCAGAATTTTAAGATGTCTCATCTGTGCTGTAACTAATTCTGAAAGATGTCAATTCTGACACACCTTGACTTCTGAAGTTAGAAGGAAATAACAATAATTATGCGAGGGGAAAAACAAACAAACAGTGAAAGCTGCTACATTTCTCTAAGAAAATTGTATCTGTATTTAAGAGGCAAAGAATGTGACCCAAAAGAGCCTGTAAGTTTCTTCAGTTGTTGTTTTCAGAGCTAGATTTAGAGACCTGTGCTGTGAGGGATTCATAGAAGTTTCTGCTGATTCTTTAGGCATGAATGAGTCTACTAAATACTAAATAAATAAACAAATAAATACAATCACAGACCAACCTTGCTGGTTCCCATACGAACTGTAAATGAATTACTTGAACAACGCCTGTCTGTATTGGTGAAGTGTTGCCTCCTGCAAACACTCACCCATGTCAGCAGCTCTGCTCATGTGAGTTTTAGCATTCAGATGCTTCACCTGATTGACTTTCAGAGACACCCAGCAGACTGCATGTTTAAATAATCTATTCTAAGGAGACTTAGGCTCGTAGCTCATGTGAAAACATCACCCTTCTCTGCAGAGATCCATGGACAATTTATCAGGTACTTCAGTACAGTCATGTACCTGGTCCTGTGTTCTTAAAACACTTTCTAGATTGAGGAGCCATGAGAATCTCTTAAAGAGAATCTAGAGAATCTCTTAAACAGAGATTTACTTCAATGCTTTTCAGAAACGTTAAATGAAAAAGTAGCATATATTCTTCTGCCAAAGAAAGTATTTAGCAAGGCTATTTTCATAACAATAATGCAGGAAGTATAATTTAATATTTAATTTACTGGATTTTAATGATGCAACCTGTACTGGTAATACAGGTTGATGTGAAGTAAAAGTTCAAACACTTCTGTAAATGAAGCAATTGATGAACCAAACAGAGACTGATGATAGGATGGATCCAAACAGGTTTGGTGGTGTATTAAAGCTGTGGAAAAATAATATCCCTGAAGAATGCACTACCAATCTGTTTTCCTAGCATTAGTTGTTTTACAGGCTTGGGAGAGACTTTGCTCTCAACCAGTATCTCTCAGTCACTGCTGTAATCCACACACACCAAAATAATCCAGGGGAAAAGACCACACAGCATATGAGAGGCAGCAGTAGAGTTCAGTGTATGATTTGTTAGTTCTGTGATTTGCTTTGTTTGTGTTTCATTTTACTGCCTTTAGAATAAAGGAGAAAATGTGACCATGTTGCTTGAACATCCCAGGTAAATGCTGACAAAAGCAGAAGCACATGCTGTGGTCATTTGCCCTCTTAGTCAGGTGTGCACAGGATCTTTTTGATTGTGGAAAATACCTGGGAGAGATCAGATAGGGTCAGAGCACAGAGGCCATTGAAAACTCATCCGGTGCTCCTAGAGTGTGCCTGCAGCACGATCTCACTCCAAAATGTGCAGACAGGATCAAGGGATACAGGTACAATGGGGAGTGGCCCCAGCACTTGGGCTGCATCAGTCTGAATTGGGCTGGAATACAATCTCAGTGAAACCCCATGTTTGTAACAGAACTAGACCAACACCCAGGAGGCTGCATAAATTCTGTATAAATTCTTCAGAAGCTTGGAAGTAATATTTAATAACTTCCAGAGGAGGAGAGTGCTGAGTTCATAGTCAGCAGGTGCCTCTCCCCAAGGGAAAAATGTTGTGAATTGTGTGGCCATCAAACAGTGACACACAGGAGTGGTGAGGAATGGTCCTGCCCCTGCCTGGCCTGGTGTGCTTTTCCTTTTCCTTTCCCTTTTCCTTTTCCTTTTTTCCCTTTTCCTTCTTTTCCTTTCCCTTTTGCTTTCCCAGAGTGGGATGCCCGAGCAGCAGCCCAGTGGGTTTGATGTGCAGGGAGGGTGATGTGCTGGCTTTGGTGGGTGTGTGCAGCAGCAGCAGGAGGAGGAGGAAGAGGAGGAGGAGGAGGAGGAGGAGGAGGAGTGCAGCTCCGGGCTGGGTGCAGCTCCAGGCTCAGCAGAACCAGGCACTGCTCTGCTCCCGCCTGAGCCCCAGAGGAGTGAGGAGGAAATGGAGCTGGAGTGAAAAACCCCTCTGAGCAGGTAACAAAGCCCTGGCTGTGAGAGCAGAGCTGAGCTGTGCTGGGAGGGCAGGGGGGCAGCTTTGGGATGGGGCTGCAGGGCTGGCCAAGGGGATCAGAATGGGAACTTGCACTTTTGTTCTGTGCACCAGAAGGAGTTTTGTTTTAAAGGCTGTGTATAATTGTGTGGTTTGCATAAAGAGAGTGCAGCTACACTTGTTTTTAAACTGCCAGGAAGAGAGGAGAATGGCACAGAGCTTGGGCTGTTTCTGACTGCAACTGATAGCTGTGTATGGAACAATGCCATTCTCTACCTTAAACAGTTCTTGATAGTGTTTCTTGGCTCTTTCAATCGCTTTGGAGATTTTTTTGCACAGAAATAAGTTTTGCGTTTGTTTCTAGTTTCCCTGTGTTTTTGCTAAGAAATGTTTTTTATCAGTTAATGTGGAATGCTGATTTTTTTTTTCCTAATGTGTGGTTTGTTTGGATAAAAGCAGGGAAATGAAAAATTTAATAGTAACTCAAAATATGGACAAATGATTCAAACAGGTTGTCTATGTAGCTGAGTAGCAACATAGATTTAACTTTATTGAGACTACCCTTCCCTGATGAAAAATAAATACTCTGCTGTAATACTGAGAACACCACACCAGCCACAAGATAAAAAATCTAGAACAAATATACCTGCAGAAAAATTATATCAATTACTTGATGTAAAACTCTTTCTAACAGAATCTTAGTGGTTCCCCCCATCAAAAGATTGAATTTGGCAGGAGGGGTATCTGTAGTTGGAAAGGACTTGATTTATAAGTATCTGAAGTTGACAGAGCCCTAACAGAAGTTCAGTTGCCATGGCAGCATAATCACAAGGCATTAACTTCCCAGCAGTGGTTTGGAAACCATCCTTCAGTCAATTTGAACATCAATAGGAAGGGGAGGAATGTTAAGAGGATGTAAAGATGGTGAATAATAAGAGCAGGTTGTAACAAGTAATTTGAAAAAATAACCAATTAAAGCTTCCTTATTGCCACAAAGGGATTTGTGAAATCTCTCAGGTGCTTATAAAATTATGGCTTATCTTTATAAATTGCTTTTGTGAGTACACTGTTGCTGATTAGGATCTGTATATCCTGACAAAGCATCTTTAGCATCTACCTTGCTGATTTAGTTAAATATTCTCTAGTGTGTTTCTTGTACTAAATATTAGTAAAAAAACTTTAGCAGACTGATCACAATTCTTTAAAATTACATTTCAGTAGAGGCATTTATATGAGCATAAAGTTTCTTGCCACCACCAGCAGCCTTTGTGACAAATAGCCACTGCAGGTATTCCAGTAACATGGAACAGACAAAATAAGTAGCTTTTTCATGTCTTGGAGGTTCACAGAACAAATAGCAGTTTTTAGCAGAAGAGCAGCTTACCTGGATGAGTATAATTTCTGTTAGCTAACTGCATTAAGAATTCAATTGCATGTCTGTACTGCAGAACACATCTTGTTCTCTGAGAGCAGATCCCTTTAGGGAAAACATAATATTTTTGTTTTGTGGCCCCCATTGCTTCTGTCCATCTTTTAAACATTTGAATTGTGCTGGTCCTACCTGCCAGAATCACTCACAGGAGATATAAAACAAATCATGATCCCTGCCCCAAAGTGTTCAGACTGAAGCAGAAGTTCCTGCAGTGTCACAGCCCCACTGGCAGCTGGGCTGTGGTGCCAGGGGAATGTGGCTGTGCACTCTGCAGCAGTGTGAAATTCCTTCAGTTACTTTTTGTTTCTCCTGGACTGAGATCACAATGAAAAATGGATTAAGTGGTGATATATTTTTTGCAGGATTCTGATGTTTCATTTTTAATTCCTTTAAGCCTTTTAATTAACTTAAGCTTTCCTATCAGTGAGAAGTTTTCAACTGACTAGAAGACTGGGGTAGAATTTACACCTATCTCCCATAAAAAATAATTGTTGGGAAGAATGCAGCAATAACATGTTTGAAACCTGAGAAGTGGAGAAGAGCCTGTTGGGGCAAGTCTGTGGCTGTCACCTGTTTGTAGGAGGCTCCATCCTGGTATTGTGCTCAGCATTCACTCCATGAGGACTCAGCCACCTCTCTCCTTTGTCTGCTTTGTCAGGTTGTTCTCCTGAGGGGGGAAAAAAAAAGTTTAGAAAAACAAATACTAACCCAAAAGATATGTTTGGAATTTCTAGGGACTTTGAAGTCCATAGCATTAACACCTGTTTTTACTGAGCAGGTGGTTTTACAGATGAAGAAATGGGAGTATTTTATGGGTGATCAAATGTTTGAAATGACCACCTGAAGTACAAGATGGGTAGATTTTTATTATATGCTTATGCTCCATCAGAAGATCATACAGGTTTAAAAGCTCTTTGGATAGATATCTGGGATGTGTGACATTTATAAAAAGCCTTTCTCTTTTTAAGAGGGAGAATAGCACACAGTAAGAGATGCATCTTTTCACCACCAGCAATGCAGATCCTCTGGCATTTAAACTGTCTATGAAACTAGTTTGAGATTTTTTGTGGTTTCAGAGGTCAAGAAAATAACTCTTGTAAATCCTTTGAGTGTAAGTTAAAATATTAAGAAATTGACTCTTACATGTAGGATTTGGAGAGAGAGATTTGTTATGCATAAATATGGATTTGCTGTTGCTTAGAGTTTTCAGTTGCATCTTGGCTGGAAACTTTTTTCCAAGGAGTGATGAGAGTGAAAACTGAGGCAGTAAGAAACTTTAAGCAGATTTATCTCACCATCATGCTTGAACTGCTGCTGTTGAGGCAAAATCATGGAGATGCTGTAGTCAGTGGAAGATCAAATGGCAGCAAATGTTGTTAGATATCCCTTTCTGCTTTATCTCCATCAGCTCTTTCCTGCTTATCACTACAGTAATATGTGGGAATAGTTTTTCTGTGGTAAATAGAAATCTTGATTTTTATATGAAGTTGAAGTAAACAAGATAGGGAATAAAATCCCTACTGTGTCTTGGCTCCAACATGCATAGTCTGGATATTCCTGCCAGCAAGGATTCAAAAATGTACTTGTATAGTTTTGCAGCTGTAATTGGAAATCATGTATATCAGCAATTAGAAGACTGACAAATAGGAAAAAAAAGGACTTCTGCCAAAAAGAAAAGGCTCTGCTTCTAGCACAGTACATGTTGGTGGTCTGACATTTATTCAAAGTTACTCTTTTTGAAAAATTCAACTATTTCTCTGCATTAACTATCCACTGGTTACCCTGATGTCGTTTCTTATTTCCATTTTAATTTTAGTGTAACATTAACAATCTGGCCAGAATTTCAAGACAAGGTTTCCTGAGGAATGTCTGGATGTAGTCAAATACAGGCTCATAACTGATATGAATGATTGTGGAGTGACTGGGAAGAAAAATATTAGAAGTAAATTTGTCCTTTCCCTAGGTTGTCATCTGTTGTTTGTTGTGACCTCTTGCTGTAAGAGATATCCAAAGGTAGTAGTTAGCATTGCAGTTAATCAAGGATAAAACCCCATTCTTCAGACTTTTTAAAGCATTATCAGATCAGACTGGTTGCAATAGGATCAGTTTCCTACAAGAGCAGGCTCTAGTCACTAACAGAAAAAAATATTCCCTGCTTAATTCCCACACAAGATGTTTCCCTGTCAGAACAATCCATCAGGCTCCATGGTACAAACTGCCATAAATTGCATGTTGCTTTGTTTCTTACAGGCTAATTTTGGTTCATATTCTCTGGTTGTTTTCTGTGGATGTACTGAGTCTGACCTCATGCATTACTCCCCTCCTTTGGCCCTTGCAGCTCTTGTTTCTCTGCTGTTTTTGGGACACTCCCTGTGAAGTGAATGCAGATATCAGAGTGGAGCCCAGGCTCTGCTGAATCACATGCCAAAGCTTGCATGGTTCCTGAATCAGCCTCCTGACAGACAGCTGGAAAGGCAGTTCTGTAGGAGATGAACAAGAAAATTGGCTACAGGTACTTGGGTCTATGGCTGTCCCAGGCTGGTTTTCTGAGAATTTCCCTCTGCCTGACTCTGCTGGAATCATTAATTTTGGTCCTGGGTGAGTTTAAACTCCCAAGCTCTCACTTTGTTCACCAGTCAGAGGTGGTTTGCACTTGTCCATTGAACAGTTTACCATTAATTTTTCCTGGAGCTGTTCTCCAGCCTTCCCCAGGGCACAGAGCACTGCCACAGTGCTGAGCTCTCAGGGTCAGCAACAATTTTGGGGCTGATGCAGAACCCCAGAACTTCTCCTGGCCTTGCACTGGAACTGTCTCAGTGAACTACAGGTCAGATAGCCAAAGCTGCCTTCTGGCTCCAAGGGATTTTGCTGTTCAGCCAAGACAGGTCTCAGTGAACTGATTTAACTCTCTTGGAAATTTTTCCAGTGTGACCTGTGCTCCCTAGGAGCTGCCTGATGCATTTGTAAAATCTTCTCTATGAAATGCCCACTGGAATGGATTTTAAGGTCAGAAGCACTGCTAAAGTCATCTTGCTTGACCTTCTCTTTTCAAAATCAGAGCTTTTCCCTAGAAACCAAATAAAAGCTTATCCTTTGGGAAATTACTCAGTCGTGAAAACTGCAGAACAATTGCAAGGCCAAAAATTTTCCTTCATGCTGCTTAAATTATCTTTGCTTTTTAGAAACTTCGCCTTGTTTTGAGGTTAAATTTGTCTAATTCCAGCTTTTTGATGCCACAGAGTTTTCAGTGGGATTGAAAAGCTCTTGCCCTTTCCTGGTATTCCATCCTTTCTCTGCTTTTAATCACCTGTCATTGTGATCTGGTCCCCTCTGAAGCCTTTATCTGAGTAACGATTTGACTCTGAGTGCTTCAGGACCACAGCTGAAGGCTCACCTTGTGCTGATGGTTTTGCACTGAATTCCCTTCTGCAAACCCACGTGGCCACACCCACCAGTGCTATACAATTTTTCTGCTTTTCCTTTATATTCTTTGTATACATGAAATGATCAAAAGAGCAGGTCCTGTCAGGTACTCTGTCACAGCCTTTCCTGGGAGATTTAATGATGTTCCCCAACTACTCTGTCACTTGCTGTTGCCCAGACCGTGGCTCAGTCTCACAGGGCCTTGCCTTCTTGATTTGCAGGTATTTTCCATCAGTCTGTTAGAACACACTTGGTTTAGGTGGCTTAAACAAGCACTGCCTGTGAGTCACCAGCAGCTTTACCAGGGCAGGTTTTGTGTTCTTGCCTTGGCCAGTGGTACCTCATGCTGTGGGTTGAAGGAAGTGATCTCTGAGCTATCTGGCTCAGCAGAGCCTCCCCTGCTATCAGAACCATCTGTCTCAGCAATGCCTTGCTACATTTTCCTTAAGCCTCTTTGAGTTCAAATTATTCAGGTCTTGAATAATTTGTAAATCTTGGTTCGTTAAAAATGCTGTTTAAAAAAATCTTGCTCAATAATCAGTATCAAACAAGAAATTGGCATTGTCAAATACAGACCCTAAAGATACACATCCTGAATACTCCTGCCTTTTCTTTGTCATTTTTCATCATTTTTTATCTACAGCTCACAAGGGAATTTTGCCTGATCTGTTGGTTTTTTTCACAGCATACTGTAGTAAAGATTTTTCTTGTTTTAAACATAATGCTCCTAGTTATTTCTTTGGTAAATTTATCTTTCCAACTAGTTGTATTTATTTTTAATTTAATTACTTAGTTATTGCCTTGTTTTTTCTCTTTAGTTAATATTATCTCAGTTCTTGTGATTGGGACCTGCAGCAGAATGTCCTAAAAATTGTTTGGTGTTCCTTTTATGGTTACTTTAAGATCTAGGAATATGTATGTTCCTTCCAAATGCCAGATGCATAATTATATATACATATCTAACACTGCTCTCTGTTTCTGTTTGTCCATAATTCAATCAAGTCATCTTTGGAGATATATGCTAATTTTTGAAAATGCTGAAAAGATTTTATATTAGGATGAGGTCCAGTATTTGTTACTGGCTGTCAGTTGCAAAACTTTCTGATTTATGAAACAATAATAAATAATATATGTTGAATTTTTTTAAGATACAGAGGAGGTTTATTACTGACTTTCTAGCTAAATTTTAGGAGCTTGGAGTCAGCTGTATTTCTAATGACTGAGGAAGTTCTTTCCTATTCAAGTTGCTTTCATTTGGGAGCTGTTGTTGCAGCACTGCAAATGCAGCTGCAGTGGATGTGACCTGCCAATGCACAACATCAGGCTCTGGTATTTGAGGAGGGGGTTGAGGGACCTGCATGGGCAGAGTTAAAAGGAGAAGCAGGGTGGTGTCTCCCTCAATTCCCAAATTCCTGCTAACTCAGTGGCTCTGTCATCCCCTAATGAGAGAGAGCTCGAGGAGGATTTGGGGAGTGGGAGATGGCCGGTGTTGTGGACGATTGGATATTGTGTGTATGCAGCCCAAAACCCGTTCCCAGGGCCTCCTGCTGTCCCTGCACTTGTGCCACTGGGCTGGCACTCAGCACTGAACCAAGCCAAGGGCTCTGCTCCCAGCAGGCTGGAGATGGGGCTGGAATGGTTTCACACCCTGCTGCAGGCATGGGGCACTCAGTACAGCTCAGCACTCCTGTACTGCACTCCTGCAGTCAGCACAGGGGTTTTGCTGCCTGCTGGAGTCAAAATTACAGCTATTCCAGCACTAGGCTGTTTGGAAAGGCCTTGACACTATGGTGGAGCTACTGTAAAGTAAATCTGCTGGTTAATTCTAATTACAAATCCAATATGAATGTGGCTGGAAGCAGGTCCTTCAGTTTCAGAAGTATCTTTTCATGTCAAAAATCATGCTGGGCGAAATGAATGCAAGAGAAAAGAATATTTACTTATCTAATGCTTTGTAAAGCCTTAAGATTACAGAAGCTATAGAAAGCCCACACCTGTACTTATAAACTGGAGCTGTTCCAGCATTGTTGAGAAATAGAGAAAGGATTTGTGTCAGATACTTGCTGATGAGGAGTTCAGAACTAAAAGATAATATTTGCAAAAAATGGAGTTTAAAAGAAAATTAAATAGTGCTGGATTTTGCCTTCATATGCACCTAAAATAGGGGTAATGAAGGTAGTGAACTCAGAGATTTGTATTGTGGATATAAAATATTAGATAAAATGAAACGTAACAAAATATAAAATACAGTGCATATATTTCTTCTGGATTGCTTCTGATTTGACTACATATTCAGTTAGTGGGGTTAGGTTTCTGGTGCTTAAATCTGACATAAGATCCTAACAGAGATGATGCTGCAGTCCTGGCAGTAGGCAGTAAAGCTGTGTTTGCAGTTGCTTTGCTCCTTTGTACTGCCCACAAGATTCAAGCCAGCCACTTTGGCCTCCTGTGGGTGCATTTCTTAGTTTAGTTGAATTCCCTTCTCTCTACTGACCTGCTGTTAACTGTGCAGTTAACATGAATTCTCAGCTTTGGCCCTGTGTGTAGCAATAGGTGGGTTTGCCCTGTAAAGACAGAATGAGTTCCATAAAGACCATTATTGACAGGTGAACATCTCACCTGTGTGTGCAGCTCGCTCAACTTTGGGTGTTGCAGGAAAGTGAGAACTCAAGAAGAGCTGACAGTGCAATCACAAGCAACTTCTAGGATCCTACTAAACCAAGTGCAGGTGGTGTTCAGCTGCCACAAGGGCTGTTTCTTCATGCCAGCAGAGCAGTTTCACAGCTGGGGATTTAACCTGAGTGATTACTCACATCTCTGCTACAAGGCAAGCTGTATTCCATGCAGTGAATAATTGCACTGCTGTCAGCAGCAGCTGATGGGTATGACACTATTGTGTGTGGATGGAATTAACATTAATAAGTTACAAAGTTTATTACGGTCCATCCATTAAGGAATATAGCAGCACGACATTGTCAGTCACTGTTGGAATGCTGGGAAGTATTTTTTTGTACAAAATCAGACACTGGGCATGAATTAACAGTGCAAGTGCTCCTACCAGCAGGGCAGCTGGGGTTTTGTCTCCCCCAAGGCAGCCCAGCAGCCATTGGTGGGCTCAGAGGGTCTCCCATGTCCCTTCCATGCCTGTTGTCATTCAGATTTACAGTCACAGCCTCACGCTCCATTTCCCACTTTTCCCCAGCCCTGTCTGTTGCAGCTCCCCCAGCTTGGGAACTGCCAGTGTGAGCTCTGCTTCCTGCTGCTCCATCCTGCTGCAGGTTGAACAGAGGCAGAGGCTCTGCTGAGAGCTGCTTCTATTGAGATGTTGTGACAGGAGTGTAAACAACAGCTTTAGAAGGTCCAAATTTTAAAGATGTATATCAGACAAGGACTAATTAAAACAAAAAATCATTACACTTTCCTTCCATGGGAGTAATAAAGAAATTTATGGTAGATTCTGAAATCCTTTGGAAGCAAAGAAACTGCACTTCTATTTTTTTTTCTGAGCACAGATATTTGTAGTGACTTGCTCAACAGATGAGAGCCTGGGAAAAATGAGTGGACAGTTTGGGTCAGGATGTTATTAGAAGCAAATTTTGTTCTTCATGGTGTTTATGCTATTCCAGCCACTCGTGAGATCACAGAGGCCTGCAGAGAAGGAAACAATGGAATTTGATGTTACACTGAACATCAAACAGGGTTGAAGGTTCTGTGACCTCTGCAAGTAATTAAAATAAAGCTTCAGTGGAAAATGGTAGGCTACTGCCACAGTTCCTGTTTTACAATTCATGACATTCCTTAAGGGGTTTGAAAGATGAGTCTGAATTATTCTTTGTGCTGCTGCAAAGTCCTTAGGAGAGTTAAGAAATCAAGTCATTCTCCTCAGAGTCATGGCAGGAATAGATATTGGATAGGTTTGTCTCTCAAATGGGCCTATAATAACTGTTCATAAAAACTAAAAAAAAAAAAAAAAAAAAGGAAGAAAGGGAAGTGCGTTTACTCTCAGATTCTCAGATACTCTTTCAACTACATAATAGTTTTGGTAGTATTTAAAGAGAAAAGCAAAGCTTTCTACATGTTTAAAAGCTCTCTGTTAGTGACTGCTGAGTTATCTCTGAAAGGAGAGTGAACGAGTGCAGCTGTGCAAATGTAACACAGCAAATATGCACTTAATTGTGTCCTTTGGCCAGCAGAACATGTCTGTTGGTAATTAGTTCTTCCTCTACCAGACCCACTGGCATGTGAGCTCTCCTAGTGTGATTCTTGTTATTGTTCTCTCTGGCTCTTGTTCACTGTTGTTCTGGAAGGAAGGACGGAGCTGAAGGCATGAGTAATAGGAAATCTTAAGCTCTCACGTTCACCAAAGAGGAAAACATTTATTTAATCAGCCTAGAGCTTTACAAGCACTCAGAGAATAAAAGTTAGTCTTGTGGGGAAGTGGGGGCAGAGGGGTTGGACTCAGAAAATACAGCCCTTGGCTTTTGAAGTGCTGTTAGCTCGGGGTTAGTGCTCAGTGCAGGGACTTTTTTTGGGACAGGTTGTGTCAGCTTGTCTGCAGGTGTATTTCCAGCTCCTGGGTTGGAATATTTTTTGCAATAGCCAGCACTGCTTTCCCTGACAGCCAGAAGTGACAGTACATTTTTGTCTTCAGGAGGTCCCCAAAGAAGCAGAGTTTATCAAGTGAAGGCAAATGAGCACTGTGCTTGTTGGAGCATCAGCAGGGTGACAGGGTTGTACAGGAGCTCACACGGTGGTGTTCAGCTGGTGCTTCAAGTACCCCCAAACCCTTTATTTACCTTTTAGACTGGTAGAGGTGTCTCAGCTGGGTGCACACGGTGTGTAACCCAGTGCCTCTGTTCTGCCACCTCTCACTCAGGAGAGCTGAGTGAGAAGACAGAGCCTTTAACCCTCTTTCACCTTGACTGAAGAATGTTTGGGGCAAATGTGCACTTCATCAGTGTTTTCTGGAGGATTGAGGTGCAAACCTTTTGATGCACAGCACAGTAGCATGAGATCCCAGAAAGTTGCACACTGAACACACTGAATGAGGGTTTAGTAGCCCTATTAGGGCAAAAGCAGATGTCTACAAAGTGTGAATATTTCATTGACTTGTAGATGCAAAAGTCTGTCCTAATATATTATAAATGACTGATTTTTAGCATCCATTTTCCCAGATGATCACAGCTAGTCAGGCATAGCAAGATGAGTCCTGAATTAGTTGAGATTCAGAATGTTCTCCAGCAAATACCTGCTGTAGGAAGGTAGAGCTGTAGAGTTTCTACACTCATGAGTTGTGGAAACATTACAGAGGCAGAAGACTCATGAAACTGTTTTGGAAGTGTTTAACAACAACCGCAGCTGCTCTGGTATGTCACTGCCCCAAAACCTCTCCAGTGCAGGGTGTGTTCTCACTTGGACTTGCAGGGCTGTGTTATCTGGGACGTGGTGTTCATTCATCATCACTCACACCAGGATAAAATTTAGCCAGTGTTTCAGTCTCAGGGAAAGACCTGATAAACTTGAAATTGATCCCTCTGGCAGTTGGGAAGAGGTAGGTGTACATGGTTTGAACATTATTCCCTAGACAGTAGCTTATCAGAAATTTCCCCAGGAAAATTAAACTTCAGAGAGGCCACAGGTCTACACACAATAATGTGATGAATTCTGGATTTCTTTATCTTATAAATTCCAGTCTTGAATGAAACTAGTTGGACACCTGAGAGGTTAAATAATTGCTAGGGAGAGTGAGAGATGAAGAAGGCAGCCAGTAATGAAAATGATAGGGAATGAGCATTAACTGTGTTTTCTCTCTCAGTTCAATATTAGCTTTGTTGCTGCAAGTCAAACATAATTTCTATGTTTTCTCCCTCATTAGCTTTTCTTCCTTGAGTGAGCAGATTTTGTAGTGACTTCTCATTTTCCCTTTTAATAGAGACCCTGTTTTGCCTGATAGCTCTAAATCTGCTTTACTAAGAACACCTAAATCCCATTACTCTGGTGGATTTTGTCCCTAAAGTGCAAGAATCAACAGTAAATGCAGGATCTGATTAAGAGAAGCGCAGGATTTTTGCAGCTGAACAGTGAAATGTATAACTAAACTAACAGCACACTGAGTCCTCTTCTCTGGCCTTGTACTGCTGAAGTTCCTGGATGGGAGTTATTAAAATTGAATGGTGCAACTTTAGCTATAGAAGAGCTCGGTGGTAGAGCTGATTTTCTGGTAGCTGTCAGGTACTTTAATCCATGTACTTCATCATCTAATATACATATATATATATATATGTATGTCTGTCTGTGTGTGTGTGTGTATGTATGTGTGTGTTTCAATAAAAAGCCTGTGTAATGAATGTCATATGTGAAGCAAAACTATGTTGTTATTCTCAATAGACAAAATGAAAGGTTGAATTTAGTAATGCTAATGGTCTTAAGTACAATGAGGTAGGAGATGGTTTTGATGGTATTTTACAAGTCAGCTATAGAGTAAACAGTTATTTTGTCCTTATAGCAACTCAGTGGATGGGGAATAATTGTGAAAAAGGACTTGAGGTTAATTTGTTTGGAAAGCCAGATACAAATTCAAAGACTTTTAGAATTCTTTACTTGTCACTATGAGGGGTCATTTTCTATCATTAATAATTTTTCTATTTAAAAGCCTGATGTGGACACTTTGTGCTCAGTTTATGATGTGGGGAAGCTAATGTATTGATTGCTTTGGTCTCCTGAAGAGAAGAAATCGCATTAATATTTATGCCTTGATTTTTCCTGTCCTTATAGGCCTGAAATCTGATCAGCTTTACCTATTAATGGTATCAATGTGTTTAAGAGACTGAATGACTCAGTGGATTTGGATTTGGGTAACAGGATCTAGGGTATTTAGGACCTTTACAGCAGGAGTTCAAATTCAGCTCAGGCTGTCTGTGCTGGTGCAACTTCTGAAGTCAGGGATCTGGGAATTAAATTAATGGTCCCAGAAGTGGCTCCAGAGAGGTTTTTTTTACTATTACCCATGGCAGCAGTGTAGGGAAGGCGGCCAGGGAATGAAATGGCAGGTTGAAAACTCATTAATTGGCAAAATGAGGAGGCAGCAGGTTCACACAAATGAACTGCAGTGTGACATTCATTGCCTTGGACTGGTAGGTGATTTAAAAATATGTTTGTCAAATCCTGGAGAACACGTACCTTGTGATGTAGCTCCTAGCCAGGAGGACACTGATTGCTCTAATGGGAAGGTGTGAAGGGGAAGGGCTGTTCTGTGCTGCCTTTTCTCTTACAGACTTTTCCCCAAGCAGCCACTGCTGGCCTCTGCTGAGGACAGGGCAGACCTCAGGGCTGAAGCAGCATGGCACAGCTCACATCCTCAGTGCTATTGTCACATCATGAGGGCAGGCTTGTAGCAAAACAGGCGAACTAGAAGAAAAAGGGCAATGGTCAGCCAGAAAATGATGAGTGCTCAGAAAGCAGTGCAATGCATTTGTCCCTCATGTTCCCTTTTTGTTTTTGTTTAGGCAGGTGACAAGCATTATCATCCAAGCTGTGCACGATGCAGCAGATGCAACCAAATGTTCACAGAAGGGGAAGAAATGTATCTGCAAGGTAAGGATGTCTCCATTCCAAAAGAAGAAAATCAGATATTGTGATTTTTCTGTCACAGACCTCAGGAATTTATAAACCATCCGCATGTAGTATGTCCAAGGGGAACTATAGTCATCCTGTCCTCAGTAGTGTTCTCATATTTTTTCACTTGATACCCTTCTGCTCTATTAGGTGGCCATAACTGTGGCTTTGCAGGGACTCTGCACCCTTGCTGAGGCAGCCTGTGCTTGCTAAAAGATGAAATCTGTTAGGCCTCTGAATTTGACATCTCATGGATAGTTTAACCCCAGAATGGTGTGTGAGATACCAGAAAAAGTGAAGGGATTTCCCCCGATTTCTGCTGATCAGTTTCTGTGCTGTTCTGGACTCCACTCCAAACTGTAAAAGGCAAAGGAAAATCTTGCAGAAGCTGCAATGAATTTGCTTTGAACCATGTAGATCTCATTCCTCATGCACATTGACAGAGTCTCTCCTCCAGTTCTTAATTATATTTGCTACCCTTGCCTACTTCCCTTTTATCTGGTCTTTATTTTTATATCTTTCTATAACCACCTCTTTCTTGTCTGTTTATTTTCATCTCTCCTTTATTGTTAAGAGTCTTGCACTCCCCGTTATTGCCAAGCTTGGTTTCTTTGTGATCATTTCACATAAAAAAGAATATTTTCTTTTCTTTGATGGAAAGGTATCCTTGTTCTGAATCCCACCTACTCTCTGAGAGGGTGGTATACTCACTATAAAGTTATTTTTATTGCTTGCTGTAGTATTACTGTTGGTAGAAGGATGTATAATACCCATTTATGTAAGCCAGAAATAAAAGTGAAAAGGGCAGATACATGTTGGGATTTTATATATTGCACTTAGGTTAGGAAACTTGATGTACTTGAAAAGTAGAAGAATAGTGAAAGAAATATGAAAGTGTTGTCACAGCCATTTCTTGAAATCCTGAGAAGTTCTTACTGGAGGAGTTCCAAAATAGGATAATATTGTTGAGGCATTCCTTTGAAGCTGACTTGTTTTATTTTGTAGTTTGTCCTTCCTCGCAGTCCTTCTCTCTCATCTCTCCCTGACCTCATACCTCAGTCATCTTATTCCAGCTGTGCCCAGAGCAGGATGTGAAATGGTGGAGCTGCTCTGTTGGCAGGAGCAAGGAGAGGCTGCAAGAGGGCTGGGTGGGAGCTGCTGCTTTCTGATGGCAAATTGGAAAAACTAACTTGAAAGCAGCACTTACAGCATCTGGCACATCTTAGTTTCCTCACATGATGGTGGGATAAAGTACAGGCAGAGTTCAAAATGAGCTTCAGATCATCCTGTGCTGTCATTAACTAATAACAACCATCTCCAGCTGGTGCCATTTGCAGCAGTCTAGCAGGGAGTGGGACTTTGGGTTAATTGGGCAGGTTTTGGTGCAAATCCTACAGATCAAAATAAGACAGAAGGTATCACTTTAAATTAAACTAGGCTGGAGTTTGTCCTGGACAAGTTCAGGTGGTAGGAAAGGGGAGAGGAGAGAAACCTGGCAGCAGCTTGATCTGCTGTTCTCTTCTCAGTGCACCTCTCTTTCTGTGGTTATGAATCAATGTTCCGGGTGCTCAGGGGAGAAGCACCTCAAAGTGCATTGCTTTATTGTTCACAGGATGTTTTCTGGCTAAATGCTGTAATTGCTGAATGTGCTGCAGACTGTGCTGCCAAAGCTTTCCTTGCTGAATTCAGCCTGCTTGGAAGTGTGAGGACCTAAAAGCCTTTCCTGTGCAAAGCTCTCAGCTGAAATGCATATCCTGGCTCCATCCAAATCACTGCCCCCAGGGTGCAGAATAACAGCATTCCAAGCATTTCTCTGAAACAGAAATACAACACCACGACAATAAAGCTAGAACAAAAATCATGTTGTTGATAAAATACACAAAAATAGGTGGCTCCCATCTCACTTGTAATTGTTCTCTCCCTAGAATAGGAAAGCACTGTCTTGGTATTGCTTTGTATAATAGAGAGGCCTGGCAGGAGTGTGGTAGGAACTTGTATTAGAAATGTTGGGAAACTGGCAAAAAGGGAACATGGACAAACAAGCTCTCTGTCTTGGGGCTTTCTATGTTAAGGATTGTTGGAATAATGCTGGCAGAAACACTCTGCTTGGCACTGCTCCAACACATGAAGCAGCACCAGAAACTTTCTCTTTCCCATCGACTTCCTAGTAATACATTCTTTTATGGGCTGCCCCACAAGGCTGTTGCTGAGCTAGAATTGCCCAGTATTTAGAGAGATGCTGGTGTTGAAATAATGGTATGTGCAAAGTTTAAAACTAAATAAATGAGCATGTTAGTTGGTGTTTGCCAGGTAAGCAAACAAACAAATGTTAAGAATGGAAATAATCACAGTTTGCTGTTTCCAGCAGTAAAAGAGAGGAGTGATGCAGCTTGGGAGTTTGCACCCTTGCAAGTATTTCAAAACAGTTTGGATAAATAGTATCTACAAAATGCAGGTGGCTCTGAGTTCAAGATCACAAAAAATGTGTACATTTAACTTTTTAATCCTACTCTGTCTGATTTGGGTTTTTGAATGTCACATCTTTCAAATCTCTTTATCATTTTGTGAAAGGAACTCTACAACCCTTAGCTAGGTTTCACCATGAAAATGACATCCAGGTTCCTGTATTTCTTGTTCACTTTCAGCATTCCCACAGGGTGTCCCTAAACTGTCCCAGTTTGTGATAAATACTGCCCAAAATGCAGTGACAGCTTTCTCATTGATGCTAGGGTAAGTTTAACAGAGAAGAATCTCAGAATTGTTAGGGTTGGGAAGACTCCTAAGATCATCAACTCCTGCCATGAATCTGACAGTGAGGTGTGGGGAATATGTGGGAATTTATGTTAAGAGCTCGCGCTTACTTTTATTGCTATCTATAAACCAGTTCTACAGAAGTTTATTGTTACTTGTTATGTATGCTCTACTGTTTAGAAAACTTTTTTACTGTATTTGCAATGCTATTAAAACTTCAGTCTGAAGCCTATTCTTTTTTAACCATTTCCTAAAAACCCTCTAACTTTATAGATTCCAGCATGAGGTACAG
Source organism: Ammospiza caudacuta (assembly GCF_027887145.1). NCBI lineage: Eukaryota > Metazoa > Chordata > Aves > Passeriformes > Passerellidae > Ammospiza > Ammospiza caudacuta. Next base: position 31,137,712 of record NC_080601.1, on the reverse strand, counting down.
AGGAATGGGGATCATTTTTCTCAGGGCCATACAGGAAGGAAGTTCAGAGCTGGATTTGAGACTTGAACTAACATCTTCTGAGTCTTAGTTCATCCTTGAGCAATAGGTGTCATATTCAGAGGAGTATTACTCAGATCACTTCTTTTAACATGAACTTACAGCCTTGTAACCTGCACTCTCCTCCTCCTGCTGGCCAGGGCACAGCTCCCTCTGATCCTGCAGGCTCTGCAGGGTCCTGGCTCTGAGGCTGCTTTTTGTTTACAGAGAAGGCTCTCGGTGCACTTCTCCCTGGTGTCTGATGGCTTCCCTCTGCCAAAGGCACAGTTTCTTCTTCCTCAGCTTAGACTCACAGCCAGACACCTCAGACCTTGCTCCAGAGTCACAGCATTCTCTCCTCTCCTCTCCTGGTGATGGCTGTGCTGTGCACTGCTGGGCAGTGAAACGATCCCTGCTGCTCTTTACTTCTGCACCAAGCCATGTTAGAAGAAAGTCTCCAGGGGCCCTGACACATCCTTCTCCTGTACTCTGAGGGTGGGGTTTCCTCTGGCAGCTTTTGAGCTAATAGTCACCAGCAGGAGACCTGGGCTTGGCTCTGTTTGGTTTCTCTGTGGGCAGAGGCAAGAGGTGATGTTCCCCCCTGCAGACAGTCAGGGCTTTGGGTTGGCTTTGACTGGAATGAAGGATGAATTTGGTCGCAGCTGCAGTCAGTGTTAAAAATCAGTGTTAGTCTCTTCTCTGTTTTATCTTGGCCAATGCCTTCAGCAGCTTTCCAGCAGTGACCACAGCTTACACTCTGTTTCAGAGGACAGCTGAAATTGGATGGAAATGCTTCTGGCCCCTGACATCACTCAGTCCTTGAGGACAGCAGGATATTCCTACTTTACAGCATAAGAAAGAATCTCATATTTTGGGAAACAAACAGCAGAGGACTTGACTTTTTTAGTAGGATATATAGCTGGAATATGCTGTGTGGAAGCCCCAATGCCACACACCAGGGCACAGGGTAGAAGTGCTGTGTGTGCCAAAGGCAGGTTTGGTGTGCTGGGATCCAGGGAGAGGCTCTCATGTGCAGCTGTGCACCACCTGTCGTCCTGGGCTCTCACCCACTGCCACTGGGTCACACACAGCCCTGGTTCTTGCACTGGCAATTTTTAAATTTTGCTTTTCCTTATGCATTTTGCATGAGGGAAGATGTGGTCTGAGTAGTACTTTGCAGTAATCAAGTATGATACCTATTTCTCAATGGACTTAGAATCAGTAATTCCTTTTTAAATGCAGGGCAGTACATAAGGGGAGAACAGATCAGGTAACTGTGGCCCAGTTCCTTTGCTCTTACCCTCCAGCCTGCCAGAGGAATCCTCTCTCTTTCAGTTCCTCCAGCTGGTGCTTGCTGACTGTTGCTGCTTGGGGCTGCTTGAGTTTTAATTAAGAATGTGTGTAAAGTGCTTTGACAGCCTCAGGACAAAGCTGCTGTAGGTACACCAAGGATTTGAATACTTTTTGTTTCCCTTGTATTTCCCATGAGCTAGACTTTAACGTGAATTACTCTCATAGTTCATACAGATTCAGCATCTGATGCAATGAAGAGATTCTCTGTAATAACTAGCTTGCAGTGAGCAGAAGTCACCTGCTTTGCCCTGAATAAAGCTGTGTTTGTCCTCCCTCAGGTTCCACTGTCTGGCATCCCGACTGTAAGCAAACCACTAAGTCTGAGGAGAAACTCCGGGTAAGCTGAATTCATGGCTCACTGACACACCATGCCTTTTGCACACACAATAATTGAATGTTGTTTTTAAAAGAGTGACTTTTTCCATGTTTTTTTCGCATAGCTGTCACAACTCTGGCAGAATATACAGTGGAGGCACTTCAGAGGTATTGCTCTGATTTTTAGGCTTACCACCTTCACATACCTGTCTCAGTGCACTGCCTTAAAGTTTACTGACATACAGACGTGGCCAAGTATCTAAGACACTTCATTTCATATCTCAATTGTTGTGAGAGAGACTCCTAAGGAGAAGATATGAACAGGGCAAATGCTATCATATATTTTAGTGGTTTTGCACATCTGTGTAATTGCTCTATAGTTCTCCCCTGTTCTGCGTGGTTATTTGCAGCATTTAGACAAGATGAACTCTTGTTTCTTTGCCATCCAAGTGAGCCTCAACCTAAAGTGGTCCTGATTTGAATGCCAAAAAGAGCCACAGTTACCCTTGGAGTTACATCAGCATATACAGACAAACTTTCTGGGTCAAATCCTCAGTGACAATAATGCTGCACTCTGATACATGCTAGAGCCTGGCTTTTTGTATGAACCAGGCAATTCTGACCCCTTATTCACTGATTCATCCTCTGGACAATTTTCTCTTTTTGATGTCTCAGTTGGTCCCTAGAATTTCGCTCATTTTCCAGGATATGAATATTAGAGACTGCATATGAATAAATTGTCTTTCAGATAAGGAAACTAAGAGATACTGGTATGGAGATACCTGTGGCATCCTGTGGGTTGTATTCTGTGTGGGTCTCATTCACAGGAAGCCACATCCTCTAGCATTTATTCCACTACACTGGTCTGTAAAGCATCCCCCACAGAGAAGTTGTTATGCTCATAGGTAATGTGCAGGTAAAATGCTGTTGAGCAGGGTTAGTGTGGGCAAAACCATAACTGGCCCTAGATGGGCATGTGGTCTAGAATGGCCAAACCTCAGTGCAGGTACCATCCAGCACTCACACATTGCCCTGTCCTGACATTTTGTAAGAGAATGGAAAATGATGCCAGACTGGATTTTCTTCCTCATTTAACAGTTTGAATGTAAGACAGTATTTTGGCCATGCTTAAGTGTCAGAATGCTTTTGCCTTGTAGTACTTGGTTGCAGTACAATGCCTCCCTTTCACTTGGACCCAGGAGTTTTATCAAAGCACTCCTGACTACACTGTGGCCCTTATTAGCCTTCTCCAGCTGACCTCATAAATCAGTTTGCTTGTTTCCATTCCCCATGTAAATGGCTGTAGTCCTCTTCAAGTATTTCCCTTTTTGTCAGTATTCTCCCCCCTCAGCTAATTTTAATTGAAGTGAGGGAAATAAATGGAATCACTCACCTGCAAGGCATTGCCTAAGTGAGGAAGAGGATGTGAAGCTGAAGAAGGCAGATTGAGGGAGCATCTGAGCAGTGTGACAGCAGAGCTGTCCTGCAGCACCAGGCTCCTGGAGAAGACCTTCATAGGTTTAATAGGTCCTTAAAAGGCATTGATGAATGCACCATACTGAAGCTGGCTGAGATGGGCCATTTTTAGCTTCTATGATACATCGTAGATTGTCTGCTCTGGTGCAAAGTCAGAACCTTATTTTAATATCAGCTGGAGTTCACTTTGATGGCTTTGACATGTGCTTCATCCTGTTGACCTAAATGAAGACAGTAGCAAACAGGTAGGTACAGAAACAAACAAAACTGGGAATACTATTTGCTATTTGAGCATGTCAGCACTAAAGTGGGATATGTACTTTGATTGAATTTTAGTTTTTTATTCAGAGTCAGGCCTAGATTTTCTGGCGGTTCTGCAAAAAGCCAGTGCTGTTGCCTATTTGCTCGCTGGGTTTCCTTTCCCTGTAGAACAAACCAAAACAAAAACCCTTTTATCACTGAAGTAACTTCAGAAGTTTTCAGCAAGTTCTGTTTTCTCTCAGTGACTGAATTGTGATATAAACTAATCAGCATTTGAGCTGGTCAAGATCTGAGAGGGAGTTCAGAAAAGCAATGGTTGCTTTAGATCTTTTCCCCATGGATATTTGTGGAAGTTTGAAAAGACAAAACAAACAGAAAACAAAGCAACCATATGCATGTTACAAAAATATATAGTTTGGTGTTTATTTACAACTGTCTGGCTGTTACGATTCTGCACCGGTCAGTAAGTAACAGAAACTATAACACAAGCAGATGGTAAAAACTTGATTGAAAAAAAGAGCTTAACCACTGAACTGGGGAAACTGCTTTCCTTTTCACTCATTTTTCCCTTTTGTGTTCCATGACAGCATTCCTCATCTGAGTTCTTTTATCCAAAGAGTCTGGTTCTGCGCAGGCCACGCTCTGCAGAGGTTTGCTGTTGTGTTTTCATAGTGTTGATAATGATCTTCTTTACTGAGAAGATTCCTCATTACTGTCATTTGCTGCGCTTGCTACTACTCCTGCCACAGCTTTCCTGCTATCACTTGCCACCATGGGCACTGACGCTGCATTTTGCATCACTTGTTTCAGTGTTGCTTGTTAATTCTCACATTTTTTTATTTTGTTTAATGAAATGCTTACAATTAACTTTTTTATTTTAGATTCAGATGAGCTTTTGGGGTCTGTAGTATTGGTCTTCCAGTATTTCAGAGAGTTTTCCTTCTGAAACAAAAAATTAAGTGTACATATGAAGCAAATGAAAATGGTGAAAAATATCTGACTTTAAAGTGATGGTTAAAAAGAAATAGTTTTCCATGAACAATGACTTATGTTTTTAGGGGGAAAAAATCCATCAGTTAGGTTGCTTCCTTTTTTTTATATATATTGACCAACCCATGAATACTTTAGTTGAGAAAATGCTAAGAAAACCCCAGGTTTGGATATATTCTGTGTGCTGCCTGAGAGCATTTGCCTCTCTAGTCTGGTGCATGTTCACATCTGAGTTGCAAGGTCCTTTCTGTGCTCCTGACTCTGGAGTAGCTGTCCACTTTCAGATTTTACTGAGTTTGCTTTGCACCTACAAACACAACCCAACTCCATTTCTTCTCCCTCAGAGCAGTGTTTATTTGTTGGTTGTGTCAGCTGTGGGCTGTGTGGCTGTGCTGGTGCAGGTGCACCTGAGGTGGTTTTCAGCTGGTGATGGAGTCAGAGCGCACTGGTGCAGGCTGGCAGCAGGCAGAGTCCATGCCCCTGGATTTCCTTGGTGTTGGTTTGTGCACCCCTCACATCTCTCATGGCAGAGTAGATGTAGTTGGACAGTGGAATTCAGTTCTGTGATTCAGTGGGGATTAATGCAAGCCCTTTGTCCTGCATCGTGGTTTAGTTACCTAACTACTATTGAACACCTCTCTCTCTGTTAGCTACAGATCTGTGTATCAAGAAAATGCAGCATAAAGATGTGTTATCAGTGCTCCTAAGGAGAGCAGTGTCTCTTCAGTCCTAGGCTTTATGGAATAAAATTTTGGAGTCTGAGAACAGAAAACTGTGGGACCATTTCACTCATCTTTTAGGCCAGTGTAGTGACTTCTTGCATTTGGCTTAGCGCACACAACTCTGAGTTTCTGGTGTTAAATCCAGGAGCCTCAGGATTAAAAACCCAAATCCTATTCAATGTATTAGAAAAATATGAAAGGCAAAATAGGAGCAGCCCATGTTAAAATAAAGGTGTGTTCTCCTTCTTGCTTTGTAGACTGTGTAGGATACAAATAACTTAGGGTCAGATGAATATCCTCTTGTGTAAATTTGGTCACTAATAAATGCTGTTTAGATTTACATGGTGATTTACAAGGCAGATTTTGGTTTCAAGTCTTTTTCTACAGAGTAGACAAAGTACAAAGGTACTGTCACTGTTGTTGCTATAAAAGTGGGCCAAAGGCTTGAATCTACATGAAAATTATAGTTAGAAAATGGTAGGGTGAAATCCACTGAATTCTCTGAAAGCTTGTGTTGAATTCAGTATGTTCTGGACTTCCCACTTTATTTTCTTGTTCTTCCAACTTAACTTACTCTTGATGAAGGCTGAGTTTGCATGAATAGTATCGTAGAAGTTTGTTTGGTACCAACATACCTTCAGTGATTACATGCTGAAAATTCATTCTCCCTTCTGGCCTTTATGTCCAGAAAGGAAAGAAAAATTAGTCATAACCTATTAATATCTGTGTCTCTGTGAGTCTGAACTAAACCTGTTCACTAGTTTTGTCTTGATGCATATTTAGTGTAGAGAAATAAGGAATGCATGAATTTCAAGGAAACAGTCTTGTACAGAGAAGGGTACACTTAAACCAGCAGAGAGGCACAAAGAATGCTGTCATTGAGGGACTTTGTTGGTCTTGCACAGCCATTGAAAATTACAGAAATCCATAGGAAATCCATATTTTATGAGCCCTGGTTCCAAATCCTAATCAACTGTAAAGTCTTGAAATCGATAGAGCAGGTAGTCAGTGTAAAAAGTGTTGTACTGAGAAAGTCAAATCCCTTGCTGTTGCTAAGTCTACTCAGGACAAGAAATTCCATCCTAATCTTCTATTTATTTAAAATATGCTTCACTTAAAGTAGCTTCTGAGGTTTAGAGAATTTGCTTAAGCTATAATGTTAAATGTTATTAAGTGAAAACATATTCATTCTTCTGCAGCTATTATCACCGCCTTGCATAATGAACTCTATCAAAAAATTAAGGCAGGTACTGTAAATGGTGACGATGCCTTTGTAAAAGCATAGTGCATCCATTTGGCCAGATGTTCTTGGGATCAGTTTTGATCTGGTTGCCTGCACCTGTAAGTCTTTACAGAGCATGATGCTGAACATCTGTACTTGAGAATGCCAGAGCCACCACATTGTAGCAGCACCTGGATGATGTGAATGGCTCTAGTGGGGACTTTTTTTTTTAAGAAGTTATTTATTTAGATGATGTACTGTGCATGATGACATAAAAAACAGGGGTAAATGCAGATGAACATCTTAAGCTTTGTAGTCTAATAGTGAAATATCAAGTTAATCAGTTTGGGGCATCTGCATGGGTGATCTGATAATTGAGCACTCAACTCACGATGAACCTTAGAGGATGAGCATGGCAGTTGGTATTCTCTCCATCAATCTGCAAATGAAACTGGTAAAGAACTTTTGTGTTGAAGGTAAATGCATGGAATGAAGAACAAAAACATAAAAATTAGAAGTTTGTGATAAAGTGGGAAATACTGAGAAATCTTGCAAATACTTTAGATGCTTTGTGATCTGTTTTTTCTTTTGGCTCCTTTAATGACATGCATGAATTTTTCTTGACTTAATTTTTAAAATTTCTTTTTCATATACTTCATAGAATTTCTGTATTTGGTACAGACATCCTGTATTGGTATATTTACTACTGTTACATCCATTTGTGTGGAAGAGGAAAGGAAAAAAAGATGACTCTTGAACTCTCAGAAAATGTGGAGAAGCCATGTACCACCAGAAAAGAAAAAGAAGATTAGCTCTTCATAGAAATTTCCCTTAAATTTCTCTACACAAAGGTGGCTTTATAAAAGGCTGTATTTGAATCCTTCAAGGAAAAGAACAATCATATAAAAAATGTTTCCTATCTCTTTGTAGAAGAAGTAAGGCAGCTTAACTTGTCTTGTTGCTGGGAGTGTAGACCAAGTGTCACAGGGCTATTGTGATGGAAGTAAATACTTCTAAATTATTGCATCCATATTAAAGATTGTGTCCTTTTTCTTCACCTTTTTCTTTCAATAATGTATGAAAGAGATGCACTCGTGTTATCTCCAGATCTCCATTGTTAAAGGTTACATCAGGGCCAGCTCTATTCCTATTTTAGCTCTGCTCAGATAATCCTGGAGCTCCCCTCCAGGATGGAATTTACACCCCAGTGCAGTTACATCAATAGAGAACTTGACCTCCAGAGTGTCTCTTGCCACCTGTGTAACACACAGAGTCACAATGGTGTTACACAGGGTCAGGGATCAAAGTGTAACATTCAGTCTAATAAAAGCCACACCAGGTCACAGATTTTCCAACAGGAGCTTTTATGGGCCTCATAGGAGAGGAGCCAACCATAGCAACTAAAAGTGTGCCAGAGGAACAGCTTATATCAAGGAATCTTTGGTGTATGTTTGTTAAAGCAAGCAGCATAAATGTTTTTAAGTGCAGTGCAATTGTCTTTAGGGAAAAGTGCAAAGCTGTGAAGGATTCCAGACCATATGGGAAGAAGCAGGGTAGGAAAGAGCCATCTGTGATGGAAACAGCCTGTGTAACTCAAAATAAGAAATAGGGCAGAGTGAGGCAGAAAGGGTGAGAGTAGATGTACGAGTCCTTTTTCATGCACTGTCTTCAAAGGTATGTTTAGAAATAAGCCAGGAACAGGACTGGGAGCTGCTGGAGGAGCTCAGAGTTGCAGGTCTGCTTGGATTCAGCTCCTCAGGACAGGAGCAGAGTGTGCTCAGGCCATGGCTGGCAGCAGGGTGTCCTGACCAGGCAGTGGGGAGCTTTGCAGTAGGCGGAAGGTAAAATTGATGTACACAGAAAGAATCACAGAAAATAGAAAACTGGTTTAAAGGGTGTCATTCCTGGCTCATGGCCTTGTTAATGGGATGGTGAAGAGGAACTTGGAACAGAAACACAGTGAGGAAATGAAGAACAGGTGCTACAACTTGCCAGTCCATCTGACAATTCCTCTTAACTCCAGGGTTAAGAGCACCTAAGAAATTATTACCAGGATATAGCTGAATCTACTTAAGATGTCTAACTTTATTAAGTAAATTCACTGAAGTGATAAATGCAAGTGAATTTTCCTTAAACAAAAAGGTTTTCAGCAGTGATACTAAGAGATGGAACTAAGGAGCTGGAGTGAGGACTGAGAATTTCTTGTTTTTGAGGTGATTATAAAAGATCCAAAGGGCCTGCCAAATGGGAATAAGCCATAACTGCCTCTAACACTTGTTTTCCTACAACAGGGAAAACTGAGCAGACAAAACTCTCAAAGTATGTCTGCCAAAAGCCAAAGGTAACAGAGACACCCCTAAAAGTACCTCAAGTACTTAATACTGTTCCCCGTGTTGTAATGAAAACAATTGTTTTCCATAGTAACTGCAGCAACTCAACATGTTACATGTGTTCCACTCAAACAGAGTGAAATGGAAGAATGGAAGGGGGAATAAAGTGTTTCTCAACAGCAGCCAGATTTTCCAGCTCAATTCTTGTAACATTTCCATGAAACAAGTGCTTGTTGTTGGGTTTATTGCTTTGAGAGGAGCTTAAGGGCAGATGAGAAAATTCTGTTCCCTTTTGAGATGTAGGAATTTGCAGCCTCAGAGAGAAAAGAAAAGAAACGTGTAAAGGTCCAGCTGAGAAAGTGTTCTCAAACATGCTCTGGAGAGGACTTTTGTTTCTCTAACTCTCCCAGAATGTGGTGACTTAATTTTCAGAAGTGAAGTCAGAGAAAGCCTGCTGTATAATCCATGACCAGTCTTCAGCACTTTATATACAGATGGTTCCAATAGCTTCTCTCGCTTTGAAATTAAAAGTAGAAAGTCTCTGGGGTCAGTTGAAGGCTCCTTCAGGAAATGTATGCTGAGAAGTAAGATAGGTCCAGTAGCCTTTTTGTGTTCATCCAATATTTCCTATGAAACAACGAGCCAGGCTGTCAAGCCTTGTTTCTCTTCAGTTGTGCCTGAAGGTCCCTTAGTCCAGGGGGCGTAATGTCACAAGCTGATGAGATAAGGACTGTTTTCCAGGATTTAATTTAAAGTGACTTTAAGGTATCCCACTGCACTGGTGCCATCAGAGTCTTGTGCTGACACAAAGTTTTTTGATGGGATTTGGTTCTTTGCAGTCAGTTAGGGAGCAAAAAATTGTTGATGGTTTCTCGGTTGCAGTTGGGATGTTGTTGACTTGACTACCTTTGTGTATGTGCTGTGTGCCAAGTTCAGCAATAATCATCACAGTAACCAGGGAGACTTTTGATCAAATAGAATACTTTGCAAATGCATCAGGTTTTCAGGATCCCCACAGGTCATCAGTTGTTTCCTCTCCTCTCACAGAACTTCCCCCAGGGCATCAGTGTCTGTTTAGTCCTGAAAAATTGTTGGAAAATCTACTAAATATAGCAGCACTGGCTCTGTAGGGATGAGAGTGTTCTCATGAGTTTCAGTTTTCAGGACATTGTCATTAAACATGACTTTTGCAGTATGGGGAATCATGACACTGCAACCAACATTTGACTTCCCTGCTGCAGCTTGGTTGTGCTGCAGATGTAGGGAACAGCTCCAAGCCAAGGATTTCAGGTCCTTTTACTTAGGAAGGCTGAATTCAGTTCTGCTGATGTCATTCCTAATGGAAGTCCAGGGATTGAACAGCTGGAAGGAGATTACACATGTGCTGTGCCCCTCACAACAGTTTTGTCTGCTGGACTGCTGATCCCTACAGTGGTTTGTGAACTAACCTGTTGCTAAAATGACCAGCAGGACTGTCCTGGATGGTTCTTTGTATGGCTCCTACAGTGTCTCTGCAGGTGTTTTTTGATTTTGTTCATTATTGTTGTCAGTCTAGTCTTTTACACTGTATGATTTAGAAAACCTCTTCCCCTCTCACACCACTCCTTCCCCTACCCAAAAAAATTAAAACCAAACCCCACTTGCCTCACAAGATTGTGGAATTTGCCAGAATGCTTGCATTTGTGTTGACATTTTTCTTAAATTCAGTTATTTCCAAGATATATGCAGATTTCTTCACTTAAAGTTGCCAACATTATTGGCTTCAGATTGCTCTCAAAAGTTCCCTTTTGTTTTTCAGCCTACAAGAACATCATCAGAAAGCATTTATTCCAGACCAGGTTCCAGTATACCTGGCTCTCCAGGCCACACTATCTATGTAAGTATTCCTGCTGATGAATAAGCTGCTGAGCCTTTGCTTGCACATGAGCTATTCATGCTGAAATAAATCACTTTTATATTGATGCTTTATTTTAGTGCTTAAATTGTTAAAAACCTTCACCATGTAGCCTTTATAGCTGCAGGGTTTCAAGAGCAGGGTAGGCCTTTTCCAGGTCACATTTCTCTTGGAAAGGTACAGTAAATCTTTGGATGTCACTTCGTGTTGTGAAGAGGGATAGAGGGCAGAGGGATCATTTGGCTTTGTAAGGATTTTGTGAGGAGATCTGTGCACTTTGATACACAATTTTTGAGAGGTCTGCTCTTGCACTCGGGAAATGTGGGGAGCAGGGTCAGCTACACTGAAAGAAACCAATCTGATCCAACACCTTCCAGGTCAGAAATCAGATTTTTCAGTTGTGAAAGGAAAGGTGGTTTTAATTTAGGAAAAAAAATGTTACTAAGCATAATGCTAAATCACTGTTTTATCAATTACCTTGAGATTATAAAGATGAAAATGTAGGGTAAAACTCAGAAATTAGGCAGCAACATTTATAATAATGCAGGAAAAAAGGTCCAAAATTAAAAATCTCACGTCCTGAGTTAAACTCTAGTTCTATGCATTTCAACAACCACAAAAATAAGCTGATATATGAAAAGTGTTTACACTGCATATATCAAAAGACAAAGCATGTCCTGGAGAACTGCCATTATGTGGGTAATATCAACTTCATAATCTGTTGCTTATGAAAATAAATTGTTGCTCAAAATCACTGTCTGTGGAGCAACATGGCAGCCTAGATCAAGGTCTACAAAAATATCTGTAATAATTTATATTGGATTAAGAGTATCCACACATATTTACACCTCATTAACAAACTGGTAAAAGTATTACAGAAATAACATATATTGATATACCTAAATATTTTAAGGATTAAAATCGTTTAAGGTAATTTTTAATATCTGGTAATTAAAAGCTAAACAGGTTTGACTCTGTTTGTAGAGAGTGAATGTCCCAAATATTTCAAACCTTGCTTCTCTAGCAAGAAAGGTTTTGTTTCTAGTTTAAGGCATTTCTTAAGAACTGCCAAGACCAGTGGTTGTTAAAGAGCTTGTGAAATGCATATTAATCTGAAATTACTAGGTGCTAGGACTGAGAAAGAGCAGAAGTCAATGTGAGTTTCCTTATGCAGTCTGCTGTGAATAAAGTATCTTTTAGAAGTGTTGAAAAACAATTTGAATATCCTCTTTCAGTTTTAGTCATAAATGTATTTCTGTAAGGTAAATAAACATGTATGAGGATTTATTTAAAGTCTTTCTGTAAGTAAAGAAAAATATTAGTTATCTAAACGAAATGTAAGGCCTCTTTCTGTCTCCCTCCAATGGGTGCAGCTGACTTGGGAATTTATTTCCTACTTCTACTTTTTTAACTAGTCAAGATCTCCTTGCAATCTTAGTGGACAAAAAAATAGTCCATGCTTGCACTATGTAGTTGGTAGTTGGTTTAGTCAGAAGCTTGGGCATAGGATGAGTGATGAATGCTATGTAATTATTTTATCTGGTGGTTTGGATACCCAGTCCTGACAGTCCTCCTTGTCTTTTTATTTCCTTCTAATAAGTTCTGTTTCCTCTTGTGTGCACAGTTATAAATTGGGTATCTGTCTGTGGTCTTCAGCATGAAATCCTTTTGTAATCTCTGTAATCTGCAAACTAAATTGATGTTATCACCCATTTTGCATATGGGAAAACAAGAGCAGAAAGGTGAAAATACTTGCCTGAGGCCACAAAATGAGTCATTGGCAGAGCTGAAGTTTCCAGCTCACTACTGGGGATAAAAAAACTTTTGTAACTAGATCTATATATGCCATGTTCTTTCTTCCCTAAGAGGAGAGAAAACACTGTGAGCTGCTGCAGAGGAGGCCCGCTGGAGAAGAACAAGAAGCATTCACTCCAGATGTAGGGTGCCAAAAAGGGGTTTCCATAGCAACAGTGTGACAAGAAATACACAAAATCATGAATTGTGTAAAACAGAAATTGCCAGTGCATTTGTGTAAGTTAATTTATCTTCTGTCTTTGACCTTTAGGCAAAAGTAGACAATGAAATCCTTGATTACAAGGATTTAGCAGCCATTCCCAAAGTCAAGGCCATTTATGACATTGAACGTCCAGACCTAATTACTTATGAGCCATTCTACACCTCCGCCTACGAGGACAGACAGGAGAGACAGAGTCTTGGAGAGGTAATGACCCATTACCAGCACCTCATTCTGCTGTGCACTGCATCCAGAGCCTGCTTTGCTTCCCATGGGCACTGCTGGAGGTGGCTGCTGCTGCTGCTCACACTGCTTTGTGTCTGTCTCATCTGGGGTATGGGGTGCTGCCTCATGTGTGGGGCTGCAGGGTCAGACACCTACATCAGCACAGGGGGCAGCTCTGCAGGCTGTCCCTGTGTGCCTCCTCATGACTCCCATGGATAACGAATCTTTGGGAATGGCAAGGCACGTGGGGCAAAAGCCAGTGTGCTGTTCTGCCTCCTCATAGCTCCCATGGATATCTAATCTTTGGGAATGGCAAGGCACGTGGGGCAGAAGCCAATGTGCTGTTGTTCTGTGGAGCACCAATATTCACAGGAGGATAGGAGGAATACCGTGATATTCCATGGAGCAGGAGCAGCAGGATACTTATCTCACAGAAATATAAATCACCAGAGCACTTTGCCAGACATACTGGATAAAATTGTGTCAGTATGAAGTTCTCTTCCACCTGGGAAAGCAGTTTGTGTTACACAAATACCTGCCTCACATTTTAACCTGCTGTTATTTAGTAAGGGTTCTTCTATCATGCAGCAATAAGAAAATGCTGTCATTTATTCTTCTAAACTTGTGTGTTAAGGTGTCTTTCAGATTGGTGGTCCCCAGTTTTCTCAGGTGAATTTTCATGGCTGCAATTACTATTTACATGATTCCAGTGCAGTCTGTGGAGCAGGCTTTGTTGTGTAATACCATCTGTCTGTGAATCAGACTTCCTGAATGCAAATCTAAATGGACATGAAAAGGGATTTACTGCTGCAATCTCAGTGACCTGACTGTAACTGAATTGAGTATGAAGATAAGTTGAAGAAAGAATTTCAGTAAATCATTCAGGCACCAGTGGTCTGCAGATCGCCAGCTCAGTGTGACTAATAATCTGTTTCCTTATCAGTGTTCTGCCCACCAGCAGGTCAGAACTACATCAGTTTTTCTACTTTGTTATTAAATGTTTTATAGAGATAGTTTTTTAAATCATGAATTGGAAATTCAGCTCAGGAATAAAATAAGAGATTAACAGGTCAGAACATTACAGAATTTCTCCCCTCCAATTTATATTGGTAGTGAATCCAGCTGGCATCTGGTTCAAAACCACTTTGAGAAGCATTGGTGACCTCTGTCCAGTTCCAACAGGCCTGACCCATTCCACAAAACCTGCTACAAACACATGTCTCTTGTTAGTCACACGGGGGGAACTAATCTCACAGAGAAGGTGAACTACATGTTAATCCTTAAAGGGGAGCTTCTTACTGACAAAGCAGTATGTTGGAAGCTGATAAAGCAGTATGGTGTAAGTTGTCTGCTTTTATGCTTGTTCTGGGAATAAACAGAAGTCTTTGGGGTTTTCTTATACCATATTTTCACCAGCATTAAATTCAGTGAATTTCTACTGAGTACAGAAATTTGTTCTGGAAACAGAAGGGGCTCTCACCTTCTTTTAAGAAGATCTTGGGTTTTCACCCAATGCTGCTGCTGACTTCTGTCACCTTGGGCAAGTTACCTCACCTCTTTGTATCTGTTTCTCATCCCTTCCCTTGCCCTAATGAGAACACAAGCCCATTGGCGTGGAGTGATCCCTTACCCTGTGTTTGTGTTGTGGTAATTGAGTGACAGCAGTCTTGGTACAACATATACATCAGTCCCCATCATCTTTAAAAAGCAAAGAAGGTGACATGTTCAGTTGTGCAGTGATTTATCCTGCATTCTCTTTGCAAAGGGTGTGTATGTGGTGGTGTTAAATAAAAGGGGACCCTCAGTTTATGCATGAAGAACGAGAAATGCCCCTCACTGTTGTGGTGTTTGAGGGTCCCCAGGATGAGAGAAGAGATGAGAATCTTGACTCTATGTTTCAGGAGGCTGATTTATTATTTTATTATATACATTATATGAAAAGAAAATTATATATTAGAACTATACTAAAGAAAGAGAAAGGAGACATCAGAAAACTAGAAAGGAATGATAATAAAATCTTGTGACTGACCAGAGTCCCGCCACAGTTGGACCTGTGCTTGGCCATTAATTAAAAACAATCCACATGAGACCAATCAAAGATGCACCTGCCACATTCCACAGCAGCAGATAATTATTTACATTTCATTTCTGAGGCCTCTCAGCTTCTCAGGAGAAAAATCCTAGCAAAGGATTTTTCAGAAAATATGTCTGTGACACCTCACCATGATTTAAAAAGAAAAAAAAAAAATCAGTCTCAGCAAAGAAGGATTTTTGGGTGTACAAAGGAAGATGCACAGAGATGGACACAAACTGTAATTCTAGGGAATAGGCTGTCAGAAAACGACAGATTTTTGGGCACAGAAAGCGAGAAAACAGTGTGGCAGTGAGCAGAGCCGGCTGGGGTTGCACTCAGGGCAGGGCAGGGCAAGGCAGGGCAGGGCCGGGCCGAGCAGGGTAGAGCAGGGCAGGGCCGGGCCGGGCAGGGCAGGGCTGGGGAGGGCAGGGTAGAGCAGGGCAGGGTAGAGCAGGGCAGGGTAGAGCAGGGCAGGGCCGGGTAGGGCCGGGCCGGGCAGGGCAGGGCCGGTTCCCAGCCTCCAGGCCTCCCTCACTCCCTCATCCCGCGCTGTCCCGGCGCCCTCTGGTGGAGAGTGCGGGCTTGCTCCGCCTGTCATCGCCCTCGGAAACACAAACCAGATCGGAAATTAATTGTTTAATTAAATTAATTCGTTAAAGTTACCAGAAACTGCCAGGTATTCAGGTTCTTCAGGATCTGTCACTTCTGCCTTGCAAGCAGCAGCCTGGTGAACACCGAGGCTGTCTGTTCTCAGCTCCTGCTTTTTTTGGGTATATATTGAGAAGCATCACTTTATCTCCTTTATTTCAAGCATTGTGTTTGTTGAAAGCACTAAATGCTCTGAAACGCCTTTCACTAAACAAGCAGACATAAAATGAAAAAAGGATTTTTTTCTAACATGATAGAAGCTTCCAAATGGAGCAGGGATCCCACCTGGTAGTTCAGGTAAAAGACAGCTAAAATAGATTAGTGTGGCATCCAGAATGATACCTGTAAAAGTTAGCAGAAATTTCCTAGATGAAAAAATGACCTATGTGGCTTCAGGTATTAGAGGAGACTCTCAGATCATAAAGGAATAGAGAATTGAGACTTTTGCAGTAGAAATTTTTATGTAAGTTTGGTCAGAAGAAGCCCTCTGCCTCTTCCCTTTCCCTTTCCGCTTCCCCTTCTGGAGCCCTCACTGTATTTCCACTGGCCTGCTGTTCTGGGATTGAGCTGCTTTTCTCACTCACCTGCCCAGTGTTTGAAACTAATCATAGAGTGGCCTTCTGTGATAGACCAGGTTTTGAAAGACCTGGAAAAGCAAACATTCCTTGGCAGCCTTCGAATTTGAGATCTGACAGTTCACCTGTGCATGATGAAACACTAAATTGGCTGCAGAGTGAGCTTCCATTTCCCAAAAAGCCACGTCAGCTAGTGATGGAGTAAAAATACATGGAAGGAAAAATACCTGGATTCAGCATGCTACTTTCTGGGCTGCCTTCCCAGTCTTAGATTCCTGTGACTACCTTTTACTGTAGCCATTACCTCAGAATCCAGGTAACCCCAGCAGATGATAGAAATTCATTCATTTAGAGTAACACATTAATTGCTAGGAGAAAAATGTGAGAACGCACCTCACAAGTTGTGCTTTTTTCATTCATATTGAAAGTTTTAGGTTAGCTCTCAGTTTTTGTAGAGAATGTTGTTCCAAAGCAAGGAGGAAGGTGGAGCAAAGTTTTTACAGCTGCTGGTGTTAGATGATAGGAATTAGGAAAATAGGAATATAAAATATTTTCAAGACTTTGATGGAAAGTAGCAAAAGCAGTTTTAAACAGCTTTATGGAAATTTGCTGAAAAGGAGTTGTTCTCTATCCAGTAAAAAATGTTGTTCCTTTGTTTGGATACTTAGCATTCCCAGTGTCACCAGCTCCATGAGAGTGAATGGTCTCTCAGTCCAAAATTTATGGATATTTACCAGCTGGATATTTATTACCAGAAACTGCATACATTTTACACTACTGCTGTTGTACATTAGTGTAGTAGTTGGACCAGAATCAGCAGTTTTGCTTCTGAGATATTATCTTAATAGCTATAACATTCTATAATTGTGGTCTTATTTAAAAGCATAATCTCTTGCCCAGTTTACTATGACAAATAATATTGAAGTTTTGTGCACAAAGGAAATAATTAAATCTTGATCTCCCAGCTTCAAATTTCCTGGTGGTTGAAGAGCACATAACTGGTAATTACACATAGCTTTTATTCTTGTTTGTGCCATCAACATATGCATAATCTTATGTTTCTTCTAAAGGCATTTCTTTCCTCAGTTTCCTTATGTGTTACAGAAACTTTTCATAATATTGTGCATATTTCTGCCCACTGGCCTTTGTGCAGTTCTTTCAATACACATGCTTGTAATTCCTGTCTGTTCTCCTTACGTAACCGTGGAGCAACACAGAGATTTAAAGGAGGTCACATCAAAGAAATGTTGATGACAACTACGTGCTCCTTTGCATGGGTATGAAATGTAAGGCCTTGGGGAAAAGCACATTTTTGCCAGAGTGTATGTGTTGGAGGGAAAACATGCTTCATCCTGAAAGATACTCTGATTTTCCATGCAAAAGCTCTGAGTTAAGTTTATTTACTTTTGATTTCCATTTTAAAGATTTCTTCATGACAGGCATGGTTGTTAAATTAATAACTTTCTGATTTTGATCTTTACAGCTATGTTTTAATTACCACAGTGATTAGATGGCTAAGATGATCTTGCATGGTTCTTGACTGAATTAATCACACTTAAAAAGATTCTCCCAGAAACTTTAAACGTCAGTGATTTATGGACCAGTCCCTGAGCCATGTGGAAAAAGCAGGTTCCAGTGCTGGAATGGTCTCAATAATTTCTGCATTACCACTTTACACTGTCATATGTCAGAGTACCTGCAGCAATGTTTAGATTACCATTTTCTGGCCCAGCATATGCAATGATATTTCATAACCTTATTTTTTGTCTTTGCAGTCTCCAAGGACTTTATCACCCACCCCTTCTGCAGAAGTAAGTTTGGTGGAACCTTTGGGGGCAGTGTCCTTCTGTGATTAGAATCATACCCTCGAGCCAGTGCAGGCATTGGGTTTCTTATCAGTCAGATCCATCTGTGTTTGCCACACAGGCATGTTTTCTCAATGTAGGAAGTTAACAAATATTATTTCTAAGAAGGAAACATGAAGCTCATACTGTACAAGAAGTGAAGCTGCCGCTCCTCCCACTAAAGCAGAGCCCTTTGTCCAGCAGGTGTCACTTCTGGTGCATTCCTGCTCCTCGTGGCACAGGCAGATTCAGGTCTCGGGAGCTGCAGGATTTACAGCAGATAAAATACTGCTCTAAGCATCCAAATAACAACCCGTGTTTGCTGCTGAAACATTTGCAGTTTTCTCTTGAAGAAAACATAACTATGGTCTGGTTTGGTTTTGCTTTGCCAGAGGAGTGAGTTTGAACATCTTAATTATATGGAAGAGTTGGGAAGTCATTTGTCAGGATACAATCGATGCCCTTGCGGAATCATCATCATTGCATTATCCTATTGCTTATTTGCAACATAAAAGCTGCACTTATCGCTACTAGTTAAAAATAAAGGGACTGTAAATTTCTTGTAAATCTTCATGCATTCATCAGTCCTTTCCCTTTTGTCCTGGTTTAGTTTGCTTCATGGAGGGGTGGGGGTGAGGATGTAGTTTGTTTTTTGGTTTTTGTGTTTGTTTCTTTTATTGGCTTTTGTACCCCCAGGAAACTAGGTAAACTGAATTTTGCTGTACAAGGTGTCATGTTTTCAGATGCATGGGGAATCCGATTTGGATATTAATACCTGCTGATACAGCTGGTGACACATGGTCAGTTTAGCCACAGAGAGCTCTGTGCTGCAGCTCTTGAATTCTTGCTGCTCTCCAAGCTCCATTAGCTTGCTGATGGCCAGTTGATGTGTCTTGTGCAGGACACTGCAGGACACACATGCTCTGGATGCAGCTTCCCTTATGGAGTCAGGGAACATGGGCAAATTTAGGATTGTTACAGAGCTTAATAGAAATTACAGGTTCCAACTCTTCCACGACTGAATTCTGACTGTAAAAATGGGTTGGAGCAGATCCTTGG
This sequence comes from Ammospiza caudacuta, assembly GCF_027887145.1. Lineage (NCBI taxonomy): Eukaryota > Metazoa > Chordata > Aves > Passeriformes > Passerellidae > Ammospiza > Ammospiza caudacuta. Next base: position 31,118,674 of record NC_080601.1, on the reverse strand, counting down.
AGAGCAGTGCTAATGAAGTAGGTTGAAAGCTTTAGGGATGTTGCTATTTCAGTCGCTTCTGCTGATGCCTTCAGATCCACAGAACTTAAGTGCTGCTAAAAATGTGTTCTGTGCATTTCCATTTACCAGTGGCTGCCTCTGTCCTGCAGGGCTACCAGGACGTTCGGGACCGCATGATTCACAGGTCCACCAGCCAGGGCTCCATCAACTCTCCCGTGTACAGCCGCCACAGCTACACCCCCACCATGTCACGCTCCCCCCAGCACTTCCACAGACCTGGTAAGGCCAACTGCATTGCAGATCCATGCAAAAATATTGTTTCTTTGTTATGCTGCTCAGTGGTGCAGTGAAGCACTTCTTTCTCTTAGAAGTGGAAGTTTCGGGTTGAAAAATTGTTGTGTATTTTAATGTCTCATTTTCTACCTGGTTTTTTGTTCTGGATTGACATAGTCTTTTGCACTAGGCTGTTTCTTGCATCATAAATATTCGTCTTCTGGTTTTGTTTCAAATCAAATCTTTTAAATATTTGTATGCTTCTGTAAGCAAGCAAAAATTTGCAGCAGTGAATCACAAAGTTCATTCTGGAATTTGGGAAAAGTATCACATATTGGAAACAAAAATTATGGCTTGACTGTACAGAAGTTAGTAATTTAGGTTTATTCCCTTGTAAAAAATTCCTTTAAAGCTTGGTGCAGCCATAGAATCTCATATTCAGAAGCAAAACACCCATATGTTCCAAATTGCTTGTAATTTTTTAAGACATGGACTCAGAAGGTATCTTTTTAATTAAAGCTGTAGGCAATTGCCTGGGAACACTTGAAAACATACTTTATTTTCTGGTTTAGCAGTACAGTAAAGAAAATGTACAGGTCATTCAGGTTCCCAGTGCCTTCAAAATTACTGGTTGTGTATCTAAAAGCAAGATATGAAAATGAACTATTCATCCACACCCAAAATGCATAAAAATGTATATGGCTAAATGCTACTCATTGAAGACTTTTCAAGACTGATTTTATTGTGTATGGTAATGAATTAAATCTTTGTGATCTGTTTTTAAATTAATTGATACAATTGCATGGTTTCATCTTCATTGGTGATTACAGCTGAACAGTTGGGATGTCAAAAGCCCATATGCAATAGGAGCTGCATTTTTAAAATTAAAGATTTATAATAGAGCCACCACTGTGGAACTTGAATGCTGTAGCCATTTCCTAGAGGGGGTGGGCTGAAAGCAGCCAATTGTGTCTGTCAGTGAATGCCTTATTTAGGGGACCCAAGGGAGGTGGGACAGAAGCAAATTGTGTCTGATACTTGGTGCTGACAGCATGACTGTTTTAAGATGACGTTACAACTGAAACTGAAAGAGACTTGAAAACATGAAAAAGCTGCAAACTTCTGTCCCTTGGTTCTCCATGTCTGAGGGGATTTTTCCATTTTTATCTGTTGTCTCAGGGATATGAACAAATCCAGGCCCTATTCCAGACTTGACTGTGATTGAGTTTTACTGTCTGTGTTCAGTCAAAGGCCTTGCCCAGAAGCAATCTCTGTTTATGTAACTCTTGTGATGGGCAGATGGGCTCAAGCCAGACTTGTGAGCCAATGTAAAATCTTCCAAAGTCCACAGCCTGAAGGGTTTTCTGGAGAGATATTTGTTCAAACTCATCTATGTTCAGATGATCTCATCTTGGGCTCACCTGTTACTGATCCTCATATGACACAGAAGTAATTCTGTATATTTTGTCATTTGATGTTTCCTACCCTGTTTTGGGGTAATTGTTGAAGCTACTTTAATAATTTTCCTACAGTAATTATTTATTGAATAATAGCACAAACATATATATTTTTTCCTCCTAATAGCAATTCTTTTCACCATATTATTTTGCAAGAATAATTTCTCTCTGAATACACCCAGTGGCCCCAGATCACTTCTCTTTTGCTCCCAGCTAGCCCTTGAGAGAGAAGTGAACTGCTGTACTGACGTTGTCAGGATAAGGTTCTTCAAAAATCAAGTGCTACAAATTCTGAAAAAGTTTGCAGCCTTTTCCTCCCCTGGTGCCCTAGCTGATGTTGGCAGCATTTTTGGAATGTCTTAAAACAACAGAAAACAGCTTGCATGCCTCTTGACTGACATTTTTTGGTCAGGCACTTTTTAAACCAGCTGCTTTCTTAACTAATTGAGCATCAATGTTTGTGATGTTTGCATGCTGGTAGCAGGCTACTTTCTGGTAACAAGGCATTGCTCAGAAGCTCATTAAGCCAATGATGTTATGTTAAATTAGCCATGCAGTTCAAGCCTAAGCCTCTCTTCTAACACTTCCTGTAATTTTGTCGTAACATTTACGGGCCCTTTGGTGCGTCTTTAACCGTTCTGTTGTTTTCTTTTCTCCTTCCTTCTTTCCAGAATCCTAATTGTTCAATGCCTTTTTTTTCCTCCTGCTTCCTTCGAAGCCTCCTTCCCTGCCTGTCTCTTATTGCTTTTCTTTGTCTCCGTTCTGTCCTGCCCCTGCCTGCCCGTGGCCGCAGAGCTGCTGGCTCTGGGCGCGCGGCGCGTGGCACCCCCGCGCTCCAGCGGCCCCGCGCTCCATGACTCCCGCCCCAACTCCCCATTCCGACACCACTTCATCCCCCATGCCAAAGGTAAGGAGCCAGGCCTCTCTCCAGGGAGTACCCTCCACCTGGAGACCTGTTGGCGCTCTGGCAGAGCTGTGAAGGCGTGGCTCTGGGAGGTCGCCGATGGCTGTGTAGCTGAGCATGCCTCGAAATGTGCTGCTGCACTCAGAACTACGTTTAGAATAGACATAATGTCCTTTTTCTGGAGGAAATATGTCATTTCTAAGGGCCCTAGCTGAAGAGTCACCAAGCTTTTACCTGGTAGAAATACACAGAGAAGCATTGTCATTTATTGCTCAGAACCTGTATGTACCGAATTTAGCTTCTTTCTAAAGCAGTCCACAACAATCCCTTCAGCAGGTAGTTTATCAAATTTAATTATTACTACCCCATTCTTAAAACGTGCAGTGAAAATTTGATTAGTTAGTTTATCAGATTTAATTATTACTACCCCATTCTTAAAACGTGCAGTGAAAATTTGGTTAGTTTATCAAATTTAATTATTACTGCCCTATTCTTAAAACATGCAGTGAAAAATTGATTAGTTAATCAAATTTAATTATTACCGCCCCATTCTTAAAACATGCAGTGAAAATTTGATTAGTTAGTTTACCAAATTTAATTATGACCGCCCCATTCTTAAAATGTGCAGTGAAAATTTGATTAGTTAGTTTACCAAATTTAATTATTACCGCCCCATTCTTAAAATGTGCAGTGAAAATTTGGTTAGTTAGTTTATCAAATTTAATTACTACCGCCCCATTCTTAAAACGTGCAGTGAAAATTTGATTACAGCAATGCCTGAATGAGGGCAAGGTGATCAAAACTATGAAGAAGGGAAAAAAAAGAGATTATATAAGGATCAATGGCAAAAAGGAACTTAATCTTTCTTATTCACCTTGGCAATTATTAGGGCCCAACAAAATAAAATTAAAATCTCTAGGCCTCTCCTCAACTAATGCAAATCAGCAGGCTCTGATGAAGGCAGTAGCACTGCAAGGATTTACATTATTTGAGGATCTGGTCTTTTTTTCAATCTTTTACTTTCCATGGTTTGATTTGGAGGAAGATTCTTCTTTCACTGTGTCCCTTGAAGGGACTAATTTAGCTCAGTAATCTTTTAATTTTGTTTCTTGCTTTTTATGAATGTGGTTTTACTCTGAGTTTTATTGGAGTACTTGGCTGGGCCATCTCTTCTGTTTTGGGGGAGAAGGTCATAGCTTATATCACCTACAAGAGCTCAGAAAGACAAAGCTGAGTAAATTGAACATAGATTCCAATCTGGCACCAATAATTATTATAGATATTCATAAACTGGAGATAATCAAAAGCAATTGCAAGAAAGTTGTTGCCATGAAGTTTCAAGAAATATTAATAGATCTCAGCATCACAGCTCTTTAAGCATTCAGATAACCACCACTAATTTTACTCTTGCCTTTTTTAAGATTATTTTTGATAATCTGCACTGTCCACTTTTCTACTATGTCTCTCTATTTCTAAAAAAATCTCACTTAAAAATATTGGGACCCTTAAAAATAGCTATACTGCTCATTTCAGCATGCAGTTAATTCATAGTCCTTGCAATTTCAACATTTCTTTGCTGTAAATCCAAATAAATGCTCACACTCTTTCAGGTGGCATTTTCCTTCTTTTTCTGTTGAGAAAATAGCTTCTTCAACAGATAAATGAGAAGAACTATTGGAAATCTATCTATGCTTATTGTTTTCAAATTGCAAAGAATCACCTTGGTATGTAGTTCAGCTATCTTTCTCAGTTATTGTTAGAGAAGGCCAAGTGGGATTGCAAATGCTGTAGACAGGGAAGGGGAGGATGGTTTTTATCAGGTATGTCCTGAAGGATGTTGTAGGAATCCTCACTTTTCAGAAGGCCTGGACAGCATTTATGTGTCATAACTCAGCCAAGCTGCTGAAAGCTCAAATTCATAGCACTGTGACAGAAGAGGCACCATGTGATCTTTTTACTGGCTCAGCCTTTCTCACTTGTACTTTTAGCAAGAAAGTGACCTTGATGTTGGTTTGTAAGAAAGATTTCACAAAACAATAACTTATGGGGTTTTTCCCTTTGGGAGTCAGAAAATACAGATCATGTCAAAACTCCTTTGGTAAAGGGGCATGATTTCCCAGTAGCATAATAATAACTGAAGTGTCATATGGCACATTACACCTGTGTTATTTTGTATACTCAGGCCAGAAAAGAAGACATTTAGACCAGTTTCGGTGTGTTTTCATACAACATAAGGCTTAAAGAAGCATACTGATTAAACCTCATAAACACAGCCAAAAGTAAAGAAATTGGAGGACTGAAAGGGGCTAAAGACGCCTTAGAGTGAGAGTTTGTTGATGTAATGTATATGTTGAAAAAGCTGGAAGAGTGTGTAATATACATCAGCTTAGACTTCATTTAATCTAATTTGGACTCTCCATTGAATTTGGTCTTGTCTCAATAAAGCACTGTCTTTGCTATGAAAGAATCAAAACAAGTCCACGAATGAAAGAAACCCTGACCCTTCTGAAATCAGAGACAAAACCCTCATTGAGAGCCAGGATTTCATCTTGCATGCCTAGAATTTTTCAGAGGCATTCAAGAATACTGCAAAGCCCCCATATGATTTCCATGTAAAAGGGTTCCAAAGTAATGTGTATTCCTTTGCTCACAGACCTTCCCATGAAGAGTCTACCAAACTTCATAGAGAATTTGGACCTTGGTTTTCACAGGTTCCCTCTTTCCTTCCCTGAGGCAGGTCTCTGAAATCAAATGCTTTCTGTACCTGGTGACTGTTTCCAGGGTTTTGTGGATGCAGGTGAAAGTTCTGCTCTGGAAAACAGTTGAGTATTGGCTTTTCAATGATTTTCAGTTTTTTATGTGAAATAATGGGTACACATGTGGACAAGAAGATGTATGATAGCTTGACAAAACCTGAACAGGAGTAAGGGTTTCAGGTATTTATGAGCTTGTTTTCCTATGTCTACTCAGAAGTAGAGCAGCTAAACTGGAACCTGACAGAAGGCTCAGTGTTGGTTGCAGGTTGACAGAAGGCTCAGTGTTGGTTGCATATGGGTTTTTTGGCCTGATTCTGTGAGCTGAGCTTGTGAATCCCACAGTGAGCCCAGTGGTGAGCACTTCAGAAGGCAGCAGGGACCTGCATTACACTGGGCTGTGTGTGGGCAAGCAATTCTATTCCTGGCTGTTAGGGCAGCTTGCCTAACAAATTCAGCTATAGCAAATAATTACCTGATGGAGCAAAGAGAATGAAAATGAAAAAAGCCTCTGAATTTCCCTTTTGCTGTGCTGTAGTGATTGATTTTTACATTAAGCTTGTTCCATTATCTCTTTAACATTCCCCCACCTACACAGAGACATGTTCAACTTCATGACAAGGGTGTGAGAATTAGTTCTTTCTACAGTGTTGGTGAACTGGAGTGCTCTTGTTGCTTTGGGGAGTTAAGAGTAGATACAGCATATCTGCAACAGTAAGAGCCATTTCTGTGCAGGCAAGGAACCCAGATTTATTGAGTTTTTATGAAAAGCTGCAAGCAGGCTGGCCATGAGGCCCTGGGAGACAGGTAGAGGCAGCCAGGAGCTCTGCTGTCCTCTGTGCACGTGCACATTCTGCAGATGTTGGCACTGCTTCCATAAATTGTGGGTGGTTTTGCAGCTGCATCCCAAGCACTTAAGCCTCGTTGTGAGAGTGGGCTCCTCAGGGATGGCCTAATGGGAATCTAAGTGGATGTACCATTCCTTCTGGAACAGATTGGAGGCAATGAGGCTGCCATCCTAGGAAGTGTGAAGGGGAGTTATTTGTTGCTACTAGCAGGAGTCATTAGGTACAACAGGAAATAGAAGCCAGCAGAGGCATCTGTAAAGCATCACCTTCAGGATGATACCACAGTAACTCTCTGCCTGGTGCTGGGTGCATTGTACGATGTGTCCAGTAATCTCTGGACAAATTATCTGTGTCCCTGATGCAAGACCAGCCAGCATACATGTATGGGTGTGAGCACACTTATCTGGGTCTAGAGGTAGAGAGGGGTCTAAGAAGGGTTTCCTCCCTGTATTTGTAGTGTTGGTGATAGAAGCGTTGCAAATTGAACGTGCACACATGTAGTCTACCAGTTCCCAATGGATAAAATGTATTTTCGACTCCTCTGTTGAGATAAGTCCACAGGTCAATAAATCCCTTTTGTTTTTTTTTCTTCCATTGAGTATAATTGCCAAAGAAAGCAAAAAGGCAGTGACAGGTTCTCTATAAACAACTAACTGTATCTCAAGACATATTAATATTGATGGGTTTTTTCCTTACAAAACAATGATTTTGCTGAAAAGTAGCTCATAATTTCTCAGTAGAATCAAGAGACCTGAGTAAAATCAAGTGAAGTGTTTCACCATCACAGTATCTCAGAGGGTGGGGAAGTAGAACACAATATTGGCATTGCTAAGTAAAGGGCCATAGATTGAGATAAACAATAATGTTTAACTAATCATTCATGCTGCTTTTCAGAGGTAGCCCTTACTGTTACCCAGCCAGAAGTTCAGCATCACTGCACCAAGAATAGAAAACCACCATCAACACATGTGGTTGAGAGAGCATCATGTCATTTAGGGCTGAAATGTCAGAGTGATAAATACAGAATTTGTACATGCATTCTTCTGGACAAATTTTGTATAGCCAAGCCCCCTGAACTGTCCATGCAATTTTTAAGGCATTCATATGCAGTGGGTTAACTTGTATACTGGCTGAAGCCTCTGGGGCACATCTCAGCAAGGTTTGTAAAAGAGCTTTTTTTTATCTCCTTTAGTGCCTTTTAGATTGGTAGATGACTGTTCAAGTAAAAGAGGATTTAATGTATAAATTGTCAAGAAAACTTCTTTTTTCCTTCTCCCACACCTATTTTCCCACTCCAAATAGATAAATAGTGTGCTGAGTCTTAACGTTTTGGATCCTCTAACAAGATGTAGAAAACAGGCTTGAATTTTTTTTTGCTATGTTTTATAGCCCTTCTGTATTTATTATCATTCCCTCCTCTGCCCTCCATTTTTTCCCCTGCTTTTTAAATCAACATTTCTAAGATTTTTTAAGCCCTTGTGCATACTTTAAAAATGGAAGGGATTTGATGTTCCCCTACTCTTCACTGCTGGGGTCACCCCCACCCATGTGAAATAAGCACCTGTGAAGATGGTTTTTATTTGTGTAAGTTTGCTCTAGTTTGAAGAATGGTACAATAAAAGAGGCAGCTGCATTCTTTCAAGGTACACACACAGAGATGTGAATGGATATCTGGCTGTTAAGTCTTGATACTTGGGGTCCACCATCATGGTTGTGCAGCAGCCCTGACTCCTTGACAAGGCACAGAAACTTTCAGGGCTGTTGGATTGATGTGCTGCATTGTCAGGAGGCAGAGGGGTAGCCCCAGTAAGAGTAATCCTACAAATGGCACAAACTGTGTGTGCAAACTAGAGCTGAGATTTATAGGTCCTAGATTCAGCTTTGCTAAATTAGCAGTGGTGAAGTATTGTCATCAGAACCAAATTTGGCACTGACAGAGATTTGGAGTGTCACGAACAAGGTGTGTACAGCCAGCAGATGGGCTGCACTGCTTTACAAATTATTTTGCCATATCAGAATTTTCCTAAACCAATGAAAGAGTGTTTGTGGAACAGTTATGCCTTTTGATATGGACCAAGTGACCTAACAGCTATTTTCTGTTTCTGGTTTCTGTAGACTTTTGGTTTAGTGAACTGTAGTAACTGCCAGCATCTGCTTCTTTCTGCTTTGGGTTTGCATATCAACTACTCTGCTCCATGTTTGTGCCTTTTAATTCCAAATATCAATCTCTGTACTAAAAAATCATTGCTAAGTAACCTTCCATTCTTCTTTTCTGACCTGCCCATCTAATCACCAGCTACGAGCGCACAGCTCCTGCCTGCATGCCGTCAGAATGAGTCTGAGCTGCTCAAACCTCAACTCCAGCCTGAACAAGAATTTTTGTCTCTGCAGGAATATCAGGGGGGGAAAAAAAATTCACCAGGGCTACTACCAGCTCTCCTTATTGTTTGTATTTATACTTTTGGTTCAACTTCTTTTCTCCTTGGAGGTTTTGATTCCACCAGTTTTGTTTGGGTTTGATTGGGCTTGCCTTTTTTTTTTTTTTTTTAATTTTTTTTTTATTATTGCTCTCCCTCTTCTCATTTTGTTTTCTCCATTCTTTCATTGGAGGCAATGAGCCGTCCAGCGGTCGGAACTCCCCTGTCCCCTATCGGCCTGACAGTCGCCCTCTCACTCCAACTTACGCTCAGGCCCCTAAACATTTCCATGTTCCAGGTAGGAGCTGGCACTGTGTGTGTCTCGCTGTCCTGTCACAGTGTAGAATGTAGCCTTTGTAACTCCTGTCTTGTCTCCATCCTTTCACACCGTTGCCATGGGTTGCACCCTCAGCATTTGGAACTGCTTCTGGCCTTGCTGAGAGGAGAAGTGCCTTAAGGAACGTAGGGGTTTATTGTGATTTTTGTGATTTTTACATATTCTCTTGGTCAAGTGTTTCACTCTTAGAATGCTTCATTTTTCAGGGGTTTTTGATGGCCTGTAAGCTGTATATGAATTATGTCGGGCTCGGTTTTTCTCCCATCTGCGCCAGCATAGGTCTGCTAATTTCAGAGGAGTTGGTTTTGAGTTACATGCAGAAAAGAGGTGGCCAGTGAGCCACTCCATATATTGTTCATTCAGATTGTTGTGGCTTGTTTCAGTTTTGAACACAGCAATTCTAGTTTAGTGTCCTTTTCTTTTTAAAGCAGGTGAGGTTGTTTTTTTGTTCTGTGCACAGGCTTGGTGTCCTCTCAGAGAGTCCTGCAGATCCACAAGGATATGTGTGCATTAGGATGTCCTTCCTACAGAGAGCAGTCTCTATTTTGAAGTGAGCTCTGCAGTTGTTCCAGCACCTGAGAAGACCATATGTCTTGGATTTTGATGGGATGAGCTGTGTGTCCCTACAGTTTGGACATGCATCTGGCTGCCTCAGCACTAGCTGAAAGCCTTGTTCTATCCAATTATTTTCAGATTCCCTTCAGCCTGCCAGAATTACTGCCCTTCCTCCTCTCCTCCAGTCTGGCAGATAAACAGTTTGTGCACCTCCCTTCCAGTGAGGGTGACCTGGCTTGGCTGAGGTTGGCTCTTTTAACTGCTTAAGCTCACCTGGCTCTCGGTGCCTCACTAAACTCAAGCCTAATTGCATGAATAGCTGTGAGAAGTGACCTGGAGCATGGTGTGGGAGTTCTCCTCGCCAGCTGGGGCCCTGCAGCCACGGAAGGAGCTGTGCTCCCATCCTCCCTGCCGCTCTCTGGGTCCATGTGTGTGCAGAAGGACTGCATGACTGCCCTTGAAATGTTCCTACCTGTTTGCTCCTCAAGTGACCATAACAGATCCCACACAGGAATGAAGTACCACAGCCTTTCTGTGCAGTGAGTTTGCCTGTTTGTTTAAGGATGTAGGGTTCTGCAGAGTAAGATTTGCCTCTGTTTCAATAGATTTTTAAGTTTAACTTTCCTTAACACCAAAGGCAAAGTTGTCTCCTGTAACACTTTAATTGGATCTGTGATATAGCACATGTGTTTCTGAAATTCCTCTTCATCTTTCACTCTAATGTAACTGAAAACTTTTTTCAGGCAGCATAAAGTAGCAAAATGGGTTTCTGACATAATTTTCTAGCTCCCTGTAGTTCAATTTGCTCTTCTAATAAGATTTTGGCACATTTTTGCACTGTAGTGCTGATTTTGGATTAGCTTTTGTACTTGTAGCTGTGCTGAATACATGAAATGTTGGCTGAGGTGGGAAGGTATTTTAGAACAAAATGGTTCCTGTCCTAGATTATTATTTGGAAAAATATAGTATCATTTTGACATGCTGTAGATTTTACTGCTTTAGACTTCTGGGAAGTGGTTTTATTCTGATTTACATAGGTAACATGCAATATGGTGGGCCTCATATAAAAAATTACAGAAAAAAGAAAGAAAATCTGTCCTTATGGTTTGAGAATTAGTAGCATATCAGTGAACATTGCATAAAGAATTCCTTTCACTCAGTGAAGTGTGGCTGTTGTTGCCTGTTCAAAGCAGTGTCCTAGGTGGCTATTTTGTTCTCTGGGTTTTGAAGTGAATTGTAGGCTCACTGCATTCTCCTCTGTTCAATCCAGCCACTCAGTTGGAAAGGAAATTGAGCTGCTCTGACTGAAGCACAATTTTCCACAGAAGTTATTTGGGGTAGTTTTCCCCAAATGGCTTGTATCCTCACCATTGAAATGTCTTGCCTGCTTACATTTCTTCTCTTTTATTCCACTTTAAAACTGAGGGTTCATGAGTTGATGCATCCACATGTTACAGAATCAGCTCCAAAGGACTTCATACCACATGTCTTTGACTTTTCACTTGTTCCTATGTTTTCTTTTCTTTAAATAATCTGGTTTTGTATAATACTAGAAATAGTTTTCTGGCTTTTTCTTGTGCTACATCCTATATTTGGTCTATCTATTGCTTTAGTGGTTATCTTTATGTACAACTGAAGTAGTTTTCACATTCCCTTTTCTCTGTTTCTTAATGTCACAGATCAAGGTGTCAACATTTACAGGAAACCGCCCATCTACAAACAACACGGTAAATGACCTTTCCCTTTTTATTTCAAAATTGAAGTGTCAACTGAATTTAAAAATGTGCAGTTTGTGAAAAGCATTCAGTTTTTGCTTTGCAAGCATAAAAATTTAGTAGTTCAAGCTTGAAATGGCTGTAATTGCATGTCCTGGAAAGTGATTGTGTTTTAAGGCCTGTTGTTTCATTTGGATTATATGGTTAATGTTGCCGTGTGGATATTAATGGCAAAATTGCTATTAGCTGAGATTTTGCTGTTTGCATTATGATACCTTCCAGCATTTCTCTTCTTTAAGCTTTTATTTTAAGAGTACAGGTACTGGTCATGTTAAAATGAATTAACAGCAGACAGATCTCTGACAGTGACTTCACAAAATATCCCTATTTTGTGAAGTCATTTTGTGTACAATAATTTCTTTCTGCAACAAAGATGGAGATGTTATAATCAGACTGGAATTCCAAATGTACCTTTAATGTGGTTTTAAATAAAAATCTTTAATTAGTGAAGATATTATAGGTGACTTATCAGTGACAGGGCTAATTTGACTCTCAGCCATGTGATGCAGCTCAGGTAGTTTGCTGTACTTGTTTTTCCAGGTGTTTGGGTTCTGAGTTGGACAGCAGTGTTAGTGCTCTGAGCTTTCTGGTGTTGGTGTTGTCATAGCAAGTCTGAAATGACAGTGATGGCAGAAGCCCACAGCCTTGCCTGTCTTTAGTCCCACAGGGGAAGGCTGCATTTTAAGGGAGTGTGTTCACTCTTACAAGGAACATTGTAAAGGAATCATCATGAAGGAGTGTTTTCACTCTTATAAGGAATATTATAAAGGAATCATCATGAAGGAGTTTACTCTTCCCTCCTGCTGTGAACAGACAGCTGTGCTTAGGAGATGGCTTTTATTTACCTCAGTGAAAGACAGATGACTCCTATTTGTAGACTCTGAATTTTCATATCTTTGCAGATGTTTTATTCAGTGAAATGTATTTAGGGTTAAGTAGCAAATCAGCAGCACTGCAGGGCTTAGATGAACAGCTGGCTGAGAGCCAGTGAGCTGGGGTGAGCAGGAAAGCCCACAAGTGCATTCTATAGTCAGGAGTGAGCACTGCAGATTACACTGCTCTGCTGTCACATCAGGGTCTTCCTCTCTTTCTTTTTTAAGTTTCAAACCTTAAGCTCATTTTGAAAAAAAGTCTTAACATTGTTTCTGTTTATTTTTATGGTTTTAATGTATCTCCTCACCTCCCATTAACATGTGAATGTTTAACCACTGACATCACCAATTCTAATACGTAAGTACTGTTTGAAGTCATGCTTCTGTAAACTCTGACCAGCTCCCTCCATGCCTGCAGTTATGCTTAGAGTTTTCCAATCATCAGCTGCTCAGAATTCCCAATGATATCTAACACTGATGTTGCTTAACTGCCTGGAATGTGTTGGAGGAGCAACACAGTGCTTCACTTTGTTAAAAAATATCTTTCTGTTAAAAAAAAAAAAAAAAGGAAAGAAAATTCTGGAACTGTTGCTGCTGATACAATAGCCTCATATAAGCAAAGGTGATTTGAGCTAACACATTTTCCAGCTCAGAGTTAGTTAAGGTTGGGTTTAATGTACACTGAATCCTATTAGATGATTTTTTAAAATATTTTTTCTGTCAAGAAGAGAAAACCATAATGCATATCCTCACATGCTTTTACAAGGCTTTGGCTTAAAATGGAATTAAAGTGGAAGCCCCACTACCAAGCTGTTTTGTCGGTGAGGTTCATTGCTTTGCAAGTGCCTTGCCCTGCCAAGTTGATCTTAATGGAGTTCAGTATTTATTAATAAGTTCCTATCTGCTTTTACTACTACTGCATGCTCTAAGCAAGGGCATGCAGCACAAAAAAATCCCCTGGTTAAATATATTTGTTTCAGTTTTCTTTTCTTGTTTGTTTTGCTGCTTTTCACAGATGAAATAATTAGCACCAGTAATGTTAGGATTTGTGCTGTTACTCTGATCTATTAGTTTGCTTCCCTTAGAGGGAAAACTTATTAGTACATAAATCTGAGTTCATCTTCATAAATAATCAGCTGTCCTCAGGAGATATTGGCAAATACTGCTAGGCTGCATTTTCTCACTCTTGCATAATCATTCTTACACTGTGAAACCCTAGTAAAATCCAAGGCTGATTTGGGGTTATCTTTGGGGTGGGGATGCAGGAGGAGAGGAAGGTTTGATTCCAATCTGTTGGCAAGAAAAAGGCATTGCTTTGCTTCAATCTGCAATTGGAAAAGCAGAACTTGAAAATGTTTGCTTTTGAAAACTAATTTCTTGTAAAGTATAACATTTTGCCAAAATAAGGCTGACTTTGTGCTGCTCCAGATGATTACATAGCTAAGTTCCCTGATTGCCATCTAGATGCAGCTGCCTTGGCAGCACAGAGCAAGTCCTCCGAGGATATCATCAAGTCCTCCAAGTTCCCAGCAGCTCATGCACCAGCACCCAACGAGATACCAAAGATTGAGACTGACCACTGGCCAGGCCCTCCCTCCCTGGCTGCCATAGGTATGGAAACACAAACCATTCATCTCTGCAGCTCCAAAGGTACTGCTGACCAGGGCACATGGACAGGGCAGCTGCCAAAAGGTGGAGGAAAGGTGGTGTCCACCTGATGCTCACCACAAAGTGTAGTTCTGGTGAGACCCCTGAGTGTCTGAGTCTAAAAGTGTTGAATTGCACTGAGTAGGAGAGGCTTTGCTAAAGGACTTTGGGATTGATCACACTGATATTAACCCACAAGCAAATTTTTGAATTCTAGTGCAGTAACTCAAAAAGTGTGCTGTGTCACACAATCCTAACTTCTCTCAGCTATTCTATTTAATCTTTTAGTCCTAAGCTAATAGCAAAAATTCCACAGAAAACATGATTGTTTCCAACCACATGACTAATTTCATGGCAAGAAACAACAACTGAATTGGAACAATTAACAGACTAAATAATTCCTGATTTTCAGAGTTACTGTTTCTACAGACTTTATATTTTTCTTTTGTGTTGTAGCACTACATATACCTTATTTTCTTTTCTTTAATTCATATGTATCATCAATTTAAATTTTTTTCTTTGTATGTTTTCCCTCTGTTGAGTTTTTATTGACCCCTGTAGCATAAAATAGGCAATCTAGCCTAGGTTCATTTCTGAAGTTATGTCTGAACCACTGAGGTGTTGCTTGATTCAGGTCTCAGTGAGGGAGTGTATGGCTTTCTTAACAGTGGGATCTTCACAGGAGTTTTGGGAGAGGAGACACAGGGTGAGAGATCAGAGACCAACTGAAGGGGCTGCACATGCAGCAGCGGCTTTTTGAAAATGTCCTTTAGTTAGGATTGCAACCTGAAAACATGTAGAGTCCCTGAGTCACAGGAATAACATCAACATACTTGAAGCTCTGTCATCTGCATACTTGAAATGTTTACATACTTTAAACACTGAGTTTGTCTAGCACAGTGTTGGTAAATAACTGTATCAGATAAAGCCCTGTGCAGAAAAAAATAGAACTGCTGTCTAAATGCTTGCAGCAATAGCACATCCTGTCTGTTCATGGGATTGTCCTGGCATCCAGACTGGATCATTTATTAAGAATATTCAAGAAAATAAAAATTATTCAATAAAAAACTAAGGAATTAAAATGTAGAACACTTGTGCCTACAAGTGTTCTACATTTTAATTCCTTAGTTTATTTTAATTCTATCCAATGGATCAAATTAATTTACTTCATTTTAGACTAAAACCAATGCCTTGTTTATTTCAAATATGAATGTTTATTTAGGAGACTAATGTAGTTTAATTTTCCATTTGAAATGTTAATTCAGACTCTGTTAATGCTTCTCTGGGTCTACATAAAAGAGTAAATGTAAATTAGACTTCAGGTTTTCAGCTGTGATCCAGTTGCTGCTGTTATTGAACCCATGTTTCCAGTACTCCTTCCTCTATTAGGGTCAATCATGACTTTTGTCTTGACGACTATTCCTTGGTTTGGAACTTGTGTGTAGTTTAAGTTCTTGTTTAGTTTATAACAAGCCTGATAAGCACAGGACAGGCTACCCAAGTGAGTTTTATTAAGAAGGAATTTTGAAAAAGTCTTTTGACTTTGCAAGGAAATACTGCGTTGTTTATTCAGCAAATCAAACTGACCAGTTCTGTGAACTAGCATTGAAATCTTGGAGCTGCAGTTGAACTGATGCACAAAGCTCTCTCTGTGCTGTGGTTTTGTGGAAGCAGGAGCTGACATGAGACGCAGATCAAGTGGAAGGGAGGAAGATGACGAGGAGCTGCAGAGACGCCGGCAGCTGCAGGAGGAGCAGCTCATGAAGGTGGTTATAAGCTTGTCCTCATGCTGTTTCTGAGCTCCATCCAAAAAGTGCCCCTTTGCTTTCTGTAAGCAAATCCTACCACTGTCTTGCTCAGCTTTATTTTATTGATTTTTTTTTTTTTTAATTGCCATTTGTAGCTCAACTCTGGTCTGGGGCAGTTAATATTGAAGGAAGAGATGGAAAAGGAGAGTCGCGGTAGGTCAGCCCTTTCTGCCAGTCGTTACGATTCTCCAGGTAATTCATGGAGGCAATAATCATGAATAACGGGTATAAACACCACAGAATGCACACACCAAGTAGAATACACATATCAAGTAGTGTCCCAGAAGAGAGACAGCTGGGAAAGTCGCTTGATACATGTTTATGTGGTGATTTGCCCTGAAAGAGTGGCCTGATTCATCACCTGGTTTTGTGAGGGGAGGACTGTTGTGGTTGTTTTTCTAATTAAAAGAAATAAGAGGCTGAGGATTTTCAGGCGATTTTGAGGAGAGAGCTGCTTTAATATAGATATAAAGTGGGATGAAGTGTTCAGTCACTCTGGCATCACACACACGAATAGGCTGGGTTATTAAATTACAGCAACACGTTTTGCTTACACTGGTGGTTCCTGTCCCTGCTTAGTGTCTTCTCCCAGGAAAAGATATTCAGCATTATTGACCAGTGGGGCTGCATATTCCTAACACAGCCAGTGTTTTGACCTGGGCTGACAGTTTAATTGGGTGTATTTTGTTCCAAAGCAAAAGCACAAAAGCTAACTTAGATTAGTGACTTAGATTCTTTGCCTCGTTGCACATTTTGACGTATGGCTGTGGCCTTCTCACATCTCCAGAGAAGGGTTTGGGGGTTTTATTTTACTGTCTTCATTCACCAGCCATTGTAACATGAAAGCTGTACTTTGAGCCAAGAAGAGACTCTCTGGAGTCATCCAAGATGAGTGACTCCAAGGACTCCAAGATGAGTCTCTCTGGAGTCATCCACTGGAGCAGTTGCCAAGCAAACTAAGATTTCCTTAGGTTCCCTGTTTTATCAGTGTGTTGCCTTGATGGGCTTGGAGAGGATTCCTGTGGCTCTCACTCACTGTCTTTAATTTTTATGGAGCCAGAGTCTACCTGCTCAACTCAAAGCTTATGATTTTTTTATTAATCTTAGCACAGGTTGGAGAACTCCTTTATTTGAGATATGTCCATCCCTCTTTGCAGGGATAATCAGTGCCATCATCAGTTCCCTTTTGGAATCAGGGGTGATGCCAAAGCAGATGCCATGCGTGATCCATGAGCGTTATTTTCAATCCAGAGGGTACCACGTTGATTTTGAGCCTGGAAAAATCAGTGTCCCTTGTTAATGGCCTGCCACCATGGCACGATAAAGCTGTTTGTAACTTACAGAATGTGTGGAAGTTTGTGCTGAGTTTGGGACTGAGTTTCTTAAAGTCAGTGTGTCTCAGTTGGGTGTTTGCTTGGTTCTTTTAACTGTGTCTTTTGTACTAGGTGATTCCTCAAGTGCTCTAGATTTTTATTGATTCCTCAAGTGCTCTAGTTTTTTAGTTTCCATGGGATTTTTCCAGTAAAATATTTTCCCTTCCTCATTCAACAGCACATGCTTCAGCCTCCAAAACCTCTTCTCTTCCTGGGTATGGAAAAAATGGACTTCACAGGGTAAGAAGATGGTGATTTTGAGACGTGAAAGGTGGCTTTAATTATCCATGGTATTAATTTCCATATCAATGGTATTGGATTTTCAGTTTGATAAATGTTTCTTATATAACAACCTGAAGTCACAACAAACCTATTTTCCCCTCCCACAAACTACTTTGTTAAAAAGGCAAAAAAGCAAAGGAAGAAATGTTGTAAAATTGAGGGGGAAATAAAAATATTAAAGCAATTTATTTGTCCCCATGCACCAACCTTCTTGTAAAGTCTTGAAGTGTGAATTTATGTTCTGTCCTTCTTTTCCTGTTACAGCCGGTCTCTACGGACTTTGGTCAGTACAATAGTTATGGGGATGTGAGTGGTGCTGTTAGAGGTAAGGATGAGGAGCCTTTTGCAATCTATTAGTAATAAATGTAAAAATGTGATGATGTTTGATCATTTCTGCTGTTTTATATTAAGGCTGGGGCTGTGATTACTTTGTATTTGCTCAGTACATTTTAATTTTCTCTGGCAAACTCGATTAACTCAAAGCACTTCAAATACCTGTTAAAAATGTTGGGTTTATTTTGCTAAATCTGTTATGTGGAGTTTATCCTTGTTTATACTTTAGCATTGGATCATATGGAAGGCAAATAACCTGTGCATTATCAGGAATATGAACTGAGTTCTGTGAGTTTTGTGAGTTTTTTTCTGTGAAAATTGCCATCAACTGTGCAGTCTGGAACAATGTGCCCCAGTGAAGAAAGGGAGATAATGGCCTCTAATCCCCCTTGCTGCTCATGATCTTCACTATGACTTTGAGCAGGATGTGGTACCAGTCAGTGCCAAATAAAAATTTATAATATTATTTGTGAAAGTTACAAAACTTGGAGGGTTAATGAAAAGAACTGCAATACTTGGAGTGTTCGACTCCACAAACAAAGTCCAAAATTAGGAATGTTGCTGGCTTTAGAGAATCAAATGGGATTTTGGAAAAATCAGATATAAAAGAAAACAGAGAAGGATTCTGGTAGATTGTGACTGATTCCTGTCCTTCCACACTCTAAAGCTGATGAGATTTCTCTTTTGCTTTTCAGATTTCCAGGTAGAGTACGGGTTTTCATCAATCAACTGACAGCAGAACCTAAAGCAGCTCCTTGTTCAACTCTGAATTTCTGCTGCAGGGAAGGGTTTCTTAAGACAATAGCTTTGATTTTCCTGCATGTTTAAGCATAATCACCAATGTAGATCCTTATCAACAAAAACCAGGCACAGCCTCGGATTCCTCCTTGTCACCTCCCCAGAGCTGAGCTGAGACAACTCACACCTGTTCTGTGACTTGCTCTGTGAAATCCACTCTGTTCCTGTATGAGTTATCTGTAGTAGCCTTCTCTGGACACATGAGGGTGGATTTATTTCCAGTCTCTCTAGTACTGACCCCAGAGACACATAGAAAGTCTCTTCCAGAGGGAATTTTCTCTTATACCAGGAGCTTTGAACTCCTCAATTTTACCCTGGAATTTGCTCTCCAGACAAGATGGCTGATAATAATTTTCTACAGTGCTGCCATCCCAGATGAGCCAGAAAGAAGTGTGCCTGCAAATAGAAACCTTTTTACTTCAATTACTGCCTGCAAGGTTTTTTTTCAGAATGGTTTGAGTCTGCCTGGCTCCTCAGCACAATCACAATATGAAATGGCAATTTAAGAAATTGTTTAATTACTTGGATAATTTTGTTAATGGCATATCAAAATCATGATGATTGGAAAGAGAATAAGATTATGGGAGGGGAGCAGAGCTGTCCATGTATTGTGCTCCAAATGTTATTTCCTTAGATTTAGTACCTGTGTCAAAACAGCACCTTTTTACCCCATCCCTGTTTGTGTTCATAGTAAAAATTGCCCATTGTAGAGACAAAAAAAAAAAAAAGAAGGAAATCCTTCAGCTGATACAGTAAATTACAAGTAGGAAAGCCCAGAGGTGTAAGGGTGCTTTCTGTGCAGTTGGGTGGGATCTGAATTAATGCTAGGCAAGAACTAGAGAAGAATTTCACTAGTCACTGGGGTGGGAGAGGGACCACCATTCTCTTGGGGTGCCCAGGTCCCCTGGAAAGTGGTGCAGGTCAGCTCAGGAGGGCATTGTCACCTGCCTGAGCAGGGACAGGAGCTGTGGTGGCTGAGGGGACTGAAGGATCCCTCTGCCCACCTCACAGGAGTAGTGAACAGCAGCCATGGCAATGATTGAAATAATTAGGCCAAGAATTAAGACTTGAGGGAAGTCTCAGGGCAAATTCACCTTTGTCTTCACCACTACTTGAGTGCCTTTACCCTCTGTGTGTGTAACCTCTGTGTCTGCTGTGTGCCTGTATCCGA
This sequence comes from Ammospiza caudacuta, assembly GCF_027887145.1. Lineage (NCBI taxonomy): Eukaryota > Metazoa > Chordata > Aves > Passeriformes > Passerellidae > Ammospiza > Ammospiza caudacuta. The sequence continues at coordinate 31,099,071 of NC_080601.1, read as the reverse complement.
TGCAGTCCCTCCCGGATGGTCATGTCCCTGGAATGAGAATGGACAGAGGAGTATCTATGCCTAACATGTTGGAGCCAAAGGCAAGTGCAGATGTTACTCACTTTCCTTCGAGACTTTGAAGGTTTTACTATGAAATGCAGATAAAATATGGGAAATGTCTTAGTTCCCTTGTTTTCTTTTACCTGACCTCGGTCCCTGCTCCTTATGTGCCAAACCTCTCCCTTTGTTCTGGACTGTGTTCTGCAGGGTTAGTGCTCAGGCAGGCTGAGGGCAGCTCTGTGTGATCCCTGGGGTAAGGAAGCTTTTCTAGGGACACAGTGACAGATGTGGAAGGTGCTCCACAGCTGGTTCTCTGCCAAAGCACCAGGCCAAACTCAGATCTGTCCATATTGAAAAGTGCTGCAGAATATTGTGGCTCACAACACATTGTTGAGGCTGTCTCAATTCCAAAGATGATGGGAAATCTTTGACTGGAAGTAAGATACCTACATGTCTGTCTGGATCTGTTCCTCAGCTCCCAGCACTGCTAACCTGAGACCTGTCCATAGTGTTGAATTCCCTATATGAGAAACTCTTCAGGAGATTTATTGGAAAAAAGAGACAATGTCTGCTAATTACAATTTAAGACACAAATTAAAATGCTTTTACAGCTATGTCTAGAGATGCCTGAGTTAAAAATGAATATAATATATCAAGGGAATTCAACCAGGGCTGTGTTAAATGTTACAACTTTATTGCTGGTGAACCTTCCATGAAATCATGATTTTGCCAAAGTTACAAGGATCAGAATTTCTGCAGTTAAGTGAGGAGCTCATTTTGCAAACCAGATAACTTCTTGTGCTTCCGAGTCACCTCCAGGCCAACTGTACAAGGCAATAACCCTGGCTGTATAAGCTGAGACCCCAGTGCACTGTGCAGTTACAAGTGGTTTTATATATTATATAAATAAGACTGTGGGGACTCCTAAGATACTGCTTTTTATTCCAAATAATTTCTTTTTCAGTGCAATAGAAATTCTTACAGTCACCACTGCTGTTGATGTACCCAGTGAATTGGGAAGCTATTTCGGGTGACAAATTCTGTCAGTATTATTAATGACAAAATTTAATGATTATTTATTAATGGTTATTTTAATTTTAAAAATTATGGGAAATTTCCTGAGATAATAGATCCCTTTCTGTTGCTATTTATAAAGGTGATGCCAAATACTCAGGATGTTTGAATTGGCACTGTTTTTATTTGTGCCAATTGTCCAACACTAACTCACACCTGCTAAAATAAAATAAGCCAATTCAGAGTCAGCATGAAACATATGAAAAGTAAAGACTACTAATCCTAAGAATGACCAGGTATTACCAAATGGTTCTCCAGAAAGGACAGAATTTGTGCATCTTGCCAGCCCAGACTGAGACATGCCTTGTTGTGAATATTTAAACATAAAATGTACTTATGACCATAGATCTTGACTTAAACTCTGCTTGTTTAAATATGAAAAGTTACATTTTAGTTTCCTATAATGCTGTTTATAGTAGCCATTTCCAGTACCAAACATAAAAAATGTAACTCCAAGTATAGACCTAATTGTACAATTGTGACAATGTCAGACTCTCATAAGAATCATATCTCACAATTGGTATGTAAGCACACGTTATTTAAATTATTATTACTTACAATAAAATCAGTGGTGTGTTCATTGATGCCTGAATGTTATTCATTATGTTTTTGAAAAGTTCATTGGGATAGTTATTAACAATGGAATGAACTTAATTGCTGAGTACTTCACAAAAGTCTATTAAGTCAAACTTCTTCAGATGTTGAAATAATGTAATTAATAGCATTTAATAATAGCTCAGCTCTCTCCAGGAGATTGTTGGTCATCTCACTCATATTCCCAGTGGGCAACTAAGACCCATAAATGACAGTAAAGGCTAAGCCAGTTGCCATTGAAGTTTCCAGAAAAACTTCATTGAATTGAGTAGGGGTTGGATGAGGGGTCTGGGAATGCTTCTTGCAGTGGGAAGGGCTCTAGAGATGCTCTGGACAGAGCATGAGCTCTCCTAAGTCATTCCAGGCACAGAAGTGTCTATCCAAGGGAAAAAAAAATTAGAACAGAGTTTTATTTGTCAGGGATGATTCCAGAAACTGATTTTAATATTTTCTGAAATCTTTTCCAAGCAGCACTATTTCTATTAGTTGTTTGAATTCTTTAACTATCAAAAAAGGTGAAGAAAATAATGTAATAAATTCTACTGAATGCAGTGGCCCCCACTAATTAATATTTTGCTTATTCAGAGATGCTGCTGTTTTTATGCACTTCCATGTTTTTAAAGCCTACTCACTGTCAGTCCTTGGGGCTGGCCACACTCTGGCAACCATTATTTAGACCAATGAGTGACAAATGCAAGTATTTTAATAAATTTATACATTGATAGATGAGGAAATACATTGTCTAGAAAAGACTCTGCCTGACCAAAGCCAGCTGATGTATTATATACAGCATAAAAAATTTTGCTTTACAATATGAGGTAGTTCAGTGCTAAACAAGTTGTAGGTCTGTTCAGATCAGCTTGTTTTCCATACAACTTTAGGAAAAAAAGGATAAGAAAAAAAAACCAAAAAAACTACCAAACTGATATTTGCTTTGCAAAAGAAAATAAATATTTGTGTGTTTATGAAAATGACACACGTTTTGTTCTGTCTGCTTTAGACTATAAATGTAAATATCTCTTTTCCCCCCTTTTTATACGTTGTTAACAGATTTTTCCATATGAAATACTCATGGTGACCAACAGAGGGCGAAATAAAATACTAAAAGATGTAGACAGAACCAGGCTGGAGGTAAGAGAAGCAAGTTCCTAAATGCTCTTTCCTGCTAAAGTTGTTTGTTGTTTGTGAAAGCTGAAGCACTGAAATGTGGGCCCTGAGAAATGTGGGAAGATTTCTCAGCACTAATCAGGGAAAGAGGGATCAGACATTGGGAGGAAGCAGCTGCATCTCCTCAAACAATCTCCCACATCTCTGTCCCTGCTCATAGACTGAGCTTCTCACAGTCCACTTCTGTTTTCAGGCCTTTCTTTATATACTTGTGGATTTGCTAAAAGCCCAAAGTTGCACAATTTCCATAAGATCCAGACTGGAATGGAGCAACACTCTGTTCTTGGACCATCTCTTAGCTAAGAGTCAGTGTCAGCCATCCTTGAGGACCAAAAGTCTAAGTTCCTTCAACTCATCATGAGTCCTGTGACTTAGTTAGAAGACTGGCTGATATCCAAAAATGCAAGGATCTAAATCTCTGCCAACAAACAAATATAGTTTACAGCTTTGTGGCTTAGGAAGACTTAAGCAGCCAGTGGAATGCTGGGGATGTTCAAGTCATTAATCTTCTGTGGAGATGAAAGGAAGGAGCCACAAAAATGTGGGTAATTTGGGTAACAATTGGGTTTTATTCCCATTTTTATTATTAGATATGTAGCCACTAATCAGAATTCAGTGCTGTGTTAGATCAGTGCCACAGGGAGACACTTTCCCCATCCAGTGCACTGTAAAGTGGCTGAACAAGAAGTAACCTGTGCACAGGACAGCACCAAAAAGTGTTTTATTAGCAGTAGAGAAATGTGCTGAACAGTTAGACTGGCCAGACATCTTTCTCAGAACTTGGAGCACGTCAAGCCCCTCTGCAGAGCACTCCTAAAAACCCAATGTCTGTTGGGATTTCCATAAGCAGAGGTGACTTGCTAAAGCCTGGGACAGGGGTGTGCAGGAGCTGGTCCTGTTCTCTGGTCTGTCACTGCTTGTTGGATGGCTTCAGACCAATCATTTCTCTGTCTCTTGCTTAATCAGAAAATGAAATATTCCCTGATTTGTTCCTTGGGCACACAAGTCCATGAGGACTTGGATATGTGTATGGCCAAAGCATTATTTTTTCCAGCAGTGGCTCTTACACAGCGACATAAAATCCCTAAGGTGCTCCAACCTCCTGTTGTGTCTCTTTGGCTTTGACTGACCATTGCCTTTTCTCCTTTTTTTCATCCCCTCCTTTTTTTTATTTTTTGAAGCGTCACTTAGCACCTGAAGTTTTTCAAGAAATATTTGGCATGACGATACAGGAGTTTGACAAGTTACCTCTCTGGAGACGCAACGACATGAAGAAAAAAGCAAAACTCTTTTAATCTCCCTTTAAACAAACCCACCACAAATGATGCATAGCATATTGTATCACACAGTCCAAACTGTTTGGAAGCAACTACTTATCCACCAAAAAGGGAAAATCAACATAGTGGCACCTCTGCAGTTGAACAAGATCAACAATTGCCCTCCTGGAATTCAGGGAGAAAATATCTGGGCTCAGAAACAGCAATGATAGTTTTCAGAGGTGTCAACCTATTACCTGATATTGTACAAGCTAGAAAACTGTTCTGTTCTTCTCCCTCAATGATATTCCCTTTACTTCTCTCCACAAAACGATGGACTTTATTGCTAGAGCCAGGAAGTGCCCTTAGGATGCCTTGTAGACTAAAGTAGTTGTAACCACTCCAAGAACTGGAAGAGGATATATACATATATAAATATATATATATATGTATGCGTGTTTGCCTGTGTGCACACATGTATTTATATCTCTCCATCTATCTCTCTGTGTGTGTAAGTGTGTATATATGTGTATATATATGGAGAGGGACATAGGTAGGTTTGTAGTGAAGGAGAAGCCCCCTTGTAACTTATCCCACATGGCCACATCAAGTCTTTCACCCAACAGTTTCTTACTTGGCACTCTTTTGACACAGTGTCTTCGTGTAACACAGCCTGTGGTGGTGGTGGGCACCCTGCTCACCTGCAGGACACACCACTTGGATTTCTGGGAAATGGACTCCTTGTAAATATTTGCTAGGATATAAGAAGTGAATTGCTGTGTGTGTGTTGTCAGTCTTCCCTCTTCCACACTTTCTGCTTGAATTAATAAGGCTGGAGCTTAACCAGTCCTTTGAATAATTTAAGATCACTTCAGTAATGGGAATGGTGGAGAAGAGTCAGTTTTCTTGTAATTTACTCCAGGAGGTGGGTGCGTGGGGGTGGGAGTGGCAGAGTGAAAAAATGCTATTTTAAGTGTGCCCTGGTTTGCATCCAGAGATTTCAGGAGAAACTCCCTGCTAGTAATTTCTAGTACAGCTCATCAGGCTGCACTGGAGTTATAGGATTTTACAATGGCAGGGAGAATGGTTCTCTGCAAGCTAACACGCAAATTCCTCCCTCTTAGGGAGGAAATGTTTATGAACTGAAAGGTACCATCGAGGTGCCAAGCTCTGCCAGTAGAGGCTTTTTGATTAAACTGCAGTAGCTGTTGTCAATATGGCACAGTGCATGGGGCCAAGCACTCATTTTAGTTAATGTAGGTTTTCACTTGTGCTTGGAAAAGAGGGCACAGACTTTTTTTTTTTTTTTCTGTCTTGAAGCATCAAAGCTCCAGCCTTGGTTATTTTAATTTCCCTTTGTGCCTGACTTGGTTTTTGAAGACAGAGTAATCATGCAAGACAGTTTCTGAGCTGCATTGAACTCCTTATTGCTTTCAGTCTTCTTCCAATATGCTGCAGCTTGAAAAACTGCCTGTATATACCTTAACTGCTTCTGGGCAAGTCCTATGCAGAGGAGGACACGAGCACCAAAGTAATTGAATGGATGCAGTGTGGCTGCTTTTTCTCTTCCTTGGTGCTTTACTGCCAATGCATAACTGCACTAATGAGCTCATCTCCTGATAGGAGAGGGTCTTTTAGGTTCTGTGTCTGTCAAAGAATATCAAGGTTTCCTTTTTAATGCAGAAACTTCAGGAGGCACTGGAGACATCAGAACCTTTGTATTTTCTGTTCTGTGAGACATTGGTGTTAAAATCTGGAAGTCAGGAAGAGGAAACAGTCCCATGTAGTTCTGAGATTCAGTATCACTGTGTTGAGTTCTCTGTATCACCAAATGACATTTCACCATGAGCTGTGCAGGACAGCCCAAACCCCACCTCTTCTTTGCTGGTTAGCAAGTCCTGTTGTGACAGATCACTGTGGTTCCTTTGATAAAATCTGAGATGAAGGTTCAGTAGGGGAGAGACAGAGACCAGGGCTCAGCACCTGCTCCATGTCCCTGAGGGACAGTGCCACCAAGGGTCTGGCACCATCCCCAGGGAGCAGAATTCCCTGGGGACACTGTGACACACACACTGGTGACTGAGCTCTCTGGGTGGCACTGAGCTTGCAGCAGGGATCAGGGTAACATATTTCACCTCATTTTTCAGAAGACAGATCTAAAAGGTTTTTAGAGGAGCTCTGAGAAGTAAATGGGAGTGTCAGGGGCTCAAAATGCATCTTTGAGTGACTGCTGAAAGCAAATCCATACAGTGAAAGGACAGCAATGTTTTACACTCACAGACTTTGTGAATGCTGGGGTCTCAGAAATTCATTGTTTGGTCACCTGCAAGGTGTGGTTTAACTTTGAGACAAACATTTGAGTTTTAATGCATTTAAATTATTAAAATTCTCCACATTTTGTCATCCCACATCCTTCAAACTATTAGGCATTACAAGTCTTTTAGTTCAAGTCACCCTGACCATACCCCTTTTAGACCTGAGGAGTTGTTCTCTCAAGGATGTGAGCTGCCAGTCTTCATTTTTCCGCCTCCATCTCTAGGTTACTACTGAACTTCTCACAGCACATATGAACACACTACCCAGTCATTTCAGAAATGACTAAGCCAGGTTGTTTTCTTACCTCTCCCTCCTATGCAAAAAAAAAAAAAAAAAAAAAAAAAGGAAAAAAAAAAAGAACTCAGCCTCTTAGCCTGTAAAGAATGGCATGGTAATTTGAATCTGCCTCATCAACTGAGAATTTAAAACTGCAGCTTAAGCTTGGGAAGGAATGAAGAGAAGCCAGTGTAGATGTTGCAGACACAACTCATCTCTGACTGGATTTTTGGGGCACTGCTGGCTCCCCTCTCACTGGTGTGGAGCAGTCAGTCAATTTACAGCCCTCTGCACTAGACTTACTACTGCTTTACTCCTGACTGACAACATGAAGGGTTTTCTGAGCTTCAGTTTCATGCCTGCAGTTAATTCTCAACCACCTACATGCAGACACACCCAAGACATCATCTGTCCACAAAACTCACGCTGCAGCCACCCATGGGGGAGGGAGGATTGCTGCAGTGGGCTCTTTGTGATTGTCACTGCAATATTTTCTGTTCTTTCATCTGATCTTCCCACCTAATGAAAACAAAATATAGCCCCAGGGAGAATTTTCTTTGTAAGCAATTAATCATTCTCCTGGTATCCATTGAGTAGCAGTTCTTAGTAATTCCCCTCTTTGATATTCCCCTGGGACATGTCAAGAGTTGGACTGGATGATTTTTAAAGGTCCCTTCCAACCCAAATCATTCTGTGATTCTATGAATATGCCTTAAGTACATGCTTGTGTTCTTCTATCTCCTGCAAAGCATTTGAGCTTCTGATGAAGTCCCATCCCATCAATGCTGTCAACACAATGTCATTACCAAGAGGACTAAAAACTGATTGCTTTTGTCCTATTTTTTCTCCTTTTCTGCTTTAGGAGTGATGTAAGAGCAAGGCCCAGTCAAACATTGCAGAATAACCCCACGTGTACACCTGGGGTTAAGTCCACATGGGATTATGTAGAGATGCAGATCCTCGAGCACAGGTGCACACACCCTCCTCATCTGGAGCTCGTTAAATGTGGGTTGTGGTGTGCTGGGGATGCACTGCAGTGGGCTGTGAAAGGTCAGGCTGGAGGACTCAGGAGCTTTCTGTGGGATAAGACATCTCTGTGGCTCCAGTGGTGCTTTTACTTCTGTCCAGACAGGTGTCACCTCTCCTCACAAAGTCCTACAGTCCTAAATCTGTGGGCCAGGCACTGAATGCTTGCTGCCCTTTTCCTGTTGCAGTTGGGAAATCCTTTCTCAGCCCTGTAGTTCAGATGTCCTGCTGTTCAACAGAGTTCAGCAGCAGCTTCTTCTGTCAAAGTGAGCTACACTGAAGTTAGACACCTTTGGAAGTGAATCCCTTTCCACAATCCCTGTGTCTCCTGGCAGGGTGATGTCAATGGGCAGAGAAGGGTTAAGGTCTGGGAAGGAGGAGGGTTGGTATAATCTTGATTTCTGCAGGGCTTGCCAGGGTGATGCTTGGCAGGATTAGAGGAGAACACTGGCATGAGCCTGTTCAGTGGTACCTGTAGTACCTGTTCCAGACTGTGGGGAAGTCAAGTTTGGAGTTCATAGCATGTGAGCACCCACACTGAAGTTAATGGTGTGAAGCTGTTAGAACAAACAAGAACATTAGTTCTCAGAATGGTAAAAATATTAATATCCCCTAAACTCTTCAGGGAATGATTTATCTTGGCTCCTCCTGACTTAGGAGGAGATGTTGGCATATTTGGCTTGTAGGGCAGACAAAAGAAAACCACCCTTTTCTCTCATTCCATGATTCATTGCTTTCCTCTGGAATGTGTTTGTGAAGGAGGATATCCACATCCTCAGTGTTACCTACAGCAGTGAGGAACACCAGTCAGTGGTAATGACAATGCAATAAAACACTTGCAGGAAACAAGAATTCAGCTAATCTGTCCAAAATGCCACTCATCTTCCCATGCCAGAGGGATGCTTAGGGCTTGTCCCCACTGCCCCCTTCCCCATTCAGTTCTCCCCAGGTCACAGTCTGCTTTGTGTCCTGTCAAACTTTGTGGCCCTGTCAACACACCCACTGGAGTCCAGCATAGACTTCAGGGTAGATGCTTAGTAAGGGCTGGTCTTGACAATATGTGGTACATTTTTACCCCATTGCTGCAAAATGAAGAGCTGGAGAGAGCTCCTGAGCACTGTGACAGTAGCACAATGCACCTTTTTCCCTTAGTGTAGAACACTCCTATCACTGTGGGCTGCAGCATTGCTCTGGCTGGTGAGTTTTGCCTTGTGATTTCTCCCACACACCTTTTTTGTGTTTAATAAGATAAGAAACAACAACAACAAAAAATACATCACAATGCAAAGATACTGAGTTTTCAGTCAGACAGCTCTGCTGGCAGGAGCTGTGTGATGCCCACATTTGGTAGAAGTGTTATTAATTTTAATGTAAGCATCAGTGCAGGAAGTGGGAATGTAATTGGCCATTAATGTTGTTTGCCTGTATGCAAAATAAATTATTTGGTGCCCAAAGGGCTTCTAACAGGGAAATAGATTTCTGCTAATGAGTTGCTCAGAAATGCTCGCCTTTGTGAAGAGGAAATACTTCCATGTGCACTGTGGTCTTTCTTTTGAGGTAAAAGAGAGATGACTGAAGGCAAACTGTTGTGTCAGGATCACCACAGTTAGCACAGGTGTTGCTCCCAGGACCCAGCCCCTGGGCATGGAAATGCAGCTCTGGGAATCCCAGTGGTGCCTTACCAGGCTGAGTCTCTGGCTCCTCTAGGATGCTTTGACAGCTCCCACTGGACACTTGCCTGGGCTGTTGTCACTGAACACCTGCAGAATGCACTTCCCCCAGATGCAAACCCACTGGCAGCAGTGGGGCCTCTCCCTGCACTGCACCCCTGGGGCCAGGGCAGCCTCTGTGCCCAGCCAGGAGCTCAGTGTCACTCCCAGAGCAGCCCTGGCCAAGCACTGAGCCTTGGCCATTGTGGACAACTCTTCCTGTAAGGGGGCCTTACAGCTGGGGACTTTTTGTAAGCTTTGGAAACTAAAACTAATTTTTTAAAGGTATACTTGCCTTTAAATCGGTAGATTTTGGCAATAGGATTTTTTATTATTTTATTTTTCTTTTCTCCTCCCTCCACATGTTCCAAGCCAGCGTTTTGGGGAGGTGTCCCTGTGTTTTCCATTCATCTGTCTCTTTTTCTGAGTCTCTGTAAAAGTGAATCAATGTCTTGTCTGTACAGTAAGTCTGCTTGTATGCATAATGAGAGTTTGAGCTGGGTTGCTGTTCTGTACAATTAGTGTTTCCACTGTCATACTGCAAACAGCACATATTGCACTCCTGTGCCACTGTAATCTGCATCACTGTTGTACTCAAGTCAATGAATAAAGTTTGGAGCTTTATTCTTAATTTCTGGATTCATGTTGCCTCATTTATTTTGGTTTTTATTTTTCATTTTGCAGAGTTATAAGAAAGTTCTCTTACAAAAATAGGATTTGCTCTCAAGAAGAGAGGTCTCAGGTGAGATATGAATGATAAGAGCAAGACAGGAGAAAGTAAAAGGTTTGAAAATTGTCACAAGGTTTGAAAATTGTCACAAGGCTTCTTGTAGCTAAGCCACTAGAAATATGGATAGAAAATAGATTCATGTAGACCACATAGAAGTGTTATTTTTGTTATTGAGGATTAAAATGAGCTGAGATACCAGCAAGGTGAAACAGACCATGCTGTTGTATTAGCTTCAAAGGCTAAATTGTTTCCTTTCTTGATCTTTGTAAATTCACCTAAAATGTTAGTCTCCATCTTGAAAATGTTTTATATTTCAAGTTAGGTGTTTGTTTGATCATCTGGAGTTTAAGCTTGCCTGGCCCTGGTGTGGATGTGGAAGGTGGGGGATGATGCCACACAAGGAAATGGGGTGTTTATCACACCCATACTGTGCTGAGCTCCTGGGGTCCAGCAGAGCATCCTGGCAGCAGAATTAAGCACACAGCCCCTCCAAGATGGGTGCAGCACAAACCCTGCACAGCCCCTGAGCCTCCAGAAAGCCCCTGCAACACCAGGATCTGTCTGTGCCCTGCAGATACCAGGTTCTCCATCTTCTCTCTCACTCCTCAGCCCTCTGAGGCTCCCTGCTGCCCTGCCTTGATGTTCTGCACAGGTTCTGCCTGTGCCAAAGGTAAAGCTTCCCCAGGGCTTTACTTCATGTGCTGTGTTGAGTGTGTGTAATGGCTGAGTCTCAGGTGAGATGAGGACTCAGGTTCCTGCCTGGAGTGGAACAGGAATTTGATACCACTGTGAATGTACCCTTTAGCCAGGTTCATACCTGCCCTGTTCACTTCCCAGGCCATGCCTGCATTTTTGCTGTGCTGTGTGTGTGCTGTGACTTGCACAAGAGAAATTTCTCTCTGAGCAAATCCAGGAAAACAGCCTGGTGGCACTTAGAGGTGTCCTTTGTTTGGACTGCATCTCTGGGTATCTGCTGTCAACCTTCCTGGGCATCTTCACTCCTTCAGCAAGTAAGGAAGGTCTGTGCATGACGTACCTGCTAAAAAACCACAAGTGTAAGTCTATGATTTGGCCTTGCAAAAAAACTTCTCTTGAAAGTTTCCCAAACATAGAAAAACCTCAAAACCCAAAATCTCCCTTTTGGGTTTCTTGAAAGTCACCAGCTGGCAGCCTGCTCCCTCCCTGTGACGGTGCTCACAGGGGTTCTTGGATGAGGGAAGAGATGAGGATCTGACTCCATGTTTCAGAAGGCTTGATTTATTATTTTATGATACACATAATATTAAAACTGTACTAAAAGAATAGAAGAAAGGATTTCATCAGAAGGCTAGCTAAGAATAAAAAAAGAAAGAATGATAACAAAAGCTTGTGTCTCAGACAGAGTCTGAGCCAGCTGACTGTGATTGGCCATTAATTACAGACAACCACAGAAGACCAATCCTGAGGCTTCTCAGGAGAAAAAATCCTAAGGAAAGGATTTTTCATAAAATATCATAGCTACATCTCCCTGCAGCAGCAGCTCCAGTGTAGTGCCAGCCTGGGACATGTCCTGCCAGCCCTGGACATCCCAGGCAGCAATTCCTGCTGGGGATCTTTGCCCTGGCAGGGTTATGGAGCAGTTGCTCCACCACAGCCTCCCCCAGACCAGAGCATTGGGAAAATTATCCCTGACTGCACTTCTGTGTGCAGAGCAAATTCACAAGGAACTGTTCCAGTCATCAGCCCCACCGTGTGACAGTGCCAGCCCACCTAAGCACATTTTTAATTTCTCTCCAGTTAAATACACAAGCCCACTGAAATCTAAGTCTAGGATTGCTTTTTCTTTTTTTTAATTGTTAGCCCATTTCCCCCTGCTCCCCTCCTCCCCACAAGTAATGTGAAGTTTATGACCCCTGAGTAATGACTGTGGAATGCTCTGCATCCTACAGCCATCTCGAGGCATCTGGCAATGGGAATCTTCACAGCATGTAAAAAATACACAGATAATACCATTGTAAATAACTCAGATCAAAACAAGTCAAATGTCAATGCTAATTTGCTGTCAAGTATAGCCCAAGACCACTTCCTCCTGCAAGAAGACCCAGTTCCCAAGTGTGTCTTGCTCCCCACCAAAAGAAACTTATTCTCCACCAAAAATCTCTCCAAACTCTGAATTAACAAGAGTAAAGTTTTTTTCCCCTTTGCTGTTTTGTTTTTTTCTTTAGCTTTTGTGCCTGTCTGCTGCAGAGTCCAAGGCTGGGAAATGATACTTCAGTTTTGCCTGACATTTTTCTATTGTAAAAAAAAGGACTCTTGGGAGAGATATTTACTGTTTTCTATGGCTCAGTCAGAGGGCAAGAGAGAAAAGTTGTTCCAGGAGTCCCCATTACAAAGCATTTTTTCACATAGGCTCACTTTTATTTTGTAAAGGCTGGGAGATGAAAGAGCCAGCAGCCCTGGAACAGGAAGTTTGCTGTACATCCAAAGGTCAGGTGGGTCTCAGACAGCCACTGCTTCCAGCTCTTTGTGTACACACTGCAGATTAAAATGGACATCCCAGGCTGCATGTAGCCATGGCAGTGATGGGGGCCCAAGGGTTTGGGGGGAAAGGAAGAGAGGGGAAGCAGGGAAACAGCAGAGCACAGCCTCTCCTCAGGCTGGGATTTCATGAGACAAAGCACTGGGGGCTGTTCATCCAGCTTAAGGTATTCCCACGCCCCCATAGCTTTTTCCTGCCATCAGATATGTCAGCATGACTGCTGGTGGGGTCACTCTCAGTGACATTTGGGAACTGATCCTTCTTAGAAAAACATTTTTTACTTTTTATTTCACTGCACAGCGTTGTTGGGTTTTTTTTTATATTTTTAGACTGAGTCAGTTCCCTGCTTCAAGTGTATGTCCCAAAATAATTGTGCTGGGCATGAAAAATGGGGTGGGCACCAGTGAAGAGTGGTGTCTGGAGAAAAAGCAGAGCACAGTGAGCTGCCAGTGGTACTGCACTCTGTGTCAGGAAATGTCTCGCAATCCATGGCGGAGGGGGCAGCTGGTGGCATTCCCTTTGTCCCTGCCATTCCAGCAGTGCCACCACACCTCTGTGACTGTCCATTGGAAGGGTGGCATTGTCTTCAGGACATTTGAGGGTCACACTGCTGAGCCAGGTGTGTGCCAAGTCATGAGTGTTTCAGCTGCTGCCCAGTATGAAAGAGGGAAGGAGGGGATGGACTCAATCCCACCTTCAGGAAAGAGGGAAGGAGGGGGTGGATTAAATCCCACCTTCAGTGTTCACCTTCTGGAGGAGAAGGCAGTGCTGCTGGCAGGGGAAGGCAGGTGCACACCCTGAGGGCTGCATGGTCTGTGCCAGGCTGGGGTTCAGGGCAGGGGCTGGGACAGAGCCCGGCCAGGCACACTTGCTGTGTGTTGTAATGTCTCTGCTCAAACTGTGGCAGGGGTCTTTGGACACAGGTCAGGAGAAGATGATCTCTGCAGATCTGAGTTCCTCCCAGTGAAATTCCCAGCCTCAAAGCTGGCACGAGTAAGGGCTAGATGGAAATGAATAGAGCATCCCTGTGCAGCCAGTGGAGAAACATCAAAAGGTGAGCCAGGTCTGGCAGGAGCAGACTGACAGATTTGGAGGCTGATTTTGCTGCTTGGGCTCTCCACACTTGGGACTCATCTATTTCCCATAATGTGGGCTATCCCAGCCCCCACAGCTCCAGGCAGTGGAGGGAGGAGTCCATGGTAGAACCAAACCTCTCTGCAGGAGTAGCCTAGCAATGGTCCCAGATGGAAACAGGGCTCCCCCTTGGCTGTCTCTCCTGGATTTAGGCTAGATACTGCAGGGGAGACAAAATGCAGCTGACTCCATTCAAGAAGTTCATTGACACAGGCTCTGAGGTTTTATGTGAACCAAAGTGTTTGCTGTGAAACAGGAGACAAGGTAATAATTTAATCAGGGCTCACAATGAATGAGCTGCTGCTGAGAAATGCCTCCTTTACAGCCCTGATAGACTCTGGGATGCTCAATGACTGCCAGGAGCAAACTCTGCGGTATCTCAGCTCTTACCCTAATTACCATTTACAGAGGAGTTGCTAGATGAATGAGGACTGCAATATAAAGGACTTTAGTAAGATTTATTGATGAGACTACATGAATAATTCCCCTTGCAATGATGCATTTAAGACCACAGATATTGTGGGAGGAGGAAAGCCAGTGTTTGAGATTTTGAATGATTTTAAAGTGTGTGTTTTATTTTTATGTTTCAGCTATTGCTGTTCCCTTTAAAAAAAGAAATCTTCCTCTTGCCACCTAGGTTTGTGAAACAATAGTAGGTAATTGAATATAAGCTTCTTCTGAGGCCAGTAAATATTGGATGATATAAAAGATTCTATGATAACTGGTCTGCCATGGAGCTCAGGCAGCCCAGAGCATAATGCTTCAATGCTCTGATGTTGCTGTGACCTCTTGGCGCTCAAAGTTGGCGTTTTCCGTAACTAACTAATTGTTCAGCTTCCTGAAAATTACGTGTGTGCTCTTTCTCCCTTGGGAGCCATCCCAACAGAGGACCCTTCAGAGGATTATCCTGGGCCTGGCCAGTTAGAGGGAAAATGGAGGTGCCACCAGGGCAGGCAGATCACCTGTGGGGTAAAGCTGGCTTAAAGATTGACACTGTGAAGAAAAAGTGAGTAACATTTAATCATGTCAGCAATTTAATCATATCATCATATCAGCCTTGACATGCAGCCAGCCCACTGCCAGTGCTGACAAAAGGGAAGAGTTTCACCAAAGCAGAATTGACCCCCCTGCAGATCTCAGGATTTGACTTTTTCTCCTCATGGGGACACCCAGGAAAGTTCATCCCAAATTAACTAAACTTAAATAAACCAAATTTACTAATCATCACCCCAAATGCCTTTAATTGGGGCATTAAAGATTAATGTTTAAAGATTAATTAATTGCCCCATTAAAGATTAGCTCGCTGTGGAATGGAGTAAACCAAAACAAATTTAAGACACTTGTAGTCTTGGTTTGGTAGGATGTTCTGCAGGACTCTTGAGAGATACTAAAGCTGCTGTGGCTCTCCATCTCACCACCACTCCTCTGCTGGAGCACTGATGCCTCTGAAGATGTCAGCACTGTGTGCAAACACTTGCAGGTTACTTCGATAAACGTTCCTTGGTGGTGCTGTGCCTTTGTGCTGAAAACCAAGAGCCACAATAACAGTGTTTGGTGGGTGGCCAGTGAGAAGCAAGGGGGGACAGAACAGGCAAGATCTTTTGAAACAGCTTCAGTTCTGAGAACTGCTTATCAGCAGAAACCTCATCCTGTAGCAGGAACCCACAGAGTGCCCTTGCTGTGTCTGTGCGTGGGGAGAGCAGCAAGGTGCATCCAGGCTGGACCATGTGCACCTGCACAGCCCCTCCTGCCCCTCACAGCCTGCTGGGGCTGCAGCTCTCTGCTCCCTGGCATGGGCAGAGGGTGGCCTGAGTGTGCAGGCAGTGCAGGACATTTCCCTCCTGCCACAAGCCAAAGGGTGACACACACACACCATTGCCCAACGCAGCCCTCATGGCCCGTGCTCCTGGGCGACTCTCCCAGTTGCTCCTCTCCTCCAGAAATACCATTTCTGGGCACCTGGCCTGCACTGTGAAACAGCCTTTGTGTGATATTTTGTCAGCTACAAATAATTGAAAAAGGCCTACATAAAGTCCTTATTGTGTCACAGAACAGGCTCTTCAGTCATCCATCTTCCTATTAAACTTGTGAATTTCAGCTACTCAGCCCTGTTGGAGTTATTTTCCCCTTCCCCTCCTTCCTCTTTTAAGCTTCTATTTATATTCTCTCAGTTGTCTGTGCCAGAAGATTTCATGTGGATACATTAGGCCTTTTCAAAAGGAAAGTTGGATTACAGCGATTTTTCTCCCCGTAGGACACAACAGCTTCATCATTCATAACAGAGCAATACACTATAACTTCATTATAGATGGCATGAAGCTGGCCTATTTAAACAGAATACTTAATGATGGTTGGGAAGGCAGGAGAAATTCAGCTCCACAGCTCTATGTGTGAAAAGAGAAACTGCATTTTTTGGTATTTACCAAGGCAGATTTCTTGATTAAATATCTTTTCACAGGAACAAAAAAAAAAAAAAAAAAAAAGGGGGGGGGGGGGGGGGGGAGAAGACTCAACTGACATGGGTGAAACTTATTCATTACCTGGTAGTTAATTCCACTTTGGCAGGTAGTTTGGCATACCCTAACATCCAATATTTACAGCAGGAAAGGAAACTTGGACTGCTCCATAGTGCTCAGCCTCCACTGAAACAAACTGCAGTTTATTGGTGCTGTAGGACCCCAGGTTCTCATTCTTCCCTCTTGCCCCTCTCTGCAGTGCTGACCACAGAGACTCTGCTCCCTGACTTGGACTGAGGAGAACTGGTTAAGGCCTAAAGAAAAGCTGCAGACTGAAAAATACTTCTTTTGGGAAAATGCCAGAATAAATAGCCTTCTGCAAGCTCACAGTTGACATCAGACCACAGTTTGTGGTGATGATGGGGACGGCTTAAAAAATCCCAATGAAAATGTAGCAAGACATAAAAATTAATCTTTCCCCATATTTTGATAGAATTAGTTTTTCTTCTCACTCAGGTAAGCTTTCCTGGTGCTGAAAGGTGCCAAGAGTTCAGCTCTGCTCAGGCAAGTCCTCCATCTACAGCTTGAGACTCCACACAGATTTCTTTTTCATCTGACTTGGGAGAGATTTTGCTCAAGGTTGGCTTACTGGTAAAACCTGTAAGAGTGGATGAAGCTTCTAACTCAGCTGAAAGCCACGATTTCCTATCCTATCCCCTCAAAAACAGGACCATGTTGCCATGAATTAGTATTTTGGTCGCTTAAAGAATCACCAGCAAAGACATCAGCAAAAGCAGGTTTAATGTGGAAAATAAAGTGCAAAAAGTTCACTGGCAAGGTTTACTTTAGTAGTTCCTAGGTGATTAAAGCACACAGAGAAAAAGCAAACTAAAATCTAAAGTCAATTAATCTAAAACCAAAATCAATTCCAAAATTGTCCATGTGGAGCCTGGGAGGAGGGGTTGGGGAGAGGGTAAGGATAGGAAAGGGTAAGGATAAAAAGGAATAAGGGGCACCCTCCCATTGAGTCACAAGGTTCACAGTGGGACCCCCTTGCCAAACTGAGCCCCAGAATTCACCAGTGGTTTAGGCCCAAAGGTTTAGCAGCATTTAAATTAACAGCACCTAATCAATAGCTCAAGTTAAACAATTTAACAAAGCATTCAGGTAGAATTTACTATATGCACAAGAGCAACTCACAGGCTGAGCTTACTTAAAAATCTAAAGTACTTAAAATCTAGGAAAGCAACATTCGCAGTACATTTGCTATGGCATATTCACACTTACACACACACAGATCTAAAGGAGTCTGTGCAAGATGTATCCCTGTGAAAAATCCCCCTCAAATTCAGGGAAACAGTCACATTGGATCTTTTACAGCTCCTGAACAGGTGAGAGGGAGGTTGAGCCTCGAGGATTTGGGGGTATCAGCCCAGGATTTGTCAGTGTCTGGTGCTGGTCCTCCAAGAAGAGCAAAGGGAGGAGTCGGTGGCTCTGAGAGGCCCCAGTGCAAGGGCAGTGCTGGGGCAGCCCCTGTGCCCCAGGAGAGCTCAAAGGGCCTCCCTTTGGACTGCCAGGGTCAAAAGAGACTTGGCTTTAAGTCATACAATATTCCATCCTGGCTGCAATTCGGGTCAGTGGCTTTCTCTGAAAGTTCAATTACAAAAAATGCTCTTCCACTTGGGCTGTTATTCAGACAAGAAAAATGAGTTTCCAAGGCTGTTTGTAGAAAACAGGAGCTGGTTAGACAGCACTAATTCCTGGGAGCAGACAGAGTTTCTGATAAGCTCCAGAGGAGCTCAGCCCAGCTGCTCGTCAAGGCCAAGACCTAAGGAACATTTCTGAGATCACAGGCCAGGGGGCTCGTGGGGGGATGATGCACCACCACACAGGGCTAAGCACACATCAGAACTTTACATCAGAACCTCTTGGGAAGCTGATGGCCACATCCTGTGGTGCCTGGGGGTGTTACAAGCTGCAATACAGGGCACTGATAATGGGGAGGTCTGCTGGTGTGAGCATCCCCATGAGGAGTTTGCAGAGAAAGGAACAAAGCATTCTTTGGGTTCCAACATTGTCAGAGGCAAGCTGAGGGGCTTCTCTGGAGTGGGGAGAGGGTCTGGGGTAGTAAAAAAGTACAAGGAAGAAATGGCTTCAGGAGGAACAAATGCTGTGGCTGTTGAGCACACTGTCTGGTCAGCATGCCTCATACTTTGGCCACAAGAAGGTATTCTATCTGTCAAGGGAAAGACAACAATTCAAGCTATTAGGACTCCCTGTAATTTGGCCTACAAGCAGTTTGGACTTAACAACTGAAAAGGAAATGTCAAAGGATGGGAAGCCAAGAGAATCTCATCAAAAAACATCTGGTCCTGCTGTCCTTAATGGGAAATCCCCCCTCCCTCCAGACACCCTCTTTTGAAACAGTTAATGTCTGAGAGAATCCAAAACATTGCTGGAATGTATCAGTGATGGAGCTTTTGTATAGCTGAGCAGCTAAACAGCTCTGGTTTTGTTTGTGTTAGGGTTGATTGTCTTGCCTTTCATCGGTGAAAGTCAGAAATGGCTGGGCAGGAGTCAGTGGAGCAAGAGTGGTCTGAGGCCAGCTTCAGCTGGGGGACAATTTGGTCACCTCTTTTACAGCTGGAATCATGACATGCTTCACAGGGAAGCAGAAACACCTCAAAAGAGGCACCCATAGGCAGCAAACTCACAAATCATCCAAGGTGAAGGATCCATGCTCTCCAACAGAGCATTTAAGTGAGCAGCTCTGCTGGAACAGCCATGCTGACCCATCTGCCTCTCTGTTTCTTCTGGCCCTTTTTCCACTGACTGAAGCCTGGCAGGCTGCCAGCACCTTCCAGGAACCAAGAAACAAGTCTGGGTTGCTGAAAGGCACCCATAGGGGTTACTTCTGGGGAAAGACTGCTGCTCATGCTCCTGAGTGGGCAACCCAGGATCTCCAACGTGTTTCTGCCCTCAGCCACGTGGCAATGCCATTTATCACTGCCCCTCCCAGAAAATCATGTTCCCAGGGCTTGGGTGCCTCAGAGAGTTTCAGCATGGGATGCAGAGTGTTTGATCACAGGAATCAGGACAGCTGGCAGGGTCCAGCTATTCAGATCTCCTTGGGGAATAAGCAGAGGACTCCATTCAAATTCCCAAAACCAGCTATTCCCTTCATCCCTTGAATCAGGAAATCTGGAACACCAGCAGGATTCAGCAGATCAGGGTTGAAAGACATTGATGGGGACTCCATAAACATCCTGAACTCCTGCCAGTACTCCCATCCAAAAGGAAGACTGGGGGGACTTTCAAAGAGGCAGCTGAGCTGACTGATGATTGCTCCATGCAGCCCCAGCTGTGTGTTCCCAGCTGCTCAGTGATCTCCTCCTCCCATCCAGCTGCAGGTGTTTGCCACTTACCTGGTGCTGTCCCAATCCTGCCTGGCTCCACTGCCACCCAACTCTTCCTCCCCAGGTGGGACAAGAATGTGCCATTTTAGTTTTCTGTCATTTCAGCGTGGAAGCTGGTGCAATAACAGTGAAAATGGCACTGGGAAGAGAGATAATTTGGCCAGAAGCAGTGGGGGGAGAGAGACTTCTCCCTGTCAGAGACAGCAATGTTGTTTTGCTGGCTCAGCTGTCCCTAGGTCCACAGGCTCTGTTGCTGTTCAGAGGGATCCCCAAATGGACAAAAGGAATTCTCCCACCTCAGATTATTGGCAGCATTACAGCCCAGTACTGCAGCCAGGAACTCCAAAGTGAAGAAGTGTTTGGCTTCCTCATTTCTTGGCATTTTGTAGGACACACCTCAGGCCACAAAAGTCACCTCTACTCAAATCTCTTTGAAAAACTTTTATGTCTGCTTGACCACAACTGTCCACTACTACATCTTTATCTAAGGAGGGACCCAAGATGATCTCTGGAAGCAAAGAGGACACAAAGGCAACACAAGGGAGATCTGAGATCTCCCTGCTCACCCCAGTCTGCCAAGCCATCTTATTCCTCCATCTGTCCTCCAGGTGCCTGTGCAAGTGGAATATTAGACACAACTTCCTTCAGGAGCTTTACAGAACCAAGATAACTCCACCTCTGACTGAACTTGGTTTTGGTGAGTCAATTCCTGAACTAGGTTTTTACAGCATTGATAAGTGCATGGGGAAGAGAGACAGAAAAGCCTAATGAAACAACATACACACTTCAAGTGCGGAGGAAATTTCTACCTTTTGTTCTGCCAGATGGAATATTTTCCCTGAAGAAAGGAAGAAGTCTGGGGACTGCTGGAACTGGAATATCTGAGCAATATCTGGGAGAAAACACCCCAGAGAGCAGCTCTGCACTATCCAGGTCAGGTGTGGCTCTTCCTGACAGTCTCCATCAAGCACAACTCCCCTGAAGTCAGTGGAGGGCACCTGCACACAAGTTCTCAAGGAAAGATTCCTTTGGCTTTCACCACACTTTGTGTCATGCTTAAACCAGGGAAAAAGCAAAGGAAGTGCAAGCAAAGAGAAGAAAGCCATAGCAAAGATTTAGACAAATATAGACATTAAGGGCTTTGCTGATGCAAAAGGTAGATGTAGCAATCAATAATAATAATAATAATAATAATCAGCAATATTAATGAAACAATGTGCACCTGCTCAGGGTACTTAGGGAAATTAGAAAAGTGTTTAGCATTGCCAGTGGAGAAAAGAGATGATTTGGATTATGCTACTACATGACGTATTTAGCAAATCATTGTAATTGTTCAGAGTTCATTTAGGCTTCTAAATGTATCCTTGATTCCTGCTCTGTTTCCCAGGAAGCAGAAGAGCTTAAAGGCAGTAAGTCCAGAGAAGCAGAATTACATCAGTTGAAAGCCACAGCTAAAGGAAAACTTCAGCCAAAAGTGCCAGTTTCACTAGACTGCCTACCAATACAGCATGAATAGGCAGGGGAAAAAGAATCAAAACATATCAACTACACTATGAACCTCTGCACTGAATGACAGGATGTCAGCACATAAAAAAGCAATTAAACAAGATGAGCTTGGCCCTCCAGGGTTTTCACACCTGAGTCATCATTAATAATAATAATCATCATCATTAATAAGCATCACTAATAATAAGGAAAAAGGCAATGAATACATGGGTGTACAGGTAGATGGCTGTTGTTTTATTGGCTTCAAGAAGCTCCAACAGGAAAACCAGTTTGCTGTGTTTGCTCTACTTGAGCACAGTGGTAAACATCTCCATTTCAGCACCAACACTGGGAACATTCTAAGCAGAGTCTGGGTATTTCCCAGTTTTATTAAACCCCAGAACACAACAGCCTGTTTGACATAGAATACTGCAAAGTATTTTAGGTACTTCCTACTGCAAGGAGAAGAGAGCAAACAGGAAGAACCTGTACTCCTCTGGCATTACTCTTTGGTCCATTGTCACTTGTCAGCAATTGCCATGGGCCTAACCAGCAGTCCTGGAATTCCAGAGCATCCTTATCATGGGAAGGGAAGGAAGGGACAAGCAGGGAATGTAAAGGCTCTGGGTCCTGAAGACAGGAATCACAGGTATCTGATGTTTTGATCTTTCAAAATCATCTTTAATTAGTTTGTGTAACTGGTATTATCCTTAATTAGCCTTGCTCAGTTCAGAATGCCTGCTCACCTGCTTTAAGATAGAGGCACACCTCAAAGGTTTGCAAGGCCAAGGCCCACCCTGCTTGGTTGGGTTTTGATTTTGAAAGCCATAGCCAAGAAGCAGCTGGGAAGAGCCCTAAGAGAAGTATTCCTACATGGCAGGCACATTTATTTATTGTTCTCCATTTACTGCAGACTGCTATCTGCTTGCTGGATTTGATGGTTCAGGCTTGCCTGTCTCCTTGTGTGGTTGGTGTGCACTAGCAAGAGGTGAGAGATGCTCCAGCCTCAGCTCCCTTGAGTGGCAATAACTCTTTATCCAGCCTTGTTCTTGTATGGAGAGCTCCCAGATGGCACAGGTCACTGCTTTCTGGTTCCACAGAGCTCCTCTGAGAGGTGTCACCCCCACCAAGCACTGCCTGGGAGGGTGGGGAAAGCAGGGGCACCCAGGGACCCAGGGAATGTCAGGACAGGGCTCTTCCATCCAGCCTGGCTGTTTGCTCTCCATGTGAGCCAAGAGAACCTGCTTGTGGCTATTTTCAGAAAATGTAAGGAGGGACATATGATGGAGCCTTGGGGTGCAGCAGTGACATTTTTCAGGCTACCTTGGACCATGGATATCAATGGTTTGTGGGCTGACAGGTCCAGAACCTGGGAAATTCAGATTCTGTGAGCCTTCTGTTGGCTTCATCTAACAGGTACCAAGGAGAGCAGTTCATTTTCTAGGTAATGGTTGCATATTTTTCCACAGGAACACTGGAGCTGCACACCCAGGTCAGGCCCTTAGCTCACCTCTTGCTATAAAGGCCCTGTAATTGGCAGGTATGGCTCCCTTGTCCCCACACCAACGTTAATTTTGAAGATAAAATTTCCCCCATAACCCTCATAGATTTTGCTGTTTGTTACTTTCAATGTTCTCATTATTGATATACACATGAAATTCCTTCAGTGTCTCCACAACTTTAGCCTGAGGACAGACTGTCACCTGTGCCTCATATTGAGGTCAGACTGGATTCCCACTTCTCTATTTGTGCACTTTGGACATGACAGTTCTGGCTGCCACGGCAGAAATCACACAAAAATGTCACTGCAGCCCAAGGAGAGGGACACAGTCCTGTGAGACTGGCTCTGTCCAGGAGCCAGGTCCTATCAGGAAGCCTTAATGCAATCACTGGAAAGAAGAATGCACATTCAGTGGCTCCAGGATACACTACCCTGGTGTGGAAGGAGAACCCAACTTTCCATCCAGCCTGCCAGCCCCGAGCCCACGTGTGTCTGGCAGGCTCCTACCTGGGCTCAAGGCACCGGGACCATGGGTGGATAAGAAGGGCCTTCCCAAACGTGCCCAAAGCCGCACTGCAGCCAGAGGTCACCACCCCAAACCCGGGGCATCCCCAGGAGCCGCTCCCCGCCTCATCCCAGCGCCCGGTGCCCGCCGCTTCCCCTAGAGGACCGGCCCCACGCCCCGGGGAGGGTCGGCTCGGAGGCACGGCAGAGCGGGTGCCGCTGGCAGCCCGGATCCCGGAGCCGATCCCGGAGCCGATCCCGGAGCCGATCCCGGAGCCGATCCCGGAGCCGATCCCGGCCAGCTGCGCGGCTCGGGGCGGAGCCTGCGGAGCGGGGCGGGCCGGGGCAGCCGGCGCTGCTGCGATCGGAGCCTGCGGAGCGGAGCCGGGTGCGGGCGGCGTCGTGTCCCGGAGCCCTCGGCGGTCGCTGCGCTGCGGTCCCGCTCATCGCCATGGAGAAGTACAAAGGTGAGGGGATGGGGGCGTCTCGCGTGTCCGTGTCCGTGTCCGTGTCCTTGCTCGGGGACCGCCGGGGGCTCTGGGGACCTGCGGGTGGCGATGTTTGGGGGGTGACAGAGCCCTGACACGGAATGCTGAGGAATGCAGTCCCCCCGCGTGGGAAAGCGGCGGTGGGATGCGGGGATAGTTCCTGAGGGGATGTTTCCCGAGAGTGGGACCGGGATGGGCTGCGGGGAAGGGTCCCTGCGGGAGCGGGTCGAGCAATTCCTGGGGCCGGGAGGGGCTGTCCCGCCAGCGGGACCGGGTGGGGAGAGCGGGATCCCGCTCCGCCGAGGAAAGGCGGACGGATGGTGGGGACGGGAACTGGCTCCGGGGAGGCGATCTCCGCGACGGGGCCGGGATCAGCTCGGGGATGGAAGGAAGCGCTGCCCACCCTGGGGCCGGCTGGGGGATGGAGGGGAAGCGGTGCCCGGCCGGGGTCAGCTCAGGGATGGAGGGGAAGCGGTGCCCGGCCGGGGTCAGCTCAGGGATGGAAGGAAGCGGTGCCCGGCCGGGGGAGCGGTGGGGAAGGTGCGGGGCAGCGCGGGCAGGTCCCGCCCGGGGATGTGAACTCCCTGCGTGCCAGCACCGGGCACCGAGTAGGAAGGGGAAGGGAGATGTGGGAAAATGTCACGTTTTATCCGATCCGGACATCGGGAGCTTTTTTGCCACTTGAAAGCAGCGGCTTGTTGCGTTTCTGGAGCCGCTTAGTTTGGCATTGCCCGTTCCGTCTTTGGTCCTAAGCCGCCCATCTGCGTGGGCTTCCCACCCTCCCAGGCTGAACGGGCACGACACTGAGTGTCCTGTTTTCCAAACGCAAATAGTTTAGTGGTTAGGGAGAGGGAAGGTGAGCAGCTCGCAGCCTTCTCCCTGGCAGCTCTCATCCGGGCTGGCTGTCACCCACAGCCCATTTATATCCCCTCAATCAATGGCTCTGGCGCTTCCTGCCTGATGCTGCTTGGTCCCGAGCCCCGAGACTGGCACATCCCCGGTCCGTGCTGCTGTGGGCACTCCTGGGCACTTTCCAAACATGAGCTCTCCTTGCCAGCTGGGGCGGGAGGAGGTGGGATGTGGGCACGGAGCTCTCGGATGTGTGCGGGTGCTCTTTGATTTCTGCTGCTGCTGATGTGCAGAAACCTCCCCTGGAGGAGGCGGATCCACCCCTTATAGCACGGAGAAAGCCTGCGGTAAATTTTACCTGCTGACAGGAAATGGGACTCTCCTTGTAACTGCTGTCCTCCTCATGGAACTGGAACATTTCAGTGGGGAACTTGGTACTAAACAAATGTATTTCTGCCAGACCCCATTTGTACTTATTGCTGTCAAACCAGAAATGTTTGCTTACACCTCAGTGGATGCATTTGAGCTAATAGCTCATTTCCTAATGTTGAGGTGTCATATTGTGTGAAGTTAACTTTTGCCAGGACTGTGTGTTTTTTTCACTGTGCAATACTTGAGCATTCTGACAGGGCTGGCACTGTGCTGCCAGTTGCATTCTGAGCATTTCCTCCTTACAACTGGTGCCTGATAAGCACAATAATAACACACTGCAAAAGCGATCTTAAGGATTATATTACAAATCAAATATTGTGTAATTGGTTTGGTTTTTTATTCCATCCTGGCAGGGTCTGTACAATTCCATTCAGTTCCAGTAGCAAAGCAGTAGATTCATTAAGATTCAGCTATGTTTTGTATAATTTCTTTTTAAACATGCACACTGCTCCCTCAGAGCAGCGGGGATGTTCTGCACATGTGTGATGAATAAATAGCGAGCACAACTGATGGCAGAGCCCTGCCAGGGCTGTTTGTGCTGGTGTGGGAGCAGGGGTGGTAATGAGGCACTGCCAGCCCTGTGGGGCAGCCAGAGGTGACAGCACAGCTGGGTCAGTGCCTGGAAGGTGTCCCCAGTGTGGGGGGTGACAGGAGCCACCTGGAGCTGGGGAGGTGTGGGGGAAGGCTGGGCTGGGGGAGTTGGGAGCCTTGAGGAGCGGGTGGAGAGGGCAGACAAGTAGGTTGTTGTTAATAAGTACCAGTGATTTGTGCCTGCTCTGGTGGGGATATCTCGTTGATGCCTTGCTATGGGAAGTCTTCATCCGTGCCACTTGTGCAGGGAAATCCTGTAATGATGGAGGTGGATGGACTCAAACAGGGCTGTTAAGCAATGAATTGGTGTTCTGGGAAAATGAATTTGACTACAAAATCTGTCCTGCTGCTTAAGAAATTAAGTTTGCAGTCATTAGCAAACAGCAGCATCCTTCCTTTAAACACGGGCAGGGATGTGCAACAATCCAGGCTCTGGGGTGGCACATGCAGCTGTTTCAATGGCAGCCACAGGAATCCTGCTGGGTGGGGTGTGCAGGGCTGGGTGGGAGGCTGGGGCTGGCAGGGTGGCACCCGTGCAGTGGGAAGAGCTCAGGCTGTTGGACTTGCCTGGTGGGAAGTGAAGGAGAGATTGTGAAACCCTCCTGGGAATGGGTTTCCTTTCCCAGCCACTGCAAATGAGGTCACAAGGGCAGCTGCGCAGGGGGACACTGCTGCCTCCTGACTCCTCTCAGGCTGCTGAAGCTCTGAAGGATAAGCATGAAGTGCACAGGGGGTTGGTTTTTTCCCTGCCAGGCTGCCCTAGAGCATGTCTGCTGTTGGTGAAGGTGCTGGTTATAAGGGCACCTTCTCCCTGTGATTAGGGACTGTGTGTGTGAGGCAGAAAGAGCAGCAGACCTGGCAGCCCAAGGGGACAAGAGGGAGATCTGCAGGGTGGTCATTGCAGTGAAGAGGACAGAGCTGCTCTTGCTCCTCCTCTATTTCCTGTGAGTGCTCTCCCCCCCTTCCCATGTGTTTTGCCTTTGAATATGGCAGCTGTCCCAGCCTGTGCTCCCTGTTCTGGGGGCATTGGGGATTCTTGCCTGCTCCTTACCACGCTTGTCAGACATGGCTGGCTGCTCTGTGACCAACATCTGCAGACCCCAGGAGGTGCTGAGGGCACTGTTGCTGCTGAGGGATGGGCTGGGGACACCTTCATTTGCCTGCCATCTCTGTCAAGGCCTCTCAGACTGACACCCTTGTCACCTCAGCCATGGGTGATGCAGCCCTATGCTCATGGTCTAAAATGTTAAGTGATGTGAGCATGGAGAGTTTTGTAAGGTTATTATTATTATGTTTTAAATGTGTTAGAGGTCTGTAATGGTAATCAGAGCAGCTTCCAGCCCAGTTCTTCAAAGAGAAGTGTTTGGCATTCATGTTTTACTATCTTCGTTGAGCAAAGATTCAAACTTCATGTTCCTTGTCAGACGGTCCTTGGGAGTGTTTGCAGTGCTCCCCCAAGGAGATGAACATTGTTTGCCCATGAAGGAGAGGTTGTCTTCTTAACAGAAATCAACAGGTTAGTGTTGATAAGGAGTAAAATGGTGACTTGGTAGAAAGAAGTGTTTGCTTGCTAAGTTAACATGTTTTAACTGGGAGGGGAAAGGGGGTGGGTCTGTTTAGGACTAGGGCACATGTTCTTGCACATACAAAGGGATATGCTTGGGGTTAGACTGAAAAGTGGATACATGAATGAAAGACAAACCCTGGTAACAATCTGAGGTGCTTTATAAACTGTTGTTAATCAGAGCTGGAAATGCGTTGATTCATATGAACAAAATCTGGTCTGTCTGCAGACATATGTGGTTTCTCCTCAGCTGATTGTCCACACAGCTGTTGTGTTTAACTCATTGTCTTGGTGTGGCAACTGGAGAAAGCAGGGCAATGTGCTGCTCTGTGCCAAACCCAGTACAGCTTTCAGCTGCTGGGCTGAGCCTTCTTTTAAAAGCAGATGAAAATTAGTGTCATGCATAACCTCATAACATACACAATAACTCTCACTTATGGGAGAGGGACCCTGGTTGGTTTTGGAGAATGGAACAGGCTCTGTTGGGGAGTAGGCAGAAGGAGTGCAGAGTTATTTACTCTGCAGGGCCTGAGGACATGAATCCTTTTTTCTGGAACTGAAACCACAGCCTGTCTCAAATATCTGCCGTGCCCACCCTTCCAAGCCACCCCACCTGTGCCAGCACAGCCCTTCTGTCTGTTCCAGCACAGCTGCATTTCTTGTTCAGACAGGGCACACGAGGATGCTCTGAGCTGTGTTATGTGCACACAGGGCTCTCCAGTGCTCCCCACACCAGGGCAGGCTCACTGCAGATGGGCTCTAGGGATGCTGGCTTCAGCCCCATTCCATCAGCAGCCATGGCCCTTGGGAGGTGTGCATGTCACTGCCAGGTTTGGAGGCTCCTTTTGATATCCCAGAATCATCCCTGGAGATCCTCCATCTCTTGAGAGCAAGGGGCAGGGATCCATGGAGTGAAGGGCAGGGGAGCAGTACCCCTGCTGCTCTGGGTCTGTGCCCCATCTGTGTCACTACAAGAGCCCTGCTCCTAAAGCCAGGAGAGAAGCTTTCTTCCTAAAAGAAGGAGTGGGGAGAAAGGATAAAAGCTAGCTCACAAGCTCTGAGCCTTTGGGCATCTGCTTTTGGAGTGCTCTAGACAGGGCAAGAGCCCTTCCTTTTACCTTTGTGTGTAAGCAAACCCCTTCCTCCCCAGAGCCTCCCCTCTCCTGGGAGCTGGCTCTGTGTGCCCGGCTGGGGCTGGAGGCTCTGCCTGAATGGGGGCATTGTTCTGGGCTCTCACTGATGGCTTCCACTGAACACCCGCAGCCAGCAGCACAGGGAGTGTCTATGCAAAAGGGCTGGACTGCCCTAGCTGGGGCATGGCTGGCTCTGCCAGCTCCCAGCAGCAAGGAGGGCAGAGGGCAGGCAGGCAACTGGGCAGCTCCTGTCACCCAGGCTGTGCACCAAAGCCACACAGGCTTTAACATCTGAATCCTGGATACCTGCTCGGCTGCATGCTTGCTCCTCAATGTTTCCATCTCAATATTAAGTACATATGAAGGATTTAGTGATTTGTCTGAATCCTTTAAGATTTCATAGCAAATTCAGGACCTGAATCCCAAGCTCCTTCATCAATGGCCAATGCTGTCCTTGCAACCATCCTCCCTAGATCAAGGGAAATTAGGGATGCTGTTCTTTTGAGAAGTTCTTTGTAAGCTCTAATTTGCTGTACCCTGTGGACAGGCAGGATTCATGTAATGCAGGGAAGTGCATCTTCAGGCAATAGCAACCAGAGAGCCCAGAGCTGTAGGGGATGTCTTGGGGAATCAAAATTAAGAAGTGCACCTATGATCAGAGGGGATGCAGAGCATGTGCACCCAGGGCATGGGTGTTCCTCTTTGAAGCTGTCTGGCTGAAGCACAGATCCAGACCCAACAAATGAATTGGGATCCTACAGTCACACAGCCAGTTTGATGACCTGCATATTATTGTTTACTTCATCATGGAAGTTGAGTCATTTGTGCTTTTCTTTTGGGTCAACAGACAAGACAGACTGGTCCAGTCTGTGCAGCAGCCTGTCAGCAGAGCTCTGTGGGTCAGAGATGAGTCTGACAGGGTCCTGTTCCAAGGAACTGCTGGTGCAGGTGTTCATGAGCCACTTCCTGGGGTGGTGGTAGATTGGGCAGAAGTGCCAGTGAGCTGGAGAATTCCCTGGCAGTAGCTGGGGAAGGCATTTCCATTGGAAGAGCTATGCTGCCCTGTGAAGAAGAGGGATTAAACTTCTTGCTGTGTGCTATGGTGCATGGCTAAAAATCTTGCGTGAACTGAAGGAATGGCTGTAGGAGCTCACAAACGAAAGAAGTATTCAGTAGGAAGCCGCCAATCTCCTGGTACCCGACTTCTTTTTTTTTTTTTTTAATAAAATTAGTAGATTTACTTGAATCCAGGGAGCAGAGCTTTAGGAGGGAAAAGCCTCCAAGACAAACAGGAGCTGCTCAGAGTGGCCAGAGGAGCTGGGGCCTTGGCACAGCTCAGTGCAGCGGTGCTGGCACTGTGTCCCCCGAGCCCAAACCCCGCTGGGACAGGGGACAGCCAGGGCTGCAGCCACCCAGAGGGGCTTCCCTTGGGGCTGGGGGGCCAGGCTGGCAGAACAGCCCTTGCCTGAGGAGCTGGGAGCGGGGCAGTTCCTGCCACAGGCCTGGGAAATGTGCTGGGCTGGTCTGGAGTTCAAAGGACAAGGGCCAGGATTCATTAAAATACATTTCCCCTCCGCCCCTCCGCTGACCTATTGCTTTCTGCATGGGCAGAATTCCATAGAAAGCAAGCCTGAGGATGGTTTGGAGCATGGTAGTGTTGTCTTTGGTTGTAAACAGCTCTGTCTGGAAGTAAATATCTGAGAATTATGGGATCAGACTGAAACTCCCACGTAACATACAGACTTGGCCACTTGCAATTTAATAAAAGTATTTCCCCTCCTTGGGTGGACTGTGCTCTGTGTTGCATAAATAATTTCTGATGTATTTCTTTTTCTTTTTTTTTTTTTTCTTTTTGCACTGTGGATCTGCTTAGGATAAAATTATAGCACAAAGCTTAGAAAAAGCCTTGGAAATAGAGATTCACAAGTCTTAGCTGGCAGTTTAGCCTGTGGGCTTCTTACTTCTGAGTGGAGGAATCTCCTCCAGAGATAACCAGCAGCAGTAGCTACCCCCAGCACTGGTGTGATGCACGTGAGGTTTTTTACTTCCTTTTGTGTTGTAGGAGACTGAATCTTTAAAAAAAATCTTCAGATTCCCAATTTTGCTAATAATTAATGAGGCTTTCCAGAGCTGGCACTGAGTTTGGAGTGTAGAGGTGGCAGCTAAGCAGTTGGGATGCCTTTTGAAGAAGTTTGCATAACACTTTGGCAGCAGTGCTTTGAAAGAGGTGGGTCTGAGCCAGGAGATTCTTACAGTATGTGCTGGAGCCTTCCCTCTTGGCCTGAGTGAGATGGGGAGCAAGTCTTGGTGTGCTGCAAGGAGGGGATCTCTGTCCTGCAGCCTGGTGTGCTCTGAGGCAGCCAGTCCAGGCAGGTGGGGAGGGGAAGTGTGTGTGCAGCTCCTGTGAGAGGAGATAAGGTATCTGCAGGGCGATCTCTGATCCAGGGTCTCTCTGCAGATCTCATCATTGCTGTTTGTCACTGCAGAGTATGACAGCTATTGGGGCTGGGAAGAGCGAGCTGGCTCGCAGAGAACCCGAGTTGCACAATGCCACATGATGTCACAAGTGGCTTTTGCTGAAAGTCCTCCACAAGTGTGTGTGAAATCTGGGGCTTTCTTCTGCTGAGGAATGCAACCAAGCCAGCTGCAGCCCTGCAGCCTTCCAGTAGCACTGTCAGTTTGTCATCTCTGGAAGGAACCCATGGGTTTGTTCAGACAGTCCCAGTGCCAAACAGCTCTGACTCCTGCTGGGAAGGAGCTGAAATCAGTGGAATGCAGAGAGACTGTTGGGTGCCTGCTGCTAACAGGTACGTGGCTGCAGCACTTAGGGGGGCAGCACTTGTGGTAGCAAAATATCACAAGTCTGGAAGTTAGGGCTGACTTTAAAAGTGGAGATATGGTCAGCCCAGACTTGTGCAGTGCCTTGTGACAGCTGGAGGCCATCTGCTCCATCCATCCATCCATCCATCCATCCATCCATCCATCCATCCATCCCATCAGCAGCTCCGTCCAGGCTGCCTGCCTGGGGAGCATGTCCTGTCTCCTTTGTGTAAACCCAGCATCTTCATGGATCTTCTGTGTTCCGCTGCAGTCTCTAAAAATGTGCCACGTAGTCTTGAGTGGTGGGAACGTCTGCTCTTTTTATTGCCATACTTTCATGACTTCTCCCTGGCTCTGGGGAGTGCAGCATCAGGCAGAGAGCTGGGATTGTAGTGCACAGATTGTACAGTGTACAGTTCCACATCTGCTGAAGGATTGTCTGGTCCTGCTAGCTGCTGAAATGTGATAAAGAGGAAGAGAACACTCAGATTAATTGAGCTCAGTTAACAAAGCTGAGCTGGCTTTACCTTGCTGTGGTTACCTGGGCAGAGGGGTGGCATGTGCATTCCTATCACCCAACCACAGCCAGGTTTTTTTTTCCCCTGTTAGGAACTGAGTACAAACACAGGGGTGCATCTCTTTTGCTAAGAGATGCTTTTGTGTGTGAAGTTGTGTACACTAGGTCTGAATGGAGGTGCCAGGCAAGCCTGGCTGCTTCAGTGGTCAGGAGCCCTCCTCCCCAAGCCTGAGGTCACAGACAGCAGGGACACACTGGCAGGGTGGCTCTGGCTTCACCATTCACTGCTGCAGGGGTCTGCAATCTGCTGGGCGGCAGGGTGGCTACGTGCTTTTCCTCCTGGATTTTTTCAGTCCATGTGGGTTGTTTACCTCATCTGGGCCACGTTGCACTGGGTGCCTGGGGCTCCAGGTGTAGCCAGAGCAGGGCCTGCAGAGGCTTTTGGAGTTCAGTAACCTCACCTGTCTGGTTGGAAGGCAGTCACAAGTGCCCCAGAGCTGTGCAGTCACCAGTGAAATGTGCATGTGACAGTTTGGGGTGGTTTTGGTTTGCTCCCACACCACTGTTTGTGCTGCACACATACTTGTGTGTCTTGTTCCTCTGAGCAGCAGTGTCAGAGCTGAATGCATCTGTTGGTGAACTTGTGCAGGGTCACAGTGACCTAAAAGCCCTAAAAGCCAGTGCAGGGTCACAGTGACCTAAAAGCCAGTGACCTCTGGAATAAGTCAGTCGTGTCTGCAGAGCAGCTTCTTCACCCTTCATCCACCAATTCATCCAGCAATGCCTCCTCCAGCCAGGCTGTGAAAAAACTGTAGGAAGACATGAGGACTGAACTTCTCATGATGGGTTACTGAACTTCTCAACCAAGGGTTACTGGATTCTCTCTATAACTTAAGTAATCAGAACACTAAGGAGTTAATAATATAATCAGTTTCTGCTCACAAGGGCCTGTCTTGTTTCAACAGAAGTCAGCTACCAAACTATTTAGCAAAGCAACACTTGTAAATGATTTATTCTTGAGTTAAGCATGGTATTATTTTATATAAACACAGATTTTCATTATTGCTTCAACTTTATTCCATTTTCTCTCTACTAGTCGTGTTGCAGGAAGCACACACAAATCCATGCACAGTCTCTTGCCTTTCTCTAATGAGCAGTGCTAGCTGATGATATTATCTAGCTGCCTATGTGCCACATCAGTTTAATTTAGCTTTGAAATTGTCCCCCTTATAAGATGATGCTTCTTGGAAACTAGGTTGTCTTCCAGGTGTTGAAAGGAATTATTGACTTGGTGCTGGCTGCCCTAATGCAGTTCTGTGCCGACCATGTAATTGATTAAAGTGTGTCAGAAAATTATCAATGCTCCAAGTGTGGTTTGGCTGATGTTTGAGTCCATGTGAGCTCCAAGGTCTGGTTCTAGGAAAATTCACCAGTAAATCAGTCACAAAGTGTATCAATTATGCCAACATATACTCTTGATTTCTGGGCTGTTGAGCAGTGATTCTGTCTCTGACTGTGATCCACAGCTCTGGAGACACTGCTGATGTGGTCTGTCATCTGAGCACTTGGATCATGGTGGGCTGTCACACTCTCAGCTCAATGGGCTCTTGCTTTAATCACCAGGATATGCCAAATACTGATGGACTCTTGTTGTATGGGTTGCAGTGGTCTGTGCTGAGCCAGTGTGAACTGGCAGGGTGTGAAGCAGGGCAGACCTGGGTGAGGGTGCTTGAAGCCTGAGCCTGTTGGCATCCTGCACTGCTTAACTTCTGCCAGTGTGGTTTTCCTATCAGGTTGTTCAAACAGATGTTCCCTAAGTGTAGACAAGATCTATTTCTGGAAATTGAAGTGGGAGTTGGCAGAGTGGGGGGAAGTGAAATGGCAATCAAAATTCCCATACTTTATCCTAAAGGCTGAATTCCCACGTCTGGCTGAGAAGAGAAACAAATGCTTTCTAGACCCAGGAGGCTCAACATTCCCCAAAACAGAATGATTTATTTTTAATTCTGATAGTTCACTGGAGCTCTTAAACCAAAAGAGCAGTGACAGTTTTATTGTGCTTAGAAATAAAGGCAGCAAGCTCTGGGCCATTCTGAGGCTGAAAAACCTGGAGTGCTGTGGGAAGGAGAGGGCAGGTTCATCCATTTGATCCCTGCTGAGTCCAGCCCAGCCAGAGCATGGCCTGAATTGCAGGGGCAGCACCCAGAGGCAAGGTTGGAAATCTGTGTGGAACAGCACAGGATTTCACATTGGTGTTTCTTTGGATTGGCTACGTCAGCCTTCCTTCAATTCTTTGGCCTAA
The DNA here is from genome assembly GCF_027887145.1 of Ammospiza caudacuta. Taxonomy (NCBI): domain Eukaryota; kingdom Metazoa; phylum Chordata; class Aves; order Passeriformes; family Passerellidae; genus Ammospiza; species Ammospiza caudacuta. The sequence goes on along the minus strand of NC_080601.1, from coordinate 31,065,174 downwards.
ATAATGGCATCCCCTAAGCTTATATGCTGGGTTGGTTTTTTTTTTTTTTTTATTTGCTGCTGATACCATTTCAGCTATGATCAGTGTTTTGTTCTTGTGATGGTGAGTTACGGCTCACACAGGAATGCTGAAGCCATGGGGACTGACAGGAGCACAGATGGGTGTTGAGCACACATTGTGCGAGAGGGACTGAAGAACATAAATAGGGTGTCCTGTTGGTGCTGTGCAGGGGATAAAATGGACCATCCTTGTCGTTAGCATAGGCTGTTTGCTGTCCCTGTGCAACTGGCATTGCCCCAAAACCAGGGTAAGAGCCATGGACTGTTGGGTCTGGCCACTTCCAGGTCACACATTCTTACACCTTTGGCTGCTTGGTGTCTGCATTAAAAATGTGTAGGTCTGGGTGATGCTCCAGTGCTTTCTTTAAGGTATTCTTCTAACATTTAACCCTGATCAGACAATCTCACTCTGACATTCTGGTTAGCTACAAAATCTTTGCAGTTGGCTTTTGTTCCCATGCTGGATTGAGGGTTTTTTTTGGAAATGCTCTGTTTCCAGCATGTGTTCTTGTTTTTCCTGATAAACATGTATGTCTGTTGGCCCACATTTAGATGAGGTGGGAAGGGCCAAATTAATTCCTGGTGTCATTCCAGCATAGTCAGTGGGCTGACCACAAAGATCAGACTGGGTCTAAGATTTACACTGGATTGATTGCAAGTTTTACCAATTTTTACTGATCCATTACCTAACTGTATTTCTGGTGCAATTCATAAAGATGCCTTTGAATTTAACATAATTAAAGCTGATTTGTTATAGAAGAGGGATGTAGAGCTGACAATTCCTTTGCCAGGCAGACATGCTCAGAATTCCAGGTGCTAATAGCACTGACGTGGCTGACTCTTGCTCCAGACCAGTGTCTGGACTGTGTTAGTTATTTGGACCATGAAAGATGAGGAGATTCTGCCACACTGGAGACATGCTCTATGAAAATGCAGCCAAATCATCTGTGGACACTTCAGCAAGGACATTGTCACCTTCTCTGATCCTCTAGGCTGAAGCCTTTCCAGCTGCTGATGGAACAGTGCTGCTGGGAATGCTGGCTTATCCCAGATTCTAGGATGGAATTTCAAATTTTCTTTCACCCGTTGATGGCACGATTGCCTTTCCTCATTCATGCAGTTGTTTTTTGTTGGTTATTCACAAATGTGCAGGCCTGCTCTGCCATCAGACTGACAGAAGGAAGGAAAATGTTCCGTTTTGAATATGGAAAGGGAGGTGCTGCTTAGCACAGACAGAACTGGCTTCTAGATGAAAGAGTCAAATACCAAACTGTTTTGTTTCAGTTTGAGCAGGACAGGCTTTGATCTAGAGGAGATAACTCAGTCAGTAGCAGGGAGCAATTCTTTATAGTGCATTTAGAAATAAAACCTGGAGATTTAGGCTGTGATGGCTTTGACACATCACTCATAGCATATATTATGTGAAAATGAAAACCATAAACATCTGAAATGAAGTGTGGAGGTTTTTCTGAAGAGAGGAAAAACCCATTTCTGATATTGGTTGCCAAGAGTTTTCCTCAAGTCAGAAAGGACTGGGGGTGGGGTAGGATCATTCCTATTGCGATAGCAATAATGAGCAGTGTGGACAGAGCAGGAAGGGGAAAGACTTCCTGCAGTGCAGCTCCAGCCAGAGGTGGGGCCAGCATGAAAACTGGGATCTCCTGGCCCCAAGTCAGGCTCCATAATCCATCTCTGCTGCCTGCCCTTCACCCTGCCCCGGTGCCTCCTGCCCTGTGTCAGCTCTGACAGCGCTCTGGGCCAGGAGGCGGCCGCGCTCAGACCCCGCTCGGTCACTGGGCTGGCTGCACTTGCACAGAGCAGGGATGGCCAGATCCTGCTCCTGAGCTGCTTTCATCCCGAGCCAGGTGACAGCCCTGATCAGTGCAGCTGTGTTGTGGCACTGCAGCTGGCCAAACAAACACAGCTGCAGCACGGCTGGGTCCCTGCTGCACACCCGCGTGGAGCGAGAGCCCTGCGGCGTGGCCAGTGTCCTGGGGATGTGGTGAAACACTTCTGGGGATGTGGTGAAACACCACGGGCTGCTGGCAGCCCCAGTGTGGAAGCAGAGTGTCACTGGTGCTCATTATTTCTGCAGCTTTATTCTACATCCAGCCCCTGACCTTCATTTTGTTCTGAGCCACTGTCCTGTGCAGGCTGAGAACAAATGGGTCTCTACCTGAAGAATCTGTCTTGGTTCTTCTTGGTGGCTGCATGCAGGAGGTGATGGGGGCCTCTTTGGCACAGCTGCCTTGTGAAGTATCCTGCTACTAACAGTTTGTTTCTGCTGGGGCTGAGGAGTTTATTTCCCACCTCCTCACCTGCACCATCTCTGGCATTGGTTCCCCTTCTCACCAGCAGACAGCTCTTGATTTTCACAAGGTTTTTGTTCTGCTGGCTTGGCCTGACAGTCTGGGCAGTGATGGGAGCAGGGTGCTGGGGCAGGGAGCCAGTCTGTTGGTAGCAAAGCTCTGACAAGTGGGCTCAGCTGGGATGCTGAAGATGTGCAGGTCCTTCAGTGATGCCTGGGAGCAGGACTCGCCTGATCTGTCTTGTAGCCCTGGTCACAGAATTTCTTACAAAATAGGAGTCTGATTAGGTGGCCCAGATTTGGAGGTGACATAAATCTCCTCCTAGAGAGAGAAAAAATCCATTAGGTCATCTAGTTCATACCGTGGTCTGGAGAGTGTGCATCTTCTGGTGTTCTCCCCATTTAAATGCAAAATATTCCCAGTGCAGTGACTTGCCTCAGTTCTTCTCAGGATTATTCCATGGTCTGGAAGGTCCTGTTACTCTTATAGGTGTGATTTGTAAGGGCATCAGATTACTCAGATTGGGTGTATATAATGGGAGAATCAGATAAGGTCCTTTCTTGGCATGGCAAACAAAAAGCCATTTTCACTGATGCCAGAGAGCAGCCAGTACTGTGCTGTGAGAGCTGGAGACAGTGTGTCTGTATCAGGAGGTGTGCTGAGGATGCAGCTACCCCCATTCCCTGCTGTCCCCAAATCAGAGCTGTCCTGGCTCTGGGTCAGAGCCACCTGCACCCAGCAGGCAGTGTCTGTCCCACTGCAATGTCAGCAGTGTGCAATTTGTGAGAGTGAGAGCAGAGCTTGTGCTTGGAGAGGGCTCAGAAGCTCGAGGCTTGGAAACAGAAAGTGCTGAGTGTGGCTGGAGGGCAGCGAGGGTCTGGCCAGGCAGTGGCTGAGCTCAGGCAGGCACCAGGGACTGCCCATGCCAGGAGGGCTCTCTGCTCCTTGCAGCTCCTGGGGTGCATCCAGGGCAGCCCCAGCCTCTGGCAGGGTGAGCAGCTGGGGAATGACCTCTGGCAGGTGTGGAACAGAAGGATTGTGCTCCTTCCTCAAGGAGAAAGGAGCAGGGACACAGGTGCTCTCATGCTGGGCTGTGTGGGAGGGAGGTGGCACCTGTTGCCCATCCTGCACTGGAGAGGGCTGAGAGCTCCCCGATGTCATCACATCCTTCTCTTCCTCTCCAGCTTCCCTCTGCACATACCATTACGATGATTTGTTTTGCTGATGCATTTCCAGGAACTAACACCCATTTTCAAAGGCCTGCAGAGGCAGAAGGAGTTCCTTTCTATGAAGGAGCAGATGGTTAATTTTGTATTTTAAAAGTGTGGGCAGTGGCTCTCCTGCCACAGAAAAGGTTCTTTCAACCCAGGGATCCTTCCTTTAGATTATGTATTTCCCCCGAATTCAAGCCTTTTCAATAGAATAATTTAAAATGTGTTTTTGATGTTCCCTTGTTCCAGTTTACTCCTGTCTTGAGTGCATAGAATTGCCTTTGCTATAAAAGAAGATTGTGAAAATTAATGGCTTTACCCAGTGGCATTGCATGAGTGTTAAAGGAAAAATGTTTTCTTGTGAGTAGCGCTGGAAATGTGTATGTTCTCAGAGAGACTGGCAATGTGGGCTCCAGTCCTCCAGGAAATGAGCTGAGCCAGAGGTGGTACTGGGTGTTTTCTGAGTGGATAGTTTTACAGAGATTCCTCCCTGTTGGGTGGGACACATACAGTGAGAATTTTCATCTGCAGCCATAAAACTGTAACCTTTACAATCACCTGGGGTTTTTGGACAACACTTAGATCTCATAAAATCAATGTTTATGAATTATAAATAACAGTAAATGTACCTAAAGACCTGGGTGCCATGATGGGTATTAGCTGCTCTTAATGTATGTTTTAAGAGAATGGAACTTCACTCCAGAATTGGGGGCAATCCTTTGAGCTATAGGGGTGTCCATACTGCATGGAGGTCTCTTAGATGGAAGGAAATTGATGTGATAAACATATCAGGAAACAAAAAAACCCAAAAAATCTGTAGAACTTTCTGCTTGCAGCAAAGGCCATACTATTTAAGCATAGGACAAAGAGATAATAAATTATAAATTCCGCAGGGAACAAGGAAGTCATGTAGCAACTGCAAAAGATCCAAACATATGGAAAATTCAATTCTGTGGAGAATTAAGTCACTCTTATGTAATCAGGATCAATGGAAATGAGCTGATGTCAGTATTGGACTGGCTTAATGCATGGGTGGAAAATTGTGTTGTCCCAGAGAGGGCTGCTAATAGGAGTGGAAGCTCCACATATGTGCCATGCCCATTAGCTGTTGGGTTTTTTACCTAGGAGGGGCCTGATCCAAGCCCAGTGGAAGCAAATAAACTTTCCACTAACCTGAAACTCATTTGGGTTCTGAAGGTAGAGATCTGTATGAGGTGGCAAACAGAGAGAGCCTGGGATGCTCATGTACTTCATACTGGTTGTCAGGGTGAAACTTACCCTTTTTTAAATCCATCTGTCTGAACCTTTTGCATTGCAGGTTACCTGTGCGTCCCTCCAGGCTGGGCCACAGTGGTCTGACAGTCTTGGAAAGGGCAGGGGGAGAGAGGGGTGTCCCCTGTGCCCAGGGCTGTCACAGACACATTTTATGAGAAATCCTTTCCGTAGGATTTTTATCTCTGAGAATCTGAGGCCTCAGGAACAAAATGTAAACAATGATTATTTGCTGCTGTGGAATGCAACAGGTGGATCTGTGATTGGTCTCATGTTGTTGTTTCTAATTAATGGCCAATCACAGTCAGCTGCCTCAAACTCTCTGTCCGAGACACTAGCCTTTGTTATTCATTCTTTATTTTTCAATTCTTAGCTAGCCTTCTTATGAAATCCTTTCTTCTATTCTTTTAGTATAGTTTTAATGTAATATATATCGTAAAATAATAAATCAGCCTTCTGAAACATGGAGTCAGATCCTCATCTCTTCCCTCATCCTCAGACCCCTGTGAACATCATCACACAGGGCAGGGGACTCCAGAAGTGTTGGACACCAATAACATTGCAAAAGTGCCCCAAGACCCTCCTGACCTTCCTAGGCATGACTGTGGTCCTGTGAGACACAGCATGTGGTGGGGAGGGATGAAGAGCAGCTCCTGGAGGAGGGCAGGCAGCCAAAGCACCTGGCAGGGTCCTGTGCTTGATGTTCTGTTGTGACAGGGCTTGGCAGCGGCAGCAGCAGCTGAGCTTGGAGCTTGTCCCTGAAAATGAGCCATCATTAGCCTGGCAGCTGTGCAGGGAGCAGCAGAACCTGCTCCTTGGCAGGAGCATGCTCTGGTTGGGGTCACTGTCCTGGGGAAGGAGGGGCAGCAGTGCATCCTCCTGGGTGTGCTCTGGGCACTGTCAGGGGCTTGGCAGCACAGGAGAGCACCCTGCCCAAGAGCTTCCCTCCTGGAAAAGCTGCCTGGCTTCAGCAGGAGCTGCTCTTCTGTGGCCATGGGCTGTTTACTGGTGCTGAGAATCCAGCCAAGCATCCTTGCTGCAAGTTTGAGAGTCAGGAGGAAGCTTGGGGGAGGTTCTGAGAGTGGTGGTTTTGTGGGGATTTTTTATGGTTGGTTGGTTGGGTTTTGGTGGCTTTCTTGTCTGGTTTGTAAGTGAGGATAATGGGAGGACAGAGCCTGTGAGGGTTTAGTGAGAAGTGCATGCTCTGGGTGCCTGGGACCCTGGCAGGGCTCAGGACACTGCGCTGGCACTCACTGAAGGTGTGTTTGGGTGATGAGCATCAGGCACAGTATTAACTAGAAGTGACTTTCTGCTGGGAAGCAATGGGCTTCATGAGAGACTTTTCCCCAACTGAAATAGGTTTAATTTGGAGTGTTATTGTGTACAAAAACATGCCTGAATCAACAGATCAGGGAAAAATGTCAGCTGTTAAACGTTAGTGGATGGAGCTGTCACATGAGCTGGGTGTGTGGGTGGTTTCCAATTAAGAGATGCCAGAGGTAGGGAGAGTAATGAGATAAAAAGTGGTGGGAAAGTCTGACCTTGACAGTTTCCAGTGCAGTGAGACCCTGAAGGGCAGGTTGGAGCCAGTGAGGTTTCTCAGTGGGTCGTCAGAGTGGGGGACCTTGAGCTGCCAAACACTGGAGAGGGGAGCTGCAGGACCTGCTCTGCCCTAGCCAGAAACTGCTGCTGGTTGCTCTGTGCTGGCTCTGACTGTCAGACCACCCTCTGAGCTGATTAATCTCGCCAGCCTGATGGGGGAAAAACACCCACAAAACAAAACAAGAACCAAATAATTTTGTTGCTGCATGTATCTTGCCCTGAATGAGAATGGATGTGGCTCATCAGCACCACTGTAAGTGCAAGGAAGCAGTGTAGCCAAAGGCAGGCAGAAGGAAGAGGACAGAGTAGCACAAGGACCTCAGTAGCTCTATGGGTTCCTTGTTTGGAAGGTTTACAGGTTTATGGAAATAACCTTGATGTTTCCCAAAGTGAATTTATTGAAAAAATACAGAGGGGACTACAACACAAAGGGAGCAAACAGTTCCTTAGACATTTCTTTTGCATTTTTAGAAGGCCTGTTTATCTTAACTCAAGAAATATCCTCTATGATAAGGAATAATCCCTCCTAAAATCATCTTAGAGAGATGAAGGCACTCCTGGCTTTGTGAGCAAGGTTAAAGTGGTAGTGTCTATGTCCCACCCAGCAGCTTTGCAGATTCATTGAAAGTGGCTAGTGTCTTTCCTGAGAAACAGCTGCTCAGAAATTTGGGAGGAAAAATATTTTATTCCTCGCATTTTGGTGGATTTGAGGCTGACCAGCTGGATGAGAAGCCTGCCAAGGCTCCACACTGTTATGGAAATGTACAGTAACTGGGCAGAAGTAGCTCTAAGCCCTTTTTGGACTGAGGGATGAAAATGTCTTAATGCTGGAAAGCTGTTGAATGTCTTTTTAAATGTAGAAATAAACCAGGAGGGAATTGTGCTGCCTTTGCCAACAAACTCATTTTGGGGAATTTACTGTCCCTGTTTGCACAGGACCTCTCATGCTCTGCTCATTGCTGGAGCTCCAAAGCTCTCGTGATGTTAATGTCTGTGTTTGAACACAATTTCCAACATGAAAAAATGCTTCTTAAATTATACATTTTAACTGATTGCATACATAGTCTGTGATATTTCCATATGAAAAACAAATTCTGAGAATATTGATAAAATTCTCTCACTGACTTCAAGGAAACTAGGCCCAAGCTCTGTCAGTCTGGGTTAAACCAGGAAAGACAAACAGAAGATCTCAAAATGACTTTGTGCTAGCAAATGCAATTTCTGTGTTTTCCTGAGTAAACTATTCTGATTTGTTTTGTTTCAGCTCTCTTCCTACCCACAACACAGAGAAAAGTTTACATGAAGTATTTTAACTGCTCTAAAGCAAAGATTTTGTTAGCTGTAAATAGAAAAGAAATACACGTTCCCCAGTCTTAAAGCCTGTGTCTGGATGGAAAACTGGATATTTCCTAGCTTGGGATGCAGTGGGGGTACTCAGCTGTGGGGAAGGTCTTGTCCAGCTCAGATGTGTGCCCAGACTGGGATGTTATGGTGCAAGGGTTGGGCTGTAGATGGGTGGGTTAGCAGACAGGTAAAGAACTGGCTAAATGTTGGGGCTGAAGAAAAAAAGATTATGGTTTGTGTTCTAGCTGAACTCCTGCCTTTGGGGTGTGTGGAAGGGGCCCTTGCCTGGGGGAGTGGTTGGAGGCCATGTGAGCTGTGTTGAGCCATTTTGTGAGTCCTGAGTGCACATCAGGGCGGAAAGTGCAAGGCTGCTCCTGCCTGTCACCAGGAGCTGCTCATATGTGGGGATAAAGATTTTAGTGGGCCTGTCAGTGTAGCAAGAGCTCTCCAAGCTGACTTCCTTCCTCTGGGTGGAATAGATCAGTCTGCTTGTAGCAGCCCTGTCCATTGGTGAAACTCAGATCAAGGCTGCTTTAATGTGGAGTGAATTGTTCTCTTGGGATGGAGCTCAGGCAAGAGGCCAAGGCTTTAACAAAGAAGCATCAACCTGTTTGTATGATTTTTGTATACACTATACAAATCTTCTGAACAAGATGTTCTTCTAACCCCATGAAAAGGAAGGCCAAGAGAGAAAGTCTGATGCATTAGTGGGAGGCATTCAAATGCTGCCAGAATGGTGTGATGTAACTTGACCCAGGGCCAGTGTTTCTGCTGTAAACTGAATGCAGGTGAATGCTGATTAAAATGAGCCTTCACAGTATCTATCTACTGCATCTGTTGTTTGGTTTAAGGCAGCATCTAGAAATACAGGTGAGGGAACCAGATTCTGTCTGTCTGATGATATATGGATATTCTTAACTCTGTATTTTCATCCTGAAACAGAAATACAAACCCACAGAGGCACAATGTTGCTCGCTCTAAAAAACCCCAAACACACCTTACTACTTATGTCTGGGTTGTGATGGGTAGACAGCTTGGGAAAATGTTTGCTTTATTTAATGCAGCTTATCATGTCACAGTCTTGATGTGCGTAAAACTCTAACAACAAGCTTGGTAAATGAAGAGAGAGCAGTGGGTGTTTATTGACTTTATTTCAACACTCTCCTGTAACATCCTCCTAGGCAAACTGGTGAAGCACAAGCCCAAGAAGTGGATGGTGAGGTGAGGCAAAAACTGGCTGATCTGCCATGCTCAGTGGGCTGTGGCTGAAGACACAAAATCCAGGGAAGCCAGTCACTTCTCCACCTGCATTAATGCCCTGGTTGAAGGGGCAGTTTGTAGATAACACCAGGAGCAGGGCTGATGGTTGTACTGCTGTTAGAAAGGGCCTCGCTAGCCTGAAGGAATGAGCCAGCAGGGATCTCCTCAAGTTCCAGAAAGAAGGACAAAGTCCTGCCCTCGAGGAGGGATAACATGCTGGGCCAACAGCTGGAATGCACCTCTGCAAAAGCCTCTTGGTGGACACCAAGATGAACAGGAGCCAGCAGTGTGCCCTGATGGCAGCAGGCCAGCATCCCCAGGGAGCGTGCATTAATCTGGGAGCACACATTAGCCCAGTCCTAACACATGCTGGTGTTTGATGCACCCTCGGTAACAGAGGAGGAGTTTTTAAACACATTTGGCACAAGCCATCCTACATAGTGGCAAATCTGTGTCAGTCAAGGGAGTTTTATCTCCTTGGAGCAGGGCCTGTGTTCCTGTAACACATGGCACAGCTGCATGGATCAACAGCCATCCCATGCTGCTGCGTCTGCCTTTGAAACACTCCAGGTATCTGTGAGTTTGTGGCTCTAAAACTATTCTGCAGATGAAAATCTCGAGTGTTGACAGTGTGCTGTCAGGGCTGGAAGATGAGGCTTTTCTGTGCTAATGGATTTACTGCCTCTCTGATTTTCTCAAGCACTGCTAAGTGTGTCACACAGAAAGGTGGTTTGTTAGCAGTTCTGCTTGGCTGGGGGAAAATCACTCTATTTATTTATTTGCTTGGTTCAGCATAAAGTCTCTGTTGGCAGGTCAGCCCCTTCCCAGGCCCTCCCAAGCTGCTGTTTTCCATTCCTGTGCTGTGAAGGAAGGTGAGCTCTGGCCACCCCTGGCAGCTGCAGTGATGTGGGCAGAGCTGCTTGCCAGGTCAGCTCCAGCCCAGCCAAACCCAGCGTTGGCCATGTCCATCCTCCTTGGCTGTCCCCTGCTTCTGTGGGTCTGGAAGTGTTCCTGGGAAGCTCCTCACAGAGAATCTGGCACATCAGGTCTCCTGCACACACTGGAGTTCAGCTGGGAAGGAAGGAAGGACTTCTAGTGGAAGGGAACATCTGTTACTCCTTAAGTGTGACCACTGTCAAGGTTTCCATCCCTCCAGCAAAGCAGATCTTAGCCAAGGGCCTGGTAATTTGATTTTTTTCAGGAGGAGAGGGAAAGTAAATCTTCAGGATAATTTTTTTTTTAACTGAAGGGATTAGTCTTGTTTTAAATTACAGTATATTGAGTCAGTGCCTTTGATACCCACAGCTGTGTTGGTGGAGAGCTGCTGAAGAGCCTGGCCAGGCAGGGCCCACGTGTCTGCTGTGGCTTTGTGCACCTTGCATGGGCCTTGTGGAGGATGTTCTGTGCTCAGCTTCTCTTCTCCAGCTGGAGCATTCCTGCTGGAGGCTGTGTGTGCGCCCAGGAAAACAATGACATTGTTTTCACATGGTCAAACCCCTCCCTGCACCTTCCCCTGCAGCACTGCCATGTCCTGGCTGTAAATCCTGGGGGAAGCAGGGCTGAGTCACCTGGCACTGGGTGTATTTATAAACCAGGAGGGCTGCAGGGCCCATGAGGAGAGGCCAGCCCTGGGAAGAGCTGGGCCAGCCATGGTGGGCTCCCCACACCCTGTGCCTGTCCTCAGGCTTTGTTTCTGACCCACAAGGAGAGGCCAGCCCTGGGAAGAGCTGGGCCAGGCCTGGTGGGTTCCCCACACCCTGTGCCTGTCCTTAGGCCCTGTTTCTGGCCCACATCAGCAGGGTCTGGCTGTGAGGTGATGGCAGGAGCTGGCTCAAGGAAACCATCAATGAGCCATCAAACTGCTGGGACAATCTGCTTCTTTTTCCTTGCAAAACCTCAGGGCAGAAACAGAAGCATGGAAAAAAGCTTGCATGGGGCAAGAGCTTTGGAGGTTTGTGATGCCCACAGCTGAGCTGGCTGGTTGCACTCACCCTGCAGCACCCACGGTGCTGGTGGGGGATGCCTGTGCAGTTCTGCCCATTCTGGCTGGTTCTTGCCTTGGCTACAGCCTGCACAAGGTGGCTCTGATCTCCCTTGCATATGGGTGAGCAAGAGGGAGCACCAGGGCTGCTCCTGGGGGCACTTTGGAGTGGAGCAGCCTGTGCTGTGGCCCAGGCTGGTTCTGTTCTCAGGGTTAAGTGGTTGTTTTTCAGCCTCCTCACATTCCCTTCCATCCCCTTAACAACAAAATCAGAGCAGGGATGTTTGCTGTATTGTGCTGGATCTCTCCTTCCTCCACCTGCTGTGGCAGCTGATCTCCTCTTAATGAGCAAAGTTGCCTGGGGACGCCATTTACCCAGGGGAGGCAGTTCCCCCTGTACAGCTGGATTGATTTTTTTATTTTGTGCAAACAGCATGTCCAGCCTTGCTTGAGGGTGCTGTTAATTCTGTCCATGCTTTCTATGGAAAAGCTGGTTTTCAACAGAAGGACTGTGTCTGCAAATCTTTCCCCTTCCTGGAAGGAGCAGGGTGAAACAGTTCATGATCCTGATACTGTGTGATGGAGAATAGAGACAGTGGAGGGGAGGGATTGCTCCTTCCCTCTCCAATTATCCCACACACACTGAGAACAGGGAGTTTGCTGCTGGAACAAATGGACAGGAAATGGGAGGTGAATAAAGGAAAGGGCTCCTTCACGTGCTGTGAGTGTGACTGCGATGTGCTGCTCAGGCCAAAGGATCCCTGCTGTTAACAAGGGCTGCCTCAATGGATGTCACCTAAATCTGCCTGAGCTCAAAGCAGCCAGTCTGCACCATGCCTTGTGACTGGGTAAAATCAACCTGCACACTGTGCTGTGACCCAGAAATTTCCATGCCAGACCCCAGAATGCAGCCCCTGTGCCCTGCTGGCTGTGTCACAGGTGCTGCCTGTGAATCCACTGTGCTCTGGAGCACCAGGTTGGATTGATTCAGTTTGGGATTCTGGGTTTCCACCACTGTTGCATTTCTCTGGCTCCTCAGGGTCCTGGTTGGGGATTTGAGTCCAGGGGATTTCTGTTTGTTTAAGAATGTTTTATTCATTTATTCCTAATCACATACAGTTCTCATCATTGCTTAGGCCGTGGCTTTCAGCTATCTTGAAATGAAAAGAAAATACATGTTTGTCTTCCAGCACCTTGGGAGCCAAGGGAAGCCTTAACCAGAGCCAAGCTGCAACGTGGCAGTACAAACACTTATATCTGATGTTCCCTCAGATTTGTAATTAAAAGCTGATGATTTTCCCAAGTTTAGCAGAAGGACCTCAGCCTACAGGACCCCTTGTCTGGCTGCCATAACACTGAACCTGTTCCTATGGCAACAAGCTGATTGCTCTTGGGGTTTGTGCTGATTTTAGTCGTTTTTTAGGTGTGTTTTTAGTTTTTTTGAATGAGTGCTGCTGCCCATCTCCCTTCCTCCTGATGCAGCCCGGATCTCAGCACAGTTGCTGGGCACCACAGCATCATCCCTGCAGGCAGTGCCAGGCACTCTGCAGGGATGTCCTGAGAAGCAGCCCTGTTCCCAGGGCTCCTGATACCATCCTGGACATGAACAGGGCCAGTGCAGCTCCAGTGGCTTCTGCAGGGGCCTGGTGCTGCCTCTGGGTGTTTTTTCTCAGAGTATTTTTGTCCCAGGAATGCACCCCCTGACCCACTGCTCCCGCACTGCCTGGGAGGGGGCCAGCCCTGCTCCAGCTGGGAGTGCCCAAGCTGCTCCTATTTTGGGACTGGCTGGGTGTTCCCAGCTCCCCTGGGTCCGTGCCGAGCTTGCCTTTGTCAGAGCTTCTTGGACAATAACGAAGACCTGGAAACCAGCTGTGATTTATGATCTTTTTGTTAGGTAAGCAAGAGATGAATTACAAAGCAAGAGACAAATTACACAGCAAGAGACTCTCCCCTTTTTGCAGAAGGGATGCTGCTTGAATAGGAACAGTGCAAGATGGGCAGTGTTGGTGCGAGTACCAACTGGTTTGTTCACCTGCTTGGTGCTCCTAAGCCACGCTTTGTGTAGCAAGGGAAAGAAGAGATATTTTTGTCCTGTTGAAAATTTGGATCCTGCTTCCTGCCTGTACTGGAAGGTGAAATATGCTAGGAATGAGCTCTGTGTACGTCTCAGGAGCTCCTCTCCTTTCTGTAGCTGGTTTGGATGTTTTGGGAGGTTCTAAACTGACTTAGCACAGGCATGCTCCTGCCTGCTCTGCTGCTGAGGCATCTCTCCCCCAGCCTGAGCATGGGCTCAGAACCCACCACAGACTTGCTTCAGAGTGAATTCAAGAATGTGCTGTGAAGGGGTGGGGGTAACCATGTGCTTGACATCTTTAGTTGGACCAGGGCCATCAACAAGTCAGTCACACCCATGCTTTGTACAGGTCTGCCCTTCTGAATTGCCCAAAGATGGATTGTTAGTGATGGACTAGGGGAAATAGATGAGTTAAACACACCTTCACATCACCCTCTCACTGTACTTGGTACATGCAGGGACTAGAGGACTTTGCTTCAAGTCATGTCCAAGTCCCCGATGAGCAAGGATAGCCCTGGGAATTGTCCCCTTGGGGCTCTCCAGCTCCAACTCCTCATCTTGCTGAAAGCCTGTCCCAGGCTCCTCATTTCCCACTTCTCGTGGCATCCTGAAAAGTTTTAGTTCAGCACAGCTCCCAGCTGAAGTCCTTCTGGAAACCAGATGTGTCAGCTCAGCAAGACATCCTGCCTAAATATTTCCAAAAAGAAGTTCAAGGTTGCCTTGTGATTCCTGGTTTGGGTGTTTGTTTTTCAGCACTGGTTTTCAGTCTTGTGGCTCTGCCTGGTAATTCCCAGCTGCTCTGGGCTCTTTGGGCTAATGCAAAGGGGCATAAACTCAGTCTGCTAGTGCAGTTAACAGGAGCTGGGAGGGCTCTGTAGCACCTCTCTGGAATGGAGTCACTGGAGCTGCCCTCATGAATCTCACCCAGGGGAACTATACTGGCATGAAGAAGTCTGATCCTGGTATTTATTCTTTCACACAACAAGTAGAAGATTTTTCTGCATCCTGACCCATCAGGACAGTGATGGTTTGTGGTTTTCATTTTTTGGGTTTTTTTCTTAGTGAAGATACAAAGAAGTATTTTTTCATGAAAATTCCTCAGGTCCTGGCTTGTATTTCTGATCAAAACCAGCCTTTGTGGTGATGGGAGTATCCAGGAAACCCAGGTCCACAGACCTGAGCCTCAGAGATCACTGAGTTTTGCAGGGACTCCTACCCCAAGGAACACCAGCAGCATGTATAATGTATGTATAGGGAATTACTTAAATGGGAGAAAATGGGAGAGAGGAATTGGTGTTAAGTGTGCAGAGGAGCTGCCTGTGGTGTTGCCCAGTGTGAGCTTGGTTTTGGTCCTCAGTCCCTCCTGCCCTTGAGGAGGGCTGCACTAGCCTGGTGGGGTTTATTCTTCAAAACAAACAGAATCCCAAAGTTTGGGCTTCCCATTGAACAAGGAGCGGTTTGCGGTTTCCTGCTTCAATGAAGTGCAGCTTGCATTTGTTTTGCTTTCATCTTGGTTTTTCTCTGGTGTTTTGGAATCCCCAGAGCTGGACATCTGCATCTAATGTGAACTGGGAAATTTCTGTACTGTCCATCTGTGCCTGCATGAACCTGGTGTTTCCATATGGAGTATCCTTCTCTGGGCTTAAATTCAAACTCTGGCAAGCTTCAGTGGGGCTGCACAGATCTCTATGAGATAAAGGTACTGCTCCAGTGATATCTGAGGTGGCTGCCCAGCACTACAGCAATGCTCCTGTATCCTCCAAGCATTTCTGAGTTCTCAAAGGAGAGTTCCTTTCACATTCTAAACCTTCCAACTCCCATGCAAGTCCAAGAGGCCAGGAAGACCAGCTCAGCCCATTCACCCAAATCCTGGCACTGGCTACAGAGGAGAGCAGGGGGAGCTGGGTGTCCAACTGCCTTTGATTCGTGGCTCAAGCACCCACGTGGCTGCCTCTGTGTGGGCCAGGCTCATGGTACCCCTGATAGCTCCTGGAGCAAGGTTTGAAGTGGTGTCTTCACTTCCACAGCAAGATGCTTTGCCAAAGTGTGGCACCCTTTGTAGACCTTCTTGTGAGGAGTAGCTGCATTTGTACAAAGATCATTCTTTTTCCCTCAAAGCTGAGTCAGGAGCTTGGGAAAGAAAGTCCCCATGAAACCTGTGGGTATAAGTGACATCATAGGGTGAAAACTTTATTCTGTTGAGATTATGGTTGCACCCACAAGCCTGAGGCAGATGGAATCCCACACAGCTTGAACTAAATACATAAAGAACATTTGAATGCCGTGACAATTTTCAGTAAATACTTTGTGTTGTGACATCCTGTGAGCTTCCTCAGAGTGTTACTGGAAGCCTGTTTATGCCTGCCAAACTCCCAGCAATCTTTTTTCCTTGCCCTCTTGACAGATGAGCAATTGGAGAGACTCAGCTGCAGTGACCCATCGAGCTGGGAATGGGGTGGTTGGGCTGTGCCAGGTGTGCTGCTGCTGGAGCTCATTCCTCCAGCTTGACTCACCTTCTCTCACCTGCACCTGGGCACACAACAGGGCTCTGTCTGACTTGGGAGAGATGGTGACTCATTTCAGTTGTCTCTGTCATTGTCTGAATATGAGCTGTTGAGTCTCTACTGTAGGGAAGAAGTTTAAGAAAATGGGTATTAATGTCTTCAGGTAGAGAGCAGGCGCTGGGGAGAAACGGTCCGGGTGGATCACCAGCTTTGGCTTCATTCCAAGGCTGCACTTCTGCCCTTGGAGTTTATTGCAGACCTCTAGCTTTGGCCTTTGCTTTCACAGAAGTGTTGAGACCTCCTGGTGGAAGAAGCTAAGTGCTGAATTTGTTGTGAGCTGCTTCAGCTTTTTGGGGAAAACCAGAACAGACATTTCTGCTGTGTTGCAGCCTTGCATTTGTTTGAATCACCAGTTCAAAGCTTGCACAGCAGAGAACTCAAAGCAGCAGAAATTTAGCAGTGATCCTTGGTGACTGAGTTCTGTGTGCAGTTTGATCTCTGACTAACATCACACCTCTCCAGTTGGAGCAGTGCTCTTGACCTGGCGGGTCACTCACCAGCAAAGCAGACATCAGTGCTCACCAACCCTGCAAGCCTTTGAAGCCTTTGCTTAAAAAGAAAAAAAAATCCAACCCTGTGATGAAGGAAGATAAACTGTGCTCTGTACAAAACCCCTTGTCTAAGAAATGTCTTATCTCTCAGGGGTTTGCAGAAACCCTCTCCTCTTTGGGAATGATGAAAGCAAGACAGTCATTAATAAGCTGAGAAGAGAAATGGAAGCAGGAGGCATCTAGCTTTTGATGGTGGCATCTTTCTCATGTTTTCAGCAACTGCAAGGGTTTTCTGTAAAAATGTTTTGAGACAGAGGTATTCATGAAACTGCATCTCTAATGTGGGCTAGAGAGAGCTGGGAAAGCAAAAGAAACTTTTTTGGCAGCAGTTCATCTTTCTTAGCCTAGTGTACTTGTCCAATCTGTGTCCCTTTTAAATTCTAATTACTTCCTCAGGCACCACAAACACTCTGGCCTTGTCACTTATCCTTTTGAAGTTTGCTTCTCATAATGCAGCCTCTTCTGAAGCGCTCATGCTGTCGGTCAGCTAACTAGTCCAAAACATTCCACTGCTTCAAAATCACTCAATTCTTTTCCAAGCACAAAGAACTGCTTTCCTGTTGCTGCCTGCTGACTCATGTAAGGAAGGCAGAATGCCTTGTGGCAGCCAGGAGAGCGAGTTCCTGCAGGCACCTCACACAGGGCAGGAAAGCTGCAAAATGTGATGGCTGAGGTGCAAGCAGAGGTCTGGGTGCAGAGGGATGTGTTAGAGGGGGAAATGCATATTGGTGGAGCCAGTCTGAGCATCAGTGAGTGCTGAGTGTATCTTTGCCAAGGCTCTGATATCAGCCCCATTGCTGGAGTGATGTGCTTTGGCCTAAAGGGCTGCCTGTGATAAAGGGTAAATGAAGAAAGTGGACTTTTGCAAAATCTCTGGAATATTTAATGCACAGGAGCCTTTTTCAGGTTTGCAGGACAAAGTTACCAAGCATTGCCCAAGCTGAGTGTGCAATTTGATGGATTTCCTTACAGTAGCAGAGAGGCAGAACTCCTGAGCCCTGTGCTGTTCCCAGCACCTGTGCACAAAGGACGTGGGTGCAATGTGCTGGAGCACAGCCTCCAAAGAACTCTGGATAAGGATGGATAATCATGGGTAGGGAAAATTAGGTATTGTTCATTTATTTTATTTTGCTGCTGAGAGGATTCTGTAGGTCTCCAGTTTGTTTTCTACATCTCTGAAACAGTTTCCTGCACTTTCCCCCTGGCTGCCAGGCCGAGCCCTTCTCCCCTTTGGGCAGTTTGTCACACAGGTGGATGTGGGGTGAGCAAACTCCTCCTGCTGTCAGTGTGAGAGAAATTAGGGTGAGTGCCTGAAAGAAACTTCTTTTGGGAAGAACTTCTTTTTGGGAAGAATTGTCTGGTTTTCTTTGTAACCAAAGGTGAACGATGAAGGTCCACAACGTGTAGAAGCTTTTCAGGGGAACCAAAAGAGACACATGGTAGAAATCCCAATTGCTGTTTGAGATGGGAGAGCTGGTGCTTTTTGCCCTCTGTAGCAACAGGAGCAGGTGAAGAAGCTTCCAGAGAAGATGAATTCAAATCCCTTCAGTTAAGGATCCACCACCTTGGAAGTAAGGATGAGAGGACAACTGCCCCAGGGATCCTCCTGCCCCCTCTGGTTTTTGTCTCTTTTCCTGAAACAAACAAGTTAAACCAACTGTATTGGTATTTTATCTTACAAATACCCACACTTTTTATTGTTTTCACTGTCTTCTGCAACAAAATATGCCTAGTCCTAGAAATGGGGAGTATTTCCCTAGTAATTTGTCTTTCCTTCACTTGCCTGTTTCTTTCCTAGAAATGCTGGGCAGAAAGCAATAAAGCAAAGGAAATTGCAACAGAAGCAATCCTTGTGTTTTTCTTAACCTGAGAAGGTTGAAAGGCTCTGTGGCTTTGCTTTGGGGCTGGGGTTTAAGCCCAGAATTGGTGGAAGGAAAGACAAAAGTTTGAGTAGAGGTTGGCAGTGGCACCCTGGGATCTCTCCTGAGCCATATCTGAGATGTTCTGCTCCTCTTTTTTTCTGGCCCAAACCACTGCTCCACAAAGGATCCCTAGGCTCCAGGAGTAGCAAAAATCTTTTTTAGCATGTAATGCTGAGAAAAGAGAGATGCCAGCATGGCTAGCTTATAGCTGCAGGGATACCTCCAAAGTGTGGTAAGAGGGGGATGAGAGAGTCAAAAGTGCATTTAGAAAAGTTCCAAGGAAGCTGAATTTGCTGGAAAGACTTGAACTCGTTCATCAGCAGTTTCTTGTCACAAATTTTCTGCTGAGATGGTAAATGAAAATAATGATCTAACTTTTAAATCTGTGATAGGATTAGTGATACTTTTGGCATATTTATGTAATGGGTTTCAGAGGTTTAATTCAGAGTATTGTTCCCAGTCTGGATAACTGGCTCTCATTCAAGTAAACAAAGTGCAAGGCAGACAAAGTAAGAAAATCTTTTTTATCCCCTAAATGGTTGTTTTGCTGGTTTAAGAGCTGTCTTTCATTTCCCATGCCTCATAGTCAGGATAGGAAGGGAGAAGTTTTCCAACTCACGTGGAAAAAAAAGAAATGCAGGTCATTGTCCTGGTTTTCCACTGCATCAGCACCCTTGGGATCCTGCCAGGCTCTGCTGGGGAGGGTGGCAGAGGTGCCATGGGGTGGTCTTGTCCTGAGCCTCCTCTTCCTCCAGGGCATCTCTGTGAGCCTGACTTGCTGCTGCTGGAGATGAGCTCAAGCTCAGGGTGCAGATGGTAAATCAAGGTTTGACCAAGGCTTGCTCTTAGCAGAATTTTGGGTGCTTATCTCTATCTTCCCTTATAAGAGGTTCCCCTATGCAGTAAAGCATCCATGGGCAGGGGAGCAGGGCCGTCACCATGTGTCAAACCAGGAACCCTCCATTTGGTCTGAACTGCAGTTGTTCATAGCTGTGGCTTCTCTGGTCTGTGCTCCATGAGTCAGATCACACCAGTGGGGCCTGGAGCTGCAGGAGACAAGTGGGAGCTCACGTGTCTCCTCTTGCCACTTGTGGTCTCCAAGTGATGCCACCTGTGTTTTGGTATCTGTCACGTGGATGTGTTGGAAATTTAATGTGTGTGCAGCCATTGCATAAATTGGGTGGCCTGGGAGAGGTTCTCTTCTGAACATCCTCTCCATGAGTGACACTTGTTTTTCATGTTTGTTTTTATGCATATTGGGACAAAGAAGCTCCATGGAGAAAATGTATTTGGGAGTTTCTTGGCAACAGGAATTAATAACACAGATAAAAAATGGCACCAGAGATTTGAATCCCATTTGAAAACCTGTTGAGTGATGAAAGTGGTGTTTGGGGTGTGAAGCAGGGCAGAGCCTCTCTTTCTCTGGGCATCCCTGCAGCATCAGGACAAGACTGGTGTTTCCTAACAGGGCACATGTGTCTTGTGACATCTCATGTGGTGCCCAGCTGCCTTGGTGATCCACAGCAAACAGGGGAGCTGCCTGTTCCTGGGAGGCTGCTCTGCCACCCTGACTTAGTGAAATGTCATTTTGGAGGTGTGGGAGAGGAGTGAAGGTGGCATCTCCTGAATACCAGAGTGAGGAATGTCCCCAGGTCACCTGGCAGGTGTGCCTGCCCTCACACCTGGGGAGTGCTGGGTGGCAGCTGTGGCTCCCTTGGTGGCAGATGGTGGATTCCTGTGGGGAGGTGCTCCCTGAGCAGTGGTGACTCATGGCAGGAGAGAGTTTGTATTCTGACCTCTTTGTAGAATTACTAAAGCTTCTATGCTCCTTAACCCTAAACTGAAGTGTAATGAGCACTGGTTTGCTTTGAATCTTGTTAGGGAGGAGTGTGAACTCCGGTCCTTAGTGATGGCTGTTGATGGGGGAATTTTGTGGGAGTGGGATTTTTTCTGGGGGGAGAATTGGTATTGGGGATTTTAGCACTTTTCTCTGCTGATAATTAAAACACCAGATTTCCAGAGGAAAAATCTCAGTTTTGCACATTGCTCCATCAACACTGCTCAGTGACTCAGCTGCATGATCCTCCCTCTTGGAGTTTGGGCTTCCAGATTACCTTGAGAAGGATGGATAAGGACTGGACAAGGGATTGAGCAAGATTATGAAGAAAGAAATCTAGCAATCAATAATGATGTTGCTGTAGGCTCTGCCAGCCTATCCTGATACACTCAGGATGCTTAAAAAGCCTGTTCTGCCCCTGCAGTGGTGCAATAGCCTGGTGTGATCATTCTGCTTTTCAGAGGCCCAGCCCTGGCTCTTGTGAGCAGCGTGGCTCAAAAAGCCCTTTCTGAGAGGAAACAGCAAGGAAAGGCTGGGAATTCCAGGGCTATGTGTCTGTCTTTCTCTCTGACCCCAGAGCTCTTGCTTTTGCTTTCTCAAACGTAATTGCTTTCCCCTTCTGCTGTGTTCCTATTGTTCATTGGAGAAATGATGCCATTAAATCAACAGAGAATGGTGGGAAAATGCTTTGATATGAGGCCTTGGGAGGGTGTGTGCATGTGTGTGTGTGCTTGTCCTCTCTTAAAAAAACCCAGCACAACCCAATGTGTATCTGGCAGCTTCCTTCAATTTGTGTCTTGCCTGGGAGAGAGAAATCCATCTCAAAATATATTTGGCAGTTCACCCTTTATTTGTATGAAAGTGGCACAAACCATGGGTGTTGTTCCAGGGCTGTCATCCACCATCCTTGTGAGAGTTAACCTCTGCAGGAACTTGCATTTGTCCCTCTCTTCTTTGGGAATGAGGTATGCCAGGCTTCCTTTCTCCATGGGAAAGAGGTTCCGTGGCTGTGGGCATTGAGGCTGTTGTGTGCCTCTGTCCTGCTGCTGCTCTGCCATGTGCAAAGGGATGGAAATGTGCTTTCCTCTGCACAGGGATGAGGCAAAGCCTGCCACAGCATTTTGACTAAAACCATGCTCCAGGAGCCTTGGCAAAGAGCTGAGGTGAGGCCCAGGGAGCACATGGCCCCATTCTTGGAGCAAAGGCTACACTAAGGCAGGGCAGAGCAAGGCTGTGCTGAGCTGTGGGATGCCTTCTTGCCAAGGTTCCAGCAGTGGAGCCCTGGGTGTTTATGGCATTTGGTTGAGTGGTTTGCCTGTTTATTTTTCTTCCATTTGATCAGCCAGTTCTTGGTAGCCCCTTCCTGTGCATGGCATTAGCCAGGAAACAGCAGATGAGCTTTGAGTGCAGGTCAGATGGTCACCAACCCCTCCAGTGA
Source organism: Ammospiza caudacuta (assembly GCF_027887145.1). NCBI lineage: Eukaryota > Metazoa > Chordata > Aves > Passeriformes > Passerellidae > Ammospiza > Ammospiza caudacuta. The sequence goes on along the minus strand of NC_080601.1, from coordinate 31,043,750 downwards.
AGTCAGCCCCACAGAGTGATGGAGAGGAGAGCAACCCTTCCCAAGGAAGAGAAACCCACACCAGCCAACCAACAGTTTTAGCTGGGAACTGAAGGAGTAAGGGGAAAAGCAGCAGAAAAGATCATGGGACAGAAGGGAATCAATGGAGGCAGCTTCCCCAGAAATGGTGTCTCTGTCTAGGATTCAGCTCTGGGGCTTGGCAGCAGATGTGATTTCTGCTTTGTAAAAATTGTTGGGATTGTTTTTATTCCCACTGGGAAAGGAGCACACCAGGCCCTGCTCTTGAGGTATTTACCTTAAAAGCAGTGTTGTCTTTAATTTACCTTAAAACAGTGTTGTCTTTAATGTCCTGCGCTGCCTGACTTGGTCCAACTCTTTTTAGTTGACATCTTAATTTGGATGGATCGTTCTTTGCCCTCTGACTACTGCACTGATGTTTCTTTATTTGCTTCCATTCTGTTGTCCTAGCTGGGTCCTGTCCCAGCAGGAGTTACTGTGCTACACAACCTGTGTGTGCCCTGGTGCCCTGCACAGTGAGGATGTGGCACTCCCCTGATCCCCCCCAGCTCCCAGCATGGTTTTCCATGGCACTCTGTGCTGTGTTCCCATCTACTGAGGCTGTGAGCATCACTGAGCACAGACCTGCAGTTTGTAGCCTGGCACAGCTTTGGGGACCCTGTGAGTTTGATGGGCAGTGTGCTAACAGGGCCTGCTCCAAAGGAAGGGGTGCCAGCTTCTCTGGGATGTCATCCAACAAATTTCTTTGGCAGTGGGAGACCTCCAGTGACTCACCAGTTGCTCTGTCATGGAAAGGCTGAGACCGTTTGCAAAGAGGCACTATGTTGCCTGTGAAGTGCCAAACATACACTCTCCATTGCACACCAGATGATCTTTAAGGTCCCTTCCCACCCAAACTTTTCTGTGATATAAAAGAACAATATGGCACTGAAATGCAGGAGTGCTCAGTAGAATCTCCGTGTGACATTCCAATTTTCATGTTTTGCTTCTCTCTTCCTTCTTTCTTTTTTTTCCTTAATTTTTCTTGGATGCTGTTTCCCACCTTCCAGTGGAGGGAAGAGGAGTCTGTTGTTTGCTCAGCTCACTGAGAAAAGCTTTGTGTGCATTTTCTGCTGCCGTTTTGTTAAAGTTCAGAGTTCCTGGGTTAGAGCTGCCCCTTCTCAATGCGAGTCTTGTTCAAACTTCCAGAGCAGCCCACGCAGAGCTGCTTGGGTTCATCTGTGCAGTTCACAGCCCACAGCCAGCCAAACACATTGTTTGCCTCTGTCCTTCCATGAATCATGCTTTGCAACAAAGACCAGCCTAGTGCTCCCAAGGAGAGTGTGAATCCAAGCAGTGCTGGATTTTAGGTGCATTAATAGAACACTCTGGGTGGGGTTTCTTTCTTTCTTCCCTGTGAGCACTCATTGTGTCTGAAAATCAGACAGCTTTGTGACAGTGGTCATAGCTGTCTGACACTTGTCTGGCTTATGAGGAATACTCTGAGAGGAGTTCTCCAGTTTTACAGTTTTCTTATTTTGAGGGATTTTAGCTTGTCTCAGGATTATGAATTTCGTCTTTTGTTTTGTTTAATCAAGCAGTGAGTCTCCAATGAGAAAGTTCATTGTCTGCCAGAAGCTTAGAGGGGGTTTTTGTGGGTTTTCCTTCGAAAAACACAGCACTTCTCATTTTGCTGTGGGGAGATTTCTTTTCTTCTACAATTATTTGTATATCCATAATTATTTTTCTGTGGGTAAAAGAAACCTTTTAAACTGGACAACCGTGAGCTCGGCTTTTTATTCTCTTCCCACGAAAAGCAAGAAGATGGAAGGCTAGCCAGTCATTACAGGTGCAAGTGTGAGAAGAAAATAATTTTTTCTGATGGTCAAAACCAAGGTGGTAAACGTGGTCTCACTCAGTCTGAGTGCCTTGGTCTGCACTCACCTGGTTTATTCTGCTCCTCACCCTGGGTGAATGCTGGTGGGGTTTTAATGGAATGGGGATGCTTTCCAGAGGAGCAGCTCTCTGGGATTGCACAGGGATTTGGATGAACCATCTGCCAGCTGTCCTTCCCTGCCCTGCATTGCCAAAGGCAGCAGCACCTGGAGCAGGGCACAGGAGCTGCATCCACTGCAGAGGAGCCGAAGCATTGCTGCTCCCTTTTCTTCACTGCAGCCAGCAGGGTGAGGAGGGCTGGTTTGTCTGAGGAGGGATCTGCTCTGCTGCTCTGGAAGGTGGCCCACTGTAGGGGTCATCCAGCTGTTACAGCTGTCACCATCCATACATCTGCCTTTCCTCACAGCTGGGGAGAATGGCCTTCTCTAGCTGTAACCGTGGGTGACTTTTCCCTCTTGCAAAGCCCAACTGTTACTGTAAAACTCCAAATTAGCCAGGGAGGCCTGGGCTGGGTGCTCCTCTGACAGCACTTGCTATTCAGCAGGCTGAATGCTGCCTCTGTGCCTGCCTGTCCTCTCTGCACGCTCCTCAGCTGCCCTATTCATCTTGTGCAGCCAAGGAAAAAAAAGAGCAGAGCTCGAAAGGAACTGCTGTCTGCCAGAGCAGCCCCTGGGGAATCCCAGTGCTGCCAGGCAGGGCTGGGCAGTGGGAAATGGGAGCTGAGAGGCTGCCATGGGATGTAGTGCAAGGTGGAGGGAGGCTGGGTGTGGGCAGGTACCTCAGGCACTCCTCTGCTCCTGGGGCTGGCTTTTTCATGGCTCACAATGCTGTTACCAGTTCTGGAGTTTCCAAGATTTTTGGATTTTGGCACAGCACAGGCTGCAGGTATTTACTTGGTGCCTGGATGGAGTTTGTCAGTGGCTTAGCCCAGCTCCTTCTAGGAGGGAAGGGTGAAGCCAAAAGTACCAAACCCAGACTCTGCTTTGGGCAGGAGGGTGGAATATCTCTCAGCACTTTGGGGGGTTGGAAACACAATCCTCAGGCTGGGATGTGGGAAAGTTAGTTTGTATTCCTGATCTGCTGAAGAGTATGCCCATATCCTTGGACCAATCACTTTATCTCCCAATGCCTCAGTTTCCTGTTATCAAATTATCCTCCTTATCTTTCACCTCTCATCTCAGCAGAGGAAAGAGTTTGTCCTTTAGGATATATCTCATTACATTCTTTGTCCGGCGGCTGGGGCCCCTCTACCTTGATAAAATAAGTAATTTAATTTAGATTAAAAGGTCTAATACAATCCAGTGGTTACTGAAACACTTGAATGAAAGTTCATTCAGAGCCTCTCTTCCCATTTCCTCATAAGGCCAAGACATGAAGTAATTAGATGTAGACATAGGTTGTTATTGTAGCACCATGACAGAGATCAGTGGTTATTGGTAGGAATGGCTTTAATAATCTAGTTTAATGGTCATTTACCTTTCAGTGACCTTGGTGTCAGGCAAAATTGGCAGCTCTTCTACAAGGAATGTGCTTCCTCAATGAGGGCTTTGCAAGCTGTTTCATTTTTGGCTCTGGATTCCACGAGCTGGGATAGACACTGCTGCAATGCAAGAGACTCTCAGTCTGCAAAGAAAGGCACAGGCTCCTGCCAAAAGAAGCCCTTTTCAGTGCTGTCCTGCTGCCACTGAATTGCTGCTGGAACAGATCAGTGTTCAAAGCATCTCTTTGCTTATTGCTCAGACCAGAGTTGCAGCCTTCAAACTGAGAGAGCCTGTGCTGCTCAGAGGCAGCCCAGGAGCTTCTGTAAAATGGGTTCCATTGTCTTGGAGTAAAAGAAGGGAGAACATATCTCATCATGCAGTTAAGTGCATGCAATAAGGAGGAGCTGGTATTTCTGCCTGTAACCCCCACCCTGAAAGTCCTTATTACATCAGTAAAGATGTGATATTTCTATGTATAAGATGTGATATTTCTATGTATATCAAAGTACCATCCTTTCAGTGATGATCATCCACTCACTGCAGATGCAAATCACTCAAGTTTCCCATGGACTGTGATGCTTCTGTGCCTCTCTCCCTCATGTGATGAGAAATTCCTGTGGGTTTTATCCAGTTGCTGATGTCTTTTTGCCATGGAGAAGAACATGGCAAGAGCTGAGCTGTGATTTCTGATGGGACCCCAGGTCTGTGGCCACGCTTTTAGGGAGCTGGATCAGGGCATATCCTGGTGCTTGAGGGGACTGGATTCAGTGCAGGTATTCACAGTGACCTTGGCCAAGCCTTGTAATTTTTCTGACAGTCTAAACCTTAGAGGTAATCCCTGTTTTCTGTGAAGGGGGCTGACTTTTTGTAAGATCTGTGAAGCTCTTTGTTTGAGGTGGTGCCAGAAATATTACTTAAGTCACAAATAAGTGCTATCAAAGTTGAGAAGAGCAATATAGCAGAGGAAAAAAGTTTCAGAAAAGCATCTGAGAATTTCTCTGCCTTATGACTTAGGCTTCTCTCTGCTTCTGATCTCTCATCCTGCTGCTCACAGCCATACCATTTTGCAAATACGTCCTTGGACCTGTAACTATTGCCCCGCAGAGCAGGAATCATCTCTTTATGTGCTGTCATTTCTAAACTGCTAGGATAAGCAGAGCAAAGCCATGCAGCTTGGAAGGAGAACCATTTGTTTCAGGCTGCTTTGAGAAACCACCAGCCTGGTTTTGCCATGAGTGTGGTACATCCATACATCACCAGCACAGCATGATTGGGCTTCAGCTGAGATCAAGCAGTGACTTCCAGCACTCAGAGTCCTGAGATGCTTTAATGTACAAGAACTCTCAATTGTTTCTACCGCTGGGACCTGCTGTGATAGTGGCTTGCACAGAGGATCTTACAGACTCTATTAGCATTAATTCATTTTACTTCTCACACTCATCTGATAAATATTAGCTTGTTCTCCCTCTGGTAGGAAAGAATGAATGTCAGTGGAGGATTTTTTTTTTTGCAGGTATCAGGTTTGGATTTGGAATATCCAGCTGAGGCCAGGGAGATACTTGCATAGAAGCAGATGGCTTATAGACTGCTTCTTGCAGAAGAAGAACAAAATTAAGCTCTCTTGAGTCCCTGAATTCTGAATCCATTGAGGTCTGACAGAGTCTTTCCACTGACCTCTGTGGCCCAGGATCACATCCTAAATGAGCTGCTTTGAGTCACTGGAAGCCTGGGTTCAGCTTTGGTGGGCTGGAAAATGTAACCTACTGTATGGGCTCTGCTATTCATCAGGGCTCAGCCCTGTGTGTGTGCTAGCTGTGGATGCCTGGGAGAAGAATAAACTCATTCTCTGCAGTCTGGGGGTGGAGGAGGGAATGGGAATTGTGCCCCCTTCCCTGCAAACCCAGTGTTGTGACATCCACATGGGCAGCTGCTTCTGAAGCTTCAGATTGTGGTTAGGTGTCCCTGGTGCTGTTGTTTCTGGTACCATCAATGTCACACATCAATGTCCTGTGCAGCTGGCCTGACCAGCAGGACCTGACCTCAGTTTGAATTTTCTGAAGTGGGCCACTGAAGCAGATGAGTTTAGCAAGGCTGTGATTTACCATGGGGAGCTTCCTTAAACTTGGAAGAAACAGGGTCCCTAAAGCTTTAGAGAGGCCAGTTGTGAGTAGGTTTGACACCATTCATTGCTTATTGAAATCCAGCAGTGTTATCAGCAAATGCTACCTGCTTCCTCACAGCTTATGGGGGAAAATAAAAGCTTCTGTTTCTTGAGGTGATTCTTGTTTTCTCTGGGCAAAACAGAAGCTAGCAAAGACCTTTGAGTTAACACAACATGATGTAGGTGTTTTCCATTCCCTGCTGCTCCTAAATCAGACCAGAAGAGAATTGATTTGGTGTAGAGGGTATAGAATGAAGTGTGAATAACTACAAGTTGGTTGGTTCCTCTGGAGCTGTTATTGACTGATCTGGAGTCATTTGGCTGTTTTACAGTCAGCCTGGTGAAGATTAATTCAGTTTGAGAGCAGTAGCAAGTTTTTTCAATTAATGGCCAGCAGCATAAACCTTTACAGTGTAATTTATTTATCAATCTTCTGATGTGCTTTTACCCCAGGAAGGTTGCCTGGTGGCTAAAGATGGGTGAGTAGGAAGGTGATGGCTTTCTCCTGCATTTAAAAAAGTGACCTTAAATGTGGTAGCTCTTTAACTAGAACTGCTCAGATGCTTTGTGTTATGAATCCAAAGTGTTAACACTTTTCTGTGGAGTGAGCTGTGACTCACAGGGGTTCCATGGGATCAGTGTGGGGATGCTCTGAGTACAGGGAAGGGAGCATTAATTACCCATCAGCTCCCTGTGGAGTGCTCAGGGGTCATTGCAGGGTGGTGGTGGCCCAGCCAAGCTTCACTGCCCATCCCTGCAGCCCCTCAGCCCCAGGGAGCCATGGAGGGGGGCAGCAGGGCAGCCTCCAGAGGGGAGGAGCAGTCCCAGCTGGGTTTGGGATGTTTTTCCCACACGCTGTCCCTCCCTCCACATAATAATGCTCTGTTATTTCCTCCTCCTGCCCCTGCTGCTAATTAGCCCACGATGAACTCTAGTGTGAACAAAAGCAAGCAATTAAGAATCTGTTGCTGCAGCGTGAGCCCTGTCAGGGCAGTGATTTGTTGGTGGCAGGGCTGTGCTGCACCTCCTCGGGAGGAAAACAAACCCATTAGGCTGGCTCAGCTGGGCAGTGCCTGTCCCACTGCTGGCTCTGGGTGTGCAGGGGTGTCTTGGGTGCAGCAGGGCCTCCTGAGGTTCTGAGAGGTGCTGCTGAGTCTTGTGGCTTCAGTTTCACATGATACAGTGGGTCTGTGGTCACTGCCCAAGAAATGTGGCTGGAGAAGTTACTGGGCTGTGATTTATGGATGTGAGGAGGTGGGGATTTTTTTTCCTTTTCTTCTTGGGATACCCACATAAACATTTTCAGATTAATGCAGACAGAGAAATAATGGTGGAATGAAACATAAAATTGTTGAGTGGTTTGTGCTGAGGGTACCTTAGAGATCATCTAGTTCCAGCTTCCTTGCCATGGGCAAGGACACCTCCTGCTACACCAGACTGCCAGGGCCCCATCTCCCCCAGATAAGGAGGAGGCTTACAAAGAAGAAGCAAAAACCAGGATTTTTGGTAGGTCCCAGGCCAAATGAGGTTTGAATGATATTTGCCAGGACTCAAGGTGCATGTATGAAGACCTTGCAAACTGCTTTAGTGTAATCTCAGCCCCAGTGCTCAAAATCTCTTCAGGTTGTCTTTGCTTGAGCAAGAAGTCCAAATGGAAGGAGAACGGGTATTTATATGGGGTTTCACTGATGTGTGAACAGACTAAGGGAAGTTGGAGATTTTTCGGTTTGAGACTCACCTTCTTTCCAAAGCTAGAGGCAGAATTCAAGCTGGAAAATTAAATATGAACTATTCCTGGGCAGAAAAAGCAAAGGATTTTGGAAATCATGGAATTAACATATGTCCTCTTTTGACACACACCAGCCAGCTGCTTTGTCAACAGTTGTCTCTGTTTCTGTTGTAGCTCTCGAGCAGCTGCTCACAGAACTTGAAGATTTTCTGAGGATACTGGACAAGGAGAACTTGAGCAGCACTGCTGTGGTGAAGAAGAGCTTTCTCTCTGACCTTCTGAAAGTCTACACCAAGTCCAGTGGTACAGATGAGGAAAACCAAGGACGGGGTGCTGGGCTGTCATGGGAATTGCTATGGGGCCTGAAGCAACATTTTCCTGGCAGCTGGTGGGAATGGGAGACATGAAAATTAGAAGGAGAAAATGAAACTGAGTTTATTTTTGCAGTGACCTCTAATTGCTTATGTAAAATTACTATAGTTATGTGTCCAGCTTTACAAGCAAAGGATTCCCAAGATTCCTGATCCTTTCTGTTTTCTTTATTAAACCTTAAGTTTATTTAATCCACTTTGTAAGATACACAGGATGTACTGTTTGGCCAAGTTAATGTTTAAGTAGAAATTTTAACTTAACGGAATTTCCTGACCATAAAGCACTTAATTTTTCTGCTTTTTATTATTGCTTAGGGTTTTTCCTGCAGGTTGCCTCAACCAAATGTGCTCAGCAGAGACACTTTTTACATCTGCCTTTGTGGAAAAACTTAGCAGTGTGAAAGCAGCATGTGGGTAAAGAGTTCACTTTCCCCTTTGTTTTGCAGGTGGTGATGAGGAGTATATTTATATGAACAAAGTGACAGTCCATAAACAGCAGGGTGACCAAGAGAAACAAGACAAAGGTAGGGAGCTGAAGATTAATGGTTTCACTGTGTCTCAGGGGATGATGAAGGCACACAAGGTTACAGCCTTGCTCTGGCAGCTCTGAGGGCTGAAGCAGCTGCTGGTTGTGGAAGGGCCATTTTCATAACATTCCCTTGGAAATAGTGGTCCTTGCCAACACTGTGAGGTTATTCCTGGAAGTAGCACTTTGGAGGTCTTTATTTTGGGATAAAAATGTTGCCTTCTAAGGCTTGAAGCTCCAGTGCCTGAAGTATTCAAGGAAGCCTTCATGCTTTCTTTGGCCACAAAGCAAGTCACTTTTTGCATCTTTGAGGCCTTGAAAGTGTATTTCTGGTTTGCTGTGCTGCTCTGCCCAGAGGGCCTGTGCTGTCACAGCCTTGTGAGGTGAGTTTGGGCTCAGCCCTCGCCATGTGCAGGGGCAGAGCTCCTTCATCTCCCAGGGGTGTGGGAGCTCTGCAGAGTAAAGGCTGAGGAATCAAACCTAGCTGAAATACTCATTTCCAATTTAGTTTTTCCAGGTTTTGGATTTGTAACACGGCAAAGAACATAATTGTCTAAAAATGTTCTTCCTCTTTGAAGTTCACCGTGAAAGGGGCTGCTGATATTTGCATGGAGGGAGAGAATTAGTGACACACATTTTTAAATGCACACCTAGTCAGGGGCTGATTCTGCCCCAGAGTTTCCAATGCAGAGGGATGAGACAAGGACTCATCAGAGCAGCCTGCTGCTGATGTGCTGGTCCTGCAATAGTTGGGATTGTCTCACTTCCACCATTGTTTGTTTTGGTTTTATTTCTTTGTGGTGGGTTTGGTTTTTTTTTTTTTTGTTTATTTGGTTTGATTTGTTCTTTAAACTACCTGCAGCCAAACTTGGGCTAACTTCAAATGCCTCTGAAGACAGGATGTCCTCCCAGCTGACACGTGCAGCCCCAGTGTGACCTCCAGACAGGGTGATCCTGTAATGCTCTATAATGGGATCACACAGCCTCCCAGCAGCTGAGCAGCCACAGAAACATCTCTTTATATAAGTTCTCATTTGGGTGGGTAAAGCAAAGCTTGCACTGATCCACCATGCTCAAACACAGGGGAAATTTCAGACAATTTATTTTTAGAGGCGGTTCTTTTGTTTCAGACTTTTCCCTATCAAGGCCATGACCCTGCCCACTCAGTCACTCCCTGTGGGACCTGGCACTTCTCTCTTTCTGTTTTCAACAACTTCCTATTCCAAGTAAAACTGCTGAGTTATTTGGAATGCTGGAGTCAGTGAGACACAGGTGTGGGGTCTCTGCAGCTGGGTGCAGAGCCCTGGTCCTGCCTCTGTGCCTCGATGGAGAGGTGCCTGCAGGTTCAGGTTGAGTGGGTGGAGGGGGCCCAAGTGCCCACTGGTGTGATATTGATCTTCCAGTGATGACACAACTCCCTTTGTCCCTTTTATCTACTGCAATTCCATGTCTATAATGGGACTGGGGACAGACTTCTGAGCCTGAGCTGACGGGATATCTTGTGCTCTGCAGAGCTCCAGCAGCACAGGGTGAAATGCTTTCCAAAGCCCATCACCTCCAAAAATCACCCCTCCAAACTTTAAAATAGACAATTTCTGCACAAAAATGTATTCCTCTGCTCCTCATATCTACTTGCAATTCCAGTGGTTAGGATTTAAGCAGAACAGACACAGCTTTTGAGATGCCTTCCTGTGGCCCAGTAATTGAGTTCCCTGCACTGGGTGATGAAGGCACCATCATTTATGGATCTCATTTACCTGAGAGATGCAGCAAATCTCTACCCAAGTGCACATGGCTCTTCAGTGAGCCAAATGCCATCTCCTCCTGGAAGTCAGCACACAGGGGCAGGAGTTTGGGAGGTGGGACTGGTGTTAAGGGCTCCTGGTGTGACCACAGGGATCCTCTTATCCCAAATGCCAAGTGACATTCACTTTTACAAGTAACAGAGAGCACAGATAAGTAACAGCTAATACAGATGTGAATTTCAGCAGGATTTTGGATGGTTTTTCTTTTTCCTTCCTTCTTCTAAGTCCTCTTCAAGCTGCAGCTTTTAGAGAGGCATCTTTATCAGAGGACACCTGCAAAATGTCAATGCTTGTCTAGGGAAAAATATTCCTGCCCTCCCACCCCAGTAGGGGAACAGTGTGTGATTTGTGATGCTGGCCTGTGTGGCTGGAGAAGGAGGGGGTACATCCATCACTGCACTATCTCAGAGGTCATGGGATCTGGGCACTCACTGAGGCCACCCAGGAGCTCTGTGGTAGGAGAAGGGGATTGAACATAAGTTTTCTAAGCCTTCAATGTCCCCTCCAGATAGTAAATCACTCTGCATCCAGCTGCTTGGAAAATGTGACTTTCCAGAGGCAGACAGGGATCACCTGGAGCAGTTCTGCTGCAACATGCCACGTGTTTGGCCTGGGCTGCTTCAAGAGCAGCCCTCCCTTGAGCAGTGATCACATAAGCCACTGTGCTCTTAGCTGGGCAGCCACCTTTGCAGCTTGCCCTGGGAGCAGGGAGGTGATGGACGCATTTTTGGGAAAGGTAGCAGAGGAGCACATCACTGACCTGTCTGCTCACAGCAGCAGGGGTCAGAGCTGGCAAGGACTGAACTGCCATGGGTTTATAGACACTGTGTGCTGTCTGCCCATGCTGCTTCTCCAGACCCTTTAAAGTCTCAGCAGTGGGTCTGGCCTTCACAGTTTTCCCTCCAGAAGGAAAAAGATGCCCTAAAACCAGAGGTCAGCTGGGTCTGCCAGTGCCATGTTCCTGGCCATGGCCTGAAATGCTGTGGTTGCCCTGCAGCCCTGCCTGTCATTGTCACTGTGCTCCCACTGGAATAGCATCCTGCTGCTCCAGCACAGCCCAGGGCAGCAGGTGCTCTGCTGGGAGAGGCTACATGCAATCTGTGTCATTGTTTCTGCCTTGCAGTGCTGGATCAGAAGAGCTCCCTGACCAATGGAGACTCAGGACTGCATCTGTCACCTCCTCAGAAGAGCCTGCCAGACCTCCCCCCTCCAAAGGTAAATCCCTCACACCCTTTGCTTTTCCCTGCCTCCCCCTGGGGCTCTGAACCCCTTGAGACTTTGCTGTTGTCAGGTCCTGTGCAACACAGGCTGGGTGGAAACACCACTGCCTGTGTATGATGATGAGGCAAAGAATCCTGGTGAGTTTTATTTTAAAAATAATTACAAAATATTGAGCGAGGCATTTCCAGCTGCATGTTTCATCTTTACAAAGACTGTGGGTCAATGTGTGGTTGGTGCAGCTCCTGGGCTGGCTGGACATCCAGGAACCCCTCTGGTACCCAAATCTTGTGCACAGGTGGAGCAGGCAGCTCTGGGAGCTCCCCTTGAGTGCAAACTGGGCTGTGCTCCCTGCCAGGGAGACCGACACCCATTGCATGGGCTCAAGGAAGGAGCAGAGAGGTTTTCAAAGAAACAGAGGTGGTGATGACTCTCAGCTGCTGCTTTGGAAATCTCTCCTGGGTTGTAAGTCAGCTATGCCTGGGCTGCTGACATGATCTTAGAAAAGCCAGGAACCCCTCAGCTGCAGGAAGATCCCTGGACAGTACCAGGACATCCCTTGCTGCCAGAGCCTTTCTCAGCTTGGGCATTGCCAGAGGTTTGGCAACACCTGGTGCTGTCTGCACTGGGTGCTGGGGCTGTTGTGGGTGTGCAGTCCACAGGTCTGTGAGGAGGAGCTGCTGGCTCTGTGGGTTTTTCTGTAGGGCAGCTAAATCCCATTGTCAGTTAAACCCCATTGTCTCTGTGCCAGGAGCCAGCCCAGCTGTCCCAGGCTCAGGTCGTGCTCCAGCCCCTGATGTTGCTGTTCAGCAGTTGGTGCTGTGTGGGAATTGCTGTGAGCTGGGATTTCAGGATGTGAAGGGGAAGGAGGGCAGGGAGCAGGCATGGGGAGGAGGAGGAGGAGGCATGGAGGAGGATGGGGTGGTGCCTCCATCAGCCACAAAGGAGGATCTGTTCTTTTCCCAGGAAGGAGGATGCAGGGTGAGGCACCAGGACTTTGGCCCAGGGATCTGTGTGGCTCAGCTGGAGTTAGCTGGAGGAGCTGGAACAACAAGGGCTAGGATGGGGTGCAGCTGACAAACCCTAGGATGCAGTGTGATTGCCTTGGGAGCTGCTCCAGCCCCAGAGGGCTCTGCCCATGCAGATGGCTGGAGCTGGAGGGCCTGGCAGCAGTGGCCAGAGCAGGAACCTCTGTTTATCTCTGTATTTCATGGTGGGCAGGAGGTGGAATGAGGGCACCAGTGGGGAAGCAGCAGCCAGGTGTCCCCAAGGCATTTCTCTTGAGCTTGGTGCAGCCCAGCTTTCTGACTGGGCAATCAGGAAGTTAAATCAGGGATTAAAAAATTCCCCCCCAAAATAAGGGAATTTAAACAGAAATAGTCTCAGATTTCAGCTGAGAAGGGCACCTGTCCTCTCCCAGACCTGTGCTGGGAATTTCCTTCTCCCAGCTGCTTACCACTGGAATTAACCTCCCTTGGATGCAGCAGCCAGGTACCTCCTCATGTGAGCATCTGTGTGTCAGTGAGCTTTGGCAGCAAAGATATCTGAGTGTCCTTCAGGGATTAGGGCTGGGGAGAGCTTTAATGAGTGGAAATTGCTGTTAGGGGGAAATGGATCTTCCCTTGGATTTGCAGCTCCCAGGGCAGGCAGGAGCCACGGCCAGCTGGGCAGTGGAGGGTGAACACAACTCCTTGCACAGAAACTGAGAGGTTAGGAGAGGAATTCAGATTTGATCTGTTTTTGCTCTGCAGATTTTTCTGTGGTTTGGTGGCACTCAGGCATCCTGTGGTGTTGCTCTATACTTGCCTTTTGAGGCATGGAAGAAATATGGTGATAAAGCTCTGCACAGCCAATTGTCCCTGGCAGCCACTGGGCAACCCAACAGGGATGGCCCACCTGGATCCCACTAATTCCTTTGGATTTGTCCCAAAACAACCTTTAAACAATGAGTTCTGCAGGCCTTGGTGACTTCTCCTGTGCTGCAGCTCTGCCTGTTCCTGCAGGCATCCATCCCCAGGGAAGGTCCTGTGGTAGGGATGCAAACAGCCAGGGTGGTGATATTTGCATGCTCATTGGGCCATAATGCAACAGGCAAATGTTCTGCAAGGGCCAGCGTGGGTAAATAATTACATTTATAGCCTGTGACTGAAGTTAGAGAGTAAACCACACGCCTAGGGAAAGAGGAGACAAAACAAATACCTTCTGGTCAACCAAGGTGCACCCTGTAGGAAACCTCATTGTCCGTAGGACACCAAACAGAGCAGCCCCTTCCCTGGCAGTTGTGGATGGTGTTGAAAAAACCCACAGCATTTCTTTGTGTAGGCAGTTTCTTTATGGTCACAGCACAAAGGGAGCTGGCTGCACAGGAGGCCACCACAGATGGCAATTACAGACACATTTCCTAGCCAGGGAAGGGATTAGGTAAAGCCATGGAATGCCTGGGTTTGTTTTTGTTTCTTTAATGCAACACATTAGGACAAGAAATTCCTAAACCTTTTAAGTGTTTGGAAGGCAAGTGTTTTCCAGCAGTGTTCTACGTGCCTCTGGAAGGAAAGTTCAGGCTGCTCACAGCATCTGGCAGACCCACATGAGGAATTTTAACACTGGGGAAGTTTGGGAGGTTGGCAGAGCCACAGGCAGCTCGTCCAAGTGGGAGCAGACGTGTGGCTTTGGTGTGGCCCGGGTTCCTCACTCCCAGAGCTTCCCTTTGTGGGCAGCTGTTGGCCAGAAAATCTCTCCCTTCAAAGCCTCGTTTCTGCTTCTCAGCACCAGAAGCTGCTGGTGGAAACATCCAGGGCAGGATGGGCAGCTTTGCACCTGCATTTGATGGTGCTGGCATGACCTGCAGATGGGCTGGTCCTGCCATGCTGGTGCACAGCTGGCCTCTCTTCCCCAGGGGGCAATTGTGGGCAGAATTCATTATTTTCATGATTTGTGACCTTCAACACTGCTGTCTCTGCAAAGAGACCTGCCCCTCCTTCTGGGGGAGTGGGGTTTAACCCTGGGCATCCTGGCAGGGTTTGCACAGCTTCAGCCAGGGCAGCTGAAGCCTGACAGGACAGAGCATCCTGTTGTCAGGTGGCTAAGGGTGGTTAAACCTCATTGGGGAGCAGGGAAATGCTGCTGTCAGGTCAGGGTGGGAGGTGGGATGCCAGGTATTTGGGAAGAACACAAGCTCTGTGCTCTGATCTGTTCATGCTGCTGCTCTGCTCTCTCATGACCAACATCTCTGTGAATCACCTGAAAAGTAAAAAGTTTGTTTCTTCACATTTTCTCCCTCATGTACTGATATTTCTAAAGGATCAAGGCATGTTTTTCCTGCCAGCCCTTGCTTGTGCTTAGGGAGGGGTTTGGCAGGCGCCACAGGGATTTTCCAGCACTTGGACTCTTTTCAAAGGCTCATTTTCCATTGGTGTTGTTTATCCATTTCCTTCATTTTTTGTTAAGAGCACAATTAAAGATTCCCAATATAGTTCCTAAGGCAGAGAGTTTTTGTTGTTAGCTTCTATCAGTCAGGGACTTGGAGACACAATCAGAGACTGCTCAGGTTGTTTTCAGTGTAAAGCCAGGGTTGCACCAATTGTCCTCCCTTCTGGTTCCCTGATAAGATAACCCATATCTTATATACCCATAGCACAGAGCACCACCCCCAGGTACCATGGGCAGCTTGGGGGGGTCAGTGCAGCAGGCAGAAATCTCAGTTCAGGGTAAGGCTGATGGTTGCAATTGCTGCTATGAGTTGATCTTCCCAAGCAACATGAAAGAAAATAACATTTATGATGCAATTATACAGTAATTTCAATTTATATTTGAGCTAACTGTACCACATCTAAAAGATTTCATCCACGGGGATGAATTGAGTACTAAAAAAAGGGGGAAAGGATGTCCCATTGTTTTGGTGGATCTGGTTCTATCTTAAATCATGTTTGTTTTATGTGTTTGTTCTGCAGATTCTCGAAACAAAACAACCAGCAGTCCCCAAGATTGAATCCCCAGAGGGATATTACGAGGAGGCTGAGCCCTATGACATCTCTGTAAATGGTATATCCCAGCTAACCCTTGGGAGGGGCTTTGTGGGGGAGATGGAGGACTTGAGACTCATGAGAATCAGTAAATGAAAGCACAGATATTTCCTACAGCTTTTGGGACAAATTTGTTTTCTGCTGCTCATCACACTTGATATTACAGACCTAATGCTAGCTGGAAAGCAAAGACTTCTGAATTGCTCCAATTTTTAACTTTCCTGTAGAAGTTAGCAATATGATTGGGTCAATATATTGTCAGTGTAAAATGTTAGAAACCGTTGTGGGTCCTCTTTGTTTTGGTGGTTTTCTGGCAGATAGGCTGCAGCCAAACACAAGTTTGTATTCAGGACTGAGTGGTGAAGTTCTGGTGGCTTGCATTCGTGTCCTAGTGCTCTAATTGTCCCCTTGGGGCTCAAAATCCATGGCTCTGCTGCTCTGTTAGGAGTGATAACCATTTTTATAATTGGCTCTTTATTCAGCTGTCTCTTGTGGCAGTTTAGCCATCTGTAAACTTGGTTAGAGAGCCACACTTGGTGTGAGGGGAGAGCATGTGGGTTCCATGCTCACACCCTCAGTGCCTGGGACAGCACCCCAGCCATGTCCTGGAGCAGGGCCACCCTTGCCTGTCCCCTGTCACCCCTCTTGGAGGAGCTGCTGCATGCTGAGCTCCCACATTCTCACTTTTTACATGTGTTCCTGCATCCTTTTGTTGAACACCCTTCACTGAGATTGCCTTCCTGTGATCTGATAGCAGAGCTGATTTGTCATCGCTTTCTAATCCATTTAAGCCCACATGAGACAGATCCTATCACCCTCTGCAGGAGCAGATCTCTGCTCATCAGCCTTGGCTGCAGCACAGTGTGTGGCATGGGCACAGCTGAGTGGCAAGAGTTAGGGCAAGCAAAGGGGGTTAAGGGTGACAGATTTGGATCTAAAGCCTTGGCTGTTGGATCTGTTAATCTGAAATTAACACCTTATACAATGCTTCTAGCTCTGCTTTCTAAAGCCAGTGAGTGGGATTCAGACCCTATAACTCATAAACCAGCCTCGTGATTTATTTGAAAATTTGAGTTAGTCACACCTAAGTGATCCAGTCTGCCTGTAAGCACTCACACCTTCCTGAACAATCAGTGGAAAAGCAGAAACTGCCTCTCACAATATGCAGGGGAAAAAATGAGATGACTTTTCTACAGCACAGGAAGGACATGGACCTGCTAGGGTGGATCCAGAGGAGGGCCACCAAAATTGCCAGAGGAAAGGAACACCTCTCCTGTGAGGAAAGGTTGAGAGAGCTGTGGTTGTTCAGTCTGGAGAAGTCTCTGGGGACAAGAGCTGATAAGGGAGCTGATAAGAAACATGGGGACAAACTTTAATAGGGCACCTAGTGACAGACAGCAGATCAAAGGGGGCTCATAGCCTACCTAAAAACTAACAAGCTTCAACCTTTTTATTGAAATTGAGCCACCCTGCAACCAGAAATTGAAGAATTATGATGTCTAATGCACAGCAGACAGAACCAAGCAGTAAAGTGCTGCTGGGTTGAACAGTCATGGGAAGCACATTGGATGTGCTGGATGGCACATGGTGTGGGGCTTTCTGAAGTTTGGGTGAGCTTTGAGTCATCCAGGGCAGGGGCCTTCTATGCAAATAATTCATATTCAGGTGCAAATCTAGTTTAACAGATAGTACAGAATAATAAAACTTTAGTGAAAAGTAGCATAAACTTAAATATTGCCCGACATTCCCAGCTTCATCTGGGAGAAGCTGGGTCCCCTTCAGCCCCAGTGTGAACTACTGGGCTTTGAAGCTCTGTGTCAGTGAGCAGGAAGATGAGATGGTGCCCAGCTCAGATGGGAAGAGGTTCAGGCTCATTGAGGCCAGGGTGAAAGGTGCTGTTCAGTGCAGAGGAGAGATCCCCCAAGCTCTGCCCTGTGTTTGCTGGAAGGCTCTGGGTCCTGTGGCTGAGGTGAGGGCTGTGATGCCCTGAGAGTGAAGCCCTGCTGCAGCCTCATCCCCATGCCTGCAATGTGGGATAAAGGAGATTTCTTTCCCCCCTGCTGCACATGGGGAAAGTGGATAAATTGTTAAGAGCCATGGCATAAAAAGGCACATTCTGGATTAGCTGGAGTACAGCCATGGATCCATGTGCTTGTGTTATCCAGGCAGCTCCAGAACTCACCCTCAGATCAGAGACTTGGCTGGCAGGAATGATCAGTGCACACCCAGCTCCCACCTCTGCTTTTCCTTGGTAACCTGCTGCTCTGAGATGCAAATACACCCACCACCCACCGAAATCTAGGTCAGTCAGGTGCCCAAGGAAATGAGAGATGAGAGCTCTGCAAAAAGAGAAAAGCACAAATGATGGGAGCACTGTCCAAGGGAGGCAGCTCTGAGAGGCTCTCTGTGGCACCAGCAGGCTCTGTGTTTTCCTGAGCATGGTCACAGCTGCAGGTGGGGACAGGAGCCTGTGAAAGCAGCAGAGATGGGGCAGAGGATGCCACTGATTGCCCAGCGCTGAGGAGTGTGGTGCCTTTGCATCCTGTGATTGCTCAGCCACTGCAGACCCGACCACATCCCTTCTACACAAACCTCCTGGTGTGCTACAGGGTCTGCTTTGTGTGAGGAGGAAGGAAGGAAGCATGGTGAGAATCTCTCATGTGCTCTTTGGCAACCTCACCTTGGAGGTGGTTCCTGGGGGCTGAGCCAGCAGGAGGAGCAGGGAGAGATGTGGAGCAGCAGGTACATGGCAGGAGAGGCTGTGGGGGCTCAGGAGAAGGTGAAGTGTGTGTGCTGTGCAGAAGGAAGCTGGGCAGTGATGCTGGTGCCCTGCTTTGCCTCAAGAGATCAGGCAGCAGCATGAAGGCAATCCTGCAGGTCTCTGTCCTGCTCTTTGTTTCAACAAGCACAAGCTATCCCATCCCATCCCATCCCATCCCATCCTATCCCATCCCATCCCTCCCCCTACCCCACTCTGTGCCCTATCAGGTGTCAGTAGTATTTGTACCTGTCCCACACAGAGGTGCTCACTGCTAGCAGATGATCTGCGACCTTGGTGTGACTGCTGTTGCTCAAGGGCAGTGTGGACGTGCCTGGATTTGCCCGGGACAAAGATGCCAAAGCCTGGCCCCAGTAATCCCCGAGCCCTCTATGCCTTTCCCCACAAGCTGGATAGGAGGGGTGGCAGTCCAGGAAGCTGCTGGTGGTCTTCCATAGAATCATAGAATGGCCTGGGTTGGAAGGGACTTTAAAAACCATCTTGTTCCATCCCCCCTGCATGTACAGGAGCACCTTTCACAGGACCAGGCTGCTCAGAGCTCCAGCCAGCCTTGCCTTGAGCACTTCCAGGGCTGGGGCATCCACAGCCCCTCTGAGCAACCTGTGCCAGCTCCTCATCATGTTTGCAGTCAAGAATTTTTTCCTGAACTCCAAGCTAGACCTAGACTCTCTCAGTTTGGATCCATTTACCCTTGTCCTGTTGCTGTAAGCTCTTTTGAGAAGTCCCTCTGTGGTACTTTCTGTCAGTGTTACAGCGTGAGCCTTGGAAGACACCCATGTGTCCCCAAACAAATGGGCGTAGTGAAGTCAGACCAAAATAGGAACACGACTAAAATAAGTGGGTGCACTGCCAAGAAAGGACATCAAAGCAAGCCTCCAGATGGGCTGAGGAGATAGAGCTTTGGTGCACCATCAGAGGTGGGACTGTGAGACACTGCAGCAAACCGGGGGTGGATTAATTAAAACCAAGCAAGCGGGTGACTCCGCTGGGTCTCGGGGTCCATCTTTCATCAGCAGCACTCCCACCCCTCCGCTGGGGATGCTCTGCCTTTCATTTTCCAGCTCCAGCAGAGGCTGCTGCTTCCCTTCCCTCTTGGGCTGAAATGTGTTAAAGCCTTATCAGCAGCCTTTGCATAATTGGAGGGTGCGATAAGGAGTGAAACCGGGAGAGGAGCAGCCCCGTGGCTGCCAACTGAGCAATCATTGTTCTGGCTGAAACAGCTCATCAGCCCTGGCTGCTCTTGATTGCGATGGTGACGATTCTGTTTTAAAGGGAATTGCCTTGTTTGAGGGGATGGGTTGAGAACGCTGTCCCTTTATGAAATCTCAGCGTGCAGGGATGGGACAGCCTCACTGGCCGAGGGGATTGGTGCCCTTGTTCTCTGCATTTGCTTATCTGTGGCTTTCTCTCTTTGTCTCCCTTTCTCTTTCTTTTTGACTGTGCAGGTCTTTTTGGTAGGCTTGCTGCGGCTGGACCCAGGCCAGGGTTGCAGGTTACTGAGGGCGTTATTTATGCCACAATAACTATGGGTATGGCATGCTTTCCAAACCTGAAGTGCCTTTTTCAAACAACAACAACAAAACCAACCCAAAAATACCCCCCAAAAGCTCAGTTTTAGGAAAGATTATCAGGTATCTCCCCCTGGATTTGCCTGTTACACGCATGGAGGATAACCACCTCTCACTGTTTTGCACAATGCATTATTTTTGGTGGCTTTCCCTGTGCTCAGGATGACAATGAAGAGAACTTTCCTAGCCTTTATTCCCCTTTATTCTGGTTCTGTCACTGGTGTGGAGCTGATAATGTGTGGTAATGCTGGCTGTATCGACAAGTAGCTGTTTGGTGAAGGATTGAAGGTACTCCACTTAGGCAGAGTGGGAGTATAAGATGCTCTGAGCTTCCTGCATCATGGCATTGATTTAGCTCCCTGGGAGCTCATGGGAAGACCCACAGGAAAGCAGAGGTGGCTTTAGATAAAGACATCCAGGCTTGTGGCTGCCACTGGTGCCTGAGCTGAACGATTTGGGACTGAGTGAGCCTTAGTAGTGACCACAGGGTTGTCACAAGCCACCAGGCAAGGCTTGTCCCCATTTGCTAGGTGCACAGCCTGGTAAATGCCTTTCCTTCATGAGGCTGTAGCAGTGTCACCAGACCAGCAGCTCTTCAAGCAGGGAAGAGCTCATCTCATGAGGAACCACACTTGGGGTTGCGGTTGATGCACAGAAGAGCATCCAGGGCTTCTCAGGAGTAAGGTGGCAGCCTGAGACCTGCTCCTTAGGTGGGGGCACCAGAGACTCCCAAAAGAGGCCAGAGGGCCCATGTGGAAAAGGAGGGAATTTTGGAAAATGAGGTTCCCTTAGGCATCCTTGCTGCTGCCTATGGAAGGGGTAGCAGTGCAGAGGTCCAGCTCCTTGGTGTCTGTAGGTGAGAAACACCTGCACTGTTACTCCATGTGAATTTCTGCCTGAGGACAAGGTTCTGCATAGTGGGAATGCACTGAGGTTTCCCATAAAAGTTTTCCCATAAAAGATGGACAGTTTGATACATTGAGGGCTTGGAGATGTGCTCCATTCAGAGACTTTGCTTTTTAAAAAGTTTTTTTAATTGGTGAAGTTTTGATCACTTGAGGGAGGTTGTAGAGTGAAATTTCACTGGGTGTAAGAGTGTAGCTTTGTTACTGCATCTCAGTTCCTTTTATTTAAAGAACAAATAACCCCAACTGAAACATTCTTCAGTGAAGCTCCTAATGTCTTTTTCTTTCTCTTTTTTCTGGCTGCTTTTCTTCTTTTCATTTGCACAATCTGATGCTGTTATTTTTATGTAGATAGTAAGATTTGGTAAGAATCCAAATTAGATTTAATTCCAGTGAGAGAAAATTAACACTATTCCTCCATGCTATTTGATAGGACAAGAATGTAAACCCTACACAAATGGTGCCCCAATGTTCCCATATTGCTCTGTGAGCTTATGTTGTGACTTAGGGCTCTAAATGCCAGCAGAGTGTTGCAAATTCCTCTGCACTCAGGGAGAACATTTTCAGTGTTTTTGATGAGCCTGGTACCAGTGATCAGCTGAAAACTGCAAAATTCTGCAATGCTTTAGAGCTGGGTATTGAAAATTCCAACTCATCCCAGTAACATAGCAATCCATTTAAGAATGGACATAAAAAATGTTGTTACGGCTCCTCACATTTGCCACTTATGACTAATTTTTGGTGCTGCAACAGTGTGTTACTTCAAAGCTCCTTGCTGTCCCTTAAAAGCTGAGTAGAGAGAGAGGGACCTGTTAGACCAGGGGGAAAGTGAATGACATCTCAAATACAATAGATCATTGCTTGCTGCATGGCCTTGCAAATACCATTTTTACTTCTGGCATTTAGAGGACAAGGGCTGGTTGTAGCTTGCTGTTGTTGCCTTAAAAATTGTGTGTGTTTGGCTTGAAGTGGAATGTAGTAAAAGCATCTTTGGGGGGGAAAGCAGCAAACATCAGGAAATGTCTACGGGAATGTTCTCAGATTTGTGGTCAACCAAGAAGTGTCTTTTGAGTGTTTACTAACAGAGGCTATTAGGCACAAAATACTACAATGAGATCCATATTGGGCTAAAAAGAAAAAAGGATCCGTGAGGATAATTTTCTTATTAATTATCCTTCTGTAGAAGGAGAGCCTCAAAAGACACATCCCTGCACTGGAAGCTTGTGCATGTGTGAGCATGGCTGAGGGAAGCATTTGACTCAGAGCTATTCTAAAAATGGATTTAATGACAGAGCTTTGCTTTTGTTGTAGAAGATGGTGAAGCTGTTAGTAGTTCCTACGAATCTTATGATGAGGAAGAGAGCAGCAAAGGCAAGTCAGCAACCCATCAGTGGCCATCCCCAGAGGCCACCATCGAGCTGATGAAGGACGCTCGCATCTGTGCCTTCCTGTGGAGAAAGAAGTGGCTGGGACAGTGGGCAAAGCAGCTGTGTGTTATCAAGGACACCAGGCTGCTGGTGAGCAGATCCTCTCCTCTTTGTCTAAAACAATCTGTTTGTCTAAAACAATTCTGGTCACTGCTCAGGAAGGCAGTGACACCTCAGACCATGTTAAATGAGCTGTCAAAAAACAAAATACCCCTAGAAGCTTCAAAAACCATGTCCTGGAGATTTGGGGATCTTGTTCCTTTTTTAGAAGGAACGTGGGCATGGGATTGCTGAAGGGGGCACAAGGACATATTTGTGACCAAAATCACAATGCCACAAAATGTCTAGGGATACTTTTCGGGCAAACTTTTTGAGGTGGTTGAGCAGAAGGGGTTCTTACCGCGGAGGCTAACCACATACTTGATCCTGTGTCAGTAGAAGGTATTTCAGACCATGTGTGCATGCAGTCAGGTGTGTGTGTACCTGCACATCAGGGATCTCCAGGGTGTAGTCTGTGCAGACCTATTAGAACTGTAGGACTTTGCTGTGTTCAGTGCAGTCAATGCATGTGGCTGCATGACTTCATGCATCACTTGTGGGGGACTGAGTTCCTGCCAGGGAGCAAGAGGGTTCCTCCTCTGCCTCTCATCCACTCCTGCCTTCCTTCCCCAGTGCTACAAGAGCTCCAAGGACCACAACCCCCAGCTGGACGTGAATTTGCTGGGCTGCACAGTCATTCACAAGGAAAAGCAAGTGAGGAAGAAGGAGCACAAGCTGAAGATCATCCCCACAAACGCTGATGTCATCGTGCTGGGGCTGCAGAGCAAGGACCAGGCAGAGCAGTGGCTCAGGGTCAGTGACACCTCCAGGATTTGTCCCACTGGTGCTCCCATGCTTTGCTGGGAGAGCAGATCTTATCTCAGCCCTGTCCTTGCATGCTCTGGCTCCCTTGCTCGCTGCAAGCCTTTATACAAATATACCACTTCATTTTCATGTCCTGGGAACAGATTCTTCCTGCACTCCCTGCTGCCTTCAGTGTACTGGAGGCCACGTGGGGACCTCCCAGCCCAGCTGCTGTGGTGGGGGAAATGTCTGGGCTGAGGGCAGGGGTAGATGTAGCCCTTCCCATGGGACAGCAGCAGGAGGAGGAGCCTCCTGGAGCCCAGAAGGGCTGTGAGACGCCAGGGCTGCCTTTGCTGGCAGCCTCTCCCAGTGACTTGGATCCAGTAATTGCTGCTGCATGCCTGATGCAGCTCCAGGACAGTCCCCAGGGTCACAGGGACAGCAAACCATGGCTGTCCCAGGCTGATGTGGTTTTGTCTGTCCTAGCTGGGGGGGATGAATTGATCTTGTTAATGCAGCTCTCTCACAGGCTTTGGCCTCCCCTTCTGCACAGGTAATCCAAGAGACCAGTGGTCTGCTCTGTGAAGGCGGCAGTGAAGGCAACCAGTACATCCCAGACTCGCAGCGTCTCAGCTACCCAAAGGTACCTCTTGTCTCCACAGGCAGAACTGGCACTTGGGCTTTCAGCCCTGTTCCTTCAATAGATAGAAGTGTAGATGCCTTAATTTTAAGCAAGCAAAGACTGAGGGTAACCAGACCCCTGTGCTGCTGAAAAGGAGCGTTCTTGGAACTATCTTAATTTTCCTTTGCATCTTAATTTTGTTGCCATATCTTCCCTCCCAGACTAACTCAGCATTTGGTTTCTCACTGTCTAGGGCAGTAGCTGCTATCTCATCCAGTGGAATGGTTGTGTTCTCCAAGAGCTTTGGGAGGGACACAGACCCTTGGATGCCAGGGCTTGGGCCATCTCTAGTCCAGGTTTAGGTGACACTCCCCTGGGAGCAGCTTGTTCCAAAACAGTGGGAGGACAAAGAGACTTTCCTAAGTCTCTGGTGGGCAGCCAGAATGGACCTGTTTGGGCACCTGGCTGGTTCCTCTGCCCATTCCCCCTGTAGGGACTGTCACCAGCCAGGCTGCAGGGTGCCATGGGGTGGCAGCAGTGGTGCCACTGTGTCTCCTCAGAAGTGAGCCCAGCTGGGGTGGGGTGTGTTCAGAAGCAATGGGAAGGGCACAGTGTGTGAGTGAGCTGGCTGGGGATGGCCAGGTGAAAGCATTTGCTACAGAGAGAGTGGGAACTCATAACATGGGAGAAGGGGAGAAAGGTCCTTGTAGCACATTCTGGCTGGAAGAATGGGTCACGTGCATCTGTGGAGCCTGTGCGTGGTGCTTGTTGACAGGTGGAGGTGTCTGAGAGATACTCTGCAGCCTCCGAGAGTGGGAGCAGCACCGACGGCCACGTGGAGACAGCTGAGGCAAAAGATGGTAAAACCTTGCCCTGGGAATGACAGGGACTATGGGCCCTTACCCTTCTGTGGCTCCTGCCACTGCCGCCTCAGACACACCTCGTTAAAGCTGTGTGTGCATTCATTGCCTGGGAATTTGATATTCTTGCCAGGATTGCCTGTTGGTTCCACAGCCACACACTGACTGATGTGCTCAGCAGGAGAATGTTGACAAGGTTCTTTGGACATAAACTTTCCCCCTCCCACCTTGTGTCCTTGTTTTTAGAGAGGAAAAGACTTGAATACAGTAAATGTTAATGGGTAATGGTTCTTAATTAAATTGTTTGTGGTATAGGAAAGTGAAAGGAGGTTGGTAAATGTCCAGCAAGAACTGTGCAGGCACCTCCCACTGCTCCTGCAGTGACTGGCCTTTGGTCAGAGCCACCCGACATGTAAAGCAACACAGATTAGCATCTTCACAGATCCCTAACTGATCTTACTGGTGCCATCCTCCTCCTGAACTCCCTGGGCTTTGCACTTTTCCAGCTTGTCCCTGAGTCACAGGTTTGCTCTCTGCAAGGGATGTGTGTGAGGTGGGACAGCAGGCTGGGAGCTGGGAAAGCCACACATGTGTCTTTTTCATTTCTGGTAGTTAAGAAGAAGGGCACAACTGGCCTGAAACTGAGCAACCTGATGAACCTCGGGAGGAAGAAGTCCAGCTCCCTGGATAGCCCAGAGAGATCCCTGGAGACTTCAAGTGAGTGGCAGCAGGAGTCCCTCTGCAGGGATTTGCCTCAGGGCAGGATGAGCACCAGGCATCATCCTCCCCAATAGGGCCTGTGCCAGGTGGTCCTGCCAGTAAATCCATGCAGATTGTGGTGATGTGGCTCTCAGGGTGACCCAAGAGGAAGGGTGGGTAATACCAGACATGCACACACAGGGCATTTGTGCTGCCAGGGTGTGGGAGCCTGCAGGGAGAGTTGTGAGGATCAGCTTTATTTATCACCTGGGACCAACTTTGTCCAACCAGCTGCAGCCACCTTGCTGCTCCAAAGCTATCCTGAATTTCAAGGGTCTCATTTTCAAGATTTCTACCCTTTTCACCCTGTTTTATGTGGCTAGCTTGTCTTTGTGCTTTTGCTCTTTATTGGTGCCTGTGACTTTGTGTTGTGTGGTGATCTCATAACTTACCCTTAGACATCCCCAGGCTGTTACACAAATTAATATGGATTAAATGGAAAATGTGTTTAATGAGCTCTGATTACTTGCAGGTTACCTGAATGTGCTGGTGAACAGCCAGTGGAAGTCACGGTGGTGTCAGATAAAAGATGGGCACCTCCATTTCTACCAGGACAGGAACAGAAGCAAGCTGGCTCAGCAGCCCCTGAGTTTGGCAGGCTGTGAGATCATCCCAGAGCCGAGCCCTGACCATCTCTACTCCTTCCGCATCCTGCACAACGGGGAGGAGAGGGTTGTTTTGGAGGTAGGGTGTCTATCTCTGAGGAAGCTTTGCTCAAAATCACCAGCTTGGGTAGCTTAGGAGGTCTAAATGCCAGTGAGTTCCTCCAGAGGAACATCAGTCCAATGAAACAGAGCCTGAAGAGCAGGACTTTGGCTGATCTGCCTGTGGTCACCTAGAATGTGTCCCACCTCCCTGGTAATCCAGGCTGTGTGTGATGCTGGCACCTCCAGAAACACCATTCAGCCTTCATCTTTTGGGGGGACATTGGTCCTCTGGAGATTCCCATCTCTCCCCCCACTGCAGGATAACCTTGGATAATTAAGTTCTGCGTAGTGCATTGCAGATGGTTAATGTTACTTGAGAACAATGCCACTTTAGGGATTTAAAGCTGTGGTTAGGAGGAACAGAGAATTTCATATTTTGACAGCAGAGCCCCAAGGCCATGGGGCACACATCCCAAGTAAGCCTATCACAGATCTGCCCCTGAAAGTGCAAGTAAATTCATCTCCATCTGTTACTTTCCTTTGCCTGCATCCAGGACTGTTTATCTCTAATCTTGCTTCTCTCTGACGACAGCATGGTTATAGTAGGAGGTGGACAATGTGAGCAATTTCCTGTATTTTTCCAGTGGGTGGAATATTTATAGCTAAACAACTGACTTTGAGGGCATACCATGAAATTGGAAGATGTTTTTGTTTAGTTTCTGATTCAGGGTCTGTCTGTATCTAAAAAAATTTGCCCAATTACAGATGTGAAGAAGAGGTGCTGGGAAAATTTACATTTTGTGAATGGAAGAATCTGTATTTTGTTGGGATGTCAGACTCAATGTCAGACTCAATCTACGGACTGGCTGGCTGGCAGGCTTCCTAGGGACTGAAGTCTCTGCTAAATAAAACAGACTGAAAGCTTAAAATATACTTTCCAGTTTGGAAAGTGTATATATATATTCACTTGCCCTGAATTTTACTTTGTGGTTACTGCTCTGACTCCTCAAATCAGTGCAAAAAGTGACTACATCAGCCAACTCCTTGCTTTAAGTGCAGTCCCCTGCATTGGGAGGTGCATGTGGCTGTGTGCTAGGGCTGACTTCATGGCACAGAATTTAACTCTTCATGTGGCAAAGTGTTAGATTGCTCACTGCAGCTGGGAGTTGGGTCCTGGCCATGTTGAAGCAATGGACTCTGATGTTCTAAGCTCTTCCCTTCTCCTCTGCAAAGAACTGTGGAAAGGGTTTGGGACCAAGCAGGCTCGGGTCTCCTTGCCTCTGTTTTGGCAATCCCATTGCTGCACTCTGCTGGTGCAGAATAAAACTCGCAGGCTTTCCTCACCCAAAGCTGCTCCCTGCCAACATCTCCAGCCTCAGAGACTTCTCTTACTCTTGTAGAGAGCTGAGTTGATCACCACTGAAAGGAAAATGCAGACTGACTAGAAATTTTAGGAAGGAGCAGAGCAAAGAGCTGCATTTATGTAGCTGCCAAATTTTTGAATCAGTCCATACACAGAGCTGTACTTTTAAGGCAGCCTTTAAGAGCCTACTTTTAAGTTTTATTATAAATACCCAGGGGATTGCCAGCATGCTTCTCTACCCAACCTAAGCCAGCATCAGCCCTGTGAGTGCAGAGAAACCACTGCTGCAGCCTGTCCTGTCTATCTGATCACCCTGCAGGCTAAGTCCTCTGAGGAGATGGGCCACTGGCTGGGCCTCCTCTTGTCGGAGTCAGGCTCGAAAACAGACCCAGAGGAATTCACCTACGATTACGTGGATGCTGACAGGGTTTCCTGCATTGTGAGCGCTGCCAAGAATTCCTTCTTGTATGTCACTGGTAATGGGTTGGGGCTGGGAGAGGGAAAGCAAGCCAGAGCAGGGGCTCTCCACTTGTGGGAGGTTAGCTGCCATGGAAATAGGTGGTGAATTCACAGCTGCAGCTCAGCCACTTTCTTTTGGGACAGGAGAGCACTTCCTGAGCTGCAGCTTGCCATGGAGCATGTGCCTGAGTGGCTGTTGCAAAAGCAGGCTGGGCTCTCAGCCACCCATCCATCACTGGGGCAGGGTGACTGTGCTGTGTGGTGGTGCTCACAGGGGTCTTAGGATGAGGGAAGAGACAAGGATCTGACTCCATGTTTCAGAAGGCTTGATTTATTATTTTATGATATATATTATATTAAATAGATACTAAAACAATAGAAGAAAGGATTTCATCAGAAGGGTAGCTAAGAATAGAAGAAGAATGATAACAAAGGCTTGTGACTGACTGAGACAGTCTGGACAGCTGGACTGTGATTGGCCATTAATTAGAAACAGCCACATGAGACCAATCACAGATCCACCTGTTGCATTCCATAGCAGCAGATAATCATTGTTTACATTTTGTTCCTGAGGCCTTTCAGCTTCTCAGGAGAAAAAATCCTAAGGAAAGGATTTTTCATAAAATGTGTCTGTGGCAGTGCTGCTGTGGCTGAGGGCTGGGTGAGAAAGGGGAGAGCCCAGGGCAAGTACAGCCCCACTCTGGTGGGTGCTGCTTAGGGGGCAGCAGCAGCAGTGACCCCACTGCTCTGTATGGCTCTGCCTTCTCCTCTCCTGCACCTGGCTGCCTGGCCTTGCCCAGATCTCAGCAGTGGTGTTCTCAGGTGTCTCAAAATGCAGCACTGCAGAGCCATGCAGCAAATCCAGTCCCCCTGATGGGATGTCCTGTTCACAGGCTCATGCAAAGGAAATACTCTGAGCCCAATGCCTACATTGACAACCTGCCCAAGGGCAGGGTGCAGCAGGATGAGCTCTACGACGACGTGGATCTGCCAGACCTGCCTGTGGTAAGAGAGCTGCCCTGCTGCAGGGAGCTCTGGGGGCACCACGGCAAACAGCTGCTCATGGGGAGTCTCCAGCAGAGCAAGGGAGGGATTCCCAGCCCCTGGGGAGATCCTGACCTTTGCAATGGAGCAGAACCAAGTATGGAGAGGAGTTGCTAAGGAATGGGAGAGGGGTTTCCAGAAAGGGGCTGTAGGGATCCTCAGGCAGCTGGGATAAAATTCCACAGTTTTCATCAGCAAACAGCATGGATTATATGGTGATAGTGGGATTTTTGAAGCCTAGCCTTTCAAAAATTCTTTTTTGTGCCTGTAAGAGCAAGTCCTGTGTGAAAGGACAAGAACAATGGGTCATGCTGGGAAATGGGACTGTCACCTCAGGAAAGGCAAAGAATGGGGCATGGGTTGCTGGATGTACAACAGTATGATATCCTTGCATGGGGCTGTTGCTGCTATCAGAGAGACCTATTGAAGGAAAACAGGAGGGGCCTTTCCTTCAGTACTTCAAAAAGGCCTCTGTGGAATAACTAGAGACTGGCATTTTAGTTCCTCTAAGATTTTTTTTGTACTTCTAGTTTCAGCAGATGGTCTCTTTTGCAGGAAGAAGTACCCAAGAGTGAGAGCAAACTGGAAGGGGATCAAGACAGGGTGTATCTGGATCTCACCCCAGTGAAGTCCTTACTGCACTGTGCTGGCAAGATGTCATGCCAGTCTTCCCCCCTCGGGTCACCATCCCTAGAAAGGGCTGCCAAGGCTGCCCCAGAGAGCACAGCTGAGACAGCCCCCATGGCCAAGGAAGCTGAGCCCTGTGCTAAGGCAGCAGAGACTGCGGAGCAGGTACTGTCCAAACCATGATACCAGGCCAGGCTTAATCACTGAGCCACTTCCCTACACCTCATCATCCCACTTCCTTCTCCTTCCCAGAAACACCCAGAGAAGCCAGAGCCTGAGGAGGCTGTGCCACGGGTGCCTGCTGCCAAAATGCAGAGCCAGCAGCAGAGCAATGTGGCCCCTGATGTGCCAGCGGGGCCAGTTCTAGCAGGCAGTCCCCAGCTGGTACCTGCACACCGGCCCAAGATGCCACTGCCAGGTGGGTGTGCTGCTCAAGTGGCCCAAGATGCCACTGCCAGGTGGGTGTGCTGCTCAGGTGGCCCAAGGGTGTTTAAAGACAGGTGGTGCCCTGAGATTGAACTTGCCTCTGCTCTCCAGCAGTCTGTGTGCTGTGGTTGGTGACTTTTCAGACCTTCCATTGTTTTCTTTTCAAGCATCTGGAAAGGTTTTCTCCCTCCTCCTTTTTTGCTCCTGACTGAGCGTGTTGTTGGTGGGCTGTGTTTCCAGCAGGAGCAGTGGAGACCAAGCTGGGCAAGAACAGGACAGAGGCAGAGGTGAGACGGTTCACGGAGGAGAAGGAGAGGCTGGAGAAGGAGAAGGATGAGATCCGAGCTCAGCTCACCCAGCTGCGCAAGGAGAGGCGGGAGCTGAAGGAAATGCTTGGTGGCAGCACAGGTAGGGCAGGGCAAGGTGGGATGTGTGGAATTGAGCCAAGCTGGGTCTCTGGAGAAAGAGGGAGCAATGAACCTGGCCCTTCTGGGACCAGAAGAGATGGGGGGAACCTGGTGCTTTGAGCCAAACCACATAACCCAGATTGCACTAGAGCAGGAGCCACATCCCTCTTGGGATAAAACCCAAGGAAAATGTACAAGATGTGCCCTGATCCCTGCTCCCCTCAGGAGCTCCCCAGGTTCCCAGCAGGCACCAAGATTCCTCTTCCTACAGACAAGAGTTTGGAGCAGAGGCTGAAGGAGATAGATGAAGAATGCAAAAGAAAGGAAAGCCAGAGGGTGGACCTGGAGCTGAGCCTGGTGGAGGTGAAGGAGAACCTGAAGAAGGCAGAGTCTGGCCCGGTGACACTGGGCACAGCAGTGGACACCACACACCTGGAGAACACAGCCCCACGGGTATGTGGGGCACCCCTGGGATGGACAGCAGCTTTCTGGCAGCTAGGCAGCCACACAGTCTCAGCCTGCTTAAAAATGTAATAATTAATAATAGCATCATTATTATGTGTAATATGCAATCTTGTATGAATGTATAGTTAATATGTCTGTATTAACTATTATATATAATATACATTATGTAATAATAATTTAATGAGGTAACAGCAGTAATGGGGAAGTTAAAGGTGGATGGAGCTCAGGAGAGTGATTGTATTTTCCTGCGGGACCTTGAGCAGCACCCTCCAGAGGCATGCAAGTCTGGGATCAGCTCCTTCTGCATTTGGCTGAGCTAAGGGATGGTTTTTGCAGGAGATTCAGGCATCTAATTTCCTTCTTGGGAATTTGTTTTGCATGAATTGCAGATCTCCAGCACCTGCACCCTGCTCTGTATCTCTAGTTCTAGAGTCCTCAAAACCCAAACACGTCACAAACTCCCCTGATGTTTTTTTGAAATTGGCCTGTCACTGAAAAAATGCACCTCCGTGCAAATGGGATGACACTGTGACTAGGAGATGGTGGGAAAAGGCAGCAATCTCTCCCAGTAGTCTGTATTCATAACCATTTCTCTGATTTTTATTGTAGGTTCAGGCCAAAAGTGCCAGTCCAGCAAACAGCGCAGAGAACTCACCAGTCAACTCAGCCACGGCTTTAAAAAACCGGCCCTTATCTGTTATGGTCACGGGGAAGGGAACAGTCCTACAGAAAGCTAAGGTGAGTTACAGCTGGAAAACCCATCTGGGACAGCCTCTGTCTTTCTGTCAGTGGAGCAAACTGGCTGTGGTGAGATGGGGTTGTGGGGGAGTCCCATGTCTGGGAAACACCCCTGACCAACACAATTCAGACACGTCAGCCTGATTTTCCTCCAGTCTTTTCACCTGTGTTTGCCTTGCGTACAATTTAAATGAATAAATACATGCATTGTTTGTAACTTAAATATAACCCTGACCCACCTTGCAGCCAAAACCACTTGGGGACCAGACAGTCATGTTGATCCCATGCACATTATGGTTGCCTGCTTTGCATTTTGACTAATTTGCCTTTCTTCCTTGGCAGGAATGGGAGAAAAAGGGAGCTAGTTAGAAGCACGTTGTTCAAAGATGGACTAAAGACTCGAATTGCCCACGCTTGGCCCAGGGGATTCAACCATCTGTCAGTGGAGGTTGGGTGTTCAGCACCACCACACACCAAGTGCCTCCTCCACGTGGCGCCCACAGCTCCGACGCAGCGCTGGAGTCACAGCTGCTGACCAGAGTTACCCCACATGAACCTGCTCTTTCCAGACAAATCCCAACCATGTAGCTAAAACAATAACAGCCAGTGGCAATCCTTCCATCAAAGTCCTAACCCAGCTGATGTAAACAAGAATGTTACTGTACATAGGGGGTGTTTTGTGTATTTCTACTCTGAAGGTTTATCATTGAGTTATTAAGGTTTCTGTATTAGTGACTGTAGTGGATTCAGAAGGAACCTCTGCTCTTCCTCAGCCTGGTGAGTTTGTACCTGTCCTGATAAAGTTATCAATCTGTCTTGCTGCCAGTCATCACTCAGCTACATTTCATCCAGCCTTCAATCAAGGGCTATCCCACATGTGAGCAATTCTTCAAATATGAATGAGAAGCACACAGCAGCCTGTCCAGGGCATTTTTTAATCAGTGTCCTGATGCATTCCAGCATCTCCTACCAGCTGCAGGTTTGCTAGAATATTGAGCTGCTCACCTTCTTGTGCTGTAAGCTGTGTTACGGACTGGCAGTGAAAAGAGCTCTGAGCAAAGAAGATCTGCCAGGCAGATTCAGTTAGCTTTCTTGAGGATCTTAATTCACCTGAGGAGTTTGGTCTTAAAAGAGAAAAAAAAAAAAGTAAAAAAAAAAGAAAAGAAAAAAAAAAAAGAAAGAAAGAAAGAAAAAGTAATATTTGAGGGCTTGCTCAGCTGTTTCATGGGAAAGCTAGATCCTTCAGGGGTCCCCTTTCCCAGGAGAGGGGAGGTAAAGCAGCACCCATGCTGCTGCCCCAGCTGTGGTGGTGTCTGATCCTTTGAGAGCTGCAGCTGAAGCCATCCCTCTGTCCCTGTGTCCCTCCCTACTGCAGTAAGGCTGCACTGCCAGGGCTCTGCTGGACCTCTTGGTGCTGTCACCCTCATTTCCTGATCATTAATACAGCCTTTGGGCCCTGGCAGTATGGCCTACAAAGCCCATCCCTCTCTACCATAGCCAAGCTTTCTAATGAAAGTGATTGGAGATTTGGAACTGCTAAACTTAGAGATATTGAAATTAGAAGGGTGGCAGTGTGTTGGCAGAAATCTATGCACTCCTCCCCTCCCTGTAACCTGCTGGCATGTGTGATGGCCTGGAGACTCCTCATCCTGTCTCCTCTGATGACCCTTCAGAGCCCAGGCTCAGGAACTGGGCTGATGGATGGGACTGGAGTTGTTTTAACCCTACAAAGTTAAAGCAGCACCAACTCCCAGAGTGGATCATCCATGGGGTCCTGTGGCTAAACCAAAGCCAAGGTAAAGGCAGACAGGAAAAATGCTGTACCTTCCTCACCCTGGAAAATATTTGACAGGCCTGAGAGCACCTCTAAAAGGCTGTTCTGTCTTCACACAAAGGCCAAACAGCCAGTGGGAGCACAAGGCTCTGATACCCAGGGCTGGTGCTGTCACTGGGGTGAGTGAGAATGTCCTGACAGGTTCTGGGCTTGCTTGCCCCCACCACAGAGCCAGGGTGCACAAAAACCCTTGGTCAGGGTATCCTGGAAGAAGGAAAGGTGACTGTGCTCCCATTTTTTTACTCTTTAGTTCCCACTGTGGTGCAGATGGAGGAGTTGCTAATGCCAGGCCTCTGGAGCCTCAGCTGGCAGGTTGGGCCCTGTGCACATAGGAAAAAATCATGCAAATAAACTGCTGATTCTGGTTCAGGATCCTGGGGATTTCCTTCTCCAGAGCACCAGAAGGCCACAGACTCCATGAAGCTTTTGTTTTGGCCCATGAAGAGCTGGCAAGAGCCCCTCTCTGTACCCTGAATATCCGTGTAGCACTGTGCCCTCAGCATACTCCCTGTGCCATCCTCCCTCAGTGTACACCTGTGCCATCCTCCACGAGTTGTCCAGACATTTCACTGAGACAGCCATGGGCAGAAGCAGCTCTGCTTCCCCCTCAGAGCCCAGTCAGCCTCAGTGTTCCTGCTGGGATGTCTCCATGAGGGAATGGTAAACATGGGCAAGTCCTGAAGGACACTCATTTTCCTCAAACAAGAAATGTTAAACAATGTCTCTGTGTCCCCATTGTTTTCCTAACTCAAGGCATTTCCTTTGTTGTAACTGTGACCTATAAAGTGGCTCTTTAGAGGGTTTTATAATAAAATGTTGAGTATATTATGGTACCAGTGGTTTTCTCAGTAATGGGCCTTGTCCCTGCTCTATTTTCCAATAGATTTCAAGTACATCAAATCCCAAATACCATTAGTTACTACAAATCCTTAGCTATGCAGTGAACTGTACACTACAACTGCAGTGAACTATAGCTTAAATAGTAGTGATTGCACCATCAAGAAAAACAATTTTCAGAGATCTAACCCACTGAAAAACAGCAGTAACCCTGACAATTTACATGAAGACACATAACAGATTCCTACCCAGACAAATTACATGAAGACACATAACAGATTCCTGCCTGTATCTGTGTAGCAGTCCTCTTGCCCAGAACCAGCAGGGAAAATCTTCCATTACCTTCCTCTGGCCACTAGATAGCAACTGTGTGCAGCTTACTGCCTGCTGCAGTCTGAGGGAAAGCCAGGATGGGCTTCAGCTGGGAAGGAAAGAAAAGTTATTGAAGAAAACAGTTGAGGCCTTTACAGAACGGACACCACAACAGGCACATCTGTGAAATATCTCTTGGTGGCTCCACTCCCACAGGCAGCTTGGGGAGGCACTGTAGGTACAGCACAAATTCCTGGGCCAGGTCACACTCCCTGGCCTCTCTGAGCTGACCCCTTGATACAAACCTGCCAGTGAGCTCCTTGGTGTCCTGTCAGCCTCCGAGCCCAGGAATCCCCAAATAACTCCATTTGGGGGCTGGGTTTGTGCACTGAATGGACAGCAGCAGGAGCTGCTTTTGTCCTTGCCCAGCATCGCTGCCCCATTGCCTTTGGCTGCTTTAGAACACCCTGTATCAGCTCCAGCTGGTAAAATTACTGCTTTGTTAAGCATCCCAGAAGTGCCACCAGCAGAATTCCATATTCTTCTGGAGGGAAATTTCCTGCTACAAACCATTTTCCTTAGCAAGTTTCTCATTTAAATACCTCCACATTTCTTGCTTTGGATACACAGAACCCCACAAAAGCTCCTGGGTGTTCTTGACTAGCACACCAAGGCTGCTAGTGGGCATGTTGATTTCCCAGTAAGAGAGAAGTAAAGTGACAGATTTTGAAGGAAAGAAAAAAAAAATTCCTCATTTCAGTGGAGGAGTTGGCCTGAATGTTTATGTAAGATGCCTCAGGTATGAATCAAATTAATTTACTCCTGCTACAGAGTGAGATTGCAGAGGGTTTGAAGGTGAAGAAGCCAGCTAGCTTTACAGGGAGCATCAGCAGAGCTCTTGCAGGCTGGCTTTGGCTTTTGGCCTTTTGCATTTTGGTATGCAGGGAGAAAGGCCCAGTGGGATCAACCCCCAGCTTCCTTGCTGCAGCATTTACAGGACAGCTGCCATCCTACCTTTACTCACCACAAACAGGCATGGTGTGGCTCGATGAGGGAATGTAAGACTAAAGAGGGTGAAAATGATGGCACTTACCTAAATCCCATTTTTAAAGGAGAAACAGGCTCTCTTCTGGAGCCAGCATGGCCCAGGAACAGTCCAAGCTCACCCACCAGTCCTCCAGAGAGTAATTCAGAGCTCCATTAGCAAGAGCAGCCCAGACACTCATGACAAGCTGGCACAGACAGCATCCTCTGAGCTCCTGTGAGGCCAGACAGGATTAGTGCTGGCTTTGCAGGGACCCCACCTCCCCAGTGCCTGTGCCAGCCTCAAATATTGACCCAGCCTTAAGAGAATGAGCTCCCCTCAGGTACAGGCTCATTAAATATTTCTGATTGAATCAGGCCAAGTCTGAGAGTGAATTTAATAAGGGATCATGTGAGAGACCCAAGCCACTTACCTACTTACACTTCTTGAAATAAAATTTACCAAAAAAAGGGCCTAGAGGCTAGCCAGGAAGATCAAGTCACATTTTTAAGAAGAAAGCAGCCCCAAAAACTGCTCAGCAGTGTCCTGCTTGCCGGTGGAATCAGTAGATCTCTGCAAGACCATCCCATACATCATAATTATAAGGCTGTTTTTTCCCATCTCCTCTCAGTGCCCCATGACTTTCTGACCTTGCAAAGTGCTTTGTCTCATACAGAAGGAGAGCTAGAGGGTGCTGCAGCTGCCACGGAATGTCTGAGCATCCATTTAAGGCCTCAGCAATGACTTGCTTTTAGAAGGAATATGAGGAGGAAGGTCACATATAGATCCCCCTGAAATACAGCGATTTCAATGGGGACCAGTAGAGGAATCTTTGGTGCATGTCCATGCCCTTGATGGCATGCCATGCCTTTTGATGGCTTTGACTTAGGGAACGATTTTTTTCTTTTTTAATTTTTTTTTAAGTATCCACGCCATGTCCCTCATATCTTCCCCTCCAGGTTTTGTATTCTTGCTTGACTTTTTCCCCTGCTTTTGTAACATCTGTGAGCTTAGTTTTGCCATGTTTTGGTCCTTTGCAACGCAGTTCATTTAATCACAGCCTCTTTTTGGAAGGCACTAAAACTCCAGATTTTTGCGATTTTTTTAAATTGCATTTCATTTGACCCTATCTCCTTTCCAGAGTGTTTGTAAGCCTTTCTTTTCGGATTCCCAAGATTCCTTTTTTCTTCCTGATTGGAAATTGCATGTTTGGGGATCCCTGGGGCTCTAAGACCTCATCCAGGTGTACTCGGAGCCCAAAAACTGGGTTTAGAAACCAGCTTTCCTGAGCCAAGGAAATGATTGGAAACTCATGAAACCCTAGGTTTCATGAGTTTTCAATTTCTCACATAATCTCTAGTTGACAAAGAGATGCACTGAGTTAGATCAATCCTTTCCAGCATTAGATTCTGCAATCTGTGCTTCCTGAATCACACAGAGATCTTTGTGTACCTATGGTGCTTAAAGCCAGCAGGATGGTAAAAATTGCAGGGTTTCCATAGGTCAGGACACAGGCAAGCCTGCCTTGTTCCTTGTGCAGCCCACAGGTATACTTAACAAAGTATAATTAAATAATTAATTATATATATCTATATATATATAATTAAATCCTAGTATATAATATTATATATTAATAGGTATTAATTATATTATATTTTAATGATCTATTAATTTATTAATGCATTCTATTTATTATTTATATTAATTTATATATAATTATATATATTATATATACTATTTTGTTTATTATATATTATTAATATATTGTTTTATTTTCATATATATATTAATAATTATATAGTTGTGTATATATTTATATACTATATATATAGTATATATATAGTTCTTTATTTCAATTATTTTATTGTGATATATATATATATAACACAATAATATAATTAAAATAAATAACTTCCAAACAAATTACACCACACCACATTAGCCACAAGCCAATGTGCTCAGCAGCAGCACTCTACACAGTGTCCTGCAAACAGCACAAGGAACAGCACTTGCAGAAGGCCAGGAGGGCACGTCCCAGCTGCAGAGCTGTGTCCCAGGCAATGTGAGCTCACTGCTGTTTGAGGGCAGGCTGATCTGCAGATGAGAAAGGGCTGTGAGGCGTGAGTTAATGATGCTGTTAGGAAAACCATGGCAGAGAAACCCCCAGGGAGCTGCAAAGCCAGCAGGGCAGCAGGGTGAGAAGAGGGGTCCCTCAGACCCCTCACACAAACAGGATGCACTCTGCTTTTGAGAGCAATTTGTCTGCAATTTGTCTGGAATCTGGTTATTTACTTGTGCACCACACCATGAACCAGGGTTTGGTGTGAGCCTGGCCAAGCCCATTCTCCCCACATGAAGAGAAGACTGACAGCTTAACAGGAGAGGCAATGCTGAGCTACAGCCATGCCCAAGAAACATTAATAGATTCGTTTCCCTTTGTATCCCAAATGTCAGCCCTTCAACTAAGCCTCTGTTCTGTTAGATTGTCTGTGTCCTAAGGCACAGCAAAGTGACAGAGAAAAGAAAGCAGAATCTCCTCTTCCTCCCAGCCTGGTTTCTCCCACAAGGCTCCACAGTGCTCCTCCTGTCTCAGTGCCAGCTTTCATCCCAGAGAGTGCTTTCAGACCATTCTTCTTTTGACAACAAACCTGCTGAGCAATTTGTGTCTCTCTTTGTCCATCTAATGTTACTATTCAAACATAGGGCCAGGACATCTGGGTGAAGGGATTTTTCTTCTGCTGGGAACAATAGACTCTATTCTCACGAGCACTGGCAGTCACAGTTAATATCTCTGCCTTGGCTCTCTGCAGACCTGGCTGTGCTCTCCTGAGGTGACAGACACCATGGGAAAGTCAGCAGACAACCCAGCACTGGGAACCACAGGTTTTGGGGGAGCAGCTCTGTAAATTTTACAGGTTTGTGGGCAAATTTATCTAGTGATGAGGTGAGGCTGATGCTCCAAAGGATGCAGGCATGTGGCCAAACTCTCTTTGGAAACGTGAACCATCACAGGCCAATAAATGCAGAGAAGAAAGCAGCATGAACAACCTAAACAGAAACAGAATAAAGACTTGTAATCAGTTCTCCTTCCTCTTCCTCTGTCTTCCTGCATGTAATGAGCTATTCACTCCAGCAGCTGGCTGCAAGTGCATCATCTGTGTTATACCCCTTCAGCAAGAGCTCCAGAATTGCTCAGACTTCTGCATATTTTTAGACTAACTCACAGATCTATCAAAATCTGTTAAAAAAACCCCAAAACAATCAAGACCTTAAGACCTGGACGAGTAAATGCAAAATGCCAGAAAGAAATACTTAAACACAAATATTTACTTCAGTTATAAAAGAAAGAGAGTTCTGGGGAGCCCAGTTTGTGCAATGCAGGAATTGGGAATGGCCTCAAGACAGTCCCTGTGCTGGAGCAACTCCAACAACTCCAAGGGCTGGACAGTGCCTGTGAGTGGCAGAGAGTGTTCCTGGATGGAGAACTGGAGCAGTCAGCACATCTGTGTCAATGCCTCTGATCCATTTGCCTTTTGCTGTGCTGGAGGGCTCTGGAGAGGTGCTGCAGACCCCTTGGACTCCACTGCTCATGGGAACGTGGAGGAAGGGCTGGAGATCTTGGAGAATCCCCCCGGAGAACTCCTGTGGCAGAGGAAAAGCATAGATGTGGGATGAGGGCTTTAGGACCAAGGGATAAGGTCACACTCAGTCCACAACAACCAACCAACCAACCATTCATTCCCTTAGATGACAGATATTAGAGGCCACAGGCTGGAAGTCAGAATTCAGGTAAAAAGCAAAATATTGGACATGGGGAAAACCCATCTGAATTGAGAACATCATGCTATGGGCACAAGGCCATCTCTAGGGAGCCAGAGACTCCCCACCTCATGGGCATTGCTCCCCTGCTGAAGAGAAGGAGGGCAATGGAGAGGTTTTACACCATGGACAGCATTGAAAGGGTGTCTGCTCCAACAGAAACAGCTCCCTCCTATTAAATGAGAGTCAAGTCTTTCCACTTGGGAAAGACTGTTTCAACTAGCAGAGAAAAAAGTGGAACAGAACAGAGTGGAAGATTACCAAAATTATTAGACCTCCTTGGGCCCCCCTCACCGTCAACTCACTCAGTGAATGTATAAAAATGCACAGCTTCTCCAGAGAAGCCCTTGCTCCCCTCAGCAGCCCAAACCTCTCTACTTTCCATAAGACAGAGACCACACCAGCACCAAGGCCTGGCCACCAAACAGCTGTCCAGGGGTTTCTCTGCTTCAGGGAGAGGTGGAATAGTGTGGAGAGCTGCTGGTCCTTACTGCTCTCGCAGTGGGGTCCCTCCCAGCCGTGGCACTGGCAGCGGTAGCTCCCCGGCCCCAGGATGCACACGCCCTGGTTCATGCAGGGGTTGGGCTTGCACAGGTTCACAGGGCTTCTGGCTTCTGCAACAGACACAGAGCAGAGAGCAAGCTCAGGCACATCTGCATTATTACTAGCTGAGACTCACATCCATCAGGAATGCTGCAAAAATTGTCATCAGGGGCTACTGGGACTGGAGAAACATTTAAATGTGGCAGAGGGTGCAAGCCACAATTCTGTCTTGACACTTTAACCTTGGCTTTTCTATGTCTCAATCTGGAGAATATTCCTAGTAAAGCTTACAAGAGTCACTTAATGATAGGATGCATATCCTAGAAAAGCAAAATGGAACATGTGCAGAGCTGTGGGCACCCCCAAACTCCCCCCACCAGACACAGACAACAGAGAACAAGACACACGCCCTGCCCTAACAGGTTCACAGTCTAAAATGCCACTGAAGTTCAAACCTCACTTTGCCCCAGAGAGGATAAGAGTTTCCACTGGAGAAGAGTAAGGAGAAGTTGCCAGCTGGGAAGTAAGGATGACATGAATGGAAAACAACACAGGGAAAATTTCTGGGTTTCTTTTTGAGGGGGCTTGAGAGAAGCCTGCAAGCACAGCCCAAGTTATTAGCCCTGTTGTTATAAAGTATGTGACAGCTTTCCCAACCCTCTCAACACAACAGAGCCCAGCTGTCAGCAGGGCTGGCAGGGTTCCATGCTGCCTTGCTGCCAATACATTAGGTTAAGTAGCAGCATCCCAGAGGAATTTGCTTCCAGTCTGCTGGCAACACCACTGCGGTGTTGGTGAGGGTGTGAAATTCCTCTGCTCAAAAGCTACAAAGTGGTGTAGAGCTGCTTGCCTTACCCTTTGCTCCAGGGTAGAAAAATCACAGAGAAAATATAAAAAGGGGAAGGAAAAAGAACACAAATCCTATCCCCTATCTGTCAGGGAGCTTTCTACAGCTCAACAGACATTCTGCTCATTCTCCCTCCATTCTCCCTCTGCACATCAAGTCATTGAATCTCAACCCACACCGAAGACTGGCAAAATTATAACTGAAATTCTTCTTATTTTTTTTTCTTTTTTTTTTTTTTTGACAGCCCTAGAACTGAGACATATCAGTCTTTAGCTCCAGTTGATTTCATAGGGAACCAAGCCAGGTTAAAAAAAATTTTAGTTACCATGGGATTTGTGAACTGGGGTCCTGCCTGAGAGTGTATTCCCAGGGATGGTCACTTTCACTATTATTGGGCTGAAAGCTGGATCTCTTGGACACAGCACTCATCTTCCAGGTGCTGCTCTTCCATGGTGCTCTGCTCTACAAGTGTCCACCTTGTCCCTCCAGGGATGCTCCACAGCATAACCTCACAGTCCCTACCCCAACACCATTTCTCTGAATTCCAGCCTGCTGTTAACAAACCTTAAATGAGGTTCTTGCACTTTGATGATCCTAATAACTTGCATTTCCATTAATCTGATTCATATATACTTAATGCTTGGGAACTTTTCTCCTAAACCCTAGGTCCTTTTTTTCTGGACTCTTTTCAGATGAAACCTCAGAACTAATACCATATTCCAGGTACACAGAGGCAGGGTCTGTTTCTCAAATACCTCTATAATCATGAAGTTTTAAGTCCTTTCACAGACAATGATTCTGTTATTAAGCCTTGGATTTGGGAGTAGAAGACGGAGTGAAGGGCTTATCTTTACATCGCCCTTGGTCCCAGCCTATCTAGTACAAACTGTGATTTACCTGCAGATGAAATGAAAGCAGCAATTCACTCTCAGGAAATGATATGTTATTACCCTGACTCCTTGAACCCTGCTGTCTCTTCCCCTTCACCCCTGGCATTTTAGCTAATTCCAAGGTACAGTACATTGTTTTTGTAATAACACAGCTGAAAGTACCCCTGCAACAGAAACACACTGAAAAGCTCAGCAGAAACCATCCGCAGAGCCTGCCAGGAGAGCAGCTCTCACCCCAAAGGGATGATACTGCAGCTCTTTCTAAGCCTGAAGGAGATACAGCTGTAACCAGAGATGAAAAGGACCTCTGAGCTGCAGCTCAAATGTGCTTCTTTTGATCTTATAAACATGTTAAAACAAAGCAAATAGATTGATATTAAACTTAGGCTATTTTGAATGAGAAAGCAAGGCATGGTATTTTAACTAGGAGTAATTTCATTGTCACTGTCTGAAAACTAGGGTTGCTGTCCTTTCTGAAAAGCTGATTTCTAGACAACATGCAAGTGTTTCAAATTTACTATTAGAGCCATATTTTTCCCCAGCTGAGGACTGGCACTCATGACTCAAAGTTTTGAAGAAACTTCCCCTTTTTTTTCAACCCCCAAATATGAGTTTTTACACAAATATTTGAAAATTCTTCCACTTTGAAGATAAGGATTTGGTCCTACAAATAAGACAAATCACAATTTGTCTAAAGGACTAGTTTAACAGTCTGAAGGCTCGAAATGGACAGATTCTGATTTTAGGATTGAATACAGGGCAAAACAAAATGTTGAAAGCCTACATGATAATTTTAGTAGTGAGATATTAAGGATGAAAACGAGTGATGAGGTTGCAGACTCACCACATTACAAACACCTGGTCACAAACCTGTTGGACAAGACAGCAGAGACCAGCACAAAAAAGGGGCCCATTGAGCCCTCCCCCAGAAACACTGAAGAGGAACAGTAACACACAGTAAATTCTACAGATTTAAAGCAACATCAGAAAAAGAGAAAACTTTTTCCTTCAGAGAAAACAGAACCTAGATCTAGCAGGGGTGGAAAGAGCCAGCCACACTATGGCCACTCTCATCCACTGGACTGAATCTTAGGAAATTTGGTTACTAATTCCTGAAGGATTGCTTTGGACAGTCATCAGATTTCTGTGTCATAGTTTCCCCATCCGTAAAATACAAAAGTCAGTATCACGTTCAGTCAGTAAAACATCCAAAAACCTACAACAGCAGCAGCTGGTGGCACTGACAGAGAGTGATGACTGGAGGCTCTCCTACCTTCACAGATCCTCTCGATGATAAGGCCTTGGTAATACTGCAGGTCTTCATAGGAGGAGATGTGCACCAGGTAGTTGGGGGACCCAGCAACTCTGCGCAGTGTGTCCCTGTCTGCGTCCCCAATGACAACCACAAACACCAGGATGCCATTGTGCCTCAGCTGCTGGGCTGGGGCAGCTGCACCCTGCATGCCCCCCCCGTTGGAGAGCAGCACCACCACCTTGTTGACCCCAGGCCTTGCTCCCTTCTGCACAGTCATTACATCACTATGAACATGCAGCAAGGCACTGCCTGCAGAGGCTGAGTCCCCAAGGAAGGGCACCTGGTCGATGGCCTGGAGAACAGCAGAGCTGCTGGTGTGGGTGTCCAAGGCAAAGACAGTGTGAGCTTTGCTGCCATAGGTCACCAGGGCAATCTGGGTAACGTCCCGGTTGATGATGAAGTGCAAGCAGCTGCTCCTGACAAAGCGCCTCAGACGCAGAAAGTTCTCCAGGCCAACTCCAGACGAGGCATCCACAGCAAATGCCAAATCCAGAGACTGGGCCTGGCAGCCTGGGGAAAGGAGCACAAACATGGTGTCTCTCAGAACATATATCTGCTCCTTTCTGACTGAAAAACAGCAGTGAGAGGAAATTGTATGCAAAATTCAACACTGCTGATCACTGATGGTGAAGGGTGATCTAGGTCTCCTTCACAAGATCCATCACAAAAATCACTCATGGGAGGTT
Source organism: Ammospiza caudacuta (assembly GCF_027887145.1). Taxonomy (NCBI): domain Eukaryota; kingdom Metazoa; phylum Chordata; class Aves; order Passeriformes; family Passerellidae; genus Ammospiza; species Ammospiza caudacuta. The sequence goes on along the minus strand of NC_080601.1, from coordinate 31,000,498 downwards.
AGTCCTGGGATCTGTGACTGACAAACAAAAACAAGGACATTGATCCTTCTGTCCTTCCCTCCTCCCTGCTGGAATTCAGGACACTGCTGCATGGTTTGGCAAACTTGTCCCCCCTTGCCCACACCAATCTTACCTTCAGGATTGCCCACACTGCAGATTTTTCTCTGCAGCTCTGGCATCCTGTTGAAGAGGTCCTGGGGGTCAGCGTAGACAATGGTCTGCTGTGGATTGCCAGTCACCGTGGTCAGCTCTGCTCTCATGAAGCTGCTGCCTAAGCCAATCAAGAAGATATTTTGGTCTTTCACATATTGAGCGGCTTCTGCTACCGAATCCTGGGACTTGGAGTCAGTGAGCAGGACAACCACACGTGGGAGATCATCCTGCACATCTGCAAAGACTGGGCTGCTCCTAAAACCGTGCTGTGCAACGTACTGCAGGGCTCTGCCTGTCAGGGTTCTCCCTCCACTGAAATTCAAGGCATCAATTCTCTTCATGAGACTGAGTGTGTCCTTGTACTGGCCCAGTTCAATGGGTACCTTGATATCATCATCATACTGGGCCACCCCCACGCTCACTGGGGAGTCCTGGCCCACCACGGCCTGGAGGAATCTCTTGAGGAAGGCCTTGAAGCGCAGGAACCCTTCCAGTGTGACCCCGGCTGAGCTGTCCATCAGGAAAAGGAGATCCACACCGCACTCCAGGCTCAGCTTTGCTGCTGGAAAGGGAGAAGGCAATCAGCCATCTGCAGAGCAACCCCAACAGGGGCTTGCTGGAAGCCTTGTGGAGAGGGGACACTGTGTCCAGCAACCCAAACATTTTGCCATTCATATCATGAGCTGGAGGAAAAATGGGCCAGGAGCAGGCTTTGTTTTGGTCGGATGCCATATAAACCTTTAGAGACAGGAAATATCTATGGGAATTCTTGCAATTTTGGATGGCAAACTTCAAATCAGAAATTACAGCTCCACTCTTAATGCTGTGGGCAGAACCTCTGAATGACACAACCACATACTGGAGAAAGGAGAGAGTCCAAGCACCAGACCCTCACCTCTGACACCCTGAGACACTCTGAAGCTGGAACCTTGGTTCTGGGGAAAGTAAGTACAAAGTGTTTTCTAATGATCAGGAGCTTTTGGCTTTTTTACATTGAACCCCCAAAACCAGGAGCTCCTGCTGCACCCGTGTGTGTGGGGAGGGGACCAACAGATATATACATGTCTCTCCCAGTGACTCTGATCCCATGGCACCTGCATTTAGGCACAAAGGCAGCCATGCAAGGGTGAGACTGTCAATACTGGTGCTCTTCATACCCACACAGTGTCTGAACAGCAGGACCCAGCCACTGGGCCTGACACAGCATGACAGTAAATTCAGCCTGCTTTTGGAGAAAAGCCCAAGCACTGTGGCCCCACCCCAGTTGTCCCCAGGGTGGCACAGAGGGTGTCACCAAAGCAGGACCCAGCTGAGCGGGAAGGAGACAGAGCACAGGCTCACACCTACCACAGTGGATGTCTCTTCCGTAGCCCAGCAGGCAGAGGCAGTGGTACCTGTCCAGTCCCTCTGGGACACACGTGCCACCATTCTGGCATGGCTGGGAGTCACAGGGGTCTGACCAGGACAGGGAAGAGAAAGAGAGGTCATCAGCAAGGAGCCTGCCCTTCCCCATCCTCTGCCAGCATGAGCAGCATTGCTAGTGGAAAAAGGGTCACAGCTCTGCCCCTCTTGCTGCAGAGCTTGAACTAACACAGGGCCACCTCACCTCCATGGCAATTTCCATTTGGGATGGCTCTCCAGCAGGCTGTGACAAGAAAGCAAACCAGACTGACTTTGCTTGATGTGGAACAATAGCAGCGACACCATATTTGTATAAACAGAGAATTGCTAAAGGTCCTGCAGTCCTGACAAATTTTCAGCAGCAATGAAGAGGTCAGGGTCTGGCCTGCTGCTTGGACAGCGCTGTACTGATAAAGAAAATGAAGCTGCTATCATCTGAGCTTGCAAAAAGGACGGAAGCAGCACAGCTACTTCAACAGCCACAAAAATGGGCTGGTGATCAGCACCTGTCAGGCTCCCCACTAACCTGATGCTGCTTATGGTACCTAGTATATGACTGGAGGCATCCCTGCAGGCTCCCCTGGCTGGAGAACAGTGACACCCTGCAGGCACTGGGAAGCAGTGCAAGACTGCCCCCAGGACACGAGCAAATGAGAATTCACTGGCTCCTCAAGTGGAGGAGAAGTTACTGGGAGACATTTTAATCCAAAAGAACTCTGATCATAGATACCTGTGAGAAACAAAAACTGGATTAAATATCTACTGAACACAGTCTCTCACTCTGAGCACAATTTTTGAGAAGTGAAAGCAAACCCTTGTCTTTTTGCTCTTTAATTATCACCTTTCCTGTTTCACAAATTAAAGTTTTGGAAGAGCAAAACCCCACCTGGACATACAGTTCGGAAGCACCTGGATGGGTGTTTTATCAAGACTCTCTTCCACCTGAAACAGGAAGAATAAGATCTGCCATTAATTTAAATATTAACAAGGTGCCTTCAAGGTGGATCTTACTGTGTTTTCAATGGAAAAACTTCCCTTTGAAAACACAGGTTTTCAAAACAAGTATTTTTTTTAAATAGTCCATTCTAAAGGAGATGGCAAAAGGAAAATCATAATTTCATTGAATCTACCATTTTTTAAAAAATTCAACTGTAATATTTACATTTTAAAATTATGGATGTATTTTTAAGACTCAAAAAATTATTTTGTCTGCTTGCTGCTCAGCCAATGATCAGAGCAGAGACTCTTCCTAGCACTACAGACTGTTTGCATCAGTCTTCTGAGGGATTTTTATCCCAGTAAATAGTCATGGTCAGATAAAAGCCTCATTACTATATTTATCTCTCAGTCCCTCTCATTTTTAGAGCTGTGGGTGCCCAGCTTACCTGGTGAAGGGGCACAGTGAAGCCTGCACTGCATTGGGCTGCTTTGAGCCTTTCCAACACACATAGCTGCCAGCCAGCTCTTTCACAATCTCCAGGGTCCTGCGCTCACAAGGGTGGGACTCAACTTTGCAGCCTGCAGCAAAGTACAAGGCAAACTAGCCTCAGCTGCCTGAAAATGCAAAGGCTGTAAGAGTAGACAGCTGTTTTCAACTACCTGACAACAACAGACTGGGCAGAGCTTCCAAGAGCCTCTGGGAGACCCCAGAGGTAAGATTTCCTGTTGAAAAGATCACCAGCCTCCTCCACTTTCTGGAAACCTAAATATTCAGCCTCCTTTGCTTTGCTATAAACCACACACTGCTGAGTTCATGGTTCAGTGACAGTTTTTCAGCCCCTTTGGTGCCTTTATCATTCATGTGTTTGATTTTCTGCTACCTCTGGACCACTCCAGTTCTATTCTTTCTAACTCCTGGTGCCTCGCCCTGATACACAGCCAAGTCCATTAGAAAATTAAACACAACTGCCTTTATCCCTCTATCCCCTGTCACATGACCAAAAGCCAATATTCCCATTTTCAGAGGTGAATCAGGATGCAGGAAGATTTAGGATTCTGCAGCTTGGAGGTATTTGGAGAGCATGACATCCTGTTTGGGCACCAGAAGCAGATTACCTCAAAGTGCAACACCTGCTAATTCCCCTGCGCGCTTCCTGACACTGCCTTATCTTCCTCACTCAGTGCCATGTCCAAGCTAAAGCATGGGCATGGAGGTGTGGCCAGCAGGGTCACCTGGAGCGGTGGCAGTGCAGACAGAGTCACTCAAGGTGCTGTACAGGCCGTTGGCAGCATCCTCAGCATCTCCAGCAAAGAGCAGGTGCTGCTCAGGGGGCTCGCTGGCCAGCACCTGCAGCTCCTCCCACCTGCCAAGCAAGGCACAGGTCAGCTGCTCAGCCTCCCCCACAAAGAATTAAGAGTCAGAACCAACCCTGTGCAGCAAACAGAGAGTTGATACAAAACCATGACACTCCTCAGTTTCCAGGATCCTGGTGTGTTTAGTCTCAGGCAGCAGCATAGCTCTACCAAGTGGAAAAGTTTCCGTCATTAACTCTGGTGCTCCTTCTACATCAGCCACCAAGTCAGTGTTTTCTCTGTGCCTGCATTACCCCGAAAATTCCTTTTTGTCATGGTTTAAGAATGGTATTCCCCAATTTAGTGTTCTCACTGAAACCAGGCTTCCCCTTCCTTCCCCTCTCACCTCCAGCTGCAAACACAAAAGGCAAAAATATTTCATGAACTGAGATAAGAACAATTTACTGAGAACAGAAACGAAATGAGAAATCAAGCAGCAACGGCAGCAATAAAAATATGAGTAACAAAAGATATAAGACTAAATCAATTTCCTTGGAAAGTCTGTCTCCACACTGTTTGTCCACCACACTTTCTCCCCTCCTTGGAAGGAAGGAAGGAAGGAATGCCCTTCCTCTCTGAAGGGATAAAGTCCCTTTCCCCCACCCCTGGCAATGACAAAGAGGTATGGATTATCTCCTAGATACACCCACAGCTACAGGAAAAAAAATCAACCCTGCTCTGGCAAAAACTAAGCCACCTTTTTCTCTTTTTCAAAACTTATATCTAGCCTGAGACAACCCCTCACTCACCAGGACTGGCCATTTGGCTAGCTGGGTGTCTGCTTCCCACTCTGGAGAGCTTCCTACCTTGGAAACTTGATTCCCACAGCAAAAACTGTGATGTGTCTCTCCTTCACCAGCATTGCAGGCACTGAAGTGCTGCCCTGGGACTTTCCATCCGAAATGATGATCAGGACTTCAGGGACACTTGAGTTTCTGCCACCAGGGAAACCCTTGTGGAGAATGTACTTCAGAGCCTGACCAGTCTCTGTGCTGCCACCTCTAGAAAGCAGGGAGATATAATCAGAAAAGAAGAAATCAGAATTCCTCCCCTGGTACTGAATTTACCATTTGGGTTGCAAATTTTTACCCTCTGGTGTGACTGTGTTCACAGGGGTCTGAGGATGAGGGAAGAGATGAGGATCTGACTCCATGTTTCAAAAGGCTTGATTTGTTATTTTATGATATATATTATATTAAAACTATACTAAAAGAATAGAAGAAAGGATTTCATCAGAAGGCTAGGCTAAGAACAGAAAAAGAAGGAATGAATAACAAAGGCTTGTGTCTCAAACAGAGTCCGAGCCAGCTGGGCTGTGATTGGCCATTAATTAGAAACAACCACAAGAGACCAATCTCAGATCCACCTGTTGCATTCCACAGCAGCAGATAACCATTATTTACATTTTGTTCCTGAGGCCTTTCAGCTTCTCGGGAGAAAAAATCCTAAGGAAAGGATTTTTCAGAAAATATCATAGCTACACTCTGGTAATGGGAAGTGTAGCCTATTTCTGCTTGTTGCCACACAACAGATCCATGGGGATGTCTTATCCTGTCATTCTTCTCATCTTCCTACCCACTGGTCCCATCTCTTTACCCTTATGTCCCTCCTCTCCAACTCAGAGTAGTCTCTACAGCAGAGTGTTTCTGCAATTGGTGCAGTAACCAGAACTCTTGGATATTTGAACTTTATTTCCATCTTCTACAAATGTCTCTACAGCTTCTGTCTTTCCATGTGAACATTGTGGTCATTCAGCTGCTGAAGGGGTGCCGGGTGTGGCCCTTTGTGACACGGTGTGTTGTGTCAGAGCCCTGGGTGATGTGTGACACTGCTGTGGCCCTTGTGACACAGCAGAGGGCTGTGTCAGGGGCATCTAAGGGGCACAGAGCCCCGGGAATCCCATTCCTGTGAGAGCTGCTCTCTCAGGAGGAAGCAGCTCCTGGGATCCCTGTGCCCCGACCACATCAGATGAGGAGGAGGAGGAGGTGAAGCCCAACTCCCAGCCCCCAGCCCCTTGCCTGGCTGGATGGATGGAAAAACAGCCCTCAGCGGGCAGAGGCTGGGGGCAGGGGGCAGCTCAGGCCTGCCCCTGTAGGACACTGAGGAGGAGGGTGCCTTTGACCACATGGATAAAGACTGGGAATATGACTCGGATCAAGAGCTTTCCCCATGGAGAGACATTACCAGACGGGAGCTCCGCCTTTGGGAAGAAATGACACTCCAAGAGTATAATCAACTACAGGAAGGTGTGAGGGCCCAGGAAGTCTCCCCACAGAGAGCTGTGAGGCACCAAGAGTTGTATCAGAGGTGTGAGTGTGGGAGAGGTACAACTGTGAGAGTCCACTGGAGAGATGCCTCACAGCAAAGGCTGTGGGGAGCAAGAGTGACAGGCCAGGAGTTGCACCGATTGCGCACAGAGGATGAGACACACCAAGCGCAGGCCCAGCAGGAAGGGTGGGCACACCAGGAACCATCTCCTTTGGAAGAGGTGCAAGGCCACCCATTCCAATGGGAAGGAGACAAGAGAGACCCAGAGTTGTCCCAAGTGGGAGACAACAGGGACAAGGACCTATCACAAGAAAAAGACTACAATGTCCAGGAGCTGCCCCAATGGGAAGAAGATGGGAGCGACCAAAAGCTGCCCCAACAGGAAGGAAGCATCAGCAGCCAGGGGCTGTCCCATGGGGCAGAAGGCATTGATTACAGGATATGGGACAAACCCTTGCTCCCAGAGAAGGACGAGGATGCCCAGGAGGGCCCCACCTCTCCCAGCAGTATGGGCACCGAGGTTGCAGGAGAGGCAGCTCATGAGCTGCCCAGAGCCTTTTCTGCCCCGGGGAGTTCCATGGAGGATGAGCTGGCAGCCACTCTGGCTGAGGAGGAAGAGCCCCTTGAGGTGGAAAGAGCACCGGGTTCTCCTGCCCTCATGGAGGAAATGCCACCAGCAGCAGCAGCAGAGAACCCATGCTGGTCCCCGGAGTGCAGCCAGGCCGTGCTGGATTTAGCGAGGCGCATCAGCTTTGAGATCGTGGACAATGCTGTGCTTGTGATCCAGGGATCTGGCCAGCAGCCAGAGGAACAGAGGGACCTGGAGCAAAGCTTGGATGCTGAAATAGAAGCAGCAATTGCAGGAGGAACAGGGGAAGAGAGCCCAATCTCTGCCCCACACAGCCCCTGCTGCACCCCCAGCCCCTTGCTCAGCCCACTGGGAGCCTCCAGTGAGGAGCAGGTGGACACAGACAAGGGATCAACCCTGGAAGAGCAAGAGCCTGAGGAGGGGGCCTTGGCTGAGGAGCTTGAGCATTCTCAGGGCGAAGATGAGGAAGGCGCAGAGCTGTCCCAAGAAGAAATCAATAAATATCAAGAGGGGTCCCAAGGAGAAGCCTCAGATGAGCAGGAGCTGTCCCTAGATGAAGCTGGCAGCCATCAGCAAGGGTCCCAAGAGGAGGTCTGCCCTGAGCAGGAGCTGTCCCTAGAAGAAGACAATAGGTACCAGGATGTCTCCCAGGAAGAAGCCAGCACAGGGCAGGAGCTGTCCTTAGATGAAACTGGGAACCACCAGGAAGAACCCCAAGAGGAAGCCAGCTTTGAGCAAGAGCTGGCCATAGATGAAGCTGGTAGGTACCAGGAAGGGTCCCAAGGGGAAGCCAGCCCTGAGCAGGAGCTGTCCCTAGATGAAGCTGGTAGGTACCAGGAAGAGCCCCAAGAGGAAGCCAGCTTTGAGCAGGAGCTGGCTGTAGATGAAGCTCGTACGTACCAGGAAGAGTCCAAAGAGGAAGCCAGCCCTGAGCAGGAGCTGGCTGTAGATGAAGTTGTTAGCCATCAGGAAGGGTTCCAAGAGGAAGCCAGCTTTGAGCAGGAGCTGTCCCTAGATGAAGCTGGTAGGTACCAGGAAGAGTTCCAAGAGAAAGACTACAGTGAGCAAGAGCTGGCCCAAGCAGAATCCAGAATCTACCAGGAAGGGTCCCAAGGGGAAGCCAGCCCTGAGCAGGAACTGTCCCTAGAAGACACTGGGAGCCACCAGGAAGAGCCCCAAGAGGAAGCCAGCTCTGAGCAGGAGGTGGCCATAGATGAAGCTGGTAGGTACCAGGAAGAGCCCCAAGAGGAAGCCAGCCCTGAGCAGGAGGTGGCCATAGATGAAGCTGGTAGGTACCAGGAAGAGCCCCAAGAGGAAGCCAGCTTTGAGCAGGAGATGGCCATAGATGAAGCTGGTAGGTACCAGGAAGGGTCCCAAGGGGAAGCCAGCCCTGAGCAGGAACTGTCCCTGGAAGACACTGGGAGCCACCAGGAAGAGTCCCAAGAGGAAGCCAGCCCTGAGCAGGAGCTGGCTGTAGATGAAGCTGGTAGGTACCAGGAAGAGCCCCAAGAGGAAGCCAGCTTTGAGCAGGAGGTGGCCATAGATGAAGCTGGTAGCCATGAGGAAGGGTCCCAAGGGGAAACAAGCCCTGAGCAGGAGCTGTCCCTGGAAGACACTGGGAGCCACCAGGAAGAGCCCCAAGAGGAAGCCAGCCCTGAGCAGGAGCTGGCTGTAGATGAAGCTGGTAGGTACCAGGAAGGGTCCCAAGGGGAAGCGAGCCCTGAGCAGGAGCTGGCCATAGAAGAAGCAGGTGGGTACCAGGAAGGATCCCAGCAGGAAGCCAGCAGTGAGGAGGAGCTCTCTTTAGAAGAAGACCAAAGCCAGCACGAGCTCTCTGCCTGGGATGAAAGCACTGAGGAAGAGCTGTCTCATGAGGATGTTGAAAACTACCAAGAAATTTCAGACTGGGAAGAAGCCACGGAGCAGGACCTGTCCTCAAAAGAAACTCAAAGCCACCACGAGCTCTCTGACTGGGATGAATACATTGAGGAAGAGCCGTCCCATGGCGATGCTGGAAGCTACGAAGAACTTTCAGACTGGGAAGAAGGCATAGAGAAAGGCACTGAGCAGAAACTCTCCTTAGAAGAAGCCCAAAGCCACCATGAGCTCTCTGACTGGGATGAATCCGTCGGGGAAGATGATGCACTGTCCCATGGAGATGTCAGAAGCGACCATGAAATTTCAGACTGGGAAGAAGGCAAGGAGCAAGGCCTTTCCCAAGGACAAGTCAGTACCTCCCAGAATCTCTCTGCCTGGGAAGAGCCCAGCGAGCACGAGCTGGCCCACGAAGAGGTCAGCAGCTACCAAGAAGAGTCTGATTGGGAAGAGTCCGTTGACCAAAAGGTCTCCAAGAGACGTCGCTCCCGCCTGTTCCGGGCGCTGCGGGCGCTGCAGGGGATGTTCTCCTGCCTGGCCCCATGGCCCTATGATTAGGGCTGGCTGCCAGCACCAGCCTGGGCCCTACAGGGGCAGCTGGCCCTCAGCATGTCCCCCATGTCCTGGGACAGCTGCCTTTGCCCAGACATGGCCCTGCAGCCCCAGCAATCCCCAGCTGCTGTGGAGCATCCCAGGCTGGTCTCTCCAAGACAAATATCACCCATGTGGCCAGCCCCAAACCAGCACCCATGGGGGCACTTGGTGCCATGTGACTCAGTGGTGAAGGTCACAGACTCATCAGGGTGGGACGAGACCTTGAATGCCATCCAGTCCCACCATCACCCTGAAGCCATGTCCCCAAGTGCCACAGCCAGACAATGCCGGAACACTTCCAAAGACAGAGACTCCACCACCTCCCTGAGGAACTCTTTGCAATCAACTCCTGACCACTCTGTCAGGGAAAAAATGTTTTGAATATTTCATCAGGACCTCCCCTGGTGGAATCCAAGGACGTTTTCTCTCATCCTGAAAGGATTACATGCAGATCCTTTGGGATTTTATCGGCGACGAATGAGCACAGACAGGTGTTTTGCACACTGTGCGTGACTCCATTGCACACTGCATGACTTTGCCAAACACAATTTATCCAAAACAGACAGAAGTTGGGTTTTAGAAATAGTAGCATTAGTAAAAAAAAAAAAAAAAAAACAAAAAACCAAAACAAAAAAAAAAAAACAAAAAAAAACCAAAAAAAACCCCAAAAACCACCACCAAAACACACTAAAAAAACCACAAAAAGAATAGGAGTAGGACTAATAATAATGGCACTTGGTGCTAAAGTCTAGTTGAGGTGTTAGAGCATAGGTTGGACTCAATGATCTTAGAGGTCTCTTCCAAGCTCATTATTCTGTGATTCTGTGATAATATGAAGAAGATTAAGAAGTAGTAGTAAATAAGAAAATAAGCATAAGAATAAAAATGAGAACAAAAAGAGTAAGAATAATAATAACAATGAGAATAAGAAAAAAAAATAAGAACAAGGATAGGAATAATAAAAAGATTAAGAATACGAATTAAAAAAGGGAAAAAAGGAATAAGAATGAGTAAAATAATGCAAATAGAAAAAGGAATAAGAATGATACTAAGAAAAAAAGAATAAGAAAAAGAACAGGAAAATGAATAAGAATTTAAACAAGAATAAGAAAAAAGAAAACAAAGATTAAGAATGAGAATAAGAAGGAATAAGGACAAGAATAAATTGATGTAGAAGAAGAAATAGAAGTAAATAGTGGGAAGAAGGAGAAGAACAATAGGGATGATAATAAGATGATGATGGAGATAAAATAGTAGTAGTAGCAAATTATTATTATAATATATACATTATAATGCATTATTATTTATTATATTATTAATATACATTATTATATATTTTATATATTATATTATATTATTTATATTGGTAATATCAAGATAAAAAGCACATCTACACATCCTCTAGCATCACAGAATGGTTTAGTTTGAGATGGACCTCAGAGATCATCTAGTTCCAACAGATTCTCTTCTGCTCTTTTTCTCTCTCTCTGAGACCTCTTTCCTATTTCTCTCTCCCTCACATTTCTTGTAAATAAAATCTCTATGTTGTCATCATATGGTCTCATTTGCATCTTCATTTGGGCAGAGGCATCTCTCCCTAAAACACATTCTCTGCCCAACTTGTCTCCAAAGCAGAGGTTCTCCAACCCTCTGAGGATGCCAGCTGCTCTCCTCTGAACTCATTCTAACATTCCACATCCTCCTCATGCTGTGCCCCCAGACACGGCTGTAGTGCCCCAGGGGTGTCTCAAACAATGGACTGAGAGCCACAATCACCTCCCCTGGCCTGCTGCTCCTCACCCCTTTCATGCAGTGCCCAAGGGTGGCTTTTGGGCTGGCAGCACAGATTGCTGACTCAGGCTCAGCTTCTCCTCCACCCACAGCCCAAGTGCTCCTGCTCAGCCCCTGCCCTGCCCAGCTTCTTCCACACGTGCCACAGACCTATGTGCTATAAATAATTTCCTGTAATTGCCCTTAAGGGCTGCTTTTATTGCTGTCCAGAGCAATCCAGGGGAACCAAACCACAGGTGTCACTCCTTCCTTGGAGGATTCATGTTCTTTGTCTGCATTGATACAAACACACCTCATTTGCTTTCTGAACATCCATCCTTTGCCCTAGCACCTGATTCCTGATTTGCTTGTTCTAGAAAAGCATTTCATCATGCCCAAGTGCACTCTTTTTCCATCTACCCTCTGATTTTCACAGAAACTTTATCATTCTGTACTTGCCAGGCATCTTTGCTTTGAACTTCTTCCTCCCCTGCACTGCACCATTTCCAAGCATACTCAGTGACCATGTGTTCATAGCAAGTCCAAATTTGCCTTTTTCTGACCAGATGTCTGTGAGATGTTTCACTGAACAGTGCTTTGCATGAGGAAAAACACACTGTGCATAGTCAGTGTGGTGACTTAAATCTTGATGAATTCAGTACACTGTGCCCATGTGAGCCCCAAGGATTACAAAAAGTTAATAAAGAGCTTATCAAATTGCTTATTAATTTGCATTTGGAGCTTCACTGGGGTTTGACACAGTGGAAATGTGTTTGAGGCATTACTCCAATAGGGATTTTCTGAAGTACAAGGAGATCTGGGCTTTACTTGCTGTCTTTCTTCAGGCACAGCACTAAGAAGGTCTCTCTCTTGTAACCAGCTGCTGACTGATATGAAAGAAATTCATGTGAAATTTAGCTTGAGATTACCACTGAGTATGGCTGGAACTGGCCAACGAATTCCAAAGCTATTTGGACAGCATTCACAGAGAGAGACCAGCAGTCTCCAAATAAATCACAGAAGCTTCACTTCAGTCTGGCGCTGCCTCCTTCCAAGTGCTGTCAGCTCTGGGCTGCAGTCAGGAAATGCCTCACTGGCCAAAGGCTCATCAGAAGCACATCAAGGAACTTCTCAACCAAGATGTCACACACCCATTTTTTTTTTCAGAAGCCAATTGGAATCCATCCATAACTATTTTATCGACTTCAAAATATCAGCTTTTCATTTAAACTAGATGAAATAGCCAGGCAAAAAGTAATTATTTCTGTTTGATCTGTCAGCATCCCTCTGTTGTCATCAAGGAAATGCAGTGCCAGCCAGCCTGCTTCACTTTCTCTGCTCTTACAGACTTTCAACAACAACCAGAGAGGGGGAATGCATCTTTGTTTTCTGCAAGTTTTTCCTGTAACAGAGTACACAAGAGGTTTTCTTGATTTGCTAAACTCATCAAAAGAAATACAACAAAATCCAGCCAACTGATCTTGCTTGAAAAATGCAAAACTGATCACATTTGCTTGCAATATGTGCAACATCCTGAGAGCAGCATATATCCATGGGAAACGTTGATCTAACCCTTAGTCCTAAGGCAGATCAGCTAAAAGAGTAGACATCCAGAGGCCTTACCAATACCTCATCTATCATCAAAACAAGTGGTATTTTGGGGTGATTGTCAGATCCTCAGTAGATCCAAATGTATTTCTCCAAGATGGAAAGTTTGGATTTTGAGAGGCTCTAAGGACAGCTCTTCTTTGGACTTCTGGCTCCATTTCCAGGGGTCATGGGAAGACATCTGACTCTTAACATTCAGGAAGAAAAAAGGTTTCCATTGAAAACCTGATCCTCTTGAATTCAGCAAGCATACATAGATATCTACAGAGCAGCAGTTCATCACTGACTCACGGGACAAAGGAAATTGTAACCACCAAAAAATGAAGCAGCACACTCAGCCATGAGGGAATGACATGCTTGTTTTTCCATGGAGGATGTAACCCACTGCCTGGCTCAAACAGACAGAAAGAGCTGGAAAACTCTCTATTTACCATGTTATAACAGGACACTGAAAACTTTGTCCTCTAACAGCTTTCACTAAGACAGACCGGGTTTCACATTTTAGTGGATTGTGGATCATGGAGCATGGTGTTCATTCACCTCCCTCTCTGGGGACATCACACTGGTGTAAGCACAGCTGAAGCAGAGATTTCTAAACCTCAAAAAAACCCTCAATCCAGAGATTGAGCCCAGAAAAAGCCCAGAAAAAGAGCAGAGCTGTAAAATAAGCTGACCTGAACACAGTCCTCTTGATTCTCTCTTTCACTTCTTGTTTGGTTAGATAAGAATCCAGTGGGAATTCAAGGTGGGGAGTTGAGCTAAACTGTATCATTCCCACACGGACCTAAAAGAAAAGGTTATGGAAGGTTATGAAAGGTGTCTGTGCAAGTTTTACTCTTTTGATCAGTTTACAAACTTGGGAAGACTAAACTGTATGGAGGCAAACTATGTTTTTGATGTCGAGCCACAAGCAGTCTCAATGAACTTAGAGCAGGAACTCCATTATTATCTATACAGACTATAAACAAGGCAAAAAAGTTTATCTGGAAACAACAGCAGCCTCTGCTGCAGTTAGAGGCAGCTCAGGATCTATATTAATCCACTCAGAGCAGCTCACAGCCTCAGGGGCAGTAAATTTATAAATAACACCTTATACACCAACCCACTTATACACTGGGCAGGCAACCTTTCCATCACTGAGAGGAGCTCCCTCTGGCACTGAGCACAGCAGGCAACACAAGCCAATACTTTTTCTAATAGTTCCTCTAAAACCATTTTCTCAAGTTGAAAATGCAAGCGGACTAAATGGTCTGTACTGGGCAATACATCCAGAATACTTCACTGAAGCCTTACAAGAAGTATTATGGAATGTGACAATTCCAAAGGTGGAAAAATTACCAATTTTCAGTCCAGTCTGTGGGACGATTAAGTGAAAGACTAGTGGAGAGATGGTATTTAAAAAATAAAATACAACCTTCCCAAAGACCTGACATTTATTTGGAAAGGCTCTGGCACAGAATCAAGTCCAGCAGTCATTCCAGCCTGTTCTAAGGCCCACAGCTGAGGCAGTGCTGTGGGACTGATGCACACCTGGAGCTGCTGCCAGTCTGGTTTAAGTCCCCCCAGACAAATCCCAGGATGGGTCATTCATGTCCAGAGGTGCCTCAAGGCTGACTGCAGGGACAAAGATCTGAAACTACAGCAGCACAGCACCCATCTCCTTCTGGGGGAAGCAGAGCAAGCAGAATACATCATTTATATCTGCACAGAAAGGTGGCTAACTTCCCAGAGATTAATTCTGCAGCTTTCCAGGGAAAAGCAACAGAAAGATCCAACTAATTGATGAGCTTCCAAACCAAAATAAAATCAGTAAAAAAAAACCCCAAATAATAATCTTTAACTGGAAGGATTATGTATTTTCTCAAGTTCCAAAGGAACTGTTTAAAATCTGAAGAATCAAGAAGCATCCTCCCATCCCATTGCTTCACAAACTGCATCTTTCTGATAATAATAAATACTCTGCCCCCATGGTAGGTTGAATTTTGCAATTTCACTCAGCACATTACCACTGGCCTTTAGACACACTGGCCAAGCTATTTGAAAATTAGAGGAGATATTCCTGACACTCACTCTGTCTGGATGGATGTCCAAGGCATCACAGAGCTTGCCTGCAAAGTGCTTGGACCTTTCAAAGCTTCCTTTGCCAATGCTGTAGGAGCCATCCAGGAGGAAAAGGACATCTAATGAGGCAGAGCACTGCATCACTAGGAGAAAACAAATATACACTGTGAAACTGTGTCTTTGTATCACCCCTGCCTGCATGAACATGACTGCTCTCAAGCAGAAGTCTCTGAGGTGCTTCTGCTGCAGTGGAAACCCACAATCTCACTGACATTCACATTTAATTTTCATTCACTGAAATAAATAAATGGCAGATTGCAGACTACGAAGAATCATTTTCAAAGCATTTAAAGGGAAATTTTAAAGTCTCCTCTGCAGCATTTGCCAGAATCAACTTCAAGGGAAAAAGAATCCAGAAGCTCAATAGAGATCAAGCACACTGACCCCTTAAGAGCTGTTTTGGCCAGTGATGCTACTCTACCCCCATTATTATAGTCTTTTTATTGTCACTACTTTTTCCAAATCCTTCCTGCTAGCCAAAACCTGAATTCATAATTAGGGTTTTTTAATGCCAGATTACAGGGATTGGACGTTGTGAGGCATTCCCTTCTGGGTCACTGGCTCTCCTGAGGGGGCACCCAGCCTTGCCCTGGGGCTCTGTGTTGAGGACAAGCTGGGGCACAGCCTCCCTGCCAGCCCTGTCCTGGCTTGTCAGCCTTGCCCTGGGAGCTGGGCTGAGCCTGGAGCTGCAGCAGGGCTCCTACCCCTGCCTGAGCATGCACAGAGAAAGCTGCAGAGCCCCTGCTGGAGCTCAGTGCATCCCTCTGGGTGCCCAGAGTTGCCAGGTCCCTGCCAGGGGGCTCAGAGACCCTGGCACACAGCCCAGAACACCTGTGGGTTTGCTTATGACCCATGGAGCAAGTTACCAACCTTAGATGAATATCTGCAAGCCATGACAAACTAAGTAGAATTATAGTGAATTTATCATGAGGTGAAAAAGTCGATTTTGGGGTTTTTTGAATGGGGATTCGTAGGGAGCAAGGGACCTGGGCATGTCCAGCCTTTCTCCTTCTTCTTGGCCTCCATCTTCTGCTGTGATGTTGGCACTTTTAGATAGATTTAGAGTAGAAGCTCGCTGTCTAACATAGGTGATAGGTATTGGAAAGTAATTGTAAACATTGTAAGGTAGTTTTTAGTATAAAGACATAACAATAGTGTAGAAGCTCACTGTCTAACATAGGTGATAGGTATTGGGAAGGAATTGTAAACATTGTACACGTAGTTTTTAGTATAAAGACACAGCACCACCCTGGGGGCAGGCAGAGTGCCTGGAACTGTCCTGCTGGATGGACCTCGGCAGGGCAGGAGAAAATTTTTTATAGCTAAGACACAATAAACAACCCTGAGACCAAGAAAGGAAGAGCTCTGATTCCTTCTTCAAGTGATGGGCTGGGAAAAGAGATTTTTAAACTTTTCTTGGGGTCACTCTGACAAGCTAAAGATCCTGACAATCAGGAGAGAATTCACAACAGAGTTTATCAGTAGCTGATTGCCAGTACAACAAGGGAGCTGCAGGTGACCATGGGCCAGCCAGAGCCCCATCCCTGCTCCCAGCAAGCTGTGGCTTTACAGCCCCAAAATCCACCCACGTGGGAGGTCTGATCAAGGCAGTAATTAAACATAGCTCTGCAAATCAGGATTGCTTGGAGCAGGCTCTGAAGAGCTGACAGAAACACCATACAGCTGGCAAACAGCCAGTTTGGGGAAAATAGAGTAGATCACATCCCAGGAGAGCTAACACCAATGAGGGAGAAAGCCAGGCTGGAGTAGAGGCAGCCACAGCACTGTGACTGCCAGAGCATTGCTGGGAATTTTACAGACTGAAGAGAGGCTAATAAATGTAAATAACTACTACAACAACAAACTTAAAAATATCTAAACAAAACACAACAAAAAAACCAAAGAAAGAGGGAATTCAGATATAGAAAATGCTTTATAAAACAAACTTACACTGGCCAGCAGCTGAGATCTTGCCAATCATCTCCTGGCCAACGTGGATTTGTTGTATACCCAGTGCCAGCAAAGCTGTGGGATCAAACAGCCATCCATGAACAAGACATACAGGATTTAACCTATAACAGCAAAAATGCTGGTTTGCTGGATAGGTTTCACAGCTGCAAAACATAATTTGGTGACACAGCAGTGTATCTATGTCAGGAAATTCCTTCTGGCAGGGACACACAGAGCATGAAAAATGACAAGGAAATGACTCCAGCACACAGGACAGTCTCTCTGCTCACTGCATGCAGGGACACAGGGCAAGAATGAGAGCTAGGCCAGCCTTAGGCTTCTGAGATCACAGCCATAAACACTGGATAGATTTAGGCACTTTTAATATCAGCTTTTCCCACATCACTTTACATACAGATCAGTCACAATCCGACACTTTACATATGGATCAGTCACAGGTTCAAATTATCAGAAAAGCTGTTTCTCCAGGTATTATTTTCTTCCCCATTTGTGTGAGACTATGTTTCAGAAGTTTATCCCTAAAGCTCCTGGAGAGGCACTCACTTGGCTCTCATTCCTCAGAGTGAAAAATTCCAGCTGGAGATAGGGAAGCACCCGAGACCAAAACCAATAATGCAAAATGGCAGCTTTAAACATACCTTGGGCAAGCAGGAAAATGCAGATGGACTCAAATGATGAGAGGTTCATAGTGACAAATCTGGAAGGAAAAAAAAACACAAAAAGAAACAAAAAAAAGAGGAGAGGAATAGCAATCCAATTCCCAAAGCCAGTTTCTTTACCTGCAGCTGATCATCTTCTTCCTGTGTGTCTCAGGTGATGAGCTCAGAAACATATTGTTGGGGGGCAAAAGTAACTCCTACCCTGGGGAGAATGGTAGGGAAGGTAGAATAAAAAACATGAAAATGAAGGAATAATAAAAAAGGAAATCTCTCAACATAATCCTCTCCTTTCCCATCACACCTGGAGAGATCAGCCCTGGCAGGGAGGGACAGCCAGCCCTGCCTGCCGTCCTCTCCATGCGCACACAGACCTCTCCTCTCCTCCCTCTCCTGTGCACCTCCCTTTCTCAGCTGAGTCCCACCACGGCACCTGGGAGGGCCAGTGGAGGGCCCAAGAGAGCTGCTCAGGGCTTCACTGAGCACAATCTGAGCCTCATCCCCCCAGCTCCCCATCAGCTCCGGCTGGGATGCCCCTGTTCAGGAGCCCAACCCAGAGACCCATCCCTTGAGCAGTGCTGCTGCCTGTCCCCATCCCATCCCATCCCATCCCATCCCATCCCATCCCATCCCATCCCATCCCATCCCATCCCATCCCATCCCATCCCATCCCATCCCATCCCATCCCATCCCATCCCTGTCCCCATTCCCATTCCCTTCCTCATCCCCATCCCCTCCCTATCCCCATCCCATCCACATCCCCATCCCCGTGCCCATCCCCATCTCCGTCCCTATCCCAATCCCTATCCCCAACAACACTCAGCCCCAGGCTCCTTCATGCCTCCTTTTTTAGAAGGACTGGCTTTCTGGGGAGATGTTTTTATGCATAACTGTCCAGCAAACTCAATTTTCTGCTCATTTTTCCTTTGAAATCAGCGAGGCTGCCATCATGTCGTAGGTAGATTTCAGTGACACTTTCAAGCATGCCCAGATTTAGACCATATGTATCTGGTAGAGCTCTTGGCTTTCTATTTCAAACATGGATATTTATTTTTTCTCCAGATTAAAAGCACTCACTAGAGCAGATTCCTGATGGGTCTCTGCCCCTGTCATTGCACAAGCAGATTTTCTTTATGTAGTTAAAGACAAGTAAGTGTACTTCATGATAACCAGCTCTACTAGTTGTTTTTCCAGAAAATGGGTGGATTTTTCTCAGGAAATACTTGTCTCTGCAGCAAATTATATATCACTCACACCACACAAGGCAAGATACTTAAGCAGGCCATGCTCAGTTACCTGCACAGGTACAAAATGAAGAGGGGATTAAGAAACACCCTCTGGCATCAACTCACCATTATTACAGACACAATAACCCTGTCCTGCAGTGCCAGGTGCATCAAGCATCCCCCTTCAGCAGACTGCCCCCACCAAATGGACAGATCCCAGGCTTGGCTAAATAAAGAGAGATCAAAATACAGCTTCACTGGGGAAGCCCCACTGTGTGTCCCCCAGAAGCTTCAAGCCCTCCAAATTCCACAGAGGAAAGGTCATTCCTCTGCCATGCCTCAAGGACATTCTTCCCAGGAGCTATTTCCATGGTGCACATCACCCAGGGCTGGACAGGCCTCTGCTTGCAGCCAGATGTGACAGGTGCTGTGGATTTCACATTGTTTTCACACAAAACATTGACAGGTCAAGACGTTTCGCCAACTTGGTTTCATCTTGGGTTTAAATCAACTAATCTGCAGGATGAATTCCTTGCCTTTTAGCCCAGCCAGACTCTCAGCAACAAGAATTGAAAGAAAGCTTCATCATCACCTGCTGCTCATCAGCATTAGCCCAGGATTAGCAGCAGCAACCTTAGCAGCTTTGCTGGGGGGTGGGGGGGGTGTGGTGAGTGAAGGACATTTTCATTTTATCTTCTCAGTCATTAAGATAGGGAATTTTAATAATGTCTACCTCAATAATGAGTCAAAAATACATATTTTTTAAACCACACTAAGTCAAAACTCCTGTTATTGTATCCAGATTCTCATTTGGACACATGAATATGACAGCAACTTACTCAAAGCTAAGACTTGTGACCATGTGTAGTGTGTTTGGAGGAGTGACCCCAGAGATGGGAAAGAGAGGTAAAGGGGAGAAAAGCTCCTCTTGACAAGTACCTTCCCAACATGTCTTTCAACATTGCAAAATATCACTCATTTTAATCAGGGAGAAAGCAGGAAAGATTACACTGTATATTCATTAAAACACATTTTTAACAAGCCAAGCAACCTCCTGTCAATGCTGAGGAATGGCCCCAGCTTGCTGAGGGGAGCTCACTGCTACGTGCTCATCTGATGTTCAGATGTAGGGAGGGAGGGGGGAACCAATCTTCCTGTCTCCTTTTTCAGTCTCTCTCAGCTTGTTCTCCATAAATAAATTTTACTTTTTTCTTCTTGCCAAGCTTTGGAGGCAGTGACTAACTTCTGGTAGGAGCCCCACGCTTCCCCTCTGCCCAGCCCCAGGCATTGCTTGGGGGCAGCTCACAGTGGGATCTGAAACTGAAGGGCGAGAAGCAAGACAACAGGGGAAATGTTTAACTTCTCCTTAAAACAAACATCACAGATTTCAGTCTAAAAGTTTTGACAATGTTTTTCTCCAAGGGATAAAGAGGATTAAATTTCCAGAAGATGCTCTGCAAAACTAGTTTATTTGTTCTCCCCCACCCAGTTCTGCAGCAAGGGAGTTTTGAGAGGCTCTTTTGCCCTGTGCAGCAAAGGCTCCTGTCCATAAAGAGATCTTGATCTTGAAGCACTGCTCACATCGGGTACTGTCAAAATCAGCATGCTGCAGATCAGATCCTTTATGACCCATGAGTTACAGAATAAAAGGCACTTCTCTGACCTAAGAGCTTTTGCTAAACTTACAGAGCAGTTTTTTCTAACAGAAGTGCTTATGCTACTGTCTTTGCCCATGGCTAGAGCACACACTGAAGATGACATGGTTGATACCCCAACACACAGATGAGAAGTGGGTCAGAACACACACTGCCTGTCTGGCACAGCCCTTGCTGAATAAATGGGGAAATCTGATTGTGTGGACAATTTATTTCTCAGTGACGCCCATCTTTACTATGCAAAATAAAGAGGCTACTCTCATTCCTTTCATGAAGTATCCAGACACATTAGAGGTATCAGTCTTTCCTTGGTTATCAAGTCGTGATCAAGTTGTTATCATGTCTTTTGCAGAAAGATGTCTGTTACAGACACGAGACACAACCTGTTGGAAAGCCAGCCCTGGCAGGCTCAGCTCTTTCCTCTGGCCGCACCCCAAAAAGTGCTAGAAACAAAGTAATTAAAGCACGAGAGCACGGGCTGAGTCCGGTTCCCGGGGTGGTGGGGATTATTTTTATTTTACTAACGCACCATAGCCCTGTTTATTTATTGGAGAGATTCGCGCCGTGTTCCTGCCGAGCTGCGGCAATCCCCGCACGGAGCTCGGCGTTCCCTGCGGGGGGACCAGAGGCAGAGCGGCCGGGACGGGACCTGGGCTCCGGAACGGCGCTTTCGGGTGCCTCCTGTCCCTCCTCCCTGCCCCGGGCTGCGCAGGGCTCGGAGCCGGCTCCGCATCCCCACTGCCCTACGCACCCCGCCCATGGGACAGCAAGGTGTCCCCGCCGATGGGACATCCCGGCCCGCTGGGAACCAGCCCCAGCCCTCCCCAGAAAGGCTCTCCCGGGCCCATCGCCCCGTCCTGCCCCGCGCCGGGCTGCGGAGGCAGCGGCCCCGAACAGCCGGAGGAGCCGGGCAGAGGCTGCCCCCGAGCCCCGCCGCACACCCGGCTCCGCTGAGCGAGCCAACCCCCAGCACCTCCGAGCCCCACTCAGCTCCAACCCTCCCAGCCGGAGGTTTAGGATGTTCTCGGTTTAAAAGGGGGGACAACAAAGCTCTCCGAGCCGCACTTTACCTGTTCTCGCACACTGCGCGGCCCCGGTGCACCTGCGGGGTTATGAGCAACCTTCTCCCCACGTGGATTCACACCGTGCCCGGCTGTGACAACCTCTCCTCCACATCCACCACGGCCTGAACCTATAACTGCGAACTGGGGGGTGGGGAAGAACGCCAGGAACACCCACATTGCTGTAGGTTGCATTGAGGAGGAACACTGGTGTAGCCGCTCCTCCGATAGGCTCCGGACAGCCCAAACTGTCAGCAGCCCTGGAGCACAGCCAGCAGGGCGGCCAGCAGCTCCGAGCAGAACACCCTGCTCACAGCAGCCCAAAGGAGCTGCATTAGCAATCAGGCTTTTAAAATGTTTTTTCTAATGCTTGTTTTTCCACAGAAAACTATTCTTGACGTGGGCAGAAGTACCATATTCACACCTACTACACCTGGAGGAATGATGTAAGGGACCTGTTTTAAAAATTATGTTTTGTTATTATGCTATTATTATTATTCTGTGCCAGTACTAGCAGTTGCACAAAACTGAGCTCTTTCAGTCAAAGAAGAGCTTGCACACCTCCTCCCGCCCAAAACCTAAACAATGATCAATAATTTTTGAATTGTACAGGCAAAGCACACCCTTGTGTCTACCTCACAGTATGCAGTTAGGAACACACCAACTGCTAAATAATAAATAATTTCAGCCAAACCCAGTAAGCAAAGTATACTCAAGTTCCTCCAACAGTGCTTCATAAATTGAAATTATAAGGATAAAAAAAAGCCTTGTTACTTTGCAGTACTAGGTAATTTTTATTAATTTCCTACTACTTCCCTTTCAAAAGTGCTGTTATTCTAGATTTCCAGTTCACTTTTGATGGAGGATGTGGACAAGTGAACAAGAGGTGTGGGAGCACTAAATAATCAGTGAGGTGCTTTGCATAAGAGCAAATCCTTGTGCAAGTCACTCTGCTCCCAGGGAGTCAAAGGACACCTGACAAAGCCATAGTCTTGTTCAGAACCAGGGGCACAAACAGAACTCCAGAAATTCAAGTGCAAGCATTCATCTAATTATTAGTTACTGCAAGAACATGATGCAACAAAAACTAAGAGGCAGGAAAAAAATCTGAAGCAATTTGAGTAATAAAACATTAAGTCAAAGGAAATATTTGGCAACAATTTTAATATCAAGATTCTTCCAATCTGCAAAAGCCCAAACTTGAAGTATATGTTGTAAGTGGACAAAAAGGCTGACCCTGCAGTTTCAATCAGCAAATGTCTACTCTGTTCCACAAAAAGTAATCTGACATTCCTGAATTAGTCACAAATGACTGCTAATCTCTTAATACTAAAATACTGATAATCTCTTAACAATTTGATTTAGTATTTTTGTCATTGCCGAGACTGGGTCTTTTTTATTATGATGTGAAAACTTGATGGGGTAGAAATCCTGATGATGTAGCTACACAAAAAACAGCTTCAATACAATTCACTTAAAAATAACATTCACAGATGCATATTATACAGCATAAGTGTAAAAAAAGAACTCTGCACATTAAAGTGTTTACTGATTTTAGAGAGAACTATCTGTATTCAGTCCAAGACAACATTCAACCTTTAATGATACTGAAATCAAGGTCTAACTACAGACCTGAAATTAGGCTGAAAGATCAGTAATTAAAGAAGATAGAGAGTTTTTCAAGTGATATAAATGGTACCAAAGTTAAGTGAGCCTTACAATTGCAATCATTCCAAATGCAAGTCTGCAGAATAGACTCACAATGTAATGGCCATTCCATAAACTTCTGTGCATTCAACAAGAAAATACAAGCAAGATGTTTAGTAGCACATGGTAGCATAAAACAAGAACAGAACAGAAATTTTAGCTTGCAGGTTTGCAATCCTCCAAGTTACATACTTGTGTCACAGTAACAATCAAGCACACAGATAAATGCAGGTACTTAAACAGCACAGTTTCTACAAAGTGACCCTCATTTTTTAAGCTGATGCTCTTGATCTTCTAAAAAAGGAACTGCAGCAACTTGGTGGACATGAAAATGAAATGGTGCCTGTCAGAGACTTAGTGGTTCAACAGATTTTTCATATCACTGAATCCATCTGGATTCCCAAACTTGTTTAAAAGGAAGAGTAGGACTTGTTTATGCTTTTCAAGCTGTGGAATAAGCAGAAAGAGTTAGAAGTATACAATTCTGGGTTTTTTTTAATTGCTGATCTCAGATCAGGGTAGATGCTAATATGACAAACTCAGCTAAATACTATATTAATTCAATAAATAGATTTAGTTCCTTTCTGTTGTAAAGTCTTCTGGAAGGGGAAAAAGCCAACAGAACTGTAGCTGACCTCCCCTTGTCCATGTATATGTCCCTCCCCCCCTTTTTTCCCCCTGAAGCAGCTTCCTCAAACCAAACTGATTAAATACTCAAATTAAGATTGAGATTGCCATCTTAAATTAGATAACAGAGAAAAGTGCCACTCCTGAGAATTAAACACTTGAAAAATGAAGTAAGAGCTGTCTGTGGGGCAAAGTACAGACTAATGAAGTCTGTGTGCTCCAAACACCATCCTTCCCTCAGCTTCAGGGTACTCTAATTATTACCTTATATAAAAAACCTGAGAACAAGTGTCAGGACACATTTCACTAAACTTCCATGTTTCAGTAGCTATTATTCCCCCTACTCCCATTTGCTTCCTACACAGGGTTTCTTTTGAATTCTGGAAACATAAAAAAGGAAGTATTGCTTGGAGTAAATCTTACTTGCACTTTTAATTCTTTGCAGCAGCAGCTGGTCTCACCTTCATTACCTACAAAAACCAAAGTGAATGAGCAAAATACACATACACACATTCCTTCCCTAATTTAAGAGGTGACATGTGGCATTGTCCAGGATTTTTAGAAGGAAAAGTCATTTAGCCACCCCATGTGCTTACAAGAATAAGCAAACTGAAGTAATCAAGCCAATGTACCTTGATGTTCACTATGTGAGTTCTCAGCACTGCAGGATGTGACCAAACCCTCCTTTAGCAGTTTGTCAGCTACATTCACATAACCATTGTCCAAGTGCTTCTCCACTGTTACTAAATTAACATTTCCATTAATCCCTTTCACTGTAATTGTGACATGTTGCTTCAATAACAGTTTTTTCAACGTGTCAAGCACTAATGGAGACCACTCAGCTTTCTCTATTCCTGTGGAAAAAGGAAAATCAAGTCTGTTATATAAATAATTAAGATATAACTTGAATAGTACACATATGCTTTGGAAAATATTATGCTAAATTTTCCTAATATAAATAGCTGAAATTCTAGAGATAATGAACTAAAACCATGCTTTCTAAACCAGCTTTTACTGTGCTTACCAATATACTATTTCAGAATATTGTCATGTTGTTTACCAGTATTAAGGAATGAACACTACTACCAGAACAGGTAAAAAATTATAAGGTTCAAGAAAACCAGTCAGAGGTTTTTGGGGGGTGCGGTTTTTTTGCCTATTTTGGGGTGGTTTTCTTACCTGCAAGTGAACATGTAATAGTCTGAAAAGGCAGCTTTAAATAGGAGTCAGTGATTGGCAGCACCTTTGAAAGGGGTAAAGTTTCTGTGTTGCCATAGTCTCCATACAGAACTTTCACTGCAGACTGGGAAGCTTCCAGAACAACAGCTCTGTACCAATTGCCATTACCTGAAAAGATTGGGGCAAGAATGGTCATGTGTGAAGAATCATCTTATAAACACACTTTATCTCGAGAACAAGAAACTGTAGAGTTTTTAAAGAATTTTAAATACTGTGGTGGATAAATAAAAGGCCAATTGACAAGAAGCACAATTAAGAGATCCATAAGCACTTTCAAGCTGGTGTTTTTCCTTTGTCTACAGCAAAAATGAAAGCTGTGTTTTCCACTGGCCAAGGAAATGGAAGGACAAAGGAATGGCTCACCTGAAAACTGAGCACAACAGGCTTCACCCAGTTTTGGTTGGAAGGGCTGCTTGTTGCAAGATCTGCAATAGTCTTCCAGTGAAATCAGCTCCTTAAAGAGCTTCTTTTGACCTACAGGAAGAAAAACCACATTCACTAACCATGTCTGGGTACAATGAAGTCCATACTTAAGCCTCTTGCTCCCACCTTTGACATTTTTGTATTTTCCTACTGCCCAAGATACATTTCTACACTTCAGTTCACTACACACAATTTTATTAACTAGCTTGCAACAGTGACTTCTTACTGGTATTAGGAACAACGAACACTTTTTCTTACCTTTTTTTGGAAATGGTACAGCATAGAACAAGTCTGGGCTTACAACTTCAGTTACACAGACAGACATGGTTTCATCTACAGCCAACTCAATTGACTTCCAGTGCCCAAGTGAAGTTGCTAACAGAAATTGTAAGAAAATGCAGTGTTACCACTGTCCTCCAAACATACATCTATTTTAAGGAACTGTTATTTTATTTGATATTTATAATAATTTTTTGAATTTCAGACACGACTACATGCCTTCCCTTTGGGAAGACAAATCTAAATCAAAATAAATAATGCTTACTTTGCTGTTCATGAACTGTTGACATATAAAAGTAGCTAAAGTAAAAAACAGCTCAGAAAAAAGAAAACAAGACCTTGAAAAGCAAACATGAGAAAAGTTTCAGTCATAGAAAATTTCTAATTCTCTGATTCCCACAGAGTCAAACAACATTCATTTAAGACACACAGATTTTTAACTTTCTCTTTTTGTCTATAATGCCACCTGCAGGACAGTTGGTGTTCAACTCTAAGAACTGACAATATACCCGAAACTATGCATTGATATTAATTGTAGTTAAACAAGCAAATAACAGTTAAAGGCTGGAATACTGAAAATTCTTAAATCTAAATTCTTAAATCTAAAATTGTTAAATCTAAAAATTAATATTCCTTTAATTACCTTTCTGGTCCATAGATGTGTTTGGAAAGTCATTTTCATCTTGTAGAACTTCCTTTACAACCAGTTTTTCTGAAGTTAGTATCTCATTGATAATTGTTGGACAATCTGTGGAATTATCAGTAAGCACTACACCTGCCCCATCTTCAGAAAGGGAAGTTACTGTGGCTTGAAGCTCTAAGCCTGAAGTGTACATATGAAATCTTCTTGTAGCTTCTGGATTCCACTGGCTGTTTCCAGGCTTTATACCTGGGAAGTGAGAAACTGTTAAAATATCTCCATTCACTAATATTTACTTTCCTCAACATTATAATTTCCTTTAAAAAATTTTCTTTAGAGCATACCCTGAAATATCAAGGCTTTTACTAACCCTAGGGCAACACATTGTCCTTCATCCTGTTAACTGCTCTCCCTCTTCCTCTTTTCTTCTAAATGCCCACATTTTCTCAGGATACCCAAGTTTCATCTTTTATATTTTATGATTCAGCCAAGTCAATCCTTTCCCTCAGCACAAACAACATTATTAAAACTGGTTTTGGATCAGTATAATCAGGCCTTTTTATCAAAGGAGCAGACAAAACCAAAGTGTTTTAAGGGTGGGTGGGCAGGAACAGCACAAGACACTTGAACAAAATGAGGTTTTGAGCTTTTTCCTGTTTCCACACTTTTCATTTTTAAACCAAGCAGACTACACTAGAAAGAAAGAGAAGTTCTGCAGAATTTTGAGCGGTGTGGAAAAGGAATTTGCAAAACACTGAGAAGCAGCAATACAGTGCCAAACTCTTCGGAAGTCAAGTGAAAGAACCGAAAGGCCAACTTGCTTCACTAAAACAGATTAGCTCCACTGCCTGCAAAAGCTTTGAGAAATAAAGTTGCACAAAAGCACCTTTACTCCTAGGAAGGCAACAACCAAAAACCTGTAAGCATTACTCATGAAGCAGAACTAAACAAGCTCCCTTTTGACCAGTAAAGCAGTAAGCAAAGTCCATGCAGATCACTCCAGAGAACTGCTCAGAGAAGAGAAAGCAAATGAACAAACCCAAAAGAACAGTTCTGCACAGTATTCCCCAAAGCAGCAAGTCTCTAAATGCAAGAGCTCTTGAAGAGAAAATGAGATTCACCTGAGAGCCAGCATTTAATTGCCTGAAATGGAAGTTTTAGGAATGAGGGTGAGATCTGTCGGATGTTATCCCGTGGTACATCCTCAGTGTTCCCATAGTCCACAAAGCTCACTCGAACTCTTCCATCTGAAGTGACTTTTTGCACCACAGCACGGTACCAGTTACCATCCTCTAATTTTAAAGATTAAAAAAAAATTAGTAATTACTTCACACATTTGCTAAGTCTACCAGCTTTCACTTGTTAGTAAATAAATGTAATTCTTTGCTGTCCTCTACTAATGTGAACTATCAGCTGATTTTTCATGTTCACCCTATAAAAACAAAACAATTTTATTCTGTTACTTGCCAAAGTAAAAAGCACAGCAAGGGTCTCCATTCTCAGGCTCCAAAACATCTGGTGGTGTATTCTGACAGTATTCAGACAATGTTTTGTTAAGCGAGTTTAGAGCAAGTAACTCTGAAAATTAGAAAAAAAAACAAAGATGAGATCAATGAAATGAGCAGACTTGAACTTTATCAGTTCACTCTACAGTTTACTTGTAAACCTTCAAATGTACTCCTTGGCTACATAAGTCAAGGAACAAACACCCCTCACTTTTTAAGAGCTGCCCCATAGTTTTTGTTTGAATGCCTTTAGCTCCCTCTTCAGCCACTGAATTTTGTCACATTCTTTTTCTAGCATTTAAAACACCAATGGCTATCAGAAGTCTTTATACAGACCTCTGGTAGAGAAACAAGATTACTTTTTAACTAATCCAAGAGGAAGTCATATCCCAACAGCTGCATTTTCTCATTTTTGTGTTAAAATTATTGTATCTCTTAAGTTTTTATAAATTATGAGAGTGTACTAGAAGAGAGCTCCAGTAAATACTGTCTTGGCACAGGGAACATGTGTCTTACTTGCTTTTATTAACAGAATCACTACACCATCAAGGATGGAAAAGACCCTTCAAGATCATTTAGTCCAACCATCAAGCCAGCACCACCACAGTCACCCCAAGTATCACATCCAGATGCCTCTTGCACACTTCCAGAGACAATGACTCTACCACCTTCCTGCACAACTTATTCCATGCCTGGCCACTCTTCCAGTGAAAAAAAAATTAAGATAACCTTTGACTAGGTTATAGTAACTCATTCACTTTCCTCTACTGCTTATCTTCAACATTATTCAGATTTCAATACCATGATCCAATTTCTGGGTCACTCCACTTGTATTCTCAGATAAAAACCTCAGAGGTAAGCCTTTGTGCTGTAAGCTTACTTGACATAGTAGTTAATTAGACCTATAATAAATGACAAACTAGGAAGCAAAGAAACTACCAGAAAGAATTAAGCTGAATAAACTTACCATGGCTGTTTGAAATCTGACAGTAGAATTCTCCAGGATTGTACACTGTACACACTATGACACTGAGTGTTTGCTTAAGAGTTAATTTAATCCACTTGCACATTCTTTTGTTCGTTGTGTCCTCTAGAGAGGACAAAAAAAAGCACAGAATAAAAAGAAATTAAAGTAACTTTTACAGGAAAAAAAAAACCCCATCCCAAATGCTCATTCACATCCTTGAATTTCATGTTATAAACTGTCCAACAGACTAATTACCAGTGAGAGCCTCTTTGCAGAGTAAAACCAAGAGAAATATGCCAGTTCTTTAATGTAATTCTTCATTGTCAAAAAGAGCAAGCCATAGATAGCAGGGAAGAGTAATTACATACAGAGGTAAAGGCTGGCTGGCAACAGCCTGGGCAAGAGGGGCACTGGGGAACCTTGGCACCAGGGAACAGGGTAGGGAGCATAGAAAAGGGAAACATCTGTCACCAATCCAAGGAGGAAGAGCAAAAAAGACTAGAAAGACTGGTGGCAGAAATTTGCACTGAATATTATACTCAGGTACCTGAAAGAAACTTATTATTTAACACAAGTTGTAGAATGCATCATGGGAAGACTAAATCATGGCACTGGAGAACACACTTTGTTTAAAACCTGCATTCAACAGCTCTGGCTCAGTGACAGAAATGACAAAAAGGTGAGAGGTAACCAATAAAGCAAGGAAGTACAAAACAGGCCCTTGGTGAGGGCCACAGATGTGTTTAGATACAGCCAGGAAAGTTACTTTTTATTCTGATTTTTTGTAAGATTCCTTACTCTTCTGAACGAAGACAAGGAATAATTGTGTCCTAGCCACAAGGCCTCTAGTGAGAAAGATCAAAATTATTTCAACAGACTTGACAAAGAGTTTTCAGTACCAATGGATCAGAAGAGAATAAGTATATTTGCCAGACACAGGATGGAAAAAAAAAGGAACTTAGCATGCTTCATAAGACAGAAGCCAGGAATATTCTCCAAGATTTCAAAGAAATTTAATGTATCTTTAGCAAAAATCTCTTGGATTGAAGTTTTGGCCACTAAATTCAAACAAGGCAATATAAGCATAGACTTGAAGCTTTATAAGCTACTACAGTCAAATTTTCAAGGACTAAGTATGAGGTCTATGTGTAAAATACAGGACAATGAAGATGACAATAGAGCAAATATTATTTGCACTAATGGATAAGGATGTAGGAATAACCAGGTGATAACCAGTCATAACCTACTTCAACTGGAAATTTTAAGACTTCTAACAATAGTAAGTACCAACTTCCAAAAGCAGGCAATAACAACTTTGTTAAGTGTGCACGCCTGGACGCACACACAGACACACAACTCTTTACAGTCAAGTTGCTATGGATAACCTTTGAACTTGTGAGGGCTAGACTTGAGGAGCCAGACTGAAAAGCTCTTAGAGATAAGAGCTTGCATTCTCTGTACCCACCTAGCAGGAGGTGAACAATGCCAGGCAGCAAGATGTGCTCATACTCACCCTTGGCTTGCTCCACATCACTCCCTCTGGCTGCTGGTGAGGCCATGCTCAGCTCCTCAGCTGCAAAGCCTTCCTCAAGGAGAAGGCTTGATACATTTATTACTGGAGTACTTGAGGCATCTGTAAGCTCCACCACAGATTTAGAGCTCTGTTTATCCACTACTTTTACTGTCAACACTTTGTCTTTCACCAGTTTTCTCAAGTAGGAAATACATTCTGAGGTCCGTGTTGATGGTGCCTTTACACCTAAAAAGTCACATAGTATGGAAAGGTTCTGAGGTCAGTCCAACTCTCACAATGTGTGGACAGGTACAACAACTGCAAGTACATTCTGAAATATTTGTCACATTTTGTAGATATGCCATGACAGTTAAGAATTCTGGAAATAATGCCCTACCATTACCTCCATCCTTTCCCATGTTTCCATGTGTGATACTACAGCTGTGGTGGTTGTGTAACACCACTTGTCCTCCCCCTATCTAGTGTGAAACTGCTAATCATTTACTTCATACCTGCCAGGCTACATCTTATGGCTTGAGCTGGCAAGTCCATTAAGCTTGGAATGATAGGACGAAGTCTGGTCAGTGGAAGAGAGTCAGAATTACCATAATCCACATAGTCCACCAAAACAGTGTCTTCAGAAGCATAAGCTGTAACAGCAGCACGATACCAAAGGTTGTCCTCTAGAAAGGAAGACACAGATGTTTTGTCCGAGAATGATTTTTTTTTTTGACAGACCAATATAAAAATACATCCATCTCAGTACAGCTTAGGACTACCAGGTGTTGGCTAAAGCAGCATTTTGAGAAGCAGTCTGTGATAGCAGCATCATTCCATATAATCCCATTTCTTCTGTGCCTCTTTTGGGGACTGAAATTTCAAACATATACCTATTTCCAGCCCTGGGGAAATAATACTTAGCAACATAAAAAAACCCAAACTTTCCACGATCTCTTAAAAAGCTATTCTAAATAATCTGAATCCAATGTTTATTGCTCAATAAAGGGACATTTTAAAATTGGTACTTTACAGATACAGAATTTTTCAAATCAATACCCAGCATTACCCACAGCTAAAAATCAGAGATAAATAAACTCTACATAAAACATTTCTAAACATAATTACAAATTGTATCTTTTTGGTAATAAATTTAAGTGACATAACTTAGTGTTTTCAGTCCATTTTTACCTGTGAACTGGGCACAGCACACATTGCCAGCAGCAGGACGGAAAGATGGACTACTGGGAATTTTGCCACAGTATTCATTAAGGGATGCTTCAAGCTCAGCAAGTTGACCTGATATTAAAATACATAAGTTTTGGAATATAGCCTATCTTGCAATTATTACAAAATAATTAAGCTCAAAGCCTGGAAGAACATCTTATAGTCTAATGGAGATTATTTCAAATGTTTAACACTGATCAGAGTAGGGCTCTTCTATCATTAACATTCAAGAGAGTCCTCATGTGTGTCTGAGGAATCACAGCAGCAGTGAACAGACAGGGAAAACCAGGGATGGATTTTTTTCAGCAAAGAGGCAAAGCTGAAGCCTGTGCAAATTGAAAGCAAGCTAGTGGAGGCATGCCAAGAAGAAACCAAGGAAGACAGCTCTTCCAACAACAGGCAGATGATGAGGTAGGCAGCTTCTTCCCAAGGACACATTTTGCTACTGATTACCCAGAATTAAAAGGCTGCACATGGACACAGAAGAAAAATTCACCCTCCTCCAGCCACTCCCTACCAAAGAGAAAAATGCCACACCAGGCATTTCCAACCATCACTTACGGGCACTTTGCATCCGCTGACAAAAAAAGGTGTCTGGACTTTGAATGTGAGAAACCACACCAGAAAATTCATCTCCAATATTTAAAGAGACAAACTTGGTAATTGAATTAACGCAGTGAGAAGAGTCTTCATCCTCAGGTATATTTTTTTCACCTCCCTTTGAATAGTTTTCTGATACTGCACATAAAAAAGAAAAAAGGTTGCCAATCAAAAGCTAGTTGACTTTGAAAATATAAACATACTGAATTGTTTTTTTTTTTTAATTGATGTTTTGGACTTCAAAGGCTCCTGTCGCATTATGAAATTAATGCTTATGTAATAACCACTATACAAATGTTTTATACTATTAAAATGTCTATGAGCTAATGTATGCAGTGACCTGAAGCTCCATTAGCCAACATTTTGAACTTTGAGGTGACGCTAGTGAGCAGCTAGAACATCATGCAGTACAGGAGGAGCTAAAATTCCCCAAGTTTAGTTTGGCTTGCTTGCTTACCTCTTGGAGAGTCTACTTTGGCATCACCTCCTGAAGCTAAATGAGACTTCATTTCTAAGGGAACTTTATTTAGGCAGTCTTCTAAAATATAGATCAAGAATAAATGATTTAGCACACAAATAGCCATCAGCTAGTTTCACTTCAGAACCATCCTCTGAGCCACATCTATATTCCTATCACAAGGTGAGTATGTTCTACTTATTTGTTCAGCACTTAATGTTTAAAATGCAAAACAAAGGTAATTTCAGAGTAGCTCAACTACTTGAGTTTTCTGAGCACATTCACAGCTCCAAGACTGTCTGACTTCATAAAATGAGAAAAGCAGTAACAACCAACATTTACTTGCAGTCACTAAAGACTGTGAGCTGAAAAACTGATTATGGCTTTTTAGACACAAGGATTCATAACTTACCTCATTATTTACAATACTGAGTATGTAATGATTTAGTCAAGATGTCTTTGTAAATCTTGGTTTCTCAGCTGAATGCATGAAGCAGCATTCCAAACTTTCAATGTCATTATTTTCAAATTAAAACCTCAATACAGGTGTTTCAGTTGCTTATAAAGTCTGGAATGAATGCATGAACATTTCAAGAATGCAGTGCCATTTATGTGATCCTCTCTCCAAAAGGGTAGCAGGTTACACATCCCCACTACTGTGCTGTGAAGCAACCAAATGTGAAATATGCCCAGCACAATCCTTATTCAGTGGAATTTACAGGGGACTAAAGTGAACCATCCTTTGAGAGACTGCACAGCATCACATGGAGATAAGCTTCCTGCACGTGAGCAAGTTTAGCAAGCTAGGAGCATCAACCACCACGTCCCTGAATGTTCCTGTGGGCTGCAGATCAATTATATTAATACAGTCTTGGCACTACATTGCTCCTGTCTGCAGCCAGAGGAAAATGTAAAAAACAGTCTTCCACATGACAAAAGGTGCACCTTGCATGTACTGATCTGCTTTGACAATCAAACCCAGCTCAACTGGAAATCTGAATTCTGACTCCTCAAAGGTCTTGTGCTTGGCTTGGCTCTCACTGAAGCTTGCTAGGTTAGAAATATAAACATGCTTATAGAGTTCTCCAACTGGATACAGCAATATCCAATGATTGCTCTTTCTCTGGAATACTTAGTGAGCATGTATGAAATGTAATGAAAGCTGGTAAAATCCTATATGGAATTAGAAATTGGCACTGTAATTTTTAAAGAATTAAAAATCCGTGAGAAAGAAACAAAATGGTACCAAATTTTCATGCATCTATTAAAACAGAAAAATAAACAAGATGACCCAGAACACACTGAAGTTAATACAATTCTATTGGAAAAGTAACCTTCCTAAAATTTAAGGTTATTACCCTTAGCAAGGTATTTCAGGAACTGACATTTTATGGAAAGGTAAAAAAGTAGAATTGAAAAAAAAAAATAAGTCAAGGGAGAGGTTGGGAAAGCACGAAGAGGGAGGAGGGCAGAAGAAAAAAAGAAACCAGATTATCTTTTACACATGTTAGGGAGGGGTGTGAACAGAAAAGCCTTAATTGTGGTGAGTTATTTTATCCACACAACCAAGCACTCACCAGAATCTGGAAGTACAACATCTACAGCAAAACTCAACCTCACTTCCTCCTGCAATATATCAACACCAGTTAGGGAATAGTGCTTTCCTTTGAGCTGAGATCACATGAGCACAGCAGATCCAGTCAAGACATAGTCAAAATTGTATGACATACCTTAACATAAACTCCTGTCTTGGTTTTGCTATGACTTAAACTGTAATCAAAGAAAAATATGTCAGTTTGAAGAACCAGAGACTGACAAGTAGCATTAATAATACAATCTACTTGCAAATAGATAAAAAGCTGTGTTCATAGTATGTGATTTTTGCCAACCTTTATTCCTCATCCACTAAAATGCAGAAATACAAATATGGTAATATGTAATAATGACAGGCATTAGATAATGCAGTACTAGCTTAAGAATAAGCAACATATTTTACTGTACTAGTGCCTTCCCATGGTCATTTATGTGTAGTAGGAGACATTGTTTTTCTGTGAAGATGATTTGGCAGAACTTTTACAAACTTACTTCTCTTTAAGGGGATCACAAACTACTCTATGTGCTGGCCAGTCTTTCTTCTGACAATCTGCAGAGCAATAGTAAGTTTGCAGACACTGTGAGCATCTGAGCTTTCCTAAAACAAACCAAACAAAAAAAGACAAGAGAAGTCTGAGGAAAATATGTATTGGAAGGAACAAGAACTGTTTAAATAACTGCTCTACAAAACAGCTCCCCTGCAATTCTAAGTACACACAAATAGGTCTTTGTATTGACATACAGCTATCAGACATTGCTACCCAAATATCCCAAATTCCTTCTACATTTAAGGGAAAAAAACCCATCATTTCTGATAAAGAAATGCTCTCTTCTCCTTGTCAGTTCTGTTACTCCAACTATGTTCTGAATAGAATATACTTGTGTCTGAGAATTAAAAATATTTATGCATTTAAAGACATTTCTGAGCAAACCTGGTCTGGTTTCACTGATAGATGTACTGTGTGTCAGGCTACAGGACAGCAGGCACTTACCAAACAGACCACAACGATGGCAAGTGCCCCCTTTAGGGGGTGGTACTAACAAACTCAAGAAACTCTTATCACAGCAAATAGAAAAAGCACTCTTAGAGGAACACTGCAATTTCTTTGGCTTCCCATTAATCCAATTAGAATGTGACACCTGCAGAAGAAAAACCTGAAGTCATTCTTACTGGAAAAAACCTGCCCATTAGGGTAGAAATATTCTAATATACAAAAACATGACAACAAAAGGAGACAAAACTTTTAAGTTCTAGAAAGAGAAATACATGCTGATAACTCCTGCTACCTAGAAATGCTCAGAATACTTGGGGCAACTATAAAGTGAAATAACTCACAGTATTTTCTTTATCAGCTGCAGCTATGCAGTTCTCTCTACCAGTTTTGTCTTCCATAGAACTTCCTAGAAGCAGAAGTATTTGCAAAGGGATCTGATTAACAACACCAACACATGCCTATGTTATGGAATATTTGCAGGAAGAAACAAGGCTCTTGGCTACTCCTACTACTCTGCCAGCCCATTTGAGGGAACGGAGATGCTTGGACCTTGACACACTCTGGAAGTCACTTGTTTCCATTCTGATACCACATTTACTCAATCATGCAATCATGGTATTATTAAAACAACACTTTCACCTTCTGTGCTTATCACTCATAACTGACAAACAAAACACTCTGAAACAAGAAACTGACTTTCCAGTGAGTGCCTTATAAACCTTGTGGTCTTTCCTGTGAGTTTTTCTTTACCAAACAACTCTTAGAGGACATTCATCTAAGCCTACATATCAATAGAGCAGGAACTCTGTTTTGATAAGTGGAAAACTCATCCACCTACAAAGAATTTTCTTCTGTTCTAGGCTACATATACCACTCAAATCTTGTTCCAGCCTGGCAGGCCTGTCCAAGGTCTCCACTGAGACAACATAAAGCTTTCATGGCCTTTTTTTCCCACCTGGAAGCAAGTGAATCTTGGAAACTCTGCCTGAACTGAAACTCTTGCCTAACACAAAATTTCATGAACTCTCCAGACCCAAGCTGTTTGTACATAAAGCTAGTTCAGATCTCCCAAAATGAAGCCTTTCCCTCTCCCCAACTTGGAGTAAGAGAACATGGATCAGACAGTAGCAAGGCACTTAAGAGGCAAGAAGCATTGCTGAAGGAACTCCAACTCCCATGTATTGGTCCTAATTCTCTGACACCTCGATTATCTTGGTGGGTTTTTTAGATTCTGAGGCATTTCAGCAGGCACAAGTTTGGATAATTAGGAGTTATATTTACAAGCCATACTCTAGTGATGATGTGTATCAATAATAAAGCATATACACAACCACATAAGAATAAAGTCAAGACACCTCTGTCAAGTTTAGGACAAAGTCTCTCTTACTGCACTTGTGCTGTTGCTAAAACTTTCTGTACTGTTTCTACATTTGTCAAAAACACCCTGTATTCTTTGCTTACAAAATACTGGATTTTGTTAAATATTTCAGAAACTCAGCCTCAAAACTAAAAGTCTTTCAACAGTAAGTTTGTACCTGTGACCCTGTTGCTTAAATCTGCATCTGCAACTTCCTTATGTTGAAGATTAAGTGGTTCTGCCATCACGTAAAGGTTGACATTAGAGTATGACCAAAGGTGGCTGTGGGCCAGGTAACTGCAAAAGCATGGATTTAAAGATAAATTCAGGCAGGCACACAAATTAAAATATTTTTGGGTCATATTCTGAAGATATATTTAAGAATTCATTTTGGAAGGCTAATTCTCTACCATATATTTCTTTTGTTCAAACAGCAAAACACTTTCTGCACTAAAGAACTCAACAATGAATACAGGAGATTAAATTATGAAAATTCCTTCAGAAGAGGAACACACTGACAAATAGAAGCAGCCATCAACACCTGCACACGAAGCTCACTGTGTCGCTGGAAGAGACCTCGCTGTACTTTTGTTAAAAAAGTCTGTAGTAATAAAAAGCACAGCCTGCACTCCTGGGCTCCTCATGCCCTGAGGGGAACCACTGCCCCAACAGCGGCTGCCTGAGGGGAAGCAAAGCCCTGGGCTCTGCCGAAATGCATTTTCAGCACCTGCTTTCCAAATGCTAAGATGCAATATAATTGTTTTAAATTAAAAGTATAGGCGAAAACAAACTAAAATGAACCTGCAAATAAAGCAGAGTAGTCTAAGTGACACTGCACACCAACTCCACCAGAAATGGGCTTTCAACAACCGCAATAAAAGAGGTGTTATTAAAATTAACTGATTCTAAAGTGATTTTTAAGTGATTAAAATTAAGCGATTTTAAGTAATTCAGAATAAAATTAAGACAACCCCGTCCCACGGCCTGCACCCAAGCTCGCAGCCAGCCCCACCACCTCCGGCCCACCCTCCCCTCAGCAAAGCGCTCACCCCGGGCCGCACCCGCTCCTTTCCTGGGGAAAAGCGAAGCGCCCACCCCCGTCCCTCTCTCCCCCGAAAGCAGCGCTCACCCCGGGCCGCCCCTGCCCCTCTCTCGCCCCAGAGCAGTGCTCACCCCGAGCCGCCCCTGCCGCCCCTCAGAAGAGCGCTCACCCCGGGCCGCCCCTGCCCCTCAGAGCAGCGCTCAGCCCCGGCCGCCCCTGTCCCTCTCTCCCCTCAGGGCAGCGCTCAGCCCCGGCCGCCCCTGTCCCTCTCTCCCCTCAGGGCAGCGCTCAGCCCCGGCCGCCCCTGTCCCTCTCTCCCCTCAGGGCAGCGCTCACCCCGGGCCGCCCCTGTCCCTCTCTCCCCTCAGGGCAGCGCTCACCCCGGGCCGCCCCTGTTCCTCTCTCCCCTCAAAGCAGCGCTCACCCCAGGCCGCCGCCCTGCCGTCGGCGCTGCCCCACGCGGGAAACTGGGCCGGGCGCTCACTCGACGACTGTCGGCGGCAAGAGGAGAAGCAGCGGCCCCCGCAGGCCAGCGACGTCTGCAGGCGCTCCCGGCGGGCCCGTGGCGCTCATTCCGCCCCGCCCAGGCGGGACCCCGGTGCCCAGGGGCGGAGCGGGGCAAGTGCTGCTGCCAGGGCGCCCGCAACCCGCGGTGCCGCCATCGCGGCCGGGGAGGAGCGGCTTGGGGAGCCTTGCACTGGGCCGGGTTATTCCAAGCCCTGACCTGGCCTTGAACACTTCCAGGGATGGGGTATGGGGCATCCACACCTTCTCTAGGAAACCTTGTGTCAGGGCCTCACTACCCGCACAGCAAAGGATTTCTTCGCAATATCTAATCTAAAACCATCCTCTCTCAGTTTGAAGCCATTCCCCCAGGTGCAGTCACTGAGTGCCCTTGTAAAAAGTCCCTCTTCAGCTCTCTTGTACCTTTAGGTACTGGAAGGTGCTCTGAGGTCTCCCCGGAGACTCCTCCAGGATGAGCAGCCCCAGTTCCCAGCCTGACCTCATAGCAGAGGTGCTCCAGGCCTCTGAGCGTCTTTGTGGACATAAGTACTCGTGGTTGAACCAGTAACCCCAATTTATTTGATACAAATTCAGAAAACGGCTGTGAGAGCTATGCAAAAAGCTGAAATTTGATACATAAAATTGATGTATTTGTATTTTAAACTATTTGAATTTTGCCCTGCAGCCAAGAACATAAATCACCTCATTTCCCATTTCTAACCGATTCCCATTTTCCTTTGTCCTTTTTCCTCTTTCTTTTCTATACAAGGTGTTTTCCCCTTTTCTTCAACTTTTGTCTCCCACCTCCATGTCTCCGTCCTTATGGGAAAATATACTTCATCCTCAAGATTGCTGCAGTTTTATGCTACTACTCAGACATGATCTCAGGTGTTCTCAGTGCTGTGCAATTAAGCTTTCACCAAAAAATAAATTAATCTGATCTATTTTAGTGCCTACATTGTTGTACTTATTTTTAAAGTGTATAAAATCAGTGATGGATTTTATTGTTACATGTTCTGTACAGCAGGGAATAATTATCTCTGTTCACAGAGAAGTAGCTGAAGCATAGCTATTTTGCCTTAAGTCATTTGGCATCTGGCTGTGACAGTGTTTCAGTCTAAATTATCTGTATTTAAGTCTAGGATCCTGTCTGCCAAACTAAGCATTCTCAAAAGAGAAGTGAACAACACATCTGAGGGCTGCTGAGTTTTCTCTCAATGGTTAAAATACCACCTACTAAAGTCGGAGGAACGACTCTTCCTGGCTCACATGAACCTCCAGCCTGAGCAAAGCTGAGTGGATCAGAGGCTGCACTTACAACAAGAAGGAAAACTAGGTAGGAATTGGTGGGATTTCAAGAAACCCACATGCCAAATTTCTCAGCATTGCATATCAGAGTAGGCACACACCTGTATGTGGGAGATTGTGGGGAGACAGGGCAATCGCGATCATTCAGCCTTCATCATCTCCCTGCCCCTTGTTCCTCTGTCCCCAAGATGAACCCAGTAAGTGCAACGACTGGGCAAAGGAGCCCTTGGAAATCTGAGTAAGGAAGAACTAATACCAGTAAGGCACTAAGAAATACTTCTCTGTCATTCAAACCTCTCTCTCTCAAAAAAAAAAAAATAGGTTTTCTTAATAGCTTAAGACATCTAGATAAGATGATGCAGCACCCTGTCCAGCTGAATATTAAAATTGTCCAGCATTGGGAATCCACCACTTCCTTGGAGAGATTATTCCAATGGCTGTTTTTTCTTATTGTGAAACATTTTACTCCATTGGTCCTTTGACACCAGTGGTCTCAGAGGAGTGTGGGGTATCACTCAGCACATCTGCTGGTTGAGCCACCTCACTGTTCTCCCTTAAAGTGGAGTTGCTAACACTTTATCTGAAGGAGAAAAAATTGCTTTGTAAGCCCTTTCAGAGGTCAAAGCTACAGAAATACTCTGGATAATTAACAAATGTCATCTAGAAACCGAGCAATCAGATGAACATTTCCTTTCCTTTCTCTTATATAATAAAGCATAAGCCAAAGCCAAGCATAAGCCAGAACTACAATCTTTTGAATATGTGGGCCAAATTCTGCTTCTGCCTCTGCAATGCAGAGCTTGTCTGCAGCAGACAAGTCTGTTGTTGTGTAGGACTGTCTGTCTTTCAGATGGCAAGTTCTCTCACTCAGGAATTGTTTTCCTCAGCATTTGTACATGCAAATAAGACCTATGGCTGGATAATTAAGAGGTCCATTAATTCATTTTAATTTAACATCATGTAAGTGGTCTGGGTAAAGACTCTGTGACCTGTCACTATCATTCCCTAAGTATCTGTGGCCACCTCCTGGGGATAAAGTACTCTTCACATGAAAATGTGGCTTAAGCACAGGTATTATAGAAGTCAGAACTCTCAGCATCAGTTCTGGGACTAGAGCTATGGGGAGTCCAGCTGAGTACAAAAAAAGTCCTTTTCTTCTGCCTTTAAGGAAGAACTGCACTAGCCAGGCTCTATTTTCTTAACCTGATTTTAATCCTTCTCTAGAAATTGCCCAGAGTAAAAGGCAAAAATCAGATTACATTTTGCTAGGTCTCTTGGAACACAACACATACAGGTAACATCAGTGGGACTGCAGACAAAGTGTACAGCAAGGTAAAAGCACAAATCTTAAAAAGACTGGGGTCAGAGTATACTGATGTCTCTGCAGTTGTCTTTAAACAACCTGAAAACCAAATAGGAAAAGAAGCATTTGGGCACTGAAGTGACTGTGTTACAGAGCAGCAGTGTGAACTTTGCAGCTCAGCTGCAGAACAGCAGCAGTGGTGGCAAAGAACCCTTCCTGAAAGCAAAGCTTAGACTTCTGCTGCATGCCAATTAGCAAGTGAGTGTTGCATGGCACTGCTTTCTGAAAAAAGACAATTTTTACTTATCTCTGTTTCACACCTGATTTTTTATGTATTTTTAAAAAGATGGGATGCACAGTATAATTTGAGCAAAGCAAGGGCTAGACATTTGCCTTTAAAGTGTTATTTGGAGGTTAAAGCTGAGGGCATGAGTGTTCTCTGCAACCTACTTCCATTTGTGCTTTCAAATTAATGTTTTTAAAGACATATGACTGACTCCTTTGCTGCTTAGAGGTGATGGCTAGGACATTGCCTAATTACCTGAAGTAGTATTAGCTTTCCCAGAATAATGGACACTGAAAGATTTATAGTTATTATGGCACTGAAAGGTTTACAGACTGATTTTTTCTAAGATCCCACTGTTCTTTTTAAGGATCAGTTAAAATGTTTTGTCCTGGTTTCGGCTGGGATAGAGTTAATTTTCCTCCTAGTAGCTGGTACAGAGCTGTGCTTTGGATTTAGGATGGATTTAGAACAATGTTGATAACACACTAATGTTTTTAGTTGTTTCTAAATAGTGTTTACACTATTGTCAAGGACGTTTCAGCTTCTCATACCCTGCCAGCAAGAAGCTGGGGTGGGAGAGGGGGGGAAACACAGCTGGGACAGCTGATCCCAGCTGGCCAAAGATTATTCCACACCAAATGGCATCATCCTCAGTACATAAACTGAGGAATAGCTGACCAGGGAACAGTTTGGGAACTGTCTGGGCATCAGTCAGTAAGTGGTGAAAAATTACATTGTGTATCACTGGGTTTGTATATATTATCATGTTATTATTTTGTTTTCTGTCACATTAAACTGTCTTTATCTCGACCCAAAGTTTGAGTCTTCCAGTTCTGAAACTGGAGAGGGGAGTGAGCCAGCAGCTTTGTGGGGCCTAGTTGCTGGCTGGGGTTAAACTACAGGTTTTAAGGAGCATTTTCTAGGACCCCCAGATTTGCAGTTGCACCTCTGAAATTCCAAATGCCTAGAAAGAATATGGAGAAAAAGAACTTGCTCTGAAATAACTCTCTCAATTAATGTTTGTAAGTGAAGTTATGCAGCACATTCTACTTTGAAGGTCATCTGTGATACAAAGTGAAGGAATCATCAGTGCATCATTGGGTAGGTGATGTTTTCATACATGTAGGTATGTGTACGCTTTTATATAAAAATTAATTAGCCAAAATAAAGCAACAGTTTGATCTAACATCAAAGTTAGCCTTGCTATGAGTAGGGGATTGGAGTAGATAATTTACTGAGGTCCCTTCCAACCTGAATTATTCAGTAATTCTAAGTTGCTTTTCTATTGTTAAGATGTTAGTTGAGGAGAGCTGCCAATGCTCATTTTAGCTGAGCTGCTATAGCAAATACAACTGCTTTCACTTAGCAGCTTGTCTGCTGAGGTATTTTTTTCATTTTTTTTTTTATTAAATAAAATGGCATTTATGCCGTGCTCTGTATTCCAAAAAGCTTTGTGTTCCACTGAAAAACTGCTGATCCCAGCACTGAAATGCAGTCCAGATTTTTGATGCCCAGCAAAATTTTGACTTTTTAAAAAAATCCAATCAGAATAAGGAATGAAGTCCCGACAGGTGCTAAGTAAGCTGTTCATTAACATTACTGGATTGACTCTTGCATGGTATGTAGGTGCAGAAGATTTTGACATAATGTGCAGGGGTTGGTTATGGAGAATGAGATGCTGTTTATTAAGGTAGAAGATTCTATTTGTCATTACTTGTGCTCTGGATCTTGCAAAAAGGAGAGGCATCTTCGTAACCATCTCTCCAAAAACAGCTGAGGTGAAGAAGAATCCCTCCTGTAAGGCAGCTGCTCAGGGCTATGGGTTTAGACAGTGCTATGGAATGTCTGACATGAGATCCCTTGTTAACATAAACACATGTTTAAATAGGAAGAGAAAAAAAAAAAATCCAGACTGAAACAATTTATAGACACGTGCCTGGAAATGTCTTGTGTGAAATCACAAAATCGATTAGGTTGGAAAACGCTTCTGAGATCACCGAGTCCCGCCCATGACCCAACACCACCAGGTCAGTGAGTGCCCCGGCCGGGCTCTCCTTAAACACCCCAGGGAGGGCGACTCCACCACCTCCCTGGGCCGTCCGTTCCGCCGTCTCATCGCCCTTCCCGTGAAGAAATTCTTGCTAACGTGCACCCTCAATGTCCCCTGGCGCCGAGTGCACAAACACCGCAGCATGATGTCCTACATCCAGCCGCTCGGAGCTTCCAGCACCGTCAGTGGATCGCGGGCTTTCGGCGGCGCGGGTGGGACCGCGGCAGCAGCACGAGGGCGAGGACAGGCGGCGAGATGGGTCCCGCGTCACCTGCTGGTGACGGCGGCTGCCGCGATAGCCCGTCCGCCCCCGGCCCATCCCGAGGAACCGCGGCCCCCGCGGGGCAGGGCCGGCCCCGCCGCCCGGGGCTGCCCCGATCCCGATCCCGATCCCGCCCCCGCCGCCGCGGGGCCCCGCCCGCCGCCGCCATCTTTGTTGATGTGTCAGCGCGCCGGGCCGGGCGGCCGGCGGGGAGTGGGATCGCACTGTGCCCGCCATGGCCGCGCTGCCGCCGCTGCTCCTGCTGCCCGTGTAGCGACCGGGTGAGGGCCGAGCCGCAGCAAGGGCGGACGGGCGAGTGGGTGGGTGGGTGCTCGGAGCCGGCGCCTTGGCACTGCCGGCGTCCCCAAGCCGCGCGGGCACTGCCGGGCTCCTCGAGGGGCCGGCGCGGAACGGCCGAGGGCGCTGGACGGGACGGGCCGGCGCTGCCCGGCGGGCTCGGGAGGGGCGGCGGGGCCGCTGATCCGCTTCACTGTCAGCGCAGATAAACCCTGGGGGCCGCGGCCGCGGGGGCGGGGGAAGGACGGGCGGCAGGCAGAATCCCCCGGTGGCGAGGGGCTCTCCCTGTGCCGGTGGCGGCGCTGGGCTGGCAGGGGTCGCGCCGGGGCCGCGGGCGAGGCGCAGGAGGAGGGAGCGGGGTGACAGCAGGGCCGGGGCTGAGCTCCTGCCTTAGCAACACCTGCCCGGGCCGGACCTCCGAGCGGGGAGCGCAGGCTCCTGGGCTGGCTCGCAGTCCCTTTGTTTCTGTACAGCTTTCTTTCCCTGGGTGTTAATTACGTTGTGCTTTTTCATTGACTGCGTGTTTATTTTCTGTATGGGTAAATAATTAGATAGCGAAGCCCAGCAGCTGTTACGAAGGTTATTTTTTAGAGCCGGC
The DNA here is from genome assembly GCF_027887145.1 of Ammospiza caudacuta. Taxonomy (NCBI): domain Eukaryota; kingdom Metazoa; phylum Chordata; class Aves; order Passeriformes; family Passerellidae; genus Ammospiza; species Ammospiza caudacuta. The sequence continues at coordinate 30,956,482 of NC_080601.1, read as the reverse complement.
TGCGTTGTTGCGGTAGGGTACGTGTCCTTGTTTTTGCAGATGGTATTTGTAAAAGCTGCCTGCCCTTGTAGGTTTGAAAGAAGGACTTCAGCAAAATGATTGTGATGTAGGCTCACAGATTTTGGCTCTTGTCCCGGAAAATAGTCTGCACAGGTGAGTCTGATACATGTATACTTCCAGCGAGACTCCGTGCAGACCAAATGAGGATTTCTTAGGGAATTGAAATGTGTGAAGATGAGAAGTATGGCATTCCAGCTTTAGTGCTGCTTTGCTTTATCTTATTGCAGAACTGCTTTTCAGAAGTTAAAATATTGCAAGCAGAATACACTGAAAATCCAGGTATGGCTCCTATCCCAGTATGTTTTGTTGTATAAGGAAATGACTGAAACTGTGAGCCACAGCTGTGTTTCTCTAATGTAATCACTGGCTGCACTGAATGCTTATGTTGCACTTGACTTTAGAGAGGAGATGGTTAAGCTCTGGAGATATGAGAAACTGAATGTATGAAGATGTTTCAGGAGGGTGTTAGATGACTTTTGAAATGTCATTTGTTTTATTTTAAATAAAGAGCTAGATGTATATTGGCTTGAGCCCTTTCTAAAAATCTTCAGTCATCTGTTCTTTTCTGGTTTTAAAACAGTATTTTTCTGTCATTTTATAAGATTTGATTTGGACTTGTTGACATATGTTTGTTGGCATTGTGAGGTTCAGTGTTTCAAACTGTTTAGAAAAGGACTGAAGAACCACATACAGAGAGTGGTTAATTTGATTCTAATTAGCAGCTCTGTTGCTTAATGCTATATGAAGCCAATGCTGAACTTCCTGAGGCTGGCTTTTAAAAGAGCTATGAAAAATAGAAAGGCAATGTTTTTCTGGATATAATTGTGTTATTAAGCATGTTAAATTAGTAGATGTGGGGTCCAGGAAACAATATCCTCTACTTAGTTCTGGGCTAAATTGTTCTGAGCTTCTTTTCCAGTTGCCAAAGACAGTATTGGATAGCCTCGTAGATGCTACTTACCTCCAAGTCATAGTCCAAGACCTGCTGCCTGAAATTGAGTGTGAAAAAAACTCATCAGAAGGAAATAAATGTCAAAATAGAGGGGAAAATCATGACCCTAATTTCAGGAAGTACATGGAATACTGATACTATAACAATATTGTCTATAATACTGCATCTTAGATTAATTAACAGAAGTTAATTAATCTACAGTCTTCTATAGAGCTCTCAGTTGACTTTTTCACATCCTAAAGGATTGAAGTGTTTACTTATTTGTTTTCAGGGATACTGGAGAAACTCTAGGAAAGTCAGGTTTGAAAACAGTAGAACTCTCCTGTCGCCCCAAATGGTGTTTTTCAGTATGTAGTGACCATACAGGCAGTAATTCCAGGGCTGGAATTTTACTGCTTTTGGCATGTTCTGGAAACAGCATTTGAAAAGAGCCATTGAAAGCAAACTTGCTGCAATCTCCAGTGCCAAATATGCCATGATCCATGTCTTACCAGTGCCACGACACTACAGGTTTGTAAGAAGGTCTGCCAGAGCTCTGGCTTCTGTAGTGTGAGCAAGAGTTATGGCTCTGTTACAGGTGTGGAAGAGCTGTCATAGAATGTGTGCTTTCTCCAGCTTGTGTACTCAGTCGTAAATTTGATTTCTTCTCCTCCCTGAAGACATTCTTCTTTGCACAGGTGATGTTATCAGTGTCAGAAGGTGAATGAAAACAGGGTTCTGGTGAGGACAGAGCTGCTCCTGGCCTTGTTGTAAGCAGAGCTAAAGGCAGGGTTCCAAAACCTGTCACCAAAAAGGTGACAGTAGTGCTGTTGCTGGCATTGCGTTCATTGGTTGCTGAAGTAGAGACTCATTTTACTGACTTGGGGCAGTAAGAATTGCTCTGTGCTGAAGACACACAGAAGATTGCAAATCCTGAAGTATCCAAGCCTTATGTGATGTTCACAGTAAAAGGATGCTGTTGCTAGGGTGTTGTTTTCCTCTGATACATAAGCTTCCAATGTTGGGGCTCCTATGACAAAGGATAACTCTCTCAAGGTGTACCCCATGACTTGTGTTATGATGGGAGCAAATCCAGCGTCACCTGTTAAACCTTAACTGATGAACTTTATTTTGGAGTTGTTAACTCCAGGCATGGAGTTAATATGACCATAATATTAACCCTGTGCATGAGTTTTATAGAAAACCTGGTGCTGCCTTTAAGGAATTGTACATTTCTGTTGAACTATCTAACTTGTGATGAAAGCAAAGGAAAGCAAATACAAAGTTTGAGTAAACCTTGTCTTCTAAAGTACTTGTCTTGTGTTCAAAGAATTGATAGAAATGCTGAGCTTTGCACCTTGGCACTGCCATTGGTGTTTAATGAAGTCACATTGAAAACCTGAGAAGAGTAATTGAGTTGAAGTGTTAAACTGATAAAAGCAAGGAAATCCTGCAAGTACCACTGTGTATATTCACTGTTCCACTCCTTCTCTTCAAGCACATGCATCAAAGCAGGGCTTTGTGTGAGTTGAGTCAGAAGCTGTGTCAAGTTCTGCCTGGCTGGAGGACTCAGTGTCCCAGTGTACAGACAGCTTTTCTATTTCTATTTGATCTTGAGCAAAACTGAATTAATATTGGGACACCTAGTGTGGGTGGGACTCTGGTATGTTTCTTTTGCTTCCTGTATGTGCTGTCTGTAAATACAGGATGGCTGGGAATGGGCACCCGCTTTTTTGTATGGAGTGCAAGCAGGGGTGATCAGCATCATCTCTTCTTCAGCTTAAGAATTCTGTCTTTTTCTTAGGTTGTAGTGATGCTTTCCAGTCCAGTTCATCTCCTTTTAGTGTTTCATAACTTGTGTGACTTGCTGCTCTGATTAATGTTGGATGTGGAATTGTAAGCAAATATATAAACCTGAAGCCAGAAGGAGTTTGAAATTCATCTCACATTAGATTATGTAAATTATTTGGTTTTTTGAACCTTTTTACCTCAGTCCCTTTCAATTTAGTTCAAACCTTTGTTTTGTGTCTCTACACAGCTGCTATACAGTAGAGCTGCATTTTATGTCTTATGTAAACCAGAACTTTAGCAGAATCCTCTTTTCTGACACAAACTTCAGTTGAAAACAGAGTTGTCTCTAGTTGAGCTTCCCTGTTTTGCAGTGTTACCTGGTGATGTAAGGCTTAGTCTGAGAAAGGCATTGTGACAGAGTTCTTGTGAAAGATACCATGCAAAACACAGGTAAGCTGGGGATTGACTGGAAACAATAGGAAGGTGTGTTTGGCTGACCACTGTGTTGACTAGTAGACAGTAGCTACGGAAAAAGTAGCCTTAGGAAAAAGAAACCAAAAACTTCACCCAACAAGTGAAGTAAAAAGGTGGAGTTAGCCTGTCCAGATTAGTTTAGGTAACAGTATTATTAGGAATACAGTGAGCTAAAACAAGCTATAAAATTTCTCTTCAATTTTATTTTTAGTTTTACTGTCATGTAAAATTCTTACCAAGAGTTCTCATGCAATGACAAGTTGGCACTGACTTGGAAAAGCATTTTAGTTTGCTTAAGTAATGATTATTGTGTAATAAAGATGTGAAAAGTTCTTGAAGAGAGGCATTTTGGGTTTTGCAATGAACAACACAACTGTAAGAAGCTAGAAATGTTTTCATACCCCAGAATTATTCTTTAGCAATCTTGTTGGGTTGCCATTATACACGTGGCAGCACATAAACTGTCTAACAGGTTCATCTCTTACCTGAGTTTAATAGATTGGAAATTGAATTAAAATGGCAACTAATTCTAACAGTTGTCTGGCTGTTAATGGTTACTTTAATATCTCTGGCTTAGGAAAACGTCTGTAAAGATAATAGAAAGTACTTTATTTTTCCGTTGTGATTCATCTAAGACTGTGTTTCTAATGGAATATTTTATAGCATGATAGCTAAAGGAGACAAAGACCTTTGTGAAGCAAACTGTTCAGGCAAGTTTTGTTCTTTCCAATAAATGCTGGGCACTTGTGAAGCTTTTTTACATTGGGTTGCAGGTTGCTTCATATGTTTGTGACTTGTCAAGAAAACTACAAATCATTTTTATTCTGTTCAGTGTTCTTCAGCCAATAAATCCTGGTTAAGTCTTTGAAATACAAAGTCCATCTCTGGTGTTAGACTGGATTATACTGCATCTCACATTAACTCTTGAATTTGCAGTTGAACTGGTAAAGCACTTGTACTCTCTTTTTGTTGCTCAGGAACCTGCAAGAGGGGAGTCTGTAACTGAGCTGTGCAAATGGTGCTGATGTGCAGCTTTTGCTTTTAGTGGGGTCTTCTGATGAGCATCAGAGCTTTATCATGAAAGTCTTTTGAGCGTTGACATTTCAGTCATATGTCACTTCATTTCATGGGTGCATGAGTGGAAATGTAAGGCAGTATAAAAAATCTCTTCAGCAGAGCTTTTAGTCTGTACTGCAGTGATTGGGGAAAGAACCAACCTGTTATTGCACTATAAATGATAAATGTGCTTTTGGTAAAGTTATCTATTTATCTTTGCTTCATGAGCTTCAGTAGCTGCTTACATGGAGTGAGGTGCTTCCAAGATGGGATTCTTGAGTGTAATGAACCATGTATAAAAATCAATCTGTGGATTGGAATTTAATATTATGTATTCTTTAATGTGAATGAGTAGGAGGCAGAGTTTAAATGGTGGAGCTTATATTGATTCTGAGTTGGCCTGTACACTAGATTCCTTTTTTAAAATCATAATTATTGTTGAATAACAACTTCCAAGGGTTAAATGTAAAACTGCTATTTTAGGATAGCTTTAGGGCATTGCTGATCCTTATAAGAATTTTTGAAGATAATGTCAGCAAAAAGGTGTGTTTTGAAACAGTGCTCAGTATTACTGAATTAAACACAGTCCTTGCTTGCATGTGAAGTAAATGTTAGATTCCATTCCAGCAGAAAGAGCTGAAGTGTCAGCTCACCTCCAAGTTGTTGATAAGATGAGAACTACTTGTGCTCAGTGCTTTTGCAGGTCAAGACACAGAACACTGTAAGACAGTGGATGTTTTATTTGTAGCTGAGTCCAGTGCATGGGTGTGTCTGGGCAGGCTGCTGAGAGCTTTAACTCTGGAGAGCTGGAGTAATGGGAGAGTGATTTGCAATGTGACTTCAGGTATAAATGTCAATCTTCAAAACAGCTGTAAAATACACATAACTTCCTCTTGCAAATTCACATGACTGCATTTTAATTTGCTATTGGGTGATACCGGAAAAAAAAAGTCAGTATTTTCTTTGCAGTTAAAATTTTATGAGGATAATGCTTTTCATTGTAAAAAAAAAAAAAAATAAATCTGTCTTCCAGACCTCCCAGTTCTAGATTTAGCTGGTAGTTTGGAGTTTTTAGTAGTCTTTTGGTGTGTGTATCTTGTTTTTTTAACCTTTATTATTTTATTATTAGATAATCTTTGAAAGATTTTACAACTAAGTTAAAAGTATGTCTTTTTTCAGGTATCACACATATCAATGAACAGGCCTCTTGATTGCAGGGCTGTTAGAAAGCCAGAGTACTAAAAGTGAACAGTTCCTGGTATCTCTTTAGACCAGCTGCAGTTTCAGGTGCTTCAGTGCTCTGCTTTGGTTTCTGAATTGTTGCAGGTGAACAAACAGGGCAGTCATTGTGAAAGCATTACATTTCTACCTGGTTGAGCTGGGGTGTAGAATTTTCTGTTCATCTAGTACTGGGCTCTGCAGAGAGAAACCCCACAACTTTCTGTATCTGTAGGCAGGCTGTATGTCTGCTTTCCTAAATTCAGTTTTGCCGAAACTGGAATGATTCATAGATGTCTGCATCCAGCACCTTCAGTATCAAAATGGAGCTATTTTTACCCTCCTTGCTCCCACAACATTGCCATTAGCTGGCAAACAAAAATCTCTGTAAACCCACAAACAGGCATTTTTGGTTGAATTGGAGAGAAGGATGCAGAAGAGCAGAGCTATTTGTAAAATCAGTTGGGATGTGTTACAGGGAGCAGTAACAGTGCCTGGGACTGACAGCTGGTTATTTCAGCTATGTGTTGCTGCCCACTCTTCTGGGGTGGTACTAGGGAAAAGAAGTCATTATTAGCTCTCACTGGGGAGCCTGAGCATGTTAAGAATAAACCCCTTTTCTAGCTATCTCCATAAGAAGCTCTCCAAAGGACAAGCATCCCTTCTCCTGGTTGCTGCCACTGGACACTAAACCTGAACTGCAGAGTTCAGGAACCAGAGCCAATATGGAAGGATATAGAGGAAGGATGGTGAGTGTTACAGAGCATTTGAAGAGACTACTGCTTAAGGATGTTTGCTGGGATTTTTATGGAACTTATCTTCAGAATGTGCCATCTTGGAAAAGAAAATAAGGAGCAACAGCAGGAATTTTGTGAGTTGTCATCCAGTTCTTGAGAAAGAACCAGGAAGTACAGATCACAAATTGCAGCATGAAGAGAATTGCTCTGAAGCAATTTCAAGGCCCTTATTTTCTAGATAGGTTTTTCCTGTAAATATGTGGACTTTGTTTAGAGGTGTGCTGTGATTCCTTGGCAAGTTTACAGTACACAGTGCAGTGACAAAGCAGCTCTGAGTCCTGAGGTGACATCAGAATAAGAGCAGTAAGGACTTCTGGGAACTTGGGGTGCTTGTGTTGGTGTCACCAGGTTTTTCTGTCATTGAGCTGCTTGCCAGGCCCTGTCATGGTACTTAGGACAGTGCTGAGTGTTGGAGTCATCTGCCCGTGGCTGCTGGAGCACTGCATCACTCCTTTCCTTGTCCCCCACCTGCTCTCTGAAATGCATCACAACTCTGTGGCAGCTCTGAGTATTTTGAGACTTCAGTCCATTACTACAGGAAATTTGAGTACTCTGCTGTGACTGATGTGAAATGGAAAGATGAAAGCTACCTTGTACTTCTGTTTAAAAATGAGCTTGTTTCATATCCTATAAAACCTGTCTGGATACTTTTTACATATCCAGAGGTAAACAGTAAATATGGTCTGAGCTGGAGTGAGAAATGCTTTTTCACAATTTTTTTGGATTGCACGTGTATTTTTTGGAGAGTAGATGATTCCTGAGCACAGCCAGGCATGGAAAACATCTGCCCAAAGATGATGCAAAACCCTTTCTTGTTGAAAGGAGCTAAAAGAATTGACTGCTACTGGCTATTATGTTATGTAATGTGTAGTTGAATGTGTCTGGTGTCCAGTAAACTGTATTTGCTGTATTAAGTTTTTATTACTCCTCTTTCAGAAGGTTTTCTGCCTGAGAGTCCCTTAGCTCAATGCTCTTCACTTTCATTTCAAGCCTGGGTTGAACAAGGTTTCATATCTGCACTCACCTGTGTGTGAAGCATTATTCCTTCCTGCCCTTTTTTGCCCCTCTCTCTGCAGTATTTTTAGGCATTGAGGTGTAACTATATATATATTTTTTTCTCTTTAAGCAGTGATTTTTGTTTCTCAGGACCTTGACCTTAAGTTTGCTTACAGAACCACCCCAGGCACACATTTCTGTCATTCTTTAATCTGTTTGTTGTAAAGAACCTCATTGTGATAGTTACTAGGTGACAAGGCACACTTTCTTTTTTTCACTTGTTTTTAGTCAAGTCTTCTAGGGAGCGACACCTCAGTGAAAGATTCCTATAGTTATCATTTAATGTGTTTCTTTAGCTGTCATCTCACTTGTGTTTTGGAATTGGCTGAAACAAAGTATTTTTCCTCTTTCTTGACTATTTACAACAGAAGTATTGAGAGTTTGGGTCAAATTCTGCTCATTTTTTGAAATTAAATTCCAGCATTAGTAGTGCATGTGCTTAGGAAAAGACCTTTGTAGTCAGGGACTTAAAAGAATCATATTTGCATTCAGTAAGAAGATTGAAAAGACAAGCAGTTTGAAATGGCATAATATTGGATTAAAACAGACCAGAACCTTGTCTGTACTCATTGCATAGCAGGCTGGAGCTGGCAAAGGTGGTGTTGTAGTCAGAATTAGCAGTACTGCCATGGCAGGAGGGATTTCCAACCAGTACAGTGGATGAGCAGCCAAGGGACGAGGGTGCCAACAGCTTCCCTAAAAAGTTAGGAGTGTAAGCAGATGAAAGGGGAGGTCTGAGTGTTACAGAAAATGCTTTTCTCTGTGCCAGTGCATGGACTCTGAAGTGAGAATTTGCTGTTACAGCATGAGCTTCTCTGGACTGCTGCTGAAGGTAGCTACAGGAAATTTTTTTCTTCCTTTAGCTGGCATGTTACAGGAGTGTATATTGAGATTTTTGATATTCTCCCAGGATAATCAATACTTATACTGTGTCAGATACTTCCTTGAAGAGCTTAATTGACTCATTGTCGTATTTGTTCTTCTTATTTGATTAGCAGTTAATAGAAGACGTTTCTGTTGTGTAACAAAGTGAAATAAAAAATGCTATTTCCTGAGTCTTTGTATTCACTGCCATACCTGGGAGACATTTGTATTCAAAAGTTGTTGTGCTGTTCACGTGTTCCTTTGGCAGGCTCTCTGCTCCCTGCCTCTGATTCCAGTCAGCTGTGCTATCAGCAATTTAGCAGATAAGCACATCTTAGTTTAAGTAGTGTGATAAATGGCTGTAATCCTTACCAGTACCAGCCTTTAATGTTATGTGTCCTGTGCTAGCTATTTAACTACTTACTTATTTTAGATGTTACTGTGGAACTTGGAGATCATCTGTGCTGGTGCAGGTTTAAGCTTAGTTTTGTGAATAATGATGAAAAGTATGTATGCTCTCTGCATCTTTGAAGGACACATCTGTGATGAGAAACAACAGTGGCTGTTTAAAGAAAAGGCAGTTTTGGCTTTGAAGGGTACAACTTGCCTGTGTTCTGATGTGTAGGGAGGTGTTTTGCAAATGTGGCTGAGCTGTGCTCCTGTTCCTCATTCCTGGATCCGAACTGATGTAATTCCACTTGGATTTGTGTCACTGCACTGGGGGAGAGCACAGCCAGCTGCCTCCTCTGCTGTGGGACAGGAGCATGGGGGAGGATGTGTGGAGTGTCACACTAATTGTGAGCTGTAAAACACAGGACAGCTGGTCGGACCAGTTACACAGAGTCCTGTCACAGCTGCAGAGAGTGTCACAGGGCAGTGACAGAGCTTTTCTCATGCTGCCCTGGATGGATAGCAGTCATTCATGGCATGTGGGCAAGCAGGCTTGGGCTGGGCCACTCTGGGTGCTGCTCTGAGAAGGTCCTGTGGCCCAGGCAGCAGAAGGGACTTAGACTTCAGGGTGAAACAAGCATCACATTTCTGTCCTGCTATCAAGATGATGGTCAGGCCTAAGGAAGGAGCAGAGCACATGGTTGAAGGTAGAAGCTTTGCAAAACAGTGCAAGAATCCAGCACTTTGCTGTCACTCAACACACTGTGCTTGTTTGATGTTTAAACATATCATTACATAAGCCAGTTCACTTGCTTCAGTCAAGATTTGCCTTTTCTGATTGTTTTTGCTGCCTTCTGAAGACATCATAAGAGCCACTAAACTGTTTTGTTTCCTTAATGCAGTATACATAACCGTAGTACATCCCTGATTTTGAAAAGGTAATTTTAGTAGGGTAATACAAGATGGATATTAAACCTGGGAAGGTGTGGATCTCCTATCAGATGGTGTCCAAATACTATCTGGAGCTTGATGGATTTGTGTGTTTGATGTGAAACAGTCAGATATTAGCATGTTTCATCTCAACTGGCTGCTGCTAAACCGAAGGATTCTTGTGTCACACAAAATGTTTTGCTTACAAACCAAGAGCCTTTTCTCCAGTGACATCACTGCAGTTTTGTCTCTGGCATTATATAGGAATTAGCTGTTATACTCAGTTGCCTGAGGTAGGCAGAACAAACTTTGAATATTCAGGAGGTATTTGAATGTCAGTATGAATTTGCATTGACAGCTGCTCCACATGAGTTCTTTGTCTGCATGTTTCTGGTGTGAAAATAAGCTGTGACCCTGTGATCAATTATTTAATTTCTGTTTAAGAGTTAGTAATTAGAAGGTAAAAGCTAATATTATTCATTGACAGTAGGGGGGAAAATCTATGTATGTCATACATAGGTTCAGATAGGTGCAGGCAGATTTGGGCAGATAAGGCTAAATCCAGTGTATTGGAATCATAAAGACTGTGAACTTAATGTGGTAAATTATATTCTAGGTACCACTGGAAATTAAAGTACAACTGCAGGGAACACTAAATCATCATAATTTACTTTTCATGCTTTAACTGATTTGTATAGTCATTACTCAAATTCCTCATGTGTTTGATATAAAACTTACACTTTAGTTATGATTAATAATAACTAATTTATTTGGATATGGAGTCAGTGGCTCTTTTTTTCTCTGTGACTGAGTAGTGCAAATAATTGTATTTCTGATTCCACGTAGATTAGTCTTTGTAATGCTAATTCACAGTATTATTTACAGAAGGAAGTAACACAATAAAAAGAAAACTGAGTGACCTTCCTAATGTGCTCTTTAACAGGGCTGTATTTTTCACTTGTTGCTTCCATATGGAGATAAATACCCTCCAGCTTGCTGACTGGACTGGAAATTTTACGTGTAACAACCAACATGGAAGTTCATGTATCCAATTTTACCACTCCCTTTCTTGTGGTAAAGGTGAACTGCAGCAGCTGGGCAGTCACAAGCAGGTTTGAGGCAGTAGTACATCAAACAACTGCACATTATGGGATGTTCTGTAATACTTGAGAAGTCCCTTTAAAAAGGCTTAAAACAAGGTAGAAAACCCCCTCTGATCATTCCAGAGAAAGCATCATCAGGAACTTTGACTAGAGTAACTACTAGAGAAAAAACCAGTTCCTCAGCTTTATGCTAATAGAGTATCTTTTACAGCTGAGTGTGAAGTGGATTATAAACTTCTTTTGACAAGAGGGAACAGATACTTGCAGGTGAATTTTTCTTCTGTCTTAACTGCATAATTGGCAAATTATCTTATGATTATTGATTAAAGTGCACTAGTCTGAAAGCATTGGTTTTTAACAGCATTTTAATTAAGTAGGAACTAATGTGTTCTGCAACTATCAAGCTGAATACTTTTTCTTGCAGTTATGTTCACTTTTACTTTCACATTGAGACTGTCAGTTGGGTTTGTTTTGTTTGAGAATAATAGTAGTACATTGTGAACTTTCATTGCTAGCAGAAGTTATCAAAGGGTAGATGGGTACCAAAAGAGCATTTGTTTGGACTGCATGAACCAAGTAGTGAGATTTGCTGGTTCCATTGTTGACCTGAACATAAATCTTTTGAAGCAAAGGGTAATGAAAAGTTTGCATTGTTTATAAATAGCCTAAATTTCCAGTGTAGGAGGATAGGGTTGCATATAAAAGTTAGGACTGCTGTAATGAATTTCTCCTAATGGAAATAAGGGCTTCCTGTGCTTGCTAAAAATGCTAGTAGTCTTTTCAGATACTGGACCATCTGGGATTCCTGAAAAAGTATTATAAGTCAAAAAGTATTATACCCAGGCTCTTCCATAATTATTCTGGCTATTTGGTTCTCACTGTGGTGTCCTTCTAGAGAGCTTCTACTGAGCTTTTCAAGTCCTTGCTCTGCAAGCCACTGTTTGACAGAGTAGACCTGCCCCAGCCCATCTGTGCTCTTCCACAGCGGATTTTGGTTGCTTGAAAACAGATGGCAAAAGAGAATCTCACCCCATCCTCCCCCAGCCCCTTCCCTTAGTTTCCTGGGTGCAGATGTATTTTGCTGTATGGATGCTCAGTGAGGACAGGACTCTGAGGAAATTGGATATTCTGGCTGGACCAGGGAGTCACCCTGTATTGTAAAAATGAATAAATCAAGACATGTTGCTTTCAAATCATGTATAGGGAAGTAAGAGCTGTAAGACCCTGGGTGCTTAATCTTTTTAGGTTATTTATTGTCATGAAGTATTTTTAGAAGTGATTACTTGGAATTTTTGTGGATTTAAATGGTAGAATTATTAATTCTAAGAAGTTCTGCTTTTTTCTTACCTTGGCATTTACTATCTCTCTGCTTCATGTTTGCTATCCCTCATTTCTCACCTTCTCTTAAGAAAAAATGTATTGGAGCATTTACTTAAAGGTTGGGCAGAAAGATCAACAAATTCTGTATAATATGTATCTAAATATTTTTCCACTTAGAATTTTACTTTCTAGTAGTCTTTATTCCCCCTATCTCAATCTATTTTGATATTGTATATAACATATTGTAATATGAATTCTCCATCTAGATTTCCAAAGGAAGATTATGGAGGAACATTTACCAGAAATGCAGAGCACACTGGAGCCAGTCAATCTGTCAGATGATGCCTCTTGCAAGTCCTCAGAAAATGAGAAGGCTGATGAAACACCTGGAGTGGAGGAATGCCCAAGCACCAGTTGCACTGGAGGTGATGCTGCTGTCTTGGAGAGGAAATTGAGTTCCTTGTCCCCAGATCAGGATGGCACCAGCAGCAGTGGGGCCCCAGCAGAAGGACAGCAGCCGTGTGGAGGGACAGACTCCTCTGCCAATGCCTGCTGTGAAACAAAGGCAGGAGGCTCCACAAAATCACAACATCTACCTAGTGAAGAACTTGAACAACATGATCCAAAAACTAACCAGACAGAACAATCATTAATGGAAATATTACAGGATCTAAGGGAGGAGTCTGATTTTGTGACAAAATCAAGTGATAAAATCTATTCAGAAAGCCCCTATGACACAGACTGCACAAAGAAACTTATTTCTACAATACATCAGACTTCCTCACAGGAGGATTTGCTGAAGGAAATAGAGTCTGAACTCTTATCCACAGATTTTTCAAAAGAACCAAAGCTCCCCAATGGTGTGCAGAAGGGTGAACATGCCTTGGCTGTGTTTGAAAAATGTGTACAAGATAAATACCTACAGCAAGAACAAACTATTACAAAGTGAGTATTTGAGTATGTGCTTCACAGTTGGAGGTGTGTGCTGAACAACTTTGGCTGCATGTTGTGTGCACCTGCATACAACATTTTGGTATGAAGCAAGTTGTCTTGAGTTGGTATGAGGATAGTTAATGAGATTTTTTAAAATTGTTTTGTGCAAGGAATAATTTTTACTTGTGGCATGTACTTGTAAATAAAATTGTGTGCCTAGATGTCTGAATTCTTGCAGGATTTGGCAGGAACTGAATAGCCAACTGTGTCATTGAATAGCTTGCCAATGTCTAGAATTACTTAAATACTGCAGCAGTAATGGTGATTTAAAAATAGTCCAGGATTCATTCAGTCCATATGTGTCTATGGAGAAATGAATCTTTGAAAATACTAACTCCCACAATGGGCATTTTATTTATGTTCAGAATTGCTTGTTTCTTTTTCCAGTAGTATTCAATCTCCTGCTGTCATCCAGCAAAGTTGTTAATCAGATGAGAGTATTATTTGAGTTGGAAGTGCCATATGCAGATAAACTGCTCTGCACATTTTTTAGGAGGACTTCTGAAATGCATGGCTTATAAGTGTTATAATTAACTGGGCTTAATAGTTCTACCAGGCAGTATTCAACATGAATATTTCTGTTCATCAAAAGTCAGTTCATTGCTTGACTTCATGATTCCTTACTTGGCGTTTAATACTCTGTTGCCTCTTTAGAAATGTTTTTTTGCTAACAAAATGTAGCCTCTAACTTTATATTTATTCCTTTTTGCAGAGCTGGAAATAGAATACTACTTTTTGTATAAGGCTCTGCAGTACCATGATATAGGAGGACATCAAAGGAAGGGAAACCAGACAGGGGGACAGAGTCCCAGTAGGGAAAGTATTCTGTTGCACTTCACCAGTTAACCTCTGACAGAAACCATCCATGTGAGGAGAGTCAGCTGATGACAGGAAGAATGCACAGTTACACATTCAGAAGTTACAGAGGAGGAGTGGGAATCTGAAGTAGTGGGTGTGTAGAGAGAGGTAATTCCAGGAGATCATGAGATAAAGAGTTTTACTTACTCATAGTAAACTCAGAGGCAGGGCAGCATTTTCAGCCATGGATCAATTACTTCCTCAGGGACAAGTGTTTTTATATGTGTGTATGTTATATATACATACAGAAGGCTTTATGTAAAAACATGTCTCTTTTGGGCAGCTGCAATCATTTGACACTTGGGAATTCACCTTAAGAGTATGAAACTGCTGTGGAACATTTTGTGTTTGGCCCAAAGGCTATTCTGGGTTCTGTTTGTTTTGTCCCTTACTTGATGATCAGCAGAATTCCTTGTAACATCATTCTGGAAATAGCCCAGTTGTCTCCTGTGATCAGATCTAAATATGTATGTCAGCAGCTGTGGCATGAATTAAGAATTTGAAATCCTGGAATATTCATTAATAGATTAAAAAGCAAATCACAGGTGCTCAGCTCTTTGTAACTGATGGTTTTGAATTCTTTATAATTTAGGAGACTAGTTTGTTCAGAGATTTTTTTTCAACAAAGGGGTGGATAAAGGGATAATTAAGTATCTTTTTCAGGTAAATGCATGCCTTTCAAAAATTTATGCATTTAGTGGCCTAAAATACCCACCCTGTAATGGTATCTGCAAACATGTAAATACATGTGAGACTATTCATTCAGCAGTTCTGACAATGTAACTTCTGAGTTCCATGTTAGAATGTCAAACTAGGTCTGAGTTGGCTTCAAACAGCTGAACTGGATTTATTGCTGAAAATTGAACTTTATAAAGAGCATGGGCACAGATACGTGTTACCCACTTAGGACTTAAATCAGGATTCTGTTTCTTACCAGGTTGTGAACTTCTTGGGTACTCTGAGAAATCCATGAAATAAATAAAATTTCTGTGTTTTCAGACAAATGATGGTGAGACTATCTGACTGGAAGTTACTGTATGTCATTATCTTAAAATTACTGGCATTTACAATTTCCTAGTTTCATAGAGTTACCAAATGTCCCATGTCATTATAGACCACAGCCACCCTAAAATGCTGGAAACAAGCAGTTTCCTCACAAGGAGGCTGCTGCTTGCTCTTTTGGAGTTAAGTTCCACATGCACAGTATTCTTTTTTTTTTTTCCTTGTAAAGCTTTCATGGGTTTTTTTAGGGTTTCTGGCTTCCAATAAAACTTGCAGATCGATGAGCAAAACCCATGTTTCTTGAGATTGAAAACAAGCAACCAAAAAACCCCAGTACTGATGTACTTTGTTTTTAATTTTTTTTTTCTTTATAGATTGATGAAAGAAAATAAAAAGCATCAGGAACTGATTTTGGAAATTTGCTCAGAAAAGGACAAATTAAAAGATGAATTGAAAAAACGAACAGAAACAGAAAAGCAGCACCTCAGCATCATTAAACAGGTACAGATAACAAAACAGAAGTGCTGGTTAGTACTTCACCTGTGTATAATGTCGCTGTTGCCACTGTTGATTCCCATGCTTGTTATCCTGAGCTTTTTAAGAGGATAAATCTACTTTTGTATTCCAAGAAATTGTCTAAGTGCCTTTAGTGAATTTGGATAAGCTGACTTTCTGGATTCCCATCCCTTAAATGTTCTTTATCTGGCAGTCTCTGCTGTGGTAGTAGCAGGTACTAAATACAGGAATTTTCTGAGGGGCTTGTTAGAACCCCAGCAGGCCAAGGAGGACCATGGTTTGTGCATGGTGGAGGCTGCTTTTAATGTGGGAAGAAAAGGTTTCACACCAGGTGTCACTGCTTGGCTGTTATCAGCTATCTGCTCATGTCCCTGCAGCTGGCTGGCCAGCTTTATAAACTGATTACAGGTTACATCTTTGAAATCTGGCAAGAGAAACATTTAAAATACCAATTTCTGTTTGTCCAAGTGCTGGTGACTATCCTGGTTGTCAGGTTTCTTTGTTGGTGTCTGCATCATGCAGAAATCTGTTCACAGAGCAGGGTGTCAGGCTTGAAGTGTTCTAGAGGAATATATTCATGTAGTATATTCATATATTCATGGCTGATTTCAGAGAATATTTGAAAATCCATTGTGTGATTGAAAAGTGTTATTTTTAGGCTACACATGCTTGTGCCTGAATAAACCAGTATGAGCAACTCTCTCATTCTTTCTTGTCTGTATTTCCATGATAGCTCTGTCGTGAGTCATGTATGATTTCTTGAAGCTCTATCATGCAGCAATTGCTTTATTCCATTCTGAAAAAAATACTTGTGAGGGTGTTTGTGATACTACATGCTTGCAAGTGATTTCAGAAAATATTCTTTTGGACTATAATAGTTTTATATAGCTGTTGATAGCACTTGAGCTGTAAGAGACATTGCAGTGAATCATTTGCATTTTTCTATTTGTGAAGGTGGTGTTTTATTGTTGAAATTTCTGTGTTAGTGCTTTATGGTAACTTCTCTGTATATGAAACCTTGGCTGCACTCAATGCTCTAGACAAACTGTACCTGCCTGCTTGTACATGTGAAGCTTTTTCTTTGGCACATGATGCATTTGCAGAGCTGAACAAAGTGTGGTCAAGTCATGGTGTGGTAACAGAAGCAAATTGGGTGGTTCTTGCCTCTTACACAGCAGCTTGGGACTGCACAGAATGTACAGTACTGATCCTGGCATCCTGACACTTCTCCTCCAAAGCAAACAAACAAAACCAAAACCCCCAGCCTGGGTGAGCTGGCTTTCCCCTGGGACAAGAGGAGAGCTGTGAGGCACAATTTGAACAAGATTTGGGCAGTGTCACAGCCTTTGCAGCCACCAGGCTGCTCCTGCTGGATTTGCATGACTTGGCAGGGAGCACCCTCTGGGAAGTGTTCCAGTTAACACTGGGGATTATTCTTCAGCTGGATCAGGTCTCTGACTTAGTTCACTAGGTGGCTAAAAAAAGTGCCAGCATGATGACTAAGCTCATCTTTATTTGCTGAGTGATTTTTTCAATGAATTAATTCCCAGTCCATTTCAGTATGGATGCATGGCTGCTTTGCTGGCATGGTGAAGGATATGGCACAAGGATAGGAACTAAAGGATGGAAGGTGAGCTGCTCTTCTCTGGCAGCTCTGACTTGCTGTCAGTCTGTTATTTTGTATAGTAAATTACTGTGCCTGGTGTTTTACTTGGTTTGAAGCATCTTCACTCTCACTGAAGATGAGAATTGACATTTTTCATGCTTTTCCTACTCATGCAAAGCTAGATGTTGATATGGGTGGTTGCAGCCTGACAAGTGTAAAATACAGGTAAATATCTGTTGAAGCATCTAATTTTGTGTGAAATATGCCTGCCTCTATAAAACATGATCAAAGAGTTATTTTCCCTATAATTATATAATGATGTTGTCTTTTAGCTGGAAGCAAGAATAGAAGAGCTTAATAAAGAAGTGAAAACTAGCAAAGACAGACTTGTAACTCAAGATGCAGCAGCCAAAAATACTATTCAGCAGTTGCATAAAGAGATGGCCATTCGAATGGAACAGGTAATTTGAAGAAACTTAAACTATTGTACATCTACATTACTGAACAAACTTGGTTCTTGTAGGAAACATATTGGATCACTAAATAAGACAGAATAGTCAAAGATTGGATCTGCTAGTGTGCAGTTATATATGCATTTTTGATAACAGCTATTTCGAAATTCACTGCTGACAGTTAACACTTCAGAGTGCCTGATAACTCTTTTAAAAAATACCTATTTTTATATGTATTGAATTCAGCTCTCAAGGAAATCTCATTTTCTTTACCTGTAAGCTGAACTTGATTCAAAAGGAGCTAAAAGCTGACAGTAGCTTTTTTCAGACAGGCTGTCAAAAAAATTAATATTTTTCTCAATTCCAGCACAAAGCTTTTATTTTATCTTTGTGTTACTGAAATCTGGGATTTTTTTTTTCCTTTTTAATATCATACTATACCAAGTATTTTCTCAGTTGCGTGTGTTCTAAAGCTCAGTGTCTGATTTTATTTTTTTTTCCTAATTTGAGGCAGAGCTTGTTAGGTGTGGGGTGGGGGGAATCTTTAAAAGTTAGCCACTG
This sequence comes from Ammospiza caudacuta, assembly GCF_027887145.1. NCBI lineage: Eukaryota > Metazoa > Chordata > Aves > Passeriformes > Passerellidae > Ammospiza > Ammospiza caudacuta. The sequence goes on along the minus strand of NC_080601.1, from coordinate 30,938,504 downwards.
AAAGTGATCCAGCTGAAAAACAAGCCACTGGATAATGATTGTGCAGTTGGCAAGTTGGCATGTGGATGAAGGAAGAGAGAGTACCAGTACTGACTATTTGCAAAATTTTGTTCCTAAATATTATACTTCTTTTCTTCTAAAAACCAAATTACTCATGTATTGATAACTCATTTGAGATGTTCAGCTGTGAAGATGCAGCTGTTACAATATTTATTGTTAAAAGTAGGAGTAATTTCAGTGCTTAAGAGGGATTAATGTTTGTCAAACTGGAGCTTTTGAGTCCTGCCTTGTTATGTTACTCTACTGCAATACTAAAAGTACCTGGTTAATTCTGAAATGCAAGGTCTGATTCCTTGTGTTTGGTGTTTTTCAAGGCAAACAAGAAGTGTGAGGAAGCTCGGCACGAGAAGGAGACGATGGTGATGAAATACGTCCGCGGGGAGAAGGAGTCGCTTGACCTCCGAAAGGAAAAGGAGGGCCTGGAGAGGAGGCTGAGAGACGCAAACAAAGAGATAGAAAAGCTTACAAATAAAATCAAACAACTTTCTCAGGAAAAAGGAAGATTGCACCAGCTCTATGAAACAAAGGTACTCCAAGGACTGCTGTGTGACTTGATTAAAAGCACTGTCACAACAACCTGATCACTTGTTTGCTGTTGTACTTGGTAAAAGAAACCTGTTCTCATTTATTTTCTGCTGCACAGCTGTGAAAATGTCTTCCTTCCAAGGAAAGGGGGAAAAGTTACTCAGTTCTCATTGCAATCTTTTTGAAGTTCCTTTTAATATTTCCCTGAATATTAATTTGTGAAACATAAGATTTTTTTTGTTTTTTTTTAACAAATTTGAGAAGACAGCTTGTTTCAGTTGTGTAGATAAAGGCTGCAGTGGCATTAAACTACTGCAGTCTTTTTTTGTTGTTTTTTCTATGTTTTCACTCTGTATTCCCTTTTTTTACTACTAAAAATTGATAATAAAGCAATAGAATTCTTCATGCAAAATTTTGCCACTCATTTTTAGAAAGCAGTAAGATTATTATTAAATGGTTCAAGTCTTTTGGTACTCCTTCAAAGCTGTTTTTTCAATTCTGTTTCATGTGGAAGATTCAAAAATTAATAAATGACTAGAAACTACACTTCTGAAACATAAATTTCCTCTCTGGTGCTTTGTCTTTTCAGATATATGATATTAACATATGCTAACAGTAATGCAACCTTGCTGTTCTAACCACAACACTAACGGGGTTTTTTTTCCCCACTGGATTTAAGCATTATTAGGCATTCTGAAATATGTGCATGGTTTTGCAAAACCCAGACAATAAGAAAAAACAAACAACTTGATAACTGGAGTTTTATTCTAGAAACACTAGATCATTTAATTTTATAAAAAACCTATGAAATTTTCTCAGGATGGTGAAGCCACTCGACTCAACAGAGAAATAGAGAAATTGAAAGAAGAAATCAATTCTCATGTTATCAAAGTAAAATGGGCTCAGAACAAATTGAAAACAGAAATGGATTCACACAAGGTGGGTAAAGTGATGCTGATACCATTACATGAAAATATAGTCAGAGTAATGTACTTGTTACAGTATTTACTTTTTATGTACTGTTCCTAATGTGGTGTTCCTGTTTAATTTAAATACCTGCAGCAAAAGTCAGAATAGTGTTCTCAAATAATGATACTGAAATGGAAATGTTGAAAGAATGTGAAAGGAGGATGTACTGGGGCATTCTCTTTAATTTAGTCATCAAATTCTAATTTGTTGTTAAGTTTGTTTTGGGAGTGGGTTATTTATTTGAAATAACTGTTATCTTAGTTTTTAAGTGATAGAGTTAAATCTGCTGTCTGAAAATGTGCATGGCACATAAACAAGAGTTCCTTTTATTGTGCCTTCAGTGTTGGGTCAAATGGAATTACATAAATTAACAGCTGAATGGAAGCAAGGGGAAAAATAGTGTTGGACTTCTTGTTTTTTTAATTCTTTTCAGACTGAAAGGGCAGTTTTGTTATGAGTAATGTGCTTCTCAGATGAAGTAAATGGACTTTACTAGGTTTAACCTGTTCTTTTAATTACTGTTTTTGTAGGAAACCAAAGAACGCCTCAAAGATGCAATGACAAAATTAACTGAAGCAAAAGAAGAAGGAGATCAGATAAGGAAAAACTGTCAAGAAATGATAAAATCCTATCAAGTAAGCACATTTTCTCAAGAGGTCAAATTATTGTTTAGTGCCTGAGTCTTCTTTTCATTTCTTTTTAGCTTAAGCTGTAGCAGGAAAGAATTATCCTGTGCAAGCTCCAAAGCTGAGATGAATAGGGATGGGCTTTTTACTTTACTGAAAACTTGTTAAATAAAAGTGAAAATGTTTATCTTGATTGGCATGCAGTGTGGGGGTCTTTCTTGGCATGGTCAGGATTATCAGAGGTGCACTTAGAGGAAAGACTCAGTGAAGTGAAAAGCTGCCTGTGCACTCATAGAATAGAAAGGGAAACGTAGAACTCTAAAACTCTACTTACATTTCTTCAATCCCTTTAGGAGTCAGAAGAAATCAGAACAAATGAATTGGATGCAAAATTCCGAGTAACTAAAGGAGAACTAGAGAAACAAATTCAGGAGAAGTCTGATAACCTGGAAGTAAGTATGTGTTGTGTGGAGTCCACTTTCTGGTTAAGAATTCCATGAAATTATAATTTTGAGAATCTTATTTTAAGCTGCTTACAGTTATGCCACGTTCTTTGGGTTTTGCCTTTTTTGGTGGTCTGATACTAAATCCCAGGTGTCTGCCCTCCAGCATTGCTTTTTTGGAGGATATCTTCAGGTACTACCTTGGATTCAGTTTTTATGAACAAAGTTAGGGGGAAAATAAGATATAGTGAAGGTGAAATAACTTCTCTTTCATTTATAAACATGAACGTTGCTGTAATTAAAAGCACAAATTCAGTTGAATCAGGCCTTTCCCTGACCAGTATTTTGCCAAGATGTATGCCAAGAAGAGACAAGGACCAGCCTCTGTTTTTTGTAGAGATTTGCTAGCCCCAAAGTGAAACTCTCTAATGATGTGTGTGCTCACAGCTCATCTGTGCACGTGCCCTCTTCAGAGGTGACCAAGAGCCAGTTTGCTCAGAATTTCTTAGGGCCTGTTGTGCCATGGATTTGTGTACCTAAAGCCAGAGTGTGCAGTCTCACTTTTCTTCTCAGTTTCCTGAGAATAAAGAAGCTTTGAGGTTTTGCTTTCCATTCTGAAGAAGTAAACCCAGCCTTTGGGGTACCTTTTCTGCCTCAAGCCTTCTCAGCTGTTGTGATGGCCTGTATTGGCCTAGTTTTTTTTTTTTTTTTTTTGAGGTGCCACTGTACATTTAGTTATCTTAATGAGCTTTTTACCTTCTAAAAAGGTGCATCATGCAAAAATAAAAGAAGTGGAAGACTTGAAGAGAACATTTAAGGAAGGCATGGATGAGCTTCGAACGCTCAGAACAAAGGTAAAGTGTGCTGAGTTGGATTGGGGTGGGGCTGAAAGCACAGTGCTGGGCTTTTGGAACAAAATACATTCCACTTCTAATTGTACGTTTACTTCTTCAGGAATAAACAGTGTGAGTAGAGATTGGCTGGCATGTGAGACTATAAAGGATCTCTTATTGTTGACTTTGCATAGCCTTTTTTAGAAAGTAGGAGCTGATCTGTAACTCAACAGTTCATCATGTATGCCTCATTTGGCTGAAAAGTTGAGAAACATTTTAGATTTGTAATCCTGCAAATATTTTAAATCTTCTAAATTTAGTTTAAATAAAATACTTGTAAGCTTCTCCTACCTGTGACATAAGTTTTTACCTCTGGTAAGGAGGTAATGCTGTCCCTAACTTATGGACAGTCTATAGAATAGCATGCCAGTCCCTCCAGAGCAGCTCAATAGGATGTGGAAAAAGGGAGGGAGACAGAATAAATGGTTGCCTTGGTAAATGGGGAAATGTCATATCTGTGGACCCTGAACCATTAGGCTGATAAGTTTGAGCCTTTGGGCAAAACTAATGTTAATCATGCTTGTTGAATTTAATTTTGTTTGCTTTTCTGACTCTATTTGATCTGAAGTACTTTGGGATATTGGTCTAAGTTACTTGGAACCACCAAAAAATTAACACATGAACTTTGTACTACAGTCTAGATATGTGATCAGAATAATTTCGCTCTGAAGTTTGTGAAATTAAATAGTTTCTGGTTTTATTTATTTTTTGTTTTTCCATTTAGGTAAAGTGTCTAGAGGATGAGCGCTTAAGAACAGAAGATGAGTTATCCAAGTATAAAGAAATAATAAATAGACAGAAAAGTGAAATTCAGAATTTGCTGGACAGAGTCAAAACTGTAGATCAACTGCAGGATCAGCATCAGAGGTACAGCTGTGCATTATGAGTAATGATTTAAAGATTTTCTGAGATGTGGAAGGGTTTGTTTTATTGAAGTTATTGATGCTTTAAATTAATTGTAATTTGAAGAATGCCTGTCTTTATTTAAATCAGTGCTGCTAATATTGAAGATAACCTTGGTGGCCTCTTACAAACCAAGGGGATTGAGATTGATAAATCTAATTTAGCATCTCTCATTGTTAGAATAACAAGTGCCTGATTTCCAACATACTCTACAGGAAATTGTCTTCTAGGTCTCTGCTCAGTGCTTATTTTATTGGAAGATGGAGGGGAGCAATTAAAATGGAAAGATAAATTGCTTTAAAATTGTGATGGATGAATGGAAGTATTTAATGGAAAGAATTTTACTTATTTGAGAGATGCTGTATTCAGACAGTGTGAGGCATTTGTCTTTCTAATGTGCTGCAATTCATTCTGCTGTGTTGAAGTTCACTTATTTAAGAATGTGAGAGGAATAATGTCAGGGGAGGGCTGGGCTCATGTACAATTCAGGAGTGTTTGAGCATAGTCCTGTGTCTGTGGGGTGCACATGGACTGGGATATGTAGATGCTGGCCACTCTGCTGGTTCCACTGGTGCTGCATAAATGGAGATAGATAAATGTCAGATAGGCAGAGCCACCCCTGTGTCTGTCCCTCTCGTTCTGCTAAACAGTTTTTATTTATCAGTATAAAGTATTTCCATAATTAGAGGCCTTCCTCATGGCTTAGCAAATCAGCCACTTTCCATGTGCTGTGTGTCTGTCACCTGTATTGTCATGGTGTCCTCAGCCTTTCCAGGGAAACAGCTCTGTGCTGGAAACCAGTGGAGCCTGCACTGGGATCAGTAACAGTTATTTTTCACCTGGAATCTTGCCAAATTAATTAAAGTGACTGTGATCAAAGTGTGAAACTACAAATGTGTGTTTCCACTTATCTTTTCCTCTAAGTAATTGAGACATGCTTAAATACGTCTCTCATTCCTATTCAATTTGGGTTTTTTTTCTTCAGTATCCTTCCCATACAACATTTATTATCCCTACATTAAATTTCATGTTGTCTTTTATTTCAATTTCAGTGCAGACATCCTGGAATGTATAAAGGCTGTAGAATATGATTTTAGGTTGAATGCTGGGAAGAACTTCACCTCCAGTGTTCCCTGGTCTCCTTCATCTGCAAAATTTAAGGATAATCTAGACATCTATTTTAGAATGGTCTAAACCTTTAATTTTGTCTGATCCAACCCTGACTGCTAGGCAGAGATTTCTCCTGTCGTGATGAAACAACATATTTGAAAATGTAAAATACAGGCATACATGCAACCTTGTGGCACAGGTTTTTAAATGGGAGCTACAGGTGAGATACTTTGCAGCACAAATAACTGGGTCTCAGCTCTTGTTGGAGAAGCACAGTACAGGATTGTTGATTTAAAGTGAATTGATCCTCCTCATAATTACACTGTCTGCCAGGAAATTAAATGATATGTGTGCTCTTGCTTTGTGTAATTTTAATTTTAGTTTTAAATTTGAATATACACACTCCCTGTGAGAAAGGTGAGATTTTTTTCTGCTGATGTTAGAAAGTAAAGCTTTAGAAAAGGTGTATTAAATTCAGTGATGGAAGAATTAATGAACTAATATTGCAAGAGCAAATAAGAGGGAGGTTTTTAGTCTGTAACATTTTTAACAGCTATTAAATTTTGGAATTAATTTCAAACATTTTCTGTAGAATGGTAGAATGTTGATGATAACTGAAGATGCAGCATTTTTTACTCTGATTGGATGTGAGAGTCTTTCAGTAGAAACAAAAATTTGTTCTGTAGAGGGAAGAACTTGTTTTTGGGGGGAAGGAGTAGAGGAGTAAGACAGGCCCTTTGATTCAGAGCTGCAGGGCTTGGATAAGGACATGTCAGGAATGACCATACTGCTGTCCTAGAGAAATTCAAACTGCATTATTTCCCTGTTTCCTAAAGAGAAGGCCTCTTACAGATTGGCCACTTTGTTGGGTTTGCAAACCTTCCTCTCACCCGCTATGTCTGGTTTTGAGGGTTTTGTCTGTGCCCTGATCTGAAGGTCATATGGAGAAGTTGAAAATGGAGAGCTGGCCTTCCTTGAGGAGCTAATGCCTGAGTGTCCTCTGTGGGCTGCAGCAATCTGTCATTTCAGCACTGCAGGTGTTGTGAAACAAAGTGAAAACTCCCTTGACATTTAGAATGATCCAGTGACTAACACCTACCCCAGGGTCATTACTTGTTCCCCTACCTTATTTGGACTTGACCTGAATGCTTTTATTGCAGTAAACTTCGTATCTTTAAGCTCAGGTTATCCCTAATGTGATACAATTGTTTTGACAGAGATGAACAAGAAATCAATGCTTTAAAGGAAGAAATAGATGGTTTCAATTCTCTGGTTGCTGATCTTCAGAAGGACATTGAAGGTAGTCGGAAAAGAGAATCTGAGTTATTGATGTTCACTGAGAAATTAACCAGTAAGAATGCACAGCTTCAGTCTGAAAACAATTCCTTACAGAGCCAGTTGGATAAGCTTTCTTATAGTGAAAGAGAGCTGCAGAATCAGCTGGAGTGTGTTCAACAGACTAGAGATGATCTGGTGAGTACAGCAGGCTTTTTGTTTTTGCTCCAGTAAGATGTCTGATGCAGATAAGGATGTAGCACATAAATGCCCCCTTGTATCTCCATTTACCTGACTGCATTTTCTCCTTGAGTTTGCCATTAGTAGCAGTGGGATTTGAACACCTCATGTTCCCAGGCTGAAAGAAATTTTAAGGCACACTGCACTGGAATGAGGGGGTGTCACTGTGTTTTTCTTTCTGTTTTTTTTGGGAGCAGAGAGTTGTTCACTTCCAGATGAAGTGAAACAGACATAAGGTTCTAATTTGCCTGTGAAATTTGTTACTGTAAATTGTTCCTCAGGTCCTGTTTGTACTATGAGATAAATGTAATTTTTATTAAACTTAGTGTGTCATGGAAGGTAATGTGACTTTGTACTGTATCATGTAGAAGTTCTGGAGGTAGATGAGGAATCTTACTATTCATGTGAAATGCTAGTGTTCAGCCTAAATAATAAATGTAAAGTGTGAATGATTCCCAGGTGAAAAGTGCAGTTAGAGATGTTGAGCATGCACTGTGGTTAGGATAGGATTTTTTTGTGTATGACTGAAAATCAAATCCCAATTTCAGGCCATCAAGTTACAGAAGGAGGAGAATCAGAGGAAGTCAGAGGTTGAGGCCCTGCAGGGTCAGCTGGCCTCAGAGCAGGAGGAAGTGTCAGCCCTGCAGACCCGTGTGGATGAGCTGAAGGATGACCTGGCTACCCAGAAGCGCAAGCACGCAGCCAACCTGAAAGACCTCACAAAACAACTTCAGCTAGGTGGGGATTATTTTCATTTATGAGACAGCCCTGTCTGTGACCCCCTTAGTGTCTGCTAGAGATTCAGGTCCTGTCTGTGTGTGCTCACTGCTTGAGTGTCACCCTTCAACCTCTCCCTGTCCCTGGAGACAATGACAGTGAGCAAGTTAGACCTTGTGCAAACTGTAGTTTCAGGCCTTTGTGTTAATTTTCAATCTAAAATGTAATTTTTGAAGTGGGCTTAGACATAAAAGGAAATACTTATTTCAAAAGAGCTTAGTCTTTGTTATGATATATCTGACTGCTGAAATGTCACCATAGGTATATATGGATCCTAGTCTGTGTAGGAGTTTATTAAGAAGCCGCCAGAAGCCTCCTAGTTGCTGACTGTATTAGGAATTGCTGGTTATTTTTTTAACAGAACACTTCAGTTTTTAAAGGTGGATATGGAGAGACTGATGACTAATTTTGTCTACAAATAGAAGTCATCAAATACCCCACAATGTATTAGTAGAAAATAGATTTGAAGATAATCAGATGTGTTTGAAAGAAGAGATCCTTATTGGCACTTTGCAAGACAAGTTCCAGGTCCCTTTTTGTGCATATAAGAACAGCTGTGTGCTTTCCCTCTTGATCCCTACTGAGTGAGTGGTGCTTCTGGCACAAGTACTGCTGTAGTGCCACAGTTAGGCGATGCTGGAACAGAGTTGCTGACATCAGTAATGATTTACATGGCAGAACTAATCAAAAGTAAAATCAAATTGAAGTCTTAATGGTCCCAGTTAATCCTGTATATGACATTACCCCTTCAACTGGCAAACAGCAGTGTGTAGGGATCGTGGTGGGTGTTACCTCCAGGTGCTGCTTGGGTTTTACTTTTAGTTGCTACCATTGGCTTTCAGTTGTCACATCATGTTAAATTAGTGCAGGTCAGAGATGATTATAAGTTCTATATGTTAGGTAAAACTGTAATTTTTAGTTCTTAGTCTACTATTGCTAATCATCATTTTGTTAATACTTTTAGCACGGAGGAAATTGGATCAGATGGAAAATGGTAATTATGACAAGGAAGTCAGCAGCATGGGAAGCCGTTCCAGTTCATCAGGTAATGGAGCACATGGCAGGGCTGCCAAACAACCCTTCAGTCTTAACAAGGTTGCTCACAGTGTGCTTGCTCTTTATGTGGTTTGTGCATATGCAGTGTGTGGGCAGCCTCCCATTAAAACTGACAAAATAGCCTCTAAGCAGCAAAATGCACTTGACTGACTGCAGTTGTAGGTGCTTATTATGAGGTTAAAGTGTAATGTTTATGATGTTTATATATTTTGGTTCTTTTTAAATACCTGCCTTTTTTATTTCATGGCTTTTATGTTTGGAGGGAAGCTCAAGAGGACTCCAGCTTATACATGCTCCTTGTACATGCTGCCAGAAGCAAAATAAAAATGAGCAGTGGCTTCCAACGTTGTTTAATTGCCCTATTGACAGTTGTGACTGTGTAAATGAGAAATCAATTAGCATCATTAGAGACATCAGTGGGTTTATGTAATATTCATTACTTTCTATCCAGTACAAGTAAAGGAGTGATCTTTAGCACTGAAAACAGCATGTTTCCTTCCTTGATACCTTTAGGTTTTAAGTTGGGTTAGTTCTGTCCAGATGTCTGTAATCTCACTGTGTGAGAGAGACAAATGCTTAGAAAGAGCAGCAGAAAGTAAATACTGTGAGCTCAAAGTGATCAGTGCTGCATGTGTAGGGCTTTGTGAGTCTGTACAGTTTTCATAATATTGTAATTTTAGTTTACTCCAAAACCAGCATTTAAAATCAGCTTAGTCTTGTGCAAAGTAAATGGGCATGAAGGTGTTTAAGTGGGAATAAGCATTCCTGAAGGGAGTGCACTTAGACCAGAGGCAGTGCACCCACAGGAGGGGACTGCACCGCTGTCCCAGCCTGTCTCATTTAAACACTGCAAGGATCCTTTAGAGAAAACCCCACTACCATAAAGGGAAACTGGCATCCTGGGGAAGGTATCCTCAGCTCCTGGCAGCACTGCTCTGCTGGGGGCACTTCACCTGGTGTGAGCTCCAGAGGGGTTTTTACAAACACTGTGCTGTTGGCAGGGTCCCTGAACGCGCGCAGCAGCACCGAGGATCGCTCCCCCGAGAACACTGGCTCTGCAGTGGCTGTGGACAGCTTCCCAGAGGTGGACAAGGCTGTCCTGGTGGAAAGAATATTAAGGCTGCAGAAGGCACATGCTCGAAAAAATGAGAAGATGGAGTTTATGGAGGATCACATCAAACAGCTGGTGGAGGAAATCAGGAAAAAAACCAAGTATGTTCTGTGTTCTGTTCATACAGGTTTTCAGTGTTGAGCTGTTGCACTAGACAAGTAAGAAAACTAATTGTCATAGTGAAAATGTTTAAAACAGTAAAAATATTGCAGTGACAGTAGATTTTGAAGATGGAATTAGTTTTGTGGGATTTTTTTCCTTCTCTTTTCCCAGCAGTTATAGTAATTGCCGAGTTTTTGGCAATTAGTACTATTACTGATTTTTTTTCAGTAGGAATAAACTGGCACAAGTAGGTTTTTGGTAGCAAAATGGTCAGCAGGTGCTGATTTGTGGTGGACTGCTGCCACTGGCTAACAGAAGAGTCCATTCTCCTCATGTGCTTAAAAGGGTGCTGATTGTGTTCGTTTTGGAAGGAGAATCTACATTATTCCAGATGGTACTCTGGTATACACATCAAACAAATGATGTATCTGAGCCAAAGCTGGTCAGTGGTTAATGTGAGAGACAAGATTCCACTTCAGTGAAAATCTCATCTTACAGGATAATGTCTGGAGCTTCAGTTAGGAGGGTAAGAAATGCTGGCATAAAGCTGCTTGTGGAAGGTGCAGTTGCCTTTTAGGAACAGCTCTTGCTTAATGAGTCCATACATCTCACAGAACATGATTACAGCTTGGGAAGACTCCTGAGAAGTGGCTTTGTATTTTTTTCTTTCTCATGTGTAGAAAGCTTAAGATTTCATGTCTGGAGTCCTTCAGCAAAGAAAAACAGACTTTTTAAATTACCTTTCTTGTCTCAATAGCTTTTCAAAATACTTTTAAATAAGTAAACCCTGCACATTGTATTTTCTTGGCTTACCAGCATTTCCTGTATCAGTGTTGGTATCTCAGGTTTTCCTCTGACATAGAAATTGGGTGAGTAATTTTTTACTGCTTTTTTGGTAATATAGTACTGCCTGAAAACAAAATTACTCATGGCAGGAATCTGAAGTTACTGCAGCATCTGACTCTTCTCTGCCTTGTAATGCTGTGATGTTGTTGGTTTATTTTTCACTCCAGAATTATTCAGAGTTACATCTTGCGGGAAGAAGCCGGAACACTTTCATCAGAGGCCTCTGACTTCAACAAAGTTCACTTGAGCAGGCGTGGGGGGATCATGGCATCTCTGTACACATCTCACCCTGCAGACAGTGGGCTCACCTTGGAACTCTCCTTAGAGATAAACAGGAAGCTTCAGGCTGTGTTAGAAGATACATTACTGAAGAATATTACATTGAAAGTGAGTAGCTGTGCCAGTTCTGCACATTCCTGTGGTTCTCAGGTGCTCCCTTCACTGCATGCTGTTAAAGGCTGACAACGAGAAGTCAGCTCATTGTGATTTGGTGCCACTGGTAAGCATTGGGGTTAAGCAGGGAGTTATGTGACATGAGGCCATGTACCTCCAGTGTAGAACCCTCAGAGTATGCTGCACTAATGAGCTGCTGCTTGAAATAAGTTCTGGAGTGCCTGTGCCTTCAGCAGGGCAGGGTCTCTCTATGCTCTCCCCTGGGCAGGTGGGGCAGGAGCACAGCCTCTGCTCCTGAGACAGCACATCTGCTGCCAGGGAGAGGTGGCAGGCTGGAAAATGGAGTGCAGGCTGCCAGCTGGGCTGCAGGGCTCTGCACAAGCTGGAGATCTCTTCCTGTAATCATCATTCCCCTTGAATGCTAGGGGAACTAACATTCTACCTTCTAGACATCCTGTAGAATACTGGTAACTGCAAAAGAGGACTTGCCAATAGCTTTGAGTTTCTTACTGAAATGAGTTTGTTTTTTTCTGACTCTAATCATTTGCATTTGTTCTGGATACTTGAAAGTATCAACCTGCTGACATAAGCTGTAATTTTGACTTATTAGTGCATTTGTGCTGATGGACTCATTTCCTTGTATAACTTACCTTATCATTTCCTCCCCCCCAAAGGAGAACCTGCAGACTCTAGGAACAGAAATAGAACGGCTTATTAAACACAAGCATGAACTGGAACAGAGAATAAAGCAGACATAACTAAAACTTCTGGGGACTAACCAACCTGAAGATGCAGAAAAGGCAGGTGCTACAGACCACTGTTTTACATTCTGCCTGCCAGCACAAGCATCTGGGTTTTAGCAGAAGAAGCCTTTGGCCACACAGGCTCACTCATGTGAGAGATCAACAGGGTTTGGCATCTGTGTGGTTCTGGCTACCCAGGACCAGCCTGAGGCGCTGCTGAAATTCACTGCACACTACGTTTATCTGAAACTTCTGTTTCAAATACTGATGCTTTGCAGTGCAGACTGTTTGGAGTGAGTTGCCATGAGATTTTAATTTCTGCACTGTGTAATTAATCAGTCTCTTAATGATGGAGCTTGAAAAAAAAATAAAGCCAATTATGTCTTAGTTGCTATTGAACATATCCAGTGTTACTGAGCTTTAAGGGCTTTAAGACATTTATTTCCTTTCTTGCATATTATTTCTGATCTTTGGGTTGATTAAGCATTTTTGACATATGCATGGAAGAATGCTTTGTAACAAAATCTTGGATTTTAAGTGGTGACCATGATATTGCATATTTTCTGCTTTAGATTAACATTCAGCTGCTCAATTTCTTTATTACAGAGGAGTGAAACAACAGTAAAACTAAGGAATTAGAAAGTGTTCTGATTCAGTTTTTGAGTTCATGTAATTGAAACCAATGTCAGTTCAGCAAATTTTGTAAACCCTTGATCCTTAGACATACGGATCAAAAGAAGTCTGATATCAGATAATTGGTTAATAAAGTTCTCTGGGCTTCTGCATAACTTAGAGCATTTAGGAGTTTCAGCTGCCCATTGTAAATCTATGTGAGTACATGTAGACATGGTGATTGCATCTGCTTTCAAAGACAAATGGAAGCCAATAAATTTTCTCATTAGCTGTGGCTAGACCAACTAGTGACAATAATGGTAAGAAGTAGATCTAAATGGGATTTTAATAGTTGGACTGTGAAAGTGGCACAGAAATCTGTGCAACTGCTTGATTTTACTGTTGTGAAGAAGTTGGTGAAAATCACTGAAAACTGTTACTTAATCCTTCAGTGGCTGAGATGGTGATGGAGGAAGAGTATCAAGGTGACAAGATTTGGGTTAGTCACAACATCATGTTCACATTTTAATTCCAGGATAAGTAATACACAGGATCTGAAATATCTTTATTCCAGCAGTAAATGCACAGTTTCTGTATCTGTCACCTTTTGACCAAAATCAATTGATCAGATCACCCTGTAAATACATACTTCAGGTTTTTATTACATACTTGAACTTCCTATTGCCATGAGAAGAGTCAATGTACATTTACAATAGCAAAGCTTTAGCTACTTTAATCAAAAAGGGGTTGTGGGGAGAATCTGTCTGATTCTGCAGATACTGTTTGCATCGTACACCAAATGAGGGACCTGAATTTGGCAGCACAGAGGAGGATAATTGATCAGACATCTGGGTGACTTAGGGATGTGAACTCCATTTCCACATGCCACTAAGTTGCCTGAGCTTTGTAATAAAACAAATTGAGCAAAAAGCCCAATTTGATTTGAATAGTTTGGTTGAAGACAGTGGGACTTCCTTGTTAAAGATAGGCATCTCTGAAAATCCTTGTGGGATCAAGACCTGGTTTGTGGTCCAGAGAGCTTCAAGAGTCTGGGATGGCAGGTCCCCTCAGTGTCAAAGGATTAAATATTCCTTTGGAAAGGGAGAATGGGAGCAAATATAGTTTAAAACCTGAGCAAGTATTATATAGAAACTGCAAGCCTTTAATCTGGGTGGGTTTTTATACATCTATTTTTCTAATTCCTGAGAGCAATGATTATCTGAAATGTTAGGAAATTTGGGCCAGTCCAGTCATGGGACTACTTCTGTTTTACTGTTGTTTAAGTGATGTGAAGAGGCAAATACCTGGCTGTGCTGAAACAGATTTGTCACAGCTTCCAGGAAGCAAACAGACAGTTGTTCATGACTGAGCTTGGACCTTCTGCTGAGAGAAAGTACTTTAGAACAATTTGCATGCTAAAACATAGCTTAGCTCTTGTATGTTTGTGTTTTCATGCTTTAATGTACCAGATCTCTGGATGTTTTCAAGCATTGAGCTGAATGATTCCAGTATTTCAGTACCATGTTAATATTGTAATCTTTTATTGTATGTTCTCCAGGTGTACAGTGTGAATGAAGGAGGGGTGTGGTGCAGATGGAATCAGTGCAATGGCTTTGTGGAAATTCTCTTTTCTTTTTGGCATGGTTGTTCTCCTTTTAAGTTGAGAAACCTAGTTAGCTGTCCTCCTGCCCTGCTGAAATGCTGCTGGCTCTTTGTAGCACTAATAATTTCTCAGACTTTTTTTTTCCCTTGGTTATGGAGACACACAAAGCAGCCAAAATACCACGTTGTTTTTTGTGCACGGTGTTTTCATGGACCAAAGCTTCATCCACAGGTGTTATTTTAAACATATCTGTTAGACATGGAAAAGTCATTCTGGCTTGCACATTGGCAGGTGACTCTCCAGTCACTTGTGAAGAGTGCCTGATGGGGTCAGCCAGCAACTTGGCACAGGGATGTTCCTCCTTTTTGAGAGGCAGTGATGTATCAGCCGTGAAATGCTGCTGGCCCTGTTGCCATGGGGTGGCTTGTCAGGAGTGTGATGCTGCTGGTGCAGCACTGAGCACACTTTGTGTGGAAAGGTGTTTCTGTGGGGTGGCTCTCACAGGTGAGCACCAGCTGGTGCAGGGGTGGGTGTGAGCCTTGTGTAGCCATCTCATCCCACTTATCCTTGTTTTGGAAACTGTACTATGGACCTGAAACTGAAAACTGTCCTCAGATAAACTGAATTTTAGAGACAAACTGGTGAATTGATAAACTAATCATGAAGGCAGCCTGGAGCATGTAGCTACATGCCTGTCACTGAAATTCAGTGCCCATTAGACGTGGAATTGCCACAGGCTGCTTTTGAAAATTCCAAGCTTGTGGCTGGTTGTATTACAAGCTTAAACATCTGTTTCTTAAACACTCAGGGTGCTCTTTTCATTCAAACATCGCACAAACAGATGTTGTTAGAGGCCCTACAAGAAAGCTGCCTATGCTTTTCCACCTTCTGTAAAATCCAGCACTGTCATTGCCAGAAGCCAGACCCTCTGACCTGAAGAATACAATTTTGTGCTACAAAAATCACTGGCTTGTTGCCATACAGACTTGTGCAATATTTTAAATTATAATGTCCAGAAAACTGGATATTGATTTCTTCCTTGAACATTTTCTCATTATCTTCATTTGTTGCTGGCAACACCTGTAGTATCTCTCTTAAAATATTTTTAATTGCAACATTTTGGTTCATAACTAAAAATAGAAAAATTTAAAGACAGCATGTCTGGCTTCCAGTGCATCAAGTGTAAAACCTGAGTGTCCACATTCTGCAGAGACCTGAATCTAGGGAGGGGTCCAGAGGGCAACACCTGTCCAAGGGGCCTTCACCCTTCCTGTGCCAGCAGTAGGTGGCACAAGGATTCAGGTGTTTCCTGTCTCACCTGTCCAGGGACAGGTGCCTGTGTTGCAGAGGGAGCTGGGTGGTATTTAGAGCTTTTCCAGATGGATGGGTGTTTCCTTCCCATTTTCGTGTTCTAACTGAAACTATTGATTCTTCCAATCTATGTGTGTAAGTCCTGTACACAGAATGTCTTGTTGATTTCATTTTGTAGATACCTGTTTCTGTATAAAGTTTTCAAAGGTATTGCTATACCTTATGTATATACTGTACTTTGAAATAATAAACATACAAATGTATGAAAGCCTACTTTGGGTCTGATTTGTCCCACTATGGTGTTTGGAGGTCTTCTTACTAACAGAATGGGACTGCTGGGATATGTTACGTGAGCTTTTATTGCAGCATCAGCCTCATTACATAGTTGAGACAACAGAAAGATGGCAAAAGCTCATGTACAACCAGCAACAGCTGAAGATTTCTTTGTTATGGAGCATTTTAAAAACTTTCTGACCATTGCTAAAGCTTACAGATAGTTGTTCTAGCCAATTACTAAAAGTACAGGTACACCTGCTTCACACAGTGCTTACTTGTCTTCTTTCTATTAACAACATACAATACTTCATTATTAAGTAATGAAGTAAGCTTAATTAAGTAAGCTAAAACATTCTACTATCTTACTAAGCATATTTTTCTACAGTCTTAAGGTCTATCTTAGCTAAGCCTAAAACTCAAGCTGTTGTTTCCTCTTCTTACTATACTATGGTAACTTTTTCTGCTTTCAGACTTTGCAGCTGCTTCTAGTTCTGAGTTCTCGGTTCTTTCTATTTCTAAGACCTGCTTTCCCAACTTTCTAAAAATCTTACACCAAAGCCCTTCTTGTTGCCCTCGGGTGGGTCTGACTGTGCCCAGGAAATGCGAGCAGTGCTGCAGTTCTGCCCCAGCCCTGCGTGCCGATTGCACCCGCTAAACAGGAGGTGGCAGTGCCTCTTCTCCGGTGCTGCCGGTGAGGAGCAGCCGAGCCAGGGAAAACACCTCTCGCACGGTGTTCATCCCTTGGCAATGGCGCGGGACAGGCGACAGATGTGCTGCAGTCCCTGCCAGTGCCCTCGGTGCTTTCCCCTTCCATAACCTGAATTTTGGGAATCCCACAATCCCAGCAGCCAGGACTGGTTCCTTGGCTGCAGCTCCACATTTGCTCCTCTGATTTATTTATTCTCTTGTAGAGATCTAACAGAGTTGATTTTTAGGTTTTTTTAGGTCTGGGTTTTTTTTTTTTCAGTTTTTTAGCCATGAGAGTATTTTTAAATAAAAATAGTAAGTGGTCGTGTCTGGTTGCTGGCAGTGCTTCTATTAAAAACCTGGGAATGAGATTGATATGGGTTGTCCTGCCCTTGCAGGGAGCCAGAAAAAGGAAAAAAGAATACCGTGAAGGTGATAATTTATGGAGTTTATTCTAGTATCTCCCAGAGTACCTTAAATGAAAGAGAGGGGGCTGTCCTATATTTTGCTGAAATTTAATGGCAAAGAGCCTCAAGCTTCCCAGGACCTGGCCAAGGGCTCCTAGTGATTTTTCTGGTTACATTTACCTGCATGACCCTATGCTTGAAAATTGAAATGCTACGAAATTGTTTTGCAGATTACAGCTTTTCTTCCAGCTTTTTCCACTGATAGCAGGTACAGTTGCTGGTGATAGATGTCACCAAAAATCAAGGTTTATTTGTGCTTCCCAAGTATTTAACGCTGCAACTTGGAAATAACAGCCTGAAGCTAAACTTCCTCAAATACTAATTTTGGCTTTGGTGCTGTTTGCAAGTGGCCATTTGGCAAACAACTTCCCAGCCCTGTTTTTGGTCTGTGTCTGAGCCTGACCCAGCTGAGCTGTGTGTGCAGAGGAAGGGCTCTCGTGGCGATGTTAAATGCTCAGTGCTGAAGTAGCCAGGCTGATACTGCAGCCACTGTGTGATAAATATCTAACCAAATGCTAGCAGTTCTCTCCTCTGGCTGATTGTGAATGAGGAAATCATCACTGCTATTTTTCTCTCTCTCTCTCTGCTTTATTTTAAGGGGATTTTTAATAGCAAGCTCTGCTGGATGTTTTGTTGCTGCGGTTGTTTTTAGGCTATTTTGCATCAAACCACAGTGGGTCTGTGCCAGATTCTGTGAGATTTTTGCATGCATAAACATAACTGATGCAGTAGCAGAGTGCTGCTGAACAAGTTGTTCTCATCTAGCTGTGTATAAATATGCTGTTAGGTATTTGTGTGTTTGTTGCTGTTCTGCTCCAGTGGAAATCCTCTGGCCCTTGGGTTTCTCTGGGCTCTTGACCATGTGCAGCTGCCCACTGATCTCAGCAGGGCTGCTCAAATGCCTCAAGGGAAACACCTTGCTCACTAACAGGCTGAGTCCTATGGATGTCTAAGAGCTTCTTAAGAAGTTTCTATTTTAAAATAATCCCCTGTGTGTGGAATAAGGAGAAGCACAAAGTCTGTGAGCTCTGACCAAAGTGCACTGATGCTTGACACAAGGTAGGTGAGCACTGCTGCTCTCTCTGGGGTGGTTGGTGTGTCCTTAAACACTGCCCTGGGCCTTCCAGCTTGCAGTTCTTTGGGAACTGCTGCTGCCTTTGGAGATGGATGGAAGCAGGTTGCAAATGCAAGGCAGTTTATTCAAGCTGTGATCTGCAGCCAGACAGAAGGGTTTGTGAGGCTGCACTGTGAAAGGAAGTGGTTAAAAATACTCTGAAAATGATAGATCTTAAATTATTTTTACTCTAGTCAGTACCCAGCACAGGGGAGAGGAAGAAGGTGAGAATTACTCATATCGACACTGTGGGTAAAAGCAACATATGCCTGAAAAAACAGACCTTGTGCTGGCCAGCCTAGACCTCTGTTGTGGTTCTGCAAATTCTCTGAAAACTTCTCAAGTTCAACCTTCAAAGAGGTTGAAAAAACCAAACTTGGGTTCAGAGCTCTGACCTCTTCATGCTGTAAGTGGCTTGTACTAATCAACTGCCCTGGCCTCACCTAGGTAAATGGATTATCAGAGCAATAGTGATTAGATGGACTCTTGCAAACATGACTCTTTAAGGGCTTCACCCCTTTGGAGAAGGGATCTTCATCCATGAGGTAAAATGAGAAATCAGAATGAGCTGGTGTCAGCTTCTCATGGGCTTAACATGTGGAGTGACACAGGCTGCTGACAGCCACACCTGTGGTGCCCTTCCCTGGTCCTTTCTTCTGGTCCCTTTCCTGGGTCCCTTCACCTTGCCATGGTTCTGCTTTGACTCAGGGCTCACTCACACCTCTGGTGTGGCTGGCACAGGGAACAGGACTGTCCCACAGTGAGGTCTTTGCTTGTCTACCTGCTCCCCAAGCTGTCCCAGCAGCTCCTGGTGCACTGCAGGTAATGGCAAACAGGGATATTTGTTTTCCCTGGCAATGCTGCTCTGTGACCTGCAGGCTGTCTGAGGTGGTTGCACAGCTCCCACCTGCCCTGTGCTGTGCAGCCAGAGTGCCCTGAGTGAGGCAGGACAGCTGGCAGTGAAACCCATCCACAGATCCAGGTCAAACCTCCCCCAGAATCCACAGCCCCTTGTTTTGCTTGGCTTTAATCAGACATTTCTGGGATCTAGAAAGATGCAGCCAGTGCCAAGCAGGTGTTTTCCATCAGCAAGGACTGGCAGAGGAAAGCCTCTACTGCATAAACCAACTAAAGAGAGCAGCCATCAATCCAGGTGTGACCTTGCACACTGTGCTTGGGAGCCTTCGTGGTCTATCTTATGCTGTCCAGCCCCAAAACCAAATGCAATAAGAAAATCTCCTGCCAGCGGGGCACGACTACCATACAGGCACTTCAAAAATACAGGCACACCTCTAAGCCAGGACCTGAGCAAGGGTGGATGGAGTCACCTTTGCTCCTCAGGCAGGTGAAGCCCTTGGAAAGGGGATGTGGCAGATTTGGCAGCCGGTCTGTAGCAGAGGCTGGCAGATTGCTTTTGTTTGTTTACCTCAATTATGTCAGACTATTTCCCTCTCAGAATTTCCTTGCAGTTTTCCAAGGCTGCTTGTTGATGCTGAAAGATCAGTCAAGTATTTCGAAGTGATTTGACCTTGCTTGGGCTGGTGACAGAGCCCAGACCTCGCAGGGGGTTGTCACCTTGCAATGCCAGAGCCACTGTGGCTGTCTCTCATTAAGGACGATGTTTAGGCAACCACAAGCAATGCCAGGGCACAGTGGCAGGTGAGCTCCCTCCCAAAATCACACTGAAGAGACTGTGATTTAGCTTCCCTTGGCTTTGGTGGCAGCTGAAACAATAGAAATGTCCCCAAAGGCCAGGACTTGCAATCCAGGGGATTCTCCAGAGAGCAATAAATGGAGGTACTTACGTTTCATTAATTGTGTGTCAGAGCAAACACTGGAAAAACACCAACCAACCAAAGCTGTGAGTCTGCCACTGACTGCTGGGGGGAGGCCTCTGCCAAGACAGCAGCCTTGGATCAGAGAGCAGGGAACTGAAGTCCTTCCAGAGGGTGATTCAGAGCAGGCTCACAGGCTCCTGCACTGATGCCCTGTCCCCCCTGTGCTGGAGGAGGCACAGAGGAGCAGCTCCTGTCTGGCCACCACCCTCTGTGGGTGCCTTGGGGCTGGTGAGGAGCCTTCCTCAGAGCCTTCCTGCCCTGCCAGGGAGGTCAGCTGGGGTTCTGATCCTTCACATCACAGAATCACAGGATCATGTGATGGGAAAGGGCTTTAAAAGCCATCTATTCCCAAACCCACTGCCATGGGGACACCTTCCACTATCCCAGGTTGCTCCAAGCCACATCCAGCCTGGCCTTGAGCACATCCATGGATGGGGCATCCACAGCTTCCCTGTTCAACTTGTGCCAGTGCCTCACCATCCTCAGAGCAAAGAATTCCTTCCTAATATCTAACAAAACCTGCCCTCTTTCAGTTTGAAGCCATTCCCCCTCATCCTATCCCTACAAAAATTTATAAAAAGTCCCTCTCTATCCCTCTTGTAGCTCTTTTAGGTACTGGAGAGTGCTCCAAGTTTTCCCTGGAGCCTTCTCTTCTCCAGGCTGAACAATCCCAACTTTCTCCACCTGTTTTCATAGCAGGGGTGCTCCAGCCCTTTGAGTATCTTTGTTGTCCTCCTCTGGACTTTCTCCAACAGTTCCTTATCCTTATCCTGGTGCCCCAGAAATGGATGTAGCATTCCAGGTGGGGTCTCACCAGCAGAGGGGGAGAATCTGGCCTGCTGGCCACTCTCCTTTAATGCAGCCCAGGACATGATTGGCTTTCTGGGCTTCCAGCTCATGCTGAGCTGCGCATCCACCAGCACCGCCAAGTCCTTCTCATTGGGGATGCTGCTTGTCCCCAAAAAAGGCCTAAAATCAGCACACAGGGGAGAGAAAGGAAACTGGCTAGCTGGTTAAAGACTGAGGGATGTGGAGAAAGAGAAATTGTTTTTTTAGAAAGGCCATCCTGGCACAAGAGCAAGCCCTGTTGCTTTTGAAGTGTCGTGGCTTTCCTTCTCCACAGAATGAGCTCAGGGTGCTGCATGCCCAGATCTGAGTGCAGCTGACAGCATGATCCTAACTTCTCTTTGTTCAGTCCTGGGGCATCCAAACATGCACTTCTGAGTGGCTACATGTGGAACAGGAAAGTCTCTCTCTGGAAAAGGGGCACAGCAATGGCTTGCACAGCCGTATTTACTTTGGAGATTCCTTCTGGGAAGTGTCTGCCTGTTCTGGTCTGGGTGTCAGCTCTCAGCACCATCAGTTTTCCCTTTCCCTCCTTCCTCTCCTGTGTGGGAGCCAGGGACCCCAGCCCCTGCCAGACCTCACTCAGCTTCATGATTCCTGACATTGTGTTTCCTCCAAGGGGCTGGACACAGCAGTGCAGGACCATCCCTGGGCAGAGAGCACAGAAGTAGAAGTGCATGGGCAGGAGGAAAGGAAAGCAAGATTCTAACTTTTGATGGGTTTAGAGAAGAAAGAGGTTTTTTTGGGGGGGAGCTGATTGTTTTGTTTTTCTTCTACAAACAGCAGAGGCAATAAATATAATTGGTAATATGTAAGAGAACACAACTCTCAACTGGCAAAACATACATGTATGATTTGACTGTCAACTCATACAAGGAAGGCCAAATTGTGTTATAACACTACTGGGAATAAAAACCATGAGGATTTGCGTGAATCCATCAAGAGCCATGCACTACTGATTTAGGTTACCTGTGTTGGTGGAGATACCTTGAAAGCGGAACTACCAGGAACAAGGAATGGCTTTGCTAAACAGCCCAGGAAAAAATACAATCCCAAACCTATTCTGTTGGGAAGATGTGCATCCAGAAAAGGACAAGCACAACATGACCACTCAAAAGTACCTAGATGTCCTTCCAGGTTCCTCTGAAAATCCTTTGCACATCTGCTGACAAAAGTCTGAAAATGAGTGATGCCAAGCCACCTATCATGATGGGTAACATTGCATCATCATTTCCTGATGATCCTATTTTCCTGTCCTTATCCCTTTGCTGTCCCATGGGAAGGCTAGAGCAGAAGCACTTGACAACCAGGAGTGCTGGGTTTTGCCTGTGCAGAACAAATTCCTCCTGATCCTTGCAGGCATCTTCTAGGCACTGGTGTTGTAATGAAAACTTAAAAGGTAGGACAGTAACAACTTTTCCAAGTACTGATAGATAAAAAAGAAGGAGCAGAGGAGTGTGCTGGCACTGTGAAAGGGCAAGGGAGGAATGGCAAAGGCAGCCCTTTGCAGTTTGGGTTCACGAGGTGCGCGCGAGGGGAAGCGGCGTGTGCAGTGTCTGTGTCTGCAGAGATGCCCTGACGGCAAGGCCAAGAAAATCAAAGCTTCAGCCAAGAAAAACACCATTAAAAGGGTGCAGTGACATAAGCTGAGCGCCGCTCGTGGAATCCAAATTACACGCAGAACAATCAAGAAGGAAAACACCGACGACATTGGCTTGTGTAACAGGGGTGTCGCCCTCCCAGCTGGCAGCCAGGCCAGGGCACGAGTAGAACCAGAATTAACAAGAGGGACTTGACCTTGCTGAAAGCATCAAAGGCCTGTCCCTTAGGGGCAATCCTGCAGGGACCACGAAGACTTTGTGTTCAGGTTTGTACATTTTAAACTGGTTAGTTTAAAATCTGTCACATTTAAAAACCCTGCTAGGACAGAGCTGCCTGATGAGGAGGGCGAGGCAAAAAGCTGCAGCTCAGCACCAGGACACTGCTCCTTGCTCAGATAAAAAGCTGGATAAGGAAATGCTTAGCATTTATTGAAAATAGAAGAAATGCACTTTACCAACAGATCTTTGAGAGGGGTTCTACCTGTGAGATAAGTACTGATGGTTGCACTGCAGGTAGGACACAGGTGTGGGGCATGTTCTCTAGATTTCTGCTCCATGTCTTTTACAGGCTCTGAAAATGTTGTGATGCCTGCACTATGTGTACTGGCAATGCAGTCAGGTTATAGAAGAGCCATGAGAAAATGCAAATCTAGATCCACTCAAAAATAAAAACATTCTGGCTCAGACCCAGCACTAAATTATGCTGAGAAGCAGTGAATAAAAATGTCTCCATCAGGGAGTAGAAGGCATTTTATTGACTCATCACCCCTTATTAATGGGATGTTCTTCTGGGGTATCTACAGATGAGGAACATTTTTTGTTCATGCTTCACAGCTGCATCTCCATTTTGGACTTTACCATAAGCAACATCATCCAACCCCTGATAAGTGAGAGAGGGGAAACAGATGCACAACACAAGGTGCTCCCATCAAAGTCTCAGTTCCTCCTAATGCACAGAGAACCTACAGGACACAGTGTTGCTCAAAAGCAGACATCCTACTCAAGAAGCCCTCAAATTGGGAAGAAGAGGCCTTTAAACACAGCCTTCAGTCACCACATCCTCAGGATCTGCTGGTGGCCTCAGACAGTGGGATGGAGCTGCAGACTCATTTGAGGCTGTTTGTGGTGGAGCCCAGGCTGCATTCACAGCCTCACCCCACACCCAGGGATGCTCTGCAAGGAGCTTTCAGAGGAGCCTCCCCACAGGTCAGACCCCCAGACAAGCCACTTCCCACCCTGCCCTCCTCTTCCCCCTGAAATGCTCTTTGCTGGCAGCTTTGGGACCTAGGTCTGTGAAAGAGGCAGCACCCAGAGGCGCCAAGCTACAGAAAGTCCCCAAGAACAAAAGATTAATTTAAATGTCCTGGCTTGGAGCAGCCTTGGCCGTTGGCTTCAGGAAGTCTTCATCAGTCGTGCGGAGGAGGAAGCACCTGGAAATCACAGAATTAATTCGCTCTGAAGAGATTGCTTTCTGGAAAAAACATGTGTCATTGCTCAAGACTGCAGGGGCAGGGATGGGACAAGCCACACGTGGTGTGTGAGTATGCTGGATGCCAGGCTGGTGACATCAGCTGAACCTGGCGTTTCCTCAAGCCAAAGGCCAGGTCAGCTTGGCACCAGGCTGGGCTGTGCCCTGCCTGGCAGGGATGACACAGAGCAGGGAGCCATCACCTCCCCAGAGCAGGGGTGAGGTCACAAACAACCAGAAAGAAGGAGAAGGCCTGCAAGGGAAGTTCTGAGCTTCTCCATGGATGGGGATCCCAAGTGAAGGCCAAGCCCCATGGGAGATGCAAGCCTGTGCTGCATTTGACATAGCAGGGAGCAATGCAAGCCTTGCTGCTCACTGCAGAGAGAGAGCAAAGCCACAGGGTGACAGCTGCAGTGACAGCAGTGACCAGCCAGGCTGGACCCAGGGTGTGCAGAGGTGTTTGGAGGTGGCAGCAGACCTTGCTGTGTCCCTCTCACTTCACAGCTGCTCTTAAAAACATCGAGTTTCTACATCATTTATCCTGAACTCCACTCTCCATGCTGAAGACACTGATCCTGACCTCTTTTAAAGGGGGTGTATCCCACTCCTTTTGCTAAATTTTCTGGAGTCCTTGCAGCCAGAATGCCCACCTGGCCTCATAGCTCACATTTAGGATGTTTGCAGAGGCAACTGCAGTCTACCTGCAGTGGCCAACGTGCTCCTCATTTGAGGTGCCAGAGTTGGGAGCTAAAAGTACTCTTAATGGGCAAGATTCCTTCTGTAGATGATATTGATGGCTTGGAAGAGAAAGTTAATTTGAACTTTTCTGTCTCCACAAAATAAGAGGCTATGCTTTGTTGTGTGACAAGCAGACACAGGACTTTACAATGCCTAGTTGTCTTCTCTTCTCACTCTGCCCCACCCATGCTGAAGTGCAAAACCAGGACAGGGTCTGACTTTTGTTCTCAGTGCAGAGGATCCCAGGAACAGCAGATTTTGGGAAATCAGAGCCAATAGATTTGTCTAAAGGGGGCTGAGGGCATGTGTCCCACTCATGATTTCAATGATACTGAGAAGACAGGCTAATGGCCAAGTACCAGAGTAGGTCAGGGAAGGAGGTTTGATTTCTCATTGCAAAATGGGAAAGCATTGCAGACCATCAAGCCTCAGAACAGAACAGAAATGTTTCTCCCAGTCCTTGTGTTGGCACCATGTTGTCCCAAGCAGTGCCCCATTCCTGCAGGGAACCAGCCAATGCTGCACCTGCAATGGAGCTACACAGACTTAGCACAAAGATAAACTCATGTGTGGGGTTCCACCCCTGTGTCTGAGTGCCTACAAATAGGCTGTGCCTCAGTTCACACTAACAGTGACAGACATGTGGGGTAACTCAGTTGTGCTTCCTGGCTCTGCCTTTCCCTGAGTGAGGCACTGCCTCAGTCCCTGGCTGCCAGGGAGAAAGGCCTGTTGTTGCAAGGCCTAGGTGTGTCACATAAAGGAGATGTGACGAAAATCCCTCAGTTTATCCACAGGGCCAGTTTCACCTGTCAAACGCATTATTTGGAGTGTCACCTCCGTGCTGGAATGGGCAGGGGAGGCAGAAGCAGTGGAAGGACACCCAGAGCAGGGCTGAGACCACCCCTTCTCCTCTCACTCCAGAAGAGCTGAGCACATTGCACCCATCAGTACCTGGTGCTGGGGCCCAGAGAAGGGCAGGGCCAAGATGGACAAGTGTCTTTTCCCATTTGGCACAGCTCAGAACGTGGTGCAGGATGCACAGGGACTTGGTGAGCACAGGGAGCCTCCCAAGCTGCTCTAACCTGAGCATCTGCCTCTCTCTCAGAGCAGGAGCATTTTGTAAAATGCAGCCACTGCTTCAAGTGACCCCACAGGCATTTTCAGTTAAGTGGTCTGAAGTTTTGAAGCAGTTGGACAGTTTTTGGGATAAGTGTATGATAAAACCCTTCCCGCCCCCATCCCTCCCACGCCTGCATTTGGATCCCATGATTTCTTCCTTGTTTGAAATGATTCAGCAGTAGGCTCTCAGAGAGTCTCCATCTGGTTAAAAATAGTTACTTGCCTCATATGGCTTTAGCATGGTACTGTCAACTCTAAAATGTTCCACCTTCCAAAAAAGTAGAGTGAAAAATGAAAGTGAGCTTTCACACATCATTACTCTCGGCAGTTGGACCTCCAGAGCTCATTCCAAACCCATCCAAGGAGGAAAGGAGGGCAGGCAAGATGCTCCTGTCACTGCCTGGTGCCCTGCAGGGCCTTGTGAGGCTCTGCCCTCTGCACACCAGCTACCAAGAAGGTGGTTTGCTCCTTTCCCAAAACAAAATGCCAGCTTATTGTCAATAAACATTTATTTGTCAGAGCTCTGGAATGTAAGAAGAGTTTAGTCATGGCAGCTGGATGTCTCCTGATGCCAGCTGGGGTCAGCCAGCCAGCAGGGAACCAGCACAGCCCAGTTAGCTGGGGAACATGCCACAGTCACCACATAACACTGAGCAGGAGACCATGAGGGCCAGAAGTCGTCTCAGCCATCCTGTTGGAACCCAGGACATTCCTTTGGATGCCATGGAGGACTCGAGATCCTGGCAGGGGGCTCAGAGACCTTGGCACAGAGTCAAAAACACCTGTGCCTTCGATTTTAACCCATGGAAACAATTAACAACTTTGTGTGAAGATTTACAAGCCACAAGAATTTGAATAGAATGATAGTGAATTTAGTACAGGGTGAAAATGTAGAATTTTGGGGATTTAGAATGGGGGTTCAAGCGGCAAGATGGAGGAATCTGGGCGTGTCCTGTATTTCTCCTTCTCCTTGTCCTCCATCTTCTGCTGTGATGGTGGCACTTTTGGATTGGTTTAGAGTAGAGACAGACTGTCTAGCATAGGTGATAGGTATTGGAAAAGTATTGTAAATAAAGCCCATGTAGTTTTTAGTATAAAAAGCTAACAGCACCCCAGGGGCAGACAGTGTGCCATGAACCAACCTGCTGGACAGATCTCAGCAGGCGGAGAAAGAATGTATTGGATAAGAGAAAATAAACAATCTTGAGAGCCAGAGCTGAGGAATCTCAACTTCTTCCTCAAGCAAGGGGCTGGGAAAAAAGACTTTTTAATACCTTGGGAGCCATTTCAGCAACAACAAACCCAAGACCATCCCACAGCTCCTCTCTGTAAGCTTGGGGATCAGTGATGGGCCTGCACAGTGTGGCCACTGTGCTGAACTGCTTGTGCTTTGAGGAGAAAATGGGGCCCATGCTGAACTGCTTGTGCTTTGGGGAGAAAATGGGGCCCATGCTGAACTGCTTGTGCTTTGGGGAGAAAATGGGGCACTTTGTGGCAATAGTGGACAAATGGTGCAGGTGGGTCATTCCCAACTTGGCTCTCTGGGCTGTTGGAATCCCGACTGTGTTTACATCCAGGCCTGCTGCTGGAGGGTGTGTGGTGGGATCCTTCTGCCACCACAGGGGTGTCACAGGGAGGGGACACTGAGGCACTGCAGAGTGATGAATGGAGGACAGGAGGGGACAGCCAGCAGCTCTGCCGTGCCCTCAGGCAGCTCCTGGTGCCCCAGGCAGGGAGGGAAGCGTGGCACAGAGGGAGAGGCTGAGCTTTGCACCATGGCCCCTGGGCAGAGCTGGGACAGCAGCAGCAGCTGGGGTGTTCATCCTGGCTTTGCCATTGCAATGAACAGGCTTGGTGGTATCCACCTGCTCCCAGTACTGAGGAGCTTCAGAGAAGCCAGAGGAGGTAAAAAACATCCACTGCTTTTCACAGCACACTTCACAGCATCAGAAGCTGACTCTAGAGGCTGTATGACAAATTGCTGGTTAATATCTACATTAATTCATTTTTCCCCTCAGAGTAACTTTTGCTGTGCCTGCAGAACCATCCTCTGCTCGTTTCCTCAAGGTGATATGCTAAATCCTGCTCCTTGGTCCATGGCACTCAGCTCTGGCTGGAATGTGGCCAAGCTGCAGGTGTGGGCTGAGGGAATCACAGGGAATCTGCGCTGCTGAGCACCACAAACACATCCTGGGCAGATCCAGGACCCCAGACTCAGATCCCATGAAGAGCTGAGTGAGCCAAGAGCTGCAGCCTGGCTGTGGGATGCTCTGAGCACCATCTCTGTCCCAGGCAGGGCTCTCAGGTGCTGCTCCTGAAATCCCTGTCACACTGCCACACTGCCCCATAATGGTCACTCCATCCTAAGCCTTTACTCTGGGTCACTCTTGACAGTGCAAGGGATAAATCCAGAAATTAATTACCCCCACAGAAAGAGAGAGTTTTAAAGAAGAGCAGAAAGGGACCAAGATTCCCCATTTTGGATGCCTGCTTGTGTACCAGACCGCAGCTGTGTTTATGGGAAAAGACATTTTCACATTCCAATAATTTTCATGCACACCAGGCCTTGTGTAATTTTTTTCTTTCCATTTACAATATTATGTATTTTATATGATAAACTTGAAGTGAGGCTTTCGTGCATGAATGATAACAGTTTCCACAATATTTTTTCATATGCAGAGACGTTTTGTTTTGATCTCATGGGGCATGAGTCAACTCCTATTTCAAAGCCACTGGAGTCCTTCCAGTGACTTTCCCAGAGCCTGGCTGACTGGGAAGATGAAGCCTGATGCATTGTAGGTGCAAGTCAGCATGCCCTGTGGAGGTTCAAGGCAGCTTGGTAGAGCAGCTCAAAGGAAAAAAAGGCTCAATCAAGAAAGTGTGTTAATAGCATTCAGTGAGCTTGGTGCAAATTCAGAATCTCTGCCCCAGAAAAGCACATGCTGCAGCATCACAGGCCCCTTGGAGAAGCTAGCAGCAGTGGGAGTTCAGCACTGCAAGATCCACAAAGGGCCCATCAGAAAGGTGCCACGTCCCTTAACCTCGAGGCTGCAGGAGTCAGGGGCAGCCATGGAACTCATCTGAGTGGGACAAACTGGATTTCCTGGGGGTTTCCTGGATTGCCCAGGCTCTGCACCCTCACAAATGCAGCAGCCCTGAGACCTGACCTGGCTGCTCCTGAGTGCTGCCTGCACGGTGACACTGCAGGGTGACACTACACAATGGCACTGCATGGTGACACTGCATGGTGACACTGCATAGTGACACTGCAGGTGGCACTGTGTGGTGGCACTGCATGGTGGCACTGTATGGTGACACTGCACAGTGACACTGCATAGTGACACTGCAGGTGGCACTGCATGGTGGCACTGCACAGTGGCACTGTATGGTGACACACTTCAGGGTGACACTGTATGGTGACGGTGCAGGGTGACACTGCAGGGTGGCACTGTATGGTGACACTGCACAGCAGAGCTGAGGCCACGCACTGCCACCATCCCTGAACATACAAGGGAGTTTCCCATGAAGATTTCCAGACTCCCGGTGCCAGTGTGGGATCCCACACAAACTCAGGCACGTGCCCATCCCATGTTCATGAATTTTATCCCCCTTTTCCATGGGCTGCTGGAAAAGCCATTTTGGTTTTTGGTAGGAGCAAGTTTCGATGGGGAAATAACAGGTTCCCCAATTCAGCAAAATTCTAGCAATTTGTGTCAGCTCAGAAAGATGACCCTGCTCAGTGGGGTCAGTAAGGAAGAGAAACAGGCTCTGGAAGACATAAAATGAGCAAGCAGCAGGTCAGGTGCCCAAAGCTACTGAGTAAGCATCCTCACTGTTGACAAGGCTTACATGTCCAGAGCTGTTGGTGGCACAGGGATGGCCAGGGGGGTCTGTGCCATGCACACAGAGCTCCTGCCAGCAGCAAGGGGCTGAGCAGCACTCACAGAGGGGTTTGTGCCATGCACACAGAGCTCCTACCAGCAGCAAGGGTGCCGTGCAGAGGTGCAGCACTCACCCAGGAGGGCCCAGCAGGTGGAAGCCTCTGCCTGGCTCTGCTGCCAGCCCTGGGGCTGGTGCAGTGTCCTCCACCACCAGCCCTGCTGAGGAAACCCCACGTGGTTTGGAAATTAGGTGAAGTGTTTTGTGTTTATGAAACAGCTCCTAGGAGTTTGAGAAGGGGGCTGGTGGTGTTTGCACACAAGCTGGACAGACTCTAACAGGGTGCATGCTCTGTTGTGTCAACTCCTGCACCTGCATAAGATTTTTTTCAAATATCCCTGTGAAAGGAGGGAGCCAAACAACTGGGTCCAGTCAGCCCTGCCTGTGCTCCCACTAGAGCCACACTGAACATTTTTGCTCATGGAGCTGTGGGATGCTGTGGGAAATCTGCTTTCCAAAAAGCTTTTTCTCCTGTGTGAAGTCAAGGCTGGCCAAAAGCAGGGTGTGGAGCTGCAGGGAGCAGGAGCTGGAGCAACCTGGCTGCAGAGCTGATGGAGGGCTCCTCCAGAAGAGGGGAGAGCTTGTGGGGAGCCCAGGAGTGGCAGCACTGCAGCCCAGGGCTGGCACAGGCACACCAGCAGCTCCCCAACACCACCTTCATCCCTCTCAGGCAAGGAGGAGGTTTAGCCAAAGAAGAATGAGGTTGAAGCACATTTTCTTGTGCTTTCCCAGACTGCCAGAGTTACCAACATGCTTCTCATAGTATGTTTAGGTTTCCTCTGCCAGAGGGTGCCTGGACCCCTTCTTAGCAACACAGATTCTCATTTTTGCACCACCTGCAGAAGGTCCAGCCTGGCCTGTGTTTGTTGTAGAGTGACACCAGGATTCAGTCCACAGAGGGTTGTTGACCTGGGAAGAGAGAGCTTCTAGAATTGAAGGGCTGGGCAATTTCTTGGAAACTGCCTTATCAGCACAACTGCAAGCTGGGGCTTCAACAGCCCTGCACGTCCCTGGTTCCTCCTCCCACAGTTCAGTGTCCATATGCTGCACACATATGTTTATTTTGTAGCTTTCCATTTAAAATAGCCTTGGGCCCAGATTGCCAGAGTACCATGAAGCCAAGATCAGTTGCTGTGCTGATACTGAAATCAGGGCTCAGGGAAGCCCTGAAACCAGCCAGCATTGGGGAGCATTTGTTTGTGCACAGAGGCTGTGAGGGCTGATTCCAAGAACCTCACGTGCCCTTCCTCCTCTGCTGGAGAAGGGAATCACAGGGGGGGTCAGAGGTTGTTATCATCAGGGTAAAAAGTGGTGAAATAGGAGCAGAGAGGCATTGGCTTTGCATGGCAAGGACAGTCAGGTGCAGGCTGGTCTGAGAGCAGTGGAGCTGGGCTGAGAGGGGATGGATGGGTGCAACACTCCAGGGATTTAAAATAAAACCTGACAATACATTAAAGGCTGCTGGGGGATGAGCCTGCACTTACAGCTTCAGGCACAGGAGTTTCACAGGGTCAGGACAGGCTGGGTCACTGTGAACCCCCTACAGGGGGTCTGTAGTGCTTCAAACCTTCCTGGCCAGAGAAAATCTGGCAGCCCAAGCAGAGCTGCCACCCCTTGTCATCCCCCAACTCCTGCTAGGATTTGGGACAATGCACAGCTGGGCAGTCTCCATCCCACATTGGGATTCTGGGGAAGGCATCTCCTGGGAGAGCTGGAGAGAGCAGGAGCTTTGCATCTGGGATTCAGCCCTCATCCCTGAGAGCCAGTCTGAGTGAGAGCCTCGGGAGCAGCCAGCCAAGCCCACCTGGCTGCCCCCAGCAGGACAGGCAGCTCTGCAGAGCCAGCACCTCCCTGGCAAACAAATGTCCCCAGAGCCCAGGCACGCAGCACCGAACCCTTCAGCCCCTGAGTCACTGCTGGGATAATCCTGTTTGCTCTGTCTTAGTGACTGAGGAGAACCATAACCAAGCGAAACAGCAGGATTATCCCCCAGCACCTGTTCCCACTGAAAGGATTATCACAGCTGGCTGCACCCATGACATCCCCTGGGTATCACCATGACATTCCCTGGGCATCACCACGAAAGCAGCCTGGGTGACGTGGCAGCCCACCAGAAGAAGACCTCTCTCCCCTTCTGCATGTCCCTTTCCTGGGTATTTTCAGCCTCTGGAAGCTCCTTACAAAGGCCAGCCCATGTAGACACAAGTGTCAGTGTTTTCATGTCTGCAGAGCACGGACTTGCTCCCCAAATATCTTCATCCCTTGTCTGTCTGTCAGGGAGGCAGGGTGAGAAGTATGGGCTGCAAACTGCAGGGCTGAGAAGACAGACAGCAGCTTTAAAACACTTTAAAAACATGCTTTTTTTTCCTGCTCAACATTCCCTGTGTTTTTGTTGCTCCAGCACAGTACCTGACCCACTCACCTCACAGCATGGTAGGGCTCTGTTGTGCTGCCTTTACACCACCAACACAATGGTGGCTGATGCAAGAGCTATTTACTGCAGAATGAAAATGATTGATTGCAGAAAGAGGCATCTTCCTCAAAGCTGTTTACATGGAGAAGCAAGAAATCTGGAGAGGGTCCAGAAAATTTTTGAAGGGACTCAGCTCGTCGGTGGATGCAACAGGAATGCAACCCTCCTGTAGATGGAGGGCTTGGCTCTCAAATTCACCTTCCAGACATGAAACCTGCCCCACTGTGCCCTCCTGGCTCTGCTGTGGGGTCACCTGGGATGCCAAGATTTGCTCAATCGCTGTGAAATTGCCCGTGGGCTTTGCAGCAGTGCCCTGAGGGCTGGTCCTACCCCAGAGAGGTGCTGCAGCTGCCCCAAGGCCTCTGCTAAATGAGCTGACACCCCTTTCCATTGGTCTTCTCAAGCAAAATCCTTCCATCTCTCAAGCAGAGGACTTGGAGAATAAATTACCACAAACACATTTTTTTTTTCCTATAATGGAATGTAACATTAAACTAAACACTGGAACATAGAGAAAAACAAAGCAAAAAAACCCCACGGAAATGATCCTTAGCTTCTAATGATTTTTGCAAAACACTGCTGAAATTAGGTTTTATAGAAAAAAAATGTATTTATCATATCTGTCAGCACTGGAAAACTATGGTTAAATTAAAACTTTATTTTAAACCCTGACTACGATCCAGCAGTGATATGAAATTTATAAATAGCTTATCATACACCACAGTATAAAAAGTACATTTCGCCTCTTGTTATTGAGACTGATTCATTGTTTTATATGAGATGGGAATCAGCTTTACCCCTCTGACCATCAAAACAGAGAGAAAAAATTAAAACCACAGAGAGGAGAGGAAAACCAACCCACAAATCAGTGTCTCCTGTGAAAGGGGCCATAGGAAAATGGTCCCTGTTGGAAAAAGCCACCCTGAGGCTGAGGGTTGTCTCCATCTGGGCTGGGTCCAGGCAGCCCCAAGCAGCACAAGTCTCTGATCCCCCTTGGTGCACAGGATCTCAGGCCCTGACCTGCATAAAAGCTGTTCTCAAGCCCTGGCCAGCCAGGTCCCCAGCCCAAATCAGTGACACTATGCATGGGTGGCTCTTTCCAAAGCCCTCACCCCGTTGTTTTTGGCCGTGGCTTTGACAGGATGGCTGCAGACAACTTCTTGTGCCAGCTCAGCTTCAAAGCAAGAAAAGTGCTGTGGCCCTGGTCCCAAGGCACTGCAGAGACTCTCCTGGCACAGGGCACAAACTGGGCACTGAGGCTGATGGTTTTGCTTGGCCAGGGATTCCCACATGGCTGATGATGCTGATGGCTCTCCTGTGTTCCTGCCATGCTCCTGGTGCTTCCCAGTGGCTCAGGTACCCTGCTCAGCCACAAGAGCAGAGCTTGCCTGGGTTTTTATGGTGTTCTTTGAGATTTCTAAGCATACCAATGTCAGTGGTGCCTCTGCCAGAGGAGACCAGCAGCTTCCAGGTGGGAGAGGATCAGAAGTATTCCCCTTGGATATTTCAGTCTTGGAACCTCAGATAGAGGAGACAGCATCCCTTTATCCTAGCTCCATTAATATCCCATAAAAAAGGCAAATGTTCCTCATTTTTGGGGCCAGGCAGAGTCAGTGTGCTCTGCTCTGGCCATACCCCAGACTCTGTGTGTGTTTGGGGGGAGGCAGACCCTGGGCTGTGGCACAGCAGCACAAATGCAGCCCAGCAGGATGCTGGCTGGCTGGCTGCAGAGCATGCAGCTGCACAGCTGCTCCTGCATGCAGTGCAGAGCCCATCACTGGAGTGGCAGGGGGTCTGTGACCACAGGGTGGCTTGGAGAATGCTGTGGAGCAGCACAGAGAGGGAGAATGGGAAGCTCCAAGGAGGAGGCTCCAAGCAGCAGCAGCCAGGAGCCAAACGGTGACATGGGGAGATAAGGCTCTTGATGGATAGACCACAGAAGGTTTGAAGGTTTTTGTTCTGCTTGGATAAGCAGTCAAATATTCACACAGATAAGCTCCAGAAATGCATCTGCTCTGAAAACCTTTGTGTCTTAAAAAGCAGGGCTGGAAATAGAACAAGAGAATTCCTCTGTGGCTTTTGTGGCTCCTGGGCTTCCCTTCCCCAGCACCAGGATGACCAGAATTACCCACACAGGCAAACCAAGAGTCAGGACAGCTCCCACAGCCAGACCTTCCCTGAACCTCAGGCATTCAGCTGTGCCTGAGCCCCAGCCTAGCTGAGGGCTGAAGGCTGAGGATGGCCACAATAAACCTGCACTTGGAATGTCAGTGCTTGAGTGGAGTGCTTTTGGAGGGTGCATCACTTCCTTGGAAACAAACTGCAGTCCTGTGCTTTACTCCAGCGAGTTTCCTTGTACCATAAGTTGTTTAAACTGTTTGTCATTATGCATTTCCCACTCAGACAAAAACAGACCACAAAGCCTGAGGCACCAAGGCTGGTAGGAAAACGGAAATCCTGCTCCAAGTGGGCAGAGAGCAGCTCCCTGGCTCGGGGCAGCGCTGGCAGACCCACCAAAGGTTTGGGGCAGGAAGCAGCAATTTCTGTAGAAACCTTTCAGGTTCACCTTTGAAATATGACTCCCAATCAGTTCTGCAGAATTCCTGTCTGAGCATCCCCCAGTTTGGCATGCTGAGGGAGGAACCAGGTCCAAACCCCGAGGTCAGAGCAGCAGAGGGCTTCCAGCAAGCCAGAGAGTCCCTTTGGGGTCCCACACAGGGTCAGCTCATCTCTTCCCCTGTGCCTCTCCCTGGCCTTTTCAATTTGCCATTCATTACTTTGCCCTAATGAGTCTCCCCATCCACCCCTAGCTTTAACCTCTTCCCTGCCAGGCTGTGTCTGGGGTTTACAGGAGAAAGTTGTTTATGTTAAATTGCTTTGTAATCGTTTCCTCCTCCGCCACCTCCCTTCCTTCCCCAATAAAAGCCCTACGGCATGTTTGGCAAATCCTCTAAACAAAGAGGAGGGTTTGGAGACCCAACAAATATTTGGTGAACCCAGCGGGGGAATAATGTCTTTTTTGAAGGACGTTGCAGCCTGAATTCATAATAGTAGGAAATCTGTGTCCACCCTAGGTAAGGAATTGTCTACTTGCAGCCACCAGGCATAAAATACAGATGGCCCTGCAGCCAAAAGTCATCACTGGGTGCAGGGGGTTAACCCTGTGTTTCCCTCCCCAGTCAAGATGGTGCTGATGGCAGCAAATCCATGTGTTTGCTGATCTCCAAATACTCGAAGTTGTGACAAGTGGGCAGGGAAAGCAGAACATAAAAAGGCAAGAGTGTTTTGAACTCACCTAGACTGATGAACAGAAGCACAAGGCAATGAAAATCCATTAGCTTGACTGCTCCCTGCAGAGGAAAACCAGGCACACAAAATCCAATTCATTATTCTCTTTCTTATTTAACGCTAAGTAAGTCATTGAACTTTGCTACTTGATCTATCCATTTTCTTTAGTAGTAGGGCTGCAGGAAATCTTTCTCTTCTCAAAGGGGGTTTCAAGTTTCTCACTGATATCACATAAAAAATACTTGGGAGTGTATGAGTAAAAAATAACTGCATTTCAAAGAGAGCTTGAGCCATGCAGACAATGATAATTTTTCTTCTCTGAAGCACAGAACAGAAGAGGGGAGGCCCCTGGGAGCTGGGAGCACCATTGTTCTTCTTCCAGGCCATTATCTGGAGACAGGCTCTGAGATAGACTCTGATGAGGCCATGGGAAGGATTATCTGCTTGGAGTGCTAATGGCATGCATTTGACAACATCAACCTTTTAATTTATGAGGTGCCTTGTAACCTACAGGCAAAAAATTCATACCATGCAATAGCCCAAACACATCCGGTGCAATTAAAAATTGTCTGATCAAAGCCCAGCCTGCTCTACAGCCCCACTTCCCCAGTTGCAGCTATGGAGAAAAGTCCCACCTTCCTAAAGGCTCCTCACTGGATTTTGTACTGTGATGGCAGCCTTATATAACGAGAAATATATTAATGGAAACTATCCAGCACTGAAATCATTCCAGCCTTTTTATCACCACATTCCTTGCTCCCACATAAGTGAAGTGTGCAGGAAAAAAAGCTGCTAAACATCATTCACCAGCAGACACACATGATGGGGTTTGCTCACCAGCCCCTAACAGCTCAGTGGTGCCCATGAGCGTTGGGATTCATACATACACTCTGGGCAAACAGAGCTGCTCTTCCTGGGAAATTATTTTTCTACTGTCCCTGGCTTGTGGCCATGTCACCCTCTTGCATTTGAGGACAGTTTAGTGCTAGTAACTCTAGTGACCCACATGAGTTACTCTTTTAGCTGCCCTGGTCTCAGCCTCTGTCAAAATTTGTCCCATGCCCCACGCTTTGGTTCTGGAAATAATCAGACTTAAATAAATATTTTTTTTTGTAAAAAAAAAAATTAAAAATTGACTTTTCACATACAGTGAGAAGCTTAATGGCTTAGTCACTATGCCTCTGAATAGAATATTCAGAGCAGCTTCTGAAAGGGAGGGAAGGTTTGGGTGGCAAGCCCTCTTTTTTCAGCACCAGTCAAGCAAAACAATGGGCCATAGAGGGCTGGTCTGGGTCTCAGCCTGCAGCATCACCACTGGACATGAGACTGGTGACCACAGTGATGGATCCAAACCAAGGCTGCTACTAAACCAGATGATCCCTAACCCATCACTCTGCATCTTCCTGTGCCAATTGTTACACCTGTTTGTGCAACCTGCAGGGTGAGCTGAAACAAACCTTGTCTGAAAGGGCTGGTTTCCAGCCAAGGAGCCCACTGCCCCTGCAGCAGCACAGGCAGCAGAGCCAGCCTGGGAAGCAGGACACGGAATGAGGGCTGGGGAGGAGAGGGGACAGGCACTAGCCCTGGCTTGGACAGGCTGATGTTAAAAACCACAGACAGGCATCCACCCTGTTGCCAGACAGCTGGTAACTGCCTGGCAGTGAAACAGGAACAAAACCTCTCCTGTGGATGCTCTCAAGGTGGTTCAGAGCACTGCTACAGCACCTGTTGTGACTGGCAATTATGCAGCACCTGCCTTGTGCTGCACGTGAGATAAAAGCTCCAAAAATCCCGAGTATTGGACTCAGGCTGTTTTGTGAGCATCCCCACAGATGCTCCTGTGTCAGATCCAGCCGGGTGGTGTGGCTGTCCCAGTCTGGGGACAGGAACCTGCCGGGGTAGCAGCGATGCTCAGGCAGGGCTGTGTGTGAGCAGCAGGTCCCACATCACATCACATCACATCACATCACATCACATCACATCACATCACATCACATCACCCTCCTGCCTCCTCCCGGAGAGGATCGAGGATTGAGGATCAAGGATTGAGGAACGAGGATTGAGGAACGAGGATTGAAGATCAAGAATCGGGGATTGAGGATGGAGGATGGAGGATTGAGGATCAAGAATTGAGGATTGAGGATCAAGGATTGAGGATCAAGGATTGAGGATGGAGGATGGAGGATTGAGGATCAAGAATTGAGGATTGAGGATCAAGGACTGAGGATTGAGGATCAAGGATTGAGGATGGAGGATTGAGGATTAAGGATGGAGGATTGAGGATTGAGGATCAAGGATGGAGGATGGAGGATGGAGGATCGCTGCCTGCCAGCGAGCGCTGCCAGCCAGCCAGCACAGCCCACACCGCCTCCTAAGTGAGCTAATTGAGATTTTATTTGACAGCTCCCAAGTGAGCATTTAGGGGAAGAGCAGACAAACACAGCAGCCCTGGCTGAAGGTGGCTGTGGAACAATGGGAACTCTGTGGGATATCTCCCAGCTCACCTGCTGCAGCCGGAGAGGAAGCGCTCCTCCCTCGCTGCACAATGAGAGGTGGCACAGGCTGACACTCACCTTTGTGTCTCAGGACAACTCTGGGTCCCTGCTGGAAGCCAGGACATCCCTCTGGCTGTCTTGGATGGCTCAAGCCCCTGCCAGGGGGCTCAGAGACCTTGGCACCGAGCCCAAGACACCTTTGATTTTGACCCATCGAGCAAGTTACCAGCTTTATATGAAGAATTACAAGTCAAGAGAGTTTAGGTAGAATAATAGTTTGTCACAGAGTGAAAAATAAATTTTTGAGGTTTTTAGAATGGGGCCTCGGAGTCCCAAGATGGAGGAATTTGGGTGTACCCTGTCCTTCTTCTTTCTTCTTCCTGGCCTCCATGTGCTGGGTGATGCTGGCACTTTTGGATTGGTTAAAGGTAGAAACTCACTGTCTAACGTAGGTGATAGGTATTGGGAAGTTCTGGTAAATAATATACACGTAGTTTTTAATATAAAAAGATAACACCACCCTGAGGGCAGTCAGTGTGCCTCAACCTCACCTGCCAGACAGACCTCGGTGGGTCAGAGAAAGAATGTTATAGGTAAGAAACAATAAACAACATTGAGAACAAGAACAGAAGAATCCTGACTCCTTCCTCAACTGCTGGGCTGGGAAAAGAGACTTGTACGTATCTGAGAGTCCCTCTGAACAGCAGAGATTCTGAGAGGTCCCTGCTGACACCCAGGCAGGTGAGAGGGGCACACACTGTACACCCAAGGTGATGGGGGCACAGAGAGTGTCCCTAGGGACGCTTTGGTGGATGGCATTTGTCCTTCACCAGGGTGTCTGTAACCCTCAGTGGACCAGTCACTGCAGGGCTCTTCATCTGCACATGGAAACTTTAACCCTGAGCACTGTTCTCCCTTCCCCACTAGGAATTGCTTTTCTCTATTCCTTCTTCTTAACAAAAGGTATCTAAATTTTGGCAGCAAAGCACTGTTCAAATTTTACCACTGGAAGAATGTTTTGTGATGAGCTATCGTGCTGCACCTGCAATTGCTCCTTGCAGTGGCAGGGTCCCCCTCTGAGGGAGGGCAGCTTGCAGGTTTTAAGGAGGCTGCAGCACTCACCTGGCCCTGCAAAATGCCTTGTTGGTAGCTGAAGCACCTAAACACTGAGCAGCTGCTGAGATTTTGAGCTCTTCAGTCTCTCTATTTGCTTCTTTGGTGTATACACTTAGATCTGCCTTTCAAAGCACTGTCCCAATGAGCTTAAGAGCAATTATCAAAATAATTTTAGTAGGACCAGCCAAATATCATGGCTGTGAGAGAGCCAGTGGGCCAGGCTTGCAAAGGTACATCACTGCCTAGAGACACACAACAGTTGCTAATGGCTAAGGCACTGAACTAGTAAAAAATCCTCATTTAATCTCATTAAGGACAACAGGATTTGGTGCATTACACAGGATCAGATGGGAAGGGCACACCATTACATCTGAGATGCTCTGCTAATCATGCCAATAGCAAAAGTCTGGAAATGGTAAGCTTCTGTTTTCTACTTTAGGTTGTGAACCTGGAGGTCAGGACTCATTTCCTATTTGTCTGGGAATTTTGCACTCTGGTGCAGCCAGCATTAATAACTCTGAGCATCAATCCTGAAAGGAATGAGCAAAACCAAACTTAGACACTGCCCAGCACCTGGTACAGTTCATATCAGCTGCCAGAGCACAGACAAAAAAAATTGTTCTGCTGGGTGCTAAGGCCAAACAGGCAAACATTACCATTAAAAACCTGGAAGCTGAGTGAGGCAGGGAAGAAATAAAGTTATTTTGTGAAGCAAATGTGAGTACCAAGCTGCTGGTTTTGGTGAACCAGGAAGCTGATCACCAGTTTACATAACAAACCCAAACTCTGCTCCATTTCCAGCACAGCAGGCCCAGTTCTGTGGCAGGTTGGGAGGACAGAGGATGAGTCAGGGCAGGGCATGGCTGGCAGCCAGCGCCAGCATGCCCAGGGCAGCACGGGCACGCCCTGCACCCCACAGCACCTGCCCACAGCACTGCCACCCCCGAGGCCATGGGGCACCTCCTGCTTGGCACCACGGAACAGGAGGGTGGCTCCAGGCTGGGGGACAGCTCCAGGTCCAACAAAACTCAGCTGGAGCCTCTTGGAGGGAAGGAGGAGATGCTGAGGGGGTCCCATGTGCCCGTGGCTGGCCAGGGAGCTGCGTGGCTTTGCATCAGCTGAAAGCTGCTCAGGTGTGCTTTAGTCTGCTGCTGTTATCCACAAAGAACAAGAAAAGCTTCTAGGAATGTTTTTGGGCATACTTCATCTGCCAGTCCTTTGGTGGCATGGTCCCATATGGAATGTCTGACCTCACACACTTCTTAACCTGTGTTTCCACAGTGCCTCTGCCTGGTGCATCCCTCTCCAAACCAATTACACTTTACCAATAAAAGGCAATACCCACAGCATGGCCAAAGATACCCCAGTTTTCCTTTTTGCATTGCCAATCCTGTGTTTGCTCACCATCATCAGCTTTCTTATCCTTTTCCCATATTGGTCACTTTTCCCAGCAGAGTTTG
Organism: Ammospiza caudacuta; assembly: GCF_027887145.1. Taxonomy (NCBI): domain Eukaryota; kingdom Metazoa; phylum Chordata; class Aves; order Passeriformes; family Passerellidae; genus Ammospiza; species Ammospiza caudacuta. The sequence goes on along the minus strand of NC_080601.1, from coordinate 30,897,981 downwards.
GCAGGCTGAAGTTACTGAATTGCAGGGATAAATCACCTGCTGTTACCATGGGCAGCTGCTCCTGGCTGGATGGGCAGGCACACAAACATCTCAGAGGAAAAGCAGATCGATTTCTCCTGCCACATGACTGTCCAAAAATATTGTTGATCTTACATTATGTGTGATTGTTTGTATGGAGAGAAAGAATCCTTACTTCCTCCTGGGCCGTTTGGGAATTTGGCAGGGCCTGAAAGCGAGTCAGTGGTGCATAGGGTAATGCTCCATGGGGAGAGTGTGCTTAGTGCTATTGCAGGAGATCACATTAGTGCTCTTGACACAACCAAACACAAAGTCCCAGCTGAACAATGAGTTTTTAGGAGGAAAAGTGAAACGCTAGCAAGGCGTGTACATCGCCGCGAATTTGCTTCATCTTGCTCGTTGATGTGGTGGTAACAGAACTATTTTTAGGTATAATCCTTCAAACAGAACATGACTTCTCCTTTCTGATTAGTACAAAGCTGGCTGCTAGTCAAAGGATAATTATTTCCCAACACATCACCTAACACACACCAGCAAACAAAACACTCATTATTTGAACTATTCAGCACTAACTGTTGTTTAGCAGTTAACATTTTCTCGACACCTTTAAATAGGACTAATTGCTCCAGCTTCATTAGCAGAGGTCATTTGCTGTTGGTGACAATACTTTTCTGGAGATAGTGTCTCGTATGAGATTAGATTATCCGGTCAAATTCTGCTCCCAGTGGCAATGATGCCTGACCGCATTTGGCCTCACAAAAGTCTGCTCTTCTCAGTTCATAGCTGCCCAATTTCCAGGCCTGCAGCTGATATATTACATAAAGGAAGTAAGTGCACTCCACCAGACGGGAAATTACAATAAATTAGGAAAGTGTGCAGCAAAAGGAAGGTTTGCAAAATAGCCACTTCTATGTTGTTAATAAAATCTCAGCCTCAGATAGTGTTTAGGGGAAAAAAAAGCTGATAAAGAAGTAAAGAAGTTGTCCTTATAGTCGACGACACATGGATATCCAAGAGGAGAAGTAGCATCTGCGTAAGGACCAGTGCATGCAGCAACTCAAATACCCAGCTGATGCTGTCAAATGCACAGTTCAGACCATAAGCCACCTTTTTTGCACATAGTTCCGTGCTGCTTGGAGCTATAGACAGTGGATACTGAGGGCTGCAGTCTCAGAGTGCAGCGGATTTGCAGGAGGGTTTCTCTCTTGGTGGGGAGTTCTTCTGCAGAGCCTGCTGCAGGTCTGAAACAGCCTCCACTTCCCTGAGCACAAAAAAAACTGAATCCAGTCCTGATCTAGTCCCATTCAAACAAGTGGAGAGGGGCAGCCTTCTTTTCAGGAGTGCTGAGCAAACACTGCACGGAGCGTGGCCGGCGCCTTGGAGAATCAGGCGCCTTCCCCGTGGAAGTCTCCAGGCATCCTCGCCAAACAATTCTGGCCCTGGCAGTTGCAGGACATTTTCCCTGAGTGGATTTCTGGTTTACCTGTGTCTCCCTTCCCTGCAGGCCTGCAGGTCTTTGCTGTTGCTCTCCTGCCCACGTACGTGTGCAGCTGCATGCCTGCCACCTTTTCTTTCTGACTCGCAGCTCCAACTGCTAATCCATGTCTGGTTTTCGTCAGAAAAAAATACTCATCCTGAGTGTTTGATTCGCTGCCTCCAGAGTATTTCAGCTGCCCCACAGTGCTTCTCAGAGTATCCTTCTTCCCTGCAGAGAACAGCCTGTTCTGAGTGTGATCCACAGCAGACTGCTCACCAGCAGCCTCGCCTTCCTCGCACACGTGTGTGCCATATGTCCTGCTCTGTCCTCACTGTTACTGTACCACTGCCTTTTCCACGCCGTGCAGGATGGACTGGCATGCCCTGTGCAGGCTGCCAGTGGGATTACTTCAGCTGTCTATGAAGGCACTCAACGTGTCAGCCTCCAGACTCTTCCAGCAGGTCCTCAGCTGGCAAAAATTCAACAGCAGGCAAATCCTGACTGCTTTGGTGACACAGCTGGCCCTGCTGAGGTCAGTGGGCCAAACTCATCCTACCTCAGTGGCATTACACTTGTCCAGGAGATGCATCACCCAGTACAGTTCTTCAGCAGGGCAAGCAGAGCAACTTCTGGCCATAAATTTCCCACCTAAGCTGGACCCTGTTGAAGCAAAAATGTCACCACTTTTTAAAGTCTAAGGACAGGAGTGTTTGAATAGTTAAAACTGAGCGTGTGAACTGATTTATGAGATGAAGAGCCAAGTCCATCAGGCTGTCCTGCTCCATGCAGTAGGCCCTGTGCTTCTCCAGGATCCAGCACCCTGCTGAGGATGAGGGCTTGACAGTGACTTCAGTTCCCAGCCAGGTGCTGGGATCCTGCCCTGCTCTACCCAGCAGGCAGGGACCTGGCCCTGCCCTGGCTCTGTGATCCACAACATGCACAAGGAGAGCAGTACTGTCTCCCCATCCCATCCCATCCCATCCCATCCCATCCCATCCCATCCCATCCCATCCCATCCCAGACATGCACAGCCAACATCTTGCTGCAGCTCCTGGCATCAGACATCACCATCCAGGGCACCCTTTTGGTCCTGTTGTGTTTGCTATAATCAAAGATAAAACCAGATTTTTTTTTAATTATTTGATGGCAAAGCCCACTTCACTTAGCTCCTGATCTGATGTCACCCCAGCATTTTAAGGAGCCCATTTCACTCTTACCAAGGAACACCATTAACTGCAGCTCACATCAAACTCCAGTGACATCAATGGAAAAGTATTATTTACTTCTCCAGTCCCTTTATTTTGTATTTGCATGAAAAGAGTAACTCTTTTTTCCCCCTGAAAATACAACATTAGAAATTGCAAAGGACAAATTCCTTAACTTTGAAAACAAAGAAAAATGAACAAATGGTTTCCAAAACAAACCGTGAGCCACCACCCTGAGGAACTCGCTTTGGGAAGTGCTGTTCCTGGGAGCTGATATTTAATTAAACTATACTCCTGAGTTTAATAAAGCCAAAAAAATACTTCACTTTTATTCTGCACTGTCTTTTTGTTTCTCTGCCTGCCATTTATTCATTTCAGTAATGAAAAACTTTATGAAACCACAGGGTAAAGCACACCTTCATAAAGCAATAAAGGAAGACAACCTTTTGGAGCAGGGGTACAAAGCTGCAGCACTTCTGCTCACTGTAACTCCTTACTGAGATCAATGAAAAATACAGCATTCAGTTATCAGACCTGCTGGCAGCATGAGGTGGACCCACTTGTGGGGTGGCATGTAATGCTTACAGAGATTTCTTTCTACTCAAGACCATTTTAAGCTTTCAAATTAAGCGTCCTCTGTAATCTTAAATATTCTGATCTCCTGACTCCCAGCCATGTACTCCAATGACAACAACAACAAAAGAAAAAAGGGGAAAAAAAGACAAGAATATATTCCAGAAAGGAATAGTTCAAGAAAATGAGTATTCATTATCAGAGTGGAAACATCTTGTCATTAGCCATTAATTTTTTCCCATTTATAAGGGAAGTCAGTGAACCTCACTGCAACAGGAACACAACCATACTGGGTTTCAAACAGGTTTTTTACAACACTGTGTCAGGAAAAGCCATTAGATCAAGTTGTATTGGTAATCTGAGCCATCTTTGGAGAAAAACAAATGCTGTTCTTCCCATTATAGGTTGGTATTGTTTCAAAACCTATAGAGACACACTTGCTTGTGCTGCAATGGTATTTATTGCACATAGACCAATTACTTACACAGTAGTAAATTGCACCAAAGTATAAATATGTTATAAAACACAGAGAGAGAGAAAAATGGAAATGACACACAAGTGCTAAAATAACAGCAGATTCACGTGGGCATTTGGAAATAAAAATAAAAATAATAAAGTCTCTTAAGATATTTTAATTTATAATATGGATATATTTACAGTACCTTCAAAAAATAATATTAAAAAAGTCACTCTCTCAATAAAACTATAACAGATCAGACAAAACCAGAAATCAGGTTCAGGGTCGGTGTAACGCAAACCTCCGTTTCCTTTTCAATCTGCATGTGTGTATGTGTGTGCAAGTAATATCTTCAAATAACTTTACAACTCTTTAACACTGTGCAAAAAACGACTTTGTCGCCATTTAAAAAAAAAATGTGCAGTAAATTTTTGTTGCCAGGATTCTCCCCCCTCCCCCCGTTCATCTGTAATTACAATGAACAAGCTGCAGAAGGTTCCTCACCCCCCCTCCCCGGCCCTTGTCCTAAAACCCCATTAGTGGTATGTAAATATGCTGTTTAATATAAACACGGTCCGTCCATTCCCCTGTACAATATGCACAGTTTGAGGTAGAAGTTTCTCAGCCTGACTGCTATTGTCTGGCCGAAGGAGATAAGCACAGTAACTCACTGCTGGCTGATGCAGAGGGAATAAGCACAAGAGTGTGGGCTGGGTTGTTTTACCCTCTTCCAAAATATACCAGCGCTCCTCACTGCTCCTTATTTTCCCTCTCGCTACTCTGCAGACGGGCAGAGCACGGCTGCTCCGAGATTAAAACTCATCTTGCCGGCAGGTCTGTGTCCCGCCGGCCGCGCTCCGTGCCCGCAGCACCTGCGGCACCGACCCCGCGCCTCCCCAAAATCCCGGTGCCCTCCCTGGGAGCGGGGACGAGCCCCGGGGCCGGGCGGCGGTGTCAGACCCCAGCTGAAGCCGAACCGGGCCAGCACCGGTACCCGCTGGTTCGGCCCCAGCACGGTCCTGGGACAGGCACCGAGCGCTGCCGCCACCGTGCCCGCCGTGACAGCGCGTCCCCAAAGACAGGCGGCTGCCCCTGCGATGGGCTGCTGGCTTCCTTTGCTGTCCGCTCAGTGGCTTTCCTGTTTGCTGTAGTTTCGGATGAGGTATGTCGTACACCAGTTCACCTGCTTCTATTCCTAAGTAAACACCCGCACTCCCCCTGCCACGGCAGGGATCGTTTCGCTCGGCAATAGCATTACCATGGGGCAGCTGCCGGGGCTTCCTCCGCTCCTGCGCGTCTCCCTGCCTGCCTGTCCCCCCTGTCCCGCTCCGGCGCGGCCCCCACGCTCCCCCTATACCTTGGACTCCGAGTCGGAGGCTTTGCTATGTCTCTCCTCCAGGCTGGACTCGCTGCCGCCCCGAGTGCCCCCGTTGCAGTCGGACCAGGTCCCGGCCAGGCTGCGCTCCGGGGAGCCCACGGTGCTGATGAAGCCCCCGGGCAGCCGGGCCAGCTCCCCGCCGCCGCCCTGCAGCCACCGGTCCGCTTTCCGGCGGCAGCACAGCAGCCTCTTGAAGGCCTTCCGAAAGTCGGGGCTGCGGCAGTAGATGATGGGGTTGAACGCGGAGTTGGCGTAGCCCAGCCAGTTGAAGAAAACGAAGAGCCAGTCCGGCACCAGGTCCCTGTTGAAGACGTTGACGATGTTCACCAGGAAGAAGGGGAGCCAGCAGAGGGTGAACACCCCCATAATGATGCCCAAAGTCTTGAGGGCTTTCTGCTCCTTCATGGCCATGATGCGGGAGGTCTTTCGCTTGCTGGCCCGGCCGTTGCCGAGGATGGGCTGGTGGTGAGGGTGAGCGGGCAGGGGCGTCTGCGGCTGCTCCTGGCTGCCGTAGAACCGGCCCTCGCACCTATCGATCTTCCTCATCTGCTCCTTGGCCTCTCTGTACACCCGCAGGTACACAAAGATCATGATGAGAAGGGGGATGTAGAAAGAAATGATGGACGAGGCGATGGCGTAAGCCCTGTTGGTGACGAAGTCGCAGCAGCCCGGATCCTGGTAGCACTCCAGCGCCTGGGGGTCGTCATCCCGCCACCAGTGCATCATGATGGGCAAGAAGGAGACCAGGGCAGAGATGGCCCAGACGGTGCAGATGATGCCCTTGGCCCGACCCTTGGTCATGAGGCTCTGGTAGCGGAAAGGCGAGGTGATGGCCAGGTAGCGGTCGATGGCGATGACGCACAGGGTCTCGATGCTGGCCGTCACGCAGAGCACGTCCAGCGAGGTCCAGCACTCGCACAGGAACGACCCCCAGAGCCAGGTGCCCCGCACCACCAGCGTGGCCCCGAAGGGCACCACCAGCAGCCCCATCACCAGGTCGGCGCAGGCCAGCGAGGTGATAAACAGGTTGGTGAGGGTCTGCAGCCGCTGCGTCCTCCCGATGGCCGCGATCACCAGCACGTTCCCGGCCACGATGAGCAGCACCACCAGGGCCATCAGCAGGCTCATGCCCACAGCCCACTGCTGCGACAGCTCGGCGGCGGGCAGCTGTCTGCTCCCGGGCGGCACGGCCGTCACCCCGGCCACGGAGCGGTTCTGGGGGCCGCAGTCCGGAGGCAGCCACCCATCGCCCATGGCTGTGCGGGGCGCTCCGGCCGCCGCTCCGCACCGCGCCGCGGGCAGGAAGGCGGCGCCGCCGCCGCTGCCACCGCCCGGGGGCTGCCGCATGGCCCCGCGCCGCGCCGGCGGACGGGCCCGCCCCGACACCGCCCTGGCACCGCCCCGGTACCGCCCAGGTACAGCCCCGGTACCGCCCCTGCACCGCCCCGGCACCGCCCCGGCACCGCCCGCCGCCAATCGGCACCGAGAGAGCGGCACTGAAGCGCTCCGCCCGCGCACCGGCCGTACTGCTGCCCCTGTTGCTGCCCCTGTTCCTGCCCCTGTTTCTGCCCCTATTCCTGCCCCTATTCCTGCCCCTGTCCCTGCCCCTATCCCTGCCCCTATCCCTGCCCTTATCCCTACCCCTCTTCCTGTCCCTGTTCCTGCCCCTGTCCCTGTTCCTGACCCTGTTCCTGCCCCTATCCCTGCCAGTACCCAGCCCGGATCCCCGTGTTTGCTCTGCGTGCCCCGCGGCTGCCGGGCACAGAACCCCTTCCCGCATGGCACCGTGGATGTCCCGGGCACGGGGTGTCCTTGTCCTGGGCACGGGGTGTCTGTGCCCGGCAGCCGCAGGGCAGGCAGGGGATACGGGCAAGGTGGGCTCCTACCGGCTTCTGGAGCAGAAGTTACTTCTCTTTATCCCTGGGAAAAAGCAATCTGCCAGCACTGTCTGCATCACTCTCCACTGGAAAGTTATTGCCATGCCCTCCCGTTGGATGTCCCCATCAGGGACAATTGTCGCGCTCCCAAGCCCCCTGTGCCCCGTGCCTCCTCTCCCAGCCTGGGCAGCCCCGGAGCCCCCATGTCAAACCCGCTTACAGGGATGATGCTGCCAGCTCCGTGCAGGGTCTGCGGCTGCCGCTCGTCCCCTGCATCTCCCCATTCTGAATCCTCCTTTCCCCTTCTCCTCCAGCCCTGCCAGACCAAGACACTGCAGGGTTGGGAGGTGGGAGCCCCAGCTCTCTTTTCTGGCTTTTCTCTGTTGTGCTGAACGGATCTCTCTGGACTTTTGAAAATGCCTGCAGCAGCTTTTACACAGTCTGGTCAAAGCCACGAAATCTAGGGTCTGCTCTAAGTATTAATGCTGTTAGTACCATTGTTTGGTAATGAGCAGTAAAGTACGTGAAACATCAGGAGGCTGCAATGCCCAGATAACCAACCGAGCAAATCCCTGCCCAGGTCCCATCCCCTTCTGTGAAACCTGCTGCTAGAACTTGTTTGGTTATATTTCCATCTACCTGCTTGGCTCTCTGTTCTGCTCTGAAGCTGTAAGACTGCATTTTACTGTTTTAAACTTCTTAAAATAATGTGGAGCAGCCACTGAGTAAATGAGAACAATGTCCCCTCTCTCCTGCCTTTTAAATCATTGGCATGTCTTTACAGCAGCACCAAATGTTCCCCACAGCTCTCTGGGAGCAACTGGAAGTCACAGTTATTTTCTTCCCCCTATATATTTATTCTGCTAAGACTGCTCTGCTGTTCCAGCTGGCCCATAAAAATCCCTTCTAGGCTTAGGCTTGATTTACAAGGTCGCAACCTGGGAAAAAATTATTTATTTATTTACACACTGTTTATTTAACCCTGACTAAAGGCCACACACCAGCATGGACCTGCTGCTTGGCAAACCATTCCCTCATGTTCCCATGGACTTTGCTTTGCTGCTTGTCATCTGCTGGACCAAAGCATGACCCTCTTTAGTGGGAAGGGAAGGAGGCATGGCATCTTCAGGAACAGAGGGAGACCTAATGCCAAATGAAAAGCAGAACGGTTGTTTCCAGGACTATTTGCCCAGGTCTGCTACCTGTAATTCTGATCTAAAAAAAAAAAAAAAGTAATAATATGAAACCAGGTTAGTGGAGCTGTGGGATAGAAACGATTTTTTTCTTTTCTACATTTAGCTGGAACACTTAAAGTAAGTACAAGGCCCGTGGTGCATCATTGCACCAAAACCTTCACAGATGAGATGCTTGGATGAATTTTGTGAATGCGTACAGTCCATTTTAGCATAAAATCAGCCAGAAAAAATTCAGATAAAATCTTACATATTTTTCCCAGGATGACACTGAAGCAGTGGTGGGGATACCCTGCAGCTGTTTTACTTGCTATTCCTGGAGCACCATCCATCTGTCATCTGTCCAGATCCATTATTGCTGTAATATCTTTACACAGTTAATAAATACCATAAACTAATAAAATGCCAGCTCCTTGCCTATCAAGCTATCCTATCAGATCTCCAGCAGGAGGTCTCTTCCCACCATAAGAGAAGATAAGCTTAAAGGCTGGAGGACTAAAGGAAATTATTAACAAGTATGCAATAAAGCAGAAGACACATAATTGTGTGGTGCTTCTCTGTGTCTTTGTTGGTTCTACACACATCAATCTGGAATGTCAGATCAGAGCTGGAGCCAGAATGTCTTTGGGAAACAATGCATCTCCAAAGGAAAAAATAAGCAAGTTTACGAATTCTGTACAGAACATCCCTCTGGCCCTTGCAGCACAGAGCAGCCAAATGTTCACTGTGGGCTTAACCCCTTTCAGAGCATTACCTTCTGCAAATCTCCAAGTTTCCTTGGTGTTTTTTTTGGTTTTTTTTTTTTTTTTTTGGGGGGGTGTTTTTGGTTTTTTTTTTTTTTTTTGCATTTCAGACAGATCTTTAACATGATTTAAATACTTCCATTCATTTGCATACTGTTTAAGGATGTTCTGTTAGGTCAAGAGAAGAGCTTACAGCACCAAAATGGTTTGTTTCTCCTTGCTCTCCAAATCACTGCTTTTAATGAGCAACAGGTAGATCCAATGAGAACCAAAATGTATTGCATTTTAGGCACTCTGTTGGCATGAGCTGTGAAACCTCAGCATTTCAGGAACTGAAGGAACTATGTGGGTGTTTTTTAAACCCAGTCCTTTGAGATGCTTTGCACAGCTTACAGCTTATCTTCATGCACCTCCCTCCATGCAAAGCAGATTCCAAGATGTTCTGCTGAATGGGTTCTGTCCGTGCCAGCAGCACCAGCAGGGGGGCAGGAGATTGGGAATGGTGCTGGACACTGGGACTAACCCCTTCCTCCATCATTGCAGTAGCTAGGGCAGTGGATTTGCTGTTGCCACTCTGCTGTAAGCCATCCCTGCATCTCCAGGGCTGCTCTGAGCTCTGTGTTGCCTTGTCATGCCCCTTAGACAAGGATCTTGTCTTCCTTGCCCAGTCTTGGTCCAGCTGTGCCTTCATGAATCAAATTCAGGGACCACTATTATTAACATAATTCACTCTAAAAACATGAGCTATTTGTTCTCTTAAGGCATTTAGCAAAGTCCTCGAAAAGCCTGGAAATCCTCCCATTGATTTCAGTGAGCCTCATGTTGTAATTCCTTCTCTGGAGAAAAAGAATCACCTAAAAGCAAATTAAAAATGCATTTGCTGTCCATTTTTCTTCCTGCTGTCTTCCTTAATCTCTTAGCAAACTTAGCATGCATCTGGTAAATCATTTTGTGTTTGCTACCTGGACAGATGACTAAAACCTGCAGGAAAGGAGGTGAGAAACAACCCTAAGAATCCTCATGTGAAGTGATCAGGCCTCACCCTCTCCCTGCTGGCCCAGGAAGAAGTCACCACTTGGCTCTATTCACACTGGACATTTGTTGTTAGAGAAATAGAGACATGATGGAACATTGCCACGAGATCCACGTCTCTTGCTTTTAAAATAAACATCTTGGCTTTGACTTGACGTTTATTTTCCATAAATGCCTCAGCCTCAATTTGGCATTTCAGCAGCAGCAGGAGGCTGTTATCCTGTGACAACACACAATTCCATTGACATTATCTCCTGAGCACGTGTGACAGTGCTCCAAATACTGCATGAAGTTGATTTCTGTTAAACAATATCAGAAGAATATAAAGCAAAGGTATCAAAGAACAGAATTTCCAGCCCCATGCTGTGTGTGTGATGCTATAATTCCATGGGGATGCTGTGTACAAGTGTGAACTACCTTAGGATGAAGCACACCCTGAGTTTGACTTTGGGGGTCCCAAGCAGTGAATGCTTATCAATTCCTGTTCACTCAAGGGCTGTGGCTGATGTGATGGTTAGCATGTACAGGACTGAGCATATCAATGTTTTGAAAAGCCCCAAACCAATCTGAACACACATGAATAAATTCTGATGCTCTGGGAATCCCTGTCACAGTAACCTAGCCAGAGTGTTTTTTCATCAGGAGACTGTCTTACAATCATGCTGATTCATTAATTCCCTTCAGGTGATAAAAGAGATGCAATATGTCTTTCTGTCTCTCTTTCACACACTGAGCAAAACAGTGCTGAAGAGCAGACAAGTCATGTTTCTTATCTCCTAATATCTGTGTTTGTTGCTGCTAAAAAGTCAAAATTCAGAAGAAAGCTGAGTTTGACCAACACCATTCAATTCTCCCAGAATGGACTTTATTTGCAATCTGGACTAATATTAATCTGGAGTAATAATTGTGTGCTCATTAATTCAGATTACAACTGACTGCAATTGCTCAAGTTTCTGGGTACTCCTGTCTGCATCCCCCCATACTTTCTTGACATCCAGACTCTTCTACAGAGACTCTGGCACTATGAGAAAAGGCTGCCTCTTTTTTAAGCATCAGCAATTCCTGTGAGAGAGGTGGCAAAACATTTTACAGCAGGCCAGAAAACCCTGCAGTGGCCAGAGACTTTGTTTATACAGAGAGATTGTGGTCAGAGATGACAGCAGAGGAGTGATGACTGAGTCCGCTGAGGTTTCATGTGAGTCTATTCCTGCTTCAATGCGTGCTGGCTGCAAGAAGTTGCCTTATTTCTCCATCCTGATGCTTACCCGTCCATAGGATGACAGTAGCATGCTTTGGGAAACTCCATTTCACATTTTACCTGGAAAAAAACCTGGTGCTTTAAAACCACATCTTGATGTGTGGGCTCGATGAAAAAGCACAGCAGCAGCATTTGGGTGTCCATGCTGGGTGCTGAAATGTGGAATTCAGACACCATTTCTTTCCCCTTCACATCATGGATAACTAAAGCACATAAGTGACTGGAATGTTCAAAAAGACTCGTTCAGTGTTTTTGGATGTGTGAGAAATCTCTGTTCTGAATGGCAAAAGCCTGATGTGGGCAGCATGGCTGAGGGTCAGCTCCAGCTGGCTGTGAGGGTGGGTGATGGTTAAGGCTGATTTAGATGTCTGGTCAGCCCAGTGCTGTTGGCTGAGTGTCTCCAGATGTAGCACTGAGGCCTTGGGTTCTGTAGGGACATAGGTTAGGGCTCCCACTGCGAGAAAATACATTCTGGATTTTTTTTAAACAAGAAAAGTCAGTTGTGGTTCATGCTAACTTAGGGCAGTGCCATGGGAAAGATCTCTGAAGAGCTGAGATTGTGTCACTACATGTGAAAAAGTAAAATAGTTCCTTTTTCTGTGGCATTAAGAATGCTTTTAGAAGGTTTGGGAGATTCTGAATTGCAAATTTTAATTTTCAAAGCTATATTTTTGGCAGTTTAAAATATTCAGTGACAGGGTTTTTTCAGTGACTGCTTTTATTTGGTGCAAATAAATACAGAATTAGCTAAAAGAGGAAGAAATAGTAGGATGCATCAGTGTTAGATGGGGGTCTTGCAGAGCCATGCAAGGCTGTTATCAAGTAGCATAAGAAAACATAAATATTAAAAATAATCTTGGAAAAATATATTGCGACAACTTTAATTCAGCGTCGCTCTTTTTTTCCTTAACCTGTTGCTTTATACCTCTCTGATAAATGTCTTTGATACCTGCTTCTGGAAACTGCTGAAAATGTTTAAACCTCCCTAACATCAGCCTCAGATGTAGTCAATGCCTGTCACAGAGTGAAAACTGCTGGGCTTCAATAATCACAGAATAAATGGTTGAGTTGCACCTACCTTGCACATGGGTGAGCTCACCCCTTGCCAGTTAATGTATTTCCCTGACAGACTTGCAGACCAGCCGAGCCTCTGGCAAGTGGGGAAGGAAAAGTGCTGGGATGCTTTGGTAGATCCTTCTAAACACATTCCCAGTGTTTAAAGCAATGCTTACAGTAACACATTTGCTGCTTATAACCTCTTCTGACTGGTTATGAGACACCTCTGCTGACCATTTCTTGGTGGAACTGGATTCTTTGGATTAAGCTTTTTGTCACCTCTGCATCTTTTGCTTTTCTGTAGCTGTGGACCAGGGCATGCACCTTTTTTATTTATTTAGTCTATCATAAAATCATTGTAAGATGGCGATAAATTGCCTCACTTTTCACCTGTTTCCTTCTCAATTTGTAATTATAAATTAAATTATGATACTCTAGTTCTGCAAATAACATTTCTGATGGAAAATCCCCTTTTAGGTACCACCTATTGGGAAATATCTCTTCAGTCTGCATTTGGCAACAGACACCTGGTATGGTAAAGTGAAGTGCTCAGCATTCCCCTCTTTCCTGGAGGTAATGTGGATAAACATGTGTTCTGTACTTTTGGAAATCTGGTCAGAATTTAAAGCTATATATCTACATCTTTCAGTAAAATAATTGTGGTCTTTAAATGTAGTTTTAACTAGGGGAAAAAAAAAAGCAAGCTGAAGTGACCCTTTAATCAGTGAGCCTTCCTGTCAGATTCCCCTCTAGTTTTGTTCAATGACTGATGAAGCAAAGTTAATATTGAGTCTTATCTCAATTTTTATTGTAAGAACCTAGTTTTGAAGTCATTTAACTAGACCTCTCTTTCCCCCATCCTCTTCAATCAACCAGACATTTAGTAATGTACCAATACCTCACTATGACTTCAAGCTAAATTCATTCATGACCAAGTAACATAAAGGACTCTTGCAAGAAATTCTTGATATGCCTGTTTTTTATATAAAATGTTTTTAGACAAAAAAGGAGATTAACCTATTTTTTTAAGGTTTTCTCTATTAGCAGCTAGACTTAATGCATATAACTCCCTCATATCTGAGTAGCAAAATCTTGCATCTGCCAACAAATTTGTAATGCATTAGTAACAAAGCCATAATTGTATCTAATAAATACTCTCTTTGCTCTCACTGGGCTTTTGTGAGTCTGAATAGCTGTGAACCACTTTGCAGTCCTCATCTGAAAAGTCTCCTATAGACAGAATATTATGACTATTTTAAATAGAAAAGCTGTTATTGAGGCACCCCTGTGTTCAAGCTGTTCTTGACAGTAACCACAGGCTGCTCACTGCAGCCTTGCAATCTGAAACTGCTAAGATTGTAGTTAGCTTAGCTGTTGTCACTCAGCAAACACCTTGTTCCTTATGATTTATTTATCCTTCTATTCTACAGACTGTCCAGGAATGAGTTTGGTACTTTTCACATATTAATTATGCATAATGATTCAGGGAGATTGTTTATGCACACACATTTCAGGCCACAGGCTCCCTCTGAGCTCTTTGCCTTCCTGATGTCTTTGTGTACTTGCTGTTCCTCATGCATTGTCCCCAGGACCCATGGATCACTGCAAACCATATCATGTGGCATTGCTTTTGTTCCCCAAAGGATGAGTCTCCAAGCCATGAGAGGCACTTCTGGCAGGAACACAGGAGGGCTTCTGATGTGAACATTAGGGCATCTCAGTGTTCCCCAGTCCTCTCATCCAACTCTTTCTGAAATCACACGTTTTTGGAGACTGGGTTGGCATTGCTGTCAACTTTTTACTTCAGTTTCTACTTGCAGTTGTCCTACAGAGGGGTTGGTATTTTGAGTGAGGTGGGAGAATGACTGCATCTGGCCTGTGGTACAGCAATGCCCTCCTGCAGATGTAATCACATTCATTAGGTAAAAGTTAGGAAGGGATTCAAAGGGACAGACAGGACAAATGACATTTCCCAGAAGGAACATTGCAAGGTTGGATTGTTACAGGCAACTCCAGCATCTCCATTGGTGTTTGGCCTGTGGGATTGGTGCCTCTGCTTGCAATGAACTTGTCTTTTCCTCTTTATGCCCATTTCCTGCTCTTATTACTCTTGGCACCAGTTACCATGCCATGAAAAGACATTCTTGTGGGAGCAGGACTGGGGGGCAGGGCCCTTGTTTCTGTCTCAGTGAAAAGGTTTGATAATCCTGACATGCTGCAAGGCCTCTGGGGAGCCATGGCTGTGCTTGCACAACCACCAGGAGCAGGAGATACATGCAAGACATAAAGCAATCCCTCTGCTCTACTGAAAATAAAGTAGCAAACAAACACCTGGCATTGGCCTACTGGCAATGCCTGTGTCCACATTTACGTGCCAACTTTTAGAAATATGTGAGCCTGGTGGCATGATCCCAAAAGTAAGCAATGAGAACAAGCAGAGGCCTTGACACTGGAGCTGGAGTGGAAAGGCTGAAAGAACTGGGTTTGTTTACTCCAGAGACATCACTAAGGGGACACAATGACAGTGTAAAATGTTCCTGCAAAGGAGAGAGGAATAAACTGTTCTCTGCTGGATACAGGAGGAAAAGGAATGGACATACATTACAGCAAGAGCCATTTAGGCTGTAATGGAGACAGCTGGACTCGAGTCTGGGATGGCTGGGAAGTAACTTCATACAATTAAGCGAGGTCTCAGGTTAGAAGCATCGCTGAATTTTAAACTTCTCTCACATGTAATAAAGAGAAATGTGAGTTCTGGCTGTGCTTCAATTCTCTTTGAAGCAGCTTTTTTCTCTACGTTGTCTAATGAGGGAGCCCAGCTTCCTACATTAGCCAATTCATTTAAGTGCCTGAGGTTAAATGGGATGAATCTGGGCCTCAGTGACTGGCCTTTAGCCTATGGTTCATCCTCAGACCCTGTGGGTCCTGTGTCATGGTCTCCAGTTTCTGCTTTCACCATTGCCTTTCAACTTCTTTGATGCAGTGAATCTTTGCTTCACAAAAGCTTGAACAGCCTTAACATTACACATATTCTCTGTTCTTCAGAAAAGTTAAGCATTTGTTTACTGTGCCAAACTGTTTAATTATTTGCTCTTTGAAAATATAAACATGATTCTAAAGGTTTTGTTAGCTAAACCATTTTCCTTCTAGAATAATTGATAATGAGTAACATTTTGCCTACTGGGTCGTATTTCAGAGCAAGTCCTAAAAAGCAGATGAGGGAAAAGAGGTTTTAGTCTCAGTTTTCAAAGTTTCTTTAGAAACACCACGAAGTAGTGTAAAAAAAAACTAGAAAAAGATGCTATAGCAACACCATAATAACCTGACTGTCCTACCAGGTCAGAATATGTAGCACTAACAAAAGTTTATCTATAACCTCATTACTGTGAACTAAGGAAGAATTGAGTCATCCTCTTGGTTATTTAACACCAAACACTGTCTTGTGGCAAAGATGCCCTCCTCAGAAAAATCACACTGTCCTAAAACTCTTGAGGTTTACATTTAGAAAAACTGAGGTCTTTCTTAAATGGTCTATGTTCTGGTTGTTTTTTGCTTGTTTGTTTCCTGGTTGATTTTTTTTCCCTTGAGCTTTTGGGGTGTGCTTGCTTTGCTTTTCATGTTGTAAGCCTGCAAGAAAATAAAAGGTGAAGGTCTTTAATGAACTTTGCGGAGCTGAAACTGACAAAAGCAAGGAATTGATATTTCAAACTGGAATCAAAACACTTGCATTGGAAAATCCGAAAATCCGCTACATAGCATATATTATAGCCATGCTTGTATGGTCCATTCATGGCAGGAATTAATGCTGATGGAATAACTGCAAAGCATGAGGATGGTGATGATGTTGATGGTGATGATTCTAACCTGTCTTCTCAAGTCTTTCATCCTGTTGTCTAATTTTAACCAGGGCTGATAGACGACAAAAGTTCTCCAGTAGAATAATCTATCAATGTTACTGAAAATGGTGTTTGAGTGGAGTGAAGAAAGCCTACCAGTGCCTCACTCACAGGAAGGCAGCTGCAGAGCTGCTTTCACAGCAGATATCCAAGAACCCACAAGGCAGAAGTATATTTGAAATTAAGATCCCCACAGTTTTAATTTTCAGAAGAGTAATTGCTGAAACAATATGTGGCTGGAATTGTGGCACTCAAAGACTCAATTGCTCTATTGCCACCTACTCCTCATCTCCCAGCCCCAAGTACTTTGAACCCCTTTGCTTCCTATCAACAAATTAAACCTAAAGAAAAGTTTAAACACCCCCTGGGAACTACGTTTCTGTGTTTGTTCTCTACAGCCAATCTTTACTTCATACTCCCTGCAGTTATTGTTACAAATCAGGACTGACTTTTTAATTTTGATTGCCAGCTCAGCCAGGTCTGCTTGATCCCTTAGAATCAAACACTGTTTTTCTGCCAGCTCTACAAGCAGCGAAGCTCCTGGGCTCAGCTAGACAGCAGCCACTGCTCTCACCCTGCTGTAGAGGCATGAGCTGTATCAGAGCACAGCCTGCTCCTGCAGCTGCCTTGGCTCCAGAGGGGTGTTTGTGTCACTGAGCTAATCACACATGACTTGGACAAGAGGCAGGCAGGAGCAGATAAGGGGCTGTTTTTGCAGAGCCCGTTCTTTGTCCATGGCCGTGTTTTGGTGAATGAAATCATTGCAGAGCAGGCAGCAGTGTGACTGAGCAGGAAGGGAGCCTGGTTGCCCCTGAGTTACAATTCCCACTTGGTTATGTGCTCCCAGCCTTGGACATTTAACCCTTATGTGGCCCCTTCTCTAAGCAGCAACATTTTGTGTAAGAACAGTGGCGTGTTTTCTGGAAGTGGTGAACTTTGATACCTTTAAAAACAACGTATATGCTAAAGAGACAGATACTTAGGAAAGAGGAGCAAAAACTTCCCCAGCATTTTCCTCATATGTGTGACAGAATACGAAAAAATAGAGCTTCTTCTGTGCAAGATTTGTCCCTCCGGTATGAGTGGGAAGCCAATAACTTGGATATTTTTAGTCCCAATGCCATGAGCTGCTTATGGCACAGAGCAGCTCCACAACAAAATTATATGCTATTTTTCTTCCCCAGATGTAACATAAATAAAACAGAACTTTCTTAGCAGTTCCCACACTTGTTGGTTTGGTGAGTGAAATGGAGATGGTCTGTCTGTGGTGCTGCCCACCACACAGGGAGCAGATGCCCAGCAAGAGCCGTTCCCAAGTGAACTATGGTTTTCATAGTAGTGAACTATGATTTGCCCTGCTGGGCTTGAAAGCAGGTGTGCCTTCAAGGGAGGGCCTAGTTTTGAAATTTTAATTGGCTGCATGCTCTTAATTTCACAGGAAGATGATTGCAAGAAGATGATTGCAGGAAGGAAATGGGCTAAGGTGAGCCGTGAGGGGAAGGAAAATGAGCACTGTGAGACAGATGACAAACCTGGCGTGCTGCTGGAAAGGATTGCTGTGAACACGGGTGGGGAAGAACTTCTGTGCAAGGGAGTGTGCTTAGCACATCATGATAGATGTCCTGAAGAATGGCTTTGGAAAAGACACCTGAACATAGCAGCTGAAAAGGAGGAATATCAAGAAAAACTCCCTGCTAGTGTGATGTAGCCGGCTGTGGAGCAGTCTTAGAGAAGAGCAGAGATCCTGGAGAGATCACACAGCAGAACACAAATGTGAACAGTTTTGCTCAAGCAGAATGGTATGGACTATTCCTGTCTTTGCAATTCAACATACAAAGGATATTAAGAGAGAGATGACACTGAGACTAGAAAAGATGAGAGATTTTATCTTGTGTGAGCAGAAGATCCATGGATGGGCTGATCCACACAGTTCACTAAATATGTCAGACTGGACTCCATTATTCCTTATTGTTGGTATGTCTTTCCTAGAAGCTCAAAAATATGGCTCTTCATCAATTAAAAAATGCTGGATGGAGTTTTAAAACCTTGCTCAAGAGACACATCCAGAAAATCAGGCAGCTGGCAGGATCTGAGCCTCTGGGCTTTGACTTGAAAACGAAGAAAACCCTCCTAGGAACTGAGAGATCTATTACTATCAGTTTGTCTTCTGTCTGAAATGAACCATTATCTGCTTCCTTAGGATCAAAGGTAAATAATTCATGAACACAAGAGAGAAGGAAAAAAGGATCCTTTAGCTAGAGAACTGCACATTTTGAGGCAGCCTGTTGTCAGGTCATGGCATGGCATTCCTATGTCACTGATCTGAACAGGGAAAAAGGCTTAAACAGGGGAAAAAGGTTTAAAAAAATGAATGAGCTCAGATTTTTTTCAGAGACAGCCTTGCAGTGATGAACACATAGGGTGTTCAAGCTGCGACTGTTGGATTTGTCCACCGTCCCTTCAACTCACCCAGCCTGAGTGGATGGAGAGCACTGTGCTGTGGCTCACACTTAGCATGTGCAATTATTAGCACTTTTAATGTGTTCTCTTCTACATCTCTCAATTTCTCACCTCTTTTACATTCTCAAGGCATTAGACTGTACAATGTTTGACCCACAGGTTCTTTTTGCACCTTTCTTGGTTGTATGGTGTTACAGCCATGCAGAAAAGTCAGTTTGCAGGTGTTGGGTCAGGCTGGAATAGCTTATCCTATACTGCTGTCCCTCAGTGCAGATAGGAAAGTTTGGATCATCCCACCAATAACAAATTATTTGCCTCTGATTATGTTTCAAACTCTGTGCTGCCTTGCTCCTCAACACAGTGAGCTCTCTCAAGTGTTTATTGCTGTCCTGGTTACCTTTCCCTCACTGCATCAGCCATGCAAAGAAACCCCTCATTTTTTATCCCACTCATTGTCATGACAACACGTTTGTGTGCTGCTGCTTGTCATTTTATAGCTCCAAAGCTGAGGAAACAGCACTGCTGTACTTCAGCCCTGTGAGCCCCAGGACTTTATGCTCTTGCTCTGTCTTGAACCTTCTGCTTCCCTCCCTTGCTCTAGGGAATACAGGAGGAAGGGGCCAAACTGCTCAAGCATGGGAGATGTCAGGATGGGCCAAAGGGGGAATGGAGGGAAAACAAGAAGTGAGATTAAAGCTGGAGACAAACCTCTTCTGCTGTAGTACTGATGCACAGGATAATTCCTCCCACCCTCTTCTCACTTTGAATTCATAAACTCAACAATATGTTTAGGTAAATCCATTGCCTTTCAGCCTTCCCTCTGCTGCAAGATATTAAAATTTCATGGAAGAAAGTAATCCTACTTTTTGAGTAACTTTCATATTTCTTATCCTCAGATTCTCCATTGGTAACTGAGAAAGCAATTTTAGCCTACTTTAATATGGTGTTTGGGACAGGGATTTTGCTTCCATGGGCAGGGGCTGTCTTCTGATAATGGGATGCTGGCTAGCACTATATACTGGCTGGTGTTCTTCTAAGCACTAAAGACCCCATCTAAATTATAGAAAAATGCCAGTGATTATGTTGATAAATAGGACAATCCCAAAGGGTTTTAAATAGCACTTCACAGCTTTGACAGGCTGCCTCAAAATTTCCTTGCAAATGAGAAAGTTAACACCTGGCTGGGAAATTTATTAAAATTGCAAACGTTAATTTGCTTCTGGCTTGACTTGGATCACTCATCATCTACAAGAAAATTGCACAGAGAGATTTGACCCAAAACACTGAATTATTTGAAGAATACTTCCATTTCAAGAGCATCTGAGCTGGTGAAAATGATACTGGAAATAATTATATTCTTTAGAATATATTTAGAGCCTACCTTGATGCTGCAAAATTCTCCAAAGTGGTCTGATGGACATCTCCAAGGACTTTACTTGTAATCGTTGCATGGAAAGTTCCTGTTACACAATTATACTTTTTTTTCCTGAGAGAACTAGTGCCTCTCCTGGCACTTGAAGTGCCATAGCAAAAAGCACTTGAGACCACCTTCTGTGGCAAAATGAAGCTGTGCTTGACACATAATGATATGTAATTGGAAGTGGAGTTATCCCTGGGAAAAGAATATGCAGACTTAACCTTCCCCCCAAACCACTCACGACCATAGGACTGTTTCCTGAGTTACTAAACAGAACACAAAGATTTGTGCTACTTTATGGCCACCAAAAGGGGACTGAAAAGTCTTTCAGACTCTGTCAAGTGAAAGAGGACACATGATAAAATCTGTATTTAAGATTAAGACACACGCAGTGTCCTTCCTTTGTCCTGATCCAGTGAGGATATGAATCAGTTATGGCTCTGATTTTCTTTAACTGGTTTGGTTCCTCCACCCACGGCTGCTGGGTTGGGAGGGTGCTGGGGTGCAGAACCTGCAGCTGGCCTCATCTCAGCTCTCCGGACTCCCAGCCACTGCAGCTCACCAGGGTGACAGAACAGAGTAAGGCAGGTGGATTGCATCTTGTGGTGACTTCCCTGCCGCCATCCCTATTTTCTGTAATTTTGTATAAATGCAACAGAGTACATAAATGCCCAGTACAACTATCTGGGTTGAATTTCCCCAGCCCACCGCAAGTCCTGCCCCTTCAGGTACATGACCTAACTTGTTCCTGTGCCCCAGGGACACACACATCACCCCAGCAGGTCTGTTCAGATCTCCCCAGCTCCCTCCCTCTGCTGGGTGAGGCCATTTGTGTTCCAGGACTCACAGATCCTCCCTCCCAGCGACTGATGTTACTTCAGCATGAAGAAAAAACAAAGTGGGTTAAGCTTGATTTTAATTAAACATTTCCTGCTTTCACAATGAAAGTGGAAAACACATGTGGGTGTCTCCTCACACAGTGTGGAGGACAAAACAATGCTCTATAGGACTGGTGTAAGTGTTAAACCCTTTGGCACATCTTGTCCAGCTCACTTTCCTTTGAACTCAAGCTGGGAAGGATGTGCTGAAAATGTTCCCCTCCTGTGTGTGTCATAGAGTCCTACAGATGATGAGGAGAAATGAAGATTCATGCAGGCTCTTTTAAAAAGAAAGGGTTCTTCACAAAAAATGGTCTGTTCTCCCTAGTTCCTAGCCCTGTAAGGAACGATAGGATGTGGAATATCATCTAGATTCAGTCTCAGAAAGAGATGTGATGCTTTGATTTCAGAATGGCTGTAGGGAATCAATTGTTTCCTGTAACTCTGTGTGTACAAGTTGTAAAACCTCTACCTGGGCAAAACCATTCATGAATGCAAGATTCCTCTGCCCTGCTGCACTCTCGCCACTCTTGCCAGTATCTGGGGCTACATCCAAAGGTGCTTTTCAGAAACAAGAACCTGATTTAGAGGCAGATACTCAGGGGCAGTCAAACAGCAATCCCAGCCTGAATGACTAGATGGGCTATAGGTGTGGCTCAGTGTGACACTTTACAGGCTGGCAAATCTCATGGAAATGGCAAGGAACTCTCCCATGGAGGTCTGTATTTCCTGAAAGATGTGGAGTTAGTGCTTGCCTCTGTTGCATTTTTGGCTTAAATGCCATGACTGAACCCAAGCTCGTTGCTCCCCTGAGCTGGCAGTGCCCTGGCACTGGGCTGGAGCGAGCTGGCCCCTGGAGCAGAGGGATTAACTGGTGGCACTGAAGGTCACTCAGGGATGTTTTCCTTGGACTGCTGCCTTCCCCTTTCTGTGGAGCAGCCCTGTGGGCAATGAATTAAAATGAAGACACTCTGAGGAAGCACATGGAAAACACCCTGTTCTCCTGCACACCCCGTGATCCTGCACAGCTTGTGTGGATGCAATTTGCTCTAACTTATTTTGGCTCTGAGAGCTCAGGCCCAAATTCCAGCATGGCAACCATGGAAAGCAGGAGAGGAGGCTTCCTCTGGCCCATGCCCCTCCTCCAGGACAGAAGCAGCTTGGCCTTTGCCATTCTCACCCATTCCCCACTCGTTTTGCACAATCTCTTTTTGTGCAGATCTGTGGCATCCTCCAGAAATCTGCTGCACTGCTTCCCTACAACTTCAACCAAAAGGTTTCCCTGCTCTCTGAATTTCCCATGTTGCAGCTGTTGCTTCAGCTCAGATGTTCCCAGCCCCATCTGGAGCAGTGCCACCCCACCAGCCTTAGGACCCAAAGTTTCCAGCCTGGGTACCCCCACCTGCTGCTCACCTTTTTACAAAGGGACAATATGAAAATCAGCCTGTAATTCAGTTTTTCCCTTTTTCTCCAGTTAGTTTAATTATTTCTGCTCTGCTGTAGTCCCTCCAGAATTATCTTTTTTTCCTACACTTGTGGGTTTTTTTCCCTATCTGCCAAGATATTTTGGCATTTTAACTATGTTTGATTTGCAGCCCCTCTCAGTTTAGTGGCCTCTGCAACTTAAGTCTCTCTTGGTGGAATTGTGAGGTTTCCTCTGTATAGCAAAGCTCTGAAACTGGAAGTGAATCTGACATCCAAATTGTACAGCTCTCCTGGAACCCGAGGGGTTTTGGCTGAACTTTGTCTTTTAATAGCTTGCATTAACATCAAGGGCTACAATTGTGGCCTGACACAAAGCTATTGTTAGAGATGTTTGCACTTTCCTAATAGAATATAAATGTTCTCAGAAAACAAAGCTCCAGTGAAGCTTCATTAGAGCAGGCTAGTGAAGCTCAGGGGATGGAAGGATTCACCAAAGGATTTCAGGTATGAGCTTTTTTTTCTTGTCTGCTTGTAGTTTTATTTGACTGCCCATATTATGATCTTGGCACAGATAAAAACCCCATTTGTGTGTGATCAGGAAGCAGCGCTTACTGCCTCATTGTTGGACTCTGCTGCAGGGCACAAAAGCATATTTCTTTCTTCTGCATACAGATGGATATTCCTGAATAAGGTAGATTATATCCAAATATTAAGGAAACGACTTCCAAGAAGAATTTCTATCCTTCCTGGTACTAATCTTGATTTTACTCTTTCTTTAATTTATTAAGTCTATTTACTATTACTCTGACAAGGTTTGGTGAGATGTGCAGCCCTGCACTATCAGGCAAGAAGAATTATTGTGACAGCACAAGCTCTAACACCATCCATCCAGCCCATCAATCACGTTTCCCAAAACACCCAATGAAAGAAAGCAGTATTCTATCCACTTCCTCACTGGTTTTACTCAGAATGAGCAGAGAATAGATGAGGCTTTGTGAGGCCAAGCAGACTGAGTCAATGCAGTCCTGACTGCAAGCTCCTTGCCATGGAGGCAGACCCATTGCAGGGGCAGATGATGGTGGCATTGTGGTGACATTCACTCCTGTCAACAACGTCCCCTGGGCTCCAGTTTCCCTCTCAGTAAGGCAGGTCCAGGGACAGGGACAAAGATCTGAATTCTCCTCTCAGGTTACCCTGTGGGTGTCCTTGCCAAGTGGCTGAAGAACCTGACTTGGAAAAAAACTTGTCAGAGCTCTGTTGATTTCTGTGAAGTCAGGATAAATTGCGCCAGCACAAGCTTTCCCAGGACTCTTAGGAGGAAATAAACTTGAGGATTACTGGGAAAACTGCCCTGATATTCACAGAAAGGGCTAGTCTTGAATATGATTGGCTAAAGGAATTGCTGGCACTGGAGAGTAGCAGAAGTTAAGAGTCTGTCATGGAGAACAATCCGTCCTGGCCCATCTTGCTCTGGTTATCTTGAGGGCTGTGGGCTGGGGAGATGATGCTGACCCAGTCCCATCTGGCAGGGCTGTGCTTTGGTGCTCTGGAGACAGCACTGGAGGGGCCAGCTCAGGAAGCCCATTTGCTCTCTCAGATCAACTTATCTCTCCTTTGAAAACTCTTTTCCTTGAGCAGTTTTCTCTTGTGCAGAAGGCAGCAGCAGATAGATGGAGGGAGGAGGCAGGAGACGTGTGGTGTCTGAAGGCACACAGGCCTTGCCCATGGCTCATCAATGGTTTTAGTGGGGCTGAGGAACTGAGGCTGTCAGGAGCCTTGGGAGGACAGAATGAGAGCAGAGGAACTCTTGCAGTTTTCATTAGAGTAGGGCCCACTGAGGTCAGTGCAACACAAACACGGGCAGGGATAGCTATACTCCAAATTAAGATGGAAAAACAAAGGCTTAGTAAATGTCCTGAGATACCCCAAGTTCCATCAGAACTCAGAGGCAACGCCAGGAAGAGAACTTTTCAAATGATTGATGGTTCTGTTTATTTTTAAAAATTATTAAAATCTCTCCAACTCCCCATCCCACAAGTTTCTGGAATTTGATGTAAAGAAAACATTTCATTTCAGTTTCAAGCATTGTAGGATGTTCTAAAACCTATTTTCACGAACAAAAGGGAATGAAATTTCTAAATGAAGACCTATTTCCAGCTGGAAACCAAATGTTCTGGCTGGAGTTGCCAAGAGGAAAAATTTCAGCTTTCACCATTTATTGTGGTTTGTTATTCATGGACAGTTGAACACAACTGAGACAAATTCACAAAAGGTTTACGTTTGCTGGCAGGTCTCCTGATGGGTCCCATCATGAGGGGCTCCTTCAGCTGTGGCCTGCCAGGACAGCTTGCTTGGTCTACTGTTTTCCAGCTGGCACCTGCCTCTCTAATATTGTTACCTGTATCACTTGACAAAGGAGCAGCAGTAGACAGGAGCCCCTCTGTAGACCTTTCTAGACCTGGGAGCTCTGGAAATCCACAGAGCTGTTTGTCCTGGTGTGTTTTCAGCTTGGGCTGTGGTATATAACCCATAGCCAAAAATCTGCAGCACTGGAGAGTCTCACTCAGAGGCTGCTGTGGTGGTCAAAGCTGATTTCTGGATGGGTGGAACCTGCAACTCAAGAATCCCCCAATTTGCTGGAGTGTGTCATTCCAGGGGCATCTGCAAGTTGGACTACCCACAGGCTAATTTAGCTATGCCACTACTCATTCTCTATTCAGTGAATGTCTCCTAAGCATTCAAAACCCTTCATCTTCTTAACCCAGGAAAGGAGAGATTAAACACTCAGCAGCCCATATCTTTATTAGCAATTTCATTATTAAATGATTTTTAAAAGAGAACATGAATCTTTTTGTCACAAAAAGACTCCCTCAGTGCTAACAGAAACTTATTATTCTGGATATTTGAGTAGAAGGAATGTTCAGCAACTCTTTGCAGGTGCAGGTCGCTTGATGGAGTTTAAAATGACATAAAACTGTCTCCTCCTTTAGAGAAACCTTAAAGCTATTTCTAGCTACTTATCTATAATGTTGTAGCCCTTCCTGGCTGTTTATAGCATCGTGTAGGGCACCACTGGGAATTACCATGGTGCTTGCAGGGAGCAGAACACGAGGATGTTGTTCTGGTACTGCTTCCATTCTGCAGCACGCTCCTGCACACACATGCACACACACAGTTCTAGTGCCAGCTGCTTGCCAGTACAACAGAACAAACTCCCTGGTGTGCCTAGAACAGCTCCCCTTCACATCAGCAGGGCATCTGGGCTCTGTGGTTCATGCCATGCTGCTGCAGGGTAGGTAAGGTACCTCCTGCAGATGGGAGGGAGAAGCCCTGCATGACACACAGCAGCTGCAAGACGATGGAACAAGAGGGCATTAAAGTCTGTGTCAAGCTTTCAACAGCTTCAAGGGTGTTCTGTACATGCTCCTGGGCATTTTTGCATCATAAAAAACATCAGAAAATTGAATGGAACAGGGATCTTCATCTCTGCAGAGAGAGCACAAAATCTTGAAAAAGAGGGAAACAGGTTAAGTTGTATGTCCAACAACTGTTTAAGATGCTGCCTGTAGGGGAAACAGATTTATACTTTTAAGCATGGACATTTTGTTTGTTAACTTTTTATTTGTTTCCTTTTTTTTTTTTTTTCTCCCTCTCTGTAATGCAGAAGGACCTTAAAGCAGAGGAATTGAACCTGCTGTGGTGTCCACTGTTGTTTTCCTTCTGTGACCATTTTGGGCAATGATACAGATAAACAGAACTCACTGGAGTCTGGGTTTAAGCTCCTGGCTCATGTTCCCAGGGCTTTTGCCAATCTCGTGAACTTTGCCCTGAGTTCTGTTTGGAGTTTTCACCCATGATTTGACAAAACGTGAAAGGTATTAATGATCTGGTGGCTTAGTGCTTTTCATCTAAGGTGCCAATGTTATAACATGAAGCTTCATAAGCAAAGGGCCAGATTCTTTTTCTTAGTCCAGAACCTTAGCACACAAGTCAGCTTTCCTTGCACAGGAGCTGCATGAAGATTGCTGCCATATTCCTCTGGTTCTGCCCCTTTTTGTGTCATGCTGGTTCACCTGTGCTGCCTTTGAACTGTCAGAGCTGCTCCATCTTACAGTGCCCTTCAAAGGCAATAAAAGGCCAGAAACAATTCACTCTATGAGCAAGCAGAGGCCATGCAGTTCCCATAGCCTCCCACAGAACAGAAATTCTCATTTTACTCCTACACAGCTGGGAGATCATCCTTTCCCTGAAGCGACCCACACAAGGCCAGAGAGTTGTAGCAGAGAGAAACCAGGGCTTTGCACAGGAAAATCTAACCTTTATTTTCTGGGCTAATTAGAAAATATACTGATGTTTCTTTTAAGACTCATAAGGTTTGGCTAAGAAATTAGGCTCATTATTTCTCAGCTTTAGGGAACAGATTGTACATTTGGGTAACCCAATGAATAAGCAATCTGGAGTTTGCTCTCTGAAATGTAGCTTGTTTGGGCACTCAGAGACTTGCTTTCATGGTGAATACCATGGTCATTTGCCACTTGCTGGACAAAAATTTCTGTTAACATATTACCAAGAGGGCAAAATCCAGGTGTGTTTCTCATGTTCTTATTTTCATTGCCCAGTCAAGTGAAGAGCTGACATTGTCCTAAACACTGGTCACAGCTGCTTGGAAAACTTTTTATTCCCAGACACATTCCTTGGATAGCATTGCTGTAATTCTTAATAACAAAATACTCTCAAAACTTCTCCTGAGACATGAGTAATACAGGCAAATCCTACTATTTGCAGTTGTAGATAAACCTAGGAGCTAAAGCCTCCTAAATGTCTGGAAATTACCACCATCTGCCTTCTGAGTGCAAGGAAATGGGACCTGCAATGATTGATGCTCTGCTCAGGTAATTCAGATCAAAGAGCCCTGCAGCAATGACTCTTCCTAGGCAACAGTGGCATTACAGTGATCCAGACATATATTTTTTTTCCTTTCCTTTAAGGTAAAGATGATTAAAAGATATCCTGGTGTGTGAGAATAGCTCAGAGACGTGATGGGCCTTCTGTGAAATGTTGTGCGTAGATGTGAGGAAATTGAGACTCCTAAAAGCAGCAAAAGTTGGTGTGACACGAAGCCCATGCTCCAGGCAGGACTTCCAGCAGCGGCAGAGAGCTCTGGGCTGGGGACATCCTCACAGAGCCCATGGGGAATGGTGCTGTGGGATACAGAAAGGGAACTGCTGGGAGTGCTCCAGGACAGATCACTGATTTCCTGATCTATTTCCTAGCTTATCTGAACATCTGGGCTCACTTGTGTGGAGAAAATGGGGGAAAAGTTGGCACTTTCCATTTGCTTCAACAGCATTAAAAAATAAAATCCACATAATCTCAGAATAGCAGAAATGGTATCAGAGAGTTTCCAGACAGAAGGAGCTATCTGTTTTAGGCCCCATTACATCTAAGTGGATTCTTTTCCCTAAAGCAATTCACTCTCTACATTTTCTTCAGGTTAGCTCACAAAGTGGAGGTGTTTCCCCTGTGCAGCACATGCAGCAGAGGATGCTGAGAGCTCATTAGCCCTAAGTGCTGTGCAGCTCCACATCCATCAGCAGAACACAACTGCACTGCCAGTCAGGAAAAGGAGAGCTCACCAGAAACTAGAAAACACTTAGGAGGATGAAAAGATAAGATTTAAAAGTGGGGACTGGAATAGGACATAAATACTGTCAGACATGACGAGGCACAACAGAGATTTGTTGGAAAAGGTTTGGAAGTTCCTTCCAATTACAAGTCTCCACAAAACCCAAAACAAAAGGGCCACAAGACCCAGCTGGGGACTGTCATTGCTAACACAGCTCTTCAAACTCAACAACTCTTCCATCAAATACAAGATTCCTTGTCAATGAATTATCTCACCTCCACTCACACTGTCTTTGCAGAAACAGCA
The DNA here is from genome assembly GCF_027887145.1 of Ammospiza caudacuta. Classification (NCBI taxonomy): domain Eukaryota; kingdom Metazoa; phylum Chordata; class Aves; order Passeriformes; family Passerellidae; genus Ammospiza; species Ammospiza caudacuta. The sequence continues at coordinate 30,869,706 of NC_080601.1, read as the reverse complement.
CTTTATGCAAGCAGAAAAGCGTGTTGTTTATTAATGATTATGTGGGTGGTGACATTTTTACCAGCACCAAACATCCAACTCAGAAATTCCCCTTTCACAACAGGTTTTTGCTGCTGGTATCTTGAAGCTGTTTTCCACATAATGTTAAGCTTTTGATTTCTTTCATGACAAAATATTATCCAAGTTTATGTAACATCAGCAATCTCAGGTCTTTACAAAGGAGTTTGAAAGAGTTTTAAAATCAGGACTTGGCAGAGAGGGAAGTTAGAATCCCTTAAAGTCTATAAACATAGAAGTTCTAAGAATGCACATGTGTAATTTCCATTCTTACAGCACTTCCCACCTAATGCTAAACTCTGCCTAATGCTAAACTTCATTCTGTTAATGAACAGTTAATTCCTGACACATATTTAGATCCATATAACAATGATAAGAATAATGAATACCAGCCAGGTATAGAGATATTAAGAAGATTAACAAAGGATTAATCTGTTTCTATGCAGAAGAGTAGAACCCATGAATCTCTAACTGTAAATCTCGATCCAAGCACTTATAAAGTGCCATGGATGTTCTTTTGGTCTGTGTTTTCCATGGGAAGGAAGGAGGTGCCACACTTGCTGTGGGGCCGATGGCTGAGAATTGGCAGAGAATTACCTTAGCTCACATTTTTATTAAATGTGCAGTGGCAATCATGAAAGATGATTTTGGTGCACAAAAAAAATTTTTTTAAGTCTGTCCCAAATAGTTTTCTGCCTTAAGCCAGCTTACAGTGAGGAGGAGGAGGAGAATGAACTGAATTCAGCTGTCACTCTTAGCAAAGTGTGGCTGGGAACCTTTGGTATTAAGGATCACAACAGTCATTAAGAAACAAGCAGTCACAGCCCTTCCCCAAAACACTACTTCTGTGACTTTTTGGATTGCAGAGAAATGTAAAAACATCATCTATGAAGACAAAATATAGGGTTTCTAAAAATACATTTTGATTTTCTGTCAAATTTCTGATGTGCAGAAAGTGTGAGGGGACAGGCAGCACATTGTGTCTGCGCGATGTCTGTATAATTACTGTGCAATTAGAGGGTTTTTTTGGTCATAGAATACAAATCTACTTGGAAACATTTTTGCAATTTCTGTTGAATTTGTGAACTGTGCAGTGGAAACTGAGTTACAACAACCTGTAGATCTCAGAAAAGCAGCAAGTGTGTTTTTCCCATCCAGTTCTATTTATAAAAACACGCAGCAGCTGGTGAAAAATGAAGTGTGTGTCTCTCACACTGCCCCAGAAGTTGTGAACAGCAGCTAAATGCAATCCTGACAAGCCACAGAGATGCTGCGAGCCAGAAGCTGCATCTGCTCACTTCCACCCTGTGAAATTGATGAGTATGAAGGCAGGGAGTGGGAAATCTCTTCTGGTCCTTTCTTTGCTGTTTGTTCCAAGGAAATGATGGAGGAAAACCAATTTTCTTAAACTAAAGAGGGCATTTTGAAGGTGGGAGTGTGACAGGACTGATTCCCTTCTTTCTGGCTGAGGATTTTGAGTCTTTGGAGTGGTGCTGCAGGAAGCTAAAATATTTCCACTCTTGCAACACTGAAACAAAATTAGAACATAATTCAGAAGCCTTAATTGGGATCCCAAGTGGCTGTTGCCCACACAACTTCTTCGAATTGGCAAAATCCTCAGAAGAGCACAGGAACACAAAGCAGTGCAGGAAAGCCCATAAGGTATCAGGAAGATGCCTTTGGTCTTTGCCTCACCTCCTCCCACTGCAAAAAAATGGAAGTTAATTTGTTAATTTGCAGTTTTACTTTTCATTAGCTAGTCACTGTTTGCTACACCTCATCCGTAATTGATGGCATGGATGGTGCATTCTGCAAAGTTAAAATATCACTTATTTAGCTAAGAACTGACTTTGCAAAGCTTTACAATGTCACTGCCTGCCATTTTAAAAATATACAGGCATCCTGAGTGCTCCTTCAAAGGGAAATCTGAAGGTCTCTGTGGAGTTAGAATAATATCACCATCATGATGTTTAAACTGCAAGACATAAGAAGTTGAACCAAAACCCATTGCCCTTCTCGAATTTAAAAAAAATGTTAATATGAGTTTATAAAAATCTCACATGACTCACTGAAGTTCAGGGCAAAATTTACATCCTGCAGACAGGATATAAGAGAGTTTAGAACATTGCAGTTGAGCTATTTTCATCTCAGTGATTCTTTTTGCAACCTGGGCCCCTTTCTGCATTCAAAGAGGAGCTGGGAGCCTGGCATGCTGTCACTCCACAGCTTCCTGGCCCTGTTGCCAGGTCTCCAGGGTATCAGGATGTGTATTTAGAGGGCTAATATGATAAATTCAATAAAACTCATAATAACCGTAAAACCTGTGCCTGACACTGTGGCCTTGCTGTATTGTGCAGTCCTTGTGCCCAATCCCTGCGCCTCTGTTTGCCTCTCACCCACTCACCACCCCTTGGATAAGCTTTTCATTAACTCACCTCAGCTCTGGGTCTGGCAGCTGACAACTGCTGAGCCAGCTGCAGGGTCCCAAAGGCATTTCTGATATCAGAGCTGGCTGATGCACACAGCTCTCACTGTGCTCTGGGGAAACATCATCACAGGGAGCTGACAGGGACCCACTCCTGCATGGGCCAAAGCTGCACCAGGGTGAGCTTAGACTGGACATTGGACAGCTTTTCTTTAGAGACAGGGTGGTCAAACACTGCAGCAGGCTTCCCAGAGAGGTGGCTGATGCCCCAAGCCTGTCAATGTTTAAGAAGCATTTGGACAATGCCCTGAACACACTTTAACTGGGTCAGCCCTGATCAGGTCAGGAAATTGGATTGGATAGTTGTTGTAGGTGCCTTCTGACTGAAACACTTCTATTCTATTCTATTCTATTCTATTCTATTCTATTCTATTCTATTCTATTCTATTCTATTCTATTCTATTCTATTCTACCCTATTCTATTCTATTCCATTCCATTCCATTCCATTCTTCTTATGCCCATAAGCCAAATAAAACTAAAAAGAGGTTGTGAATGCATGATTAAGCATACATGGAAAATGTGTTTGTGCTCATCACTCATGTTGAACAGAGAAATTTGTTCTCAACCCTGGCTACCTGACATCCAAAGTATTCATTTTTCATTTTCCATTTTCCATTTGCACATGGAGACTGCCTTCTCTTTCCTTCAATTGTAGTTGGCTTCATGGTGTCTTTTAGTCACAACTAAAATCACATGAAGATGTACAGTGAGATCCTTTAATACAACATAAACCTTTCACAGCTTGGCCTCCCAAGGATTTGTTACTGACTGAGTTGTGCTGACATGTGGGACGACTTCTGCTGGCTGGACAGCTGAAGAGGTGAAGGAACTTCAACGCAGATTTTCACATGAGGCTCTGACACATTTTGAAGTTGAGGATCCATCACCACAAGCTGTAATTCCAGCCAAGGTTGTACCAGTCCTGTAGAACCCCAAGATGCCAGGAGAAATATCAGCTTTCCTGTTGAGTCAGTGCCAGCTCAGGTTGTGCCTCTCCATGAGACTTCACCAGGAGCCAGAAGGAATTTCCTTGCCACTTTATGTTACTAAAAGACAGTACCAGATCAGACTGACTGGGTGCTAAGCTTTGTGATTTAAGGCTCCAGTTTGCAAATGCACTTGTACTGTTTTATACACACAAATCCCTAGGAAAGAGGAGCCAAATCCTCCTCTCCCCCAGTGTAAACCTTGTGCCATCCAAGGTGCCAGAATTCTGTTTTCTTTGGATTTGTACTAGACAAAGCAGCATTTGTTCAGTGCTTTTCCTGTCTGAGAGTTATTTCTTTCTCCTGTTTGCTCCATCCATCTCTGGTAGGAGTTTAATACAGTAAACTAAATAAAAAAAAGAAAAACAGCTGCTGCCCCAAACTACTCTAAACCCACCAAGTGTCCTAATTCCTTCACCCTCTCACAGTTCCCCATATGGTAATATTAATGAGGGCAAACTCCTAGGGGCTTAAAAGGCAATCACTTTTTACCAATTAAAAGGAAATTAATTTGTCAAGTGGGCTGACAGGGAAGTCAATCCCAGCAGCTCTGTAATCCTACCAGGGCAAGGTCCCAACTCTGTGGCAGCACTAATAATGTTGAATCTGCTGAGTTTTTTACATTGCTGGTATGTCAGACTTAACTAAAGAAGGAAAAAAGAATAGAAATTTATGTTGGCATCTGCTTGCTAGAAAGATCAGCAGTAGAGCTTAGCCATTAAGGAGTAGAAAAGAATAGAAAATAACCCCAAATTGATATTGCCTGAATTGCTCATTATAATTCAAGAAGTTCCCTCTGGTCTCCTTAAACCTCTCCATAAAAACCTGACACATAAAAAGCAACACACCTTATGGCTACAGATGATAGTCTAGTACTGCATTTTACTCCAGAACAGAGACTGAAGATTTCTTTGGCATTTAAGCAGGCTTTCAAATCATAATGGGGTTCTCTACAGATAAAATTCCTGAAGATGCAGATGAACTTGCTTCTTTAATGTTCTCTGAATACTTCTTCTGGGAGTGGGTGTCATTAGGGAGTCCTCATGTCATAATTGTATGAACACATCCTCTAATTATTGTCTGACCCCTCTCAGACAGAGAATGATTCTCTCCTCCTTCAAGGAGAATTAAAGGCACAGAGGAATGAAGTTACTCCTCTGGATGACACAAGGAATCCACACAGGAGTGGGAGAGGAGCCCACAATTCAGTGCATTGGTCTGGATATTATTATATTTTTCTGGGACATAAATTTTTTTAATGGGGCAGCAACGAAATCCAAAAGCAGTCAAATCAGCTACATGAGCTATCTTTGATGGGAAAGAAAGGACCTTTATTTTTGAGACTTCTGCCATGCCAATTACCTGGGTTGTTTTCTAGATCTTTTCATCTATGTGCCTTGATCTATGATACCGTTTTCAGCCACAGGAGTTTTCCTACCTGGATGAAATATGACCTTGAAACTGTACAAAATCACACTTCCTATAAATGGCAGAAATGGATTCATTGATACAAAATTAGATTGGTCCAACAAGGGTTCTAATATTTCAGCCCTCTGAAAAGTACATCTTGTCTTTAAGAGAGAATTTATAGCAAATTTGTGATTTAGTCCTCCCACAGCATCATATATAACCAGCTGCACATGGGAAAATTCTCCAAAGGGTGACAAATCTTTTCTTGTGGTAACTGGGAAACCTTTCACTTCTTAGCATTAAAAGCATGGAGAAAAGTTCACTCAGAGTTTGGCTTACTGCTGAAAATTCAACACCTCCTTGATATTTGATGCAATTTTTTTGCCTGTCACTGGGATGTTTTGGATGTGAAAAAATCAAATAGAATAAAGTGGCTCCAGAAGCACTATAAATGGGCATGGAGAAAGGATTTCAGTTTGTGCAGCGGAATGTTTGCTGGATGAAGGCAGCATGTGCAGCGCTGCGGATGATCTATGAGGGGAACCAAAGCCTAAAGAGATCTGGAGATAGAGGGAGGGAGCTTTGGAGGAACAGAAAGGCAGGTATCAAAGCAAGCAGCCTGGGAACACAGAGTCCCATGTGAGCAACTCCTTGTCTGCTTGGCTGGCACTGGGGATGGAATCACACCAGAGTTACACCGACACTGGCAGTGAGCGCAGAAAGCCTTGGCTTTCCCTCTCCTTTAATGGAAAGGGATATCAAGTGGAAATATGGCAAAAAAATAAAACTGTAGGCAGCAAAGAACAAGCCAAATCCTGGAATATTAAAAACACTTTCCTACAGAAATTTAAGAGTGTACCATAATTGGAAAAAGGAAAAAACAACTTTCAACTGATCCAATGAATGATTGGAAAGAGTGAAGAACTGCAGAGATACTATTCATTTTCCTTCTCTTTTAAAAATATAATTTAAAAATTCATGCATATCTTTAGAATTTGTTACTAAACCAGAACATAAATATATCTGACACTGCAGTCTTACTACTTTTAATCATATTAGAATAAGCACAAGTCTTAGATTCTTGGGGAAAGGGGGACTTCACAGAATTACAGAATGGTTGGGGTTGGAAGGGGGCTCTGGAGGTCGCCTTATCCAACCTCCCCTGCTCAAAAAGAGTCACTTAGAGAAGACTGTCCAGTCTCTGCTTCAAGTACCATGTGAATTTCTGTGATGGGGATTAATACCAGCATAAGAGTTTTCATCCTGTTTCTCACTTGAGCCTTCTGGTCCTTTTTGTCTCGCAACTCTGCTGAGATAATCTGATGTTCTAGATCAGCAGAAGGAACAAGAATGACAATGCACGTGAATGATGGTTTAGGACATGAAAGAAAACACAAATCAGCTTTTAAAGTCATTACCTCTGAATTTTCAGCATGTGAAGCAGAGCATGCTAGCCCTCAGATAATTTGTTAATTTGTTCTTATAAAAGCACACAGAACATTTAATTCTGCGTCAGCCAGCCCAACTTGCTCCATTTACAGCATCAAAGGGACATGAACTTGAACCTCAGCTGAAGCAGAGACCATTCCAGATAGTGCCCCAAGATTAGGCAGTGTTTTGAAATCAAGTTCAACGTAAGCCTTCTGTTCTCTGTGGAGCAAGTTATCACTAGCTCTGCAAACAGAAAAAAGATATCTCATGTTTCCCAGAGTAAAAAGGGTCTCAGTGACTGAGAATCCAGCCAAAATCAGAACAACCTCACTGTATATCATGTTTATTTCAGCTGTATATCTTGGGGTAATGAAGTAATCACTTTTGCATTGGGCAGAGGCACAATATTTGTACAGTTTCAGGCAATCAAGCATTTATGATGTTACTGTAGATACATACATCTTTCAGAGGCAGAAAACATACAGCACACTGAATACTTTTCCCCACTTGAAATAAGATGAAAACTGAAGAGGCTGAAGAGCCATTGTATTTTAAATACCATGAAAAGGATTGGTGCTTTTCACATCTATATTTAGCAACAATAAATATTGCACACAGAGATTCATAAACCTAAAGAGGGTACTGAAACCCTCTTGTGCTCTTGTAAGAAATACAGCAATACCTGTTCTGTTAGCAAGGAAAAAATGCAGCAACTGTTTAACACGAAGCAGGAGACGTAACAGTTCCCCAGGAAACTATCTTGTGGTTAACACAGGTATTAAAAGGCAGGTTTAATTCATAAATCCTGTTAGAATCCCACACGTCTTTTCTTTTTTATTCTAAAGGTCATGATATGAGTCAAAATTTCTTCATATTCTTACTCAATTTGAAGATAATAGTTGTCCAAAAATCATCAGCCAGAGGCTCTACCAAGGAAGATAGACCCTGCCTCTGACACCTAACCTGAGCCAGACCAGTCAAAGCCCTGGACAATGTGTGCCAATCCATGTGATGGTGCATTATCTGGCATGCTATAACTCCCACAGATCTCAAAAAATGTGTGTCCAAACACCTTTGTTTTGCCTGGATGCAGATGAGGCACTTCCTTGCATGTCCAGATTAGTTAAAGGACAGCACAGAATCACAGAGGTGAATCAGCAGTGCCAGGTGTGGTCACTTGTTTTCCACCTGCAGGTATTCAAGTGAATACACAAAATTCTGGACATGCCTCCTGGGGTTGCTGTCAAAGTAAAGGAGTTGTTCTGAGTAACAACATGAAATGAAATCCTTTACTAAATTTAATCATGCACTTATTCAGTTTTTCAGGGTTCTGCTTCACCTTTGCTCGTGTGCAGAGGTGTGACCAGTGTGCCTGATGACTCACACCAAGGGACCAGAATAGCACCAGTGAATTGCTGGAGTGTTTACTGCAGAACTTGCCAGAAAGGTGCCCCATTCCCAATTTTAGATAAGACTCCAGCTGCAGTTTGTAATGTGATATCCAATTGCTCTGAAACCTGAAAAACTGACTTTATTAAGCTTGTCTCATCTAAACGTTGCTATTTCCCTATCTTACACTAGCTGAACATCCACACGAGGCTTTTATTATTGCAAGACTGTCAGAAATCTCTCAGCAGGAGCAGCAAATGCCAGTGAACTGTAGAAGTGAACCATCCATTTCTAATAGCATGCTGAAGGAGTGTGATAACTTGTTGAGCAGCTTATCAGGAAACTTTCTTACATGATAAATCTCTTCAGTCATTCAAAAATATGGAGAGGCTGAAATGGTCTGGAGAAAACAACTTATGTAATGCAGCTCTTCCCAGAGCCATCAGATGTTTTAACAAGGTTTTCCCCTCTTTATTACCGGAGCAGTGCTACAACTCTCCTGAGAAGACTCTGCACACCAGACCCAAGAACAGTGTCATTGTGAAACAAGGGCACCAGTTGAAATGTTTTCCATTGTTCCAGGTACTGAAACAGCAAGTTTCCTGCAGAGAATATTCTGGTTAGATGCAAAGACACTTTGGTTAGACTTTAATTTGAAAAATGTTTTAAATTAACCTAGGTATGGTGGTAATAATCCTCTAAAAAGGCAATGGACTGAAAGTTATTAAATCTGTGAGTATAAAGCTAGGCTGTTTCTTAAGGAGGTGGCACCTGGATTCCTCTTAGGAGGACAAGTACATCCACAGATGAAAAAGAACTATTGAATTCTTCCAGAAATCTCCAGAAAAGTGTAAAATATCTATCTGACATTCCTAGTGGTTTGGAAATACACAATGTGCCCTTTTCCATTTTCTTTCTCATGGATTATTATTAAAAATAAGTAATTTTGAATAAAAATTGATACGATAGAAAACTATGGGAACTGCAAAAAGGCTCCTCTGTGACTCAGTGTTTATGGGCATGTTTATTGAGGGATCCCTAATTGCTCTCTACAATTACCTGGGAGGAGGTTGTAGTAAGGTGGGCGTCAGTCTCCTCTCCATGTAGCAAAGAAATGGCCTCAGGTTGTGCTAGCTGAGGGTTAGATTGCATAATAGGAATTTTTTTTTCACAGAAAGGGTTGTTAAGCAGTGAAACAGGATGCCCAGGGAAGTGGTGCAGTCAGCATCCCTGGAAGTGTGGATGTGTGGATGGGGCACTGGAGGACGTGGGCTAGTGGTGAACATGGAGATGAATAACCGATGAACTTAAAAGTCTTTGTCAACCTGAACAATTCCATGATGCTGTGATTCTAAAGCCTCCATGCTGCCTTGATCTGGGCTGCTCTACACAGATGTATCTGCTGGCAGAAAGGCTGCTCAGGCAGAGCTGCACAGGTTTGTCCATGTCAGCCAGGTGCCGCTGAATTCTTCTTTTTCCTTTTTCCAGCAAGGCCGCTGTGGAGCTGCTGCTCCTTGTGACCATTGCATGGCTCTTTTGCATTCCATGGCTCACTTCATTCCACCTTTGGAGGTGGAAGCAAAGCCGACTCATGCCTGAGTCTGCTGTGGAACCTGTGGTTTCATAACTTAGCAACTTCAAACAGAAACAGGTACAGTCCTGCTCTTCTACCTCCAGCAAAGTGAACAGCAAGTGCCTGGATGGGCTGAGACAATCAGGTGTTGTGGAAAAAAACAGTGTCCCCTTTGCAGGCCTTCATTTCATTCTTTGATTTCTCAGTCACACTCACATTTCTATGTTGTCCAAGACCTGATCAGTCCGTTAAACAAAATATTTTATTTCATGGCTAAACAACTCAGAGAATAGGTTTTTAAGTGCTGTGAAGGATAAGAGCCTGGAACAACAGACTCACCATTCCCAACATTTCTACAGCCCTGAGCTACCTCTTCTCTTCCTGTGTTTCTGTCTGAATACTGGCTTTTTCAGTCAGCCTAACAAAGTCAGAACTCAACTCTGCATGTGCTTTCCAGCACTTCACCCTTCTTAAATTCCCAATCTCTTTTCTCTCACTTTTTCTGATTTAATTTTCAGTCATCCCCACGAGTGTTGCTGGACCAGTGAAGACCAGAGCCCCCTGTGCAGGTACCACACCCTCAGCTTTTAAACTCCCCCTCTGCCTCGGAGTTCTTACCATCTACATACACGAGGCAGATAAAGGAAAACAAGTGGACAAATGGTGAGCTCTGCAGTATAGTAGGAACATGGATGAATTCAAGTCCTCAGTAGACCCTATTTCTTCTTCTAAAATGCATTTTATATTTTATTTTATTTTATTTTATTTCATTTCATTTCATTTCATTTCATTTTAAAATTTTAATTTTTAAATTTTTTATTCTATTTTATACATTTATTTAATTTTTTTGTTTTTAAATTTATTTTTATTTTTAAAATGTTATTTCTTTTCTTTTATTTTTAAATTTATTTTAATTTTATTTTTAAAATTTTTTAAATTTTATTTTATTTTTAAATTTTATTTTATTTTATTTTATTATTTCTTTCTTTCTTTTTTAAATTTTTTAGTTTTCAATTTTTTTATATTTTAATTTTTTATTTTTATTTTATTTTATTTTATTTATTTTTCTTTTTTATTCTATTTTATTAATTTATTTAATTTTTTTTATTTTTAAAATGTTATTTATTTTCTTTTAATTTTTAATTTAATTTAATTGAATTTTTAAAAATTTTAACATTTTTATTTTATTTTATTTTTAACATTTTTATTTTATTTCAAAATTTTATATTATTTTATTATTTATTTATTTCCTATTTTTTATTTTTAATTTTTTAGTTTTCAAATTTTTTATCTTTTAAATTTTTTAATATATTTTTTATTTTATTTTATTTTATTTTATTTTATTTTATTTTATTTTATTTTATTTTCTTTTATTTTATTTTATTTTATTTTATTTTTCTTGCAGGACTTAATCCAGGTCTGATGTTTTCAGCTTATCGTAGCTCACTTTGAGTGTTTTTGCAGTATGACTTGAACAAGTGGGAAGACCTAACCTGAGCTGAGAGAAAACGGTCGCCAGTGTCAGTGAATCACAGAGACATAATTTGCATTTCAAGCAGACCTGGTGCTTGATGAGAAATTCTGTTTCTTAATGAGAAATTCACTGGAATGATGCTGTGTCTGCCTACCCAGCCCCCATGGCAAGGGGCTGATGGCACTGGGGATCAAGGTGAGAAACTTTCTGCTGCGTGTTGAGATTCTTGCTAGTTAAAAAGAAAAGAAAAAAAAGAAAACAAGTCTGGGCTTTTCATTTTAACTGAAAAAATTGTTCCCCAGAGGAAAAGGAGCAGTGCTGCTGCTCCTCAGAGCACATTTTCCCATCACACCTATTTATCCTTCTCCTGCCCCTCCAGGAACAGCAGCAGGTGGCCTTGGATACCTCAAGCAGGAGAGCATTTGGTGGCCATGCAGTCCCTGCATTTGGGAACACGGCTCCCATTTCCCACAGGCTCTGCTCTCAGGGCAGCAGCTTGGAGCCACCCCCTGTCCTTATGGCCAAGGGTTGTTTTCATCTCTGAGGCTTTGCTGGATTTACATTAATTCTTAATGGCTGGCTGGCTGGCTGTATTACAGAAGATTTTTATCAAACGTGCACTTTTAGCAGAGGAGCTGAAGGAAAAAGGGCAGGAAAACTGAAGTTTCTGTCACCTCCTGTTAGGGTGGGCAGACAGAGGTACAGGAGAGGAGGAGGTTTGGGCTGCCAGGAGGTGCCATCGCAGCCAGGCCAGGAGCTGCAGCCCTGTGCCCCCATGGGTTCTCTCATCACTCCCCCAGGAACTGCAGCCACCCCCATTTCCCCCAATTCCCTCCCTCCACTGCCCACTGGGAGTGTGAGACACTGAATTTGCACCTCTGAGCCTTGGTGGCACAGAGAGAGGCTGAGGGAGGGCAGGCACCTGCCTTGAGTGTGCTAGCGCTTACAGAGGCTGAGGAGGGAGGGAAAGAGAAGAAATCACATTTATTCTGGGATGCAGGGATCCAGTCTGCCCCTACTTCTGGTTTACAACTGGGAGAGCTGTAAAACAAGAGATGTGAAACTTCAGGAGGATGGTGGCTGAGGCATCAGACAGCTAGCACCTATTTCTGGAGCAGAGGACTTTTAGGGGGACTGTAACTTGTATAGATTCAGATTTTACCTCCCAGCTGAAAAAGCTGACCAAGGCTTTTTTACTAATTGTAACCAGATTTTCCTTTGACAGGTTTTCAAATGAAATGTTTCCTCTTTGAAATGGTGAAACAGTTTTTTATTTTGATGTTTTCCAAATGAAACGCACCCTTTTGAAAAAGCCTACTTTGCTAGAACTGTATTTAAAACTAAATGTCTCAAAACGGAAAATTGAATGAACTCAATTCTTCAAAAAATTATTTTAAAGGGAAATGAAACAAAATGTTTGCATCCCCAAAATATTACTACTTTATTTTGCCCATGATTAAACCACTTTCCTCTAACTTTCTTTTAGAATTGGGATACTGGGTGAAAAGACTTTGTATTTACCTACAGAGTAAATGGCACCATAATGCTACAGAACATGAGTGGAGGTTAAGCTGAGCTGAGACAGATGGCAGCAATAAGCCTTTCCAGAGACTACTGCAAAAGCACACCCTTGCCACTCTTAGATCATTTTGTTTGAGGAAAACAAAGTAAAATGGCTTGGAAAGATGATGGGCTGTGTGTCATTGGCAGTGGGAGCACGCAGGGGGAGATCAGCAATGGAAAATGTTCCTGCAGAAGAGGCTCTGGCTGCAAGGGCTCTCTCCTCCTCATGAGCTGAGTGTTAATCAGCACAGCCCGTGGGGAGGGCTTCACTCTCTGGGGTTTCATACAGTTGAAAAACTTATTGTAGTTGTGAAGATGACTGGTAAAGTACATGGGGAGGAGAAGGATGTAAAAAGCTCAGTGTTGTTTTTAAACTTACTAACTTACCTCAGAAGGTTTCTCCCAGATTTAAGTGGGTATTCAGAGAGTTAGACCTAAGCAGAAATTGCCTTTTAATTAACTCTCAGCAGCATTAAATAATATGAAGAAGTTGAAGGCGGTGGAGTAGAGCAGAGCAGGGCCAGGGAAATCCTGGGAGTCAGCCAGGACAGCCTGGCTGTGCCAGTCACATTTTAGTTGGCTTGCTGTGCATGCCACATTTCAGTGAGAGCAGCAAGTCAAAGACCAGGAGATCGAGGATGGTACTAAAATTAATAGCACAAGGCTGAAATTAAAAATTGAGCATGGCCAGTGTCCATTATGTAGGAATATAGAGGGTTCAAACTGTTTTTCTTAGCAAAAGGATTAAATCACAGTGAGCTGAACAGTCTGTGGTTACTTGGCAGTGTGGCTTTCCCCAGCAGAAACCAGAGGAGTCTCTTTTAACTGAGGTCTGCTTTCCAGGGAAGAGTGTGCACTCTCCTGACTTGGATAGCACACAGCCCTGAACCAGACCACCAAGCTGGTGGCTGGTAGAAAAGCAGCCTCAAATCCAGATCTACAAATCCAGGAATTTGTTCCACCTCTGTAATTTGTCAGGTTCCAGCAATCTGGGAGTGCACAAGCTCCAAAGCCTGTGAAATTCCATTGTTTTCTCTAAAAGGCCTTAAGAGGAACCTGGAATTTAAACATCACTTCATATATACAGAGTAATGCAGGAGTAAACAGATTTCAGGAAGAGATCTCAGACTGATCCTGACTTAATCTCTATATTGACCTTCTTTTCAATTTGCTTTCTGTAATGAAAGAGAAAAAAAAAGATAAAAGCTCATCTTCTGATCTGAGAACTTCTTTAGAACACAAATAGGGGTACAAATGGGGAGATGGGCACAAGTTCATCGTTGCCTGGTTTCAGACATAAATAATCTTCTCTGCAGATGCTCATCAATGTGAGAATTCTTCTGAAATAAAATATCTTCTTGTGAAAGGCAGGAGAAAGGCAGCAGCAGGAGCAGCCCAGAAAGAGCTCTTCAGAAACCAGGTTAATTTCTCACTTGAGCTTGAGTATCACTTGCTTTCAGCCTCAGGCTTTAGCAATGTTATTGTCAGTTATACTTTCTTTTTGCCAGGCAGAAATGGTGAAGAAAATATAGATAATGACTGGATGAGCAATTCAGCTCCAATAACACAGACCCTCACCCTAAAGAGAGAAGAAAGCTCCATTCATCTGTGACCAGCAGAGTGCCCACACACAAAGGGCAGTTTTATTAAGCTTCAGAATCCATGCCTGGCTGGGATGGACTGGGACAGTTCATGCTTCTCAAGTTTTATTTCTTCTCACCAAGCACTCTGTCACTTCAGTGTTTCTATCCAGGTAGATTTGGGGAGGAGGAACCCTCTCTATTATATTCAGGTTTTCTTTGCAACACAAAAGGATGTAAATAATTACTTCAGCTGGACTCTTTGGAAGCCCATTGAGCCACTGGAGGAACATCAGCAGGGCAATATCACTTCATCAAACATGCACACCCCGAGTACAAAGGGCCAAAGAAAAAAGGAACAAACAGATTGCAGAACTTGCCTGATAAACACAAATATGTATGTTTTATCAGGGTGTTTAGATGCAAAGAACAGTAAAGAGGAATGAGACCTGGCTTTTCAAAAGGATTTAATTCAGCCTGTAATGGTTTGCAGACATATCCAGCAAATCTCCAGATAATTAAGCCTGTCTCTGGCATACCAAAGCAAAATGTTTACATCTTTTTTCCCTTTAGAATCACATTATCTGGAATGCTTCCATTGACAGCAGAAGGATGAGGCTCAGGGGTAAAAAATAATTTGTGCAAGACTACACAGTTGTAATGGTCTTTTCCATTCATTTCTGTGAACTTCATCCTTTTCCTTGGACATCACCCACCCCTGGTGCAGCAGCAATCTGGGGTAAGAGGGGGAAGCTGAAAAAGTGCTGGCAGATCTCTGATCTCTTTCTCTGCCTCCTCAAAGCCCTCTAAAAGTATTTTCACTGCCATTACTACTGAAAAGAAAACACACAGGGCTTTCCTGCTTATGGAAAATTAATGTATTCCCATCTATCACAAGCCAAGCCAAAATTAGCAAGAACTTCATTTAATACCACGCTGAGAGGGTTTTATTCACTGAGACTCCTTGACTCAAGACATACTGCTGCCTTGGAGCACAACTCCCACACATCCTGGTTTATTACCAAAGCTCACATTTTATAGGCAATTCTTAATCCTGATGTTATTTTGTTACTCAGACAAATTTATCTAAATCTATCTGCAAATTCTTGCAAATACAGACTGTGCTGTCTGAGGATGGAGGAGTCTGGTACTCACTGCATAAGGGAATGCAAAAATCATGGGGTTTATTTCCTTAGAAGTTGCTGGCCAGGAACCTCATTAAGCTGCTTGAAAACTCCCTTTGCTGCACTCATGGAGGCAAGGTCTGGCAAAATAAGGTCTATGAACCCCACACCAGGTTAATTCCCATGACAAGAGTTGCTCTAAATTTATAAAAATGGAACTCATGGTCTTTCGTCCCTCTAGTCACTTTTTAATTTTGGAAGGAAATGCTGTTCAAAATTCTTTATAACTCAATTTTATTACCTCTGAAATTACAGATCAGCATGCAATTTTACCCTGTACATTGACCTCCTCAGATGCAGAGCATGTGACTTAGATCTCCCCTTGAGCTGTGTGCTGACTTCTGGCTGGTTTTCTCAGTTTACCAGAGCTGAGTAGCTGTCCAAAGAAGTGTCCAAATTTTTCTTTATAGCTCTTCCTTCACCAGAAATGCATCATTTAGGTGTGTCCTGTTGTGCCTAAAAAAGGTAAAAAATTCTATCCTTCATCAATTCAGAAGGATGCAGGAAGGGGGTGTTAAGCACAGATTTGATTTGCTAGTGTGCATTTAAAAATTACCTAGAATTTCTTTGGGGTCTATCAGAAAGGTTGAAAACTGTGTCAAAGCTTATACAGATATTTTAAGTGGAAGGTTTTCCAACATACAAATAAATAAGTGTCCAGTTGAGAAAAAGAGAACTAAACTATTGCTTCACATATTTTTCAAAGTCAACCTACAGAAGCTGCTCTGAAATTAATGAATTTGCACCTGCATGGTTGGAAGTAGAATCTAATTCTCAATTTATAATTTAAAGGGGGATCACACTGGTATCTTGCTATTTTCCACATTTTGGATTGCTCTAAAGTGCATTCTGAATCTTTAATGTGCATCATTGATTCGTGGAAAACGCATCATCATTAAAGTAATTTGTTTCAGACTATTCTGCTCACCTGGAACAGATTTCTATTTCTATTTCTATTCTTCATAGTCAGTGGAAAGAATAGAAAAGAAAAAACAAGAAGAGATAGTCTGGAAAATCAGGGACTTGACTTTAGCCATCAATTATAGTGTCGGACTAAACCATCAGCTTTTCCTCCCAGGCTTGTCCAACAGTGAAGGTGTAGAGCAGTGGGAGAAAGAGGGGTAAAAATAAGGATCTATATTGCAGATATTGTCTTGTAAACATATCCAAAAACAGTTAAGACATGGGTTTGTGTATATCATATTAAAAAGTGCATAGAGGAATCTAAGCTCTAAGTAAATGACAATGCTCTGGTCTTTCAAATTCTCAGAGAATTATTTCTAGGCTTACATGAAAGTAAACATAATTATCTTTAATTTTCAAATGTGAGACACAGAGGTTAATCAAAGGATACAGCTTTTAATTTTCCTCTTTTGAATCTGTACACAGTGCTTGTGATTTGCTGTTTCATCTCTAACAGTCTGCCCACTGGGAATTGCTGCTGTGCAATGGGAGGCTGAGTTCTCATTTTCAAACTTTGGAGCCACCAAACTCATACACAGAAAAAAGCTGTAAAAGGAGAAATAATCCATCTGGTGCTGCTGCAGGTTTCCCATTCAAACTCTATAGAGATGGACCAAGAGCAAAAATAGCATGTAATAACTAGTCTGGACTTCACAGAGTAAAGAAGGGAGAAAGATCATATGAGTGTTTGAGCTTCTAAAGCCTTAGGCTGAACTTTGATAAACTGGGAACAATTGAACCAAGCTAAGTTGCAGTGTGATGGAGAAAGAGGAATCTCTCTCCTCTTATCAAACTCTACTTGCTCCTGTCCATTTTGTTGATGTTTATAGAGCTGCATCTTAGTCCAAAAATCTGATTTTAATCATTCTCTATGGCTGCCACAAAGAGTAGCATTTTCCTCACGTGGACTCACACATTTCTGATAAAAAGACTGATAGGGCAAAACCATGGAGTCAGTTCCTAATCAGTAGATTATCCTCAACTCCTTCATTTACTGCATGTTGTCCAGTGATGGCAGTGGGGGATTGCTCCTTTAGATGGAGCAGCCACCCCCTCAAACACAGACTGAGCCGAGGAGCCCTGGTGTGGGCATAGGATGGATTTTGTTTTCTCTCCCAGGAAAACAAAAACTCGCTCTGCAAAGTTACAGATGGCTTCAAGATGGAAAACCCATGGGCTGGGCCTGTCCCAGTTCCCAAATGGATGTCAGATATCTCTCATAACTGCTGATATTCTGAAGGGGCAGCTCCCGCGCTCATGGAGCACCCTCCTGCTCCTGCTGGAGCCTTGGGGAGCACTGGGCCACCACCAGGGACAGGAGCAACCTCACATCTGGAGCACAGCAGCTCTGGCAGGCCAGAGAAAGGGGCAGGAAGTGTTTTTATTTGCAGCAATCAATACAGAGAGGGCAGGAATCCTGTGTGCAAACAGGCTGCTGGATGCAGCTCCGTGGAGGAGCAGATCAGAAGAGCAAACAGCCCTTGACACAGCTAGTGAGTCACTCTGGCTGTGTAAAGGACAGTGGCTTTGTGGAGCTGCTGTCTCACAGATACTCTGCAGAAGATAAGATCTGCATCAAGCTATATTTCTTTTGTTCCATGAGTCAGGGAAAGAAAAAAGCGCAACAATAAAAGGAAGGGCTGGGAAGGAGATAAGGATTCCACTCTGAATTCTGTTAAAACCTTTCTTTTTGTGAGGCTGTTATTTTCTCCCTCCACAGCTCAGTGCCTGAGGTACACCCCTCTGAGAGAGCCATACCCAGGATACAGCTGGAGTTGATGCACTAATATTTGAAGAAATATTTAAGGAGATGTGAAGGACACATCTGTATATAAGCTAAGACATATACACACCATTAGTGCATTGATTATTGTGTTTTGTACGCAAAAGGAATAGTATTTGTACTATTTTTTTAAGTGGGGGTATTCTGTATTTTCACTGTAATAAATAAGATTGAGATTCCATCTTGATTAAGAAATGACTGTAAGAATGAAAGGATACATCTAATTCTCACTCGCTTGGTATAGAGATAAAAGAATAGAATAACATCACTCCCAGGAAACCTTTCAAATGCATGGTTCTGGGAAAATCAAACCTTCCTTTGTAGCCACATGATGATTCCTTTGTATGCTGTTATTCTTTTGGGGTTTTATTTGGAACCAACCATTTCTATAGAAATGTTGTTGGTGTTCATGTGACCTAAAGAACTGAAGGCAAAGCCTTAAGGCTGAATTTAAGAAAGCCAATTTAAAGTTGGTTTCTGCTTCCTTAGAAAGCTGCCTTAGCTGATTTTTCCTCCCAAGAAAAGTTCATATTTTTCGTTTATTTGTTTCTGCTTCCCTTACTGACATTGAAGGAAATCTGAGCTGAAATCATGGCGAGTTCAAGAAGAGAGGCAAATATTTCTGTCTGGACTGGAGAACCATGGATTCTTTGGAATTGCTAGCAAGAAGCCAGCAAATCCAGAAGCCAGGGAAGGAGCAGCAGTTTTACAATTTCTGAGCAGCTCTGACTGTCCCTGGCAGCCAGCAGTGCTCTCAGACCAGCTGAGGATGGAGAACGGAGTGACAGCCCAAGAACCTTTGGCCATGCCATTCCTCTCAAGGTGGCAATGGCCCACAAGCAAAGTGAAGGTCTAATATCCCAAATGTTATGAGAAACAGCACACAGAGCTTTCTAAAGTGCTGGTATCATCACTACAGGGCCCAGGTGAAAAAAGAAAGGTAACAAACCAGCTGTATCAAACCTTCCTTGGTAATCCTAAGCAATGCACTGCTAACTTTGATGTGAAGTGACTCCTAAAACGTGCACTGGTAAAACCTGAATCTTCAGAATATACTGTATTATTCACTGTTAGAAGTAAGACCTACATGGAGAAAAACTCTTTCTCTGGTGCCAAAACTCAGCAATGGAAATTAAGTGGATGTCCCTGCATTGATCAATTCTTTTGTATCTTTTCTAATGCTTTGTTTAGCTTCATTTGAGCAAAGTGAATTTCCACATTACACTCATTTCCATACACCTCAGAAACAAAATACTTTTACATTTAAAACCATGTTCCAATGGCAGAAAGAAAGAAACCTGTAAGTTTAATAGAAAATGTCTCTAGGGTCTAGAATATTTAAATCACCTGGCTGCATTATAGAATTTAGTAAGGTGGTGCTTTCCTGGGCTCCTTGTAATGGAGTCCTTGTAATATTTTTTGGAAGAAAAGAAGGAGATAAAAAAAAAAGGGAGAGACAGAAATAAAAAAGCCAAATAGTCATAAACCCCAAAAAATCTATAACTGAGCCGGCAAAACTACATGCCGAGTTTCAGCTGAAGACATCGAATTTCAGCTGACTGGTTCATCTAATTTACTGCTTTGTTTTGGACATCAGGTTAAAATGCTTCAAGGGAAAGCTGGACCAACACAGCTATGTCCTGAATTTTCCAAGTGTGATGAGCTCAGTTTGGAGGAGGAGCTGAGTGTTTGACCTTACTGTGCACAACTTGGGTTCTCAATTTTTTTTCTTCCTTATTATTTTTTAAAGGGTTATTAAACCATGTATTTTATCAAGAGAATATCTCTTGAGGGTAGAGGTTTAAAAGCTCAAGGAGGACTTCAGTGAACACTGAAATGAGGATTTGTGTTTAAGGGTGATATTCAGAGTGTGACCCTGGTGCTGTGCAAGTCTGGCCTTGGAGAGCAACCAAGTGCCCAGCCCAGAGAAATCCAAATCCCATGTCCAGATTTGGCTGCAGAAATGTCTACACTGATGTTTAGGCACCCACCTGTGTTTGTGCTCACAGCACTGAGATGATGGAGCTCCCCTCCTCCTGGGGCAGCAGCCCAGCCCTGCTCAAGGAGAGGGCCCCACTTGGGTACCACTATCCTTTCCCAAAGTGTATGGGGATTTGGGAAGCAGGAACCCCAGCTCTTGCCTCTCTGCTCTCATTCCCTTGTCACAGCAGCCAAGATTTTCAGTGCCACACCCAAGCCATGACGAGCTGCAGCTCCAGGGACTCCTCTCTGCAGCTGATGTGCATCCAGGTTGGGCATTGCGTCCTCAGTCTGCCCCAAGAGCAGAGCACAAAGGCAAATGAAGCTGCTCATCCAGGGATATTCTCTGAGGGCATATGTCCTTGTGATAAACAGAAAAACCCAGCTGAAACGACTTGGAATGCTGCAGCATGACTGGAGTGCTCAGCCCCGAGGATTTCTAGTAACCAAAGAGCAAATGATGCTGCAGATGATGACTGAGCTGGCAGAACAGCCTAAGGTCTGTACACACTGTTGCCTAGCCACGTTTTTAAATCATTCCACTTACCAAAATAGCCTAGAAAGTCTGCTCTGTCTTTCACCTTCCCAACATAAATAATGACAATGTTGGCTGGATTTAATTTGTGTATCTCTGCTTTCTGCACATTCTTCCTGGTTCTGAATAGAGGGGGACAGTCCTCTCATCCGCAGAATAGCCCCAGTTGTGAGAGCAGCTATTCAAGTTTAACAAAATCTGGGGGTGAAATGCACTGCATAAAAATGTCTGTTATTGTCTTTCCAGCATTATATTTTAAATCATTTCTGGAAATACCTGCTAGAAGGCATTTCCCTTCCCAATTTCCTCAGTATTTCTGCTTTCTGCACTCAGACAAATGCCAGTCAGGTTGGATGACTTATATCAGGGGCCTGGCTGCATGGCCACTGAGAACAGACTGGCACTACCTATAAAGGGTATTATATGGCTGTGAAGGGGACAATTCTTGTTTGCTCCCTACTTAGGAACCTTCTGGCCAACAAATTTCTGTTTTCTGAACAAGCAGAGTTTTGGTAGATGTAAACTGAGAGAGAATGATATCTATAGGAATAAAACTCACAATATTATCCCTTCCAACTCAAAATAATCTAATATTCTGTGGGAGTTTCAATGCTCCCAAATGCCACCACACTCAGAATTTTGGTTTGGCTGTTCATGGATATTCTGCATACCTGCTGCAAACTCTCTGCAAACTTTGCTTGTAGTCTTTCACTCAAGAATTGCAAGTGTGGTGATTTAATAATTTCCTGAATGTCATATCCAATATATATTTTCCCACAGCTCCAATATAAGTCTTTCACAGTTGGATTATTTATTTGCTTTTTTTGTCTGCTGTGTAATTTTATTGGTGTCACTTGTTGAAGGAGAAAAGCAGCAAAGGTCAAGCTTTAGCTGGAAAGCAATCCAGTTTTTGAGGCACTTGTCATTATTAGGGGAAGTAATATCAAAAAAGACAGTGAAGTGAAAATAATATTTGTATTCCAAGGTGCCTAGAATTCACAAATCCATTCAGGTGGCTCTGTTTCTGTCATTCCTGCCCCTCGAGGCTGTGGTTTTCTAGTTCACAGCAAACATAAAGTAATCTGAGTTACTGTGGCCTTTGCTCAGATAACCCTGCTGGTGACACAGGCAGCAAAATGTCCAGCTGATCTTTTTAAGTCACTCTGACTTGACTTAGGCATAAGAATTTTTTATTTTTTGTTTCCAAGATGCTGCCCTGATGTGCTGAGGGCTCCAGTTAAAGCTTGATCCCTGTGACTCTGATTGAGGGATGCTCTCAGTGCTCACCAAGCTCCCACTGCCACATTCAGCACTTTGGGCAGGGGTAGGGTGACACTAAACCCTCACTGTGGGGGTTTCCAGCAGCCCCTGGGGTTTGGTGCTCACATTTCATCACTGTCAGTGCCTTTAGTTGGAGTTTGAGCTCTCCAGAGATCCCCCCAAACTGCTGACCTATGGATGTGAAAAACTACAGCCATATCCATTCTGGAAACTCTTGTCCTGGCTGTATAAGCAGATTTAAGAAAATCACTGACAATAAATCTTCAGTATTTCCTCTGCCTCTGAGGTGGTGTCTCCATTTCCCATTTTCCCCTCATACATTTTATTCTGTGATTTATATCCCATGCAGAAGGAAAGCTTTTTAAAATATAGAAGACCTGACAATTCCCAGCTGTTCTAAAGGGTTTGCAGTTAAATTGTTGCCTCATTTTATAGACAGCAGAAGATGAACAGCCATCCTTTGTAAATTAGCTCCTTTGGGGAAACATGAAGTCGGGAATCCCAGAGTTGAGTGCTTAAGTGCTTAAGCCACTTAAAAATATTTAGAACAGAGAGCTCACCTGACAATTTGGGAGCAGCAAAGTGCTCACAGGATTTGCATGGATGAAAGACTTTATGGTAGACCAGCACTGCATTGCCAGATTCCTGCTTGATACATCTTTTAATTTGGAACTTAAAGCCGCTTAGGTTATTTGATTTTTTTTCATTGTGTTTATTGAGGATTTGCTCTGTGAAAATTCTCATATATTTTAAAATCAAAGGAAAAGAAGAATTCCAGGAGATTAAAGATAAGAGTGTGTTAACCCCTGAGATTTAGGATGACAGAGCATTGTATAGCAGAAAATATCTTGCTTACAGGGTGGAGGATGTGTACTACCAAAAATCTGATAATCAGCATTAACCACCTGGCCATACCACTGAAAGAATCTGTTTTAAGAAGTTGTGTAAATAAACTTTGATAGTTTGCATAACAACATATTCTTATCACCTCTGAAGCTGATGAGTTCAAGCAGCAGGACACAGAGATTAGCAGCAGGAGCCTTTCTTTGGAAGTGAGATCCAAATTCATCTGTTCTTTGAGCAGGACTTTTTTGCCACAATGAGAAGCTCTTGTAGACACATTACAGATTTTTTCCCTCCCCATTTTTTCACTGTTTATTTTGTAGGATAAGTGGTACCTACATGCTAATTCAGGGCTTTTAATTCCTTTTTCACACTGCAGAGAGTTTCCATTAACAGCACAGAAAATGTAGTGCAACCTCTTAAATACCAGCCTAAGGAAAAAAAAATCTAGAAAATGCTTTTTATGACAGAGCCATTTAAATATAATCACATATCTGTCATCGTACAGGCCTGCTTATAACAGGCTGTCAGTTCTCTTGGAGAGGGGGGATCTGCAGTCAAAGGTTTGAAATGAGGCAGTGCAGAATTTTTAAAACTTCTATAATGGGCATCCAAGAAAGAATATAAATATTCCGGGGCAGGGGAAAGACAAGTAGACTAGACAGGAGTACATTATTAAGCCAGTACCAACAAGGAGAGTACTTATTTATGGTTGAGAGGGTAGGAAACTGGTACATAATCACTGAGAACTCTCTTCTCCCACTGCCATAAAGGACAAGACCTGGGCTCTGTTGTGTTTTATGACAACTTTGGTTATGTAGCCTTACATTCTTGACTAGAATATTAGTTGCATTAAATATAGGTTGTTTACTTTTTAATATTGAAAGGTATATATGTGTATGGTATATTTTGTATATATATATATATATATATATATTACAGGTCTTCAGATTGTAAAAGAAATAAACCAAAGTTAGGGAATCTGGAAAAAAAGTTAAGATCTTAAGATAATATCTTAAATTTTGTTGCTAAATTGCATGGGTCTTAGATGCCTCTTTCCCAAATTAATGTCATGTATTCAGTGCTTTATACTTCAAGCTCTCCATTTTACAGAAAAGGAAAAACAGCACATTGTTCCTTCCAATATTTTCCTTAGATACTCTATGACCTTAATAGAAAAATGAACTAGGGGAAGGTGTGAAAGAGTTAAAAAGGCAGCTTTCATTGAAGAGCTGAGCTCAGGATTCCACACATACTGGAAATAGGCTTTGCAAGTTAGTTCTAATAAAACATCAGAAAACAAGGTTAGCGTATCACACAAGAATTCTTCAGGATTAAAGGTAAAAATAAACCAGACGAGGAGAGAAGATTTATGTATCATTGCAGAACATCCCCAGAGAAAGGGCTTTTGACCATCCATCTGTCAGGGTGGTTGCGCTGGTGGTGCAGCTGGAATGCTCCGTGATTCCTCACTGACAGGGAGGGACCACACAGCTCCATCTCAGGGCAAGGCTTCCACCTCCCTCACTGACCAGAGACACCAAACCTGGCAGATTGCTGCTCTCAGTTAGGAATGCCTCTGTTTTCTGCAGCCTGAAGGTGAAACCATCCCTTGCTCCCTGAACTGCAGCAAGGTCCTGGCAGCGACAGCAGCAAAGGAGAGCTCAGCACATCTCCCTTCCCTGCTGGGAAAGGCTTCCCAGGGAACAGTGCCCTCTCCCTGGGGCTCACAGGGCTTTCACTGCTGCCTTTTCTCAGAACAAACCTGTGCTCCAGAGTGCCAAGGGCCTCTCCCTGCCAGAGGGAGCTGAGAGCCTGAGCCCCTCTGCAGGAGCAGTTATGGGAATGATGGGAGGCAGCCTCTGATGCTGAGTGTGGAGAAGTGTGGAAGGAGCAGCTTATACAGAACAGGAGGTCTGTGGCTGAGGAGGATGAGTCCCTCTGCCCCAATCTTAATCCTTCAAATTAAATCCAGAAACTGTTTGTGAACTTCCAGATGTTCAGTGCCAAAAAGTCAGGGAGGTGTTGAGAGCAAACCTTTGTCAGTCACTCAGACCCCCAGATCAGGGTAACAACCAGCAGGGCAGGGACAGCCTGCTGGCTTTTCCAAAACCATGGACTGTGGTTCTCTGTGAACTGAACACAGGCACAAAGCTTCCTTCCCAAAGACTCTGCAGATGCGCAGTGGGAAGGCTCATCCCTTCCCTCATGTGTAGGATCTGCTGTGTTTTGGAGGAAGGCAGAGGTCACATCACAGATCAAACCCCAAGTGCGATGCTCTTGTGTTTTTTATCTGTTTCAATCGTCTCCTCATCCACTAGAGGAGAAAAAAAGCCAACAAACATAGTGAAGACAGATGCGTCTCTAGCCAACTTCAACATTTTTTTCAGTATGTGATTAAACATCCCTATAAAAAGCGTGATAAAATCTTTGGATCCTTTAGGATTTGAACCAGGACAGACATCCAGCTCAGCTGAACTCCATGTGGCCTTCTGGAATTCCTGGACTAAGGACAAAATTCCCACAGCTCAGGAAGGTTTTTTAAAATTTATTTTCCTATACATTGCTTAAGCATCAGTGGGACAAGCAATATGAGATTTATCTACAAACAAGTAGGCAAAATCAAGACATTGGAATGATGGAAGCAGAAATTAAAATTTTGTACAAGTCACCTATTTTATTTTTCTGGCTCCCAAATAGATTTTAAAAGCTGTTTTGCTAAGATTAAGCACTGCCAGGGAAATAAACCTGTCATACCAACTGTTATTACCCTTTATATTACCACAGTTCTCAGGAAAAATTCCATGGCACAGTGTAAACACATGAGGAGTCCCATGTCCATGGAGAGCTTACACTGAGATTTTACAACTGATGGACAACACCAAGCACCAAATGGCACAGCTCAGCCAAGAGCCAGAGTCTGACAGCAAACAATGAGATATTTTTGGTGTAGGAGTGAGTGATCTTAGTCCAGCACAGCCTAAAAGTTGATGACATTTCAGTGTTGTAAGGAAGGCTTTGCCAGTGTTGATGAGGAAATCCTTTGGAAAAATTAAGGGAAGCCTCAGAGCTTAGCTGTGCAATATTTGCAAGAATAATAGTAAATAATGGTGCAGAAAGATTAAAAAACAACCCCAGAGGCTGGAGCTGGTATCTTGAAAATCAATAGAATCTCACAAATAGGAAATGCGCAGGCTGAAATATGGAAGGGTCAGCAGGTGACCAATACTAGCAGGGAGAGCTGGCAGCTGGGTTCTAGAAAGTCATGTTTCAGTCAGCCTTTGGAGTGGGAAATCAACACCTGACAGAGCCACATTTTGGATAGCTGAGAGCAGGCCAATATTCTGGAGCTAACACAGAAATTGAGACATGAGGTAGAAAACCTCAAACAAATGTTCAGATTAGAGAGAGCAGAGAAAAAGTGGAAAAAAAAAATTCTGCAAACATTCAGAGACTGTCCAAATGCAAGGATGCAGTGAGCTGTTTAAACTGAATGAACACTGAACTTCTAAGGCTTGTCTGTAATCAGAATTATAAATAATCTGTAACCAGATTAATTGTAATCTAGCAAAAGATTGCTTGCAAAAGGAAAGGTGTAATATGAATAAATAATGAAGAAATGATTCGTTTTCAGGTATATTACATTTTATTAAGTCAAAGAAGATAAATGGTGAGACTTCTTTAGCAGAAAGAGACCATTCTGGAGGAGAGAGGAGAGCTTTGACTCCTCAGCTTGGATGGTTGAGGAATTTTGTACCTTCCAGAGACAAAATGTGCAAAGGCAGCTGGGAAAGAAGGGTAGCAGGCCACAGGAATTTCCACCAAAAACTGGAAATGGGAAGGAGGACTATCAACCAAGGACACGATCAAGGAGCAGTGTCCAAAGTATGTAAAGAGTTGGAATAAAGAGAAGTACAGAGGCAAACAAAATGAAAATTTCAAAACTAAAAACCTGTTTGTGGACATTGAAGGCAACTGGCAGGCCAAGGAGACTGAGGATGGTTGGCAATGGATAATTAGAAACCTTGCTGGGAACAATTTCAGTGGTCAGCATGGAGACAGCCACATTAGTGGGATGTGGTATGGAGGTGAAATAGAGAAAGCAGAACCTCTTGCAAATAACACATCTCATGAGAGTAAAAAGAAAAGGGAAAGGGATGTACATGGTAGTAGCATTGTTTTTCCAATACAGGAGAAATTAAATTGCTTTTCTTTCGAGAGAAAGGAGCTACAAGTGGAGAGTTACTGGGCTGCAAGGCTTGGGAGAACTAATTACAGAGATGAATGGAGAGTGAAAGGGTCACATGGTGGTCATTCAGAAAAAACTCAGCAGAGATCAACAAGAGAAGCACAGCAATGCAGGGATAAATGCATCTATTTGCTGCCTGAGAGAAATGCATAAACTCCACTGCCCACTTAGAAGCAGGAAAATTTATTCCACCTGAGGGTTCAGCCTTTATGTGGTTTACATCAGAGTCAAACCTAGCAGTGAATTGAGTCTCCCCAAACTGAGGGGAACTCAGTAGGCTTTAATGCTGAGATGTGCTGTTGAAGTGCTCTGCTGGAAGGTAATTCTAGGGGATTTTCCTCACTAATTTCCTTAGCTGACAAAACCAAAAAACCCAAAACAAAGCCCCAGCAACAACAAAAAACAGAAATATGGGATTACAGAATCATGGGATGACTTGGGTAGGAAGACTTTAAAAATTGTCTCATTCCAGCCCCTGCTATGGGCAGGGACACTTTCCACCAGGATGTGTCATTGTTTCCTGTAGTTCTCACAATGTTAAAGCAGCAAGTCAGAATTGCTTTGGGATAACTTGATTCCTCCTCCTGAAAATTTCTTTGCTTGACTGCAAACATTTCTGAGTCTAAAACATACAAGTTTTCTAGGTCAGTTGTAGGGTTTTTTTGCAAACAGCAAATTATTTCTTTCCTGGGAGCACTTTAATTGTAAATACAGCTTCCTGTGAGACTGTGAGAAGTTGAGCATGAATTAAATTCTGGTAATTTTTTTGCTTGTCACTGTACAAGACAGTCCATAACCTTTCTGCATGTTAGGAGAAGGTGGAAAACAGTCACTCTGACGGGTTCACCTGAGCTAGGCTGCTCTTGGAACACAGATGTGTGCCTGCTCTCAGGTGCCTGTGGCAAGGTAGTCCCTCTTATGCTACCAAGAAAAAGCTGTGAAATGCAGGGCCCCAGAGGGTGTCAGGGTGATCAGGCCACCCCTGAATGTGAAAGACCCTGTACCAAGTGTGTAAGAAAAACATACAATCTTGTGATTACAGGTGATGCACTCACACAGACCAGAAATGAGTCTCAAAGGTGCTGAGACCTCCATGCACTAACATTTGAACAAAGGTATTGTTTAAAATTCAGCAAACTTGCTATTTATTGGAAAAAAGACACACTTCTATATAAAATATACCATTCATCCTGTTTCACTTCTCTATTTCATGTACTTCCATGTAATCTCCTGTAAAGAGAATTGTTCTGTTCAGCAGCCTCAAGTAAATAAGAATTTTAATCCCCTGATAGTTTAAATTCATAACTAATCCAGTTATGATTCAGTAAATGTTTCATTTTACACTTAGCAGTGAATTTGTGAGGCAAATTTTTGTCACTGTCTGCTAGAGACTCCATTACACCCTCTGCATCTTCCTCATAAGCTCTCAGAAGTTCTGCCACATGCACGTCTGATTTGAGTCTATGATAACAACAGCACTTTATAGCACTTCCACTGCTAAGAGCATGGCAAAAATGCAAATTAAATCCATCTTTTTCACTCAACTGCATAAAGGAAAGAAAAATTTAAATGGTGGCTTTCTCAGTAGCCCCCAGCAAGTTTCCTTTGGATTTAGCTGCCACTTAGGCATTGATGCACCTACCCACTGCTTGGTGCATTTCAATGTTATATTTTATCCTGTGGTTCCACTTGCTGAATGTCTTAAGGTTTTGAGAAAACGATTCTATCTCTCATTCTTGGTGATCTCTGTGTCTCAGTATCAACCCCAGATAACTTGGAAAACGTCACAGCTTTAGTCTAGTGTGTCAGTGTGCACAAGGGGGAGCAGGGAAGGCGCACAGACCTTGATGGAAGGAGTGCTTACGCCTGCTGCTGACACACATCAATGCTCCCATCAATGATAAATCACTGTATCAATAAAAACACCATTCAACTGCTGAGTCTGCTTTGCTCTGATTAAAACACCTCACACTTTATGTGCTGTCATCTCAGACACAGGCTTCATTCACTCCAGAAGCAATGCACTCACCCAAGCCCTGCAGTCTAAAGTGGATATTAAACCTGATGTGCTGCCTTCTTGCTGGAAAATAAAGATGGTGTTAGAACAACTATTTAGTTCTCAAGGACAGTCATTGCAATGATAGCTTCAAAAATAACATTGCAGTTCCATGGTGAATAGATTTCAAAAGTTATGCAGCACCAGGGTAAGTTTGACTAAGTATTTGGTTTTAGTGAAACAAAATATTCATTAATACCTAACTACTTAAAATTACAGCTTTGTTCAGTGTTTGGAAAATTTACAGAATTTACAGCCTGAGCTAGGAGCTCTGAGCACTGGCATTCCCACATACTTTGCTTAAGGGAATGTCTGAGATAGTAAAATTATGGAGAGATTTAACTGAGGGCTATAACTTGCTAATGCTTTTCCAAAAAAAGAAACAGTATGTGCTGCTCTAGCAACACTTCAGAAAGCTACTCCTTTACACACAAAGGCTGAAATCCTCACCTCTGCAAAGCTCAGTCACAGCAAGGGTGGAACTTTGCCACCCTCACTGGCGTGTAAAATAGCCAGCAGGTATTGTTTCCAGCTCCTGGTGGGACTGTGTGCACAAAATTCCAGGGTGACAGGCAGAAAAGATAAAACTCAGATGGGGCAGCAGAGTCCTGAGTTTGAGCAGCCACAGGAAACTACTTCAGATGGGAAGGACAGGGCAGGGAGAGGAGCCCTGTTTAAAGCCCCATTTACCCAATCTCCAGATAAACTGCTCTTGGCAGGAGATGGCAGAATCCCTTGCAATAACAAGAAAGTATCTTGGCGCTGTCAGTGATTTTAACATGAAAGGCTCCTTTCCATGCTTTTAGAAACAAGCTAATTGATAGCTTCCTAGAGCAGTGACCACAGAAATCTGCACCAGGCAGTGCCTCCCGGGGCTCTGGCCAAATGCACCAGCCCAGCTCAGTCCCACAAATGCCATTAGCCAAGAAAACATCAGTCTGGTTTGCATCTAGGATGTGCAGGCCTGGGCTCACACAGGATTTCTGTTCTGAGAACACTCAGAACTCGGGGGTAAAGGTGTCATTTCAGAGAGGATGACTGAAAGCCAGTCAAGGCTCAGCTTTGTGACCTGTGGCACAAAGACTGTGTGCCACAGACTTTGTCACCTGTGTGCTGAGAGACTGTGTGACCTAAACTTGCTGAGTTTAGCTTGGCAGAAGCTTTTGATTAACTTTTTAGTAAAACAGAGAAATTACAATAGAATTTGAGTGTCTGTCAAATCTAGGCTTGTTGCATCACACTAAGCTGAATATATTGCATCTGCATGGAAATCAAAGAAAGTTAGCTGAGTTTCATAAGCAATGTGTAGAAATATTTTAAATATTTGAATAGATGAATAAACACAAGGAATAATCTTTAGTGGGGTGGTGGGAATTACACAAATTCAGCATAGTTACACTACAGTTTATGAGGCTGACCTACAGTAGACATTCCAGAATTTCTGTCACACAATGCTTTCACTAATGAGAAATCACTGCATCAATAAAACCACGATGAGCAGCACAAATAATAGATCATCTCTGCAGGCATGTTGGTGTCCACCTCCACTTCTACTGGAGCACATGAGAGCCTGCAATATTGCCCTGTACTCACAGGTTCTGGCTCAAAGCTGCAAAACTGTTACCTGAGTAAAACAACTATGCTTTTTAGATGCTGCTGCTAAAATACAGTTCGGCCATAATTATAATTAAACAGGCACCCACATGCTGCAAAGTGTGGCTCAGTCTATCCACAGTAACAAACACTGAGTCAAGTGGAGCTCCATGCAGAGGGATCTCATCCCGTAGCTAAATTTGCTCTGGGATCTCTGCAGTGAAGGACACAATCAGGCAGCCTGTGACTCATGCAGTGCACCATTTCTAATGTCTCTTACGTGCAGAAATGAAAATAAAAGCAGATTACTTGTGAGCCCTGGAGGGGGTGGCCTCACAACTCACAGTTTTACAGACCCTTGGTGACTGAAGGGCCGACTGACACCCACGGCTGCAGAGCCTGTGGCAAAGGGAGTGGGAAACAAACAGAACTTCTTAATTAAAGCCTTTCATTCAAGCTGCAACCCCTCACAGCAGACACATTTCATAACTTCTAGATCTATGTTCACACAAAGATTGACAGAAAAACTCAGGCAAGAAACAAAACATAAAATTTTTTAGTTTTTATTTTTTCATGAAAAAGCTTTAAAAGGAGAAAGAGGCTGCACAGGAGAAAGCATACATTCTTTAATCACTGTTTATCTGTTGGTTTGATAGCCAAGGCTGACATTTCTTCTACAGTGTATTTATTTGTTCTCATAATATTACAAGACATTTACCCTTTATTTAAAAAGGACCATCATCTATGAATATTGTTAAGAACAGTTAGGCAACACCATCAGTGAAGAATTTACATGACCTAGATCAGCTGTAGATGAAGTGCTTTCATTTTAGTTCTTCTCATATTTTGTAACAACCAATGTAAACCACATTTTTAAAATATTCAGATATGTGAAAGGCTTTGCATCAAATGTAGTGCAGAAACAAAGGTTTAGTATCTCAGAGAACAGACAAAATTTTCCAATGCCTACAAAGCAACACTGAAATTCTCAAGGAAGAAAATACAATTCCTGGCTTTCCCCTTAAACCACCTGGAGACATTTATTAAGGTGTTAAGTGCTCAAATGTGACTTCCCTCACCAGCATTACACTGCTGGGATTTTTAGGTAACTCAGCAGCAGAACCTAAATGAAGTTACACATTTTCACAGTGACATAACCTGACCCTTCATCACTGCCCCTACACACAACCCTCTGCTGTGTCAAGTATCTTTGCTGATCTGTAGAAGAGATAAAAACAACTCCAAAACAAAGAGCAACTCTCCATCCCTCAAATACCAAGAATTGTTACCTTTGCCCATTTATCAGTGCATATTTTGCCTTCCATTTCACTCAAATCACAATTTCAGCAAGGTGATTGAAGTCCCCCTGCCATGTTTGATCTGGAGTGTACAAAAGAGGTAACAATAATTTCAGAACTAAGCTCACAAGATAGAGAAACATCCTCATTTTGAAGTATTTTGTAAGGAGTTTGACAAATAAGCACCTTAATTTCAAATTAATTCAGTAACATGATGGAGAAGGAAAATTCTTCACAGTTTCAGAATTAGTAGAATTAAATCCCTCTGAAGCTTGCAAACCATGAAGGTCAAACAGCTTATTTCAATCAGTACTCCAGTATTTCTGTAAAGAAACACTTTCAAGTATTGTTACAAAAGGCACTGATTTTTTCCTTCAGCCATCAAGATGTAATAAAAAAACAGAATTTCTGTCACATTGCGCCAAACTCCTGGCCCTAAAGGTATTTGCCACTAACCTTAGAGCACCTGGATTTCACCCAGTCACTGTTTTAAAACCACCTTCTTTTTCTTTATTGATTTTCTTACAAAATCACATAGATCCATCACAGGTTTTAATGATACAATGATTAATGGTAAATTAATGGTAATGACAGAGAGTAGAACATTTTAGTTGTTCTAATTCTATTTTAAAAGTGAAATTGGAGACTTATGAAGTTAAGTATTCAATAGATAAAACATTTAGCAATTTGTTTCTCCACTTTACTATCAATTAATTTTTAAAATCTGGAACCCAGATTTGGAAATATGATTCATGCAACTCTCAGGACAGATTCCTTGAACATATGGTTCAAACCCAGTATTTCAGTTTAAACAAAAGCTTGGAAAATAGGCTCTTTTTTTTTTTTTTTTTTTTTTTAGATGGATGTAAAATCAAATTGGGATTTGTTGTTTTGCTTTCTATGAAGTCTGACAATGGCCAGATGGGTTGAATTTCTCAATCCTTAGTCAAAATGGGAAAGAATACAGTGTGGAATATCTCTCTTCTGAGGCATGTTGAGTACAGAGCATTAAGTTAAGGCAGATGTATGAACAGGTTTTCTTCAAACAGGATTTCTTTAGCTCAAAATTGTCAATGTTTCAAAGGAACTGGCAAGACTTAAAAATACTTGCAATTCTTTTGTTTAGCCCTAGAGCCTGCAATTGGACAGAGTTCCCTGGTATGCTTGAAAGCAAAGGACCACCAAAGAGGTAAACTAAGCAATATTTAATTATAGCTATACAAACATTCCTCAACTCACACCCAAACTTCCATCTTCTCATCTGCAGCAGGAGTGCATTACCTGACAATAATTAAATAACCTGCAACAGGACAGCAAATTATTTAAGAAGTAAAATATTTAAACTAAAATATGTAATGTCTATTTGATCAAAGTTTCCTGAAAGCAAGAGCCATCAGAATCCCTGCACAGGCTACTCAAGTTTGATGGGATGCTCTGGGACAGCTGCACACAACTGCAGCACCTCAATGGACAGGGCCAGAGGTAAAGGGAAAACTTCTGCCAGCAGCTGCAGGAGTGCAAAGCTTGATGAAGCTGAGACCTGAGGACATCATCTTATTCTAATGCTATCTAAAATTGCCTGCTGTTTACATCCCCATCCCTGAAGCAGGGCAGGGGCAAGGAGCTGGTGGAGGGAATTATCCTTCCTACTTGGATCCCTCCACATAACATGATATGGGCTGCATTTCACTGTGGAAACTACAGGAGGCAAGGACAGACCCAAAAACCTAACCCAAATCCCCCAAAATGGGGGGACAAAGAAACTGAGATAAACTTGGAAACTCAATCATAGGTGTGGTGAGTCCTGAACAGGAATGAATTCTAATCCTAAATGAGAGCAGTGACTTTATCCATAAGAGTACAAAACTATAAAATAGAGATCTGCTGCTTCTACTAGAAGACAGTGGTTGAATTTGGTTACATGAACATAATGGAATGTGAAATATTAGAGTGTTGTAGAATATTAGAATATTGTTTCTAAATTAATGACCTCTTGTTGAATGCAAAAACAGATGATGTGATTTAATTTAAAAAAACCCGGGTCTCACATTTTCAAAAATTATCTCCAATTACTTTGCCACCATTCATATACTTTGTTTGCTTGGGACAGAGAACTCCTTTAATACCTGACAAACCAAATTCAATAAAAAATGTAATGATAAATTCTAAGTGCTACATGTTTGCTAGCCTAAATCAGTAATATTAATTGATTACATGAGCAAGTGACCTGGCAGATTTCAGTGCAGAATTATTGGTGGTGACTGATGAGCTGCAGCATGTGGAAAATTCTCCTTAGGTAGCACAAGTGCAGCCTGGGGAACACAGCACATCTCACACATTCTACAACAAGAAAACTTAATTTTGAGTTCACACTTTGTGAGAGTGTAGCCTCAGTGTGTCTCTGAGGTAAGTCAATTAATGTCAGTGATCTTTAAAAAATTACAAACCTTAAAAATGTACATAAATCTCTGCTATCTTCTGCTAAACTAAAACCATTTAAAACAAGATCCATCACTCATATCTCTACAAAGTCAGACATTTAAAGCTTCCATGTACATAGAAAACCTTGTTAGTAATAAAATTCAAGACAATTCATGGTCAATAATGCCTCTAGCTTTGCTAAAATAAATAGTCAATAATTCAAGGAAAAAAGGACATGATCCTACATTATAAGGAAAGTCTCTTCATTTTCATCCTCTCCCTCCTCTGAGAAAAGATGTAAGGAATAAATTCTTCTTGATGCTCTCTCAACTAAACAGTTTTACCCATGGTTTCAGCTACAATATTTTCCTACCAAAATAAAATCAGTGCATTAAGAATATATTCAATATACTGGAAGCCATATGCACTTTTTTCAGGATAAGCTCATAAGGCATTTCCCTGATGCTATAAAACTACTTTCTCTTGCTTGGTACCACACTACCACAGCATGTACAAACATTATAATGCTCTACAGGTGGAAGATATGAGAGGCCAAACACAAACTGTGAAGAACTGCATCCAACAGAAAAGCTAAAAATGATGTAAGAATCTAACACAAAAAGAAATCAACTAAAAATATATGCATAAAATATGTGCCCATCAATAGATTTACACAGTCATCATCACTACCCTTCCTTCAACTACACAAAGATATTACTGAATTCAAACAACATGAAAGAGCTATTAAAACAAATTATCTTCCCTCTTTGAAACCACTTCATCTTTTTTTCTAGTCTAATAAAAATATTATACTGCAACTGAATAAAATTACTAAAAACATCTCATGGAACTATTAATACATACATTCAAAACCAAAAGCTGTCCCAGAAATGCAAACACTACAACTAAAAACTGAAAATGCCACTGACCTTGTTTCCATTATACAAGTCAACCACGACCATACCCTTTAGAGACTTGCTATAGTCTTAATGCTTCCTTAAGGTCTGCTGCAAAACCTGTTAAAGCCAGCAGAAAGTCAAGTTTGGAAAAGGCCTTGATTTACAAACTTTTACTGTGAGAAACAAATCTGGGAGTGCTGAGCAATTCCAATCTGCTTAGAATTTTTATATCAGGGAACATCAAAAAACTTAGTTCTCATACAAAGAGGTAGCATCAATATATCTGATTCTTTTTTTACAGAACAGTAACATTTCCTATTTGTCTGCATCATATTTGGAAGATACTTTCAGGTACTTAAATTAATTTCTTGTAGCTTGTATATGCTAGTCAGTTTGCCTGTCTGGTGAAATTTATGGCACTTGTTATTAAGTGTAAGAGCAGCTTTGTAAACCCTGGAGGAATAAATGGAAATAGTATCCCTAAATATCATAAGCTGTAAAAAAATCTGTGCTTTTCTAATCACAGAATATTTGAATATCTGTACACTACAAGTGAAACAGAAGAAGTGACTCTGGGAATGTGCATCCTTATCCCTTGGACAAACAAAACTTTATGTTTGACTGTAGGATTAAAGGCCAATCACAGTGAACACAAACACTGAGCAAGGAGAGAACATTTAGATAGAAAATATAACTACAATATTGCTATTAGAAATTATACACTATAGATAAATAAAGTGAGAATACAGTCTTTCTCCTACAGCAATACATTAATTGAAAGTGTCAGATTTTTGATTTTCTTTTTTACAATATTGGAGTACAGGCAGAATTTGATAAAGTGAGAAATAGTAAAATATAAAGTCATTCTAGCTGAAAATTTCAGCTGGGGTTGTTCAGCCTGGAGAAGACTGGAGAGACCTTCTAGCCCCTTCCAATACCTGAAGGAGCTACAAGAGCTGCACAGAGACTTTTGACAAGGGCATGTAGGGATAGGATTGGGGAATGAATTCAAACTGAAAAAGGCAGATTTGGACTGAATATTGGGAAGGAATTCTTGACTGTGAGGGTGGTCAGACACTGGCACAGGCTGCCCAGATCCCTGAAGGTGTTCACAATCAGGCTGGGTGCAGCTCTGAGGAAGCTGCTCTAGTGGAAGGTGTCCCTGTCCATGGCAGGGGGTGGAACAAGATCTCTCAGTCCCCTTCCAACCCAAACCATTCTATGATGGGACAAAGTGAAAGACAAAGGATCCATCCGATGAATTCCATGTTCAGGGTAACTGTGACAGTTTGGTTCATTATTCTGAACTTCTGAAACTAATGCTTGTTTTTTTCAGAGAGCAACAGAAAATTTGCAGGCTATCTAGAAGCTGATTGAAGGTTTCCTGGCTACTATCCAAAGGTAAACAGACAAACAAGGAATTGTGAAAGACTGAGTTTTTCTAAAGTGTAAAAAATAATAAATGCCCAAATCAGTTTCTTTATCTCCATCCTTCCAAAAGCATTTGCCATCTGTGAACAAAGTAGCAAAGCTTTTTCACTCTTCAAAATGGCATGTGAGAATGGAGAGGCTTACCCAAAGGAGCTGAAACAGTGAATTAGGAAAGTTCCTTAAAAACCAAACATAAGAATAATAACATTTCAGCCCTTGCTTTGCTGACAGGTGAGATAACAACCATTTCTGGTGCCACAAAGAACTCCCAGACAGACTGGCATTTCAATGGAAGGAAGAACCACACCACTCCCTTAAAACAAAAGCCTCTGGGTTCATGACCAACATTTCAGTCAGCCTTTAAGTAAGAAAAAGCAACAACAACTGATAGTGGGGATTTACTGACAGGTGTCAGGAGTAATTGTTTTAGAAAAGACTATATAAAAAATTCTTTCA
This sequence comes from Ammospiza caudacuta, assembly GCF_027887145.1. Classification (NCBI taxonomy): domain Eukaryota; kingdom Metazoa; phylum Chordata; class Aves; order Passeriformes; family Passerellidae; genus Ammospiza; species Ammospiza caudacuta. The sequence goes on along the minus strand of NC_080601.1, from coordinate 30,832,785 downwards.
CTACTGCACTTTATAATATGTGTGACAGTACTACCTTTCAACTTAAAACAAAATCATCTTCTCAGAATAGATTATTATGAACAGAGCACAGGGCCTAACCCACTTACCACTTAAGCATGATGGAAACTCTTCCAGTTCAAGTAATAAACTTACACCACCACTATCACCCTGCCCCTTCTTATTATGGCAAATTGAGGGAATTTTATTTGCAAAACATTTAACCACCAAGGGCAGAGTTTTGCAATAGAGTTTTAAAGCATCTTACTCAAAGATTAGGTTACCAGTGTTCTAGCAAAAGATCAGAAGCTCTAAACATGAATGTAAATAATCCATTATCAAGTATGCAATTCTGGTTCAGTGGCCACTATAACAAATCCCAGGACTAACAGTGACTTCAAGAGACTCTGAATCAGACTTCAAGAGTGCAATATTCTTCATAATATTACATCTCTGCAACATAGAAGTCTTCAGAACAGTCTTTGCAGAGAAATCATAAAAATGGGAGTGAATCACTCTGCTTGAAATGGATGACATTTAATTTCTGCAGTGTAGATATCCAACCATTACCTACCCCTTTCTATAACATGTAAATTAGTATGTATCAGAAAAGCTCCAGCATGGCTTTGTGGAGGTTATTTTATATACATATGCACATTGCAGAGAGGCACACTCTTTGTTAAAAATCAGCATGAAATTCTTCTGCAGGAGCTTGAAGGTTTCCTTGCACAGAAAATTCCCCATGAACCTTCATTCCTCATGTAAGGCGGTGATGTTGAGTTAAAGCAAAAAGCTCAGTTTCCATAAAACTAGAGCTGCACCTAGTTTAAGGTGTATTTTCAAAATACACGTCACAAGTGTCATTACAGAAGAATAAGCAAGATACTTCTTTGATAGACTGGAAAAAGAATCTTCCTTTTGACATTCTATTAAATGCAATTAGGGCATAAAAGGAATTTTGAAGTGTTAGTCCAAAATGATCTACTCTAACACAATTTACAGTGCAAAGATCTTACAGTAACATGACAAAGTAACACCAGCTCTTTCAAATGGACTCTAAAAATTGTTACTCATTTCTTAAGACTGGCAGACATCCAGTATGCTCACAATTGGCAAAAGAGTCCACAGTATTACAAAGTTATTGCTGCTACTGTAATGTAAAGAAATGAGGTTGTGATGATAAATTTTCCTGTTAAGCTGTAGGAAAAACTACTTCATTTTACCAAGCAAATTATTTCTTAGCTTTGTCATAAGCTCCAGGAAAAAAACAGAGCCAAGTTATCTATCTGTACTTTCTCCCACAGAAATGATGGATAGCAAAACAAAGTGTGAAACCAGCTGGCTTTGTGTTAGTTGGTTACAAAGGTGTGAATCAGTTCCACTTGGGCTGAGCTGCCTTGGTCAGTGCCAGTGAGCTGCAAGGGCTGGCTGAAGGACACTCCTGCCATCATACAGGCACTGCTACCTTTGCTGCAGTAGTAGAGGCACACTTTGATGGCCAGGGTGGCTTCAGCTGACACACAGCTCCCAGGCAACTGGAAGGGAATGACAGTTTGACAGGAAACATCCTTTATTTCTCCTGTCAGACACTGTCCTTGCAGCAACCAGGTGTTATCTGCAAAGGAAGAACAGATTTTATCATTAGGGTATTTAGCACCATGTCTGAAAGCTGCAGAAAACACTAATTCTATCTATAGGACAACAAGGACTTTCCACATGAAACATTGCAGGAAATTTCCTTCCTAATTATTCCAGTTGTGAATTAAAAAAAAAAAAAAAAAAAAAAAAGGAAAGTAATTAAAGTAATTTACAAATGCTTTATCAGTCATTTAAAGATGGAGAGATCCATGACTCTGCATCAGCACTATAGGTGTATATATATACAGTACATCTTATTTAAAAACAATGGAATTGCAGTTTCTCCTATACACTCTTTAAAGGGTATTACAATTTATTCTGATATGCATAAGCAAAAATTCTTAAATTAATAGCTACCATACAATTGCATCAGAGATCTAATAAACCAGGTAAGATACCTGCCATAAATGCATTAAACTGCAGGTAAAATGATGGCATTTCCAAACAGCAGTGTTGGTCTTGTAGCTGGGTTGGTGCAATTTAGCAATGCTCAGGCAGATTGTTAGAATGAAACTTGATTTTCATTTTGTTTAAATATCTGAGAGTATGTGAACTAAAAACCACTGTACACTACATACACCTAACTCATTGCATTGAGCCACAAAATAATGCAGCATGTATTAATCCAAGCAAAAAGCACTCTACCAGGTATTTGGCTCCTTTCAGTCTTTGCACTCCAGCTGTTAAATGCATCAACTCTAAATATCACTTATTGCATCACAAGGTCAAACAGGAACACAGGATGGGGAGGGATGTCTTGACTCATCAGACTGAGCTCCCCTGCACTGCAGGATGTGCTGACACTTCCCATCCTAACCCATCCCACTTCCCACCCTAACCAGGACTTTACCTTCTGCTGTGATAAACCAGGCACTGGGAGCTTCCTCATTCAGTTTGGAATCCAGAGGCAGAGTCAACTTTAATAAAAACTGAATTGTCTGGCCAGGAGCTACAGTCAGGGAAGGAAGTTCAATATTTGGTGCAGATTTAGGCAGTCTTGGCAGGTTTATTTTATCCTTTTGCACAGGCAGGTTATCTGGAACATCACATGCTTCTGGCTTCAGGATAGGCAACTATCAGTAGAAATCAAACAAAATACTTATTTTGATTTTTATTATACTGAAAACAAATGGGCTTTCACAACACAATCACAGTTTCAAAGTAACACCATGGCTATTGACCTAAAACTTTGAGTGTGCAACAATACTATGACAAAACAGAAAAAAAGAACAAAATGTTGTCTTTAGATGAAAAAACCCCTTATTAATCCAAATAAAAGCAATATTTACTATTAAAGCCATAAAAACCACAACTACTTTATAGTATCCCTTAATTTAATTTTTTTACAGCTGGATTACCTTTTTGCTTTAGATAAACTGTAAATGTATTTCCTCCTAATTCTGGTAATAAACTGTACCCTTCAATAATAAAATCCAGGATTTTAACTAATGCACATTGCACAGTAAAATAGAAGAGAACTTCCCAGAAAAGCCACCAACATGTTACATGATATGACAATTTAAACACACATTGGAGACTGTATTATTAAGAAACATATAAGGAAACATTAGGATCATTATGTCATAAATATATGTATATATTAATTTCAAAAAATCATTAAGATACAGTGGCACTGTAAGGTGGACATGAGCACAGATTTGTTTGCTTACAATCAAATAAAGCTGTATTCAATTTTGACAGTGGTTTTGATTTGACAACTTGAAAGCCCTTTATACATCTTGCTTTAAATCACTGACTTCCCAAAATTGTTTCTTATAGTGTAATTTCATGGCTTGGTAATTGATTTCACTTCCTTTTTTACAAAATGCTCATGAAATGCCCTCCATGCTGAAAAACTGGGTGGTACATTTTAATGACGGATGTTTCTGTATTAACCTTTTCTAGAGGGTTGCCACTTTCTGTTTTCATGCAAAAGTTGTCTTTCTGCAGACTGAGGTTTTCAACAACTGTGCTAACAGGCAATGCTAATTTCCTTGATCATCACAAAACATCCTGTAGATACAGCCACTCTACCCAAAGTTAGTCGTCGCATTTTTATCACACTTGCTGAAGTCTGAAATAGTAATTTATAACAAGAAACACCACTACCACTCTGTTTAGTAAGTATTACTTGCCATGGAAAGAATTTTTGTTTCCAAATCCAGCACTTTGATCTGATGATTATTTGTGTCTGCAACATACAGGAGGCGGCCATTTTGTTCCACACACAAACCTCCAGGTTCATTGAAAGCTGACTGGGTAAAGCTGGAGCCAACAACATTGCCTGCTTCTCCTGTGCCTGCCAGGGTAGCACAGTTCTTCATCTTGGGATCCACAACCTTAATCTAAGATCAACAAAGACACAAAGAGCTTCTCTGAGAAAACCCAGCAGGATTCAGATGTTCTGGATTATCTCATGTCCCACATTTCCAGTAGCAAGCACGGCTTTTGGAGTGCCTCAGCTACCAGGTGTCCATCCTAGATGCTGTGTTATCACTCTTTTCCAAGTGACATGTCCCATCTTTTCCTCTCCCTACTCCCTCATGGACTTCACTTCTTCCTTTGGTCTTCATTCAGGGTTCCCTTCCATGATTTTGCATGTTCCTAACCTTCAGCTATAAAAGTATTCTGGATCACTTGTTTTTGTAATGTTTGTTGCCCTTCTAGAAACATTTGTAAAACAGTGAGAGCATAACAAAATTAGCAGGCTAACTTCTAGATTATTTTTCTTCTACAAATAGATGGGGTTTTTTTAAAATTTTATGTTTTATACATGATCTGAAAAAAACCCCATCACTTGCCTTAAAATTTCCATAACCATATAGTATTATACACCTTACTCTTCAAATGAAACAGGTTACTTCTCTTTTAATGCATGTAGTCAGTGTACAGTTAAAAACCTTCTAGACAGGGATGCTTACATAACATCACATAAGAACAATCATGCAAAACAATGTCTCTGAACCCAGAGCTCCATGGAGGTAACCCACAATACTTGTCACAACTTAGGCGGTTTTTTTAAGGGAAAAACAAGTCCTCTTGTCCTCTCAGTTTTATCAAACCTGCAGTATTCCTGAATAAGCCCTTCTAGGCTCTTTTATTGTAGTTCAGCATCTTTGGGAAGGCACACAAAAGTCTTTAGTCTGAACTGTAACTTTAAATTCACCTTCCTCAAGAGACCATCATATCAGCACAGAAGAATGTGACAGCAGAACAATGGTAAAGAGAAGGACCCAGAAGGGAAGGAAGGAAGGAAAGAAAGAGAACCCACAAAGGAACTTGTGTAATTCATTTCCTCAGCTTAACTGGACCAAGTAAAATCTGTCTATGTTACTAAAATAATTCTTTGTAGTAATAAAAATTTCCAAGTCTGTATATAACAAATTACTACACACTTACCTTGTGATTATAGGAATCTGCCACATAAAGCAGCTGTCTTTTCTTGTCCCATGTTACTCCCAAGGGATGCTGCAGCTTTGCATTTATGCCTGCTCCATCCACATCACCAAAAGCAAACAAATTCTGAAAAATTATGTTATTTAATTAATAGATTTGATTATTCAATGTGGACATGAATTTAAATGACTGCAATTAAATGGAAATTTATTGAATTAAAAAAAAAATGAAGACAATTTCAAAACAAAGATACTGAAACCTGGAAGTGTGGGTGCTAACCACAGAAATACAAACTCTCACATCTAAGTTATAAATATGAATCCAGTTGATTTAATGACCACACTATGCTGAATCAAATTGGCTGTTTTAAGAATAAGTGAAGTAATTTCTTATCTAAGGAACAACAGTCTGCACTACAACCTGAGCATCACAACTGCCACACATTTGCATTCCAAGCAGTGAAGTTAAGAAATTGATGGCCACGGAAACTGATTTACCCTCTCACCCCAAAAGTGGTTCCTCCAGGTCAGGCTTGAGGAATATTAGTAGGGCAGTGTGGGGAAGTTTGAGGTGATTACCAATGGGTCTCTCTCTCCTCCTACAAGGTGCTTCACCGCCCCGTCCTTGAGCGAGACGGTTCTCACGGTGCTGCTCTCGCTGTCGGCCACGAACAGGCAGCTCCAGGGCTCCTCTGGGGACAGGCAGAGCCCCGAGGGCTGGGCAAAGCCTGCCTTGTGGGGGTAGGCATTGTTCCTGTTCTCCTCGTTCCCACTGCCAGCAAAGCGAAGGCAGACTCCTTTCTTCAAGTCACTACAGGCAAAGAGCACCCGGTTTCAGTCAGGAGTTTGAAACAGCTCAGACAAGATGCATAAACAGAAGCTACAGAACAGGCACTTGTGAGTTATAAACCAGCTGAAATGCAGCAGTGAGGAATTACTCAATGCCTTTGGGCTTTTTTATCACCTCAGCACATCATTCATTACTAGGTAACTCAGCAAATGCAAGGAAAAATAACATTCAATTACATGAATGGACCTTACCAAGTCATAGCTCTATAGCTGGAGTAGCATCTTTCATTTCATTTAACAGATGTGGGAAAAGGAGGCAGACTTTGAAGCACATAAGCCTTTAAACTAAATTAATTTCAGTTTAATTTGATTATCTCTCTCTTTGAGATTTGAAAGCTGTTTATCAAGACAAGCAGCATTTTCACATTTCTCTTAGTACAGTTGCTTACCTTCCCTTTGGTAGTTTTCCCCCTTCCAACATCAGTACCCATATCTGGTGAATGCCTGCCATTGCTATCCATAACACATCATCTTCCTGCATCCCTGAAACTTTTAGAAAGGGACACAAAACCAGATTTAAAAAAAAAAAAAAACACTTTGGAAATATTTTATAACACAAAGAAATTATCAAACCAACCATTTTTTAAATGGTTGAAATTATCAACCATTCTCCCCCCGTCCCCCTACTCATCTTCCCCATAGGGGAAAAAAGTAAAACACAACCAAAAAAACAGAGCAAGAGAGAGAGAGAGAATGTTTTTCATCTACCAAAACTTGCTACTTTTTCTTCTTTTCTTCTTGCTATTTTATTCCCAGGGGTTTAAACATTGTGGTTTTAATATCCCTACCTGATAAAGGCAATGTTTCAAGTGAGATTTATTTTTTGCAACATTCTACTATTCTGTTTCACATGCTATTTTTGATTCATACCAGCCAAACAAGTACCAAACAAGACAGTATGGTTTTGGGGGATACAATCTTGATTTTTGTTTTTTGTTTTTGTTTTTTTTTTTACTACACTAGTGACAAAATAAGATATTCCCAAAAAACCTCAGGGAGTTGTTAACAAGTTTTGAAAGAAATAACTGTGGCAGTACCATTGTACATAATACATAAATGACATCATGTGTATCATGTACAATTATACACAAAGGACATCATGTTTTAAGCTAAGGGTAAATGATGCTTGCCCTGGAGAGCACCAACTGCAGTTTATTCAAACAGTGAATGTGACCTGGGCATTTCCCAATTTCCCCCTAAGTAACCACCCAATTTCCAAGTTGCTCTCCCTCAGCACATGTAAATGTGGTGTCACAAATGCAAGATGCAGACCTGTGGAACAGTGACCTTCTGATCAAGAAGTGTTCAAGCATGTGTCAAGCATCTATTTTTTATTTCAACTTGAAGTATAAAACTACTATTCAGCAATCCAAACCCATAAATAATGACACAAATCTTGCCCAGATAAGACTTCACAAAGAAAATTATACAAGTGGAAATTGAAGAATATATTTGTACTCTACAGCTTTAAATGTAATCACAGTACAGCAGTAAGAAATGCATCAAGGCAGGTTGTGGAAGACAATGAAAAAACTCCCAACAACCCAAAATCAAAAGAAATTTACTTATCTTAGTCTGTCCTGAAAATCTTAAGGAACAGAAAGTTGACATTCAAAAACTGCATTAAAATGAAGTATTATCTTTTTAACACTGTCTCATGTAGTTATAGACAACATCAACACATTTTTTCTAAATAAACATATTAGGCATTGGAATGACCATCAGTCACTCAACAGAAAAATACCTTCCAATTGCTTTGTATTCACATGAACTTGTAAAGCACTGTGCATCTCAGAGCTGTTCCTGAAAACAATCTCATGGATAATCCCCCACTCAGCCAAAATAGCTTGGAGTTTCAAAATAAAAGCAATGTTATGCAAAATGCCTGCAAGCATTTTTACATCTGACAAGTCAGTCCCAAAAATGAAATTACCACCATTCCTCCAACTGAGATTCTGCCATTCTTCTTCTAATTCTAAATCTTTTCTACACTACAAACCACAAGAGAGGAAAAAAGGCTTTCTTTTTTCTCCAGAATTCATTTCTTTAAACTGTGAGCTCTCTTCAGAACACTGCTGGTATGATTTTAGCAGGGTTTTTCTTCAGCATTTTCTGTTCCTTGCATAAATATACAAGTTCCCAAGACTGCTATCAAAGTAACTTTGGTGACTCTTTTCTGCACCTCCCTGTGGCTCCATGTTTTTACATAAACTAGAGCTTTAAAAACTACAGTCAAACTTGCAAAGTGCCTAAAAGCTTTTTCTGGATCAAAAAAGGTTTGCAAATTGAGTTGCAAAACACACATTTTATAAATTACCAGAAATGCCACCAAAGTTCCAACAATGCCAAAAACACTCCAGTATAAAAAACAAAAACAACACCTCCCTGTCCCCATCAGTTTTTGATTAGATGTCATTTCTAAGAGATTTATATTGAGAAAAGAGATTATGAAATCATTTCACTCCTTCCTATACAGGAACTGCTCAGATTCAGGATTTTCTATTTCCATTATGCATATCTTGCACATTCAGATGTTACTATTCTAAGTACCACAGAATAAAAACTGTTAAAATCACTGGTCTATTCAGAAAGTGGGCTTTTTTATCTTGCTATGCTATGCAATTCATTCTGAGTTATCTCAGAAAGTTCTGTTAATTATTTACTATTCACTTTTTCCACCAATTAATTGAAGGAGTAAGACTTGAACTGAGTGCTGTTGAAAAATCTGTTCCATTCATCTATCCAGTTCTCTAACACCAGACTGAAAACTCTCCTGTGACAGATAGATGTTGAAAAATTGAAAAGACTCCTTACTCTAATTCTTCACCCAGCAAGACAAATGAAATCTGAGAAAAACGTATGAATATTAAATTCAAATTTTACTGGATATGTAAGATTGATAGAGAGAAGATCTCTTCTTCAACTATAAGAATAAGGCAGTAAAAATAAGTAAGAGCTCCATAACTGTCATAAATTTTAACAGAAGTATTTTCTACTGAATGGCTGTTAGAACAAAGAGAATGGATGCAAGCATGGAAACAGCACAGGCTCTTTGGGATCTGGTGAAAAATATGTTAGAGCTTTGATTAAAAAAAATTACACAAACCTAGAAAAATAAAACTAATGCTACACAGCTAAGGTATTTTATCACACAATAGTCCTCTCATGGTTTAATACTTTATGTTCTGACACAAAAGGCAGAAAAACTTTTTCTTTCATGACAGAACAGTTTGAGGACATCACCACTGTTATCCTTGTACAGTTCTCAGAGGAGAATGGGGCCAGGGAGAGCCAGAATGCTAAAATTATGGTAATGCCATCATTATAATAATTCCTTATCATCCATGAATAGAAAGTATTTATTTCTAAAGAATTTATTATAAAATAACATAAGAGAAAAAAGCAATTCTCTTACATTTATTCAATTAAGCACCACATTCCAACTCATCTTGAGCTGTTTTAAAAATGCAGAGTAGTTTCTCCTTATTAGGGTATGTGCTTTCTTATCAGTGCTGTGCCTGTATCCAAGTGAGGTATGGCTTGCAAATGGGAGATCCTTGTGCTACAAACATTCACTACTAGTGACCCACAGCTCTGAGTGCACAAACATTCCCCAGGAGATGATGCCTCAGTCACTGTTCAGCTCCTCAATCTGCCTCTGCTGTGCCTGTGTTAAGAACTCACAGTGCTGGCTGTACACAGGCACATCTTCTAACACAGAACACTGCTGACCATTACTGGTGAGTCAATCTGATGCACAGAAATGACTTTGTTTGGCACCAGGCATGAGCAGTGTCTGTTTGAAGGGATTCCATTCCCAGGACTACCCACACTTTCAGCCTCTCTATCTGGGACTGCATGCTTTCTTCCAGTCTGGGAAATAAAAGCCTGGGAATCAAAGTTACATTTTGTGGCTGGCACCACTGACATTTTCTAAATAGACCAAAGTCTGAAAATATTATTCCTGTCTACTAATTTTATCTTTGAAGAAATAAAAAGAACCAAGGAAGAAGTCTGTTGGTATAATCATCCTCTGCAAATTCAAGGAGCAAAAGAGGCTACACAACACACCCTGCAGCTCACAGATAGGCACATGCACAGTGAATGCACATCTCACCTGCTCTTCAGTCAGTGGAAGTTCAGCAAATTAAATGCAAATGTGACAGAAGAATAGAGAATCAGTGTTTGTCAGTGAGACACAAACAGCAAAGCTCCAAAGGAATGCTTTATCAGTGAAGCCTGGACTTTTTGGATGACTAAAAATCAATTTTCTTCCTTTTTTTTTTTGCTACCTGGCACTCTTTCACATAGCGTTGCATCACACAAATGGTATGACCCTTTATGAAACAAAATGCTTCTGGAATTTTCCTCCTTAGTTAACATACCTTCCCTCTCATTAAGGGAAATCCTTGGATTTAGATACCAAGGGGGTTTCATACCGTGGAGATAATAGGGAGCATAAAATTATGACTGTAATGAAGTACTTTTTTATTTCTTTCCCAGTTTTCTAACTTAGGCCTTTTAACTGTAATGGCAGTTAATTAAATATTTCAAAAAATCCCAAGCAGAAGAGATAGTATTTGCAAACATGAAAGAGATACATCATTGTAACTACAGAAGGAGCTAAGTCGGTTATGTGTTTTACTCATTCCTAATGAAGCACAGCAAGCACACACACTTGAGGGTACCTCAGCACCACAGTCTCCCTCTACTTCCAACACCTGCATTCCATATGCAAAAGCACTTCCAGCCTCAAATGGTAACAGCTAAAAAATGTGTCTCTTGACCCCAGCATGCCTGGCAAAGCCTCTCTAAGACTTGCTAAGAAGTGTATTTTCAGCAGTTCTGCATCTGAAATTAAGAACTAATATGCCAAGTATTCTTTAGAAATCTGATTTGTAGTTTAAGCTTCCTTATTGTGAACATATATTTAATTAATAGAATCAGACTATAGACTGGGGAACAAAGAGAATGAGATCCATCACTCCATGTACAAATACAATACTTTTTTTACAGAAGGCAGCTTCCAGTCATGGACTTCAAAACAATTCCAAGTTTGACACCAGCTAGGATGGCAACTCAGCTAATCCAACTGCTTCTTTTTTACTGCAGAAAGTAATCACTGTCACTATGCATTTTGTCAAGACATGGAGAAGTACAACTTGGAAAAATAGTCTGTCAAACTAAATTGAGTTAGATTACTGTTGAATATTCAGTCACTACTCCCATTATATCCTTACATCAAGACTTCAGCCTCTGTATGTCACAGGCATGTTTGTACCAAAATATTGACATAAGTACCTCATTTCTTAAGTTGTTTATGTAATGAACATGCAAAATACTAATTAATTTTGTTACTATTACTATTCAGCAATACTCATAAACTCAAAATAAGACTGGGTAAGGTCTTGCTTCAGTGCAATCCTGACCTGTAACTTCCTAATTTCTTATTTCTCTAAAGACTTTTTCACCTAAAACAGTTCTTACACAGGAATAAAACCTTCACTTTACTTCACCTCTCTCTTTAATGAAGTTAAGTTTTCTTTGAAATTCCAAGAATCAAAAATAAAAAAATAATGGCTATTTACAAGTAATTTAGGATCCAGTTTGAAATTCCAGGAATCTAAAATAAAAAATAATGGCTAAATCCTACAAGTAATTTAGGATGCAGTTCAACAAGAAAATAAAGACAATGCAGTTTTGTGTCAGTGATGTCTCTTACCATGATTTTCTGTGGAACTAAACTTGTATAATGGCAAAGCCAAATGGGAAATCTTTGAGCTTGTACTTTGCACAGGAAACTGCTAAAGAGATGAGCAGGCCTTTTGCATTCAAAGTAAATCCACATTGCTACATCATGAAGTCATATCACATACATAACATATCTTTGGAAGAATTCTAGCTTTGCTTTGTCCAGGGAAATGATTCCAAATTAAAGTCGGATGATAGCAAAAGCAGCTCTTTTATTTTCAGCTATTACCCAGGAAAATTCCTTCCACAGGACAGTGACAGCCACAGCCTCAATGACAGAATGAGACCAGATTAGAAGGAAAAATGGTGAGATGTAGAAGAAAACATCCCTTCAAGATACAGACAGTTCAGACATAAACACTTCAGGTATGATCTGAGCTCAAGCAGGAAATGCTAATTGCTTACTGCTTAAGTGATTTTTATTTTTTTTTTAACATTATGAAAGAATCACCATGAGTAACACAGGGGAAAAAAAAGTGTTTGCTCTGGAATGCAGTGGTACCAAACAACCCTCTAGCAGAAACACAGAGAAGGATGAAAAATGTCCCACATACTTTTGCCTTTTAAGGGCTATAAAAATTGCACCAGTATGATAAGGTACTGTACTTTCATTTAAATCCTGTCTACATAATACTTTAAATGATGTAAAAAATTCCAATAAATTTACTGAAAGCATGGTCAATACTGTACTTGGGGAGTTTCTATAAATAGATTCCAATCATAAAGTTTAAAACCAGGTTTTGGAATGTGAAACACATGGATGTCACCAAGCACAGGTCATTGTCCTGCTCCTTCCAGCAAGAATGCAGCTATCAAGAACATTTCATGCTCAAATCAACTGTGCATTAAAGTATCACTTGCTTTCAACACCCACTAAATAAAAATAGAAGGGCACAACAGAGAAAGCTAAAAAAGCACACAGTAATTTTGTAATGTATTTTTAAGCTGCTGTCCCTCCCCTTCTACTTCCCACACAATCTATATCAATGCAAATTTCAGCACCAACCTCAGCAAAGCCAGAATTTAATCCATGAAGTTCATTCAAGAATTTTAACAGGAGGGTAAAACACAAGCTCAGTGGCCACAACTAAAGAAATAAAAAAGATGACAAGGAAGAATACACTGTGAATCCTACCATCTGTTTTGTCTCCATTAACTCCCCTGCCTCAAAGGGAGAGATTTGTGCCAAATTTGGTTTAAATGGCGTTTCACACTCGCTTCATCTCTGTCTCAGATTTCAGCATCTGTACAGAACACGGCAACAAAAGCCTACTTAGGAAAATACTATGTGGCTACTTAAAAGAATGCTATATAGCATCAGTTCTGAATATTAACTTATCCACCTCCTCAAAGTTTCTCTCAGTATTTTCCATTTCTCAACCACCTACATATTAAGGTTTTAAAAAAAAATATATTTTTTTCAGTTGGTCAGTACATACTCTAAACTGTATGTAGGAGTAAACTCAAGAACTGTCAGTGATAGAGGAAAAACCTTTCCCCTTGGAGACTTTGAAAAAGGTCAGCATAAGCTGTTTAATACTATCTAGTTTTGTACATAACTTGCTTAAACATTTCAACTTCCTTTTTCTCCTTTCCATGTTCTGGATAGCACAGCTTTGGACACTGAAAGGAAACTCCCAGAAGTATCACTTGTTTAAAAACTATACAAGCCATATTTAAATAAACAACTATAAATCTATCTTCTGAAACTGTAGTTTAAGATGCATAGAACTAAGGAATATGGGAAGGTATGTTATTTCCCACATGACACAGCAGTTAACACAAAAATCAAACTTTTAAAATTTTTAATAATGAACCTACATTTGTTGAAGTGCATGTTAACTCCTACAACTTGCACAGAAAGATATAAGCATATGTAAAAAAAAAGGACACTGCTGTGTGGGTGGAAACGAGCAATTTTTGAAACTCTCATAAATTACTTCATCCATCCAAGTGCCTGAACAGACCCTGGCAGACCAGTTTTCATGTTCTGACAGCAGGGTATAAGCTTGTAGGACAGCACTGAGAGAGGCACAAATGCACTCTATGCTATACTGCAGGGCAGCAGAAGATCCCACAATGCTCAAGCAAGCTGCAACTCAACTTTGCAATTTGCAACTCAACAATGCAACCCTGGCAAACCCTGCTGCATTTCTGACAAACTACTTTGATGTCTGGTAACAAACTTTAATAAGTCACTGCAGCTTATGACAGTAAAAAAGCTTGCTAGACAGGCACTGCAGCCCTGGTTCCTCATACTCTGAGACAGATTCCTGTTAACATTCCATTCAATATAACTCTGCATTTTTACAACTCTCTCCAGCTGTCGTTTTCTAAAGAATTTTAGAATTTACTGCTATTACAGTAATGTATATTTTCCCCCATTTTATCTATTAGGCTTATTATCCTGTAAAAAAATTAATTGATTTAATATCTGCTTAACTGACAGCTTATATTATATTTTGTGGCAATCTAAATAGCAAGCTGACTAGTAGGTTCTAATTGAATATGAAAAAAACTGCATAGGTCTGAATAAAGTGCATTCAGATCTGATTTCTATGCAAATGCTCATTAAAATTCAGCAGTGTTGAACAGTACAGATGACTAATCCTCTACAGGTGACTAACTCAGTAAATACTATGTTCATGTTGATAACAATTATCATATCAATTAACATTTAACAAGCAGAGCTCTCAAAGCTAAAAAAAATATCATCATATATTTAACTACTGACAGAAGCAGAAGACAGCATCATGAAAAATTAAAAGTAAAATTATAGGATACTTTGAATAGTTCTGTTAACCAGCTCAAGTTTCTGAAGCACTGATCAGTTATTAGTCCCCTCTGCTGATCTGTGAAACAGCTCTGCAATAACATCCCACAGGGATCAGCTTTCTGGTTCAAGATCTCTTGAAAATGACACCATCCAGCCACACAAGTCTCCTGGTTCACAAAAGGAAAATCAGATTGTACAAAATTCAGTAAAACTCATGCCTGCATTAGCAGCAGCCCACATGTAGTGAGATTCTCTTTCAGGTGCTTCTCCTTGCCCTTCCAAGTAGGATTCCATATGCTTAACACAGACTATAAGGGTGCTTACCAGACCTTTGAAAAAAAGTGCTTTTTTTTGTACAAGACATGTTAATGGAAGTGTTAAATCTGGAAACACATCCCAGTTGCTCAAGTACCCAAGGCTGCAGGTTGTACTTTGTCTACACTGATAATGTATTTGTATCAGAAGATTCTACCCTATGAGCATTTCTGAAGCAGCTTCATGAACCTGTTGGACCAAGGCCAGAGGAGGCCACAAGGATGATTTGAGAGCTGGAGCAGCACCTCTGCCATGGAGACAGGCTGAAAGAGTTGAGTTGTTCAGAGAAGACTTGGAGAAGACTCTGAAGAGACCTTAGAGCACCTTCCAGTACATAAAGGGGCCAAACAAGAACTGCAGAGGGACTTTTGATAAGGGCATGCAGTGATAGGACAAGGGGAAATGGCTTCAACCTGACAAAGGGCAGATTTACATTAGAAATTAGGAAGAAATTCTTGACTGGGAGGATGGTGAGGAATTGGCACTGGTTGCCCAGGAAAGCTGTGGATGCCCCATCCCTGGAATTGTTCAAGATCAGGCTGGATGAGACTTTGAGCAACCTGGTCTAATGGAAGATGTCCCTGCTGATGGCAGAAGGGCGGGAAAAATGGTCTTTAAAGTCCCCTCTAACCCAAACCATTCTGTGATTCTAGGTTCCCTCACACTTCAGTGTATTTTCCTCCCCCATATCTGACACAAGATTTTAACAAATGCTTCCACGTCAGCAAAATGTTACTAAACCTGAAAAGCACCTCTAATATCAAGATATTAGAGATAAATCATGCTCCTTCCCCACCCCATTCTTCTGCAGATAAAAGAAATTCCAATACTGGAAGTCAATTTTTCATGTCTGAAATACCCACCTAAGGGTTTTATGCCACATCAAAGCATTGTTCTGTCATTGTTCATAAACTGGCATCTGCAACTTCTAAATTAGACTGAAATGCAAACATGAGAAAACTGTGCTTCAACTCCCAGTCAGTAACACTGAAAACATGGCAGCTATGAGATGCCAGGCTCAGGTGTGTGTTAAGTGAATTGGGAAAGAAAGCTACTTAAGTCCTCAGAAGTTGATTCTTGCATCCTATTATACAAAGATTTATTTTACCTCCTGATGCTTGCATGGTTTGTGCTAAGGTATTCCTCTCCTGTCTGACTGACTCTATAGTGATCTTGAGCCTAATGATTTTATAAACAGGAATAAACAGAGGTCCTCAATAAAATTATTTTTACTTCCTAAACTCAAATATTTACAGGTGGTCGGACATGTCTGTGTAGTCAAGGAAAGGAACTTTCAGACAATACTCACTTCCTGTAAAATGTACCTGCTTCTGAAGTGATCCTGGCTTAAGGCACTGGCCTAACACAAGTATCATTATTTCCTTCTGTGTTTGGATCCAGTAACTACATAACTTGACACAAAAGAATTTTTCTTGCATCAAGTAACATTTCAGGATCCAAAGCAGAATTGCAGTTACCATTTGCAATAGAAACTATTGTGTTTTAGACTGAGTTTTACAGTAAATCTTTACTTCTTCTGTCTCAAATTAATACCAAAACAGGAAAACATTTAGTAAACAGTCACAAGTGTAAATATGAGATGTTAAAGCTCAACTGATACAGTACTTGAACTTCCAAAGGTCACATCCCATGGAGAGCTGATGGGCTGCTCTTCTCCTTTTGCTCCACCTTCCTTATCAACACCTTGTACCCCAATGCCTGCTACAGTGGTCACCACCTGCAACTCCAGGTCAATCTGTGGGAAGCAAATTGACACATTAAATGAATGTATGAAATTAACTTGACCAAAGTTACAGATAACTTGAGATACATGTCAAAACCAGAGAAATCCTAACAAATATCAGGCATTTGTTTGGGTTTTTTCAGGGAAATAATTAATTTCACCACAATGCTTGCTGATGGATAGGGAGTATGGAGGTAGGGAAGCAGCAGGCAGGATGAAAAACATGTACATGGAATTCTATTCCATGTGCAACAAAAATTAACACTGCTCTGTCAGCATTTGCTTGACAGCTGTAGAAGAAATCATCACAAATTTCTGGATAAATACTTAGATAAACAATGGATATGGTTTTTAAATTTTAAGTTCATATAGGAATAGGACATAACTCACATACTGTAACAGTATTACCCATTTCCATATAAAATAATCTGTACAAAGGCATCTGAGATGCATTAAGGGTGCACCTCCTCTGATCACAAATGGGATATTGGTGAGGAACCAAGGCCAAGATCTTTTGAGATGCACACAACACTTTAAATAATAAGGCAATATTATATAGCATCACCAAATTTACCTTCTGATTATCCTGAATTTGATCTAACCTAATGTAAGATCCAATTCCTACATGCTAAAACTTTGCAAGTGTTTCATCAGAAAGAAAACACTTGCAGCCAGTTCTGGGCACTTACCTGCATTGGAGAGCCAAGGGAAGTTTGGATATTCACTGCACCATAGCACTACAATAACTGTAGATAAGAATCTGATACTACTGGAAGTGAAACAAAACCAGTTTTTGCTTCCAGTACTAAGAATAGATGTTTCTCAAAACAGGAAAGTAAGAGTGACTAGGAAAAAAAAAACAAACTAAAAGTAAAACCCTGTTATGCTCTAAGGAATAAACCACCTCATCTGCATTTGAAAGGAAGCACAAAAATATATGTAGCCCTTAAAAAACCCTGCACAACAGCATTTCTTTATAAGATAGTGAACCAAATTTCCTTTCTGATGTTATTTGGAGAGTAATTCATATGGTGTAAATTTTCATCTGTGTAGCAGAATACAGTATAAGAGATTAAACTTTTAATTTCCTTATGGAAAATTTACCTTTCTAATTAGGTGATTTTCTGTATCAGCTACATAAATAACATTGTTTTTTATAGCAATTCCTTGTGGGGAGTTGAAAGCTGCCTCTGAAAATCCTCCATCTCTCCTTCCACTGTTTGGACCTATAAATAAAACACAGCAAACTCAAAAGTAATTTTTGAAAAAAGTCACTTTAAAAATAAAGTGCACACATTTAAACCTCTAGGAGAATTACATATTCCAGGAGCTGCTTTCACAGCAGCAACTTATACATTTTATATTATTACTATTTGGTGTAGTCTCATTTTAGTCACTGTGCTATGTAATCAAAACAGCCTGGTGGTGCTATTAAGCTCTGAACTCATTCTGCACAAGTCCTCTGCTTTTTTAAGCTCATATTTTAAAGAGAAGTCTTAATAGGGTTCTAAATTGTTCTAGAGGAGTCCTAAAAGGGCTCTAAATTGCACTAAAAAGCAAAGCAACAATGGAAGACAGAAATAAAAAAAAAAAAAGTTTTTTTTTTTTTATTCTTGACTACATCAAAGCAAGCCAACAGGAAAAAAAATTCCAAAGCT
This sequence comes from Ammospiza caudacuta, assembly GCF_027887145.1. Classification (NCBI taxonomy): domain Eukaryota; kingdom Metazoa; phylum Chordata; class Aves; order Passeriformes; family Passerellidae; genus Ammospiza; species Ammospiza caudacuta. The sequence continues at coordinate 30,814,662 of NC_080601.1, read as the reverse complement.
CAACTCCATATCATTGGTTTAGATTTTGGTGTAATCAGAAATGAAACTAGTATTTGATTAGCAACATTTTCTCATTAAGTAAACTAATTAGGGAAAAGATGCTATGGAATTAATTACACAAAAGAACACTAAGAATGATGGAGTGGCATTCTTCTGCACACAACAGCCAGGAAATAGAAAGGAACAGAGCCTGAAGGTAAGCACTGTACTTCAGGAGGCAGCAGTTAAAGTGCATTAGCAGGATGTGTCAGCAGAAGACATTTAGGTATGAGTTATGTGTGTACCATGATTTATGATTCAAATAACAATTTCAACCTTTGTGCATGCCCACATTTATTACTGCTTTATCAACTTCATTACATTATTTTCTGCCCACTGAATCATTTAACTGAGTCACTGAAACACACAAACTTTTACAACCTCCTGTCAGAAATCAATTCAGACCTTATCAGACACACAGGACTGAAGCACTGCTGTGTCAGATTCCTGTCAGATTCCAGCAGCTCCCCTTTAAGTGTGAGGGTGCACATTCCCAGGGAAGGGAACAGCACACAATGCCACAGGAAGGAAGGTACCAGTTTGGAGCTTAGGACACTCCTGAATTCCTGTTTAATGACTGCCCCAGAACACTAAAGGGTAGCTTGTAGGCAGAGACTTATTCTCACATATCAAGCAGAAATTCTCTCATATTTGTTGTAAGAAATTCTATTTGCACATCCTACAGGAGAAAGGTATTTAGACTAATGCCTTAATGATAAATCAGTTTAACTTGGATAAATAGCCTGTCTAGACAATGCAGTGTTACTTCAAATAGCAACAGAATTTTTCCTCCTTTCTTTAAACAGAAGAGTATTTTATAGGATTTGTAGGATCCTGCCCTGGGGCAGGCATTAGTCAATTCCAGACTAAGTAATACAGGACACATCAGCACACAGGTCCTGATCCTGAGACATAAACAAACCATTGTTTTCAATAATCTGAGGATTCAGCTGCTTCCTAAATCTGTCTATTTTGGTTGTCCTAACAGTTACATCCTTGCTGCACTAAGATGTAACTGACCATTTTAATAGGTTTAAAAAAGGAACAATTTCATTTGTGAAACAGTAAAGCATACAAAGTGTGTGCAGATTGTCTTCATTTGCATTGTAAAGAACATTGTTACTTCACAAAAGCAACTATGGATGTTAGTTTTCTAGAGCTGAGGTGTAATTTATAAAATCTGTAACAAATGTAACTAAATTTAAAATATTTTTACTGTTTTCATAACTTATTTATACATTATCATCTCAGATTTGACGAGATGGTCTTTTTATATGTACTAAGGCAACTGCATTCTTAGGTGCCTGTGCACTTCTGGAATGCCACTGTTCTCAGTAATTCTCCTCTGCTTTTGAAACCAGAGGACATCCTAAACAGGAATGTTCTTCCATTGAAAAAACTCAATAACCAAACAAAAAACACACATGAAAAACCTCTTTTCACACCACCACCACAACTCAAAATTAACTTCTATTGGAAAGGGAGGCATTACAATCTGTGGTCTTTTTCCAACCTTGCTGCTTGATGCAGATGTATATCCTGCACACCTAAAACCATCTGCAACTCCTTCACAGGAATACAAAGTGCATTTCTGTAATTCATATTGGACATCACATGAAAACATGAACTTTAGTCAATGAAGCAATGAAAAACAATTAGGCATCTCTGACAACTGCATTATCAGTCTCCCACTGATGGTCTTACACCACATCCCTCCAACTGGAGTCAAAGTGATTTTAGTACAAAACAAAATTCTGGCAATGCTTACAAACTGCCAGGTCCTGTAGGAAAAGAATCAGCAAACAGCCTCTACTCCTAAACTGAAATTGCTATAATAAACTTACAGATATGTCCTTACCTCCAATAGTGTGCAGAATTTGTCCATTTTTCCGAGTAACCAAAATCCTGTGGTGCCCAGTGTCTGCTATGACCAACCTTCCTCCTGAATCATCTACAGTCACTTTGCCAGGAAACAGCAGAGGAGAAGGTGGAAGGGAGTCTCTGTACAGCTTTATTCCAATGCTGTTATCTTTGATTTGTCCTCTTTCCTTGTAGAATTTCAGTGTTATAGAAGTAAATAAGAACAATTTCTCTCTGTGTCCTTCTCCAACAAGAGAGAACAGCATATTCCCACGAGGCCCAAGAATGACCAGGGTTGGCCAGCAGGACACTTCCAGCTCGTGCCACAGTGTTGCATCTGCATCATTTACTACAGGGTGGACAATATTGTACCTCAGAACAGCACTTTTAATGTTATCCACAACTTTTTCATTTGGGAATTTTGCTGAATGGACACCAACAATAACAAGACCATCTGCAGAGAAAAATGAAGTTGTGCCACTGAAATGTATTTAAATATATATAATAATTTAAAAAAAAAGGAAAAAGGAAAAATGAACTACAGTTATGTCATAATCTGACTGCTTCCCAGAAGGAGAGAGGATTTGAACAAACAGAACACAATTACATTATAGGAATATAGATAGTTATGTACAGAAAATACTGAAATTCAGAAATAACTATTAGGTAAAATTACCAAATTTTAGGACCATTATTTCCCCAGCTGGCTGATGTGAATTGTTTTCAGTTCCTGACCCTCTATATACTAAGCTAGAAAATACTTTCAAAATAATTGTGGGTAGGTTGTAGCTGTTCAACTGATACTGAGGGTTTTTTTTAAGATACTTAGGACACCTCTTTGTCTTCTAATTCCTGTATACAACAGGAATGTTTTAGAAAATTCTTCTTCACAGTTAACTAGAAGCCACAAAAATAACACCAAATCTTGGAATTCCAGAATTACCTGGACATATCTGCTTCTGGACAAATAGTTAAAGATATAATGAATAGGCCTCCAAAATCAATACAGTATTCAGTGTTTCAAATAAAAATGGCAGCACTGACAACTATGACAAAATGACAAACAACACTCATGACAAACAAGGTAGGCTTAATATAACAATTTCACAATGAAAAATTAAAAATTCACTATAACTGATACAGTCTTATCAACTCTATTGGAACAGAATGTTGCAGTATCAGACAGCTAAAGTTGTGCAATCTGCTGAAATCTAAAAAGCAGGTCAAATATTTTAACTGCGAAGGGATCAGCACCAGTGCTTGTATCTGTCCTTCAAAAACATCATTTAAGCTAGAAAGAAAATTCTATAGTCAACACCTGAGCAGCACAAGTAAGGTACAACATCCTCTCATGAGGAACACTGCTGTGGAAATGATGGATGCAATGCTCAGAAATAACAATATACACTCCATTTAAAACACTTTCTTTGAAGGATTATAGCAGAGCACAACACTGGATTTATGCCAAGCTATTTCTGAATATTAAAAAGTACTTCCTCTTATAGAAGTAATTTCTGGACTGCTGATAACATGAACTGAATATGCACTGGGGTTTAAAATAACTTTCTGAATGCCACTTGAAATACAGAAATAGCACCAGTGAAGATAGCAGTGAGAGCATATCAGATAAAGATGCTGAGAGACATTCAATCCTATGGAAAGCAGTCTTCACTCTGAAACAGATCTCCTGAACTTCCAGACAATAGAGCCATGGCACATGTGCTATAACATTTATAATGATTTAAGATCACGCTGACATTACAGCCTCCTGTGCCTAAACTTCCCTCTGGTGATCACCCAGCTGAAGTTTCAACATACTCCATGTAAGGGCATTTGAACAAATCAGAAACACCAATGGAGAATCAAACATTTTAATGCTCTTTATTACATATATATTGTATTTAATACAATATTTCGGAACTGAAGGTAACTCTGTTCTTCATCTCCCTGTTCAGCCAATTAAAATATCCCAGATAAGTGAGCAGCTGACACACTCTGTGTAAGACTCCAGCTTATCTCTGACAAGCCATCATGACAAGACACTGCATTCCAAACAGAAATTACCCTTCATTTTTGTTCAGTCAGAGTGAGAGACTGATCTCATTTCAGATGTGACTTTAAAGACCATAATTCCCTCTCTAGAATAAAGGGCTATTAATGGCATACAACATGATGCCAATACCAAAAAAATTCTACATTAAGCTTACAAGTTTTGTTATTCCAGTTCCAATGGAAAAAAAAGTGTTATACATCCTACTCCACCACCTGTCTATATCCACTCTACCACCTTCACTATATTCTTCTCAGAGCTGGTTTCTCAGTGAAGGAAAGAAAGTTACCTTTCTTTGAGCCTGTATTTCACATTCTTGAGTAGCTTTTTGAGAGTCACCTTATTTATAGAGGCATCAGATTTGGGCTTTAAGCACATATCCTGTTTGCCTAACTACACAGACACTTTATTTAACCCATTTAAAAATGTGATGGAAGTACACACAGTCACCTTTTTTAGGCTACTTAAAAGATTAGAAGACATTTTTAGACACCCCTGAAATACAGCCAGCAGTTCAGCAACCAGCAACAAAGTGACTCAGCTCCTCAGCCTGCAACAGTGCCAGGAAATTCTGTTCTGAGCCAGCCAAAGCACTTTTACCTTTATCAGAGTACTGGTGCTCTAAGGCATGGAGGTCAGGCAGCAGGTGCAAGCAATTGATGCAGCAGTAAGTGAAGAAATCCAACACCACAACTTTTCCACAAAGGTCTTTGTGGAGAGAAATAGGACCTTCAGTGTTTAACCATTGCAGATCTGGAATTCAGAGAACAGTGACAGACAGTTAGGGGAAGGGTAGGGAAAGGCACCAACACCACACAATGTTCCTGGTACTTTTAACCTAAACACAAAATTAAAAACAAAAAAGAAAGAAAAAAAAGAGTGTGACATCCCTCATCCTTATGTTCCGCAATTCTTCATAATTAGTAAATGAAAATATTATCAATAAGATTCACTGTCACATGAAAATGTAGTTTGTATTTTTATATTGGCACTTTTTAATTGAAAGAACATGTAAGCCCAGAACAAATTTCACACATTTTAAAACATGATCTACATTATCCAACCCCCAACAATGCCATTTGGGTAACAATCAATTATTTAAAACTCACAAAAAAGCTACTAACAGTTCAAAAGTGTTAAACTCTTAATGATTTTTTCCAGCAGTTCTGTAAAGAACTGATTTTAGAGATTGGAATATTCTTGTGCTTATAATTTTGATCTTGATTTTCAAAGGTATCAATTAATTCTGTCACATGGGAAGAAATACAACTTTTTCAGATTCACGCAACAGTACTCCTGGTCATTTATTTTAAACACTTGACATGAGACATGAAAACATTCTTTCCTCCTCTGATCCCATTACAGGTATCAAGATAAGGAATAAATATCTAGAATGTGGTCTGCCAGTACTATCTCTTAGCTTTTCTGAAAATTATAAAAGGAAAAGACAGTTATGATAAAATGCAAAGCTAACTGGTTTTTGAACTTTCACTTTGACAGCTTCAGAAAATAAACTCTTACAGCTCCAGAAGCTATTCCTACTCAAGTCAGCAGGAGGCTTGTTTTGTGTTTCACTAAGAGGAGGACTGTTCTCTCTCTCTATATATTTATAAACATAAATGGATGCACACACGATTAGCTTTGGTGAGAATCATGAGAATAATTCAAGTATATGCATTACTCCCACAGTGTGGGAGCTTTGCTGTTCACTTTTCAAAAGAAAAGGGTAGTTTATATATTTTACATAATTTCTCCCCTTTTCACTAGAATTAAAATACCTTTTATAGATATGGGGTACTTATTTGAGCTGTTTTTAGAGGAGAAAATAAGCCTTGACAGAACACTGAAACAATAGTAATGGCAAAAGCTAAAATTCAATTTAGGGCCCCAAATCTAGACAGAGAGAGCATTCCTTTTTGCTCCACAGGTTAAAATCTGTAATTCATTCCCATGATCTGTGTGACTTTAACCCTGAAGCTCACCTCCTGAGCTGTCTTGCAGTGTGATGTGAGCTCCCACAGCTGCAGGGAGCCTCTCAAAGGTTACAAACACCCTGAGCAGGACCTGCAAGATCTTACATTTGGATTTCCTCCTTGCCACAGGGAGAGACAGAAATGTGAGAGGGGCAAACCACCGAAGAATGACATCTCCAGCACAGTTTGTATTACCCGGGGCATGAAAATTGGCAAGCGCTAAGGCTAAGTCATGGAGCAGAGAGAGAGCTGGGGAACATCCTCAGGGATGCTCCGGGAAACCAAGCGAGGTCACAGAACGCAGGGAGAGTTAGCAAGGCTCTCACTGTGACCACAGGCGACAGATAGAAATTCACAGCACAGATGGAAACAGATTTAGAAGAGCGCCTTTACAAAACGTGTTTTTTCCAGCCAGTACCACGAAGAGGATGTTTAAAGGGGCTCTTTTGCCTTGCCCTTCGCTCCTGGCGCTCCCAGGAGTGCCCTCTCCTGTATTTCAGGTGTCATTTAACCAGCGGCTCCCGGGGCTGGCCCTGCCCGCCCTCGCAGGCAGCGGCAGCTCCAGGCAAAGCCCTCACGGGGAGAGCCCCCCGGCCCCGCCCGGGCCGCGCCACCCACCTCCGCCGAGCTCGGGCACCGTCAGGTCCCGCTCGCGGCTGTCCATTTTCTTCAGGTACTGGTAGACCAGGTTCTCCTTCTCCTGGGCGGTGTCGGCGTCGAGCAGCGCGTACTCGAGCTGTGTCTGGGCGGGCAGGAGCCCCGCCAGCCCGCCCGCCGCCATCGCCGCACCCGGGCGCTGTTTACCGGCCTGGCGCTTCACCGCCGCACATTCGGCACCGCCCGCGGCGCCGGCGCGGAAAACGGCGACTCAAGAAGAAAATAAAGCACAAAGTACAGACACGTAATAACTCGTCTGTCTTAAAGCCGGAACTCCTCACGTATTCCGTGTTTTTACGTATCCTTGGTTTCCACAGCAGCACATTCCCAGAGGGAGCCCGCGGTGGAGATTCCCGCGCAGCAGATTCAACACAGCCAGTGTTTCCCGCCCGGCTGCTTTATCGTTTTTAAGACGTAAAAATTGAGCAGCGCCGGAAAAAGTCGAAATCAGGCTCTGGTAATTTAAACGGTGGGATGTGAGGCTTTCTGCGGCGCATATATGGGAGAAGCGGAGAAGATGAGCGACAGCCGCGGTGACGAACCTGCGGAAGCGAATGCGCGGCCACGGCGGGAAACGGCGGAGGAGGCGCCGGGCGCGGGACCGGCGGGAGCCGGGACATCCCAGGGTGTATCCCGGGATATTGAGGAGCACCGGGACATCCCTGCGAACATCCCGGGATATTCCAGAGCACCGGGACGATCCAGGGAATATCCCGGGGTATTCGGGAGCACTGGACATCCCTACGGGCATCCCGGACGCTCCGGGGCGCCGGGACATCCCAGGGAGCCGGGAGGTACTGGGACACACCGTGGAGCAACACCGGGACCCTCTGGAGGAGCATCCCGGGACACCCCGACGATGATCCCGTAGCTGAATTCTTGCTTGTTTTGTTTTAAAATTTTTCCTGCTCGGGGAGGAATTTTTAAAGTCTTCCTGCCCCCGCATTGCCGGGTGGAGCTGACGATGCTGAGGGCAAGCTGAAGGAAATGGCTCAACCTGGAAGGATTTGCAGAGTCAGGCCCTGTGTAACAGGAGGAATTGCAAATCTACAAAGAGAGGCTCATTGAATTATTTTTGGGATAGGATCCACCATGCTCCTGTCCCATCAGGGACTGCTGCTTGGTTTGTGGGCCAGTGTTGCTTTTTTAACATGGGCTTCTGGAGCTTTTCCTCAGATAGTGAAGAGTGGAGGGAAGAGTAAATATATTAGTGGGAGGAAAGGCAGGTTTGTGAACTGTTGTGTAGAAGAAAAGGGAATATTTAATGTGTTGACATGTCTGAAGATGCTTTATTGGAAGAGGACATTTGGGAGTACAAATCCATTAGGAAGCGAAAGCATCAGAGTAACTCACAGAGCATCTCCACGCCTGTGCAGGAAGTAAGTGTTGGCAAGGGCAGGCCAAAAAGAAAGAGAAATGGAAAAAAGAAATCGACAGAAAAAACTGGTACACCTCAGAAAGCCAAGCAGAGCTCACAGGCAGGTCAGGATGGGGATGAATGTAAAGAAGACAGCAGTGTGCACTCCCAGGACAGTGTGGGCAGCCTGGCAGAGCAGAGCTCACAGAATGCAAAGCCCGTTCACGATGGATTCTGTCCCAGCTGCCAGATGCCCTTCTCTTTGCTGTTGGTCCAGACACCCCAGTGGCACGTCTATGAATGTTTGGAAACTCCAGGACCCATTGAAAAAGGTATGAACGGAGTAAGAAAAAAGCCTTCAGAGAAAACTTACAGACTTCTCATGAAATGTTGCTGTAAACCTCGTTTTTATATTCAGCTCAAGATCTGAAATGGTAGTTGGTATGATTTTTATCATGTTTTATTATGTTGTTATTGATCCGTCCTATTTTTGTACAAAATTTTTGCTTCTTTGTGAAAAACATGGAAATCTGACATGAAAATCTCATTTCAGAATCTAATCTCAAAACTCTGCTAAAGTTTCATGGCTGTTTATCAAATTCTAGTGCTTCATTCAACAAACTGAAGGTGCATATTTAAAGTAATGAAACCTGTTGCAATGACAGTGTCAGAAAAGAACCTTCAGGCACAAGGGTGCTACTTTTGACATGAAGCTTCTATCTCCTTAGGTGTAGATTTTATTATCTTGTATTCATGTTGATATGTGATTTGTTCAGTTGTCTATGGACATTTGGAAGATGAAATATGCCAATTTACTTAAAATGTTACCTTGTGGCCCACTATGATTTAGAAATATTGTATAGAAATAGAGCCTAACGTTCCTGTATCATAAAAAAACTGTTTTATTTTGAGCTCTGTACAAGAAGAATAAAACTGACACATTCCAAATTCTAGTTTCATGGGGAAATACCAATCTAAACACTTTCAGGTATCCAATTTATGTCCTTAGTACACCTCACAACTTTTGTAAAACAGAAAGCATACAGTCAGGAAATGTGAGTGAAGGCTGTTTTAAGTAATAGAACCAGCTTTTTCTATTTTGATAACATTCCTTGAGTTTTCTTCTTTGGAGCAATGACATGTAAGTCCTTTCATGCTGATTTTGGCAGTGCTTTTAATTTAAGGCAGGTGTTTTAACACCTCATTTCTGTCTTAACAGGTGCAAAATCTTTCTGGTGGGTTTATGCATTCACTTTAAAAGCCTGAAAAGTTGGGCTGGCAAATTGTTACTGGGAAAGGTCTAGGAAAGTGCTATGGATGTTTTTTTTTTCCTAGCATCTCAACACTGAATGTTCTTCATATAGGTAAATGCACAACTTTTTTATTTTTTTTTCTTCGTGTGTAATATCAGTTAATTTAAAATGGAATTTCAGGTCAATTCAGAGTTGAGGTTTGGTGGTTTTGTTTGTTATTTGTGTTTGAAGTGTACTGGCTGTTTCTGGTGCCACTTCTCTGAGCTTGTTGCTTGAATATGAGACAATTCTAGACGAGAAGCCATGTGATTGAAGGAGCTCAGCATTGAAACAGGGTCAAGTTGTTAATGGGCTGTATAATTCAGGCATAGTGCTGTGTGAGCAGCAGCTGTTTGGTTTTAGACTGGAAGCTTCTCATTACTCAGGTCATAGCAGTGGTGGCTTGAAAATTACTTTTTATTTGTGTCTTCTGACTTCCAGCAGCTGTGTTTATAATAAAAGCTCCTAAATGTTGTGTCACATGAGATTTCTATTTTAACTGTGCCAACTGTACTTGCAAAGGTATTAACATTTCACTTTTGTGTGGCTCTTTCCACAGAGTGTCCTGATGGTCTGCAGTGCACCTCCACCATCCCATCCCACTACAAGCGTTACAGCCATTTTCTGCTTGCAGCAAACAGGGCAGGGGAGTACCTTGTAAACCCTTTGGGAACCACTGTGGACATGAAGATGACATGTGCTACTGCTGCAAAGCCCAGCTGCTCCCCAAGTTATGCAGAGGAAACCTCAGGGGAGGAGAAACTCTCTATTAAAATAAAGCACGCCCCAAATGACAATGGTGCATCAATGGTACGGAATTCACCACAAATGAAGTCTCTAAATACAATTAGTGGAAGTACTTCCTTTTCTGCAGGTGTTCAAAAACCTCAGCAGACACTTCAGCTTCCAGAGACAGCAGATAATCATTGTAAATTTGAATTTTTTGATTTTGCATCCTCTCAAGAAAGTGAGACAGCAGAACATCTGTGTGTGGAGAAAGATGCAAGTCAGCCAAGTCTGCTACAGTCAGGAGTGGACTTCAATGACTATGGAATTTCATACTCACCACTAAGTACATTTGAGGAAAGTGAAGAGGAAGAGGAGGAAAAAGTAAAAGTATCACAGACTAAATTATTCGAAGTGCAGAACTCAGAAGAAGACTCCGATTCTGTGACATTTAAAACATTTGATGAACTTCTCTCACAGAGGAAGCCTCAGTATGAGCATGCAAAAATGGAAAATTTCATAACCAAAAAACCCCTCTGTGAGGAAGAAAATACACTGGACCATCTAGATCCTCAGCAAGGGGTGGTAACCAGTGGATCCTCTTCTGCTTGTAGTTACAGGGAGCCTGAACAGCCAGAATTGATTTCCTCTGCTGCCAAAGCAGGAGCCACAGAGTCAGAAGATGCTGGTGCTTGTGCTCTGGGTTCTGCATATGTGAGTCTTACTGGTACATCATCACTGCTAGACAGAGAAGATGCTGGCTCCCTTCTGACACAGAAGAGTAATGTTTTGAGGGAGCCAAGTAACATTTTAAGTGGTACAAATAAAAAGACTGCCAGTGCAATTGATAAAACAGCTCACCAGGAGAGTTTGCAGACAGCAGAGGAGAAAAAAGGAAATCTTAGTACAGCTGCTGTATGCTTTCCCAGCCCCACCTCTTCTAAATCAGAGCCATCTCTTTCATTAGCAACTGTGAACACCAAATCCAGTCCTGCCAAAGAACTGAAACAAATGGACATTGGTGTTTTCTTTGGGTTAAAACCCAAAGCAAAGGAGGAACGCAAAGGAGAGGCGTGTTTGAAGGAGAAGAAGCAGATACCAGCTTCAGTATCTCCTAATGGAAAGAGGCCCAGACAGCAAAAAAGGAAGGCTGAGGGGTCTGTGGGAGATGTGGAAGCAGTTTCAGAAAGTTCCAGTAAAAATGAAGCCATTGCAGATGTACCTTCTGGTGGCCAACGAAGGTGGAGAAAAAAATTTAAAGAATTACCTACTACAGGTGAAGAGCCAAGAAAAAAACACTGCCCCTTCTACAAGAAAATACCAGGTGAGAGGTAACTTGGTTTTTCTTAGAGGTTAATTTATTTTGGCTGGAGTGTTGTGTTTTTGTCCTAATTTTAGACGTCAGTATTGTTACTCCTGATAACTGCTTTCTTAAATGTGTCTTATTTGCTTAACTGGTTGCCATCTGTATAAGAGAGCAGCTGAACAACATATTTGGGAGGCCTTTGAAAGTATTTGTTTGTGAGCACTTTGTGAAAATTTTATTTTAGTTTGTGAAAATCTCCTTTTGCCACTGTTGACTGCTACACAAAACACATTAATCTTTAAATGGCTCCTTCGGTTGTGTGCAGAATAACTATTACCTTTTAACTGGGAAGAAAGGAAAAAACAAAAGCAATATCTGATTAGAAATTGGTTCTGGACTTTGCATGTTTACTGGCTGGATTCTCTTCCCTCTTTGCTGTAGGAACTGGTTTTACAGTTGATGCCTTCCAGTATGGAGAAATTGAAGGCTGCACAGCTTATTTCCTTACTCATTTTCACTCTGACCACTACAGTGGACTAACAAAAAACTTCAGGTTTCCAATCTACTGTAATAAGGTAAGGCTTTTCAAGATTACTAGATACCATTATATCCATATGCTTTTGTCCTTTTATATCCATCACTTTTGGAAGTACTGATGGAAGTAAATAGAAGATCAAGTGGTTGGGGTCCTTTACTGGGTCAGTGGATATGTACAGGGGAAAGTGCATTTTGTTTGTGTGAAATCCTTACCTTGATTTGACTGATCAAGAGGATTAGTGAAACTTCCCTCCCTAGATACCATGAAAAAAAATCAGCTTTTAAAAGGACCTGTAGAGGTCACATAGACCAATTTCCTGCACAGTGGAACCTTCAAAGTTAGATCAGACTGCAGGGATTCTTTTGTCAGTCAAATTTTGAACGTTGGCCAGATTTTACTATATCTCCTTGCAACCTGTTGCAGTGCTTACTTCTTCTGGTTTTTTTGGTGTTTTTTTTTTTTTTTTTTTTGTTTTTTTTTTTTTTTTTTTTTTTTTGTTTTTTTTTTCTTCCCTAATAATACATTTGAAATTTCTCGTTTTGCAACTTGCCATTGTAGTTTGTTTTTTTTTTTTTTTGTATGCGTGCATCATGTAGAATCTGGCTGCATTGTCTCTAAACTATTTCAGTGATGGAAGTCTGAAATAGATTCTGTATGAGCCATCTCTTTTCCACATTAAGCAAGTGGAATTATTTCAGACTGATGCTTTGTGTCCTGTACTTTGGGCTGCTGAATGACACGACTGCCATTAGCTGTTGTAGGTCCAACCAGCTCTTCTTTACTTGTAACATGGTAGGGCACCTTGCCTAACCAGCACATCCAGAGCTTGCATCAAAAAAACCTATTTATGGTTCATTCTGGCAGTTTCCTGGAATACTTGTGTCCTGTATTGCTTTTGCAGTTGGAGTGACTGCTGCCCTCCTCGATAAGGTCCAGGGGCCTGTTAGCTGGCAACTTCTTCACTTGGTTAAAGAAGGTTTTACCCACCCCTTCCTCTTAACTTGACAGTGTGCAACAGATCTTCTTCCCCCTTGTTTGCCTCCTCTCTGATTCCAATCCACAGCCTGTTGACAGGGGTATCTGAAGACAGCTTTTCTCAGTTTGCTTTATGAGATGTGAAATGCTGCTGAAAGGCTTGGCTATACCCAGGGCCTTATAGTTTCTCTCTAAGCCAGTCTGGCTTTGAGAGCTGTTGTTTCTATAATGAACAGTGCTTTTTTCAGCCTTTGTTCCTGTTTTAAATCCTGTCTGTGTTGCAGATAACTGGCAATCTGGTGAAGAGCAAGCTCCGGGTGCAGGAGCAGTATGTCCACGTGCTGCCCATGGACACACAGTGTGTGGTCAATGGGATCAAAGTGCTGTTGCTTGATGCCAATCAGTAAGTATCACTGCATTCCCTGTGGAGAATTTCTTACAGGTAGTTAGCTTTTGAAATAGGTGAGTTATCTCCAAAAATGAAACAGGGATTTTTTGAATTTAATTAAATATTTCTTTTGTGTACGTTGTGTTAACCGCATGTAGCTCCGTAATTTTTGTTTGAGGGTTGAATGATTTCCTAGTGGTCTGAACACTTCTGGTTTTTGGTGTCTAGTTGGGAACCTAGTAGATTTGATTATCAGATACATTAGGTTTCTGTAGCTTGAACTGATGATAGGGAAATCCTTAGCTAAAGAAAAATGTGGTACTTTGGATCCTGTGAAAGACATAACCTAGGTAACATTATGAAAATTGGACTTTGAAGAAAAGCCTGTTGAAACATGGACAAGATTTCTACTGAATTTGGTGATAAAGGATGAGATTTTGTCTGTTAGACTGGCACTATGTGGTAATGCTGGATTTAAAGTTCAGTAGCACCTGACCTCCAGTCCTGTGCTCTTGTTCTGCCTCTTGGTACTTTTTTTTGGCCATGGGCTAGAGGAAGACTCCCTGCCCTGCAGTGCATTTATTGAAATGCAGGACTGTCACAGCTGGTTTGAACATTGCTTAGTGTAGGATTTGTTTATACTTGGAGAGATAAAACTCCATTAAGTCCTCTGAGAACCATCTCTAGGAACAAAGGAAGCCTTGTTGCTTATGTAATTTGTATAAATCTCATTTTTCCTCTTTGTCCCTCTGATTCTTTGCTCCAATTTAAAAGCTGTGCATACCTTAGCTACAAAGTTCAGCTTCTTGATGAGTTCACCAGTTCTGTCCTTTTAACTTCATTTCATGCCAGTTTTTCTTTTTTTGAGATTTCATTTACCCTTTGTAGGTGACTGATATCTAAAATAGTCCCACTCAGGTTTTCCAGTCTTCCCCTTCAGAAAGCTTTGTCAAGCAGCTGCAGAAGGCACAATGGATTCATTGTCACCAGTAAGGGAGTTGTATTTATAACCAGGGGCTTCTGGATCTAAAACAACATTTAAAATCTGCAAATAGAATTTAGAACAAAATGCTCCAATAAGTCTTGTGGGAAGAGAGATGAATCTGCAACAATATAATTCTGTTTGTCTTGAGCAAGAATGCTGCTTCTCTTTGGTGTGCTGTTTCCTCTTTGAATCAAATGATAGAATGATTGAAGCTGAGGCAGGATCTGTGCCATGCCTGCAAGGTTGGGGCACCCCAAAAAGGCAGGTAATATTTGATATCTTTACTGTTGATGTGGATTTTGTGTTTTTTCTTCCCATCTCAGGTGAGAACTCAAGCTTGTGTGTGGCCATAGGATTAGCTGCAGAATTCCTTTAGAAATCAGAAATCCTAGCTAAATTAGTCTGTATAGCAGCTGTGATTTAAAATTCTGTTCTGTCCATGTTTCTACTGCTGAAGGGTGGTCTATCTCTTAAAGTAGTTTATCAGTATAGAGAGCTGACATAATTTGTGTGGGGCTTGTTTGTTTGTTTCAGCTGTCCAGGTGCAGCAATGATCCTTTTCTACCTGCCAAGTGGGGCTGTTATTCTGCACACAGGGGACTTCAGAGCAGACCCTTCCATGGAGCGCTACCCTGCTCTGATGGGCCAGAAAATCCACACCCTTTACCTGGATACCACGTGAGTTGGCTGGAAATTGATTTTTTTGTTGTTTTTATTCTTAGTCTTTTCAGTTTCGTAAGGCTTTGAACCAAATATGAACCAAATAAATGTACTTTTAAATGACATTGCTGTGGTAACACTTTTTAGCTCTATTTAGTGTTGAATAAAAGCAGAGATTTATTAAAAGTATGTGTATGTGTAGCTTGTTCATTGGTTATGCTGTTACATTAGAGAATGAAAGTGGGTGGTGGAGAAGAGGCTGAAGTATTTGCTCAGGTCACCATATTATTTATAAGTGGTATTAAATTTATGGTATCAAAACGCATACATTAAATGTTCAGGTTTATGGAAGACTAGTTTTCAATGGATTAACTGTATTACAAAAAGAAGGAATTCAAAGGTGAAAGAATGCCAAAAGGCTGAATCAGTTTTGGGAGTTTTCATTAGACCTTCCTCCGATTCATTTATATAAAATTGGTTTTGTGTGAATGATGACTAATGCCCAGCTGCAGACTTTCATTTCTGTTCCATGTGTTTCTGTGAATGAGTAATGACTTACATTATGGTTTGTGTGTGTGACAAAAAATAGATATAAGGATATATTCAGGACGTGACAGAAATATCAAGCTTGCAAGGGCACTTGGTATTTATGAAGAAGAAAATACAGAATTCATTACCAGAGAGTGAATAGTTGTAGAGAAAACAATGATATATGCTCAGTGTGATTTTTGTTGCAACAATTTCTGGGCACCTCAGTGTTTCTAATAGTGTTATTATATAGAAGAGTATTGTCTTTTTCACTTCCTGAGTACATGGAGCTTTGAGGGCCTTCATGGCAATTTTAGACGTCTTTTCTTTTGTAACAAAGTGATCTATTTTGTTTCCCTGCCCCAGATACTGTAGCCCTGAGTACACTTTTCCTACCCAACAAGAGGTTATCCAGTTTGCTGTCAACATTGCCTTTGAGACTGTGACTTTAAACCCACGAACTCTAGTTGTCTGTGGCACTTACTCCATTGGAAAAGAAAAAGTTTTCTTAGGTATGTAAAAGAAGTGTATTTGTTTAGTCTGAATGTTCAGATATAGTGTAAAGAAATTGAATGTATTTAATAATCCTCCTGCTATTTTTTAGGTTTTCTAATCAATAAGTTTTAGCTTTCTGAAAGAAATAGTGTTCTACCATGTTTGCAGCCTTCCCCCCCACACTGAATATACATGTGGCCAGTTTATATACTAATTGTATGAACCTCTTTGATTGTGGTGGGAAAATTGCTAAAAGCAATTAAAAAATAAATAAATGAGGTCTTTATGACTTTTTTGTTCCTTATAATTTCAAGAAACAGCAAAAGGATGTTATTTTTAGACTTCTATTTTGAGCTTTTCCTTCCAGTTTATATTATATATCTGTTCTGACTAAGAGAAGATCTTGTGTGCTATGCAAGAGAAGATCTTGTGTGCTATGCTTCAGTCAGTTACAGCACCAGGAGCCAACATGATTGCCCAAATGTCTGCCTCAGAGCAGGCAGATGTGCACCATAGTGCATATTTAAAATCATCAATACAAAACTTACTCTCACTGAAATTTAGTCTGTCTTCAGTGTGTGTGGGCTGTTTGTCACATATTCCAAAAACTGCACGTTTCTGGTATCTTTGGAATAAATACCAGTTCACCTCAATAACATTCTACCAAAGAAATGTAACTTAGAATTTATCAAGGTAGTTTTCCTTCTTTTTCCAATTGTTATACAAAATTCTGCTGCTAAAATGTAGGGGACAAAGGTTTTTAACACCCATTATAGGATTCTCTTCTTAATGTTAGAATACAAAACACTACATCCTGTTGAATGTGGATTTCTTTTCTAATAGTAAAAATTATCTTGTACAATAATCAGGACTATGTCCAAAACAAGCCAAAAAAGAACTCTTACAAATTTCTCTATCTGATTTCTTCCTAATGAATCCTGAAGCAATTGCTGAAGTTCTGGGCTCAAAGGCAAGCATGTCCCGTGACAAATACAAAACCCTGCAGTGCTTGGAGTCAGCAGCTGTCAATTCCCTCATCAGTGTGGACTGGAAGGGCACTTTGCTTCATGTTCTTCCCATGATGCAAATTAATTTTAAGGTAAGTTCAGAATATGGGCTGTTGATGAACGTGCTAGTAAAATTCTCTTGGCTCTTCCAAACCAGTGCTGTGTTTGGTGCTTTTTAACCTCTTGTCAGATCATATTTATTTAGTGGGGCTTTGACATGTAGCAATACATTGAAAATGAAAAGCAATTAAACATTAATAACTTCTCCAAACATGGTGTGGTGCTTGTACAAGGTAAGGTGAGGCTTGTTCAAAGACCTGCTCTTTGCAGTCCTTTTTGAAGTGGGTTTATGTAATGACTGCCTGATCTGTCCTCTTAGCAATTAATATATTGTGAAATGGAGTTCCTGTTTTCAGCCTTTTACCTGGTCCAGTGTAGGAAAAATCTAAAAGGATTTTCTGCCTGTGAGCCTCTGTTTTGAGGCAGCCTATGAACATGGCCAACTACCAGTTCTCTAATATTTTTCACAAAAGCAAGTTAACTGGTTAATTTTAAAACATGATTTCATCTAAGTTGATTTCAAATGCACATTTGGTTGAGATTTGAGACACTGAGTTTTGTTGTTGAGCATTTTTTCTGGGAATTTTTTTTATTTGGAAAGATGACTAATTCCTAGGTTATTCTAAATAGACAAAATACTGAAGGGCAGTAAGGTAAAGCAGCAGGCTCTAGATTAAAGTAACCTGTAAGGAGGAAAAAAAACGTGGCTGTTTATACCTTACAGGCTTGGATTAATTTTCCTGTTTTGCTTCAAGCCTGCTGTGCCATCTCAAGCAAATCCTTCAGACCAAGATGGTATTTAGCTGCAGGACTAGTCAAGGTCAGAATTGACCTAAAAAGGAGTAAAAAAGGCTATATGGTTTGGATGGAGCTGCAGGAGAGGGAACTTAGTATCTTAATGCTTTAACCTTGTTTTGTGATGTTTTCTGTGGTGGAGCAGAAAATGAGTAATGGAAATATGTATGGATTTATTTTTAGTGTGTTGTGCTGTCTTAAACAGGAATTGATTTGAGTTTCTTCTGCAGATTTCTGGGTTGCTAAGTCTCCATGTCCCAGCACGTGTGGATATTCACACAGCTGGACTTTCAGGGGGTGGAGGAACCCTCAAGGGCAGCTTCACTTCCCAAGGGAGGCAGTTGTGTCAGGCAGGGTCTCACCTCTGACATCAGGAGGCTCTAGACCAATCTCCAGTGTGACAAAAGCCATGCCTGGACCCTGAAAAGGAATTTTAAATGCTTAAAGATGAGGTCATATGAGCATTTATCTTACTTTTGGATTTGAGATACATTAAGAAAATATTTTAAAAAAAAAACCCAACCCGGAGATGTGGTACTTGACTGCAGTATTTGGTTTTACCTCAGTAAAATGCAGGGATTGCTGTGTGTACTGACAAATGGCTGTTCTTGAATAAGCCAGATGAGTTTAAGTGGTGTTAGGGCTGGTGGTAAATGAAATATTTAATCATGTTTGAGTCTTTTCCCATCTTGTGGAATCTGTTTGTGTACACTGCTGACTTTAGTGACACTCTGAATATCAGGCTGTCATGGTGATTGAAGGAGGTTGGTGTAGCAGTGAAATACATTTTCCATTCAAAAGGGTGAAGGTTTGGAGCAGTGCTGGCTAAAGCAATAAATGAAGAAATTTGAATGTGTATTTAAAATGGACTTGTTATGAGCAAACACAGCAGTCATTTGTTTTGGGGAAAGAGGCCATCTTTTCCAAAATGCATGCATGGTTCTTTTGCAACAAACAATTTTTTTGTAACTCAAAAATTGAGGCTTTTGCCTAACTTGACTATGTGGTGGAAACTTTCCAGGGAACTGACTTTTGTGGGTCTATGAATCTTTCATGTTGTTTAACTCATCAAGGTCTTGTACTGGCATTGAGGTGAGACTTTCAGAAGTGAAAGTGATTGAAATGCAAAAATAATTTTTTTATATGCTTGAAATTGCATCCTTAATGTGACTGTTGCACACTTGATTTATAACAAAACTTAAAAGTGGATTAGCATTGTTAATATAATAATCATTGCATTTGAAGTACTATATTTAGATTTCATTAGAGCAAGGGGAGGAAATATGTGAACAATTACCTTAATCTATGTTAATGCTCCCAAAATGAAGTGTGAAGGAGAATTAGGCTGCTACAATTATACCTTTAATCAGATGAGGACTGAACATTCACAGTGTGTTGAAAGTCACAGCAGTGAGCCATAATTCTTGTTGCTGAATGAAATGTCTTCTGTGTTACGGCTTTTAAAAATTCTTTTTTGTACCTGGTTTGATGGATTTTGTATGTTGCTACGGGACATTGTACTGAAGGTGTTGTTAAATGTGGCAGCTTTCTGCTGCCCTGTTTTAGAGTTCTCAAGTGTCTGACAGGTTAGATAATTTTCTGTCACAGCCCATCTATCCCCCTCTACCCTCCTTTTTAATCAGACTTTATTTTGTATTCCTCTCTCTCCTGCTAATATAAAGTTTGATTTTGAGTTCTGTAACCTTGTAGGGCTTTCAGATTAGGAATTTGCCTGTAAGATTTTATACAGGACACATGAAATTGATTTTCTATTTTTAACTTGAAGCGATACTGACTTCACTTTATGCAGGCATAGGATTGTACATACTTGGAAATTTTTTCAAGGTAATTTCCTTTTTAGAATGAGAAGATCAGAAGTGACTTCCTTCCTGTCTTGGAGAGGTGGTAAAACATGGTTTAGTGCTCAGAGCAATACTTAGCTTGTGCACTGGCTTGCTGTAAGTTTTTTGGCGTAGGTTAATTAAATCTGGTTACTTGTGGGCATAAGCAGGTGTCAAAACCTCTGTGATGATTTTGCCCTGAAGCAGCATTTCACCATCTTCTATCTCCACTCAGCTGCTGACCTCTGGTTTAGAGGAGGAGGTGAATGGTTTGTGGAGCAAGGTC
This sequence comes from Ammospiza caudacuta, assembly GCF_027887145.1. NCBI lineage: Eukaryota > Metazoa > Chordata > Aves > Passeriformes > Passerellidae > Ammospiza > Ammospiza caudacuta. The sequence goes on along the minus strand of NC_080601.1, from coordinate 30,794,844 downwards.
TATAAGATGATGTGATTATTCCTTATGTGTTCTGATCTGTAGTGCATAGCTGTTCATATGTTAATGAAGAATTAATTCAGATGAAGAAACTGAGATCCTAAGGGACAAGTTGTTTTTTAAATGTCAATATTTGTCATTAATAATTGCAAGGTAGATGATCATTGAAATTAAAAAATACCAGCAAATGAAAATAAAATGTAGTCTGAATCCTCTCCATCATGAAATGGCCAACCTTTAGTCTAATTAGCTATTTAATGGGATTAAATATATGCTTTTTTTTTCCACAGGGCTTGCAAGATCACTTGAGTAAGTTTTCTGAGAATTTTGATCAAATTCTGGCTTTCAAACCTACGGGGTGGACCTACTCTGATTCATGCCTTTCTCTGGAGGATATCAAGCCCCAGACAAGAGGAAAAGTCACTATATATGGTATAAGAGTGGCAAAGATTCAGTACATTGGCATTGTGTGGATGCTTTTCCTATTTTTATTCTGGAAACTCCTACTGATTTTGTAACTGCTGCTTTTTCTGGTAACTCATTGAGAAACTGAACAGATCTCTTCAGGAGGGATCTGTGAAATGAGTAATCGAGAACACCATAAATGCAGATTTTTACATACATTTTGTCCCTATCCTTGTCATGCAAATAAAAACTTTCACCTGATATAGGTACAGACTTCAGGGATGGAGTCTTGGCTTGACTGATGCTGGTGGCAGTGTAGTTCCAGAGCCAAGATTTCATTCTGTGTCTTACTTGTTTCTGAGAGAATGTCCTTTCCTCTCTGTTTTTATTGGTGGGTGGAGCTAAAACCCTTAACATCCCTTTAACCAGGTCACTGATGTTGCTTAGCTTGCACTGATGAATGACTTGGTGACTTAATGCTAGGTAATTTTCCTAGAAGGGAAAATTGGAGGGAGGGAGGTGTTTTACCTTAGCTATAAACTTTAGATCCCAAATAGGAATTGAAAAAAACCCTTTTATCTGAAGTATTTCTTAGCTGGAAGGCTTGGAGGAAGCTCAGTGGCCTGACAGATGGCTGTGATTTGTTTTCATTTCAGGGATTCCTTACAGTGAACACAGCAGTTACCTGGAAATGAAGCGTTTTGTTCAGTGGTTGAAGCCACAGAAAATCATCCCCACTGTCAATGTTGGTGACTGGAGAGACAGAAGCCTGATGGAAATGCATTTTAGAGACTGGATGACCGAGGGCAATAGGCAAAAATAAATATAAAGAAGAATGTATTTTTCAAAGGAAGTAGACTGGAATGGGAATTGAGTTCCTGTGAGTTTTATATATCTCCTTTTTCCACGAAGCTTTCTTTAGGGAGGACTTAACTGCCATTCTTTGAAGAAAGATAAATTTGGGAAAAGAAAAAAAAAAACACCTTGCTTTCTTGTGTATCTACTACTTTTTTCTTCCCCATAATATACCATTTTTGCAAGTCCATATTTTAGGTTATTTTTATCTTACTCTTTTCCCCTGTTCTTAATTCTCCTCAGGTTGTGGAGATGCTCAGATGTGTAATGCTGGGGATTCAACAGTCTCCAGGATAATTTCTGAAAATAAGTTATTGTAATAAATGAGACAATATTAGGCTTGTGTCACATGCTGTCAACTCAGGCTTCAGAGAAGCTCATTTCGTGAGGCAGAACTGACTATTGTGATTTAAATATTGTTAAAAAAACTTACCTTGTGAGAGAGTATTGACTTGGGCTCCTGCAGCATATGTACTTGAGGCAACTGTTTACAAAAGACACTTCTACATTCTGCTCGAGATTTTTTGATTTCGAGATTTTCGAGATTTCACTTTTTTTTTAGTGATCTTTTTTAAAATAAAAGATCTTTTTTATGCCTATGTGTTCTTTCTGAGCAAAATGCATTTTATTTCAGTGGCAGGTTTGCTAGCCTGAACAACCTGTCTGCACTGTCTTTGGTGAATGTGCTGTGTATGTACTTGTCCGAAGTTGCTCCTGTGTCCTCTGCAGAGCCAGATCTCAGCAGGTGTTCAGAGCACAGAAGTGGTTCCTCACCATGGAATCCCCACTGGGCTTTGCAGGGTTGTTTATATACAAGTTGTATATAAACACTGGGGTTTGCAGGGTTGTTTATATACAGGTTTGTCACCTGAATTCTGGAAACACAAGAAAGGCAAATACTGGCACTGGCAGCAGAAAGGTAAATTTCACTTTGCTTTTTTGGCCCTAATTCTTACCAGATTATCCAGTGCTGCTTTTTTTTTGCATCTGCCTGGTGTTTATGTACTGAAGTATGTGGGTGCATGCAGGCACACTAGTAAAATTTTAATCACTAAAATAAAAACTGTTCCAAAGTTCCAGGGTGGAATCACATGTAAAGAGTCACTCCCCAGCCCCTCAGAGTAGCTTGTCTGGAATCCTCGATGCTATTTTATGTTGTGAAAACATTTTTTTTTAATGATCAATGCAAGTATAAACAGATCCTTGTCTCTGAGTGATGAGCTCTGTAATGTGAAGTCACTTGTTTTATTTGTCTTGTGAGAGAAATCAGTGACGAGCTGATGGCAAAAAGATTCTTTGTACTAAAAGAGTTGTGAATGAGTATTTCACATAAGGCATTGTTAAATGCTTCAGCTTAAATTAAGCCGTTGAAGGAAACTGAATTTTTTGTTTTACATCATGCATAGTGCTAGCTGGCTGTCAGAACAACTGGTAACTGGACTGGAGTGCTCATTGCTAGGATTCCACTCCTTTTTGAAGGTGTATGAAGAAGGATCTTTTATGGGTTTTGCAAGAACCAGAACTGAATGAATGCCTTGTACAAATCAGAGCAAATTTGGGGATTATATTTGACAGGGAATTGTTTTTACCAGTTGAATTGTTAAAGAATTATGCATGCTTTTTTTTTGGCCTTCAGGATTTTTTCCTGTCTAATTTTTGCATGGACTATGAGAGGCTGGAATAAGCACCTCAGACTCAGAATTGTGACTAAGATTTAACATCTTCTTGTTTCCATAGTTGCATTTTCAAGAATGACTGTTCCTGCAGAGAATGAGTGTGTTTGTGTGGTGGGGGGGTTCCCACTGTGCTGGTGCTGTTCCTGGTTTTGCAATTTCCTCAGTTTGTGCCACTGGTAACTCTGAACCCAAAAAATTCAACTTTCAGTGCGGCCTGATGAGTGTGAGGCACCTGTTACCTCTCTGTGGCTCTTGACCTCCTGCTTTCAGTTTCTAGCCTGTTACCCAGATTGAGGGGTTGGCTCTTTTTCTTTTAAAAGCAGACTGGTTTCTGAAACTAGCCCCAGGAATGGTGTATCTTGGAAGAAACTGGCACTGACATCTGCTGGATTGACCCAGTGAATCCTGCCCTGATGTGGAGCAGATGGTCATGGGCACATTTTGGTCAGCAAAGCAGAAGGGCTTTAGTGCTGGAGGCTTTTTCCAGTTTCTGCTCTGCTGTAGGTATTCCTGCATTGGCCCACTGGGTGTTTTCATTCTTCCCTCTCCGGTTTGTATTTGCACTTCCACCAGCTGGTTTTTGTGTGTAGATGAATTCTGCAGCATTTCATCCACCTTCATGGTAGGAGACCTCCATCTTACCTACTTACTTGGCCTCCTTTTTATGGAAAAAACGTGTTTTCAGAATCCAAACACAGGAATAAATTATTTTTATCTTTATTATAAAGAGGATTAGTAACAGGATTAGGTTGAGTGGGAGGACATACAAACTGATGTGGAAAACTAAATATAACAAGAATATTGTGGAAAGGTGTGTGACAAGACTTTTCCCTTGCCTTGGTGCATCCAAGGGACATCTCTCTGATCTCAGCAGTTTAAGTCCTTTGGGGAGTGCAGACCTGGGATAAACCAAGTTTCAGTGTTATTGAACAAACATTGTTAATTAGGACTTTGACTCTGGCTCTGCTTTTCCTAATGAAGAATTGGATTTTTTTTTTTTTCAGTCTTTGGGCAGTGCTGGCATTAGAGATGGACGAATTAAAGCATTTGTTATTTTGGTTGCATGTGGGGTTTCTGACTGCAGGAAAGGTGTCACCTTTTCACAGTCACTGGAGGGGACTTAGACCTCTGTGGTGCCATAGAAACACTAAACCAGGGTCCCCTGGACAGGGGGGTGGAGGAGTCAGCCTGTACTGACACAAATCCCACCAGATTTCACTAAAGATGGGCTGTGAGCATCCCAGAGGCTCCACCTGTTTGTCTGGGGCTGCCAGGCTCAGGGCAGGAGGCACAGCCAGGGACAGGGGCAGCTGCAGCACTGGCTTGATTGGCTTCCAAAGGCAGCCCCTCTGAAGGATCACTTCGTATTTCCCATCAGGACTCCTGCTCTGATTACATATCACCCCAACAGGCAGATAAATGAGCTAAAAGCAGCCCTGTTGGAAAAGGGTAGCAGGAGGGGAGAGGGGAGATGAGGAGAGCAGCTCCTGGCTGTGCTGGCTCTGGGTTTCAGGCTGGCTGTGATCAATGAAAGCACCCACAGCCTGTGGCCACCACTGGGGAGCCAGTGGGCACGTGTGAAACACTGCAGAATAAAGGCATAGGGGCAGCTAAATGGAACTTCAGAGTGCTGGTGTCCCTCTAAACCTTGATGTGAAATAACAATTGATAGCAGCTTGGAGTGGAGAAAGGAACTGAGATGCCACTGGCATGGTTAAAGGATTTCTTTATTCGATCAAACCTGTCTGCTTTGTATGAGCTTTGTAAAGATTTTTAGGATAAATTGCCATTTAAATTTAAGGAAGTGTGACTTCAGATATATCCTTCATGCAATTAGAGATCAATTTGGACCGAACATGAAATTTGAATTTGAACACTGCTTTGGGAGATTTGTTTCCACGCCAGTGTAAAGATGCAGTTATTGCTTTGATGTGTTTTCTGTGTCTGAATTACTTTTGTTGAGTTATCTTTGGTAGAGGAAAAAAAAAGCAGCAGGTGACTTTTGAGAACAAGAGAATGTGGCCCAAACATTTCCGTCCTCCCTTGGCTACAGAAAATCAGCTGCTTCTCATTTCAGAACCAAAACAAATAAGGCCATTACTTTTAAGGGTGGGTCACAGGCTGCTTCATGTGTTCAGGTTTTATTCAATAGCCACCATTCCAAACCAAGTATGTTTCCAAAAACATTCAGTATTCATGTTTGTGAACCACACAGTATTAGTATCTAGTGGGAATTATGACCAGCATGAATGAAATTCACAGGAAATACTGAAAGCTTGTCAGTACCAATATTAAAAATTGAAGATCCTGTACTTAAGTATCACATTGTGGTACAGATTATAAATGTGCATTTGGAGTGCTGAATTTAATGTTCAGCACTCAATGTAATGTCCAGCGGTGCAGAGAAAAGCTCGGAGATTTCAGCCTCTAACAGAAATGAAGGGATTAGACAGTCTGTCACTGTTTGCAGAGGAGGAAAGCAGCACAGGAGAGCTGCCTGCCCACTGAGCCCAGCCAGCTCTCCCTGCTGTCTGCAGCAGCAGGGCTGGTGGAGGAGCTGCAGCCCACAGAGGCAGAGCCCTGCACTGCCCGGAGGCCTCTTCTCCTTCTCCTTTCTGCTCTGGACCTTTACCCACTGCTGTACAATGGCACCTTGTTATCAAATCTCCAGCAAATACTCTGGCAGGGAAAAGGCTTTTCCACTCTGTCACATCTGCTCTGGTATCTCAGAGCAGACAGGCACTTGTTTGTGCCAGTTTCCAATAAGTTCTTATATAAACCAAGTAGTTTTAAAAACCTCTAAGCTTTCCCATTTGGGCATTTCAGATTCACTTTGCTCACCTTTCCTTCTGTACATTGCCTTGGTTGTTCAGGAAGAGGAAGAAAGTTCAGCACCTCAGGGAAGAAGATACAAGCAATGCCCTGGAGGAAAAGGTGACACGAGGACACAAATGCCAGCAGCGGTGACTTTGGAGTTCAGCGAAACCAGGGCTGGCTGTGGGGCTCTACATGTGCTGCCTCCTGCTGCCTCTCACCCCTCCTCCTTGTCCAGCACAATCTTCCTCCCTGCAGAAGCCATGATTTCAGTGAACTCTGTTGTGAGAAGCAAAGTTGATTTTTTTCTGATCGCTCCAGTCGTTTGTCAGCTCCTGGCAGAGACCTCCCCAAATACAGCACTGCCAGCAGCAGGATCTGACCCACTTTCAGCTCCCGTTTCAGAGAGGAGATGGATTGGAGCATTTATCTCAGCAGGGCTTCTTCAATCAGAGAAAGGCAGGCTGGATTTCTCTTGTTACTGAGACCTTGTTATTTACTTGGCTCTCTGCCCTGCTCTTGGTCGCATCTATTGCCTGAACGAGGGAGGTAAAGCTGCAATTCTGTTCTTTGTGCTGCTACCCAGCGACCATCTGAGGAACTGAGCTCTGCAGCACAGCAGGAGCCTGGTTTTGCACTAACACCTTCATGATCACAGCCCAGCTCATTCCTTGGAGCTCACCTGTGGGACAAACAGCCAGGCAGGGGCAATGGGCACCCACAGAAGGACTGGGGGGCAGTGGGCCATGGCAGGGCTCTTATGGACTTCCAGGGCATGACAAACATTCCCAGGAGTGTGTGAAAGTTCCTGATTTTCTGCCATGTCAACCCAAAGTAGTCTGTGTTTGACCAAGGAATGGCAAGGAGAGGGGTGAGTGCAGCAGGACAGTGGTGCAGTTAGTGACAGCTCATTAGGGAATGATTAACTACCCAAACAGATCAGTGGGGTGGGGGGCAGCAGGGAAGCCTCAGAACATGGGAAAAGGCAGGCTGAGGACAGCAGGGTGGGAGGGAAGCAGAGAATGGCTCTGGAGCTGCTGTCAGGGGAGCTGGGGGTCTGCATGCCCCCTGCCCACACCAGCACCACCACTCCAGCTGGGGTGACTCAGGGCAATGTTGTCATTCTGAACATTTCTAACTTACTTGCTGGGCTGACCGTGCTCACAGGGGTCTTAGGATGAGGGAAGAGATGAGGATCTGACTCCATGTTTCAGAAGGCTTGATTTATTATTTTATGATATATATTATCTTAAAACTATACTAAAAGAATAGTAGAAAGGATTTCATCAGAAGGCTAGCTAAGAATAGAAAAAGAAAGAATCATAATAAAAGCTTCTGTCTTGGACAGAGAGTCCAAACCAGCTGACTGTGATTGTCCATTAATTAAAAACAACCAACATGGGCCAATCACAGATCTACCTGTTGCATTCCACAGCAGCAGATAACCATTAGTTTACATTTTGTTCCTGAGGCCTTTCAGCTTCTCAGGAGGCAAAGTCCTGAGGAAAGGATTTTCCATAAAAGATGTCTGTGACACTGGGCACCATTTCATGGCAGTGTTGTGGCTTTAGCCCTCCTGGAGGAGCAGGGCAGGAACCTGCCATGAACTTCTGCTGCTCCAGAAAGGCTCAGCTCAAGCTGTGGCAGCGGCTCTGAAGGGGGCTCCAATGGGTTCATTCACCCATTTTCCACAGCAAACACAGCCAAAGGGACAGCTCACATCACCACGAGGTGCCACAGCCCGCTGTCACCTGTGGGTCACTGTGTGGGTCCCCTCCGGGGATGGCAGCAGTGACCTCCCCCTCCTGCAGGCACAGACCCCTCCTGTCCCCTGGCTGCAGTGCCAACACCCTGCACTGTGCCCACCCCAGCCTTGGCATCCCCAGGTGTGTGCCCTGGCAGCGCTCAAACAGACCAAGGGATGGAGAGGCCCAGGGTGACCAGAGCACTGGGCAGGGGATGTTTCATCCAGGTGCCAGAGAGGCTGCTCACACATTTACTCTGGGTTATTTCAGTGTTTTAGCTGACCTTGAGGGAAGGTGCTGCTTACAGCCGCTCGTCTGGTGCTGGGAAATAACCTGAAGCAGACTTTCTTTCTAAAAAACACCAAATATAACAAAAATGTATACTTACAGCAGAGAACTCCTGTTTTACCACCTTTGACATATTTTTTTTTCCTATCCACAGTCCCTCTTGCTGTTTATAGTTGTTCCTCATGACTGAGTTTTCCTTCCTCTTTGTTCTCCCCCCCAGCTACTTTTCCGCTACTGGGGATTTCTCAGAAATGTTAGGCTGCCAGAATTCACTTTTATTCTTAGAAACTGGGGCACAAGGGCAATTGCTTGGAAGCAAAATGACATCTGTGAAGAATGACTTTGGACATTGAATAAAATAGTAGAGGGGCAAATTAGAGGACAGAAGGCCAGAATTCCTGCAGGGCACTTGCTTTCAGGACATTTAGCATATAAATGAGATTATTTTGGCAAAAAGTTTCCTGGTGTAGAATATGTAGAATATGACTGATCAGTAGATGCTGCTGAGGAGCAGCTACTCGAAAACATTGGCTTCTCCTGGTTAAAAAGATTGGGCAAACCTCATCACTGAAGGAGGTAGCATCCTTCCAACAGCCTTGAGGCATAAACCATGGCTTGATGCTGTGTTTTATAGGCACAAACAGAAGCAGATTTCCTGGGAAAACTTACAGAGGCAGGAAATAAAAAAAAGGATGTAGCTCAGTGATGTCCCTACTGATGACTACCACAAACATCCAGCATTTAAAAAGGAGATTAGCAGCGCTGATAGCTGTGATCTTAATGCTCCCACCAATGCTTCATTTCATCCTCCACTGCTGGGTTATAAACAAAACGAATTCTCAGGCACAGATCAACTCAGGATGAAAAACTGAACATGGCCAGACACTTGCTGTGGCAAATCCAGTCCTGCTGCCCCCAGAGCAGCTTGGTGCCCCCCAGAGTGCTGGTCCTGCTCTGATGGAGCCACCAAGGAGCTGCCAGCAGCAAGCACAGGGCTCCTGGTCACTGAGGGTCCTCACAGTGAAGGGATGGCTTCATTTGAAGGGATTTTCCTGAATGAAAGATTTGTATCAACCCTGTCTGGCTTCTCCACTTCTTTAAGGGATGCAATAAATTATAAGGGGGTAAGGGGCCAAAAGGAGCATTCAAAATTCCAGTGGCATTTCTAGGAATTGCCTGGCATGCCCCAAGTTCCTCACAGTGACTTGCTGGCCAGCCTGCAGGAGGGAAGTGGCTGGCTACAGTGAGGCATGTACATGGAAGGGGAGTAAATCCCTGGGAAACAAACCAAAAAAGCCCTTTGAGATCTCAGATTACCCTGTCATCTCCAGAGACCCTAGGCAGACAGTACATGCACTTTCCATCCCCTGCTCTTGTGGTGGTGTTTGCAGGAGTCCCAGGATGAGGGAAGAGATGAGGATCTGACTCCATGTTTCAGAAAGCTTGATTTATTATTTTATTATATATATTATATTAAAACTATACTGAAAGAATAGAAGAAAGGATTTCATCAGAAGACTAGCTAAGAATAGAAAAAGAAGGAATGAAAAACAAAGGTTTGTGTCTGAGACAGAGAGTCTGAGCCAGCTGACTGTGATTGGCCATTAATTAGAAACAACCACATGAGACCAATCACAGATCTACCTGTTGCATTCCACAGCAGCAGATACCCATTGTTTTCATTTTGTTCCTGAGGCCTCTCAGCTTCTCAGGAGAAAAAATCCTAAGGAAAGGATTTTTCACAAACCATGTCTGTGACATGCTCTGACCAAGGGAGCACCCGCAGGGAAACACCTTTGCAAATATGTGTGTCCCCTAAAGGGGCTGAAATGCTGGAGGAATCCCTGTGGCTGGGAAGATTTCCACATCCCTGCTGTGCAAGAGCAGCTTTCCACAAGCAGCACAGGTGATGTGAGCCAGCTCCTGGCAGGGCAGTGGGAGCATCACCCCACGTTCCCTCAGGACAGAGTGCCTGGAGGGACTCAGGTGAGCCAGTTTCTGCAGGACATCAAGGGTGGCTTCACATCAGCATCTCCCCATAGCACAGGGCATTGATTAACCCACCCCATGCCTGTAACATGCAGGTCTGATGAAGGCTTTCCCAGGAATTTTCTGGGAGCTAAAGCAACTCCTGGTATAGAATGCAGTGCTGGAGACCACATTGATGGTAAGAGACAGCACGATGCAGATGTGTCTGAAACCACTCCTTGAGTTTTACTGAGTGTGTGTGAGGAAACGGCTCTCCTGAGGTCACCAGAAAATCTGGGGCAAAGCACAGATTAAGCACCTGGTGTCCCCAGCTCACCGTGGATCCACTCTCTCTGCAGTGTGCAGGGTATCTGCACTCTCATCGCTCTCTTTTACTGCAGCTGCTCCTCTTTGCATCCCTTTGCAGAAATTCCAGTCACACTGAAGTATGCCTGGTTGTTATTTAGATACCCCGGTTAAATATGTAGGTATTTATTTAGATATCCCTATTACATATACAGATATCCCTCCAATCCCCCAGGCTGGAGGGACTCTAGAAAGAGAATTAAGCATTACACAGAGTTTCTCTCTGGCTCATTTCAGGGTGGGCACTGCACAGACAACCTTCCCTGGCTGCACTCATTCTCCTGCAGGACCTGTGCTCTCTTCATCACTTTATTGCTCCAAGCCCAGCTCTCAGGAGTGTTGCCCTTGGGAGGAAGAGTGGAGGTTGTGTGCTCTGGTTTGTGCTTTCTGTTCAATGGGCTTTTCATTTTTCTTGACTTCAATGACCTCACATCAACATTGAGACTTCCCTTACCACAACTTTATCTCTCTTCCAGGAGTTGCTTTTCTCCTGGGCAATTGCCATCTTCCTGGATGCTGGAGTAGAAAGAGCATGAGTCAAGTTTGGGAATTCAAGGGGAAATATTAGCAGCCACTAATGAGTGAGAGCAGCATGGGAACCTGCCACGAATTAACAGCCAGGGAAACAACCTAAATCTTTATTTAAGTGTAGTTTTTTAAAAATAGGCTGTTAAGTGACTCAGCTGCAGATCACTGGGAAGTTACAGGTAATCTTTGCAGGGCAAGGAGGGGCTGTGTTGGGAGAAAATGAGGCGTTTTGCAGCATACAATGTGTTGTAAAGTGTTAGGACATTTATTTATCATATGTGGGCAGACAACTTCACACATCCTACCCAAATTTACTGTACCAATGTCATTTCCATATTGTGCCTCTGTAAGTGTTATGAATCAGCCAATATGTGACATTAATTATCTGCATTTAGCACTGTACAAACTGACATAATGATCAATTATGGAGTAACACATTATGGGGTGACTGTTTACTAAAGTTCAGAATTAATCCCCCAGTACTCTAAAATATTCTGGAATTATTCTGTGCATGCTATATCTAACCAAATCCTGGTTTTGTCCAAAATCAACATTCTTCCATGGCAGAGAGGTGCAGCATTCAGTGCTCAACAAGCAGGTTGCATGCAGGTGGCTCTCCTCCCACCACCATCTTCACTAATTCACCTCTTTGGAGAAATGTTTCTCCATGAAGTTCTAGGAAATTGCTTCATGGCTTTGGGTTTCTTTTTGATGAAATTCAAAAAGAATTTGAATTCTTTGAATTCAATTTGAATTTAATTCTTTGCATTTCAATTTCTCACCTCCTCTGTTCATCCATAACTGGAAACAAAAGGCATTTGTCTTGCATTACCAATTTCAGGAAGTATTTGAAAAAATGATGGAAGAATGCAGAATGTTTGGTCTAAGAAAAAGAGAAGGGAGAATAGGTAGAAACAACATCTTCCATAATGAAGATTTCTGTGCAGACAGTGGCAATCCAAATATTCCCTATGCCCACTGAAAATAGGGCAAGAAAAAATCAAGTTAATTTTCTGAAAAAAATTGTCTAGGATAAATATTAAAAAATAATTTCCTGATTTTACAGAGAGATGAGTCCTGGAACAAGACAGAAAAGTTTGGACTTTCTTCTTCCAAAGTTCAGAAGAGCTGAGGCAAACTTTGGCCAGGAAAGGCTGAGGATGACATCCTCAGTAGAGGCTCTTGAAGAAGGTGATCTGTGATTTTAGGGTTCAGGCCATGAGGACTGTCCTAGCAGACTGACAGAGTTTCAGGGCTGGAAGAAGCCCTGGACAGTGATATCCATCCATCCATCCCATCCCATCCCTCAGGGGCTCCTTGGGCAGAAATGGATCTGCTGTGCTCAAAGCAGCAGAGCAAAGGACTCCCATGGCAGCCTTGGAGCAGAGCTCCCAAGGAATGTGTTTTCTTCCATTTTCAGCCTCTGTAGTTCCAGAACTGGGAGTTCCATCTGTATTTATGCAGAATTCAGCACAAACAGGCCTTTGAACAGCGCTGAAACAGAAAAATCAAAATGTGATCCTTTCCACCTTGAGAAACAAGCACGTCCCAAACACTCTTATCTCAAAGGCAGGAGTGACAGGCTGTGGAAACATTCAGTCTGGAAATTAATCTTTTGAACAGGAGCTGAGTCTGAATAGATTATATACATATTTGTGCTTGCATGCTTTGAGTTACATGATGTTGTTTTCATCTTCAGTTGAATAAAATTTTATAACAAATTTTTTTTAAAGCCCAGCAAATTTGTCAAATTTACTACTGAAGTAAGTTACACCAATGCTCATTTTTAGTGAGTGTAGTTCCTTACTGTAATAGTCAACCTGGCCTTATTCTGTTGGAGGCTGGATAAATACCTCCTTTGAGCCAAATTCACCCTAATCAAACTTATATCAATCTCTTAATATCAGTATTTCTGTGCCTGCTAAACCCAGTAGTTATTTTGGTTGTGTCTGCCAAGATGAAATGATCAGTACTCAAACCCAGTGATTCTGTCTGTTGCCACATCATTGTATATTGCCAGTATCTATTTTACAGCAGTATGGGTGTGTGAAAATTCCCACACAAAGTGTCCATGTTCATGCAGGGCACAGGAATGTGCTCTGCCATGTCACACCATGGTGCTGTAAGCGACAGAGGTCACTCTAGGACAGGACAAAACTCCCTTTTGGCACCCCCTGGAGCGCTCCTGAAGTTCCTTATCAATTTCCTTTTGGTGTGCTATCAGCTGAAAATTGGTCATGTTTCTATGGTAGCAATGCGAGGAAGGCATTTCCACAAATAAATATTTACAGGAAACATCCTTGTTTGGGAAACAAATGAGCATTTGCTCTGGAAATCCTGCTGCACCAGTGACATCCCTGTGTCCTGCTTGGTAGCATCAAAACATTCTCTGTGAGAAACATTGAACTGTTTGCACTGGGGTGAGGGCACATGCCTTCAGATACATCATTTCTCTCTGTGGTTTTCCCAGCTACTTTTACTTTTCACACATCAGGTGAGCCCTTCCCACTCTCAAATCCATTCATTCCTTTTTCACTTAGGGCTTATCTTGGCTGTCAATGAATCCAAAGGTGCTCCAGACTCATTCTTTCTCCAACCAGCTCTTCTTCCTGTCATCCCTTGGATGTATCTTTGTGGCTGGATAATAAAAGGGGCAAAAGGAGGGACAAAAGGAGGCCCCACTGAATCACTGCACAACATTTTATACACCAGCCTTTCCTAAAGCACTGCAGCTCTCAGCTCACTTGAGCCTTGCTGTAGCTAAGGGGAATCCAGGGACAACACAGCTTTAGTCCAAATGCTGGTTGTTTGCCCACCTATACGTGATTAGGAGTTCAGTAATAAACCAAAGTAACTCAGTGTAAAGAGGTGAGCAGAGGCAATACAAATACAAACCAGTATTTCCTGCTGAAATAAAAAGTATACACAGTGCAAAGGTCATGTAAATGATCTGACCCTCATTTTCTTCCAGGTAACAGAAATACATGGCAACGTGAAATATAAGCCAAATACATGCCATTCATGGCACAAAATAAGTTATTAGGACATAAATCAAAATCCACATTCTCTGTTCTTTGTACTTCAGCAACAAAAGATGTCTGGCAGCTCAGGAAGATGATTATCTGTACATATATCACCTTTTCCTCCCTGATCTTTCCCCTTGAGTTTTGGCACTTACTTAATCATTGAGGTCATTTTTTTTTTTTCAGGAACATGAGCAGCCTTTAGCATGAAAGGTATCTGAATGTGGAATCCTACATATAGTAAGTTTCACCTTAAAAAAGAAAAAAAAAGGAATATTTTTATAGCTTTTTATATCTGGTCAATATTTGTGCAATTATCTGACTTGTGTTTGAACTAGCTAAATAAAAATTCTCCATAAAGAGAGATGAGTATTTTTTTTTTTCCTTGCTGAGACTGGCTTTCCTTTCTTTAGATGGCAACAGCATCTCATGACCTCAGCCTTCTCAGCAGAATTCAAATATGAATATGTTTGGATATAGGTCATGAACCTGATACTGAAATATGAGTTCAGAAACACGTTGTGGATCACAGCTGGGTCAAAGAACATCTTAGAAATGTCCCATGTTCTTCAAAAAACCCAGTCTCACACAAGGACATGTGCAGTGCTTGATAAGCAATGGGACATAGGAGTCCAGGGCTCTGCCCTCAATACCCAAACCACTGTAACCACACATCCCTGGAGGCAACGGTTTATTTCCCAAAACTTGCAATTTATATGCATTAGGCAAAAATATCCCAAGTAACTCCAGTTTATGGTTGCCCAGTAACATCTCTTGGTGTTGCTCAAACTCTTCTTCAAACTCTGCAGTGCTTGTGTTCCCCACAGACACTGATGCTGAGGAGATACTGGGTGCTGGAGTTACCCATGCCAAACCTAGACCAGAGGAAACTGGTTGGAATTGAAATGCAAAAAAGGGAATTGCTTTCTCATTTGGCTCATACATTTGAGTCAAGATTAGTCAAGCTTACCTCCTTTCTGGTGGACCTGCTGATGAAGAAGAAAGCCTCCTCCACACCCTGAGGCTGCAGATCATTCACAGCCACCACGTGGTCTCCGTGGTTGAACAAGCACCCCAGCCTGAGAGGACCAGCCCACTGTGAGACACTGAGGAGGGCAGAGAGCAAAGGAAACACACAGGATGTCCTGTGTCACTGCACTTTTGGACAGGATTGCATTTATGGGGCTGCCCCCTGGAAATGACACACACGTTCAATGACTTTGCACATTTTTGATCTGGTTCTGGTTGAAACCATCACTAATTATTCCACAGCATGCTGGATTCTTCTTTACAACAGCATTTGAAATACAAACTCCAGTACAAAAAGAATCAGAAAGAGCAGAAGGAATCACTGAAGTGCCAGCAAGCCCTGCCTCTGTCCTGTTCTGCCCTGCCAAAACTGCACATGGGTGTCTGCAGCTGAACACTTCTGTGCCTGACACTTATTCCCATCTCACAGGCACTGCCACACGACATCAGACTTACCATATTCGTCCTGCTGCTTCAGTAAGTTTCAGGTAATTGTTAATATCAGCCAGGGGTACGAAAATATCCAATTTCTGCAGCTGCATCTCATCTGTAACTTGACTGTGAGAGAAAAACATCAGAGACCACAGAATCACAGAACAGCTCAAACTGGAAGGGACCCATAAGGATTTCTGAGTCCAACTCCCTGCTCCTTGCAGACCCCCTAAAACTGAATGCTATGACTAAAAGCATGACTAAAGTGCCTCTGAAATGCTGACAGGCTTGGCAAAGTGAAACCCATGAACAGGTCTGTCTCCTCTGCTACCAGCTGGAGAAGACACTTACCTGAGCAGTATGGACAAGTGAACCACTGAGAGGGGTAATGAGCTTTGCCTTCTCTGGAGGGTTGGCTGCAGGCTGGTGTTGCTTTCTGGGAATTTTGTGCCTTTTTCTGCTCCCAGGTCTCTTGGACGTGCACTGTTGCTCTGGCATTTGGGAGGGGATGGGAGCCCATCACGCCTGCACGTGAGCTGGCATGTCTCATCCAGCAGCTTACTAAAGAGGAATGATGATAAAAAATTAAGGGGTTTGGCAATTCCAGGCACTCTTGCTGTGTTTGAAGTGGGATCAAGCAGCCCTCAATAAAGCAAAGAATAACAAGTTCTTGTAGAATATCCAGTGGACAAAATAAAACCGAAGTAAAATAAACAGCCCTTCCAAAAATGGACCATAAATCTCAAAATAAACATTTTCAGTATGCAAAAACTATTTATTAAGCCTGGAAACATTTCAGCTAACAGCATGCCTTGACAAAGAAACTGAGTACAGATTGTTGGCCTTTGCTGTGCTGGGTTCTGCAAGGATGTAAAGCTGTCCCTTGAGAGATGTGATAACTGAGAACTACTTGAAATAATTTTAGTTTTATTTGATAAGCCTTATATTGCCTGGAGCTGACTCCCCACTGTGGCCCAAACAAGACCGGGGTTAGTAGCAAAAGCTGTTCTTGGTAAATTTTAACTCAGATGGCCTAACCTTGTGAAGTTTTTATAGTTATTCCCTCTGGGGGGGTCCCAGAGACACAGACAAGCTTTAATTAATCTATTGGGATTGTCTGGTTAGTGGGTCTGCATTTCCAGTTGCCTCCCTCCATGTGGCCCACGATCTGACTGTCTGTAGGTGTCAGGCCACAGCTAACACAGCTACTGACCCCTCCTCTGGCTCAGGAGGAACTTCACCCTGCAGGCACAATTCTCTTCAGTATTCAGTGCTGTATTGTGGAGGTTGTAAAGTTTCCTTGTGGCCCTAGAGCTGCGACACAAAGTTCAGGTCATTCTTTGTGACACTGTACCTTCAAAACACACAGCAACAGAGCTGCTCTTTGGATGGCAAAATGAAAGGGAAGATGTGTCCCAACTCACACAACTTCTTCATGGAAAAGCTGGGAGCTAATGCCCCATCTCTACCTTTCTCTTTTAACCTCTAGATATGCTGCCTGCTTTGGAGAGCACTGGTCTGAAAGGTTGTTGGAGTTCGGCTGCAGTGACTCAGTGAAGTGGTGAGCGGCTGTCATGAAAACCCAGAAAAAATGTGAGTCAACAAAAGGTGCTGCATTGTATAGTTAGAGCCTTGAAAATGCAGGAGTCTGCAGTGTGAGCTTAAATTTCATGTTAATGAGTTTGAATTTGACTCCAGTGTTTCCATGAATGCTGAACTTTGTGTAACAAGATCTAGAGGCTGCATCTTGTTTGAAGGAGTCCTTGTTGGGTCTTAGTTCACAAACACCAGAGATGTCAGCTCTATCTCTATTGCTGTGCCACATTTAATTTCCAAAACCTTAATGAAGTTGTTACTTACATTGATTTCATTGACATATAAATGTTCTCCTTTACTGGGCTGTTCTGCTCTGGCTTCTCTTGCTCAGGGACATCAGGCTCAGCTGTAGGGTCAGGCCTTGATACTTCAGTAGTGCACTGTCAGAAACACACAGCAATAGAGGACATTAATGTCACTGCCCTGCCTACAGAAGAAACCCCCATTGATTTCCTTATTTTGTTCTCTGCTCCTGCTGTTTAAACATATTGGCTAATTTAGCCTGGATTTCCTCAAATCAGTCAATTCCCAGAAACTGGGAGCTAGAAAGGTGCTTGAAACTTAAAAGTTAATGCTGGAATTATTGGCAGTGCTATATTCTGAAGTACTACCACAAAAAAAAAAAAAAAAAAAAAAAAAAAAAAAAAAAAAAAAAAAAAAAAAAAAAAAATTGTTGCTTTTTAATTTAAGCAGGCTGAAAAAGGAGACTTGTACTTGGGTATGCTTGACTTAAAGCACTTAGATTATGTCACCACATCACCATTTTTAATGTCCTTCAGTCTGATGTACAGCCTGTGACTTCTGCAGAAAACTGACCACTTCTCCTGACCACTTATCTTCTCCTCAAATTAGCTTCCCAAATTGGGTGTCAAAATTTGTATAAAATCAACAGCATGATTTCTCCTACTGCCTTGTTTCACAGTGAAATGCAGATACCAAAATGTACTGCAGTGTTTTAAAAGTACTGCTTTTATGCAGTGTACTGGTTTTTCAACAGAATTACATTTCAAAATACATAAAACTAATGTACTGTTACATTCTCTAAATGAAGCTTCCAATTTCAGGAAAAAACCCCAACCCTACCCCATTATACAACAGGCAAAAGCCATTAACAATGAAACAGTCAATTTGGGGAATTTCAACAAAATCAGCAATGTTTTTGTCCAAATCCCACTTTCCACCAGGAAGATCCTTTGAATGAGTCTAGTGTATTTTGTTTTCTTGTATAAATGAAAGCTCTATTACCTAGTGCTTTATCTATGTATTCCTTTTGCAAGGTACAAGTGGTTCCTCCTACCAGTTCCTCTTTGGCTCATTAAATGTCTCCTGTGTCCTTGGAGATGTTAACAGGGCAGCAGAACCCACAGCTGATAAACTACCTTAGCTAAAACACTGCTGGGAGTTTGGTAATAATCTTCTTCGTCCTTTTGCATGTTTTCGTCTGGATCTGACAACAGCAGGTTTTCCTCACTTCCTCCCAGAATTTTATCCTGCTGAAAGAATGGGTTTGTATTTAACAGGCTCAGTTGTACAGATTAACACGCGTTTCCCCCTTTTTGTGGAGAAGTAACAGAATCAGCAAATATTCACAGAAAACATGGTAAGATACTTCCTGTTTGCATGAGTGACAATTACTTAACAAAGAGTTTTCAAGATCTGGGCCTGGATGAGGGAACCACCAATAAGAACACATCAGATGCTTGAAATGGGGACTCACACTGCTAAAAGGAAATAAATACAAGGGATTAGTTAGGAAGCCAGTTGTCTGCATGTCACTGAGCAGAGAATAGGTCCAGAGATGTTAGTAGATGTTAAACTTATGAGGCAAGAGAAATATTTTTATCCAATGGACAAATATTGTTGTTTCTTGTTCTCTATACAGCAAGTGTATTTATTTTTCACACATGCCAAACCAGAAACATGAGCTTTGTGCCATTCCCTCTGCTTCAGGCTAAGAAGCTAAAATCCAAATTCCTTATCTCCCAACCCCCATGGTCAGCCTGTCCCAGCTTGAACAGCTGCATATAATACCTGCTCTCAGAGGCATTGTAGGAATGAGAAGAATTAATGAATAAGACAGAAAAGGTATGCACAAGGAAGAGACACAAAGAAATTCTTGACATATACCCAGAGCAGGACTGGTTAAAATCAGACCCAGGGTTAACTCAGTGCATTTCAGAGCTCAGACTCACAAGTGAATTACTGCAACTTTATAAAGTGCTGTGCATCAGCTGGGCTATGCTGACTGCCCATGGCATTGTAATGTAGTTTCAACTATTCACTTCTTTCCACTAAATTTAGCTGCATTATCTCACACTTGCTGTCAGCCTATATACAAGGATGGTGATTGCAGCGTGTGATTTACCACCCTGCTAGCTGTGATAGCAGAACAGACTCTTTGCCCTGCATCCCAGCCACTCCAGGCCAGAGTTCAATGCATAAGCTGTCACTAAAGATGGGTTTGAGCTGCTGAGGGGTGTGGAAGAGCCTTGGTTGTGCCTTCTGTCCTCTTGGCCCTGCTGCAAATCCACAGCAGAGGAAAACTGCTGCAGGCACTGGCTCAGGGAACACAGGTCAGAACACTTAGCCACTAATACAAGATAACATTCGTCTTTTTATCTTTCCAAATCGCTCCTGCTAGATATGGAAGTGAAATCACTTGAGGACATATTAATGCTGACAGAAGGTCAGTTCTAAGACGTGCCTCAATTTAACAAGCTCTTGTTCTGTAATTTAGTTACATTGACTCGATTGCTACTGGCAAAGGCTGAAGAAATAAACCATTTAGGAACAACTGTGGCACAGCTGAGAAATGTGCAGGGAGGGACAAATCCTCAACCAGTGCAGAGCTTTCTTCATCAAGTTTGTGAGAGCTGCCACAATTTGCAGTTGCTGCACAGAAACTCTGGGGCTCTGACTCCAAAACACCTGAACACAGGTATTTCAAGCAAGTTTTAGAAGATCATTTTCAGTGGGAAACAAGAAAATAGACTAAATACTTAGTAAGTTTTAATAGTGGAAATCAACTCGATGGGAAAGTAGGTGGATAATCTGTAGTCACAGATAGCCAGGTGAGATAAAAGCAAATTATTCACTTGTGCAGATGGAACAAGGTAAGAGCTGTTTGATTTGCTCTGCTCACCAGGCTTGGACAAACTCCTCTTGGCGAGTCACACTGAGCCTGATGGGGGCCAGGATCTGAATAAGGCCTGTTCTTGTCTTCTGAGGAACCATTCTCCTGGATGAAAAGCAAAAAAGTTCACTCCTCATAAAGATACACTGGAGGTGCCTGACCCACATTCAGCTTCCTCACAGAGCTTTGTGACTACAGAAACTCAGCAATTCCTTGGCTGCTATTCCACCCCGACACTGGACTGCAATTGCTGTGGGACAGCAGCAATGTTTTCTATCCCTTCTATTTTAATATTGAGGGGAAAGTCAGAAAGGCAGAGAGGAATTGGATCTGAACTCTCCTCTAAGCTTTACAGCCTAAAAAGAGAGAAAGAAATAAAAACACAATCACAAATCAGGAGGAATGTGGCTAGCAGCTGCCAAAACAATCATCACATGCCTCTGCCAAGGCATGTCAAAGCAAATCTTCAAGAGTTTACTTAATGTTCACTAAAATTTGCCAGTCAGTTGAGACAACCAGTGAGGACTATCTCTCATTGCCCCCACTTACATGCAGACTTGCCTCTTAAAGTATTTCCTTTGTGGTGTTACACCAGGTCCTGCTCAGGAACCCCACCAGAAGAGACCACCCAGGCACCCACTGCAGAAACTCTGAACAACTTTTGATGGAGAAAAACCAACTATGCAAAAGAAATGTCACAGTCATGCCTAGGCACAGAGTCATGATGAAGGACAGTTAATTTGTTTACCTCCTGGCAGCTTTGCCTGTCTGGAAAGCTGGCCATGTCTACAGAACTCAAGAATAGTGGCAAAGAGGAAGTCCGACTTCTGACTTCTGGATTTGGAAGACCTTGGTTCTAGAAATAAAGGAAGTATAAGAAAACAGGCACCTGCTGGGTGTGGGCTAAAATGTACTGACACATCTCACTAGAGAATATTTTATTTCTAATGGCTCAGAGGCATTGTCTGCATGGCATTTTTCAGGCAGACATAAATGTGCCCTGCTTGCATTCTGAGCTGTGTGGAAGCTGCAGGGATGTGAGCACTTAGTGCTGAGTCTAAGCTGGTGGGCCTGGCTGGTTAACAAAGTGCAGAAACTTGGGCCTGAGCTTGAACTACCAGGGCTTCCAGCTGATTCATGACATTGACTGATGTAAAACAACATGTAAATATATCTGAAATCTACACCCTAAGTATAACACACAAGTTTTCACTCTGATGCATCACAGGTGTGGTTCATTGCAGCATAATATCAACCTTCCCCTCGTTTCCATATAGCCAACTCTTCAAAGAGATTTCTTCAATGTAAAATCAATCCCTGTGCAGACAGACTGAGCAATGCCTGCTTGATGCGTAAAGCCAGGGCACAGGATTTATATGAAAATGAATTTCTGAATAACCAAGGTCAGAGGCAACTTGCAAGGCAACGATCAGGAAAATTCCTTTGCACAGTTTTTTAATGAAAAAGAGAAATACCTTTTTTTCCCCCTACAATAAAGTACAGTAACATGTCACCTGAGGGCAGCATCCACTTCTTGTGTCCTCCCTGCAGACTGAAGATATCAGAGTGACCCAGTCATCTATTTCCTGCCTGAAGTGGGAACAAGAGGAGTGAAAACTTACTGACAGGTAACACACAAGGCCAATTCTTTTGCCTACTTACTTCTTCCTACGGGGCCCAAACCAAAAATTCCTGAGATCAAGGGGAAAAACCCTGTACCTGCCTCTCAGGAAGGAGTGCTTGTGTGGTCATAGCCAGATGGCAAAGTCTGACTCAGAGAGCTAACAAGGCTTGGGAATGAACGCATTTGAGCCACCAGGATGAGAAACCTGCCATGGAAGGGCTGTTGAAGCTGTTTTTCATGCTTGCAGTGGATTTAGCTGGATTAATTGTGGAATGCTTCCCAGGAGCGTGGGCTGCGAGAGCCGCGCCCCAGGGGGAAGCTTTGGATGCCACGCTCAAGCAGCACCCAGGTATGTGTTTTTCTTCTTATCAGAATTTCATACATCAGCTGCTCTTCTGCAAAAAAAAAAAGCAAAAATTTCCCCTGATGTGCTCGTGACTGGGAAACTGAATAGGAGATGCTGGGAACCAGCAGTACAGGAGCAGGGTGACCAACATCCTCCTCCCTCACCTGAGCTTTGGCTGATCACCTCCACAGAAACAGCTCCTGCCCCTCTTCAGGACTCAATTCCAGCCTGAAAAAGCACAAACTGCACGCCCCTGCTGCAGCAAAAGCCCCAGCCAGCACTTTGGGGATCTGTTTCCTTCAGGAGAAGTTTTGCCTTCAGTCTGCTTCCCTTGATTAATAACCTAGATTTCAGGCAATATTGTGGTTTATCCATGAGGAGCAGAACCTTCTCTACCTCCCAGGAGCTTCTGGGTGAGGAGGCAAACAAAGCTCTCTGCTCTTTCCTGTGCCCTGAGCAGCACAGTTTGAAATGGCACTGCCATTGCCATCCCCCTGCCATCCCTGTGCTCCCTCTGCTTTCACACGCTGGCTGCTGTGACCGGGTGGCTGCAGGGAAGGGGAGCTCACCTGCCTGGACCAGCAAAAAATTAACCCAGCCATGAGTAAATGGAGGCTATGCCACAGAAAAAAGCTGTTTTCCATTGGACCAGGCAGCTGAATCCCCTCATCCCAGAGCTGGGCCATCAGTAGCTGGGACACAGAAGGGAAGGGAGAGGCTGTGATGGAGCAGGACCTTTCCTTGGGGCACAGCTTAGTGCTACAGTGGTTTAACAGCACTGTCCCACTGCTTTTGCCCACCTGCTGTCCCCAATGAGGTAGTAACATCTGTTTCCAGTGCTGATGGACATCACCTGCTCAGGAAGGCATTTAAACATCTTCCTCACCGTTTCCATAATTTCAGCATTACTTATGCCAACTTGAATACTTATGATTCTGTGAAGATAACCATAGGAAACATGGTTTTATAACTATATAACTCTACACAGTTACATACAAATAACTCTACACAGTTACATACAAATGTATGTAAAAGTCCAGCTTCTACTCTGAGCACAGCATAATATATATAATGAGATCTGCAAGGGGAAAGTTAAACATTTTTCCACAGAAAAAACTGCTCAAGAAAATAAATGCACACATTCAAAAGAGGTGGTCTTTCAACAAAGAAAGTCTCCAGGCAAAATATATAAAATTAACTTTTCCCAAGTCCCCAGACTATGGATCTTCATTTCTGGAAAAAAGGGGGTTTTGGTTTAATTCAGAATCTTGAAAAGAAACAATAGTAAGAAAAAATTATTGTGGAAGTTTTTTAACCACTATAAAACAACGATTTGAAACTAATTGTATATTAATAGAGTTTTAATGGAGGGGAAGAGGAACAGAAGTACTCTTAATGGATACTTGAAGCACTACTTCCATTAACCTCCAATAAGCCAAATTAATAAAAGTAATAACAACAATAATTATGGTAATAATGTAACCACAGACCACTGAGCAAGCTGCAGTATTTTTGAAATCTTCACAATGTAAATTCTTTTAATGGAAGAAGCACAACAGCAATGTGGTGAGTGACCTCTTTGCCTAACAATTCCAGGAGCCTGGAGTATTAACCTCTAGATCTGACAGGAAATATTTACATTTCCCATTAAATTTTCTGTTTCCCTTGTGCATATTTCATACCACCCCTGGCATGGTAAAGGGCGCCAGTCCAAAGGCAGTGACACTCAGTCCTGCTGCAGTAGGCATGTGCTGACAGGATGGAAAAAAACAACCTAAATGGGCCAAGCAGGCAATTTCTTGGCAGAATAAGAGGCAGTGAGCAACCATGATCAGCCCAAAGGGTTATGAGAAAGTCAGGAGACCTTTGCACAAAGCCGCAAAGCACCTTGTGGAGCTGCAAGCTGGGAAAGGGTGTGTGCCACAGCTGAGAGTGGCACAGCCTGTCCTGACTGACCTGTGAGTGAAAGCATGGCACTGTCTCACAGGAGGTGAAATGTGTTTTACTGCAGGAACACAGCCTGGGATGCAGGAACACAGCCTGTGGGATCGTGGAGCCAGGCCAGGTTTCTCACTGGCAGATACATCACAATCACTCACACAAAAGCAAATCACAACAAAGCAATTCAGGATTTTCACTTCTACATTTATCATAACTACACCCAAAGCCTACAAATCCCAAGGGACTCTTTTGTGGAGTTCATTGGGTTTGAACCAAGAACCCAATCTTGACTTGTTCAAGTGCTTGCACAATCAGTGGCCATTGCAGAGTGCTGATACATGACTCAAAATAAAAAAGGTGATGCATTTTAGCTACATACTGATCAACAGCTATGGAGCCTTTCACGTGTTGGCCTTTTAGATACTTCAGGATGTAATTCCCTGTGCTGGACTTGGACAGGACAAACAGACGCCTTTTCCAGGAATTCTGCCAAAGAGAAAGCAATTTGTGTCTCATTAAAATTCAGGACAGCAGATATGAGGGACTGCTGGAATATGACTAATCTGTGCTGGTATACCTGTGAGCTGAAAAGTTGCAGAGGTGGTGATTTGATGAGGAATCCGTGCTTGCAGACTCCACCTTCAGGGCAAAATGTATTTTGAATTCTCACTAATCAAAGAGAAATGAACAGCACCATTACTGAACTTGCTGCCAATTAATCTCTTTAAAAAGACCTGTTTGAACTGGAAATTGTTGCTTAGCACTGGGTTTCTGTGCTTAAATGGCCATAAAACAAACATAAATCAAGGCTATAAAATATAGAGCCGGGCCCTGCTTCCCTGGTGTTAATGCTAACAACTGGCCCAAACTGCAAAGTAATGGTAGTGAAAATGTAGGGGTTTAGAAGATATCATGAGCTGCTGCATTATTTAATTGATCTTATTTAACTTTTGGGGTCTGGTCTTATTTAGCTTCATAATTAGTGATCTGAAATGCACCCCAAAAGAAATTAATAGATGGCATTCAGGTAAGGATAGATCATCTCACAGCTTTACCACTGACAAATTTTAGTATAAGAAATTTTGTACCTGCAGAATTTCTTTTATTTGTAGAAGCCATCCTGATTGTTTCTTTCACTCGGATAACAAAAAGAGCAAAAATGTTGAAGCTAATTCCTTTTAGTTTGCTTGCTGCAGAACAGCATTTCACTGCACACACAATTACTGTTGAGAAAAAAAAAAATCTTACAATGGTTAATTTTCATACTGATGACCAAAATACATAAAACAGCCATAATAACTATTAATTTAAATATATTCAGAAATAGTTTTATATAATATTAAATTATACACTGTGTGCTATATTTGTTATTTTATAATACAATCACAAAATTACAAATAACAAATATTATCTACTTTCATAAGCCAAAAAGACAATTTGCTTAGAAGCGATGAGAACTGCCAAGAGAACTTCATTTGTCCCTTTCTTTTGCACTAGTCACAACACCTGTAACCTAGGAATACTGCACTCATGTATGTTTCTGACACTGCTTTGCCAGTATGATTAGTCCTGTACAAATCGGGTATAACTTGGCCTAAAGAGTTTAAAACATATGTAGAAAATACAGTTAAGTTACTATGGCAATTTTAATGATTTGAAAATTTGTTTTATTCATACAATGCCTTTTCAAAAGTTCCCTTTGCCTTACCTCAAGACTCTCATTCCCTGCAAAATCAGGTCTTGGCTGCAAGTTGTTGTACCTACAAGGAGGTTACACAGACCCTCTTGTGCCACCTGAAGCCACAGAGCCTCTCCTGGGAAATTCTGAAGGATTACAAGTGCTGCTCTCTGGCTCTTTACTGAGAACCCTGGCTGCAGTGAGAGATTTAAGGGCTTTCCTCTGTCTCCCTTTCTTCAGTGATTTGCTCCATGGTGCCAAAAGTAAACATGGTCCAGTCAGGAGTAGAGTGGGTTACACATGGAATTTTACCCCTGAGGCACACCTAAAGCTACAGACTTTCATTCCTCCTGTTCCAGGCTGTAAATGGGAATGAACCACTGCAAACTTAGGTCCATCAGAGGTTTCTGCACATTTCTGTCTGTATTTTTTTTGAGTTGTTTTTTCAGGGAAACCTTTGCAATTTCTGCCATTTGGGAAGAAAGATTTGTTGTATAAATGCCGTGATAAACTGTTATGAAATTTGCTTCTAGAGTTTTCATCTGTTGCCTACCAGAAAAATAAAAGGACAAAAACGCAATTTCCAAAACTAAAAATGACTGTACACAAAGTCAATAGTAGGGGCACACACCTGGGGTTGCAATGAAAGGCAATGTATTGTTCTGTTCAGTGTGACTGACAGTCACCTCAACTGGCAAACAATGCAATTACTACAAAACAATGTTCCAAGAGTCTCTGGCAGGATAAAAGTCTCTTCTGGATGTCAGTAAAAGTCAAGATTTGCATGTAGGAAGACAAATACCCGTGAGATTAGTTGTGCTATCTCACTCTGCCTTTTGGGAAAAACTTTTTAATTGTTACATCTAATTGTCTTTTCAACTGAAAGCAACATTGTAAACAGGTTATGCCTAATTCAAAACAGAAAATGCCAATTCCATGATTATACCCCCTCAGATTTTTGTATGCCAGGCATTAAGGGATTTGATTGCTTCAAACCTTTTGAAATGCAATGAGACATTTCAGTCAAAACGCAAATAAAATGCCTCAAATCATTATGATGAAAGCTGTTATAAAACTTCAAAAATTTCCAAGACAAGGAAAACAAACTGTGTTAATACTTACAAGCAAAATGTCTTCATGGTGAAGAAGGTTATTAGAGAAACACACTTTCAGGTAAATCCAGATTCCCTGCACTGCCTCCTGCAGCAAAACATGACGAGTCCTCACCCTGCATTGTGACTGCCCTCTTATAGTCCTTGTATAAATACAAACACCTGAAATATGACCCACAAGGAAATTCCTGTTTCTGCTTGGGAAGTAACTAAAGACTGCTCTGGAAAGGGGAAATCCAGAAGATTAATATTCACTTAGAAGCAATGAAAAATATGCACATTTGAGGCAGTGATAAATGTCTCCCACATAGAAAAACAACCTAGACACAGCCTGGTTTTGTTGGTTCAGCTTTCTGAACAGTCCCCTCATTTCCTGAGCTGTTTCTAAATCATAATATCCACCCATGGCTGGAATATACAGTGGCAGTAAGAACCCTAAAAGATCATAAAAGTATCATAAATTGAAACCAATTTCAGATTTAAACAGCATTTAGTTAAACATACAATGGTGGTGCAGGATTTCTTGTGCTGCCTCTGTCATGACAATGTAATTTCAGTGTTAGTCTTGGCTGAAAGTGAATTTTTGGGATTCTCTCCAGAAACGTTCAGTGTATCAATAATGAAAGTGGATTTACACACTAAATCATCTGGCTAATCCTGCAGATGGCAAGGGAATTGCTTTCCCATAGAAAACAGTCATAAATTTGACCAGGGAAAAAAACGAAAAAATTTTGCAGCTTTTTAAATCACTGTTCAGCAAGTTGGTTCTGCTGGAGTGAAGGGGTTCAGGGGTTCCTCACTCTGAGTGGGCTCATGGGCTGCACAGCTCCCAGCTCTGTCAGCATCACCACTCAGGGCTGATGGCTGGTGGTACACAATTTTCTTTTTAAATAATATTAATTTTATCTGGACATGATCTAAAGCAATCTTATCTAGCAGAGATCCTGGTCCTGACACAAGGGGATGTGTGTCTGTCTTTCACTTCTTCTCTAAGTTAATCTTTCCATGCTCCTTTCCTCTCAGGCACTGTATTCAGGTATTTTATGTTGATCTTTCTATATCTCATATATTGGAACTGGCCTGAAGTTCTGGACACAGGGGAATATTGTTCACAGAAATTTAAAAACAGGCTAGACCTCAAGCAAATAAACACTAATGAACTAAAAAGACATGAAAGACCCTCTAGAAAAGTAACAAATACTGAAATGTTGGCTGTCCATGGTAAACCTGGAACATCCTTAATTCCAGAAAATAGCTTAAGATGGAGCAGAAGCAACAGGGAGAACACTTTCACATGCACTGCTAGAGCACTGTACAATTTACTGTATAAAGGGCAAGATGAAGCACTGGTGGAACATGGCATTTCCAATAAAATACTTCCACTACCTTTGGTTTACTTCAAGAGAGGACGAGGCCTGTCCAACCCAAGTCACCCAATGCCAAATCACTTCTCTAATCTACCTTTCCAATAACACTGTAAACCTCCTCCTGAAAAGATGGCAGAGACCACCTGCATTCCTTAAAGAGAAAAGGACTGGGACATATCTTGGTTGGTTTTTGTTTTACCAGATCAAGTGACAAACAAGATATACACAAGAAATTTTTTACAAAAGGCCTTTATTGATGTAATGCTCAATATTTCCATAAATCATCATTTATTTAATTCAAACAACTGTAAATTTGACTTATGAAAAAAATATATGTCTCACTATTTCACAGTATTTGTAAGAAAATAAACAACAATTTGCTAACTTGGTTTTCATTTTCTCAGGAGATTGCAAGGAGCATAGAGTACATTAACTGGGAAAAGGGTGAACAACTAATTCTTTATCAGTTTAAACAAATCATTAAACTTACTTTTCTTTTTTACCTAGCTACCAACTAAAGGAAATATAAAAAGTAGAAATATAAAGATTACCAACAAAACTCTAAAACACAAAATCAAGACCATACAGTAACTAAGAAGGCACTTCTGGTTTCTGATTCAAGTAACCATTTCCAGTTTTGGCAACTAGAAGTTAAATCTAAACATACATTTGTCATTGGAACATGTAATTCTACCTTTTTTAACATAAAATTTTAATGTCTTAAAGCCTTGTCATTAACTTTTGAATCATGAAGCAGACATTTTTATTTCTGCAAGCAGAAGAAATGCAATACCACCATTTCAGGTTGTTCTCTCAGTCAATTGTCATTTGCAAGGCAAAATATCTTTACAAAGGCACTTTAATATGGTTCCATCTAAGTAAAATTTGCCAGTCTTTCACAAAGATTTTAATTTTGATTGTTCTATTTGTTACATTCCTATACTGTTCAGGTAATAATCTAAAAATATTGATTTTTTTTTACATTCATTTTATGCTAGAATGATGACTAAGTAAACTGACTTCTAGATTGAGCACAGAGCAACCATAAGCCTTCATGAATAATGTCCATTAAAAAAAAAATTAATATATTAGACTAAGAAACACCCTTTTAAATACCTACAAACTGTTTTACTACTGGACATACCCATAATATGATGGTCTTTGGAAATTTCCAAGGAGGTTATGGTTCCATGAGCTAGCAGTAAACGAGAAGGAGTCACGAGATTTTTTTGTTTTTATTCTTAATTTACAATCTGCTTTCTGGGAAAAAACATCTTCAGTAGCCATAAACCATGACAGCCATACTAAGAGAAATCAAGACACAATAATTAATGATAACTGTCAGGCTGGCCCACAGCTTCTTTAAAATATTGCATATTCTCCACCCATCAGATACCCCATCTTACAAAAAACCTCGTGTTACCACATGTCTGTTATTAAAAACGTGTTACTCCTTTCCACAACCACATGTCCACCCAAAACCACAGCCTGACCTTCCCCCAGGGGATGCACTGAAGTGCCCTGTCAGAAGTAGAGCTCCTTGGTGAGCATGGAGACCACGCAGGGGATCTGCTTCTTCTCGCTGAAGCGCGGGTCGTCCGACTGCGACTCGAAGTTGGTGGCCACCACGTAGTTGACCCGGGTGAGGATCTGCATGATCTCAAGCTGCTTCCCATGCTCGTTCAGCACAGAGCACAGAGACTGCACAAACCAGGAGCCTCTTCCAGGATTCCTCCAGGAGTAATAACCTGACAGGAAAAGAAGAGGAAGAAAATACAGGGAGTGATTTTTGCTGTTTTGTGTGAAAGACTCTGGGCAAAGATTGACAATGCACACACTGAAAGCTGAGCTCTTAATGGCTGTGTTACACATCCTACTTCATTAAAGCTGAGAATAATGTGTATTAACTCTCCAAACCTCACACTGCTTAAGTGCCATTCTACATTTTGGCATTAGTGAATCTGCAAGAAGTAAAATTACACAGGTTTCCTTTCTGAGAATAAGTACTGTACTGAGAATAAATACTGAACTATTCCTCTTCCTGCCTTCATCACACATTCAGCACTCCAGGACATGGAAGTGCAAGATTCCCAGAACACAGGGAATCCTTTAGCCTTTGCCATCTGAAATCTCTCTTTTCCTCTGCAGTCTGTGTAGAAGGGATGGACAAACAATGTACACCAAGCCTTTGTGCTTTGTCCATCAGTGTAGAATGTATCATCAGGGGGTCCATCTCCAATCCAGTCAGTATGGATGGTGAGTTTTCAGGCTTCCACCCCCATCCTGACCCTCTTTTCCTTACCTGGCACTGTGGAATAAGCAAACAGAAAATCTGCTTCTACTGGGATTTTGTATCTCGGGTTGGCATCTGTCTCCAGGGTGTCATTGGCAGGTCCAGAGTCAGTTTGTATTCCTTCATCAAATTCAGAGCCTCTGCAGGCCTGAAAGCAGAGTATATAAATAGAATGTTTCCAGAAAGCAGAAACAAGGTGTTATAACAATTGGTATTCATTAAAGTTTTTTACTGGATTCAGTTCTAGGCAGTACTTTGAATGTATTAAAAGCATAGATGCAATTCTGGGGGATATCTAATTGTTCAGTGACAAAGCTACTAGCTTACCCTTTGAAAAATATACATCCTGTAAGGAGAGGGAGGCAAAGGTGTTGAGGCTGTGCCTCAGTCTTAGCTGTTTCCCAACAAGTGCCATGTCAGCACTGATTTATTCTAACCATGGTTAATTTTACCAGTCTAGAGTCATTCTCAGCACCCAATTATTACATAATGTTGTGTCCAGTGTAACTTTAGGACAATTTCTTGGCAGTGGACTCTGCAGGTGGAGACTCTACAGTGTGGACAATGTGGTCTAGTGTTTGACCACCCATTATGAGTATATTGTGTTTTTAATACTTTTCCACTTATCTCTTTGATTCTTAATTTTCTCTTAATCATGAGTTTAGCTAAAGGGCACACTGGGACAATGGTCCTGGTGGGTAATTTTCAGCCCTGGATCAGTAGCTCTGACTGACAGCTCTTGCAAAAGAACAAGCCTGACTGGCTTATGTAAGAGGGCTGATTGCCTTTATTAAGATAATTTTAAAGTCTATAAAGCAACCATTTCAAAAGTGTAATTAGAAGAAACATCACTTCAGTAGTATGAAGAGTCTAAAACAGTTTTCACTTTGAGGATGAGGATTAATTGATGGAATAGCCTAGGGAAAACCACATCTGCTGCAACTCATGTGTGTAAATAATACTATGTATAATGTAAAAAAGAGAATTCAGACCCATGATATGTCAGTTACTGCTGTTTGAAACAGTTGTCTTTAAAAGTTTAACTAATACAATTAATACATTAACTAATAATTGTATTAACTAGTACAATTAATTACATGCTAGTTTAAAAATGCAATATAAATCTTTAGGCTACTGAGGGAAAGAAAAGTGTTTCTTTAAGCAGTGATTTGTAGAGTCAGCCTTAATTCAAAGAGACCTGGACAGTATTACTGCTATGGAAAATCAGGTAATCTGCCCTTAGCTTTGTCTGCAGAAAAGTGAGTTTATCTTTTCACTTTGAAGTTCATGTATTACCAAGAAAAACCATGTAGAAAATTACAATGAAAATATTATTTACACCTGTCAATCTCGTATATAAATTATCTTTTAAAAACAAACAATAATTTGACCCACAGACAACTTCTGTCAACACATTTTTTCACAAACCTCCAGCAACACTCAGTAAGTGAAGCTACAGAGTTTTTCTAGGGCAGACAACCAACAGAGCATGTTTTCCCTGCTGCAGCAGTAGGACACTGTATTCACCTCAGGGCTATTACCTGAATGAAAAACAGTTTGGGTTTGCCTATAAGGCTTTTGCACTTGTCTCCTCTGAACAGGGCAGTCAGACTCTTGATAGCCATGGGTCCATCTGTGCCATAGATGAGCCCTTCTTCCCCATGGCTCAGGAGGATGCAGGCAAAGCAGGCAGCATCACTGTGGTTCTCCTCAGCAGCTGCAAGGCAAACACTTCTGAGTCAAAAAGAAGCCACATTTTAAATGGAAATTATATTTAGCAAACACATTTTTCTGAACCTAAATATACACTGGGCTCCTACTGTCAGGCATGAGGAGAGGATCATCTTTTACAATGTGGTGAGTACCTTGAGTACATGGATGCATCCTTCACTCAGAGTTTAGCCCACTGGAATCAACAGACTGAACCCCTTGTCTAATATGAAGGCTCTTCAGCTAATACACAGGACAATTGCTTCACAAGAACACCGTGCATTTCTGAATTGATGCTGGGGAATGAGGTGGGGAACTAAGCCCAGTCCATTCAGAAAACACACCCTTCCATACAGAAAACTGTATGTGTGGGGCCTAAGCAATCTGCTCTAATTTAACCTGCTGTAAGCAGAGAGTAGATTCAGTGATTTCCAAAGGTTTTCCCCTCTAAATTATTCTATGTTTCTGAATTTCTACCTTTCTTCAGTAATTTTTCCATATCATCACGGCTTCGGTCATGGTGTATATCAACCTCAAAGCCCAAGTTTTTAAAGCTCTTAGCAAGGTCTCCAGCATCTTTGTCAGTGCCATTGCGTGTGCCCATTCCTGCCAGGAAACAAAGAACATGGTTGACTGCACGTTACACAACTCAAAGTGATTCACGTGTCCAAAGGCAAATGTTTAAGTTTATCATTGATAAAATTAAACAATATCTTGGTGACATGTTTTTAAAATAATCCTCTAGCAGCACTGAGAACAAATTGTGAGATTTAAAAAACAAGGCAATGCTCAGTGTTAACATGTCTTATCCTGAAAAATGCTGGCGTGCCCCCAACACCTTGCAACACAGGAGCTCTAAGGATGATCCAGCTCCTTTTGGTTATGCAGGCACAAAGCACCCCACGGGAAACCTGCTGAAAAGTGTCCCTATTATACCCAGTAAAAGGAACTGACACAGAATCTTTGGGGAAAACAACTTACTGTGTTTGCTAAGTGTACAGGAAAAATCCTACAAACCTGATTATAACACAAGTATTTGTCTACCTTGAAACCACATATGGTCTGGAAAGCTGAATGCAGGAGTGTGAACAGAGCACACCTACAGATATCAGCTTTTGTAGCTCATAGCTGCAGCTCAGGGACAGGGAATTTATAACATGGGTTGCAGATGCCAAAGTTCAAATTTTAACAACATAGTTTTAAACTCTGGAACAAAGGTTTAGTTTGAAGTTGGTACAGCAAGGAGACATGGTGTTTGAGACATATACTGAAAAGATGTTGAAAAGAGCCACTCTAACATTGGTGTTAGAGAACAGGAAAAGTTTTAGGAACAACTATTTATCAAAAAAAGATAAAAACATTCATTAAAATATCATGTCCTAAAAATAGAATACTTATTGATTAAAGTACAAGTATAAAAACAAAAAAGTATAAAAATTCTATGGTCTGTAATGAGTATCATCAAAGAAAGAACATTACCTGTTTTGTCTTCAAAATTTTTGTTGTTTATAATAATACATTTGCCAACTTTCTTGTAATCCATATTATACTGGAATGTGGGTGTAACAATTCGGTATTGGTTACTGAGAGAGGGCTTTGGCTGCTCTTCTTCTCCATTCTTCTTTTTTCTAGGTGAACCAAATGAAATTATTGTTAGTGACCAGTCACATGCATGGCCTATTTACCGTAATTCAAACCACTCGTGCAGCCCCGCCCAGTGTTTCTCCTTCCCCAATATTTGTTTTCTTCATTTACATTTTGGATTGCGGGATAAAGATCTTGTGATTTCCATGAAGTGATTATTGTGTGCGGATGGGTTCTGACGAGGTGAAATAACTCTGGAGTGAGCTGCAGCCAAAAGCAGGACACAGATCCTGACCCAGAGATAAAACAAATGGTCTGCATGAAGTGAGGCTGCCAGCAACCTTTTGCAAACTGCTTCTGGACATATTTGACTTTTACTGTAAGTAATTAATGTAAGGACAGACATATTTCCCTCAGTAGCCTCTTCAGGAACATGAAGATATGCAGTTTACCCAACTGTGTGGTTTGTTTACTGAATCCCCATCATCTCTACATTTTGTGCAGATTAAGACTAAGAAGTAGGTAGTTTCTACTGAAAAAGGTTACAGACGAGAACAAGTCATGTGTTAATTTGGTCTGCCAAACAGCAGTCTGAATCTATGCAAAGACCCAAGCACATTTCAATGTAATCTTTGATACCTGAACACTGTAAAATAAAACCTAAGAAAAAACAAATCAAACTATTAAAATAATGATGTTAATGGGTTATATTAATAAATCTTCTCTGGTACTGATCTTTTTGCTGTGTACTGGAGCCTTACACTGGATTAGAAAAAGATGCCAAGGGATAGCAAAGACATTACTCACAGATTCAATCTAAATAAAGCATGAATACCAAATCAATTACAGCCAGCATGCACACCTGATGGACAAGCAGGAGGAACTCAGCAGTACTTGCTTTTACAGGTGGACTTTTTGGTCCAAGCAGGGGGCTTCTGGTATGGTTAAGATTTCCTCAAGCAAGACTGAAACCAGTTGTCTTACGGTAAGAGCCTGTAAGGAGTCTGATTCAATCCCAGAATTATAAGCAAGCTTTGGAGCCCACTTAAAAACAATGCTCAGAAAGGGCAGAAGTTGTTATTGGCACCTCTCTTATTTGTTCCAGCACCCAGCTTCCAATAGTATCTAGTGCTGATGTCTGAGAGGAAAACATAAACTACTTTCACAGCACAAAGAATTGTATAATACAGTTTGGTTATAATATTAAATTTTTCCTATAACCTCAATTAATTTAAGTACTTTCACTATTCTCATCCTGACATCTTCCTAAAGAAATACTAATTTATTTGCTTCATTAATAACCGGTAGACATGAGATTGTTATGAACTGATTAAATGTTGTTCAGGTAATCTATTTTCTTACCTGCCTGATTTAACAATGGTTTAGCTTTAAGTGTCCTCTTTTTTATTACTAAAGGACAAGATCAATTGGAATCTATAATAAACCTTCTTTAAATGATTCATCATGTATAAATGCTACTGCAATTCAATTTCAAAACAGCTTCTTCTTATCTTTGAGTGCCGTCACATTCTATTATAAAGGGCCAAATTAAATAGCTGTACCTGGCAGGCTTCCATTATACTCTTTTCACATGTGACCATCTTAATATCATGTCCTTTTTTAGACTTCCCTTAGAGACTGAAAAACAAGATATTGAACCGTATCTACTTGAGGATTATGTCTGGAAATACAGGGGGTTTTTCCTGACAAATTGCAAGTATGGATATTCTCCTTGCATATGCTTCTTGAGGGCTCTGGAAGCAATAATTAAATATGCTTTGCCTCAAGAAAAGATCTTAACCAATTCTTAACTATTTCTTTTAAAGAATCAGTCAGAACTCTATGATGGTGATATTACATTTGACTTTCAAAGAGATTTTGGATTCTTATTTTAACTTAAAATTTCCCCTGATCCTCCATCACCAGACAGTTCTTTGTGAAAGACAGAAAAAGAAACTTCAGAACAACAAATAAACCACTCATGTCCATGAAGAAGCATTTCCTCAGCCCACAGGTTCCAGTTTTTACAGATTTATCTGGCTTCAGTGATTTCCCAAAGAAACCATTCAACAGTGGCTATTATAGAAAATGGGATATTTTCAAGGGCATTGTGCACACATTTCTGTTTATGTCCAACCCATGAACAGCTGTCAGCACTCAGGGATGGACCCATTTGAGCAGTATCATGTTTGCACTGTCTGCTCTTCTAAAATGCTGGAAGTGACCTAATCCAGCCCAGAAATGAGGCAGCCACATTACCCCACAAAAAACCCCACTGAAAACAGCAGCAAGGGTTAATTAAGTGGCACAGCAATGCAGCCACACAACTTCTCTGAAACCACCTCACTCCCAAGGTCAATAGTTTGCACTCATTCATGCAGAAACACTCGTGAGTTTAAGGGATGTAATTCCTGCTGCTGGAATTCTCAGGAGCAGCCAGCAGCTCTGCGCCAGTCAATGGCAAACGCCACAGACAAGCCTTGGCAGCTCATTTCCCCATTCCCTTCCACAGGACACTGTGGTTTCACTCCAATGATTCCTCACAGGTTAATGAGATACCCAAAAACCCACAGCATGGGCACGCCCATCACTTCCTTACTGGCAGACAATAAAAAGTTCCAGAAATCTTCTGGCATCAGTGCCAAGTGAATAAATAAGGGAGCAAAGGCTGTGGATTGCACTGAGCCTGGAGCTGCAGTCCAGACAAGATTCTGGTTCCTGTGCAAACCAAGCACAATATGGGAACTGCCTGACTGGAATACACTGACAGCACAATGCCAAACTTTTCATGTTCAACATGCTAAATCAGACCTTGTAATGATAACTAATAAAGTTATGAATAAGTAATAATCAGGCCTTAAGGGAAATCTCCTGTCAGTGACAGGCACACTTATGATTGAAGGCTTATATCTTTTTTTCTGAACTTTGAACTGGACAGCAGCTAGTATAAATGTTTCCTGCTGCTTTTACTAAGCTTTCTAATTACTGTATTCTCCAAAAGGGTTTCCACTGATTAGTTATATGCTGTTATAAAATGTTTTAAACTATGTGCCCTCTGCTTGATTTGTTTCTGCTTCTCTGACATCTAGTGACTTTAATTTCCCTCTTTTGGGATTCAAACTTGTCTGGACTAAACAGAAAGTTGAATTTCACGACTGTTTACTCATTCTTCAGGTCTTAATTACAGCTGTGTCATTATTCCTCACACCATTAGTAGTCACTGATCCTTCCCTTATGCAGAAATATTCTCCCCATTATTGATGTCATGTTTTCTCCCTTTGGTTAGAAGTTCATAAAAACTGAAACTCCACTCTGGCACTCATATAGCTGCACATTTTCATCCTCACCGTGTCTCTAAATCCAGGCCTCAGCCTTGCCAACTGCATATTTGGGAATGTGATTGCAGCAAGTCTAGACTCAGTCAGTATCAACCCTGAGAAAATCATTATTATCAACTTCTCACTTTTCAAACAAAAAAACTAAAGTTATCTATTCTATTTATCATTTTGTAAACTGAACTTTTAAGTAGTAGTAAAGTGTTCTATCAGCGTGAGTGGCTAAAATTCTGTCACTCAATGGAAATACCTCCCTTGCACAAGCAGTGGACATGATCATATAAAGGACTGGTACTTATCACAACAAACCTTCTTTTCTCTTACACTTGGAATAAATTATTGTTTCAATATGGTTCAAGATTTAAGGATAAAAATATCACCAACAACATTTAACTATACCTGAAGATTATTTAGAAAAAATAAAGCAGTGTCTCTTAGCAGCTGTGATTTTCTCTCCTTTGACTTCCTTTCTACAGCCACCTTCCTCAGTCCCTGCTGCTACCATATATTAGTGCGACATACCAACATTTAAGAATCCATGTGCAGGACAAAGGCCAGGGAGAGTTGTTCAAAATAAGCTCTAAAAATGGTATTACAGAGAGATATGTAGGTTTTTAAAAAAAGCTATGGTCCCCTTCTCCCCCAGGAAAATTAGGGCGTTTTGCTGGTGTGCTGAAAAATGTAGGCAGATTAAAAAAACTCTACAATTCTACACTATTTAATTTAAGGGAGCTGACATTCAGAGTTGGGTGGAAAAGGCCACACTGATTCCATTCACTTCTTTTAGAAGTAAACACACAAAAGGAGAGAACTGTGTCTTACTTTGCTCTATCAGTTCAGTAAACTTTGACTTTCATTGAAAAGGAATATCTCAAAACATTGACAGTTTTACTCTGGCTTCCTTCTTGTATACAATGTGCAATATAATTTTTGAATAACTGATAACTTGTTTCCAATAAAAAGAAAATCTGCCCTTGAAAACATGGTGTCTTTGCAAAACACATCACTTCAGGACACCTTCTGGAGTCCAAATGCTTTTCTGGCATTGGTGAATAGTTTTATTCCAGTTTCTGTCACGTTCTCAGCCTTTCTGTTGAGTCTGGGCAGGTTCAAAGCAGTGGACAGTATAAACATTTTCTCCACTGACAACCACCAGAATTTTCATACCCTTAAGTGTTGTGGGATGCAAGGTGTCTTAAGTTGCAACGCTCTTTAATCAATTACAAACAACTGATATGTTTCCCTTAGGACTTTTGATATTTGGGGACTCTCTACAGGCTTCATTAGAAGAAGTTTCCCATTAAGTTACAGTATTGGGGAATAAATGAGACAGTGCATTAGTTCTAAGGCCTCTAAAGAAACTTACAAATCCTATATTGCTGATTTATTTTTATGCAGTTTGTGTAGCTGTGTTGCCCTTTCTGCCTAAAAACTCCCACTTTCCTTCCATTGTTGCATGCACAATATGAATTATGTTTGTGACTACTGCTCATCACAAATGCTGTTTGCTCTCCTGGGGAAAAATCCTGGACTGGACTTATTTATTTAAAAAGACAGTGAAAGGATAGACAGAAAACAATGAAAATGCAAATACAATTGTGTTTGAATTCACAAGGCATCACTAAGCTATGTGCAGTAACACTGAGTGTGCTGGAGATCAATTTAGATTTATTCATAAAAAACAAACTGAACACGAAACAGAATCTATAAATAAGCCAAAACAAGGTTCAATATTTTGTTCTATGTTTTTATCTTAGCCTCAATAATTAGTGGTCTGATGTGGGCTCCATAATTCATACTTTTGATGCTTTCTGATGATCATGCATTAGGATCTCCTACTTCTACATAAACTGCTCTTCAAACTACCAGCTTTAACACTTTTATTCAGCTTTAATACCTTCATCCAGTCTAATTTCACTGTATTTAATACACCTCTAATTACTGTACACTCTCCCCACTTCGTATTTTTTTTTATTGAACCCTGTGGGCAATATCAAGCAAAAAACACTTGTTAAACTTGACTAGAGCTTTTTAGATCTTGAGTTCTCTAAGCCACACTCTTTGTTCTTTGTCACATCTGTTTTGGTAGTGTCACACAGATTTAGAACTGCATACAAATAACAGATTATCCTGCTGCCTTTTCCCATTAATATTGCATTAGGCTGGCAGAACAGCAAGATTTCTGGACAAGAACAGTGTGTCACTACTTGAGTTATCTTTCATAAAAATGAATATTCCTTTACTGTTAAAAATCAGAAAACATAAATTTTATGGGACAAAGACTAAACCACAAGGTCTAGACCAAATACTAAAACTGTATTACAGTGCATTTGAAAGTGCACACTCAGGCTTGCAAATTATGTGCCATGAGAGAAACTGAAAGAAAAAGCTGAATAGCTGAAACAGAAGACTCCTGAGGAAAGAGGGGCAATACTAAGTGAATAGCAGGAAGTTCAAGTAAGCATTGCATACTTTCAATTTCCCTATTAGCAAATGTTAGCAAAGGACTGCTGACTTTGATAGATGAGCACCAACAAAATCACCAGTCTTTAGAAGGTTATTTTAAAATATATGCCAGATAGATGTCAAAAGAAAACTGAAAAAAAATTTCTAATATTAAAGTCAGGATATTTTCCACACAATAGAAAGTCTTCATTTAGCAGAGAGAAGAAAAGTGATCCTACAAAACTGCACATAGAAGTTCCCTAAAAAGCATTTAAATATTATTTCACCTACATTGCTTACCATGGCACACAGATGTCCTACACAAAAGGCATGAAAACTGACAGCTGCAATTTGGAACAGCAAACATAAACACAATACCACACACAAAAAACCCCAGTGTTCCTAGATTTCTGTTCCCTGTCAGGATCTTGTTTCATCTGTTAAAGAAATTCAAAATTTCAGTGAAACATGCTAAGCTGATAATACTGGAGTCTGAAATTCATATTTATTCATTATATTTGAAGTCTGTACTGCCCTTGCCTATTTATATATTGCTTTGCTGAAATGTCTGAACTTTGAAAGTCATTTTTGGAAATGGTTGGAATGAAGGGAAATGGCCAGTGTGGCTCCTGGACCCCCAACAAACCCACTCCACTTTCCTCCTGGGAGCAACAGGACTGCTCAGGCAATAAAATAATGACTGTAAATGCTCTCAAGAACAGGGCCATAGGATTAATCAGCCTTCAGCATCTTTCTGAACTGCCCATGACTTAGTTCATGACCCCTTAAGGGCATCTTTGGAATCAGATTGTCAGCTGACTAAACAAAGCCAACAGAGGCAAAGCCTTTTCTTTAAATGAACCTGAAGTCAGGAACCCACTAGGACAGTGCCCCTTGTTCATCTGGAAACTCATGTCAACGGCCCTTGAAATAATGGTAAACACAGTAATTTTGAACAGAAAATATTGCTGAAGAAGTATCAAAAGAAAGGAGTTAGGTAAACAATGTGATTATTTCCTTGAACTTATCAAGATAATACTAGAGCTGGGAAGGACCTAAGCTATCATTAAAAAATTCTTTCCAAGACTAGACTGAGTTCACTCATCCAAAACAAATAATGTCATACTAAAAAAGTACTTTTGTTCTTGATATGACACATGAAGCAGTAGTGTAACAGATTTCACAGAAAGTTTGCAAAATAAACCTCTTCAATTTACTTAAAGAAATCCTGGCATTTCCCTACATTTTTTAATACCACATCTAAGAGTACAACAGAGAATAAAATATATTTATTAAGACCACATGCTAGCTCTGCTTTGCCCATTTAACTTGATGAAAATTATTAAACAAACCAAAATGAGTTGCGCTTCTGCTGTGGAATAACTTAGGGAAAGTAACTCTGTATTTCTTGGTCTCAGTTCTTCCATCACAAAATGAAGTATAAACAAAGGTATTTCACAAAGCAATTGCAGATCATGTGGCTGTTTTCCAGGGGGAGGGTAGTACAAAACCTGATGGATGCCCCATGTTCCAACCAGCTGAGCCAATCTCAGGGGCAATCCTGGGCCCTGTGCTCTGGGATGCCCCTGCTCCAGCAGGGACCTTGGACCAGAGGAGCCACTGTGGTCCCTTCCAACCTGACCCACTCAGAGATTCTGCCCAGTAAAGTGAAGAATAATTTTAAAATTCATATTTTGTCCATCTGTGCCATGTTTATGTCTAGAGTGTGTGGGTTAGCTTACTGACTGGTGCCTCCTGGAAAGAAAGGGCATTGAACAAACCATCCTTACTGTAAAGTCATTGTTTGCATTCTTATTGTAAACATCCACCATGGAGGTTTGCAGTGGATCTCAGTCCAGAAGCAAATTCCTAACTTTGATTCTTACACATTAGTTTCCCTGAAGAGAGAACAATGCTAGTGCCTGTATGACTATTTAACATCAATTGAAACACTGGATACATTTTCAATACCTCATTATAAGACATTTTTCAGACCCTAAGCTACTCTTGTAGCTTTTTTGTCCCATTTTAGTTTCAGATCCATCTCCAATTAGGAGACAGAATCTTCTCTAAAAACCTAAAAAACTGAGAAACTCAGTCCAAGACAACTCACAGTATAATGTAAGAGTTGAGCTGTTTGAAAGAACAAGACTCAGACTACAACTTCTGGCATACTTTGTAAATATCTTTTGAAGTTCTGATAGTTAATCTAAATATGCCTTCCTGTCTTTTTAAGTATGTGTTAGTGATGGCCTTAACTAATTCAAATCAAATCCACAACTGCAATTTAATTTATTATAGACAAATGAAGCAGACCAAGTGCATTGGGACTAAGCCAGTTGCACTTTGGACAAGAAGTTTCAACAGACAAATTAATATTGTCCACATTTCACAACAGTTAAAAAAAGACAAAAACAAAAAGAAAATAAACAGGTGGCAGTGCCCTAGTTTTGTGCATTTAATATTTCAGGGTTCACTTACAACACACATGACAATTTTGTTGTGTGATGCCTGCAAAACAGAGTTCTAAACTCTCAATCATCACTTTATAATTGAGATCCAGCTTCCCAATTAGCTACATGATATCTGCCATGCAGGCCTCACAATATTGTATGCAACATAACAGCCAAAAAGCATTCAAAAGGTAAATTTTTACAAATAAAGAATTTTGCTTGCTGAAAGGCTTTCTGCTCATTTCTAGAAAACCTGCACATCCATACCTTCCATTGGTGTTCTGGAAACTGAAATCTTGTATGATCATACCCTAGGCAGTACAGTGTACATAGGCAACTGACAATTATATGCAAAAAAAAAAAAAAAAAAAAAAAAAATTAAGGTTTTTCTACCTTCCATAGGTACTAAGAGAAATTAATAAGTACATATGGATTGCTTGGAAAACGACTCAAAATATAGCAAGCCCACCAAACACTAATGCTCAGAGAACGCTCTGGCAAGGATTAGCAATTGCAAAATGCCAGCGGAGCTAGAATTAGCTAAACAGAACTGTTTTAGGCTATAAACTCATGATTTTTCCAAACAGGTGCCAGAGAAGGAAGGAGGCAAATAACATCCCACAGTACCTTGGCTCATCATCAAATGGTACTCCACACTGCATCTGAAAGCAGCTTCAGCCCGTGCTGGGGAGCGAGTCTGGTGCTGTGTGGCACTGCTAGGAGCCCACCATGCTGGGGCAGCATTGCAGAGAGAGCAGGATGCTCTGTGAGCCCGGGCCCCAGCGTTCGCCTGTGTCAGCGCTGGGTCACGCTGGACTGTTCTGCTCTGTGGGGCCATTCAAAGCCCCCGAGCCAGCACCCTGCCAGCTGAGCTCATGCAGCCACGGCCACCTTTGCTGACAGGCAGAAAACACCCTCCCATCACTCACTCTATCTCTGCTCCTGTGCAAGAGTGCAGGAAAAGAGATTTTGGGATGGAGGTGGGACAGCGGAGTTCTCGTCTTCCTTCTGTCAAAACCTGATTCACCATTGCTGCAATATTCACACAATGAATATTTCCAGCAAAATAATGCAAATTAACATGCATAGTTTACAAAGCCTCTCTATATTTAACTAATACAACTACTTCCTACATATTTGTGGGAACCCAGAACATGCCAGAATGGCCAAGACCCCTGCCAGGGGGCTCAGAAGCCCTGGCACGGAGCCCCAGACACCTGTGGGTTTGATTATGACCTGTGGAGCAAATCACCAGCCTTATATGAAGATCAGCAAGCCACAGCAGTCTAGATAGAATAACAGTGAAGTTATCACAGGGTGAAAAAGCCGATTTTGGGGTTTCTGATATGGGGGTTAAGGAGGCAAGATGGAGGGATCTGGGTGTGTCCAGCCTTTCTCCTTCCTCTTCTTGGCCTCCATCTTCTGCTGCGATGTTGGCACTTACAGATTGGTTTGGAGCAGAAGCTCACTGTCTAACATAGGTGATGGGTATTGGAAAGTAATTGTAAACATTGTGTAGGTAGTTTTTAGTATAAAGACATAACACCACCCTGGGGGCAGGCAGAGTGCCTGGAACTGTGCTGCTGGATGGACCTCAGCAGGGCAGGAGAAAGAATTTTATAGATAAGACACAATAAACAACCCTGAGACCGAGAAATGAAGAGCTCTGGCTCATTATTCAAGCACCCGGGCTGGGAAAAGAGACTTTCAACAATCTCGGGGGGACCCAAAAGATCCCGAGACATATTTACCCTCAAACAGCTTTGGTTTATTATAAATTTGGTTTAAATTTGTTTGGATTGCTCTGAAAGCTTAAATGTCACCCTACAAAATAGCTGTCCTCCAAATTCTGTATGATACAGCCCAGAGTTTGTTGTAATGAAGGAAATAAATTACTACACTAATTACAAAACTTAATTAGGATACTTGACTGTGATTACTTCAGATACAGTTCCTGGATAACACAGTGTTTGCTGTACTTCACATTAAAAAGGCTCCAAGGAGACTGGAAACAAATATTGACTGTGAATCAATGAGTTCTTGTAATATAGACTAAATACTATTTCAAGATACTTGGGCTTTTCCTATGAGGTAAATGCAGTAAGCATC
Organism: Ammospiza caudacuta; assembly: GCF_027887145.1. Lineage (NCBI taxonomy): Eukaryota > Metazoa > Chordata > Aves > Passeriformes > Passerellidae > Ammospiza > Ammospiza caudacuta. Next base: position 30,750,992 of record NC_080601.1, on the reverse strand, counting down.
CAAGGGAAAGTACAAGCACTGGCCACAGTTTCCACTCATTGTTAAATATTCCTGCAGTGTTCTCCAGAAGCTGGGTTCCAGATCTAACAAAAACTGCTTTAACAAAACAACAGCAAAACCTCCAAAACACAGAAACACACACATACACACACAAAAAAAAATCCCCACCAAACTCCCCAAACAAATGAACAAAACAAAACCAAAACAAACCAGAACAACCTCCGACTTAAAAAAGAGTAATAAAAATGAAATATCCCTGTTTTCTTTGTTACAATTTCTTAATTGTCTTTGTAGGAAGTTTTCCAAACTATAAATTATTTCTGAAATTTTATGTTTGGTGTTTTCAGGTGAACATATACAATTGATATTTACCTTGTGCTAAGCAGAACAAGCAAACTCCAAACAAAGTTAAAATTATATTGTGATAGATTTTGGAGCTGTGACAGTGACTTCCTTCAAGACATTAAGGAAACATGAGGCTGAAACAGGAGGTCAGCTCAGACATCTGAGCTGCAGCCCAGAACATAACTTCAGATAATCATTCATCAGCTGTTAGTCGCTTTAAAGTAGCTTGCTATTTTTAGTCTATCTAAGGATAAAAGAGATACTTTTCTTAGCAATATTTATTTTGAAAGATCTATTATATTCTGACACTGAAAAATGTGGAATAGAATGGACAACTCTGGAGAACATAAGTATCTGCATCATTGTGAAGCTATTCTCCATAAAAGTTTTACCTGAAAAGCAGCTTCTTTTATAAATCAATATAAAAATAAGCTGTTGATAATGCCCATACAGGCACTTACGGGCTGGACTTGATGATCCTTGTGGGTCCCTTCCAATTCAGAATGAATGTGATACTGTGAAAAGTGGAACACCAGAAAAGCTAAGCTGAAACAAAGACAACTCTCTACACCTTTTACAACTCCAGACCTGAGGTTCAGCTGAGGATGAATCTCAAAAATGAGTATTTATCCTTTGAAGGACAAGGTTATTTATGTTGAGAAATATGGCTGTACTGAGACCAAGGGTCATGAATTTAAAACAGACAGCCTTTGGTAACATCTTTGCTTCCTCAGTTTGATGTCCTACAACCCAAATAAACACTGGAAACACATGGAAAGAAAAGGTATATATCCATAAATCTTTTTCATCTAAATACTAATTTACAAACCTGGTAAATATCTTAACAATGTAACTATCACAACCACTGAACTATGAAAGGTGGCATTTCCAGGAAATTTCCAAATTACTCGAAAGTCTCAAACTTTTAAGTGGTGGGACTTGACAGAAATAAATATCTTACAGATATTTTGGATTTGCAATGTTAAACAGCTAAAATATTCTTGGCAACTACAAGCCCCACAGAACCTCTGAAATTTCTTAGTGGGGTTTTCTTACAATCCATATAATGTGTCTGCATTGAGGGCACCATAGAATCACACACTTCCTTTTGTAACTAAGTATTTGTAAAGATTTGTTTAATAGATATTTAAATTGTGTTTTCTGTCTCCAGATGAGAAGGGGAATATTGACTATAAAACAAGACAGTAGGGCTGGAGCAGATAAAAGTAACCAGATGACAAAAGGTTCTATACAATTAAATTAGGATAAAACTGGTGCCTAGATACTACTCATAACAAAACTCTTCTGCATTGCTCCTTCACTGAAGCCCACAAGCAGTCAGAATTTTTGACTGCAAATGTAAGTCTTGGGAATTTCTGGATGCAGCTTTTCAAAAAAGCCAACTTTAATTAGTATTAAGAGAAATCTTAGTTCTACTTAGCAAAGTGCAACTTCAATTTTATTCCATTTCATGTCACATTAGCTTTCCTGGATGCTAAAATGCATTTGCTGCCATCAATCTCCCTAATGGAGGTCCCCAATAAAACCCAAAAGATACTAAATGAAGATATTAAATCATTCTGTGGAGAAGAGAAGCAAGACTATATTTAAAGCCTTGAAAGTGTCAAAGGAGCACATATAGCATAGTAAAAAAGCCCAAACTTGTATAGGAAAAACTCTATTAGTTAGCTAAAAAAATAAAATACACATTTGAAATCCTTAGCTGAATCTTTCTTTAAACGTGTTTTAAACATTTTTGGTGCACAGCCTTGCCAGAATGTGCAAGGCTGTGCACCAAAAATGTGCCTGTGCACCATTTGCTTTCTGGAACATAACTTTTTGCTCAGCTGCAGCAGTGCCCATTTTTTGCTCTTGTTGCAGTACACAAAATTAATCCCCTCCTGCCATCTAGTGGCTAAGTAAAAACCCGGCTGGTACATTTAATCCAAAATTTCTTCCAACTCTTTTCCCCACCGGTTTTAATTTACTTCTAGTTACTGCTGTGACAGGGCAGATCTCCAGTCACAGCCAGAGAGTGGCAAATTGGAGCTGTGAAGCTCCTGGAAACAGCTGGTCTGTCTGCACAGCTTTCAATTTGGCTTCTCACTGCTCTGTTCTCTCAAATTAAAATTAACGTGCTCGTGTAACATCACAAGTTCCTTGCTTTCCTATTGAACTTACTTATGTTAAGCAATGCTACATTAAATACAGTGAAGAATTTAATTGAGGGTGCTGCACAACTGGTAAAAGACTGGGTGGATAAAACAAATAAAAAGGGACAATAAAATTGTAGTCTCTCCAAAGGTTTCTGGACACCTTATTTAAGATGTATTTCTTCATGCTGCTAAATTGAAGCTTTGGCAATCAGGACAGAGAGCCCCACTGGTCCAAGTACAAATGCATCTAGCCTGGTACCTGGTACTGACTAGGAATAAGTCTGAAGAAAGCAAACAAAAGAAACTGGATACAGAATATCCTCACAGAGATGTGACTTAGGAACATCTCCACCAAAGATGCTAACATCTGGAATTTTATTCCACACACATCTAATCTCTTCAGAATTTACCTAAAATCTTGACACGCGCATATCCCCTGGCTACAGCGACATTCTGCACTATGTTAAAATTATATATTAACACTTGTTTTAAACCTACTGCATGACTTTTCATTGCATGTCCCCAAAATTCCCTGTGAGGCACAAAGACTGATCATTCTCTCTTCACTTCCTCCTTTATCACAATCATAGTTTAGATCAGATCCCATTTTCCTTTATCCTCTCACATTCCTCCCCTATCTTCCTTCAGACCAAAGGCTTTTTGTTTCTATAGGACAAAGACAAATAACTTAATTGTTAAGCATCTCATTCCTCTTTAAGAAATCACTACTTTCTTCAAGAAACTCTGTTGGATTTCTCAAAAGTATTTTTTTCCTACAAAATCTAAGTTGAATTCTCTCAATTGCCTCATACTTAATCTGAGCAATTTTTTACTTCTAAAGAGAAGTGTTGCAAATTGCATCTTCAAGGAGTACCCAAAAGATGAATGCCTCAAACTGATGAATAGCCAAATTATTTGAAAAATTTCTTATGGAAAAAAGTCATAGAAATGCTGATTATTGCCTTTTCTTTGGCAATTATTAACTTTGAGTTGCATAATTTAGTAATAGTATTAGCATATCACCTCTTATAAAGAAGACCAAATCAAATATCAAAATACACATTTTATAAAGTTGAAAAGAAACTTTTGAAAAAATATTTTATAAGATTTAGAAACAAATGTTACATTTGTCTATTTATTACAATTAATAATACACATACACATCATGAAACATATTTGAGGAATGATAAAATGAGACAAAGTACAGTGATTTGCTTAACAGCACACCAAAAGTCTTCCAAAACTAAAGCATCTTCACTTCTCTCACAAATTTGTTACCCCCATTAAACTCATAGAATAAACAGCAAAAATAAAAGTATATTAGCCATGTACTCTCTGAATTACACTGCTCACTTTAATGTAAATTTCCAATATTAAAAACTCAAAACCTCTCTGTAAATGCATTAGACTTTGCATCAAATATCTCTTGCAAAATCTCACCAAATCCAACATGAAGTAACCATTTGCTGACATTCAACAGTATTTATAAACTTTGCATGTTCATTTTTCATCTTTTGCATTTCCAATCACATTTATCCACTGTTTTCAGGAGCACGGACAAGCAGTAAATAGTTCTTGCTTCCCACTGGTTTAATGAAAGCAAGCTTATGCTTCAGTGTGACTGCTATGCTTTAAAATGAAAGGCTTTTAATGTGTTCTGTAAGGGGTTACATCTCTAGACTTGGTGAGGCTACAGCCTAGATGGCACATCCAGGCTTTAAAGTAACTTAGACAGCCAGCAGGGGATTCCAGTGATGCTGGAGATTAGCTGAGCAGAGTGCAGTAAAATAGATAATTAATGGCATATTCAATTCCCAGCTCCACCAAAGGTCAATGTTTAAGATGTGGGGCTGTAATTGATGCTAAATTAACTTGGTGGTCTCTTAGCTGCCAAATAAAACTTATGGGAGATATTATAGGTTTCCCTATAGAAGATATTACAAAGAAATGCTTTAAGGTACAGACAAGATACATTAAATTCATACAACATAAAGCATCTTTCCATCCAGACCATCAATAACATTGTGGACATGGCAAACTGAACACCAAATCAAGCCTTTTTATGTTTCTTTGATTAAAAGGGCACCATGGCAGCTGATACAAGAAGAACAGGAGTACAAGTAGGAACTTACTTTCCAAAAAGTGAGAACCTGCTGCTTCTGTCTGGCCTTGCATCAACTACATCACAGCCATTTTCATCCTCTCCCTCTCCAGCAGGGAGATCACCACGCTGATCCAGTGACATCTACAAATGAAAGTACAAGAATGTTAAGTGTCCCTCAGTGAGCACTGACATTTTAGAAATACTTCTGTGAACCAGACTGTTTATGGTCTGGTGTACAGAAGATACAGTCAGTTTTGTTGTACAATACTTCCTGAAGAAAGAGTGGCTACGGATTTCTGGTCCTGAGTTGCTGTGGCATTGCACATATTCAGGCATCTCTCTTTTCTTGTGCAAGTTACCAAAAGGAACTTGTCTGAAATCACTCTCAAAAATGCAGATTACAGCAAAATCAAAAATAATTTATGGTGAAAGATCACAGAATATAGAATACAATCATAAAATAGAATATTCTGAGTTGTAAGGGACCCCTGGGATCATCAAAGTCCAGCACCTGGTAATCCCAAGTACCCTGCCATGTGCCCAAGTGAGCTGTCCCCATCACACAAGTAATTCCCAGATAGTTTCCCATGGTCTGGAAAGAAGCATGTTGGGATGAAAGCAAGGGCTCCAGTGTTTTCATTTGCATATACATAGTCAGATGCGTGTAAGTGAAAGAGTCCTGTGTGTTTCCTGTGGGTAGCTTTAATTTCATCATTAAGCAATGGGGAAACCACAGCAGAAGGAGCAGCGCCAGCTCAGCAGAGGCACAGGGCACACGCAGGACCTTTGCTCAGGGTGGGATGGACTGAAACATCGGGTCTCTGCTTCCAGACGTTCATCAGAAAATCAGCACCGATTCCTGCCCCTTTCCCATAGTTAGGCAGATTAAATTCGCTTTTATCACCCATTTACTGGAAAGAGCACACGTTTACATCGAAAACCACCCCGGTACCAGCAGCAGCCCAGAGCCCACCAGTGGCTCCATGGCTGCACCACCCAGCCAGGGAGCGGGGCCCTGGCAGAGCTTTGGGAGCTCCCCCAGAACAAGAGCAGCTCCCAAATCCGTGTCCAGCCTCGGCTTTGGCAAACACACACACACACCCACCCACACATACACCCACACACACACACAGAGCAAGCGGGGCGTGCAGGCCGCGGTGCCGGGAGCGGTGCGGGGCCCGCCCGGGCAGCGAGGAGCGGGCACCGAGGGGAGGAGAGCGGGGCAGGGCAGGGGCCGGGCAGCGGGGTCGCGGGGGGCAGGGGCAGGGGAAGGGCCGGGAAGGGCCCGGGGCTTGCCTTGGTGCTGGGTCCGGCCGAGCGGGAGCGAAAGCGAAACTTAAAGCAACACTTAAAGCGAAAGAGGCCGGCGGTGCTCCCGGGGCGGCGCCGGGGCGGGGCGGGCTCCCTGGCGGGTCCCCATCCCTGACCCTTGTCCCCATCCCTGACCCTTTTCTCGTCCCCATCCCTGACCTTTGCTCCCTGTCCTGTCCCGTCCCCATCCCTGTCCCTGTTCCATCCCCATCCTGACCCTTTTCCCGTCCCGATCCCTGACCCTTGTTCCTGTCTCCACCCCTGACCCTTTTCCCGTCCTCATTTCTGACCCTTCTCCCATCCCCATCCCTGTCCCCATCCCTTTCCCCATCCCTGTCCCCATCTGTCCCCACCCAGACCCCGGGCCCTCCCCGCTGCCCAGGTAATGATGGCCCCATCACAGCAAAACCGAAATTATCACTTTTTAATAGCTGTGCTCCGGCACACCCCCGCCAAAGAAGAGTCGAAAGTTTCATGGTGACAGGAGGTTGTCTAGATCTAAGGAAATTTTCCCCCTTATATAAACTTCAGGGGCATTTCCTTATCCTCCCAATTATTGTGCGTGTTGCATCTCTGCTAATTACGGTATCCCACTGTGCAGCCCTAGCATCAGGCCCAGCGGTCCAGTACATGGACTGAAGATTGGCACAGTCTTGCTAATTACTCCTGGATGCAGGCTCCAATCCTGCAAAATCATACACCTACCCAGCGGTGCTTGGTGTTTAACATTCACTACCTGAAGAGATTTACATCAAAGGGACATTTTTCAGTGCAATGCCTCCTAATTGGCACAAAACACAGGCATGGTAACAAACAGGCTTTGGCTCCCCGACAGGTCAGTGCCTCCATGTGATGGAGGAGCTCTTGCCGTGCGCCTGCATGCTGCTGCTGGGACTGCTCCCTGCTCCCTGGGATTGTGCCTGTGGCTCCTGGCTGGGTGTGTAGCCAAAGTTTTCTCCTGAAAATCAAACTAGCAGAATCCCATGGTTCCTCTCATGCCATCTGTTAGCTGCTTCTTTTCGAGGGGACAGCGTCACTTCCAAATCCATAATGGATCACCATGGACAGCAGGGACACTGGAAATGTACAGATCATGATGTAGAGATCAAATGTATAGAGAGGAGAGGAGAGGAGAGGAGAGGAGAGGAGAGGAGAGGAGAGGAGAGGAGAGGAGAGGAGAGGAGAGGAGAGGAGAGGAGAGGAGAGGAGAGGAGAGGAACTCTGTAATCACCAGTGGTGACTGACAGTGGCACCTGAAATTCAGAACATCCAAATATGCTTTTCTGATGATATGTATGGGTGTCACCTAAAAATACAGAAACTGTTTGCTTCTATACCTTCATGAAAATGTTTATCCATTGCCATCTGGTCACCACGTCCAAAGTAGCAGACCAAGAAATGTCTTTTTTCTAAACATCATTGTATTGCTATCAAAAAAGTGGTCTGATAATGCTTGCCAAGTTTCAAGAGTTTACTATTAGAATTGGTTGTGGGGAATTTCTCAAACTCAAGCTGTTTTCTTTCTATTTTCTTTTTATTTTCTATATTTGTATTTTCTTTTCACGTTGGGTTCTGGCCTTCACAAAGAAAAAGTTTGATTCTGCAGTGTGCTGCAATACCTTTCTTAAATACATCTTAATTTTAATGCAGTACAAGGTGCTAGACTTCTTTTTCAGAAAATCTTTCTTGTTTTCAGTATGGAGTAAGGGGAAAATAAGAAATATAATAGAAATACAAGGAAGTATCTTGCTTCAGGGCATGGAGTGATTGCCACCTAGGAAAGGGTCAGAAAGGGAAAAGAATTCTCGTGTAGAATATGACACAGCTGGCTCTGTGCATTATTGGGCAGGGGAAAGAGCCAGCAATATAATACCTACAGCATCACCATTCATCTCCTTTGCCCTGGAGACTCAGCCTCCTCCTTAAAAACATTTATAATGGAGCTTTTGACTGGATATTTACATTGAGGAAAATAAGTGTTTAGCCACTGCATGCAGCTGCAGGATGAAAATGGGGTGTGCCTTTGGGAAACTGGAAGGTGGATGGCAGGTACAAACCAGAAGGCTTGAGGCAACTGCACAGTACCTGTCTGGAATAACAACTGTGTCCTGTGTTCTCACAACAGCTATGAAAACAAGGATGGGCTTTTGTGAGACCTGGGAGGTGTGGGGATGCTTTTAGGATGGACAGCTGGGGTGACTCACAGTGTGTTCCCTTCCAAACAACGGTTGTTAGATTTTCCTGTGTTTTGCAAGGAAGGATGGATGGTTTTGGTATGCTGTGAGGAATTTGGGTTAGGGAAGAGTGATTTGGCACACTGCAACTTTATGGAATTCTGCAGAGTAATACACCTCAGCTTGATGGATGTGTTTTGTTGGGATTTCTCTGTAATCAGGCAGAGATGAGAATATTCTACATGCCATATTTTGTGAGTTTTAAACTTGAGTCTTATTTGTGTTATAATACACAATGAATGGGCATATTTGGACACTGGTGATGGTGTGGGCTGTGCTCTACATGTTTTTCACACTTTTCTTCAAGCTTTTATCTTAGATTGTAGCACATCCTGACCCATTCTTTCTCTGCTCTGTAACAGTGATATCTTCTTAGCCCCTTCGCTCTTTTTTTGATTTCTCTCTTACTTTATCTCACTCTGTTAGAAGCATTTGCAAAATCCCTACATTCTCAGGTTCTCCTGACACTGGCAAAAAGGGGAAAGTGTAAGCATGAACTTTTTAATCATGAAATATAAACAGTTGTTGGTTGGTTTCCAAAAAATGAAAAAAGCAGCTGTATAAGTTTGGAAGGTTCTTTAGAAGCTTTTATTCAAGTCTTGTGAGATTTTGGAGTTGATAAATCTTTTCCAGTTCTCTTTCAATGTTTTTCCAAGCTGTATTTCCTACCATGCTAAATTTGATTAGCATGGAGAGATTGTATGAGGCAAAAGGCCCTGAGCCCAGGTAAGTAATTAACCACAGCATTCAGAGAAGGTGAACATAGACAAGGCTGGTTGAGTGCTTGAAATTTTACAGGCAGCTTTTACCAGTGGATAAAACTCCCATTTTTTGTAGTAAACCAGCACCTCTGGGATATTTTTGCAAACAGACGGAAGATGGGGTTGTCATAATTTGTGATGTTTGTCTTCCTGTCCTTCATGCAGTTGGAAGGGCACAGCTTCAATTCAGGAGTGACAGAGGAGGTGACCCTGACTTGAATGTCTCTTGAGAGGTTACTTTGTGTAACTAATATGTGCTTTTTTACAATCAGATTGAGGATGCAGACATGCTTCAAGTTTTCTGTGCAGTTAATTCAACGAATTTTAGGAGGCTGGAGAGGTAACAATGTTTCTTCCCACTAATTTGCACTTTCAAGGTACTGTCTCCTTGTACTTTATGTGTAACCACAGTACTTTTAAACCACATTGATTAAGGTTCTACTGTTAAGTAAAGCCTTTCAAGATTTTCATTGATATCAAAAAGCCTTTATGAGGCCTTACTAAAGGAGGAAAAAAGCCACAATGAGCTTTTAACTGAAGAGAAAATGTCTTGTTAAGATTTGTCAAGATAACAAACTTGCACTGGTTTTGTGATTTAATTCCTTGCATGATCAAATGCAGCGTGTACTTTGTAATGAGACCATTCAATATTTACTTTTTAATAAACTCCCTTTTTTGTTAGCAACTCAGCTTTAATCCAGGGTGGTGAAGAACAGGACAGCTTTGGGGTCCTCAGAAATGGGAAAATCTCTAAGAGACTCCAGCAGAACTGGTGCACAATGGATGTGAGGGAAGTAGTGTGGCTGGGAAAGACAGTGGCTGTGGAGGATGTTGTGTGTTACCACACTTCTTTTGAATGTGCTGTGACTTGGGAGAAGCAGAACTTGGAAAATGCATTTGCTGACTTCCAGCCAAACTGGTAGTATCTGTCACTGTGAAAAGAGAAAAACAGGCTTTGTATGTCTTGAAATGAAGTGGGATTTATCTGTGAAATAAAGGGCTTTATTTGTTCCTTCCTCTTGGAAGGAGCACACGGTCTCATTGCCTTCGAGGATGTCTGTGTGCTCTGTGGGTACCCAGTGCATAGGGACAGCATGATCATCCATGCTGGAGTCCTCTCCACGTGATCAGTGTCCGGGTGACTCCTGGATTAATTATTTGTTCTGTAATTGCCAAGTCTTCGCAGTTTGGTGTGGTTCATGGATGTCCTGCTTTCGCCACTTCTCTGAGCTCATTTCAGGAGGGTCTAAAGCAATGCAGGGCCAGGAGCAGGTCATGCACCCTTATTCCTGCTAAAGTGGGAGACAAGGGCTCCAAATGGGCTTCAGACAGCATGGAGACCTCTGGGACTGTCTAGAAAATACACAGTGTGATGACTCTTGGAGTGGAACACAAAGAGGTGACAACTGGTAGTGTGCCAAGTGCTAAGTGAGGAGGAGACAGCCTGGCCACTGTGACCCTAACACAGGTCACTTGCATAAACAGAATGACAATCTGGGACAAGATGCAAAACTGTGTGAGAAGGGAACTGGAAGCCTTCCAAATTACTTTGGTTCATGGGAGTAAGTGAGATAAATATTATTGTGATGTAATATTATTGTCGACATAAATCTCTCTTGATCCCAAAAAGAATATAAGGTAACTCAGCAGTTATTTTAGTATAAGAAATTATGTTTTGGGGATATTTTTAAAAAATGAAAATGCATCTGTTTGTATACTGATATTAGTTACTTTGAAAGGCCTTAAGTGTTTTCAGGACTTAGTGCCACTGCTCTTTAGATTAGAGACTCTATTTTCAGCAGACCAGTTGCTGACAGGACATTGTGCCAGTACATTGTCAGCATTCAGTATAAGTAGCAATAAATAAGTTGGGCAGAACTGCATCTCTCAATAGAGAGATGAATAGGAGGCTCTCTAAGCATACCCAGAAGGTTTAGACAGAAACTATTTTGATGGAATTGTTTGCAATTTATAGAAAAGGGAAGTGCTTAGCAATGTCCCAGGACTGCTGCAGGCAGTGGGGCAGATGCAGAGATGACTAAGTAGACTTTTACTCAGATTGAGATAACTCTTAGCTGTGTCCCAGGGTTATGGAGCCCTGCAGCTGGAGACATTATGATTAGGTAAGATGTAAATCTTAAATCCTGACCATTTGTAGCTGGTAGAATTTAATAGCTTCTTTTGTTCAGAGCAGACTTCACAACCCTAATAGCTTGCTTCAATCCTAATATCAGACATTCCTTATCATTTTTTGGTGAAGGAATTTTTATATTCTGATCTATTGCAGTCTACTCTTGGTGAACACTGTTAAATAGATGCTTTGTTCATTCTATTAAAAAGTAAATGGTTCCTTTCTGAAGTTTTTCCTGTAGGAGATAGAAGTTTGGATTTGTACCCATCATGTTTAGAGCTCTTTGAGATAAGAGGCTCTGCCTGCTTCACAGTGCATCCTGCTACACCTGGAGATGGAGTGACAGGTGAGTGAAACAGGAAGATATGAGAAAAGAGTGTGCTGACATAATATGCAAGGTGAAACTGAGCTGTCACCAAGGGAAAACATTAATAACTTGTCTGGGACAATGGCAGTGAACTTCTTCTACATCCGCCCAAGGGCCAGGGATCTTCAAACCCATCTCTGGCTTCCATCTCTGGTGGTACCTCCTTCTGCTGTGAGGCTGCTCCTAAACACAAAACGCTCCCCCATGAGGTCACTTGTTTATCAGGGTGAGGAGGAACTCATGGTAAATGCTGCTGCTGTGTGCACTTTTCTCTTCATCCCGGGCCTGTGACTGCAAAACTGAAATACAAAATGATCAGGCTCTAACATTCACATGGATGTGATTCGTTTCTGTGAGTTCATTCTTCTATTTAGAGAAAGATATTGCTGCCCTCCCTTCTGCACTGACACAGTTGCCAAAATAACCACTCTTACTAACTGGCAGCTTTAAAAGCCAGCCTGCAGCTGACTTTGAAACAGAAGGTCAGCAAAGGGAGCAACAGACTTCAATTCAGAGCTTTAATGGGAGCCATTGACCACAGCAAAAGGCCTTGACTGGAGTGTCTAGAGTGTGCTTTGCACAGGCCAAAAAGTCACTTTCATAGTCTTTGAACCTTTTGTATAAACCTATATATTTTTCACTCTGTGGATTTCAAGATGAATGTGCAGCCGTGTGCTAGATGTGGCTATGGGGTTTACCCTGCTGAGAAGATTAACTGTATAGATCAGGTCAGTTCTCTTTCTTTATCATTTTTGGACTATAATAAATGTACAGATTGGTACTTCTAACACAGTGCAAATCTCTCGGTTCTAAAAGTTCTTTGCTCATAACTGGGTTCAGAACTGAAATGAATTAATAACATGTATATATTTGAAGAAAAAAATAGATTCATTAAATGAAGGGTAAGGATCAATAGTGAGATTTTAAACTTAGCAGAATAATAATAATGAAATACAAATCATGTCTGTTTGGTTTCTCTTTTGTGGCGTGTCCAGACGTGGCATAAAGCCTGTTTTCACTGTGAAGTATGCAAGATGATGTTAACTGTAAACAACTTTGTTAGCCATGAGAAAAAGCCTTACTGTCAAGCGTAAGTGTATTTCCTTTTTTTATTCCTTCCATTTTATTTTTTTAAGCAAAGGTTTAATTTGGCTAGTAATTTTAATATAATGGAAGATCCCCATTTGGACTCAGTCTGTCCTGTGTGTGATGTGAAATTAGTTATTGTTGGTGATTTCATGCATATCTTTGGATTTACGTGAATCACAAATGGTGGGAAACTCTTTTTTACCATTCATAAAGCTTCCTTGTTTGGCCAGTGTGTTAAAAGATACCAAATCAAGTTCCCTTTCAGTATTGTGAGAAGAAAATAAAACCAACCACAAAATTCAGTGCTTTCGAAATCAGTGGTTAAGAGTTAACAAGGTTGAACTAATCATAAGGAAAATACATAAAATGCAGATTTTGGAGTTGGTTTGTTCTAGGAAGTTTTTATTTTATAACGATCAATTCCTGTCAAATTTGTCAGCAGAAAAAGGAGAGATGACAGTTGTTTTTTATTCTATTATTCTCTTTTGTTATTAGAATCACAGCATTGATATGATGATCATTAAAATTAATTTTGCTCTAGGCACCTACTCCTTACAGTAATAACTTGAATGTAGTCTAAGATCTCTGTGTGAGTGGGGGAAGAGATGTGTATAGAGGGGTGGAGGCTGATATTGTGGTTTTCAGTGCTCAAAGAGAACCTTTCCGGTGGGCTGTCTGGTACATTCCTAATATCCTTTTGCACTTACCCTTTTCTAGGCACAATCCAAAGAACAATGCATTCACGAGTGTGTTTGAAACACCAATAAATATGAATGCAAAAAAACTGTCAGAAGTGGTAAGTGAGGTAAGAAGCTTGAGGGTCAAATGTGTTTGTTTTACATTTTGATAACATATTGATAACATCCCTTGTTTTGTAAGTATAAATACGTGCTTTTTACTCACCTTCCTGTGTATGATTCAAACCTCAGCTGGGTTTCAGTCATAATTTTTTCAATGCGATTACTCATGTGAAAGCAATCTTAGATCTGGATTTCCTTCTTCTCTCAGAAGGAAAAACTGATTGGAGCTGCTCACCAGTTTATCTGATAACCTGTATGGAAGCACAGTTCACCTAAACTGCCCAGAGCTGTGCAAACTTGGTGACTAAGCTGGGTTTCACAACCTCTGGGAGCAAGAACAACCCACTTGCTTTGTGGTCTCATCAGAAACTGCCACGAAACATCAGATAAATTATAACCAGGTGGTGAGCACAGAGAAGTTCCCATAAATACTTTTGTTGAGTATTTCTGCTGAACCTGAGGTGGTAAAGCAGCCGGTCCAGGGAGCTTGGCAGGGTTTTGCTGGAGGTGTTTTTGGGGATGGAGGAACATCCTCCCTGTGGGCTCTGCCCTGCCCCATGCAGCTGGAATGCTCCAGCCTGTGGGCGTTCCCAGTGCCACCCCTGCATTGATTCCTTCCAGAAACATCATCCACAAACCTGCACTGAGAGGGGTCTGGTGAAATAAAAAATACAGGAACGCCCAATAATCGAAGGCTGTCTCACTACTCTGCCTAATGTTGGTTTCTTGAATGCCAAGTCTTTCTATATCTTAAAATAACATTACTTGTGAATGTATTTCACAGGCAAAGCAATGTGTTTTGGTGTGATTAGCCATCACTAAAATTAACAAAGAAAGTTGTATTTCTTGGATTATGGCATGCTGAATTCATTCTGATGTCCTCTATTAGCTGTAAAACCTTGATGCACAAGAATAGCCTTTGTCAGATACTATAATTTATCATTTTGTACAGCATTCTTATGCCTCAGTTTTTGCAGTATCATGGGCTGTAACTATTTCAGCAATGACTGTCACACTTACTTTAAACTGTGTGTGACAGATCTGCTCAGGAATGAGTTTGGGATTACTGCAGGTTCTATTTCTGGTTTAGGCAGAGATATGAGACTGATACTTCCAGTGCATGTGAGTACACAAGCCAGAGAAATTATAGCTCAAAGATCACTTTCCCTTGTTTTATACACCTTAAACACCTTCTGTCCTTTTCAATCACATAATGAGGTTCTCTTCCAGAGAGAAAACTGCTAAGGGTAGTAAAGAAGCTGAATCTGCAGTACCTGCTTAAAGGGAGTACTGTAAAAAATTGAGAGCAGGAAAATGTTTTGTTAGTAAATGTATAAAAAATTATAACTTGGGAAAAGGTTTCTCTTGCTACTATGGAAGTTTGTTCAGTAAAAAAATAAACTTTTTAACTGAAGTTTATTTCTGATGATGCAGGAAATAGAATGTTTCAATCCCAATATGATGTTCTCACATAAGTCTTGAGACATCAACTGGAATGCAGAGATAACAATTAGGTTTCTCTATACAGAATTTCTGTGTTATCAGGCAAGTCATTCAGCTCTCTGCTCCTTTGTGCTTAATTTATAAATGGGAATAATGGTACATGTGCTCAGTAACATTTCTGTCCAGTCAGTTTAAATTCTCTACTCTGGGTAGAGAGTGAGTTGTATAACAGATCTGTGATTTCAGTTGGATTTCTTCTACATGCTAACATGATAAAAGTAGCACTAAGAACATAATGACCCAGGACCAAATATAGTAGTCATTTACATTTGCACAGTTAGGATATGACACTTCTTGGACACTGTGCAGGGAAATAGGAGAGTATTTTAATACTGCTTACTTGGTAATAGCTTTTTCATGTAATGCATTGACACATCCTGCTTTAAATTTCTTAGGGATTTCAATTCTAACAGATTATTTCCCCCAAAAGGACTATCTAAAGATCAAATTATTCTTTCAGAATGTCATGCCAGGTCTCAGGTGTAATATGCTGCTCCTTTACAGATGTGCAGCTCCTGTACTGGCAGAAATCTTAGGGAGAAGCTGGGGTGGACTAGAAAACAGAGTTTTGGCTTTGGGGCTAAATGCAATCATCACCCTGCCTCTCTTATTCTTCTCCAAAGGGGGTGAGTGTTGGTATGCACTAAGAAACTACTAAAACAAGTAATTATCTTTTCTTTTTAGATAAAATATCGAGAAGAGAGTGAACAAATCAAATCAGTCTTTCAGTGGGATGTAAGGTCCAGAGAAATTGAAAGTGTCTATAAAGCCCAACAATTGGCTACCCAGGTAAGAAATATCCCTTGAGTCTCCCAGCCAGCAGCCTGAAGGACACCAAGGATTGGCCCTGATTGTCAGGGGTTTAACCATGGCATTTCAATGCTAAAAAAAAAATAGCCTTTGCTTTTCATTTGGCTTTTCAAGACAAAATAGCTCAACTATAGCTTAGGAAAGAATAATCAGAAGGTGGGGAAGGAAGAGTGTCTGTAGTCAGCTGTTGGGGCTGCTGCATGTACAGCCACAGTCTGTGTGTCTTCTCTATACTGGCACTGGAGCTTCACAGCAGGAGATCTGATTCCCAGGGGGTGTTATTTGAGTTTCACTCCAGGATCCTGGATCCTGTCATCTTGATGTCAGTTCTTGCTGTACAAGTTCTGCCTTGGCACTCTGAAGGGATGTGGAATGTAGGCCTTGTGCTGCACAATTTCACTTCCACTGCTCTGTGTGCTTCCTTTTTTTTTCCTGTTAGATCATCTGTTTGAGTGCCAAAACCAGAGTGAAGATAGGTAGTTACTTAGTTCCTGTTTTGTAGAATGCTTACTATGCTGCCTATGAGGAAGGAAAATCGTGGTACCCAGGAACAATCCCAGATCCTGAGATGGTCAAGATAACACAGGCACAGAAGGCTCTGTCTGATGTAAGTGGACTGATGTTTGGCTTTATTTTCATGGTCTATCCTATTCTGAAGACTTACAAATACATGAAAGTCAGTCTTTGGTAAGAAGTCACCTCCAGGCTTTTCAGGAGGGGTATCTGGAGGGTCTGTCTGTCAAGATGTTGCCAAAGGAGAGACTGACATGTTTATTTCTGTCAATAACAATACAATAACAATAAAAAAATGTAAGGAATTAAAGTCACATAACAGTTCTATTGCCATCACACATTTATATATTTATATAACTCAAAAACACTTCAGCTGCTGACCAAACTGAGGTGATCTGATCTAGGAGGCAGTGCTCTTTCTCTCACTAGAGCAGGACTCATGATGAAAAATGTGTTGCATTTTCTACAGACCAGACTTTTCACTGACTGAATTTCCATGACTGATGAAAATCACTTCTAAATTATGACTGTGTCCATACAATGGGCTAGTGACCTAATCAGCGTAGGCAGTTAACAGTGGATAATTGATACAAATGAGAAATGCTTTCTGTTGTGTGTAGGAAGTAGCTGTAACTAACAACTTACAAAGTGGAAGTTCTTTAATTTGTTTTCTTTTAAATAAAGTGATATATACCTTTAGGAAGCAGGCAGGAAAAGAAGAATTGTAAAAACTACAGTGGATTCTTCTCTAATAAACAAATTCATCTTCCAGTTTCAATATACAGAAGAGTTTGAGCCACGAAGAGGCAAAGGCAGCTTCCCTGCTATGATCACTCCAGGTTACCAGGTTGCCAAGAGAGCCAGCCAGCTAAGCAGTGATGTAAGTCACAAGGGTTTTTAATTATATTTTACACTTCTGATTTTGGAGAGTCCTGGGTTCAGGCCATTCACTTGAGATGTTAGATTCGGTGGTGAATATTTGTTATACTGTTACAAAGTGAGAAAATGGTAACGATGCAGAAAACAAGGTTAATAAAGTACTTGGCCTGGGAGTACAATAATATAAAATAAGTGACAATGTAGATATTTCCTGGAAAATGTAGCAACTTTTGCATAATTTATCACAATCTGAAAAAGATTGTGACTTGCACTGAAATGTTCATTTAATTCATTACCTTTAGGGCTGTATTCATCAAATTATTTACATTTGACATTTTTCATTTTATTATTTGAAATTAAGTTGGACTCGATGATCTTTAAGGTCTCTTCCAACCTAGTCATTCTGTGAATTCTGTGAAATCAAACAGCTGTAAGATCGAAATTAATTCACATAAAAGCTACTTTAAATTTATGCACAGAAAATTGCTTGTGTATTTGAGAACTATTCACATGAAAATATAAGTAAAAATAAATCTCATAACAATGGTTTTATAGTATTGTTTTGTGCAGATAATATCTACATATCCCAAGATCATTGCAGTATGATCTTGGGACATTAATGACTATTCTCATGGTATTTCAATCAAATGTGTGGCTCACATACATCAAGTGAAAATGTGAACACCTGAGTCCATTTCTGTCTGGTTTTGGTATTCACTTTAAGGAAATTGGACCTTAAATATATGGATAGCTTGACTGTGGAGAGTGAGGAGTGTCACGACTGCTGTTGCTCATTTTCTCTTGAAGACTTCTGATAGGAAATGTACTTTTGCTGCTTATTTGGTGGAATATGGATATATATGTTTTCCTCTTCAGGTGGAATATAAGCGTGGACATGAGGAGAGAGTTTCAAAGTTCACCTCTGTTGTAGACACCCCAGATATACTTCATGCAAAGGCTGGAGCACACCTTGCAAGTGATGTAAGTTAAACAAAATAGATTGATCTGGTTTTGGCTCTGCAAGTGGTTCCTAGGGTATTTATAAATTACTTGCAAATATGAACACAAAGAAAAATTTTAAATTAATATTTTAAAGGCAGACTCATTTTACCATTAGGCATTTAATACTTTCAGTTGCAAAGACCACATTCAATTTGAGGCCATTTTAGGCTGTCAGAACAGAAGCTGGGGCACCAGTCTGGTCCATACCTAGCAACTGGCTGCCATGAAAATTAAAGAAAGAAGCTGCCTGACTCTAATGTAAATAGAGAAGGTGTCTTGCAGAGACTTTAAGTATTTTCTTTAAATGAATCTCTTCATCCTACACCCTGAACAAGACAAAGGGGCCTTGCAGAAGATGTGTGATTGTGTAGTTAAAGACCAAATTGCAAAGATTCAGACTTCATGGTTCATCTTCCTTTTGGCAGGTGACAGCCATGGAGCACTTGACTTTGCAACTTTAAGGATTGATTAGGTGTGCAATCAAGACATATTTGCTCTAATTGCTCCTGAACTGTCTTGATTTTTTACAGTTGAAATACACAGAAGACTTTGAAGAACGGAAGGGGAAAGGCAGCTTTCCTGCTATGATCACTCCAGCTTATCAAATAGCCAAGAGAGCAAATGAATTAGCCAGTGATGTAAGTGTCCAAAGAAAAGTCTCTTTTGAGAAAGAAAATATTAAACTGTCACACAAATTTTGAATTAAAACATTTGCTGGCAGAAATTCCATGAGCATGGCATACTGATCTTCACTGGCTTTCTTTTCCTTTCCAAACATAACAAGACCACAACACCCCTGAACTCTTTAATAAGCACCATAAAAAGATATCAGTGTTCCTTCAAAATGTACAGTTAATTGTGCTTTGTTATTGGAAACGAAAAGAAAAGCTCTTTTTGTTGGAGAAGGTATCATATGGAAGAACATATAACTCAAAGGAAGTGAATTTAAAACATTGTTAAGAGTCATTGAGGAAAATAAGAGATCCATAATTTTGAAGGTAAAAGCAACTGACTCTAAAACAATTACATGTTTTTATTTGCCTTTGATCTATGGAAAACCCTTCACTTTTGTCAGCAAACACACATGGTGATTAAAGGGCAGCATCAGGTTACAGGCATTATTTTGACTTCAGTAAATGTAGAGCAAATCTTGGTCTAAACTTGAAGGTTGATTGCCTAAAATTCCCTTTATCACTGGGGATAAAGCATCTTCAGAAACAAACCCATTTACTGATGGGGTTCAGGTCACCCTGTGGTAAAAAAGTGCTCTGTGGTAACCATGAATTTGCATTACAATCAGTTCTATTTTTTTAAACTGCTGGAGCATCAGGGATTAGCCACTGTCAAGCAGGTGCTGCTGAACACATTGACCCAATGGTCTGGGTTGAAATGGCAAGTCCTGTGTTCCTAGTGCATTATTAATGCACCACTAGTTCTGTTTTTATACCTTCAAGTGGCATATTTGACTTGTGCAGGTTGGTGGCAATGGGAATTTCGACAACCCTTTATTGACAACATGTGCATGCCATTGGTTGTAATTTATTGTGCAGCATCTGTGAACCAGACTAAACTCACCTGGATTATTAATTTCCTTTTTTTCCTGTTAGGTGAAGTATCATCAAAGATATGAAAAAGAGATCAAGGGAAAAGCCAGCCACACAGCTGGAACAGATGTTGCTGTTGCAAGAGAAAATGCAGATCAGTATGGACAGGTATGGAACATCCAAGGGATAGTCATGCTGGTGTTGATCATTTCTGCAGCTGGTTGCTCAAGGCTTCAGAAACTGGTGGCACCTCTTTTCACTTTGTTTTCCTGTGTGAGAAAACAAAGTTTCAAGGGAAAGGATGGTGTACAAACAGTACTGTGCTCCTAAAATGTAATGTATCTGTAACTGGCACCTGAAGATGTGACTGCAAGGTGTCTGCACTGTCACTGCATGACCCTTATGGTAGGGCCATTGCTGAAAACTGACTTCGGCAAATTTTATCTGTGTGCATTTATCTGTGTGCACTCTGCATTTCTGTTGGGGTGTTGTTATGTATCACACTGAAATGTGCTTACTCGAGGAAATATTCCCATTCTATGAATAAGGAAATTCAGTCAGGAGAAAAGCTAAAGGGTTGTGAAACAGTAGAAAGCTGGCAGACAGTTAGGTGCCTTTTCCCTGTGGGTATTTTCACAAACCTTAGGAGCTTTGCAGCTCTAAATATGTGTGAACAGCACTGAATCTCTTAGATACACAATCTCTTAGATTTCACCTCCTCTACAAAAGAGGAATTATAAACCTGACAAGCTGCAGCTCTGTATTTGTGGAACCAGATAGGCTTTAGTTCTGTTTTGCTCGGTGGCATTCATTTTGCTTATGTTTCATTTTTAAGGGAATACAATTGGTTTTGTGGTTGCCCAAAATGCACCCAAATTCCAATTAGACAGGGGGAATAGCACAGCTATATAGAACTGAATGCAGCTAAATGGAATTTGAAAGGAATTGAATAGTGGTGTTTATGTATAAAGAAAACTATATGGTTAATCTCAGGGGTTTTTGTTCTGCTCCTCAGTAGGTCCATACACTTTGGAGAAATGAAGGAATAGGGGCTGTATTTTCCTAAAACCTTTGGTATTTTACATTTCTTCACTTCTTCAGTTGAAATTTACATTTAGTATTCTGTGGAAAGCAAACCGTCCTTGAAGAATATGAGTTTAGTGTTGTAGCAGTGGAGCCTTCAATTACTTCTGTCTTTTGAACTGCTACAAGTTTTAATAGGAATAAACAAATAAAATGAATTTGAAAAAGCACTAATTACATTTCCAAGCATTAGAATGATTCTGTTTTAGAATTAATTTAAGTTTTCTTTCTTTGAAAGTGTCTTTGAAACTTCAGTCATGGACTTCAAATTCGATTTGAGTTTTAATCTTTATAGATTGGATACTGATATTGTTAGTAAAATAACACAGAGTCACTGAAATTAATGGAATTTTCTGAGTAAATTGTGACTTAACATGGGTAAAGAGATTAGATTTCTAACTGTTGAGATCATTAACAATGAATTGAGTGTGCATCAGACAGATAGATATAGATATATGTATATATGTACATGCATATTTATATATATAACATGAGACACTTTAAAGAATCTTACTGTAAAATTCTTGTGCTGAACATCTTTTTGTTCGTGTTTAAAAACCTTAAGAGTGGCTAAAATAGTTGAATATATGAATAGTTTGAATATATGCACAATGTTAGAAATTATATTAAAATGTATTTAAGAAAGTTAGAAGCGAAAGACAGGTTGGTCTGGAGAATTCAAACTCATTAATAGTATTTTAAGAAGCTAACTCAGCTGATTATTCCACTATATTTTTTCTTTTCAGTGCCTGTTTATAGAATAATTTAATGCCATTGTAACTATTGTTCACCAATGTGCATCATAATGTCCACAAACTTGTGGTGTGGCCTATTTTAAAGCATTGATGGTGCCCAAAATGACCTACAATGGATGGTTTTGCACTGAGAACACACAAAAGAGATATCCCAGATATTTGTAGCCATTCCTATCTGTGCTTTCCATGGCATTCTTGGCATGCATCCTATTCATGGCACATTCTATTTTTGCTCAAACTGCCTCTTTACTACAAAAGATTTACAAAATATTGCAGAGAAGACACATTACACTTTATCTCACTTGTTTGTATTCTTGTTTGTACTCCAAGTTCTCCCCAGATCTTGCCATAGAAGGCATTGAGATTATTATTGTCCATTACAATAAAAAAAAATTCCCCAGTATTTTGCAGTTAAACTATCTAAATGGCTTTCAAATTGTCAGATATTTACGCATAGACTTATCTATAGATGAGTTTAAGGGTGATACTTCCACAACAATTGGGTTTTTTAATCAGACAAATGGAATTTTTGATTTTGTTCACTAAGGAGTTTGGCATTCTGATATCTAGGTATCTCTGTCTCACTTATTTATCCCTCTTCAAAATACATCACAGCACTAGTGAACTATTATTTTTGGTCAATTATGATGTGAAAAATGACCATGGAAAGATCAAACAGCTCCTGTAACACCACAAAGAAAGGCTGATCCTATGTTAAACTTGTTAACTTTAAGCCATTAAAGTGTAAAGTGTAAAGTTTAAAGTTAGCCTGGCTAACCAAGCCATTAGCTATTTTTATAAAATTCCAGGAAAACATGTATTGACAAACAGAGAGTCAAGCAGATATCATCTCTGTGGGAAATGAGGTGAGAGCAGAATGGTGTGTGTCATTGTACACTTGAATGCTATCTTTACCACAGCTAAGAGCTACCTAAATTTCTCTTGGAATGATGCACAGGTAGCTTCAGAGGCATAGGTAATTTAACAGGTCAAGTTATTCTTATATTTTGGTCATTTTTCATTAAAAAAAAAAAAGTCATTGAAGCTGTGAACCTTCCTACTAACAAGGACTGTGGGGCTTTGTAAAATAACCCATGGCCCCACCTGCTCATGTGTGATGAGTAAACATCTGAATTTTCTTCAGGGATATATGGATGAGTTTGAGGAACGCAGAGGGAAAGGAAGCTTTCCTGCTATGATCACTCCAGCTTATCAAAATGCCAAGAAAGCAAATGAATTGGCAAGTGATGTAAGTATGAAACCTGAATCAATACAATTCATAAACAATTAAAAACAGCAGTTTGTCAGAGCAGTGCCTGGGAGGAGGATGCTAAAACTGCACTTGAGAAGTAAACAAAAGTGACATTTTGCTGCATTGCTGGGAACTGGACGGCTCAGGGGATTAATAATATCCATTAATAGAAGGGGGCACAGCTCCAACTTGCATGAGGGAGGAGATGCATGTAGCAACTAATGGGGATCCCTACTGTTAGGTTAACCCTCCTGGCAAATCTGCACCTGTATTATTAATGAAATCTTCAACTGCCTTAATCATCCTGTGGACTACTGTGGTATTCCCAGTAGTGAATAAATGGAGGATGAATGAACTGTACTGGTTTTGATATTTTGATGTATCATGCCTCCAGCACAAAGCAAGTCATATGGAGGAAAAGAAGCAGAGAGTGTGACACTGTCACTTCACAAAAGTGAGCTTATTTCTGGGATGTGATTTTTGGTTTTGGGTGGCAAACTGAAGAGCTGGCAAAGAGGTGGTGGTGTGTGATTCCTGCATCCAGCCCATCAGCCTCAGCCCTATTTGGGAGGACCATTTCTGGCAGAGACAAAACAGTGGGTCAGTCTGTAGGTCAGTACCCTGTGGCTGTTCTGAAGGGCTCCTGTGAGTGACAACTTCTGTAGTGTGGGCACCTGTCCCCGCTGGGGCTGCCTGGGCTGATGAGCTCAGTCTGTCTTGTGGGCAGAGAGCAGATGGTGGAGCCTTTCAGTTCGTGTTAGAGTGGGCTAGACACGAGCAGTAAACTGGAGTGAAAGGATCAGTCGTGTTCTGTTACCTGAGCTAATCACTGGGACAATATAAAACACCAAAAATCCCCTGTGACCAATCCCAGTTTGGGGACAAACTCAGTGATCCCCTGTTTAAACATGGAATATTTAACCTTTCCAGATAAAGTTTGAAAGGTTTTGAAAATGCTAATGGTCAGTAGTTTCCTCATTAATTTATAATACATGGAGTGAAGAGGAGGATTGCTTCATGGAAGTAACATTTGCGCACTACAGTACTTAGCAACTTTCCTTGTAGTTTTAAAGCCTGAGGAAATGTGTGCAGACTTGGAAAATAAAAAAAGCCAAACCACTTTGTATGTCAGTTCATGTGAAATAATTTATAAAAGGCCAACTACTACCTCTCTTCACCCATCCAAGTCCAATTTATGTCAAAAACCTGATGTCTAAATTTAATTTAGAATTCCCTTATTTCAATCTTGATTTTGTAGAGAAATATAATTCCCTTAAACACATTGAAAGTACAAAAAGATAGAGCTTTTTAAAAAAGCTGGTTTCTACAGAAGGAAAAGTTTGCAGACTGCTTGATGACTATCTGTAATCCTCTGACTAAAATTAAGTACTGAGGATTAACTTCATTAATAGAAGAGCACACAAGCTCCAGCCAAGATTCTGCTAGTAATCTCTTCAAGCTATGAACAACAACCACTGCTGTTCAGTCTATGTCAAAAATTAATGAAAAATGCTATCTAGTAAAATGTCTTGAGAGGGACTGTGCAGGGCTATGGAGTTATATTTGGGTTATTCAAGGTAGTAAATACAGTGTTTCAGCATGGCAATTCCATTTACTTATCAAACCATACACGGGGAAGATATTATCCTGACTCATGAAGCCAGTCTAAATAGTAAGGATGAAAAGATGCACATCTATTTTATAATTCTCCCTACTTCTTTTCAGATAAAATACAAGAAAGATCTCTCCAAGATGAAAGGTGCAGCTCACTTTCACTCCCTAACAGCTGAAGACAACTTGGTCCTTAAACAAGCCCAAAGTGTTAACAAGCTTGTCAGTGAGGTAAGGGCTTGAATCGATCTCTTAACAAGTTTGGGAGCAGCTCATACAAACATCTGTGTTTGATGAGTAAGGAGTGCATGTTAAAAAAAATAAAGCTGTTGTTCTTCCTGCATTGTACATAAAAAAAGCATCTGTGTGTAGCACAGCAACTGGAGAGAAAAGCTCAAGAACATATCTTTAGGTGCAGCCTTCTGGCCCTTCCAATCATCTCTATGAAACTGTGGGAAATTAACCCCAGGAGAGTGATTTTAGTTCTGACCACGTCAAAAATTGAAAACTGAAAAAACCCCACCCCAAAACTGAATTGTGCTCTTAATATGATATTAATATATAAAGCTTTACAATTAATTTGGTGTGTATCTTAGAGTGTCTCAGAGGATATTCTAATAATAAAAAAATAAGAACAGAGACAAAATTTAAACCATTCTGGTTATGCAGATTTCTGTTTTCTTCCATCCTGTGAAAGACTGTGAGTCACTGATAATTGATTCTTTTTCTGCTTGATAAGGGAAGATTGCAAGAGAATGCTCAGTAGATTCTGAATTATTAATTTATTTATAGTGTCATATCAGCTATAAAACTATTAATAAATGTGAGTTTCTAGAACTTCCCTATGGCACTTAAAAAACTTATACTCTTGAGATGTCAAAGTATGAAACCTTCAATAATGAAAAACCCCTGGAAGTAGGGCTGGAAGGGGCCTCCTGGGCCAATGATTCCTGGCTCCTGCTGCTTCAACACAGCACTGTATAATCCTCCTATTCCAATTTCTAGCCTACATTTATTCCTGTCCACTTTATTACCACTGTGTTGTGCTAGCGTTGCCCTTTAGTTTAAAAAGTTCTTCTCCCTGCATGGTTACTTTTCTGAGAGGTTTACAAATACATCATTTTCTTCTCTCTGCCTTTGATTTCCTCAGCCAAGCAAGCTGAGTTCCTCTCATCTCTGAGTCTTTCACTGCAGCAGTTACAGGCTCAGTTCCTTAAACAGGAATGGCTGTATGAGTACAAAAGCTCTTGCTGAGGTCTTGCTGGAATTTGGTACATGGCACATTTGTACATGTTCATTTGCTGCATGCACACCTCAGAATTTCTTTGTATATCATTGTTTTCGTTAATAGTTTCCCTCCTGCCACTGTCTTGTGTAGTTTGCAGAGGATGAAATTGCATTTCTTTTGCCTGTAAAATGAGAACTGAGTACATGAATATTCTCTTCACATTAATTTTCATCATATGCCATCTGATGAACACCATGTGTCAAAATCTCTGAACAGTGGGTCTGCCTAATAAAAAGTGTGAGAAGGAACTTGATAGAGCAGATTAAGGTTTTACCATAGCTTCCCATTGTGCATTTTTGTCACTAAGGTGGAGTACAAGAAGGATCTTGGAAACAACAAAGGCTACAGCATGAACTACTGTGACACTCCACAATTCAAGAATACGAGCAAGATCTCAAAATTCACCAGTGATGTAAGTTTTCAGTACCTGGTGTGTGGCTTACTTGCCATAGTAGCTGCTGGAATCACAGGTCATCTGGGAGTGTGTGTTTCATATAAATGTGTGCTGGAAATGTGATTATAACTCATTTTAGACCGTTTTTGTACAACACTCATCCTAATGTGTCCTGATGTATAACTGGGGCTCATTTCATTTAGGATTATGAAAAGAACTATTATGGTATTTGGAAGAAAATTCACTTATCAGGTACTGCTGATCTAGAGAAGTAGCAGAGTTGTTTCTCTGGTCTGTCATAATTATTACTTATTTCACTGTGCATGTCCATTTCCTGACTGGACAAGTAGGCAGAAGATACTTCACCAGAGTGAAGTGCCAGAGAGGAACATAATTACTGTGTGAAAATTATCAGTGTTAATAGTTATACCTCTGATTTCTCACGAAATACAATTTCGTTTCATACTGCCTCTTACCATTCTCTAAAATCCCAGAGGAGTAAATATTTTGCCATACAGTTGAGGTAGCTGAATGATCAATTTTTCTTGTCAAATCCCCCACTCTGGGATTGGTGAAAGATGCACCAAAACAACCCAATTTTGTTCATTTCTTAATGTACAAATATTGTCTGCTTGGGACTTTGTTCTAGTATTTGTTCCTAATGAAACACAGATGTATCTTCTTTATGTGGCATTTAGGTGATATGAAGAGCAAGTAAATGATATCTGGTAGTAAAAGAAACTCACTGAGAGTTTTAGCTTTTTTTTTTTTTCAAATACCAAGTCTGTTGTGGACTAATGAGTTCCTGTATTGGAGCAGCACTGGTAGACCAGAGCTGTAAAAATTGTCTCCCTGCTGTAAAATATGGAAACTCTTAAAAGCTGAAACTCTTCACTGGAAAAGCTGAATATATTTTCTCAGAGTATTTTTATCTTCTTTTTTTTTTTTCATTTTTGGTACAGCTTAAGTACAAAGAAACCTACCAGAATGAGATGAAAGGTCACTATGTGGGTGTTGGCATGGACAAGAGGATGCTCCATGCCATGAAGGTTGGCAGCTTGGCAAGCAATGTGAGTCCCTTTTAATCACACTTGTGTGCTTGGGGCATCCTGGTCTTTCAGTTTTTCCAGAATTAAGTTGATAGAAAACTTTAGATCATACTGTACTGGGGATCTGATGGACAGATGTGTTGAGAAGAGGGGAAATTCTGGAAACCCTTTTGCACTGTTTTATGGCTCACTGTGTGGAAGAAGTTAAAATAAGAAATTTCAGTGATCTGGCAACATACTGAGATCCTTCAGTTTTCTTTGACATCAGTAGGATGCTGAAGGTTGTTTGCCACCACCCCCAGGGTCAGACCTTTGCTGGAAAAAACAGTCTTTAATGAAGATTTCTGGATTCCAATTTAATTTACTGGGTTAGTCAAGAAGCTATTTCATTACATACCATTCCTTCAAGTACATTATTTACAAATCTGTAAGAAGCTTGAGAACTAAGCAGAAAGATAAAAGAGATGTGTCATAGGTGGAAGTTAAGTTAATGCTCCCACTGTTGGCATTGGATTAATTGAGAAGCTGAAAAAGAATCAATTAGTGGCTAAACTATGCAAATAATTTCATTTTCTTTGTCACTCATGACATTGAACTTACTTTGTTTCTTGCATTTAATATTAATATTATTGTTTCCCTTTTCCTCTTGACTGATAATTATTCAAACAAATGACAGCTGAAAAAAAAAAGAATTATTTTTTTTTGTTCTCCTTGTGTTTCAGATAGCCTATAAGTCTGATTACAAACATGATGGTGTTGACTACAATTACCCAGCTACTCTCACTCCTTCATACCAGACAACAAGAAAGTTGGTCCCTTTGAAAGATGTAAATAATTTTATGTTTTAGTTTTTGGGTTTTTTTTCCCCCTCCTGTGACTTGCATAGCTCATCATCTGTCTGTAGGAGAGATTGTGATAGATTGCATGTGTCAAATGATGATTTAATGACAGGAGCAAACACTGCTAACAAAGCTAAACCAAAAGAGTGCAGTGTCAGGAGGTCTCAGAGCAGTTTAAAGTGCTGCCCTGTCCTGTTGCTGGGTCAGTTCAGCACAGATTGTGGAGTGATGTGAAATCTGTGACTTCTGCCCTATCCCAGCTCTGTGCTGCACAAGTCTCACCACCCTGGGGCAGCTTCAGCAGCAGCATCAAGCACTGAAAGCACAGGGAGACTCAATTGTGAATCCATTGTGAATTCCCCGGGACTGTTGTTCCCCTTTGGAGGGGAATGGGTTGGTCACAGAACCTTCCAGCTCCTGAGAGAGGAGCCCCTGTGCCCCTGGCTGTAGGAAGGGAAAGGATGATACCCTCACTGCTCACAGGCATTAAAAGCTTGGCTGATCTCCTCTGCCGGCTCACCCTGTGCCTCAGTCAGGAGCACAGACACCAGGCATTGCTTACAAACTCAGCAGAGGAGAGCAGCAGCTCTGCAGGGCATTTCTGACTTCCTAAGGCAGGTACACCCTGTCTTTACACTGAAATTACAAAAATCCAGGAGCATTATGCCTTAGAGAGGTCATTAACATTATGTGAGATTTATCTGGGCATAAACACCTCTTCCCAGACAAGGATGGTAGCATGAAGAGCTAGAACTGGGAGCCCTGATGTTTTTGGGGAAGTGTTGGGTACACTTCAACTCTTAAGATGAACTCTTGCCTCTGTAGCATAAATTTCAGCTTTGCCTTTGTAAAAGCTGAAAACAGTAAAATTCAGTGTTTGATTGCTTACAGTGTGAGAAAGCTCTGTTCTTAAAGAGTTCAAGGTAAACATACATTCATGTCCAAAATGTAAAAAATAATCTCAGAAATTCCAGTGGCTCTGCATCAACATCAGGGTTTGAAACACACAATTCCACTGGCCACAGAGACACAGTTTCACCAGTCCTGATCTAGGATTTTGCATTATTCCCAGGGGCTGGTGCACTCCCAAATAACCAACATGCTCACTCTGAACTCATTTAGGAATACACCTCTCTCATACACTAAGCAATCACAAGTAGCAATAAATACTCAGTTTCAGTTAAAAGAAATGATCCCTTTCCATGGAATTAAAATTCTCTCTGTTTCTAAGGAAGCAAATGCACTGTTTTAAGTACCTTAATCACTTTGGACCTGTGAGATAATTCAGGCCTTTTTTCCTAGCTTTTATCATTCTGGCAGAATGAGGAAGTTTATGTGAGGATACGGGAGATAAGAAGGTTTGCATTGAAATAGTTTCAGTAACTCAAAGTCTCCAGAAATATGCTCCACTTTACTGGAAAGAAGTGTTCTTAAGAAACTAGTTTTAAACAATATGATTTGCAGTGTTTGCAAAG
The DNA here is from genome assembly GCF_027887145.1 of Ammospiza caudacuta. Taxonomy (NCBI): domain Eukaryota; kingdom Metazoa; phylum Chordata; class Aves; order Passeriformes; family Passerellidae; genus Ammospiza; species Ammospiza caudacuta. Next base: position 30,721,697 of record NC_080601.1, on the reverse strand, counting down.
TGGTGATTAACTACAGTGAATATTAATGAGGGCCTACAAAGAATAATAATTGTGTTTTGTAGTATAGCAATGAATTCTTTTGCTGCAACAGGTTTGAAAGGAAGCATCATGTGATTTTTTATCATGCATAATTTGGGGCTTTAACATATTTCTTTTATAACTTATTGTTGTTGCTACCATATTATTGTGTTAGTAATTTAATGGGTTTCAGTCCTCTTGTTGGCTGACATTAAAATTACTTTTTTTGTATATAAGTATGTATTTTTATTTTCTCAACATCCACACAAAACTCTGACCACACAGAGAAATTCTGTGGTTAATTTATTGCATTAAAACTCAGTAAAGACCAAGTATAAGAGAATTCATTTGCTCTACCCAGTGGTACACTGTATAGAGCTCTTCATAGACAATTACAATAATTCTTGTCTGCTAAAGACAAAAATGGACTAAATGATGGTTAAGAAAATGAGTTTTATTATGGTTTAAGTAATATTTTATCCAGAGCATTAGTTAGCAAAGCTTCATCTATTCAATCTCTCATTTTCTGGTCTGACCATTTCTTCCTTTACTAATTTTTTTTTTAAATTTAATTTTAAATTAGGTAAACTACAGGCAAAGCATAGACAAGCTGAAGTACAGCTCTGTGGCCAGCACTCCACAAATTGCTCAAGCCAAAATAAATGCACAGCAGCTCAGTGATGTAAGTTCTCCCATCATTAGCTCCTGTTGTTCATTAGAATGATGAGATAATTTAATTTCATAGCATTTGTATCCTTATGTGTTTTATTCTTGACAGTTCTTCAGCAGATGCATAGCCAAACCAAGAATATATATTAAATAAAATCACTTGAAAAAATGTGGCAAGCATACAAGTAGATTTGTCTCCACTTTTAAGATTTGTATCAGTGTGCTTTTTTAGGAAATTATTTTCTGTGTATTTATTAAGGCAAAGTTTTAAATTATATCTTTTGTACTTAAAGATAATCAGTGGCTCTTTTATTTATAGAGTAAATTTCTACTTCCTACTGCTTAAGTAAAAGTTAGCCTTACAGCCTTCATGCTTGCATCACTAATTCCTATGAATGTATTTATAATTTATGGCATCAATAACCTGAAATTTAACAGCAATCATTCAGTCTAATTGTTATATTTTTCTTAAGTTAAAAATAACTGAGTTTCTTGTTGACCTTTTCAACATACACAGGTGAACTACCGAGCCCAGTATGAGAAGACAAAATCAAATTACACTCTACCTCAGGATGTACCACTGTTAGTGAAAGCCAAAGCCAATGCTGAATTATACAGTGAGGTCAGTCAAGCCTTGGGGAAATACTGGCATTCATGGTGCTGTTAATAGACTGAAATTCATTTAAAGATGATGACACACTTTCTGGAAGCATTTGTCTTTGTACTAAACAAAATTAAATATGGTTCCCAGAATAGACAGACATCCAATTTCAAGGGCAATGAAACCTCTAGACTTTTTTTCCAATATATTTTCTGATGATCTGAATTTCTTTAAATCAGTAAATCAGTATTCACTCAACAAAATTAACTTCTTCTGAGGTGAAATTGTATGAAGAACCAACATTTGCACAATTCCAGTAATTCAAAGTCCACTGAAGTCAGTGGAAAGAAATAGTGACTTCAGCCAGCTTGGATCAAGCTCACTGCTGGGCTTGATAAAGTTCAGGATAAATATAAACATGCAAAAAGCCAAATCCAGAAACTGGGTCTTCCTGAGAACCTTTTACCTTCATTAGGTGCATACAGAGTATGGATGAAGGCATGCTTGATCTTGCTTTAATGGAATTTCAAGTGGAATCTTGAAAAAGAGCTTAAAAAACTATTACTTAGAAAAATATTACTTAAAAAAACTATTATTTATTCCATCAACTTTCAGAAGTGAAGGATGTGATTCTCATGCATTTCATGGTGTTTGTGAGATAGTGTAGCTCATGAGTGTGCTTGTGAAGAAAATCAGATTGTTATGAGGGATGCTGCCCTGACCTCTGCTTCACCTGTGGGGTGGTCTCAGGGCACACCAGCTGGGTTCCCTTTGAATGCTTTCTCATGTAAAGAACTGCACCTTCAAATTCTGTGTGTGGGGCTTGACTGGTTATAGTTTGGGGATGGGAAAGAAAAATCCTGAAATGAGTGGAAGGTTGTCAGGTTCTCAGCACTAGATGTTCTGCCTATGGATCAGCTCCTATACATCTATACTATTTTCAGAGGTAGACATAACCAGAGGCAATTTTGAAAAACCCTCCCTCCTCCTTATCTGTCTGAAACTGAGAATTATTGCTGGATGTTCTGGGACATTAAGTGCCTGTGAACCCCAAGAATAAAATTTTGACTCAATCCTAGACAATTAATTAGCTCAAAATGACAATGAACTGTGACTTAAGGAGGTTCCAGTTTGTGGACTGAGCATATTTCTGCTTCTCTTTTTCTCTGAGTCATTTCCATGTTTGTTTGAAATTCCTGTGTATTTGTGTTAGTGACATGTTGCTGTCTTTCCTTTCTCAGGTTAAGTACAAAGAAGGCTGGGAGAAGAGCAAGGGCCAGGGCTTTGAAATTAAACTGGATTCTCTGCCTTTGCTTGCTGCCAAAGCTTCCAGGGATCTTGCCAGTGATGTATGTTACATTTAGTTACCTGGGGATTATTCTTTATGTCTTTCTCATTCTTTATTCTTTATCTATTAGTAGCTATAGCACAGACAAATAAAGCATAGTTCACTTCATCTGGATGTTTAAATCCTGCATTTGGCTGTCCATCTTTCTCAATGGCTAATGAGCAGTTGAGATTCTGATGGGAAATTTCACTTGCCGAAAATTATTTTTTTTAAAATCATGTGTACAGAGTGAAGCTAAATTTACACAATAAACCCATAGTGAAATTCAGTGTTTTGAATTGTTTATAGCCTCAAAAATAGTATTATCATCTACTACAAAGGGAATGCATATTTCTTTAGTCTGCTTCCTTAACATAAACACATGTATATAAAAAAAAAGCCAAACAAAAGCTTTCTAAACAACTTATATCAAGATTTTTAACCCGTGGAGAGGGAGAAAAGAGAGATACTTTTTCTGCAGCTGAAAAATGTTCATCAGTAGTGGGGATTCTAAACTGCCACCTCATAAAAAAATTAAGTCTTGAATTCCTTACTTGGATTTATTTCTTATTTTTGCCTCTAAGAGCCAGATAATTTAGCTAATCAGGAGAATTAAAGCATATTCACCTCAGAGGGCTGAGCCTTAAGGAATGAGGTTAAAGATCTCATAAATGAGACTGATCTTGCATCTTTGGAATTTCTGAGAAAATCTGGGAAATTTGAAGTGACAATGAGAGAATCAGACAAAGCTCTTCTAAATTTTGAACATCCAAATCACCAGTGAAAAACGTATTGCTTACTTCATGGGTAATTGGAAATATTCTTAGATTTATGCTGTTTTTTTTGACAGATTAAATATAAAGAAGAATATGAAAAAACAAAAGGAAAAGCAACTGAAACCAAAGATTCAAGACTTTTGCACTCTCTGAAGGTGGCCAAGATGAGTAGTGAGGTAAATTATTTCTTACTCAAAAGGTGGTTTTCATAATTATGAAACTTTCAGCAACATTGTGTGATCTATCACTGTTACTGCTGTTACTGTAAGAAATTCTTGCAAACATTTAACAAAATTGGTTTCCTTCACCATCTGTTAATCTGCAATGATTGGACAGCAGGGGATTTTGGGCAATGGCACCCTTATTTTGGGGCAGGAAAAATAACATCCAGTTAAAACCTCAATATGAATAAAATATCATCATATTAAAACCTCAGTATAAACTTCTACACAGAACTTTTAAGTCTGTAATGGTATGTTTAAAAGTAAGATTTACTATAATAGAGAAAATGTCTCTAGAATTTAGAAAATTTACCCTGACATCTGTTTTGTCCCTCCTAGGACCTGATTTCTAAATGTGTTTGGGGTTTTTTTGCCTAATCTGCATAAAGACCAGAGAAGAGAGGGGACTTGAGACAGCTTTGTAATATCTGATACAGACAATCTATTTTCACTCCTGTGTCTAGATTGCCTACAGAAAAGGTTTTGAGGAGAGCAAGGCCCATTTCCATCTGCCCATGGACATGATAAACCTGAGGCATGCCAAGAAGGCTCAGGCACTGGCCAGTGACTTGGATTACAGAACAAGACTCCATGAGTACACTGTGCTGCCAGAAGATATGAAGACCAAGTGGGCAAAGAAGGCCTATGATCTCCAGAGTGATGTAAGATGATGTACAGCCAGCTTAACTGTTAAAAACAGCACGAGAGATTATAACCTTTTCCATTTGATGGTAATTCTTGTTTCATATGAACACTGCCTCATTGTATTATGGCTTTTAAAGTGTCTTTGCAATGACTTTGCAACTGGAATGGGTGCATGTTCACTTGCAAACATTATTCTTGTGTTCTCTGTGCCAATAAATGTAATTTTCCTCTGCAGCTCCAATATAGGGCAGATCTGACATGGATGAAAGGAGCTGGATGTATCACAGAAGGAAGTCTTAATATCCAGCAAGCCAAAAAGGCAGGAGATTTAGTCAGTGAGGTAAGCAAAGTTCTCAGGCTTCTGGCTGTCGTTTGTTGAAAGGTTCATGCACACTTACTCTGTTACATTGTGTGGAATAAGTACAGGATTCCTAACAAGGAATATCTGAGAAATGGAAAAACTGATGGGCATAATTTAGTTTAAAAGATCCTGGGTTAGAGATTAAAATGACATTTTCCCTTTATATAATTATCAAACTAATCTGTGAGGTAGACATCCCTGTATTTGTGGTTCCACCTGTTTTCATTCTCCTGTCCATGTTGCAGATCAGCATTAAATTTCCATTGAGTTTCACGTGCTGCATGAAGTACAAAAAGGCTTTAAGGAGCAGTATTGAAAAATTAGATATTTATCAGCCATAGTTGAAAATTTCCTTGCTCCTTGGCAAGTAGGGGCTGTGACTTTACTGATAGCTTCAGCTTTTCCTGCTTTTCATAGCTTTTGCTTTATTAACTCATGGCTTTGCACTGCCATTAACCTTATGGAAGTAAACTTCCTCAGCTTCTTAACTATGGTTGAGCAGCCTCACTAGTGCTGGGAAAACTAGAGAACAGAAAGAAGAATAAATTAGGGGAAGTTTGACAAGAGGGATAAAATCCCACTCAGTTCTGGAAGGAGGAGCAGAAGCCAGTTAGTTACTGGCGATCACACTCTGACACCTTGGGTCTCTGACATCCTCTCACTACTCCTACAAGGGGAAAAAATACATCTTAGAAACAAAAGAAGAGCAGCAACTTCAGATCTGGTGTCTTGCTACTGACACCTGCTTCTGGGGTGTGCTGTGGTAGTAATTACTTCCACAAATATTTAATCCATAATGATCTGCCTTTTCCTTCCAGCGCTGCGCAAGGCCATGAGAGGCTGCCAGTCACCTGAACTGGAGCCTGGTGGATATTATTTTAGAGATCTCTACTGCCATACAAAGCCTGGTGTTTTGTCATTTCTTTGCAGGATGTCACTACCTTGTGTTCCATGCAAGGTGACAAAACATGCTGTTTTTAATCTGCCGCCCTCCCTTCCAGGTTTCTAAAATAAAGCGATGAGCACCTCTTTGAAGTGCTGCATGCTTTTTTAACTTCTATTTTGTGTTCCCCTGGCAGAGACACAGTGCAAACTGATCTGTTCACCCATCAGTTCAAACAGAAGAATTTCTCTCCTGAAATGCCAGATAAAGAAAAAAACTGCATTTATACCCTTTCTAGGTGGAATGCCCCACTTCATGACTGAACTGGTAGAATGAGAATTCAATTAGAGAACACAACTTTGCTTGGTCTCCCCTGTCACAATGTGGTCTTGAAACAGAGTCCTGCCTTTCCTTGTACTATGTCAAGGAAAGAAAGGATGCTTAGCTTGCTTTCAAATGAGGGGTGCAAAAGGTTTAGGCAATGACATCAATTTAAAACAGGCCTATTCTAAAGCCTTATGAAGTGAATTAAAGTTTTCCATTCACCTCAGTGTGTTTCAGATGTAAAACAAAATGCAAAATGGAATGAAACTATGGACAGTCTTATTTACCAGACTAAAAATATTAGTTTCTATGCACATTTGTCCATTCAAACAGATTTTATATAAGCACCAGAGGATGAAAAAAGAACAATATTTTTTCCCATCTCTGAGACTTGAGCCAGAGATGGGAAAAATATTGCCTTGTGGAGGTGTCTCATAGCTGTTCATTCCAGAAGGGCTTGACTGCAATGTCTATGCCTAGCTCTGCTTTGAAAAGAGCAAGATTTTGAATTCAAGTTACTTTCAGGACTCTGAAACTGCTCGCTCTAATTTAATTATCATCTTAATAATATAAAAATATCTCAGTAAGATATGTTCTGTGTTTTGAACCATCCATGCATGTGCTTGAGAAGTCTCTTGTAAGGAAATGAGATAGTAACAATGACTGTGTGGCCTATCAGCTCTCTTGGTTCCTGACTTAAGTCATGCCCAGGTTGAACACCACTCACTGGTTGGTGTGCAGCCCAGGTCCTGTAAGAGATGTAGTCAGCACATCTGACACCAAAGATATTCATTCCTGCAGTGTCAGCAGCAGTGCATTTGGCACACACTTGTGCACTGCCCTCCTCACCTCAATATACCAGCAGTGGGTAGTTCTTGGAAGCTTATCTTATTGATTCCTGTGCTAAAACTCTCCTGGGAATTTACAGGGCTCTGTCACTCATGTTCTTTTTAAAAGTGATACATTTTTAGGGGAGGGCAAGTACTGTAGAAAATTTTATGTAACTTGCTTTAATTTGCTGCAGAAAAAGTACAGGCAGAAGGCTGATGCTCTGAAGTTCACCAGTGTGGCTGACAGTTCTCAGATCAAGCACGCCAAGAAAAGCCAGGAACTTCAAAGTGATGTGAGTCCTTGACTGAATTTGTCTCTTTGCAAGCAGCTTAGGCACAATGTGGTCATTCCTGACATATGACACAGTGTGATGGTAAGAGAGCCCCCAGTCATAAAGCCTTTCAATGTATAAAGTTTCTTCAGATTAATTCTAAGGGGTTTTATTCGTTTATTTGATTAATTCTCTCCTTGAATTCTTTGAACTAGAACAACAGCAACAAAAATCCAGCACCGTTGGGAATCTCTTGTGTGCTTATCTCTTGTGTGCTGAAAACAAAATAGTAACCATAGATTTTGAGCTTTATAGTAGGGGCTTCTTTTTCTTTGGGATGTAAGAAATGTAGCACTTTGTGAATGGGGCATATTTTCATAGTTTTCAACAGCTCCTCCAAGAACTTCATGGGCTAAAACAGAGCAGTTAATTTCTCTGCTGTTGTAGCCCTGGGATATAAAATGGGGATGATTTCTACTCAAAACATAAAAGGTCCTTGATGTTTTCATTCAAAGTTGTAATGTTAGTCCTCATGGAGTGTTGTGTCAGCAATTACATTTAGGTCACAAATGTTCTCTGCAGATTCAATTGATAGTATTCTTCATTTCATGCCTAGAATTCTCTGTTTCTGTGTCCTATTAACAAGAAGTTGCTGCAGTTTAACACTGGGTGAAATATGCTCTTGCATGCATTTTGTATAGAGTATGAATTGCTGTCAGCCTTATAGCCAGATAAGTAGCTAACTTTGGGAAATAAAATGTCCTGATATATGTGCTGTTTCACATCTTCCTTGAAATTTAACCATGAGTAGTTTAGTCAACCTGACTCTGTAGGTCAGTTTTTAACCCTATATTTAACACAAAAGTTCAAGATGCTAAAGAATAACTTTCCCAAATAAGTTAACCCTCACAAATCTTTGGATATTTGGAATGTTTTAACCACTATTCTTTAATCATTAAATGTGGAGTACTGCTTGTTGACTCTGCTTTGCTTCCTGTGTTCAGGTTGCCTACAGGTCAGGGAAAGAGCAGTTTCTTCATCAGTACACCATCAGCAAAGATGACCCTGTCTTCATGCTGGCCAAAGCAAATGCTGCCAATATCAGTGAGGTACTGTGTGATTCCTTCACTCCTGTGAATAGTTATGCATGTAAAAGTTATGTTCTTTCTCAGAGAAGGTCCTCGTGTTTTAGATTTAAAATCTTGAAATTTAATCCCACACTCCTAATAAATCGTGGTCAAATCTGCTGCTCTGAAGACCTGCCACTTCTAGAGTTTGGAGCTGTGCATTTTTCACACTCTTCCAGGCAAGTGGCACACTGACAGTTTTGCTGGAACCAGTGAGATATTGGGGTTTCAGTAACCACAGCATCCACAGTTACAGGATTTTTAAGGGAGGACACCAGGTTCTGATCTGTAGCCATACTGTTTCTGGGCATGGAGTACAGGAGGGACTCATTACTTGAGAGCTTTCACTGTGACTATAGAAGAAATAGAAAGGATTGAAAATAGTAAAGAAACTGTGCTGTTGTCATCTCTTTAGAAACTCTACAGGAGTAGCTGGGAGAAGCAGAAGGAAAAAGGATTTGTGCTTCGTTTGGATGCTTTGTCATTCTTGACAGCTAAGGCAAAGAGGGATCTGGCAAGTGATGTGAGTATGGTCTCCATCAGCCTCCTTTTTCTCAGGACAGCTGACAGTCCAGGTTGCTGCTAGTGTTGGGGATGTGTCACATATGTCTCAGTGCCCTGAGCCACCCTCACTAGATTCATGCTAAGGAGCGATGGAGGAGTTGTCTGGGTGATTGGCATTCTGTAATTAGTCAGAAGGGTTGCTCTGAGCAATTCAGAGCTTTTTCCCACATGCTGACTGTGTTTTCCTATTCTCATTTTGACCTGAGGGTGAATTTTAGAACTCAGAATGAAGTGGAAATCTCCTGTGAAACATCATAACTTAATGCATCTCTGCCTCTGCCTGGCTAGAAAATTCCTGAAAGAACCTTCTGACCTCTATGCCTGAAGAATGTTGTTTTTCCTAGAGAGAATCAAAAAGAAAATATTTCTTCCAGGTTTTTGTGAACATATTATTATCAAAAAAGGGCTTATTCTTTATAGACACTAATTTCTAAGGCATTCCATTTCTTGTTTGCAAATGATCTTTGTACTGAGGACCCAGCATGCCACACCAATGGCAGACCATTGCTTTGCTCCCAGCAGAGCTGTCAGTTTGGCAGCCTAAATCATTAACTCTTGGTCTGTTTTCTTCTTCACAGGTTAAATATAAGGAGGGTTATGAGAAGATGAAGGGTAAGCTCATTGGAGTAAAGGCTGTGGAGGAAGATTCGCAGATGGCTCACTCCCTGCAGATGTCAAAGCTGCAGAGTGATCTGGAGTACAAGAAGGCTTTTGAGGGCACCAAGAGCCAGTTCCAGATCCCCATGGATATGGTTAACCTTGTTCATGCCAAAAAGGCTCAGAATCTGGCCACAGATATAGGATACAAGACCTCTCTCCACCAGTACACAGCCCTGCCTACTGACAGGAAAGTGGCATGGGCCAAGTGGGCCTATGGATTGCAAAGTGATGTAAGTCCAAAGCTTCCCCTCTTTCAACCTTCTCTCATCCTGCCCATTCCCAGCCCACTTAGCGCTGGCTTTATTCAGACATTTATGCTTGTAATGCCATGACACCTTTATGCACCTAATTTTTCAGCTATTAAACAGTGAATATTAACAGTAAATATTAACCACTTATTTCCTCAAGAGGTGTACTTAATTATGCAATGTTTCTGAGGAGGGTTATAACTCTGTTTATGAGCATGGCTTCTTCAAAGCCTACTTCAAATGCCAATAAAACACTAGGATTCCTATATGGTGTACATTTATTTTTGTTTCCTAATGTGCAGGGAGGTTAAATAATGTATGGTGATAAAATTGGTGATAAAATTCCATATGGAGACCACATGTAACCATCAGATGAGCTGTCTGATACTGTAAACAGTTAAGTTAAGCTTTCCATTCTGAGGTTGTAAGTCAGAACTTTTCAAGAAGACTGAGACAGAAATGTGTAAGGCCTTGTTGAGGTATGACTGCTGAAACCTTTGTGACATCCTTGAGAAACCTGACTTACATTTGAAATGCAGTACTGTTGGTAGGAGAGATTTTGTGAGGAAAGTGAGAATTGCTGCTGTACTCTTTTTCCTTAAAGACATATGGAAAAACAACAACCCAAAATGCTTTCTCTCCAGTAAAACAAAAGGGTATGCTTTGGGAAATGCTGTGTCATTTTCTTTTTATTGCAAGTCACAGATGATCTTTTAAAGAGTGTTCCATATGCAATAAAACTGTAGTTAGACTAAAAATTGCAACCAACAGTAAGGTGTAGACCACTTTTAAAAATTACCTTGCAAGGCATATTGCACAATTGCTGGTGAGTCCTTATACTTCTATTTCATTCTGTATTTTTTTTGCTTTCCTTGCAACTGTGCAATAGTGAATAAAACAAAAGCAGGCGCTAATTTGACTTCATTGTTGTTCTGGAGATGTCTGAATCCTTTAATAGCATTTTAAGTGTGTGAACACCAACAATAGGACATTTTCTTTTCTTTGTCAGAACCGATATAGAGCAGATCTGAACTGGATGAAAGGAGCTGGATGGATAGCCACTGGGTCATTAAATGTGGAACAGGCTAAGAAGGCAGGAGAACTCATTAGTGAGGTGAGATTTCATGACAGCATGTAACAGAATTTGCTGCATAATGCGTGCAAAATGTCTGTATAAAATTAAAATAATTTCCACTCAAAGGGGAAAGAAAAAGGCATACCACATGAAAGCCCTCAAAACCAGGGATAGGACTGGTAATTAGAGGGAAACCAGATACCAAACACATGCCAGTAGGAGTCCATATAGCCTTTGCAAAAACAAAGTAGGTGACAAATGATATTATGAATAATAATGGCAATCAAACAGTGCTCAATTGCTACCCACTAGCCTACCTTTTTAATGAACCAAAACAGGAGAGATGATGAAAAGATGGAGCCATTGGACCCAGAACCTCCTTTTGTAACAGATACACGTTTCTTTCTTGCTCGTTTTTCATATATATTCATTGAAATTCATATAGATATCTCTGTCTGCAGTTATCTATCAACCCTTTATTTCTCCCTATAACCAATATCACTTACAGGAGAAGTCAGACTCCAGAATATTTTGTGCCTGTCCAATGAGGCCTTCAAATGAAGTTCTGGTGTAAATGGTTAAAAGGTTCATAGTATTCTGTTTCTGTTATTTCAGAGGTAGTCCTGCTGGCCAAATCTGTTGTTGTAAGAGATTGAATCCTGTGATTTTTCAATAACTGTAATGCAGAAACCATGTGTCCATTCAGTCTGTGGTGTCTCAGAAAAATAGTCATCCTTTCACAACTGGCTGATTGCTAACACTATTTTTCCCCCCCATGTAATCATCCATTGTGAAGAAGGATGATTTTTTAGGCACAATAAATGAAATCCTCAGCTAGTGTCAAGCAAGGTAGCTTTATAAAAGCTTCCACAGTAATGCCAGCTGGAATAGTAACTGTGAATTCCATTTGGGTGTTTCAATAGTGAAAACTGCTGAGTAGAAATTTGACTCCCTAGGCTGCTCATCTCAACCTTTTTGTGAGTACTAAGTAATGTTAGGTTGCTCTGAGCCTTGTCCTTTCATACATATAGTGACCATATATAATAAAAAACAATTGCCTCTCTAGCAACTTTTTGCAGAGATGTTCTGGTCAACTCTGCTTTGTCTCCAAATTTGATTAAGACAAGGCATAAACCAGTTTTGTTCCCTGTTAAACTCAGTAAGATTGCTCAGTTTTAGGATATTACTTTTGGAAACCAAAACATTACTTATAAGTTTATAATGCATTAAAGTGTTTGTGTGTTTTACATTGGTATTTTTAGTCTTCGAAGGGTCAAGATGTTGCTTCAAATAAACTTGTGTGGGTCACAGCTCAGTTTAAAGGAAAATGACAAGCCATGAGTTTATCTCATGCATTTGGAAAATTTATTATGTGGTATTTGGAGAAGTGATAAAGGTATGGATTGATGGATTTAAGACAACTCCTGCAGGAAGGGTAGCTTTTAGTGACGTGTCCAAATGGAAAAACTGTCATTTTTTTCCACTGCACTGCCTACACCTTAATTATGTATATATAACAAAACCAAGAAGCTCTCAGAAGCTACTATGAGTTCTTAACAGCAAGTAAAATTAATGTCATTATCTAGAAGATATGCCATAACAATTAGGTACTGTGTCAACCACTGCACAGATTGGCTGCAGGTTTAAGGAGGTAACCTAAACCCCTAACCAATAAGTTAAATAGTTGCCATTATTAAAACACTACAATTGTCTATCATTCCTTGCTAAAGGAACTGGAAATGAAAAATACAATTGGTCATACTCTATTTGAAGTAATGTAGAAAAGATTTTAAAATCCTGAGTTCTGGAGTATTTAGGTAAGCAGAACCTGATTTTGAAATATTTTTCTTATATTTAAGGATTAATATTAATTGGCAAAAGGTTATTGTTGAATTGAAACAAATATTAATCTGAAAGTACCTAGGACATAAAGATGAGGAAAGAGGAATAATAATTATGTTCACAAATTCACTCTAATCTCCAGCAACCTATGATTTTTCTCTTTCAAATAGCATGAAAGAGCAGCACAAAATTCACAGCTTTGATCTTTTTCTGCTCAACAGAAGAAGTACCGTCAGCATCCATATGCTTTGAAGTTTACCAGTATTAAAGACACTCCTGAGATGATCCAGGCTAGAATTAGTTATAACCAGGCTGTAGATGTAAGTTATAATGTATATACATTATGATTATAAGAGTGGTATCCTCTTTGAACGACCTGATTGAAGCACTGGCTTTCTCTCTCTTTCTTTCTCTGAGATTATCCTTTGGAACCATGAAACTTCTGTATTCTGGTGTGGTGCATCCCACAAAGAGCATGTTTCTAACTTAGATTGGGAAGAGATCCCCCAGAAGTGAATGGGATTTTCATACAGAAAGCACTTTCTGTCCCACTTATCTTTAGAAGTAAAATTTAGGAGTAAGACTGACCTTTGACCTTTAAAGAATTTTGACCTTCTGATATTCATTAAGGAAGAACATGTCTGGGGTTCTTTCCCTTTTTCAGACAGATCTTTCAAATTTCAGTTTCTGTGTATTCTTTGGAAACAAAACGTAAGGCAGCATGACAAGGAAGGAAAAATAAATTATTTCAAGCTGTCATCCTGCTGAGAGAGAAATCCAGGAGGGGAAACCTTAAAGGGAAGAATTGAGGCTGTTTGGTGTTTAAACATGTTTATTTTTAATAGAAGAGCGATTTAAAAATATTGTAGACTTAACTGGGATAATACAGAAGTGAATAATAAGCAAAAGTCACTCAAAAAAGACAAGTTTCAAACATGAGAGGATGTTTTATTTTGAAAATAGATATTTTTAAAGTGAAGGAGAAGATGAAAGACTTTGTGTAAAACACATGCTATTGTAATACTTTTGGCGTCTGTGCCTTTGGTTTAATTAATAAGACCCAAAAGGCTTACATCTCAGGCAGGATAAATATAAGTAATTTTGTTTCACTGAGTCACAGTCAAAATCAGTCTGGTGCTCTACTTCTTCACACATGGAGCTCTCATTAATTTTCCTCTTAGAGAGCTGCAATACAAGTGGGCCCAGCTGCTAAAAAAGTGTCAGACAGGTGAAATGGAGGAGTCCATTCTAATCCAGAGGGTCTCAAACTCTCCTGGAGAAATAATAGCCTGCAAAAGGCAAGTCAGGTGCTGCAGACATGGGTCAGATCTAAGGCCAAGGAAAGGAAAGTGTCTGTCTGTACCCATCTGAAAGTTGTGGTGTCAATGAAAGAAGAAAACTAGGCTAGTAAGGAAAAGTAATATGAGAAGGAGAAATCTGCATAGCCATTGTAGGGGAAGTTCCAGCTCCAGTTAATTGCATGGAACTCCTCTTACCTGTCTGCAGACATCTGAAAGTTATTTGGTCCTGGGCCAGCTCTGTGCTCTTCCTCCAAGGGTTGATGTGAGTGGCACACACAGACACCTCTTCTGTGATGGGATAAATCACACTCTGAGGTGTTGCAATCTCTTCCCATTGACTATTGAGCACCCTTTGCAACTGACTCTGGAGATAAATTTGGAGTAATTGCACAAATAATTACCATCCAATTTATCTGCCAAAATTGAACACCTTTGGAGAGGTGTTTGGGAGTCTTCAACTCCCTGTATTTCTGTGGAATTTCAAAGTGTTAGTGGGCCACTCATTGCTGCATACCCTTAATAACTACTGTTTATTTATCTTCTTCCCAACCACATATGTTAGAAGTTTTATCAAATTAATATTAAAATATCTAAATTTTCATATACATTGATTTACACACTCAAAACTTCAAGGAGCTCCTCTCTAGCACACTCTAGCTGATAAGTGTATCAGATCCCAAAGGCTTTTGAATCCATTTTGACTGATACAATACCTGTATTTATTAAGCCTCTGCTGCTTTTCTGTAGTGTTTGCTTTCCATAAACTTAATTGTTAATGTTTTTGTTTGAACTAATGATTGAACATGTAGAGAGTACTTGCTACTGAAATTCATCTCTGTTTGCAGAGGCTGTACAAGGAGCATGGAGAGAGTATAAAGCATCAGTATACACCAACAACAGATCTTCCTGAAATCCTGCAGGCCAAATTAAATGCTATGAATATCAGTGAGGTATAAACCTGACTTTTAATATTTTAAAGGAAAGTGGAAATGTTGATAGTGCTTCACTGTTTCTCCTAAATAGGAAATCATACTAGATTTCTTTCATTTCCCCCATATATGATCATTCTATGGTATGTTCTAAATACTTCTGAAGTAATGTGAGAAATCAAACTTCTTATTCAACTTCACCTACATTAGAAAGATTAAGAATGATCAAATAGATAGTATTTGCTAATGGACATTTGTCTTGCAATAATTCCTGTTGTGCTTTGATGGTTTCATTTGTGTTTGCCCTCTGCATTAGAATAGAATGAAACTCATCTGGTAACATCTCTAGGGTCTCAATAATGCTGCAATGTCAACCCTCTGAACAGCAACTCTTCTTAATTTCTGTTCTGTATTTCCTAGACTCGTTACAAGGAGTCCTGGAGAAGGATGAGAGATGGTGGCTATCAGCTGAAACTGGATGCCATCCCCTTCCAGGCAGCAAAGGCTTCGGGTGAAATCATAAGTGATGTACGTGAACCTGCTGCTGATGCTGTCCAGTAGGACATGCCAGTCACTCCAGACTACATCTGCCCTGCTGAGTGACTTTTCATGGGAACAGCATGTCCAGCCAGCTCTGCATCTGGGAGACATCTCCTCAGACTAGTTAGTGTTGCTTTCGGAAGTGCAGCCTCCAAAATGCTTTGCTCTTGTTAAATAAGCAAAGGCAGGTTTGTGAAAGGAAAGCTGAACAGTTTACCTGCTGCAGAGACTGCACAGTCACAGGAATTGCAGTTGGGTGAGGTCTTCCTAGAGCCCACTAAAGCTTCATTCAGATTTACTATCGTACTGAATATTGTCAGAATTGGCTATCTTATGGAAGCCCTTTTATTCAGATATTAACAGCTGGACTAATACTTCTCTTTACTCCTACCCACATTTCTCTTCCTGCTTCCTTTTTAGCACAAATATAAGGAGGCCTTTCAGAAAATGAAAGGGCAGATGGCTGGCTCATGTGGCCTGGATGGTGACATTCATATTGCTCATTCAGTCCGTGCAACATCTCTGCAGAGTGATGTAAGTACAAGGAAGAGGATGGGGGCATTCTTGAATTGGTTTCCTAACTGAGAAAAGTTCCTCAAGGAAGATGCACGTAGCTGTGGACTAGCTGTGGAATAGCCTACTTATTTTAAACTTAGGCTTTCTGTCCCACTTTCCAGATATATTAATATAATTGTGATATTCTTGCCATTCTTCTACGTTATTTAGAGTAACATTAATTTGACAGTAAAAGAAGCCTCTGTTCCATCTTCACACTCCTCTGCTTCATACCCCCACTGCCTGTCACAGAATATTTTACTCTGTGAAAGCATCACTCAGAAGCAGGTCTAAATGAGAATTAGCACTGGTCTTTGTACAGAAGTAAATGAAATTAGTAATTCAGTGTTGATTTTCAATTTATTGTTTTTCTGGAAGACCAAAGGATGAATGAGTTTATGGAATTTCAAGCTGGACTTTTTTGGTTGGGGAACGATTCCCACTTGGTCTTGACATGTGCTAAGAATGACATCATTTGTAGTTTGCTTATAAGAATTGTAACTCTTCAGTGCATTTTGAAGACTGGCTTGATCCAGAAAGCAGTGAAATATATGGGAGTGTGTTCATGGTTCTCAGAAGTGCTTGGTCTTGTACTGATGGCAGGCTTGGACGAACAGCTAGTAGAAAGTGTTTGAAGAATTCATCCATCTGTCAGGTTACTCTAAGTCATTTGATGACTCCAATAACTCTGGATATTCATTATCCTGGTGAACAGCCTGAACATCTCAAATTTGCATAATCTGATTGGGAAATGTCATGTGAAAAAAGTTTTTTGAAGATTTCTGCACCTTTCTTCTCTTGGACAGAGACAAGAAGTAAAAAAAAAAACCAACCCAGCACTAAATATTAGTCTAGAATTATGAAACTAAACTGGCCAAATCAACAAATAACCTGCTTGCATGTTTTACTTGGGCAGTAGCTGCCTCTTCTTGTGGTACTTTAAAAAAATGCAGTAAATTAGGACTTCTCTTGCCAGTTTGCTTAATTTTATAGATTCAATGTATCAAGTTTTAACAAATAAATAATCTCAGTTTAATATAATATAGATGGCTACTTTTTGATGAAGTATAGGCTGCCACATATTCTAATTATAATTATTGATCTTTCACAGTATGGTTAAACAAGTTTGGGAGCTTGTTCTAAAAAGAATAATTTATACTGCAAAATGGAAGAAATATGAGGAACGTCTCTCCTGATCAAAACCTGAATTTTAATTACTTTGCCGTGATATCTATGTGATCTCTTTCTCGCTTGATAGGTGAAATACAAGCAAGGTTTTGAGGGCACGAAGTCTCAGTTCCACCTGCCTCTGGATATGATGCCCCTGGTGCACGCCAGGAGGGCGCAGTCGCTGGTCAGCGAGCAGGAGTACAGGCAGCTGCTCCACCAGTACACGGCTCTGGCCGACGACGTGAGGCTGCGCTGCGCCCAGAACGCCTACAGACTGCAGAGTGAGGTGACTGCAGCGTGGCACTGCCATGTTTCCTGCTGGTTCTGGGGCAAAGCAGCTCTGCTCCAGCTCGTGAGCAAGTGGCAGCAAGTGTTTGGGCAGAGCTGAGGGGTAAACAATGGCTGTTCCCCCTCGATTACGTGGAGGAATGAGGCGTTTGTCTCACTGCGCAGTGGAACAATGTGTAGTAGAGATACTACTAGAGTATCTAGTGGAAACTGGAGAATAAAGTCTAGTAGAGACTAGAGAAACTAGAGATAAAGTAGTAGAAAGAATAAAGAAAGAATAGTTGAATAGAATAGTAGAAAGAATAAAGTCTAGTAGAAACTAGAGATAAAGTAGACTTTGACGACTGGGTAGAGAAGGGTTTGCAAGTGAGGATGATTGGACAGTTGGTAAAAATACCCTTTTTAAGGTCTTTCTAACAATGCAAACCCTTTACCAACTGGTGTTTACAACTTGATTTGGATCTGGGTGAAATTTCATGTGTACTTTCACAAGAAAGATTGAATTTGTAGGATACTTATAAGCTCTGGCCCAAGACACATCCATTGAAATTCTAAGGATGAGCTTAACTCCCTACATAGTCTTGAGTAAAATTAACTTAATAATGCCTTACAAATCTGTAGGCAGAGCCTTGAACAAAGGGCTTTTCATAGATCACATTGCCCCTTCAGTCCTCAGGAGGGGCTGTATCTTAAAAACCTACCTGGCCACAAAATGCTACTATATATCACCTTAACATATCAGCAAACAGACTTAGAGATGACAGGATGTGTCCAAACAAGTGTAATCCTAATTTGGATTACACATTATCAGAGATTCTGAGGCAGGTTTCCATCCATCCTACTCCTCATCCATCTCATTATGAAATGAAATAATATTGTTATAATGTATTTATCAGGAACCAATTGGTAACTTTTGAAATATTAATATTTACAGGAAGTCAGTGATAGGTTTGGTGGTCTGGAAAATATTTTAATGATGTGTATGCAGTGGTTCAGTGCTATTTTTCCTTAGTGTTCCTTGCTTATATTATGACCATTCAGAACTGTTAGAAATCAAGGTTAGTTTGTCTGCAGTTTCTCTTACTTAAAAGAGAAAGAAAAAAACCATATTTTCCTATGTTTTTATAAACTGGTCTCATTTTATGTAAATTTATAAATCAATAATATCTACCTGTGATTTATGTATTATATATGAAGAAAATTCATGTACCTGAAAAAAGTTTTTTCAAGGTTAGAAATGGAAGACAGAAGTTCAAGTAGCATTTGGTGTTCATGAGGCTCAGTAGTCCTCAGAATCCTGCATCTGTGCTGTAGATCTGCCAGGGCTGTATTCACACAGACACATTCATAAACACAAGATCTTAGGGCAATGTGTACAAACTCTCTGTGGTAGATACTAATTTTAATGGAGTTATTGCATATTTTTGGGTGAATAAATATAGGGCATCTCAAATGCAAGCTCGTAATTACTTCTGCTTGGTTTTCCTTAGAATTTATATCGCTCTGACATGAACTTTATGCGAGGCGTTGGATGTATTACCCCAGGGGCCCTGGAGATTGAAGGGAAGAAGAAAGCTTCTGAACTCATCAGCGAGGTAACAAAAGAGGGGTTTGATTTCTCCACTACGAACAAGAGTTTGCCAGATGTCTTTCTATTAGATTGGGCTGGCAAAGTGACTCAGTGGATAATGCCAGACTCCCTCCCCTTGCGTTTGATCATTCCACTCGTGTCCTAACTGCAGATGGGTGAACCTGATGGAGTTTTAGGCTTTGCAAACTTTTGCTAACTTATTTTGCAAGTCTTTTCTCCTGTGTTTCAGACCCAGGAGGTATTTATTTTATGTTATTTATTTAGGAATTTAAATGGGCTTTTCCAACTAAAAGTAAAGCTGTGCCTATCTGTAATAAATACCTTGTATTATTTCTCCAAAATTAGAATGAGCTTTGCAGTGCCCAGAATATTACAGAGTCCTCATCTCTGCACCTGTTTTACAGTCAGTCTTCTTGTTCACCTGCTGCTTTTGTGCGTTGTCATTTTTCTTCCTCTGTAACTGGACTTTTATTTCATCTGTCCTGTTCTCTTCGTACAGTTTCTCATAGTTTTAAATCCTGCATTTTTGCCTATATTCACATAGATGTGAAATGAAGAAAAGTAGGAATTGTGTTCTAAGGAACAAGTTCCTGCTTGCAGTGATCTTGTAGTCGTTTAGTTCACAATTCTGGCATCAGACCACAGGCCAGGTGAAACCTTTTCACAAAAAATCCAGTAGGTTTGTGCAGCTTCTTCTCTCTCTGGACTGGATTGCCTTTGCTTTAATTCCACTACCCTGGGTTAATGACACCAAGGGATGAAATAATCTCATTACTGTTTTCAGCATATTCAGCACGGCAGCACTTTTCTTTCATGTCTTTTTCCTTATTTACTTTTCATGTTCCCTGTGAAATTTGAATGCACCTAACTCAGAATAGCAAAAGGTAAATTAGTCTAAGGATCAATAGACAAACTAGAGTTTTAAGCACAAGAAGCAGTGGAATTCCACTAGAATTGGAAAAAATCCCTTATCTGACAAGGCAGTTTACTTATTCTGCTCATTTTTCTTTGTGTGTGAACTCAGAGTAAATATCGTCAGCAGCCACATTCCTTCAAGTACACATCGGTGACAGACTCTCCTGGCCTCCTTCATGCAAAATTCAGCAATATGATTGCTAATGAGGTAGGCTCTCCTAACGTGAATCAGAAAATATGCTTTTCAAAATGCAGCAAGCTGGGGATGGAGAACTGGGAAAGAGACAACCCTGTTCTGAAAGCAAAATGCATCAAAAAAAGGTGAAAGCATCACTGGTTTGTGCTTTTTCACAGTTAGATCACTTTTATTTTTCCCAAGTATTTAATACAGTTTTCAATTCAATCTCTTTCAAAAAGCTCACATAGTATCCAAACAACAGAGTTCCATTATCAAGTTTTTTGTATGAAATGGAGACTCAAAAATCAGGACTGTGGGGTGTTCTAGAGGGAACTCATTTGCATAGTATGATCCATCTTTGAGAGCTTCTCAAAGAGCCTTTTCTTTTTTAGAGAAGAATCACTGGTCTAAATTCGGAAAAAAAAACCCAAAACCTATAGAAAAATTATCAAAGTCATATATAATAACTTGAAGAAAAAAATTCAAGCTAGAAAATATTCCCAGTCTACCAGAAATATTTGCCTTTTTATTTCACACACATTCATGTTGCCCTTGACATTCTTAGGTCTACTTTCGCCTTGCTGGGAATATAACAATGCCGGGCTGAGAATGTAGTGGTTTGGCATCATCATATATTTATAAAAATTAGTGTAAATATCCTTTATGCCCAGCAAAAGCCCCACATCTTTATGCCCAGAAAAAAACTTCACAGTTTCAATGATATCCTCAGCTATTTTCAGTGATGGTTGACTACAGTTGTCACAGTCATTAACAACTTAAGTACTGCTGTTGTATTATTGAAACAAGACAGAAAATTAATTTCAGTTGTCTCTTTCATCTCTTTGCTAGCGCCTGTATAAAGCAGCAGGAGAGGACAGTCAGCATCACTACACACCAACACTGGGTCTGCCAGAGTTTACACGGGCAAGAATAAATGCAGCCAACCTCAGTGATGTAAGAATTTGTTCTGTATTTCTTACAACTTATTTCAGATGCAGGATGAATTGTGCAGTGGCAAGGAAGATGAATAAGTAGAGGAAATTTGAGGTCTATTCTATTTATGCTTTCCTTGATTTGATTATAATCAAATTAAATCTTCATTAGCATGTATACAGTTGTGAGTAAATTAAATCTACATAAAGAACGAGACATGTTTTGTCTGAGTTAGTAGGATTTCCCAAAGATAATTTAAAAAAAATTCCTTTGATTATAAAGAATGAGACTGTAACACAGAATAACAAATGAAAGATGGTTCCTTTGTTTGTTCCTTTGTGCATTTAAAAGTAAAGCAGCAGTCTACATGTGCCTTTCCTACTTTAGGCAAAATACAGAGAATCTTGGCATAATCTACGTGCTCAAGGCTACAAGCTGACAATGGAAGCACTCCCCTTCCAGACTGCCAGGGCCTCCAGAGAAATTGCCAGTGATGTGAGTTGAATGATTCAACCTCCCTTCTTGCCTAATTTCTGTTAACTTCATGTAAAACAATGTCTAAAGCAGATTTTACTGAATTAAAGCAACTCCATAATCATGTGAGACAAGTGTGAGACAGAATATATTACTTATGAATGAGATTCTTTGTGTGAATTAGGAAAAAAAAGATGAGGAAGAATTGCTGCTAATCGGGAACCAAGCCAGGTTAAACATCTTCCAGTGGGAAATAGCAAATGAATTAAAGTATTTGCAAACAGAAAGAAAAGGGATTCTGCCCTTTTTCAGGCAGTTGGCTCCTCATAACATAAAGTGCCCACTAACTCTGTGCATTCTGTTTTGAGCTGACTTTTGGAACTGTTTAGTATTTCCAAATTGAAATGAAGTCAGAAAAAGCTGAGGGTTCTTTGAATCTCCAAAAATCAGGAGTTCCCTGTCTGGTTAAGAAGAAAAATCAGTGCAAATTCCTGTAAATATGTATCCCCTTAACTTCTAAAATAGAAGAAACAAGTAATCTTATTCTTATAAATATCCCATAATTTAGATTGTTGTATGCAAAACACTCAGACATGGTGATACCCATTTCTCAGAAAGCCTAAGTTCATCCCTTCTTCACAAGATATTTAATAAATTCTAAGAAGATAGAAAAAGTCTTCATTTTATGTGGTACTTAGTTGCATACTTTATCTCTTACATGATAAAATATGAATATATTTCACACCTGTTTCTTTAATGAAGCAACCATTTCTAGTTGTAATTTATAATATGTACTTAACCATATTTTGCAGAGTGCTTTTGGTTACAGCTTCAGATCTGCTCTAGAGGGTACAAGTCTGTAATAGAATTACATCCACTTACAACAGATCTGAATTTGGCCCTTCATCTTGGAAGCACTTTATAAACATTAGATGCTGTAATTTAATCCCCACAACTCTCTTGTGTGGTAGATAAGTGTTATTATCCCATTTCAACTACATTATGAACTCTTCAGGGCCCAGGCCTTCCCTTTAAAGTTCTAAGCACCCTGTTGATGCTGTATAAATAAGCATTATCATCATCATCACTATTTCACAGAGAGGATAAATGCAAGATCACAGGGAGAGTCATAGTCCCAGCTAAGATGAGAATGAGGGGTTGCTGGTTCTTATTCTTTCCAGGAAAACTGAATTTACTCTTTAAAATAGCTGGGTGGCATTTGCAAATCTGAAGGCTACAGAGTGCATGGTGTTTTGCTTTTGTATAGATTTCTTTTTCTTCTGTCTTTTGTTTGTTTCTCTCATATTCTCATTCCCTATTCTGATGGGAATAGAATTCTTAGAGGGATAATAAAAGTACATGATTTGAGGTTAAACACGATCAATGTTTTGGGCATATTCAGAAAATGCAATGAGATGCACTTAACTTTAATGTTGCAGCTCCTGTGGTATTTAAATTTGAGAGCAATGAGATATTCAAACAATTGCTTTCTACTGCTACATACTTTGACTGGTATTACAGAAAACATAGATGTTTTAGTAATTTATCTTAAGTTATTTATGTTGAATAGCTGGTCTAAGTTTGGCACATTTTCTCTTTTCCCCTTTTTCTAAATTTTTAGTACCAATATAAACACAATTTTGTGATGGAGAGAGGAAAATGCATTGGTGCCAGAAGTGTTCTGGATGACGCCAGGTTGCTGCACTGCTTGCGCACCGCCAAATTACAGAGTGAACAAGAGTATAAGAAGGGATCCCAAGATGTGTGGTCCCAGTTTCATCTGCCCATGGACATGGTCAATCTAGTCCATGCCAGGAAAGCCCAAGCCTTAGCAAGTGATCAAGACTACAGAAAGAGACTCCATGAATTTACGGCACTTCCCGAAGACATGAAGATGAAGTGGGCCAAAAGAGCCCACATGCTGCAGAGTGAGGTAAAATCTTTCTTTTGGACACTACCAGCCTCAGTAATAGGATGTACCAGCAGCTCAGGCTGCTCCTGATCCTGACTAGAGAGGGACAAGATAGGATGAGGGACTGGATAGGATGTGAGGGAGAGCCTCACCACTTGGCTCTCACCTTTAGAACCCCAAATCAGGAATCCAAACAAATGGTGATGATGGTTTTGCCTGATACCCTCACTGCCTAGTAGAGTAATGTATGGCACACATGAGTTAGTTGATTGTCATGTCCTTTGTACATACAGGGGAGAACAAAAATGAAGGTTGGATGATTGGATTAAAGTCACACAGTGAGACACCATGACTCTGAAGTGAAGTCAGGATTGTTGGGATTGTGGGCACTTTGCTGACTTTCACTTTTTATTGGGTCTGCCTGATTTTCTTTAATAGATTAGGAGCTAAAAGCAAGCCTTTAATGTAAGTAAAGAAAGAGTAATATGTCCTCCTAGAAATGGGGTTAACGAGGAACCATGAACCAGATAAAATAATTAGTATTCCTGACTTGTACTCACCTCATAAAATTATTTCAAAAGAGATTCTTTTACGCCCAGTACAAACAGGTTATTACTTACTGCTTTGAGTCATACTAATTCACTCGTGGGGCCTTCTCTTGTAACTTGCATATGATACATTATTTAATTCCTGGTGGAACGAACAAATGCAAACAGTTTGGCTTTACGATCTGATATGTGCATGGCAAATGAAATACCTCCAAATGTGAATATGAACCAGGGAGTTTTTTAAAAAACCTTAATAGCTGTGGATACAAAACTGATAGTTAACAATTTTCATTTTCAACAGCATCGCTATAAATCAGACCTGAACTTCATGAAAGGAGTTGGTTGGATGGCTCTGAGATCTCCGCAGATAGAAAGTGTAAAGAAGGCTGGAGAGCTCATCAGTGAGGTAACTGATAAATCTTTCATGGGATAGCAAGTCTGTAGGAATTGTTTACCATCAAGGCTCCTCGTTACATGACACTTACGAATGTAGCTTATCATTTCCTTTTGATGTGGGAGCCTGTTTATACAAGGTGTAAGTTACCAAGAAGCAGTATGGGAGACGCAAGTCCACTGTGTGACACCTGCTGAATATTTTCCATTCCAAATGAAACACAAGAGTATAGGCAAAACATGTAGGAATAAATAAATGCAGGAAACTCCATTATGAAATTCTAAGCAGGTGGTTATGGAAGTTGTGTAGAAAGATACAGCACTGACAACCACAATGAAGGGGCATTTGCCTGCTCAGTATCATGCATTAATGGAGAAAAATTATGAGCTGTCAAAAGCGTAGTGTTCAAAAGCTTTTTGCATGTCAATTTTAGTGGGAAGTCTTTTGTGCACACACTCACATAGACACAATCACAAAAAAGTCCTGTGCCTGATACAAAGGCATCCCCAGTCCCTAGCTGAAAGAGCAACTGAGACTAAAGCAGAACAGCAGCCTCAGGAAAGTGTCTTTTATGTTTTACCCCAGTTAACACACTCCTGGAATTGTCATATATCATTAACAAAAACATATCCTGTTTTTTTTCCTTTGTTTGTTTTTGTTGCCTCCTGCCCCTCTCAGATAAAGTACCGTCAGAAGCCAGAAAGTCTGAAGTTCACTGCTGTGGCTGACTCTCCGAGTTTGATTCATGCCAAAAACAGCTACCTCCAGTGCAATGACGTAGGTTTCCTTCTAATGTATAAGTGACCTTAATTTTGCTGTACCATGATGGATGAAAGAATTGCTCTTGACATTGCTTCCAGTATGACCTGCATTCAATGACTTTTGGCCCCACAGAGGCTGTACAAGGCTGGAGGTTCTGAAGACAGGCACAGGTACACCCTGCCTCCCGATCATCCGGATTTCATCCGAGCCCGCCAAAATGCACTCTACATCAGTGATGTAAGTAAACCTTCTCCTCTGGGGAGCTGGCTTGGTAAACTTATCTGGAAATAAAAACCTTCATGTATGTAGAAGCCAAGTTCTCTGAGCCTGACCAGAACTAAAATAAGCCAGAGGCAGTGAACAGCCAACATGTTGCTAGGTTTGGGCTGGGGGAGTTGGGTAAAGTCTGCTAATTTTTCTTTTGAGCATTCATTTAATTTTCTAGGGCAGTAAGCTATTATTAAGGATTTCAAACCTTCATTATAAATATGATTAGTTACAAATTAAAATCTTTTCTGTTTTGTTTGGGTGAGGGAGGAGGGAGAATCCTCTTTCCTAGACTATGTATTCTACCTTTCTGAAGCTGCAACACTGTGTTGAAATGATCCCTTAGGCATAGTTGTCATCAATCTGAATGTAACTGAATCAGTGAGGGGAATTAGTTTAAAAAGAATTTGTTTCCACATTATCTCATACAGAGGAACTCAGTCTATTCCTAATGTCCTGTTCCCTGACTAAATAGCTGTTGTCTTTACCTGTAGGGTCAGAATGACTTTAGTTTGTTAGGAGCTTTGAGATAGGTGAAAGAAACAAGTAGAAATTAAATTTTGAAGCAATAAAGGAAAATGTAAAAAGTCAAATAATATGTGCAAGGATTGCACACAAAGGAAAGGTCATCCCTGTTAGCAGGGTGTACAGTGATGCTTATATTGCTTCTGCCCTGGCTGTCTTGCAGGATTTCTGGCATCTAAATTTACTTTTAAATTTATTACCACCTAGCAGTACAGCCACCAGTGAAACAGAAGATTGTCTTAAAATGTGGAGTGGATTTTGTGCTCCTTTTCCTATGGTCACAAACCCCAGGAGGGGTGAATCAAAGACTTACAGAAAGCAAATGAATAAAATCAGAAGGGGACAGCTGAAAGTGTCAGCTAAGATACCATGGCTGTGTAGTACGAACTGCAGACTGGAAGCTATTTTAAGAAAGCTACTAATGGAAGAAGAACCAAATCTAGAGCAACTTCTCTTCAGGATGTAAATGTGATTCACAGCCTCAAAGTCACATTAGAACCGGCTGTTATTCCACATGAGTTAATGAAGCCACATGTGGCTGAGGATAGAGATGAGGATCATTTGAAAAGCTCGAAATAACTGGTATTGAAATTAGGATGCCAGGAAACCCAAGACACTGTGAGTGGATGCATCAAAAGAGAGAATAAGGGCAATATCAATGCAATATTGATGTGACTGATGCATCACAGTTTCTAATAGAAATTAAATCACATCAAAAACAACCACATTCAAGTACAAAAGGAAACCCTGGTGGCACTTTTCAGATGATGCATTTTATCATTATGGTGAATAGAAAAGAAGTTGAAGTGCTATAGAACTGGATCAAAACCTTGGAGATAGTACTGATGACTCTTGATACAAATAAGCCCAGTAGGATAAAACATTTATTATTGCAGTTATGGAACTGCATTTAAGAAACTGCAGGGGGAAATGACTTTTTTGTTCTTTTCTTTTCAACACAGAAATTGTATAAAACATCTTGGGAACAGACAAGGGCATCTGGCTATGATTTTAGGATTGACGCCATCCCATTCCAGACAGCAAAGGCTTCAAGAGAGATTGCTAGTGATGTAAGAATTGTTCTGTTTCAAACACTTCCCAACCCTCTTCCCAAGCCACCCCATCCTGCAAAAATGGCCGAAGTCTGACATGAATGAACATTATTCTGGTATGGAAAATTGGTGATCCAATGAAACAAAGTGCTGGTTAAGTGCAAAGATTTCCAATTGAAATCTACCATTAATAATGTCCAATACCAGGCTTGTTCTTATGTGCCAAGAGCTTTTCTTGGGAAGAAGACATATTATGATTTAATCAAATAATATAGATACTAGGCTATGAATAGTTAAAGCATGGTCTAGGATAAAGTGGGTTATCTTTGAACACAGAAGACCACAGCTGGCAAGAAAGCTAAAGATGGAGGAGCTTCATTGGTTGAGCTCTGTATTGTGTGTACCCAAGAGTGCAACAGTAGGAGGATCTCTGATTACTTTTGAGAGATGAGCATTTTGGGCCCCCTAAGTCTTTCCACTCCTTTAAAAATGAGCACAAAAGTAATTCTTCTAAAGTGTCTTGTTAGATTAGGAGATGTGGTTTGATATCAAACAAACCCTCAGTCTTTGTGCACTACAGGAAACATGATTGATAGGCAGAGGAGGATAAGTTATTTCATAATAGAATTTGAAGGTAATTTGAATGTGAAAATGAGATTTTCCTCTGTACTTCCTGCAGTACAAATACAGAGAAGCCTTCCTGAGAGACAGAGGCCAGCAGATTGGACTCCTCAGTGCAAATGATGATCCCAAAATCAGACATGTCCTCAGAGTGGGGAAACTCCAGAGTGACCTCCAGTACAGGAGTGATTGTGCCCTAAACATGGCACAGTTCCAGAGTCACCTCAACCAGCCAGGATTCCTCCATGCCAAGAGAAGCCAGCAGCTTGCAAGCAATGTTAACTACAGGCAGCCCTTGCACCAATACACTTGTGACCCTGAGCAGCTAAATGTGAAACACGCAAAGCAGGCCTACAAGCTGCAGAGTGATGTAAGTGTGGCTGAGTGACATGGTCCTTGCCTGGGCTGGGGGCTGTCTGTGCAATCTCCTTTGCTAACCTTACCTGCCAACAAGATCACCTTGAAAGAACCACAGTCTGCTTGCTAAAAATGAACAATTTTTTATTATTGACCCTGCTGCTCCTTTATATGCTCTGTCTTGAATACCCAGGGCATGTGATTTGGTTAGAGCTCAACAAAATAATACATCCTGGTGTATGTTTCATTCTCTCAGATAAAATACAAATCTGACTTGAACTGGCTCAGAGGCATTGGCTGGACTCCCCCAGGCTCCCACAAAGTTGAAATGGCAAGAAGAGCTGCTGAGCTGGCATACCTTCGGGAAATGGGATTGCTGCAGCCTTCTGCTCAGTACAGACCTGGAGCTGTAAGTAGAGCAAACCATCTTGTCACAAATCCCCACAGCTCTGCTCCTTACCTGCACACATCCTGTCCAACACTTTTGAATGCTCCCTGGAGTCTACAGCTCTCCCTATTACCTGAACAGGATATGTGCACTTCTCTCATGAAGCTTTGTGCCTTAGTGCACATCTTAATTTGAAGGAACCATTGAAGGGAGTTCAGCAGTGTCGTGTCAGGATGTGTTTTCCCCAACTTGTGGATGATGTCACATCTCCAAGTGTCCTAGTACCACTGAGGAAAGCAGAAGCAGAGGTAGAAGGGACTCCCCATGCGACTCCCATTCTCTTTTCCTAATTTCATCAGGAACCACATGTTGCCATGTAATTCAGTGTTGCCGTGTAATCTCCACTGGCAGCCGTATTGACAGGCTGAGTGTAGGCTCCTGACAGATAATATGTGCTGTGGGAGGCTTTGTGCAAAGAGGCAATGCTCCAGCCTCCTCTGCCTCTGTCCAGCCCAAGGTTAAAGATATTACAAGCAGGAATCTTCCAGGCTTTCCTTCTGTCACAGGGATGACTCCCAGTCTGCAGTGTCCCAGTACAAGAGAGCAGAAATCCATACAGGAATCTCGTAGCCCTTACAGTTAGGAACCATTCAGCTACAAGAAAAGAGAAGCACTGCACTTCAAATATTTTGATCATTTAATTATTAACTTTGGTAAGAAATCCAGACCAAGAGAAACAGCACGTACCCATGATTTACATTCCCATCTGAAAAGCTACTCAGGAAATAAGTGAAAACTATGGTTGAGTAATGGAGGCAGTGGGAGCCACTGTTACTGAGAGTAGTAGCAGTATCTTCATAAGTCAAAGGTATGATAATTATGGTCCCAGGGAAATCTACAGGTGTGCAGTCCATGTGGAACTCAGGTGTTTGCTGGTTTGCTTCTGATTTCAAAACAGAAACCAGGACTTGAGCACATTTTGTCCTTTGGTATGTGAGGTATCTAACTTACATGAACAGGTCCATTTTTTGCACTTCTCCACAGCAGAAATCCGCTCTCTGCAGAACAGTGATTTAGATTTTCCTCTATTTTTTGCCAGTTGTGTAATTTTTAATCTGAAAATACTGTCATAGAATAATAATTTAAGCCCTCCCCTATCCACTGGCAGGTTTCACAATTTTTTGGATTGTGATTTTACAGGACCAGTTGGGGACAGAAGGATCTCAGCAAGCTGGAGTCAATCCTGATGCTTCAGAAATTCTGCAAGTCAAGAGAAGGCAAATGCAGCTTTATCAGAAGTAAACAGAAACATGACATAACATAAATAGATTTTCATCTTGTCCTGCAAATCCTGTAGCTTTTTCAGGTTTATGTGAAACACAATAGATGGCATTTAAGAATTTTTGGTTTAAGAGGTAACCAAAACATTGCAATTTATAACTGATCTTTTTAATTTTGTGTGGATACTTTGTAATTTCTCACTGAATGTATTACAGATTCTGCTATTTATTTAAAGCTGTAAATGAAATTAGTACTAGATGACTGGCAGGCTCAGCTTTGTATCATGGATGGTAGAATATTAAATAATTTATAATGAATAAATCAGGTGACTCTTATTCCATGTTTGTAATTTTTGGAGATTTTTATGTTCCTGGAATATTGACACCGTTGACCTAAGGGAATACAAAAGCACAATTCAGGTGGTTTAAGAGATGAACGAGTCAAAGGCCAGTGGGAGAAAAGTTATCACTGACTTGCCAAAGGCAGGTCTTCTAGCAGACTCAGGGAATCTGTTCTAGACTATCAGGATGGATTCAGGTCACAGTCAGTTCTTCAGTTTTTTTCCAAATCTTCCCAAGTGAAAAATCAGAATTACTCTTTGCAGTAGTAAAAACTCAGAATTACTCTTTGCAGCTATTGACAGATTAGGTAGCTGCTTAGAGAAGGTTGTAAACCCTGGAATTCAAGTGAGAATGACATCACTATTTTAAGAAATTGGCTCTTCACAAACAAGTCTGTTCTTTATATCCTTATTTAATACCAATCCTGTTTTTCAAATTTCTGTGCAGAATCATTGGGCAAAAGTTACACAATCTGACAGGTACATCTTATGAGAACTCTCAAATTATCCAATGACTTTAGACAGATTTTTTAGTAGCATTTAGTACTACTAGCTCTCACTGGTTAAGGACATATAAACCATTGTAGATCTGGAGCATAGCATGTCATTATTCTCCAGTCAGGAATAAAGTGGGTGATTCTAGCACTGAAAGTTTGTTTGGTTTATCAATATGAAATGCATCACTAATAAAATTTGTAGTTATTTACTCACAAAATGCTTTTAAAAATAATTATCCTGACTGATCCTCTCTCCTCAGGAAATTCCAATGGCTGCAATTTTGCAAACTCAGCCCCATGGTGATTCTTATGTGTGTGAAAAATGGTACTGGCTTTAAGCGCACACACCGATAGCTTTGAGGTGTCAGGGTCCAATGAGTGGAGAAAAAACACATGTTAGAGAGGAGCATGAGGAGAAGAGGAAATGTCTGGCAGCAGCTGAGCTGGGAGAATTTTCACAGCTTGAAAAGCAGATCTAGAAACATATCAGGCCCTTTCATTGTTTGGGGAAGAAATGGAGTAGCTTTACTTTCTGATCTGTTCAGCTAAAAAATGTGGGCTTATTTCAAAGCCCACAACAGAAAAACTGTCACTGACATTCTAGCTAACACTCTTAAGGCTATTTTCAAGATGGTGATGTAGGATGCCCCATGTAGGCCATAAGAAAATATCAGCCATCTTTTTTGTCAAAGACGAGGCATTTAGGGAATGAATAAAACCAGTAAAACTCTCAATCTTACTTACCATTTGTCATTCCAAAGCTCTCTCCTACTGACGTGACCTTGATGAATCCTGAATTACAGCTTTAATCCAACTGGCAAATTTTGTCACCTGGGTATAAACTCCTGGCTTGTTTTTTAACCCACATCCCTCTCCCCAGCTCACAAGGCCATATACGTAGTAGGAGCCATTTGCTACACAAGTCAGTGGGCCTCCAGAGTCTCCCTGAGGAAGAAAAGCACACATGTTCAAAGTGTGAAGCAAAATAGTAACCAAAATCAGAATGCTTCTCTCATCACAAGACTTTGAAGCTGTAATGATGGTTTTTTTCTGACAGATGTACCATCAGATGCTGCTTAGCCCCTAAGTGGACTTGCAGTTCTGTGACCAGGTCAAATGATACCGGACTTTTTGGCCGTAAGTTTTAATTTTTTTCCAGTCTGTGACATAAATCTGACAAGGTCATATGAAATTTCCCAGGTGTGAAAGTATCAGGAATTCAGAGCCTGAACTCAGAAAGGTAAAGATGGGATCCCTGGCATTAATGAAAACCCAAGCTGTCTCACACTCCTCAAAATAGCCTGAGTTGCTTACTTGCATTTTTTTTTGTTTTGTTTCTGATTTCTATTGCAAAATATGCTTTACAGTGGTAATTTTCACCTTAGAAATTGTTGTCCAAACTGTTTCCTACCTTTCAATGGTATAAGTATGAACTTGTTTCACATTTGTGTTAGCTGTAATAAAGAGAATCATCAATACTGACTCCTTGCAATCTTAGCTCTGATAGTGAAAATCAGATTAGAATTGGCAGTCAAGGTAGAGGCCATAACAAAACTGAGGAAAAACAAAAGGAGCAAGTTTTCATGTTATTATGATAAACTGCCTCAGAAGTATCTTGATTCCACAGATCTGCCTGTAGGTGACACTGGCAATATTAGCTCTAAGGATGTACAGCTCAAAGGGTATTGCAGAAAGGCTGTTGAAAAACTGATGTGAGAACAGGTACATATGCAGCACATTGCCAAAGTTCTGCACAGCCTGACTCTTTACACAAAAAAAATAGTGTTTAAATACAGAAAAAGCCACACACCTGACAAGAATCAATTCCGGGTTTCCGAAGACGTCCTGCACAAAACATGCTGTCATCCAGTTTGTCTTGATGTAAGTTGGGTTCATTGCATTTCCTCTGTGAAATCAGCCTGACATTGGCATCTAACAGCTGATTGGATGGGCCACCTACAGGATGTGCACCAAAAAAATGGAGTCACTTTCTTCTCATTCCTGTCATATTCAAAATTTGTCTTTTATTCAAAATACAAGCTTGCTGGGCAAAAAAACGGGATGGGGGAAGAGAAGGGGGGATGATGCATGTTCTAGCCTGGGAAGGAAAGAACTATCTGGCTGAAATAATGTGCTTCCAATGAGCTGGAGCATGAAGTTTCAGTCAGGACAGAGTGTTTGTCTAAATTAAAGTTAAGTCAGGTATTCAGAATTTGGTTCCAATCAGCTCTCTCTGTGTAATCCTGCTTTTCCAAGGTGCTGGTTTTCTGCAGCTCCCAGAGGTCCCCGTGGGATTTTGAGCTGCTCAGTGCTTCTCAGACTGGTTCTATTAGATGCTTTAACATGCAAGCTAATGAAACAGATGAAAACTGAAAATCATACAATATTTAAGGGCAATGATTAATTACAGTGAATCTAAAGACATAACTTGACATCTAAAGGCAATAGCCTTAGTTTCAAAATACTACATCTGTAGATAATTAAAGGTGGTTTATAAGTTTGGTTCTGCTTGAGTTTCAGGAAATATTCCATTTCTGCAGTGATTTCCTGAAATGCT
Organism: Ammospiza caudacuta; assembly: GCF_027887145.1. NCBI lineage: Eukaryota > Metazoa > Chordata > Aves > Passeriformes > Passerellidae > Ammospiza > Ammospiza caudacuta. Next base: position 30,688,879 of record NC_080601.1, on the reverse strand, counting down.
AATAATAGCTCTGCTCATAGAAGGAGCCATTTAGTTTGAACACGTACAGGGTACTTGATATTCTTTGTTGGGGGGAAAAGCCATAAAATCCCCCTTACCCTTTTAAGAGAGACTTTATTTGGAGCTTTAAAAAAAGTCCATTAAATTCTGTTGGTGCATTCTGATCAAATGAACACACTTGTCTCTTGTGCACTTCAATGGGAGTTATGTGAAGGGAGAGTTCAGTCCCATGGATTGTATTAGGCTGTTTCAGTCACTAAGTACTAGGACTCCTACTGCAGCCTCAGTGACAGGTTTTCCTTCTGCTGCTTCACAGCAAAATATCAATCAGAACATGAGAAAATGCATCTTTCAGAAAATTGCCATTATCATTTTTTAAGCATAAAAATTTCTCCCCTTAGGATTTACCATGGGCAAGAAAGGTTTTTGGATAGAGCTGGTTGAATTTGAAAAGCTTGGAAATTTTTTTTTATTTTTCAGTACATCTGAGGGTCCAGATGCTGCTTCCAAAAAGTTTTATCCTACCCAATGGGCTGGAAAACCTATCCAATGGGCTGGAAAATTCCTGTCTTTCTTGGTGCTGTCTTGAAACACACAAGCTATATGATAGCCTCTCTTGATACTTCTTTGCTTCTGTAGCTGGCTTCAGATAAAACCATGACATGGAGAGTTGGATGGCAGGCTAAAAAATTCATCAGGCATCTTATCAGAATTCTAACAGGTTTGGTTGATTTAGCAGTTAGAGATTTCTGCTAATGAGTAATTTGTGTGGCATGGCTTAGCTGAATTTATTTTTTAATTCCCTGTCTTGGTTTCACCAGTGTCTAGATCCTCATTTGTGTCTGGAAATTGCTACTGAAAGTAGCAGCCCACCTTGCCACTAGAGTACCCACCAAAATCCAGTTAGCCCACAAGTACCTGTCTCTGTGTCACCCCATCCAGCAATGAAGCAGGAAGTCCCAGCAGGAAGGAAGAAGTCTGGGAGACATGCTATTTTCACATACTTTGTTTCCACTGCACAGTAACCATCAACAGGCTGCAGTTTAAGCAGTGCTGGAGAGGAGATAAACAATTACAAAAATATTTGGAGCTAATTTTGATCCCTAACTATTGTGAGCAGTTGTTACCATGCCAAGCTGCATAAACCCAACCTCCCATTTGCCTGCCTATGCTGGACCTGCTCCCATTGTTTGGCTCCTCCTGAGCAGTGACTTCTGTCTGCCCATCACAATTTACATCCCGAGATTCAAGCAGGTCTAAGTCAAAATTTGGCCTGATTATTTGCAGAGCATAGCATCGATGAGAATTTTACATTCACTTTGGTGGGAGAGAGGCACTTCAAACAACAAAGGTTGGAGGTGAGCCATGTGAGTATCAAATAAAGGATTTACCAATATCATTGTATAGGGCATGACCCGTCTCCTCTCTGTATTTGCCATGTAAAATTACTTCCACTGCATCAAATATTTGCTCATGATCCTCTTTCTTCTTGAGGTTTTGTTTGCCAAGGGCTACTTGGATCTTTGTTTCTAGGTTTCTGCGGAAAAAAAAAAAAGTCCTTAATGTATGGACATTTTTTATCAGTGGGGGTGCACTTTTAGTAACAGGAACTCAAGATATTTCTTTCTATTGTAAAGCTTGGCCAGAAGATTTCCTAAAATCATTATAGGAAGGCTTAGATAGGAAAGTAGTGGTATTGGAAAATGCATGTTCTCTTAACTTGTTGCAGTCATGAAATAAAGTGATTTTAACCTGCAATCAGCTGTAATTAAGCTGATTTTCTTTCCCTTTTAGGGCAGAGTAGCAGCATGCACACAGTCTATTACTGTGGCAGTGATGACGAGGGGCAGCTCATGTAGCCATGGCAGTAGAGTTGCTTGCCAGTGTCTGAGTATATTTAAAATTATATGTGTTGAAATTATTTCCAGTGTGTAATTTACCTGTTTACTAGGGTGGTGGTTTCCAACTGATTCAATACAAATGTTGGAGGAAATGTAGTATTCTAAGCTAGCTGACACGGAAAAAAATTAAAGCTACACACATATTTTGACTGTTTTGAAGAACTTAATTCTGATGTAATAGGTGATGTTGCTTATGGCATCCCAATATCTCCTGAGGTTTGCATAGAGTTCTTCTTTTACACATTGCAAAATCTTCCTACTTTCCTCCTTTTTTCCTGTCACACAACTTTTTGCAGCTCATTTTATTTAAGTGGTGCCTAAGTTTGTTATTTCAGCAAGCACCATTTTCAAGTATATAAACATTTTTATGCATGTATTATTTTTTTTCTGTCCACATATATGTTTTCCTTTCAATTTGACTCCCAGCAATTAATTTGATTGCAAATAATTTTGATACCAAACTGCCTTTACTAGCTATCCTGATTTTTATACATTTGTCTACCATAATGACAGGACATGCACTTACTCAAGGCAGTGTGCAGCAGTAAGAACCCAGCATGATTTAATTAGCACTCCACCACAGAAATGTTTATTCCCATCTGGAGTCTGTATCTGCAGAGATGCCATCCAGGGATGTTTTCCAGGTGTAGCCTTGGATCCACCATAAATCTTCTTGAGTGTCCTACGAACTTCTGGTTGTCCACATGTTTGGAATACTTCAGGGGGGTCTGTAGGGGGTTCTGTTGGGGTCTCTTCAGCTGCATTGGAAGAGACAGCAGATGTATAATGCAGAGTTAATATCAGACTGGAAGAGTTAAGCAGCAGGGAGTCCCCTACTGCTCTAGACCACCTATGTGCTACCAAATCACTTGATTCTAATTCTTTACCTGCGCAGAGTGAAACATCACAGTATTCCCAATCCACTTCATTATTTTTCCTGATGTAGCACCAGGGTTTTTCATCCTCATCAGGATTCCTGAAGGGAACAGTTGAGAGAATCAGCCAGCAGGAATGGGGAAATCTCCATGAAACTAGTGAAGGAGCTGAGGATTCTAAGGGAGAAGCTTCATGTTCCCATATGGGAGATCAACAAAAGATAGTATTTCATAAGATTGACAAAGAAGATGCCTGAGCAAGGCATACAGTACTGCCATATTACTATTGCCATGTCTATTCCCTATATTAGCCATAAGAAAAATGTGGGACTGGTTCAAAACAAAGAGGGCAGCTCTGGAAGCCTCATATCAGCATGATTAGAGAAGGTATCTCTAATATTCTGGTATTTTATGGGCAGGTAGTGTCTAAAAAGATGCAAGATTTTAACACCATTAGTTTCTCAAATTCATGAGCAGTTTGTCCTCAAGGATCTCTTTGATACAGACCTCTACAGATGCGTCTTCAAAATATTACCTGCAGAAGTTGTGTTCCCCAATGCCATGTGTGTCAGCATCCTCCATAAAGGCATTAAAAGGATGGTCCAAGAGATGGTGGGAATTCCAGTGCAGGCAGGTCCTGCCATTTTCTGCTTGGTTCACTCTACCTCTGTAAGTAGAGGAGTCCTCTTCATAACAATCATTTGGTCCTGTAGAAAGAAAATGACTGAAATGAACTTATGAAAATGACTTTTGTGTTGTTCCTTGCTCAAAGTGGTTCCTCTTCCTTCCTTTCCTTGTCCTACATTCATTTTATGGAGGATCAAAAGTACCTACTGGACCAAGTAATTATGTTCCATATTGTGCACAGGCCAGAAATTCGAATAATGTCCCAACATCTGTCCATCTTCTACCTTGACTGACTTTAAATGTCACTCATCAGAAGCAGTCCCCTCAGCCTGGGGAGTCACAGGCAAACAGGCAGGCATCTTTACTACATCAGATTTTGAATGTTTAAGGAAATCCTGACATTTCTTCTCTTTGTGATGTATAACCTCTGAGGACTTCTGGACCTCACTAACCACGCACCAGTGGGACCTTGCCAAAGCACACTTAGAAAACACCAAGATGGGAACTCTTTCAAGCCCCTTTGCCAGAAGTAGCAGCAGAAGTCAGCCTCTTCCCCTAACCCTCTCTCCAAGGTCCCCGGTGCCCCAGTGTAGTCAGGCTCTTGGAGCAGTGACAGGAAGTCACCACAGGATGCTACAGCAATAGCATCAGATGGTCTGGCTGCAGGGGGAAGCAGCCCCTGCTCCCTGGAGGTTCACTCCTCCCCCTGAGGGGCTGTGACATACCGATCTCGCAGAATCTCCCTCTGAAGGGTTCAGGGCACTTGCAGGTGAATTTTGATCTGTATCTGTTCCGTATGCAGGTGCCTCCATTTTTGCAAGGGTTTGGTCTGCACTGTTTGGATGCTGTCAATGTGGAAAACACAGAACAGCCTTGTCAATGTGCTGAACACTACACAGACACTCACATGCCCAGTGGAAGCTGGGGAGAGCTCCCACTCAGCCTGTTGGCTTTAAGTTCTCATGAAATCTTGTAAAACACATATCTCTGGGGGTTTTACCAATGACTGAACCACCACCCTGCAAAACAAGCATAACTCATCACTGGCCAGTGATGGATGGGAGCAGCAGCATTTCTAGGGCAGGACCACCCTCTGCAGTGAGTGATTTCCCACTGCAGACTGGCCATGGTGCTGTCCCCACCACAATTCGTGCCCAGCTGAGTGCTCACCACGCTGGCAGGAGGGTCTCTTGTAGGGAGGCTTGCAGCTGCACTTAAAATAGGGTGGGGTTAATGTAATCAGGCAGTCACCAAAGTGGCAGTTCTTCTCCAGACACATGTCCTCCACTGTGGAAAACACACATAAAGTACATCATCAGCATTTGTGTGTGCACAGGAGCTGTGCCCTTGCAGGGATCACAGGAATGTTCCTTCCCTTGATGCTCTAAGGAAGCTTTCATTTGGCAGATGTGGACTCTGGGTCTCACTTCTTGTTCGCAGCATCTATGGCAAAAAACCAATGAGCAGCTCCCCACTGCCCACCTTGCAGGGCATAGAGGAGCACTCTCTGCACTCCTGAAGTTTATTTCACTGGATGCTCTTTGGACAGACTTTGGCCTGGATGAGGTCCTAAGAGCTATGGACATGAGTGCTCCGGGCTGTTCAAGCACTCAGCTCAACAAACAGTGGGTTTATAAAGTTGCAACAATAGCATTACCTGCCAAAATGAGGAGTGTAGGTTAGCAAAAGAGCCATTACCTTTTTCACATGTAGTCCCACCATATGGCTTGGGGCAGTGACAGCTGAAGTCACTTCCCTTGGCTTCACACGTACCACCATTCTTGCAGGGGCTGGAGTAGCATGAGTCTGTAGAGGTAAGGATGGAGATCTTTCAGCATCTCAACCTTCATCACATGCTCTTTCTTCTTGCATTTTGTGGTTGCCAGAGTCTGTCTTCCTGGGCACAGCATCCTCTGTAACAAGTGCTGTGCTTGTGCATCAAGTCAGCACCCACAGGAGTTTATTTCAAGCTGCAGTGGCTCATAGCTTTGGGTCTGGACATCCTCTACCCCCCTATTACAGAGCTGTAATGGGGCAAGTTCCTTCCTTTAATCAGAGATAGATTTGTCTCTGTGGCATTGTCTCTGGACTGAGTCTGCCTTCATGGACTGAGTCTGGAGTGATGTGGATTTGGCAATGTCCTGTTCAGAACATAGCATTAAGTCTCCTCTGGAAAAGCCACCACTACCATTGGACTCTACCAAACCTCTGGGTGGCTCTTGCCTAAAGGGAGCTGGCACATGCTAAAGTCACTCATGTGCTGTTCCTTACACAGTGCTTAATATCTCCACTGCAGTTCAGGCTGCCAGGAGCAATTGGTACTGGAGAAAGTCCAAAGTCAGCTCTGCTGCTTTGTACCAGGGGATAACTGAGAGAGTGTTACAGGCAACTTCCCTGGCTTCCCATTTTGAGTCCCTTGAGCAATCTCTAGCATCCTTTCCTGTTCTCCTGAAGTTTAGCAAAACAAAAAATGAAAATGAAATAAAACGTCTGCAACTGATAAAAGAAGAAAAAAAAAAAAGAAAAAACCTGCTCTACATTTGGTTCCTAGCATAAATACAGAACATATATCCCATGAAAACAGCAATTACATCTTACAGTGTCTATAGACAAATAAGCCTGTGCTTTTTTGTAGTAGCAATCAGAAATGTTCTGCATGATCAGAATCCAGCCTGTGAAACCTGGAGATAAAACACAGGATCCTTACAAGGGAAATACAAAGAAGAACATTGCAAACAATTCTCCTAACTCATCCCTTTGATGCAGGCATTTCGAGAGCAGGCTGGCAGCCAGGCCTGCCACACTCATGCTTCAAGCACGGGGTTGAGATTTTACCCCTTCCTTGCCTTCCTGCCCACCCCTGACAGGTACCTCTCCTGTAAGTGAAGTCGCCTACAGATGTCTCCATCCAGCTAAATTCCTCCGAGAGCTCCTGCTGGAGGTTGGTGTCCTGATTTGCTTCTGTATAGTAGTAGTTCTCGTAGTTCTCATAGTCCTCAGTCTCATCTGCAGGGAGGGGTGAGAAGAGAGTGAAAGAACAGAGGATTAAAACTGGAACAGGAATTAAAATTGGAAGGAGACAAGTTGTGAAAGAAGTTATTCCTGAGATGGACAGTACTTTTCCCTTTCAGCTGATTTGGGATGTCAGTGGGTTTAGTAACCATCTTGAGGACCAAAGATGCTGTTCAGCTCTTCCTCGGCATAGACAGAGCTCACCTGAGCACAGCTGGCCCCAGTGCTGCCCTCGAGGATGCTCCTGAGGGGCACTGGGGCTCTGGCTGCCCAGGTGGCTCCAGTGGTGACAGCCAGGATGCCCCAGAGGGAATGCAGGCCAGGGTCTCCAGGCAAAGGCGTAAGGAGTGTGGTACCACAGGCAGGACTGACAATAAGGCTGGCACCAGCACAAAAAGAGATTTAGGCTCCTATAAGAAGAAGAGATTTTCTTTGTCCAGCTGCTTTGCTGACTATCACCGCTGCTGCAGAGAATGAGGCATGGCCTTCCCCAGCATGGAGGCCCTGCTGTGTGAGGGGACACAGAGTCCCATCCCAAGAGCAATTGGGGGGACAGAGTCATCCACCTGCACGAGTTTGTGACTTTTCACCCACAAAGCAGCCTTTGACAGTGAGGGCCTGGCACTGCAGCCATGTGCTGGCTGAGGAGCCCATCCCTGCCTTGGCAGCCGTGGCCTACAGGGGCCGGAGCCCTCATGGACCCTGCAGGGAGCGCGGCTCTGCCAACCACACAGGGGGTGTTTGATTAAAGTGGACTGGCGGCTCCTGCCACAGGTACAGCTCTTGCCAGTGGAAGCCACTCCAGTGTTTCAAAGACAAGCTATGGTAATGAGCAAAGCTAAGCTACGTACAGAGACATTTTAAAAAGCTCTCCCCTAGGGCCGGACCGATGGCCCCATGGATAATGCTTTGCCTTGAACTGATTATCGACTGCATTATCTTAGTTTTCTCTCCTCATTCATTCACTTGCAGCCTTTATCTTTATTCTTTCTTTGCTTCTGAAAAAAAGAAAGAAATTCCACGTTTGTACAATGGGTGTTTTATATTTCATATTAAAATAGAACCGTCTTTTTTTCTTCTCTTTTTTTTTTCCTACATGCCAACTCTCGTTTCTCACAAAAAAAAAAAAAATAGAGGAAAGTTTCACCTCATTTATTGCTATGTCAAGTCAAGACTCCTTTTCCTCAGCTCATTATTTCCACAGGAGCCGAGTCTCGACTATGTGCAAGTGTTGCAGAAGTGTACGCCTTGCTGAGGAACAGAAGGATCTTGCTGAAAGATAAGGACATTGTCTACACTGAAAAAAATTAAAATTAATGTGATGTAGTTAAGGAAGAAAAACAAAAAGGAAGTTTTGCCTGAAATGCAGCCTCCAAGTTCACTTTGTTGGAGAGGAGATTTTGCAAACGACTTGAGGTTGAGGGAACTGTCTGAAGTAGTCTGATTTTGTATCCCCTGTTTATTTTCAGAATCTTAGAGGGGCATTCTGGCTTTTTTTCCACAGATGCTGTCTGAAGGATGGGGTATCCCTTTTTATGGAAAAATATACCTGCTTAAAGTTATGAAGGATGAACAGGGGAGCAACGGCTGAGAAAGGCACAGTGCAAACATGCCACCATGCTTTACAGAGGACTCTCCTGAGTCAACAGAGGAAAAATTAGTGCCCTGAATGAGGACAAATAGCTAAGCCATTGCAGAATAATCTACCCTGGTTTTTAAGCCAACTGCTCTGTGTGTGTTGTTAAGAAATGACACTACTGTAATTTGACTTTTGTTTGGCATGATTTCTCAGCAACAGATTAATCATTTATTAAGAATACTTATGTAATTACTTGACAGGTTATGAATGATTTTTGAGTTCAGCTGTTCTGTAAACAAGATGGCCAAGATGTAATTCACAAGGTTTGGGGGCACAATCCCCCATGTACACTGATGGGGCAGTTCTGGGAGAGGCTATAGCACACCTGCTGAGTTTGGCACCCAGCTGCCCTTGAGGAGGGCAGCTTCAGGTAGCCAGGGCTGAGGTAAAGCAGGCAACCCTGGGCAATCCCCTCAAGGGCTGGCATTACCATTACAAGAAATTTAATGGCCAAGGAATGGAGTTCAGGGTGCATGTGGAAAGGGCTCAGAAGACATGAGCAAAGCCTTTTGGGTACCCTGTCCCCCATGTGGATATGGGAGTCAGGAAGCTGAGGCTACTACCTAGGAGACCAGCCAAGGCAATGTAAGAGTGCAGCAGATCTGAGAAATGACCAGCGTCCCTGCTTTTCCCATTGCTATTCCTCTTCATGAAACTGAGAAACAGACATAGCTCCTCCAGGTCACATGAGTGATATTTCCCACCTCCCAGCTGCTCCAGCTGCATGGAGCAATGAAAAACAAAGACCAGAAAACCCTCACTGGGGCATATGATATCAAACTAAGAGATGTCTTCTTATTTATCACTGTTTTGACACTAAATAACTATTTGGCTTCCACATCTCTTATTTAAGAAGTGCTCCCATTCCAAATTTTTAAATTATTCATAACAAGCCATAGGTTTAGTAAAGCAAAAACAACACTTTTTTTATCTGAGCACATAATTAAAGCACAAAGTCTGATACACTGGTTGATTTAAACATATTACTAAATCAGAGTGTTCGTTCTTTGTAAGTGCTGGAAAACCTTAACATGCTTAAAAAAGCAGTGATCTGACATTTGTCACTGAAATGTGACTATTACATGAAATTAAATTAGACATCCTGCATGCAAATTTTCAAAGAATAACTTTCCTCTGTGTAGTACAAAAAATCCCCCCGTAATTGATAGACAGAGATTGACTTTTAAAGCTTCAAATCAGCTTTGAGGTCTGGGTGATCTTTTAAACTGTGCAAGCTTTCATCTGCAGTTTTTCACATTGCCAAGAGCTGTCAATCAAGCGATGGATTTCTGATCAATATCCCCTTGTTCATTAGCTGACACGGGCTCTCTGTTACGGAGAGAACAGATACCCCAACGCCGACAGTCACACTGGTTTCAAAACCTTCCCTGGATCAAGTGATGACTAATGTTCCAAGTGGGAAAGTGATGCATTAGGATGCCATCGGGTGACCTGAATTGCGAGGTAACTTTGTTGGACTGCAGTTGTCAAGATGAGTGATGTGCAGAGTTAAAGCCTATTACCAACACACATCAAGAGTGCCAGAAAGTACCCAGCATTTATTCAAGCTCTCTGAACCTCTGGAGACTGACTGAAATCTGGCCTAATTTAAGCAGGATGAGTTTTCCTACCACCCCCCTAAATACTTTTTGTCCCCAGCTCTGAGATTATTGCAGTGTTATTTTTATGAGGCTGAAATCCTGACTGTATTTTAAATAATGAGATATTCCCCATTTACTTCTGCAGAGATGAGACCTCACAGTATTTCCTCCCTTCCAAGCAAGCTGTGACTGGGAGTAGCTGCAGCTTCAGAAAGAAGGGAGACCAGCTAACAACAAAGCCAGAAAGCCTTTCAAATAGTTTTGTGGCTGTTACTTAAAAGCAGTTTTGCAGCACTTTTTTCCTCAGAGGGATGGATGCGGGTGAAGGGGAATCGTGATGGCTGAAGGAGTGGAAACTTTAAGGGGGATGGGGAGAAGAAGATTGTGGGAACAGTGCGGGGACAGATGTAAGGACCATGCACCATAAGGCAGGGAATGAGTTAAGAAATTGTTAAAGCTACCATCAAAAGGCAGATCAACCAGTTTGCACAAGGCTGTGTAACCCTGAATCAAGTGCATGACTGTGATCAAATATTTGCAGAGCCCAAATACTGAGCTCAGACATAAAAATGATTTGGAAATTTGTTTTCTACACACAAAACAGCAACATTGATTTGGGCACTGCTGTATGAGAGATAAGATTTCTGGTTTAACCTGAAAGCCCAAATACCACTGAAATGAACAGGAATGCAAATGAATAATGGTATACTAACATTCACCATATTTTTTTGAAGGAAAATCAGCAAAATTATTGTGATATTTAATTAGATATGCATTATAAACTCAGCCATTGAAATCAAGAGAAGAAAGAGCAGAGCTTACCTGCAAAAATACGGAACTTTTTAATAAAACCATAATCTTCTACATGGCCCACATAGACTGTGAAAGGATATACAAATCCTCAAACATCCTACACATCCTCACACAATATTCATCACAGCTTTTCCCTTATCAACATCTTAATGCGACACAGCCTTTAACGATTTTTACTTGCATGGGCTTGTTTCTGAATCTTCTAGCACTTGGGGCAAAGCCTTGCAGAGATAAGTTCCACAGTTAGTTGCATGCTGCAGGGGAAAGTCAGCCTTCATTTATTTGACCTCCAGTTTTGATCCCCAACTATGGTCTTTGTTCATCCTTCTGTGAGGTTTGCAGCCCAGCACCATGACCTCTCCTCCAGACCATTGGCCACTGTCACCTACTGGTCCCCAAAGCACAGGAAGGCAGAGAGTGGCAGAAAAGTCATGGTTTGGGACAGAATTGAGAATTGCAGGTGTGGTCCAGGAGAACCCTGGGATCAGCTGTATGTTGGTACTGCTGCTGTACCTCTATTTTTGTTTGCAGTGTGTCAGACACACTCCTGGCTGGGACATGATGCACTGCTGTCTCCTGCAGCACACATGGAGGTCTGAAAGCATTCACCATATTACTTGTCCAAAGTCAAACAGACTTTCTACTTGATCACAGACCATATTTTAAGCACAAAAAGGCTCATCATGAAGTTAAAATAATTCTGCACTGGGCACTAGGAAAGGGTCTTGATGAACCAGGTTGCCAGCCTCTCAGTTTTGTGGCAGGCAGAAGTTGAAATGATGAAACTGAAACCACTTACCTTCCATCGTGTTGGCCCAGAGGAAAGAATGGGTAGCCTGCATGAGATAATAAAGGTCAGAGAGTCATTTTCTGGTTAAAACGGAAACCAGCACAGAGCTTTGCTTACAGCACAAAGTTCTGTTTGCCCCTAATGTTGGACATCCAGATAAGGCTGTTCCCCCCCACACACACTTTGGAGCCAACTGACCTAGATTTTTAGAGCTCTTTCAAAAGGGTAACAAAATGTCAACAACCCACCAGAGAGGTCTGGCTTTTCCAAGAATACCACCTAAGCTGCTGGGCTGGTCTGATTTGGGGCAAACATGACCTGAATGGGTTAAGTTTCCTCTTTGCTTATGAGGTGGTGGCAAACTGATTATTTGTCCAACTTCTCAGATGCTGACAGAGACCACACTCCAGCTGGCTGCCAAAGCTGGAGGCTGGGCGGTGCCTGGGCATGGCAGAGTGGATGTTGGGCAGTGCAGCACGGCCCAGGACCTTACACCTGGTGCGCCCAGTGGGACCTGGACCCCTGAGCTGGAAGGCTGTTAACAATCTTTGGATGTAGGAGAATATTTCTGGCACTCTGTGTCCCACCTCCAATGTGGGGCTCCAGCCTTTCCTGTTTGGCTCATGATCAAGGGCAAGCAACAAAAGGGAACAGAAGAAGAAGGAAAACAGCTCTTAGCCTTTGAAGAGTGTGAGTGAGGTTCGTCTGAAAGGAAAGGCACTGACTTTACACCAGGACGCATCCCCAGCGTGACAATTTCCGTTTGCTTTTCCTCTTGCTCTAAATCCCAGCTGAGGACAGGATTACCTGCCTGCAGTGAGGATACACATCCTAACAGTGGGTGTGAAGGAGATTTGAAGTGCTATTCTTCATCCCTCACATAATTTTAGGGAGTAAAATGCATTTCCAAACAATTTAACACACATAGCAAAGACAGCATACACATGCAATTATTATGTGCACCTCTATATTGCTACAGATACAATTAGTTGTAAATATATGCCCTGTTTACTTGCACATTATACATTGAAGAGAGACATTCTCAGATAATGCTGGTTAAGACTAAGAACAAATGAATCAGAAGCAATGAATAAGAAACAGGACAAAATAAAAAGCTTAGAATTCACATTTGTGAATGTTTTCTGGAATATATAAATGAACTTTTGCTTCAGGCGCCTTTGCATCCCTCTTGTGTTTGAGCCAGGGAGAACAGAAACTCCAGTTCTCCCCTTCCCCACTGACTTTAATGTCCCCTGAGCCACTCAGCAGAGCCCCTTCCCAGGTGCATTTGAGTGAGCCACACACATACAGAACTAAATCCTTTGCAGCTGGAAGGACACACATCCTCACACAATTGCCCCTCCTGAATGAGTGTGGAGATGATGGTAAATGAGAAGGCTGTAAAAGCTCTGTCCTTGGTGTATATGTTTCTTGAGTGCAGGTACAGCATTCGTCAGATCCTTTGCCAGACCCCAATGGAGACCACATAAAGCAAAGGTCTAATTGCTCTATTTACAATTAGTGATAGCATTCATCCATAAACACAGACCAAAACAAACTCTGCAAGTGTACTCTTCTCTTTTGGAGGATCTGATGAAACAAAGAACAAGGAAGAAGCACTGGGAGCAGGATGATGCAAGAAACATTTCATCTCACTCTCCAGCTCTCTGTGCTGCCCGGCTGTCATGTTTGCCTTATGGGGTTGGAAAGGGTTTGGCTCTGAAAGGTTTGACTGAGTGAGCTTGTCCCTGCACTGGGGGCAGCCCTTGGCACTCCAGGGAATGCTGGAGGGTTTCAGCCCAGGCAGAGTGAGGAGCACCAGGCTGTTCTGTGCCTCAGTTTCCCCAGCTATAGGGTGGAGATCACTTTCACAATGCTCATACCCCGAGGAAATATGAAAGATGAGAGATGATGCAGCATTGTGCTACACTACTTTCTTTCCTAGGCTATTCATCTGCTGCTCTGTCCAAACATGGGTAGAGCTGACCACAGAAAGGTAGGTACCCTAAACTCCCTCTTGCAATAAAGTGGTGCCCTCATCAATGTGCAGGTTTACAGTATCACACTTCAGAGCAGGCAATGGCTTGGTGGCTGGTGACTGAGTCTCAGAATTTGATTCCTGCTTTTGGATGAAAGCACTCTGTTGCCACAATATAAATATTACTGGGAACAAAGGCTTCTGGAGCACTCAGCATAGAGTCCAGGAGTTAAACACAATCTTTACTGAAGGCTCCTGCATCTCCTTTTGTGCTGCAGCTCTCCCTCCTCGTGTGCCTGTCACAAACTGCAGCAGCAGAGCCACAGGGGGCAAAACCTCTGGCAGAGCTGACTTCTCAGCACGGAGAGTTCTCTCCTCTGTCCTGGGGTCCCCTGGACCACTCACCAGCCCACACTGGTTTTGAAGCAATTTCACCCCTGCTAGCCAGGAGAGGGCCAAATTTTCACTTTTTGACTCATGGCCTGAAGCTTGCCATGGTGGTGTGCAGCAGAGGAGGAGGAAGAGCTCACTCCTTCCCTCCTGTGTGCTGGAGCTCTCCCCTTCATCCCCTCCAGGAGAGGATGGGGGATGCAGGATGGGGGATGCAGGATGTTAGAGATGGATACAGAAGAAGAAGGGGTGCAGAGGGTGGGCGTTCAGGAGGGGGCTGCAGGAGGGAGGCAGGCAGGGGCAGAGCAGGCAGGGCCTCCTGCCTGCAGTGCCGTATTGCTCGTGGCCAGCAGAGGAGGATCTTGTCCTTCCGACGAGGTGCAACACTGAGCCCAAGGAGGAGCAGGATTTGAACAAAAGGAAGGGGGGCGGGGGGAGAAGAAATTGGACCGTGGGCTGGTTTCACCAAACGGTCTCCTTGCTGCAGCTCAACACCGATACTTTGTGTGCTCTCTCAAGAGGGAATAAAACCACTGGATTCTGTTCATAGCAGTTCTGCAGTGATGAGGGACAGAGCTGGAAGAATTTGCAGAGAGCAATTTTAAATTTTACTACTTCAGGCTCATAAAAAAGAAACCCTACCAAAAAAAAAAAAAAAAAAAAAAAAAAAGAAAGAAAGAAAGAAAGAAAGAAAGAAAGAAAGAAAGAAAGAAAGAAAGAAAGAAAGAAAGAAAGAAAGAAAGAAAGAAAATAACAACAACCCCCAAACAGTAAAAAGAAAAAAAAAGAAAGGACATTTTACATAGGTACAGTGCACTGCTGACTATGGAGCCAACTACATTTATAGGTCTCCAAGACAAAAATTGCGAAAATCAAAATATCCTAATTTCACCTGGCCTTTGTTGTATTTTGTCACTGTAAAGATTAGCACTTCACTAAAAGTTCATTTCTTCAAAAAGAAACTTGAAAATTTTGCTAAATAGATTTTGTACTAATTACATTGCACATACATGATACATGCAATGTTTCCATTTCAACTCCTAAAGAAATAGAGGCCAATGAAATGTAATAGATTCGAACAGGAATGACAGAACCATGAGCTTTCTTTATCTCAGGATGGAATCCTATGGCTCTTTCTCAGACAAAAATGTCCAGTTAATCTCTAGCAATTCTTTCTGAGCAAACCCAGGAAGATTTGGCCCCAAATTCAAGGGAAGTTATTTATGGCTGCCAGGGCCATTCTGCAATTGAACTGTTTATTGTGTCTTGCTATTGCTACCTCTTATTGCAGTAAAAATGAATCACTAAAACACAAAAGCAGGTGGAGAAGGAGAGCAAAAAGGTGACAACTCAGGGTTATGATGTGAATTTATATGTGTGCAAAATAGACTTCCAGAGAAAACAGTGAAATCACTCAAGCTTGCATGACAGAGTAGCAAGAGAGACAAAAACTAGCACTATACATACACAGACTCTGCAACAAAGCACTATAAGAATTCCAGTATGAAACTGCATTGGTAGGATTTGGCTTTTTCACTCAATTGCATAAAGTCCTGCAAATTCTCCTGCAACTTGTCATGAACTGGCCTCTGTGGCAGAAAAACAAAGATTATGCTTTCATTTGTTCATCTGTGCAGTCACAGCTTTGCAGCCATGAAGGAGGTGGGATGGGGTTGAACTGGAGAATGAAGATGGATATTTGATCAACTTCCATCCACAAGTGACACAAGCCATGAAGGAGCCACGAGGGCAGACACAGCTACTGCCTGCTCGTAGTGAACCCCTTGATCCTGCTGACAGCTCTCAGTAGGAACCTTTGTCTGGGCTGCTTGCCAAAGGAGGAGGGAATCGACAGTTCTGATGCTCTTACAATCGGCCAGATTTTTGCCTGCAACCATCTTGGGTAGTGACAGTCTTTGAACTTCAAGGGAAAGTGGCTTTTCCAGCAATGACATTGTATTTCTCAGCCAAGGCCATGGCTGCAGGATAATGAAAGCAGGGCATATTATCATCTGGAGCACACATGCAACACATGTTGTGTTTTTAGCCTGGGAAACCATTCTCTGAAAGGATTCCACCAAAGCCTCTGAGTTCTTCACTTCTAACAAGACATCTCCTGCCTTCACACTGAACTGCAATTTGTGCATCAGACTAAATGGTGTGCTCCTTATCAACCAGTCCCAGAGTACCCAGAGAAGTTCACACTTAAATCTTTATTTTGCTGATTATTTAGTGGTGAACCTTTCCCATGGTAGCTACTCATACAAAACCCACAGGGATCCAAAAAAAAAGCAAGACCCTTCAGAGGCACCACTGAAACCAGCTTGGTCCTCTGCTCAGGAGTTACCTGCTCCCATTTTCCAAGAGATCAAAGTTTCCAAATTAATCTTTGCTCTGTGAGTGGTGGCCTGGTAGCAGCTGGATGTTTTCAAAGCTCACTGGTGATTGAAGTGCACTCGTGCTCCCAGGTGAAAAATGGGGTCAGCCTAGGATGCCACAGCACAGGGAAGCTACAAAATGTGTTTCAGGGGGCTGCAGGAGCCAGCTAGTCACACCAACAGAGTGCCTGTGCTATCAAACACTCCTGCAGCCAGTCCTGGGAATGCAGGTTATACTGCTAGACTTAAAGCTTATGCAAAGTCATTAAGTCCCTTTAGTTACACGGGATATCAACCTGCACGCTGCAGGGCATAAGCTGATTGCCTTGGGGGGTCAGTGAGGAACGCTTCCCTCTCTGAGAGCACCGTGCAAAATTAGCTGGGGGCGCTCCCAGGGCTTTGTTGCTTTCCTGCTGCATCAGGTAAATTTAGGAGAGCACTGCAGAAGGGCATTACACCTTATGGGCCACAAATCCAGGAGGGCTTGGCAGCATTCGCTTCTCTTCACAGTGATCAGCACAGCAGATAGTGAAGCCCTGTGTGCGTGGTGCAGCCCTGCAGTGAGGGTAAGGGAAGCAGCAGAGGGGGTTTACAACAAGAATGGATCCCTTGGGGGTCAGAAAAAGATGTTAGACAGACTTGACTTCGGAACACCCCAAAATGTCGGTCTCCAAGCACCTGAAGCAAGGAAAGACCTGCACTGCTGGCAACAGTGGGCCAAGAGCTCTCCATAGGCCCTTATGATAAGGGTTTCTTTTTTACAATTGTTTGATCTTAATGTGATACTTTTATCCTTCCCTTTCCACTACTAAGTGCACTTGGTTATTGGATTGGACAAGGCTTGTGATTTCAAAACACTTTCCATCACAACTAAGTGGACATCAATTTTTTGAAGTCCCAAAATATTCAGTGAAGAGCCACCTCTGCTACTCTGACCCTTGCAAGCCTTCCTCCCTGCTGCCAGGGATGGTGAGTTTGCAGGGATATCTGATACAAGGAAAAGGCCTGATCTGAACACTTGTAGATTTAAAAATAACTTTTTTCCCTGCAAACATGTGCTGAATCACTTTAGAGCACTGCTAAGTGGGAGCTGCAGGCTGGTGTATGGGAAGAGCTGTCACTGGAGTGTTGTGGGATCCAACTTCCTATTGTCCTATTCTAGACTTCTCTAGCCCAACTCAGCACAACATTTAAGCATGGCATTCAAATCTGAGTGCATTCCAGAAAAGTTGCTTCAGTACAAGTCTGGATAACTGAGGATAGGCTCAGTTGCAGCAGAGTTCTTTGGCTTTCTCTTTGAATTAATAAATTAATTAAGAAATACTTAACAATACAGTACCTTGATGGCAGGCACATTTCTACTACAGTATCTTGCTGGGCAAAAGTGGAATGAAAAGCAAGGGTAAAAAACCCAACCCAAGAAGACCTGCCATGTCTGAAGACAATCTTTGGTGCAGTTGCAACACAGATGCTAAAGTAAAGGACGAAATTCAGTGCTCACCATGCAGCTTTATGCCTTTTATGGAAATAGTACACATTCATGCAGATGGAACCAGTTTATTTTCAGGTAGTATGAAAGAACTGAATGAAAATTTTCGTTTTCGGATTCTGCTCCAAACCTGTCAGATCCATGGATGCCCAAGTATTTTCTTGTTCGATTATCACTGACTCAGCATGAACTACTGCTTAAACCCATGTTTGATTTCTGCTATATTTCACCAATAATATTTGTTAATCATCTTATTACTTCTAAAAACAGATTTAAATAAAAACGATAGTTCTAGAAAAGGATTAAACTAGTAATTTTAGAGTGTTTTCTGTGGTTTCAGAAAAGTGCATCTATTATCTTTTCATTCAAGCTATTTCAGTGCAACTTTTTCTTCAGGATAAATCATTAAGACAAATATATCCTCTCATAACTTGTTTGTCATGCAATGGTCACATCATGGCAACTCATTCTCTCTTTTTTTTTTTTTTCTGGGATCCATGCCAAGTGCTAAGCCAGAAAACCTTGTTATATTAATTATGAAGAAAAAGCATGTTTTATTAAAAACTAGCCTGCTGAATATTCTGTCGTGCTGCTTTTCAGTGACAGCAGAATTGCTTTTGCATTTCAGCAATGTTAATGAATTTTCAGGGGCAGGGGGAGATATACTCTACATTTTCCATAGCAATTTTTAAAGCAAAGTTAGATTAAGACTGTCAAAGCATTGAATCAATCTAACACTTAGGACTCATTAGAAAGAATCTGGGCAAAACTTCATGTTGTCTAAGACTGGCCCCATATCTTCCTAACTGAGCATGAATTACCACTGCCCAATTCATGATGAGCTTATTGGTACTAGATGGGGTTTCCACAAAGTCTGTAAAACTGGCATTTAAGTACCCTAGAGCTGATCCCCTCAGTAAGATCCTGCATCCATACTGGACCAAGTGTGGCATGGGTCGTGGTAATACACTAATTATTAATTACTCTACTGAGTTATGAAAATCACTGATCTCAAATTCCAGACTTTAAAAAAATCCATTAAACAGCCTCACTATATATTTTTCCCAAAGAATTCAATTTAAACACGTCAACATCTGAATTTTTGCAATGTATTTCAGTAAATATGAACCTGTACACATAGGAAAAGTCACTAAGAAAGCAGATGTTTTCAAGAACTTCAGATTCCTTCATGAGAAAATCTACTTGATTGCTTGGAAGAACAAAAGAAATTTTTTTTAAACTGACTTTTAACTTTCCTTTGATTACAAGTCATTCTTCCAGTCTTCTTTAAAGAGGAGATGAATAGATGTAGGAAAGTATATCAAGCTCTGCCAGAGCAGAGCTCTGGTCACCCCTAGCTGTGTTGAATATTTTGCCATTAACCTTCCTCCCACATTAGCAGCAACGATAATTCAGTCATTCAAAACATATGGCTGAGGGAATTTCTACCTTTTACAGAAGAGTTTGCAAAACTGCCAAGGCAGGGCCTACCTGACCTGTTTAACCAGACATTTAGGCCCTTCAGAATGAAGACTGGAAATTTACAGTGAGGGAGGTGAGTCAGTGGCACAGGTTGCCCAGGGAGATGGTGGATGCCCCATCCATGGAAATACCCAAGGCCAGGCTGGATGGAGCTCTGAGCAACCTGCTCTAGAGGAATATGTCCCAGTCCATGGCAAAGGGATTGGAACAAGATGATCTTTAAGGTGCTTTCTAACCCAAAACATTCTATGATTTTAAGATGAGTTGCCCATGCTGCAGCCCAGGGTTTTGGAGCATTTCTTAGTGCCCAGGGCCAGGAGAGGGACCATGCTCCCCACCACAGACCACCCGGAGTGGTGTGGCCACTCAGTAAACTCAGGAGAGCCATTCCTAGACACTGTTAGATGTCTGCTTCAAAAAAAACCCATGGGGCTCCCCTCTTATGATGCATTAACTTGGTCACCTCAGTGGCCTGAAATGCAGATACAGCAGAGCTACCACACAGAAAGAAAAGGAGAATAAAAACATACTCACACCCAAACATGTGGTCCCTAGGAGAATAACCAGTGGAAGAACCTGAAGTGTCAAAGCACTGTTAGCCATCCTTGTTTTTTTCTTGAAATTAGTTTTTTCTTCTTGCTTATGATTTTTCAGACGAGTCACAGTCTTTTGAGGCTGAGCTAATTCAGTGCAAATAATTAACCGTGCTTCAAATATTGTTTAATGTTCAACAGATTGCCCTGATCAAATAATTACATCCTGTCCAGATAATCACTGTATTGACCACTGGCAAATGTTTTAAATCAGTAAGTAACAAGGATGGGAACAGTTTAAATTAACAATAAAAACAAGCATTTACCTTGTATTAGAATTATCTTTCATCTATTATTTTAAATTGGAAAAAAGTATGAATCATACTTACTTCTCTCTCACCTGAAAAACATTGAGATCTTGTTACATAATATATGATTTTTAAGAGCATCAAAGTGTGTTATTTGATTATTTTCTAAATTTCAAATGTGAATCAGAGTTCATGTCCTCAAGATTTATTCCACTAATGTGAGAACCAGGACTTTTTTTTTAAATAAAAAAATCTAAATTCTTGAGTAACCTTTATTGTCCTGAGGCTGAAGCATTTGTAACAATGGTAGCAACTCAGGAAATCAGAGAATTTCTGCAAGAATAAACAACCCCCTGTAGCAGAAATGCTGACAAACTTTTGCTGATCAGATATTGTTTGTGCTGCATGTCACAAAAACAAATGAAGTGACCATTCTTTCTCCAAGACAGTTTAGAACCTGAAAAGGCAGAAAGTGATAAAAATAGTGTTCACATGTTGAAATATAAGGAAGAAAGCAGTGAAATCCCAAGGGCTTAAAAATTTCCCGTCCTGAATGTGATTCTGTGGTGAAAGAAACAGTTGTGCGTGCTTGATTACAGAGGCAGGTGCTAAAATTTGTATGCCAGAGAACTTTGTTTCTGATGATTCCTTGCTCTGGAGCATGAACATTCCTAAAGGAGATTTCATACACAAAGAAATTTGGTATCCTGACTATGCCACATGTGCATACCTTGAGCAGGTGCCTACAAGCAATATGTGTTTGAGTCAGTATGTTGGTGGCCAGCCACAAAGAGAAGTTTATGAAATTCCAGATTCTTTAACTAGTTAGAAAGACAAAAAGATAAAAGGAGTTAGATAACACGTGACTTTATGTAATGTGTCCTTGAGTAAGCTGATTTGCACTGAATTTTAATAGAGCCCTGATTCATCAAATCTCAAACAGAATTAAGGTATGGACTGGATCCTAATAACATCATGCTTTATATCCATGAAAGATAAATTAAAGGATGCAAAACTGCTATTGACAAACATTGATTATATGTACTTTGATGGACTTTGAAGTTGTGCCAGATGCGTCTTATCAGCCCCGGAAGTTTTCTTTTAAATCTCATTGCATAAGGCTTTTACTTTTTAATTATTTTTTTCCTCAGCCTCTTTGATCAAGAAAAAATGTAGATCATATTTGTGTGATGCTATTTCCTATGCATTTTAGTTAGATATGCCCTTGTGCACAGCTCATGATATGTAAAAAAATGTTACATGGCACCTAGTGATCTTACCCTGTTATCCTGGGTGCTATTTAATACTTAATTGACCTTCTCAAGCTGCTGAGTGAAATCCTCCATGTGCAGAGAGCTAGCACAATGCTCATGGTCCTTTAATACCACATAAATCTACACAATAAGGTGCAAGACGCAGGGTTGCTGCTCTCTCTGTGTTGCCAGGAGGATTTTGACCAGTGAGAATGTTCAGTGGATCCATTTTTATTTTGCCCCCTGACAGTGCCAAAGTGGTCCTCATGTCAGACCCAATGGGAAGGCAAACCTCCCTGCAACTCCTTCTGGTTTTAGGAGATGGACTGAAGTTTAAACAAGTGAAAATCCTTCTTTCACTTTCCTATATCCAGAAATATTTCCAGTAGGGAGCTTCAAGAAACTGAAAATAGGCTTTGGAACCATTCTGACACTTCAAAGTTGTGAACCCACACGCACATCTTGCTTTCCTTGCCCATCAGGATATGGCCACCCCCTCTGGGCATGTGAATGCATAAAGTGTATTGCTGTGCATGGCAAAAGGCTTCAAGGGTGGTGCAGGACTCAGGTACAGGTGTTCTTTTTTCTTGGGGGAATTGACTATTCCATCTCCAAGCCCATCCTAGCTTGCACATCAGACATGAAGCATTTCTCTGTGACAATTTAGATGTCTTCCAACAATAAACATGGAGGGAAAAAAATATAAAAACCATCAAATCCTTTTAAATTGAGAATAAATAGATGAAAACAAAAGTTTGAAGTACTGGATCAGGACTATGGTGGGCTGGGGCTTTTCTGCATCACTGTTGATCCTCCTTGAACAAATAATTCCTCTAAATACTCCTTCATTCCCATCATAAGAGTGTGGCTAGTAACTTCTCTACTTTCACTATGTCCTGTCTGTTTAGATAATAAACTCTTCTGGCTCACTATTTTTTCCTGTGTTAATGAGCAGCTCCAGGCAAAAGACATACCCTGTCCTAGCTGTAATGTCTAGTATAAAAGAAGGAAAAAATAACCAGCCTAAAAGACTGCAGTCTCAAATGATTTATTTGGAATTACTACTGAATATTATAGTCTATAATGCTTAAGCAACTTTGGTTGCCAGAATAAACAGCAGAAACATTACTTTGTCCTTCTTTTTTTCCCCTTAAAATGGGAATTTCCACTGAAAAAATATTACTCTTGGATATTTTTCTGCCACTGTACAGATCACTTGAATTCTGATCCTGGAAAGCATTTCAAACCCTTCCTGGCTGAGAACTCCTCTCCATCCTCCAACACAAATGAATATTCTGTGCTGAATCTACCTCTGTGTTTCTGGTGCATGTGGATTATTATGCTGTTAGACACACTAACTGCAGATCTAGTTATTAACACCAAAATAAACAAATCACCACAGCTGTGAGAGAAGAGAGAAAATTCCAAAGATAAAAGCAAGATGAAAACATCTACTATGTGAATCTAACAAAAGCACAAGTTCTAGAAATTCTTGCTGGCATCAGCCCACAGGAGCACAAGCCACACTCTTCAAGGGTGAGAACATCTTTCTTCAGAGTCAACAGCAATGCCATGGAATATGGATGCTTTGACTTTGGTCTTTTACACTGCTACCATTTTGTGGTTTTCTTTAATTAACCTAATAACTCAAAAGCCCTACACATGTTCATGCTTCCTCTTTAGTGTTCCCTCCACTTCCATTAAATACAAGCCCTTTCCAAACTGCAAATGAAAATAAGAAAGCAGAAGCCCTATTATTCCTCTTTCCACAGAAGGACTAGAGTTGAGAGAGAGTATAGGGAATTGACTTTTAATATAAAATCTGGGAAGTGGAGGAGGGGTATTCTCTATGAGAAATTCATCTTGGTGCAGAAAGCCAGCGTGAGGTCTAGACATCCCTTAAATCAACATTTAAAGTGTTGTGGTTGCATTTTTCTTCATAATTCTCTCTAGCAGCACATTCCCAGTGATGGTTTCAATTCTTGGGTTCAGATCAAAAGCACAGTTAAAAATTTCAAGACAATCAAACAAGCAAAAAACAGAATGAGTGCAGGCAGCAGAAAGTTCTGTTGGAAGTGTAAGAGGGCTCTTTCCTCATCCATCCTGCTATAAACCAGAAGTAACTCATCAAAGGCTTTATGCTAGCTCAAAGCTGCTGCAAAAAGCTGAGCTGGTTGGAGAGACAGGCAATCCCACCCCAGGGATGCACACCAGGACCAGCAGCCTCTATTTGGCATTGATTTGGTACCAAACTTCCTCTGAACGTGCATAAACACCGCCTTGAAGAACAACCTGCCACGGTGGAGCATTGTCCATGCACTCATTCAAAGATTGACAGATGCCCAGCTAAAAGATTTTCTGTCCTCTTCTGGCCTCTTGGGTTCTCTTTTAAATCTTCCCTAGAAGAGCTCCAGATATTCTTGTTAGCTGTGCTGCTTTCTGAGCCCATTTCTGTGTCTTGGAGCTGCCTGCTAAAAGCATTAAAATTGTAAAGTGGTGGATGAAGGAAGACAGTTTTGCTTTCAAGCTGAAAAACATGCATCAAAGCCCCTGTAGTAAATTTACAGAGTATTAAAAACAAACAAAAATCTGACCGTAGGGTAACATCATTTTAGGAAAGATGCGATGGCCTACCTCAAAGTCTGCATTTAATGTGCACAGCACTCACTTAACCTGCCTAGGCTATAAATCCCAAGGGCCAAATTCTGTCCAACCATCCTAAAACAGAGATATTTTTAGACTCAAAGGTAGAGCTAATATAGTCTCTCTGCTCCAGTTACCAAACACCTCCTCCACAAGCCCCATTGGTGATTCTCCAGACAAAGTGGAGAGCAGGAACTTTAATCTGAGGGAACTCATACAAGTAAAAATGTAATAAAATATGGCCCCCATGCTATTTTGCATGCATTAGAGGCAATCACAAATTAGAAAACACCTGAGTTAAAAAAAAAACCCAAGACACGCCGCCAAAATACATCATTAAATAATAACTGCAATTTTAAAAATTATTTTTCTTCCCATTTGCTGTAATGTTATTACTTTAAAAAGGACTCACAACGTTTTCATTGAGTCATCATTTTTTTAGGAAAGGAATCCAACAGGTTCATACAGTAATACACATACTAAATATCTGTGAATTCTTCAGCAGAATAATTAATTATGCTGTTCAATGAATTGTCTGAATGACTGAAATAACAGAGACAAGTAACTTCAGGTGCAAAGATGCACAAATGTCATGAGCATAGCTATGCAGTTCTGACAGAGCCAAAGAATTTTCAGTAAGAGCTATGCAAATATTTCATTCTCCTAAAATGTTTAGATTTCTTTCTGCAGCACACTAAAGAAGTATATAAATCAGATTTTAAATTTTCATATCTTGTCTAATGGTCATTAGTGCATATAGACAGAATTATTCCTCTGAATGGCCAGCTGGAAGACTGTACATGGTGGCAGACTCTGCCTTAACTTTTTGCTCTCCTTGTGGAAGTGTGACATGAGTAGCCTTATGTAGTATTTATCTTGGTTTCAGGTTCAACTTGGCCAGCCTGGTGTGATAAGCAGAGCCAATTTGGTTGAGCATAAAGATGTTGATTTATTTCAAGCTCAGATTCCCCACGTTACAATTTCTCTTTTTGTTGCCTCATCTCAGATCTATACTTGACCTGTATTTTCTTTCTGAAAAGCTGTTTTTTCTGTAGACACTGAGTCAGTATTCAAGCTCATTTTTAACATAGTTGAAGTCAAATAAGTTGGTTTTTTTTTTTTGTAATTTAAGATTCTGAAACTTGTAACAGAAACAACACAGTATAGTTTGCACTTTTCTTCATATAACAGTGGCAACCACAAATAAAACTGATCATGGCTTTTATCAGACTTTCTCAGATGATAAAGTTGTCTCTTGAGCAGCAATGCGAATGTGAGCACCAGATCAATAACCACAGGGGTAATACTTTGTAAGCTGGTCACTGGAATTGTGAGCAGATCTTAAGTGATTTTGTGCCCCGTTTCCACTTAATTTATCTTTACCTTACTTGTAAGGTTTCAACTTGTTCTTCCCCCTAGTTCACTGCATTCAGCACAGTTTGCCTTCTTCCCTCTGGTCCTCTTTAACCAGCCTTTTATTGGCCAAGCAGCTACCAAATATCTTTTTTTTTACCTTTTCCAATCTCCAATTTCTGTTCCCATTGCAATCAAACCTTGCTGGCTTTAAAGATACACTGATGGAAGGCACGAAGAGCCAGACCTGGTGGAAGTGATGGAAGCAAGGTGTTTGCAGCCCAGTGGGTCTCTGTGCCCACACCACCAGCACAAACTTCAAAGGGAAAAACTGGGAATGGACAGACCCAGCACCATGAAAAATCAGGGTTTGGAGTTCATAAAGGGAAATGCAGACAGTGTCCAGTGAGCTTTCTCTTAAGAGCCAACAACTGTATCAGCTCACTGGAAACTCACTGTGGTTTTCTCACTCCAGACTCCTCAAAGGCTCAAAAGTTGAGCATTTTTAAGGTTGAGAAATTTTTATATGAACCTACCATGACAATGTTTCATGATAGGAGCTGTCAAGTTCCTCCTTTCCTAACCCTTGGTAATAACATGAACATCTTGATTGACAATCTCCCTGTAAAGCATCATAGTCTTCCAGCAAGAAGAAAAGAGTCAAGAGTCACTATGTCCCTATGAAATACTTCACAAGAAGGATATCAGTGAATTCTTTTGGCTGTTGTTAAAAAGAACCTTCTGAGAAAAAGTTTATATTTTGTGTGTAAAGCAGCCCTTCTCATACAGTAGGTTTAGATGGCCCCTAAGCTTTCACTGCAAATTTGGAATGTGGAGGTGCTAGTTTGGATGGCAGCATGTATCAGTGTTTACATTAAAAGTAATTACAGTGATGTTATAATTCCTAAGCCAGGCATTGAAAAACTGAATAATTTATTGTTAAAACTAATGCAAATGTGCTCCAAAGTGGAACTGATTCCTGAACAGCCTGATCTCAGCTCTTTAGTGACATGTTGAAGACAGCAAAGCGATATGGTTACATTATTTTAAAGTCTGTGGTCTGTTATAACAGTATATAATTTTTAAAAACTGTATTTATTTTCACTTTTCTCTTTACCATGGCGCCTCCCTAGCACAAATGTTTCTCCTCTCTGACATCCTCAGTTGTGCACCTGAGCTGGACCCCAAAAAACCACAGCAAACACCCTCCTTGAGGGAAGGATCTTTCACAGCATGTACAGGATACTCTGGAAATGAAGGTTTCAGGCAGGAGAAGAAGCTGGAAACCCCATTTTCCCTGTCCCCTGAAGCTGGTCCTGAACAGATGCTCCCATGGGGGAGCTGCCCAGCTCCTGGCATTGCATCCAGCAAGGGGGTCTGACAGACAGATGCTGCACATAAATCCACTTTACTCTGGACGTTTGTGGTCCATCCTTCCAGGATCCTGCCCCATATACTGGCTACTCAACTAAATTCTAGAGGAAGGAAAAAGTATGCCTGAAGTTACCCCTCCTCTTTCCTTCTCTGCCCTTCTCTCCCAAAAAAAATGTACCCCCCTCAATGGCCCATATTTCCAAACTTTTTTCTTTGAGTGATTTTCATACTCTGAAACAGCACCATTGAATTTTGCTTAGTTAAGGCAAGACGGCTCATGTCAGAAAATGTTTGCTAGATTGGGTCTCATTTTGTAACATTTCCCCTCAAAGGATGATTCAATGATGCATCTTAGAATCAGATTCCAGAGAGGGAACTAAAAGAAACATCAATAAAAAAAGAAACTGTGAGGAAACTAAATATAGAACAGGCCAATATGAATTAAACAGCATCCTAGAAATCTTCACACAATAATTGATTTGCTCATTTGTACTTCTTTCTATTCTTTAATCTTTCAGCAGGGCTTCAATCCTCCCCCCATTGCTTTTTTAATATTCTCTGTTCATCTGTTGTCTACAATATTGTTTCTGATCTCTCTCATCCCATCAATCATCTATAAAAAGAGACTAGTCCACACACTCTGGTCTCCAATCCTAATGACTGTAAAGAACTAATCACCTAAACTGAGTGATGTTCATTGTTGTAAGTGTCTCTTTGATTTATTAAACATCTCTGTATAAATTCCTGCATGTTTTGCAAGTTGTTTCCTAGAACCTGTATGAAGGCACTTTGAAATCCTAAAACTGTCTGCTTATGGGGTTTTTGGTTCACCTAATAAATGGATTCTAGTCATGAAAAATGAGCTTTTACTTAACTGAAAGGAGCACTCAATTCCAAATTCAGGTCAGAGCCTCAGTTTGAGCTTCCCTTGAATATACAGCAAACTTACAAAGGCCGCTCATATACACTTTATATTAATTTGAAAATACTGTGTGCATTGCTTTGGGATGTCTGCCTGCTGATGGAGAGCCACTGACACTATGGAAATGTTCCTAATGATGGCATTTTCCAGAGCTGTCACTTTCACATGCTGTTGCAAGCTCCTCAGTTGATCAAGTCGACTTCCAATCTGATTAATTAAAGCTTAAGAACTGAAAATGTTCACAACCTGTCCTTGTCAAAGCAACATTTTCAGCACTGTGCCATTGGTGTGGGGCTGCCCCACACAGTGACAGGGTGGGATTCCAGTGCTGAATCAGGGCCCTTGTGACCACACATTGATGGTGAGACCACACAATGCCCACCAAGGGATCTGGGTGTCACCAAGGTGGGGGATTCTCAAAAGGGTGTGAGATCCAGGATTTGGGAGCTGCCTCCCCATCTAACCTGGTCTCACTTGAAAGGAAAGGAGATACTAAAGACAGAGCAGAATTCAACACGAGCAAGGTAAGTCTGAAGATTTTGTGAGGCTTTTGAAAGAACGCAACATGATGTTCTGGTGAGCTAATTGCCAAAAATGGCAACCAGACAAAGCATTCAATGGGCACAGCTGTTGGTAGAACCACACTCCACGGACATCACTCAAAGCAGAGGATCAGTTTCACCAAAAAACCCTCTCTGTGCTTTTCATGCTTTTTCACCAGCACCTTAGGCTGCAGGACTAGAAAGAATAGATATAAAGTGTTTGAATGAGGCCATTCTGGAAAGGATTCTTTGCCAAGGAGAAATCCACTCCCCTTTCTCATGCTGGATTTGCACAGAATATCGAGTCCCTGCTAAAAATAAATGCAGATTCCATAATGTTCACCCCAGTCTTTACAGCAGTCCCTGGCTAATGAACCAGCCACTGTTACAGGCGGGTGAGCTTCATGCATTGATGTCCTTAGTGCCTCATACTAAGTAAAAAGGACGTTAATAATCTTATTATTACAGAAACATCATGGAAACTCATAAATATAGATTCAACAGTTAACATCACAAATCTGTGAAAACCCTTTTTTTCAGCACAGTATGGGCAGAGTTATGCTGTCAGAAAAAAGAAGGGGGGAAAAAGTATGTATAAATTATTCTATAGATTTGTCCACTTTTTATGTTTACAAAATGTGCTCTAATACCTTGCAGATTTTGTATTCTGTAACCATGAGCAAAACACTTTCCTTCAACCCTCTGGTAAGAGAGCCATGCTGGTAAATCTTGGTTTGGTATATACAGCTCACATGAGTTTCCTTTTCAGTGTCAGGTTAGCAGATCGAGTGTTGCTCTTAGAATGAGATTTTGTCTCCTTGCATTCCACTTAGCATTCCAAATTTGCTTTTGCCTGTATCTCAGGATCTCAAGCAAACATCAGTGTTTTGCGATTGCAGTTGTCACCTGGAGTAGCCACAGAAAGTGGTTAGCTTCCCCACAAGTGCCTAGGATCGGAAAGGGCTGCAACATAAAAACACAGCAGAAGAGGGGTCTTTTTCCTCTATTTTTTTAAAGTAAATGTGACAATTATATTATGGGGAAAAATTATTTTCTTTCCCCAAATAGCTGGAAAAAAAAATAGAGATAAAGGAGATTTTGATTTCTGTTTAAGAAAATATTAGAGGACCTAATTAGTGAAGTTTGTAGTGTTCCCATTATGTGTACTCATATATATATAGTTGCTGTAAAAAGGTATTTCTATTAATATTAGGTGAGGGCACTCCATTACCCTGTTACAAGAACATAAATAAATAATAGCCATCTGCAACACTGGTGTCAGCATCTTTATCACAGGTGCTGATTTGGGCTAGATGATTTCCAAACTCTCAGGAAGAAGAGACTCATTTCTATTCTGAGAAGCTCCCACACAGGGGACTGTCACACAAATGGACAGAGATTAGGGACAAACGAAAATTTCCACCTGTGTGAAATCCATCCCTGCACCACAGAAAGGCTTGCAGGGAGAAATGGTTTTAAAGAGCTTCAGAAGTAAAGCACAGGCAGGGAAGGGGCTTTGCTTTGTGAAGAAAAGATCACCAACAGGAGAGCTGAAAGCTCACAAAGAATTTAGCCCCCAAGCAAGTTTAACAAAAATGTTTGCTTAGAGTCATATCACACCACTCTGCAGTTGGATCACTTAAACTAATATCATATCCTTAAAATATTTACTGATGATGGACACTGTCTATAAATTTAGTAGCACTGGTTTCACCAAGAAATGATCTGTGATTTTTCTCTGTACAACAATACTGGCAATTTTTAATCTATTATCTCACAACCTACCTAAATCTTAATATTTTTTTCTCTCTTGTCAAACAAATGCTTTCCAAATCTATGTGGGATAAATATAGTGATGATTTAATGTGTTTTACAATCCACTGAGATTTAAATATATCAGTTCAGCTAGGAATGGATATTATATATTTTACAGCCCTGGTTTGGGAGAAAATCCTACATCTTGAAGAAAAGAAACAAAGAGCTTTTTTTTTTTTTTTTTTCTGATTTGAGAGTGTTGTTTGAGTTTTATTTTCTTTTCTTTTGTTTTTCCCTGAAAGATGGTTGCAGCTTGAGAGGCACTGAGCAGTAAAGAAGACAGAAAGCAGTTAGTCTTGCTGGAGGTGAACTGCAGGGTTAGAGGGCAGGAGAGGAGGTCAGAGGTATATATGATCAATACAATATTGCACAGGAATTGCCACAGAGGACACCTCATGCCTACTTTGTGTGAGCACTTATAAATACCTGTCTGTATTGCCAATGCCTGGCTCAGCTGAAAAAGGTTCTGTATCTTTGACGTGAGGCAAGAAGATCTCCATCCCCGCAGTTCTACTGAGATTACTCAGCTGTGAACAGATAACTCGATACAAAGAAGAGGAAGAAAAAGCAAGGAAAAAAGTAGAAGCAGACAATTTCATAGAGCCCAAACCAGACAAGACTCTCTCTGATGACCAAGGGAAAAGCTTTGATAAACGGTAGGGCAGCTCCTCAAATCCAGGTCTCTGAAAGTGGGGGTGGAACACTGCAGGAAATAATATGAGAGTCCCTGCTGTGGGAGTCAAGGGAGACAGGGAAAATAGTTCAGGTAATAAAAAAAATGTTAATATTACAAGAGTAGAATGCATCTGAGTATAATTCCAGACTTTTAAGTTCAGTTTTCAAATGTTGGAGAAAGAAAGAGGCAGCCTGCTGCCATCTCACTAGTTTGTCACATTGGGTTTAAGGTGTAGAATAAATCAAAACTTTTTTTTTTTTTTTTTTTGGGAACATGGTACAAAGAAATGCATTAATAATACATGAAAAAATCTTCATCACGTTGGTGTGCATCAATGGAAACACTATTTTAAAGAAACTATGAGCAACACATGAAAAGATTTGACCTAGGTTTCACTTCTGATGTGCCAGGGTGGGGGCAAGGTGAGCATTCCTCTTACCTACTGATGTGTTACATCTGTGACTTCCTACTTGGGTAGAGAAGTTGGGTTCCCAAAGCAGGGATGATTTTTTTTTCCTACAAGCAAGCAAGGAAGTTTGAATCCTCTGAGCCATCCCCTCTAAGCGCATTCAAGAGGAACAGAGAGAGAAATAAAACAAAACCTCCCAGTTAGCTGTAGCTGCCATGCCTTTTCTTCCTCTGCATGCTGAATGTTTAAATGTCTAAAGGCTCTGATGTTTGCTGAGAACAGCAGTGGTATTTGTGCTCAGCTTGGCACTAGTGCAGACATGGGACACATGCATACATCCTGTGCCCCTCTAAATGCTTGTGATTTCCTTCCCTTTTGCTTCCAGATACACACTTTAAAAACATAAAATTAAAAGTATACAATTTCTATTTATGGAAGAGCATAGCTGCAAAAAATATTTGCTTCTAAGCTAGCTGAATCTATCAGCAATCACAGTGTGGGAAAGATCAAAGGGAAGACAAGATAAACACAAAAATGTTATTTGTGATTTGGATTGTGGTAGCTCCCAAATGCTCCACACAAAAATGGGACCTCCTGCAGTCTGTGCTGTACAGGTAAAAAGTGGGATTTTCTCATCTTCTCAATCACTAGGAGTCTCAATAAGCAAACTTAACACAAGGAGGATGAAAACAGATTATTTCTGTCAGTGACCAGCATGAGGAAATGCTCATTTTGCCAGGGCATCTCTGGTTAACTTGGTTTGCAAGAGCTGTGGGCACCCTCTGCCCAGCAGGTGATGACAAGGGATATGAGGGTTCCACCACCTCTGTGGGGCTGTCTGTCCAAGAGGGAACCCTTTGGAGCCCTTGTGCTTCAGGAATGCAACAGCTTTGGT
Organism: Ammospiza caudacuta; assembly: GCF_027887145.1. Classification (NCBI taxonomy): domain Eukaryota; kingdom Metazoa; phylum Chordata; class Aves; order Passeriformes; family Passerellidae; genus Ammospiza; species Ammospiza caudacuta. Next base: position 30,657,181 of record NC_080601.1, on the reverse strand, counting down.
CCCACCAGCTCTTCCATGAGCTCCCTGTCCTCTCAGGGCTGGTCAACACTGTCAGACCAGAGAATTCCCTGCACTTAGTGGCCACTTGGTGGACAGAGAGCATGAACAATGGATGTGACTGTGCTGCCCCACTGACAATCTTACCCTACCCTCCAACTTTTGCTGGAGAACGCCTCAGCTGTGCCTGGACAAGCAGAGAGGGAAGGTGAGTGCTCTGCATCCAGCTCTGCGTGTCCTGCCAGGTGGGGGACACCCATCTGACAGCCCTCACAGGGCTCTTTGCATGCATTTCATTCCTGCCACTCCATCACCCTCCTCCACCCAGATGTTCAGGACAAGAGTCTGAGAAGGGGGAATTCACTGCTCCAGCAGACAGCCATTGCTCTCCCTATGTATGCCTTCAGCCTGTTGTCACCATCTTCATTTGTAGTTTCGTGAACTACTTTTAACTTATTTAATAGACTCCCACAATAGGAAAAAAAGGCCCTAAGGAAAGAGAATAAAAGTTGTTACTTTGCTAAGACCTTGCCTGGCAAATTTCAACTCAAAAACCCCAGAGAATGCAGAAGAGATTAATGAAAATGCTGAGAATCACCATAATAATTCCAACTACCAGCACCAGTGTCAGCAGGCTCAGCAGGGCCTGTCATTAGAAAGCCCCCTTTTAAATGGGTGTCCCTCCTATTAGTTAAATTACCTACACTGCAGAGAAGAATATTCCAAGGTGACAGAAACCGAAACAGTACAGGCTGCTAAAAATGAAAATCAGATAATTGCTCATAAATTACTTCTGGGGTCTTTCAAGATCTTTCGGTCTTGCTGACTGAAAGGCAAGTCATTTGGAATGCAACAATTAAAATAAAAGCTGCAACATACAGGAAATGTGGTTGGAAGGAAGATATTAAGAGATGCATTGTACCTGCATAAATTATCATCTGGTTTTTGATAGCATCCTGAATTCATTCTTATTCTCTTTAAAAAGCAGGTAGAGATGAGAACCTTGACACGGAGAGCACCTCTGGCTCTGGTCCCCAGATCTGGATTTTCACATGTATTCCAGCCAGGGATAAAAAGGAATATTGGATGTTATTGTCCTTTCTCACACTTATTGTCCTTTCTCACACTTTTCCCCCAGTGCTGTCTCTGTGTAATGCTCAGTGACACCCACCCCTGACACTGGGGACCAGCAGATCCTCAAGGGTGGCCCAGCAGATCCTCAGATCCCCTTGTGACTTCAGCCCCTTCAGAGAATGGGCCCTGCCCTGCTCACATAAACTGAAGGGAAAACCCCAAATTTCCTCCCTTGGGATGGGATCTCAAGACTTTACCCGGAAATATTTTAAATAGGTGGCCTTTTCTCCTAATTTGCCACATCTGAGGGTAAAATTAATGTCACTTGGTGTTCAGCAGAGCCATCCCTGTATTAGTTTTCTTCCAGTAGTTTTAGATGAAAGTTGCTGAGAGATGGAAGGGGTGCTCTGATGAGCTGAAGGTCAAGACATCATCACCTCTTCAGCTGTATTCTCTCTTCATTTTCTGATCATCCCACACTGCTACCAACTGTCTGGAAGAGGATAGCCAAGCAACTCCAGAAAATGCCTGTTAAAAATCCATTTGACACTCATTTACTGCTGACCATGTTTGGTCTGAAAACATTAAGAAACTGTTTCACCCCTCTTGGCATTTATTGGACTACATGGAGATATTTTTTCAGACTTTACTTGTTGTTTTTTTTTAAAGCCAGACTGTATTTTGTTAGTTGCCCAGAGGATTTCATGCATGGGGTACTCTATAAATAAGAGTTATTATTCCCCAGTGACAAATGCAGCTTCTTTCTCAAAAGTTCCATAATAGCTCATGTGGGACAAACAGGAGTTTTCTGATGGTGTTAAGTTTCACAATTAAAGAGACACCTCCTGTTATAAGAGGGATAGATAGCTAGTTTTTAAACCACCATTTAATTGCTGAAGACAACAGATCCTCTGCCCATGGGTAGTGAGAAGGGGATGACATCAGTCACCAGCTGTGATTCCCTGAGGTTCCCCAGAGAAAAAAATTTGGTTCCCCCAACCCAATTTATAGCCTGGAGGAGGTAGGAGAAGCTGTAAAACCTACCAGGCTAGCATAACAGGCTGGTGCTGTTATCCTGATCTCAGCAAGGCCAAGGACTGTACAAGCAGCTGAAATTCCCTGTGGAGTTCAAGATGAGGCAGGAGAAATTCTGCAGGAAAACCACTGCAGCATGGGCAACACAGTTTCTGGGGAAGAAAATACAGGATTTCTATCTTCAGTGCTGCTTCTCTGCACTTTTTGCCAAAAATAAATTAACCCCATGAACATAGAACAAATGTACATATATTACAGGGCTCCTTTCATGAATAAAGGATGCCAGGTCATCAACCTCCATCCAAATAAGCAGCACAGGAAGGGAGAGAGGAGAAGTGAAGGTAATTTGATGTTACAGCAGGGAGGAGACAGAGGTTTGCACATAGCTGAATCATCCAACAACCCAATCTGCCAGAAAACAGCAAATATCACACAACTTCACATGATTTTCATCAGTCTGTCCCTTGTCCTAGCTGGAATGTTCTCTAGCAGGATCTCAGAGATGTTTCACAGCAGAGGCATCTCAGCCTCCTGGCACAGCCCCTTCCAGCACTGATCTCCTGCAAGGCTGCTCCTCAGCACAAAGGAAAGGGATGGTTTTCCCAGTTATGACATCACTTCCTCACAGATAATGCTTTTCCCCAGCCCCATCACCTAAACCTCCCTTAATGCCTGGTGGTTTAGTGCACGTTCAGAATTTCCATTACAGTGAGTCTTTACCATTCTTCCTGCTTTTTAGGCTCAGGAAATACTTTGTGCAGGATTCAGGGCAGGCAGGTGGGAGTGTTCCTGCAGCCTGACCTTTCTGTGATCTGTAATTCTCAGTGGCCATGGTTTCACCTTTATCTGGAAACTTATAGGAAAAAAATCTCTTTTGGAGCAATGAGAAAAAGGCTGATTAAATAACTGCCTGTCATCTTCTGGGATCGTTATTCCTCAGTGAATGCCTGAAATCAGCAGTCAAGAACAAACAAAGAGCTCACACTCCTATTTCATGACTAGATCTCAGTGTTACACTGAAATGAAGCCTGTTATCCTGAGTGGCACCTGGGTCTTTTGGAGTTGGGCACAAGAGGCACCACTGAGGAGCCTGTCTGCAACACGTGGGCTCCTCTTACTCATGTTTAGGGGTCAGAGCTGCTGTGTTGGGGGGCCAGGGCTCCCACTGAGGTGGGCTGTGTGCTGACAGTGTGTATGAAGCATGTGTGTGCAGCCCAGAGGAGATCAGGTTTATTTGTAGGCAGGGGAATTTTGAAGTTTCCCCGTGCAGGCATCCACTAGAGAGCAGGTGGAGGTCAGGCTGCAGAGTTGGTATTTCACAGGTCTCAGCTCCTGCACTGCCAGTTTCATGTGCTCCTCTTACATTTCCCTGCTCCTTCACCACTCTGCTTCTCTATACTTACTGTTGAAAAGTATTTACATGAAAAATGTTCTAAAGGGAGAGAGGTTAGCAAAACTGTCAACTGGGCTAAAAATATTAAGCAAACCATTTCCAGCCTCCATGAAGTAATAGATTTCTAATGCTGCTTACTCAGGACTTCTAGCAGGCTGCTGTACTCACAGGAGGGTGCTTTCTTTGCTTATTTTATGCATCAGTTTCATGTAGAATGTTTGTTTGCTTCTGTGTGTGAAAACCATATATTTTCTGATGGAGATTGCTTACCTCAAGGAAAAACTAAATGTAGATCTGTAGCCTTGAGAACATTAACTTTTTGTGCAATTTAGCAAACAAATCACAAAATCATGGAATCATAAATACCATGATGGAAGGGGACATTAAGGGCCTGGTCCAATATTGCTTGGCAAAAGCACAGCCTAGACAACATGCCCCAGCACTCTTTCCAGCTGAATATTAAAGTGCCCCAACATTGGGGAATCCAAATGGAAAAGCATTTGAAATTTGGTCAAGAAATTCTTGAGGAATTTCTTCAAGCTGGAGCAGATATATCCTCAAAAAAGACTGTGGAAATGTGTTGACATTGAGTGTGACCTCAAATCTTGATACCTGAACATGAATTAGACCAGGTCTAAGCACTCCATTCGTGTGCCTTTTTTTAGTGGTAGATCTTTACATTGTTCTTTCTCTCCTTGGCCACAACTTTTTTTCTTCCACCAAGAGCAGGATCTCTGCCTTTCCAGATAAGCATCCAGCCACCTAAACCTCTGTATCTGAGACAGATGTACTGTCTGTCCCAGTAAAACTGGGACTGCCTTGACAGCTCTCCTACAAGGTGCTCCTATGCCTTTTGATCTACCCTGCCCCTGCCCAACTGATCAGGACTCACCCCTGCACCTGAACAAACTGGATCATATTTTTGGTGAAGAAACAGGGAGGATAGAGGAATGGGTACCCTGCTGTGCTGGCTGACAGAGGACAGAAGGAGTAGAGGGAGGAGGGAGGGAGTCAAGCTGCCAAATGCAGCTGCAGCGTGTGACATTGGGACAGACAGCACAGAGGGGACAAGTACACATGGATGGAGCAAATTCTGCAGTTTGTTTGCTCTGCAGTGATGAAAGAGAAAGGTCAGTTTCTCTACACCCTGGCTTATAGGCTGGCATATATGATTCATATATATGTATTTAAAGTCTTCTATATCTCTCTGGCTCAGGCTGCCACTCATTTCTAGTCTTCTAACAAGCAGGCTTTTGAACAGCATTCACGCTCACTTTTTAAGTTTCCAAAGAAGCATCTCTGGCTGTAGAGGCTGCTGCTAATGAGAGATGAGGCAGTGAGGAGACAGCACTACTCCAGGTTGTCTCTGTGCTGTGCCATCCTGTGCTGTGTGAGCAGATGACAGCCATGCTCTGCACTGCTCTGGCTGCACCATTTGGGTCAGAGTCTGTGTTAGCACACAATAACCATTAACCTGGCCTTTGCAACCAGCTTCCAAAAACATCTCTGAGTATTCACCTTTTGTTCTGACTGTAACAGTTGTATTCAAGAAAATGTCAGTGAGTAGCAAGATAGGGTTCAGTAGGACAGGAATCACAGAAAAGCAAAATCGTGGCAACACAGAATTTACTCCAGTCTAGGCAAATAAAGAAAGCCCCTCTCACTGCCTTTTCTGTGCAAAGGGAGCTGCATTTCAACTCACAGTCACAGCAAAGGGCTGCAGACACAAAGTCCCTCAGCTTTTCCCACCACTGGACACGCACCTGACATCTCTATGGCAGCAACTGCAACTTTCTGTGGTCTGCAATGGGAACACCGACTGAAATGGGTGCTCAACATCCCTTAGCCCTTGATCCTTTGGGATTTTAGTCACAAAGCAGGCGAGTAACTCCTCTCTCCACACCTTTATACTCAATGCTAGAGGCACTTGAAATACTGAAGACTGAAAATGAGGTATCCTAGTTTGTATTGAAAGGTACCATTTAATGATTCACAAAATACAAGACTGAGAACTGTGTGTGCACACTTTTATGTTAATAATGTAGCAGAGCTGCCTGACCAGATGTGTTGGATGGTCCCAGTAGAAGTTTTGCTGACTCCTGTGATCCATCTGCTTCCCTCCACCCTTTTCCAAGACCAGATACATTTCTTCTTAACATGGCTGGAAAAGTTGGGAAAGCAGGCAGAAGTAGCAACTACCTCCATGAGCTGCTTCAATTCCACTGACACATAATTTCCAACCAGTAAGAACCCCACAGAAACATAGAGTCATGGTGCCTCTTCTCCTCCTTTTTTATTTTGCTTTTTGGAAAAACATCTTTATAAGAAACTTCCCTACACTTGGAACATCAGTTCAGCATCAGCAGAAGATAAAACCAGTGATTCGACAACATCTTAATGGAAGACTCCCACACCTTTGGAGGGCATCAGAGGAAAAACTCAGACCTGCTATGGTTCTGATTTGCTATGTCCCTGAAAATAAAAAATGATGTCTACATAGTCTTACAGAGACACAAAAAATAGAAGAAGGAAACATGACACTTGCTCAGTTAATTTTTTTTAAAACCTACAAGTGCTCTCCACCAGCTGTCTCTTTCTCAGCACGAGGCTTCAGGGGCTGGGCAGAGCACTGCTTGGTGAAATGGATATATTAAACATTGAGCAAAACCCCTTCTCATTTACAGCTCTCCTACTTTAGCAGAATTACATCAGGGATCTGTTCCATCTGTGGTACAGAGCTGTGCAATTCATACACCCTCCTCTCCCTTAAAATCCCCAAGCTGCACTGTACAAGCAAGGAAGCAATAAAAGACATGGTGCACAGACAAGGCTTAGTCTGCACTCAAGCTCTGATGCTGTAAAAAATGCCTGGCTGAAACAAAGATCTAAGTTCCACATCATTTATTTAACTTTCAAACATCATATCCTAGGTTTTACAGTGATGGGCACTACAGAAAACACAATGAGAAATAGATGGGTAATTACAGTGGTGGTTTTGACTTTTACCATCATCTAGAACTGTAGTAAAGTCAGAAGACACGGGTTTATGCTTCTTGAGATACGTGTTTAAATCAAGTTATGTCATAAGTGATCTGAATGTAATGGTCACAGCTTGACTCCTCACCAGTCTTAGATAAGCGACTGAGATTCAGAATTAGGCACAGTTTTCTGTATCAGAGCACGTGTACTGCACAGTTTGGTACAAATCAGTGTGACTGGCAGCACACTCGGGACTAGGAGAAAAGTAGAAAATTTCTGAGAGAAAGTTGTGATGTGATGTGATGTGTGTGGGGGAAGCTCCCTGGGCAGCTGCCCACGACCTGACTGCTCCTGAGCCGAGCGCTGCAGCTGGAGAGAGGCACTGCTCGGTTTGGGGGCAGAGCAAGGGGCACGAAGAAGCTGCTGGTGGGGTAAAACCAAAATATTATGAGAACAAAACAGACATGAAAGATGTTCTAAATGCCACGTTTGTATAGATCACAGGGGAACTTTGAAATGCTCCGTTAGGTATTGAAGTAACCATCACACCGCCCATAACCCCTGACTGTTGCAGAAGCCCCATGCAGGCAGGGCTGCAGCATCCTTTGTCGCGGGTAGGCGACAGGAGCGTGAGGCACCGCGGCGAGGCACGGGAGCGGGGTCAGCGCCGCTCATCCCGCCGGCTGCGGGCTGGGGCTGTGCTGGTACCCGGCCGGGATTGTCCCCGCTCATCCCGCCGGCTGCGGGCCCGGGCTGTGCGGGTACCCGGCCGGGATTGTCCCCGCTCATCCCTCCGGCTGCGGGCCCGGGCTATGCGGGTACCCGGCCGGGATTGTCCCCGCTCATCCCTCCGGCTGCGGGCTGGGGCTGTGCTGGTACCCGGCCGGGATTGTCCCCGCTCATCCCTCCGGCTGCGGGCCCGGGCTATGCGGGTACCCGGCCGGGATTGTCCCCGCTCATCCCGCCGGCTGCGGGCTCGGGCTGTGCGGGTACCCGGCCGGGATTGTCCCCGCTCCAGGGTGTCACCCGCGCCACACGGACCTGCGGGGGTGACGGTCACGGCGATGTCCCCAGGGCTGCCGGAGGGTGAAGGAGCAGCCCAAAGGCGCAGTGGGGCGCGGGACCATGGGCGGGTGGCAGTGTCCCTGCGAGGGGCCGGCTGTGCCCGTGTCCCATATTGGGGCCGGCTGTCCCCCGTGTCCCCGCGTTGCCGGCTGTCCCCCGTGTCCCCGCGTGGGGCCGGCTGTCCCCGTGTCCCCGCGTTGCCGGCTGTGCCCGTGTCCCCGCGTGGGGCCGGCTGTCCCCGTGTCCCCGCGGCGCGGGAGCCACGAGAGGGCAGTGACACACAGCCGAAGGGATGGATGGATGGATGGATGGATGGATGGATGGATGGATGGATGGATGGATGGAGGGATGGATGGAGGGATGGATGGAGGGATGGATGGAGCGCTCCTGCGCCGAGCGCGGCTCGGGCTGTGCCGCCGCCTTCCCTCCCGTGACAGCTCGGGATAAAATTCCAGAACAAAGGAGCAGCGCGGGGATGCGCTCGTTGCGGCGCGTTCCAAGGGTCCCTTACCGGCTCTGGAACAAAACCGGGGCGGGTAAATGCCCTAAATACCCGACAGGGAAACGCTTTGTGCGCCGGGAGCTCGGAAGGTGAAATGAGGCTTTCTGTTGCGGTTGTTTGTCAGGGTAAAATAACAATTGTATCGAAATTCATTTTTAATTGAACTGTTCGGTGTGCTCGGGGAATCTGCACTGGCATGTAGGGAGTGCCCGTCATTGCTGTATCTCTGGGCTTTATCTGCACCATCAGTTAATCTTAGTATGTTTTAATTGAAATTCTTTCAGTCTTTCAGCTGCTACTTCCCCCTTCAGATTATCATTCATATTATAGCTGCATTTCATGCTTATCCTATTCTGAATGATCAAAAGAATTGTTCTGCCATTATATTTAATGCTTCCCTCACTTTCACAATCACTTTTTATTATAAACTCTTGCTGTTATGAGGGAATTTGGTGCAAATCAGTTCACACCTTTTTGTTAGCTATAAACCAGACGTAAGAAACCCCAGCATTAAAAACACGCAGAAGTGAATGACTGTCATTCTTGATAACAGAAAATATGCCACTAAGATAATATTAAATATTTTTAAATATAACTGGAATATGCAAGATGTAAGTCCTGAAATAATTTTAGCAGCATATACCCCTAAAATTTCTAGGTGACAACCAAAAATCAAAAAAGGAATGAAGAGAGAGCCTGTTACTGTCCTGTTTCTACACAACATATTTAATTTTACTTCATGTAAATAAGTATCTTTTAAAATTTTTGTTGAACATTCTTAGCTCATCTTACTGCGAGGAAAAAAAAGGAAAAATAAAACTAGGAGATTTACAAGTTTCTTGTATGAAAGAAAAATGTTAAAATTGAAATTATTTAAGGAAAAGAGATCTTGATTTGTATTTCTCCAATAAATCAAAATATTAACTTAGTTTAAAAAAATTCTGCAGATAGTTGTATCAGTTAATACCCTCTGAGGATTGCATTTTTTTACTGAAGCCCCTGAAAAGGCATTTTCTAACCTCTATTTGATATTTTTTGTCTGTCACCTCACCAGTAAGGCACTATTTTCAGTTTAAGGCTTGGTGCTGAAAGCTGCGATCCTGAGCAGCCTGCATTCCCAACCTCTGTTGGGAACAAAAGAGACAGGATGCAGAGGGAAGCTCAGAGAAAGGAACAGCGTTGGAGTTTGATTTTACTTCAATGGGAAGCATGACATAAGTGAGAAGAATTAGTGTGAGTCCAGTTTTGGAGGACAGCAGCCCACATCCAGTGCTGACAGGGGAGAGGACTTAACCTAATGGTTTGTTTCCACACCTCACAGCCACGAGCCTCAGCAACATCCACCAGATTCCTCCTGAACGAGGCATTTATTGCAGTTTCTGAGAGCTGAATTCTTACCAGCCATAACAGCATCATTGTGGCACTCAGTGTGGACCTGCACCTTCCATTGGGAGCTGCAAGGGCCCTGGGAGTGAAGCTGTGCTGAGCAACCCATGGTCACCTGCTCAACAACATTATAGGGAACTTTGCCATTTGTATGCCAACATTCAGACCTCTGGAGTTTTTATCTAAATCCAGATAATTTATGTGAGTCTGTCTATGCCAGTATGGAAAGAGAAAACAAAACCAACTTTCTCTAAGAATATGTATTGCCTGGTGATGATTTCCTGAGGAAAAAGCAAGTTTTCCTCTCTTGTGCTAAATTTCAGAAAGCTTGTACCTAGGGGCACCTTTTCATGAGTTACACATAGGCTCTGGCAAATTTTTTATTGTGCTTTCTAACAACTGATTTGCATCCACGATGTGTCTCAAAATATAGAAGAAATTCTTAAACAGATGGGGAAAACACTTGCATATATCATAGCTTATATCCTATATTCATATATTCTTATATAAGCTCATGTATTCATATATAAGCTTATATTCTACATTCTTTTGCATGTATCATAGTATATATTCTATATGGTTCTATTATATATCTGCATGTGTATGCATGCATGGAAATTCTGCATACAGCAGAGGGGGAACTGCCAGCCCAGCAGTGCTCCAGAAACTCTCTCCTTCGGGGAGGGGGGCAGAAAAATGTATTTTCAAATTCAACTTCCTCCCCCACTTTCTTTTTTTTTTTTTTCTTCCCCATTCTTTTAAATGTCAGACTCCTACACAGTTTCTTTGAAAGTTCGAACAGTTAGTTAGATCAGTCTGGAAGCAAAACAAACCACAGCACATTTCACCTTTTGGAGAACTTTCCAGGAGCCAACAAGCATTTCAGAGCAGTGACGATTCAGTGTTTAGCTCTCTGGGGTTGGGGTGTAGACTTAAAAATTCAAAACATTTTTTTGGTACATCTGTGTTGAATCAGGGCTTGTTTCTGATTAAGGTGGCTGAATTTTTTATTATTAAATTATTTTCTAAATGGATCACTTGTATTTAGGGACATCAGATGGAAATGTAGTTCTGCTCTAACATTGCTCACTCTGCTTAAGATCCAAGCTGACTGGGTTGGAAGGTGTCTGATTTTTCCTTCAGCTGCGTTTTGCCCAAGGTACAGCCCATGACAACAGAGCACAGCTCTTTGACCTACTCGTGGCAATTTCTTTCACTGTGCATGAAAGAATGAGCATCACTGGGAAAGGCTCAGGCTGCTGCTCTTTCCCTTGTCCTGGTGCTTGGTGGGAAGTTCATCTCCTCTCCCCCTCCTGCTTGTGGGAGGCTGGATGCTGGAGCATCTCAGGCTGATGGCATAGGAGGCACAGCTGAGATAGGCTCCCCAGGCAATAAAGTGCTATGGGAGATACTGGTCTGATTTTGAACCCTGAGCTTTGAAGGGGAGTTTCTTCTGCTCTATCTTGCCCTGAGAACTTTGCCAGAGCAGTGAGATCACCACATAAGTGCTGGCAAAAGCAGTGGATGCAGTGCAGTCACTCCCAGCACACTTTGTGGGGGGCCCATAAGCAGCCAAACACACCCAAACACAGGGCATATATAAATAGGAGAGAAACAGGTTTGAGTCTTTACTGCACCTGATAAAAAGAGTAGCTTGTATTTCCCTGTCCTCCACTCCCCAGAGCAGCATCAGTCTGGAGCTGAACTAGCTCCAGTGGTCTACCAAAATCATCTCTGGTGAGCCCTGGTTTTGTGTGTGTGTGTGTGATCACCCTGGCAGCATCAGCCAAGAGGGTCCCTGACATGCTGGGGGTGCACATGTGGACCCTGTTGTGCTAAAGAAAGAGACCTAATGAGCAGCTGTGGATCTGAAGGGCCCAGATAATGATTCATGGCTGAGGCAGACAAGGCTGCTGGCTTGCACATCATACAGGCTGTGGGAAGTGCACAGCATGATGCTCCAAGCACAGTTTCCTAACTGCTAAATGTGGGTTAGCCTGTTTATAACATATCCAGAAACCAGCAGGGTACTGTCCAGGCAGCAGACAGGGCAGCAGGCTCACACAGTTCACACCAGGAAAGGGAGAGGGCAGCAATTGTGTGCCCAGGGGAGTGCATAGGGCAGAACAAGGTTCTGCCTCCCCAGACAAATGAAACCACTGCATTTATAACTGAAGAGGGCTCAGCAGTGATTTGGATGGCCCAGGACTTGCCACTGAATGATGTGACCGCGGGCTCCCACAGCAGCTGGCTGAGGAAGCAGAGTGGGGGAGCAGGAGCACCCCTGCCCCTCTGTGGGGCCTTCACAGGGTGCCTCTGGCTGGACTTTGGGGCGCATTGTTTTAGATGTGCTGTGCCAAGGAGAATTGTGCTCATACCAAGTTCCAACAACTCAGTTTGTGGTTGGGCAGGTGAGGGCAGCATGCTTGAGGGAAAAGCTGCCTTCTGGCAGAGCCACTCGGATTGCCTGGGATGCTGGGAGGGTGGGAGATGCGTGACAGGGACGTAAATCACATCTGCACAGCACTGGTGATCACAATTCACCACAAGCCATCTCTGGCAGCTCTGTTTGCCTGGAGATGGCAGCTGAGTCCACCTCCACAGTATTTTCAGACTGTTTCATGTCTGCTGTTTGTATGCGCTGAGGTAATGATGAATTTTAATTAATTTTTTTAAGGAATGCATCATAAACCTTAACAACCTAAAAAATACTGTGATTTCTCTATCTGGGACCATTGGATTTACCCACCCCACGTCAAACTTTATGCCCCATCATCATCCATCAGGCAAGAGGAACAAGGACACCCTTTTTGTAGCCCCCAAGCCATATTCTGTGACATTCTAATATGTTGCCTTAACTCCTAGCTCTCCAACCAGAACCCCCTCAGCTCTGAATTAAAGAGATGACAGAAGCACTAAAAGGAAGGTTCCTTCAGTAACAACTGTGACTTCAGAATAAGTGCTCTCTTCTCAATATTAGCAACACAGAAACGCTCTTGTTACCAAGCTCAACTCTGTGTACAGTCTGTGTATAACCTTTTAAACAGCTTTTGCTGTAAAACACAAGTCTGTGTTTGCTGTAACAGGAGCGTTTCATTCCTCACAGTAGAATAAAAGGGTTTGCTGAAAGAGAAAGGGCATTCCAAGTCCCTGCTTTGTGCTCTGAATTCTTTCCCAACATCTTCCTTTTAATACATCGCAAAAGGGGGGAGAGAAGAAAAAAAAAACACATTTAAAAAGAAAAAAAAGTGTTTTAGAGTGTTTTCCCAAGAAATATCACACGCTGAATTGAAACACCTTATCTACAAGGAGGTCCTGGTGGCAAGTGTAGAAGCAACACAGGAAAAAAATCAATACAGCCTGCAGAGATTAAAAACATACTGGAAAAACATAAGGAAAATGTAACAATTAATGCCAGTTGTACATATAATACGTGAAAACAAAGTGCGGAGGCATTAGTCTCTACACACAGATCTATTGGATAGGTAATGCTTTTATCTCAACTTGAAAATGGAAGCTTTATTAGACTGCTTCCCATCAGGAGGCATCATACCAAGAGCAGTGTAAGGCTCTAACTAGCTGAAAGCCTCTTCCCCCCACACCTTCCATCCCAATCACTTTGCATACCCGTGAAATTCAAATGGCTCAACCTCAGACTGAGGTGGTGTCAAACCAGGGTTCAGATTCACCAGCCTGCATGAAACCACCTCCAGTGGAAGACATGAAGCAGCTGGCCAAGATGCCTTGCAATAGGTGGGAGCTTTTTGTCTGCAATTTAAAAAGCCCCTCCATGATGCTGCAGCTAAAGATTGTTTTATCATTGCATTGTATCATGCTGTAGCAGCTATTAATATATGCCTGGCTTGAATAAAATGTCCTACACAAGTTTCAGCTGTGGGGGGTTTTGTAATTAGTGTGCTCAGGCACAAAAATCAGGAACATATTTAAGGTGTTGCTCAGCTGAATGATTCCTCAAAACCCCCTCCAGCAGCTTTTCATTCATACAATAATTACACCCAATTTTATCATTTAACCCAGTATCTTGGGTGTAAACCCCAAGAAAAGGCATTAAATAGCTCTTTCTCCTAATGTTAATACACTCCTAATGTTAAAATACACGTTGAAGTCTAAATAGAATATTTGCATCGTCAGTTTTCTGGATCAGGAACAATAAAGAGGAAAATCTCCCTTCTCATAACACTTACCATAACAAATGTCAATAAAACTACACAAGACTCACAGCAGGACTATAGATAAGCATCAGATAGGTGACAATATAGGAAAAATACCACTTTAACCTTTCTGCTGCCTTCACATCAAAATAAATCAAGGTTTACAAGTTTACTTTTAAACCCCAGAGAGCATAAGTGAACCTATGGTTTACTCATCCCCTTTCTGACACCAGCAAGTAGAGGGGTAGGTACAGGGTCACACAAGGGTTGGTGGGTTGGACACCTAGTGCTACTTCAAGGCCAAGAGCCAAGTGGAATCAACCATCTGAGAATCCTCCCAGTGAAGGAACTTTAAGGACTATGAGACCAAAAAGCATTTAGGCCTCTAGCTGGTGTTTTGCAGAATTTACATCCAAATACTCCCGCCATACTCAGCATTGCACCGAGGTCAGCGACGTAGCAGCCTCTTTAATGGAAATCTGTGCTAGACAGACACAAACAGGAGCAGGCAAAGAGGGAGATTTCATGGAGCTGGGAGCTCTGTTTCACACAGATTTCATAAATGGCTCTCAGAGCTAAGCTCGCTTTTTGTGGCAGGGGCACCTCCTGCCTTGGCCAGGCTCCCATTTTAACATCGTATAAATCCAAAGGGATAAAGAACATACTTGGGCACTGGTGTTCCCACTACAGACAGGCTGCCTGCCAGCATGGATAAACAAAAGTACTTTTCATTTATTAGTTACTAGTTTTCATTCAAACTCCCAGAGCGCCGATTCTTTTACTTTGGACCACATCCCATGCTTCCACTGAAGCCAGTTTAAGATTCTCCTGACCACATTGAGAGCAGATTCATTTGGAAACCATTTGAAAGGCTCAGCTCTGCCATTCTCACACAAGGTGTAAAGCAACATCAACAGGTAACTCCTGAGAATGACTTTGCACAAGCCAAATTCGCAACGGTTTAATGAGCCTTGGATAAGTCTGAGAGCTTTTTTTCAGTAATGCTGTCCACTCTCAGCAATAAGTAATAAACATTCCCAACACCCCATGAGGCAAGGAGTCAGAGCTGGGCCTACTTTAAGACATATAAACTGCAGAAAAGCTATTAAGGCTTCATAGCAAGCCAATGATCCAGCCAATGCTTGGAGTGCAGAAAGTCCTGGCTTTTAATGCACATATGAACCTGTTAGTGCTAAGGTTCAACTTTTTCCTGTCAGTCGTCTTGAGTGTTTACTAGATCCAGATGGCCTGAGGAAATAAATGAGATTAAAAAGAGTCTGTTTCATTCTCACACTTCCCAAAGCCCTCTGCAGAAGTATTGTGTTGCTACAGATAACACATGTACCTGCAGGCATCGGTGCAACTGCTACAGACGTGCTGGGGACTCCTTTTACCTCGTCCTCAGCAGAGCTTAACAGCCTTTAACACTTCCACACCCATAGAGAAAAGGAACACCACATTCTGCTTTTGTTCCTATTGAAAAATGCTGTTTATTCACTGTTTTTCCAAACTGTGAAACATTTTCACTGGCCTCTCCACAAATCCTTGGTGGCATCTCCAAAATGGGAAGGGTGGGGGGATCCTAACCTCTTTGGGAGATACAGGAAGGGCACACGTGGGGCATGGGCTCTGTGGTGATGGAGAGGTGGCATGTGGAAGCACTTGAGCTCTGAGAATCCCCACCCACACCAGAGACAAAAGCCCCATGGGTTTGGTTAGTCTAGAACTAAAGAAAAAGGCAGAGAGGGCAAAATCCTTGACGTGTGAATGGCTGTTGTGAGAGAGGAATGAGTAACAACCCTCTGTGCTCCACAGAGACATAAAGATATGCTGAGTCTGGGCCACCAGCCCCCTGGAGCAGCAGAAAGCTGCAGTGTGCCCTCGATGGAGCTGTTGGGGAAGATACCAGAAAGGATTTAGGGGCTGCTGAGTCCCATCCCAGTGAGGAAGAAGGATTAAACAGGCTCCTGGGGCTGCACCACAAAGGATGTACAGGGATGAAATGAGCCCAGCTGCCCTTTATATGGGGTGCAGCAGGAAAGATGGGGGTCTTTGCAGCCCCAGTCTGTCAACCAACACCCGGCCATGCTCCACAGGGGAATGGCATTCAGCAGAGACATGACCACACAGGACTGAGCGCTGCTGTGCTTCAGGGAACAGCAGAATGGGATGCATAACCACCAGGGAGGCACCCAGGGTGCTGTAAGATTGAGGAAGAGGATGCATTCAACTAATTTCACCTCCCACATGGTGTTTGTGGGCACAGGCTGGACAATGTCATCTTTGTATGAAAGATTGGCGAGATCTTGATTTTTCACTTTTAACAGCTGCTCTTTGCTAGTAAGTCCTTCTTAGATCTCCTTACCCACGACTCTCATCCTTCTTCATTTTAATCTGATGAAACATTTCTCTTTGTGTAAGAAAAAGGCATCAGGTGGAGAGTTTAGTTGAGGATGAGAGGAGGGAATGGTGCTTGGGGTAAGGGGTTGTGGCTTGGGGAAGCCCAGATCACTGCTACCAGGGACTGGGATGGGTCTCCTGCTTGCTCCCCACTTCAGCTCTCTGCCTGCAAGTCAAAGATAACAGAGCTCTTTTCTTTCAGCCATTTGTCTGGGAAGATTTGGGGTTACTACACATCCAGCAAGAGGTGGCCCAGGCCTCAGCAGAGATGCCGGCTCTTTACCATTGTACAAACAATAGCACCTCTGAGAAGCAAGCCCTTGCTTTGTATATTTACTTCGTTTCTTCTTCAAGCTTTGTTAGGGAACCAAGGCACTTAGGCTGGTTACTAAAATAAAGAAGTGCTATAAAAAGAGATCAGCTCTTGCAAGGAAATCCAAGCTGCAGAAACATGAACAAAGATCCATTGAAAGGCAGTGTTAAATAAATACAAATTAATTTTGCATAGTTCCAAAGTCCTTCAGTCAATAAACGCCCATTCTCATTATTATTCAATAACATTTAGCTAATATATTTGGATTTGCAAGGCAAACATTTTCAAACATTTTTCTAAATTAGCACAAATCTTCTGCTTCGTCTTTTCTTCATCTACTGTCAGCGGAGCAAATAATCAGAGAACAAATAGTACTCCACTTATAAATTCCTCTTGCCAAAGACTCGACCTCTAGAGACTTGACTTCACATTTGCTTTTCTGTAGAATTTAACAAAATTAGTCAAGCGCGATTTGTTGCGTGTTTGTCTCTTTTCAAAAGCTCAGAAATGTCTAGCTCCGGTGATTAAAGGAAGAAGGGAGATTTTACTAATAACGTTTAAGTGGAAGGATATTGGAATGCAAGAAATATTTATTAACATCCACCTGTAGGTAAACGTTTATAAAATTTCATCTTCTGTCAAGGTTGAGGTCATTCCCACTTACTTACTGCCACAAAGTCATAAAATAGGGAACAAATCCTCAGATACCACAGCATCGTCCTGGCTGGGCTGTGGGTAGGACAGGCCAAATATTAAATTTCATTAAAGGATGATGCACAGAGCACCTGCATGATACTGCCCTACCCTGAGGCACAGACAAGCCGAGATGATTAGGTATTATCAAAAGCTCATCCTCTCCCCTCTTTCTCATTAGAGCCAGAGGAACCTACTCTGGCTGAACCATTTGCTGCGTTGGGTGCAAGGAGGAGGCATCTGCATTTCAATGGGGTGCTTGTCAAGGCTGACAGCAACTGGAGAGCTACTTGTTATAAGGCTGTGTGCTCCGGTTGCCACAGCCCTACAGTGTGTCTCTTTTTACTGCCAGTGCACTCTTCTGTCATTTGGGGGCCTTAAAGCATGTGAGTCCCCTCATGTGGGCTCCAACACCTCAGGAAAGGAGGAACAACAGAGGTCAGACCCAGCTTCTTCAACATGGTTCTACCTTCATTTTTATGAATCAGGCTTTTTGGTCTTGAATGATAATAAATGGAGGATTTGGAGATCAAAGGTAATTTGATTTCTGAAAGAGAGCTGTGATCTGTGATAAACATGCTACCTGGGTTCGTTTCAAGTCAGCAACATCAGGGAAGTTATACAGTTATTGCACTGTTGCTTCCCCTGTGAAAACGAGAAAAAGTCAGAAACTGGCAGCCCTGCTGTGCTCACTTAGGAGGGGCTGTGCCAGCCACCACACACTGGCCAAAGCCAGCAGAGCAATGAGGAGAACATTTGGGAAGAGTCCCGACTGTCAACATCCAGCAAGAAATGGCAGACACCTAACAAGCAAAAGAACTGCTTGGTTAAATGGAACAGAAAATTCATGCCAGATCTGGCCTTCTATACTCTGTGCTCATGGCTCTATCTGGACCTGTGCATAATAATATTATTCCCCAAACCAACTGACATTTGCAACCATGCCAGCTCTAAAGTGCCACATCTAAACGAAAACAAGATTCAGCCACTATTTTGGCATTTCCAAAAGAGAAGGAAGCATAGTTAGCCTCTTTTTTGGTCAACCTTTGACCTGGTGCTAACAGGAGCTCCTCTGAAGTTTGATGACACCCTGTATGGGTGAACCCTCTGAATTTCACTAGGACTGGAATCAGCACAAAGGACAACACCAATGTTCACCATCAGATTAGAGCCTGGGGGATCATATTCCATTTTTCTCTATGATACCCTAAAATGCTTCATTCAAACCAGCATTAACACTTGTATTGGCTGAAAACAGTGTCTGAAAACAGTGTCCAAGCCAATATACTACAGTCAGTTTGTCTTTGCCTGAGAATAATAAAATAAGCTAATAAGATCTCCTCTGGAGGTTCATCTTAGGACCAATCACTTAGTACCAGCTGCCTGACTAATGTCTTTCTTCATTTCCATTTCTTCCATTTTCCCATATACTCATCTCTTCCTACTTTGTTATGCGCTGCATTTCCTCCTACCTCTTCTTTTTGTGTTACTTTTCCATCATCACCTTTCAACATTCAGCTTATTGTCTTCCGGTTCCACTCAGGGAAAAATTAAAGTTCATGAACAACATGCCTAGAGGCTCCTTCAAATATGGCTTATCTCAAGTGGTCCATTTACCCCTTGGCCATCAAGCAATACCTTCAGAAACACAGCAAGTTTATTCTCTCTGAAAGATATATGAGGCAAGAATAGAGATACTGCCTCCTCAGTACATGTGCACATTTATGGGCAATAAACCCAGCAGGGAAGGCTGCCCCGTGGGTAAGTTCACCAAGGCAGGGTAAATATGGCAATCAGCTTTGCTTTTTGCACTTTTTCCTTTCCTATGCCTGACTAATGTCCTTACAGAAGAGTTTTTAGTTTCCCAAAATTTTATAAAGAAACAACCCCTCCCCTTCTCAAAACATGTGGGAAAAAGAAATTTCTTATTATTTTCACTAGGCAGTGCTGAGCTGCTAAAGGGGCGAACAGTTGGGGTCAGCATTACCCAGGTTGTAACAACCAAAAGATGTCTTTTTACACTCTGAGACAAGCATATTTTCTGAGCAGCCTTCTGCATTTAAGAGACAAACTATGGAAGCACCTGCTCTTGTGCTTTTCAGAGAAGTTCAGACCTACATAGTTATTGCAATCAGTTCCCTAAAACCACCAATAAGTCAAAACAATTATTCTGAAAGACAGAGCAAAAGACTCACTTGCGCAGTGAAATGGCTTTTCCTGACACACGTCACGAGTCAAGACAGGTTAGCTGAACTCCATTTCACACTCTTCAAACACATGAGTTCTTGGAGCAGTGCACTGGGCTGCCAGGCACCACAGCTTGTGTCACTCCCAGGACCAGCAGTGTCCCTGCATGCTGGCACACCCAGAAGGTGAAAAACAAATATGGGAGGTGCATGGTGGCTTCCTTGACACTGGAAAAAAATATTTAAAAAAAAGGATAAACAACAGGCATCTTATAATCATGCAACACTCAAATCCCTCATTGCACACAGGGCTTTTTCAAACACATCTGGATGTCCCTGAGACACCACTGGTGGGCTCTCCTTGTGCAAGTCTGGAATTCAACAGATGCCGTGCTCTAAAACAAAGATGCAGGCTGGCTAGGTTACCTTTTGCTGGGTTAAGACATAAACAGTTTGGTGTCCCAGCAAATGCATCAACCTCCCCCTGTGCACAGTACAGAAAGGGCAGCCCTGCAAAGCACATCCCTTCTGGCCTTCCCAGATCTTCTGAGGTTCAAGCCGTCGTGTGCTTCAGTGGATGGAAACACACAACAACTCCTGGCTAAAAAGAAACATACAACACACAACTTCTCCTGGCTAAAAAGAAACACACAACAACATACAACAACTCCTGGCTAAAAGCACACCTGAACACCGATGAAATGTCCAAAAGTGTTTCAATCAACTTCTGCAGCTGGCAGCTTAATTCACATCAGTGCTTTCAGAAACTTCACCCAGTGTTTCAGGTAAATTCAAAAGATATTGGATATGGTTGTCATCATAACCAAAACTTTGAAACTGGGTCTATTTCCACTGCCCTCAGCAGGACCTGGATCAGCCTGACATTTATGTTTGAAATAATGTATTTGAGAGCTTGCAATAAGTGAGTCTGTTCTAAATATTACACCAATCATTGTTTATATGGAATTATTGTGCTCCTGTAACTTCACTGAGCATTCATAAATGACCAAAATAGCCACTCCTTTGTGATTCCAGCTGTCAAACTCCTCATGGCAGCTAGAGGTACCTCTCAGCCTAAGTGACAGCTGCAGATGACTCACTAAACATTGAACTATTCGAAATGTTTTTCTTTTAAGGATGAAAATCATTTGTCCTCACTCTTCTAAACAAGTCTTTTAGTTTCGGGTAGGATTTTTTTTGTTTGTAAGGTATTTGTTTTTTTTTTAATGCCACAGTTGGCCTTCTTCATTCTCATGGAAAAAAAAATTAGAAAAAAAAAATCAAGACAAAATAACCTGCTGCAAACTTCACCAAGTACGAAAACCACCAGAGGCTTAGCTAGCTGCTCATAAGGAGTTAAACTTGCTGGGAGTAATTACTAAGCACCTTACAAAATAAACAAATAAGAAAAATAAAGAAAAGGTTTGTCTTAATCTACTGTGTTATCACTATGTTTGCCCAGAAATCCTCTGTAATTCTGATAATGTGAAAAATAATTTCTTTGTCCTTATGGACAAAAAGTGTTTTTCAGCTCATTGTACACTGGAAAAATCTTGACTGTAAGGTGCTTTGTAATTTAGTTCTGATATACACCTTGGCTAACAGGTGTAATTAAAAACCCATTATAATCATCCAGCAAGCAAATCAGAGCAGTCCCGAGAGGAGCTGAGCTGTGAGAGCCTCTATTTATAAAATCATATTTAATGTAGTCTTATCTCTACACTGAAAAAAACATCTGTTTAACATACTGTAAACAAAAATATTAACGTTCCCTGGCCTTTTTGTCAGAATGACTTATGACAGGATCTGCCACATATGCAATTAAGGTGTAGCAGAACTGCCCAATTTCTAAGGAAACAACTACAAAAACATTATATGTTTGCTCCTGGTTGATACTTTCAGCTCAGGAGTGAGAAAACAAGGACTGACATAGGGAGAGCTGGGGGGATTTAAGACAGGCTTGGTCAACAATGTGCAGCCTCTTTGTTTTTATGTCTCAGCCCAGGCATAATAGAGGTGGCAACAATCTTTTTTCCTGTGATTTTGTCTTCAGATTGCAGGGAAAATGCACGTTGCCTCAAGTGTTAATGAGCTCGAATTAAAAATAAACGAAAGACAAAAAAAGCACAAACAAACCACCAAAAGCACCACCGCAGAGTAATAAGCATATTTGCATAATCCACTCTCTCCCATGCATTTAGAGATAACCACATCTTATATCCAGAAGATGAGTTGCAGTTTGTGCTACCACGGGGATAAAAATGGGAATATAAGCACTTTATGGTTTAAGAAGTTCAACTAAAATAACACAATGAGACCAACAGAAATTGGCCATCAACCATTGTCAGTGTCATTCTAGGAAAGTCAGTCATAGAGTCAAATCTTTTGTGCAGAAATCAAGCCCCCCACGAATACAGTGAATCTAAAGCTGATGGATAGACAGTAAGCTGAGTGCCAGCATCAGGATGGACATTGATGAGTGGTTCTGTGCCCAGAGGCTTCTCTCCCTGGGACACCTCCAAACAACACCACAGCATGGCAAAACCCAAGGTGTTCCACTTAGCCGGGGGAAACCCACCAGCATCAGCAATGGTGCTGCACAGTGAGATTTCCTGGGGAGCTTCATGGACCAGCTTGAGATATCACACCTGAATTCTTGTCTGTATCAAAAACCAGGACGAGGACAAGAGCTGGAAATGCTCCGAGCAGGTGGAGTCTGGAGCTCAGCACTGCCCATGCAGTCACAGGCAGGGGAAGATGGAGCTCTGCTGGGAACCTGGGCACCCTGAATATCCCACTGCTTCATGCCAGCCTGGACCAGCTGCCATCCAAGCCTGGTACATGGGCCTTTCTTGCAGCCTGTGTGTACTGATTATCATCCTCTTGCTTCATTTTTGTCCCTTTGTTATTTCACTGAGTCCCATTACAACTACACTGCTAGAATAAATCAGCTTCTCTTTAGGGATAAAGCTCTATTTCTCCAGTTTATTGTGGCCTGGCTTTTATAAGGGTGGATATTGCATGCATCAATAATGTTTTGTGTTTTTGAGGAAACAGATAATTGCCTATAATTAAATGTTGATAAAGCATGTGATGCAGGTGAGCAGCATCCCAAGAACCTGAGGAAATTAGATCAGAAAATTTTTCACATCAAGGACAAGGAACTAAACCATCCTACACTGCCTTATTTGTTAACTTCCACTTTTCACTTGGAGAAAGCATCAGGTTGTCTATGTGGTTTCTACTTTCTGTAGAAAAGGTTTTTATTTTTGGTATATTAACATGCCATTATACAAATGGAGAGCCTCACATGCAAAATCCAGAAGCAAACAATCACATGGCACTTCTGGTTCCTTCAGAAGTGCCCACA
This sequence comes from Ammospiza caudacuta, assembly GCF_027887145.1. Taxonomy (NCBI): domain Eukaryota; kingdom Metazoa; phylum Chordata; class Aves; order Passeriformes; family Passerellidae; genus Ammospiza; species Ammospiza caudacuta. Next base: position 30,634,616 of record NC_080601.1, on the reverse strand, counting down.
AATGGTGTATGTATAAAGAACAAAATTGCTTGCCTGGGCAAAAAGGTGTCCTTGTACTCCAGGTTTCAAAGTCATAAAATTCTATGATAAATTACTGAACTGGGAAAGAAAACCAACACAGGCTAAGGCAGCAACGTGCACAGGTTCCCTAGAAAAATGTCCAGCTGTCTCATGCCCCAAACCTGGAGGCAGTAGGTGTTGCTGTGCTATCAAAACTCCTCATAAAAAAACCCTTGCTACATGCGCTCCAAGCCATGGCCGAAACCCTGTGGCTGCTGAAGTCAATGAATAATTCCTGACACACAAAATGGCAACAGGATCCTGTCCTGTGTGACAAACCTGTTCTACTGGTCCCCTGTGCAGGCATGTGTGGTTAACTTCCAACATCTGCTCTTGTTGTGAGCTGGTGCAGAGGGTATCTTAATTCCGACAGAAGCGATTGATAATTATTGTCCCCAGAGGTGCCATGGCTGAGCCACCTACAGCAGCAGAATTGCCTGCTGCGTGCTCGTTTCCAAGTGGGTAAGTTGATAAACAGATGGTGGGTGGCTTGCTTGGGATTACATTATTATAGTTAACAGCAAAATGTACCTGGTTAAGAGAAATCACAGGACAATCCAGTTTTCAAGTGCTGTTTTTCCTTTGAAAACACTTCCAACTGACTCCAGCTGCATAGCTGAGCCATTGCTCCACTCTTCTCAATAGCACAGTTGAGTAAAAAGGGAAGGATTTCCTCTGATGTTCACTTGAGCCAAAAAACCAAAACAACCTCAGAGTTGAATTTACCACTCTTCCATAACCACCACGTATCAGAAGGGACTGTCTGAGATCACAACCGACACACAAAGAAATTAATTTGGTGTTGACACTTCACAGTGCTTTGAGATTGTAAATCAGAGGCTGCTTGGCAGGTAACAAACACCACCTTCCTTAAACACAAGAACGCAGCAGCTGAGGAGGCTTTCTGAGTCATCAGGCACAGTCCCCCACTATCATGGATTGCAGCAGCTAATATCCCTGTTCCCTTAATAATCCTCATTATCACAGCAGCTAAGCATCTGGCAAAGTACACAACGCTGGCACTGTCTCCCCACAATGATCTGAGCCTGTGTGTGTGCTAAGAGGGAAGAGATACGATTTGTACATTTTGATAGACCTGTGAACTTCTGAAAACAGACAACAGTCGCTTAGAGCCCTATGGAAACCTGGGCAGGAAAGATCTTTGAAATACTTCTCAGACAAAACAGATATAAAGCAAATCATTCTATCCCACTATATACCTGGAAGGATCACATTATATTTAGGCAACACATTCCTTCCATGCAAAAGTTTAGTCCCAGACATTAAAAAGAACAAATGAATCTTTCTAGTTTTAAAAAGTCTGCTGTAGCAGCTTAGACAGGCACACAGCAGAGTTAAGTGAAGTGTGTATTCCCTGTGATAATAAATCTCATAACGGAAATCAAAGCCAAGCTGAACTGCATGTTAGGCATTAAGTGTGTCCCAAACTGCTCATCTTGCTAAACCTTCATAATAAAATAACATTACAGTCTCTATAATTACATGGTGCAATGATGCCACAGGAGTAAAGCCTAAAGAAAGGCTTAATTTTCCAGGCTTTGCAACAAGCGTGAATTGGTGTGGGGCTCAAAAGGCATCCACAGCCTGGACCCAAGCCTGGGTGCAAATAGGGCTGCCATATGTGACACAGAGCAGGCAAATGGTGTGAGTTCATGCTCAGAGCTGCCAAGCAGGCACCAGGAAGGGAAGCTCCCAAAGCCCCCAGGATTTATTGGAGCTGCCTGTTGCTCCTCTGGTGCTGTTTCTGACACATCTGAACAGAGGCACCTGGAAAGGTTTGGAGATTTTTTGCACTATTGCTTCTGAAAAACCATGAAACAGTGGCAGCAGCTAAAACAAGGAAACAAGAAAATCTGTCAAAAATGCAAATAGAACTTATAAAAGTAATGTGGAGAATGGTTGTCCATGCTCAACTGCTTCAGCACAAGGCAAACCATCCCCTGGAAGGGCCCCTCTTTGCAAGGTCTGCAGAGGCACCCTGGAAAGCCTTGGGTGAGATTCACAGCTTTCAGATTGTTAAAGTTTGGTTCAATCAGTCCTCCTGCTCAGCTTTTCCACTACCTTCTCATGGAACTTGTAACCCATGGGATACTCCACTGTTGTGAAGTCAACAGAAAATGATGAAATATCATCTGAAAGTTCATGGAACAAATTGTTTGGGAGCAAGTACAGCCAGAAGTACTAAAATGATAATTTCAGTATCTTACTAAAAGAACATTCTGGGGATTATGACAACGTTTAGTTTTTCTTCTTTTGGTGACCTGAAATACTTCATTTTGAATCAAGTCATGCCAAAACCAAAAAGAAAAAGATCAGTATTATACTAAGCTGAAATAAAATGACTTATTTAGATGCTGCAGAGAGAGCCAGAATTTAGAAGAAAAGCAAGTTTTATTTCAATCACTTTGATTTTGTAAAACAATCACCGTCCCATTAAAATTATCCTCAGAATTCTCTGTCAAGCCCTATGACTGTGCGACACCTTAGATTTTAAATAATTCTGCAGATTTTTGGTTGTATTATGGATCAGAGGCGTCCCTCGATCTGCTCCAGAGTTGCATCAGCAAGAAGGAAGTGCTGGTAGTTATTTACAGACATGTAAGGCCCATAAGGGTCACATAAATAGCAGTGGGGAGTGAAGAGGTGGTGGCTGTCCTACAAAACCCTACCCAGTACCAGGCACACAGTGACAGGTCAGGCATGGGGTCCCTGTGGGATGTGGGAGCTGCATCCAGGTGTTTGCACAGACACAAACTCCAGCTGGGCTGGAGAAACTACTCATTACGACAGCTCTATAAATGCTTTTGTAAAATAGGATGCCTCTCCCTACAGACTTCCCTCATACACTCTTCCCTTACCAACTCTTCAGATGCTTTTGGCAAACACTAGTGAAAACAGACTCTTGAGGTGTGGGGTTAATTGTTCTCCTTTTTCTGTACACATAAATATTCTGCAGACTGAGAATTGCTGTTTCCAGAAATACACAAATCAAGTAAAAGTTTCATATCCCCAGCTCATGGATAATTTCAGAGCCTGAATCATCTGGTTTGCAGCAATTAAAACAAAGGGCGCTTGTTCTAAGGCATTGTTTTCACACTAGAAAGCCCAGTCTGCCTTCAGCTGTCTTTACCAACTAGGAATTCAAGAAGAAAGCAGCTATTAAAGTTTTCTCTACCCAGTTTAAATGTGGCACAACACACATTCCTGGCCAACTTTTCAGACTAAACATCTTAGTAAATTCTTCCTGACAATAGTTAGTGACAAGCATGTCAAAACCAACAAACTCAGTCACATACAAGGCTTATCAATAATTTAGGCTTTTCCCCCCACGAGAGACTGTGTGTTTTGCAATAATGAAATATATGATTTTAAAAATAAATAATAGGCTGTTGTCAGGCCGATTGTAGCTAGAAGTTATGAATTTGATTGATTGAACATTTGAGTTCATTCTCTCTAGCAAGATCAAAGCGAAACTCTTCCATTTGCCCAAGGCCACTTGCAATTTATTTAGAGATTGTGTTCATATCCCAGCAGGTAGCAATATTGGACTGAGGTACACAGAAAATCAGCTCTTTGAGGTTTTTTCTGAGTCCAAGGGATGCAACAAATGAGATTTTTTTTAGTTCATTAAATCATTAACCACTTAATCACTAAAAAACACAACCTCAGTTGCATTTTCCCTCAGCTAGGCATAACAAGGAAGCAGTCATGGTATCGAAAACCTCTGTTTTAACATTGGTGCCTTTGTCAAATATGACTAGTCCGTAGTTTTTATTTGTATGGTTATTTTCCGCCTCCCCCTTTTTGGTTTAATTATCATGGCAGAAGGTAATGACACCCAAAAGGGACAGGAGTATGAATAGCAATGGCAAATCCTTTTAAGAGCAACATGGAAAATAACACACATGCATGAAAGCACACAGAATATGTTTGTATAGCAGAATATTGCAAGCACCCTAGTGCAAAAAGAGCTCCAAACAAATCAGCCCAGACTAATGTGAAACCTTCAGCCACCCTGAGACACAGCCAAGATCAGCTCCCCAGACAGCACTCACATGCTGACTGTAGAGCTCTGCAAGGCTCTCACGCCAAAAAAAGAACCATTCTTTAGCTGTCCTGTTTTTGTCCTACATAAGATTTGGGGATTAGCAGCATTAAAAGGAACACAACCCCAACCAAAGCATGCAGGCTGAGTGCATGCCGAGCAGCGGCAGCAGCTGGCTGGCAGCGATGGGCTGGCATGCAGAGCAGCAGCAGCAGCAGCACCAGCGCAGGCACAGCGGGGCTGCAGCAGCCTGCACTCACTGCAGGGTAAGGATGGGCTGGGAGCAGAGAAGGAGGAATTCCATGAATCCACCTCAGAACACATCGGGGGGTTTGCAGGAGGCACAGCAGGTCCAAGCTGGGCGGTCAGAGGCTGTAGAGGATGGCCAGCGTGGCATGGCCAGGGTGCCTGGCTCCAGTGCGGAAATGTGGCTGTCACACCTTGTGCCGGTGGGCAAGACCTGTGTCACCCAGTCAGGTGGAAGAAAGACATCTCTTGGTCTGATGACAGCTTGGATGAGGTCTAGATTCAAGGCTCTGGTTAGGTGCAGCTTCAAAGGGCTTTGTCTCCACTGGTGAAAGCTTGGAATGGGAGCAGATCCATCCATCCAATGAGCAGCAGTGGTAGGGCCTTCTCCTGAGGGGTTGGCACTGTCTTGCTAAAAAGCAAAGGCAATGGGCATCTTGTACTTTCTCTGCAAGAGGGCTCCTTGGATCTCTGAACCCCAGCTAACACAAGCAGAAATGAGGAATTAGGGATCCAGGAGCTTTAAGAAAGAAAAAAATTAAAAATTTTAAAGCTCAACCTGTACAAGTTATCTCAGTAAGAGCTGGGAACAGAAACAAGCAGTCCCAAGCCTCCTGTTCCCAGTTCTCCTGCTCATTAAAGAGAATTAAGTTATTCCAGTTGTGGAAAAACACAGTTAGAAGCACAGTTAGACCCAGTAATACTGGTTGCAGACGGGCTGTTCCATATTGGGGAAAAACAAGGCACTGAGGGTTGTCAGGGAATGTGACAGCTATCATCTGCTCATGTTATCTGAAAAAGAGGAGAGAAGGAAAAGCTGAGCAAACACAATGCCCAGCTTTTGTGAGGGGTTTCTCACATATAGAAGCTTCAGTCTAAGCATGGAGTTAAAGAATAAAGAGTGAGTTTTTTCTCAAAAAACCCTAAACTTCAATGAATTTTCCCACAACAGACCAGTACCATAAGTGGCCAACAGTCCAGCTAAGTAACCCTTCAAGACAGACATACATGATATTTATGAAGGAATACACAGGCTGTATCCAAAGTACAGCTCTTTACAGTGATCTCCAGTCACTAGAGGGCATTTATGTCCATGAAGATGTCAGACCCAATTTTTTCACCAAAGATATGATTAGTTAATGAGGCTCGACTGCTCCTAGAGTTCAGCTAAACAGCTGAACATGATCACGGGTATGCAAACACATAAGCACAATTAGCTGAGCTCTTCACAGATTTTCAGAAATGTTGACAGTGAGTTACAAGATCAAGCCTAGCTCGTTTTCTTTGTGGTACAGCCTGAAGGACAGAAAAAACAAAGTGCTTTTGGTAGAATTAGCAAAGATTCAGGTCCCTCAGGATGGAGGGATAAGAGCAAAGATTCAATCTGCCTACAAAAATGACCTGAAGAAGTGGTCAGATTCTCATTCAGAAACAGAAGAATGGAAATGGTATTTTGGATCTCAACAGGCACAAAATAGTCAATCTGGGCATCTCCTCAGGTAGGAACTTAATCAGGAGCTTACATGCATGTTTCATGGTGTCATGACTTGGATATAAAAGCTTCCTGTACAAATCAGACTTTATTTAATAAGAAACTAGAAAGATAAAGCTGCAGGTAAACCAAATCAAAGCTGAAAAACTGCCTTGAATGCCATAAAGGAAACATGAGAGAAACATGCCAAAGTTACTACTTTTAAAAAATTTGTTTCTACTAAAAATTTTAAAGATTTTTTCATAAATGTTAGTGCCCAGGTGATTAAGATAAGAAATCAAACTAGACCACTGGTACTCGCTAGAACTTAGGAAGAATCTAGGTATGTTTAGAACAATTGATGGAAAGCTGGATAATAACGTTATTTTCCCATCAAAACCCTTTTCTCTAAACACTCTCTACCCACCATTGAGATAGACCTGTTTGGTTCTAAACACTTTTCTGATTTCAGTGGCAGGTTGCCAAAAGGTGTGAAACACAGGCTGATCTTCTGTGCTAACACAGAAAGTAAATTGAGTATTTTAAGTCAGAGGCTAAGACAGAACTGCAGGGATTATTTCAGAAAGTGAGCCTTAAGTTTGTGGGCAGAACAGGTGTTATCCTTTAAAGAGAGGAAAACTATTAACTTGGCCTCACAGAAAGTGATGAAGTGGCTGAGAACTTTGCTATGGAAAACTCCAGCATTTTTGCCTTTTGTGCTGTAGATACAATTGTTTAGGTTAACAGAAACATTAGAAAAAGTTCTGAATATACCAGCAGTCTTGAATCAATGGTTTAAATTAGCTTTCACTTTTCTCAAACTTGCTCATCTGTTATTTGTTCAACCATGCCTAAATATTCCATGCAGGGAGAAAAAAATTAACCACTGAATACTGGAGCAAAATCTGAGCTAAAACCCTGTAGCCTACAAAATCACTTGCTAGTTCATGAACAAAATAATTAAAGTCGTGCCAATGACAAAGGATCAACACCATTGTGGTCCTGCTAGTCTAAAAATACAAGCAAGACAGAAGCAGTAAGGGAGAAATTACCTTATATAAAGTCAAATAGCTTTGCCTCTCCTTGAGCCCTTGCTGACATACACTTTGATAATTGTGGCTGCAGCATGGAAGGTAAAGTTCACCATTTGTACAGGTGATGACAAAACAGGAGATAAATTAACACAAATATTTCAGTTTTCACCAGCTTTCTAGCTGGTTTATTCCCACAAACTCTGCCTCATTATTAACACAATGTGATCTTCCCCTAATGGATATTTTTGCTCCCTTTCAAACCAGCTTTCTGTGCACCTATCCCATGGCCAAGACAAAGTAAAGAAATTTTGGGGGTTTTTTATTGTCTTTCGAAAAAAAAAAAATCCAGTGCAGAGAAGAGAAGGTTTTACCATCATCTAAAAACAGCTGAAACTACAGAAAAGCTGATCAGCATTCAGTGTCTGAGAAGGTGCAAGCAAGTGTAAAACAGAACTTAAATCAATGAGACACAACTTCAATCCAGGAAAAAATCTGCAGGCTTAAGGCCTGGTGAAAGTTCCTGTTTCCAGAGATAATTGGAAGTTTTGTAAATGAGAAAAAAAGAAAAGTCAAATTGCACATCAATGAGGTGGAAGAAAGTTCTGGTTATCTCTACTTTGGCAGGGAAATGGTAATTAATGAAAATCACTCACATTCTCTGGCCACTGCCAGTAATGGTTGACAAGCTAAAATTGGCACATAATGATAGGCTGAAAAATGCTGCATGCATTGGCAGCTCTTCCATTTCCTGTTGGTATCCTCCAGCTGCAGAATTTATTTTCAGTTTGTTTAGAGATTTTGGATTCCTCCACAGGTCTCTTTTTCTTGCTTTGGTACTACAGCATGGTGGCATAAGAAGTTCCCAGGCATTTAAGAAAACAAAAAATAGACCAGCTGTAGCTGTAGCAGGAGGTCTAATCCCGAGTAGCTGTTTGTGTTTATCATGTGGCAACAGCTGGATTTGTTTAAGCAGTCATCTTAAGCATGGTGAGAAAACTTGGAGCTGGCTCCACAGAGAAAATTGAGTTCCTGGACCTGCAGCTTCTAAGTTCTTAACCATCTCATGAAGGCAGCAGTCCAGAGTCAAGCCTGAAGGGAGCCATAACCACCTGAAAGTGTGAAACACAAAATTCAGGGCTGAGATCACGAACCAGGGGCAAGTGCTAAGGAAAGATAAGGGAGTCCTGTGTGATATCAATAAGGTGCAGCCAGAATTTCAGAGGAATATTTCACCTGTGAACTACTGAAGCAGCTTCTTACCAGGCTTGCTTACCATACCCATCCTCAGACTCAGTATTTTTCCTATTCTTACCCCACATATCAGTATAGTTTCTTTCCATGTCACACAGGAGCTGGAGGCTCCTCCTAAGAACTCTTGCTGATATGATAGTATGAAATTTCATTAATTGTTTCAAATCACAGCCACAAATACAACATCCTTTAAGAAAGCTCTGTATGTGTAACAGAGCCAAATTTACCCCTTAACATCCATAAAATGCCCTGGAACATTGAGATACAAGGCTTTAGAGAAGTGGAGAGTAATAATTGAATCTGACTGCTCCTGTTTCAGCTGAAGACACCCTGACCTTCAGCTCAGGCACAGAAAAGCTGACAGTCAGAGCATCCCTAGGCGGGTGCTGTGCTGACTGTGAAGATGCTGCAGAGCCCACAGTGGAATTCCAGGGTTTTTCCTTGCCCCACGTTGTGCAGTGTAAAGGAAAACCAGCCACCATGCTTGTGCTGGAGAGCTGAAAGGTCAGTGACAAATCACCACGTGGGATACGGGTCCTGTCTCTCCACTTCTGTTTTGTTTTCCTGAGCATGCTGAAAAGAAATCAGTGAACCTACAAATGTGCTGCCCTGACCTCTCACATTGTTCCCTTGGGCTCAGACACCAGTGCTGCTATGAAGCAGCTCCAAGCTGGCATGGCATTGTGGCATTGACATGCAAATGAGCAAAGCCAATGAAATATCTTCCTCTCCTTAAGAATGCTTGATTTTTATATTTTCTTTTTTTCCTTTTCCTTTTTTTTTTTTTTTTTTTTTTTTTTTGTGTGGTTTGGGGTTTTTTATAGGTTTTATTTATTTTTTGATGCTTTCATAGTCTCCCAGAATAACTTAGATGTATTCCTGCTTCAACTGCTACTTTTTTTTTTCCCAGCAGACTTAGAGCCTTAGTATGTGTTTGTTTATATATACATATAAATGTGTGTAAATTCAGCTTACTTTAGGAACAGGAATATTTTAAGCATTTCAACTACAAGAAAAAGCATATGATGATTCTTTGAAATTCCTCAGTGTAAAACAAATGCAGCTGCCCCTGCCTTGCTTTAAAATCATCAGAAAAATCTGAGACCTAACACCCAGCAATGATTATTCAGTTTGCATGAACTGGCAGCCTGCGCACCATCCAGGAGTCAAAAAAAAATAATACATTTCCCCCTTTTTTGGCTCTTTAGGGATGAGCCAAAAACTCAACAAGCAAAACTTGACTGAAACTTTTACAGCAAAATTGTTCCAGAAATGTACTTTTTGCATAGTTTAATTGGGTTTAGATCCCCCAGAGTCAAAGGCAACTCCCCCGACCCCTCCTAGCAGCTTTCTACATGAAAAACACTGAAACCTTCAGGGGGTTTAACTTGTGATAAAGGTACAGGGCAGGCTCTACCCAATATTCCAAGTGCTGAGATGCAAAGCTGTGGCTGATGTGTGAGCAGACCCTGAAGTTGTGTGCGCAGTTTGCCCCGGAGATGCGCGAGGGGCAGCGCACAGCAGCACTCAGCACCTTCCACAGCACCTTTTGTGCACGGGCTGCAGGAGGCTGGGAGCACATTCCTCTGCCATGGCTGAGGCAAAAAAAAAACTTGAGCATATTTTTTCCCCCCGCATTAGACATCAGGGGACATTGTTAGCAATGAAAGCAATGGCAAAGCTCTTCTGCTCAAAGAGCTCGCTGGTTTCAGACACCGTGGAGATGTAGGTTGCTGTAAAAGGTGCTGAATGCTGTTTGTGTGCTGTTTCAAAGAGAAATGACATTTGTACCCTCCCAGATGCTTGCTGAGTGCCATTTCTGCTTTCTTCTACCTATTCCTCCCTGAACTGTAACTTTTTACATTTGTTTCAATTATCAAAAGTGAAACTTGACAAACACAGTAATGAACCCCAGGCCAGGCTTCTCATGTGATCTACCACTTTGTGCAAAGACAAGAAAGAATGTTTAGAATTTGACCAGCAAAAGGACCTCAATACTAAAACATGCATTTTAAGGTTTCTCTGTGTGTTTTTGTTGGTTTTTCTTGTTTTGTTTTTGTTTTTTGTTTGTTTTGTGGGTTTTTTTTAATGTGTATAGCAATAGATATTAAAGCACCCAGAATAGCTGAAAATTCTAATGTTGCTAAATAATAGCATTTATTTTAACATCCATGGTTATATATAGGATCTTGTGGTTCATGTCCAGAGGGAGGGTTTGTTTTGTTTGAACCACAGAGTTGTGGTGCAGTGGTCCAGACAGTCCTAATTTTATTTATCTTACGAAAAAACTGGAGACAAAGTGTTTACATCTCCAAGTATCTCAATAAACCCATGGATTATTGCTAATACCAGACCTCTGTGAATCTCACTCCAGGCCCAGTATTGTCATTGATTACACTGAGGTTTTCAACAAGCTGCCAGCCCATGAATCCTCCAGAGGATGAGAACAGACAAAAATAAGTGGGTGGGGTAAAGAGGAAGGGGATGTTTCAATTCAGAGGATGCTCTACTGAGCATAAATTGGCTTGAAAGAACAGGAACATAAACAACACACCACCCTTGGCAATGAGCAAGTTAGCAAACAAAAATACCCCAGGACTTTTTGTAAAAGTGCCTGATAAATATGAAAATGGTCCTAGATTTCATTTAAATGTTAAAACTGAATTTGGATCTGAAAACAAAGGATAAACATATTTCTTCTGACATTTAGTGATGCCTGATGACATGCAATTTCATTGCTTTTTCTTTATGATGCAGTTTTTGTAAGTGATACCAGTTGTCATCAAACGTCACAAAAGCCAGACTTGTCTCAAGTCACCAATATTTATTGTTCTCCTCCAGCAGAGCCTGGTTCGAGTTTGGCGCGCATGGATTTAATTGTTCAACGGAAGAGTTGGGCCCAGCCTACCCTGGAATGGAACACCAGCCTGAGATGGATCTGCTGACATGATGCAATTGAGATCTTCTGGCAGCTGGTGCAGCAAATGCCCTTTAAAGGAAAAACAAATAAAAAAAGGGGAGAGTTGTGGGTCTGGCTGGATGTTGGGTCAGTAATAGGATACTGGATGTTTGCTCCTGGGTCGGTCATCCGAGTCCTCCCGGGCTGGAGCCACCCCCTCCTGCCACTGCAGGGTCACTGGAGCAGGGGCAGGTGTCCCCAGCATTCCTCGTGGCATTAAAGAATGCCATGGTGCTCTGGAGAAGCCAGGAGAGAGCAGTGGTGAACAGACCTGCCCTGAAGGGTGGGTTTGGACAGAGCAGTCTGAGCCCCTGCAATGCCTGCCTTCGTCAAGGAGACACATCCAGCAGTGCCTGGAAAGGCTTCTGCTCCTTCAGCCTCTACTTTGGGCCTCAGATCCTATAAATTATGGGATCAAAACTAACAAAAAAATCCCCCAAATCCCACACTTTCTCTTTACTACTTGTTCTTCCAGTGGTGTCCAAACCTTACATGTTCTAGGAACTCGTGGCACATCCCTCAGAGGCGCTGCGAAGGAGGGGCACCTTAACCCATGGACACCCAGAGTACCAGCCTCTCCCAGACCCATCCTGACTGTTTATTCTCTCCTTCCAGGAGATTTCCAAGTCTCCATGCCCCTCTTCTTTTGTCAAAGGGAAGAAGTTTGACTTCATGGGTGTTTCAGGTCTGACAGGAAGAAAAACTTTTGGCTATTGCTTTTTGCAGCCATTAGAGCAAAAAAATGATCAGGAAAGGCCCATTTAAAAGAGTTGGGGACTGGAGCAGTGGAAGTTTGACAAGGAGAGGGATGCAACAAAGTCAGAAAAGATGACATTTTTGGAAGAAGCGCTGTAAGTTTGAGCCTCTCTAGAGAGCTGCATAAAATTCACTGGAGCAGCTGAAAGCAAGGAATAAAATTCACCTGACTTGTCAAGAGAACATGGTTCACAAAACCCTGATAATTTGGCTTTTAAAGCACACAGACTAACTCAGGTATGTGGAGGCACTTCTGATTCCTTGCTACATTTACTTTAACTGGCTGGGATATTTTTTGGTTTTTCTTTTTTTTTTTTTATTTTTTTAACTGTTGTTGTTTTTGTGTTTTTGTTTTGGGTTTTTTGGGGGGTTTTTTGGGGGTGATTTGTTTTTCTTTTTTATTTTTTTTTTTGTCCACACAGCTGGTAGAGGGAGCTTGTACAGCTTCAGTTCACATTTGTCTTTGTGAATATTTTATGCTACTGCCCAGGATATCAGCACTGGATCACCAAACCACAGCACAGCACAGGTGCTTTACAGCTCATATGTGCCTAGGATTAGACAACCTAAAAATCTCACGCTGAAAAAAAAAGGAAGTTAAAATTTCCAGACTTTACTTACAGTTTTAATTGGCTTTCTAAGTCTCCTCACACGTGGCATGAGGCAAACTGCATTTTGCTCACGGGCCTGCAGCACAGGGAGGTTTGGTCAGGATCTATTAAAACCTCTTTTCATCACATGCTTGACTTCCTTTAGCAGAGCTCTGAGACTCCATGGTTTTCTTTACTTGTTATTTTGCATTTATCATCCCTGGGTCCTTCATGCACATTCATTAAGGAGGTCTCACAGCATGCCTGTGAAGGGGGCTGCTACTTCTGCTCACTGCATTTCAGAGAGAGGAAAACCAAGCTGAGCAACAGCTTTGTGTGCCTCCAAGGGGGACACCAGGACATGGTGAGGAGCCCAGCCCTTTAGAGGGGGGTTTTTGGAAAACATTCCCCCAGTGCCATCATCCTACCTGTGCTCAAGGTGCGACTGTGCCAGTGGGAACAAATTAAACCAGTGTTGCTCATTGTTGCCTCTCCACCTATCTCTGCAGCTGTGAATCCCCCACAGGGGTGCAGTGGGGCAGGTTTGGGTTGATCTGCATGGGGACTACAGGGGAAAGATAAGGAAAGTGCCACCAGCCACCCCTGGGGAGGCCATGGGGCTGAGGCAGGATGCCCAAGGGCTGCAAGGCAGGCAGTGCTGACCCAACACCAGCAGCCTGCTGGATTCTGCTGGGGCAGACACCTGCAGAGCAGCTGCTTCCATCCACACAGGCTGCTCTGTGCATGGGCAGGGAGCCCAGGGAGCCGAGAATGGCAGCAGGGCTGCCAGGCTGTCACCTGTCTGTGGAGAGACAGGTTGCCATTTCCATGGGGAGCTGATGAGGTGTCTTGGGATAATAAGTGGCCTTTAAAAAAGTCTTTACTTAAAAAATTTATTTACCAGTGTTGGTTTAACATTCCTTGCTCAAGAGTGGCTGGGTGTCACCAAAGACAGTGATCTTTTCTGCTGCATGCCTGCAGGCTGGGGCTGAACAGGGATGTGTTAGCTCCACATCCAGCACTGCTTTTCAAACTGGGTTCTGTGGGCTAATTCCCAACTGAACCCTGGAAAGTTTAGTTTGCATTGGCAGATGCTGGCTCTGGAAGGTAAACTGTGTGCCCCGCCTGTTTTAATGAAACAGACCTGTCTGTATGCACGTAACTCTCCCAGCTTCTTCAGGCCCTTTGAGCTCCTTGGATGACACTGGCCAAGTGCCAGACCTCTGCTGCCCAACCAGCACGTGGATAAACCCACAGGAGAGGCTGGAGCACCTCATGGTGTGGATAAAACCAATTTTGCTGAAACACCCAGAATTTTATCTTTATCCAAAACATCACTGAGCTGGGCCAAAAATACCATTAGCTATTTCCATCCTTATCCCTAATGTTTGCACAATGGAAAAAGTGAAACATGGTGTTAAAAAAGGGTTTGGGCTGTTTTCAGATGTAAGAAAATAATTTCTCTGGAAACAAAAAAATCATTCTTGTGGTCATATCCATCTTCTGCTTTGAGGACTTGATCCTGCAGATCTCCTGGCTTCGCCTCAGACTGTCAAGAATTGCATAATGAAATGGGGGAAAAAAAATCCCAATTTTTCCTTAACCCTAAAGCAATTGATAATATACAGTTAGACATTCCCTTTGGAAAGACTTGTCCCTGGAAAGGCACCAGATATGAGCTCCAGTGCTGGGCTGGAAATGTTGCTCTGCTCGAGTCAGGCAGTGTGTGTGGAAGTGAGTGCTGTGTCTCGTCAAAAAGGATGCAGGACAGAGTTTGTAACATAAATCCAGCACCATGTGGTTCACCACTGTTCATTAATAATCTCCTTTGTTCCTTCACACAAAGGTGTGGAGCATTCCAGCTGAATTCACTTTATGGCACTATCCACCTTGGATAAACAATACACAGTGTAGTGCTCCTGTAAACTCCTAGGCCAAATAATCCCTGGGATTCTTGTCAGTGGTCTGAAGAGGGAGGAAAAGGTCGTTCATGGAGAGAATCAGCAGCCACTGACCTCCATGCAAATATTTCTTTCTTGTACTTCCTTTGTCCTCTCCTATTTTATAACAATAAGACTGTTTTAGATGGGCAGGAAAGGAGTTGTTTGGGAATGGAGGTGCTGCATTTTGGTTTGTGGGTATTTTTTTGCCTGTTTGGTTGGTTGTTTTTATTTTTTTTTTAAAGTGTATGTAGTTTCACAATTAGCCTACAGCACAAATTAGCCCTTCATGTAGATTCACACACACAAAAAATAGACTTTTTCCTGGGACTGTAGTAAACATTTTTAAAACAGACGTAGCCTGAGGTGACGCTATTCTTGTGCTTGTGTTTAAAAAGGAAAGGATAAAAAAATTGTGAAATGGATCATTCCTGAGTGAATTAAAACTGTAAATGCCTGTTAAAAACACAGTCTCCAATCATATGGGCAGATGCTGCATCCTACTATATAATAATGTCTCTACCTGGAAAAAGGAAGGGCAATTTAATTGACAGACATTTTCAAATCAATAATATACCTTCCAATGACTCAGTCAGAGTTTGATGCTGTAGCCCTTATTCTTGGCAGTAATCTTTGCTCACCAGAGCAGACTACTGGTTTCACCTTTTACCAGCACTAAACTGGGGGGAAAATGAAAAATATCCACAGATAAGTTTTTATCTTTGTTAAGGTGACACATTCTCTTCAACCATTCAAGAAATATCATCCTCTCTTATCACCCTCTTCAGGTCTTCAAGTACCTACATGGGAAGAGGTTTCTGATGGAAGAGTCTTTAATCTAGCAGAAAAAGGCATAATGAGATCTAGTGATTGAAAGCTGAAGTTAGACAAATTCAAACTATCTTATCTGGGAACTTGGTAGATTCCCCATCACTTTTGAAGTCTTTAAGAAGATATCCAGTCTTGATGTAAAAGATATGCTCTGGATCAAACAGAAGTTATGGGTTTGATGCGAAAATTATTGGGTGAGGTTCTGCAGTCTGTGTTATGCAGGAGGTCAGGCAAGAGAATCATAATAGTCCCTTCTGGCTTTAAAATCTGTGAAGCCCAAACACGACTTCAATAAGGAAAAAGCAAGCCACCCTGACGACCTCTTCTGCCCACAGAACTTTAATTTTGGAAACAGAAGCTGGTTAAAGCAGTTCATCAGCCTTACCTGGACTCTGCTTAGCAGACTATTCCTAACACCTCGGGATCTTTCAAAGAAAGAAATTTAAAAACAGTCTAGTTTCTCTTTAATAAAAGAAGTTGGAAAGCGCTGACTGGCTTCTCAACCAGCTATTTCTTTTCAAACTATAACAAATTTGCTTTAAATTTTCACAGCAAGACTTTTATGTTGTTTGTCATAATTGTCAACATTTATTTATTTGATACTCCTTATAACATATTCCTGCAAATGAAAAGGAATTGAACTAATTAGGCAAGATTCCTACATTTAATAGTATTTATATAGCTGTTAGATATGGAATAAATAATGTCCTATAACCACATTATTTTTATTGCTTTTCTACTCTGTAGCTAAGTTACAAAATAATTTTCAATTTGAGTCCCAACAATACCAGCTTTCACAGTTTTATCTTGAGTCCTGATAATTTTTCCCTAAATTGCCAGCTCCAGGAGTCATATGAATATATGAAAATCTTGTCATTTCTTTAAAAAATAAAAAATCTTTCACAGTGGTTGCCAGCAAAGTTTTAAAACGTGATACTCACTCCTCAAAAGACCTAAGCAAAGAACTAAGTAAATAAGCACCTCCAATTCCTTTTTCATCTTATAATTTTAAGGCAAATCTCCTGATTCTGGAATTTAAACATTTGAGGTTGGCAGTCACCAGGTCTATTGAGACTTGCCTTCTCCCATGGGGAAGGAAAATCTGGCTGGGCTAGAAAAGGCCACCTCAGTTTAACTGACCAGCCTTAAAAATACCTACTTTTCACAAATAAGCAATCTAAACCAAAGACCTGAACACAAGATGAAACCTTGGAGAATCTGATGGCTTTGTCCAGACCAGGGACTTGGTGTGGCTTCTCTGACAGCACATTTCCCTCTGGTTTGTTTGGTTTGGAGGGCAGCACTCAGCTGGCCCTTTGAGCCATGATGACAATTTGGGCAAGGATGAAGCAACACACACCACAGCCCAGCCCCATTTCTGCACCACTGGCAGCCCCAGCCAGATGTTTCCTCACTGTGGTCTTAAAGAAGCTAAAGCCAGTTTTCAGGGACACAAAATGTTGTATTGACGTGGGGCTGCTGCCATTCTTGATGCAGCATTTGGACAGGGGCTCCTGTAGGTGCCGAGGTGTGGGGGGGACCAGAGCAGGGTCCCCACAAAGTCCTGGGAGCCATCACTGCATGGGAAAGGGGCTGTGGGAGACAGGAGAGGCTGTAGGTTGCAGGAGAGGGTGGTGGTGGGACTGTCCCCACATCACGGCTGTAGATGCTGTCACAAAATTCAGGCTGTCAAACCTGTTTGAAGGGTAACAGCAGCAAGGTGGACATAAACTTAAACTCCTTCAATGCCATGTGAACCTGCCCACACTGGCAGCAGCAGGGCCTGCAAATGAGCTGTGGTGCAGAAGGAATGTGAAAAATGGCAATAAATGTAAAAGCCTCCTTAAAACCTCCAGTCCTTGCAGAGGCACGGACACCCTGCCAGCTCTCCAGCTCTTTTCTGCTGTCATCTCACTCCAAACTGTCACAAGATGTCAGTGTTTTCAGATAGTCCTGCTATGGCTGAGCAAACAGCCTCTCCACACTGCCTGGCTGACTTTCAATGGCATAAAATTCATCCATAAAATTGAGCCATAAGGTTCTCAGCAGAGTGGCAGTACGACAAAGAGACTTGGTGCAGGAGCCACATCAGCCTCTGACAGTGGGATCAGGGTGCAGTTGCAGTTCACCCTTGTCCCTGGGGTAGCTGAAAGGCACCTGGCTACCCAGGCTGAAGTGATGATGCTTATGGGGATCACTGAGTTTAATACAGCCCTGGTTTTGAACCAGATTTTTTTTTTCCTCTCCTTGAAAAATTCTTTTAGCGTGTTCTGGAATGTGAAGTTTGTTTTAGCTGGTAAATTCCTTAATCCCAGGTTTCCCTGCATGACACACCAGTCATGATGTCCTCTGGTGGGTAGTTCAAAATCCTGTCTATTGGCATTTTCCAAGTTCCTTTTGCATGCAAAGCCCTTAATCCAGACTCCTCTCTTCATCCATATATACACAGAAGGATTTTCAGGGACCAATTTCATACACACTTCCCAGAAAACACAGCATATGCAATTTCTTATCCCTCTAGTGATCCTGCTACTCTGAGGCATGGGAGTTATAAAAAATGGTGTTTTGTGTTGAGAGTCCTGGGCTTTATCCTCCTGGTGAGTTGTTATTTCTACGAATGTTAAAAATCCACTTGTAAAATTTTAGAGGAACACCTTAATAAGAAAGGCATCCACAATCACAGAGCTATCTTCAATGTCCCTATAAAACCAACACATGGGTTATGAAATCAGTGTGAGATCCTACTTTGGAAGCTTTGAATTACCTTTTTAAGGAGTCACTCATTGCCATCATTTAAATAAAAATATTCCACTAGGCAACAGACAGACCCCAGCAGCTGGATAACACTAATGTCCCCTTGTCACACCAGACCTTCCTGGCAGGATTCAGTGATCCCTGCAATGGGGACAAATGCTGCTGTATAAGAATTTTTTTTTCCCATCTTCTTCAGGGGAGCTTTGTCCTTTTGCAGACCCAGAGTTTGTTTGTTGTTTTGTTTTTGTTTTTTTAAGAGACCTTTGTGGACACTGCCTTTGATAATTAGCATAATTTCAGATGGGGGTGTGCTACGGGGGGGAAAAAACACCTGGTCCCATTGCACAGAAAATTCCTAGGAAAAATGAATAGGTTACAGTAATGTTTGCAGCTCAAACAGACCCGAGTCGAGCCTTTTGTGCTCATACCAAGGTGTTTATTTCAGAGAGATGCTCTAGGTAGGCTGTCTCTGTATGAGACAGCTGATTTATGCCGCGATTGTTTGCCACCAGCAGTCCTGCTGCCTCGCAAGCCACACCCTTTGCTGCCATCCCGAGGTTTGGATTTGATTTCCCTTGAGAAAGAGGCTTCTGTTCACATTCCCATCCACCTGTGCTGCCTCAATACAGCATTCTATGTTTCCTGCTTTTTTTTACCCTCCCCTCCCCACCCCTGCGAATTTGCTCTCATTGAGTGGCATGAAGAAAAATAAAAATAAAAAAAAAGACCACCTCCTACTAAGAGGACTAAGACCTGGGGAGCCAGCGAAGAGGAGAGGCCGTTGCCTCTAAAGTTCAGATATAAAAAAAAAAATGACTTGTTCTTTTGAGCTCGCTGTTCCCTGATGTGACACTGTGATCAGTATCAAATGCTTGGTGGCAAGGATTTTTGTCAAGCTTTCCCAGCTAAAATAGATTTAACCTACCAGTTGCTCTTTGTGGGTTTAACAATGTGTGTGACAATAAAGGGCTGCTGCCGCTGCATTGTTAACACATGAATAGTCCTGGTTCTCTGTATTTACTATTGTGCACTGCAGATTTCCAGGAAGGAGTGTTTGGCTCTGGCTATTGATACATGTCCTGTTTTGCAGAAGGAGCTGAATCAGCCCCTCAGTGATTAGGTGATGTGAAGGGGCAGTTAGGATTTAATTGAAATTAAGGAAAGCACCCGATTGCCTTTGAACTGCTCTCTGGGCTTTCTCCCCTGCTCGGAGATGGTGTGCCTGGGTTCCACACTCTGCTGTCACTGCCTTTGCACGTGAGGAGTTCACCCTGAGGGCAGGAAACTTGCAAAATGCCAAAATCAAGGCAGAAATATATTCCTTGATAGCAGTTTGTAGTTTGTTCATGGCTAGGGCTGGCCAGCAGTGCTATGGACAGGGGGAAGGGGCAAGGAGAAAGAGACTGATATGCTCTGCTCCTCCAGGAAAAGCACTGTCAGACAGGTCTGAATGAGAGGCAAGCTTCAAGAACCCCAGGGATACTTCTGGTGACTCCTGTGCATGTAGTTTTGTTCTCATTTTATGTTACACAGCACCATGAGCACCCAGCTGGGACTGGATGCCTGGGTTGGAGAAGGATGGTGAAGGCAGGAGGGCTGGGTGGGATGAAGGAGGATGCTGGCAGCATCCCACTGTGTCCCTCATGGGGTCACTGATTCCTGCACAATGCTGGAGGTGTGTTCCCACAACTTTGCCCTTCTTCATTCACCTGAAATACCCTCACATCCTCCACAGAGCAAGGGAATTGCCTGTAAACCCTGGCTAGCCCCATGAATGTCCCCTCAGAAGCAAACCTCAGCAACACCTTTTCTCCATCCAGGTAAGGGAGCCTTTGTGGGCAGTGGGAGCCACATCTGGCTCACCCCTGGATGGCAAGAGCCAGATGAAGCCTCAGGTGACCCAGAGTCAACCCTGGGCAGGAAAGTTGCACTCAGGTGCTGAGAAGAAAGAAGGAAAATCCCCAAAGGGTGAAACACCTCTCCACCCTGGAAGTGATCTTTGCTGGCGTTCCTCTCGGTTTCATTTCCGTAACAATCAGCCACTTATTATTAAATCAATGCTGCTGGGGAAATGGAGTTAAATTAAGGGAGATCAGAGGCAGGAACGGAAGCGACGTCTATATAAATATCTGCCTATATTATATAGAGAACTGTAGTTAATCAATCCTGAGAACAAAGGGCTTGGCTTGAACCAAGGAACAGCCCCGGCCAAGTGAAGAAGCCCTGCTGTGGTAAGCAAGCAAACAGCGCTATCGACAAGGAAAATGTTTATAAAGACTTCTCTCCCACTGAAGGAGTTGAAAAACAAGGGTTTTCAGCCCCTGGGGCAGGCACTGGTCCCCTGGCTCTTTGGGCAAGCACTCCTCTGAAGGTTAGCTAGCACAGGAGCCAGATGAGGGGACAGCAGCTTCTCTTAACTGAGGCAAAAATCTTATTGATTATACGTTCAATAAAAGGTCAAAACTCCCTTTGAGGGTCACCACAGTTTCAGTAAAGCTCTCACCAGCCCCAGATCCTCTCCCTGTCTGCAGAGTGTTTCGTGCCAGTCTCTCCAGGTGGACACCTGGGGTAAAAGTGAGCTGCAAATGAGCTAATCATCATTAATGTGTCGGTAGAACCTACCAGCCTGACATCCCTCCTAATGGCTGACAAATGTCAGGGTGACTTGTATGCTTTTTTTGTTAATTGAATTGGTTAATTAGGTCCCAGAGGCCTGGCTGCTAATTGTGAGCTGCAGTGGAATATGGGTTTAAAAAAAAAATGCCACAACAACAAAAAAACAAAAAACCCCATAAAATCCAATGCAAGGAAGTTAAAACAAAAGGGAGAGATGGGGGGGGGGGGAGGGAATAACACCCCCCACCTCAGTCACTCACTCACTCACATGCACACACAAAACCTCCTTTGTGTTCTTTACAATCTGTACAGTTACCTTCGCTTAATTTCTGACCTGCCACATGCTACTGCCTTCTTGATGTGTTTTTAAAAGGAGGGTTAGAGAAATTCCAAATCTGCCTTTTTTGACGAGAGCATCTGCTCAGTCAGAAACACAGTCATTAATTTTCTGCCAATTAGCAAAAAGAAAAAGAGAGAGAGAGGGAAAAAAAAAAAGAAGAAGAGGGGAAAAAACCCCTCCAGATTTGCATCTTAATTTGTTACTTTGTAAAGATGTTGGTTTTTTTAAAAGTTAAATACTCCCTCCGGTTTGCCAGCCATAGAAAGTGAAGAGATGATAGCAACTTCCCACCAAGAAAAGGCAATTAATCATTATATTTTGCACTTCTGTAGCAGCTTTCATCCCCTGATCTCAAAGCGCTTTGTGAAATTATTGTATTAAGTCTCCTGCCAAGCCCCGGTGAGGGTGGCAGTGTACCAGCAAACTCCTTGGGGCCAAGGTGGTCTTAATCTGCGTCTGCTGAAATGTGCCAAGGACACTAATAAACTTTATAGGAAATAATTACTAGTTTACCTGTTTCAGTAAGGGTTAAGCAGAGGCTCACGGAGCACTTGAGGGCTTCCTGGAGCAATACAACCTAGAGCTGGAGGGAGCATCTTGAACCATCTTCCTCCACTCTCAGCATTCCCACTCCTTCTTTATTAACAGCCTCAACTGGCAGCTACAGGCACTGAGATCCCTGGCATTGTGGGTATTAAAAGTATTAGAGCCAGAGCTGTTCAGGAACTGGCTTCTCTTCTGTGCAGAATACCCCACAGACCATGAACACCACATCCACTCTGTTCTGAAACAAAAAAAAAAACTTGGGAATTCAACCATTTCCTTCCAGGCAAAAGTTGAAAAACTAATGCCCAATCACTTGAAACATCTTTTCATAAATGGCATCACTTTGCACCATGTCTCAGCCTTGAAAACTTCTCTGTTCTTTCCCACCTTGCCAAAAGAAAATTTATCGTTTCAAAAATCAAAGCTATATCTTCTGCATGAATGAAATGAAGGTATTGCTGTTCATGGAATTTGCATTGTTTTTTAATCAGATGCTTCCCTCTATAACTGATTTAAAGCAACATGTCAAAATCCATACTTTTCTTCAGAAAAGGAAAAAAGATGTAATTATCATTGAATATGATTATTGCTCCTACAATAGCCTTTTCCTGAGCCAGTGCTGACGTGGGAAACCTAGCTATTAGCCTATTTCCATGTGTAGTTTAGAT
Organism: Ammospiza caudacuta; assembly: GCF_027887145.1. Lineage (NCBI taxonomy): Eukaryota > Metazoa > Chordata > Aves > Passeriformes > Passerellidae > Ammospiza > Ammospiza caudacuta. Next base: position 30,612,488 of record NC_080601.1, on the reverse strand, counting down.
TTCTGGGTATTCTTCTTCCTTCACCTAACAGAGGGATGTCAGTGACTCACAAAATGGGAATCCAGGTGCTTGATCCCTGGCGCTATTCCCTGCGCAGCCTTGTCGCAGCAGCAGGAGTCAGCTTGCCTCAGTTTCCCCTTTCCCCAGGCGAAGTGGATGCTGCCCCCAGGTCCCTCCTTGGCCAGCCAGGCACATGCCTTTACTCTGCTCTCCCTCCTCACCCCAGACTCCCACGGGCACCTCGGGGCTCTCAGCAGGGGCAATTTGTGGATGCTGGCAATGGACTCGCGGCCCTCCCTTGGGTGAAGATAAAACACGGCGATTATCCTGCTCGCCTCCCCACCCCCCTACCTGTCGGATAGCAAAGTTGCCTCACGAGTTAAAATAAATTGCCTCACGCTCCCCACTGAAAGCATTTTGACTTTGTCTTGAATCGCGTATTCCAGTAGTCATTATACTTCAGCTCCTTCTTCTTCTTCTTCTTAGCATATGACATACATAGCAGTTCAAAAGTTGCAGCGAGCTGCTGCCAGGTCACATTCAAAGGAAAGTATCTGGGAAGCTGGCAGCTAAAAGTATCTGATAAGTTGGCACTGTTACTGCTCAGCAGGAGGAGGGAGAAGTGAAGGAAGGAAGGGGAGGGGGAGCCAGGCATGGGGGAACAGGGAAGGGGAGAGATTCAAAGGGCTTTTGTTTCTGGATCAGATTCTTCCAGACTCTGAAACTTTTGCAGAGATGTATGTGCCAGGGATTTTTTTTTTCCCCTTCTCTTCCTCCTCTCCATAGTTTAATGCATTAAAATAACCTATTAAAAGGCCTATATTTGCTTTCAAGCAGACTCTGAAAGGCGCTCAAGATGTCACTATTAAAACCGGCGCTGTGCTTTGCAGGCGAAGGTCTGTGGTGAGGAGAATAAAGCAGAATTGATTAGCTGCTCCGACTTTGCCAGCCTCACAAAGCCTGCAGTGTGCCGCAAGTTGCTAGAGAACAGATCAGCAGCTTCCAACCAGCTCGCCTGTACACAAGGGTGCATCACTTTGAAATCCAGCTTGGCTCTGCAGAGCCTGGCCGGACCGGCGTTCCCACAATGTCCCCACATTTCCCACTTCCCCATGTCCTATTTTCCCCCTTTTGTGAAGAAGAGTCCGGATTAAACCATCATGGCATTGCCTCTGAACCCAGAGAACAAAATGCCCCCCTCCTGGGAGGCTGTGGAGGGTGTTCGATCCGAGGCAGCCACAGGACCCAGCGCAAGCACCGCGGCTGCTGCCCCGGGAGTCTTGTTCCTGGCTACTTAATTGACAATGAATGCTAGAACAAACAGACTGGAAAATGTTGGAAAATGCTGCAAATGGCCAAAAGCAGAAAGCCAAGGCACAAAGGTAACGAGGGGATCGGAGCCCTTGTGCTCTGCATAAAAATGATCCACTCTGCACCTTTGAAATTAGGGGATGGTGTTCGTGTCATGCCGTGCATCAATCTGACAATCCACCCCTGAGTAGTCATTGTCATTATACCACGGGTCACATTTGTAACAACTCTATTAATGTGTATGAAGTTACTTCTAGTCTAATACTGGCCCAAGAAAATCAGGCTTAATTAGATTCTCCTTGTAATTAAATGTAATTTATTCTTATGCTTTGTGTTATGCTTCTGGCTCGCCCGTGCTATTGTCTGCTGATTATTAGAAATGTATTTATAAAAGGTGTAACAACTGTGTAAGAGCTGTGTTTTTAGCCAACATGCAATTAGCTTTGCTTGTACCAACCCCAGCACAGCAGGGCCTTGGCCCCTGAATGCAGCTGGTGTTGGGAGTACTGCACAAATAAAGGGAAGGCACAGGCAAGCCTTATCTCATTTGCCTTGGTAGGTTAAGGTTATATCAGATAAAATCAGGCTGAGGCTCTGTGTTCCATGTTTAGGCCTACAACCCTTCCCAAGGAAAGCTTTAACTAGCCCTGACTAGTGATTAACTTCAGCTCTGCTTTTTCAGAGGTTTGCACATGATTAACCTGGCCTGTTAAAAACAGGGCCACTGACTTTAACAGAGACGAGAGCAATAAAATAAGCATGCATCAGTCCTTTAGGGGCTCAGACTCTGTGCTATTCAAACCAATGCAACTCAGCAGGAAAACACCCTTACCCCCCTTTACAATTATGCCAACAGCTGCCCAAGGTACAAGCAGAAGAACAGGTCTGAGGAGATACAAGACTGCTCAAGCAGGTTCACATCAACAGCTGCTCTATCCACACATCCCCTCACCAAACTTCCCAACCACTGGGTTTTCATTCTTTGTTTTCAGGGAGGCATTTGCTGAATGGTTCTTCCATGCCTATTGAGGTCAATAGAGCAAATTGAAAATAATCCAATACCTTCAGTAATTTCCATTTAAATCAATGGTAAACTAGGTGCAAAGACCAAGCCAGATCTCCCTTGCTGCTACTTAAATTAGTTTTAATAGAGGGGAAACACCTTTGCTGGTGAGCTAGCTCAGGGAGAAAGAGAGTCTGAAACAGATTGTGGGAACAGTGACTTCCCCCACCACCACCTATGTTCTCAAATAACCCGATTATTCTCATTAGCGCTGCATTCAGATGGCTGCAAACGAATAAAAGAAAGCAGGGGCGGGTAGTAAATCCTCCATACATGAATATGATGAGGAGTTTAGGCAGCTCCCTCCCACTCCTGGTAAAAAAAAAGTTTTAATCTTGGCTGCTCCGTGCATATTGACTGGCTGCATATTGACAGGCCACCTGCTGAGGCTGCTTCAGCTATTGATAACCAATGCCATCACACCGAAAGTTCAAACAGCCACCGGCGGCTTTCATGTTTGTAAACAGTATTGATCTGCATAAATCAGCCTGCCATTAGGCTGCCGGATTAAACAAGGACCAAGACAGAACATTTGTGAGATTAAATCCGGAAACAGTTAATTAAAAGCTGAGCAATAAACCCAAGCTGTAAACAGCAGGCAATTAATTCAGGCATCTGTAGCGGTGTGCGCGCAGTCCTTCGCCACGTTCCTGGCTGTGCCCCGCAGCCCTTGTTCCCTGTCCCCACACCTGCCACCTGTCCCCAGCACCAGCATTCTGCCTCCTACACCCATCACCAACACCCATGCTGGAGTGCTCCATCATCACACTGCTGCAGAAGGGGCCTCAAAAGGAATCTTGAGGTGTAGGGACATTTTTTTGTGAGGAGGGGGAGAGGGAAGCTCTCCAGGCTTTCCTTGTGCTCAGCGTGGTTGTGCTCCAATGTCAGGACCCAGGACATCCCTCTGGCTGCCCTGTGTGATTTGAGACCCTGGCAAGAAGCTCAGAGACCTTGACACAGAGTCAAAAACACCTGTGCCTTCGATTTTAGTCCATGGAAAAAATTACCAACTTAGTGTGAAGAGTTACAAGCTACAAGAGTTGAGTGGAATGATAGTTAATTTGTCACAGTGTGGAAATGTAGAATTTTGGGGTTTTAGAATGAGAGTTCAAGAAGCAAGATGGAGGAATCTGGGCGTGTCCTGTCTTTCTTCTTCTCCTTCTTGTCCTCCATCTTCTGCTGTGATAGTGACACTTCTGGATTGGTTTAGAGTAGAGACAGACTGTCTAACATAGGTGGTAGGTATTGGAAAAGTATTGTAAATAAAGTACATGTAGTTCTTAGTATAAAAACCTTACACCACCCCAAGTGGTGTCCATGAACCAACCTGCTGGAGAGATCTCAGCAGGCCAGAGAATTAATGTTATAGATAAGAAAATATAAACAACCTTGAACCGATGAATCTCTTCTTCTTCAGTCATGAGACTGGGAAAGAAAATACTTTCTAATACCTTGGGGGTCATCTGAACCAAGAGTAGAAGAGCTCACGTAGCTGCCTTGTGAGCAGTGATGGCCCAGATCTGGGAGACGAGCCAGGGATCCCTCTGGTCTAAATATCTTTTCTGACATTGGCCCTGATTACATGGCCTCAGGGTCATCACTGTGGTGCTTCACTTCAGGTTCCCCAACTGCAGGAGAAGATCAGGCCTGGCCCTCTTTAATTCAGCCACACTTTCCATTGACAAACAACCATTTGATGAAACAGATATTTCTGGCATTTACATAAATACCCATTTTTGAGACAAAGAAAAAAAAACAGCCCAATGATCTCAAAAAAATAACCAGCAAGGTTTGAAGATTTTCAGGTTTTCACTCTTCCCTATTGACTTTCATCCCCTTCTTTCCTTCACTTCACAATGAAAAAATAACACAAAAGAATGAGAGAATTAAGGCTGCTTAAAGGAGGAAGAAAAAGTTCATTTAACTAAAAGCAAACAAGTAAATTTGGATAAAAATAAATGCAAAGGTTATTTTTAATTCTCCCTTGAAAAGTTTCCCACATTTTCTAACCAGATCTGTTAGTTACATGTCCTCAATCCATGCCTTATAGAATTACAGTTTAGTTGGCTTCATTACAGATGATTTAATGGTTATTTTACACTGCCTGTGGAGAACTTGGAGGCTCTAAAAACAGTGCAGTGTGGCTGAGGCTATAACTGTGTGGGATTTATAGGGTCATACCCCTCGCAACATTCAAGAAGGATGTGCATTCCCCTACCAACTTTGCTTTCAGAAGCGAGGAATTAGGGCACAAAAATATTATGGAAAACCAGAAAACGAAGTCAGACCTCTCAAAACCTTGTCCAACACCATGACCAATGAGCTATGACTAGCAGCAAGCAGTGTGAACTGTCAGCAGATCTGCACCAGCCCCAGGGGCTGTTCTGCTGGGCTTTTCCTGTCCTGGTGCTTCCTACACAGTCTCATGCTGATTTTATAGAGGGGAACTGAATCCTGTTATTTGTAGATGGGCAGATGAATGTTTCTTACAGGGGCTGGATATAGTCCTAAAAATGGTCCCAGTGAATTGCAGCTGACAGCAGAGGATGACAGAAACACCTCACTTCTCCAGAGATGGATTTGTGATGGCAACAAAGCCAAGGTTTCTTCCAACTCTGGCTCCAGGACCACTCTGCCAGGTGAAACACCTGTACCTTAGAACCCGCACCCATTTTTCAGGTGTCATCCAAAGCACTGCAAACTACTGCCATTAAGGTTTTCCATTTACATAATTTTCTCTCCCCTGGGAAGAGAGCAAGAAAAAATACCTAATGAGCAGCCCTTAAAATTAAATGTCTGCAACTCATCTTTTTGCAATGGTGTTCTGAGATCATGTCCCTAGTCCTCTGCTCTGGACCATGGCAAGAAAATAGTAGACAAAATAATTTTTTTGTAGGGATTTCAGTTGCCTATCAAGTGTATAGGCAAATAACATGCAAAAGGAAGATTGCACAGAAGATGGGTGAGAGCTCTTTCTTTGATACCCAGCATCAGGAATTGGTACCATCACATGAGTTGTTTTAAAATGGTGAACAGGCTTCAAGGGCATAGAGGGTATTATTTGTATAATAAATGTAAGATTTTCCCAGCCTGCAGAAATCACCCCGTTTTAGTAAGCAATGCCTGTGCTACCAGCATCTTGCCAGGTTTCATAAAAGGGACAAAAACCAAACAAAACCAACCCAGAAACAGGGGAAAAAAAAAAACCCAAAACAAATAAACCAACTAAAAAATCCTTTGTTTTGAAAAGTTCAAAGTTGCTAACTGCAAAAAGCCAGCTTGCAGCATAATGCCAGGGTACTTCATTGGTATATTCGAAGAACATTCGAATTCATTCGAATATTGGTATATTCTTCGATTATTGGTATAATCGAAGAACTCTGAGGAGGGAAGAGAGAAATGGTGCTGTGAAAATCAGAATGATTCTGCTGGGGTAACTGGCAATGACTTCAACATTTTGAACACAAGTTTTGCTGCTAATGCTAGTTTGTGTGATGCCAGAGCTGCTGCCCTAAACCTCTGGATATCAGCACATATGTTCAGCATGGGCAGCAGGAATTCCAGGGGACACTGTCACAAGGTACAGCACTCTGGAGCAGTTATCAAAGCCAATGGCAAATAAAGAGTAAAAGCCACATTGACTTTTCTTACCATTTGAATTTGGTCTTTTTGATTTCCCCATTTTCAAGAAAGGATGTGCAGTGCTTATAAATCCTTCCCCACAGTGAGCCAGAGGAGCAGTGGTGGGAGCAGGCTGGTCAGTACAAAGGATGTGTCTGCTCTGCTCCCTCTTCCACAGAGACCAAAGCTCCCCTGGAAGAACCTGGCTGGAAGGCAGAGGTTCAGCCACCAGTGACTCCTCCCTTCAGTCCAGGCCATGTGGGGCTGTGGGATATTTGCTTAATGGACAGAGACCCACGTGCTGGGAAATTAACTTTTACAAGTGAATGTGCTGACAAATGTGGTACAAATTGTCGTTGTCAGCAGTGACTTGTTCCTCCTTGCTGGCCCTGCAGAAGACAGTCAGGGCTGTGTTTGAGACCTAATAAGCCTCAGCCAGTCACTGGCTTTGCTTTTGGCATCCCTGAACATGAGCAGCACTTGGGAAATGCAAATATAATGCTAAATCATTATATGATTTTAAAGTGACCTCTGGAAGTCCCCAAACCAGTGACAAGACCTGGCAGTGCTCTGCATGGTCAGAAGGACATTGTGCTGGGCAGGAGGGGAAGGTGTAGGGGCTCAGCAAGGCACAGACCTTTCTCCCTCCTCATCCCATCCCCAGGTGCTGTGACCACACACCAAGCAAGAGACTTGTTTCTTTGACACGTCTCCACTTCATTTAGGGCTGAGCACCACGTACAGTTCAGAATCAAGAGTAGCAGGGGGCAGCACAGCCTTTGAAGACCCTTCTACTTGGCCTCCCTCCAAGGTTTTATTGCTATTTATTACCTCATGATCTTATTACTGGTATTTAATGATATTATTTTGGCACTATAGCTGCATGTCAGACATCTGTCCTGAACCAGAACCCAACTGTATTAGATGCTGTACAAATCCATGGGAAAAATAAATGCAGCACTTGTCCCCAAAGCTCCCAGCCTAAATACAGTTCAGAATTACAGCCTTTTCCCTTCATTCAGAGCCTTGTTTTTGTCCTCCTGGATTCAGCTTGCAAATTCAGGTGCAAGGGCTGCTTTTTCCTTATAAGAACTCAAGCACTACCAGTGATGACCAGGAATGTTTTTGCTGGAATTATGAGACTGCTGCCTACAATGTGCAATGGAGCTCAGCCTGGACTCAGCCACAGCAGAGCAGGACCTCTGAAATCAATAGGTGTTCTTCTTATCTGGGTAGGGTCAGGCTCAGGATAAGACAGTTCAGGGAAATTTCAGGCACCAGGTATTGGAGGAGACAGCAGAGAGTTAAGGACGCTGCTGGTCCCCAAAGACCACGAGTAAATGAATTCCTCTCCAGCTGGAGACTTATAAATGGCCTTCAATCCAAAGAACCAGGTCTGTTTAAATTACAATGTACGTGTCACAGTATGTAAGAACCTGCTCAAATCATATGGAAATAACTATTCCTGGAACACCCAGGTCTCCTGACATCACTTCCTTGAGAAATAGATCCAATTAATTCCGCTGAGAGACCAAAAAATGGATGGGGGGAAGGAGGAAAGGAAAAGAAAAGCCCTGTCAGTGGAAGGTCAGAAATGTCTGCAGGTGGAGACTCTGTCTTTTTCTTCTTTCTTTTATTTTTTTTCCTTCTTTTTTTTTTTTCTTTTCCCTTTTTAATTTTTTTTTTTTTTAGAATTGTTTCAACTCTTCAGCATAGAGGAAGGAAGGATGGCTTGGTGGATAAAGGTAGAGGAACTGTTGACAGTTCTGAGTTGGCCCCTGTTCCACTCTGCTGCAGACATCCTGTGCAACCCTGAGCAAGTCATCACCTCCCAGTGCCCTTCCTCCTCCCCTCCAAAATGGGTTTAAAACCATGTTTGCTTGTTTCTGGGAAGGACACGTGGCTTGGGGCTTCTTCCTCTCAAAGTTTGGAAGGGTCTTGCAGAGAGGGGAGGGAAAAAGCACCAGGATCCAAATTGGCAGCCAGCAAATGCTGGAGCTGCCTTGTGCCCTGCGAGGGAAGCAGAGCTGAGGAGTTGAGCTCTTTCTTTCAACCCCACATCCTGATGTTCAGCCTGCTCCAGGGGTGCTTGCAAGCAAGCAAGAGGTGATGCAACGTGACTTTGCTTTTGGTAGATGTGTTCAACAAGATAAAAGATGGATTGAGACAAAATATGTTCAGCAAAAACTATATGCCTGAGAAGCACCAGGGCACAAAACTTTCTGAGCAAGGCAGGATTCTGTGTTACCTCTCCACAAAGTAAATACTACCATATGTGCATTAAAAGGCTCCTATTATTTACAGAGTGCTGACATGCAACCCCCTGAAAGAGTTAGTATTTTGTTAGGTAAACGTTTTACCCTCTGAGCATTTTCCTCTCCTCCCTCTCCCCTCCCCCTCACCCAATAACTTACAGATGTTAGAACAATAAATTGAATGAATAGTTTCCCACACTGGAATGCCTGCATGCTGAAGAATGCAGAAATGATTTCTGGCCAGTTTCTGACACTGATCTACAACTACACTGCATATATTCTGTTGCTCTTGTATCAAGTCTTGAGCTGCTCCCTGCCAAGAATTAAGTGCTTGTTCCATAAACCTGGTGTAGATTATCACTTAGCTGTATAGATGTATCTAATAGAATTAAATAGTTTGGCTCCTGACCAGTAACAGATGTGCTACATATAATGCAATAATAATGAGACTGAAAGCACCATGTTATGCCAAGGGAACATTGTGAGATATCTCACATTTCTTCTGTTGCTCAGTCAAAGCTCTGTGAAAAATAAATCGAAAGTCCCATATTTATCCGAACAAAACAAGCTTTGGCTTTCCTTCTTTTTTCATTTTAATCTTACAATGGGTTTGTTATCCAGCCCGTGCACAAAGACGAGCAAGGGGTCAACTTTAGTTTCGATGGAGCAATGGATTTGCTTTACCATAGTTTTATTTTTCACTGAAGTTCTCCTGTAACTTAAATGGTTATAATAAAATAATGTTGAACCAAGACATAACTATCTGCCTGGGACATGTCAGCCCATATAATTTAATCCATTGGGGACAGAATGGGCTGTGTAGGAGGAAGGAGGGCTCAGCTGTACACATAAACTGACCTTTTATTTTCTAAAATAAAACAAATTAACAATTTAATTTTCTAAATTTAAAACAAAAAAATTAACTAAAAAAATTAACTAAATTAAAAATTAACAAGTCAGATCATCCTCCTGGGATGAACTGTTTGGTTCTTACAAAGCACCTGAGTCCTTCTGGATTTCTGTTGCAGGGGAGGTTCTGGCTACTCCAGCAATGAGGTTCTTGCAGCCTTCAGCAGGGAAGAGAAGGGAGGGAATGCCCATGTAGAAAGCATTGCCAGCAGAGAGCAGAGGGGCCACATCCACCTTCCCACACCGCCACTGCCTCACTTCAGGTCACAGCAGAGGCTCAAAGAGGAGCAGTGGCACCGGTGGCAGGGACGTGACCTGCCCACCAGCTGAAACGAACCCACATTGTCCACCACAGCTTTTGATCAGCTCTGCAGATACCTGGTGGCAGGGCTGGGGGAAGAAACTGCCCCGCCTGAAACCGCGACAGGGCGGGTGGGAGACATCTCTGGAAGGCGCAGAGAAGGCGCCCAAACAAGCTATTGCTGAATGCTGGCCATGGGGCTGTGTTGTGTTTGTTCTTCAAGTGTGGGCATGGTTAATGAGGAAGTTGTGAAGGGAAGCGAATTCCCCGAGTGCCTGACAGTTCCAGCCTTCCCTGACCCGCGTCGGTCTGGGTACAGACAGAGAGGAGCACAGAGACTGCATTGCACGGGCAGCCCAGGTTACAGATGAATATCAGGGCTCCAAGATGTTATTGTTAGATCTATCAGCTGTCTTTGATGCCCTGAGGTATTGTTGAGTTGCTTTTGATCCTCGGCAAGAATAGATGGGACTGCGCTCTGCTCACTTTTCCCTTAGCTTTCAGAGAGATCTCAGAAGGTAATTTTGGATAACTGCCCCAGTTTATTGACCTTCAGGGAACACTGCCTGATGTTTCATCAGTAATGTACACAAAAACAGTGGGGGTGATTAATGAATTGATACTTTTTTTGTAATTCTCTTGGACAGACAGAGCTATTATTAGCATTGGACAAGTGCCTCTGATTATATATATTCTGCAACCGTCCATTCAAATGCAACATGGAAAGGCCAGGCTGTCATGGCGATATTCAGACAAAACCAGTCTCTCCAGCTTCAGTGGGAAGACCACAGAGGAGAATGTTAAGGGGGCTGGTGCTGTAACAGAGGGGAGCTGGCCCCTTGGGAGAAGAAGTTGAGTTGCCATTCTCTTATTGCTAGAGCCGGCATTCAAGCCCTGGAGAGGATGATCCAGATGAACAGATGTGACTGCTACTTCTCCCTGCTTTCCCCCTTTGAAGGGAAGCACTCTGGGTGACAGAAACACTCCTGTGACCACTTTTTAAAGAAACAGTTATAGAAAATTCAAGCAAAACTGGATCCCCAGAGTTATGACTGACAGCAACAGTATGGCCAGGGCCATGATACTCCACCACATGCCTGATTAAAGTGAAACCACCCTCCTTGATTTTTCAGCATCAAATGGCTGGATTGTGTTGCACAGACAAAGAACCAATAATCTGTGATGAGAAATTCTGGACCAGGCATCAGGCTCAAACTGTGCTTACAGATAGTTCTACAGGACAAGAAGCAGCAGCAGCAACAGCAACAACAAATGTTTGGTAAATAAATTATTCACCCAGCTCCATTAAAAGCAAAAGAAAGGGACAGAAAAATAGTCATGTGGCAAAAAAGGAAAAGACAATTATCCTCCTTACTGTACATCATCCTTGCAATCATACTCAGGGAGAATGTGACAATTGATTAAAACTAATTGGAGGTTAAATTAAATCATAATTAGCATTAATCAATAGCAGTGTTGGCATGCCAGTGCATCCCTCCTTTAGGCAATTCACCTCCAATCCCCCACACTCCAATAAGGCTGGTGACCTGCGAGCCCAGCATGTGCTGCTGCCATCAGTGAGGAAGCAAATCCCAGCAGCACTGGCCTGCAGGGCTGCAGGGAAGAGAGCATTTCAGGGAAAGGCAGCCCTGCCAGGACTGGGGATGGTGCTGCACCTCTCCCCTCTCCTGCAGCCAACATCAAAGGCTGGGGTGCCCTCAGATGATGGAGGCTGGTAACAACAGCTCAGTGCCCGCCTGCTCTCGAACAGCACATCACAAAGAGCCTTGCCTTTAGCGTGGTTTTGATAAGGCTGCTCGTTTCTCTTCCTCTCTCCATTTATGGGGTGGTTTTTTTTGTGTTATATTGTTGTGTGGCCCACAAGGAGTAGCCATGGAATAGCACAAACAAGGAATAGCCATGGAGCAGCACAAGGAATAGCCATGGGATAGCACAAACAAGGAATAGCCATGGGGCAGCACAAGGAATAGCCATGGAATAGCACAAACAAGGAATAGCCATGGAGCAGCACAAGGAATAGCCATGGGATAACACAAACAAGGAATAGCCATGGAATAGCACAAACAAGGAATAGCCATGGAGCAGCACAAGGAATAGCCATGGGATAGCACAAGGAATAGCCATGGAATAGCACAAACAAGGAATAGCCATGGAGCAGCACAAGGAATAGCCATGGGATAGCTGTGACTGCACAAGCCCCAGCGAGGCAGTGCTGCCTCCTCTCAAAGGGCTGGGTGAGTGGGAGCCTGAGGAGCTTTCTCCAAGGGTGTCATGTGCAGGCACAAGAGTCAGGGAAAGTTTTGTTCTGTTCTCAATGTTAAGTCCTAATTTGTGAATGTGTTTAAGGGTAGAGGAAGAGCCATTTTGTCATCTGCCCAGAACAGTGGTTCAGCTTGAATAAATAACATGCAGGCACCTTCTGAGAGCACTTGAACAGTGTGTGCATCTGTATGCTGTGTGCTCAGTGCCCTGCACACACCCATCAGCTCTCCAGAACCCAGCTGCCAACAGATGATGGAGATTCCCAGTCTGAGGCAGGAGGATTCAGGACCAGCCACACATGCATTGAACTTCCACCTGCCTCCTATCCAAGAGCTTCCAGTTTCCACTGCAGTGTTGAAAATAGATTCTTCTCAGGAGGCTTTGAGCAAGGATTTGTCTAAACACTGTCAACTTAGAACAGTTCCTGGGAGACTCTTTGGCCTCTCATGCTTCCCCAGGTGTCTCCAGTTCAGACCCTGGAAGCACAAGGTTGTGCTGAGTGGACACTTGCAGGAAAATGAAAGAGGAAAGTGCTTAAAAGCTGCTCACATCTCACACAGTGCTTTGGGGTGAGTACAGGGAAAGGAAGCACAACTGCTTCCTCTGGCTTTCCATGACTTGTCCCTGCCAGGAGCAGGTCTGGAGGGCAACAGGCCATGCACAGCCCCCAGAGAATATCTGCACTATCAGTTACCTTTGTTTTCTCACATAAGCAATGAACAAGGAACATTTATTTGAACTCAACCAACTTCTTGTCTCCATCCCCAAAGCAAGGGAACCAGGACAATGAAAGAAAAATTTACCTGCCTTTCAAAGTTTCCTCAGCACAGCTCACAGAAATGTAGACTTCTACCCAGTGTAAGAAATGCCAATATCAGCATTTTTATGCCAATGCTAGGGAATTTTGTTGATTTCACAATGCAAAACTTTTCTTTGGGGTGTTAGACAATCCACATAACATAAGGAGGGGAAAAAAATCCCAATTTTAGTTGATGCCACTATGCTGTGAGAAATCCTGATGCCACTCAGTAATGGAAATGCAATCCTGCTGGTAAGGGTGGCTCATTCCTGCACTTTCAGTCCTTGCATATCTGCCAACTGCCCAACCTTCCTGTGGATTCCCACATGGCCCTGTCCTTGGGGAGTCACCCAAAAGCACTGCACACATGACTCTGCCATGGGTTTGGGGACCATCTCTAGTTCCCACCTTTCAGTTTGGGAACTGTTGGGAATGGACGTGCTCTGTCATCAGAGGAACGCTGTTGCCTGTACAAGACCATTTACCCTAGGTGGAATTGCCACTGCAATGGTCCTCAATTTTACCTTTTTGGTGCATATTAAGACATTTATGGCTGTAACCCTTGGCTGTAACTCTTGTCCTCTCCATGTGTCATGCACACTGTTGCTCAGCCTCTCCCAAATGAAGGCCATAAACTTTCATTTTCTGGTGTGTTGTGAAAGAAAACAGATGTTGGAATGCATCTCTAGGCAGCACACCTTGGCAAACTCTTCCCAAGGCCTGAATGCCTGGAGGAGCCAATTCTACTCCAAAGGCTGGGGATCTACTTCATCACCTTGAGCCAGTAAGTCACCTGCTGAGAGCAGACTTACCAGCTCCAGTAAAGCCCTGTGTTACACACCCAGCCTCCAGTTCAGAGCTGAGCTGCTCATAGCTCACACAGCAAGTGCCAATTTCTCTTCAAAAGGCTGTGGTGACCTACAGAGACACCAACCCAATCTTCTCTGCTCCACCAGCATGAAAAGGAAGAGGCTGTGCAAGTAACAAGATGTTTAGATTGCACCCAAGACAATGGGAAAGGGACAAAGAGAAACATCTCTCCAGCCTAGAGGAAAGCATGGCTGTCTTTGCACTGACCACACATCAAGCATCTGTGATCAGGGGGAAAGCAGGTGGTAAAAGACAGTATATAAAAAGCTTGGTCATGCCTAACACGTCCCTTTCCAGATCAATACACACTTGTGAAGACATAATCTTCCTGCTGTAATGCTGACAGGTTAATGACAGCATGAGTTACCCACTATCTAAATGCGTGCATCAGTACCTGAGTTAGATTAACCCCTGACACACTTCACTCCATAGCCTGTCATCACAACACCCTCACCTGTGACTTTTCCTGCCTTTTACTTATTAAACCATCCTGCTGCAGGCCCCCACCTTCCCCTGTCTGTGCAATGCTGGGTGTTGAGGGTGGCCAGGGAATCCCTCCATCTCCTCTGAGCTGCAGCCTGGGCAGGTCTGTCTGCAAGATGAGTGTCTCCAGCAGGGACGCTGCCAGTGTAGGCACACCCTGGGTGGGAAGGACCCTCTTTGCCATCGGGAGGAATGGAAAAGTGGAGATATCTACTCTGCCAGTGCATCTGAGAAGTAAAATAAGAAGCAGAGACCTGACTCTATAACCACCCCAGCATGTGGCTCTTGTAAATTTGAGTAGATATTCTATTTTAAAAATTAAGAATCAAATTTCTATGTTTTTTACTGGGTTCAGGTTTTAAGTGTAATTCAGTCCTTCCCTGGCCTCATGCCCTTCCCCGCCAAAAAAATACAGACAGATGCTGCAACATTCAGTGGGTTGGAAGAGGAATGAGACCTGGCTGGGCAGCATCCCCAGGATCCTGCCCTGGCTTTGGCCCAGAATTTGCAAAGTGGATTACTACAGCACATAGCTGGGGTCAGGATCCAATAGCATTTGCAATGAGTGGTCTGCACTGTTGCTGGCTTGGGACTCAGGGGATTTAGGCTTTAATCCTGCTTCTGGTCTTGACCTCCTGGATAATGTGGGAGAGAAGGCTGAAGGTACAAAGATCTAACAAGGTAATTGAAATCTGTTGGTTTAAATCTCATCAGAATAGCCCTGCCACACTCCCATCAGCTGCCAGAGGAATGCCACTGTCAACTTCCAAATTGCCTTGTGTGCTCCATTTATAAAGCAGAGACAAGTGCACAGAGTGCCTGGCTGGGCCTGAGTGTGTCCCTTGCACTCTCACATCCCGAAAAAGACAAAGAGGGCAAGTTGGGATGAGCAGGGTGCAAACATCTGCCTGGCCTGCCTGCTGTGCTTGGGCTGGAAAGCTCTCACACTCTCGCCTGGGAATATTGGTAGTTCAACTTGTAGCTGAATTAGCGGCAGGAGAAAACAAACCTCAAATGACTGAGCCTTCTGACAGAAGCAGCTTTGATGTCCCTCTGCTCAGGCTCTGCCTCTGAGCCCAGCCACCCCCCACCTGCACCCACCCCACCCCGTCAATAAACTGTTTGTTTAGCCTTGCACAGATTATTCATTTCTTGGCACGCAGCTCTCGGCTCCAAAGAATTGACATTTGGATTGTGTTTGCTGGCTAGTAAAGCACCATCAGTACAGCTGGGATTCGTTGCACAAACTATTTTGATGGGGGAAATCAATGACAAACTGAGAAGGGGAGGATCAAACAGTAAACCCTTTCGCAATCTTTGTTTGAAAACATCATGTTGGTGATATTCGGGGTTTCTGAAAGTGGGATGGGTGGCAAATAAGGTGTGGCAACCTTTTCCCAGGTCATCTTGCTGACTCCCACATGCAATAAACTGACCCCAGCCCAGTCCTAAAATAGATTAATCACAGAATATTTCATTTTAAACCCAAGCTCATGAGTTTTTTTTTCTCTACAGAAGAGGAGACTCTCTGAATGTTTATTGCTGTTGTGATGGAATTTCTCTTTTTGGTCAGAGAGGGATTTGAAAACGAAATACATTTCCTGTTGGAGGCCAAGGGCTGTGAGCTGCAAGGAGAAGCATAGCCTTTGGCTTGCTTCAGCAGTAAATAATCACTTGTGTTCCAAAAAGTCATTCACATTGGCAAGGGATCCCAGCACCTGCAGATAGAAGTGCCCGGGGCAAGTCCAAGCACTTCATTCAGACTGTCCCTTATTAGGATCAATCAGACCCCATTCCTTGTAGCCACAGGAAATTCTAGGCTTAACACACTTGCCTTTTAAAATTAAAAAGGTGGAAAGATGTGCAGTTAAAGACACAGAAAAAGATACAGGAACAGAGGAGTGTTTTTCTATGTTTGCATGAGAAACTTTCTTTTTTACTCTCCCTGTAAATCGTAAGCACACAAAACCTTCATCTTATCAGTATTTTGAGCCTTGGAGAAGTCTAGTAGTTTCCTTCATCCCCATTCTATCTGCATGGTTTTTTTCACCTTGTTTTCCATAATACAGGCACAGAGAGGATATTTTATATCTTCATCTTCCTATTTTTTTATGTTGAACTTTTGATACTGCATGAGTTAGCCCTTTTGGCAAGTTCTCACTAAAAAGCACAAGTGGTATCAGAGACCACCAGGCAGCATGTTTGACCCTAACTTTCTAGAGAAAGGCTAACACAGCAGGACTATTCTTTTCTGGTGAAAAAATAATCAAAAACCAAATAGTTAAAAACCAACCAACAAAAAAAAAAAAAAAAAAAAAAAAAAAAAAAAAAAAAAAAAAACTAAACAAAGCAAACAGCTGAAATCCTTTATATCTCAAACTACTCAAACTACAGCAGTACACTGACAGACTTCTCTTCAGAATCAGGACCTGACAAAAGTCTGTGAGATGTGTGTGTGTGGATTACTGCACGAGCAGGGTTGGGGGTCACATCTGGCTGTGCATAGGATACTCCCCCACTTCCTCACATCCTAACAGAATTCAGTTTCACACAATGTATTTCCTAGCCCAGGTGTCACAAAACAACAAGTGCTGCCAGCAGTCACTTAGGGCTCTGCTATTGCTCCTTCTAATTTCTAAGCTGTTGCCAGAAGAGACAGTATTTTTTAAGGCGAGTGAATTTTTTGCATGAAAAGCCCTGGAGCTTTCACCACTGCAAGTGTGAGCCATCCTCCTCTCCTGACCACAGTGCTGCAGAGTCCAAACTGGGTGTGGGCTGCTCTCTGTCAAAGATGCAGCCCTGACTAGCCCAGAATCTCTCAGTCCTGGCTGTGCCAGGGACACTTGGTGCCTCCTGGTGCTATTTTTACCAGCACTGGGAACACTGAGTTCAGGCTTGCTCTGGCACCAGCCAAAGAGGAGCTGGCAACACCTCTGGCAATGTGACTCCAAGTACCTACCCCAGCACTGTGGTGTCCCTGAGCACCAAAATAACCATGGATGTAGGAACATCCCAGGCAGGGACAGGGAGCCGTGATTCACTGAGATCACACAGTGTCAGGATGCTTTGCTGTACAAAGACAGTTCATAGCACAACAAAGCAGCATCTGCTTCTCCCCACCACTCCAGAGATGCTAAAGGACTGTAGCCTGGGACTGCAGCCTCACTTAATCTGCTGCTGGATTTTGTACTAATGCAAACCTGTCACTGCAAGTGCCTGGCTGTGCATGCACTGCACCACAGTTAAAGTTCACTTCAGCAGATCTTTGCAGGCAATTAGTCTGGAGCAAAGCTCAACCTCCATCTGAAATGCAATGAAAACACCAGAAAGGCAGCGCTGGGTCCCACTTGGGCAGACTCTACAGGTTCCCCTTTAACCAAAGCCAGGTAAGTGGAGGCTGCCACCACCCCTGCTGCTCCCTGGGCATCGGGGGCACTGTCCATCAAAGCAGCACCTGAGGAACAGCCCTGTGTCAGCACCAGCTGCCAGGACAAGGCAAACTCTCATCCCCCTGCTCAACAATACAAAGGGCTTCTTTCCTCCCCCTCCACTAAGTAAACTGTTAAAGACCATGACCTCTGGAAAACAACAAGAGCAGAGGAATTCACAGTCGCATGTTGCAGGTCAAGGCATCGAGCGTTTCACAACCTTGTGATTCCAGCTAAAAGCTCCTCTGTCTGTCTGCTCCATGCAGAGGCAGCTGCCATCCCCACAGACACTCATTCACATGGATTCACATGGTAAAGTGGGTAAATGAAGGCTCAGCTTTTGGTTTTTGACATTCCTGCCATAAAAAAGTGGCAAAGACACAAAGGGCAACTTCTTCACAGAGAGCTGAAAAACATCCAGTGGGCATTTGCAACTATGAACGCACCTGTCCCATCGTACAGTGCCTGAATACAGCTTATTATGAGGTCAGTGCTAAGATTCAGTCTAAAACAGAACAGAAAGTGGACATTTTGGCTTAATTTGAGATGTGATGGGGAATTTCTTGGGCTAGCAGAGCTGAGGAAAGCTGGAGCATCTGACAAAGGGGGAGCCAGGTACAAACTAAGCAGAAACACTTGAGGTGTGCTTGGGGGCTTCCTCCTCATTTCCATTCAAACAGTGCCACAGAGTAGACCTGGGCTTCCCAGCTGAGCCAGGCACACCTTGGAGGGAGACTGGGAATCTCAAACCCTGGGACACAGCAGCCTTGCATTAGCAGAATGAACACAACACAAGGCAGGGCTCAGGCGTGGTCTTTGATCTACTTTTACAAATCCTAAATGGGAGGTTTGAGTAGAGCAACTAGTGTGAAAAAGTTAAGAGCTTTTTAATTGCTTGAGCAGGACTATTTAATTTTAATGCCTTATGAATATTTGGGGTAAAGTACTTCTGTGCTAGGGAATGACCCCCATAAGAAAACACAATTGAGAGACTTCTTTACTGACTTAGAAAGATGTGGTATTTGCAGTACTGCGAGAGCAAAAAACTGAATTGCAAATCTCCTCTTGAAGAGATAAAACCTTGTTATTTTCCTATGCAGCTACCTAAATTAACATATTTAATGAATCAATTAAAAATATGTACATATAAAGTAAGTTACTCAGTGATCTTTTAGAGTTCTTCTAGAGATCTTCTAGAGTGCTGTTGTATGATCTTTTCAAACCATTGTGGAAGTCTTGTACTGAAATTTAATACTTAAGACATGGTTATGTCTGGATTTCAGACTAAGAGCTGGACTTAGGAACATCTAGGTGAGGAGTGATATATTTAAAATGTATTTGTATTTATATTAGCTATAGGAGTGTACAGAGGACTAAACATAAGATTTGATGTATAGACCCAAGGATGGACAGCCCAGGATCAACAGATTCCTAAAGCCAAATTAGCCAACTCCCTTTGCTCAGGCCTCTCACAACAAGCACAGGCAGGCTGGCAGCAGGAGCCCATATTTTCATCCCTCTTATGTCTCAAACTTCTCCATCCAACAATTACCAGTAATAACAACTCTAGCTGCAGCCAAACAAGAGGCTGCTGCTGGCATAAAGCAAAGAGGAAGCAGAGCCTGTTCTCACAATGCAGAGTCTGCAGCAGCATTTGCCAAAGTCCTCACAGGAAATGTGCTGGCAGCATTTCAAGGGCAGAAAACACCTCCATGTTCTGCTTCCCACCTTCCCCTGCAGGCACTCACAGACACACACAGAGCTGGAAAGAAAGAGGCAGATTTAAAGAGCACTGGCAACTCCCATTTTTTTAACAGCTCTGTGTGATTCCCTAATGCCTTGGAATAACTTTGGATGCTACTTTGGAATCCCAGAATTCAGTGAGGAGCCCACTACCTGAAAAATCCCTAGGGCAAACTCAGCATTGTATCCCAGCTATAAAACCAAACTCCCTCCTCAACATTTGTTCAAGTTTGCCTCCAGATCCAGTTTTCCTCTAATTTCACCCACTCCTTGCCCCAAGCCTTTTAACATGAGATGTAACCCAAAACCCAACAGAAGAACAGAGAGCCAGAAGCAAAATTCTGGATGGTGAGAGGTGTCATATTTGATTTTTCCAGCTAACAGGAAAGTGAAATATTTAACGCTCCCTTTCAGATCCTTTTCTCTGTTTCTCTGCCTTTATAAAACACTGCTGCATGGGGAAGAGGCCAAAAGAAGAAAATCGATTGTCTTTCTCAGTGCAGAGACCTTTTCAAAAATGGTGCCCTGTTCTGCAGGAGCCCAAATGTTTTTTTCAAATGCTTCTGGCAGAAGAGCACGGAATCCTTCCAGGACTGTGCTTTATCTGGTGAGATGGCTGTCTGCGGAGTTGAGGCAGGGAAGGCTGCTGTTAAAGTTTCTTTTTTTCTTTCTCTTTCTGTGACTTTTTGACAGGGAGAATAGCTAAGGGAAAAAAAAAGAAAAAAAAAAAAAAAGACAAGAGAAGAAACAAAATACTGCTCCAAAACAAAAAGCAAGAACATTGCTGTAATGCAATCATGGGGCTCCTGCTCTACAACTTTCTGGAGGTCTTCCTCTTCCAGACCACTTTGGGCTGCAGTTGGAAGTACCTCTATGAATCTTCGAAGAGTTTTGGAGCAACAGGTGTTTTTCCTCCCTTTTAAAAAGAATATTTTAGTCTCTTCTTTAAATTGTCTAAGCAACAATTTAAAAAATCTGAGAAGGATATTTCTGGCAATATATTACAAGCAAGGTCTGTCACAGGCCCTTGGTCGCTCATTGACAGTTCTGTCATAATAAATAACAGATTTCTGGATTTATGTTTAGGTATTTTCAAGGCAATTCAGGTGGTTTGGTTTTACTGTCAACACAGGGTACAGCTGCAGCCTTAGGATCAGTTTTAAGTCAATCCAGGGCAGTCTGCCACCAGAAGAGGCAATCCTGCCCTCACTCCTGCTGCTTTCCTCAAGAATGGTTGATGCTAGTAAAAAACCCTGATCCTCCATGAGAAATCACTGCTTTCTGATGGATCACCAGCTGCAGGACAGTGTTATCTTTTCCCCCTGCAGGTGTGCACATGGAGCTGCTGAAAGTGGATCTGAGGCCTAGGATCTAGCTGCTGAGGCCATGGGCTGCCAGGGGCCTTGTCACCGGCTGTGGGGTGACATGGCAGAGAACTGCACCTTGGACATCTACACTGCAGATTGTGTCTGCGAGCACTGAGATTTGGAGCTTAAATTGCTGACGTGTCTTTAAACATGCTTTTGTCAGCCTTAGAGATTTTATTTGTTGGTGGTCTTCGTTTATAGGGGAGGCTAGCAGTGGTGTGGGACTCGAGTGTGGAGAGAAAAGAAGAGCAAGGGGAAGCTCTTCCAGCTCCAAAAGATTCTCCTCTTTGGTTTAGGGTGAACAGAGGTCAACGTGAGTCTTTCTCTGGATTTCAGGGAGCTTTGGATCAAGCCCAAGGTGCCTCATTATCCCATGACAGAATAAAGACACATACTCATTTTTATGAGTGAAAACTATTCTTTCTCTCCAGTGAATGGCTGAGATCTGAACACAGCTGCTATTTTGCTCTGTGCACTGAATCACTTCTGATTCTCAAGTATTGAAACAGTGACATGCATTCCCCCCGCCTAACATGGGACCTTTCTCCATTATTGTACCATGAGAAGAATATAGTAATTCATGCTGTCTTTATTTTTTAGCTTTATTATTTTTGGGACTCCTTTCACTTCAGGCTGAAAAAGCAGGCAACTGGGGCAGAGAGGAATGCTGATGTTACGTCAAAATACGAAATTTCTGAGAATGGGAGATCCCTGAAAGTACTGGAGTACTCAAGCACCTCTTCACCAGCTCTTAGGCAGGAAATGCAGGAATGGTTTTATGTGAAATAACCAAGAGATGTGGCCAAAAAAAACATCCACTTCTTATTAATTCTTAAGTAGTGGTAGATTTTGCTCTAAGGATAAGTTTCTGGCAGAAGGGGCTGTGCAGAGGAGCCTTCATCAGCCTTCATCCTCCTCCTCGCTCTGGCATGTGCCACGGATTTGACAGTATCTGCCTGATAATTCTTAATATCCCACTGCAAGAAAGCATTGTGGCAACTGTAAAGCATTTAGGAGAGATAAACAGGAGTGATCAGAGACCTGGGGAACAGAAGATATGAGGAGAGACAGAAAGAATGAAGCTTTTTCTGTCTAGAGAAGAGGTAGTTTAGAGGAGACAGCCAAAGAAAAATAAGGCTAAGGGGGATCTTTGGAGGTCATTCAATCCATTCCTCTCCCCTGAATTAATCTCAGCAATTCCTAAATCACTGCTGATAGACATTGTTTTGACCTGTTCATAGGGATCTCCAGTGGTGCACAGTCTACAAGCTCCCAAGGCATCCTGGTTTACTGCTTCTTGAGTGACACTACTAAAGAATTTTCTTATCAGCTGATTCTGAATCATTCTTTCTTCAGTTTAAGTCCTATCACCTTATCAGTCATTGTCAATTCCTAAACAAAATCAGACTTTCATTTCTGTTCACCACTCCTGTCTAAAAGGAAATAAGATTACATGACTTTTTTCTTGACAAACCCACACTGGCTGTTATTCTTCTTCTTTTCCCAGATGCACCCAAACAACTAAATTGCTTGATATTTGCTGGAATATCTATAAAAATATAGATGAGCTGGTATGTAATTCCCATGTTCCTCTTTTTCCCCTTCTTCTGTATGAAGAGAGGTTTGCCCTTTTCCAGTTTTCTGGTAGCTTACTTAGCTTTTCCTGGCTTCTCAAAGGTAACCACAGGCATCTAAGATCTTTTCAGTCCACTTTCAAAATATTCTAGGATGAAGATCATCAGGTTCAGCCAATTATAAAAATGAAGCTTATCTAATTTTCTCACTTCTTTCTTTATTCTGTGCTGAACTCCCATCCTTTTTCAATTAATTTTCCAATACTGTTAGCCTCCTGCTCTCAAGTGATCTTTTAAATGAACACTGATACAAAAAAAGGCTTTAAACACTTCACCCCCTTGGTATCATCTGGCGATACCTTTCTCTTTTCATCTTATGATAAATGTATTTGTAGAACAATTTCTTGGTACTCACTCTTCATATATGTAAAAGAGCTCTGCACAGAGAAAAGGAACATGCTATTCCTCACAGCCACCAAGGGCAGGACAAGAAATAATGATCTTCAAGTGAAGGCTAGACATTAGGAAAAGTATTTAACCTGTTAAAAGAGAAAAGACCAGGAATGCATTATCTTAGGAGCTTGCTAAATTTCATATCATAGGCAGTCTTTAAGCACAGGTTACACAAATAATTTTTAGCCTTTTCCAGTCTCTGAACTAACATTGAATCTCACAGGGCTTCACATACAGCTGGTATAGCCCAGTGTTACTGGGATTTCTCAAGCTCAGATTTGCCTGAGACACTCCCCCACATGCATCTCCTCCTAGAAATGCTCCACAGAAAAGCAAGGATCTGTGGTTTGCACTTTAGGAATCCATGGATTAGATAAACTTTTGTCAGGAGCTGGGTCAGGGATTCCTGCCTATCTGCTTTTCTACAATTCAGTGATCCCAAAAATCCCATGTACTATAGCTGCATCATTTGTGAGGTCTCAGAAGTGAAACAAATGCTGTTTGCAGTTTCATTGGTTCCCTTCCCTGAACAGAAGCTCTGAAATGAACTTTACTTTTAAAAAAACTTGATAATAACTGTTTTATCTGCCTTATAGACCAACTAATTGGTGACTATCAATGTCCAGCCTATTACACCCACTTTGTAGTGCTGCAGGTCACGGAATGATGCTGTAGCAGAGCAGAGACAGATCTTCTGAACTGGCTTCTCATCCTCCAATCTCCAGATCATTTTCTTTAAATCTCACTCTTCTGTATAACTGCACTGATGTTTGGATAATTTGCATATGTAAATCTGAGCTAAAGAGAGACCCTCATGGCTACTGCAGAGAGGAGCCTGCTAAACGCTGTAAATTGAAACGCTTTCCTCCCCAAGCTAAAATAAAAAGTGCCCTGGAGGGTAAATTTCTGAAGAGTTTGTGACTAACCTGATTAGTCACTCTAAATTGTGATAGATGGAAGGAAAAAGCAGTTGTCAAACAAGGAAGAAATTCCAATAGAAGAGTAAATTTAAGGATGACAGTGATGATAAATTCTTACAAGCCTTAGAAAAGATCAGCCTTTTGTGCAGCTCTCATAAGGAGCATTGAGTGCTCACTGTAGAATGGGCTGCTGTTTGGGTAACTGTGGGAATGTGGTGGTGATTGGTTTTGAAAAGAAAAAGAACACCTCATGTCCAGATTATTCTGCATTTATTTTAAGGTACCTGTAACTAAATTTTAAGAACTCCCCTTCCTTGCTCTTCCTGAGCTTGAAACTGCTGGGCCAGGGGGATGCGCTACAAGAAAGGACAGTGTTCAGGGTTAAATAATTTCAGATTAAATCCAGGTATACATTTTTATCTGCCAGTATTGGGAAAACTCAGCAAAGTTTCTGCTTAATTTTTGTCACCAATAATTTCTACATAGAAGTCAGATTTTTCTAGTGGATGCGTTCTGTTTGCAACAGGAACTGGATCTGTGAAGAACAGAGAAGATTGAACAGTGAACTCTTCTAGGTTGATTATTGCTTCATGCTCTCTTCTTACTGAAATAAATAAAAAAAAAATTTCATCTTAAAACCCATCTAAGAAGTCAACCAGTGTTCTGTTCCACTCTGAACAAAATTTATCCTCTGGAACTGGTTTAACAGGACATGGAAGAAAGGAAAATAAAATATATCCCCTCCTCTGTCCAGAAATGCATTTGTTTAGCTGGCTGAAAGCTAAAGGCAAAACACCAATACATTTCATTGACTTTTTCCCTGCATTTCAAATTTTCAAATATTGCTAAAACTTAACAATTCCAGCCATTTCTCAGATCAATATCACATGGTGAATACAAGGGTCTGATATTGCTAGTGTTGATAGCAATCAATTAGTTTGGGACACATAGAGAAGAGCTGCATGAAGAATTGATCTGTTGTGTTTTCCAATTAATTTAGTTGCTTCAGCATTTGAATTTTCACCAGTATGTGCACATTAATAGCACCCAGGAGCTTCAGTCATGGGACAGAAGATAATACATTTCAAAAAGGCAGCCCATGAGCCTGCCTGGCTGTCACTCAGCTTGGCACCAACTCTTAATGGGTCTGCCTAGTTCCTGGCTGTGAATTATGTGAAGTTTCAGCCAGAGAAAGTCTGAAATTTTCTTCAGTCACGAGTCTTTCCTTAACAGTTGAACTCTGTATCTCTAGTAATGTGGTCACTTCTAACCAGTGAGGTCAGAAGTAGTGACTTCTCCCATCCATGACAATGAGTTTTATTTTGAGCAAGCCATGTTTTTTTTAGGGGATGGGAAAATGTCAAAATGTAGAAGTGAAATTGTAGCAAGATCATAAATGAACGATGCTGTTCCAGGTACTGGTGTTTCCAGTACCTGAATATCTCAACCACCTGCTGTTCCCTCAATTGCTTTTTTTTCCCTTGTTTTGGGAAAAAACCATATCATTCTATCCCATAAAACTGCTACAGTGTTGTCAACACACAAAAGTTGTGGACACTTGTCATTATGGGCAAAATACTTCAAGCATCTCTTTGGAGATCAGGAACACCACTACAGCCCAAACACAAGGGCTCTCTATTGTCTTGCTGACTTAGTCTGAAGCAGGAAACAGATCAAATCTCACAAGCAAAGTCTGGTTTTGTGAGATTTCAAGCAAAAAAAATGCATTTTTGAGAAGTGTGTGTGCACTCAACTCCCTTGTCCAATATGCTCACCACAATTCCAACCATTGGTTGGATAAACTGACAACTCTAAAGGATTCCTTCAACTAAGCCTGGCTCTTGGTTAGATGGGATAAGTGCTCTGTTCCTGCTACTGCATGTACATTTTTGAACAGAGAATTAAAACATCATGAGTTCCACTCCATCCAAGATTTGGCACAATCCCTGCAGGGCAGTAGATTAAATCAGGATTTCCCAGACTTCCGGCTAGATGTATCCTGCTGTAATAAAAGCTTTTTTTATTTGTTTATTGCTTTAGCTCATTTCCACTAAGAAAATGATGCTTTTGTTTAACCATAAATCTTTCAGTCTGAGGATTCTATCTATACACTGATAGACTATAGGAGAGAATTTTCTCATGTTTTCTGTGGTAACATTCAACACAAACTATAAAACAGGATCCGTGGGATTTCCTCTGTGTTTCAAGGACTTACTGTATCCTTTCCTGTGTCCTTTCCCAATAATAATTTCCACTGAAGCAAAAAAAAATTAGCCAGAAAACAAATGAAAACAAATGATATTTCGGTTTATTTGAGAACTGACATAACAGATACAGGGGTGGGCAGCCAGGGTAAAACCTCATTACAGATGTTAACTGTAAAAATGTGTATAGACATGCTACTCTACATGAAAGGAGGTCTCAGTGAAACTTCTCCCCCTTGATTCAAATACCTTTGCTGCAGCAAAAGACCTGGATGTTGGCTGAATTTCTGTTGTCTCCACTGGTCTGCAAATGACTTTGTCCATCTTTGTCTGCGGAGTGGTGATGGTGGTTAAACTTTGCAGCAAGCATTCTGAGGTGTGACCCATCTAGAGATAATATAAATTATTTCCTCATCTAGTTAGATGTCCCATAACTCCAAGAGCGTGATAAAGTTTTCATGTAGTCCTGTAAAGTCATGTGGAGTTTCATTACTGATGAATGCAGTGCCAGGCACAGTGGGAGGCATCATTCCAGCTCCTCATGCACATGACTGGTTTCTAAATTAACGACCACCCTGGAAGATGACCAGGGCATCACTGCACAAAGTTAAGTGGAAACTTCTGCTCCCTGAACAGGAGAGAGAAGAAAATACATTCTTTACAAATACAGGCCCTGAATTCTTAACATGACAAAATTGTCAACAGGACCTTTCAGGTGTTTCAGACTTGCTGGATTAACAACCATGTCTTTTTAATCATGGAATTCCCTTCTAAACTTTCAGGCATCTTTTCTAAACTATGAAATATCCTCTTCCCACAAGAGTAGAGCATGGATTGAACATGATGGCAGATAAAATAGCAGCAATCATGTGTTTGGTAAGTGCCCAAGGTACCTCCATCCGTGCTCAAAAGTCAGAATCTTGCTTTTGCTAAGTGCCTTGACTCCAACACGTTTGTAAGCCATTCCCTGGCAGATAATTGGGCATGGAGAGGGAGGATTGCTGCATGTGCTGACCACAGCAGTTCCCTCCATCAGACTAAGACCTCTGCAGAGATCTTTGACAAAAAATTCATCTTCCTTACTGGGTATGCAGGAGAGATGATACATCCTTGAACAGCACTTTGTTACAACAACATGTCACAAGAGCTAATATTGCCTTTAGCAGCACATGCATTACAAGTGTGATAGTTATGATAGTATGATAGATATGCTAAGTGATTTTTTTAATAGACCTTGTTAAACATGTTAGCTTCAGAGACCTCAAGCTATCTATCACTAGAGCAAGTAATTTTTTTTTTGTCTTTCTAGGGCTCAGCAAAGAGAACTAATTTTTTTCTGTAGATTTTCTGCACATATTTATTTTCAATAATACCAGGCCTTCTGAGAGGATGTCCTCTCCACAATAACTCCCAAAAACATCACCTGCAATTGTAACTGGAATAAGGCATGAGGGGAGATGGAGCAATGGATGGAGTGTGCCAACCTAATTAGGGAAACTAAACCCAGGAAAGGACAAGAACAGTTCAGAGAGGTAGGAGTTTGCCAGCAGCTGGAACAATTGAAAGCCTGAGGAAAATGCAGTCTGCTTTCCATCTTGTGGATGAATGCCACCTCCTCCTTTCCCACTCATGCCTTGGTTTAAAGATGCCTTTAATGTTTATTAAGAGCACAACACACTACCAAGGCTGCAGCTCACCCCTATATGGGAACATCCCTGTCCTCCCCACTTCCACAGCTGGCAGTGCTGCTGGAAACATGGTGGGGTGGTTGAAACTGCATTTACACTGAGTTTTGCAGCTGAACTCAGCACTGAATTCCAATGTGGACAAGTTCTAAGACAATAGAAGAGGGGAGGAGGTAGCCAAGAAGTTCAGGATGCTTCTTCTCAAGGGGCAGCTACATTGGTGGTGTCTAGGGCAAATCATCCCCCCTGAGGTATAGGATTTCTGGCCTTTCTAGCAATAAGCCAAAGTGAAGGGTTTAGAAACGGAAGTAGGAATTCCCTTTAAATCGAACAAATAGCCAGGATTCCAGTACAAAGGGTCAGAAAAGAAGGTTTACTTCTGGTCTCTGGAACGGACAAAATACTCTGAAACTATATAATGAAATGAGAGGAAAAGATATGGTTTCCCCACTACTGCTGACACACAATTAATGTAAAATAAGGAGCTTGTTTGGTGTTGGTTTGCAGTGATCCATCCCCACCGACACAATGAGGGCTAATGAACTAAATCTGAAAGCATCAGCATAAGATTTTGACAAATGCATTGTTTGCCTATTGAGAGGGTAGAAAATGATTATAAATGACAAGCTGGGCTTGTTTTCAGGCATGGACACTCCAGGAGCAGTGGCATTATGGCCTCAGTTGGCTGTTCTCTGTGTAAATTATTTCACACTTCTGCTACTGAATCAATTGGGTGTTTCTCCATTTAAGAATTGCCAAAATAAAATATCTCCTGCTCCACAGTCAAGGCATGTTCTTGGCTCCCAGGAAGGAAGAACAGTTTAAAATATCTGGATTTTTTTATTTTAAAGTGAAGTGTTGGTCACAATGTAGTGCACTTTCACTGCTCAAGATTCATGAGGATATTGAAAATTTTAAGCAATTATTAGCAAACATGGTGGAAACACAGAACTGTACTACAAAGTTGAATAAAAACTCATATTTCATGCCTTTTTTTTTCTGAAAGGACAAGAGAAGATGTATATTTCAATATTTTAGCTATGAAAAGTCTGGACACCAAACTGAGGTGAAGGTTCTGGTAAAAACTACAGATCAGATAATAGTCAAATGTAATTTAAATTCTGAAATCCCTTATTCCAGCATTTCTCTCAAAGAAGATAATGACCTACATAGACATCTCACAACCTAACTTTGCTCCTTGTTCTCTGGCCTGCCAGTTCTTGGGCAGAAACTCTGTAACAGTTAAAATTCCCCAATGAGGTAGAAAATGTTATAGAAAGAGCAGGAATGAGAAGAGTTTTGGCTGATTTACTGCTCCCCTTTGCTCAGTTCTGCACACATCTGTGCCATTATAAACATAATGAATAATAAATCCAAGCTCATTTTTAGGGCTGCATCCATTGCAAGTATAAATACACAAAGGCAAAGGATTTCTCCTTGGAAAGTCAGCGAGAGGGAGTTTTATGTAATTCTTATGAGACTTAATGAAGCCCTGAAGATGAAACAATTTCCATTTTGCCTTCATGGGAGCAGACTGAAGCGAAACTGTACCTTTCATTCCTCTTTACAGAGGGAGGTTCAGAGCACCAGCAGGTGGGCAGGTTTAAATCAGCACAGTGCAAGCCTGGCAAAGCCTGGTACCTGGGCTCAGTGCAGGGAGCCACATGAAGCTTGGATGCTCTGAGCTGCCTATCCTGAGGTGTCCCACATGCTTGTCCAACCTCCAGGCTCCCAGGGGATGGATTCCAGTGTGAGGACTCCTCTGGGTTGTGTTGATGCAGCCAAGCCAACCTACAGCTCTAACCCCAGGCATGGTGTTGTTGCATGTGTGGTCTCAAATCACCCTGCTCACTCAGGTTATTAGCGTTATTCTTCATGCAAGGAAGCAGAGCAAAGACCCAAGAAGAAGAGATCCACTTTTCCTGCACCCCAGTCCAGATTTTTGCTCAATTCTTCTGCCCATGGATTTCCCATCACTGGCAACTGTTTCCATCTGCTTATCAAAGAGACTTGTCACTGCAGCTACTCTTCCCTAATTTCTCACCAGGGAATGCATTTCCAAAATTTCTGTACCTGTTTGCTTGTGGTTAGGTTAAACAGAAACAGGCAGGGCTTTACTGTTGGAGTCCATGTGATGTTGAAGGGATTCAATGCTAGCTCCCAAATTCTCATGCATCCTTGGAGATGCACCTCTGAAGATATCTTCCTTCAAGCCACAGGTGAAGCAGGCCTGGAGAAAAGGTGTGCTGATCCTTTCTCCAGCAGTCCCTCTAAATCAGGATGGTGAGCTGCATTAGGAACATCCCTCTTCACACTTGTGACTTGGCACTCTGTGTCTCTGGCAAGCCCAGGTTTCTCTCTGAACCAGCACACAAAAACACCCAATGTGCAAACTAAGAAACTCTGGCTTTGCTTAGCTTTACGTAGTGCAAATCCAAACAAAGTTACTAGCGTGTCGTTTGGGGAAGAATTAGGAGGATAAACTATGAAAGAGTTTTTCAGGACATTTGCACATTCCAGGAATCCAGTGAGGTTGAAATGAGTTCTCCTCCTCCCTGCAGGGTGTTCTCAGAGCACTGGTGTCACCCAAGAGAGCAGAGGTGGAAACCTCTTGGCTTGACCCTCAGGCATAATCCTACAGTCCCCAGGCCAAACTCTATCCTGACAAAGATAAAATGGAGGGAAGGATTTTTTCCTACAAACCTCAGGCTGTTTCTGACTGTTGCCTATTGTCTCAGGTTCTGACACAGAGTCCATTTTCCTTACCCCCCTCTCTCAGCCATGCAAATCAGGCAAAGCGGAGCGCACAATGGAGCTCCAGCATCTTTTCACATCAGTGGTTCTGAGCCCCCTTGAGAAATCCATAAAGGCCCTCCCTGGAGTATTTAGCAGATAATGCTGCCTCTTTCCGCCTGCGGTGTTTTGAAAAGTGCAGCCCATAAAATGTGTCTGACATTGTAGAGCAAGCCCAGCTTCCCCGTGAGCGCCACGGCACCAACACGGCTCCCATTGTCAGCCCTGACCCGCTGAATGCAGCCAGGCCAGGGGGGATTTCTGTGCCCTGCACAGCAACAGCACATGACTTGGAAGGGAAGGGAACTTCTCAAGGAAAGCACATTTGATCAGTCATAAAAACCTTCCCGGAGATGCATGCTGAACTCTGTGTGTGAATTACAGCTGGCATTGTTAGCACCTATTGCTAAGCTTGCGTGAGATTTTCCCACACAAGACCTGGTTTGGTTGCTTATGACCTACTTGGTCAGGCTTTAACAGTTTGGACTCATTTTTTTTCCATGCAGAATAGTTGCTTCAGGAAGAATATATATTGGAAATTTCTGCCAAGACAGATTGGTCTTTTTTCAGAGTGAGTTTACAGGGAAATACATTATTTTTGCCCCTGTTAAATCTTACAAAGATTTTATTGAAGAAATGAGTTTTTTACCTCATTGCTTTGGTATTTGTAGGGAAGGTTTCTGTACTAGAGATATTATTGTTAACCCTCTCTTCCTCCCTGTTATACTTGGGTCAAATTGGGAGCTCACTAAAAACGAGCAATCTCTTCAGACATGCTAGAGATAGGCAGAGGGTATCTCAGATGTTGCACAGGATTTTAATTATAAATATGTCAGCTTAGGTGTTCCTGAACACTAAAACAGAGAGCTGGGAAGCACAAAGTTCCTCTTGCTGCTGCCCAGGCAAGGACAGTGCCCAAAGAAGAGCTGGAGTTTTGGGAAGAGCGTTCACTCAAGGAAATTCTCCTCTGAGATGGAGTATATCCATCTCCAGACACAACACCTGCCCTTGCCCATCCCCAATTCTCAAACAGAACACGCAGGAGCCTAAAACGAGCTTGGGAGGGTCAGGGATATCCTTCCTTCCACCTCCCATCCACTACTTTGCCTCCCCCATATCTCAAGTCCATAAGCTCTATCAGCAATGGAACGAATTGCATGAGAAAGTGCAGGGGGTGGCAGGAACATCTGGGCCACATACTGCACATGCCACTGCAAGCTAACCTCTCACACGCTGCTGTCGGATGCTGCGCACGTCAGGGACACAGCTGTGCTTCACACGCACAGCCCCCGCAGGCAGGACCAACCTTGGGCTGCAGAGAGGAAGAGGAAAAGAGAGAAAAAATTAAGAAGAATATGGAGATGAGAGATAGGAGATGGGAGGAAGGCAAGGCAAGACATGATGGATGTTTTTGGCTGAGGGGTGGTGCATCACAGCCGAGCAATACAACAAATCCTTGGAGAAACACCCCTTGCACACCCTGTGTGTAGTGCACCAGCAATGCTCTGCATGAGTCAGATTTGGTTTAAATGGAGACAAAAGGGGCAAATCCCAGAGGAAAATGGGAAGGAGGGAAGGGAAGGTGCAAAGGGAAAGAGACTCTCAGAGCATTGAGTTTTTGCAGGCTCTCCTCGACCCAGATAATCAGCAGAGCTCAAGCTGACAGCAGGGGATTTAAACACTTATAGGGGGAGCTCAGCTGGATGTCTCAAGGGAAAAAGGGTTGGGAAATGCAGTTCTGTAGAAAAGACAGAGAGAGAGAAAAGAGCTGTTAAGTAGTGAGAGAGACATCTGCAGCATAGCTGTTCATTTTGGTTACACTCTGCTCTGAGCTGGCAATGGGAATGCATGAGAAAACACCTTCAGCATCCTGAATCTTTTGAGAAGAGACAAAGGAAAGGGCCCAGGCAGAAAGTCAAGCCAAGCAGGCATCAGCAGCCCAAGTCCTTGGCTGATCTTAGGTACCAGGCATGCTACCTTGCAGGAAAGGACCTCCCAAGTTCTGCAAACTGATTAAAGATGCTTCCCACAGGCCAATGTCCTTGTTTTACTCTTCCATACTCAGATGGGCCAACACACAAGGTCAGGAGAGATAGAGACAGGCAAAATCCAGAGCACAGTGCCTTAGGAGGAACTCTAAAACAAGCCACTTGTGAAATCAGTTCATCACTAGGATGAAAAATGGTCCCACTTCCAGGCACCATCTGATGAGAGGCCCTTCAGTGCAGTGCTCCATAATACAAGTTATGTAAATTTGGACAGTTAAAGATTGTTTACTTAGAGATGGGATTAATGTCCTAATTGATTAACAGGCATGCAGACATGTTCTAAGCAAACAAGCATATCTGCAAAGAGGAGGAAACACTTGCAGAACCTCTGAAGGCTCTGAAGGCTGTGTACCCCCTGAAACTGCACCCTGGGTAAAAGGAAATTTTCTGTTCTCCTGGTAGCAAGGGCAACAGGGGATTTTCATCCTGCTCCTGCCTTGCCCACTCCCAGTTATGTTCTGTTGAGCATCCTCTGATGTCTTCTGGAATCATTTCCTTTGCAAAAATCAATGGGGTTGAAGAATAGGTTAAAAACAGAGACACCCATCCTAGGATACTTTTTTAAACAACACTTTCTCTTTCAGAAGCACTTTGGGTTTTAGGGACCCTCAGTCTTTTAAAACTCTGTATCAATTAGAATATATTAAAAGATTTTTAGATATTTAATTACCTCTGTAAGCATATCTTTAAAAATATATGCCCTTAGAAGAATACAGGTTTATATATGGCATTTAGGATCCACTATGCAAGTGGCTCCAGATATGGGATTCTTCTCGCATTTCTCTGCTTCAACAATAATATACAACTCACATATTCTCTAAAGACAAGCTCTGCAGAAGCACTAGACAAAGGAAGTACCAGAAGAATTTACACACACACATGCACAGTTAATTTTCTTCTTGTAAAGCAAATGAATGCTTTATTACTTGCCCTTTCTCTAGGTCAAATTACTCGACAATGCTCATTAAAACTGACTTTTTCTACCCAGGGTGTTTTAAGGAAGCACAACAAAAGGGCACAGTGACCACTGTCTGTTAGAGAATTACAGAAGCATTTGGAAACAGCAGCTGAGATTTGCAGTGGGGCTGCTGTGCACACATGGGCTGGGGCATCCCAAACTCCTTCCAGGCCTTTCCATGGCCATCCAGGCCATGGGGCAGGATTGGAGCCTGTACTGGGTGGGAGGTTTCTCTCTCTCTGTCCCTGCAGAGCTTCCTCTGCAGGGTGTGTGGCTCACCCTCGGGCCTTGTGGAACACCCTGTAAATGTGACCTACCGTGCTGTTCTTTAAAGACACCTTCATAAAGCACAAATGTGCCTAAATGCTTTTGCAAACAAGACTCCCACCTGCCCAAGGTGCCGTGGATCAGGCCTCACTCCTGTCCCAGCACCAGCTGTGACCTGGCCCAGCCTTTGCTGGCTACCTGTTGGGCTCAGTCGCTCACTGCCGCTGCAAATGTGTTTTGCCTGTCAGGGGGGTCAGCCAGTTTTTGTGCCACAAGAGGGGAAGTAATCCATTTAACAAAAGCAACACGTTTTTATAGCTTCTGGAAACACTTCTGTTGCAAAAACAATAAGGTGAAGGAGCAGGAGGGGGCAGTCCTAAGACATTCTTCAAACAATGGGCCTTTTCTTTTAATAGGTGTTTATAGAACCCCAATCTTTCAACGCTGTGTGTCCCAAAATATATTAAAATGCACTGCATGCAGCTAGTTAGGATTTTTATTTTCTACTTGTTTAAGTTATTTACACTGGTGCCTCTATTGATACAAAGTGAGTGCATCAGGTGCAGACTCCATTCCCCATTCCCCATTCCCCCAAGGCCATGGCACTGCTCTTCCCTACTCAGTTCCTTTCCAAAGACTAGGTTAGGTTGGGTTGGTAATGTCATGCAGATTACATTCTTGGTTTAAGTATTACTTGATATTATAATGATTGAGGCAATATCTGCCTTGGCCCCTGGTGTCCATGTAAGGATTCTGCTGGCTGTACCCCACATGGGCATGACAGCATCCATACAAGGAGTCAGCAAGAGACAAAGTGTGTCATGCCAAATAGTTTAAACCAGATTAAACACATATTGCCCAATCCTACAATAAAGGATTGCCACTATTCCTCTTACCACTGACTCTAAAAGCCTTTATTTTAAAACTGCACTATCTGGGGTAGGAGATTTGGAACAACACACTGCTATTTTGGGATCTAAGAGCACACACACACAAGGAATTAATTCATCAGTAGTTAATCTGGAATGATGTCATGCGTGGACAACTCCCATTTCCAAGACTGTGACAAATATGGGGGAGAAGAGACTGTGAAGTGTCTTTAATTCCTTTTTCTCCTATGCCCTGTATCCTGCAGCAGCTCCATCCCATCCTTCACGGCAGTGAAAGGGAGTTTCAACAACAGATGCTCCCTCCAGTGCCTGATGAGCTCTGCAAAAGGGACAAACCTCATTGCCTGGCAGTCTGGGGGCAAGGAGGAGGAGGAGGGCTAACGTGGGGGTCTTGCAGGAGAAAGTGAATGGGGAGGTTGGAAGGCAGCCTTTGCAAGAGGCTCAGGGGCCACTTTCCAGTGCTGGAGTGGACCAAGGGCTGCCTCTGGCTCTGCAGGGTGGTGTTTGGAGACACATCCCCTCAAATGGCCACCAAACCTGGAGCAAGACATTTGTTAAAGGGAAAGATTTGTCCAGGGTCCGGAGCATGCTGGGCTCCTCTGCTGCTGGGTGGTGGTGCTTGGGTGACTGGTTTTATTCCTGCCCTTCCCTGTGTGCTTTGGGAGAGCCCCAGGAAGAAGCAGAATTGCTGGTGTGGAGGCAGCTGGCTCTATCTCTGTTTACACGTCAGGGGTTGTGCAGTGCCCAGCTACCTACCTCCCTGAAAGGGAAGGCTGCTGTACAATGGGGACCCAACAGACTGCATCTGTTTTGTCTTAGTCTGAAGCATTCCTTTCTGGTGCTAACTGGGAACAATTTAGCTGGAATTTCCAATTGAAATGAGCTTTTTCAACTTCTATATTGACAATTTAAGTTCTTCTCAGGCAAGGGATCTGCCGTGTGTTTTACAAATAGGCCAAACCAAATCTCGGTGTTTTTACACGTTTTTACTCAGACCAAATCTGTTTTTCTAAAGGACTGCCCTTTTACTCAAACATGGATTTCAATGCACAGTCACAGAGGGTACCCAGTAACAGCCAATGCTGCAGGAATTTGGATTTCAATCAGCTTGAAGAGATTGAGGAGGTGGGTAAAGGAATAGTCCTGGAAAATACTTGGGGAGGAAATTGTTTAGATGCATCTGCAGTTATGTGCAACACAGCCTACACAAAGAGCAGAACTTCTATTTTCATTTAGGTAATAACCAGACTAAAGGTTCAGCACTGTGTATAATAGGGAATCATGCCCTGGGAAAGCATGCAAGTAACAGGGCAGAATTTCTCCTATCATTTCTCCTATCCTTCCTCTGTAGTCTTTTCCAGCAGTGACTGATTGTGGCATGTCTATGCATGGAATCCTTCTCCTAAAATGCCATTATCTCATCCCCTTTTCCAACCCATTTCACCTCACCACACCCTGCAGTGGATGCTTGGGTACCCCACAGCATGGCCCACCACCCAAGGATTCCATGCCAAATCCCAGGGACCCTCAGGGCTGCACTGCAGGGAACCAGCTGGGATGGAGCAGAGGGAAAACCCCTCTGAATATTGCCTATTCCTGTCACCTCAGGAGAGGCACAAACTCTGCAGAGCACCACATCTTCTTAGAGCCTCTCTGCAGAATCAGAGAACGCTGGCCTTGGAGATTAATTGAGGCAAAATATGTATTAAAAATCATAGCCACTTGCTTATGGACATAAGTTCAATAAACTTATTTAAAATTAGGCAAGCCAGTAAGCCTTGGCAGATGGGTGGCTAAGAATATGAGCCAATTCATTTGTGACAGACAAGGAATGGACACAGCAAGAGGAAGCCATGCTGGCAGCTAGAATTTAACCCAGATCCCCTAAACTCCATTTCAGACTTAAAGTGATTTGTGATGCTTCAGGATGGGTAAAAAAGGGATATAGCAGTCTTGTGAGAATAAATATGTCAAAGAAACAGAGGTGCTTGGGGATGGGTGACTTAGAAAAGTAATACAAGCATAGAAGAAAAGATAAAATCTCTGGCACAGTAGAGGAACAAAAGGAAAAAATTACTACAGAGATAGGAGGAGTAAAGAGGAAGGGGGAGGGAGATCTTCCATAAACCATAAACTGATTCATAAAACTTTGGAGGTCTCTCATGACACCAAGCCTGCAGATGCAAATCTAATCTTCCTCCTGGAGAAGGACCTGATGACACTCTAGAAAGTCTTTGTTGGTTCATTAAGAGTCCCTTTGCCTAGGACCTGGTAATGCTATTCCTCAAAAACAGAGAAACCTAATATCTTGAGCTGCTTCCTTCTCCCTGCTCCACAGCATTTATCTGTTCATGTGAATATCTTTATTGATGAAGTGTCCCCTCAGCAGGTTTGAAGACAACAAGGTGGTGTTGATCTGTTGGAAAGCTCTGCAGAGGGATCTGGCCAGGCTGGATCGATGGGACGAGGACGTTTGTGTGAGGTTCAACACAGCCAAGTGCTGGGTCCTGCACTTGGGACACCACAACAAAGCACTACAGGCTGGGGCCAGTGTCTGAAAGTGGCTCACCAGAAAAGGGCCTGGGTCAACAGTGGTTGGACAAGAGCCAGTGTGCCCAGGTGTTCAAAAGGCACGTGGACGTGGCACTTAGGGACATGGTTTAGTCCTTAGCTGGGTTAATGGTTGGACTCGATTGTATCAAAGATCCTTTGCTGCCTAAATGATTCTGTGATTCTGTGAACCTTGCATTTCTTTCCTCCCTATTCCCAGGCTGTCTTTGGTACACAATGAACGTGGCTGCTGCTCTGCCACTGCCCTCTCTGCCTTCAGTGCAGATTGTTTGCAGTGGGGATCTCTGCTTGAGGCCAGTGGGCCTGAAGGGTCATGTTCCCCCCAAATCTTGCACTGGGACCTCCTCACTCCAATGAATTCTGCAGCTGTGCCAGAGAGTCCCAGGCTCCTGCCTAATTCACTACCCACATGTGCAGGGAGAAAAAAAGACTACTTCCCCTTGCCAAAAAATTAAATAAGTTGTAGGCATCAATCACTCGCTAACATGCACATTTTTATTCTCAAACAGCTTCATTTAGAGTGTTTTAATATAGA
Organism: Ammospiza caudacuta; assembly: GCF_027887145.1. NCBI lineage: Eukaryota > Metazoa > Chordata > Aves > Passeriformes > Passerellidae > Ammospiza > Ammospiza caudacuta. Next base: position 30,575,157 of record NC_080601.1, on the reverse strand, counting down.
ACAGCCTGACAGAAACAATGCCTCCTAAATAGCTGTATGGGACTCTTTAGTCAATAGTACATACAGTAAATATTTATTATAACGTAACACAGGTTCTGTTTGTTTCTGCTTGTTTTTGCTTTTTATACTTTGCATTTGATGTGAGTGGGAGACACACCAAATATTGTAAATATTTATAAAGTATTCAGATTTGATATTATTTGCTCAGGTACAAATGGCTCCAGTTACTAGACTGTCACAAATGAGAAAACCACAAATACAGAGCAACACTGAATGAAAACACAGTGGAAACATGACATAACCACATCTACGGACTGCAGTAAACATTCCTCACAAGAAGGAACTAAATAAAGGTGCAAATACCTTTTTAAAGAGCTGTTTTGGTAGATATTTTAGAGACATCAGCTTGGTGACAGGGGTTTTGTTCCCCACCTTCTAAGTGTCACTAAAATATCTTATGTCTATACTTACATGCAATTAGCTTTTGGCTATTTTGTTTCTAAAGAAAACCTCACCCTGGAGAGCGTAGATGGATCGATGAGGCGGGGTTCTTTTTTAAGACATTCAGTCTTGCTTTACAAAATAAACACCCCTTTAGATAAGTTACCTGAGGAGTCTTGAATATTTTATTTTTTTTTTGTAAGACAGATGATGCAGAGGGTCGCGGACCTGCTGTCATCCCCAGTTCAGTTGTGGGGACGCTACCAGATGTGTCCTATTAGTCAACTTGTTATGGTTACTTTAGTGACTCAGTCCATCTCTGATGCCTCTAAATCTTTCACCATTTCAGCTGGATCCTCTTTAGGCTGGGAGTGAATCAGAGGACCTGGCACTGGGCTGTCTTGCCCAACAGCAGTTTGGCCATGCCAGGAGAGGTCCCTCTCCATGTCCTTGGAGCCAGCCCAGCATTGCTGCCTCCTGGCCTTCCCAGATTCCAGCACTGGGCTCCAAGCCCTCTGACCCCAGCAAAGATGAGGCCCACGTTGGTCATCCTGTGGCAGGACACAGCAGGTTCACGTGGGTGTTTCACCACCCTGCTCTGGCTGGGGGGATTCCCACTGTTGTGGTTCTTGTTCCCCAATCCATCACAATTAATTTTGTCTACAGTTTTCACCAACCATGATTCCGAAGGGTTTTTCTAAGGCTGGTTTGAGTCATAACCAAAGATCTGAACTGCAGACAAAATTTCTGGCTGGTTTGTGTTTTATCCTGAGCTATTTCCCCAGTGCTAGTTTGTCTTTTATATTTGCACAATCAATAATTTTCCTCGCTGATCATACTTGGTATATCATTTATTTCTGTTGAATAACCCCTCTGGATAAAGCATGATGAAGTAAATACCAGAGACAAACACAGAAAACATCTGGAATATGTTTTTCTCTCCAGCCAATTCATCATTTCAAAATGTACTGTAGGCTGAACTGGTAGCTCAAACAAGACTAGGTATTGATAATATGTTTCTGCCATTTTTGTTATTATTCTTTATTATAATAAAGTTCTGTTTCCCCCCTCATTGGAAACTCTTCTCTTGTTTTATGGTTTTTCCCATGGTGTAGTAACAGAAATGTATTATTGGCATGGCCTGTAGTTCAAGGTCTTTGACATTTCTTTTTTCAAATGTATCCCTTACAAGGGCCAAAGAAGAAGTTAATAAAAGCATTAAAACCACCTGTGAATGGTCATTTAAATGCCACATTTAAATTAATGACAAGTAATCTACACCTTCAAAAAATCCTGACTGACATGTAGGTTTGCTTGCTCCCCTTCCAAACTATGGTCTAAGTACTAAAAATAAAGTGAAATAACACTCTGGTGCTAAATAGATTATGACTCACAGCTGGAGGCAAAGAAATTGTAACTTTATCCCAATTACACTAATTTAATTGGGTGTTAAAAAAATCCTGGGTTCCCAACAGTAGTAGCCAAGGCAAGGTTATAGACATCTAACAGGTAAGGGAGCCATCTCTAATTGTTTTTTGTTTTCTTTTGTTTTAAAAGGTTCTTCCTGTGCTGGTAGAAAAGCCTGCGCAGACAGGAATTTCTTCGTGTAAAATTAGTTCATAGCAATAATGTTTGTGTAAGCAGCAGCAATCCCTTCATGTGGGAGGTGAGCTCACAGCTGTCTGACACTGCTGCTGCTGTGGGCAGAGGCTCTGTGCTAGAAGAGAAGGGGTCAGGACACCCCCAGTTTATCCCTTCCACTCCCCAGGTCTGCCCTGCTAAAACCAAACCCTGGGATGAAGAACAAGGGCTTTGTGCCAGGCTTTGCCATCTCTGGGCACGGGGACACTGATGCTTTCTTTTCCTGCTCAGAAAATGAGGATGATGACAGTGAGCAGGATCCCAGCACCCAAAGCAGGCATGCACTCATCCCCATATCCCATTCCATCCCATCTTATAGAGCCTATAGCAGGTGATGAACCTTTTCAAAGCTCCCAAAGGGGCTGTGAGGACCTTTAAACCCACCCAGCGTGGGGGCACTCAGTGGTGGTGTGGGAAGAATCAGCAGCCCGTGGCCCCGCTGGCCTGGGAAGCCAGGGAGCAGAGAGCTGAAGGCAGGATGCAATGTCCTGCTGCGTGGAAGAAAAGGGAATTACTTCCTCCCTGGGAATACCCTCCCGAGGCTTTTTCCTTCCCCTTTGGTAAAGATAAAAGAAACACGGTGCACCTCCTGCGCTGAAGAGCTCCCATTCCTCCCCAGCCTTCCTCTCCTTCTCCTTCTCCTTCTCCTTCTGCTCAGCCTCGTGAAAGCAGAGAGCCACTGGCAAGAGGAGTCAATAAGTAAATAGCAAAGGCTGGGGAGAGAGGGGCACTGTGCTTTTGCTGAGCACCAGGAGTGAGGATGCTGGAGGGATCAGCCAGGAGCCACCTGCAGGCCCAGCACCCCTCCTTGCTGAGCACCTCCCCATCACAAGCCATCACCTGGGGAGACCCCACAAGCATCACCTGCCTTGGACTTGAAGGGGCGTGTGTTTAAGGGATTTCCTCTGAAAACCTAATAAGCAAAGGCTGCTCTGGCCACACACGTAATGAGTTTGGCACCAGGGGAGTGTGTTTCTCTTTGCCTTCGGTTCCTGCAGATTGAGGCTCCTCACGGCCCGATGAGCATGGCTGTGCCTGTGCCTTGTAGCCACAGTGTCCTTTTACAGAGTCTCCTCTCTGTGATCTGCACATCCAAGGGGAGCCTTCTCTCACCAGTCGAAGTTGCAGCCCTGTGTTGTGACAATTTCCATTGTGCCAGACGCTTCTCCTTCAGCTTGGGATTGGGCTGCAGTGAAAGGGAGCTGCCTGAAACGCATTAATTCTTCAGAATATAAAAAGCAGCCATCAAACTTTCCGTATCGCTTTCTAAGGGGAATAAATAGCTTCAGGGCCAAACATTTTCAAAACCTGAAATTATTAATTACTTCACAATAGTAATAAAAATAATAATAATATTGTTAAAAAGCAGCAACAACAAAACCTCAATACGGCTAATGCAGAGATTCTGCTAACGAATTATAAATAAAGAAGCTGTTAGTACAGAAGCAGAATGATAGGAATGAAAGCTCGTGAAGGAGACCCGAGCATCCCTCGGTGCCGACCCGGCGGGAGCGGCGGGGCCGGGGACGGAAGGTGGCAGTGCAGCCTAACGAGAGCCGAGCGCGTCCGCCTGCAAAGCACCGCGCTTATCGTTTGTTTATCATCCCCGAGATACAGGGCTAACAAGTTTAACCATTAAAAAAAACCAAAAAAAACCCCCACATCTTTAGATTTGGCTGTTGTTTGGTTGGTTTTTTTTTGTTTGTTTTTTTTTTTTCCTTTTTTTATCTTTTTGTTGCGTTTTTTTGGTTGTATGGTTTTTTGTGGTTTGTTTTTTTTTTTAAATGCGCAGATCAAGCTAAAATTAAGGGGAAAGCAGGAGAATCATTTAAGAAAACAAGAGCGAGAAATAGAAATGTGGTCTGGTTTATGCACGCACACAAAACCTAAACAAACATGAGACCTTTTCGCCGAGGCGAGCAGAGAAGCTAAGAGTTACAGTGTATTGTCACAGTCACTCACACATCCCTATGCTTTTGGTATTTTTTTCTGAGCAACAATCAGAAAAAAATGTTTTAAAATTTTAAATTTAAAAAAATCCCATAGGCTACATTCATATATTCCTTTCAGCTTTGTCTTTATTTTCAAACCTTATTCTACATTTTCCCTCAAATACTTTGTTACAGCATCTCTACCTTTTCTTTCACAAATAAGAGACAGTAGACATTCAGGGAAGTGAAGAAAAACACTCTTGACTCCGTTTACTTCCCACTGAGAGCCAATTGAATACACGACCCATCAGAAAAGAACGATTTTTCATTAGTTTTCAACTTCCTACGACTGAAATAACTTCAGTGTTCAAAAAAACCCTTACCCTTCCCAAAACCAGAACAAATGAAGTCCAGTTCTTGTTTTGTGTTTGGTTTACAGCATTCAATATTCATAAAAACAGCTTTAAAAAAATCCAAGGGACATTAACTTTCTAAACTTAAAAACATATATCTGTTTTATAATTATTTTCCCACATTTTCCATTGTTTGATATATTAGATATCATGAGGATAATAATTTAGGGCCTGATCCCATTAGTCTTTCCTCAGAGAAATACTATTCTTCAACATTATTTTTTTTTCCCCCCTGTATCTGAGGTATTTACCAGGTGGATAATTCAGGGACCGGGTGGTTGGGATCAGAGCCAGCATCCCCTGAGCACTGAGCCCACTGAGCTGGGGGTCCCTGATTCCAGCTGAGCATTGCAAGGTGGGTTCTGCTCTCCCTGCTCACACAAGGCTCCATCAGAGATGCTGTAGTTTCCTTTTCAGCATCCACGGCCCGGGAAAAGGGGACAGACTCTGACTTGGGACCAGTGCTGGAGAGAGCATTCCCAGCTTTCCTGACCCGCCGCGGGAGCCTCCAAACTGAGTCACCCAGGAGCTGGATCCGTTTCTAAAAAACACACAGCACAGCTTAGCATTAAAGATACCCTCCAGAACATTTAAAAATAAAAGGGGAACATATTAAACATAGCTTTTTTACGGGAAATTATAAGCTTCCATAAAAATGCTTCACACAGTGGGGAGGAAAAAAAAAAAAAAGAGAAAAGGTCTTAAGTTTTTTCCGAAGCTTGAAATAAGTTGATTCTGCTTTAGAAATTGCACCCTTTTGGCTGAGGATGTTGTTTGTTTTAGGCTTTTTTCTTTTTTACACAGTTTTGTGGAAATATACAGGCTGCAGAAGGGAGGAGAAAACATCAAGAAATGTGTGTGCGGTGGAGGAGGGGAAGGGAAGACTGACAATAAAATAGATCTCCCGCTAAATGCATATTCTTCTATTTATGTATTTGATAATGAGACAGAAATGCCCTTGGCACTCCATAAACAACAGCTCCACAACCAGGAGGGAAGGGCAGAATAATGCATAGCTACGTTTCAAATCATAGACTATTTCAAGAGCTATTAGCATGCCAGCCTGTTAGATTATTGGGGATTTTAATTTTATTTTAAGCTAATGTTTACCATTCTTAAGCAATTTTGCTGTCTTACCTAATTGCTGTTTTTGCAGGTTTACAGAAGATCGTTTCTTGCGAAGCTCCTCTCCTACAAGAAGTTCTGAGAAGGAATAGTTGATTTAACTCCAATACCCCTAAGAAAATTTTTAGCTTTGTATCAATACAGGAAAATGTTGATATAAATTTTTTTTACAATATAAGGCTAAATTTAGGGTTTGTTCACCACAACAAGTTGGCAACGCAATTCAGAGCTCCGTAACTTTCAGAAAAGGACATAGGAGAAGTTCACATTTATCATAAAAATAGATTTTTTTCCTTTGCTTTTAAAGATGCTTTTTGCATTTTCAAACAACATTCCCTCATGATAAAAAAATGTGTTTGTGTGTAATGTTTGCAGTGTCAGATGGTATAGCTATCGTATGATTTAAAATTAAACAATGTAATTACCATTTGGCAACCGATATTTAAAGCTGTAGCAACTATTTCTTCAGATATTATTTAGACTGTATTTAAAAATACAAATGAAAGCTGTATTTTTCCTGTACATTAATTTCAACACCTTGGAGCTGGAGTGCTTCTTTCTTTCCTTTTTCTTTCTTTGTATTTTTTTTCACAAAACTCCAAATTATTTCTGTTGGAGAAAATTTGGTTTGTGATATGCTGAAAAAAAAAGTTTTTCTACAGCTGTTCAAGAATCCTGCTGCACTGAGATGGGGAGGGGAGAGCTGCAGGAGAAGCTGGAATATCTTCAATTGGATTTTATTACTGAGTTTGTTCCTGTGTTCTTATCACTGGATATGGAGATGGGAGCTGGGGATGACTGGTAACCATTTGGAATTAACATTTCTTCAGTCATCCGATTCAGGGTGTTTAACAGTTTCTAAAATTAACACCAACAATGATAAAAAGCCACTCATTTGTATTACAAGATGCATATAGGCATCTGGTTTCTTTGAAAGTGGCTCATTACCAAAATTTACCACAGCTTAATCTTGGTCCTATGTTTATTCCAATAATTAACCAAGTCATCATTATCTGTTAGTTACAATGAATTTTTCCAGCATTATAGGAAATTTTACATATTTGTTTTTAGAAGCCCATCATATCTATTGGAGAGAGAAAAGTGGGATATGGAATTTCTCCTTGTAGCTGCAATTGTTTTCTGAAGCTCAGGCTACAGAAAACAAAGGCATTATATTTCCACGAATCTACTACAGCCAAACTAGAAATCAGAAAGGCATTTTACTTCAAAATATCTGCATGAATTTTGAAAGGTATTTTCAACTGGATGTGTAGAAATGCCCATTCTTCTATTTTCTTGGCAGGTATTATGTTTATTTAACTCATCAGGGCTTTTTTTTTCTCTCTCTCTCTCTCTCTAATAAAATACCATTTTTCTCATTCATTTCTGAGCCGATTAATTTAGTTAAAATAAAAGAACACAAATCCTCCACTGCAGGTGGGAGGCAGAACTTTTCCTGCCCTGTTCCTGGTGCCGTTTCAATCCATGAAGTGTGTCAATAGGCAGAGCAGAAGCCAGCAGAGAGAGAGTCCCCGGCAGCACAGGCAGCGCTCCCCAAGCTGAAACCACATCTCCTCCAGTGCCTGTCTCACATGGCAATTTGGGATAGAAAAACGCTGCTAAAAACATCTCATTAAGGCTGAGAGGGAAGCAATTTTTATAAGGGGTACAAAAAAAGACAATAAAAAGGGACATTCTTACAATTCCTCTAGATGCTTGAAGACAGAGACGTTTTTGTTTTATTTTGTTAAGCTTTTCCCCAATGTTCAGAATTTTTCCAGGCCAAGCAAAAGATTTTATTTCTATTTTATCTTTTTACTGCCTCATTGTGCCTGTAAATGTTGACTTTCAGGGGATTTCATAATAATAAAAGTATCAGCCAGAGACATCAGCACTGTAGAAGTTTTGCAAATGGTGGATTAAAAATCTTCTGATGCAGACATTAAAAATCAAGCAAGTCAAATTATGTCAAGCAATGCCACTTGCATGCTAACTTACCTAATGGGAAATACTCAGTGCACTCGCACCGCAAAGATCTCGGCTCAAGAACTTCTCTTGCTAACAGCAGTGAGAAATAACCAACACTGAGGAATTTATACGAGCAATATCTCCTCTCTCTGCTGATAGCTAGCCACATGTGTGCCAGGGTGGCACGAAGCATTGTTATCTCGTAAAACACCGCAGAGCTATCAGCTTTTCAGCGGGTGTGCGAATCATGAGGCTGCCTTAGCATGAATGCATTTAATTGTGTGAAGAGGGTATTTCCCAGCATTTGCTTAAACCTTCAAGAAACAGCTTTGCTTGTCAATTGTCACTCAAGTTTGTACTGGAGCAAACAGGGAGCAGAAGCACAAGGGAGGAGTACTGTGGGAAAGGGTCTGGGGGTAAGTTCAACTGTAAAATTCCAGAAAAATGCTGGGAGTGTTTTCTTGTGGTTTAATTTCTCGTTCCCCAAAGTGCTCTGCTTCTTTTAAGTTGTTGATCTCAGGCTGGAGGCCAAACAAGCTCTTGAGCCATGGATGGGAAGGAGAAGTTCTTCCTGGTCAACCAACACGACATTACAGCCTGGCCAGGTTTTGGGGCCAGGCTGCTCTGCTGGGGCCAAAAGAGGTGAATTTTTGTGCCAATGGACCCTGCTGGGTTACTGTGGGGTGTTCATGGCACACAGCCCTACAAGGTGGGCACCTACAACCAGCTTTTCTCAGGGGAATTTCACAGCGTGCAGGACCCTTTGGTCCAGAGCCACCACAAGGACAACACACGGTCCCCATGCCACCCCAGCAGGACTTGTCCCTCCATGGGGACACTGTGCTGATGGGTCAGCACGCAGCAAAGCCCAGCCCAGATTACATCCTTGCTGCCCCAGAGCCAGGCAGTGGCTGCATGTTGAGCCAGGAGAGAGAAACGCGGGCTCCTGCAGCCGCTGCCTCGCATGTGCCAAATGAGAGACGCTTTTCCCCTTTTCATTACACGGGTTTCTTAATAAAAACTGAAAGAGCTTTTTTTTTTTTTTTCAGAAAATGAACCCCAGGGGCCCAATCAGTGAAATACATTAACCTTTCAACTGTCAGCCACCCCCCCCTCCCTTGAAATTAAGCAATACCAGTCCTTGAAACGGCTAAATTACCTTCTTATTTTTTAATTGTGTAATGATGGTCCAACAAAAAAAGGAGCAACTCAGGACTAGTAAATATTCAATGAAGAAATTTATTGTAGTTCTTATAAAGGGAATACCCACAGCTTTCTTCACATGGACTTAAATCAGGCAGAAACTGGAGCGATAGGCATAAAATGAAATAACGGATGCACTATTTCTAGTGGGATTTACATCACAATTTGGTCTAATTATTCCTGATATTTCACCCATCATATTAGAAGCTTCTTCAGGGAAAGAAATAACAGTTTGTCTCCTTGAGAACAAAGAACAAAGTGTCTCTTTGCTCTCAAGAAACTCAGCTATCACTATGAAGAGAAAGAATCTGTCCATTATCAAGAAATCCCACTAGAAATCTTGAATATCTTACCAAATAATTCCTGAGCACACTAAAAATACCAGCAAATGAAAGAGGGAGAAACTATGGGACCTTGGAAAATAAATAAAGAAGGCATCATGGATGCTCCACAACTCGCTCATTTTTTTTCTCACAGAATTATATTAATCCAATAACCAGACTGTGGCTGGCATGTACAGTTAATCTAAGCAGGACAGCCACCACCCCTCTATATTCCTTGTTCAGCAAGGCACACTTTCAGCTCTATCTGTGGTCCTGGATTAAGTGGTGGGAATGCATTTGCATACATTTGCACGGTGAGTAATTCACCATGAGTGATTATGTTCAGGACTCACTTCCAGAATGCATGAACTTTTCGAGATTGGATTTCATGATGGTAAGCTTTAGGAGGAATTTAATACAGACCTAGGACCATGCACAGCTTTCAGGAAAGTCATTTCTTAGGACATACGTAAGAGTTCTTTGTTCTGGGTCTTGTATTTAATACTGCAGTCTCTAGTAAAAAAAGCATTTTAAATGAGCACATGGAGCCGTGGGGTTCAGGTGCACTAATTTGACAACTTCCTAAACAGGATCTTGCTGGGTCAACTTGTGAACTGGGAATATCCCCCGGTCTGAGAGAAAGAGCAAGCATTTCCCAGCATCCTGCCGTGATCCTGCACCTCTATAGGCAGTCACACTTTGAAAAATGAAAGAAAATAAAACCTCAGCATGCAGAGATAAGAGGGCTGAAAATATCTTCGTGATAGAAAATGTTTTGCCTTTTTCCTAAAATACAGGAACTTCTCCAAGTCTTTCCAAAGCTCCTTTCCAGTCCCTAAACACAGACAAATGCTGCTCAGTCACTGCCAAAGGGGATATTGAATGTATTTGACCTTGTATTTAGATGTTGTTTAACTACATTCAGCTTTATTGCTTGTGAAAATCATTGGTCCTTGAAAACAGAGTTCTTAAGTTTAGCAGCAGTGGCACAATTTATACTGGTACATGGTGCTCAACATCTGGGAAACTCCACCAGTAAATCAGGGGGGAAGTGTGCAACTGCAGATCTCTGGTTCAGCATGTGGGAGTGGGGTTCTGCCCCAGTGAGGAGTTTCATGGCAACAGGCTATGTTATGTTATGTTATGTTATGTTATGTTATGTTATGTTATGTTATATTATGTAATGTTACGTTATGTTATGTTATATGTTATGTTATATGTTGTGTTGTGTTATATTATTATGTTATGTAGAATTGAATACTCCCTCAGACAGTTTGCACAGTTCTTGTTGAAATCAGGAACAAATCTGCTCTGAACTGTGAGAGAAAATAGCATGGAGTTTGCATGTGGACTTTTTGTGGTTACTGTGGTCCTATAAAGCATCTGTAAAGGATTGAGTATCTCAAGGAACTATCTGCCTTTGCCTTCTATTGAAAACAATTGCAAGTGGGATGCATGCCCTAAATTGTGATGTTAGTGAAAGCTGAGCATAGTCCCAGATTGCAAAATCAGGCCAGAATGATGAAAACATTTGTAGATGTGCTACTCTTTTATTTTCTTTGGCATGCTCTAAGTAACCTCTGACCTTTTCTTTCTCCATGTAAAGCTGGTCTTTGTTTGAATGGAAACAGAATGTGAAAATGATGACAAAGGGATTTTTTAAACAAATACAATAGCAAATAACAAAGGCAAATGAACTTTCACTGAAATCCAGTACCCCATCAAACTCTTATAAGTGTACAAAAAGAGCAAGTTTCAGGATTATGAGATAATTTTTTCTAAGAAAAATGATAGGCTGAGAAATATAATTTGCAATGTGATATTGAGGAGCAATGCCAGTCTGTGGTGGTTTTGTTCAGGAGGCAATGGAGCACCCCCAGGCTAAGCTGTGTCTCTGGGAAGTGGTGTCACTGCCACCAAGAAACTCTTATTGGATTGATAAATTATCAATAGGCCAGTGGAGCTGCTGTGTTAAGAAGCTGGTGTTGTTTAACCCCATACAGCAACTCAGTGCCAAACAACCACTCCTTCCTCTCCAAGCAGGATGGGGGAGAGAAACAGAACAGTAAATATTAGAAAACTTGTGGGTTGAGATAAAGAAGTTTAACAGAAACAGCAAAAGCCACATAAAAATGAAGCATAACAAGGAATTTGTTTCCTATTTCCAGTGGTCAGGCATTCAGCCATGCCCAGGAGAGTAGGGCTCCATCACACCTGGAGGTTTCTAGGGAACACAAACACCATCACTCCCAGCAGCCCCACTTCCTTCTTCTCCCCCCGGCTTTACATACTGAGCATAAGTCCTTATGGTCTGTACTACCCCTGTGGTCAGCTGGGGTCAGCTGTCCTGGCTATGTCCCCTTCAGCTCCTTGTTAACCCTCAGGCACCTTGGTGGGGTGGGGTGAAGAGCAGAAAAGGCCTTGGCTCTGTGTAGGCACTGCTCAGCGGTAACAGCAACATCATGAGTGTCATCAACACTGTTTCCAGGACAAATCCAAGACACAGTCCCATGCCAGTTACTCTGAAGGAAATTAACTCCAACCCAGTTAAACCCAATGTTTCCTGGGCTGCCTCCCAAGCTCTACCTGCAAGACGCACATCAAGAAGTACAGAAACAAAATTCCTCCCAATTTAGCTATGACAGCTTTAGAAGAAGGAGAATTGAAGTGATCACAACTAGTTTGAGGCACAGGACATCATCCTATGGGAAGCAAGAGATTGGTGGGATTTCCTAGTGGTAAATGCACAGAGGAGCACTGTCCCCAGTGCTGAGTATGGAGAGGACCATGACATTTCCCCTGTGGGTACACTGCTCTGCTAGCAGCCACTGTTCACCAGCTGTCAAGGAGAAACTCAACACCTGCAGGCATGAAACATCTTACCAGGCCACCAAGGTGATGGTTCCTCTCTTTTCCACATGAGGAAACATAACACCATGATTCTTCAGTTTATAGTTTCTGCTCCAAACCCAACCTCTCCTGGCTCTGTCTGTACCCCCTCTCTCATTCTACTTTCACTCCCCCTCACCACTCTACCTCTTTTTAAGGGAGCAGACACAACAACTTTCCTTTCTCATTCCTCTTCTAGAAAGATTCCCTTGCCAAAAAATGTTTTTGAAAATCACCTGGACCAACAGGATCCTTTTAACTCATAGTCTTCTCTTGAGCATAAAATGTGTTTAGCCAGACTCATCAAAATACGAGGAACTCTCTTGCTTGATGATACAGCTTCTTGCAGGCAAGGCACAGAACATGTTAATATCCTTGTCAGCTGGTGGCTGGGGGTTTCTGCACTTGGTGAATATGATCAGAGTTCAGTGATGTGTCTGAATCACCATCAGTTTGAACAGCTTCCATGTTTTGTTTCAAATGCTTTATGTGCTAGATAAGCCTGTCTGTAGTTAATATCCCAGAATAAAAGGGTCAGAATCACCTCACCAGTTATTCTGATGTGGTTTTTTCCATGGGATGGGTTGCTGAGTGAGTCTTCTCTCATACTTGACTCATTTAAGAAAATTTACTTTCTTGCTTTCAGGACCTGTCGGAAAAAAAATCAGGGGATGATATTCCACAGATCAAAGTGGACTACTGCCAAAATTCTGTCTCAAAACAGCATTGCTGTTCTTAAAAAGATTTTGTACAGGAAATGTACAGTGTCTTTTAAACGTGTTTATTGAAAATTGAATTACTGTATGCAACACATTTACCAAGAAGTTTTAATTATGTTGGTGGAGAGAGGTCACATATGCATATCTGTGTCAGTGCTGACTTTCACGTCCTCTGTTCTAAAAAATATTTAACAGTGAATAAGGAATCAAATTCTATAGTTGTATATTAGACATGCACTTAAAAAATCTATCCCAAGTTCCAGATGCTCTGGGAAATTTTAAAAATACAGTGTTTAAAAAAACCTCTTCGATGTTCAAGCTCCAAAAAAAGTAGAACAAAAATAGCCAGTTGCTTGGACCCAATTACTTTTTGTGAACCACAGTTAGTCAGGATTAAAGGCAGTAGATGTGGAGGAGTCTTTTTTAAACTAGAGGTGACTGTTATACTTAGAACAAGCAATCTGTAGGTCAGCAAAAAACTTACTCAAAAATTATTGACCATCACTAAGTTAGGGAATGTGTGAACCAAATCTTTAGGAAACAAAGGAGGAAAACATTAATATAATATGTTATCTCCAGCCAAGAGAGGGAGGTGCAGTTATGAGATGCAGACTGATTCCTTTAAGTAATATGCTTCTGTTTGTTAGATTTAAAAAGCCAGGAAAGCTTGGTGAAAGCTGAAAGATTTCCTTCAGTAGAAAGTTTGTTGCTTTTAGGACAGGGTGAAGGCATCTGGAATTCAAATCAACAGTGCTAAGAGCTCCCAGTGCTTCAGGAACTAGGGATTTCATTTTGGTATCCTGAGAATTAGACACAAAGGTTAAAGGTGTTGAATACAGATGCAAAAGTGTAGGCTGAGTTTCCAGGAATGCTGGGTGTACTGGGGAGATTGATATCAATACATTGTGGAAAGCTGAGCACTTTGGGTAGTTCTCCATCACATGTGGCACACAACCCTGGGATCTTGGGTAGCTGGGTGAGCTCGTCACAGCATGGACTGAAGAGCCACACGGGAAAGTGTCCTTTCCATAGAGCCCTGGAACCTGGCAGTGCCGTGCTTGGAAGCAAGGCTGGGGTGGTGCTCCAACAGCAGCAGCTCCCATTGCTGCCCCTCTCATGCTGGTAAAACAGGGAGTCACAGCAGAAAACTGAGCCATGCAAGCCTCACATCCCCACTGTTTGTAAAAACAGCACAACTAAGAAATGACTGTTATTTTTTGGGAATGCCATGCTGAACTAATGTGGCACCATGAGCCTAAAATACAGCTTTTCTTGAAATGCAGAGAGCTGACACATATACAAAGTACCCTTTTCAGAAGTACCCCTAAAATAAAAGTTTCCCTTTGGAAGAGGGAAGTCAGAGGACATTCAAATCCAAATACAGTTGTCAACACATACTGAGGAGTAGAAATTACTGCACAGGTGCTCATGGTTACACTGCAGGAAGATTAAGCCACAAACTTTCCCTTTGATTGCAACCCAAATTTTGCTGCTTGCAGAGAGCACACTCTGTGAAGCACCATTGCCCATCTTTCCAGGCTTTTCATTTACCAGAGTCTCAATTAAGCAGATTTGAGAGATAACCCTCCTCAAAGGGCTGCAAACTTGCTGGTACCACAGTCCCAAGAAGTAACTACCTTTATTCCTATACAGGAGCCACAGGGCCCCCTGCAATCCCCCACGGCTGTGTCCAGCCAAGCTGTGACTAATTACCTCATTTTCATAGTTAATACATCTAGGGAGGAAGGAGTAGTGAAGACTTTGAAGGAGAGTTCCTGATGGCTGGACTTTGATTTCTCCACTCAGAACGGAGCAGGGAGCCTGAAAGTGTGTCTACTACAGAAATAGTTATTTTAGGGGAAAGTTGGGTAGGAAGTGTTTCCACTGACAGTGCTGGGCTGCCTGGGGTGCTGGAGGTCCCACAGGGAGGTCACTGGAGCAGAGGGTGCTCCTTAGCACATAGCCCTGTGTCCTGCAGGTTTTACCACTTTCAGGAACTCAACCATCCTTTTCCACACCTTTGTCACCACAGGCAGTGGCAGAGGGACACCCAGCAGATGATGCAAATCTGAATGCAATTTTGGAACACTTGGTACTATTTTACGTGTTGGAGCTGCTGGAGCTGCTCGTGCTCCTAAATGTCATCCAATAAATACCTAGAAGGGTTCATGGTAGAGTGATCAATCGAATCCCATCTGAGTTGTCTCTTGGTCTCTGTTTCCCTGGTTCCTTTGTTACGCTTGTTGCATTTGTATACAGACAACTCAGAAACTTTCCTAGGTGACCTTTGAATCTCTGCCTTTCTTCCTTTGTTCAATTTCCTGAGTTTTTCACTTAATGTTCTCTCTGCACTTTTTTCCTTTTCTGTGGATCTTGCACTACCTGTGTCATCACTTATGAGTTTTTTTCTCTATTGTTCAAGTATTTACCTCAGCAGCCTCTTCTTGTGGTCTCTGTCCTTGCTGTAATCTTGGCCTCACCCTTCTGCCCATTTCTTTAAATGCTTCAGTTTCTCTATGGGGCCGTCTTGAGTTTTCTTTCTGTTCAAATTAATTCCATCCTATCACTTACTGACATGTTCCAAAATAAGCCCTAAATGTCCAATAAAAGTAAAAACCTCCTACGTTAAGTCCTGCTCCAAACGTGATGAAGTCAATGGAAAGGATCCGTCAGCTTCCAAAGACTGGGTCTGATTTGTGCAGCTTTCTGATTCTCTCTGGTGCACATGAGCCCTGTTGCTATTTTTAAACCATGGATTTCAGATTGCAAAATATTTGTGACTCTGTTCTTACAGCCTTGGAGAATTATGAAAAGGAAAAAAAAAAAAAGGGAGAGGAATCTTTTAGGATCAAAATTAAAACTGGATCTAAAAATAGAATGGGATTGTTAGCCAAGAATTTAACCTCAGATGCCAGTATTTTTGTCCTGGAAAACAGACTAGGTTTGGGTTTCTGCCATTGGGTATTTTCTCCTCCACATTTAATGGCATAAAGCATTTATTTTTCAAATTCCTAACATATTTGGAAGCATCCCTAGTGACTTCTGAAAGGTGTAAGATTTCTGCAAAGCCTTAGCACTTTCATCATATGCTGAATGAATATCTTCATGCCCTAAACTAAAAGGACCCAAATCACTAATTGGTTTTGAATCTTTACACCAATGCATTGTGTTCTTTAGTTCAAAATTAATGAAGATGTAAAGTGAAAAATATTCTAATGATTAAAGTTTCCAAAACAGCTTCAGAAACATTTGAGAAAATCAAAAAATTTTAGTGTGGGGTGACAAAGTCACTTGACACCTCCCTGCAGCCCACAAGTTCTGGTTACCCTTTGGAAAGGCTTTGATTCAGATTCAGCATTTTGGTCTTTGCAGAAAGCAGAAGTCCAAAATTGATGAAACACAGAAGTTAGGGAACATGAAACTCTCCCAAGATAGCCAGAGAAAACTTATTCCTGGTAACTGCCCAATAGAGGCAGTGAGTTTTATCATAGTAATAGTGAAATATTCTTAATATCAAAAAAGAAAAAGAATGTGGCATCTGAGTTACTGTGGAAATTTTACTTGCAAAGCAGAAGTCTAGAGAGTCAAAGGAAATGTCGTATTCTTGCAGCGTGGCCTTTCTGCCACCATCCATTCCACTAACTACTTTGTTAGTGACACCTGTATTATTACCTGATAAGAGCTGAATCCTTCAGCTTTAATGAAGGCCCTGGAATAAATTCCCATTTGGAGAGAAAGGGTGTTTCAGCATAAGGTATCTTAACCTCCTCAAGGTCTTAGGCAAAGATTCTTCAAGATTAGGATGTGGTACACCTCACAGAGCTTTCTGTATTTTGTTCTTCTAAAGTGTAGAACTAAATAACAAAAAAGGGGTTTCTATTTCTTGATAAAGACCTAATTCCTTCTTTTATAACAATCTGAGCACATTTTAGTGTCTGGTTCCTGCTAAAGTGGAAGCTGTATCAAGTCCATGTGGTTATATTGATTTTAAGGTTTGATTAGCAAGGTACTTCAACCTGGGTTTAATTTTATGTCTGTGAGCAGTGACTGGACTCAGCAGGAAAACTCATGGCCACAATCTGATGTGTGTTCATGTGCATTTTTTAAGGGCAAGCTAAAGGGCAAACACCTCAACCTGTTTTGAGACATAGGCTCAGGCACAGTAGGGAGTATTGCTGTTACACTGAAAAAGAACAGGCCTTCCACTGGTGCAGGAGTGAACAGGTTCACTGAAGCCAAATACAACAGGTTTATGAGACTTGCACATCTGTCCTGTTGTTATCACAAAGTTACCAGGAGTAGCTGGACAAAAAAAAAAAAAAAATTAATTTAATCCTCCAAAGTGTCTTGGCACTGTTCTTACTCCTTAGAGCTTGATTTGGAAGAAAAATGCTGTCCAAAAGCCCTGTTGTGTCATCTTTTGTTTCAGAGTTGGACAGATAACCTGCAGAGGTCCCTTCCAGCCTCAACCATTTGGTCATTCTGTTTTATTACTCTTAACAGTTTTTTAACTTTTGAGAGATTTCTCTGCCAGAAAAAAAAAAAAAGAAACCCAGAAAAATATTCAAAGGAAGATGGGACATGATGGGGAGACTATAACCATTACAATAGCAAAGATAGTATATAAATCTTTACTACCTGATAGTAAGGGAAAAAAAGAAAACAGAAGAAAAGTGGCAAAAATAAAAATCCCAGGTGTTTGAAATCTTTTGATTCTCGAGAAATAAAAGTGGCATTATTTCTGTTTCACTTAACTTGAGAGAGATTTTTTGGGAAAAAATTTCAAATAAGAGATTAGAAATATTAAAAACCTAATTTAAAAAAATGTTTTTTTAAAGAACCCAGTTTTTGTCAGGAAAATTCTGAAGTATTGTCTGACATATCTAATGTCAGTATCTGCGTTTTCTCTCATTTTTCTAGTCAGGATCAGAAACAAAACCAAACAAAACAGAGCAAATGTTAAAATCTGTAATCTTTCTGACAACCTCTGACAGCTTGAAAGAGAAATGTGATAACCCTCCCACTACTAAATATGTCATTTTGGTAAGGGAGCTTTAAAACTGAACTTGAGGATCCTCATCTCATGAGCATGGCTCAGCACCATCCCTATGGAATGATGCCTATGGAAGTCACACTCAGGACCAGCTAACAAAATGTACAGGCAGCTGAGCCAATGATAGAGAAAGGAAAGGGATTGGAAAAGGGAATGGAAGAAAAGGGAAAATGTGTTGCCTCTCCCTCTCCTCCTCCCTTTGTCTGCTGTGTCCCTCAAGGTTCAGCTGCGTGGGCTGCATTGTGTGAACTCAGCTTTGATATCAATGGGGACGTCTACTTAAAAATTGATGCCATGATATGGCCCCAGGTATTTAAATTAACGAGATGTTAAATACTCTGTAGTTTTATCTGTAATTAGATGACATCGATGCAGCTTGATCCCAAGAGTGATTTGTAATATCCTGGATTGTCCACTTAAGGCTTGGGGCCTGATCCAGTCTGCTGACATCTGTACGAGTCTTTCCTTTGTCATTTTTGGAAGCAAGGCTCCTGGATCACTCACACACAGCTCTCATTTATTTTTCTATCTGTTTATCAACATCTGTATGCAGATGTTTGATCTCTCGTTCCCCCTATCTCCAAATATTTTGGTTTTGCATCAGTGAATGTCCTTAATTTGGGGGCAATTTCAATTAATTTTTAACTTCTTTTTCCTTTGTTACTGTATTTTACCTTTTCATTCCTGGTTAATTGTCAGGTTTTGTTCAATATTTACAAGTTTTGCATTGAGTCATATTTCTTATGCTAATCCTCTTCATCTAATATGCTCACTAGGGATGGTTGGAAAAAATTGAAATTTTTTAAAGAAAAAAAATCATCAGTAACATTCAAGTCCTTTCAGGCAATTTTTTACTCCAAAGCTTCCACTGTTATCTTTCTTCTGCCCTGCATAAGACAGTTTCAGTCTCAGTACATATCATAAATTTACCACATGACCGCAGTATTTAAACACGTCCTGGTCAGTGCAGCCTGTGGCTGGCAGCACTCTGAGGGATGCAGTTCCAGGAGAACTCATAGAAATCTTGTCCACTGGTCAAACAGAAGTCAGTCTTGGAGTCAAGCATGGGAACCCTCTTAGAATCTCCATCCCTGCTTGAGCTAGATCCGCTGGGGAAGATAAAAAGGCAGAAAGTCAGTTATGCTGCTCTCATCACCCCACGCTGAACTTCTCCACATGTGAGAGAAGAATTGATGAGGCTTTTGTGGCATGAGAGTTCCCAGGCTGGGTGTAAATGTCCTTCAGAGCACATAAAAGGCGTTTGAATTTTAGCATCAAGAAGCTTCAAATTATGTGAACACTCTGAGTAAACAAGCAAAAAGCCAGCTAAGGGGGAGAGGGAAACAAAAGGCAGGTGTGTGAATGCCTTGCTGGTGCACCCAGGGCATTGCCAGGCTTTCTCCTTCTGGGAATTTTGTCACGCTCAGCTTAGCTCCAATGAAACGTCCCCAAGGAATGACTTTCTGCAGGAAAGTCTGGACCTCTTCTTTGAGGAGGCTCACTGTTCTTTCACAGCCGAACCCAGAAGCTCCTGAGGTTTCAGTTGTGTCTCCCTTCTGCTCCGTATCCCCCCCTTTCTCCCTCAGCCCTCCTGGAAAGGATTCCCCTCCCTGCAGTGCATGGGGAGTGGGGCTGCCCCGTCACTTGCCCTGTCTATACATATTTCAGTCTTTTAATCTTCCTCCTCGTGGTGCCCTCAGCCATGCCTGGCTCCCCCAATTTGCCTGTGGTAATGAGGTGCCCAGTGCCGAGCGCCGCGCTCCAGTCCCGCCTACGCGTGCTCCCAACCAGGGGACCACGGGCCTTGATGGCACATCCTGCCTTTTCTCTTCTTTTTTTATTTTTTATTTCTTCCCCCCCTTCAGTCATCATCATTCAAAATTAAAATAACACGGAAAGGCAAAGCAACTGAAATCAAAATCTAATGCATAATAAGATACAGCGTGAGACAACAAACACATCTTTGCTATCTGCCTCTGTATTGTAAACAATGATTACTTTACATGTTCAGTGTGCCATGAAAGAAGAAAGAGCCTCTTGTGATGTTTTGTGAGAGCTTTGACTACATTTGCCCACTTTTCAAACAACAAAAAAATAAACTCACACTAACAAGGTGTATGTTTTCAGTCCTAAAATATGGGGTCACTCTCTGTTAAGGGGTCCATTCAATGATGAAATGAGATCAAAATGGTTGAGGCCGCTGAAAGAAAGCAAGAAGGATTTGTCTGAAGTTCTGGTATACTGGCTATTATTTCAACCAAATAAGGATGCCTGGCTTTATTCTTCATGCTCCCTTGCCCCTTTTGAAAAGCTGAAAAGAGAAAGGAAATGGCTAAGTTGTATCATGTATTACCTTGATGAGTGCTTATAACTCTTCATTCAGAGTTAATCATTAACCCAGGTTTTTGTGGTGATTGTTTTAGCTATGAAGTTTCTACATGAAATTTGTGCAGCACATCACCGTGAAAAAGAAAAAGCCAACTGCAAAAATCAAATAAGGTGATTAGAGAGGGTGGATGTGCATGTGTGTATAGATCTATATATCCCACTGGTTTTATTTTAATACACACGTGAATATTTGTATATCTCTGTCAAAAATGCTGACCCTTAAATTGGAAGTGCTTTCTTGCTCAAAACCAGATTGCTTTGATCTATTATTTTTAATGTATTTATTCATTTATTCTGTCCAGCCTCTGATATTCCTGCTTAGCCTGAGCAGTACTCTCAAATTGGGCAAAATAGTGTTCTCCTAATCTCTTGTGTATTTAAAAAAAATTTTTTTTTCTCATTTTGACAAACAATGAAAAGCCTGAAAACTTCTGTAAAGCAAAAAAATTATATCACTTCAGGGCTGTAGAAACCTGTTTGTGTTTTGATCATTCTGAGACATTTCATTTTAGTACTGGGATTGTTATTTTTGTATGCTAATTAACGTACATTTCAAACAATCTTGTTTTGAACTGAAAATCTGGAATTTTTTTGTTTTGAAACTTATGTTCCAACAATTAAAAAAACCTATTTAATTAAAAATGCAAAAACATAAACATTTTCCATAGAAAGCCTTGATGCCAAGAAATCAGCATTTTCTGACAAAAGGCTTGTTTTGTGGGGTTTTTTTTTAGAAAAAGTCATGACTATTTCTAGAAATAAAAATTTGATGTGGAAAAGGGGTGATCTTTATCTATTCCTGATGTAGCATAACCTAATCTGTCACCCACTAAAACACACCAAAACTTAATGCAAGGCAAAAATATGATTAAATGCTAGAGTATTCCTGTCTGACCCTTAGAGTGCAATAAAATATACACTTGAAAAATACACTTTATTTAAATACATCTGCATGAGTGTGGGCACGTGTGTTTGTCTGTGTGCACCTCATATATAAATTATCTCTTGACCCATCCGTCCATCCATCCATTCATCCATTCATCCACTCACACATGGTCTTTACTCAAGCACAAATGGTTCAGCTTCCTTTTGGAAGGATCTGTGCATCGTAGTTGTTTAAGGGAATAATGAACTGTTGTTGACTTGTTTGTACTCCATCCATGCACACAGCTATTAATGTATTAATTAATCCTTCTCAAAAGTGTTCTTTCTCTATTAGTTGTCCTCATTTTCTGTTATTTGACATCCATCCCACTAAACCATCACATCTTGTTTTACTGACTCAGATCCTGAATCAAACAGCTATTTCTTAAGGGTTTTCCAGCAAGTATATTGCATCTGTGCACTAAACTCTTGTGGTTAGATTTAGGTCTTGAATGATTATTATTCAGAAACAGCAAACTATTCAGCTCGAAACAAGAGCATGACTTTTTTTAGGTTTATTAAAATTGCATTGAGAAGTTTGAATTTTTTTCTAAAGCCAGTACTTAGAATGGCCAGAATTGTAATGTTTTTATATAAACTGTGTTT
The DNA here is from genome assembly GCF_027887145.1 of Ammospiza caudacuta. Lineage (NCBI taxonomy): Eukaryota > Metazoa > Chordata > Aves > Passeriformes > Passerellidae > Ammospiza > Ammospiza caudacuta. The sequence continues at coordinate 30,553,533 of NC_080601.1, read as the reverse complement.
CTGCAACCATTGACCTGGGTAATAAATAATTTATTCAGTATTTCTTTAAATACTATTTTGTTTGGTTTAAACCCAAGGTTAAGCATATATATTTGCAAGTATTGTCTTTCTCTGCCTTTTTATATATATACAATAAATATTTAAAAGGTCATTATGGTAAAGATGAATGAAAAAAATCTTGACTTTTCATCTCTGCCAGCTCATGTGCTCTGACTATTCTGGTGGCTCCAAAAATCTATTTTGCGCTGCAGATTTTTCACAGAAAATTAAAAATTGATAGCTTAATAGATCATTATACTTACTTTATGCATCTCCTCTCACAAAGCAAACAAATGGATTTAAACAAACACAAAAGTGGGCTGAGTGCAACATGCCCATTGTGAATAAAATACCGGGGGAAGTTGTAATAGTTCTAGCTTGCTTGTTTCTGTTAAATGTGAGGTGAAGGCACCTGCACAGGAGCAGGCAGAGCAGGAGGAGGTGCTGGGATGGGAGCCAGCGTTGGGTCACCCAGGTGCCTGGCAGAGGCTCTCTGGTACCTGCACATCCATGCCATGGTCACTGGAAGAGCATTTTCTGCAAAAATAACATAGATTTTTCTTAAAAAAAAAAAAAAAAAAAATTTGGAGACCAGTCCTTGTCCTGGACCGTGGACTTTCTTCCTCCTCCTTGCACATGCATGCACACACACACACACATATGCACACACACACACACACACACACACGCAGACACTCGCCACCCTGCCCTAACCCCTCGGCACTCCCTGCCTCCTTTCAACTACCTCTGCTATCCTCTGCCCCCATCTGAATAGCACAGTCGATTAAGAGGACTTGAAGGATCAAGGCAAAATGCCCAGCAGCTATAATTTTCCCATCCTACCCCAGGCAAAATTTTTCCTACGTGAATGAAGCTGGGGAAAAAAGGAGGGGGGGAAAAAAAAAGTATTTTGACAACGGCCCCCAAAGATAACTCGAAGAAGCTGGTACATCCATTTGATTAAACCTCACAGACAGCACCAGCTCCAGGGTTTTCCTAGATCTGAATCCCCCAGCACTTCCCATCGGATTTAAAGCCCCCATCCCTCAACATCTCTTCGCACTGCAGTGAAAAAAAGAAATAACCAAGCCATCCCTTGAAACAGCTTCTAATCCCTCTTGTTTCTCTCAGCCTCTGTCTGGGAGGATGCTTTTCCCGGCGGGGGCCGTGGGTTTGGTGTGGCCCCAGCTGGGGTGGCCGTGCCCTGGGTGGGCTGGGGGACAGGGCAGCCCCTGCCCCGCGGCGCCGCCGAGCGCAGGGCGGCTGTCCCCCGCTGCTCCCACATGTCACCAACAATCGCTCTCATCGCTCATCATATTGAGGCTGTCAGGGCTCTCTGACGCCGATAATTTGTGTGAGTTGATCATACTTTGGTAAATCAACAGGTCACGACCCCTGACCCATCAGCCTGGTGGCTGGCGGAGAGCCACCTACAAATCCTCCGGCAGGGGGGACAGCAGAGGGGCTGCGAGCTGCTCGAATGCTCGTGTCTATCAGCTGCCACCAGAGAAGCCTGTCCCCTCTGCCCTGCACCACTGGAGGTGTGTTTTACTGTGAGCACAACCTCTTCTGCAAATCCATCTTAATTTCTTCCCCATCTCTTTGGGTGTGTGTGTGCGTGAGCACGTGAGCTTTTTTTTTTAATTTTTATTTTCACTGCAGTCACTCGTAACGAACTTTAGCCTCCTCCATGTGTTTTTAATAGAGGATCCCAGCATGGGAGATAAGAGGAACACTGCTCAGGGTCCTACTCCAGCACCAATGAATTGCTCTCACCCTAGATGCATGCAATGGTTAAGTTTCCATGGCAGCTTTATGGGCTTCTTTTATAAAACTTTATTGACTCACATGTTCTCAAGTGGTGGCTCCGACTCTTTCTTTTCCTTTAGTTACAGTGTGTACATTCAAGATGCCTTTGGTTCTTTGCTGCCCTATTTTTTTAACATATAGGATTCCTGACCAAAGCCTTGAAGTAGAGACTGTTGCAAGGGAGGGTAACACAAGCCTCTTTCATTACCCATGGTCTTCAATAACTCAGCAGCTAAACCAGCCAGAGGAGAGGAGAGACCTATGAACTCCAGCACGAAGGATTCTGTGTGGATCAGCTGGAGGGAAGTCAGGAACGAAGTGGGTTCAACTTCCAAACTGCAAAGTTGTTGAAAGTTGCATGCCCTGCAGTAAAGACACAGACAGAATTCTGTAGCAAATGGGAGTTGCAGGCACAGCTGGCTTAAAAACTATTGCTTCTTACAGGGAAAAGGCAAGGAGAGTTTCTTTTTCTAGCAGATAGCCCAAACGTTGTCTTTGGCTGCTGCTTCTCGAGCATATGCACCCAGAGCTAACTCCTCTGCTTTCATGGCTGGTGTGGGTGCAGTAGGGAGAGCACGGATGGTGTGAATTTGTAATTCCAATTACAAAGGAAACAGCTGGCTCTCCCTGCTTTGATTGCCAGGTGTTCATCTGATGCCACATGTTCATTTCTGGGCCTTTTATAAATATGCTGAACAAATGAAAGTGCCCATACTCCCCTCTCCCACACTTGAATTTAAATGCAGTGATGTGAAAAATAAATAGTACAAACTTAGCTGTGTGGGGAGCCAGCAGAAAGCGCAGCTGATTAGTCATGCAAATAAAGGAATTGAGAGGTTTCCACCACCCTACACATTTTCCATAGAACTTTGCTTTTCTTCCCATACTTGAGCTCTCCTGCTTCACTGTTCGCTACTCCCCTGCTGTGGAGCAGGCAGAGCCCTGGCACAAAATGTGCTCCAACCTTGGGCCTGGATTCCAGCTTCAGTGATCCTCCAAAATAAGCAGAGGTGGCAATGGCAAAATCCAATTTTCCCTCAGTCATTACCAGAGATGTTATGGGCACAAGAGCAATTAACAAATGGTTTCCCACCTGAAAATGCCCATTTTTCTTTGCTACATTGCACAGGGTTTTGTTTGTCTCTTTGGAATAAATTTTGGACTAACCAGAAGCATCTGCTTTTTCATTGATTTTGCAACAGTGCCTAGAGAGCCCGAGGTGCCCTGAGGACCTGGAGTGTGAGCCATGTGAGAGAGCAGCTTGCTGCTGCCCCAGGGGACAAAGCTTTCCCTGTGGCAGAAGGAGCAGAGCAAGAACGTGAAGGAAGGGAAGACAGACAGTGAAACTCATCTGCCCTGCTCTGCAGCTGGTGTGAACCAGCTGTGCTCATGCTCAGGAGCCACTTCCCCCTGGCAAGCCCCACAATGCCCAGAGGGAACATGGGCAGTCCCTTGTGCAGTCCTCTGGGTGCACATGGCAGTGAAGGAAACCTTCCAGCCTGTGTTTTCCCAGGTACACACATGGCAGATGTCCAGGATATTCATAAATTTCCAGTTCCCAGGTCATTGCTACACAGTTAGGTCGCCATTTCAAGCATATCTCTGTGAGCATGCTGCATTCTTACTGCTGGATGACATACCCCAAATTTTCCTAAAAGTGCAAATCACTGTGTTCTTACTACCTATCTTGAAATGCCTACATCTGTGACTTTGACAATGTTTGTGAGACAGGAGTAAACTCCAGGCTGGGGTGATGCTTACAGCTGCTGCTTCCCAACATCTGAACTTCAACTGCCTGAACTGCACCCATCTTCATCAGAGAATGGCTACAGCAGGTCCAGCAGGATTTATCCCAGCCCAGCTTCCAAAACCAGAGACTGGTCACAGAGGAAGACATCAGTGACATCCTGAACTGGCAGCAAGGCTCCTTTCCTCTGCCCTGGGTGAATGGGAATGCTCCAGAGAGCAGAACACTCAGGGGTGATGAGATGCTCACTTACCATGTCACACCAAAACCACAGCGAAAGGAAAAGCCTGACCTGCAGCCATCCGTGCACAGATTATTTTACATGCAAAAGAGCAGCTGAACACAATTGTTTTGTTGATAAAAACCAAACAGAGGTAGGAGAAAGGCAGAGCAATCCTGCACGTTAACTGGCACAGCCACTGGAAAAACACGCAGATTGTCTCCTCCCAGGCAGAAATGAAATGCAATTGGCTCTGCCACACTAGAACAGATGCTCCAAAATCTATTCACTGAATAAATAAATGTGTGTATGTATAGGTGCATACTTGTGCACAGAAAACTGTTTATAACCCCAAGTTCTTTCTTTTGCCCTGTGAAAACTTAAAATTTTTTACCAAAATTATGGTTTAAAGCTGGAACCACTTATATTAAAATCTCAGTTTTTTAAATGCTAAACTAACATTCAAACATTACCTATTTGAGCTTCTCCTTTATCTCATCTTAATTAATGTGAAGCTTATAATTTTTTAATTGCCTAAAAAAAGGTCTTTTTCAGCAGTACTTTCCCACTTTTTTTTACCAGTACATTTTCACTGTTAGTTATTGGCAATGCAAAGTGGCTGAGCAGTTGTACCAAATGAAAATGTGTAATGGTTATTTGATAGCAGAAATGAACAGAGTTATCAATAAAACAAAACCAATTTCAGCCTGTGAACAGAGGAAACTGTCTCTCTGTCAAGCCAAATATTAAAACCACAACAAAATTAGATTCAAGTAGAAGAAATGCAAGATCTGAGAGAAAAAATATTCCAGTGCTAGTAATATTTAATGGAAAGATGAAGCCAAGAGAGATAAAAGAAGTCTAGGAGTGATAATAGGCAGAAAACTAAAAATTGTTGCCACAGAACATGGCACTGAATAAAAAATTGGCAAATAGACATTGGAAAGATAAATGCAAAGAGATAATTTCACTGTGAAGAAGTTCTAATCCATGACTAGTCTGATCACAACCACATTACACATTCATTTTAGGGTGTCATGTTGGCAGGGAGGGCCTGCAGACCTAGTGGAAATCAGATGAAAAGCAGTGACAATGGCAACTTCAGCTTTCCATAGCTGTGGAAACCCATTTTCTAAATGAAGTGTAAGGGATTACCATTTTTATTTCTCTTGGCTAAAAGGAGAAGGGTTACAGGTACTGAAGGAAATTCCCTTCTCTCCCTGCCTGCCCCAATATTCACATCAATTTGAGCAGAGTATGCTGGGGGTATACAGGAGAGACTGGGATTGAGGTGCTATCTTGTGGAGATCAGACTCTTGTGGGGTCATAGGAAATGAGAAAAGGAATATTTTAAGCAGATTTCAGCCTGACTTATTAGGAGCTTGACAGGACCAGAACCAGCAAGTCTGCTTCAGGCTACATGCAGAGCTCTCAGGAAGCTGGGAGAGATGTTTGTGTCACAGAGAACAAGTTGGAGCTTTTCAAACAAAAACCTCTTACCTGTTCTGTTGGGGTTTTTCTTTTCAGAAAGAGAACTTTTTTCCTTTTTTTATTCTTTCCCCCCTGTTTTAGTAGCTTCCACACACCTATATATTCTTAGCATGTTCTCTTTTTCCAGCTGGTAATTGTATCTGGCCATAATTTGAGCGTTTTGGGCTTCTGCCTGACTTCTGGGAGCCATCAGACCCAGCTGGAGCAGCGGCTTCTGAGGTAGGTGGGATCCTCTAAACTGGCATTTTGCAGCAGGAGCTCTCTCTCTCTCTTTCCCTCTCTCTCCCTAGGTTCAATTATGAGCTCTTACTACAACTACTAACACAGTAATTCCCTTTAACAAAAAAATAGAATATAAAGCCTTGGCAATAAGGAAAGTGTGGACCACCATGGGTGCCAGCTTCAATAGAGTGTGTCCCCTTGTAAAAATCCTTATTGTGAGACACAGGAGCTGCCCCAGACACCTCAGCTGTGCATTATCCATGTCTAATCCACCTGAGTCTCTTCTCACTGCCTTGCTTAAGGTTTTGCACAGCCAGAGCCAAAATGGCCTTCCCACCACAAGTCAAGAGCCATGGGAGGGTGGGTTCCCAGAGTCCTGCCTCACTCATCAGCAGCCTCTCTCTTGATAGGAACAAACAAAGTTTTTTGCCCTTAAACCTAGACCAGAAAGTCTGTTGTGGGTAATGCTGAGTGGTTTTGAGAAGATGGAGTCAGTCTTTTCTTGTTTGCTTAATCAAATGCATGTGATTTTTGTGCAATTTGTAGCGAACAAGGGAAATACTCAGTTTGTGTTAGCTCCTGTTAGCCTGGAGGAAAATAACCATTAATTTTTTTAAGACGAGTTATTTTGAAAAATTGGGAATCCAATTGCAAGTGGAATGGCACCAAGTGGAATTCCAGTATGAGTTAACTGCAAATCCTGATGCTGATTTTGTACTACATGAGAGGGAAAACTGAGAACTCTGAGGAAATGTAGTCTTTGTTTTTGAGCTATACAATTAATTAAGGACAACACATTTATAATTTATTCTTTTATCAGTGATTCTCTAGAGTATCTTGGTATAACACCATTTCATTTTTTTCTGTAGTCTGGGCTGCAAATCCCCAAGTAGGTTATACTTTCTGTCTTCACCCCTCCTCATGTCCTTTGCTGCTTTTAGGAAAGCAAGACATTTCTGTGTTTTAATTTTTGGTAAGATGTTACATACTATCTCTGCACTCCACAGTGACTTCCTGGACATCAGCCTGGGTCAGGGTGAGCTAGAGAGGAGCTCCAGCACTGCACAGCTGAGATCAGTGAAGGGCCACCCTCAAAAGCAAGGCAGATGAACCAGGTCATCTCAATCTCTGTCCACCTCCTGCTTCTCCCTGACTGGTTAGAAAATAACATGGATTTCATCTCACTTTCTTCCTGTCTTCACTCCTCCTTCAAACGAAAGCAAGAGTTCTTCCTGACAGCTGATGAAACAAAGCCTACTTCATCCCAAGCGAGCTATTTTTCCCCCCTTGAAATTTCTCCCTGCGTTGAGAGCTGACCTGGAAGGGTTTTTGATGTTCACTGGGTGAGCTGGGTAAACCAATTAGCAGGGCCAGGAGGAAGGACAGGCTTTATGTGGCTGCAGGTCAAGGCTGGGGTTTGAGACTGAGGTTCGGTTCTCAGCCCTCTGGCAGGCTTCTCTCACCTTGGTGAGCATTTTTAGAGCCTCTGCACCTCACACCAGTGAAGGAAGGGGATCACACTCCTCTTTTAGTCCTGCTTCCTTCCTCTGTTGGAGCAGAGATCACCTCTTGCTGTGCTTACATTCTCCAGCACTGTAAACTGACCCGATTTGGCTTGAGAGCTGTAAATGCTAAAATTTAGCAGATGTGTATTCACAATTAAGTGAATCAGATGCCCAAACACTCTGATGTGTCTGGTCAGACACTGGTGCCTGGGGAAAATTTCTGCGCTGATTGTTACCTGTTGCCTTTCCAGTATCACAGAACAATGAGGTGGCTGCCTGGCCTAGCAAAAAGGTGATACCAATTCTCACTAATTTTCCCTATCCATATTTCCAAACTGCAGACCTTGACAGATTATTTAACTGCTCTGTTTTCTTAAGCTTATCTGACTACTGCAGGAAAATAAGAAACCTATATTCATTGCCTTATTATTATTATGACAACTGCCCCAAATGGTAAACTGAACTAAGACAGAAGAGCACCGAGTCCCAAGTATTACAGAAAAATCAGGATATCTAATACTTTATATAGTAGTCTGAACATATTAGGTACATTTTCACCGTCACTCTGAAAAACTTCTAAAAGTGCAGCCTGACAATAAAATTAGAGGCTAAGAAAGAAGCAAATTCTTCACTTCTAGAGAGATAAAGAATGTTTGCCTTGAATCCCTAACCCCTCTGAAGTTTCCCTAGCAGCTTTAATTTGATTAGCAAATACAACTCTAGACCATAATATTATTAACCTTTGGCTGTTTTCAAGGAAACAGACTTTTCTTGACATGTTCTGTGAGTCTTGAACAAATGATGTCACCTTTATGAATCATTTGTTTCCCCACATGTAAAATGGCATGAATCAAAGAATCAGCAAGCAAAATCTTAACATACCAAATGGCACTTGGTGCCTAAATCCTGTCAATGAGCTGCTCTGCATTTGTAAGGAACCTCTCATGAAGTATTTATACTAATGATAAGGAAAGTCAAACAATGGGAAAGGTGGTCCTCCTTGCTGTAGGGACTATTCCTGGGAAGCAATGTAACTCAAAAGCTTTACAGACTGAATTAGGTGTAATTCTTACGGGATCACTAGCAGCTCATAAATAACTTTTAATGAGATTTCCAGCAAGTAAAATTGCACATGGGAGGGGAAAAACAGAGAAAGCGAGGGAAAGAGAGAGGGAAAAATGCAAGAGACAATCTGAATAAAAAATTCAAGTGTTCATGCTATCCCCCTGTTGTTTCGTATGTGTACACAAAAAGAAAACTGGGGTGGTTTAAGTAAGGCATTATTAGTATCCAAAATATTTAATTAACTGATCCAAAAAGGGAAAGACTTGCTAAAGGTCACAGCAAATTCAGTGACACTGGCCACTAATCTATTGAAACTTATAGAGCTAAATCTAAGGCATGTTCCAGAGTTAAGCAGGGAAATAAATCAAGGTTTGCAAATGTCATTTAAGTTTTCACCTGTCCCAAGATTCAAAATTATTGGCTCCACAATGAAAAGCATATGTTGAGCCCCTTGCCTGGGGAATAGTAATGAAGTGAGGCAGACACTCTCCAGTTCTACACTACCATCTCTCCCCTCTTTATTTCCCATCGAGTAAAAATAATTACTGTATACTTGAGGGAGCATTTCTCTCAGTCTGCCGATAACTGCTGCCATGTCGGCTCTTCATGAGCTGCTCTTCTTCCTTGTGGGACTGTGATTTGATTTATGAGAAAATAGTTGGCAAATTGCGATGTCCATCTTGATGGATGACATCATTTGGGCCATTTTGCTGATCATGTATGACTAACTTTTTTTTTTCTAGTGCTGTTGCAATTGATCAAGTGCTGCAGCACAGCTGAGTTAAGGAAAGGAGCAGGCCGGGGGGGACCTGGAGAGAGGGGAGGAAAGAGGTGACAATTGCCTGTGCTCTGTAGGAACTGGAATGGCATTCACAGAGCAGAATCCCCTCTTTTTTGGTTGGGCTGTAATCTAATTGAAGAGGAATATAAATTTTATAGACTGAAAATAACGCAATGTGTATGCAACAACGGGATTAAATACAAATGCCCCAGCCTACCACATTAAAATTAAAGGGGAAAAAATAAATAGAATGAACCCTGAGTATTGTGTTTTATGCTGGACCCACTATGTCTAATCCCTTTGGCACTTGAGTTATATTACCACTCATTACAGTTAACTGCTACTGTATATTATGTAGGAAGGGAGGTGGGTGTATGTCCTCTAGGTCAGATTTGACATCTACAGGATTACTCCAGATGTCTGCTTCAAATTTAAGGAGATTTTGGTCATTATAGGTCCCTGTTTTTTATGTTGTGATCTCTGCAATCCTGTGTCCCTGAACGATGACCAGGAAAGCAAACCCTTCCCAGTGAGCTGATCAGAGAGCCTTCCCCAGCACCCCCAGGTCAGTCAGGAAGGGCTGGCAGCCGTGGTCACCTCAGACAGGTACCCACAGCCAGGCTGCCCTGCAGGGTCTCTGCAGAACCTGCAGTGTCCTTTTCAGCTCTGGGTACATCAGTGGGCTCCTGGCTGCTGCATGGCAGTGCACACTCCAGCCTGACCACAAAAGGGTCTGTGTTGGAAGCAGAAAGAAAAAATTGCTGCAGTTTTTGGGGAGGTTTGCTGTAATTCATTTGCAGAGGTCCGCAGTAGACTTTGTGATTAGTTTTTCAGTTATCCCAACCATGTACATGTGTGTGAAATCAATCTACATCCTCCAGAGTTGTTTAGCCTCTTCCAGTAGCTAAGTGGCTGATATTGATAAGACATGATCAGAGATCCAGAGGCCTTATGGCAGCAAGAGCCACTGCAGGATGACAGGAGACATTATTTGAAAGAAGAATTGTTTTACCATGAAGACAATCAAGCTGTGGGATGGAGCTGTCTCCATCCTTGGAAGTTTTGGGAGCACAATTGGATAAAGCCATAATCAACCTTCTCCAACCTCATTGCTGAACATTCTTTGAGCAGAAGTTTGGACTAGAGACATGCTGATGCTGTTTCCAGGCTGAGGTATCCTGCACGATGGCTTTACAGAGCAGGGACTGTTTGAGGGCACTCTGCATGGACAGGAAAACAGGGAGTCAGGCAGCCAGCCTGCAGTTCCCTTATGCCAATCTCCACCTGATCCAAGACAACTGCTCCTCAGAGATGAATGTGCTGTAGTATCTGGGAGATCTTGGTGGCAAGGTGCCAACACTTCATTTATCCTTGCACGTTTCAGATAATTTCAACCAGCTTAAGGATATTGCCGGCAGCAGGGCTCAAGCCAGAGCTGGGATGGTGCTTCAGGCTCTACCAAGCACAGCCAGCCCCAGGGAGGATGGAGCCCGCAGAAAGGAGGGATGTATCTGAGGCCAGCTACGGTCCTCTGAAAGCTCACCAAGCAAAGACTGCTCCTGTACGTATAAAGGGTGTCAGTGGTGCTAACAATTGGGAGAAAAAAAAAATTTAAAAATAAAGTATTTGATAGATTTTGAAAGAGCTTCATATCGGGCAAAATTACCTCTCAGACTAATGGATTCATAAGTTGGAATGTATTAGCATTGCCTCTACACAGCACATGTGCTTTTAAATCAGTTTATCCAACTGTTGCCTTAGTTTTAAAAGCCCTCTCTTGCCTATCCTGAGGCATATTTGTAGATTGGATTTTCCAGTATGGTACCTTCCAGGGGAATTTTCTTAAAATCATGAACAAGCTATGAAAATCTAGCATTCTAGATGTTTTTCTCTTCCAGAGACTGCTCTGGATTTCTGGTTGACTCTAGGGCAATCATTTGCCTGTAGACTTCAACAGACAGTTGATAAAACTGTCCTTGTCATGTCTAGGTGTCCTTCTGAGGATGTACCTATAGAACATATCCATTACTCAATATTTCCACCAGATTGGGCTTGCCAAAAGGAGCTGGAAAAAAAAAAAAATCTGTTTTATAACTGAGAAATAAAAACTATGTTCAGGAGAATTAAAAATTAGCATTTTTCTATGTCTCAGTATTTCTGTTCTGAATATGTCAATAGTGGTTTTTTCCTAAATTCTATTTTTTCTCTTTTGACTAGGTCACCTAATTCTTTTTATGGACATACTCAGTGGCTTTGATTTCAGTTGGGGTTTTTTGAGGGGGGAGGAAGGAGTTTGGGGTTTTTTTTTGTTTTCTTTTAACCTGGTTTTCATATTTTGCTGCAGGGGGTAATGCATAAAAATTTACAAGGTTTAAGTTTTCTTTACATTTCCTAAATGCATGGATCTGCTTTTCTCATTAGCTAACTGCTGCTCACTGATGAACTCTCTGCCCTTTTAATTCATGGTAAAACACATTCTGCACATTTCAGTGTTTCACTGTTTTATAGAATGGTCACAGCCTTTAACCAAGCTTGATTTTTATCTGTTGCTGCACTTCTTCAGCCAACTTTATCATGTTGAAATTATAATTTTCAAAGGAATTTCCTTTCTCCCCCTTCTCTCTCCTAGTTGTAATCTAAAGTGCTTAACTTTACTGCTATCTGAATCCTGCCAAAAGCACACTTTTATGGTACCAGTTATCCAGAATGTCCTGTAGAAGTGCGGGACACAGAGAGAACAGAGTGTTTCATATAAACTGGTTTTCCATTAACTATAACAATAATCATCTTGAAATATAGTGTTTCATCTGAGGATATCTCACTGCCTCAGAAAGCCTCCAAGTTGGTAAATTAAATCTGAGTATCTTCTGGCTTGGTGGGAATGAGCAGGCTGGCTTAGGCTAGCCCTGAGGTCACCCTGACATATTGATGAAAAAATATGAGAAAAGGTTTGGAAAGGATGCGCCTTCACTCCCACCATTGCCCCAACACTGAAAAGATTCCAAGAGTTCATTGGCAGATCATGCCAGTCCCGTGGCACTGGCCTTGGACACAGCTTCCAGAGAGAGCCAGTGGCCCAAGCCCTGAAATAATATGTTTCCAAAAAAAAGGACAAAGAACATCATCATTAATCTGTTACAGCTCCATGGTCTCTGGATCTCACTGGGACACCTGAGGCTACCAGCCTGTGGCTACCAAGGGACCATGTCAGGGTTGGGAAATGCTGCAGCCCTAATGCCACCAGTCTCCCCTGGTTCTGCATCTGTGGAGCACTGGGGACTTCTCCATGATTTGTCTAATTGCTGCTGACTGTCCTGCTTTTGCAGCCCAGGTAAGGATGAAAAGGTTAGGCCAGCATGGTGGGACACAGGCATCCATCCTGGTGAGTGAGGAACACTTCTGATGTGAAAATTCCATCTTGGAAAACCAAGGCCATGGAGGAAGAACAGACCTTCCTCTCTCCCTCATGTCCATACCCCAGCTGGTAAGACACGACATCCACATGCTCTGCAGGTTTCTGGGCATGCCGAGTCCCTCCAGAATTTCCTCACTAGAACAACCCAATCCAGCTGTCAGGGTCAGTCAGCCTGAGCCCAACCCTGAAATCACCTGTCCAACCCCCTCGCCCCTTACCCTGTGGGAGACACTGCAGGGAACCCTTCTATCTGCTTTGTCCCAAGGGCTGCTTTCTTTCCCAAAAACCCAAATGGAAGTCAGACTGTTTGGATTGCAGCCAGACATTTGTCAAGTCCAAGAGCAGTCTTTGCCCCCAGGTGAATTTTAACTTTTGTGGATTTTTCTCCTTTAAACATGGGGTAAGAGCTCTCCATGTAAATATCTCAGGAAAAAAAAAAAAAAAAAAAAAAAAAAAAAAACAAAGCAAAACAACAACAACAAAACCAACCAAAAAAACCTCTCCAACCTAAAAACCAACCAAAAACATACACGTCAACATTGCCCGCACAGAGAATAGAATCCCTGCCTACAAGATGTGAAGGACAGCAGGATTTACCAAAACACCTGAGCAACAAGCTTGGTTTTCAGAAGTACTCTGCCTCTGGGCACTCTCCATGCAGCCCATTTTGGTTTTTCATTCATTTGCATCAGCAATAATTTGTGTCCAGGTTTCTCATCTTTCTTGGAAATATCTTATTAATTTCTCAAACCTACTTATTGTGGTGGAGAAATTCCCAGGTAACCAGTGTTCTCACAGGTAACCAGTGTTCTCACAGGCATGCCAAGACTCACTCCTGGGCTCACTCAGGCCATTGCAAGTGTTTTCCTCCTTATTGCCAAGTGTCCTGCTACCCTTTATCTGTATTAGAGCCTGTTGCTTGCACCACTAAAATACTTTCTAAGGGCCAGTGGTTTCTAGGAGCACTCTGGCACCAGCAGTCCTTGATCTGGGCAGGATTTTGCCTCCAAGACATATCCTATCAAGCATGTGCCTTTCAGATGCCGATCCAGTCACACCACAATGACATCCTGGCTATCACTTTTCTCCAATAGACACCTAAGCCCTGTACAAGTGAAAACATAAGCACAAGCAGAGTGAAAACACCCTCCTGGGACATGCACATGAAGAAGGGCAGGAATCAATAAGGAGAAATCATTTCCATGCCAATACAAGGCCTGGGAAGGAGGGCACCCAGGGATGCTCTGGCTTGCGCATTCCCAGCCCACCCTCCCACCTCTGTGCAGCCTTTGTTCCTCCCAGAGATGGTCTGCACTGCTGTCTGATTGCCAGCACAGGGGGTCCCATGATGCAGGAGCCTGCAAGATCACAGTGCTGCTCCTAGGAGGCAGCAGGGATGGTGGCTGATTTTCCACAGAGAAAATTCAAAAGCAGAGGGAGGAGGGGCAGGGATAAAATGACCCCACGGTTCTCATATTGTAATAGTTATTTATTTTGTTTAGAGAGCACACATCCCAATGCATCTGGTTAAAAAAGAAACTTCCTTAATTATACATAGGGCTTTGAGTCCCAAAAGATATGTTATGAAAAAGAAAAAAAAGAATAAAGAAATCCAAGAAACAATCTACTGTTTGTTTGGATGCTCGATACATTCAATTGCAAAAGAACTGTTCCTCTCCAAGCCATCATTACCTATGTCTGTGCATTTTTATTTGAGTCTCAGCTTTCTGCAGAAGCCTTCTGCTTTGATTCTCAGCCTCTGTACCTTTCTTTCTCAGACTATAGTTTTCAGGGGGGCTGCAGTGGAGAAAATCAAGTGCTAGACAGAAACCGCCTGATTTCCCCAGGAATTTTTATGTGGAATCAATCTATGATTTGGAAGAAAGCAGAATAAATCAAACCAAATAACACTCTCACTAAGCATATTGATGAGAGCATGGATCAAGCAGGACAGACATCCAGTTATGTAAATGATAGCGTGGAGAGCACAGCTTTGTTAAAACAACTCGGGACGGCTCCCAGGGGCAGGCCTTGAGTCAGAGTAACCCAGGATTTCCTCTTTGAGTAAAGGTACATCAGTGTAAATGAGAGCAGATCCATGTACTACAAACCCAGCGTGTTTTCCCCATTGGAAAGGGAAGTGACAGCAAAAGCAGTGAGGACTCTTCAAGTTTCTCCTGGTTTTGGTGAATTTTTCATTAATGCCAGCAGGGCCCACAGTGGCTGAAGCTGCGCTCCCAAGGACGCTGGTGTGTGGCATCATTTTGGCAAGAGGCAGCTGCAGCCACTTGTTTCCTGCAGCCCACAGATGCAATGAGCACCAGAAGCCTTGCAGGGAGGCCCTGTTCAAGCTCCCTGTGAATCCAGCACTGGTGTGCTGGAAAGGCAGGAACAGAGCAGCACATCCCCTTTCCTTTGCTGTGTGGGTGACTGGGCCCTGGAACAGATTGCCTGGAGGAGCTGGGGAGTCTCTCCCTTGCTGGGGATACTCAAGAACCCTCTGGACACAATCCTGGGCCCTGTGCTCCAGGGTGACCCTGCTTGAGCAGGACATTGTAACAGGTGACCCCTATTGTCCCTTCCAAGCTGAGCCAGGTTCTGGCAATCAGCACCTTTTGGGAGGCCAGGGACAGTCCTGTCTTACAACTTGCTCCCCCAACACAGCCTGAGTGTTTATCACCCATATGACAGCACCTTACATTTGCCTTTCCACCACAGGATCTGTGCTGCTTTGTAATTTTCAAGATCTAACTTTTTAGGAATATGGACCATATCATATTTAAAGAAGTGGAGCCACACTTCCAGCTTCATTGGCCAATGGCTTTATAAGCCATTAAGATAAATCCTCTTGGTGCAACAGCAAATTCCATTTTTCCTGGCTGCTTTTACAAAATTATCCAGATATATTGCTCCTTCTGAGTTTTTTCCCCTGCCAGAGATACTTAGAAAAGAAAAAGCAAGCCAAGCCAGCACACCTGAAAAATCTTTGGCAATTGTACTTATCCTTTATTTGTTTCAAAATAAGTTATTTTTGTAGTGTTTGCCTGGTTATTTTATCAAGCAAGTGAAGTCTGTGTTTGAAGCAAAGATGATATTTGCAGGAACAAGGAGTAGTTTCTCATGCCTTAAAATGAAGGGGGAATGAATCAAAATAAAAATGGTTTTGATTATAAAATGAAGGCTTAGGGTGAGCAAGCTGTATGTGGTTTTTGGCAACACTATTTGAGTGAGTAAGAATTGGAGACAATCCTGCAAGATGAGTAGGTCTGAAGATAATGTAGACTATAAAGACATATTTCTGTTCTCTGTTTCAAATTCCACATGTTAGTTGACTTATTTGCACCTCTGAACAACTCTGAATTAACATTCTCTCTTAATTGTTTCTTGAGCTGGTTTTTTGTGGGTTTATGGGCTAATTTGCAGTGTCAATGTCAGCAGTTCTGGTTTGGAGCATGTAAAGGCATCTAAACAAAGGGATTTTTAGGCTGAAACAACGTATGGGTTTGGTATGTGTGGAGAAGTAGTGCAACACTGGAAACACAGAGTGTAATATATTACAGGTCATTGTGTGAGGAAAATGCCTCTTTTGACCACTATTTTTAAGTTTTAAAAGCATTTAAAATCTCAGAGATATTAAAGAATGTTTTATTTGAAAAAGAGGGGATAGGACAGAAAAACACTGTAGTCCAATAGATGGCATAAGTGTAACAATGGAAATTCAGGGAAATAAATTAGAAAATAATCTTTTGTCTTGTGGATTTACTATTGCCCATCGCTTGTGGTTTCAAAAGTGAAGGGGGAGGGAGAAAGAGGAAGAGAGAGAAAAAAAAAAAAGGCAATTATAATTTTCCACATTTTAAAATGAAAATCCAAGGAAAACTGACTCAAAATTCCAGCTACAAACAACATTTGTCATTATGAACATTTGGTTGTTACTCATGGATATGTATTAATAAAATGCACTGATTTCAGCCAACGCCCCTAGTCCAATTTAGAAGTGTTTAAAGGTCAGGTCTGGATTCATATTGCAGCAAATGAACCTTATCTCTGCACTGTGCCAAAAAAAAGCCACCTGAGTCTGAGCAATCTTGAACTTTAAGCTGCTTAAAACCTTTAGCCAGGCATGACTCTGGTGAAGTTTAGTCATTTCTAACCATACACTTTCATCATCTGTAGAGCCTACAGCATTAACCCTTTTGCTTGCTTGATCTTTAAATGGGTGAAGAAAGAAAAATACTCTCGAGTAACTATTCTATGTCTGGAAGAATAGGAGATCATGGACTTGGTCATAGGTCTTGCTGTCTTGTGAATAAAAATAATCTACATTAAACCAAAAAGAAAATTACTTATTAGGATTATGTAAAAAAGCATTACATCTCCGTAAGCATCAAGTTACCAAGATAGGTTTTTGCAAAAGAAAAAAGGTCAGTTACAACTATTAAACTTGTATATTGTTTTATACTAAGCCCTTCCAATGGCCTCTCTGAGGGACTGTTTAGTTTGTATTACACTCTAATAAACTCCAGGTGTGGAGGACAAACTGAATAATAAGAACCCGATGGACCAGACTAGTTAAAAATAATGTGGTACATTCCTAGTTCTCTGCATTTAATTTATTGTTAATCATTGTTATTACTTACATTTATTGGGTAGTTTTTCTGGATTTATTAGGCACTACATTTAACAGTGTTATCGCTTGTAACTGACTATCAGTGGAATAGAAAACATATTTTCTTAAAGAGTCTTACCCTAATTAGTAAGTTGTTTCCCTATTGAAATAAAACAGACCCTAGGAGAGTCAAGTTGACTCACTTTATTTATTTTTTTTTTTTTTAAGTCAGAATAAAAGCTAGGAAACCTGTGTTTTCAAGACCACCTGTCAGAGCAGACAAGCAGAATTATCCATGTACCCTGCACAGAGCTCTGATAGCTGAAATACTTGGCTGGGAACTAGCAAGTCAGAAGCTTGAAGGTTTTCAGCTTCATGGCTCAGATGTAGATGGATTCTGCTCCTGACCAGTGTGATGTGCAGGGGAGAGCCATTAAAAGATGAACAAAAGGCAGTTTGAGCTGTTTACCCAGCAATGCCATGCTGTACAGCCAGGGCAGTGGGGCACATGCCAGGGTGGATGGTGCTGCAGGGTGGAAGGTGGCCCCAGAGGCACGCAGTGCAGGGCTCCCAGAGGGCAGGGCAGGCAGCAGCTGCTTCACTTCTGAAAGCTGCTCAAGCCCTGGGCAGCAGAGCCCCTTGCAGGTCACCTGTGACAGCCTCGGGGTGGGAGCCAGGCACACCTGCATGGAGATGGAGCCCTGCAGCCTGGCTGTCCCTGAGGTTGTGAACCTGCCCCAGCCAGACCTCGGGCAGCAGGGTGAGCTGGGTGCCAGCTGCCATCAGCACCTCTTCATGAAAATAAAAGGGTGTGATCAACACGTGTAGCTCTGTGGTTATCTGCCTGGATGGACAAATCAAAACTGCCCCTTTGGTGGCAAGATAATTTATTCAGCACTGATGATAAAAGCAATAACCTCCTTCCAAATGCCCAGGGCTTAAGAACAAGGGGTGCAGTCTGAGAACCCTCTTTTCTAATCAGTAGGCCACATTCAATTAAGATATTCAATCTGATGTTCTTAAGCACTTTCTCTTCCGAGATGTGAAAGGATTTTTCACACAGCACAGGTCAGTTTGGAGGCTCAGCACGAGAGATACCTTGGAATGATCTGTGTTGAAGGTAAAGTCTGGAGGAAATTCAGAGCTCCCAAGCTCTGCATTCAACCACTGTAATGAGAGGTAAAGGGATTGTTTTTAGAGCTTTACACCACTGTAGGCACCATTACATTTTAGCAGTGCCTCGGGCACTCACCCACACCATGGGTTCTGCTCATGATAGGCATGGGGAGACTCCTGGTGACAGTCATGGCTTTACTTCACATCCATCACGACCATCCAAAACACCAAAACCCTCAACAACCGGGGTGGGAGTGAGGACAGGAGGTAGGCTGGGTTTCTCTGGCATCCACACAGCTGCTTTTGCAAGCCATGAGCTCAGCTTCAGGTCTCTGGTGACTGTGGTGTCAAAGGTTGAAACCTCCCCAGTGGCTTCTCTTCCTGTGGAACCGAACATAAATCACTGCTGGAGGAAGCGCTGCTTGCAGAGAGAGATGGAGAGGGAGAGAGGGGAAGCAAGAGCCAACAGATGATTTGCTGCTCTGCTCATCCTAAATCCCTGGTATTTAACTCACAGGAAAGCAGCAGGAAATTTTACTAGTTAGAAGGAAGAGGGGATGAACAATAGTAGGTCAGACGAATCCCGATGACAGCTCCTCTACGCTGCCAAAATGGGAAAGTAGGGATCACCAGAGCAGTTCCTCCACTAAAAGCACTTAAGTCACTGCTGCTGGAGACAACAAATCTAAGACAATCCATTCCCAGGTCTACAGGGAGCAGATGGCCCCTTCTAACTTACAGAAGCCAGGACGTGTGGTCATAGGTGGAAATGGATTGCTGCTCAGCCCCTTGGCTGGCTGTGCCTGAGATCTGGTGCCACAAGCTTTGCAATGCCCCCTTCTACAGCTGGAATGTCTGCTGCCAGCTGGAAACCCCCATGGGCAGCACAAGGCTTGTCTGAGTGCTCCAGCTTTCCATGGCTCAGCAGCAGTGTGGGCAGCACTTGCACTCAGGGGATGCAGAAGCCAGGTTAGCCCAGAGTGCCTTTACCCTGCTATTCCCCTTTTGCCCAGCCCCATAGTCCTGCTTTTGCTCTGATATTGTGATATTCTGAGTCTCAGCATTTCATTTTGTGCTGGTTGCTGGCCTTAGGATTTTTCCCTTCTCTCTGCCTCAAATTTGGTGGTGCATGTTTGCAGAGGTACAAATTGCTCAGAGGATGATTTTAAAGGGGATTTTTTTGTTATTGGTCATTTTACATGTATGAAAATACATATTGCTTTTTCCACTGATGATATCTTAGTGCTCCATCTTGCCCCATCATCATCACATGTGTTTTCTTCAACTCTCTCTGATTATAAATCACCCTAAAAATCCCTCACCAGGAAGACTGTTTTGCATGCTGCTCCTGTTCAAAGCAGACCTCCCATCTGGCACTGTGCAATTTGGTCTGAGATCCACATACTGGAAATGGGTCCCCAAATATCCCTTTCAGGCTATGGGTACACTTAGGGCAGGGGAAAAAAGCCAAATAATTGCATCACTTTGCATGTGCCAGTAAAATGATATCTCAGGCAGCGAGAATGCAAGTTAGTTCATTACTACTACTACTACTACTACTACTACTAATATTTCAGACTTGTATAGTTCTATACCTCCATTAAAACCATCCAGGTAGTTTTTGCTCTGAAAAAGCCCTCTCTGCCTCCTTCCTGTTCCTTCCTAACATTCTGAAATATGTTGTTAGCTTGGGGCAAAAATGTATTTTAATGTCCAAAAAAAAAGCATTAGGTCTTTCTAACCCCTTTCTCAGAGGGGTTGGATGCACTGGGCAGGGAGGAGCCAGAAAAATGCATTTTCCTGTAGAACAGGAGCTGCTCAGAGGCAGAGAATGGGGAAAGCTGGATTCCTTCCTGTGGACTTCCAGCCCTGGGGAAGAGCTCCCCCAGCAGAAGGGGCCTCAGAGGAGGGGACCCTCTGGGGTGGCTGTCCCCACTTGGGAAGTAAGAGGGGCACACACATGGGGATGTGCTTTATTCAGCAGTGGGGCAGGAATCTATGGTGTAACCGAGGGTTGTCTTCCCATCATTTGGTGTGAAAATTACTCCCAGATGTTGGAGGGTAACCTCCTAAATATACCAAAATGTACTCTTCCCAAAACAGAAGAAGAAAACAAAATAAATGGGATTCCAACCAGTCAGCAAGCCATCCTCTGCCTCTCCAGTGGTCTGCAAAATTGGCCTTTTTAAAATCCTGATGGCACCTCCTGAGCTGAGTACCTGAAGAGGCAGGAACAGAAGAAATCCTAATTTTCCTTATTATTCACTCTCAAACAGAAAGACGGACATGAGAATTCAGCCTAGTGTGAATAAACTTATCCATTCCTGATATTTCCCATCATCTACAAAAGCAGTTTCTTTTGCTGGTTGTTGTTTTGTATATTTTTCCAAACAATACCCTTTAGCAACAAGACCTCCCGTTTTTTTTAATGCATTTCCGGAGGGATTTGAGTCCGGATCACACACACACAAGGCAAGTTTCCAGCATTCTTATTCCTCCACTGGAAGAAATAACCAGAGCCAGCATCTCTGTACCGTTTCCCAAACGGTTCTGTTCTTCTGCCTTCAGTGACAGCAGTGCACTGTTTCTAATCCATTACAGGAATTTATCACAGTACGTGTCAATTTGTTTCTCTTCTTGCCTCTTCTCACTTTAAAATGACATCAGGAAAGAAACTTTACAGCAGGGCTGCTTCAATCCAAGTTTTAGCGACAGAGCACTTAACTGGATCCTAACTGTGCACATTAAGTTTTAAGGGCATATACTAAACAGATCAGGTTTTACTGTAGTCTAGAATTTCCTTTGTTTCCTTTTTGGTGGTGATCTGTGTTACAGTTTGAAATACTTGCAAAAAAGCATCTGGGTTTCCTTTTTCTTTCTTTTTCTTTTTCTTTTTCTTTTTCTTTTTCTTTTTCTTTTTCTTTTTCTTTTTCTTTTTCTTTTTCTTTTTCTTTTTCTTTTTCTTTTTCTTTTTCTTTTTCTTTTTCTTTTTCTTTTTCTTTTTCTTTTTCTTTTTCTTTTTCTTTTTCTTTTTCTTTTCCTTTTCCTTTTCCTTTTTCTTTTTCTTTTTCTTTTTCTTTTTCTTTTTCTTTTTCTTTTTCTTTTTCCTCTTTTTCTTTGTTTTTTTTTTTATTTTCCTCTTTTAGTTTTTCTTATTCTCTTTTTCTTTTTCTTTTTCATTTTCTTGTCTTTTTCTTTTCTTTTTCCTCCTTTTCTTTCTCTTTTTCTTTTTTCTGCTTTCTTTTTACTCTTTTACTTTTTTTTTAAGCAGCTTGTCCTAAATAGATACTTTAGAGCACTATAATAGGGAGCACCCATGCTGTAACACAATAGGATGATCCCATTTGGCAATGGTCCTAATCTGACACAGAGGAGAGACACATCTATTACTGAAGAAATCTAACATGCATACCTATATGCTCTTTGGATCAAATCCTTCTCTGACAAGTTACTACTTTCTTTACGTGATGCAGTAAGGATTAAAAAAAAATCTCTGTTCTGAGTATATTTTTCTGCCTGAATAGCCAGTAGTTAAAATCACATTAATGAAAGAAAACGCTGGGGAAAACTGCATCATTTCAAGATTCTGAAGGGCCCAATCCTACATCACTTATTTTTATGACTCATTGTGTGAACCAAAGCTGAAAGGATAAATCAAATGTGTGAGGATTAGTGTATGAGTAAAGAGTTCAGGATCAGGACCCTAACTCTCAGCCTCATAAATTTCCTACTGGAGATGATTCGTTGTTATTCATTCAGCTTTTAAAGAGGGAGTTGGGAGGCAGTTGTGTCCTTTTTCTTTTTAATTAGATTTCATTTATTTAGATTGGTATGGAGATGGTCAACCACAATAGGGGACCAAAAGCAGAGAGTAGGACAATTCCTAGAAGCCTGTAACAATCAGCATGGGATCATGCTAAGTGCTGGGCACTTCATTTCCATGACACGTTGTTTGATTTCCTCAGAGACGAAATAAAAATGGACATGACTGAAGTTTATGAAGGGAGATATCTCAGTTCAAGTGGGAACATTAAGACATCCCCAAACCAACAGCCACAAAGGGCCAAAGAATGAAGGAGAGAAAGAGATTCAGCTTCAAATGCATTCCCCACAGTAATTATGGGAGAAACTGGAGGGTGGGGGGCAGAATTGGGGGTGGCCTTTGAATGGGATGAAAACCATGAGCATTACAAAAAGAAAAGGAGAAAAGGGGGGCTATGGGCAAACAGGATGGAGGAAGAGAGCATGAGTGGCAGATGTCACTGATTTCATTCCATCATCTTAACTTACTGTTTGAAAAAACTCCTCATGTGTGACCTGAAAAGAGAGAGAAACAAAATGAAAACAGGCATCAACAAAGCACTCGCTGTACGATTTCAAAAAAATGTAAATTAATGACTGGCAGTAAGAATCTCCAAAGGAAACAACATCCCAGTTTAAGCACTGCCATCAACAAAAGCTCAACAGCATATGGTAATGTTAACTTTAATATGAAAATATAATAACAATCTTTAAAAAGTGACGAGAAAAAACCTTGCAAGGTGCTCATCCTTTTCAACTTGCCAAAAAAGAAAATATGTTGGAAGGTTTTATGTTTTTCTTTTTTTTCTCCCTCTTTCCCTAAACTGTTCACATTGTATAGTTAAATGAGGTTGAGATTAGTACAAATTTTAAATAAAAGTGCCTAGGATCTCTGACTAACAAGGCAGAAAACCAAATTTGTAACGGATAATTACATCTAAACTTATTTAAATGTAGGTCTATTGATTGAAGTAAGTTCTTTAGAGAAGATTCAAGGTAACATTTCCTCCCCTACCCTTTTTCTAAAAGTGTTGCTGTTGTTGTTGTTGTACAGTTGAAAAATGAGCATCCTCTCATGGCCCATCCTGTGCACTTCCAGCTGTTGGCTGCAGCCTTGCTCAACACCCTTCCCTCCTTCAGAGGCCACACGTTAATTATTGCATCTGTGATATGTTAAACACACATGCACATTGCATGCTAAAATATTTTTTGCTCGTGCCATTACTTTGTGGGTTAATGCAAATTTCTGCCTTTCCAAGCACAACCTTCTCCTTTTGTCTTTGAAAATCTCTTCTCTGTCCTATGCTGTAATCAAACAGAAGGAAATTACTTTATTCAGGTCACCTTATGAAGGCCTGAGAATGCTGTTTACCCACATGAAAGATGTAACTTCAGTTTGGACTTATATGAAAACAGGCAATTGATGTCATTATAGTGCCCAGAAGGAGATGCAGCCTCACATATCACTTCTGACCCCTGAAGAACATCACTTTCTTAACATGCCTACAATGGGCCAAAGTAACTAATTTTAAAGGTAAATATTTAAACCAACAACACCTCCATGCAAATGTTCATTACAGTGGCATTTTAACCCACGATCCCACAGTGAGGGCTCGGGGATATCATTTTGCAATAAAGAGGCATTTCATGGTCAATTGACTTTATCCAAAAATAATAGGAAAAGAAGCTTGCAGGGGGAAAACCAACCTAGTTTGGCACAAAATGCTAGCACTACTGGATGTGAGTAGAGAAGAGTTTAAAGGACTCTTGTGCGCTTAGCCGTGCGCTGAAAGAATCACACACAAACAACAGCCACCACATGAATGCATCCATTATATCCTTTATTGAAGATCACAACAATAGTAGCACTTCATTGAAGAAAAGATGATTCCTCTATTATAGACAGGCCCCTCAGATCGCCCAGCTCAGCGTACAACTGCAAGATGTACAGTTCTCTCTGCATTTTCATGTCATTGCCAAAACACACAAAGTAGATTCTCAAATGCCTGGGGCTAAATTACAGCCCCTACGAACCGCGCTGGAAGTTTGAGAGCCCAGAAAAAGTTCTGAAGGTTTTCTCTCTCTCTCTTCATGAGAGAAGCCAAAGCTCATGGGTACGGTGTTTGTCATGTGAAACAAGGCTATTTTATATCATTTGGGGTTGTTTTATTAATGGTGCTGAAAAATTGTTCACTTCGTTTCACTTTTGTCTCCTTTTGAACGTAGCGGGATGAAGGTAGAGTGTTTTTAACACATCCAAGATAAGAAAGAAATAGACCCTTTTGTCTCTAGAGCTGTATGCCATCACTATTAAAAATCTTTCATCTCATCTCAGACAACAAGCAGAGAGCATGACAAAAAATAGAAGAGTCAACAGCAAAAAGTGTGTGGCAGGGGTGTAGGCTGACAGGTAGAGAGAGGCACCTCTTTGCCTCGAGTTTCATCCTGGAAAGGTTGGCCAGGGCAAAATCTGTCCTTCTTGGGCAGTCCTGCTCATGTTTTGCACGGGACAAATGTCAGAAGCCCACTCACAAAAGTCACCCATGAGCAGGTGAGGAGAGCTGTGGTGCAGGAGGAAGAGGAGGGGATGATTCAGCAAATGGAGGGATCTTGTTCTGCCCTGGCATCATCCCTGTCCTACTAAACTGGAGCTTCTGGAGCCCAGCAGGACGTTGTCAACAGCGTCAGGGGTGAAGGAGGACCAAGGAGGGACACTGTGGGCTAGGAGGGACATCAGGGGCCAGGAGGGGAACGTCACAGCAGGTGCTGGCGTTGGGGACTCCAGGGAATGCTCTGGGGCTGCCGCAGCCTCAGAACTGCCTGCCCACTGCTCGCCACTGGATGGGTTTGCCCCTGACAGCTGGCAAGTGCCATCAGTCACCACCTGTGGGAGAGGGCACCGGGTGTCAGCTGACACACCCTGACATTTCAGCATCCCCACCACCTTTCCCCACCCTGGAGCAGCCCCAGGAGGAGCTCTCTGTGTAACAGGATGAAAATAACCCCTCTCCAAGTCAACCAAAGGTACTTGTGGATCAAGTCTAAGTTCAACACGCCATCCTAATCCACCTTATAAAAGAAGTTTTAATGCATTTCCCTTTGACATTTCAGAAATAAATGCTTGGATGTTTCATTTTGAAAGAAAATGTAATTTGGAAATTGAAATTAAATTTCCTTTATGAGAGAATGAAAAGCAACAATAACAACCAAAAAGGAATTAATTCTTTTTCCCCAGCCTGAAATTGCTTCCTCATAAGGTTTAATTTTTTTTTTTGTTCATTTTGGGGCTACAGGAAGGATAAATATTTCTTTCAGTTACCTTGAAACACTGTTGTACAGTCAATGACTAAAAAAAGAGGAGCAAATGCACCCAGCACCTGTGTGCAGGGCTCTGCTTAGAAGCCCTTTTCAATGTGTCACCAGTCCTATTTATCTTCAAATATTTGTCCCTCACTCAGCGATTAAAAGTCCAGTGGCATCACCTGTGGGTTTCAGGGGTGTGTGTTTGTCAGGGTGGACCCCACAGATTTTATACACAAACCTAGAAATACCTACAGAATGTAAGATTTTCTACCAGGACTTGTAAGCATCACTTTATAGACCTCCTGCCCACAACAGTAAAAAAATAAATCAGCAAAATATAATTTTTGGCAAAAGAAGTCAGAGCTGAGGAGGTTAATGGCAAATAGAAAAGCTTGTAAAGTCTTGGAGGTCCCTTCAGCAACTCTGATTTATCTTTTGACTTTTTATGTTTATCGTCACATTTTGCCAAAAAAATTGTGTTTGCTGTTTCTAATATTTTTTTAAATAACATTGTTCATCTCCGATTTCCCTGAGATGGCAGCACTAAACTCAACAGTGCTATTGAAAAACATACTATGGCCTTCAAAATGTGTGTAATCTAAAGGAGCAAGGTTTCTGCTCCTTCCCTTGGTCAAAAATTGGTGTCAGCTCCATGTCAGCTTGCTTTCTAAATTGGGGGTGACATGCAAAAAATCTGCTTGGAAAACTGCTGGCCTTTAAAGGAGACACTGTATTATTCAGTTCAATGGGGTGAGACTGGTTTTAAAGGTTGATCAACAGAACTGGTACAAAACAGATTTTTCAGCTCATTGAACATTTTGAACCTTTGTTCTAGTTCTTCCTGTTGACCATCAAGTCAATTTATGCTTTCAGTTGACCAATTAGTTGAATATATTAATCTTGAATGGTTTATTGCTGCGAGAGTTGGAAAAAAACTTACACTTTTGATGAGATGATTTGAGATTGCAATTAAAAAAAGAAAAAATTTTAGATTTAAATAAAAAAACTGTAACAGGGGAAAAAAAACTCCAAGCACAATTTTGTAAGTTGTTGGCATCACTCCAAAATGCATTTTTAATTTAGTGAGTTCTGCCATGAAAAATTTAGACCAGAAGCTGAACAGAATTTCAAGAAGGAATGTGAACAGCAAGAAATTTTTAGCCCTAACAGTTAGATTTTTCTCAGCAGGATCAGTTACTATTCTAAACAGTGTTTAGTCATCAAATCAGTTTGAGGGGAGTGTTCATGATGCTGCCAAACAACCAATGCAGATTCAATGTGTGTATCTTGTGTGGCTAGTTAATAAGCATGTTTATTGTTCAGTTTTTAAACCAACTGTTAGGTCTGGCATCTTTAAAAACTAGTGTTTACAGTCAAAGTCAAATCACCAGATCCCAAATGACTTAACTGGATGGTTCCAAAGTTCAAACTGGTATCTGAGACAGAAACCTGGCAAAGCACTGGCAAGGGACTTTCTGAACACGAGAGATTTTGACATCTTGCACTTGAAATCCCCAAACTGTGACTTGCATTACCAACTCTGAGCACAAATCTTATCCCAATTCAATCTTAGAAAAGAATATTAAGACCAATTGGGTCCTCAAAATGAGGCAAATTTTGAGAAAGGTCTCCCAGCATCAGCCCTACCCTCATGCTGTGGTTGATGACCATCTCAATAAAAGTCAGGCTGGGTTTAGAGTCTGAGCAGCCAAGAGGGCTTGCAGGGTTTGTCTGGGAGTATGCACCCACTTTTCCCATTGCAAAACCTTATTTTTGATATGTTTCTTAACCCCTGCGTCAGGGGCCATGAGAGGTTGCTCTCCATGAGGTTGAAGCCAGTGTGGTGTGCGGGAATTTCCTTATTACATTTGGTGTCTTCTATAAAAGAACAGAGGATATAAGTGAGCATATATTCGCCCAAAGCAACTTCTTCATAGTTTGCAAAAATTACTTCTGATTTCATTTATGGTTTTTATCCTGTTACTTTTAGGTGTTGACAGTGGGTTGTTGGGATAGATGGTTTTCCTTCAGTCCTGTTGGTCTGCAGGCAGAACCATGGTGTCCTACAGCTGCCAGCAGGACGGGGAGGCTGCGGGGAGCTCATCCAGGGGGAGCTGCCTGAGCATCCCAGCTGGCCTGGGGCTGCCTTCTGCTGGCTCTGTGAAATGTATCTCCAAAATGTCCTCTGCAAATTCTTCTGGAAAGAGAACATAACAGAACAGTTTTACTTAACAGAAAAATAAAAAAAGAGAAAGAGAAAGAGAAAAAAAGAAAAAGAAAAAGAAAAAGAAAAAGAAAAAGAAAAAGAAAAAGAAAAAGAAAAAGAAAAAGAAAAAGAAAAAGAAAAAGAAAAAGAAAAAGAAAAAGAAAAAGAAAAAGAAAAAGAAAAAGAAAAAGAAAAAGAAAAAGAAAAAGAAAAAGAAAAAAAGAAAAAGAAAAAGAAAAAGAAAAAAAGAAAAAGAAAAAGAAAAAGAAAAAGAAAAAGAAAAAGAAAAAGAAAAAGAAAAAGAAAAAGAAAAAGAAAAAGAGAAAAAGAAAAAGAAAAAGAAAAAGAAAAAGAAAAAGAAAAAGAAAAAGAAAAAGAAAAAGAAAAAGAAAAAGAAAAAGAAAAAGAAAAAGAAAAAGAAAAAGAAAAAGAAAAGGCTTTATGAGTCAGTGCTGCCTCTAAGGAAAAAATCCCCTTGCCTCCCCCACCTTGCGTGGTTCTGAGTCACTGTGACCCTCCCAACTCCTGCAGGAGCACCCCTTTAAGGAAGCATCCATCAGAGCTTTGGCACTGGTTAGTCCCCCTCTTGCATTACCTGGTGCTTTGTTGGCAGCCCAGTAATTTCTCTCTGCCTCTCCCTACAAGCTGGCTACTGTTGGTGGAATGGCTTCTGCAGCTCCTGCCATCTGGAACAGACTCCCCACCCTGCTGGTTTTGGCCTCTACTCGTTTCAATTCTGAGATGAAACAATATTCATGTCCCTTTTCTATGATTCCTCATTTCTCCCTAGCCTTGCTAGTATTATATATGTATTTTTTATCCTAGTAACTGCTTGACAGTGGTCACTTGTTAGTATAGGCTAAAGAAAAGAAAGCAAAATATTTCCAGTCACAAGCTGGTATTTATTTTTTGGGATTTATTTTTTCCTAATGTGGTGGCTTTCCCTAGGCAGTCTTCTTTTTGTGGCTGAAAATATTATTGCATGATGTCTCCTGAAATATGATTAACATTAGTTTGAATTTTTGACAAAGCTTAATCAAAGTCGCTTTCAACCATTTTTAATTATGTATGCATGAAAAAATATACACATTTCTGCTGTGGAAAAAATATTGTCACACATCCTCATCCCACTATACATTCACAAACACATCAGATGACTCAGATGTTGGTAAAGCTGGAAAATGGGATATCAAATTAGCAGAGAGTAACTTTTATGGACTCATTGGACATATAGGTCAGGGAGGGATCTAGTACTGTGTCTCTCATAAAGAAGAGAGGATTTTTTTGTTTCTTCCCTTTTCCTATTATCATAAACCTGAAAAATGAAATATTCCCAAGACACAAACAAAGCTAAGCTTGCACTAATGAGAGAGCAAAACCCCAAGTATTTTGGTAAGGGTTTAAGCCCTCATTCTTCCAGGCACAAAGGAGGCTTCTGCACTGGGGTCAGGGAGATATTTCGCGAAAGGTCTGCTGCAGAGCCTTGAATAACATCCTCAGGAGAATGGGGTAACAGCCTCTGCTTGAGACACTCTTATCCTGCTGTTTCCTTCTGCTCTTGCCATTCTTCTCCAGCCACCAAACAAAGATGGGTCTTTGTCCCATCACAACTATGTCTCTTAGATTTGAAGGAGCGGGCAATTAGTCTTTGTGAACCCATCAACAGCATTCTTCATCAACCACATCAACCTGGCAGTGTCCTGCTTGCTCTCCCCACTTAATAAGAATGTCAGGAAAACACATTTCAAACTGAGTCATCAGTGACACTCATTGCCACATGGTACCATCAAGGCAAATTATTTAATAGGATTAAAAAATCTAAATTTCTATTTATTTGTTTGGGCACCAGGCAGTGACACTGGATGGGACTGAGAAAAGACAGAAGGCACAAAGGCCTTGGTGGGTGTAAAGCAGCAGCAGCTGTTGTGTTAGGACTTTGGAACCCTAATTGTGGATGCAAACCCATTTATAAAAGGAGCTGTGTGAGCATGGAAAGAGCAGCAGGAGTGACCTGAGATGGTGGGATGACAAGGGATGATGCACTGAGACTGAGTGACACCAGCGGGGGCTGAGCAGCAGCAGCAATATTTAAGGGACCTGTGCTGGGGGAAAGGAGAACTTGTGTGGAGAGGGTGTAAGTGGCTGCAGGCAGGAGGGAATGATGGCAGCAGCAGGAGCGAGCAGAGTCCATCACTGGCAGAGCAGAGGGCCTGGGAGCTGGCACAGAAAGCAGCACAAAGAGGCGAGTGCAGGGAAGCTGAGCTGAGAAGAGCCTTGTGTTTGAAGAGAAGAAGCCTGAAGGAGAGATTTGGTACTTCGGGGCTCCTCTTGGCCTGGAAAGCACAAGACCTTATTGAGTAATTGAGCTGGGAACCGCAGGGTACCACAGGAATGAACCACTGGACCCCAATGGCTTTGCTTGATTTTTCGTCTTCCATTTGCTGCTCCTCTGTGTTCCTCTCTCGTTTGACTGTGGTCGATTTGTGGGGTTTGTTTTTCTTTACTTTATTCCACCTTTTCTCTTTCCTTTTATGTCCTAAATTGTTATTCAGCTGTTTTGATTTAAATTATGTTTATGTACAGTTACTCACAGCTCTGACTGTTGCCTCCTCCCTCCTGCGACTGTCTCTGATGCTTGCACATTCGCTTTGGCTCCTTTACAGCAGATGCCTGGAGCAGTAAATGAAAGCAGCTCTTTTATCAGTGAGCCCTTTCACCTCCAATTTTTTTATTTCTTATTAAGGCTCCAACCAGTCCTGGCTTTCTCTTCAAACGTAGTACATGCAACTCAAAACAACAACAACAACAACAACAACCACCACAGCCACCAGAAACCCAGATAAACTGGGAAATTATTGGCTCTTCTAAACCATCCCTCATCCCTCTCCCCCATTTTTCAGCAGTGCAACACTGCTACTCGTGGAGGGTGTTACAGGGACCCCACTGTGGCACTCTGAACACCACATGTGGCCAATCTAATTTAGCCCATGGCTAAACAAATCCCCAAACGTGGAATAAACCTGCTTATGTTATTAACAAATGCTGTGAGAAAATGTTTTACTCAGCTCTGTGAACCAGAAGCTGGGGGGAAAAAAAAGGCTCATCATTTCTTCCAGGGCACAGAAAAGTCCTTGTGGTCAGCAATTCACCAAAATGTGAATATTCAAATATGTATATAATTCAGTGTTAAAGAAAAATAAGGGGAGGGGCATCTTCTTTTACTGGAGATTGCAAATATCAGCACTAAAAATCTGGAGGCTCCTTGAAGATTTTCCAAGGAAAGTGGACAGAAGCAGTTCAGTTTTGAAATGAAAGCCTCTGTGGATCCTGAGGGATTTGTGGGTTTTTCATAAAATGAGATGTTTTTCATAATTTTGAAAAGAGATGCATGCCCCTATAAATCCACCCGCAAGAGTGCCCTTCTACAGATGAGCTCTGTATGCCAGGGTTTGAAAGGAAGATGAAAAATGCCAGCAGTGTTAAACCTATTACTAGTTCAGTGAAAGATAGTTTGTTGGTTTTTTTTTTAAATTGTTATTTGTAATCTGGACATTATGCTACCATGCCAAGGGGGAAAAAACAGAAAAGAAAAAAAAAATGCCATATTAGAAAAAATTTCCATCAACAGCATGTTCAAAAGAGAAATATAATCAGCTTTACAGCAAAGTGTACTCAGCAGCCAATGGATACTTGACTCAGGAATTGAACTCACAAGTGCTTACTCATGTGAGTTGCCTTTCCCATCCTTTTCAGTGATGGGAAGAATCCCTGGTCAGCCTGTAGCCAGCCTCACTAAAGCTCTTCTGTCCTTCAGAGACCTTTGCTTCACCTTGCATGGAGATGGCTTCATCCTGCATTTGGAGTGACTCTAACAGGTGGAGAGTTACAAGATCTGGATGCAGAGGCTCAAACTTGCAGTAACAGCGAGATAAAAGAGCATCACAGCTCAGTGTGCTTGGAATGCTATCAAGACATAAGTAATAAAGAAAAGGCATGTTCAAGGAAGCATAATAATAGAGTAAATACAGCCAGTTAACATGGATGAATTTCAAAGAGGGAAGAAAGAAAACATCATGTAAAGAACTGCATAACAATGGATCTGAAAGATATCCAAGTAAGAAGGAAATAAGTCCTGTCCCAAACATTAGAAGGCTTCTGCCTGTCATTATGGAAGATTATGCTATTATTCAATTACATAATGGATGCTTATGTAATTCATCCAATTGTAAACAGATACTTCAAAAATCAATTTTATCCCACCCACAAGAACATAACTTTTAGGAAAGAACCACTTAAACCTTTCCTACTTCTTCCCTGCCTGTACAGCTTATGTTTTTCATTCACCTGACTACAGGGTTTTCTGCATCCTTTCTGACCAGCACCAGAACCCTCTCCAGATCAGAGGTTGGAGCATCTGAGAAAGAACATCTTCTGCACAGCTGGAACTCAGGCTGAGCAGGACCACACTGTTAAAAAGGTGCTCAGCAGCGTCTCCCAAAAGCCCTAATCTGAGGAAACAAGAGAAAAGAGGGGCTAGGCAACAGTCCCAGTGCGGAGAACCCAATGATACAAAAAATAATAATATAAATAATAATATAAAAGCAATTTTAAGAATTGGTAATTTTAAAGGCCTGAAGATTGCCACATTGAATACCTTTCCTCAGGCCCAAATGCAGGGAATGGTGGAAGTTGGAAGCAATTGAGATAAATCTGCTTGGAGTGCTCATTCTCAGGGCCAACAAAAAGGAAAAGAGAACTGTGGCCAAGTGCAAGCTGGTGTTTAAGCACAGGTCAGGCAGAGTTGTGCTGAGGAACAGGGGATGCTCCAAAGTGGCTGCTCTTGACAAGATCCTGCTGTAGGCTTTGCTTGTGCCCAAGCAGGCAGACATGAGCAAGACAGGAGCCACCAGAGGAGACAGACAGACAGAAAGCCCTCTGAACATGGAAAGGATTCAAGAGAAAAGAAATTGACCCAGCTGAACTCATCTCTATTAACAAGGGCTAGCTAAAGGCTAAACAAGGGGGAAAGCAGGCGATTATCAATATATAGATTTATCATAAAGGCTGAATTATTACTTTCATTTTCTTTAGACATTTAACACACATATGTACATATGTGGCAATACTCCATTCACACATATGATTTTGAGTGAAATACACTGATTACTTCGGGTAATCCTGTTGCAGAAGCCACAGAAGAGAAACTATTTATTGTACCTTAGTCATTTTATGGCACACATCTCTCATTCAAAGTCTTAAGCATTGACTTGTTCCTCTGCCTAGCAAAGTGAAAAAATACCATTTTTCCTCTTCTCCACTGAAAAACAGGTAACTTTCTAGGGTCAGACAAGAAGCCTGTGGCAGGGAGAGGAATTGCTTTCACCTCTCCTGAGTCACTAGTCAGTGCTGCCAATTCCCAGCTATTCTTTCTCTCTATCTGTGATCAGTGTTTTCTCTTATAAGCTGTGAAAAGATAGGTACAAAATGCAATAGTTATCTCCTCCATAGATGGTGGTTCTATTTTGTTTCATTGCTCTGAAATGAAAAAAAATAAAACAATAAAAGGCATACAGAATTTTGAGGAAAGATCAATTAAAAAACAGAAGAAAAGATTGGATGCATTAATCATACTGTTTTTTAAGAGATGACTGGCAGACAGCATAGGACAAAGAGGATCCTTTTGAAAGAGATTCCTCTCAGTCCTGTGTGTCTAAATGGTAATGGTCTCTAACTATATGTCAACTCTTTCCAACTTCATTCATCAAACAGAACCTCTAGAGAGACCATGTTGATCCCCATGGCTATAAAATTCCCTCAGTGCTGTAATGATCTGAAGGTACAAAAATTCCATGGAAATAAATCCCAATTAAATACCCATTAACAACGATGGAGAGATCACTGGGGCTATTAGAGGCAGCCCTAAGACACAGTAACCACACACACAAAATTGTCCAGATCCTTATTTATCTGCTTTAATCACTGTAGTGCAAAGAAAAGCCTTCCTAATATTTCAATAACTAGTGCTAATTTATTGCAACTGAACTCAGTAGCATTTTCATAAGGCTTAAGTACTTATAATTTGTATCGTGGTGCCAAGTAGCAGTCTCAATCCAGATCATTCCCTTTTTCTCAGAGTTATAAGACAAGCTGCTTCTACTATTCTCCAAAGCAAGAAACAGTGGAAGATGTAAGACCCCAATTTTACCTGAACAACACAAAGAGCTGAAGCAACTTTTCCCATTTTACTTGGAAAGTTGTGGCAAAACCTGGAACGAGCATATTTTTACATGGTTTTAGCTATAGGAGTCTCCCCTTTAACAGTGGGATGCTTTTAAAGTTCTTGCTGATAATAGGCTTGGATCACGAGGATGCAGTGCTGGCTGATTTCTGCCGTGGTCCAGAGATTTAACACAGAGTTGAGTAAGCAGATTATTTTTGAAATGCCTACTCCCATGTTGCTGTTCAAACACAACTTTGAGCATTCAGACATGTCTGATCCCAAATCCAGTGATGCATCACGTTCCCATGGAAAATATGACAAGAAGACAGTCCTCAACCTCTCTGGCAGTACCATTGAGGAAGATGAGCAGAGGGCAGCACCCACATAGGTTTGACCTTTTTATTTACTGATATAGCAAAGGCAGTTTCCTGCTTCACCTTAAACCTTTCTGCCTTATATGAGCAAAAGGAATCCTCACCACTCTGTGAAAATCTACACCAAGCAAAAATCTGGGCTTTGCAACTTCTTCAAAACCTCACTTCAATTATAGATACAGACCCACAAAAGTCCAAATCCTGAATATTCCTGATATTCAAATAGGCTGTGCCATCCTAACTGCACTATCACCTAAGGAGAGATGTGATCTGTGTGATACACTCTAGTCCAGGTTTTGATCTCAACATAGCACACAGAGAACATCGTTGAAAGTGACATGTGATATCTTACTGAATTTGGGCTCAGGGAAATTGCCAGTACTTATCTTGCTTGACCAGAGTGCAGCCTTCAAAGCAGTAATCATGAAATCTTATTACTGTACAAAGATTGGAATTATACACTGGTATCTGTGGTTCATACTTTTTTGATTGGTTTAGTCCTTACCTGACTGGGAGATACCAGTTTCTGTCTCTAGGAAACTATTCCTTGGTGCTGCCTTCTTTCTGCCAAACACCTCCCTTCTCCAAAGGGGTGTGCATTACACATGGCTTCAACAAATTTTGTCCTAACAGATAGAAGCACAATTAATTTGTTTTCCCTCAAATCTGAAAGGCCACTACACTCTCTTATCCAAGTGACATGAATGAAAGTAAAAAAATGGATGCTTTGCAAGCACTATTAAAAATTGGAACCTGTGGCTCTGTGTTTTCATTCACTGTATTGAAACACTTAGTTCCTCTGCAAATAATGGACTAATCAAATTAAAACTTCCTCTGGAAAGCAAGTGGTTCTGATCTGTCCCATGTACTTTTCATTTCACACTAATAAATCAATATTTTCCTACTGTCCTTTGCCTTTCTTCCTGCAGGTTTCCAGTAGTCTCTTTGCCCAGTGCTATTGCCTTTGTCAGCTGGATTCTGGCTTTTCCTTTCTTTTTGCTGGCACCTGTTTTAAAGGTCACACATAGCTCCAGAAAACACTGTCCATCAACTGACTGCATTAGAGACTGCTGTTTGCAGTGCTGCTGCATCCCCTGGTGCAAGTTGCTGCCCCAATGTTCACATCTGGAGGGTTTAGTGCATCAGTTTTGAAAGAATAAATCATTGTGTACCCCACATAACCACCTTTAGCCAATTTCTGCAAACCATCCCTTGGCCCACATTTCATTAAATAAGAAACCCTCAGGTTTCATTCACAGCCATACAAGAGGCCTGTAGGAACCACAGCAATCAGCTCCAAGAAACAGGGCCTTAAGAAACTGTGTCACATATTTTTAGTGACTTTCAATACATTTTGTCAGTTGGAAATGAGGACAAGCTAAGATTACATGACCAATGTTTCCTTGCAGGTACCTCAGCATCACTGCGGGGCAAAGGCTCAAGCACCAGATTAGAAAATCAGCTTTGATCAAATTCTGACTATTAAAAGAGACCAAATCCTGGAGCAGGACACAAACCCTTGGCTTTTGTTTCCTACTGAGAATACACTTGCACAGATGTGAGGGTTTTGGGGGGTTTTAGTAAGATTGATAATCCGAATTTAAGACTTTCCAGAGCAAAGACTTTTAATAAAATCTGTGAAAACTGAGATAGAGTGATGCTGGTAAAATAAATGAACTTTGCTGAGCTTCTCACTGTAAATCCTTGATTTTTCTAGGGTTTAGATTCCCCTAAGTGTAACTGTTTGGGATAGGTTATGTTTACCAAATGTCCATCTCATGCTAATTTTTCTTGTGCAAAAGTTCTATCAAAATGACCTAACCAATTACCTGAATGGGCTTAGGAGGATCTGCATTTCTTTTTCTATTGTAATAAGGGTCTTTCTGGATACGTATCCTCCAGTATGCTCTGCTGAGTGCCAGGATACTCCCTGTGAATAAATGCACCCAGGTGGGGTTATGAACTCATAGCCCTGTTCCTTTTCTTAGTGGTAAAACTGCGTAAGATTACTTTTTTTAATTGCAGATGGAAACATACCCAAATGTGACTGCGTTGAGGGTCTTTGAAATGCTACAACCTCCAGAATTTTGCATAGAGACTCATTAGATGCTGGAGTTTGATTCTCAATAATTCCACTGCACCACTTGGTTTCCTCCTCACCTCGTTCTGACCAGGTTATACAGATGCTGAAGAATAATGAAATGTTTTTCCATCTGGACTCTGTGGCCCCCTTTCCCCTGCCCTAAAGGAAATGTTTAGCATTGGAATTAACGTGAAGTATTGGAAAATCAGAGAGCAGGAGCGGACTTGTGCTGTTGGGCTGAAGCAGTAGAAATGCTGGTACAGGAAGGCTGGATGGAGAAGGTCAGGTTTAGAAAAGTAGGTACAAATTCAAAGGAGTGCTTAAAAATGAGGAAAGGTGGATGGCTGGGTGTTTGGGAGGACGTGGTAGGCAATAGGAGTCCTTAGGTCCTGCAGTCTGCCAGAGAGTAGCAATGAAAACACACAGACGAAACAGCGTGGTTAAATTAATGCTAAATCCAGGAGAGATTCTTGAGTCAAATCCTCTCTTGTGCACTTCAAGACATGTCAAGTGCTTGAAGAGACCTGGGACTGTGGAACCTGTGACAGCACTGCCAGCACACTGGGCCAAGAAGTGCCTAAGATATCCCCAGTGTGATTTAACGGGGAAAGCAAGGAGAACAGGGAAAGTCTGACATTCCCACCCTGCATGCCCAGCATCCACCACTGCAGACTCCTTCCCTGGAGGTGCTCAGAGGGCTGAGCACAGCTCATTGCAGCAGTGACAGCTGCAGAGCCACCTCCCACAGAATCTGCAGCCGCAGTCGGCAGTGCAAGAGCCAGGACAAGAGCTGGCACAGCCCAGCTGGGCTTCCTCTGCCCTCTGCAGCACAGGGAATACACGATCCCCACAGGGACACTGCTCAGCTCCAGCCCCAGAGCAGAATCTCTGTGCATGGGGGCCGGTGGAAAACACCAGAGGGGACAGAACTGCAACCAATGGATTTGGGATCTGAGCGAGCCATGGGAGCCCTTGGCTTGACCCCAAATCCGTTGATGTTCTTTGCATGAAACAGTCACTGAGCAAATTTCTTCAGTACCCCAGCCTCATTTGATGAATAGCGAGTTATACAGTATTTCATTGCAACCCATAACTCCATTATTGCTAAGAGGCATGAGGTGAAACTATAGATATTCCTTGACTCCCATCCTATTACTAGTATGAGACAAAATGATACATGTGCTGATAAAAGGATTTGAAATGATGGTCTGTGTGTCAGAAGTGCCAGTACAGTCAGAATTATTTTTAAAAGATTATATTAAAGCATAAATTAAAAGGCTATCCAAAAAGAAAAGTACATGACTTCCAATAGGGTATAACATCTATCAAGGTTTAGCATACACTGTGTAGTTACCCTTAATGGGCTCAGTCTTTCTCATAGATTATTCACATATTCTGTGGGAAGTCAGGCTGGATCCTCTTTCTATCCCCTGTAAACCACGGTTGATAATATCTTTCCATTATATTCCTAAGGTGTAGCTATTTCATTTTTACCCAAGGGATCCCAGAGCTATTGTGTCGTCCCTATAATGCTTTAAAACAATTTGTCTGTGTAGCAATTCTTCTTTATTCCTCCCCGTTGCACAAAATCTCACATTTTCTTAATTTGATCACATGAAATGTTTGGGCTCGACTACTGAAAGAAATTACAATCTTTTAAAGGGTAAAAAAAAAAAACCCCAAATGTCTTGAGAGGTTACATGTTGTCTGTGTAATGCATGGACAAACAGTGCTTGGACAATCAATTGCTTGATTAGATACTAATTCCCTGTGGTTTATCTTAAAGGTACACAGTTCAACCTTTTAGCAAGTTCAGCCTTAAAAGCAGCACATAAACCTGGACAAGCCAATAGAAAAAAGTAACAATGCTAATACAATGAAGATGTCCAGTCTTCCTGCAGAGGATTTTGCCCCACAAATACTTCTATTTTTTCAATTTCTTTTTCTACTGGGATTTCCACAAATTACACAAATAGAATATCTGCTGGGAGAACAGTATTCCAAATGACTGTTAACTGCCTAAATATTGCCTGTGAGTACATTTTGGCTTTGTTATGCCTAATAATGATTCATTACTGGATCATCCATTTCTTTATTGGATATGAAGACAAATTAACAAAGCAAGTGGAAGTGTTCTAGACTGAAATGCCTGTTATCTTATGTTCACTGAGATTATTTCTCCCTCACCCTGACTTCCCAGAAAAAGTCTTTGCTCCCCCACAGTGTCAGGTTTTAACCCCAGCCAGCAGCCATTTGCTCAGCCCCCCACCAGCGGGATCAGGGACAGAACTGGAAAAGTAAAACCTGGAAAACTTGTGGGTTGAGATAAAGACAGTTTAATAGGGAAAGCAAAAGCAGTGCACACAAGCAAAGCAAAACAAGGAATGAATTCACTGCTCCCCATGGGCAGGCTGATGTTCATCCATCCCCAGGAGAGCAGGGCCCCATCTCATGTTACAGGGACTTGGGAAGATAAATGCCATCACTCCAAATATCCCCCCTTTGTCCTTCTTCCTCCCACTTTGTACCCTGAGCATGATGTTATTTGGTCTGGAACAGCCCTTTGGGTCACCTGTCCTGGCTGTCTCCGCCCAGCCCTGTCTCTGGCTGCCAGGGCTGCCTCTGCTCTGGGATGCTGGTGGCACTGGTGACCAGGTCACCCTGGCAGGGACGTGGTGACATGACAGGAGCCAGCTCAGGTTCCCTGTGCAAGCCCAGGTTTTCACCTGCTGGGCTGGGGCTTCTGCACCCTGGGATTGCAGAGCCAGCAAGGACAGGGCTGCCCTCAGGTCTGGGAGGTTTCTGTCCCACTGGGAGGTTTGAATGCTGCTGTGACTTTCTCCCCTGCCACATCTAGATCCCAGAGGGGCTGGCTGGGAGCACTTCAATCACAAGGGTTGCAGCATCAGCAGTCTCCAGTGTGGCTGGTGGAAAGCATCTGACCAAGACAGCTGCAAGCTCAAAGGCTGAATCCTGATGTGTTAAAAGGGCTTGGAGCTGCATCTTTTGTAGCTGCCCTAATTCCCTTTATCTTCTCCCAGAGAAGAGCTGATGGTCATCCTTCTGCCTTACAGAGTTTCTTGGTAAATCTAAAGACGAATAAAGTCTTTACAGCAAAGCCTACCACAGTCTAATATTGCTCATTAAAAAAAACAAACTTGAAGAAGTCTTACCAGTTAGTTTCATCTAACAACCTTCAAGGCAACAGGTATTAGTCACAAATGCAATTATTATTAATTTTATTATAACAACAACAACAACAATATTAATAATAATAATAATAATAACAACTGTGTTCTGGTACCTATATCTCTGTGATTTTGTGTCTGTAACAAAAACCAAGCAAAAATAAAATAAGAAATAAAAGAAAAAATAAATAAGATAAAGAAATAAAGAAAAGTTAAACCCCATATTTTTCCTTTTAAGGCAGTGAAAAGGGCATGGAGCTCTATAAATAATTCTTTAATAAAAAGAGCAAAACTTCATTTTCTTCCTCTTATATCTCTTGAGAATATGTCTTGACTGAGAAGAGTCTGTTTTGAATGAAAAACAACAAAAAATGTGGCCAAGAGCAGGAACACCTCCTGTAAGAAGTAGGAACTGAAGTAGCTTTTAATGCAACCATGCAACCAAAAGGTCAGATCAGAACTTCAGCCTGCCTAACCCCAACTTAAGCAAATCCCAAACCTGAATCTTCTCCGAAACTGAACCATACAACAAGAGCTATGATGTCCCCATCTAAGCCTCCTGGCTTTTAGAGCTTGTACCAAATCAACAGGTCTGGGTGTTGTGTTGGATGTGTTAGTGGGATAGTGCTAGCTCAGAACAATGAAATCTCTTTGATTAATATAATTCACACTGGTCCTGAGTGTGACATTGGACCTGCTCACCACTTAATTCTCAACTAAACCCTCAGGCTCAAGTGAAACTTATTTGCCTTGTGCTTTCTGCACAAGGGTGAATTTTATTCTGTGTGAGATCTGTTCATGCAAAGATGTAAAGAGGAATAAGAAATGTCTCCCTCCATTTCCACAACGTGTCCCTGATTTCCTCTTAAAATATCTCTGCTAATTGCTTTCAAATGTTGGCACGTAGGCGCTCTTTGGAGGAGGCACTCCTTCAAGGAAAATGTGCAAATCTCCAGCGCTGATTTTGGTTTTCAGAGAATGGTGTCCCCAAAAACAAATCCTAAAAAAAATAAGAAGTTGCTGTTTCTCCAGTGAAAGTATCTGAAGAGCAAGACTTTTTTTTCCAGCCTGACAGACTGAAACATCAATACTGAGGAACATTTGCATGTAATTACGTAACTCATCCAGCTTTTCCTGATCGAGCGATATGGCATGCAAGCCAAGCACCAGTGTACAATAAAACAGACTAAATCCTTATTGCCAAGATTAGCTTCAACTGTTTTTGGGGTTTCTTTGTGAAAAGGTACTTTCATGTCAGCTGATGGCTACATATTATTGTTCCAGTAAAAAGCATCACAAGGGCTAAGCACTCCAAACTCCTGCTAGTGCAATAATTTATTCCTTTTGCTGATCTAAAGATGCAAAAGTCCTCTTCTTCTCATCATAACTGACTTAACGAAAATCTCCAGTGACAAATTGATTTTTTTCAACCTGCCAAGTTCCTGTGGTAGATTTGAAGTGAAACAATCTTTAATTTATTCCTAACATTTAATCTCAATAAAACACTCAAACAGCAGCTTCTGCTGGCATTTGGAAAGCAGCAGTTTGTGGATGGATTCATTTCTCTTTGTCTCTTTACACAATAGACAATACCCATGGTTAACCCAGTAACATGGTTCACCCCTGAACTGATTTTACCATGGCTTGGATTATGATACTTGGGCCCTCTCATGCACAGGCTCACTGAATTCATGTTAGGTTAAGGCTGTAGATACACCAAATTCATACAGATTGGTGTTGCCACTTCATCAGCCTTAAATCAGTTTGTAGGGGAAAGCTGCTCAAAGAAGCAAAGCCAAACCTAATGAAGTTCAGAGTTTTCATCTCTCATTTCCACAGGACACCCGTCAGAAGGTCACTCCTGGGAATGAGCACTAGATGCATGGATCTGCTCCTGCAGCACAGTGTTTCAGGAAAGAAATCTATTGTTAGCTACAGAAATACTCTCCAACCAGACACACACACACCACAAGTGAATATTCTCTGCTTCTCAGTCTCTGTTGGTTTCTGACACGTCTCCTGCACACAGTAAGAAAGTTCACATTTTGCTGCTGTTTAAGTGTCCAAAGCTGCCAGCAATGCTGCCAGCATTGACTCTCTTGGTCTCCACAGAGCCTTTCACAACTATAAAGCACTTTTTTTTTCTTCCACCCTAAGCTTTTTTGTTCACCATTGGCCAAATAATGTTGATAATAATCCCTTCAAGGGAAAGAAGTTTACAAGCATAAAAATTACCTTTGTGTCTTGTAAGGCAACACAATCTCTGGCTCCCTGTGGTCATTTGTCATAGGAAAATGAAAGTGTTTAATGGTATTGACCACTACCACATGCTCAATCATCTTTGAGAGCCCAAAACTTTCAGTCACGGGTTAGATATTAGCCAGCCATGTATGCTACATCTATATAAAACAGAGATCTTTAGTTCAAATTTTCCCCTTTGAAAAAATGTTCATTGTTCTGGCTTTTTTCAAATAAGTACTATTAATTACTGTATGTATGCAATATTTTTTCTGACATAACCTCTCACCTCTCATAGAAAAGCCACTTGAGAGGGAGGAAATTGCACAAGGGGCCTTGTATCTCTTACAACCATTTCTGACCTTCTCAAAGGTGATGGCAAAGCCCTGTCCAGAGCTACTGGAAGAGCTGGATGCACAGTCCTTTCAGAAGGGTCAAATAAGAGCTTTTTTGGCTGTGGTCAGACATGAAAGTGTTAAGGACAACATAACAAAGACGGGTCTGCAAGTTCTGAGTTTGGGCTGAGGAGGAAACCACTGAGACTACTGCCATCAAGCTGACCTGTTGTGTCTCCTGGTTTCTTTGCAGCTCTCCATCTGTCTCTGTCTGCCCAGTGACCCTTGCCTTCTACATTTGTTGCAAGCTCTTGAGGATTTGGGGCTTCTGGCAATTAGGGACTTTTGGGGCCCGTATTGCACTTATAACCAGTCCATAAGTCCTAGTCATGAGTGAGGGTCCCTCATGTGATAATATTGGTGATAGTGATGGTAGAACTGCCATCTTGTGGGAAATCCTGATGTTGGGATTATTTTCTCTTCTGGAACCAAAAGCACATATTTCAACCACAGAAAGGATTTTTTTTTTTTTTTTAATAATGAGCTCTATCAAGTTATTTAATCTGAATTATATCAAACATAGGTCTGTTAAGTACTGCATGTAAAAACACCAGCATAGTATTAACAGTTGTCAATATGACCTAAGAGTCTAAATAAAATTAATTGAAATGCCAGTGACATAGCAGACCTTTTTATCTTTGAAGGAAGGAAAGATCCTCTTTTACTGTAACAAAATGTTTCAGGATTACTAAAATAAAATGATAGTGTCACAGTTATTTGTTTCAGCTTCTTATCTTTGAAAACATCGTAAGAGTTGACACATTTCTGCAAAATATTTCATAGTATGAAGCCTTGCTTGTTGGATAAGAAGATGATCTTTCAGAAAAGCTCTGCTCAGAGAGTTCAGCTTTGGTCAAATGCTAGAACTCTGCATAATGAAATTATGAGAGGACTTGCATTTCATGGAATCATAGAATGGTTTGGGTTGGAAGAGACCTTAAAGACCATCCAGTTCCCACCCCTCTGCCATGGGCACGTACATGTTCTACTAGACTGGGCCTGACATTTCAGAGATAATGAAGGTGTACTGTGAAAACACCAAGTTCACTATTTCCACAAATGCATGGAAACCAATAACAATTTAAAAAAGCCAAAGTGTTAGTGTTGGACTCAGAGAAGTGCTTTGAGTTCATTATCCTCAGAGGGCTTCACAAAAGCACTCAGTGTCATTCTTTGAGCTCTCATGCA
This sequence comes from Ammospiza caudacuta, assembly GCF_027887145.1. NCBI lineage: Eukaryota > Metazoa > Chordata > Aves > Passeriformes > Passerellidae > Ammospiza > Ammospiza caudacuta. The sequence continues at coordinate 30,510,518 of NC_080601.1, read as the reverse complement.
AGTCATAACTAGATAACTTTTCTTATCTTTTCTTATTAAAAGAGACAGAGAAAGAAAGATGCAGCAAACCCAAACTGATTCTAATCCAAGGACCTTTTCCATCTCCCATAAAATATTCACATTTTTTGGCCTTATTTATAAGTTTATACTAGCAGACTAGCATCATAAATAACAGCCCTATTTGAAGCTGGCAAAAAGACGAACCACATCTGTGAAATGTGGCTCACCTCCATGAGTCCAAAGTAGGCTGTGAAAATACAACTGACCTGATTCCATGAGACAGCCATGAAAGGCAGTGTGCTGGACACCAGGCTTTGCCTTTCAGGGCACTGCTGCTGGAGGGCTGCATAAGACTGGGCATGTCTCCTTTAGGAAGGTGTCTTAGGTATAAAAATGAGGGAAGAAAAGGAGGTATTAGATGGCTGATCCATCACAGTTTCCCTTAGAGCTCTGGATCCCCACACAGATGGCAAAGGGAGGTCAGCACATTCAGAACTGTGTGTGTATATATGTATACATATAAATATATATATACATATATATATGTGTGTGTGTGTGTGTGTGTGTGTGTGTGTGTGTGTGTGTGTGTGAGTGTGAATGAGCTGCTGCCCTACTGAATTTCAGTAACCCAGCTTTATCTCACTTGCTTTCTGAGTCACGTGAACTGCTCTCTGCAGAAATGCTGAGGTGTAAATTTGCAACCCATCAGCTGCTCCCCAGTAACTGTGTGAGCTTGCGAGCCATGATGGATGCAAGGCAGCCCAGCCCCTGCTCTTTGCCAGTTAAGCTACTTCATATTTAACTTACCACAGGCACCTCAGGGGCCTCGTGCAAGTGCAAGTCACCACAGACCAGCTGATGTGCTGTAGGTTTGCACCGTATTTCACAACTTGCTGTAGCAGTAGACAGCTGCTGGGCATGAAGGGGATAAAGGCAGCAAGACCAGCTCTGGGCTCAGGTTTCCATGCAGAACAAAGCCCATCAGAAGGTAGAGCACATTGTGGAATGAAACCGATAGGTCAGGCTGAGCTCAGATATGCTGTGGTGTGTGGCAGGAGGGAGCTGATGTGAAAGAAAAACGAATTTGCTCCCCAAAACCACTATCCAGATCACTATGCAGTATTATAAACCTTTAAAGTCCCTTTCCCTGCTTGTGTCCTCACCTCCACCCAGCTTTGCCTCCCCAGGTTCCTGTCACAACCCGCCATCGTCCCTCTGGGAGCCATGTGGGGACAGCAGTGACAGAATTGCAGCTGTATGAGACAGTTTGGATTGCAGAGCTGAGAATCCCTCTTGGATTTCCCATTTGTTTGTATGGGCATATTCCAGTTCAGTTATCCAGCTACCAGCCTTGGTGGAGGAACATTCCAACACATGGCAGATAAGGATAACCCTGCTGAGACATGCGCCCAATATCCCCAAGTTGAATGATAAACGTAAAGAGTTTAGATACAGTTCAAAGGACACTGAACCCCAAATCCTGAGTCTGCTGTTCTTGGCCTTTCACAGTGACCTAAAGGAAAGCCAAATTTTTATGAGCGTGATTGCTAAACCAAAATTGACTGGAGGTGTTGCCTTAAGCCCAGCTCTGACAGATTTCGGGCACAAACATTCCCTGACAGTGAAAAAGCCTTTTCAGGTGTCTCAAGCCAGGCATTCCAAATTAGTGGCCACTTTTGAAAATAAAAATGTAGGTCTGGGAACCCATTCCCACTAAGTCTTGTTTATGTGAGTGCACAGCTACAATGGACTGCTTGTCTGTGTAATGGCCAGACTCTGAATAAGGATTTGCAAGCTCAGGCTCCTAATCATAGTCAGTGGAATCCTAGCTCTAATGAAATCAAGGGAAATTTCCCTTTGACTTCAGCTGGGACCTGGGTTTCACCTCCTGTGTTCCTACCTACAAAATGTGATTAACCAGGCTGCTTTCTTCACCATAGTGTTGGGAGGCTGTAGTCATTAGTGGCTACAAAGAATGATTTCATTTCTTGGGGTGGAAGCTGCTGTTGAAATCTAAAACATTGTTAATCCAGCTCTTTAAATCACGTAGCTTTTTGAGCGTTTTGCAAACAAGCAAACAAAGTGCCTGAAGCTCCCCAAAATAAAATAACTTCACCTTTAGCGCTTGAACTTGGAAGTTGTTGAAGATGCCATATGTCATCCTGGGAGTGCAAAGTCTGCTTTTCATGAGCTGCAAAAACTCCCTGGGGGAGATCTGGGGACCGCCAAAAGTTCTTTGGGGGACTCTCTTTTGTACTGAAACTAGGGAAGTCTCAGCGGGCTTACCCAGCTGCTGGAAATTCTTCCACAGACACTGATGTGCAGCGCTGTTCCAAAACAAATATCTGCGAGTCCCACACTTCATCCATCTGTTTCGCATTTCAAGGAGTTAGTGTTCCACACACAAGTGTGTTAAGAGACTGAGAGAGCAAGCTGGACCAACAAAGGCTCATTAAAGAAGGGGGACTGGAGGGGAGGGGGAGGGAAAGAGGAAAAAGGAAGGAAAGATAGAAAGCGAGCTATTTTCCAAATATTTTATACAGAGCCACTGGGCACGGTTAGCATGGAGCTGGCAAGGCCAGTGAAAAATCAAAGGATCTCTCCTCTAAAGCCCCTCTGAAATATAAAACGTTAAGTTCCAATTCAGAACAATACAGAGACCTCAAGCAGAAGCACATTAATGTCAGGGGATAGTGCAAGTCAAATTTATCCCTGATGTCTAATCAACTGTAGAGCAGTTATGCCAGGAATGAAGGAGGCTGCAGGTTCCTATCACTTGACCTGCTTTCTGCTACATTTAAAGTCATAAAAGATAGCTGGTGCTGACCAATAAAAATTTTTTAAAAAGAAAAAAATTCAGGGGCATTTCTGTAGTTCCCTGTGTCTGATCCAAACTCTTCAGACTTCTGGAAACCTAAGTGAACTGCTCCGCAGCTTTTGTTTTCTGTAATTGTCCCCCACACAGTGCACTGTGGGGACTGCTGAATGCATTTCATACATTTTTTGGCAGCAGCATTCCGTGTTGTGTTAAGGGTTCATTAATCTGCTTGCCACTAGGCCCCTGTGAAAAGAGGAAATTGTTTCACACTTGCTGAAAGACCGAGAAAAGAGTTTAGAAAGGAAGGAGAAACAGATTAAATGGGAAATACAAGCAATGGAGAGACAGGTTTGGGGCAGTGCTTTGTCACGTCTCGGATCGTACAAAGGCTAATATGTGAACTCGTGGAATGTGACAGACTTTTGTTCAGGGGAACTGTGCTACTGTGTCATTAATTAGCCCAAGACAGGAGATTTGGCTGCAGCTCATCTCTGCACAGAGTATGTGAGCTGAAACAATCAAGGCCCGTTTCCAGGCTAGGATGGCAAAGGAAATGAGGGGGGCGTAAGAAAGATATTAGTAAAAGGAGCAGGGTTTCAGTAAACTGAAATCATGAATCAAAGAAACAATAATTTCAAAGGAGAGAGGCCAGTGGGCAGGGAAGAAATTATTTTCCTGAGAAAGGCAGGGTGGCACTGGCCCATGCCATGTCTGCTGAGTGATGCCCAGCAGCCCGAATGTGTTCACCCAATTAACTCAGTCTGGATTTGCTGTGTGGTACCCAAGGCATTCCTGCAGACAAGGCTCAAAATTAAACACCCTCAAGGCCTGGAGATACATTTCATCTCCCAATATGCTTTCTAAATCTTCTTCTAAACTCCCTGGCACACAAAATGGTTGGAAAGAGCATGGAGTACTCAGGTTTCACACTGCTGTGGGACTGTGGATGGCTGGAAGGAAGGACCAGGGGAAATGTCCTCCCAGCCTGACTTAAACCTTGTGGTTAGCAGCAGCTCCTCTGCAGAGACAAACGCAAGAGTAAGAGCTGTTATGACCACTTTTCACAGCAAACAGGTCTTGGGGAACAGTCCTCTGGGTCCCACAGATTTGGATGCCTTTGGCATACACATAAGGGTTTCAGGATCAGGGCCAGTTCTGTGCTGAAGCAGTGTGGATCAGACATGCAGTAAGGATGACATATAGTGTTTTTACAAAAAAATAAACAAACCACTGTGGTTTGAGTTTACAGACCTATCAAGCATCCCCCTAAACATGAACGAAAATTCTGATAAACAGTTTCAGCATTGTCTCACACAAAAATATGCTAACCAGGATGGGCTTTCATTTATTTTTAGTGATTATGAGCTGATTAGGCAAAGTAAAATTTGAAAATAATATGGATTGGAATAATCTACTTTATTGGAATCATAAAAATACAAGACTGGAGTTGTTGAATAAATTCTTAGTGCAAACCAACCCAAAAAAAGAGCTTCTTCCTTTGCTACTCATGAGCTTTAATAGAAGTTAACTGATAGCACTGGCCAGATGGCAATAAGTTTTGCAATACCAAGTTTGATGTGTTTTAACATTTTTGGCCTGTCCTGAGTGCAATCACCTCTTGCAGAGAGACATTTGGACTCTACCCATAGCTCAGCTGCCCAGAAACAAGATCAGACATTGTTGACTGAGAAGTACCAACATTTAAAATTTCACCTTGTTCTTACATTCACGTAATTTGATTGGTCCCTCTGCAGAAGGAGAGGATGTTTTCTCCAAATCTCTGATAAACCTTCCTGCCTTGCCTGTTTGTGCATGAAGGTAAAGGAACATGAGGTGGGCAGATGTACTTGCGCATTGATGTTGCACGTAGCATTTGGCAAGACACGCTGCTCATCCCAGGAGTGGCCCTCTTTTTCTTTTTTTTCTTTTTTTTTTCCTCTCCCTTTGCTGTTTCATGGAAATTTGCAACCAGCCAAATGAACAGGAATAACCCATGACATTATGCCTCCCACCAGTGAGTCACCGCTGGTAGAACTGGGATGGAGCCCTGAGCTCCTGTACCACAAAGGGGCCTACAGTTCCTCAGATACTTGATTGACTGCTAAATGAATGGCAAGCACTTCGTTTTCTGTAGTGTGTCATGATTAATTCATCTCCCTCTCATACCCCCACTGTACATGTTGTAGTGGGTTTCATTCATGAACCAAAAAGGACCTGAGTAATGCTCCCCTACTTACAGTTTTGTTTCTCCATAGAAGGTCACAAAATATACCATGGCTGCAGGTGGTCTTATGTAAACAAAGCAATCTGGCCACAGTTCAAGGCTCAGCAATGTAATATTGTCAAGTGATCATTTTGTTGAAATAGTTGGATGCCTATAAAACATCTGCAAATGCTAAATTTAAAATACAAATAAAGCCCAAAGTTGGAAACTCCTCAGACTTCTGGTGAAAACATTGTTTTGTAGAACACAGCTCTCTTGTCCCATGTAAATCTAAAGTTGAATGTGGACAAACAGCTTAGTTCCTGATTGTGCCAAGAAAATGGGCTTTCCGTGGGTGCAGAGCTCTTTTATTCCTGCAGGATCATAGCACAGCTTGTGATGGGAGAGCAATAAAAATCCATTGGGGAACTAAGGGGAGAAGGCTCAGGGTGATATTCTTGCAGATTGTGAAACTTGAATTAAACAGAAGAATGAAATCATCTTTCTGTTACTGATTTAGCACTTGGCTGAGATGTTAGACCCTGTCCTGAGAAAAGTCCATAAATGGTATCACCCCAGGAGAGAAACGGTGAAGGCATTGAGTCATGGGGATGCTCATCTGAGACAAAGGTCCCTGCTGGCTTTCTGATGGCCCACAAAGGGACAGTCCCTCACTGCTGGAGCAGGGGAAGATGAAAATGCCTCCTCAGTCTGCCCCACTCCTGCCTGTCTAACTGTGGGATGAAAAGCAAAGGGGCAGAGTCAAAGCTCCCTCAGTGCAGCGTCTACCTGCTCCAGACAAATTGAGGGCTTGCAGCAGCATGGCATCTGCTGAAGGAGCTGTGGGAACTGAGGGAGAGAAAAGTCAGGAGCTGGGTGATTTAGGACGGTACAAGATCTTCCACAAGAAAGGGCTTGAAAGGGCAGCTGCCACCTCACCTTACCCCAGAGATGAAGGATTATGTGGTTATAGCCTCCCACTAGGTACCCAGCAGGAGCCCTTAGGTTTTGGTTTAGCACTTAGCAAATCTGAACCAGGGGAGGAAGAAAGGAGGGAATGGGAAAAGGATTTTATACGTATTTTTCCATGTTTGTTTTTCAGCCCTGATGACTTTTCAATTAACACCCTTACTCACATTTCCCAGGGAAGGCTGACTGCTGTATGCCAGGGGTGAGACAGCCCAGCAGCACTGCTGCTCTCAGCACATCCCCAGCAATCTGAGCCAACGCGGTGCATTGTAACAGCAGGTGGTGTTGCAGGTTAGGACTGAGCTCCAGAGCAGAGTTTTGCTCAGCTCTTGACTGCACAATGCCTGGCTCCAAACACTGCTATCAGTCTCCCAGGCCCCGTCTGAGCCACAGCTTGAGCAGCGCTCTCTCGCAGCTGTGCTGCCTTCAGAACTGTCGGCACATCTTTCCTGCTATGGTTTTGCTATCCAGCTTTGCAGCCTGGGATTTCTCTAACAATTGTGTGAGCCAAAATCATGCTCTTGACTGTCCCTCTGGGCAATATGTCACTTAATTGGTTAATATGCTTGTAATATAGTTTAAAGTCATAGCGGGTGTGGACACAAATGGCTTTGAAAAACAGCTTCAAATGCAATTATAAGCCTTATTAGCTATGAAAAGAAAGAGAAAAAAAGACCGTCTTCTGTGTGTGGCACAGGTGGGACTGATCCTGTAGATAGGGCAAGAAAGGCCTTTGGCATTTTTACCGCGGCACCAGGTCATTGTTTCAAGGAGTGTGTAAGGAGCATTTTCTCCTCTGGGCAGCCCTCAGCAAGGTTAGGTGATGTGATGCCAGGCTTCCCACACACTCTGCTGCTGCTGGAAGCACCTTTTTCTCTGTGGCTCCTGTGAGGGTCAGCTGTGGGCTGTGAAAAGCGGGCAGTGTCTGAGGGCAACAGCCCACAGGGAGTGGTGAGATAGCCACTGCTGAGATGCTGAGGCCTCCAGCAGCCTAGGCAGTGCAAATCTGCAGTTTTGTCTGCTATTTGCATGGGCATCTCCCCCAGAACTCCCCCAGTTCTCACTGGGCGTCCCTCAGGAGCAGTGCTGTTGCCCACAGGGTCAGGCAGGGCTGGGGCATCACTCCTGCTCTCAAATAGGGCACCTCACTAAGGCACAACTCCCCTGTGACAGCTTTCATAAATGAATAAATAACCAAATTCTCTACTCCCCATTACTGGAAAAGTGATGAGGGCTTACCTGAATTTTCTAAAAGCACAAATGTCCCTCAAGTATTAAGCAAATATTGCTTCCCAGTAGCCTACAGACACTGCTGCCCTATAGATGCATACAATTCACTTCTTGCATGAGAAAAACATACACATTAATGATATATTCAAACTGTAACAAAGCACTTAATTCATTTGCTAATACATCTTTTCTGCTTTAGAGCCTATCAAGTAATGAACATTTAATGACCTATTCATTTTCCTAAGAACTGCTGCATGGCATGGTGGAATCAATACAAAAGATGACCATTTTCACGCATCAGATAATCTTATCTACAAGGTTAAGATAATATTATGTTAATGTTTCCTGCATTATCTTGCATGCTTTTGACTACTTTGAGAGGTGTTCATTTGGTTTTAGCAGATTTTGCTAGCATTTTTTGCTTCCTGGATAATTTCTGTTTCATTTTAACTTTACAGTTATTCCCTGTGCTTGGTCAGTTCCAGCAAACAGTAGTGAAAAAACAATGAAGAAATAAATATAAAAAAAAAAAAAAAAACAGCAGTGCAGGCAAATACTGTATTTAATCAGCTTTAACCTCCAGTATACTCTGTAAAGATGAACCAGAGCATACAGTAAAGAAAGGCCAAGCTGCAGCTCAAGTATGGCTCTTGAACTGGCTTCTGAGTGCTTGCTACAGATAATAATTGAACCTAAATTAAAAACAAACAGAATCAAAATAAAAACCCTTCAGACTAATATCCCTTCCTGCCTTCGGTTTGTTCAAAGCCAGGCCTGGAAGGCATGGAGACAGTGCCATCCACATGTGGATCCTCTCATGGCAAGGAACATATTCCCTTGGAAAACAACCTCCACCTCCCTGTGCCATCAACAGAGTCAGAGGTGCACCATGGATTTAGGGTGGCATCCCAGGGTGTGCTCTGGGGCCAGTACATGGCCACAGGGAAGGGTGCTGGGCCAGCACCTGTCTGGTACACTGAGCAAGGCTGTAACACCTCCCAGCAGTGACAAATACACCCAGAGGTGGCACTTGGTGCACCCCACATTGGAATGCCAAGGTGTGACCAGAGCCCTCACATGCATTCATGGTAGCTACATAGCAAGCACATTTAGGAGTCCCTGAATACTCATTTACCTCTCCAAACACAGCCATGAGTCCAATTATGGTCTGTTGGGTCAAGACACATTTTTTAAAAGTCCCTAAGCACTGATTTTATCAGTATGCCTCAACAGCACCAACAGACATGCCTCTAATGCACTGGATAAATACATTAAAATACATTAAACACATTAAAACATCCCTGACCAACATTGTAAGGAAGGTGCACATGAGGCTGAGTGCAGTAGCTGGGCTCCACACTGCCCAAGCCCTGTTCACTGTGGAAACAAAGGGTGTTTGCACCACAGCCAGCTCCACATTCCCTGGGCTCTGGATGAAACCAAGCCCCAGCTCTGCTACCAGAGCACAGGGCTGAGTTAAACACCACCACTTCCACCTCAGTGTGTCTTTCTTTCTTTAGCCCCTTCTTCCTGCAAGTAGCACCCAGGTTTGGGGACCAAAGGGGGGGACCTGGCCCTTCCACAGGCTGCTGGCTGTGTGCTCCTCCAGGCAGCTCCCCTCTGCTCTGAGCAGCTCTTTCATACAGAGACCCAGGAGAAAGAAATAATTGTAAAAACTGGAAAATGAGCTGGCAAAGCCAAAGAAACCTGGCAAATGTGCTGCTCAGCTTGGTGTTTTTCGTACTGACACAGCCTGTTTCTCAATTCTGTTCTTTTCGAGTGTGTGTTGTCTACCATCTCTGACCAGGTCTTTAAATGCTACTCCTCTAAAACAAATAAACAATTTTAATATGAAATGAATGCTGATACTATGTTTTTCAAGCTAAATTCCACATCAAGGTGTCACCGTTTGCTGGCCTTGAAGACATGAACACATTCCCACTGCTGGCCAGTGCTGCCAGCTCTCCGGTTTTCTACTGGGTTTTGCAGTCCTGGGTGTGCTCCTTTTGTCCCTGAAAGCCTGCAACCCCCTGAGCTCAGCTTTTGGTCTGACTTTGCCTTCAGCTTCTGGGATGGCACTGAAAATCCTGAAAATAAGGGTTGATCCAGACCTGCAGCTCCAAAAGCTATGGATAAACATAAACAACAGCAGATGTTGCTTCATGAGAAGGAGAAAAACATGCCATCAAGGAGACACAGGTATTACAGAAACAATGGAAGGAAAAATTAGCTTGTCATTTCGTCATGAAAGTTAATTTTTTTTCTTTAATTGTGAAACATACTGAATTTTTTTTTACATAAAAACTGCAATTGCATTTCAGGGTCTTGCTGTAGTGCTTAAGAGTAATAGGCTGGAATAGTATTACTGCCTATAGGTAAAATAAATAAATAAATAATTTTTTTCAATATTTTTGCTTTATTTTAACTTTGCACAATATCAATATTTTAACTCTGCTGAGAATAAAGTAATTCTGTAGGTATGATGACTCTTCTATGCAGGCAGCCCTAGCAGGACAGAAGATGCAATCAGGTGGGCATCTCTGGGGATGCTTTATGGTACAAAGGATTTTATCCTGTCTGAGCAGGAATATCACTCTCAGATTCTTATGGGAGGGGAGGGGAGGGGAGAGGAGACATGAACAACAGATTTTGCTATGCACTGTAATAACAGAGACATTGAAAGTGAAGTAGAGGAATCACTAATTGTCCAATTCTGTCAGTCCTGTTCTTTGAGAGGACTATTGCTCACATAAACTTCTCAGGTGTTTCCATTGACTTCCTGTGAGTTTGGACCAGATCCTTTGCCAGTGGCTAAAACTTTCCTGATTTGCTCAAGCTTGCAGGTTAGTAGAGTGAGGGATTCTGCTTGCCATGGCGGTGTAGAGAAGCATCAGCCATAAGCAAACCCTCAGTGGCAGCAGGACCTAGGAGCAGCCTGCACCACCAAAGTGAGCCACAATGATTCTGTTAAGACAAATATGTCCCCCTCCTCTGGGAAGGAAACTATGCTAGATCTGAAAAAGCCTTCAAGCAAGAGCTGTTCTTCAGTATTCTTGCAAAACCTCTTCTGTAAAGCAGAGGAGAACCAAAGAGAATACTATAAAGAAGCTGCCTTGAAATGAGTGGAGACATCCCTTGACAATTGGATGATAGGTTAGAATTAGTCCCACTACACAAAAGCGACTGTCCTGGTCAAACCCATGAGAATGAAGCTCTAACACTGAAGAAGAAAAACAGATAGAGAGACAGGTTGAGAACACAGTTTTTACATAGCTCCACAGATCAAAACCATCTACTATTGCTTAGAATAACAGTCAAAATGACTGGGAAGGGATTTTAAAGGAATAGGCGCTGGAGAGGCCCACAGGAAGAAAAGACTCAGATTCTCAACAGCCGGGATGAGGACAAAAAAAATGAAAAAGACAAGATGAACTTTTCCAGAACATGCCAGGAAAACCCTGTAAGATAGGGTCTTTGCAGCTAAAAGGCCTGACAGGAAATGGAAGTTTAGATGACTAATTGAAATTAATGAAAACTAAGCTAAAATGGATGGGTTCTGTTTCTACTCTTTCAATAACTGACAAGGTGAATGTCTCCATTTTCCCACCTGTAACACACGAGGCCTAATCAGTCCTGTGTCAGCAGTGAGGCAGCCCAGGGTTAGATACAGTTCAAAATTGCTGTGAGAGTCTTGTATGCCAAGTGTTGTATGGATTGTACTGGACTTATTTCTGGGGCTGCTGCTTCCAGAGATGAATCTGTGAACAGATGGGGCAGTCCAGCAAAGTGACCTCCTGACATTGTTTCAGTTTCATACTCTTAACCTCACTTTTGCGAGCAGCACCTCCTAAAAGTAAATGAATGCTTTCCATTGCCCTTACTGACATTTCTGGAATTGCCTTCTCCATGGGCTCTCCTGTAAGAAAGCACCAACTCCCACTTTTTCTGCTCTCCATATATTCTCTCTGCTCCTTCTTTTTCTGCAGCCTGATCAGGAACTGGCCTATTGTCTTTCAAGCTTATGTGAATTGTTGTTTTCCCCCTTACACAGTGGATTCTCATTGTTAATATGTGAGTTATATGATTACCCACAGCTGGTAATTCACTTCTGTAACCATATAGCTATTTCCTGTATTTTTAGAAATGGCTTTTTCCAGCCCCTCTTACATCTAGTCCCAATAGTACTAGTTTTAAATAGAAACTTATATTTATCTACAATGTACTAAGTCCTGGCATCCCCCAAGGGACCTAAGAATCATTCCCCATCTCACACACATGACAGGTCTACAGAAACTGGTTTGTGATGGTGAGAGGAACCTACAGCTTGAGCATTGCTCTTCTACAAATGGGCCTCATAAGCATCTTTGGTCTCTTGGGGCACAAAACCAACCTGCAACCTACAGCCTGTGCTTAGGCATTCCAGCAGTTGCTCTCTAAAGGGGACTGCAAAGTGGTTGCTTGTCAAAAGTGTCTCGGACACATTGAGTGCTGCACAAGATAGGAAGGTCATTTGCTGTTTTTACAGCTATCAGCAGCTTTTACTTCTGATTTTACTCAGAAGGGCTCTTCCAGGTGTCCTGCCTTGAGTTTATAGGGGAGAGACAAATGGGTTTGGGGAAGGACACACTGCTGCATTTGGTCTTAAAGACTAGAAGAAAACAGTGAAATGAGTGCTAAGACAAAGGCAAGATCAGTGCAACAGAGGCCAAGAGAGGTCCCTGCCTTCACTGGATAGTTGTCCCTTATCAGAAATGCTGTATAATAGAAGTTGAACATACCACCAGCACACAGGTTCCAACCCCTGGAGGCCACTGCAACCCCTCCAAGGTGTGCAAACGTCTGCAGGAAGAGAAACCAGTGTATTGATTTGGAATAGTTTTTTAAAAGCAGTGTGACTGTGAATAGCATGCATAAGTGATCCGCGGGGTTTGTGAAAGGTTCTCTTATCCTGAAAATGGCTCATTCAAGAGGAGCAGTGCATGACACAGGACATGCCAGAATAATGCAACAAGCAAGCCTTGCAAACTGTAACATGAAAAAGGGAAAACCTTTTTCATTTGCCCAAGATAGTGGAGAAGACAATGACATCTATCAGTGATTCTTATCTCTCCTTCCTTCTACTCAGTTAAAGTTGGCTCCATAAGTGCCATAACATGTGAGTAATGGCCTGACAAAATTGTCTGTACAAACAGAAATAACTAGCAGAAGGCCTGATGATTTTGACAAAATTATATCTGAAATTGAGCCAACTAAGAAAATTACCCAATTGGTCTGATGGCCAAAATAATATTCTCCTTTTTAGTGTTGTTGAGATCACACCATTGACTTGTCTCAATACTATAACTCCGAAAACTTCCAATACCTTCAAAGGAAAAGGAAAGGTGTGAAGCAAACTCAAAATGCCTCCTCACTGGACTGCAGCAGGCACACTCCCTGCTGCCTACCACCTGGCATTCAAGAAACCAACCAAAACCAGGTCCAGCATCTCCTGGACTTGGGAAAATCTAATAATTCTGAGGTTACATCTAAAGATTGCCATACCCTTACAGAAAATCCTGAGGTACACCAGCCCAACTGGAAAGTCTCCACAGGGCACTGCTGTCTGAATGCATTAGCTTGGGATCAGGCATGTCAAAGTCACACAGGAGACTTTGTGAGACCCAGCTGTGGTGCTCCTGGAGCAAATATTGGCTCATATTGTGGGAGACATATGCCTCTGTGCCCCACACCCTGAGCTCCTCTCATGCCATGGGGATGCTGTGCAGGACTCCCTTTGTACAGAGACGAGTTGTTTTAAAGCTGAGAGATCACATCCTGATCATCTGACTTCTGCTGTGGGATCTTTTCTTTTAGGCCTCTGTTACAAAGACATATAACATGAAAAGGCTCAATTTTCCACAAAGAAATATTTTGCTGTACAAGTGTTCCTGTGAAGACATCATTTCATGACTGCCCTGGTTCAGTTTAGAGAATGCGTGCAGGGAGGAGGGGTTAAAAATACTTAAGAAGAAAGTTTCCCCAGAACTACTCCCTGTTGAGTACACAGGGGGGATAAGCTTTGACAGTTTAGTTTTAAACAAGAGATAACATCAAATAGGCCCATGGGACTGGTTCCAATTATCAACCCAAACAAAAAGAACAGCTGCACCCAAAAAGGCCTGTGCTTACAGCCATATTTCATTTTAACCACATTACAAAGGAAAAGTCTCATGATATACAAGGCTTTTGGGTTTTCTTTTTAATTCCACAACGTATTTAGTAAGCCACCACATCATATGGTATAGAGATGCACAGTCAATTAAGCAGGCATTTCATTAACATTGCTTTTATACTCACATCAGAATGTCTTAGGTTAATCAAACCATTGCATTGGAAGGGAATGATACAAAAAGGAAATAACTGACAACTCTACCTACAAAACCCATGACTTGATGTGGATATTGTTCCTGGTTGCCTGTCGAGGTAAAGTATCTTGGGATTGTATTTCCTTGGAGTTTTCACAATGATAATGAGAACAATTATATTTCTCCATCTGGAATCCATTAAATATGATTATGATTGCTGACTTTCCTATCCTTATTACTATCTGGATTAGCTAACCCCATTACAAAGACCATGCTCCCAAAGCTCACTTGCAAATATTGTTATGTGATTTCCTGTCATCCAACCAGAGTGTCTTTCTCCTTCTCTCTCCCTCTCTCTCATCTTTCTGTTCATGTACCATTTCACAAACTATTTTGCCCTTGTCTCAATTATAAGAACCTTAATAGGTTCAAACTCCCAGATGACCTGCATTTGCAGGTGTTTAAGCGGGGGAAGATCAGCTGCCCTATGTGGTAATGATTCTTGCTTGCCTCAATCAAGAAAATGGGTCTGGCCTGTAACTTGCAGGTGCTACAGGGTGGAAATTTAAACATCCTGACCATTTATTTCACGCAGAATATGCAAAGATTAAGCAGGAACTATTAAGAAAACTGTTATTATAAAGAAGGAGAAAGACAGGAGTTTTTTTACTCTAACCTTAAGAAGTGATCTTCTCATTTCAGAAAGCTGAGTTATTGGCTTAAGTCTTCCCAAAGTCTCTGGTTTTCATTCTGTGTTCATTTGCACTGTTAGTAAATGCTGAACAACTCCACTAGTTTTCATTGAAGTTGCTCTAAATTTACACTAGTATAATAAGGTATCCCTATTTATCTGAGGGTTTCCTTATTAAATTTCATTAAGGAGTCTGTTAAAAGCAGAAATTTTACTGGGTAAGGGTCAATTCACAGCGTTTTGGTCCTGTGCTGAATTTATCTCTATGTTTGTGTGTCTTCCTCTGCACAGTTTAATGTGACTCTTTGTAAATAACAGCATCAGTAATAATAATAAGAAACACCAGAGCTGTGTACTTCACTCCTTGACACCAGATACATGCCTTTGGGTCAGAGCTGCAAGGGTTTCCTGCAGCACTCTAGATGAAGTTATGTCAGAAGAAGGTTGCTTCACCAATGCTCATGGTTCCACACTTTTCCCTCAATTATTTCTTCTGCTGTACATCAACACTCATCTGCTGAATTGGGCATTAATTTAGAGGTTTGTTGATACATTATAGCTTTGCACAGCCAGCTCAGAACTTTCAAACTGTTTGCTTTGTGCTTTGATTATGCATTCATTTTTACTTGAAAAAGGATTATATAATAATCAGCAGCATTTTAACACAAGCCAGTTGTAGCTGTTTCTATCTGTAATGATTGTTTAATGACTATTTAAGATGTGCAGCCTGGGGTTTTCTAATCAGCCAATTTTTATTAGTTTTCAGTGAATGAATAAAGTGGTAGCTAATCAGCAGTAAAACTTCAGTATTGAGCAAGGTAGAGCTTCACATAGGAAAAGCACGAAGGTCAAAAAAAATTATTTCATAGAGTAATTTAGGTTGGAAGGGACTTTTAAATTAATCTAATCCCAGTTCTCCTGCTGTGGGCAGGTACACCTTCTCCTAGACCTACACCTTCCTCTAGACCAGGTTGCACAAAATCCTGTCCAACCTGTCCTTGAATGCTTCCAGGATGGAACATCCACAGCTTCTCTGGGCAACCTGTGCCAGGACCTCACCACCCTCACAAAGAAGGATTTCTTCCTAAAATCTAATTTAAGACTACCCTCTTTCAGTTTAAAGCCATTACCACTTTTGTGCTTCTATAATCAATTATTATGGTGGGCACTTATGAGGTAGATACTGTCATGGTATCCTATATCAGAGCAAATAATGTTGTCCTGGCTTTTCTTCACTAAGCTGTGGAAGCTGGGTTTGACATGAAACTTCTTGAAGTCAACAGAAAACCATCTTGGTAAGTCCACTGTCATTGGATCAGGCTTATGGTAAAAACAGTTTGTTCACACCTTGCTAATCTTGAGTCCATTACAGCTGCTCTGTGTCACAATCACGTTTTATTCTTTTTCTTACAGCTCCGCTGTGGAAATAATGCCTTCATCAAATTTGAGGAAGTACTACTGTGAAGGGAATTTGGGAACCACGTCTTGGGGAACATGCTAGGTGATCTGAAACAAAAGGTACATTTCTCCCATTTTTTTTCTCAGAGAAATCAGATACTTTTGATTAGTGCACTCTGTTCAGGAGCTGAGCACCAGCAATTGACTGTACATGTTATTTGTCCAGTTCTGTGTGGTGTTTTCTTAAAACTCACTGGAAGAGGTTTACACTGACTCACTACCTCCTCTTTGGGCTGAGGGCATACATGTGCCACATCCCACAGCTCAGCTGACATACAGTAGTTCATTAAGTCACAGTAACGTGATCATGTTTTAAGAATTCTAATTTTCATAACTGTGGCTATCACTAATTTACTGTGGTTGCACTGAAATCTACCAAGAATCACCAGTATGAAATCTTCATTAAAAAGTAAAAGCTTTTTAATTACATCTCCTCTACTGCACAAATTAAACATCTGAGTTGCTCGGTGACTCATTTCCTAGTGCCAGCAGCTCAGATCCTGTTTGCTGTCTAAAACCAACTCTTGTTTTCATTTTGTTTCTGTCCAGATCCTTCTGTTATTTATTCCTTGTGTTCATCCTTGCTAATGACAAATTTGCAAGGCAGAGCAAGTTGCCCAACACAAGCAGTAAGAGCACAGCTGTAGGAGCATTGGCATTGATGGGCCAGCAGAATCAGACTGCAAAGCAGATAAATGGCCTCACTGAAACTACCACTAGATCATTAGTTGTCCTGCATGTTGCTTTCTATTCATGGAAAAACATCTTGCAGCAACATGGGCATCTCAAATCCAGCACTTGTGAGAAATTTGCAATGTGAAGGACAGCCCTTCTCTCTTGTGATGTGGGGCTGGAATCCACACAGCATTTGGACTGTTGTTTTTCTGTTGTTCAAGTGCCTGGAAGAATTATAGCTTACATGCTCTTAAGGCAGGGTGTAACGGGACATGATCACACTTCCCACCTTGCAATCATCATGGGGCACACAAAAAAGAGAAGGTTTCTTCATGTCCTTATGCAGATCTGCTTGGTAAGGCCTCATCTTGGAGTCATCTACTGAAAGACAAACCGAACCAGCAAAAACATATCATAAGTTGGAAGTAAAGTTTTTATGAGATGAACTATGAACTTTAAAAAGTCTGGAATCTTTAGCAATTGCTTATTGCCTGCAGGATAGATGCAGTTAGTATAGTGCCTTGTGGGCATGCCCTTAGCTGCAATCCTCATTGATGTTCTTTTGCTACTGCTTTCAAAACTGTTAAAATTCCTTTGCTTAGGTGTTCTTAGCACTTATGTTGATAGGGAATACTTCAAAGGATACATCTTTACTTTATCAAATCTGCTGTAATTTTGTAGACAGAATCAAAGAGGTTCATTTTAAGTCTAGTCAAGTTTGCCAACTGTCCTAAGCTCAAGAAATCAATTCCATGTTGCCATGTAATCAAACCAAACAATAAGCCTGGAACACAGCAGTGCAAATTTCTTCTTGATGAAACTACATTTGCTTCAGCACATTTAACACTGGAAATAATTTTGCCCCATTATCCTTACATTCTTTTTCTATTTCTCCCATTCTTCTTAAAGCTTTCCTGATGTATTCAACTCCATGGCTGTATTGATAAGCAGCTGACACATCAGTCCCCAAACACAGCTCTCAGTGGTGTCTGTTGAAAGCACAGCATCATGTACTTGCTTTTTTTTCTCACAGAAGTTTCCTCTGGCACAAAAAACTTGCTGGGTGTTCTCATGCCGTTATTACAACAGCAAGGCATTTAATGAGGGTCCAGGCACTTGGCAAGCTTTTATGAACAAACAGCAAAAGACAAAACAGGAGTTTTGCAGCTGAAGTCCTGGGCATTATCCTGCACCTACTGTGGCAACAAAAACACTTTTTCCTCTTAACAACTTGAATACAATTGTAAACCTTATGCCAGTGCTACTGACTCATCCCTCATGTTGTGTTTGGTGCCATACATAACTGTGATTCTAGCTGAAGCTTTAGTTTGGATTATTATGAATTCTATAGTTATGATACAAAAGGGATTTTTTTGGTTGGTTTTTTTCCAACTTGTAAAATATTTTTAGAGAAAATCTAAACTGAAGGAAGGGATCTGAACACACTAAAAAATTTCTGCAGGGAAAATTGTGTGCAAAACTTGGAAAGCTATAAATCTTTTTAGTGAGGTTCTTATTCTCACTGGGAACCAGATGAAGTATTCAGAACAGAAGTTACATAGGAGAATTATCAATAATATTCATTCCTATCCCAGTTACACAAACAGACCTGTAAAAACCATTCTTACCAGTGTGCAAGACCTGGCCTACCTCAGAGTTTAGGAATCACAAGATCAGTTTGGTTCTGCTCCTTCTGAAAGTCTTATCTCCAGTGTAGGCTCAGGCAAGTTTTGTCTCAAATGAGATACACAGCCTTCAGAAGCATTATTAGGCTCCTTATGATACATCTTGCACCACAGACAAAGATTGCTGATTATTGCCCTCTTGGGAAACATGGCTCTCAGAAGATATCCAAAATCAGCCTGAATTCAGAGATGCAAAATATATGGTAGAACAGTTACATTACTTCCATTGAAAAGCCCTAGAGATGCAATATTAACCCTGCCTCAGCAATAGCAATTCACTCTGCAGAGTATCCCTAGTTTCCAGAAGGAGAATATTCTTTCCTTGTGAATTTAACCTCAGAAAATTTTCCCTGATATTTGTATTGAGTTTTTGCTTTCAGTGGTATTTTGATTTGAAACACTAAAAAAAATGTGTCTGCTAATACTATATTCACTTTTAAAACACAGTTCTTAACATTTTCAGCATTGGAATAAAAGACTGATCCTGATGCAGGTAATGGTCATAGTCATGTTGACTTTAACAAGGTTTCCCTGTGAAAGAAAATCTACTCCATGTAGATTTTAATTCCTATTTTGTCTTCTACTTACCTCTTCTGACAAGGAACTGACCTTGAATGTGTCCTGGAGCCTAAAAGAGATATCAAACCAAAGGCAAAGCATCTACAGCCACTTATATTGGCTCCAACACACTGCTTTTTAAGTGAATAAAATTTCCATGTTCTCACCAGCTAACAGCTGTAGTAAAGTCCCTGGAAGAAGGTCAAACCAAAACAAAACAGGTGAAGTATGTACAGAAAAATATAAACATGTGTTAAAAACAAACAAAATCAAGGGTTACAGCATAGCTTATATATCACTTTCTTTGTCTTGTGCTTCCAGCTGCCTGGCTCGAGGCCTTCACTCCATGAGACATTTGTTGGCATGGAGTTCAGGCTTCACAAGGCTGGGTTTCTGAGCAGAAACTCTTCATGTGTTTATATACTCACAGATTTACAATTAAATGTATTTGTTCTATTTAAATACAATGATGCCCCATCTTCTGCCTGAGTATCAAAGGATGGCCACTGAAGTAAATGACCATAAATTCACTTTGACATCACATGCACAGGACAGCAGATGAGGTGTAGGTGTATGTCCTGGAATGCAATAAACCAGTGTACAAAGGACAGATAAAAAGTATCTGTGGTTATCATAGAATCATTAAGGTCAGAAACTATTTTTAAGGTCATTGGATACAAACATTACCTTAATACCAATTCAGAAATCATCTGTGTGCTTGTGTGGAGAGCTTTCCACCTGACAGGACACTCTCATGCCCACCTACAAGGCGTGCACTGACAACCAGAGGAGTGTATAAAGTGTGTGTGGATGTGCCAATTAGGCTGACAACTCCCATGCTGACAAGCCATGGCTCTGAATCCTGCAATTCCAAACAGGTAGCAGTGAGCAGCAGAGTGGCTGGATCCAGTGCTGTGTGGGAGACAGGCAAAGAGGGAGCATTTCTGTGATTGACATTAAGCACTGTGCTACCCTGAGAGTCTTTGTAGTGTGACTTTATGGTCTCTTTTTATTTTCCCTGGCGCTCCCCACAATTCATTTAGTCTCAGCACCACTTAAAGAGACTGTGGCATCTGGTGGGGGGGAAAGGAGGAGATCCACTTAAAATAAAAGTAATTTTCGACAAGAAAGGTTCTCTCAATATTTTAGTTGTCTCAATATTTCACAAATGCTTTTGTGTTTCATACAAGCAAGAAGGTGAGGGGATTTTCACCTCTGTCCATGTGTGGTGAAAGCAAGCAAAGAGTGACACTGCTGTTAAATGGGCCCATTTCCAGAGTTTAGAAGAACTCTCACTTGATATTCCCAACAAGGGATGTCCCTTGTTATTAACCTTTACATTAAGTTTGTGCAATTCCTGAGTGCTTTCCCCCAGACAGATATTCCCTTACCACTGTTTTTTTCCCCCTTTCTTCCCTTTTGAAATGGGAGTGCAACAGACATGCAGACTGACCCTGGTAGCAAAGCAGGCAAAATGTCCCCACGTCCCACAGCTGACACAAACCTCCCTTCTCCTGGGGCACGAAGAGGGAGGGTTGCCCTTCCAAAGGGTTAAGATATTTTTGAATACAGATTTGTGTCTTGGGCACAGAAAACAGCACGTGAGGATGAACAAGAAAAAAAAAAAAGATCCTGTTTAGTTTCAGTGTGTGACATTTGCCTGGGGGAAGAAAGTGCAGAGCTCATTGGAAATCCTATTGTTGAAACTCTGACCAGTCCGTTATGAAGTGCCATGATTTAATATGCCAGGGTTGTTTCCATTTTCAGGGTCGATCACTCCATGTGTGTGTGTGTGTGTGTGTTTGTGTGTGGTGAGCCTCTGCATTTAAAGAAACATTTTCAGGTTTTACATTGTTAAATTTCCTTTACAAGAATCCTTTTGTTTCCAGCAGAACAGATCTCCAGCAAGATTTACTCCTTCACAGCACATGGAGGCACGTTTTCCAACATCAAATCCCCTGATCAAAGCAGCAAAAGTTAGAGATTGAAGCAATAATTATGACCTTGATCAGGGTTTATTCTGTTACATGATTAATCATACCCAGTATTTAAAAAATCAGGTGCCTGCCTGCTGAAATATCAACTGAAAACAGCACTTACAAAATAGATAGAAGAAAGGTCAACAAATCTGAGCCTGTTACAGCAACCTGCAAGTCCTACATATTTCACTGTTTAGACATCAGTTTGCGATACCTATTTTCTTTTATGACTCTGGGCTTTGTTACCAACTTACCATTAATAGGGTTCAGCCAATGCAGATCTTTTGACTCTTTTTCTCTCTCTGTCCTCACCTGTCAGCCTTCTCTTCATCAACTATATTTATTACAATCAAGCCCTGTCAACTGTCACAGCTTACATACAGTCTGCCAGTAAATATGTCTTTCCAGTCATTAGACATTCCTTCCAGTCACCTTGGGATTTCTACCTTGTCTATCTCACTCCAAAAAAACTTTTGTTCAGAAGTATTAGACTCCCACAGAGCAGTGTCAGCTTGGGGCCATTACTGTAGGAAGTGACAGAAAACACCAAACTGTCACTCATTAGGATCTAGTTTTTCCAGAGTTGATGTAAGTCAGATTTTGCCCCAAAACGAATCATGATTTATTTAATATATTTGCTTCTACAAGTGTCAGCTCATCAACTTAAAATGTTTCTCCTTTAACTCTATTGAGGCCTGTACAGAAAGTTTTCTTTGAAACCTGGTTTTTGCTCTGAGGCTTGATAATTAGAACAGAATTGAGAACAGTCAAGTTTCTGCTCTACAGGTGCACTTTATTGGCCCTCAGTTTTATAATTATATGTAGAAAGCATTGACGTTAGAATTAAGGCTGGACACATGAGAAAATGCCACCTGGTGGGTAAAAACTTTTTGTGCTGGCTCCCAAATCTGAGGTGAGATTGTAAATCCATAGATCAGTTTAAAGAAAAAAAAAAAATTAGCTAGACAAGTAAGGATGGAAAAAGAAAATAATTTCTATGATTTCCTGATTATGCTACAAATTGCCTCTTCAAAGGATTTATAGTCTTATATTCATAGGTGCTTCTGCAATTGCACCCCCAGTTAAAGCCTCTCTTGAGAAGCATAAACTCCCAAGAGTCCCCTGCCTCCCACAAGTTCCTGTGTCAGGCTGGTTGGTGCAGGGATGCATTCCACTATTTTATCCCATGTGGAGTCAGGGAGTCAGTGGATCACAGAGAAACATAAAAGTAATAGGTGGCATTGCCAGTGGAAAAAGTGAGAGGAAAGAAGGGAGGGATAAAGGTCCAGGGTTGTTAACTCAGAACATTTGAATTGCTTGTACCTCATCACTACAGCAGAGTCAGCTCTGTCACTGATAGAAAACAATACAGCTCCAGTGAATTTACAGAGCACAGACTCAGAGATAAGCAACCCAGAGAAGATGTCAGCAGCCAGATTTTGCTTCAAATAAGGATATCATCATTAGTGATTCACTTATGTAGCAGCTATTACAGACTGCAGGGGACTATGCAGTATTAGAAACAGTGTGTGAGTACTGATGACTGATTTCACTATCAAAAGGCAAACATCTCTGAGGTGGAAAGGGTGTCTATAAAATCACAGATTATTGTACAGGAGTATACACACTAGTGGTGCAGAGTAAATAAGCTGTCCCATAAATCATAAGCCACTTGGAATTTTTAGTGGACACAATTACAAACTCCTCATTCTTTCTCTTAGGTCTGTGGAAGTAATGATTCCTGCCACAAAATGCCATCTGAGATTAAATATGGAGCACAGATTATGACAGTCATCAAGGGGGTGGATAGGGCTTATGAATCATCTACAGCATTCCCAATAACTGTGACTGAGCAGGCTTGACCCTGACAACAGTGTGGGTGGGAACAGGTTTCACTCTCAGGGATACTGAAAATTGTACATCCTATGAGGTTTCCATATGGGAAAACATGGGATTTATCCCAGTGTTACTGCTGACCACTCATATGTGGCTTCAGCAGACTCAGGATGCCAGCACAGGGGCAGCAATGAACACTGGGACACTTAGAGCTGCTTGCTTGGAACTACATTCTGGCCAAAAAATATTTGGGAAGCCCCATTTGAGTGTTGTGTGTTGTATCAGAAAGGTGATCCTTCAATATTACTCTGTTAGCAAAAAAGATCAGCTATAAATTCTTCTGCCTGTCTCAAATACACCAAGATGAACAAAGTTTTATGGATGCCTATTTATGTGATTGGGAAGTGAAGATTAGAGGATTTAAGGGATTTTCTGTGAGGAAAGACATGCTTGGTGCTGGAGTTGCCCTCAGAATTCCTCCTCACATTTTGCCTCTAAGATGATCTCGGAAACCAGCCCGCAAAACCCTACCTCATCACAGCTCAGATTTCAGCAAAGCCAAGATGTTTTGGATCAGCCCTAGGATTTTAAGTTTACACATGAAATGGCAAATAAATAGTCATAAAGTGATTTGAGCAAGGAAGAAGTGACCACAGTTATACCAGCCACAGTGGGAAATAAATAAAGGACCCAACAGAGTCTGGAAATGAGGAAATGGCTAAGACATGGCAAATGCATCCTCACCGTGTTCCTCAGTGAAACCCAAAGCAAGACCTGTATCATGAACAGCCTAAGGAGGTGGGTGTCAATAGCACAGCATGATTTCCACCTGCCCTGCAGGAGCTGTAAGAGCTACCTTTTCATAGGAAGGCAATAATTCCTGTCTCACTTGCTTCCCATAGGGAATCTGTCCAGCATGCTCTCAAAGGACATCATGACTCAACCAAAATCAGCTGCAGACCTTCCTGGAACTCCAGTTCTGCACTGTCATTCCCATCACACCTTTGATTTTTAAGTACTTTTCCCTTCAAATATATCCTTTCATTACAGAAAAAATCCTGAATCAATCTAAAGCCCTTCATCACTGTCCCTAAAGAAGATGTTCTAAAAATGAGACACTGGATTCTGTTTGACAAATCATCTTAAATACTTACACCCACCTGACTGTTGCACTCAGTCTCCTTGGCACAAAAAAGGACTAAAGAAATGCTTGTGTGTTGGCTGCAGCAACACAATTACAGAAACTGCTACCAACAAAGAAAATAATAACTGCTGGAGGTACAGACAAGGGAAGCAGTGGGGGGAAGGAGGAATGAAGGGAACCTCAAGGTTAAATGAGCAATGGGTCGGGGCACACACAAACAAATGTAAACAACAGAAATCTTTCAGCATAATTTTGAAAGTAATGGCAGACTGGATTGTATTATGCAGGTGTATGGAAAGCACTTTGCTGCATTATGCCATCTCAAGTTCTTGTTCCTATTTCCTTTTGTCAAGAGGTCTTTGATTGAAGACAAGATTGTCTTCCAAAGAAAGGAAAAATGTAATGTGAATAGCTGAAGTGATAGACTGCAGTATCTTGGATGCAGCAAGAAAAAGCAATGCTAATGGATTTGTAGAGCAAATAATATGGGGCAAGAGAAAGAAACAATCAGGCCTCACACAAATATAAAGAAGCTTGCTTGAATCTTCATAATTTGCAGTGATTGGCATTCAGCTCAATGTACTTCAGGTTCGAGTAGAAGCACTTCCAAATTTGCCCCATAAAAGTCAGAAACCCATAAAAACTGTAATGTACCTTAAGCCCTGATTTTTGTATTATCTTATTTTTTTTCCTGATGTGATAGTTTCCCACAACTGCTTGTTGCAACATAGCTGTCTGTGTTCCTGAGGAATGGTGCGTTCCTAATGGATCATGGCAAGAGCCCTGCCAGCTGGGACAGAGAAGTCTGGCTCCCTGACTGATACATGTGGTCAGAAAGTGTTCCCTGAGGTCCACAAATGAATGGACCAAATTTTCTAAGGGTCCCCTGTAACCACATGAAGTGAATTCTGCTCTTCAAGGGACCAGTCTCACCCAAAGTTTTGCTAGCTCAGTGTGAGATAAGAGTCTGATAAGCAGGCAGAGGTAAGGCTCTAAATGAACCCCAGGAAAGGAGAATAAAAATCAGTAACTGCAAACATCCTGCTGAATTAAACTTGTGTCACAAAAAGTTGCACAGAGAGGCAGGGAGCTGTGACTTTCAAGGCTGGGCTGCTGTGCTGTCTCTGGAGTTAAATGCACATTTCCTGCTGTGCCAGAATCACAGAACACACGACGACGGTTCTGCTGCACAACTGGCAGGTTGCTGACACCAAAGCTCGGCAGGTTGGAGATGTCAGAGGACAAGGAGTCAGCACAGCCTTGTGTTCACCCAGCCCAGACAAATGAGTCTTTGAGATCACTCCCAGAGCAGCTTTGTGAAGGGCTGTGCTCTCCCCAGATGGGGTGTAGTGGGAAGGAAACAGAGGGGAGCTGTGGCTTACAGAGCTCACAGTGATCTGACTCCAGCTTTGCAATCCCCCTCCTCACCTTCACCCTGCCAGCCCCTCTGCTCCCATCCCCTCACTACACATACAATGCCTGCCTTGCTCCTTCTGATCCTTCTCCACCAGCCTTTCTGAGTTATAGCCACAGCCACTCTCCCTGGCTCCCACTCCTTCTTCCCCTGCAATTATCTCCTCCTCCCAGCTCCCATCTCTCACCCACAGCACTGCTCACTCTCTAATCCACTCTTCTCACACCAGCTAAGCCTTCCCACTCCTGCTTCTTTCTGACCCTTCTGTTCAGCTCTGGGCCCAAATGCTGCTCCTTCAGAGGCTTGTCCTTGTCATTGTGGTGTTCATCAGCATGGCTGCCTTCCCATTCCTCTGCTGCGTCCCAGGCACCAGCAGGAGATGTCAAAAAGAGACAACACAGTTTAGGAGGTATTTTTGCCTAAAGCAATTAAAGTACTTGACTTTGATCACTGTGATTTTTGTGCCACAGGTTTCACAGTCCTGGGTGTTACCGGGTTCTTTTCTCCAGCTTGTGTGGAGATTGATTTCTGCCTGCACTCTATAGAGACTCTCTCAGAAAAAAACCCACTTGTCTGGATGAGGAGAGAAGGCTCACTTTATTAGTGTCCATCATGACTCACTCTCAGGGACAGGTGGGAAAAGTGAGTTGCTTTGACCCACACTCACCACCAGCCAGGGCAGCACAGCAACCAGACTCAAGTGTTGGGCTTAGCTTTCCACCCACTAGAACACAGCAGAAAGTCTTTCTGAACCACTGAGAATACCAGGCTTCAAAACCAAAACAAAACAAAATGAAGAAAAAGTGCATCCAGCACTTTTGGCCCTTTAGCTGAGATCAGTTGTGGTCTCAGTTTGAGATCTGACATGTGCTGGAGCAGGAATGGCAGCGCTCACTGTCAGGGACATGTGCTCTGTGATCTGACAGGCTTTTCCTGTCTTTGACTCCTCTGATCCTGTGATTTGGCTGGCCTGTGGGTACTGTGCACTTACCTGAAGATGCACAAGGAGCTGTGGGATGCCATCACACTGTCAAGACCCTTCAGGAAATTCCAGGGCAGAAGGCTTTCAGGAAATGTCACCACATCATCATCCACTTCATGCTGCTGACTTTGTGGTGCTGCTTCCTGCAGCCACCTCGTCCTGTTATGGAACAACAGAAAGGTAAAAGAGGTGAAATATGAACAGTAAAAGCACCATTATCCGGTTTTCTAGCTATCGAGAGCCCGGAGTGAGCACCAGGAATTCGAATGCCTCTTCAATCACCTACCTGACTCAGAAAGCTCAGGAAGTGGTAATGGTAGGAGACTTTGTAGACCACTGAATCAAACCAGAAAACAGGACATGATTCTCCTTAAGATCTCTCTGGAACACAGCAAGGGGAACAATTGCACTGTTAGGGGGTCCTCAATTTGGGAGGCATATGCTAGAGGTTTCATGCAGCTGTTAAATAAAGCATTACTTGGGTTTCTTGACAAAATATAACAGAGAGAAAAAGAATTATAAAAGATAATTCCTTTTATGAACAATGTACAGATTCAGTGCAGCATTCCTGACTGTCAGGAGTTAATTAGTTACAACCATGAAAGACAGTGGTCACTAGACACCTACACCAATGATACAAACAGGAGAGTCCAAGCAAGGAACATATGCAGTTGGCTCAAAAGAGCCAATTAATCAAAATAAATTGAAAGGAATAAGAAAAAAGACTGGAAAATGCAAATGAAGATTAGAGGTACTTTATAATGAATTTCTTAAGCAAGATAATTATGGAATTGCTGTTAAGTTTAATTCACATACTGTTTTGATTGAAATACTGGTATTTGCAAAACTGATAAGGCACAGGATGAATGGGTGAAGAGCTGGCTACTTGGCAGATCTCCAAAATACACTTGTCAACACAGAGTCATCACTGAATGGGATTTCTCCCATTTTTTGCAATGACTAGTACCGGTCTGTCTGCAGCTAGCTGATGTTTTCTTGAGTGGATTCAGTTAGTAAACATCAATAGCCTCATGCATATGAATCAGGCTCAGTGAAAATTATGTCCACATTAGAACATCTCTGCAAATTGTTTTTGTAAATTTTGCTCTCTTTGAACACATTTCTGACCTGCTCTCTCAAAGTGTTTGCTGATTACAGGTGTGGGGGAACAGAGAGCCTGACAGGGGGACAAAGGAGAATGCTGATGATACAGGCGTGGCATTTGCAATACAGCCTCTTGGCAAGGTGGGAAGAATTCTAAGAAAAGGTGTTCTGATACACCCTGAAGCAAAATAACCTAAATGGGAAAGCCTGCCCTTCAGGAGTGTCCATCTGTCTCTGATGACTACAGGGACATCCTGGCAGATCAGCTGAAATTTTGCTGATTTTTAGATACAAGAACTTCTAGTTTGGCTAAACTTAGGTGGGATGATTCTGACCCTCCTGATAAAGAAAAGAATAAGCAGGTTATAGAATACACCACAGGCAAGCATATGCTAGACTGTGGGATCCAGTTGTCATGTTAAAAAAGAGCATTATGAAATTGGAGGAAGCTCAGACAAGAGCCACAGAAATGATTTACTGACTGTAGATAATGTTTGACAGTGCAAAACCTAAAGATCTCACACTGTTTAATTTATCAAAAAGAAGATTAAAAGGTTACTTCATTGCAAGCATTATCTCATAGGAATGCCACGTACTGAAATGTTCTTTAATCTAGCAAGAATGGCACAAATATTTAACATTGAGGGTGATTAGCCACTAGAATGAACCACCAAGGGAAGAGGTGGAGTCTCTCTCTCCTGATGTCTTCAAATCAGGTCTGAACACTTTTCTGGCAGATGGGCTTTAATCAAACAAAAGCTCTGCTCTAGTCAGATCCACATTACTGGGTTGAATGCAGGGGAAAATGGGTGAAAAAAGGATGCACTCCTGGCCTCAAAAATCTACAAATCTGTGAATGCCAAATTTAATTTGAATACACTTGTGGGAATCAAAGTGTTCAAACTGTGCTCCACATTAAGAGAGAGGAATCCCAGGGGAGTAGGTGGAGACATGCTCCCAGTGTTTATGAACACCAACTACCTCTAAAATCTCAGTGTCTCACTCAGTGTCTCATCCAAAACCCGGCACTGTTTCCTTTCACCACCCAGCTATGGCCACTGCTGCAGAAAGGACTAAATCAGTCTGATTTTCTTGGGGGGTGGGCTCTACCCAAGTCAGAGGGATTCAGCCCTTATGGATGTGAATTTAGACAACTAATGAAAGGGGAATATTTCAGGAGTGATTTCAATAGCATCTGAAAGACATGTAGGAAAACCACCCCTCACTTCCAGCCGTGGCTGTACTCCTAGATGGGAGCAGAGCTTTCAAAATTCCTGTTTTCTGGCATCACCTTTCTTTGCCTCGGTTCTTTCAGGTGCAAAATAATCACATTTCCTGGACTGGGCAGCTGAAAGGATTAACATTAGAGTGTTAGTTTTCAACCCGGGGGTCTGCAGACCTCTGGGGAGCTCTGTGGTTTGCTTCTAAGTTGTCTGTGAGAGGTGGCTAAGAAAAACAAGTCCATTTATGCTGTACAGCACTTTAAGAATGTGCATTTCAAAAGGGACGTACTCCTCTGGAAAACACTTCATGGTTCACAAGTCAAAAAAGGTGAAAGGCACAGAAGGAGAAAGTGAGAACCAGCCCGTAAGTGGCCGGTGGTTTGCGCTCGGTTCCCGTGCGGGACAGCCCGGGTTTGTTCAGCATCATTTGCGGGGAAGGCGAGGAGCCCCCCGAGCAGCCGCGGCTGGGGAACATCGCCTCCTCCCCGGCCGATGCCAGAAGCAAGTGCAAATAATGGCAATAAGCAAAAAAGGCCGTAGGAAGCAATTGAATCTGAAATTCCCGGCTCCCTGGCTGCAGCCGCCAGGTGCGCTCCATCGCCCGCTTGCCGAAGGATGATGATCCCTCGCCCAGCATCCTCCGGCAACAAATCGTTCGAGATCACTCCTGATCTTTGTCTCAAGCCTCTGTCGCTTTCACCTATTGCCGTGAGCCTGAAGCATTTCCCCCCTCTCCTCTTCTTTTTTAAAGAGAAACCTTTGCTTGTCAAGCAAGTTTTTGTCTCCCTGAACTCAGACTCCCAGCCCTGACGCAGACACAGAAGCGCTGTGCAGAAGGTGAAAGTTTACAGCATGGAGTGACAATGCCAGCTGATCTCTTGGTGACAAGTTCCACTTGTGATGGAGGAGGGATGGGAAGGCGGGGAGGAGGAGCCCGGGTCCCTGGTGCTCTCCGGAGGTGTCTGTGTGTCCGGGCGGCCCGGCAAACACCTCTGAGTGTGAGAGGGATGGATGGGGACACCGCCTGGGCATGCAGCACCTGCCGGGGCTCGGGCAAGAGCCTCCCTCCTGCCTCTGCTCTCCGAATTGTCACCGGGAACGCGAGCCCTCCGTGGCTGCTTCGGGCTAAAATCAAATGGTAAGGGCATAAGAGAGCAGGGTGAGAGAAGAGAATAAGGGAAAGATTCAAACTGCATCATCTGGGACTTGGCTGCTCCGTCTAACATTAACTTTTGTCATGGGCTCATTTACAGCTGGAAGAAGACTTTTCTACTATACATGCTTTTTAAGGCATTTTGGTCTATTTCTTTTACTATGTTGATTTTATTTTTTTTTAATCTTTGCCAAAAAGCCTCTAAAATCAGACCAACTATACACATTTACAAGAGACATTCAT
The DNA here is from genome assembly GCF_027887145.1 of Ammospiza caudacuta. NCBI lineage: Eukaryota > Metazoa > Chordata > Aves > Passeriformes > Passerellidae > Ammospiza > Ammospiza caudacuta. Next base: position 30,480,809 of record NC_080601.1, on the reverse strand, counting down.
CTTCCTTTTTAATCTTGGAATCCTAGTTCTTCTTTAATCTTAATACTCCAGCTTTGCATTTGAGCTTTGTTTTTGCATACAGAGTTTAAGCAAACAGTCAAGATATCAAAAGCACAGAAGCTCTAAGAACAGAGGTGGTAAATAAGAAACATATATCATAATACCCAGGCATGACACTGGACATTTTGAAATACCATTCTGCTCAAGGAGGTTTCACAGCACTGTTTCATTGACATCTGACTCCAAAACCTTTCATCATTTTGACATTATCAACTACATAATAAAACAGGCCCTTTTTTTTTCTGTTTGCTTTGTTTAGATACATAATTTATGATTTTATCAATAAAGGGTTATTTTTTTTAACAAGCCATAGCCTCAGAAAGCTTTGTGCTGGCTTTTTTAAAGCATCAATGGCACTAAGATGTGTCTATGTAGTACAATCACAGACCTGCCTTTCATATGTGTTGTATATGCATGTGAGTATAAATATACATACACAAATTTACTGTATTGATGTTTGAAAAAAAATCTGAAGTAAACATTTCTTGGGGTAAAAATGTATCGACAGACGTAAATGATATATCTGAACCAAATGAAAGATTTTGCTTTCTTAAAGGAGCTCACAAGGCAAAAAAGCTGGGTGCCAGAAATGAGTGAATTTGTGGATATATGGGTATGCAAGGGTGGTAGGGCTGTGATGAACAGAGGAAAGGCTTTGGCTGCCCACACCCCTCAGGGAGCCCTGCCCTGCACTGGTCCCTGCACTGGGGACACGGGACAGGGCAGTGCTGTCCCCCTCATCCTCCTCCACCTGCCAAGGGCAGGAAGAGTTAAACCTCGGCAATTTCCCTCCCCCCCGCCCCACACACACACACACACACACAACTTCCTATCGCTGCTTGAATTGCTGGGGCTTTGTACATCTGGTTCAATTCATTGCCAACAATTCAGGTTCTCGTTTTCCCCCTCCCTTGGGGACACCTTTCCTGAGCCTTGCTGCGGAGCCTGACCCCGGTGCCAGCAGGATGGAGCCCCAGGAAGTCCCAACAGCCTCATCCCGACTGCGAATACCCAGCTGGGCTTTAAATGCATTGCATCAGAGAGCAGTAGGTCACCACATTAATCAGGAACTCTGAAATCCTCCGAGACACCTTGTTGGGAATGGTTACCGGGTTCTGGCTAGTCTTAAACATAATTTAAAAGACTTTGGGGTTATTTTAAGGCTTTTCCTTTCCTTCAGCCCAGTGTCTATGTAAATGTTCTCCATCACTTCTCACTGCTGACTGCTTCTAACAGACATATTATTGTGCTTCTCTGGCCTACTTTGTTGCAGACAAAGTTTTGACTATCCGAGTTCTTTTTTATTCCTTTTTACATTTTTAATGCTATGTTGTAAAACGTCCTTCCTCTTGAGCAGTAATAAAAACCTTTTTTTCCCCCCTCCCCTCTTCAGATTTCTTTTATAACACATTCAGCATTTTCTGGGACATAATTAAAACATCAAACAGTTTTCCTGCTGGTTATGCTAAAATCTGAATGCTTGAGTCTGCTGGCATTATTGAAAATTAAAATGTACTATTCTTGAGTGTATTTAGGATGCCCTTAAATAACTATCAAAAATGATTTTGTTCTGTTTTATATACAGACTGGCACCATAATGCTAAAATACCTGCATTAAATAATGTCTCTAATTGGTAGCATGAGGATACTTTTTAAAAGTATAAAATATGTATTTTTGTTCACTATTTTTCTGAGGCTAATGTGCCTAATTTTCCCATACAACTTTATCCCCAAGGAAAAATATAGATGGAAAGACCATTACCAATACATGAAGTTCAGTGGTTCTCTCTCTTTAGATGTAATTGCTATCAAGAAGGCAGGCAGCAGGGTAATTTTAGTTCAAATGAGTACATAGCCTGAAAAAGGATAAATCAACCTTTGTGAGTTTGAAATTGGATCCCAGTGTGGGATTGTTCTAGCTAAGTGTACATCAGGTTCATAAAATACATTTGCCAGAATGAAAAGCCCCTAAAATTCAAGGGCAGCAGTGAACATGGGGCTGGAGGGGGAAGGTTTCAGGCCCTGCTAGAAGACCTCCTTCCTCCTGCCTTTGCTGGTAATGGCCTCAAATTACCTTCCTAATCAGTCCTGCTCGCATTCATGGCAGTGGAAGGACTCCCACAGTACCCAAAATCCCTTCCTCAGGATAATTAATACCTTCAGTCCACATCCACAAAGGGGCTGAGAACAGAAGAACCGATTTCATTGGGAAGGAAAGGGACACATTTGCCAGAATAAGGCACCTAAATACCTCTGTAGCTCTGGGTCCAGTAGCACTCATGGGTTGGATACCTGGGATAGGAAAGCCTACCTGTCACTTTGAAACAAACACCCTTTCAGTGGAACTAACTCTCAATGAAGTTTTTGTTTATTGCACAGATTTCTATTTTCTGTGGCTGCCTTGGATATGGTGAGCAATTTAGAAAATGGGGATGGCTGGTGCACAACTCAGAATTTAGGTCACACCTCTGTTTTGCACTGTGTGATGCTTCTTGTACATTTTTTGAGCCCCACCACTGACATGTATTCGGCCAAATGCTGATAGATGTGTTGCCTAGGTGGGTGTGGGTTCACATGAACAGCTGTGAAACTCAGTCCCCTGCTCCTGCCACAGTTATGGCAATGTAGTATTTCGCACCTTGGGGCAAGGAACATCCCCTGCCCTAGGAAAAATCTAGGACAAAAGATTTTATTGAAGGTGCAGGATGGCTGTCTCTGCATCCCAGGTCTTTCCTACAGCATGAGATGTAAGATCATGCTCATGCTTAAATTTCACCTGCCTTTTTTTTTTTTTTTTCGCTGAGGGCTCTGTTTTGGTCAGTAAAGTGACTCCACCTTTATAACTGTAAATTTGCAGCAAGACAGGGTTCTGGTTTTTCCCCCACTAAAGAACGTTGTATTAAAAGCACATGTGTCCCAGCCAGCATCACTTATTCACCATGACTTGGAGAGCCAGGATGCCTGGGAGGCAGCAGGGCCTCTGCTGTGTGCATTGCCTTGCTGCTTCAGAGGAGATCCTTTGCCCTATGGTCCACACCTCTTCATCAAAGAATCAGTGCTGAATGGGAAATGTCATAGAGAATAATATTTTAAAAAATCTTTGCTGCTCAGTTGCTTCTAGGAAGAGTCTGAATTTTACAGAAACAAATGGAACTGTAGATAAATATTCCAAACAGCTTATGATGCAATTTCTAAGATAACCTCTGAAAGCCATTTTATGGACTGTATTCTCTCCTGGAGTGATTTGGATCTAAAAGTCTGGGTCCTGCATTTCAGATTCCACAGGCTGTGTGCAATTCACTTGTACTGAGGTTCAATATTTCAATTCGTGGCAAATATTTAGGCAAATTCTACCCAATTCCCAAGAAGAAAATTGATAAAAGCATTCTTAGAAAAGTAGGCATATAACTGAAAATCAAAGGATATATGTGACTCCTTCCCCAAAATTCAGCCTTACAATTACAGCCTCTTATTCTAGTTATGAGACGGATTTGCTTGGACTTTCCCACCCCTGTTCTCAGCCACCCAGTAAGTGTGGACAAAATATTTTCTTAAAGGTTAAAGAGATTCTCCATAACCTCATATGTCCAGTGTGTCTGCTCCTTGAACTCAGCTCTCAGCATTGTCCAAAGAGTTACTAGAGAGACAGAAATAAACACCCCCCAAATGCAGAAGATTACTGAACACATTTCTTAAGCCAAAGATTTCTGTCTTACTACAGTGTGCTGAAGTAAAAACATATCCAGGAGTTGTCCCTGGAGTCTCAAATCATTCTCTCATCACACTGGGTTCAAAGACAATGCGAGTTGTGTAGTGTAGCTGAAAGTATCTGCATAAAGCAATTCCTCTATGATGTTGTTTTGTTTCTGGCTTGCTTTTACCTGGGCTATCTGAAGACATTGTTTGAGGCTAAGGAAAAAAAATGAATAATGTTTGGGCCTAGAGATCAAAAAATCAGGCTTATTTCCATAGTTGTTAGTAGCCAGTATCCCAAGTGAATCTCTTCTTTTCTAAAGCTTTGCTGAAATACTGGGTGTGTTAGGAAGGATTTCTTTTTATTTTTATTTTATTTTTCTAAGAGTTTGTTCTTCTTGATTTTTTGAAGATGCTGAAAGCTTTTTGATGTCGCAAAACCAATCATGAGAGGGAAAACACAAATTTAAATGTGAGATAAAAGTGGCTTTGCATGCATGCATAACAAGAAATCCATTGAACAAAACAAATTACTTACCACCTCCACAATAGCTCTCTGCCTCCAAGGGATGGGCTGGTGCACAATGAGGAGGTGACAGCGATAAAGTCACTGTGATACTGTGATCAGAAAAGCTGCAGTAAGGAAAAAAAAAAGTATATAGGGGAAAGCAAACTACAAAGAAGGGAGAGGGGGAAAAAAAATGGATCACCATTCCCTTGGGACTGTGAGTGACTTTCAGTATTTCCCAAAAAGTTTCACTTCAAACGCTGCAAGGCCGAAGAGGTTTCTTGCTGCTCGTCACTTCAGGGAGCTGATGGAGGAAGGCAGAGGAAAGAGGATGGCTGGATTTTTCATTCAAATAACTTTGTTCCTATTTGGATATGCCTTGTCTGGAATCCCCGTTGGTGGCAATGAGGTGTGAATTTCCCTGATTTGGAGGGCAAGATCTTGGATCTGAGTTTGTTTTTAAGAGGTTTGTTTTGTTTTGATTTTGTGTCCATTTACAAGTTTTTCTTTTACTATTTTAAAGCCCTGAATGATGAACACTAAGGGTTGGGGAAAGGCCAAGTGGGAGATGTAGTCATAAATTTCCTTTACTATTTTACGTTTCAGTTTGGGAGCATTTCAGACAGGTTAGCAAACCTACTTTTCCCTCCAGACTCTCACAGCTAGCCCTGGACAGGGGTTGGTCATATTGGACACCACCCTCTAATGGGTTTTTTGACATTTATTTTTTTTCCCAGGAGAAAGCTCAGGTTTTCAGGACCTGAAAATTTGAGGACACCTCAAAGGATACCATATCTATTACATATTATGAATATCAAAGATACTTGACCTGTAGGACAAAAGTTCTATCTTCATCTGACCATCCGTCATATTAAAAAAAAAGTGAAGTACTTTCTGAGTACAAATCATTATCTATGAAGGTCTTATGCATTTTTTGTGCCCAGGATTTGTCCTTGGTATTCAATATCAAAAAAGTAGTTCTAAATTGTGTTTACTACAGTACCAAATTAAAAATTGGAAATTTTAACAAAATTTTACTTCAGTGATTCCCAATGTATTTTTTGAGCTCAAATTTTACTGTTGGTCTGGAAAATAAATCTCAAGGTGTATATTGTCAGGAGGAAAATATATCTCAAGAACATAGAGATTACACAGAATGTGTAACACTGTTGGAAGAAGCCTGAAGGATATTTAAGAAGCCTTCTGCTACTTTAGGTAAGCATCTCTCTGAAGAGCTGTTGCTTTTACCAGTGATTTTGTGTCGTGAGGATCTGAAGAGCATTTCCATCACTGAGAGGAGCTGCAGAGAGTTATACAATAATCACCTGCAAATTTGACAAAGCAAAGTCAGGATCTTAATCCTGCAATTCATTTCCTTTGATATATTATCTGTCATATCCCTCTTCCCACACAATCTCTTTATACTGAGAGGGAGATGACACACCACCTGTTCCCCTGACTGTTGAGACAGCTCTTTCTTTCACCTTTCTCCCTCTCGGTTTCTTTCTTTCTCTCTCTTGTCTCTTTTGTCTCTCTGGGTTCTTCTGGTTGTTTCTTCCATCTCTCCATGCTTTTTTTATGGCTCTTTCAAAGGACAAGGAAGAATCCTGCTTTCTTCAGCTTGACACAAAATACTGCAGCAAAGAGAGCCTGTGACAAGGACTTTGTCCACGTGTCCCACACCAAATGAGGGGGTCCCAGGGCACTCCTTTTGGTATGGCAGGGCTGTATTTTAAGCATAAGGCCAAACTCTGCTCATTTCACTTTGATAGAGCCTGGCCAGGCCTTTGGGGAGCTCTGAAGTCCATGGGAGGAGAAACCTGGCACTCATGCTGACAGCTGTTGGAGGGGACAGGCTGGGCTGTGGACATATCTGCACACCCGTGTTTGCCACCCCACTGCCCTGGGGAGCAAGCTGGATGTGAGACCTGCATGGCACAGGAGAGCCCAGATCTGAATGATACTATTTATGCAACCAGGCTCTTCATTACCTGCTCTGTCACTAGCTCTTGTTGGCTAGCAGAGGCTGCAGAAGATTACAATTCATTTAATTAAATAGCTTCTCACACTTTACCACATAAAGATGACCTATGTTGTAAAGTGTGATTCTCATGGCGTATCTGGCTCATAATTTTAAATTGACTTTAAAGTTTTTGATAGAGGCTCTAAAGGCTACAAAACCAAGGTTTATTTGTATCTCTCATAATCCCTGAGAAATCCTAGGGGTGGAGTCACAGTGTTTGGTTCTTGTCTAACCAAGGCTCATTGATTTTTAAGCACATAAATTCAGGAAATCTATGGAGCTCGCCAAAGACAATACAGCAAGCACTGCAGCTCAGAGATCCCCCTGGGGATGTGGTTGTAAACACTTGAAAATGTTTAAATCCAGTGAATGGTCTAGTTATAGCTGGTACTTCTGACAGAACAAGCAGTCTAGTCTTAGCAATCTGAAACACTGGACAGAATGGAAGGACCAACTTGCCAAAGATAACAAAACCCTCACAGCCCTTTTCACATCACCTCTGCCAGGACTTGGAGCTTGGTCGTCCCAGAGATGTGCTTCCCTCCAGGCAGCTCTGATCCTAGGGAAATGACAGATGTCCTTTGCATTGCAGGTTCACCTGATGGGAGACTCACACACTGCATGAGGAGTGAGGAAGTTCCTTGCAGGGAGCAGAAGCACAACAATTTCATGCTGGGTCATGGTGACCTCACACATCAAAGCCCTCCATACAGGGCCTGGCATCTTTGGCCACTTCTAAAACTCTCTTTGTAACCACATGTTAAAGATGGGCTTATATCAGCATTTTGTACAGATGTGCTGAAGTAGAAAGAATAAATGGTTTCCCTCAGGGGAAGCCTGTAACAGAAGAAAGGTTTGTTCCAGGCTCATCCATGCCTGGCTGGTACCCTGCCCCTGTGTCATCTCTCCTGGAGGTGGCTAGTGCTGGATTCCAGCCCCTCTGCTCCCATAGCTGCATTACATGGGGTAGGAAGGAAGCCCTCTTAGGAGTGAAAATGAAAATTTGTGCAGAAAAATATTTCAGACTTCTAAAAACGTGTCAGAAGCCTCAGAATTCCTCGACCAAAAAAAAAAAAAAAGTGTAGAACAAGGAGCAGATAATGTCCAAAGAGTTGCTGAATGTAAGGGGATTGTAGTTCAAAACCAGGACTCTGAGGTTTGTGAGCAACAGACGTGAGCAGCAAAGAGACCAAAGAGGTTAGCGCTAGATAGACGGGTAAGGAGAACAAGAGCACTCGCTAAAGTACCAGGGGAGATGAAGTACTGGCAAGAAGCTGAATCCTTCAGTAAACTGAGAGACTGAAATCTTTTGAAATCTGCCTTTAAATAAATATACAAACACAAAGTTTGAACAACTAGAAAACACTGGAGAGAAATAAACCTGTAGAAATAAAGATAATGACAAAGAATGGGTAAGGGAATATAGAGAAAATATGAATATAAACAAATCAGCTTTCCATGCTGCATAAGCCCAGAACACTTAGGGAATTGAACAACAAATTTATTGTACCACCAACAATTATTTTTTGACAAATCATGGGAGATTCCCAGGGCCTGGAGCAAAGCAAATATTGTTCAGATTTTTCAGAGAGGAACTGAAGCATGATCCCAATAATTACAGTCTCATACATCAGTTTTCTCTCCCTGGTAGCATAATAGCAAAAATAATTTCCTGAGACCTATGGGGCTGACTTGTTCATTACCCAGAGATGATCCAGCATAGTTCTACACAGTGCTAGTGAAGGACTGACTGACAGCCAGGGTCCCAACCAGGGAAAGAATAATGACTCCCTGGGCTGTGATGGTCCAGCAGCAGTGTGCCTGTCCCACAGGGCAAACCTGCACAGAAAATACAGAGGATGAGATCAAACTCACCTCTAAGCTATAAATTATGCTAGTCCTTTGTGTAAGCTAATTTGTGCCAATACTAATTTACCTGATCTGAACTCAGTGATGCTGTTGGACAGCATTTACCTCTGTGGAGAACCTGTGAGGAAATCATCCCAACTCAGCCCAGCTCTGGAGGGACAACCTGCAGGTCTTGCTCAGATCTCACATTCCTAGAAATGCATCGGGAAGGAATTCAGAGAAAACGTGAAGATTTACAGATGGCCTAAAAATCAAACCCCACATTGTTAATATGAAAAATAGGATGAAAAAATTAAGACAGAATGAGTAAATAGCCACAGCTGCCATCAGGCTAATGCTGTTTGCCCAGCCTCTGGGAAAGGGCTGTGGTAAAATTTTTTTCCTTAATTTCTTATTCCCACCCAAAGCCTGCTGGTTTTTACTTTGTGCAGGACATATATATTTCATCTATAATCATTATTTGTAGATATTTTTTAAGGCCAGGAGGGACCATTAGATCATCAGTTCTGGCTTCCTGCATAACACATGCCCTGGAATGTCATCCAAAAAGGTAATGAACTATTCACCTTGGCTGTGGAAGTGAATGAGGGCTGAGCCTGCGACTGCTTGGTTCAGTGGCTTTTGGGGAGATCACAGATGTATTCTGACATTTCTTCATATAGATTCTGCAAAGCACTATCACATGGAAAATCCCAAATGATAAGCAATTCTCTTAAAAAAACCAAACCACTACTTGGAGAAAGAGAAGTGGGGAGGAAGCCCACAGTACAAATTAATAAAAATTTAAGACCAGATTTTTCCAAATTTCATACCAAGCTTTTTATTCTTGCCATCTTCCTAGTTAACTTTTGCCAAAATAACCAGATGCAAGCATCAGGAAAACCAAATTATAGTTTAGTGTCCAAAAAAGTGGGAGGAAAAAAAATTAAATGTGTTTCTACAGTAGACTTTATACATCCATTCAGTGTGATCTAATGTAAGTCAGGCTTTAACAAATATTTTTGCTCAACTTGGTTCCAGGATAAAATTGTAGAAGTTACTGAAAGGTGAAAAAAACCCTCAATCTATTCAACTTTAAAAAAAAAAAAAAGACATTTAAGGGGGGTCTAACAGAAGTATACAAAAATCTTAGCTGAATGGATAATATCAATGCATGTTACTACTTTTGATACAGCACAGATGACAGGATCGGGGGCATAAATGGAAGTTCAAAAAACAAATTCAGAGGAGACATAAGGAAGTGCTTTGTCACTCAAAGAATAATAAATGTTTGGAATGGCCTACTGGGCAAGGTTGTTGAGGCAAAGACAGTGGGCTCGTTCAAGAAGCAATTAGATGCTATCCTGGGGGAAACGCTGTATTACAAGAGACAAGCATCAATGTGTTGAATGGCCTTTTCTCATTCCTAACATTTTCTATGTTCTTTTCTCCAGCTTGTACTCTTAAGGGTCTGCAGCCTCGGTGTATGATATCAAAACTGAAATCAGGCCCAGCAGTGTTCTCCACTAAACTGGGCCAAGAAGCATAATAAAGATTTGGCCTTGCTATAAAAATGTGCCGTGCTGTACTGTTACCCTGCTTATTCCATGCTGGCTTCTGGGCTTCTAATAAAGGAACAGGAGTTGGGCAAAGCACCCAGGGTTCAAAGATTTGTTTCACACCCCGTGTCGAGTCCAGAGCGAACTTTTAAGAAACTGGGGCACCCTGCCCTGCCCTTCAGGTGGGAGCACTTCAGAGGTGGGCCAGGACAATTCCAGTGCATGCAGGGCTCTTTGGATCCATCACAACCTAAAATCAGTATTCAAATGTGCATTTATTAGTAGTTATTAATACTTTTTTTGAGAACTGCTCTGTCTCTTTCAGCTTTCCCATCTCTTCTAATGCTGTTTCTTCTCCTTCCAGGCACAGTACTGGTACTTTCCTCCCTCTTACCCCTTTGCAAATATCAAAAGGGAATAAAAGTTCTTTGGTGCACACAGAGGCACCCACAGGACAGGTGAGTCTTTAGAAGGTTAGATAACATATCTGTGTAGTGCCAAAATAGGTTCACAACTCAGAGCCTTTGGCTGAAATGGGGCAATTTCACCCCACTAAAGCCCAGGAAAATCCCAGCCCCTTCCATGCTGAGGTCACTGCACAGACCTGGGATCCTGGGGCAGCACAGAGGGACCCACAGAGGCTCCAGCCAGGGATGACCCTCTAGGGAGGTGCAGGTTCAGCTGATGGTCCTGGCACCCAGCTGAGTGGGCTGAGCTCCACTGGGAAGAGAGGGATGATCCAAAGCACATCTGGCATTAATTGTTGTATTGCATTGATCTGGATGAGCCCAAAGAAGGGCAACGGAGCTGGTGAAGAATCTGGAGCACAAGCCTGAGGAGGAGCATCTGAGGGAGCTGGGGGTGTTGAGCCTGGAGAAAAGGAGGCTCAGGGATGGCCTTTTCAGTCCCTACAACCACTTGCAAAGAGGTTCTAGGGAGGTGGAAGTCAGTCTCTTCTCCCAGGGAAAAAGTGACAGGATAAGAGGAAATGGCCTCAAGACACACCAGTGGAGATTTACTTTGGATATTAGGAAAAAATTCCTCGCTACAATGGTTGCTAATCTGTGGAACAGATTGCCCAGGGAAGTGGTGGAGCCACCATCCCTGGAGGTATTATTTAAAAGATCTGTAGATGTGGCACTTGGGGACATGCATTAGTGGTGGACATGGAAGCACGGGGTTAACAATTGGACTTGATGATCTTAGAGGTCTATTCCAACCTAAATTTATCTACAATTCTATGGTTTATGGGTTATGGAAGAAGATTTAAGGGATTTCTGTAGCAGCTGCATTGAGACACTACACTGAAGATGGTCTCTCCTCCCCTACAATTACTGGGTGTCCTACAGGAGCTTATGGGCAGGCACAACTAGACAGTGAGGAAGTCCTCAAGGACATGGATCTTACTAAACACACAGGATTATGTAGCTCTCACCAAGTATTCCATCAGCAACTCAGCAAAGAGGCATTTTAGGGAAATATTTAAAGAATGCTGCATTTGCAGATGTGCTTTTTTTTTGTATGGGAAACCTTCACCACATACAACCCACTGCACAAGAGAAGGTATTAGACTGCTTTGGGGGCTGGGGGGGAGAAAAAGGTATGTTCAGCTAGGAAAGCAGCTGAACAACTGGAGGAGAGGGATGGCAAACCCTCCCTCATGGAAAAAAGAAGTTTGAACAGCCACGTCCACCCAGACACTAAGGCAGTGTCTCATTCAGGGCCATGCAAATAAAAATTAAATTAATATTGATTGCTGAAAGACTCACTGTCTATAATTTCTTCCCCTAAATCTTCTGTGAATTGTTGGTTTTGGGTTTTTTTTATGTTATTATATTTTATTGGTGCAGAATTCTTACATTTCTAACCTTCATTACAGTGGCTTTGTGCCCCAGCACCCCTGGGAAAATGCATATTCAGAATAGCTTTGCAAGTGCTGCCGAAGCCATTTGATGTCTGCACCACTAGCTAAGTTATTTGCTAACAAACTTTGAGACTTTTTGCCCTTCCAAAAGAACTATTTCACATGTGGTTTTTGGCTTCCTCTGCAGTGGCTCAGCAATATTATTTTATCCCAGCAAAGAGCACATTATTGTTTAATATCACTGCTATATTCCAGTGTGTTCCCAAGATGATGAATGTTGGCGCAGAAAAGAGGCAACTTTTTCAAACAATAAGTAATAAATTGTGGAAGGCTGAGGTAAATATTTTTCCATGTCCCCGAACAACTCTTGAGTACATTCCTGAGGAGTGTATTGACAATAAAATGTTTGAGAAAAAGAAAATTTGTTGGATCAGGTTGTGGTTGTTGTCCAACCCGTAAAATATCATGAAAATTCCTAGCCCTTTCTCCCATCTGTTCCAGTATGTATTTCTGGGTACAGCTTTAACTAAAGCAATCAAAATGTCTACTATGAAAATATGAATATGAATGAATTAGTGTGAGAAGACAAACTGCATTGTTCCAAGGCTTTAGGAAAAAACAACCTGAGACACAAAGTTTGTCAGCTAGGCCCAGGTGTCTTGGTGATGGATTATTCAAACACCTGGATTCACTGTGCCAGTGAGACGCGGAGTGCAATGGGCAACCCAGACAAGCAAGGACAAGAGACGTCACACGTGGGTTGCTGAGCTCTGAAGTGAGTTGTTTGTGATCAAATCACAGGTCAAAAAAGTCAGAAATTAACGAGTAAATGTGTTACCTTGATACCTTGTTTGAAAACTATCCCTGCCAGCGGGCAAGCCACAAAGAGGAAAAGATTACCAAAATCAGAATATAGTTATCTAGTGTAAGGTTTACTTGCAGGTGTGCCTCACCTCCAACACCACCATGTGTCTGTCCAGCCCTGTATATCCCTTTGAACCCCATCCCTACAGCTCCTGCCCTCAGGCTGGCACACTCACCCAGGAGGAACACTCACTTAACCCATCAGGAGCCAGAGGGAAAAGCACTGGTGGCTGGGAGCAGAGCTGCAGGTGCTGACCCCAGCCACATGAAAATTAGCACCTCAGTATGTACAGAAAAGGCTACTTCGTTATAATTTCTTTGCACTGATTTCAAAGGGTTTTTGCAATTTTTAAATATTGAATATGGACATGTTCAACATCCTTCTGGGCCAATATCTGTCTGTTTAAATGGAGACTACTAATCCCCTAACACTATAAGGGGAAGACATATTCAGTATTCTCTGTACTTGAGACATAAATAATAAATGCAATTTAAACTGAAATTTGAGCAGACTTTCCATTAAGTAACAGATCACTGTTGGATGGGCATGGTTTTTTATATCTGGCAGAGGGCTGTATTTCAGATATGTAGACATCATGTAGAGATGGGATATTTTGTACGAACATTAATAATGATGTTCCTACATCGCTCATGCTGGGGAAATGCTTCCTATTCATCTCATTATCTTCTGGTCCCACAATGGCAGCATGATGAGTGCAGAGAAATGAGTGAGAAGGCTTCTATGTCTTTGTGTGGTGGGCATAAAATGGTTGCAAACTAGATGAATGCTTAAATATATTATCTCTTTGACATTTCACACTACCCTTCTGGAAAGACCCCATATATTTAATATCAAAAGGGCAGAGACCACTTACCATGGGAGAAAAAGAGAATGACTGCTTTGTCCTGCTATCTGTATCCCAGGGAGCAGATCACAGAGGACCGAGATGGTTTCCCTCATGCCTTGAAAGGGGCTGATGAGAACCCAGGAGCACCTAGATAGAAGTCAGATCCGTTCACTCATATCAGTCCCACAGATCTGCTCTAAATCTCTCTTCCCAGTCACCTCCTCCAGGGTTAAAAAGATGGCACAGCAGAGTGTGCCAGAGAGGTTGTTCTGAGTTATTGTTGTGTATGTTTCAGTGGTCACTGTTGTCTTCGTAACCCTCATTTCAATATAAATCACTTCTGTTTTCACATTTTCTCCCAGACTAGTTCCACATCCCAAGGACCATTCCCATGAGTACCAGTTGAATCTGTCCCCCCCAGCTCTTCTCCAACGACCTTTCACAACATTGCTAAAGGCTTCAGCACTCACTGAAAGCATCAAAGGGCCTATTCTCATCTTTCATGGAATCTAATAAGAATGGTGGGGCTATATATTCACAAAGCTGGCACTGCTTCTCTGCATGTCCTTTAAAAGCCACAGGAGTCTCCATGTGGGAGAACGGGAATAACAGCGCTGGCCTGCCAGCCATGGAGGCTAAAACACAGATCCCTTAAGAGAACTGTTGAAGTCCAAAGCAGTTGATGCAGGAAAAAAACCACTTTGCAGGAAAGTAAGAGGTGCACACATCCATGGGGAGAAGAGCAACATGCCTACAGGGAGCTCAGCTGCCACCCCATCCTGCAGCCCCGAAATAAAAATGATGACAGGACTGCAAACACAAATATCCCAAGCTTTGCTGATCTAATTCATGTCAGTGGACAACTCTTTGTACAGATAGATCTCTGGAACAGGCCTCCTTTCCGCATTCTATTAACAGAACTATAAATATTTAATTTGAAATATAAGATACTAATAAGCATCTTTAATAAAAGAAGATTGTGATAGATTGGCAGACTGCCACATTCATCTCCACTTCATACAGAGCGTCCTTCTTGTCTTGAACTGCTAGATGACATCCTTCTGATGGAATTAATTGGCCTCTTTCTTGCCCCATGCTATTTCTGGTTTAATTATCTTGCAGTTTGGCCCATGGATGGTGTTATTCCTGCTGCTGCTCTTTTGCTCTCAGTGTTCTTATTTGGTGCAGGGTGCTGCCTGAATTCAGGTCCATTTTCCTATTACCAATATTTTGCGACATTTTCTGCAGAAAGAGCAATTTAGATTCCAATGTAAAGCAAGCTGTGATCAAAATCCATTGGCTTCAACAGCTGACAGATCAGCTTTTCACACCTGCCATGTGCCTCAAGCAGTCATAAGACAGAAATGTGTATTGGAAAATGGAGTTGCACATGGGAGGAAGAAGAGATGACAAGACTGATTGGAAGAAAAGAAACTGAGTTTCTGTTTTCTCAGGAAATTACAGCTTGACCTCAGGTTACTGAGATATTTCCATTGACTTCATGGCTTTTCCTCTGCAGATATATCAGATATGAGATCTATCCAGTGAAGTACATTCCCTTGTAATTACTGAACTACCAAAGTGCAAAAAGTTACAAAGGAGATTAAATGTATTTCAGAATTAGACAATGAGGTTCAGTTAATTTTTGCATTTCTTTGTATACTGATTGACTTTTTATTTGGGTATTTTAAATTTTTAAGAAGAAAATAAAAAATTTAGGAGGAAGAACATTTCTTGATAGAAAAGAGTAAAAGATGGAAAGTCCAGCTTACAAGTAAGCACTCTTTCCTGGTAAAAGAATGGGTAAAAGTGTGATGCCTTGAAAAAATATGGAAGAAATTCCTGAGAAATTTCTTAGGAATGGAAGAGCATAATGTCAGGTTAAAGCAAATCCAAACCCATCCCAAAACCTTAATTTCCATATTTTTCTGTTTCTGGGAAGCTTTCATATTTCACTTTTTTCACAGCTGATACCAAATTTTACCCATGCTGTGACATATTACCTGGTCTGTGTGCCCAGGCAGTGCTTTCTACATGGCCTGTCTGGTTTAGTCTGTTTCTGGGAGCCAAGTATTAACAAGGCTAGGGAACATGCTCCTGGAGGAAAAGAGATTCCTGAGCCACAAGCCAGGCACTGCAGCTACACTTGAGACCAGCCATGGACACACACTGCACTCAGCAGTGGTATTTATAGGACTGTTAATTGCCAAAGAGATGTGAGGCTCACCCCTGTAACAACATTTCCTTTGCCTTCAAAAAGCACTTCTCTGAAGTGCCCAGAGATATCCCGTCTTAGGGGTTATTCCCAGTTAAGATAAACCAAGGGAAAATGTGAGGCTGCTGTCAAAAGAAGAATAATGTTAGTGCTTACAAAAGCTCCCCTTCACGTAGGAACACCGCACTGCTATGCACAACCTCTGTGTTTGATTTCTCTGTCATATTTTCTCACACTGGAGATGGTCCCAAAGCAAACCTCTGAATGCAAGCACAGAACATGATTAAGAATCAAAGCCTAGAATGCCAGAACATATGTTTGGCTTCTTGCTTGTATCTTTATAGAGGTCCAGCCAAAAGCCTCAGTACAAACACCCTTGAATATTTGTATGTTCTGCACAATAGGCCAAAATATTCATGCTTATTACTATTAACCTTTTGCTGACTAAAACTGATGCAAATCTACTATTTGCCATGGATTCTACAGGGGAGAGAAGCCCTGCTTGACCTAAAATAAGTCTAGCTCAGCCCTGTTTATCTCAGCAGTCAGAAATTCTGACTGGTCCTTCAAGTCAAAAGAGCATTACTTCACAATACTGAATCCCTGAGCTGGTTTCCCATAATGTTCAGGGTTCTAGACAAGATCCTGTGAAGTGCAGTGCCTCATGGACACACCTTGCTTATTTCAAGAGGAGCAGAAGCTCTGATTTCCTTGGAAGTTCTTGGTCTTTGGTTAAGACAAAAGTAAACAAAATTTTCTCATCTTAAACTGGTTTATTCATTGGATGTCATGCAAGATAACCACCTTAGCAAAAAAAGCCTTCAGTATGACCAAAGACATATGCATGTATCTCTCAAACCTAGAATGAGAGGAAAGTCAAACTTACCTGCCAATTCCACAGCTGGAGGTGTGGCATCATTGGGTACCTCAGACAAGCTGGACTTTGCCTCTGTCTGTCTTATATGTGCAACTCTTCAGATCCCACTGAAGGCTTCTGCTCTGCCAATCCTGCAGCTTTCTAAGACACATCTCAGCAGCCTGTTGACCTCCCAGGTCAGGAGAAAGTGACAAACAAATGCTTTTTGACATAAATCAAGCTTCTCATGCCTCATGAATTAATGAATTTCACACTTCTAGAGCTATTTTTCCACCAGCCACGGCACTGCAATATAAGAAAGGTATAAAGCTATTAAAAAGCATCCAAAGAAGGGCTATGAGAATGTTGAAGGGTCTGGAGGGAAAGATGTAGGAGGTGTGGCTGAGGGCACTTGGTTACTTCAGCTGGAGAAGATTGAAGGGGGACCTCATATGATTGTACAGCTTCATGAGGGGGAGAGGAGGGGCAGGCACTGATCTCTTCTCTATGGAGACTGGTGACAGGACTCCAGAAGCTGTGTCAGGGGAGGCTTAGGCTGGATATGGGCAAAAGGTTCTTCACCCAGAGGGTGTTTGGGCACTGGAACAGGCTCCCCAGGGCAGTGGTCACAGCAGCAGTCCTCACAGAATTCAAGAAGTACTAGAACGATGCTCTTCAGGCACATGCGGTGTTCCTTGGGATGGTCCTTGGAGCTGGACTTTGATGATCATTGTGGGTCCCTTCCAACTCAGGACACTGTATGATACCATGTAAGAGTAGAAACTACCCAAACTACTACAAATTATCTGAAATCCACCCTGAATACTGTGTAGATATGATAAAGGGCATAATTTAGCATATTTTCCTCAATCCCAATGAAAATAAATTATTTAAGACAGAAAAGATGAAACAAAAAATTAATGTAAAGGTTACTCGGGAAATTTCAGCATGGAACATCTCATTAATCAAACCCCAAATAAAATCAGCTGTCTTCTAAAGTGAGAACAGAAAAATTTAGGACAACATACGTCTGAAAAAAAAAGTTAGACTTTTTTATTCCAGGAGAACTCAACTAAAAGCTCCCTCCATTCTGGCTCCTGGGTTTCGTTTCATAATAGCTTCGGTCCATTGTTCCTTATTATCAGAGCTGACTATGTTCAAGCTAAGGCAGATCTTGTTCCTAAATTTATGTCTCTGTGTGTGACCACTACAATATGTGTTTTGTATGCTTTTTCCTGAAAGCCTAATATAGTGATACCTGTGACACGGCTTGGACTCCCCCTTTCATGTATATTACCAACTCGAACTGCAACCTGCTGGTAGATTTTTCTTAAACTCTAAAATGAGGGTCTAACCTTCTCTTCTTTTTCTTTTTCTTCTCTGTTACCTATAATCTTGATTTGACTCACACAAAAGTGACACAGTGGGAAATCCACTCAAGAAGACTTTGACAACTAACAATGGAAACCTACCTACACGAAAGTTGACTGGTGGCGTTTATAGTGAAAAAATGTATTTAGGTTTAAAGATGTCATCTGTGTTAACTGATCTGTGTTGGTTTTGTGTGTTTTTGTCAAAAGAAATGTGCCATGGAGTCACCTCTGTTAGGGTAAAGAAAACCAGCCAGAACAACATCACTGCTAAAAATAGACAGATATAGTCAGGAGAAAAAAAAAATCCCCCCAAAATATTTAAGATTGGGTAAATATGAGGTTGAGGTTGGACCAATTCCAAAGGACATATAAAATAGTGAACATTTCAATATTTAAATACAACTAGCATATAGAAATATTTATACTTCTCTTCCTTTTGTCTTCTCTAATGTACACAAAAAAATTGTTATTTTATGCAGTACCAACATTGTTTTAAATGTGCCTCCTGGATTAAATTAAAATAAGATCATGGTACATTTTTCAGCAGTAGCTACCAATTGTTTTGGCTTTGGGACAGATTTACTGTCCGCCTGGAATGAATTCTTGCTGTGAAACATCTTCCGTCACCAAATGGGACACCTGAGGCCACAAGGTGTCATTGGAAATCTTGGTCATTTAATCCCAGAAAAAGGAGGTGTAAATTAGTACAAAGTTCAAAGATGCCACAAGCCAAGCAAAAGGGACTGAATCCATGAGAGTATTAAAGTAATTTATATTATACAACCAGGTCTTCCACATTACTTGTTCTGCTCTATTAGGCCAGACCTTGTTGCTGGACACAGTTGCCCTGAAGCAGTTGGTGTCAGTAATATATTCACTGCTAACAGACCCTTTTGATGAAAACCTTATCAAATATTCCTAATTTGTGAAACTCAACACAAAAATGTTTTTTGAGTCAGGTTACAAACAAGTGAAGTGGAGATGATGCGACTACTCCACCCTCATGAAATGCAGGACAATGGAAAAACTTGGAAGAGGCTCTTGGAAGAAACCTGAGGTGGCAAACACTGGGCAAAATGTGAATGAAACAGAGAGGATCTGAAGGCAGAAGGAGGCAGAGAGTCAGCTGCATCCCTCAGTTCATTTACCCAGGCCAGAGTAGCTTGAAGAAAGGACGAAGCTCAGAGGGGCCTATACTGTTGTTGTTTTTGCTGCAGGTGTTCTCTAGCTAAACTGAAGACTTTAAAAAGTGACCAGATTTGTGGATGGCAAATATTTCCAACCTGTGTATTGCCTACACCTGAAAGATGCCTTATAATTTCAATTCATGTAAAAAATTTAAGAGGGTGGGGCAAAGAAAAATATCATCTCTTAAAATTAAATCATTTGAGGTAAAGCCACCTTGTTTAGTATGTTTTCACTGGTACAAGTTCTTTGTTGTCCCTCACGATGCAGAGGAGGAAAAGCTCATAAAAGCAAAACATGAACTGCTTAAGCAAAATTCATGCATTAGACAGGGAAATAAATTACATTGTTGGTTCAATGAGAAATACCTCAGAAAATCCAGTGAGAAACATATTTTGGGATGACTGACTGGAGATGGAATTTCATCTCCTGCCACTGTGGCAACACTGATTCTGCCATGGAGGCCCTGAACATGCATTTTGCAGATAATATGAGCTGTGCCACTGTGTCTCATGTATCTCATATTTTTTTACCATTTTAGAGCCAGAGGAGGACTTGGTTAATGCATATCCCAGACTGCAATAGGTATGCAATTTGTGAATCACAGACCCTTTACCTCAGCCAGACAAGGGCTACTGCAGGACCTCACCTCTTGTCACGCACCTGATTTCTCCTACAGCTTCACTGCCAGGCAAGTCTCAGCATCAAAGATGAAAGCTGGCTAAAGCCTCCAGCAAGAAAACTGCCAAAAGTTGGGTGATTAAACAGAACAAACCAAACCCCCTTTAAATGCTACTTTAGAGAGGATGTGTTCAAGTTCAGATGGGGGTTATTGTGTCTCAGTTTGCCATTGGGCAGTCAGGGTAACTGACCCAGCAATACCTGCCCAGAGGAAGAGATAATGTTTGAAATTTATGTTAGAAACAATTATCTACTTGACTTTTAAGTATGGGTCTTTCTGCTTTCATTTTTTAAGGAGGACATTAAAAAAAAAAAACAGAAAGGCTCCCAACACTTTGAAGGTCCTGTTTGTGCTGAAAACAGACTCTGTGAATTGGTAATTGGCCTCACAGAGCCCAGGGGAAGTGAGGCTGAGGGAGCTTGGCAGGCGGCACCGCTGCCATGCTCAGCACTTCTGCAGCCACCCACTGGCCTGTCCGGGCTGCAGGGCCTTGGGAAAAGCCACCATCCCCACCCCACAGCCTGAGCTCAGCACCCTCCTTGCTCCATCTCACTCACCTCTACCATCACTTTACACCTCTGCACAAGGCTGGAGAAGGGTTCACAGGGTGATGTGGCTGTCACAGGGCTGCAGGTGGGCAAAGCACCCAGGGCCCCGTGGTGCTGGAGGACATGGCTTCCCTCACAAGGGCAAAGCAGGCAGGAGCCTAACTCTGGGCAGCTGGAAACAGAAGCAAAACAGCAAAGCCACAAACATGTAACTTCTCTGTTCTTCAGCATTGCTTGCTGCTTCCTGTTAAACTGCAGCCTTTCACCCAGGGCAGGGCTGGCTCTCTTGCAGGTGAGGAGGGGAGAGGCGGCCTGCTGGCAACACGGGAATGCCTGAAGCTGCTGGCTGAGGAATTACAGAATCACAGAATATGCTGAGTTGGAAGGGACCCACAAGGATCATCGAGTACAACTCCTGGCCCTCATAAACACATGGGTGAGAAACAAAGAACAATCTTCAGCAAGACCATCAGCAATTTGTGGGCAGCCATGTCATGTCCCTGCTCGGTCAGGACAGAAGACACTGGCTGGTCCCCTCAGTGTCCCCGTGGCCTCCATGGAACGGAAGGCTCGTTTTGAGCCTGGAAATGCTGCACAGAATCATCCTGCTAGAATCCTGCTCCTGCTTCCCCTCTGGGGCCATGGGTGAAGCCAAGCCCATAGTGTGAATGCACACTCAGGAGCACTTGTGGCCATGCACAGAATGGACAACTTCAACCCTGCTGCTCCCAGGGAATTCAAACCGTTAGTAAAATGAATTAAGCCTTGCCAATATCTTTGCTTTAAAAATCAAAACAACAATAACAAAAAGACCAGTCAGGTTAATTACACTAGAGCAGGGAGGAATCTGTGAGATGTAAATACATTTCCATGAACATTAAAAGCAAACCCCTCACTAAAGTGTTTTTCTTTCACAAGCAAGTAGAGAACGCATTGGATAAAACAAACTTTGCTTATTTTAGTTTCGACTCAATTACCTGTTAATGGAAAAAATCTGGCACCACCAATAATAAGGCAGGAATGAGATCACTGTTCTGGAGGCCTGGCTTGTCAGGGAAGCTTGCAACAAGAAGTGCATTTATCTGCCTTTCTATAACCCTTTTCAAGCACTCTGTCAGGGAGCCCAAACTGAACAGCCAGTTTAGGAGGAACTTGGAACCCACTCCAGGCCCCCTCGGCCCTCTGGGGAAAGGAAAATTATTGTTGGCAAGTCTGCCTGGCTCCAGAAGTTGATCCAGTGCCCCCCACTTGCCCATGCAGCAGCAGACAGAGCTAAGAATTTTGTTATAATTAAATAACAGTGTGCTGATTGGTTGCTGGAGGTGGTCTTGAAACTGGTGTTTAAGGCAGTAGAGAACAACGGTTACTATTCATAGAAAAAGCAGAGTCTTAAAATCCATCTGTTTCGTTCCAAATTTAGGCCAAAAAAATGCTCACTCACTGTCTTTAAAAATACCACCTGCTTAGCTATTTTGTATAATGTGCCATTATATAAGTTTGAAGAAGGAGCAGGCAGGGAAGCAGCGGGGGCTGAGGAGGAGTGGGTGGAACAGATTAAAAAGATATAGTTAGATCCAAAAATACCCCAGCAGCATATTTAAAAGGGAACGCAAAATAAGGGAGCAAAGGAGACAATTTCTGATGGAGATTAAAACCAGGGTGTTTGCTAATGCCTGGCAACCAGCTACTACAAATGGGCTTGTTTGCAAATAAGGTAATAATCTTTTTTCTCTCTTTCTTGAAAAAAACCCCACCCTTCTTGCTTTGCACACCCAGCTTCAGTCATCCCCGTGCTACAGAGCTGTGGAAACACCTTGAGACTTTCCCACCCTGTTCTGGTGGTGTCCAGGCCAGGGCATCACAAGCCCCTGCCAGCAGGTACCTCCTAAATGGGGCTGTGCTTCCCATCAGTGAGCTGGTGCCAGCTGCTAACTCAAAGGAATGAGACAAGAATCTGGAAACCCCACAGCACTGACTTTTCCAGAGCAGCTCTGCTCTGTGAGCAGCAGCATTAGCAGGGCCTGGTGTCCTGCAGATGTGTCTCCTATCTCCCCATTGTCCTTTCCCTCCCCTTGCTTCCCCGCTGCAGTCTTACATAACATTACATATTGCAGCTGCAGTATTTCCACTTTTCCCTATACCCTTAACTCGTTCCCTTGTTCCCTCCAACATCCCAATGCTATCCATGTCTCCTACCTAATCTTCTCAGCCTGCCAGCTGGGCAGGGGAGAGCAGATGCTGGTCCAGAAGTAGACGTGTGATAATTGGCCATCTGGATGCTGCCAGAGAGAATGGATAACAGCTGAGCTCTCCCTGCCTTTTCTTCAGCAGTGGATCTGGAAAGCCTCTCTTCTCAGTGCCGGCAGAGATTTCCCTGAAACTCAGAGGGACTTTATCATCTCTGAGAGCTCGACTGCCGCTGTCAAATCTGGTTCAAAATTCCAGAGTATTCAAGAATTATCAGGAGAGGGTCAAGCAGATGGACAGAGAGCATGACTTCATGTTCTCCACTGCCTTAGACGTCCAGATTAATATCCCCCCACCCCAAATTTAAAAGCATTTCCAACCTCAGAGAAAGAGCCGCTCCTAGTATATGCATGAAAGTCATGAGTTAATATTTTTGATTGATCCCAGAAGAAAATCAGTCCAGGGGTTGGAAGAATACAGTTGTCAAAGGGTCCTTAAATGGGTTGGTGACATTATTGACAATGATGGGTGCTTGGAATTAAATCACTTGTAGCTGATCTGTCTCAAAAATCTCAAGATGTTTTCCAGGGACATCTTAAAATGAATGCCAAAGTAACTGTCTACACTTTTTTAATAACAGCAATTGCTACAATCTGAGAAAATTTGAATATTCATAGTTTTAAGGCTCCAAAAGCTTTAGATGTCCTGTCCAACAAAGATCACTTGAGATCAATCTCAGTCCTTTACTGAATTTAGTTTTCAGCTGGAGCACCTCTCCCAAAACAGCATCCAAACCCTTCATCCAGTCTTTGGTGGTAAAGTACTCCTATGTGTATGCCAGACATACCTGGGCAGCAGTGTCACACACATTATTGTTGTTAGTTATTATTAATTTTGTAACTAAGAATAAGAATAAGAATAAGAATAAGAATAAGAATAAGAATAAGAATAAGAATAAGAATAAGAATATTATTAACGTTCATTATTGTTGCAATGACCTATGCAACCATTTTACTGTAAATTCTCTTTACATCTTTTTTGTAGTCTAATGAAATGAACAGGACTCTAAAGATTACTCTTTTTTTTCCTGCCTGTCCATTTTTTTCTTTTAAGCAAAGCATAAAACCATGTGGCACTGCTTTGAGTCAGCAATTACTTAAACTTTTTAAAATTCCATACGCTAAGTGAAAAATGAGATTTACAAAACTAATGGAAAATAAATGTCTCCCGAACATGCAATACATTGACTTGCTTCCTTGCCTTAGTCCATAAAAACAGATGGAAGCAATAGCTTCAGTGAATTACCTACTGTATGCAGGGCCCTGTGCTGTCTCTAGGCAGCCCTGGATGAGAACACACCATTCCACTTTAGCACCACCCCAGTCTTGTGGCTGCCCTCACAGGTGTGGATCTAGGGGTGATCAGCCTGTTTCTCACCCTATTTTACACCTACAGTGCACAGACAGTGCTGTCTTTCCACCACGTTTCCACTGTACCTGGACTCCTGGACATATAATTAATGGAATTTTCTCCCAGGAGCCTTGACCCAGCTCAATTCCTCTCTAAGCAAGGGAAATTTGGAGGCAAATCTAAAGGCACAATCCCTCAAAGGGATGCAGCCAAGGCACAACCTGGAGGAAACACAAGCAGTTGCTTTCCCAGGGATATACAATTGTTTTCCACAGCAAATAAATTCCCAGCATGAGTTCTCCACCACTCACAAGCCCTGTTCAATGTATCCTTGGAACACAAGCCTCTCACCACACACACAGAAGGAAAACTAATCTGCACGGGAATGGTGTTTCAGGACTCTGCTTTCAGAAGTTTGCCTAATAAAGCAGAGAGCAAAGAACGCATTATTTTCCTGAATATATGAATCATACCTTGATGGTGTCTACTTTGAATCATGGCATTCAGAGATCTCCCTGGAGCACTATTCCTTACTTTAGAAGAGAGCAGCTATCCCCAGCAGAGATGCAGCACATGTGTCGGGCTGATGGATGGCTATGCTCTAGCAAGAGTCAAAACACTTAGGAAAAAGAAGTAAAAAACTCCCTAGAAACCTTAACTAGCCGGAGAATAATTTGAGCATTGCATTCAATTTACTGGCTACCAACAACAGCAACACTTGGCACCTTCCAAAAAGGTTTTGCAGCAATGTCCTTTTCCCCACTGCAGAGCCCTCTCCCACCCACGCTGCCCACGTGCCTGTTGTGGTTGATGAGGGAATGTGTTCCACTGAGGTCAAGGGCAGCATCATGTCAGACCACAACAAAAACATCATCAAGCCTTGGATCAAGAGAGATAAATGGAGCTTGATAAAAAATTCACCACGACTTAATCCTTTTAATAGGACATAAGAAACAATATTCATGTATTTACATTACTAACATGCTTGAACAAAGAAAAGGTTTGTCTTGTAAACCAGTAATTAAATATTAGCAATTAAAAGTACTGTATATTGCTTACACACTATACTTCACTCAGCACCTCCCAGGCCCTCACAAAGGAAATTCCTTCTGTGCAGCCAATGGACACTTTTGCAGGTTTTATCAGCCCCCACAGGAAAGGACAGCACCATCCCAGTGCTGGGCTTACCAGAACAGCCTGTTCCCAGGTCTCTGCAGAACACTCACCCTTTCTGCAGAGCCTGCCAAGACCAACCAAACAGAAATGCAGTACCTGAGCAATGCACCTGCACAATGGCATGGAACAAAACCTGCTTCAACACCTTTACACTTCATTCTCTTCAAGTGTAGGAATTACCATGGCTGACATTTTCCAAGATGACTGGCCCTATGGTGACATCCACTTGAGATAGAATCCTGGAAATTAGGAAGTTTAAATCACCACTTATTAAAAAAAACCCAAACAAATCAACAACATAATAAGAATCTTGGAATACAAATTTACTTCCATCCTGCAACATCTGCAGGTAGTGCTGTCAGATGGATGGTGGATTCTCAGAACCAAGAGCAGGCTGTGCTGCAAGGGCTCATTGCATTAAAAAAACCCTCAAATATATGCAAAGCTGGACTCAAATTTGTCCAGAAGACAAAACCCAAGGCCAGAAGAAAGACTTTACTAATTAAGGCTATCTGGGCTCTCCTGTGTGACCTTTATAGGGCACCAGCTCTATGTTGTGAGATCACCAGGTTAAACAGAAATACATTAAAATTAATGGTATCACCAGCCCTGGTCTCCCATCCATCCACCAGTCAGGCTCACTTCACAGGGAAGGACATTCCCTTAGCTCACATGCTGTTTTCTGCCAAATGATATGCCATTTTCTTTAAATTAAAAGGATCTTTAATCACTGAGCAGGGAGACGGCCAGTGCAAATGCAAATCCATTGAGTTCCCAAGGAACCCAAAGGAAACGGGATTTCTCACAACTAGAGCTGGCTGCAACTTGCCACAATTTTCTCACTTTTTTTCTCGAGGAATTTTTCCAGTCGGACTGAAAATCTTTCCAGCCAGATAAAATGCAGTCAATGCATAAATGAATTGACAAGTCATTCTCTGCACATACTAAGTTGCTTTTATTAATCCAGAACTGCATGCTACAGATACTGTACAGCATGAACATTTATTCATTACAAAAAATGGCTTCCAAACCATTAAAAATGAAAATCGGAATAAGAGCATAAAACGGAACAGTAACATCACAACTGTTAGGAAACATTCAAAGTATTCACAAAAAATGTTATAGTTAGCATCTTAATAAACCAGAGAAAAATCTGAGACAGTTTTACAATCGCTTCATGTCAACTACAATGGCACTGAATGAACAGATGAACAATTTTTCAGCTTTATACAGCGTTTTTTGCAACATCAACATGCCTAGGTTTTTTTTTTTTGTTTTAAGTTTGCTACCTACCTGTATGTAGTAAGTGTACATAAAAGTGGCAGTCTGATTTTCCTTTTATGAATAATCTAATATACAGAATTTGGCCCTTAAGGGTTTATACCTCTTCATTTTAAATGCTTTCCGGACAATCTGCTACCAAACACGTCTGTTATAGGTGACATTAAAACTACATATATATCTACCTATGTAACATCACAGCAAAACATGATGAACAAAAAAATTACAGCATTAAAAAAAATAATAAAGTTGTCGGGAGAAAGTTAAAAGTCACTGAGAATTTTGGCACATAAAAATTTTGCACACAGCCTACAGTCCTAATGTCGCAGGGGATTCAGCTGCAGTTCTGAACGGGAGACACTTGGACCTTGCTATTTTTCAAACAGCATTGCTAAAAATTCCCTTGCTAAATTTTCAAGTCTTTTCGAGTGTAATGGCTTTTAAAGCAATTTCATTCTTTACACTATTGATCCTTGAAAAAATGCATCTGCGAATGTCCATTTGGTGGCAACCGTATTTCATATAGCAAAAAAAAAAAAAAAAAAAAAAAATCACAAAAACAAATCAAAAACAAAATCCCGGAAAAAATATATATATACACATTTATATATAAACTTAAAAACCTTGTACAAATGAGTTGTTATATATAAGATGCTTACACTAAAGGAAAAAAAAACCCTTTATACAATGTTTCAAGGAAAAAATAAAAGAAGAAAAAAACATTTAAAAAGGGACAACATACAGATACAACAAGCAATTTCTAAAGCAATAAATACTACTGGTCCAATAGCGTTGTGATATTTTTAATTGTTGAGTAGCGTCCCCTCCCCCAAAAAGAACAACACCATGGAACAAGGTATATTAACACATTTTTTAACCCTTTGTTTCTGTACATTTAAACAATAACAAGTAACATCACAATAAAGGTTGTTTCACACAAGGAAGAAAAAAAAAAGAAGTAGTAGCGGCACCGCATTCGTTGTGCCCTTAAAGGTTTAAAAACCAGATGTAAAATGATTGGTTCGCAAGCTCGTATTTAATACAAATAATAAAGAACCAATGCCTCTGGCAAGGGCTGCTTCAAAATTGCTTCTTTTTTTTTTTTTTAATTTTTAAAATCAGTCTTTAAAACTAAGCTATTGGAACTACATAACAATTATGTATATATATATATTTTTTAAACGCTACAAAGACTTTAAACAGCTGTTGATAAAAATTTTGGCAGAATCATGAGGCTTTTCTCATCTACATATTTAAAAAGGAGAAATTGAAATAAGAATGGGTCAAATATTGACCAATGAACTCGATAAAACATCAACTAATGTAGCCACATGGCACAAATTAAAAACGAAACGGAGAAACAACAACAAACAGTGGACGACAACAAGAAGAAAAAAAAAAAAAAAAGAAAAGGAAAAAAAAAAACGAACCAAAACCCCAAATACCAACAGAATTCAACCCCCCCGAAAGGAAACCGAAAGGGCTAACGAGGCTAAAGCTATTCTAAGGACTTCGTTACAAGGGAGAGCGGCTGGGGCTGTGTCCCCGGCAGCGAGCTGTGGGAATGCAAGGAGGACGTCGAGGGCTGTGCGAGGGATGCGGCGGCGGCCGGCGGGAGGGCGGCCGGCGGGTGGTCCAGGGCCCCATTGGGGCAGCTGGCGGCGGGCAGGGCGCCGGGCTTGCTCGCGGCACTCTCAGCGAGCACGAGCGAGGATGGCGGCGGCATCATCACCAGGTGTGCCAGCGGGTCGGGCTTCAATGACAGCGAGAGGGGTTGCGTTTGTTCAGTCTGTGGTTTCGAGTCTCTGGAGGGGGAGGCGAGCATGGCGGGGGAGGACGGAGGAGAGTCTAGTAAGCTTCCATCTGAAGAGGGTGGGCTGACGCAGCTGCCTTCACCTTGTATGTAGCGAACGCACTTTTTTTTTCTCCTAGAAACAGGGAGAGAGTTTTCCATGAATAAAGGGCAGAGACGCTGATGGAGACAGTCATCTACAGCAAAGAGCCGTCAGCCAGCTACTCTGGGCTCTGCATGGGTGGCATCCTGGCCCCACGTGCCATCCTGGGGGTCTGGCAGGGTGTCCTCAGCACCAAACCCGCTTGGGAATCTCCCCTCGGCTAACAGATTTGGAAAGGATTCACCAATTAATTGTCTCTTCGTCCCTCTCCTCTTCAGGCCGCCTCCTTTCCTTATTTTCATAATCAGAAAACCAGATAAATGGGTTTTGGAGCCCACTGTTCTAATCTACAAACTTTCCTACATGGGAAAAAAATATTAAAAAGTAGTTTAATACTCCTAAAATAAAAACCCTGGATAGCTGATGGTATCTCAAGATGTCCCATAACACTGTCCAACTCAATGGGGCTACAGCTACACCTGCATCGCCTGTGGTGTCATACAGTGCCCTGCCCTTGGGAGGCAAGATCAGCTGCAAACTACTGCTCATTGCTTTCTCCTCTGTTAAGAACCACACCAAATCTAGAAATGTCAGTCAGACAGAAGGGATATATAACAGAAAGAACGAGAGAGAGGGGAAATAAAAACAAAACGAACAAACAAAGCAAACAGAAGAAAAAAACAGGAAAAGAACAGGAAAAACAGAGTATGATCCAAAATAACAAGAATAACTGGTTGTATGGCCTGCAGGTTGTGGCTTTAAATCGACTCAGTTTTACTTTTTGTTTTAGGGGAGAGTGGTAGATTTGGGAAGCTGCTTGTCTGCATTTTGGGGATTTTCCTCTGAGAGGCCATCCATGTAACTCCAGGGTGGGATCCAATTTCAGTAGGTGAAGAGCACGACGACAGGTACAAAGGTGAGGAGCAACATGGATCTTAATTTCACACCAGGGCATGTGAGAGTCTCGCAAGAGCCGCTCATCTTCAAATAAATAAGTGACCCGACAGAGATCTTTTCTCCTCCCTCTGTCCACTGGATAATGTAAAGGAGCAATGAAAACAGATGACAGTTTCACACCATCTCTCTTGCCAAGTATGTGCAGGACAATTCTAGCAGTAGGACAGAAGTAATGAGGCAAACAACCACAGCATCTGGCAGAATGATGCCCAGTGGCCACCTTGACCCTAAGCATGCTGGCTCTTCAGCCCCCTGATCCACAATCACACTTCCCAAGGGAGGTGCTGAAGTGCTGTCACAGCCCAAGGCATAGGACAAAGTCTGTCTAGAGCAGCTCTGCCATGAGAACTTTGGATGCTCAGCTAAGCTGCACAAAGCCACCAACGTGAAGGAGGAGGTTGCTCTCCCTCTCCAGTTGATCACCCCAGCTCTGCAACTCCATCAGAGGGAGTGCCTGAGCGTGGCACAGCAGCTGAGTGTCACCAGGGGACATTCCCCCCTCCAGGAGGTGCCCCAGTTCCGCTGCTGGTCACCAGTGTTCTCCACTAGGTATGGCATTAAACCAAGCTCCACCCTCGAGGCAATGAAATGCTTCTCATTTGCAAAGGAGACCACACTACCTTGATCCTGGAGTTAAAACTATCATCTCCCATAGCCAGGAAGGGAACAACAAACCCAGTACCCCATCTTTCACCAGCTTCAGTGAGGGCCCAGTGCTGTGACATCCCTCAGATTCTGCTCCATGTGCCACATGGCAAGGTAAGGGGTTAGGGCTATTAGAGTTTTAACCATGTTAGCCTGCAGATCAATACATGCTAAAAACTAAAGACGACCATGCATCTTAAATGTTAAAAAGAAAGAAAGAAAGATAGAAGACAGCAAGTGAAGGCTGTAAACCATGCTTTATTAGAGCAACGTTAAAAGACAGGAAAAAAATTAATTTGGTGGGCTCAAAACAGACCTTGTTAATTCTTCTACCATCAACAAACAATACTGGAGATATCTGGCTCTTGGCTAAGGACAGTTCTGCTCTGCTCTCCCCTCTCCTCTCTCACTGCTTCCTACTTTAGCTATGCAGCACTACCAGGGGCACAGTTCCTGTCTGGACCTTCTGTACAGCTCCAGTGGCAAAGCAGGACAGTTAAGCTCCACGAAGCTCACCAATCCTCCTTGTGTAAGGAAAGATGAGCTCTTACAATCTGGAGACTGCAGGACTCCCTTTCCATCCCCAAATTAAAATTACTTGCAAGCAGAGACCCAAGCTCCGCCTGCCTCATTGATGGGGGTCCAAAAGTCCTTTAACTGGACTGCTCTGAACCTACAGGGCAGTAACTTATTGAACTGGAGGCAGTTTGAATCTAGTATGCCAGCCTTTCAGATTTCTTTTTAATATTATTTATGTTCTGTGGCCTGAAAGAAAGAGCTCCCATGGCAAAGCAGCTTTAAACCGGGTTTACCTGACTTTCTGACACTGCAGAGCTAACAACCTTTAAAAAAAAAAAACATTGCTCTGCTACCTGAAGTAATTTTCTTTTGACTAGGATTAAGGGAGCATATTACTTCTTTTGCCAAACTCTTTAATAGTGTGGCCACTCAGTAGTCTGAAAATAATATTTACTTAAATCATGATGGCTCAAGGGGGGAGATATTTCTGCAATCTGTGCCAATCACACCATGGTTACCTGTGCTCATGTACCTGTCAGGGTTAAGTGGGACAAAAGGTCCAGAGGGCAAACCCCCAAACCATGCAAGCCTGATTTTAGCAGACATGAAGACCACCAGGCAGCTCTGGTGAGGGGGAATAAGCAAAAATCTAAGGAACTACTTGTGCCTTAATTTTGCTCTTCAAAAGGTTGGAACAAAAATACTACATATTGCCCCCTCAGAAGCACTAATGCGGATTATTCACTGGTGCATTGCTCTGAAAGTGTTAACTTGCTACCTCAGTAGAGCAAACACAACAGACCTGAAACCACTTTTGCTGCTTTTGAAACTAGCCCTGGAATAACACCAGGAAACCTGTAATGCTGCAATTGCTATGAGTGAAAGCCACAGAAGAGTGCAAGGGTTTATTCAGTTGCTGCGGGCAAAGATGTCTCAGTTTTCACCACAGTAGCAAACTGCACATCTTTAGCACCTACCTAAGGTGTACTACAGAATGCTACCATGCTAGCAAATGCAATGTTATAATGGTTAGGACCAGAACTAGGAGAGAAATGCTCCAATACCTAGTGGTAAAATGCCTCCATGCATGAAAAAACAAAACAAAACAAGAAACCAAACCAAAATAAAAAAAAGCAGCTGACTCTGAATCAGTAATCCAGAACTATCAGCTATACCACTGAAGTTGTCCCTGATGCACTGAAAAGACTTCTGACCAAAATCTGGTATAAGTTAAGAGAGGGTTTATGCTTCACATGTAACCTAAGCACTGTACAGACCAAATAAAAAGTTTCCTTGCTGATAAAATGTAGTTTTAAAAGTATGTTGCTTACTTAAGTAGCCAGGAAAAGATAAAGCAACACAAACACGATGTGCCCCCAGTTCTGGTACTTGGCATGCAGAGCCTGACATGCTTCACATACTCTATCTCTAGACTACACAAATATCTGCTGATAGTGTGCAGCAAAGTAACCACAGAACAGAGCCTAACTAAACACAGCACTGCAGTCCTTGGCTAGCATGAAACTCCTGACACAGTGAAGTAGCTACACAGCTCTTCTGGACTAAACCCTTCTCCCTCCAAGCACTACAGAACTGCTGCTTTCCCAGCTTGTTTAACACATGTCCTGGTACTGATATCTAACACCCAGCACCCCATAATACCATGCCTCAAATGGGACAACACACAACCTGCAGGAGGCATTTCTGGTGCCTCCTCTGGTACACTGACACAAACCACCACCCTCAGTCCTGGACACTAAGCACAGACAAGACTGCGTGCATACACAAAATACGATGGACATCTGAGCTACGTTCTAAATGAGATGGAGCACATGGGACTGGCATGAGTAAGAGGGGAAAATGTGGGAGAGGAATCACTACACACAGAGTGTGGTTTGGGTTGAAATACCTACCATCATAATATTCCAAATTCAAAGACTGCTTGTATCAGAATAAAGAAACAACAAATTTAACCAAATGCGATCATATAAGGAAAAAGGAATGAGAAAAGAACTACTCGGTATCCCTCCACCAAGAAAGAAGTACGTACTGAGTTACACATGGAATTAAACTCCAGTAGAACATGGGCTGCCGGAATTTGGGCTCTCTGATGTCTTTCAACTCCTTTTAATGCTGAAAACTGTGCTACTAAAGTTGTAATTAGTTTTGTCTAGAGCTCAGACGTTTACAGCTCACTTGTTGGGATAAAATTTAAGAAAAAATATATTTTTGGGATTAGGAAAAAAGATTTCGGATAATTTAAAAAATTATATCTACATAAACCTTACAGAGGCATAGTAGCCAACAGGTAGCTGTTTTAATTTTTCAGATAATACCAAAAGATACAATATAAGCTGTAAACACTGGCTTTTACATCTCGAATAACAAAAAAACCACTAGTACTGCAGATCCCAGAACCTTTTTTAAAAAGCTTCTGCAGGTAGGGGACATAGACCCAAATGAAAGATAAAATATAAATGTCCACCTAAACATTAATTTCGCTGACAATCTGGAAAAAATGGCAAAAAATCGCCAAAAAAAAAAGCCAGGTTTAAGGACTTTGAGTTTTCTTGTTCCCAGTTCTACCACCAGGGAGAGGTTATTGGTAAAGAAAGAGAGAAAATGGCATTAAATTAGCAAGAAATTCCAAAGATCAAAGATTATTAGCAATTGATGCTGTGGGAGAGAGAAAGGTGGGGAGTGGGGAAAAAAGATTAAAAAAATAAAATCACACAAATGCACTAAGAGGACAGATTGCTTTTATTTCCCCAAAGGCCTAATGGGTAGTTTTATACCTGCATGGTTTGCACCATAAACTCTGTCGGTCAAGCCCGAACAATGCCCGACACTTCTTTGGAGTATTTGCATCTGTTAGCATAAGGTAAACACAAAAAATACAACACAATGGTGGATAGAGCTCATTTGGTCTGCGTCATCTCAGCTACAGCTACGTTCAGCTTGCAATCACCTCCGCTTTATTTGGTAATCTCCCCTCGTACCAAGGGCAGGAAGGAAAACAGGACTTTCACAATGAGCCAAAGGAAAACCAAAAAAAAAAATCTCCGACACAGCCACGAGCCTGTGTGGTGTGGGTACCGCACTCGGTGCCGCGTTATCAAGGGCTTTGGGAGCCACTGTCCTTGGGTGGAGGCTTGGAAGGCAGGAGCGTGGTTGGGCCACGGATCAGATGGGCTTAAGGTTGATGCTGTTTTACAGTGGGTTTTTGGCTAGCAGCAGCAAAGAGGAAGGCAAAAAAAAAAAAAAACCAACCAACCAACAAAGGAAAAAAAAAAAAAGCAAAACCCTTTCGGAGAGATGATTACTGATGGCAGTGTCCCACTCCCTTGTGTCTTCTAGATCACAATACAGAGCTACAAAGCAACAAGGCAGGAAAAAAAAGGGGAAAGTACCAAATAAACCAGCTGCAAATCAGCCATAGCGAGTCTGGGAAAACTATACACACCTGCAGGGGCCGCACCAGTTATTCTGTTGATCAAGGCCAAAGCGCGCTCGGCATTTCTTAGGAGCGCTCAGGTCTGAATGAGTTCAAGAAAAGCGAGCAGAAAAGGGAGAGAGGAAAAAAAGAAAAGGGGAGAGGGGGGAGTGAGAGAGAGAGGAAGAGAGAAAAGGGGAGAAAAAAGAGAAAGGTAAAAATAAGGAAAAAATAAAAATAAAAAAGGGAATAAAAATCAATGTCCTTGTTATTAATTGCAAATATTGACTTTTGATTTAAAAGTTAAAAAAAGTGATAATTACATTTTTATTCAACTCTTGAGATTAGCTGTTGCAATTAAAGCTGCAGTATCCCTTTATAAAGGACTGTTTCTTTCCCTTTTAAGAGAGCAGGTAGAGGAAAGTCTTTGTGGTTGGTCTAGCAGGATGTTTCAGGCAAGATTGATTTGGGCTGGGGTTTCTTTTTTGTTTGTTTTTTTTTTTTTTTAAGAGGGGGGGAAAAGGAAGAAAAGAAGCTGAGTATGGAAGTTAGATCCTGAACATGCTTTTTTCTTCAACTCAGATACAAAATAAGAGAAAAAAAAAAAAGAAAGGAAAAAAAAGAAATTATATCTCCTGGGATAATGCAGCTTTTGGAATAACATTCAATTTACTTGTTTTCATTAATTTGTATTTAAAAGAATGGATAAGAATAAGCAGACTGCGGAATGAGTATGTTAGTATCAGCCAGAAAATAAAATGTAAAGCATGGCAAGGTGCTGAGTTAGTACAGCTAGTGAATTGCAATGAACAGGCTTGAGCAGAAAGGAAAAAAAAAGATACAAAACTAAAATAATAATAAAAAATGCGTATGCATGCTAATGTGAGAAGACTTAGTGGGAGCCATGAAAAATGCCATTAGATTAAGGAGGTTCATTACTGACTTGCTTCCATTCTTTATCAGTCTCTTTAAAGAAATACTGCATATTCAATTTGCACAGTTAGTACAACTCTTGCGTTATTTTTACTGTATTACTGTTTTAATAGCAATTGTTACAAAAACAAAAAACAAAATTAAAAAATACTATCAAACATAATAGATATAAAGATATATAGATAATAAATACTATCAAAACGTGTGGATGGTATTTTTTTCTTAATGTCATAAGTGTTTAATGTTAAAATCTATAATGGCAGGAAAAAAAATTAAAAAGCAGTTTATAAACTATTTTAAATGACTCAAAATGACGTTAGCACCTGTAATCGGAGGAAGTGAAAGGCAAGGATTTAGGAAACATTCGCTGTGTTCTGAAAAAAAAGAACAAATTATACAAAGGCTTCAAAAAAACTAAGTTAGGGCTTCTTCAAGATCGACTATGAGATTGCCTATGCAGTATTTCTAATTTCCTATATAGAATGGCAAACCTCCTTAATTTAAGATGGGTGCGATTTACCACTGTAAGGCATGCATCAGGACATCCAGGGACAGCCCAAATTAACAGCGCACGCACACGGACACGCACACACGCGCGCGCGGGAAGCGCACGGCTGATAAACCACGGCCCAGGCATTCCAGCTACGGCTCTGCGCTACGGCCTCGGCAGCCACGCGGACAAACCCGGCCGTGCTGCGCGAGGAGGAGGAGGCTCTGACATGCAATGGCTGGGTTACTAGGTTTAGAAGGGCGGTAACGCGGGAATTATTGGAGTGCATTTAAAAAAAAAAGCTGTCTAGCATAGGGACTGGCTCCCCTGAGGCCAGGAGACCTGTGCCCACCTCCCCCGTACCTACAAGGGTCACACCAGGACTGCCACACTTTTACTAAGCAAGAGGTTTAGACTTATCTTTACTTACCATTGGTCTCTCCTGGCTGCTTATCCCTTTTCCTCTTCTTCTTCTTTCCCTGCAGAAAACATACACAAAGGAGAAGGATTAGAATTAAGCCCCAAAGAAGTGTCCTTACAAGAGGGCACGGAGTAATGAGGCTGCAGCTGGAGCAGGAAGCTCCCAAGGGGGAGCACTGAAGTGTGACACTAGCTCACCCCCTGTGCAGGGAACTTTGGGGGGTCCCAAGGAGATACTGCACCCCAGGATTGACTCTGCCTGCCCACCCAGTGACTTTTCAGACAGCTTCACTGCTGCCTACCCAGTGACTTTTCAGACAGCCTCACTGCTGCCCACCCAGTGCAAACAGCCGCCAAGGCCATCGGCAGCTGAGATGAGGGCAGAATGATTTGCAAGATGCTGCTTTTGAGCTAAGATCATCACAAAGCCAAAAACATCTCACATGTGTACGCTCCTGCATGCAGAAGTTTCAGAAATCATTTGTGGTCATGTACTGGTGGGACAGGGAGGGGAAGGAGAGGGAGAATAGAGAGGGGAGAGTGAGGTCAGACTGAGCTCCTGGAGTTCCGCAGCACTAAACCCCAAGCATTCAAGCAGACAAGGAAGTCCACAGTAATGACTGTATCCTAACCTGCAGTTTTAAAGTTGCACTGACAACCTAGAAAGCAATGCCAGGAC
Source organism: Ammospiza caudacuta (assembly GCF_027887145.1). Taxonomy (NCBI): domain Eukaryota; kingdom Metazoa; phylum Chordata; class Aves; order Passeriformes; family Passerellidae; genus Ammospiza; species Ammospiza caudacuta. Next base: position 30,444,658 of record NC_080601.1, on the reverse strand, counting down.
AAGAAAAAAAAAATCCAGACATAGCCAAGACCCTTCCCACATTTTCTTCTATCACAAGGAAACAACCAGTAATATTTTGCTAAACTCTATCCCTTTCCCAAATGCTGCACCACAAGATGATGAAATTTGTTGCAGTTTTTGACTGGAGGGGGAAAAGCCTGTTCTGTTTCTCTCCAAAAGTGTGGGAGAGGACAACTGGGAGCCCAGCTTCTGTGGAAAAACAGTAATTGCTTTCCAATAGAAAAAATATGAAGTAATAAGCACAGCTCAAAAGAGAAAAGCTATTTTTCCAAGAAAACTCCTCTAACAGTGAGGTACAGGGTTTGGAGACTAGTACAACAAGGCCAGTGTAGGCAACAGAGTAATTTCATTTTCACAGCTCTCCAAATGCTAAAAGCAACAGCTTTAGGCCAGCAATGTCAGCTGTGAACAGCACAAAAATTCCTGGCTTTGAAGACATGGTAGCAAGTGCAGTTGGTGAGAAGACCTCAGAGCAGCAGTCCCTTGTGGTCAAGGGGCAACAAACATATCTTGGAAGGACGAATCTCACAGAACTTTTGAAGGGTTGGATGTATCTGGGAAACCCAAGAGGTTCTCCCCCACAGTGGGCATCTATCTCAGTAGATGGATTCCAGATACACGGTTAAGATGGACTTCAGCGTGGCACATGCACACTTGGGATGCTCCCTATGATAGATTTCCTGGAATGTATTAGTAAAAAATTCCTCCAACGTGAATGTAGGACATTGATCTGTCATTGTCCTGTTTTTCCTCCACAAAGCTGGCCTTGAGGAACAGGGTTTCTGCACTCATTCCCCGTGCTTGCTCAGGGTTGTAAACTGCCATCCTGTTGTCCAGGTTTATGAGATTTTTCTGGAGATAGAAATAGCAGTGTGAACTGTCCACCTCAAAGGAACTTTAAACAGCAGGCACATAATCCTGCAGCCTCATTGCTGATGACAAATAATCTCTGACACTTCTGAGGTAATTTTTTGGGATATGGAAGTTGTCAGTTGCTAGAGCAGCCATAAGTCTAACGTGATAGGCAGATAAGGCAGACCAGCATTGCTCCCAAAGCTCCCTGAGAACAGAATAGGGAAAAGCATGGTATCTTGAAATCCATGTATCACATAAAGATGCAAGAGGCTCAGACTCTTCTCCATCTATATTGATCTAGATTGACAGTAACTCTGCAAAAAATCACTGAATTTTTTCCAGTTTTCAACAGTGTAACCAAAACTAGACAACTGCCTCAAGATCATAAGCCTGACTTTTATTTAAGCTCAAGGAGGCCACTGGCATAATTAACGGACTGCATCTGTGGCAAATTTGCTTAATTTTTGCAGTACATTTGGGAATTCAAGGGCTATTTCAATTTGAGACCTTATAACTTCTTCACTCGAGGGCCAGCCAGAACAAAGGTCAGGAGTCACCTGCCTTTCACAAGCTCTTCAAGCCAGGTATTAAAGTACTGTAATGCCATTAGGGAGCAATCTGTTAAAAACAGCTGATCTACAGGAATGTCAGCCAGGGACCAGGAATTTCTCGTTCTTTTTCAACACAAACTTTTAAAACTCTTCCTTCCTAACAAAGAATGGACACATGTCACATCAACTTCTTTACACCCTTTTCAAAGCATCAGGGAGAAGAATAATCTGGTTTGCTTGTTTAATTTCTGGGCTACAAGAGGACATTAGACTATGTAGCTAAATTAATATGGATTTAAGGAAATAACTGTGGCGGCAGTTTTTCAAGTGCTCTGCAGAAGGCACCATTTTTTCTTTGTCTAAGATTATTCTCCCAAGACTTCAGCAGATTGTAACATTTTCTGTTGTCATACTATACAAATTTTTATGCTGCGAGTAAATATGGATTAAATACCTGCTAACAATTTTGATAGCTCCCTCTCCAGTGCCAAGCTAAGATGGGTTTTGATAGGTCTGCAGAGTTCTTGGGTACTAATTTTCTAGACAAGTAGTGGGTGAGGTGACTGGACCCTTACATACTTCTGAGTCCAGCACTCAGCACTGCTAAACATCTCACATCAGATCTCAGGAAGAGCCAACGTGCCTTGTGACACCAACAAGGCATGAGGCTGAAAGCTGCATTTCCTGAATGCACTGCTCCTGTCTCTGAAGACTTGGGCTATAGCTGGCCTTATCCCTGAGCCTGATGTGAGGTGCTTAACAATTTAACCACTTCAAGCAGCCCAAAGTCGCTCCCCTGCTAGATGTGTGAAAGGCTCAAGACCCTAAAAACGGCTGAGGGAGGAGGGGCACTCAGGAGAGCTGTGAATGGACCAGGAGAGGAGACATAAATAAATCCTGCGGATGATGCAAAGGTACCACGCTCTCCTCAGGCAGGAAGGTTCCCCCTGAAGGTCACCTGGGGGTACAGCATCAAGCCGCTGGGAAAGCACCGGCTTTCTCATCCTGTCCTTTTTAGCTTGAGAAGAAAGGGTTTCTCAGTGTTCACACAGTGAGGACAAAAGTAAAAGGTCCTAAACACTGAGGCTTTGTACATGCCCATCTGTCGGTGGCACAGGCACTGTGCAGAATGAGCATTCCCGAAACCTCAGTCGAGCCCAGACTCCCTTTTGAACACCCAAGACGATGATACTGCACAGTGCTGAGCAACTACCTCGAGCCTATGGTCTGACAGCCTCAGGCCAGACTGTGCTGAAAAGGGAAGGAAAATGTGCTAAGCAGGAGCTGTGCCTCATCAGACTTAAAAAGGTCTCCTCTGAGGGGCACGGGATCAAGAATATTCTGAACTAGAAGGACAATTGAGCACGCACAGGTATACCTGTAATGACCAAGGAGGGAGAGCTGAGCCCGGTGAAAAGACAAAATTATCAAGAAGACAGAAGGATTTGAAAAATTGTCCCTAAGTACATATTGCTAAATAAGTGAGCATGTGTATTCTCCACCACTGAAATGGCAGAAGAGTGTAAAGAGCTGCTGCTGCTTGTCCTGGCTTCACTGCAGACTCTGAACAGGCTTCCTCCCACCCATACATTTAAAAATGCAGATTCACAGAGGCAAGTATTGTCATATACAGCAAAACAGAATATTTCTGGTAAAACAGGCAGTGATTTTGATGAGGATGGAAAAGACAGACTTCAGCAAAACTGTAAGGTGTAACTCTATTCAAAACTGGCATCAATCTTAGAGCTGTTGGTCCCCAAACCTGCAGGGAAGTGTGACTAGAAGGCAGAGAACAGGGTTTATTACAGAATTACAGACCTTGAGAGTTTTAGGTGATTTTTATTTAACTTTAAAAAAAAATAAAGATGCTGCTATAATCCTATTAAAAAGGGTTTAGAGCTCTCACCAATCCACAAATCTGTCAAGAATTTATGGGCTTAGGCTTGCAAACACTTATTACCATCTGCACCACTTACCCTTCATGGAAGGAGCTATTTAGTATAAGGGTTATAAAGCTGCCCTTATGCTTTTTAACAGACAAAAAATAGTAGCTAGCACTTTTAACTCAAAAACAGGCTTTCTGAAAAGTAGGGGGAAGAATCAATTTTAAAACAATCCATGAATTGATCATGAATTCCAATATATTTTTTAAAAAATTAGGAGGGTGGGGGGGGGAAAAGAAAGGTAATATGGGTATGAAAAATAAAACATAAACAAAATACACAACTATGGAGTGTGGAATAATTCATTTAACCACTTGAGAGTAAGACTTTCAGAAATATAATGCTTTTGGTTTTGCCAGTCCTTCTCTGAAGCTAGGATAAGTCATTCTTCCACTTCCCACTACACTCTCACACACATAAGCACAATACACTAATTATTTATCTCTTTTGGTGGAAAGGAGAGGAGCAAACAAGGGGCATTTTAAATTTCGTTTTAAAAAATGAAATTCAAAATGACCAGCAAACCAAACAGCATTTCCAGATGCTGGTAAAAGTGAAGGGAAGACTTTTTTCACAGAGCTCTACTGTTATCCTCAAATTCTAACCCCACACTAGTCCCAGCCAGGAAGCCTCTTCCAAGTGGGAATTACCCCCCAGCAGTTTCAGTATCACCAAGGGAAGTGCCTGTTGTCGTTACCACATTGGGGTCCTGAGACTTTCCATGCAGTGCTTGTGTGCAATGCATGGTCATAGCTCAGCAGGTCACACAGACATTTCTACAAGCTCTACTACTCAAAGTTTCCACCCACATAGGAACCTACATAGTTATCCCGTGCAGACCAGCCCGGGTACAGCTGCATGTGAAGCTGTCGCTCCTTCCTTGCTAGTTCATAGTATTTCGCTTGCTCTTCTCTGGATAACGCGTGCCACTGGGGTGGAGAAAAGACAAAAAGACAAAATAAAAAGCACTAGTGGTTGGGGGTTTTTTAAAGCATATTAACAGCAAAGTGTGTTATTTATACATATAGATACAGTTAAAATTGATTTTCACAAAAAAGAGGCATGCTGACATTCATATTTTATTTACAGCTCTAGATTATAACTGCAGTTAAATGAACTGAACCACAACTAATCATTTACATGCACTCAACCCCTTTGTCTCCTGTTGAGAGAGGAGAATTAAGAAATCTAAACAAAAACAAGACAGCAGGGAAGATGGTCCAGAAGCTGAACCACTTGTCCTGAGCCAGAACTCAGTTCCAGCTTTGGAGGTGTCTCCCCCACCGGCACTTCCTCTCCTCTTTTAGCTCTCACAGGTGCTGATACTGGTGCTGTACTCAAAGGTTTTTCATTTCCCATTTACTTTTCTGCCTATCTTAGGCCAAAATAAAAATCTTAAGATTTTTTCATCAGCCGGTCATGGAAATGATACTGAAATAACACTGCTGTTAATTAACTTCTCCTCTTCCCCATGAATGACCCCACTGGCAAGAAGTGCCTGCAAAAACTAAAAAACAAAGGCCTTTGATTTAGCAATTCCCCTATCCATTTTCACAATGGCAGAAAAACACAGGGATTCAGAAGGTGTGAATCCTCCCCAGTTTCAGGCCCTGCTTGTGCCTGTCCCTTGTTACCTACCCTTCGACCGAGGATTTGGTTGATGGCTGCGCTCTCTTTCAATGTGCATTCTGCTACAACTTTTGCTCTCATTTCCTTCATATACAACATAAATGCATTAAGAGGTTTCTTTATGTGTGGCTTCTTTTTCTCTTCTTCTTTTTTGGAGTCCTGATGTTTTCTGAAGAGTAAAGATAGAACAGACAGAGACTTCACAGTGAGAACCCCTTGTGAGTTTATTAAATTAATCCCCTCATTCTCTCTAGCAACAATCCTCGGCAATCTCTAGGAAGAGGACCAGAAGGTTCTCTAGACCCTTCACCCTGGCTGCTGTATGGCAACAGTCTTAAAAGCACTACAAGAAAACTCACCTCACGTTTATGCAACACCACCAAGTACCCTCTGAGCCCCTACAAGAATCTTGGAAGGACATGGGCCCCAGAAAAATGGGCTTACAGGGAGAGCTTGAGCATGACAGTAGAGGCAATAATTACACCTCTTTATCAATGGGCTCTCGTCAGTGCAAACCTAAACTTGATACCAGCTCTCTGAAGCTTTGAAGAAGCCATTTATGCTTAGTTTTTTTGTCTCCTGTGGTGCATCTGTTATCTCAAGGCTTCAAACTAGACACTGAGTAATAGAGAAACTAGTCAAGAAACTTGAATCTCAATCAAGAAAATTCCACTTCTTCGTTGAAACAGGTGAAATTAGTAACTAATTGCCTATGACATTTCACAGCAAAAAACATCACAAACCCAAGCCTTTTTACAAGCCACACATGCACAGGGGATGCTTTGAGTATCCCAAAGAGAAGACAGGGGAAGCAACAACTTACGAGCTGTGGAGTGAGCCGACGTCGCTCTGGGAAGATTCCTGTTTGACTGTTGGTGTGACTATGGCCGGATGAGGAATTCCAGTTGTGTGTAAACTATGGTGTGGCGGGACCATGTGTGGAGGAAACCTAGAGGAGAGAAAGCTGTGTAAATTGTCAGAATAAAAATGAATGAATGGGGAGGGATGTGTACACACATTAATAAAATAAAAAAAAAACAACTGGCATATAACAAGCACATGACAGCTAGACAAAGCATATGAAAGCTGGCAGCATTAATTAGCAATAAATTAAACATAATGACTCTTCTAATGTCATTAAAGCCAATCTTCCCCTTCATTATCATTACTGACACGAGACATCATGATTTTTAACATTAACAAAAGGCGAATTCAACTGGATGAACTTGCATGAAGGTGGAATTTCAGCTACCTGAAAAAAAATCCACCAGTCCATTTCTTTGCTGAGAAATTATGTGTGGCAGCCAAGGAATCAATTTTTATAGTTTTGAATCATGTTGTGAATTTAGGATGACATCTTTTATTCTATATTGACAGCAAAATAAAATATTAATGCCAACACATTCTAGATGCATTTTTGATAATATTTATAGATGCCTCATTAGCTACATTTTGTTGATGGAGCGAAAGAAAAATATTTATTTGTGTCTAATAAATCTCTGAGCCACACTGCTTTAACAGAAGGTGGAAGATTGTGGAATTTTTGAACCATTTAAGTAACCTAGAAAGGCTTTAACAATCTAGCCTTTCTAAAGAGAAAAAAATGTTGCCAGCTTTATGGTTTATGGTCATATACATGGACAGATCCCGGTCCTGCAAGTGGATTCAGAGGGATATGCAATCCTTCTGCATGAATCTAATTGCTTGGTCGGGATCACAGCACAAACATGGCACAGTCAGACTTTTTACATTTTATGAAATATAAGAGAAATTAACAAAATTCCCAATGAACAAAAATGAACAAAATTCTCCAAAGCAGGATTGACTTATATCATTGTTTCTCAACAGTCGCAGAAAGGCTTTGCAGTAAATAAAGAAAGCACAGCATGACTGACTGCCTTCCCCCACTGAAGTCAACAGGTTTCCAAGGAATGGGTTCTAGCCTAAAATTATGTTTCAGAAGTAACTTTCCTCAAAACGCCAAAATTAAAGTGATCTGGCAAGGGCTTTTCTCACTGCAAATCCCCACTCTCATCCCAGATTTTGAACAATCTGATCCAAGTAAAACAACCCAAGATTATGGAACACTCAATGAGATAAGTAATTATTTCTTCTATCATCAATATAGAATGATTTTTTCTATCCAACAGGATTTTAAATGGGGTCATATACCATGGATATTGTCGTATATAAGCATCAGAAATATAGTGGGGTTATCTTTTTCTCTCCCCTCTTATAAATCCCAATGCCAAGCTTAACAATACCATCCCCCATGACTGCCTAGACATTCTCTACATTCACAAGATGACACAGAAGTACTTTCATGAACAAGAGCACTGTCCACTACAAGCTCTGAGGATCTTTTGTCTATCAGCCGGTAGTACTCAGGGTGATTAGACAGAACTATTTTGTCTTTGAAGGCAGTGGTGGGAAGAGCAAGGACTGACAGGGAGAATGTGAAATTGTTCAAGTTGTAGAGAATTGCAGTTCTTCATGAACAAAGGCACGGAGAGAAGGGAGACAGGAAGGTGGGATGGCAAGGGAAGAGGAGAATGGGCAGCAAAATGGTCATTCCTACTTCTGCTAAAGACTCACGGACACAAATCGCCAAGTGGGTTGTCCAAGTGCCTTCCCACTCTCTGACAAAAGTAGCTGGGAGAGAAGCACACATTTGAGGATATGGTTTGGTTCATGGCAGGTCAGAACAAAAGACAATGTCGAGGCTGCAAAGGAGACTGGCATCCTTGTCCCAGTTCTGCCGCAGAACTGCTCACCCTCAGCAAGACACAAACTGGGCCTTTGTATTAATTTTTTCTATTCTTTCTCTACGTCCATGTGTATGTATTTTGATTGGACTTATCTAAAATTTGTTCACACACACCTGGGACCTTCAGACACGGTACAATGAAATAAAAACTGGCAGTATGAGCTGGATTTTTTTTAAAAAATAACTAACAAACATGATCAAAAATAAAAGTGGTGGTAAAAAACCTGACCTTGCTGAACACAGTCTAAGCACAGTGATAAAAGGTTGAGGCACATCCTATCAAGGGACTGTCCTAGGCAAGACCTTGTGTTTCAGAGAGGACTATGCTGCTTGGGCTGGCTAGGCCAGAGACAAAGGGACAATGAAGGATGAAGATGGAGATGAAAAGCCTTCCTTCAGAGAGCAGGCAGGAAGAGCTCTGCTGGTCTGACACGAGGGCTCAGCATGAAGTGTGGTGGGCATGTACCAGCAGGGAGAAAATCTAAAAATCTAAATGCAGAGCACAGCATGCCCACATTGTGTGAAAGCCTGAAGGATGGCAAAGCGTCCACTGACCTCAGCTGGGATATTTTACTCACTGGGCTCTAAACTCCAGAGACAGCAACCTTCATCAACAGGCAGCTGCAGCTCAGTGGTTATTTTCAGGGTTGCAGTTTCCACGAGGAAGTGCTGTGTTCATTACCAATGACCATTCACTTTTTCTTACTGAATCTGTCCAATCCACAAGGCTGCCTATTGGACTTACACACCCCTTCCTATATTTAGGGCTATAAAAACGTGCTCCAGAACACAAAGTTGCTCTCACAATCCCATGGACTTCCACTGGTGGGATGAGAGTCCAGCCCAAGATCTGAGTGCCTGCTCATTTCCATGTAGACGGCCACTCACATGGCAATATGAGCAGGGGAAGGGTGTTAATTTTTAACTTCCTGGCTACACTCCAACTTCAGTAATTACATTCAGCAAAAGTGAATTTCCCCTGAAATTTCAATTACAGAAGGTATTTTCCACTGCCACCACTTAACTGCTGTGCAGTGTTTGTCTGGTGTAATTCTGCTAAATTATTTCCTGATTTCCTCTCACAGCAGTTGTTTTTTCATAGTGGGTCCACTGTTTGCCCATCATTCAGTTAGCCCTGTCTCATTTTACCTTAAAGGCATATTACAGAGGGGTAATGAAGGATTAAGAGATCTTACAGGCGTACTACAGGCATACAACGTGAGTGTGGCAAGGCTACAAGTAACAACTAAGAGTTGTAACTGGTAAAAAATACTACCTTAATAGTCTAAACAATTTATGAAAAATCACTATTAGTCACCCTTAACCTTTTATAAACTATTCATAAGCACACTTAAACTAATAACCAGCAATTTCTAAGCTTAGGGAACTAAAGGTTGGGAAGCACTACAGGCTCCAAAGATCTACACCATAATGCAGGCAAAGATGGGAACTATTTCTGAAGGCAGGCACTGGAAAACTGTGGATGGAGGGGTGAGGTTTGAGGTCTGTGCTGACTTCACTGCACAGCCAGCACAGCAAAGGCAAGGTTTGCAGCAGGGGCTTGCAGCAGGGCCCTGCAGGGCAGCTGCACAGGGCCAGCATGTCTGGAGGCCAGCATGGGCATCACCAGCAATCTCCTGACCACACCAGACACCTGGACAAGGGCTGTCCCCTGCTGAGCCCAGGCTGACGTGGGAAAACATACATGAAACCATGTATGAGAGCACAGAGGGTGCTCCCATCTAGGGGAAACCAGAGGAGAAGTTTCTGGGCTGAAAACAAAGGGTAAACACCTTAAATCAATTCATCCCCCTGCACGTGTGCCTGAGCACGTGCACACGCATGGGCTTCTGTCAGAGACAAAAAAGAAAGGCTCCCTGTGTATGTGCACACCCCTCACCTTCGCCTAAGACATTCACCAGATTTTTTTTCTCTAGACAAGTATTCCATGAATTGCAATAAACACCCTAAAAATTCTAAGCAGCTCATTATACACTACTGTCTCCTTTTATGGCTCCAAGCCAGAATATAATGATGAGTCTTAACTTGTTAAGGACAACTAATTTTTTGTTCCTGGCTGTCTCAGGGGCTTCTCTCTTACTCACTCTCACTTTACTTCACTGTTGACATGTTTCTGTTAACTGGATGTCATCTGCCTGCCTTGATTTTATGCACAAGCAGTGGGATGCATTTTTCTGTGCAACAATTCTGCTTTGAGTTGCATTAGATTTGTCATTATTCTCTCATTTTCCCCTTGCACTTGTAACATTTCATCTATTCCTGCCTTATTTTTTGAGCCACGGTGCACCCACATTATGGTTTATACATGATCTTGCTCCCTTTGAAGCCGGCAGATTTCAGAGCCAGCCCTCGTCAGGAGAAGTGCCTGCTACCAATTTAGCAGGCTGAGGGCCCCGAGCTCCAACAACTCAATCTAAAGGGGGTCACAGGGTGGCACAAGCGAGTGTCAGCAAGTGCTGTTTAATTGCCAATCTAGGCTTCTCCATGGTGTTTAAAGTATAATGACCCATCACTTAATTCTGAGAAGTCCTGGCCCTGCTGCTGAATGGAATGAATATCAAAGGATGTGCTAGAACAGGGCAAGGAGCCTACATTTCCTATAACTGCCATAAGTATAATAGACCTCTACTTCTGTCGTCCCATTACCACAATAATGTATTTAATTTGCTGTGTACTCTTTTTAACTAGATACCTTTCATAAAGTCTATCTTGGGAATATAGCCCCCCCTGCTTCCACATCTCCCCCCTCCCTCAAATGACTAGCCTCTCTAATAATAATTAAACTAAATCAAGCTCTACTTTGCCTCACACCATGCCCGCAAGTCTTTTATAGATATTAAAAAAGATTAAACAGGGGGAGGGAACCATTGTTTAAATTTGCAGCTCTCTCCCCAGCCTAGTATTTTTTTTCTGGTCTGGGACTACCCTTTTTTTTAAGTTGATATTCCAGTTGTCTATTTGCTGGGACAGCATTTTAATTTAAATGTTCAGTTTTTTGTTTACTTATCTAAAGCACACACCACACTGTTTTCCCACCCATTCATTCACGAGCCCTAGGTACAGATTTCCACTTCTCAATGAGGTGTGCTTCCCCCCAGCCCTCACCAGTCTTTTCCTCCTTAGATCATCTATGCACCAGTGCTCACATATTAAACTGCAGAGATGGAGAGGAAGGGACAGAGCAGGGAAGAGATGTGGAACCTTGCTATGTAATGCATGCTAATTTAATTATGTGCCATCATCAAAATGGATTAGCTGTTTCAGCCCATCAGGAAAGTCTAAACTTCCACCGATTTAATTAACCAGGCTGAAAATCAGATGAACAGAAAATAAAACTATCATTAGGAGCAATTACTGATTACTTAAACATAGTGCTGCCAACCAGTTTGTAAATAAAACTAGCAGCCCCTGGAAAATTAGATGGAATTAATTGGAGGTAGGGAGGGGGAGAAATATATACTTCTAAAGCTTTTGAGGGTCAGGCAGGCCCTTTTATGTTGACTATTAGTGTTTGGAGCTTTGGGAGGGGAAAATACAGCACAATAACCTTCCTCCCAACTCTGCTGAAGAGCAGTCCTCCTCCCTCCTGAGCCTCCCCTCCCGCGCACACAGCGCCGCTCTGGCTGCTGGCCACCAGGAAAGCAAAGGCTATCACCACTTCTCATCCCTGCTTTTTCAACATTACCCTCTCCCAGCTCTTTCATTTAGTTTGGCTTTCAAAGGTGGCTTCTCACTCCTCCACCTCTCCCTCTAAGGCAAATGTTTGAGGCCCAATGACAGCATCAGGACACCACCTTCTCCTCACATGGGAAGGTAGGCCTCGCCCTCTCCTCCACCCCACCAAAAAGCTAAGGATGGATGTTTAACTCAAGTGCTTTCAGGAATCTGCTGCCTAGATGAAATGCTCTCCTACAGAGTGGGAGGAGGAGCTACATTTGCTCTTGATTTAGGACCTCAGCATTTGAACTCACCTTGACATGGAAGCATTGACGGTCAGAGCTGTTGGGTAGGGGTGGCGGAAACCCCCTGTCGTGATTGGGTACACTGGCTGACCTTGCCTGGCAAAAAAGAAGGGAGAGAGGGAATGAGAGAAAGGAAAAAAGGGCTTAAAAAAAAAAAAAAAGAACAACAAAAAACTTCTCTCTGCACAGTAAGCTTTATTCTCATTTGATCAGAACAAAAATCTTGGGGATTGTACAGCAAGGATCAAAGGAAAGAAACACAGAACAATTTGAATGCCATAAATCTGATAGGAATGGCTAATTAAATTTTATAACCTCTGCTTATGTCAATAGAGACCCTCTCCCCAAGCTGAAACTAGGTGTTTTGTTGTAATAATTAAAGGCGAAGTCTCGCTTGCTTTAATGGAGCCATCACACTAATTGAGGGCTACACATCCAAAGGAAAACAATAATGAATGTAAATTTATACCAAAATAAAGTACAGTGAATCAAAGGACTTCAGTTGCGCTTTGGGCCTCTTTCGGTATTTAGATCTCGGTGAGAAAACATTAAATTAACAGAGCTTAATTTGTAGCCTTTTGTCAGATTAACAAGTGTTGACAAGAGTTACCGGGGGAGAGTCCCCAAGAAGTATTGTGGGTAACCAATAGACAATCACACCTCATTACAATAATTAAAAAATACAGCAACATGCAAAACAGCATCCTCATGAAAGACACACAAATTTTCTGATGGAGGTTTGTCTGTGCTGGCTAGCTCGTTTCATCTGTCCTTCAAATACATCATCTGACTGGGCAGGATGCTTTCGGAGAAGGTGCTATGCCAGGAACATGCAGGCCAGTGGAGGACAGATGGGTTGGGAAGTTGATGGTGAAGTGCAAGTGGCAAGGAGAGGGGAAATGAAAAACTTGGGGTTACTTCTGTGAAGTTGGCCGTGCCGCTCTCCCAGAGCAAAAGCCTATGTGATGGTGTCACCTCTCACCAAAAATCACTGGGAGAAGCTGTAAGAGCTGTGGGTAGGCAAGCACACCATGGTGTTGACTTGTTCTGAAACAGTGGGGATGGCAGAGTTGTCCAGAGACAGAGGTGGCATTAGCATCCATCTGGTGAAACTGGCTACACGTGGCATCATCCGTGTGCTTTGGCAGCCATGGCATGAGGTGCAAGGAGGACAAACCTGTGTCTGCACAGTACAGACACCCACATGAGCAATGGGGTATAGGCCAGGGACACTGAAGAGTTTCTTCCCTGCACCCTCATGTCTTTCATGTCACTGACTTTTGGCACTAGCTGAGTGTATTTGTTTGAAATGTTGAGGCTATTGCTGTGCAAATTTGAACTAAGGAGCTCACATGCAGTCTACAATTGTTCAGGGTGTCTTTTAGAAAAGGTAAACCACCACAAACTAGGAGGAATTTCAGATTTCAGGGAGCAATGCTTTGGTTTTTTCTTCTGCTCATGATGTGCTCTTCTGGAGAAGCAACATTCAGCAGAGAGGTGATGGACATGCTTCACCTTCAGGATGGGGGAACCTCTATCCAAAATAGCTGCATGACCACCCACAAGGAAGGGCAGCCTGCAAAATGGCCAGAAGCTCCATCTCTCCTGCATCAACACTTCTGTATCTGAGAAAGGTCTCCAAGGCCTCTGATGCCACCACTGCAAGGGCCCTGATGGCCACCACCAGGTCTTGCCCAAGACCTGGGGATATGCAGTGACCTCCTGCCCTGTCCTGCTTTCCATTTGGGGTATCAAGTCCAGTTCCTCATGGAAGAAATTGTGAAGAAGTATTTTTAGCACAGCTGGAGAAACAACCTCAAGCAGGAGCAAACTATTTTGAACTTTGGGCAATTCATTTCTATAAAAAATATGATCACCCCAAAACAGAGGAGGCCTGTTATGTGAGAAAAACAGGGTGAAGTCTTGATTTATAATGCAGAGAACTGTTGCATCCAGCAATACAAATGGATTTTATAAGCATTTAAATCAAATATACTACACAAAAGGCTTAGGCAGTGCTTAAGTATATTATAAACCTATTGAGAGATGGCAACATAGGAAATAAAAGAAAATAAGGACTTGATTACTGCTGGGAGCCTCATACCCAGCAAGGCTCTGCAAGTGGGATCTGAGGAGTTGAAAATGAATCCAAATCCCAAATTTTCCATTTCTTTTTTCTTAACCAGTTTTAAAGTAAACTAATTCCTTTTACTTAAAATTCCATTCCTTAGATGCCAATTGCCAACTGCCCAGCCACATCTCAACTAGGAATGCTGCTCATGGCTGATGTAAAGCTCTACTGTTTCATAAGTAAAACAAAAGAGTTTTCAAAAGACAAGGCAAATGAAACTTAAAATTGCAAATTTGTAGTGAGGATGGGCCTAGTAAAAAAAGAAAACAAAGGGTCTGTGAGAACCACCCCGAGCCCCAAGAAAACCAAATCTGAGAAAAATTCATATGGTGCAGTGTAAGGGCAGTAACAAGAAAAGGACATTTCTGCAGAAGGATTTCAAAATTCATGCTTCATGACCTGTCAGCTGGTTAGGATGACATGCAAAGCTGTGTCCAACTGCTCAGATTTTGTTTATGACCACATGACCTGGCATATATTTTAATTAACCTTCATGAGGTGGGTAAATTCATAACACTCAGTGAAGTGGCAGTTGTCAAACAAACTTATCCCAATGCACATGCATACATACACACACACATATATTTTTACATAAATTTTACACATCAGAAAAAGAAAAAAGAAATTAAAAAAATGGAACTCCTTACTGTGGTACTAACCATCCTAGCGGATGGGGGATTTGTCCTACAGTGCCTGGTGATAATGGATAATAAGGAGATATATCTGGAGGATGTGGAGGCCTTGGAATTCCTATAGAAGAGGAACATAAAGCACCATCAGTATTGAAATATGGAAATAAATAAAATATAAAGAAAAAAACACATATGTTTCTAAATTTCCGTCAATTTACTTTATTACAGTATTTGTGACTTTGCTTAGGGTTTTCAAAGGCTTTTTCACATTCTCATTTTTTAAACAAGAAAAAATGTTATTCACTCTCTCAGTCACCTCTCCAGTCAGAGATAATTATTTTTGTTATTCAGAATTCAGCAGTCTCAGACACGATTTTGGTGTGATGCTGTACTAGATATTCTCTTAAATGTTCAACACAAAGATGGACCCTGCAACAGCTTCATGGTTATTTTAGTTTCAAAGTCAGCCAAAAGACCACAGGCCCTATCCATGTGGTGACTGGGTACTCAATAACATGGCATTATTCCAATGCAATCTCCAGAACAAGTTTAAAAGTCATTAAAATTGCAAATGATGTTTCCTTTTGAACAAACCTAGGAAAACTTTTCTGAAACCAGGAGTGGAGGTGAGGACCCCTGGAAATGCTTGGTGAAACCAGGGGCAGATGTTGAAGGTGTGCAGGGGAGGATGGAGAGCCCACCCATCCTCTCTGGATTGAGGTACAGTTCCTACTCAGAAAGCAGAAACCAGCTCCAGACACAAGCCTTAAATATTAACGCTCCTTACCTTAAGAGCAAATAGGAATTACTCAGAGGAGTAAGGGTTACAAAGCTGGGTCTTTCAATTAACAAGCCAGGGCACAATTACACAGCAGAAACAAAATTAAAACAGAGAGCATTAAAAAGAAGGGGTACTGTATTCAGGGCTAAAAACTTTTTTTTTAAGTCACTTGGGAAGCTTTTAATCTCTAAATTAAATCTCCTTGTGTGACATTTTCATGCAGACATTGCTTTTTCTCCATTACAAAACCCAAACAGATTAACTGGGCTTTAACCATCCAGTGAGCTATTTGCACACTTGAAAGAATGTTCACAGAAGAAAAGCAAACAGTCTACAGACGTTAATCATATGTTTTACGATAACCATTTAAGAGCTATTCCCTGTACTACCATTATTTAAATGAGAGGTTGACTATGCCATTCACTTGCAATACCCAGGGATGGTGAGATGGATTCCTTTCAAGCCATGTGAAGTCAGCATTAAGCACAATTAAAAGGGGGCCTCGGTTGAAGCATATCGAGTGACAACCAGCTAATGCACAGTCTCATTCAAGGGCTGGAGTTTAGATAAATTATCTGCATAAGTTAAGGCTGACACAGAGTGATTCCTTTGACATGAATTCTGTTTCTGATGAACTTCACAATTAACTAAATGGGGCTTGGATTAACAAAACCAAAAACCACTGTCACTAGGAACTCAGCACAGCCTGGAGAAAGAAGATTGACACTGTTTGACTTCTTTGGGACCTCAGGTTAAGAAGGGACTCTTAAAAAGTTAGAATAACATGTAAATTCTACTCTGTAACACCAATAAATCTAGTCAGGATTTTACGTGGTGCTCTATATTCAAGCAGAGTGCCCTTCAGGCTGAACTTAGAGTTGGGTAGACTTACATTGGGGAAAAGAATTGCAAGTGTAAAGCTGGAGCTAAGTAGTTACAGTGGATGAAAATTCAACATTATAGAAGAAAAATGGCTGAACTCCTGACACAGAAACAATGGGATTTGGGGAATTAAAAGAGATTCATTTTGAAACCGGTCATGACCCACCACCTTTAAAATTCCAGCTGCAATTCTGTAAGTGCAGATCACAGAATGTACATGTTTAATTCTCTGGGTCGTGCATGCAAACCAAGCACTGGTAGATTGAACTACCAGGTGGGGTATCATGCTTGCAAAGAAACACACCTGCAAGCGACCCCACACATGCAACTCTGGTGTCACCCTGCAGAAGCTCTATGAAAATGCACCCAGTAGGTTTCCTTCTGAAGTCTAATTGGCTTAAAAAGAAAGTATTTTGTCTGGCTTTGACATTTTACATGCCCCCTTTGGTGCTCCAGCATGGGAAATCCATTCTCCCGCACTCCGCTCCCCTAATGCGCAAAAAGGGAAGATCCACCCACTCCCTCCCAAAAGCAACCCCAAAATACTTCCCACCTACCTGTTTTGGGGTCTACGTCAGCTGGTAAGTGTGGAGGAGGGTTTCCTGGTGTGAAGTGCTCATTGCTGTATGTGATAAGCGGCGTAAGAGGGTGTACATGGTGTGGGTGCTGCACAACTGGCACTTTGTTAGACTGTCAAGAGAAAAAGGTTGACACTGTTAGGGCAGTGCTGGGCATCCCCCCACTACAGCATGAGTACACACAAAAAATCTGAGTAGCCAGGATTTCAATGTGACCCTCAGACTTTTCCAGATTCCTTCTCGGCGTCACCCTTGCAGTTTTCCCACCCTCTTGCTTAAAACCTCCTCACACACTTTCCCTGCTGTTGAGGTTCTTTAATCTTTTTGACCTGTCATGCTCCTGTATGGAGCAACAGCAATTCTTTAAAACTTTTCCTTTTTCTTTTATAATCTTGTGCTTCACCTTCAAGATGCAGGCAGACTCCTCAGTGAGGGGCTGAGAGAGTCCCCCATTTAATTAGCAAGAGACCCAAATGCTCAATGACCTGTAGGTCTTTTCCTCTCCCCTTCCTGTCCTCACTCTCAGTTCTGCATTTTACTGCTCATTGCAAATACTCCAGATAAAAAGCCTTTGTAGTGCTGGAGTATTCCCTTCATCAGCAAGCATTAAGCTGACAAGCGATCACCTGCATATTTTATATATATATTTTAGAAGAGCTGATTAATTATCAATTCATCAGAGAGCGCTAATAAATGGAAACTGGATACTGATTAATTAGGCTACTAAAATATTCAGCTATATAAATAATGGCAAAACCCCCCAGATAAAGCCATTGAAATTAACACTCTTGTAGGGGGAATAATCACGTAGATATCATGAGGTTTTCCCCATCACATTCCTAGCTCTGGGGAAAAAAAATATTTTTCTCAACAACAATTTAAAAAAAAAAATTAAAAGGAGTGAATGAATGAAAGAAAAAGGCAGGCTGAACTGTAACTTACCCTTACAAGATCACAAAGAAAAAATTAAGCTGAACCAGCTGAACCGCTGGACCATTTACTGTGAGTAATCCAATTGCAAAAAACCCTATTCCCCATAGAGGATTTTCACTAAAATCCTACAACAGGGACATTTAACCAGATTAGGTACCAGCAAAGATAAAGAGGCTGGTATTAGATGATGAATGGATTAGAGTCAGGTTTCATTTTAGAATGTGTCTTCATTTCCTTTTATTACTTTAAGTAAGGAACAACTTGCATTAACATCAAGTAAAAGGAATCACATTAAAATAAAGTAGTGATACCATGGTGGCCACGATAGCGCCGCTGCTGTTCAGGGTCTGCCAGCACTCTCCTGCTCCCTCCCCAGCACCCCCAAACACACACACACACCCTCAGCGTGCCACCTTAGACAAGCTATTGCTGTTATCTGATCCGGCTTCCAATGCTCTGAGCTTCCCTTAAAAGCATTTCAAAAATAATTCAGTTATTCTTTGGGAATGAGCTGCTAGACTGTGGGGAAGGAAGAGGGAAGACAAACTGGGAGCAAGGAGGAAAAGAAACATCTGTCTTCCCTGAATGAACAAGAAGTTCCTCCACCATGCTTTGGCCAAATGAAGCCCCTTTGGCTCCCCCAGCCCCAGTCCCTGCCATAAGTGGCTATTTGGGCTCACTGCTTTGATAACTGCAGGAAAAAGTGTGCATCCAAAAGAAGCCAGACAAGGGCTGTACTTGTGCCTCCCACAACTTCTCCTGTGTTCTTCACCATGTTCATCTCTTTGTGCCACCCTTACATGGGATGATTCCTCTCCACCACCAAGCGCTTGGCACAGGGGATTCCACTGTCAAGTGGCCACCATGCAGAGAAGAACGTGGTCACAACAGCCAATGCTATGATTAACAGCAGCTTGTGCTGGCTGGGTTGTGGGTCACATCTGCCAGCTGAACAGCCAAGGACAACTTTTGGCCACATGGATCTGTAATGGTTTCACATTAGGAGGAGCCAAAGGAGATGCTCTAACCCAAAATCTGTTCTCTTTCAAGTGAACCAGCCCAAGCAGTCTAAAGTAACTGAAGCCTTTGGTAAGGGTTTCACCTAACAAATTATATTTCACACCATACAAAGTAGCAGGCATCTACCCAACAACACATGACATTACAAGCCAAATGACCAGTTGATGAGGTTCACAAAAATGATCATTTCCAATAAGAGCTACTTTTTCTGGCCAAGAATTGTGTGAACTCCTGCTGTTAGGTGACCCACAATGTGGCCCCATTTATTGAAGAAGTTAATACAGGCTGTAGCTTTGTGCTCCCCCAGCTCTATCTATCTGCACATCATGGTAAACCTCACCCAGACCCTGACAGACATTAAGTGCTGTCTTCCACAGAGAGCTTATTTTCACAGAAACTGGAGCTGGTTAGCTAAAAAAATATGTAGAGTAACATTAGAGGGTCAGACTTAAGCCGAGAAACAAGAAACAACACATGAGAGGAAAGCTGGACTGACATGGCTCCATCACCAAAGCCAGATGTACCATAGGGGGTTACATGTCAACTGTGGGAAACCGCCATTCCTTGCTTTGATATACCAAGACCGCCCACAATATCTCCACAAAACAGAACAACTGCTAAATTATGATGTATTTCACTTAACATGTTTCAGACACAAATAAAAAGCAAAAGTAAAGCAAATAAAAATCAGCAATTAAGAGCTTGAACCTTAGGTCTGCAAATTTTTCCCCTGGTAAGTAATTTTTGTTCGGGTTACTACCATGCACTCAAATGGACCACTCATATAAAGGTGTAAGGGTAGGATACTCTTTTGACACTGATGACGCTGGGGCAGAGGTGGGGGGAGAATGTGCCAGGGGAAAGGGAGAAACTATCATATAGATGCTCAAAAACCGGGACAGAGGAGTGTGATCCACTTCCCAGCGAGTCAGTCTGCATCTGTACCACTACCCAGGGACAGGTTTCCATTACGTTTTGCACTGTTTGGCACACACTGGGGAAAGGGACCATAACTCCCCTCAGAACAGCACACACAATTTGCAAGCCAAGCTAAACATGCATAATATGCTAAACAAGCTGCTCTTTAAAAGTACCGTTCCTGAAGTTAACTAAGCTTCCTTGGAAAATAAAAATAAAGGACAATCTGGGAAAGAGCAGGATTAATCCTGCAGATGCATCTTCCTTTGAAGCCAATGGGAGCTCTGCCTGAGTTACAAGTGTGGTCCTAACCCCATCCACTGGCAATGAAAGGTAAACCACAGAAACCATCAATAGGAGACACGGATTAGATGACTTTAGACATCCCCCTGCAAAAGGCAATATTCTCCAATATACATTTGTGAGCACTTTATCAAGGGCCGTTTTAAGCTAAGGGCCGTTGTGAGATGCAGGCGTTTCTCTGGCAAGCTGAAGAGCTCCATGTATGGCTCTGTCAGGCATGGGAAGGGAGCTGCACTGGTACACACAGATCAGCATCAGGGCATGTGCTGACAGGACTGGAACAAGTGGAGATTTCTAGAGAGAAATCCCAGCACCTAAGAAGTACCAAGCCCTCTGCTGATAAATCACCCCTGTCCATTGAAAGCTGAGGTCTCATATGGTAGCTTAGAGGGCATGGTAAAGAATTGCAAAAAGACAAGAGAAGTTTGCTTTTCTTGGTAACTGCTGCCTGAAGCAACCAGAAGAAATTGTCCCCACAGGGGCTCTACTACTAAACCTCTCTATATGAATTTGAAATGCTTCTGGGAGTGCTTAAACACAGATCAGTTTAAACAATAATGGAGCTCTAGAACAAAAAAAATTCCTGCACCAAAACCACAACAAATTTTGGACTGATAAATGTTTGAAAGGAGTACTGAGATCTATTTAAACTAAGTTCTGATAGGTGCCTTTAGGGAACAAAAAAACCTATCTGAACTTCAGATTTAAACTGCAGGGGATTGTGTGTATAAATTGCTGTGTATTAGTCTTTGTTGCATGGTAAGGACATTTCATTAACAGGATGAAAGATGCTTCTATGCGTATACAGCCCAATTTAATACACCCCACTGATGAATACTCCCCATTTATTGAAGAAGTTAATACATGCTGCATAAATCAATAGTTCCTAAGTCTCTGAAAGCAACATAGGACTTGTGTAAGATGAAACATTGTATTGTTGAGCACACAAAGAGAAACCAACCTCTAAACAGGAAGAGTTTACGACTGCAATTTCTGCTTGCAAATTCATGGCTTGTTTGGCTTTGGCAATAAAACCACAGTGTCATATCAACTCCAAGTCAGAAAAAAAACCATGACAGAGACACCAGAGGATGTCCTCACCAGAATAATGTGGGGTTAGTAAAGGCACGTCTGCACAAAAGCCACCCAGGCTGAAAACAAGCCATCATGCCATGTCAGCATGGCAGCGGCCAAAGCCTCCGGCCCCTGACTCCTTCCCAGTGCATCCCGAGGGCAGGGGGAGGCTCCTGCACCAACCCAGCCTCAAACCCCAGCAGCTGCCAGCACAGCCCATGCAGCTGCAGCCCTTTCCCTGACCTGGTGCCCTTTGAAACGTCCTTCAAGCCCTGGGAGGTGCTGCAGCCCACCGGGCACCCCTCAACCACCCACCAGCGGGAGGGACTGAGCAGGTGCTCACACCCAGAGCCCAGAGCCCAGAGCCCCGGCCCCTTCCTCCACGATCAGAGGAATGAGAGCTCTCCATCCTCCTCAAAACCTACTAATCAAGAGACACTGAAAACAAATGCAGCTAGAGCTCCGCCTGTCTTTTTGCCATGTCCTCCTCTTCCCCACTGCTCTCCTTTTCTGCTGAAGAAAGATGGGCCCTGAAAGTGCTTTTATGAGCCAGTACAATACAATAAAACAAAAGCAGCACAGAAGAGGGTTTGTCAGCCTTTTCCCCTCCTCCAGGGTGGATGCAGGTCGACAGTGGTCTTGAATTAGAAGGCCCTCTTGGAGTTGCTCCCTGGGCTTAGCAAGGAGTACCATTCAATACCAGTTCACATTTAAAAATATGTGTTTCTCTGTATTTTCCAGATAATGCTATTGCAGTTTTGCTGACCTGTGGCCAGTGAAATGCTAACAGATGCTCCTGAACTGCTCTGCAGTTCCAAAGATACTCATAAAAGGCGTTTCTTTTTTTCTAAAGGTCGATCTCTCCCTGATTCTGCCTAGGAATGACATCCTTACACCCCCTCACCACCCTGACACCCCACACAAACCAGGAAATTAAGTTGCAAGTAAAGGCAAATCCCAAAATATCGCTGCAAATATTGAAATGTTTTTCCATTTCCAGCAGAGTCACCACCACCCAAAGCAGAACATCTGTAAGCACCACTGCAGGTCTGGGGATCACCCACATCAGGAGCCACTCTGGGTGGCACCCCAAACTACACCAAGGAAAATGCACACCATTTGGGTTAACTGAGAAGCTAAAGCCAACCAAACCCACCAGCTATATGTAACTTGGTACTCATCCCCTCCCCAAGCATAAAAATTCAACACGAGTGATGAAGCATTTCCTGAAAAATATCAAAGATTTAATTTCACCCAGCCCTGCACAGCTAGTGAAGTCACAGTTTATTTTTTTTAAGGATGCTTTCACACCTGACTAAGCATTCCTGAAAACTACTTCCCTTTGCTCCTTTATGGCTGATACAGTGGCCTGAGCCCTTTCTCAGTTTAATGTAGCTGATTCCTGCCTAAGGTCCTGCCCTAAGCTAACTGCCCATTGTAGCAGGAGACAAGGCCTCCATTGATAATCACAACTCACCCTGCTAGAAAAAGGCTCATTTTCTTCTTTCACACAAATGATGACAGGAGCACTGACAACCATGTGCTGGGACAATGCCCTCCCCAGGCAGAGCCTTAAAAAATGACCCCGAAACCCATGCAACAACCCCCTCTGTCCTACCCTTAGTATAAAAATAAAATTAAATTAAATTTTAAAAAATGGGGATACACAAACAAACACACTTTAGCAGCCTTCTGTTTCTTCCCCTTCCCCCCCTCACCATTTCCCAGGCCACTGAGTGCCTACCTGCTCCTGCAAGAACTGCTGGCTTTCAATAAAACCCCGTGGTCTATTAGCAGTCTCTCAGACAAAACAACAAAATCAGCTTCCTGCTTTTAAGTGTCCAGCAATTCATTCATGAAAAGAATAATTTTGGGTTTTT
The DNA here is from genome assembly GCF_027887145.1 of Ammospiza caudacuta. Taxonomy (NCBI): domain Eukaryota; kingdom Metazoa; phylum Chordata; class Aves; order Passeriformes; family Passerellidae; genus Ammospiza; species Ammospiza caudacuta. The sequence goes on along the minus strand of NC_080601.1, from coordinate 30,421,777 downwards.
CCCCCCCTTTAATTCAGATGAAGTGTCCCCTGAATATTGGAGAGCTAAGCCACCGTGCTTGACATTTTTCCACATCCTTCCTGTCAGGGTGCAAAGGTACGGAGGGGAGGGGGTGGGGAAATGAGGATTTAAGATGTTCAGGAAATTTCCACTTAATTTCGCCGAAAGGCAATTATGTGAAATGATCTGGTGACAATTAGCATACGCCAAATCCTCTAGTGTACAAGGGGAAGGACTGGGGTTTAGCTATCTAATTACCGCCTGTTAGTTCCGACGCGGGAGGATAAAACACACTAGTAGTAAAACATTATTAAGTGTGCTCACATTCTGCTTTCAAAGCTGTTGTGGGCTGTAAGTTTATTCCTATGGTACTTGGAGTGGGGTTTTTATATATTTTTTTTTTAGCAGAAGAAAGAAACTTGGGGTTTTAAATACAAGTTAAGTGCTGTAGTCTTGGACAATGTGGTGTTACTCCAATGTCAGGTCAGAACCAAACAAGCACCTGCTACACAAGTCTATAATTTGAGATCCTTCAGCAACACTGGGATTACATTTACAGCAGATAGATTTTACCTTACCTATTCTCTTAAGGCTTCACTGATAAAGAGAAAGCACTCTGCTCGCCTGCTCTGCCTCACCTCAGCACATGAATTCACACAGCAGTTACATCATCTATAGCCCAGAACTGTGGCCTGCATGCATCCAGGCAAGCCTTACACTGAGGATCAACATTACAGATTATTTGATCAACAGGTGGACTTTTCCATACCAATAGGACAGGGTAGTGCTCAGTCTCTTCAAGTTTCAGGTAAAAAAGCACCCATATTTATTTCTTCCATTGCAAAAGGAGAGGCAGTTTCTTCCCCAATGTGACAAATACTCGGTGTTTTCTCTGCAGACTTTAGGTAATTTTAATTACTAGACAGATACCATCTCTGCAGAGCAGGCAAGCCTTCATTCATTCTAACAAGGCAAAAAAGCAAAAACACTTGATATATATTACATTAAAACTGAAAAACACCTTTTTGCTAAACCATACCAGTACAAGGTGTGCTGGATGCACAACCACTAAGCATAGAGATGGGTGAAACCAAAGCAGGTCTTTGGGAAATGGTCCTGAACACAAATAAGGTAGGAAGGGGAGAGGCACAGAGCAATAATACAAGCACAAAAATTAAGAGAAGATGAGAAGCAGACAAAAAAGCAAATATAAGCAAAATAGTGCATATAATTGCCCCGACAGACCTTCCTCTATGTTTTTATGTGAATACCTAGTCAAGCAATTTGATTTACTGTCCAACAGTCTCTGAAATGCCTCATTATAAACAGCTTTAATTCTTGCTTATAAACCACTTATTTCAGCACTAGGCAGGCATATATACTGTTTTGTAGGCAAAAGAGCTCCTGATTTTTATTAGGGCATCTGTGATTTCTGTCTATAGCAAGAACTTAAATGCGAGGCCGTCAAAAAACTGCAAGAAATTAATAAAAATTAGCATGTACACCTATGCCTTCTTGTATTTGGTAATTTCAGTAATAACAGCATTATTTAAAACCTACCATGCACATACATGCCTTAAGATATGATGGCAAGTTTTCAGTACAGCTTTTTAAAATGCAGCATTCACAGCAGACTGTGCTCAACACCGATATGCAACATATGTAGCAAATGCATATTAAATTCCTTAACAAATAACAAGGCTCTAAAAACTTTTCATTTTTTATATGCTAAAAACATTACATGCTGCACAATTAACTGATGCAATTAAGTAAATCCAGACCAATTATTTCTTGCATAAATTCAAAAAATTTCCGTAAAAACGTTATGTTAAATGCACATCAGACCTGAAACACCTTGAAAGTATTTCAGAAGAAAAGTAACAGGCACGTATACACAGTGCTGTCAGGCCTTTTGCCCCAAGCCCCAGTAAAAAAAAAATTCCTCTAAAGATATAATGTTTGTGAGATCTCACCACCAGTCTTGTAAAACCTGCATATGCAACAACACGCAGTGAAAGCAAAAACATCTAAATAACTGTCTATTTAGATTAAATAATTTTATACAAATTCTACAGAATTTTATCCCTTGTTTTATATAAGAAAAGGCAAATAAATCAAGTAAGCTAATCAGGCTTACTTCTATCATCAGGCTTATTTCTATCATTTCAGTACCACAGAGTACTGAAATGATAGAAATCCTCCTCCTGGATAAAGTGACTCTGTAAGCAAGTCTGGCAGAGTTAGAAAAGGAAACAGCAGAAACTCAAGACTTCCACAAAACCAACAGTGAAAATCTGATGCATTGTAGAATTCATCAGTAAGTTTCTATTTTCTGTGTGCAAGTAAGGGTAATACATAAAACAGGCTGAGGGGTAGCTTTACTTTCTGCAATTTATAATTATAATAATAGGAGAAACAAAGTCTCGTGGACTTCTGAAAGCAAACACAGAAGCACTGTATTAAAACATGTGCTAACTCATATTTATCAGCGTTCAGTCTGATTTTTCATACTCCTTTATCCCTGGGTAAAATAATTCTTATGCAGTGTCCCTAAAATTTTCCCCTTTCACACTACAGATGAGCTTTCTGAAGAACTCAGAAAATTTAACTGTCAACCAAACACAGGATCAAAAGCACCCAATAAATAGTACTATGTAGCATTTTTAATAATTAAAACAAAAAATCTCGTTTCGTGTATGACAAGAGTTAAACCATTCCATCTCCAAATCCCCTTAACTGTAACATATGTGCCCTGCTACAAACCAACTTTTCTTCCTTTAAGAAAAAAAACCCCAAAACCCAAACATTTTTACCTTCATGGTTTCAGAGTTTAGGAAATATCGTACTGAACTGAAGAAAGCTTTGAAGTGGCCCCCTCCGCCCCAAAGGAAAAAAAGAGAAGAAAAGCTAGTGATGTCATGGTCACCGTGTGAGTGCCTGACTGCAGATGTAACACAGCCCTACACGCGCTCACACTTCTCCCTCGCTGGTAACCATTGTTCAGCAGCCAGGAATCAGCCCCCGAAACCTGCTGCACACCGGGCTCCGAAACGCCGCCCTGCCAACACACCCCGATCCCACCCTGGATGCACCAGGAAAAAAGAAAATCCCATTTCCCCCCCTCCCGCCCCCCCAAGCAAACCCCAAACCCGGGCGGAGGGAAGGGCGCAGAGGAGGAGTGCAACAACTGTCCCGCTGCTGCACCATTGTGTCGCGACAGCGGCTCTGCCGCGCGCTCCTCGCCACCGCTGCCAAATTCAGCGGCATCGAAAAGTCGCACTTACCCCTACTAGAAAAGGCGATTACCATAAAATAAATAAATAAAAACAATGTAGCTAACAAAGGTCACAGCTGGAGATGCTTGCTTGGTTTCTCACGCTCTCCCCCCCTCCCCATTTTTTTTTTTTGATTCCACACAGGAAGAAAGGGAAGGAGAGGGAGAGAGGAGGAGAGGGAGAGAAGTCACATCAGAAGTTCAATGGTCAAGACGGAAAGCGCGCACGCAGAAAGTGCTACTCACCCAGCAATTCAAATTGAGATGCCAGCAGCCGAACTGCTGGAAGAGAGAGAACCCAGAGGCAAGCGCTCCTCCTTTACCACTCAAATCTTCCATTCCCACTAAAATTGCATCCCTCGGGTACATAACAGCTTTGTCTTTCCTTCTGTTAACCTCAAAAACTTTTTTTCTTTACTGTCTAGATGCCAATTGTGCTGGCTTTGTATTATTTTCCTTGCAGCTTTTCTCTCTCTTTTTCTTTCCCCGCTCCCCCCCTTCACTTAAAGTACTGGAAAAGCTGTCTTAAAAGATCAAGATGTCTCCAGTTTTTTGGCCTGGTGTTTTCTGAATGCTCAAAATCCACTGTCATGTTGGCTGTGAGAAGTGTCTTATTTCTAAATTGTCGGCTGCAGTTATCAAAATTTAGAGAAGCCTCCTGTCTTTTCCAATATAGCACTTTACCATCATCCTTCCAGGGAGTGGGGAAAAGACTTTCTCCCCCCCCCGCCCCCCCCCACGCAGGTATGTCTGTTCACAAGAGCTAAAAAGCAGTTACTTTGGAAATCAATGACAATGCTACTCCAAGCCAGGTTGCGCAGGTATTACTAAGAGCAGCGAGGAAACGCCGGCCGGCCGTGAGGGAGCATGATCAGTTAAGTGTAGCAAGCAGTCACTTTATCTGCAAGATTGTCAAATCCCTCAAAACAAATTTCTTAGGGGGAGAGCTGTAAGGAAAGTGTATTTTCTTGTCATTGTAACACTGAGGTGACATTTGGCAGACCTTTACCATTAGCTCTGTTCTCTCCCCCTCCTCCCTTTTCCTTTAGTATTTAATATTTCTGTAAAACACTGACCTACTGCAACAGGGATGCAAGAGGAACTTTGAGATAAGGTGCCCTAGTTACTGTATTTTCCCAAGCTGCTCCTAAATGAGAATTAACAGGGGCACCTGAGAGCATTGCTGAACTGAGCAAGGGTAAAGCCTTCTGCCCTGTGCTTTGCTTTTGCCTACGAGCACTACAAGATGCCCACTTCCTAAATCTGAGCTGACTATCACGGGCATTCGAGTTTGCCAAGAGTCAATCTCCCATCTCCTTTTCATCCTTTCCCCCAAAGTTGTAAAGTAGTTACTCTGCAACAA